>NC_138136.1:14612268-17012268 GCF_964188305.1 Podarcis bocagei | reverse complement strand
TGATTAAATCTGGATCCAAACCACTGTTGTCTTAATGTGTATAAGTGTCACACAAGAAATATACATACACGGGCATTTATTTCCAGGAAAGGTAAACTTTCAGGAAAGCTCCAGCAGACATAAATTAAGAGAATGCGCATCTTTGATGGGAAGTAGAAAGGAAAATAGATGCCAACTCTGATGCAGTCTCCTGTCAAAAAAAATAGCCTGCTGATGAAGATTTACCAGTTAACACTGGCAACTTCACGCTAGGAAAATTCTTGGAGATATGTAATGATGAAATTGAATTTAAAGATGGTAGATATGCTTTCTCAGGCCAAAGTTATTTGAAATGGCACCAGCTTTTGTTTTACCCAGGTCAAGTACAATTTGACGTACGTAAGGGTGGGGTGGGTGTGGGGAATACGAATCAGTAGTGGGATAGGAGAAACTCATTTTTGTCTAAAGTTGGAAAAAAATCATGATAAGTAATGTACCACTTATGTAAATTATCTGGCTGGAACCATGTTATTTAAAATATTTAGAAACTATAAATATCTACGCAGAACCCCTGTGCTAATGAAATAACAAATAATCCCAAATAATAGCCTATAAATAATTCAATTGCAGCTTACTTTAACATAATCAGTTTGAACAGAAACACACATTAAAAGAGACAATCTATCCCATTAAAATTCAACAGGCATTCAGCTCAGATGGAAAAGGACTTGTTTCAGCCTCGTGTGCATTGCAGTTCCAGACACATTACAAATCTACCAGTTTGTGCAAAATTAAATACAGGAGAACACTTCAGAGTTGAAACATTGAGATTATTTCATTGGCAGTACACACACACACACACACACACACACACACACACACACACAATGTCATGCTGTATCATCGCCTTTTCAAATCTGACTAAATTACAGTTTCATATACCATAATTATATTCTATCCTGCCGGACAGTTAAGCTTTGTAAAGGCAAGCCAATATTAATCAAGTTCCCCCTTAATTATGACTCATTTTTCCTATGCCATGTTGCTTCTCATACATTTGGGATAATTACAGTCATCTACAACTTTTTATTATGTGGTAGGGTGGCACTCCCAGAAATTTTACCCATCTATACATTATGGAATCCAGACCCTGGTGTGTTGCACATCAAGGTCTAATTTGCTTACCCTGCACATTACTGATCTGATCCCTTCCGCATGCAATGTTACTTTAACCAATGATGTGTTCCAGACTTTTCGCATAGGCCTTTTTTCAAAGAGCAGTGTGTACACGATTGACAGTCACAGCCATTCTGGAGCACTTGCACAGGTGGGCATAGGGATAGAACCAGGAATAGATCAGGGATACGGGCTTGGAGAGATTTCCAGGACTGCATTGGTTTCAAAAGTGTTTCCCTAATTGCAGGGACTTCCATGAACTGCATATTTAATTGTCTGATTTGCATGCTATATTTGTGTATGGCAGACCCTCCAAATATCACTATTTTCCAGGGACAGTCCCTGATTTACAGAAGCCGTCCCAGTTTCTGATTTATCCTGAAATGTCCCACTTTTCCTTAGGATATCCCTATTTTCATCGGAGAAATGTTAGAGGGTATAGTAGGATTGTCATTGAAATTCTACTCAATATTGATCCAGAGCGGATTCCAATGTATAGTTAGCAGAGTAAAAACTTAAAACACGTTGCAGGATTCCCAAACAACAGACCAGAGGCAATTATATTTCATTCACAAATCCAATACATTCAGCTGACTGACCGAACCCAAAGGGTGCTCATCAATGGTTCCTCTTCATCCTGGAGAAGAGTGACTAGTGGGGTGCCACAGGGTTCTGTCTTGGTCCCGGTCTTATTCAACATCTTTATCAACGACTTGGATGATGGACTCAAGGGCATCCTGATCAAATTTGCAGATGACACCAAACTGGGAGGGGTGGCTAACACCCCAGAGGACAGGATCACACTTCAAAACGACCTTGACAGATTAGAGAACTGGGCCAAAACAAACAAGATGAATTTTAACAGGGAGAAATGTAAAGTATTGCACTTGGGCAAAAAAAATGAGAGGCACAAATACAAGATGGGGGACACCTGGCTTGAGAGCAGTACATGTGAAAAGGATCTAGGAGTCTTGGTTGACCACAAACTTGACATGAGCCAACAGTGTGACGCGGCAGCTAAAAAAGCCAATGCAATTCTGGGCTGCATCAATAGGAGTATAGCATCTAGATCAAGGGAAGTAATAGTGCCACTGTATTCTGCTCTGGTCAGACCTCACCTGGAGTACTGTGTCCAGTTCTGGGCACCACAATTCAAGAAGGACACTGACAAACTGGAACGTGTCCAGAGGAGGGCAACCAAAATGGTCAAAGGCCTGGAAACGATGCCTTATGAGGAACGGTTAAGGGAGCTGGGCATGTTTAGCCTGGAGAAGAGGAGGTTAAGGGGTGATATGATAGCCATGTTCAAATATATAAAAGGATGTCACATAGAGGAGGGAGATAGGTTGTTTTCTGCTGCTCCAGAGAAGCGGACACGGAGCAATGGAGCCAAACTACAAGAAAGAAGATTCCACCTAAACATTAGGAAGAACTTCCTGACAGTAAGAGCTGTTTGACAGTGGAATTTGCTGCCAAGGAGTGTGGTGGAGTCTCCTACTTTGGAGGTCTTTAAGCAGAGGCTTGACAACCATATGTCAGGAGTGCTCTGATGGTGTTTCCTGCTTGGCAGGGGGTTGGACTCGATGGCCCTTGTGGTCTCTTCCAACTCTATGATTCTAGGATTGGCCCTGTCCATAAGAAATCCAGTTGCAGAAGACTTAACTTAAAATTACAATAACTTATAATAAGTCTAAACCTTAACACTAAGCATACTATGTACAGAACACCACACCAGAAGGGAGAGAGATAGAAAGAGAAAGTGAAGACCCAGGCTTTTTCTGGCCCTACTTTTATAGTCAGCATGACCTTGACAGAAAGAGATAACAGGACCAGTTTATTTTATTTTTTTAAAAAAAGATATTTATTAAATTTTCACAAATTATAAAATCAAACACAATACAAACAAACACACACAAAGACAAACAAGTATAATTTCAAATCCTTATTCTCTTAAAACTTACTTCACCGACCTCCTCATACCTCCCCTTTCTGCATTCCAATTTCAAATATTTAATTCAGCAAATCCTCACCCTTAATTTAATCTAATTGTAATTCTTTCTTTTCCTTTAACTTAATTTTTACAGCTGTAATCCGCTTACTTTTATAGCCGCAACATTTTAACACTCATTGATTTTACAATGTCTCTTGAGATAGATCTTAAATTTCTTCCAATCTTCTTCCGCCGTCTCTTTTCCCTGGTCTCGGATTCTGCCAGTCATTTCAGCCAGTCCCATGTAGTCTATCACCTTCATCTGCCATTCTTCGATAACAGGACCAGTTTAAACCAGCTGTACTCAGCTTCTCTGAAGGAATAACCCAAATATCATGAACCTTGTTTCTTTCACACGGAGAATCTTCCAGAAGCTTCCAGAACCCTCTGGAATTAGTTAGAATAGGAAAGATCTCTACACATCAGATCAATACTTTCTGCATTAAGAAATACAAACTGATAAGGATATCCCTATTTTCATCGGAAAAATGTTGGAGGGTATGGAGTTTTCCAACCCCCAAGCTGTCTGAAGGCAGCCCTGTATAGGGAAGTTTTTTAATGTTTAATTTTTTAAAATGTTTTTATATATGTTGGAAGCAGCCAAGAGTGGCTGGGGTAATCCAGTCAGATGGGTGGGGTATAAGTAGAAAAATATTATTATGGAATGGGACACCCTTATTTTCATTGGTGAAATGTTGGAGGCTCTGGTATGGCAGTGTACTGTAGTCTGTAGTCACCATACGTATCTTAATAAAAAGTCATATTTTATTATGAAAGTGCACCAATAGACAACTTGAAGCCCTTTGAAGCTATACAGTGGTACCTCGGGTAAAGAACTTAATTCGTTCCGGAGGTCTGTTCTTAACCTGAAACTGTTCTTAACCCGAGGTACCACTTTAGTTAATGGGGCCTCCTGCTGCCACCGTACCTCCGGAGCACGATTTCTGTTCTTATCCTGAGGTAAAATTCTTAACCCAAGGTACTATTTCTGGGTTAGCGAAGTCTGTAACCTTGAAGCGTCTGTAACCTGAGGAACCACTGTAATTCCCAACTGAGGGGTCAGGAGTGGGACTTTTGTCAGTTATTTGAAACTTTCAGGCAAATATGAAAGTTAAAGAGTGCTAAACAAATTGCACTTTTCAGCTGGAAATTGGAGAGGAAAGGTAGATCCAGAATAAAGAAACAATTTCTTTCCAAGAAAGAAAGCAGCTTCCAAAAGGTTTAAATTATGCTCCACAAAAGTTACAACTACTTTGAAGGCAGCTGTAAATACCCCCCCCCCCCCGGATTAAGCAATGCTCATTTCTGTAGTAGTGGATGCTCTGCATTGGCAGGGCGTTTGACTAGATGATCTCCAAGGTCCCTTTCAGCTCTGTGACTCATATTACAATGTCCAACATTTTGATACAACGATCCTTTAGAAAAAATGAAAATGAAAGCGGAATGGGGAACAATATTTTCTTGTACTGTACTGTACATTATGCTAAACCTAAATCCTGTCCACAAGTTGTTTAAGTCTTAATATAGTATTATTTAATTATTGCATTTGAATCCCTCCCTCCCTCCCAAAGCACACAGCTTTCACACTGAGATTTACATTGTTAGAATGAGGGTTTTCAAACACCACAAAGCCACGTAGCCAATTCAGAGTGCCAGTAATGCTTCCTGCCATCACTCAGAATGGGACGCCAAATGGATTTGCCTCTGTAGCAATGCCATCAAACCACTTCAAAGTTGGTATATCCACACCAAATGGATATACACCATTGCCCCTGTTTGCAGACCCTCCAAAGTGATGCTTTTCACTGTCCATAAAAGCTTTGATGAAATGCACCTCCTTTGACTTAGCAGCAATTAGAGCTGGGCTTAGTGCAAGAAATATGTATTTAAAAAATCTCAAATTGGACAGAGAACTAAAGAAAAAAAAAACCCTTAAAAATGCAAAAGCCAAGTTAGCCAATTCTGTCTCTAGCATTCATCAGAACTTGTTGGTCCGTTGCAGGCATAGGCAAACCCGGCCCTCCAGATGTTTTGGGACTACAACTCCCATCATCCCTAGCTAACAGGACCAGTGGTCTGAGATGATGGGAATTGTAGTCTTGAAACATCTGGAGGGCCGAGTTTGCCCATGCGTGGTCCATTGTAACACTGTGAATAGTCCTGATCTTAATAAAGGTGGACCAGTTATTCAGAGAATTAGGATTTAGGGTGAATGGTTTGGAGAGGGCAAGTTAAGTGATTGTCATTTATCCATAGCACCTCCCATTTGTTGTTGTTTACTTCAGATGGAAGAGTGATTCTAGGAGGGTGATCAAACTACTGCCACCTGCTGGCCTGGCTGTTTAACTCAGAGGTGCAGTGTGCTGCCTTGTAAAATGGGAGTAACGAGTTTAATTATGAGGAGGAATATTCGTTTTCCCCTCCAAGTTCTCTGCAGTTCCTATTTTCAGAATGATTTACAACCTAACACTTAGGCTTATTTTTAGTACTCCTTTGGACTGAGGGAAAGGACCATGGCATGAGAGAGCACCCATGGCTCTCTTCTGGGACCCACAAAGCAAGATGTTAGTAGATCCTTATTCAAATGTAGCTGCAGATTTTTACACTTGCGTTTTGTTTGGGTGGAAATGGAGAGGGAGACGGGCGAGGGAAACATTTTCTCTTCGTGTCTTTAAAATACCGGCAGGTCAGGGACTTAAGTAGCTACTGTATTTCATTTCCTTTTAAATGAAATGTTTGTCTGAAGTCCCAAAGTAAACTGTTGTTCTGTTAAAAAGCTATAATTTGTCATAGTGCTAAAAAAGCCCTAATCCCATTGAAGGGAATTTCTGCTTGACTGTGGATAAGGTAACGTACAAATATTATGCTTTTTTTGATTGTTTTTTTAAATTACTATGTGTAAGATGATCCCTGGGTTTTCTTTTCAAAGGCAAATTATCCATTTAAAGGGCATAATTTGCAGTCTTCATTTTGTATGTGCTTTTTTTATTTTAAAAAAAAACATGATTCATGTTTCAATGACATGCAGTTTGTTTTAAGGCACGAGGAAATAATGCAATGATGACTTTTTAGCTCCTTCACCTTACTCGCTGGAGCTGTTTCTTTATGCCAGCCATGTTCTGTAGATCATTTGTGATGTAAAAGAAGGAACTGACTGGCGAGTGAATTGTAGCTGCTCTTAGAAAGAAGCTGGGGGGGGGGGAAGGGAAAAGAAATCAATAATAAATTATCGCTCCCTCTAGCAGGCTGGCTTCCCTATACATCCCCTTTGACATGTAGGTGTAGCTATAAATTAATTTACTTAGAGCCAATAAAGGAACCTAGCAGGCTCTGAGAAGACTGGTGAATGCGTATTAGTGATACAAAAATAAAACTCTGGCAGGGGAGCTTCCTAGGAGCGTCTAAATATGGCAAGTTACTTTTATAGCATAATGAGAGATGGGTCTGAGGAGCCAGAGGGAGATGGAGTGAGTAGAGTGGTCTATAATTTATTGGTGTAAAATGATCAGGATTCATGTTGTCTATAAAACATGAAAAACATTCTTCATTCCTTACCAATTAGATCATAGTCCCAACCCCCAGTTCCTTTGAGCTAAAGAAAATTTTAACTGCTTAGACATAAGTGAATGCTGTGGTTAAATTAAACCCTTCAACAGCCCAAACAGGCTTGAAAGAAATGCCTTGTGGATGTTATTAACATGCATATTTAACTGCTATTTTTAAAGTTTAACTGCAAGCCGTAGCAAGCACAAATGTTTATAATAGCTATTTCAGGATTTGAGCATTACTTTACAAGCTTCTCTCTCTCTCTGTGTCTCTTTTGTAGCTGTTAATTCTTTCACAATAATTTTTATTTCGCCTCTCACTGCCATTAATATATCCTTTGGCATGCGATTGCAAGAAAACAGAATGTAAAGGGGCGATGCGCTTTAGTCTCAAGACAATGGGGCTCTATCAAATGAAGATATTGAGAGTGGAGTGCCAAGGCTGAAGATGAACAATTAATGGTTTTAAAGGGGAGATTGGCCTACTTAAAACACCAAAAACAACTTTAGCTCTTCCTCTTTGTAGCAATAGAGCTCAGCCGATCCAATGGGATTTTGTTTTATTTTATTTTTCTCCTCAGGATCAGCCATTCATCATTCCACATCAGAAGTTGCTTTTGGACTTGCATTTTGTAGCCAGTAATTAAAAAGCATTGAAAGTGTTTCTTGACATGAATAAAACTTCTAATAGTTAATACCGGTAATTTGCTGTCGCCCCTGTATCACTGAGGATCGCAGGAACTGGCACTGTTACAAGCTTCACATAATACCTGCACAGTTCCCATTCTTTGAATATGTTCCACCTGGGCTGCTTTTTAATCTTCCCTGCAGTCATTTCCGGCAATTCTCATGCATTAAAAAGCATGGCTGTGTTCCTGCCATATAAAAAGAAATCAAGGCTGTAATCCAGTACCTACTCACCCGGAAGTAAACCTCATTAAAGTCAACAGGGCTAACTTCTGAGTAGACATAGATGAGATTCAATTGTAAGCTTCATATGTTCCATTTCCCAGAAAGGCTGCTCTGAAATGAAGGGGCAGAGGTGAGAGGGTAGTTTTTCGTTCCTGCAGCATGTCATTCTGATTCTGAGCAGAAATGAGATGGCACTTTTGCCTGGACTCTTATGCGACATACAGTTGCCAAATCAATGCTGGTATCTGAGCAAAGACTGAGGGTGATGCCCAGAATTGTCCTGTAGATGGAAAAGTGGGCGGAGTCAAACATTTTTAGCAGATGGGATTGGAGCAGGTGGAGCCCAGTACAAAATCTAGTCAATTCAGCCAAGATATCTGGCTAAAAACAGAGATAAAGAATTGCCCTTTGCCTTTCTGGCTGCTGGACTAAAAAAAATAATTAAAAATAGCCAGGTTGTCAATTTCTCTGTCTTCCTTCCCCCAGCCTTTTTTGCACATTACTTCCATAAAAAGGCATTGCAGGTAAAGTGGTACCTCGGAAGTCGAACGGAATCTGTTCCGGAAGTCTGTTCGACTTCCAAAATGTTCAGGGACCAAGGCGTGGCTTCCGATGGACTGCAGGAAGAAGCTCCTGCAGCCCATCGGAAGCCGCGTCAAATGTTCAGGTTCCGAAGAACGTTCGCAAAACGGAACACTCACTTCCGGGTTTGCGGCGTTTGGGAGCTAAAACGTTCAACTCGCAAGGTGTATGGGATCCAAGGTACAACTGTATGAAGTTTTGGTTTTATAACTTTGTGGGAATGTTCAGGGATGCAGGAGAGGATATATTGTTTGATTATAGCCTTTCCAACTTGTGTTAACAAGTTCACAATTTAGCAGAGTAACCTTCCTCTTTTTAAACTCACAGCAGATGTTTTGCTCAGGCTTGCTAAAGCCTGTATAATAACTATTCTGGTATTTTCCCCTTATTCCCTCATAAAAGATAAGACATGACAGAGTCTTCTATAAAAGTATAAAAAGAGTTTACTCACATTCTGTTCACAATTGGATCCCAGAAGGCAGACTTAGCTTAGAAAAGAAACATACACCTGGAAACTATCCCATAAAGACACAGTCTCTTTGTCCTCTCTTGGTTGGAGGCCAAGAGAGTATCTTTGGCTAAGCAGATGTTGCTTCTTCAGTGAAAGTAGTCACACAGAGAGAGATGGCTGCCCTGCCCTGTGCTTTTGTCATTACCTGCACAGGTGAGGCCACACCCACCTCTAGTCATACGCAGAGGAAGTCTGTCACAGCCCAGAAGGAAACAGGAAGTTTACCTGCTGGCTGGACAAACATTCCTCCCTATGTGTAAACATGTTCACTCTAGGAACGTTGTACTTGACTGCTCTTGTGTTTCACATCCCACAAACTTAAGGACATTTTAATAAAGCATCCTCAGAAGCCAAGTTCCTGTTGGCCATCAGTAGGATATGCAACTTACCAGGTGATCTGGTGCCAGCATGGCAAGGAAGCCGACAGAAGGAATGAGCACTGAAAGCCACAGGAATAGCTATTTCTTAAACCATTTATGCTAAAGTCTGTCATGCTTCACCCTGTGTTCACAGTCATGCCCTTGGGAAAGGATAAATGTTGTGCAATGAACGCTCTGCTCTAAGACAGACTTGGCTATGGATGAAACCAATATCAGTCGGTCAATCTACATTAGGCATTCACTGGTCTATGAGAAGGGAAGAAATCACCGCAAGAGAACAAATTAACATTTGCAAAGGTGGAAAGGGAATGGAAACTAGGAAATAGAGTTCACGTCCTGAACTGCCCTGATGAAATTAGATGGATTTTTCTGATCCATGGATTTTCCTCACTTTAACAGAGTGGCCTGCTTAATCAGCTAGGAAGACAAAGGATATACACCCCGCCATCCCCTCCATATCAACATTTTTCAACTGCATATTATTTCATAGTCTATATTTTGTTTCTATCCATAGTATTTGTTACATTACAAGTGAGATTAAAATCCTGCTAATGTTTTGATCTGCTTACAGTGGTCTCCTAAATAAATTATAATTCCCCCCCATTCTTTCTTGAAGTTTTTGTCTTCTTGGTCCCCAAGTTTTTCAGTCAGTTTTACCATTTTGGCATAGTCAAACAGCTTGGTTTGCCATCCCCCCCGGTAGGGACTTTTTCTTCTTTCCATCTGCGGGCTAATAACATCCGTGCTGCTGTTGTCGCATACGTGAAGAGTCTTTTCTGTTCTTTTGGGATGTCGGTACCTAAAATTCTTAATAAGAAAGCTTCTGGGTTTGTTTCTGATTTGACCCCGAAATATCCCGCTTTTCCTTAAAACATCCCTATTTTCATCGCAGAAATGTTGGAGGGTATGAAGTTATGCGACCCCTGAGCCAAGGAGATAAGTAACTGTACCTTTAGAAGACATCTGAAGGCAGCCTTGGATAAGGAAGGGTTTTTTTTAATGTTTAATGTTTTATTATGTTTTTATATATGTTGGAAGATGCCCAGAGTGGCTGGGGCAGAGTAATAAGAATAAGAGTAAGAATAAGAATAAGAATGGTGATGGAATAGGAAATAGGACATCCCTATTCTCATTAAGGGACACGGGTGGCGCTGTGGGTTAAACCACAGAGCCTAGGACTTGCCGATCAGAAGGTTGGCGGTTCGAATCCCCGTGATGGGGTGAGCTCCTGTTGCTCGGTCCCAGCTCCTGTCAACCTAGCAGTTTGAAAGCACCTCAAAGTGCAAGTAGATAAATAGGTACCGCTCCATTTACAGATGGGTGTAAAGTTGGGAGGGTGGGTGGTTGTAGGAGTTAGTATTAAATGGAAATGAAATACAAAAAGACTGTGCTGATGAGAGCTTAATCTGATGAGATCTTTAATGTTTTCCTCATCTGCACCAACATGTCTGGTTTGAGAAGAGGTCCGTAGTTATAGGAATGCCCTGAACGTATCATTCTATTGTTGTGTTCTACTAACCAGTAAATGTTGAAGTTATGAGCATGCATGCAGGGTACTGTGAGTCCTTTCCTGTTTTATATAACACTGGGCATTCCAGAATTCTAACCCTGTGGGAAAGGAGGAGACTAGAAGGAAGGAGATACTTGTTCCTGTGTGAGCTACGACAAACCTGGTTATCGTGATTACATTTTATCTGCAGCCAATGATAGCTGTCATGGGCAATATGTTGACACAATATCAGTATCTGTATGCACAACTGAGACAGCAGTTTCTTAGTCTAATGTCAAGTCTGACAGAGAACCTGATTAAAAACCAGGGGGCAATGCGTGCTGTCCCCTACCAGTACTGGATTTACGTATAAGCTAAACAAGCTATAGCTTAGGGCCCCACTCTCTTGGGGCCCCCCAAAAATTTAAAGGAATAAACCTGGATGTACATTTCCAAAATATAAGATAAAAAACAAATAAAATATTTCAGTTCAACAATTACTTTGATAAAATACATATTTTATTATGTGCAAATGACTTTAGATACCTATTAGGTCCACCAATTACCAATTAGCAGATATTCATCACAAAAATGGCAACAATTTGTTGTTGACAAAGGACAGCTGGACATATAAAGGGCCCCATTACCTTCAGTAGCTAAGGGCCTCATCAAACCTAAATCCGACCCTGACCCCTACCCACCCACAGAGAAAGCAGGAAGATGCTCAGACAGGTTCCACACAAATGGAAATATTGAGGATCCATTCTGGATCTTACACAAATGTCAGGGGTGGGTGGGTGTGGTGGAATAAAAATTGGTGTGAAGAAGACACTATTCTGGAATAGTAGCTGAATAATGATAACATTGCATAGAAGAATGCTCCCAGACGTGAAGAACTACACCACTGCAAGAAGTTCATTTCGACGGCGGCTGCAGCTTCAATCTATCCAAAGATCAGGGTGAGAGACAGGAAGCCACATGGCGGGCTTATGATTGTACTAGGTTTGGTATCCAGATATCTCTAGCCCAGCCCAACTAGCTTAGATGGCATCAGCTCAGAAGGAGCTGTTTATCAAATGATAAACAGATCACAGTGACACTTCGCTTTCCCACCCACTATGCCAAACCCATGTATGTTTAATTTGGCTGCAATCAGCATACTTCTAATTTGCCTCTGCTCATTTAATGTCTTTGTGCGCTGCTAAAAATATTTGATTGGCATGCCCACGCCAGAACATTCCTTGTCAACTCTCTACTATGAATCCCCACCCCCAAAGCTCCAGTTTATTTCTGGCTCTGGTTTGTGAACATTTTCCTCTCGATTAGCTCCCGCGAATGCTAATTCCATCCACGACATTCTGCAGAATTGAGGAAACGGTTCATTTTTAGCTCTTTGACATGCTGACAGGTGAGGATCTGACTTTGTCCTCCCTGTTTTGAAATAACAATTGAGCGTAATATTAATACAAAGTGTAATACGGGCTAATCGGAGCTGGGCTTGGGTGCCGGATTGAGTTATAGAAAAAGAATAATACATTAATTCAAATGCACAGGGGTGAATTTTTTCCTTTGAAAAAAATCTCAGCTGCAAATACAAGAGGTAATCTATATGCCTCTACAATACACCAAAGAGATAATGTTATTTTTTAAAGAAAAGATACATTGTCTCACTTATGAGCGCGGAAAGATGATTCACTATTATTTCATTATATATCAAAGGTTTTGCCATGTCGTTAGATCTTTATCGAATACTCCTTTTGTTAGCTCCCTTTTTGAAGGTTCTGATTCAAGAAAGTACTGTAATGATGGTTCCCTTTGAAGGAAAGCTAAACCCACAAATGAAAGAAAATGGGCTTTTGAAATGTTTAAGAAGGACTTTTTAATATTGTTATTATTATCTATACAGAAGTACGTTCAGGAAGAATATCGTTCACTCGCATGCAATTATCATTTAACAGCTTGAACAGCTGCTACAGAGAATTCATTTTAAGATTTTTTTTTATTTTTATTTTAGAAAAGAAAAGCTTTACATTAGGCATATAAAAAGCTTTTTGACTTGACACCCATCTCATTTCTCACAGCTACAGAACATGACTTCAGACTTCACAAGACAGTATTGGGAAGTGTATTTTTTAAAGTGTAAAGGTATTTTTTTATTTTTAAAAATCCAGTTTCATGAAAACATGTGGCTTACATTCCGTATTCTGGCTGTCAACCGTAGGCACAAAGATTTATTGTTTTTTTATGCACTGGAGAGGAAGTTTTAAGGTGATTAGGGCCACTCACAACAAAACGTATGTGCAATTTCACAGAAGTGCTTTGAATTTTTTGCACACCTAGGGCCAAACTACACAGTTACTAAGCATGTCATGTGTTTAAAACTGGCCATTTTTATTTTGAGGAAAAGCTCCAAAGCATGGTTTCAATCTAGCTTGGGGCCTCATGCCAGTTTCCTGCTGAAAATCCCCTCCTGGGTGGTATTTGTACCTGTCAGTGATGTTTACAATGAACAGCATGTTGAGGGGAATGTGGTGGAGCTCAACAGGAAATTGGTCCAGGTTCCCGATCTAAACTGGTCCTCTGGATCAAGACCCAATAGCTGCTTTTTCTTCAAAATGGAAAATTATATACCATTTTGGAAAACCAAAATGCATGCTTTCTATCCTGTATTTTTATCTTCCGAACTGCCCTGAGATCTTCGTATGATGGGTGTTGTATAAATTTAATAACTAAAATAAAAAATTGCAAAACAAAAAACAAAAAAATAAAATAAAAAATTTGCCTCCACACAGAGTAGCCATCTCTCTCTCTCTCTCTCTCTCTCTCTCTCTCTCTCTCTCTCTCTCTCTCTCTCTCTCTCTCTCATGTTGCTTGGCAACCCCTTCTTCCCCCCATTGCCAGTTTCCATCCCTGGACCGCACCAACCTTCCAGTACCCCTCAACCCCTTCAGTGTTCCCCAAATTTGGGTCTCCAGCTGTGTTTGGACTACAACTCCCATCATCCCTAGTTAGCAGGACCAGTGGTCAGGGATGATGGGAATTGTAGTCCAAACGCAGCTGGAGGCCCAAGTTTAGGAAACCCCACTACACCATTGGTGGGGAACCTTTCTCTGTCTCACCCTGTGGGCCAACTTTGACAGGTGAGCAGGGCAATCTACCTGGAAATCATATGGCACCACATGATTGATGGATGAGCTGTCCTACCCACCTGTTGAAATCCCTTGATAGGTTCCCAAATACCAGGGTGCAAGAAAGAAACATCTAATTATATTTTCTTACAGGCATCTTTCTTGCTTCCCTCAGTACCTTCTGCTGCTGCAGCAGCAGGAATATTTATTCCCCATGCTCCTCCTTTCAACCTGTAATGTTGGTGGTTAAAAGCAGGGGACATCTGAAAGGGCTTTGCCATCCTCCCAGGTGCACCTCTGATGTTGGAGATACGAAGGACAAGAGAAGGGAGACTTGAGCAGCCTTTTACAATCCTGCTCTCCTTCTCCTTTGTGCAGCAGAGGAGGCGGGCAGCCCAGGTGGCCACACAAACTGCAGGGTGATAACATCCCTACAATTTCATTATATATTAAGAAATATATAATGCTTACAGTTAGGGCTTCAACTTTTTGGTACTGCTGGTCTGACCCAGATTGCCCAAAAATGTCCCACTGAAATGAGTAAGACATTATTTTATGATGTAACCTGTAGGCATAGGGCCATGAATCCAGACTGGGCTGAAGTGAGGGGTGAGGGGCAAGCTCCCACACTGTGTATTTGTCAAAACAACAACAACAACAACAAACAACAAAGCTCTGCTTAAGGGTGAAACTTAATTAACTTCACATGTTATCTATACCTTAACCTGGCTTTGCCTCAGGGCCAATGCTAAATCCTTTGGTCCCTCCAAGAGAGACGTGGGACAACTTTTTAAGGATGAGGACCACATTACCTCTGTGGAAAATGACACAAAGACGTATTAGTAGCTTCTCTCAAGTTTCACCTTCAGTTTTTTAAGAGAACTTTTTAGAGAACAAAGTTTGGGCAAGAATAAAAAGCACTTCATCTGCCTTGGCTATTCAAATGGTGAAAAGAACTCCCTAATCCCAGCAGAAGAATGCAAATAAGGCCAATGCACAGCTGAACTGCAAACTACCGGTATGTCTTATTGCTTAATACCTTAAATGTGAAAGTGTAATTGCATCCTGGAAATTGCATGCATGAAATTGCCAAATGCATGGAGGCCTTTTTGCATATTTGCAAGGGACAATAAGCAGCCGACACATTCCTCGGCCAGGTCCTTTGAGCTTCTTGCAACAGTTCTTCCTGCAGATGAAGGAGCTTCAATTGCACACTTTATATAACATTGAACTCCTTTCTCCCTATTTGCTGAATACCTGTTGGGAGAGAACCCAGAAGGCTATTGATTCCCCACCCATATTCTAAGGCATGGGTAGGCAAGCTAAGGCCTTGGGGCTGGATGCAGCCCAATCACTTTCTCATTCTGGCCCGTGGACGGTCTGGGAATCAGCGTGTTTTTACATGAGTAGAATGTGTCCTTTTATTTAAAATGCATCTCTGGGTTATTTGTGGGGCATGGGAATTCGTTCATTCCCCCCCCCCAAAATATAGTCTGCCCCCCCACAAGGTCTGAGGGATAATGGACCTGCTGAAAAAGTTTGCTGACCCCTGCTCTAAGGTGATGGCTGGGGAAAGAAGAAAAAAATGGTTGCGTGATACTGCAGCTTTTGCTGTGCTGTCTCTAAGCAGCAGAATCCTCCTTGCACCCAAAATTTCCTTGCGGCTAAGCAAGACTTGAGTCCCACCACCTTCTGAATGAAATGTGGTGGGTTTGTTTTTTTAAGGAAACAAAGGAAAATACTATGCTATGTGAAGTTTCAGCCCAAATGTGATCCTTCCAATGAGATCCCGAGAACAGAAAAGAACACACCACTAACATTTTCCATGGGTACACACTTAGGTGCTGGTGTGTTTCCAGAATGATATCCAGGGGAGTAAAATAAACACGGAACCCCCCCCCCCCATTTCTTTTTATAACTATAGTGTGAATTCTAAAATGTCAGCTGAAAGATGGCATCCATTTTGTGAAATGTCATATTTTATAGAAAGTCTATAAACATTTGTTGCAAGTAAGAATGATTACAAAAATATAAAAATATATTAATGGGTCAGAGGCCCTAAGTTTCCTGAAATGTTGCTTTTTATAGACGTGTTGTTGTTTTTTTAACCCCATTGGAGAACCATAAAATCCATGCAGAAGAAAAATCACTTTTATTTTTCTTAATTATTCCTATGAGACATCAGTTGTAGAATGACCTTTTCCGGGGACAGAAATAAAATGCCGATCCTTCTAAAGGACAAAGTTTGCACAGTGTAAATATAAAAGGAGCACAGGGCTGTATTGCTCCGCTGCAATGATTTGATTAAGAAAGACACCAAGGAAAAAACATATGGCACAGCCTGCACAACATGTTTAACTTCAGGAAAGGGCTGGCTAATTTTCAGTCATTTGCATTTCTCGTTAAAAGAAATTCATTCATCGGGAACACTTGATAAATGAAATGCTGTTTGAAACATCTCACTTAGCACAATTTGTATGCATGCTTACTTGGAAGTAAATTCTACTGTGTCAAATGGCGTTTACTCCTAAGCAAGTGCTTGTAGGGGGATAGCATTGCTAAAGGCATATATGGAACAAAGGAAGAAAAATCACGTGGGCCTTGAGGAATGCCTGCCATTTTCATACTGCACAGTTGTAATAATTTAAGATGTAGTTTGAACCAAGAATGCATTGTCCTGTTGTTCAGAAACAGGGCTAAAGCAATGTTGGTTATTCATATTTATTTTTCATATTCCAACAACGGATACATTTAGACAAGGATTGTTAAAATCTTAGCTCTTCCCAAAATGCCCTAACTAGGAGGCATGCAAAAGGCTGGGCTAGATGAATCCCTAGCCGGAATTAAGATTGCCGGAAGAAATATCAACAACCTCAGATATGCAGATGACACAACCTTGATGGAAGAAAGTGCGGAGGAATTAAAGAACCTTTTAATGAGGGTGAAAGAGGAGAGCGCAAAATATGGTCTGAAGCTCAACATCAAAAAAACGAAGATCATGGCCACTGGTCCCATCACCTCCTGGCAAATAGAAGGGGAAGAAATGGAGGCAGTGAGAGATTTTACTTTCTTGGGCTCCATGATCACTGCAGATGGTGACAGCAGCCACAAAATTAAAAGACCCCTGCTTCTTGGGAGAAAAGCAATGACAAACCTAGACAGCATCTTAAAAAGCAGAGACATCACCTTGCCAACAAAGGTCCATATAGTAAAAGCTATGGTTTTCCCAGTAGTGATGTATGGAAGTGAGAGCTGGACCATAAAGAAGGCTGATCGCCGAAGAATTGATGCTTTTGAATTATGGTGCTGGAGGAGACTCTTGAGAGTCCCATGGACTGCAAGAAGATCAAACCTATCCATTCTTAAGGAAATCAGCCCTGAGTGCTCACTGGAAGGACAGATCCTGAAGCTGAGACTCCAATACTTTGGCTACCTCACGAGAAGAGAAGACTCCCTGGAAAAGACCCTGATGTTGGGAAAGACCGAGGGCACAAGGAGAAGGGGACGACAGAGGACGAGATGGTTGGATGGTGTTCTGGAAGCTACCAACATGAGTTTGACCAAACTGCGGGAGGCAGTGGAAGACAGAAGTGCCTGGCGTGCTCTGGTCCATGGGGTCACGAAGGGTCGGACACGACTAAACGACTAAACAAGAACAACAAAAAGGAGGCAGGCATGGACCTTGGTAATTTTTCATAATATGGTGCCCTGTGTGAGGCCAAAATTTGGTACCTCCAAATGGATCTTCTCAGCTCTGGATCTTCTCAATTTTGCACTCCCTCGGCTTGGCACCGTGCTCACACCATCCTAAATCTGGTGCTATAGTAAGTTAGTCCCACTGTGGTGGTGATTTTCTAATTTATTTATTTCAGAGGTAGGAAAAACTGCCTGTGGCCCTCCAGATCTTGGAGGACTCCCATCTGCTAGCATAGCCAGGGATCAGTCATGATGGGAGTTGTAGTTCAGCAAAATCTGGAGGGCATCAGGTTCCCCGCCTCTGATGGAATGCATTAATTACAGCTGCTCCAGTTTGAATCCCCACATGAGTATACAGGGGTACCTCGGGTTAAGTACTTAATATGTTCTGGAGGTCCTGAAACTGTTCTTAACCTGAAGCACCACTTTAGCTAATGGGCCCTACTGCTGCTGCGCCGCCGCCAGAGCACGATTTCTGTTCTCATCCTGAAGCAAAGTTCTTAACCCAAGGTACTATTTCTGGGTTAACAGAGTCTGTAACCTGAAGCGTATGTAACCTGAAGCATCTGTAACCCGAGGTACCACTGCATTGGGGGCTCCCAAGCAATTTACTGCTACCCCAGGTTCTGGCATGCAGTGTCCAGGAATGGAAAATGTTGCTTCCATTGGTGTTAAGTCAAACACCTCACAGAAGTTCGTAAAAAGGGTGCAGTGTAGATAACCATCTGCCCATTGGATCCACCCTCAAGCAATTTCTTTACTCCTTTTTTGAAGGTTCTGTTAGTGACAAGCACAGCATCTTCTTCCAATTAGTTAGTTATGCGTTGTGTGAAGTCTCCCCCTTTGTTTGTTATGAAATGACTGCCTGGATCCTGTATTGTTTTGGCGACAATGTTATAACTCTCTTGTACTACTTTACGCTTAAGTAGATTCCCAAGCACTCCCCCCCCCCTATAAGAGAAATAAGGCTTGGAGATTCTGTAGTTTTAAGGACCTCCCTTGGCTCCTTTCCCCCCTCCCAAACAGGCTCCAGATTAGTGGCTTTTTAGTTTCCTTTAACACTTGCTGTTTTAAGAATTCTTCCTTTGATGGTATTTTCCACGGCATTATACTGTATCCTTTAGATCTCTTGCTGGTCTACAGTTCTTTGGATTTACCACACTAGAGTGCCTGAAGGTGATCAATAATTTCTTTCATTAGAGATTTACATTTATTTCAAGGCAAGTCTTTGACTTTACTCTCTAAGCTCTACAGCACGAACTTGCCTAAATATCTTCTGTAGAAAAGTCCAGAGGCTGGATGGGACAGATATTAATTTGCTTCCTATCGATTTTAATTCTCCCTGTCTTCTTCAGTGCTTTAACAAGCACTACGGTTATTTAAGATGGGGACCAATCTTCCCCCTTCCA
The DNA here is from genome assembly GCF_964188305.1 of Podarcis bocagei. Classification (NCBI taxonomy): domain Eukaryota; kingdom Metazoa; phylum Chordata; class Lepidosauria; order Squamata; family Lacertidae; genus Podarcis; species Podarcis bocagei. The sequence continues at coordinate 16,993,471 of NC_138136.1, read as the reverse complement.
ATTTTCCAGTTACTGGTTGAAAAAGAAGAGTTGGAAGTTTGAGAGTTTGGCACGGCTCTATTTACATTTCCAAACATTTATTTTAATGAAGTGTGTTCGTGAGCAGCATGGTCCTACACAGTGTCAAAATTTTGTGCTTCCCCTACCATTACAACAAGAGCAACATCATAAAGCTTGTCTTGTCTTGCTTTCTACTGATGCAATTCCCAACACTTTCCCTCTCCGCTATGAGTGTCAGCACAGGACACAGTAAGAGTCCTCTGGATCAGTCCAAGAGTCGATCCACATTTTGTTTCTGCCTCCTAGAAGAATTTTTGCCTGCCTGCACAATCAGCAAGTGGAAGGTAGAACTCTGTACCAGCAAAGTGTGGCCGGCATCATTGCGTAACTGGTGGCCAAAAGGGGTCCAGTGTAGGACCAATAGGACTGGCAAAGGGTAGGACTCTACCCAGTCCAATCCCCTAGCCCAGCAGAAAGAGAGTTGCTCTGCCAATGTCCCCATGTGTTTTATAGGCAGTCAATCTAAAAAAAGCAGAAATGAGAGAGGTTCCTCTATATGAAACCTGCAATATTGTAGACAAATAGGTTCAGAGTGTGCGTGTACTAAGTGCCATTTTAATTTCTTTACATTTGAAGGAAATGTCTAAAACTTTTCTTTTGGGAAGAACTGGATGAAATTTGCAGGTATCGCTGCCCTTTCTGAGGGGATAGCAACCTTTTTCAGCAGGGGGCTGGTCCACTGTCCCTCAGACCTGGTGGGGGGCCTGACTATATTTTGGAAAAAAATAATGAATGAATTCCTGTGCCCCACAAATAACCCAGAGATGCATTTTAAATAAAAGCACACATTCTACTCATGTAAAAACACCAGGCAGGCCCCACAAATAACCCAGAGATGCATTTTAAATAAAAGGACACATTCTACTCATGTAAAAACATGCTGATTCCTGGACCATCCGCAGGCCGGATTGAGAAGGTGATTGGGCCGGATCCGGCCCCCGGGCTTTAGTTGTGATAAAGGTAAAGGTAAAGGGACCCCTGACCATTAGGTCCAGTCGTGGCCGACTCTGGGGTTGCGGCGCTCATCTCGCTTTATTGGCCGAGTGAGCCAGCATACAGCTTCCGGGTTCATGCGGCCAGCATGACTAAGCCGCTTCTGGCGAACCAGAGCAGCGCACGGAAACGCCGTTTACCTTCCTGCCGGAGTGCTACCTATTTATCTACTTGCACTTTGACGTGCTTTCGAACTGCTAGGTTGGCAGGAGCAGGGACCGAGCAACGGGAGCACACCCTGTCGCGGGGATTCGAACCACGAGCCTTCTGATTGGCTCTGTGGTTTAACCCACAGTGCCACCCGCACCCCATTTTAGTTGTGATAGATCCTACTAAATTTCAGAAGGATGACTGCAGTAGGTTTCCTGCAAGGATAGCATTTACAGATTTAGTGGGGGTAAAAAAGAAAGCAGTTGTTCTCCCCAAGTGTTTGGGGTGAAATTTTGATCTGAAGAAAGCAGGTATGAGCAAGGTGCTGCTAGGTAAGAAACCTGCCCAATTGCAGACAACTTTGATCCACATTTTGCTCAAATCCCTCTTTCCCATTTCCCTGGTAGCATGTACGTAAGTTACATATTTACACACAGATTTGAATTCTGATTCATTCACCAGTTTTACATATGCTGCCATAGTTCAGGCAACTGCCTCTTTAAAATTTGTATATACATCCACTGAATTAATAGTTCATTTGGTATTGATCTTTCTTTTCTAAAATAAAAGCGCCTTTCACGTGTTTAAAAGTTGCAAAACTGCAACTAGAGATGACATGCCTATGAAGCCAACAGGCAGCACTGTGCGCAGCCAACACCCGGCATTTTCCACAGTGTTCAATGTACCAGTGAAAATTGATTTGTTTGTACATTTTGTGAGTGCATTTCCAGAGTAGCTCTACTATTCAAACTATGTCTTGTTTGTAGGCAGCTTTTATGAACTAGACCAGCCTTTGTCAACCTGGTGCCCTCTCAATGTTCTGGACTACAATTCATTTCAGCCTCAGGGAGCACAGGAGTACAGGAGCCAAAATTTTCTGAACGGCACCAAGTTAGTGAAGACTGACCAATGTTCCTTCTGCCTGTCTACTTTTACAGTGAGATTTTGTACCAGCATTTTAAAATGAGCGTAATTTTATTATTTTGCCATTTGGAGAGTTAACCAGGTGGAAAACAGAGATAATGTCAATTAACTTGAGTTATTTTCTTACAGGTAGAATCCGTGTGATAAATTTTCCTTTGTCATTTGAAGCCAAAGCTCTCACTTCCTTTTGCCAGCTGACATTTCCTATCATTAGTTAGTATGTATCATTACTTTAGAAATGTAGAATCTGCTGTCGATACCTATGAACATTGTCATAATCCTTGATTTGAAACAATTATCTTCCTATTAGAACAACGAACTGCAAGACTAGGAAACCCCAGGTGATAAATGGCCAGTCTCAAATTCCTAGGCAAACATGTTCTTAAAGAATAAACCTTAAACAAAGCTAAGGGTTGTGCAACTGCTAGATATCATTGTGAATCATTGTTACTTATTCTTCTGGCTAACTCATAAAGACCTCCGGGTATAGGGCAGTAAAGTGATACCTCAGGTTACAAACGTTTTGGGTTACAAATGCTTCAGGTTACAGACTCTGCTAACCCGGAAGTAGTACCTCGAGTTAAGAACTTTACCTCAGGATGAGAACAGAAATTGCGCGGCGGCGGCGGGAGGCCCCATTAGCTAAAGTGGTACCTCAGGTTAAGAACAATTTCAGGTTAAGAACGGACCTCTGGACCGAATTAAGTACTTAACCTGAGGTACCACTGTATATAAATTCAATTAATCATCATCATCATCAATCTGTAAAAATGTACAGTATGTGCTGTGTCATTATTTTCAAAAATAGTTTTAAGTACATAAGAAGAGCCTGCTGGCCAGGTTAAGGGCCCGTCTAGTCCAGCATCCTGTTGTTGTTGTTGTTGTTGTTGTTGTTGTTGTTGTTGTTGTTGTTGTTGTTGTTGTTGTTGTTGTTGTTTATTAAATGTATATAATGCCCTTCATCAAGAGATTTTGGGTTGGTAAAATACAAGATGAAACACAAGTAAATAATTAAACCCAAACAACAAAACAAGAAACTCCTCCTTCCCACAGATACATTTAATCTTACAGATTAAGATATTAATCAGCCCAAAGCCTGGTTGAAGAGGAACATTTTCACCGGGTGCCTAAAAATATATAATGAAGGCGCCTGTTCTCACAATGGCCAACCAGATGCATTGTGGGAAACCTTCTTGGTAGTGGTGTCCTCCCTGTGGAACACCCTCCCATCAGATGTCAAACAGATAAACGGCCACACAACTTTCCAAAGACATTGCGAAAGCATGTGGGCTATGGTAAGAATGCAACACAAGGTGCAGAAGCTTGACATTCCAGTAGATTTCTCTGAGGAGAAGCTCCTGAAGGCAGTACAGGGCTTGTCTCTGATGATGTGACTATTGTACTCACCAAAATTCCTGCTCTTGTTTGTTAGTAGGGATGGAAAAGGGTTTGCCTTTTTTTCAATTGGCCAATGTCACAGATTTCAGACACACAGATCTATACATATCATTTACACCATTAACTATCTTAGGGGTCAGCAAACATTTTCAGGAGGGGGCCAGTCCACTGCCCCTCAGACCTTGTGGGGGCCGGACCCACCCCCTCCCGAAAGCACCCCCCTCCCAAAAGGTCCCCCCGCCAATGTCACTCACACCGCAGCCACCGACGCTGCCTCGTCTTTGGCAGTGTCGGCGTCCTCTGTCTCGGTGTGGCGCAGAGCCATGCTGCTGGTTTTGGTGGCGGAGGCAGCCTCTGCGCCGCTGCCACGTCCTTCCTGCTCGGTCCCCTCAGCTGGAAGGAAGGGGCGGTGCCCAGAGGTGTCCGCGGCTTCTGATTGGCTGCAGAAGCCAGTCTACACGCGGTGAGGCCTCCATGCCACGCCTGTTTAGCACGGGGACTGACTGAGCGGGCAGCAGGGTCCGTAAGGTTCGTGGGCTGGATTAACGAGCCCAGTGGACCATATCTGGCCTGCGGGCCTTAGTTTGCTGACGTCTGAACTATCTAAAACAGGGGTAGGAAACGTAGTATCATAGAATTGTAGGGCTGGAAGGGATCCTGAGAATCATCTAGTCCAGGAACGTCCAACTCCCAATAGACTGTGATCTACTCACAGTATTAAAAAACTGGCAGTGATCTACCCATTGTCGTTGGATGGACCAAAGTTGATGAGCTTTTTTGGGAAAAGCAAAGTTGATGAGTTTTTTAGGGAGCCACAGGTTCCCCCCTTTTTTGGGGGAAGGAAATCACTGAGTGGCCAAAGATCTAGTCCAGGAACACCCCACGATCTACCAGTAGATCATGATCTAGTTCAAATATCTGGAATAGAATTGAAGTTGTCCCATACTGAGATCAAACCCGCAATCTTGACATTATCAGCACCATGCTCTAACCAACTGAGCTATCCAGGCTCCGGTGCTCTCCAGAAGTTGTTGGGCCCCAACACCCATCCGTCTTGGTCAATATGTCCAATGGCCAGGCATGCTGGGTGTACTAGTCCAAGTGGGTGGCCTGACATTGGTTACCCCCGATATAGAGAATGGCTGTAAATTAATCTGGAATTCCTGAACATTGCAAATCTTTCTATCAAGCACATTTGAAGTTGCATTAACATGGTGCGACTCCTTTCTCCCTTCCAATCCTAGATTTTATCTGGAAGTTTTTAAAATAAAGTCCCAAGTGTATTTCACCCTATGTGAAACAAGTGTCAATTCATTTGCTAATAGAGGCATAAAAATGGATGAACCAGATTGTAAAAGGGAAAGAAAAGATACTTTGAAGTGCAGTTTTGCTCTGAGGAATGATTGGGGGGAAAGCTGCCTTGTAGGGTTCCATCCTTATTGTCCTTGCAATGATTTCAAGATCAGATATGCTCAAGCTGATAAGTAAAATGGTGCTCCTTCTAACAGCTAGCCCCCAAAAAAACCTGCTTCACTGTGAGATCTTTCATGAATAACACACACTTATTTCAAAATGATTAAAACCAGAAGCTGATAAAGGGTTGTGGGAAATATTTTCAAAGGCAATGAGGGAACTGAGTGACAATGAAAAGGTTAGACACCTACGTGCTGGTTGTACTTTGTTTCTTTTTTCTTTCTTTTTAAATTAACTATTTGTTGAATTTCTAAATGGAATTAAAACCATAGTTATACTGCTTTGAGAAAAGCCTGCTTGTTGGGATTCTGTACAATCTTTTGGTGGGATACAGCAAGCCAAATGGAAGCCCTCACCACCTGCAGTGGGGATGGAAACTGATCTCCAACAATTCTCCTCTCAAAGTGCAGCCCTCATCCCAGATGTCCCAACCATCAGAAATTGAATTTTCTGTGAATGCAAGGAGTGAAGAGGCAAGGCAGACCTGTTAAATGAGCAAAACAGCACAAGAATTGCGGGATCCAACCCTTTTTATTTGAGATCTGTCTGTTAGAGAAGCGATTTGTGAATTCTGGACACCAAAAATGAAGCGTGACGGTCTGTGGGATGACCAGACTCAACTTCATCATTTGAGCAGTCTTTCCATTACACATCTTGCCTCATTTTGTCACACGTTTACATATTGTGATATGACAGCAGGCTAGGAATACCTTTTCTTAGGCTGACTACATGTTAATAGTTCAGAAGAGTTGCTAAATTTTTCACTAGTGGGAGCTAATGGTTGAGAGGTATCTGAAGATCTTTATTGAGTGATAGGCTGTGTACACATGGCATTTTATTCTAGAATCAATACTGCGTACTTGTTTTTATTAAGTAAGGCACACACAATCTAGTTCTATTGCATTTTTTTGGGGGGGGGGGTATTGCCTCTGAAAAGTGCTTCCTGAGAAACTGGTTTCATTCTGCGAATAAAAGTTCATTGCAGATGGATTTAGCATTATCCCACAGTATGTCCATTTAAAAACAGAAAAAAGAGATGTAACGGGCAGGGAAATTACTTCAATGTGTTATACGTAGGACTTTCTCTGAAGATGGTTCAGAAACTTCAGCTAGTGCAGAATTTGGAGGCCATGTTACTCACAGGGGCAAGATGGCAGTGGTGTAGTACAGGGGCGGTTGCCTCAGGAACAAAATTGTTAGTGCAAAATTTCAACACCTGGTGCTGCCTCAATACAGCTGTGCACTTCCATCGTTGGAAACAGCTTCTCCATGCAAAAGAGGAAGTAATCTCTCCAGACAACGGAACAACTATTCTTTTTTATCTCTGTGGCTGCTATCTCCTGACTGATGCGGACGCCATTAGGCAGTTGAATGCACATGCATACAGTGGTACCTCGGGTTAAGTACTTAATTTGTTCCGGAGGTCCGTTCTTAACCTCAAACTGTTCTTAACCTGAAGCATCACTTTAGCTAATGGGACCTCCTGCTGCTGCCGTGCCACCGGAGCACGATTTCTATTCTCATCCTGAAGCAAAGTTCTTAACCTGAGGTACTATTTCTGGGTTAGTGGAGTCTGTAACCTGAAGCGTATGTAACCCAAGGTACCACTGTACTTTGTCCATTTCCCTTCCTCCCACCAATCCCTCAGCATGGTCCCGGGTGCTGAGAACCCATGCTATGCCACTGCAAGACATTTTGAGCATATTACACTGAAACTGGCCTGACGGCACTGGCTGCCAACTAGTTTCCAAGCCCAATTCAAAGTGCTGGTCTTGACCTATACAGCCTTAAAAGGCTAAGGACTGCAGTACTTCAAGCACTGCCTCTCCCATATGGACCAACTCAGAACCTGGGAGCATTCTCTGAGGCCCTTCTTCGTGTGTCACCTCTGTAAGAGGTCTGTAGGGTGGCAACAGGGGAATGGGCCTTTTCTACAGTGGCTCCCCATTTGTAGAACGCTCTCCCCAGAAAGGTTCAGCTGGCACCTTCATTATACACCTTTAGCTGCTAGGCAGAAACTTTCCTCTTCAACCAGTTTGTCTGACTGACATCTGATGCCCTTTTAAATGTGCTATGGGAGGTGGGATCATCTGTTTGTTGTTTATTATGTATTTTGAGGTTTTTATATTGTAATTCTATGTTGTGAACTGCCCTGAGATCTGTGGATGAAGGGCGGTATACAAATTTACGAATTAATAATAATAATTTTTAATATCCAACCAGCCGAAGGATGTTGTAAGTCCCGAGGATCAGATAGAGAGGTCTAAAGGACAACATTGCCCCTCCCTCAGGCTTGAGGCTCCTAACCTCAGGCATGTCTGAATGAGAAACAGAGCGAGCTAGCAGAAGACTGAATGTTGGGCAGGACCCAGCAGGCCAGGATGAATCTCAACCCACCATTTTCTATAGGGCTGGAATGTCTGCATACGACTCGAATGAAGAAGCAGAAATTCGCAATTATGCTTTGAGGTTTTTATCTGTTCCTGGAAACAAGTGTGGTTTATTCATGTGTGTGCTGTGGTTTGAGATTTATATTTGTTGGAACCCAGTCATATGGGCAGGGTACAAATATACTAACACTAATACAGTGGTACCTCGGGTTACAGACGCTTCAGGTTACAGACTCCGCTAACCCAGAAATAGTACCTCAGGTTAAGAACTTTGCTTCAGGATGAGAACTGAAATCACGCGGCAGCAGCGGGAGGCCCCATTAGCTAAAGTGGTACTTCAGGTTAAGAACAGTTTCAGGTTAAGAACTGAGCTCCAGAACGAATTAAGTTCTTAACCTGAGGTACCACTGTACTAATACTAATACTAATACTAATACTAATACTAATACTAATACTGCCTTGGGGTGGGCAGTGGATTCTGCCTAGTAGGAGTGCACATTTATTTGTTGCCTAACTTACAGGCTGTCTTTCAAGCTACAGTTGGCCCTTCAAGGTGATGCAAAGATTTAAATATCCAAATTTAGATTTCTAATCATAATAAATAATCAGAAAGATGCTGCTTGCCTCCAGTTATGCTGCAGCCATTGTAAGGAAACCAAACATTACAAAAGCACCTTGTTCTCTCCTCTAAAGGAAGCCAACCCCATATACCACGGGCCCTGGCAGCCTTCACTATTTAGGAAGGGCATAACAATTATATCGCATTGGCTCTCTTATGGCCCAGAGTTGGGCTGTTGTGGAACATATTTCTGCTTTCTGAAAGTAGCTTTCAAGTAAAAATAAAAAGTGGGCTTGGGCATTTTGGCACAAAGGAACTGGGGGAAAATGAGAGGGGGGACATAGACGTCAAATGTTTTTTATTCCGTTTCCTGAGGGGCTGAACTGGGTGTTCCGTTGAATGTGTGGTTTCTTTTGAAAGCTTATGGAAATGCCCTCCCTCTCATCTACTAAAATTCAAAACATAGACACAAATCATTTATAGGAGACAAAAAACAATAAGTAGTGTCAGCACAGAGGGCTATATTTTACTTGGCTGTGCCATGAGGAATTATGGTGGCTTGCAATGAGTAGAATATAAAGTAACATACGGTGCTTGTTCACAACAGGGCTGGAAATTATAAAATGTAAAATCCAATATATTTTCTTCATGGTGTCAAACAGCTGGGAGTTTTTTATGGCTTCTAGCAGGATGTCATGCCTTTTCTCGTGGACCAATAATTCCAGAAGCACATTTAAGTGCATGCTGTTCTTTATGTGTTTTGATGTGTGTTTTTAAAGTACTTGCAAATTTTAATAGAGTGAGACTCATGCCGATGTAATGATACTTTAAGTGATCAAACTTAGACTTGCTTAGTTAAACAAGTAGCAGCAAAGTATTTAATATAATGCTGAGAATATGGCTTTTAAAGGAAGGTGATAGCATAGGTATTTAATATAATGCTGAGAATATGACTTTTAAAGGAAGATGATAGCAACACTGTTGAATGAAGCTGAATGTTGGAAGACTTAGGACAAACAAATGAAGGTCCTTCTCCACACACATATTGTTAAACTAGGGAATCCACTCTCACAAGAAGTAGTGATGGGCAGGAACTTAGAAGGCTTTCAAAGAGGATTAAATGAATTCATAGGAGATATGCCTTGTTGTTGTTATTTAGTCGTTTAGTCATGTCCGACTCTTTGTGACCCCATGGACCAGAGCACGCCAGGCACTCCTGTCTTCCACTGCCTCCCGCAGTTTGGTCAAACTCATGCTGGCAGCTTCGAGAACACTATCCAACCATCTCGTCCTCTGTCGTCCCCTTCTCCTTGTGCCCTCCATCTTTCCCAACATCAGGGTCTTTTCCAGGGAGTCTTCTCTTCTCATGAGGTGGCCAAAGTATTGGAGCCTCAGCTTCACGATCAGTCCTTCCAGTGAGCACTCAGGGCTGATTTCTTTCAGAATGGATAGGTTTGATCTTCTTGCAGTCCATGGGACTCTCAAGAGTCTCCTCCAGCACCATAATCCAAAAGCATCAATTCTTCGGCGATCACCCTTCTTTATGGTCCAGCTCTCACTTCCATACATCACTACTGGGAAAACCATAGCTTTTACTATACAGACCTTTCTTGGCAAGGTGATGTCTCTACTTTTTAAGATGCTGTCTAGGTTTATCATTGCTTTTCTCCCAAGAAGCAGGGGTCTTTTAATTTTGTGGCTGCTGTCACCATCTGCAGTGATCATGGAGCCCAAGAAAGTAAAATCTCTCACTGCCCTGTCAGTGGCTAACTAGCCATGATGGCTGTGTTCTCTTTCCACTGTTGGAAATGACATGCTTCTGAATCCCAGTTGACGGGAATCACAAGTGGGCAAACCATTGTGCATATACAGTGGTTCGAACGTCTCCATTGATGAACATTTTGGTTTTCAAATGCCGAAAACCCGGAAGTAAATGCTTCCATTTTCAAATGTGCCCCGGAAGTCGAGGGGTTTCCACTGTTTTTCAATTTTCTCAATTCAATTTGCAGACCGCCCTTTGTGCCTCGGTTTTTGAACGTTTCAGAACTCAAACGGTCTTCCAAAACAGATTACGTCCGAAAACCGAGGTACTACTGTATATATAAATAATTTTTGATGATATGGAAAGTAACAGAGTGGCTTACAGCTAGGACGCTAAATAACTCTTCCAGGTGACTGATAACCTCTTTGTAAAGATGTACAGGTTCTTTATATTCAAAAATGATTTTACTTTCATAAACACATAACTGAAAAGAATATATTTACAATCTCATGCTTATTCACCTTCTTCCTTATAGAGAGTTCTTGCACAGGTTTGACCCTATTAACGTTTAGGGATATTTAGCTGCCTGTTTCATTTCAGATAGATCACAATGACACCCACTGTCCTCAGCAGTGTCCTGAGAAGTCTCTCTCAGCAACCATTCTTCCTCACACCCACAGAGAGAAGAAGCAGAAAGCACTTAAAAATGAGTTACTGGAATAACATCTTCTAAAAGTTCTGTTCTTACCACATATTCCAATTCATTCCCAGATCTCTCTTCTGAAAGGCATGGGAATTTGACAAATTTCTGTGTGGAAACAGATATTTTCCTAGAAATATCTAATATACCCAAGAAATATCTAAATCTTGATTTTGAACTTGGCTGATCTTCATGCATATGACCTCAAACACAAACTGGGGTGCTGGTAGGGACTGATATTGGATCCTCACTCAATAAAACCAGAAGATCTTAAATAATCTTATCATTACAGGAACATGACCACGTAGACATTTTAAAATGCCACCTCCAAATTAGTTTTCCTGCTTCTCATCCTGTTAATGCTATTCAGTTCCATATTACCAACGTTTGTTAACATTGCAACATGTTAGTAATTAATAGTTATCAGTTGTGCTTATGCAAGGAGATATGTCATTATATCCGTCTGTAAATAATATTCCTTTTTTTTCTACTGCTCATCTGGCTTGACTGCAAATATTAATTTATCCAAATCCTATAGTTTAGGGAAATCATTCTTATTGATTTCTCTGACAGAGTGTACAGCTCATTCTGAAGCATTTTGTCTGACCTGGATATAGAAAACACTGTCTTGCCTTCAAGATTTCTCTTCTCTTGCTTGTCATTTCTGTCCAGACTCTGTATTATCTGAGTTATGAAATGCTATAGACTGATAGATATCGGCAAGTCTTGATTAAAATTCATTCCACATAGCTTGCTGGCTGCCTCAAAGGAGCAAAGGTCCTAAGAACTGAAAATCCAAGTTATTTTTTGAAGTGTTAAGCATGAAAAACAGGTCTTTGTTTGATACACACATCTGAGTTTCTTTCTTTCTCTCACTCTTCATTCTGACCCAACATCTGGCCACTGTTGAGAACCTGCAATGCCTGAGTTGTGGTTTTGTCATCTCCAGATACTGCTGACAGTTAAACTACTGTGTGACAAGCGCAGCTTACCACCGAATTTCTGAAACTTGCAAAGAAGCAAGGCATCATAGCTTGTGACACAGGCAGTTGATTTCCCACATCACTCCATTTTTTTCATTTTCTGAAAGAACCAGCCTCATTTTAATGCAGCTTGCGACTTTTCCGTGTCACTCCTTGTCCTCTCCATCTCCAATCATCTGCAGCACGTACTTTCATCCCCTTCCTCATTTTGACTGGCAGGTAAAAGCATCAAGACAGATCTATCTTGTAGACATTTGGCTTATAAAATGGTAATGAAAAGAGCCCATGAAATCTGGTGGGAAGACTATTAGAGTCGGACCAGGGTTCAGTCATGAAACACTCTAGAAACCATTGAACTAGCCTCAACATAACCTGTCTCACAGGAGTTTTGTCAGAACAAATGGGACAACCTTAAGAGAGGGATAACTTAGAGGACATCCACACCATGCATTTAAAGTACCTGGCTCCCCCCCCATCCCCAGAAACCTGGAAACTGTAGTTTACCCTTCACAGAGCTATGATTTCCAGTACTCCTAAGACACTACCGTCCCCAGAACATTGTGGGGAAGCAATGTCTTTTAAATGTGCTTTAAATGGATGGTGTAGATATTATCCTATATAGCTCTGGCTACATAAGTATTCAGAATTAGAAAAATGACAAAGGTAACAGAGATACAGCACTCCTCTCTACCCCCGACCCATGATTATTCTACTCAGTGATAAAATACCAGAATCAGAATGTGTTGTCCAGGAGCACATTATACGCCAGTGTATTTCCAATAACTACTTTTCTTGAAAGCATGCGATGTTTTGCTAAGTGTCTTACATATTGTTGTGAGTTGGGGGCTGGTTTTGTCTTGGTTAAATGCCAGTGGAGGATCACTTCCCCATCTCTTCCTACCATTCAGCATTGGACCATTTTGCTTCTGATCTCTCACCATGGCAGCACCTCTTGACCAAGCTATTGGTTTGCTGGTTGTCATCTTCCACAAATACGCTGGCAAGAATGGTGATAAGAACAATCTAAGTAAGAAGAAGTTGAAGGAGCTGATACAGAAAGAGCTGACCATTGGGCCAAGACTGCAGGACGCAGAGATACAGACATTAATGAAAGATCTGGACTGCAATGGGGACCAAGTCATGAACTTCCAGGAAGATGTCACTTTCCTGGGTGCCATGGCAATGATGTACAATGAAGCTTTGTGTTTGTAAATGTACGCCCCGGTGGGACGAGGTGTCATGGTTCAGGATTATACCTTTGTAGGCGGTTTCATGTCCAATAAAATTTAAGTTTTGTAATAAAGGGGGAAAAAGGAAGCCAATGGAGGATTCCATGGTTGAACTAGCCTTTGTGAGATAGTACCACCTAAGCATGGCCATTGGTACAACAAAGGAAGTTGCTCTGTGCCAGAGACCAAATGGGTGATACTGGGCCTAGGAGCAGGCAGAAGCCAGAGAGTGAGAGCCATGCTTGATTTCTGGTGGAATCCAAGGAGGTGGCTATGGGAGAAGCAAGACTTTCTGGGGTGTTAATGCTGTGAATCCCTGCACCATAAGCTCAGATGGAAGATATGTGTAAATAAACCATATAGCATAAAGACACCACAGTCTCCGCTGTGCCTCATTCCGAGGAAACTGAACCCTGGGAAAGAGCCTGGAACTTATGGAACCTCACACCGCTCAGAGATTGGGCTGGTGTGCAACAACATGCAGTGTCGGAAGAGAAAGGGGGGAAAGTCATGTTTCCTTTTTAGCCCAAATTAACACAACCATAGACACTGGGATGGGAACGGTGAAGGACAAATTGATGTAACAGCTATGTTAAATCATGTTCGTATTTGCCATGTAAGAAGCATTCACTTAATTGGCACGCAAAATGTTGTGTTCAAACCTGCCTGTGAATCCTGTCATAATGACTTGGCTCTCTAGAGGAAGCTCAAGCAGGTTTTGCTTGACAGAACACAGGCAAGTTTTAAAATACTATAACTTGCTCAAAGGAAACCCAAGGGATGCCAACTGTATCCAAGGGAATATAGATAAGCATGAAGGCTCTCTCTTGAATGAGCCTCTCCCCATACTCCTGGTATGGGAAAATTCAGATTGAGGTTGGGAGAAGTGTGGGAAGGCAGTGATTTGGAGACGAACACCATTTGGACACCATAGAATTAATGGAGGTACAAGAAGCTTACTTTCCAATTTAAATGACATAACGGATGAACCCTGAGTCTTGTAGGCTATGATGCTGTATGTGTGCCTTCATTTCCACTGTTTCTATTGATAAAGAAGGTGTACATGCCTATCTAAAGTCTCCCCAAATGTTGAAGCATCGCAAATTGAGCAGGCCAACACCTCTACCTCCATCAGGGCAGCATGGTTTTGCCTCCAGAATTCAGCAGCTGGCTTGGTGTAAATGTGGCCATGGTGTCACCCCACATATTTTATAATTAAATAACAGCACAGTCTCATGCGTGCATACTCAGAAGTAAGCCTCATTGTGTTGAATGGGATTTACTCATATGTAAGTGTGCATATGATTGCAACCCAATTTCCTTTTTCTTTTCTTTTCGTTTTCCTTCCTTCAGGTTGCCCCATTTCATTACAGCTTTTTGCCATCTGGTCAAAATGTTTCACACTTTTGACAGGAGTGGGAAATATCATGGCTTAGCAGCTGCTTTTCTCTTTGAGGCAGGAAATCCAATTGTACATCACTCTTTGCTTTAATAGTAATTTATTTCCATCTCTAAAAATGGCCATGTTCTATCAGCAGTACAAAAACAACACATAACATTGTAGCACCTTTTCAGGGGTAAATATTTTTGTGTCATGGAGGACAGGAAACAACCTTTTTCTTTTTTTTCTTTTTTTTACTACTGGTCATTTTTCACACTTACCTCTGAGTGGATAGGAGACAAACACAGAGTTCTAATTGCACCATAAAAAGGGAATTATTTATAAAAGGGAATGCTGGACCCCATGGACTGTGAACCATTGACACACATCCCATAAAACAAATCAAATTAATTTAACAAGTCCAAGGGGAGCTATTAATTTTATTTAGAGTGGGGGTTGATGGTGAGAAGGGGAAAGGAATCTTGCCCAGATTGAAACTGTCCCTATATCACATTAAGTACACATAAGCAATACTCTAGAAGGGTAGGTGTACTAGCCACTTTTAGCCAGCAATGGGGGGGGGGGGAATCCTGTGTTACTTTTTACAAATTTATTGTGACATGATTTTCGTCTGCTGGGGGCCATTTTGAAAGATGTGTGAAGTATCCTAGAAACTGTTAGGCAAATGTGTTAGGCAAATGTGTATGTGTATGAGGACAAATTTGGTCCCTGGTGGGGAACCTCCAATCTGTTGGCCTAATTAGACCAGGTAATGGTTCTAATCTGTTTTGACAAACTGTTTATCCCAAACCCTGTCCATCTGCCCTACACGTGACATCAGATGTGGGGCACATAAGCTGTGGCTGCAAATAATTAAATGGAAGCCTTAAAGTGTGCTCTCCATTGTTTAATGGGCAGGTGGGTCTTGTAGTTGACACCTTAGAGCACGGGTGTCAAACACAAGGCCCGCGGGCCGAATCCGGCCCGCCAGACCTCGTCATGTGGCCCGTGGCATCAAGGGCGAGGAAGCGAGCTTCTCGTTCTTTTTACTGGTCCCGACCCAGATTTTAGGGTTCGCACTCCGGCGGAGGCTCTCCGCCTTTCTAAAAAGTGACCCACGTGAACAGTCTTCCCTGCCTGCTTGCAGATAGGGCTCCAACCAACGCGCCCCAACGGCGCTGCCTACTGGCCGGTCCCACAACTTTTGCCTCCTCGCGGGCCGGGCAAAGAGGCTTTCTGCTCGCTCGGTCCAGTCCGGGGCTCGCTGCGGAAGAGGCGGTCCCGCGAAGCCGAGCTCGGAGCCGGCTGCCTCCGCCCCTCGGAGCCTCCCAGGCGCGGCTGCTCGAGGGGGCGGGTCGTGCACGCGGCAACTTTTGGAGCCCAAGAGAGCCGCGGAGGCTGGCAGCGAGGGCAGGGAGCGAGAGCCACGCTTGGGACACCACTCACTCACTCGCTCAGGCCGCAAATAGAGGCCACTGCGGCGCTGCAGCTGGCGAGGAGATGGCCGGGGGGGGCGGGCGGCGGGGCCAGGGGCTGGCTGGGGGTGGCTCTGGTGGGTAAATAGCGGGGCCGGCAGGCAGGGAAGGGAACGGCAGAGGCGGGTGGAGAGCGGGGACCAGGCGCAGATCCTGCAGCAGGCAGCGCGCCCCGGCTGGGCTGGGAGAGGCGAGGCTGCTGCTGGTTCAGCTGCGCAGAGTGGGGTGGAGGGAGGCGGGCGGGCGGGCGGTGTGCCACACCGCAAAGCAGGGGCGCCTCCCACCCTGAAGAGGACTGCGCCGGCATCTGGGCGGCTGGAGCAAAGTGGGAGCCTGCCAGCAACTTGGCTGCGGGAGCCTGGCTACGAAACACTGCCCCCCTGCCCACGCCAACACATCGGCTTTCTCCGGGCCGGAGGACTTGGCGGATAGCCCCCTCCCCGGGAGCAACTGCAGCAGCTCGGGGCCCCAGCAGGACATCCTGGCCACCCGCGCCCGCAGTGCCGCTGGGGCTCCCTTGCAGGGAAGAAACTGCTGCTGTCCAAACTGCAGCTCCGTATCCTCCGACTCCTGAGTGCGGCGGCAGGGCTGGGGGAGGCAACATTTGCTTCTGCTCTGCTCTGTTGGGACAGGCTCCTGTCTCCTCCCCATTGGAGCTCCAGTCTGCCTGGAAGCCCATCTCGTCATCTTTTAAAAAAATTATTATTTCTTCTTATATTCTTATTTAAAATCGTACTGGAATAGGTATATTAAATAGTGTATAGGTTCAAGACAACACACACCAGTGCCTATGGAAAAATAACTTTGAAAAAGTCCTACAGATACAACCGGCCCTTTGAGGGTGACCAAAAAGCTGATGCGGCCCCCGATGAATTTGAGTTTGACACCCCTGCCTTAGAGCATAAAAAGGCCCAATGGCCCATCTAGTCCAGCATTTGGAGTCAGATGCAAGCCACATTGAGATTGGTTCCACTCAGGAGCTCACACTGGGTTTTTCGAGGAATACCTCCTTTAATCTTAGTGCCGCACTCATGAATAGTAGCCACTGATAGCTTTATCGTCCATGAATGTTTCTAACCTCATTTTGAAGCCAACTAAGGCCAACTAATCCTTACACTTACCTGGGTGTATGTCCTATTGAACTCTGTAGGGCTTAGTCCTGAATAATATACAGTGGTACCTCGGGTTACATACGCTTCAGGTTACAGACTACACTAACCCAGAAATAGTACCTTGGGTTAAGAACTTTGCTTCAGGATGAGAACAGAAATTGCGCGGCAGCAGCAGGAGGCCCCATTAGCTAAAGTGGTGCTTCAGGTTAAGAACAGTTTCAGGTTAAGAACGGACCTCTGGAACCAATTAAGTACTTAACCCGAGGTACCACTGTATAGGATTATACTACAAACTGGCGGCCATAATAACAACTTATTTTTCTAGGAATTTGTTGGCTATCTATTCTGTATAATGGTTTCTGATGCTTAAATCTTTTCCATTTTGCTTCTTAAAAAAATAAATAGTAGTTGTTTGCATTTTTCAGAGCACAGAGAGGTTTACTTCTTTGACTTTTCAACAAGTGTGTTTCTTGTTATATATGAGGAAACCCTAGACTGCCTTTGAAAGTAAAGGGTGTTTTTTTAGCGCAACTACCATATGGATATAGGGCTTTAGGCAAACGACAAGATGGTACCCTCCCCACTACAAATCTATATGCAGAAACTGATCGGCTGGTCTTGTATTGATATCTAGAGATAAGAGCTTCCCACAATATATTTATCTTTAGCTTGTGTAGTGTTCTATTTAATCTTTTTTAAAAATAATATTTTATTTATGTAACAATAAAATAACATTGATCAATTCCAACAAAACCTATACAGCGTAACATGCTTATCTCAGTCACATATAAGAACAACACTGAGAGACCACACTGTCAAATAACTGAATATTTCAACAAACCATGGCATAGCTCAGGGGCCAGCAACCTTTTCCAGCCGTGGGCCAGTCCACCATCCCTCAGACCATGTGGTGGGCCGGACTATATTTGGGGGGAGGGAAATGAATGAATTCCTATGCCCCACAAATAAGCCAGAGATGTATTTTAAATAAATGCACACATTCTACTCATGTAAAAACACGCTGATTCCTGGACCATCCGCGGGCCGGATTGAGAAGGCGATTGGGCCGCATCTGGCCCCCAGGCCTTAGGTTGCCTACCCCTGGCATAGCTTCTCCATAAGTAAGCATGAATGGCTGGCAGTCATTAACATCTCCTCTGTTTACATAGTTGATATATGGGGACTATACCTTATGAAAATTATTACGTTGAGTTTGGTCTCTGTCAACCCTTCTGTGTTGTGCTCGATGCTCAGAAAGAGCGAGATCCCAAACTTTCCCTTGCCATCCTGTCGGAGATGATCCCTCAGAGTCTTTCCAGTGGAAGATGATCTCTAAACAAGCAGTGGTGAAAAGCATAGGACTGTTTAGTGTTGCACATAGATATTTAATCTTTTAAGAAAACACTTATATATGCATAAGGGATTGAGAAGGCAAATCCTTTCTCCCTAGGTGTAGTGCTTCAAAGGTCAAGTTGATGGTGTATATATAGTCCTCTACTAACATTGCAAGATATATTCATTTTCCTTTGCTCAAAATCACCTCTCACTTCAAGCCCTGTGCTCTCAGAAATTTACCGTATTTTTCCATGCATAATACACCCCGTGTATAAGACTATTTTGGGGGACTCAAAATTAAGAAAATGTGGGGAGATTGCCCCCTGTATAAGACTACCCCCCTATTTTTAAGTAAAAACACCTAGTCTTATACATGGAAAAGTACGGTATGTATCTTTTTGAAATCAGAGATTTAAACATAGCAATTGGGTTGGACAGTGCCCAAATCTTGGAAACTGATTAAAGTTTAATTGTAGGGGGAGATGGGAATTAATAAAAACTCAGCTGTGTTTCTTGATCTGCTCCCCCTCCCCCAGACATTTACTTGGGTTGGGGATAAAAGGAAGCAATCATTCTGTAACTATGTAATTAATTTAAATATCTGAATAACTTAGCATTCATGAATGTAGCACTTTTTTCATTTTCTGTCTCAGTATTGCCTCATAAAATGAGCAAAGCCTGTTTATCTGATAGTTTCAGGATTATTATTGCTGCTGGAGACAGAATTGTGAGGCAGAGCCGATACCGTCATTTGCATGCTAGTATTTTACATGGGTGGATAAAGGCATTTTGATTTCTAATGAAAATTCAGCTGATAATGATCTTGGATTGGTTTGATTTACATGGATGATGATGTCTTCATTAGGTGGAGCAAATGATTAATCTTTCTTTACTACAGCTGCTTGTGAGCTTCCCCCCCAATGTGGCGTTTTAATTTTCAGGTTGACAACCAGTCAGAAAGAATCTATTACACATGATCAAAGCTTGTGCTAGATAGTTTTTGCCTTTGGATGACAAACAGAACATTCCTCAAGTCGAGGAAAGGTTATTTGTTCTTTAATCTGCACGGGTTTTCAACTCCTCTGCACACAGCATTCCATTTGTTTGACATGCATCTAGTTCTTTGTTAGCGAATTTATCTGTTTAACCATTTTGTTAGGCATAAGCAGAGGAACATCTTGAAGTTAACTATTGCAAAGCAGAATTCGTGTTTCACAATGTAAATGAATCTTCACTGGGATAGAGGCTTATGGGGCTCCTAGGAAGGGGTGTCCCTAGTCTGTGTTGGGGCAGTATTCCATTAAATGCAATGAGAATATAAAGGTCCTATTATATCCAGAAAGACTCATTTATAATCTCTTAATTATTTTTGAAAGTATTGTTGAGATTTGGGGATATATCCGGCCTATATTATTTATATTAATAGACATTTCCTCGAATTTTCTTTTGATGGTGTGTACAGGGCAGGGCCAGCCCATTTTGGTACTTGAGGTGAACTACTTGATGGTGCCCCCCTCCACACCAGGAAAGAAGGGGTGGGTGAAGATCTGCATCAGGGAGAAGTGGGGAGTAAAGACCTACATGGGATCTGCTGCCCTTGAGAGCCAGTGTGATGTAGTGGTTAAGAGCGGTAGACTCGTAATCTGGGGAACAGGGTTCACTTCCCCGCTCCTCCACATGCAGCTGCTGGGTCACCTTGGGCTAGTCACACTTCTTTGAAGTCTCTCAGCCCCACTCACCTCAGAGTGTTGGTTGTGGGGGAGGAAGGGAAAGGAGAATGTTAGCCGCTTTGAGACTCTTTCGGGTAGTGATAAAGTGGGATATCAAATCCAAACTCCTCCTCCTCCTCCTCCTCCTCCTCTTCTTCCTTAAGATCCTTACTTTGCCTCATGGCCCTAGTACAGAGATACCAACAGAATTTTCTGGTCTTAGTGTACTGTAGGTAGACTGGGCACTCTGCTGCAGAATCTGCAGAGAATAATTTATAGGGAGTACCTGATGGGATTCCATTCCACCTTTTGCTGCAGATATGTGCATTGTTGCATGTCACATGTTCGTTTACATTCCAGCACAGATTGCTGGCATGAGTGGAACTACCGCTCTGTATTGCCTTTGTTTTTAGTCTCTCTCCGAGAAGACGGCAAGGAGAAATGCTGTTTTCTTTGTCCTGATTTATGTATAATAAATGCGTAGTTTAGTATGTGTCTAAAGCCTCAAGCCTCTTCTGTTGCGCAGTTTACACTGCTGGGTAAAGTGTGCTCAAGTCTGCAAGCTTGAGTCACTGATGTATGTCGGAGCAGAGGTTGATGGATCTCCGCAGTGGCAAGGCTGAGAGGGAGACGCTCCAGCTGGGGCCGAACCAGCTGGCTTCACGACCCCCCGATTCTGACAGTACCTGATCTCAAATGAAGGAGGAGGAAGGGACAGCTCTTTAGGACCACAGAGATTCTAGTCATTTGTTAATCAGAAATGGCTCAAGAGATTAAGATTTGCCCGCACATTTTGCTTTGTAACTTTTATCTAGGAGTCCAACTAACTCATTTTTTTAAAAGAAAGAAAACTATGAGTCTGGGGGCCTCATTGGCTATGGGCCAAACTACAGTTTTCTTACTGTGCAACATATAGCTACATCTTAGATTTGTGCTATCTTACAGGTACAGAGGATCATTTCAGCCACTGGTTTCCAGCATGTAAAAGGTAAAGGACCCCTGGACGGTTAAGTCCAGTCAAAGACGACTATGGGGTTGTGGCAGTTATCTTGCTTTCAGGCTGAGGGAGCCAGTGTTTGTTCACAGACCACTTTCTGGGTCATGTGGCCAGCATGACTAAACCGCTTCTGGCACAATGGAACACCATGAAGGAAACCAGAACGTGCAGAAACGCTGTCTACCTTCCCACCACAGCGGTACCTATTCATCTACTTGCACTGGCATGATTTTGAACTGCTAGGTTAGCAGGAGCTGGGACAGAGCAACGGGAGCTCACCCCGTCACAGGGATTTGACCCGTCAACCTTCTGATCAGCAATCCCTCTGCTTACACCAATTTATCTCACAATGAGATAAGTTATGTTTACATCAGTGTCAAAATGTAGCTAACGTCCTTATCTCCTCTGCACCATGATGAAAGATATCAATGCTAAATGCCACTTTTAAATTTCCAATGAACCTCTGTGGAGCGTGGCACTTCCAAAAGAGTTGCTTGTGTGTTCATGGGCCAGGGTTTAGTGAGAGAGCATCTGCTTCACACACACAAGGTCCCAGGATCAATCTGGCTTCTGTAAGTAAGGGCTGCCTGAAATCCTGGAGAATCACTGCCAGCCACTGAATAATAGAATCATAGAGTTGAAAGGGGTCATGAGGGTCATCTAGTCCAACCCCCTGCAATGCAAGAATCTTTTGCCCAACATGGGGCAATACTCAGTGTAGACAATATTGAACTAGATGACTATATACTTGGGTGCACACAGCTAAGACAACCTTTAATAATGGCTAGCAGGCTTAAAAATTGTTGTTGTTTTTAAATCGTAATAGTTGGCATCTTCTAGAGGTGTATCAAGTAAGCAAAGACAATTATACAATCCCACACACATGGGTGTGTTTGCGTTCCAATTTGGACACAAATATATTGTGCTTTGGGCAATGTGCCTCCGGATTAGTTTTCATTCTGAGTCTCTTTACCAGTTTTTGGAAAGCTTTCCCAACGCAAATGGCCACCCAGGTATGAAAACAATGAAACAAACCTGGATGGACTATGCACACAGAGTGGACTCCAAACAGGTTCAGAAGCCCCGAAGCAACCAGCAACCATTCCATTTGGATGTGTGCCACTGCGCAGAGTTTGAGAAACTCTATCAGCAGGAAATGAACTGGAAAATTTCTAAACAACTGCTTTGAAGGCATTTGATCTACTACGGCATGCATGCAGGCCTCAAGGAGAGAAGTTTAACACTGGGAAATTACCCTTTGTGTAACAGGATGTCAGGGGGGCCAACTGGCCTAGGACAGACCAACACTTTTTATCTTGATTGCATGTTGATTGCAGTATGTGGGCTTGACGAGGCATGTGATCCTCACCTCCTCCCCAAGCTAGTGAGCCCCACCTGGGCTGTGGGTCCTTGCTTGCCTTAGCCTCCTAGAGCATTCCTCCTACTGCTCCCTAGGCCTCAGAGCCCATCTTGTTCTGGCCTAAAACCAGTGGCTGTGAGTCTTGGCAGACCACAGTTACAATGTCCTGAAGATGAAAGGCTTGAGGGAGACCCTGTAGCTTATTTTTTGGCAAAAATATCCCAATGGAATATTTGCTACACTTATGCAAATCATTTTAATCAGAAACATTTATTCACATCTCCCTCCCAGGAATCACTCCTTTAAAAGTGAGATGCTAGAGTGGCTGGATGTGTGTGGCCAACAACCATAACCATAACTTCAAGGGCAACTACTGTAATGCCATCTGGCTCTCCTTGAAAATGGCAGGGAAGTAGAGTTGTTGCTGGAATGTTGGTGGGCACTGATGTGTATTGGCCCTGGTTCTATGACTCTGTCAACAGCTTTGAGATGCAGATATTACCCGTTTAGTCAGGCATAGTTAGGAATTTCCCGGACCTAGCTGGCAACTGGCTGTCGGAAACAGTGTCCGGGTGGAAATTGCTGAAATGTCTGGGAAAATCCGGATGTATGGTAACCCCTGTCGGCAGTGTCTTTTTTGGCGATTTCCCTTAAAAATAGCTCAAAAACTTCATTTTTTTTGGTTGAGATTTTGCAAAAATAAAAATAAAAAATGTGCAGTGTGGGTACTGAGCTCCCAAAACAATTTTTTGTGGGTGCTCAGGCACCCAGAGCCCACATTAGTTGGCGTCCCTGCAGGAGGTTATTAACATGAAGAAAGGATATAGCCACATATATGATTTTGGTATAGCTCCCTTGTGCTTTCGGTACAAAATGCAAAAGATTCGGTTTTTACAGTGGGGTGCTACATTTTCTATCCCACAAAGGGCACTTTTTGATACACGCACAATTCCAGATTTGCTACTTCACTTTTAAACAGGCAGTTTGTGTGGGCTGATTCAACGAAGCCTAAAAGGGCAGGTATAATCCCTGATGCAGATCATTAGATATGTCTGTCCTCAGCTGCTTGGCTTGGCTGGCTCAGCTCACAGATGATGCCGGAGAGAAGTTGGCACTGGCTGAGCTCCTCTTTAGCTGGAGTGGCTTACTGTGAAAGCAAAATCAACGGGGTGGATCTGTTAGTCATTCATCCAATATGAAGCAGATGAAAAACAAAGTGGCTGAAGCTGGACTGACACCATCAGATGGTGAGTCGTGGTTTTATTCAGGGCCTACAGATATTTTTTTCCGCAAAAAGAAAGCACAGGGAATGTGTGTTGTCTATGATATTTGTCTAAGTAGTGGCCAGTGAGGTGGAGTGACCTTGCTCACCTGGCTTCAAGAGGTCACTGTCAATAACTGCGAGGGGTGGGCCCAATCCACTTCTCCCTCTGCAGCACACAGCAGCTGGAGTGGTGGATTGGCAGCACAAGTACACTGTGCCAACCTGCTTCCTGCCTCACCCCACTCCCTCTCTGTTACCAGTAGTGATCACCATGTTGGGAACCCAAGTGAGCAACACCACCGTGCCAGCTACTACTGGAAGTCCAAGTTCAAAATGGCTGCAGTTCTAATACTCATTCCCCTAGGCTGCAATCCTTTACTCACTTAACTGGGTTGTATAAACACTGACAACTGGGAAACACTGGCCTGCGAGAGCTCCGTTTGGAGAACAGTCTTTACCAAAGGTGTTGTGGGCTTTGAAGACGCTCGAACTCAGGATGAAAGGGAGAAACGTGCTAAGAGGATGGCACGCTTGGCAAACCCTGACCGTGATCAACTCCTGCCCGGAAACCTATGTCCCCGCTGTGGAACGACATGTGGATCCAGAATTGGCCTCCACAGTCACTTACGGACTCACTGTTAAGACCGTGTTCATGGAAGGATGTGGCGTTTGCCCATTCCTTGTGATTATGTCTGTACAAGGGAGGATGAAAATGGTTAATGTAGATTGAGCAATGAGAAAGTTCAGAGGCGGAGCCTACCTGATTTTGAGGCTCAGCCCAGGGGTTTACCATGGGGAGATAGAGGAGTGAGGGTCAGACAGAGGCAGAAAAAGTCGAGCATAGTGGTTGTGACAGTTAGAGTGAGAGACAGGCATAGAACTGAGAGAGAAGAGTGTGACAGTGTGAGATAGTGCCACGTCTAGTCTGGCAGTGGAAGAATAAAGCAGTGGTGTACAGGTCAATAGTCCATGAATCGACCAGGGGCTCTGTATGAATGCCACAAAGACAATCTTACTTGGCTACGAGTGATCACCAAAGAAGAAGAAGATTAACTGGATGATGATGATATTTAATTTATGAATTGCTCGCGTGAAACATCCCAAACTGGATGTAATCCCAACTGAAACCAACATAACTTCTGAGTCGACATGTCTAGGATTGCATGCTTAGTGGTCATGAAATGTATGAAATGTATACTTACCTGGCTGAGTAGGGATTTGAACCCTGGTTTCCCAGGTCCTAGTCCAACACACTAACCACTAACACCACACTGGCTAATACATACCCACACCCCATAGTTATTGGTGTACGTTCCAAACTCTTCTTGCTGTTCAGCTAAGTAGATATCATTCTATTTTTCTCTCTTATCCCCCTTTTACTTGCTCCCTTCCCAACCCCTATGTACATTCCTGATCTTTTGAAGAATATGCTTTCAAAAAGCTTTTATTTGAAAGGTGAATTAAGCCAGCTGAAATATCAATTCAGCTCATCAAACCTTTTCCTTGTTCAGATAAAAGCTGTGTGTATGATCTTTAAATGTTACAGCTATTGTCGAACACAAAGAGAAAAGTATGAGAGAGTTTCTTCTTTTGTTCCCGATGTCTATTTGTCAGTGGCTTTAAGAACAGACAATGGCTTAATTTAGGTTGGATTTGGCAGATGCTGCCTTTTGGGAAAGCCCTTAGAACAAATAGGTGTGCAATATGCAAAAAAATGTGACAAGAAAGCAGTTTGCATTTTAACTCCTTGTTCTCCTAGCTGTCATACGGTTCCGTGCTCGCTTCGGCAGCACATATACTAAAATTGGAACCATACGGTTCCATTTTTTAAAGAGAAATTCCCTTATTCTGAATAGGATTCCTTGCAAGAAAAGGGAAAAGTTGACAGCTATGAAGACGCCCTGAATCAATTGCATGGTGAATCTTGAGGCAGGTTTGCACACGGTTGCCTTGCAGGCTGGCTTGGAAACATGTGGGGCCACTTCCAGGCTTACAACCAGGCTGTGTTCACAAGGGAGTGCCATTTTAGTGAATGAACACCTCCACATGGATGGAAGTAACAGATTTCGTCAGCTGAGCAATACAGGGGGAAAAAACAGCCACAATATGGAAACCTGAGCAATCATGATGGTCAGTCCAAAGATGCAAAACTTCTTGAATATGGCATGTAAGAAGATTGCAGGAACAACATACAGATGATGATGGGAGGTATTTGCCATCGGAATAGAGCCTTACTGCGAAGACTGAGTTGGTCAGTGTGCACTGATCTACACACATAAAACAAATTCATGCATAGGTGTCTTCCAAAACCCCATCGTGTTTATGGAAGTCAGTCTTACTCGGCTACGAGTGATCGCCAGAGAAGAAAGACATAGGCTCAGTTTGTAGATATGTGCAAAGAAACCATATATTATAAAGACACCACAGTCTCCACTGTTACTACGCCAGCATGGTGTAGTGCTTAAGAACGGTGGACTCATAATCTGGTGAACCGGGTTCGCTTCCCCGCTCCTCCACATGCAACTGCTGGGTGACCTTGGGCTAGTCACGCTTCTCTGAAGTCTCTCAGCCCCACTCACCTCACAGAGTGTTTGTTGTGGGGGAGGAAGGGAAAGGAGATTGTTAGCCGCTTTGAGACTCCTGAAGGGGAGTGAAAGGCAGGATATCAAGTCCAAACTCTTCTCTCCTTCTTCTTCTTCCTCCTCCACCTTCTCTTCTTCTTCTTCTTCTTCTTCTTCTTCTTCTTCTTCTTCTTCTTCTTCTTCTTCTCTTTCTCCTCTCATTCCAAGGAAACTGAATCCTGCATAAGCACCTGGAATGCCTGGGATCTTGTACCACTTGGAGACAGAGGCGACATGCAACTGTATGAATAACATCATATCTAGGCTTGCCTTTAATTTCTGCATATGTGGAAAAAGTGAAAAAGACTATCTATGGGAACTCTTTTAAAACTTTTTAAAGTTAGATCCTGATTCTTAACAGATACTGTTTGTATCTTTCCTGTGATAAAGCCCACTACTATGAGCATTTCCTACATTTTTATCCTTCTCAATATAGCCCTGAACTCCCAAATTGTTGCTAATTTCCCAAGAACAGATCATGGATATAAAAGCCAATCAAATCCAAAACTAGCACGGGGGATGCCTCTCGTTTGTTAGCAATACAAAACAGCAAAGAAAAGCAAACAATGTTATGTGCCTGTTATCTTGTCAAAAATAATTGGCTCATTAATCCTGGCTATACAAATGTAATTATATTACGAAGGTCAAATACAATAATTTACTTCTGAATGCGCTTCATGTTAAGCGCAGCCGCACATACATTCTAGTATGAAAATAATCAACAGTAACATTAACACCTTGAGTTATTTGGCTGAAATCATGAGAGATAAAGAGAAACTGAAAAAAGAAAACAAAAAGACCACAATTACTGCATGCACATGCGTGTGCATGCACACACACTACAACTATTTGCTCTGTGGTTTTATTTTTGGATTTTAATGAACAGTTGTACCTGTTTTGACTATTATATTTTTGTAACTGGCCCTGGAACCATTTGGTGAAGAATGGGCTATAAGTACGCACAATACGTTTTTTAAAAATACATAAAAAAACTTTTTTATTCTATGACTTCTATGATTCTATGACTAGATGAGCATTGGCCTGGTCATAGAATCATAGAACTGTAGAGTTGGAAGAGACCCCAAGGGTTATCTAGTCCAACCCCTCTGCAATGCAGGAATCTCAGTTACAGCAGCCATGACAGATGACCATCCAACCTCTGCTTAAAAACCTCCAAGGAAGGAGAATCCACAACCTCCCAAGGGAGACCATTCCACTCTCCAACAGCTCTTGCTATCAGAAAGTTCTTCCTGATGTTTATCTGGAATCTAGTTGGAATATCCTTTCTTGTAACTTGAAGCCATTGGTTCAAGTCCTACCCTCTGGAGCAGGAGAAAACAAGCTTGTTTCCTCTTCCATGTGATAGCCCTTGAGATATTTGAAGATGGCTCTCATGTCTCCTCTCAGTCTACTCTTTTCCAGGCTAAATATACCCAGCTCCTTCAAGCGTTTCTCATAAGTCTTGGTTTCCAGACCCTTCATCATCTTGGTTGCCCTCCTCTGCACACGTTCCAGCTTGTCAACATCCTTCTTCAGTTGTGGTGCCCAGATCCAGCATGCTCTCCTTATGTTGACTGAAGTGTAACTTCAAGACCCCTACTCCTTTCTTCTTCTGGTTCTTTTAATCTTTAAACAGGTCTTAGACCAGACAGCCTTTCATACAGGCAATCTCTTCATAGAAACAGCCAGCCAGCCAGCGATGGTGTAGTGGTTAAGAGTGGTGGACTTGTAATCTGGTGAACTGGGTTCGCTTCCCCGCTCCTCCACATGCAGCTGCTGGGTGACTTTGGGCTAGTCACACTTCTCTGAAGTCTCTCAGCCTCACTCACCTCACAGAGTGTTTGTTGTGGGGGAGGAAGGGAAAGGAGATTGTTAGCCGCTTTGAGACTTCTTAAGGGGAGTGAAAGGCGGGGTATCAAGTCCAAACTCCTCCTCCTCCTCCTCCTCCTCTTCTTCTTCTTTTTCCAGAAGAATGATTTATGTAAAGTAGGACATCTGGCCACTCTAATAAAAGTACTGCAGATTTGCGGGTTAGCCCTATGCAATAAGTCACCCAATTTCTGAGTTGAGATGCCAAACAGTAATAGGTTTCAGAGTTAGTCAGGGGGATCATTTTATATGAAAATACTATTTTCAAAGAGCAGTTGCCCAGAGCCTGCAAGGGAGATACACAGGAAAAGACGGGCTTATGCATGTAAAACACATGGAATGGTCAATGGACTCCCTAAGAAAATCTGCATGCTCCTTTGGCTGTCAAAGGAAGTCTCCACCCACTCTTGAACTCAGGACTATGGGTTCAAGTCCCACATTGGGCAAAAGATTCCTGCCTTGCAGGGGGTTGGACTAGATGACCCTCATGGTACTTTTCAACTGTCCAGTTCTATGATTCTATGACTCAATTAATATCTAGGGCCCTATTTGTTGTGTCCAACTCACCTGCATGTCACCAGAGCCAGATCGCCAGAACAAATTTGTCACCCTGCTTTAAAAACCCATTTTTTAAGAAAAGAAACTTCATGCAAGAGATGCACTTTTTCCTTCTAAGTGTATCCATAATAGTGAATCAACTCCTGCAAAGGCACCGAAGCATAAAAATGAAAGACAATAAATCTGGAGTAAAAAGAACACTATGCAAAGTCAGGCCAGTTTTTTCCCCTCTCTCTCCCAAAGATGTATTTTATTCATGGGAAAGAATCTTTCAATACACTCAAAGCTGATACAAATTTATGGAACCTTGAGCAGTGCTAAAATACCAATCTTTGCAGCTGAAGGACTTAGCTGAAGGTATTGTCTACTATTAAAAAGGAAAAAAAATATATAAAGGAAGCTGATGATGTCATGGGTCTTCCGTAGCAACCGCTCCTAAAACAATAAAGACTCTATCTGCTTTGGAAACTAGCAAATGTGTTTAGTCTGAAGCAGAGAATTAAGGTCCCACTTGTCGAACCTCAGAAATTTTCAATTTGGTCTCCTTCCAGATTAAAAACAGACCAGCTGAAAAATAAAGTGAACTGGAATAATTTGCCATCAGTTCTTAATATAATGACTGATTTCCCACTCTGTAGCCAGTAAGCAGCCAGGCAATGGGTTTGAACTAAGGCCAGGTGGAAGTAGGCCAAGCATGTTAAATTTAAGACCTTTCACAACTCCCTGCAGAAGCTGTGCAAATAATGTAGCCGAAGTGCTTTCTATGTACTGTGTAACTGAACTCTTTTGGCATTCTGATGAATTTTGTGCCTTTATTCTGCTGTACTGCGCAGTTTAAGAAATAAGCTGAATAGAGCAGCTAATTTTCTCAGCCGAGGAACAAGGCCTATCCAGCACAAGATGCAAATGTTCCTTTATTCATTTTAATCTTAGATCAGGATCGAAACCGAAACTGTGGTATCTGTGTGTGATGGGCAAACTGATAGTTAAACATGATTGTTGTTTGCCTAGAAGTTCCTACGACAAGCAATGCAAAACTATAACGAAAATTTAGCTTACAACCACTACCAACACCCGTAACAGAAGACTCTTTCGACACCTTTATGGATACATGGTGTTGGTACATATTCATTTGACATCCAGCCTTCCCGCAGAATATGAATTGCTAAAGAGGCGACTTTTGAGGTTGAATAAGGAAATGAATCTTATCCAATTATTACATGCTTCCCTCATTAGTCATTCCAGATATGGCGCCATTAATGTTGTCAAACTTCCAGTGAAGAAGGGAATGCCAAGACTGACATGCTGGATATTTCATATGCCAACTGAAACCTCGGCCTGCCAGGTGGAACTAATATGTTAAACAGATAATTACATTGGAAATGGAAATGTTTTAATGACCAATTCAAAACTATCCATCTTCCACTTTGGACTTTATTAAAAATTTGCACTTGAATGGTTGTGGGAAAGTTGAAAGGGGTTGCAGCGTTTTGCTTGGTTTGGGATTTTTCTGTATTCGACTGGGGAGGGAAGGGTAACTAAATATTACACTACCATTTAATAGCTAGGTGTTTAGCTAGATAGAAGGAAAAGAAAGAGGATCAGTGGGTTGAGGACTGACCTGGTTATTTAGTTAGTGTCAGAACCTGGGAGATTCACAATTCTGAATGGAATGTAAAGATACACTTTTTATAATAGTGTAGCCAATCTGGAAACAAGCTTAATTCAAATGTTCCTTCCAGTAGCTGCCAATGGGTCTTACTGGAAAGAAGGTAAGTCCTTTCTTGGAGGTCATGAAAGGAGAAATCCCAAACTGTGATTGTATGACCCAACCATAATCAAGCAACATGGATTTACCAGAAGAGTCTGCCCAGTGAAATATAGGGATTCTGTGTTCCTCCAAAATAAAATATTTGCATCTCTAGAGAGTCAACTTTATACACACTCCTATGTGTATTTACTGAGAAATAAGTTCCGTTGAATTCAATAAGCCTGTCTCCCAGATGGGAGGCTGAGTACCAGTTGCAAAGGAAAATTGGGCATCTTCGCTTATGAAAGCTGTGCAGAAGAGATTATCTCAGCAGGTTCAGCTTTTTCAACGCTGCCAAAAGTCTTTCTTAGTATAACCATCAAAAATATAGGATTCCTGTCCTCCTTTGCAGTCAGTCTTGCTCAATGTGCAGCATTTGAAGACCATCTGAAAGCAAATGCGCAGGTTAAATCATCGTCGTTTTGCTGATTAGCTCTTTTCTCACAGAGTGCAAAGTAGCATTAGAAGGGAATGGCTTTCTGTGCTGCAATACTGGATTAATGAAACACATAATTACGATTATTGATTGACGAGTTCAAACCTCCCTGTTTGAGGGTGGCGGGGTGGGGGACAGGCAGTTGCTTTTCAAGTTCACATGAGATGAACCTGAACTGTGCAACAGGGGACTTTTCATCATTAGAAGGTTTTAAGCAGAGGCAAGAATGGTCACTGAGCAGGGATGCTGTAGGAGTTGATTTACTCCATTTGCAGCGGGTTGGGCTAGATGAACTTTGAGGTGCCTTTTATTATTTGCATCTTAGATCTCCCAATTATATCAACTGTTTTTCCAATCTTTTATAGTAAACAATGTTTCAAGGGTGCTGTTGAGTG
Source organism: Podarcis bocagei (assembly GCF_964188305.1). Lineage (NCBI taxonomy): Eukaryota > Metazoa > Chordata > Lepidosauria > Squamata > Lacertidae > Podarcis > Podarcis bocagei. The sequence continues at coordinate 16,962,528 of NC_138136.1, read as the reverse complement.
TGCAGCTGCAACATTTTTTCACTTTCAGTATGACTATTTTGCACAGAATTCCTTTTGAAGCATACCTTTTCAACAACAACAATGACAATCTAGTATTAAGTTCAGTAAATGCCAATTTACCCACGCACACATGCTCCTGATACACTGTCCTCTGAAAGACACTGCAGGTATAGGCTTGCAGGCTGCCTATTCTAGTCTTGCTAGCTAGCTGCAGAAAACCTGACCCTGTCATTGCTCAGAACTGCATTTCATGACACAAAGCCAAGCTGTTATTCACCCAGTGTCCTGATTTACATTTCCCAACACCAAAGAAAATGCAGATCATGTTTCAAAGCTATCTGGGCACGCACATTTGTCTAAAGGTTACCTTCAGGTCAAGAACGAAACCTGGCAAAGGGAGGTGGATAAACTTAAAAATAAATTAAGGGTAAGGAAAATTGTGAGACATAAGCTTTTATTGTTCCTTTGCCAGACAAAACTGTAATAGAGTTTATATTAATCTGCTGTGAGAAATGGCCAGCTGCTACATCTTTTTGCAGAGCAAAAATAACTATCGCATTATTTGCCCCGTCCAGTGAAAGTGGAAGAGCTCTTTGTTGGAAATTCTTTAATGTAAAATAACTCGGGACTGCTGTACACAAAAGAAGCTTCTTGCACAGATATCGCTGTGATATCGGGAAGATGGGACACAGGATTCCCATCAGCCCAAGTCGGCGTGGCCAATGGTCAGGAATGATGGGAATTCTGGTCCAACAACACTGGTGTAGACTTATTCTGTTCATATATCATAACTTTTTGTCTCATCACCAGTCGGGTTTCCTGCCATGTCTACACATGGCAACAAAGATGTATGTGCTAGTCATGTGCAACGGTACACACAACAGTGATAGGCATCTTGTATGGAGCAGACGTTGGCTTAAAGGAGGAAAACTCCGGCACCTGGAGCTGCGCACTTGCTGTGCACTCAGGGGCGGGGTGAGCGTCTGAGGGGCATGTTGCGACGATGTCACCCCCCTCAGGGATGACACCTGGGGTGGACCGCCCCTTCCTCCGCCAGTTCTCTGAACGCCATCCTATTCACACCTCTCTGGGAGTAAACCCCTAGAATACCATTGGCTGCATACATACCGCAACTGTAAAGTGGGAACTGATACGGGTGCTGGGAATTGTAGCTCTGGGAGGGGTAAACTGCACTTACCATGAGGAGGAAGAGGAGGGGAGATGTGCTTTAAATGTGTGGCATGTAGGCAGCCTGAGCAATCGCGCATAGGTTTGTACTGTCAGTTTTTTAATACTGTGAGAAAAAGCACTCAGAACCATGAGTCCAAGAGTCATCAGATCTTTCTGCATAACCAGGCACCTTTAAGGGTGGGAAATTACAGAACTGTATTGCATTCTTCCTTCTGCTTACATAGCTATTTGCTTTCAATATCCGCTAGTAGCGATCACTATTGGAGCATGTATCTCTGCTCTTCGGAGGGTTTACGCTCCCTCTGAACGAGGGAGAAATGTAATTGTAATAATAATAAAGCCTCACTTTTGAACAAAGTTAGTCCAGCACCTGATAGCAAACCATTGCTTTCTTCCAATGTTTTTGCTTTTAGGGAAATCTAACAGAGTTTTAAAATTGTAACTGATGAGGGCCTCAATTTGCTTGTGGGCTTTGGAAGCTATTATCATATTAGGCTCCAAAAAACAACTTGTATTTGTGACACTACAGATTTTTACAAAGAGTCTATTGTTTTCCAGCTAGATTCAGATCTCAAGTGATTTGAATACATATGAACTGCTCATGAGTTTAACCTACCAGCCAGCCCCTCACTCCCCAAGCTCCATGGTGGTCCCTCATTTGACATTCGTGCATCCCAACCAATCAGGGAGTCCTGGCCAATCAGGGCTTCCAGCTGAGTGGAGGAGTCCTATGCACACATAGCTAGCTGCATTTGAATGGGCTATGGGTGGGCTGCTATTCACTATGTGAGAGGCTTAATCAGAACACCTTTAAAAATATAGGAAGAGACAAGCTATTTTGCATCTTTTCCCGAAGCAGTTCTAAAATATGCCCATCCACTGACTGTAGGTGTTTCTATTTTGACAGGAGGCATTTAGAAGCAAAAAGAAGGTAAGGGGTGTTGTGTGTTTGCTTGAGAATCTTTGAGGCTTTTTGGAATGCAGGCTTGAGCATTCCATGAGAAGCAAAATGGAGCCATTAGTTCCATTGTTACCAGAATTAAACATCACAGATGTTTCTTAAATGTTCTCAGATCGCTGCCATTGCCGCACAGCTTTTCAGCTGTATCCTGTAGTTTTCCAGAGTGAAATCCCTCCTCTCCAAATGTTCTATTAAAATAACACATGAAAATAAATGAAACATATCATTACTTTTACAATGGACTAATTGTAGTCTTTCAAGCCAGAGACAGGGAGCTATTTAAATCATAGTTCTCTTTCAAATGTCAATGTAGGCTTTAAAGAGAGAAACAAAAATAAACCCCCATCCCCTCTCTGTTGCCAGCTTCTTTCTGCAAAAAAAGAGAGAGAAAAAGAAGTACCTCTGTCTTTATCTCCCCATGTGTTCCCCTATAGGTGTCATTTAGGCTAAGTATAACAGCTGCTAATAATGAACAGCTGAGTCGTGAATGGGGCAGGGCAGTTTATTTCAAGAGTTGGGACCCAGCTGAGTTGGTCACATTCCTCACAGGCTGGGCATGCTGAGCCCAGCCCAAGGAAAGCACGACAAATAGCAAGACTCTCTGTATACTCTTCCCTTATAAAGTTGTAGTTACCCAAATCACTATACACACAGTGCCTAAGGAAGTGAATGGGGTCAGGCAGCTGCGAGAAGAAAAATACAGAGAAGATAAACAAATACAGCGGGGGAAGGCAACACATTTATTCTATGACTTATATCATTACTTCTATTTGCATCTTTCAGGGGTGAGTATATGCATAGCTGTCAACTTTTCCCTTTTCTTGCAAGGAATCCTATTCGGAATAAAGGAATTTCCCTTTAAAAAAGGGAAACGTTGACAGCTATGGTATATGGGATGCAGGTGGCACTGTGGGTTCAGAAGGTCAGCAGTTCGAATCCCCGCAACGGGGTAAGCTCCTGTTGTTTGGTCCCTGCTCCTGCCAACCTAGCAGTTCGAAAGCACGTCAAAGTGCAAGTAGATAAATAGGTACCGCTCCAGTGGGAAGGTAAACGGCGTTTCCATGCACTGCTCTGGTTCACCAGAAGTGGCTTAGTCATGCTGGCCACATGACTCAGAAGCTGTACGCCGGCTCCCTCGGCCAGTAAAGTGAGATGAGTGCCACAACCCCAGAGTCGTCCGCGACTGGACCTAACGGTCAGGGGTCCCTTTACCTTTACCAATCCTTATGTAGCCATAATGGCATCATGCATTTTGGAAGGTTTTCAGCTTGAGGAACCCCAAAGGTTTTCAAAGCTAAAAAAGAGAAAGAAAGGTTTTTTGGTGGGGTGGGTAAGAAACAAAAATGTAAGAAGGGACACATAGATAGAAAACAGAAGGTAAATAATTATCTCATTTTCTGGATAGGTCCTGGGTCACACTAAGAAGCTATGCAAATGTGCCGAGGAACAAAAGTGAAAACTGCTGATATAAATCAATGAAGAAATCCAAGAATTGAATGCAACTGGGATTGAATACCAGTGTATCCAACCCATTCACATTACACCCCCCCCCCCAACGGTTTTGAAACCAGGTATTACCCAAACCACATCAATCTGAAATAACATTTTCAGAAAATTCCAGGTAGTATGATGTTCTCTAAAATATCAGTGTGGTCCATTTAGGCATGTGCAAAAACAAAAATTTAAGGAGCCTGAATTTTTACAAATGCTAATCCCATTTTCCCCCTCAGTGTTGGTTACAACAGTTTTATACTTCCATAGGCTTCGTGTCTTTTGATCTTTGCATGAAATGGGAGGTAGGTGATGAAGATAATATTCTATATTCTGGTGGCAAAATTAACCTCTGGGAGAAATGCTTTTTGTAAACCAAAGACATGCCCTACATGGAGGAAACAAACTTCACAAGGTCATCCCTTCAGGGCTTTGACAGCAATTATGTGCTAAAAAGTAAGGACCTACAAATCCCAGCATGTTGTTTGTAGAAATCTTTTAGCACATTCCTCGTTACCTCCTATGAATCAATGCTAATCCCTTGACTTTTGTGGAGTTTGTGGAACCTGATGCCTGCAAGCCTTTACCGTCATTGGGTAACTTATATTAATTATTTGACCTAAAATGAATAATTATTTCTTTAGTCCCATTTCCACCCCCCCGTACTTCTCCGTAAGCTATGAGTGACTCCTCCATGCTATGCTCATTACTTGAGCCATACTACAGAACCTCCCCTGTTCCAGGACCCCAGCACAATTTAATGTATATGTCAATTTTCTGAAGTAAATTTAAGAATATGCCAATTTGGAAACAGTGGCTCATGTTCTCCTGTCCTGTACCCTTTATAAAGATCTGAGGAATGAGATCATTACCCCACTCTTACTTACCATCCCAGGCCGCCCATCTGCGGCCACATTGTTCTTTCTTTTATCAGATCAAAATGATCAGACAACAGCAAAGGTTGCTAGGTTTATCGAGGGTGCAATGAGATTAAGGGCCACTATCTGAACGATAATCTTGGTCATTTGATTGCCCTTTTTACCCATTGTTGTCTTTTTAATTGTATATATTGTTTGTTTTATGTTGCTATGGCCGTTGGCTAATGCAAATAAAGTTTATCTATCTATCTAAGCTATCATCTGTGCATGTGCAATGGTTGTCAAGGAGTGGGTACTTTTTATTTTTTTATTTTTTTTATTTCATTTCTTCTTCTTCCTCTTCTTCTTCTTTGGCGATCACTTGTAGCTGAGTAAGATTGTTTTCCATAAACATAGTTTTAACAATGAGGTTGTAAGTGAATGTGGAGGCCAGTTCTGGATCCACATGTCCTTCCACAGTGGGGACATTGGTTTCTGAGCAGGAGTTGATCACGGTGTGGATTTGCCAAGCGTGCCTTCCTCTTTGCACATTTCCCCCTTGCGTCCTGAGTTTGAGTGTCTTCAAAGTCTATGACACCTTTGGTAAAGGCTGTTCTCCAATTGGAGTGCTCGCAGGCCAGTGTTTCCCAGTTGTCGGTATTTATACTACATTTTTAAAAATTTGCCTTGAGACACTCTTTAAACCTCTTTTGTTGACCACCAGCATTACACTTTCCATTCTTATGTTCAGAATGGAGTAGTTGCTTTGGAAGACGATAATCAGGCATCCACACAACATGACCAGTCCAACGAAGTTGATGTTGAAGAATCATTGCTTCAGCACTCGTGATCTTTGCTTCTTCCAGTACACTGGCATTAGTTCTCCTGTCTTCCCAAGTGATGTGTAAAATTTTCCAAGACACCGTTGATGGAATCTTTCGAGGAGTTGGAGATGGCGTTTAGAAGTGGTCCATGTTTCACAAGCATACAGTTAAGGTTGGTAGTACAATAGCTTACTAAGCAAGCATTTTGGTTTCCCTGTGAACGCTCTGGTCCTCAAACACTCTGCACTTCAATCGGAAAATCCCTACAAACAAAAATGATGCAATGTGTGATGCAGTTGCTGTACACAGACAGCTATGTATGTCATTTCTCAATTTGTATACTTTTTCCTACTCAGAAAAGAGAGGTGTGTTTTATTAAGCTTTTGTCCACACATGTCTCAGGTGTGCATCTAGCACTGGTTATGGTGTGTGCCTGGTGGAAGGGAGGTTCAGAGTTGCAGTCCTCCAGCATCCAAAGATTGCCACTGCCCAGGTAAGGATTTATGCAGCCTGATGCCATAGCTCTAATATGCCTGGCTGAAATTGAAAGGGAGAATAAATTTTAATTGACACAAGCACGGTGGAAACATGAATTCGCTCCTTAAACTCTCATGGGTTGGTGGGGAAATTTACAGTTTTAGATCTATTTCTGTAGACAATATAAGTGTATTTAAAGAAATGTATTGCTAGGTGACTCAATAAGTCACAGTTTTCATTGACAGAATTTCTGCTTCGAGCATGAACTGCATGTAGGATACCTCAGTCATGAAATGTGGAGCATTCCCTCTTGCCAATAAAGACAAAAGTACCTCAGGATCCTTTTTTTCTCATTGGTTCTTCTAAGATTGATATCATCTGCTCACCTTCATATTTACAATTCACATCTCTGATTTTATTGCCCTTCCCTTATGTAGAGCAATGTTTTAAATCAAATTATCCAAGGCCCATGTAAAACAGATATTCAGAACCTGGGCAGACTGAAGCATTTCCACATACTTACATGGATGTTGCACTAAGAAATAATGGTGAACTGAGACATTAGATTCAGATTGGATTTATGAATAACTGGAGTTTCTACTATCTGAAAACATGCACCATTCTTCAGTTTTCCTTCTCCTATTCATATTGGAAGACTTGTATTTTTCTTTTCCAGCTTTATAAATTTCCCAAACATGACATTTAACTCTGCAATGTAAAAATTCTCACTTCCTTTATCCAGAACAGAATGGAATATATATCAATAAACAATATACTTTGACCTAGGTGAAGTCATTCTTGAAGACCTCTTTAAATACCCCAAAACAAAACAACCTGTGTTAAGAAAACATTAAATGCTGAGCCATAAAACTGGCTATTGAACCATAAAATGAACGGCAGATTGTACTGTATGCATCTGGGGTGAATACTGTAATAGTTACACAAGGTATTATTGACGATATGAGTGCTCCTATATAAACAGATGTAATACATAAATTTTGTGTTGATGTAGCCTTGGGACAGAAAGGCTTTGCTTCAGTGTTTCATGGTTATTCATTATCATGTATTTAATTCGTTTCAGATCACAAGGATGTCTCTTCCTTGGCTTCAAAAGATTGAGAAAGTCACTCCATCTCTAGAGCTTGCCCACATACTTCAGACAAAAGGATGGTGTTCATCCACTTGTGATTTATGTCTTAAAGTTGAAACAAGCGATGCACTTGTAAATAATTTTTATTGGTTTTACTTATAATCAAATTATGTAAAATCATACCCTCTTATATTATCTCTTTGGCTCAACTGAGCCTAACGACTTCATTCCCTCCCGCCTGATGGTTTACAAAATTAGACTTTACATCTTTCCATTTCACTTCGTTTCCTATCCTTGTTATATCATTACCTAAAATTTTACATTGTTCAACCTGAATAGGTAGCAATTTCAACTTGCCAATCTTCAAATAACCCTGCTAATGATGTTAATTGCTTGCAGTTGTCTTTCAGATATAATATAATTTTGTTCCAGTCCTTTTGGAATGCTTGATCTCACTGGTTCCAGATTCTTCCCGTCAGTTTTGCAAGCTCTGCAAAGTCCATAAACTTCATCTGCCACTCTTCTTTTGTTGGGCTGGGCCCGTGTTGTCAGTGGCGTAGCGTGGGTTGTCAGCACCCGGGGCAAGGCAAGTAATTTGCGCCCCCTAACCCGTGGATTTGCGCCCCCTAACCCGTGGATTTGCGCCCCCTAACCCTAACCCCTAGATGTTGCGCCAGGTGTGGCCGGCCCCCCCTGCACCCCCACGCTACGCCACTGCGTGTTGTTTCCATCTTTGGTCTAACAAAATTCTTGCCGCAGTTGTTGCATATAGGAACCATTTTTTATCTTGTCTCGGTATCTCTCTACCCACTATACCCAGTAAAAAAGCTTCTGGTTTTTTTTAACAAAGGTGTTTTTAAACATTTTCTTTAACTCATTCTATATCATTTCCCAGAAAGCTTTTACCTCTTTACATGTCCACTACATATGGTAAAAGGTAGCTTACTTATCCTTACACTTCCAACATTCACTTTTTGTTCTACACATTTTGGCCAATTTAACTGGTGTTAAATACCACCTATACATCATTTTCATAACATTTTCTTTAAGCATACTGCATGCAGTAAAATTGAAAGGATGCCCTTGTATTGCTTGTCAGTAGCACCAGTTTCTCTAAACACACACACAAACAAACACCAGCTGATTCCCATAGGGTGACTATCAGGTGCGAACCATACATACCAACACGGGGGGGGGGGGATCACAGCAGTTCCAATGTGACCTGGTGTACGAATACAGCAGCAGCAGCCTATGTAGTCCCCTCCAGATCTTTTTGGACTCCAACTATCATCAGCCCCAACCATGATGGCCATTGGTAGAGCAGATAGATAGTCAAAGCTGGGGGGAGGGAATTGTTGGGAGTTTCCATTCCACCTTTAGTTGCAGTCATGGGATTGTCACGTGTCACATGTCTGCTTACATTCCAGCACAGTTTGCTGGCGTAAGAGGAACTTCTGCTGTATTGCTACTGTTATGACTCTCTCTCCAAGAAGACGGCAAGGAGAGACGACATGTTTCTTTGTCTTGATTTATGTTTAGTAAATCCATAGTTCTTAGTATGTATCCACAAGCCTCAGCCTCTTCCGTTGCGCAGTTCACGTTGCTGAGTATAGTGTGCTCAAGTCTGGGAGGCTTGAGTCACTAATTTATGTCGGAGCCAGAGGCCGATGGATCTTCGCAGCGGCATGGCTGAGGAGACGATCCAGCTGGGGGCTAGCCAGCTGGCCTTTCGACCCTCGGATGCCGACAGAAATATGGGAGAAACGTACGTTGAAAATGTCGTCTATAAGAATAAAAGAAAATTATTATAAATTAATTTGGAGGTGATATTTAACACCAGTCAGATTAAATCAAATAAACAAGGGATATTCGGTGTTATGTTGGAGGGGATACCAGGAAACAGGGAATTCTGTTCACATGTGGTGGGGGTATAAATATGCACAATTTTTCTGGCAAAGGGTGTTTAAGGAGATAACAGAAATCACTAGGTTAAAGCTGACTGAAAGTCCAGAGGTAGTGTTATTATCAATTTACGATAGGGTGGAAGGTTCACAGGCTATGAAGGACTTGCTCACAAATGTATTGACAGCTGCACAAATTATTATAGCTAGGAAATGGAAGGGCCAAGCGGAATATAAAATGGAAGAATGGTATAAAGAGGTGTGGGATATAACTATTGATGATAAATTAACATGTGCCATTAAAGTAAGACGGTGAATATGTAGGAGAAATTATTTTGAGGAGATATGTTTGTAGAATCTGTACTGTTAAAACAGAAAGGTGTCAAATCATCACAAGAGGTGTTGAAATTCTGGGAGGTTGGATAGTTACAATGGAATGGTCTCGGTGGTGGGGTGCAAATTTTGATTCTTATTTATTCATGATTATTACTTTGTCAAATAAATAAATAAAAATAAAATTTAGTTTTAAAAAAGGATGGCCATTGGTCAGGGATTATGGAAATTGTAGTCCAACACCATCTTGGGGAGGAGGGCACCACTTTGGCTCCCATTGCTGTAAAGGTTTCCTGAATGTATAATACATTGGTATTTCTGTTTTGATGTCAGATGCATTTCCATCAGTCATAAACAATAGCACCTGCTATGTACCATCTGCCATGGAATACTATTGCTGATGTAAGATCCTTCAGTAAAGCGTACCCTCCGACATTTCTGCGATGAAAATAGGGATGTTCTTTTGTACACCAGGAAGCTTCTCCTGAGTTTGATCTTGCTGCACACGTAGACGTCATATGCACATCTACATCAGTCACCATTGCAACCTCTCAGCCTAACCTACCTCATAGGATTGTTGTAAAGGGAACGTATGTGAGGGAAGGGATCATGTACAACATCTTCAACAGATAAAGGGAATTAAATAAAAATTTAGCTGTAAGCAGCCTTGAGACCCTGTTAGGGGAAAAGGCGGGATGATGTTGTCATCATCATCACCATCATCATGGAAACTGTGGAAATAATCAGGAACATACCAGAGAGTAAATCCTATTGAACTCAGAGTGTAGGGTGGCAGTGTAAGTCTGCCCAGTCTTTACCCAGTTACCTTGGAGTAAGCTCCATTGAATACAGTGGGACTTACTTCTTAGTAGACAGTGTAAAGCTCCATTTACAATTAAGGAATAACCACTCCACGTGTTTCCTAAGAAATGGTACCTGAAGCCTTGCATTTAAGGAATATAAAGTGGTCTGGTGACATTTTCCTTCAACATTATAGGAAGGCCTTCGTTTGCCAGCTTCTCCATTTCCTTCATTTGACGCAGGAATCTTATTTTCAGTATAAACAGGACTCTGTTTTTACAACCCCCCCCCACTCTTAATTGTTTTCTGAGACATGGAGGGAAGGAAAAAGGAAAACTGGGACAATGTGGGATCAAATCAGAAACCAGGAGGGCATCTACAATTCTGGGACTGTTCCTGGAAAATAGGGACACTTGGAGGGTCTGCAAAGGCTTCATATCCATTTATGTTTAGGGCATGTGTGTGTGTAACAGAAAACATGTTATTAGATTCAACAGATGTAGGCTTCTGCTGGCAAGTGGTCCATTAAATAATATGGATGTTGTCAAGTCAATGTGTGCTGTCATTGGCTGCCTCTGCTATTAAGGTGGGAGCATGGGAATGAAATTTCCAGGCTGTCCTCTCTTCATCTCAGACAATTTATATTGTATCTTCTTGCCGATAAAGCCTACATATTAATTTTGAGTGCCCAAATAATGATCTCAGTCTCTTTTTCACATTTAGGCACTTTCCAGTTTCATCTGCATTTTTCATACACAGCTGGGTGCCTACTGTCTAAAAATGAGGGCCATAAATATTTAAAGCACTCAATTATCCTGTAAAACAGAGGAAAGGAATAGCTGAGGAGTAAGGTATGATTTATTCCTGGAGACAGTTCCATTTTAGGGAGTTTGGGAAACTGAAGGACAAATGGTTGCTTCTAAAAATGTAACTTTTGTCAGCAGGCACACACACGGAAAGGTGGTAGGAAACTAAAGGTTTCAGTATCTGTTTTCTAGGCTTGCACTGATGGGCCTATGGCATGCATGAAACAGGAAGCAACTCTTTGCCAGCCATGAGAAGCAATGGTTTGTATCCAACACTACTGTTCCTCCAGTATAGCAGACTTCCATTTGTATAATGGAACCTTCTTCCCTTTTCCCTTCCACTGCAGCCTTTCCATGCCCTCAAATTCTGCACCAGAGGCTTGAAAGACCCCCTGGAACAGTTTTTTAGGCTGCATGGAGTGAGGAGAAGCGGAGTAGATTCAACTTTGGAGGGCCTTCATCACTACAGTACAGCTGACAGGAGCCCAGGATCTTCTCCAGATGCGAGGGACATAGGGCTCATCTGATTTTCTAGGCACAGGCTTTCCAGGTGTGTGTCCTAGCGCTTTTTGTTTTGTTTTTGCTCTGCTGCTTTCCCTCATTTTTACTTCCCAACAATACACCAGGCATAGTGTTCCTCTGGGGCATTAAAATACATAGGGAACATTTTGGTCTGAAGATAACCAAGGGGACCCCAATCAGTTAATCCCACCTGAGAAGGTTGAGAGCCACAGGCCCTCTTAAGCCTGGAGTTAGTCCTGCAATTTAAGAGGGCAATTGACAAGCTGGAATGTGTGCAGAGGAGGGCAACCAAGATGATCAAGGGTCTGGAGAGCAAGCCTTATGAGAAACGGTTGGGTATGTTTAGCCTGGTTAAGAGGAGACTGAGAGGAGCTATGATAGCCACCTTCAACTATCGAAAGGGGTGTCACATAGAAGATGGAGCAAGCTTGTTTTCTTCTTCTTCTTTTTATTAATTTTTTATTATGAATTTAAACAAAACATATTATCCTAAACACATATCATCCTTACGTTCCCCCTCCCATTTCCCCTCCCCCTCCCTCCCATAAAACAGCCCACCCTTCCCACCCACCCCTGACTTCCCTCAGTTCCAATCTCTGGTTTCTCTATAAAAGCTATTCTCTGCACGTTACAAAGTTGTATAGATCCTTAATTTGTCTAGTTGGTTGTTGTCAATGAAAAGTTTATGATTGTTTATTCAAAGCCAGCCAAGGAGTCCAATTCACTTTGTTGCATCTTTAAGTACTTTGTAAAAGGTTCCCATTCATCTTTAATGTCACAGTAATCCTTGTCCCGTAATTTATGCCAATTCTGCATAGTCCATCAATTTCTCTTGCCATACTTCTTTAGTCGGGGTTTCCTCAGTCTTCCATCCTTGTGGTATTAAGACTCTCACCGCCATTGTTGCATACATAAATATGTTTTTCAACTTATTTGGCAGGTCTTTGAGCTTGTTTTCTTCTGTTGCAGAGGCTAGGACCCAATCCGATGGATTCAAGTTACAAGAAAGGAGTTTCCAACTAAACAGGAATAACTTTCTGATGGTTGGGGCAACTTGACGATGGAACAGACTCCCATGAGAGGTGGTGGACTCTCTTTCATTGGAGATTTTGAAGCAGAGGTTGGATGTCCACCTACCATGGATGATCTAGCTGAGATTCCTGCAATTATATGATTTTATGGTTCTATGTAGCTCAATGAAGAAGTTACGATCAATGCCCGAAGATTGTGGCAAGGCCAGAAAGAACGACCCTGATCCCAAATGCTCAGTGTTTACAGTGTGTCTCCACAGGGCTTGTGTGAAAAGTACCAAGGGGTGTGGCCGTAAGTAGGTTGATCATTTCCCTGATTCTAAAGAAATTACGCAAAAGTCAGGGACTCTTGTTTCACACATAAACACATTTAAAACATCACAAAAGCATGATAAAAAGATAAGGCAAGGTCTTGAAGAAATATTTCATCCAGGTATGAGGTGAGGAGCAGGGCCTTTCATCCCTCCAGCAGATCCGTATTACAGTCTCTTTGCGAGGAGGCCTTTCCGGAGCTTTATGCGTCGGCTTCTGCTGCTAAGCAAAGTTGCTCTTGCCATGAAATGACTCGGTTGTGAGCTCTGATTGAAGCTCCTGTCCAAAGTCGGAGCCTAAATATCAAAGAAGAGCAGCTGAAGAGCTAAACAGACGTGAGCTGATAGGGCTCGAGTCTTGACCCCTTCATTTTACTGAAACCTTTTTGAAGGTCTAAGTCTGGAGAATTGCACTTCACTTTACTTTGTGCTAATGTCTTTATATTCTTGAGGGAAGGGATCAGAATTTACTTCCACTGCCTCTGAAGGGGCATCATACATCTGAGCTGACATTTCTGTATGGATTTTCTCTCTCTCCCATACCTGCATGCGTTTATTTAAGCTTTACCCAACCCCCACCGCCTCCTGCCTCCACAACGTTGCAGGAACATATAAACAATCCTTGAGTTTCCGAGAGCAAAAAACATGTTTAAAACACCTTGGTCATCTTGGGGAGGTACAGATGTAATTCTGCAGCACATCGGAAGAAAAGCTACGTAAAGTATAAGGGTATGCTGGAGTGTTCAAATAAAATAAAATAAAATCTGCCTTTTTTACAAAAATATCTGCCTTTTCAGCCTGGATAATTGCCTGCCAAAGTAGACATTTTGTGTGCAACTGCTGTTTCTCCTGCTGGCACCTATTCCTCTCTCTTTTCCCTCTCCGCAGAAATATAGAGTTGTGTGAGGAAAACGGAAGCCCCTGCATTTAATATGCACCACGCTAACTCTTAGCTTTTCAGATGTTGGCCTTTAGAAATGCAAAAGCGGCGTGTGAAAGGAGAGCCAAACAAGGACTTTGCATTATGGTGCAATGCATAATATTGTTCACCGCGCTGTATTTCTCTTTGGGACCCTGTAATTACCTGATGTTAAATCCGTTGCCATTTTGCGTGAGTAAGTGTAGGATGATGTGTTTTACCGTCTTCATCTTAGCTTATGTGACATTTTATTGGCAAATGTACTCATACAAAAATAATTACTTTTCTGAAACGAATGCACAGAAAATTAGAAAATCAAATATTCGAGGGATGAGCAAGTCTGCCCTACCTCTAAAAGGGAGCTAATATATTTTACATTCTTCATGCTTACTGCTTTGGCTCATCCTGAGCATACTTCACTGTCATAACTCTTTAATGCTCTGAATTTTAACTACAGTGTTCGAGCTGTTCCACTTTACTGATGGCCTGTTATAAATGTCAGCCTGCTCCACCCTCCTTCAAGCTGAATCACTAGCCCCCTGTCAAGTGGAAGGGGGGGGGGCTGGTTGGCGGCGGCTGCAGAGGAAGCATTTCAGCAGTCCAATCAACTCCACAGGAAAATGCCACTCAGGGTCTCTTCCTCTGCAGACTCGAAGAGGAGATGCAAGGCAGAGCAGGGAATTAAGCAGAAATTAATTGGAGGGAGAAAGAAGTGCAGACAAAAAGAAAACAGAAACGGTGGCATATCCCACAAAAAATGAGGTAGATATCGCCCCGGTGACAAGAGGACAAAAGAATCACACACACCCTCTCCGTTTATCTGCTATTGTGGAAAACCGAGTTGCTTTTCTGCTCCAGCTCTGCAATCCTAAAATGCATCTATTTGGAAATAAGCTTCATTGATTTCACTGGATGTGTTTTTAGGATTACAGCCTTAGCATGCTAAAGCAGCAAGCATAACTGTTTGTTATACACTGCACATTCGGTTAACTAGAGAGGGCACCTCATTATCGACTAAAGGTGCGCATAGCTCCCTTTCAGGAGATGGCCACATTCTTCTAATTAATTTCTTAATGTGCTTAGTTAATTTTCATCCACAGCTACAGGGAGGCAGGGGGAAAGACTGGAACCCGGCTTCCTTTAAAAGCAGGCATTTTTAATTAGTAGGTGTTGCTTAAATAAACGTTTCATAAGATTAAGTTCTGCAGGAGAATGGATCTGCTTTGCTGCTTCTTGCTGAGCATCCATAGGCTTATACGGATACTGTATCATTTACCAAGCCCTGAATCCTCATTACAGGACTCAGCAGGCAATAGAAAGCTCCTGTCCTGATAGCATTCCTGTTATCTGTTTTAATAAAAATGTAATATCCTCTTCTTTCTCCATACACTCCTAGAATGTTTAAAATCACTGATTCCACACACCCCTCCCCGAGGCTGCTAGTGGTCATCTTGTACAAAAGCTCCAAATCATATTGCTTTAATCCTTGGAGATTAGAGCAGAACAATTTCATTCTGAAGCTGGACATAGGCAACAGAAGCAAGGCTTTTTCAAAAGCATCGACATTTTATCACAGCCAGGCAGCTTGCTGTGGTCATACTCTCTTGAGGGCGAGTCTACCAAAAGACTGGTCACAGGTCTGGCGGAGAGATGTTGATTCAGATCAGTGCAATGGGACTACTATATATAAATGGGAATGAGGAATCTTGTGAGGTGCTTTCAGGCTACAACTCCCATCATCTCTGACCATTGAATGTACTGGCTAGGACTGATGGGGGCTGACCATCTCTGCTATAAGGAATCTTCTGCTCTCTTTTCCCTGCATTTTGCAGCCTTTGTTTTTTGTCAGTTTGCATTTCTTGGTACAGAAAGTATTGATCTGATGTGCAGAGATCTTTCCTGTTCTAATTAATTCAAGAGGGTTATGGAAGCTTCTCTGTGTGAAGTTTCTAGCTGACACAAAAGTTTTTATTCTGCCTAGAAACAAACAAAAGGTTCGTGATATTTGGGTTATTCCTTCAGAGAAGCTGAGTACAGCTGGCTTAAATGGTTCTGTTATCTCTTTCTGCCAAGGTCATGCTGACTATAATAATAAGGCCAGAAGGAGCCTGGGTTTCACTTTCTATCGCTATTTCCTTCTGGTGTGGTGTTCTGTACATAGTATGCTTAATGTTAAGGTTTTAGTCTTATTATAAGTTATTGTAAGCTTAAGTTAAGTCTGCTGCAACTGGTTATCTTATGGTCAGTGCCCTTCCTGAATGTATTGGATTTGTGACCATTATGCTCATTTGCCTTCAGTAGCTGTAAAGCTCTGCTAGATGAAATATTAATTGCCTCTGGTCTATTTTTGGGGAATCCTGCAATGCGTTTACGTTTGTACTCTGCTAACTAAATATTGGAATCTGCTCTGGATCAATGTGAGTAGAATTTGTGACAAAGTTATCATTGCTTTCAATCTTGGTTTTGGCAATTGCTGACTTAAATCACCCTGGCTTTCCTTCTGTGAAAGGAACAATGTTGATGTTCATAGAATGGGGTGTTCCCACTTCCCTCTGCAACCCCCAACAACCCCACATATAGTCTCCTGGAGCTTAGAGAACCATTGCCAATTGTGTGGGAATGGGCAGTGGCATGGCATGGGTTACCAGGTCCCGGGGCCCCACAGAGGGGTGTTTGGGAGGGAAGGAAATGGATGGTATATGCATGCACATTCAACTGTCTAATGGCATCCATGTCACCCAGGAGATTGTAGCCACAGAGATAAGAAAAAAAGAGCCGTCCTGTTGTCTGGAGAGGTTGCCTCCTGGTTCGCATGGAGGAGCCCAGTGACAGAAACACATAGCTGTATTGAGGCAGAAACAGGTGTTGGTATTTTTGCACCCCTAACAATTTTGCACCCAGGGCAACCACCCCTTTGGCCCCCCAAATACTACACAACTTGGGGTGGGGGGTAAGGTGCAGGAAGCTGTAGATAGAAAAGTGAGGTGGCAGAAATAGACCTCCCCGCATGACATTCTGCATCCTTAATGACATGGCCTGTTGTTGTTGTTCTTGGTTTCTAAAAGGAGATTTACATTGACAGATGTGCTTTTCTAGCACAGTGCTTCAGATAATAATTTAAATTGGGGGGTGGGGCAGAGGCAGGGATGGAAGCAGCCGTTTTAACAATGGTGGGACAGCCCCTGAATGTGAGGGAGAATTTGCAAAAGCAGCAGTTCAAGAAAGGCTGTCTGGGAGAGAGAATGAAGGAATATACTAACATTATGTATTATTGATTTATTTAATATATTTATAGGCCACCTTTTCCCCAAGCTGGGATTCATGGTGGCTTCTGACAAGACGTGTGTTATGAGCAGTGACTGCTTTTTTGTTCTTATTTGATATACCTCAGTCGGTAGAGCATGAGGCTCTTAATCTGAAGGTTGTGGGTTCGAGCCCTGCATTGGACAAAAAAGATTACTCTTGCCTTCTGCTCATTCAGAGCAGCTTAGATCAATAAGAAATAAAATACAACAATTTTAACAATAAAATTGCATAGCACACCAATTATAAAATATTTGCACCTTGAAGAACTGAGAACCCTGACTGCCTCTACTTTATTCCATATATGTCAAAGGAATTTTTCATTGAGCACTTACAGCTAGAGTGACTCACCATGCTCAGTAGACTGCTTATGCTGGGGTTAATTTGCATTTAGTTGGGCTGTGGGAGGTTTATCTTTTGAACAAATAATGCTTACTCTGCTGGTGAATTTGTTTGCCCTGCTGTTGCTGCATCAAAGGAACTGATGCTCCTTTATGTAAATCAGAGGGTGGGTTTGGGCAACCCTTGAAAACTTGTATGGAAATATGTTATCGTGAGGCTTCCATTATAGCTTTCCTTGCTGCTAGCAGGATTGTGAAAAGAACATTTCTCACAATGTTTGCTGCTGTAAACATTTCAAGATGCTGCCACACGAGACTGAAGTGAGGAGAGACACCATGCAACTCTTCCTACAATGACTGAATGAAAACAGGCAGCTGCTCCAGATTTCAGTTCTCTACTAGCAGTTTCCCCAGAACTCCCTCTTTCCATGCCCACTCTCGCATACCACTTTGGTTCTTACTGTCTTTGCATCCTCCCTTCATGATTTTTTCCCTGTGTACTACCAGGGACAGTAACATAATGAGATGTGGAGAAATGGAAAGCACGCGGGAAGTTTACCAGATCATTTTGTCTTTGACTAAACACTGGGAAGCATTAAATAGTTTGTGGCTTAGAATCATTGTTCTTCAGTGAGCCGGAATGCATCAGCTGTCGCAATCTCGAAGTCATAACAAGCCCAGATTTGGGGGGAAATAGCAGGGCAGCAAAGCTGCGTTCCCTCTTCAGACCTGGCTCAATGTGGTTGCATTTCCTAGATGCCACCAGCTATTTTGTGCCTTCAGCAGCAGTTTCTGCAGTCAGAGAATGTGCTTTACACCAGAAACCCCTATGGCCTGTTAGGGTGGGGGGCTTGCCCCATTATGCTTTTGCCATTTCTAGGGTCTAGATGCGCACTGCTGTGCTTCTTTCTGAGTTGAGAGAAATGGCACCACTCTCAGCTGATTGGAGTCATACTCCATCACTTTGGAAAGGCATTTATATTCATTACCTATAATAAAAGAAGTATGCACAAATGTGCCCTTACATTATACTTCACCATCCCTGTCACCCGAAGATATAATGTAGTGCACATTACTTCCTGACTCTGTTTTAACGCAGTCTTCCTTTATGCTGCTATTTGTGACATAGTCCGGTTTGGGTTTGTTGGCACAATAGCAAACAAAATGCCATTGTAGCTGGTCTAGGCTCCTGAGGTTATGGCTTACTGAGAAGCAGCTAGCATCCTTCAAACTGGGAGGCAGCACGTTTAGCTCACCCCTTGCCCTGCTATTATCGCAGAATTCATACCGGGGTTGGGGGAAGAATTGCAAAGGAAACAAAGTGTAACAAAAACCGTCTGGGACCAGGCAGATCTTTACACTGCCATTGTGTACGTGTCAACAAAATCAAGTCCCACTAAGTTCAGTGGGAGCTGGGTACAGTATAGGATTGCAGTCCTGGTTTCCTTTCGAAAGCACGGTATACAAAAAGTGTGCGCATAGCCTTCTCCAAAAGGCATCTCTCTGTCTAACGCCACCATCAAATGGTTTGAGGCAAATTAAATGGGGAAGTGGATGAAAGGAGCAGGTGTAAAAGGGTATGCATAGGTTTCTATAGAAAGTTCCTGTGCCGGTTGCTATGCTACTAATCAGCTGCAGGGGTTCATTATCTGTCCGTTTTAATGCTTCATAATAGATTTCCCTCATTCATGTTCAATGAGTGGGAAGCCATACAATAATATCTTGAAAAGGGCACGAAGAAAGCATTTTATATACGTTTATATGGGCGGAGGTGTATCTTCCAGGTATCTCCCCAAAGGCGTTGTTAAGGTTCTAAAGAAATGTCCTTATTAATGATAGCAGCCTGTAGATCAGGCACATCAATGGTTTTGCTTAGACTTTGGCGATTTGACTGTTTCAGTGTCATCGTCCTTCTCAGGTAAGCTATTGAGATGATAACGCATCTCCCAGCTTTTCCCCCTTCCATTTGGAAGTGCTATCAAGCTGGGCCCACTTAATTTAAAAGGATCCTTCTTTTCTTTGCCATTCTAAACATAAAAATAACACAATGTGAAACTGATTTCCCATCAAAGACAGAACAGCAACATAATGGAAGCGTGCCAGTGGTGTCTAAGATTCTATTTCAAAAAGCAAGCGTTGGCCTACGAGATGGAAGGCTGGCAGGAGAGACGTTGGTGTGTTGACCTAATGGGAGCTGTAAATGGAATAACGATGTTACGCGACCCCACACTAGTTTGCAAAATGGCGGCTTTCTCAAAAGAGGGTTGCACTTAACAGCTGCTGCCTGCCAATTATATTTGCTGATGCCAATATCCTAAATGATTTCCCACAGTTGCAATGTCTGCCCCCACCCCTGCTTTCAGGAAGGATGCTCGAAGGAAAACAGCTCCATCTCAACATCAGCTGTGCTTTGGATGGATTTAAAGTCAGCTGATTTGAAATGACGGCAAATAATCCCGAGCAGTGGGGTCCCTGGCTCTCCATTTCTCTTTAATTATTATTAAATAATCCTCTTTTTCTGAAACCCATTAGCTTGTGTTTTGGTCTTCCTTTTGCTGCTTTGCACTACAGACTTTCTTTTCATTTTTTAAAGAAGAAGGCGGCATTTCTGGAAGGAAATCTAAGCCTCCTCTTCTGGCTCTTAAGGGACCCACTCAAGTAGAGTTATGAACGGCTCTGGTAATGTAAGTACCAGCCAATGCAGATTTTTAACTGTGCTTCTCTGCCCTGTGAATCCCTCCTACCGTTTCAAAGTAAATAGCTTTCTGTCCTACCTGTCAGCATTTGATCAATGTCTTTTTGATGACATGATGAGCTCTGCAAAAAAACAGCAGGAGAAAAGATGGAGATGATTAAAGCGTACATTATATATATAAAAAGGAGGGAATCTTTCTAAGCTGCGGAGAGGAGGGCAGGAGAGGAGAGCAAACATACTTAAGCAAACCTGAATGGAAGCATATTATGGTAAGGACTTAATATGCCAGTCGCCTGCCATAATCATAAAATTAGGCACTACATGCAGTATTTACCCCCAGCTCACAACTGTAATCCTTACAAGTGGTTGCTTCCTGATACATGAGCCAGAGTCTTTGTAAAAAGGCAGGCAGCCTACACAGCTCATTTCCCCCCCCCTCAAGCACTTAAGGGTCATTAGTCTGGCACTGCAGAAAACATATTATTCTGTCCCCCCCCCCACCCTTGCCTTAGCCCAGTTTCTCTGCTGAGGCGTTTGTAGCAAATGCTGCACAGGGCAGCCAAGAGGTGATTGATCAAGGAAGAAGGAGCAGAATTTGGACATCCAAAAGAAAAAGACAAACACAAACCTGACAGCCTTTGCTACGATGGGTCAGCATAAATCAATTTTATTTATGTAGTAACACTTGAATACTAACTACCCAATGTCATTTGCTGGAAGAAAATTGATGAATTATATCTTTAGGTTAATATTACTTGAACATTTTGCGCCGGGATAATTTATGCATTTCACTCTATTGAATGATCAGCTCACAATTGCTTGGTGTGTGTGTGTGTTTTAATTGTATTGCAAAATCAATAATAATAATAATAATAATAATAATAATAATAATAATAATAATAATTTATTATTTATACCCCGCCCATCTGGCTGGGCTTCCCCAGCCACTCTGGGCGGCTTCCAAAAGAATATTAAAATACTATAATACATCAAACATTAAAAGCTTCCTAAAACAGGGCTGCCTTCAAATGTCTTCTAAAAGCCTGGTAGTTGTTGTTCTCTTTGACATCTGGTGGGAGGGTGTTCCACAGGGAAGGTGCCACTACCGAGAAGGCCCTCTGCCTGGTTCCCTGTAACTTGGCTTCTCGCAGTGAGGGAACCGCCAGAAGGCCCTCGGTGCTGGACCTCAGTGTCCGGGTAGAACAATGGGGGTGGAGACGCTCCTTCAGATATACTGGACCAAGGCCGTTTAGGGCTTTATAGGTCAGCACCAACACTTTGAATTGTGCTCAGAAACGTACTATATAGCCCTGACTGGTTTAACATAGCTAGCCCCTCCACACATGCAAAACCCTTCAGTCTATAATTCTTGTTAATTTCGTACATTTGCGTGAGCTGGTGATTTAGAAAGTTCCTTGCTTGTGAAGCTTTCTAACAAATTTAATTTAACTATACACTGCGATACGGTCCTGGGCCAAGATTTGTTGCTGCCGGGAGTTGACCCCGCATGCTAAGACCAGCTATTTAGAAAGTGTTGCCGCACCCCTTATCAATTCCTATCTTAATCTCTCTCCCTGGTCTCCCATGGTACCAACTGAAGTATGTCATCTAATTTTGCTGCAGCAGTTTAGAGAGCAAATCACTAACATCGCTGAAATTTTGTTAGGGATTGCTGGGCCCTTTCTTTGTTAGGGGCACTCCTTGTTGATAGCTCAGGATGATTGGTTGATGTTGCTTAAATTGGTAAAAGATGCTATCTGAGCTCTCATAAGCCTTAGCCATCAGAGCTTGGAGGAAGTGACCATCTCCCAGCTATGGGGAAGCTGATGTAGGGTCTCTCTAAAGCGTCTGATGCAGTGTTTTTTCTAAAAAAATAATAATGTCATTTTGACTCAAGAAAACCACCATTTTATAGTTCAAATTGGGGAAATTAAATACAGTAAATGGACAAAAGTGCAAAGAACATGCATTACCTCATATCACACAGCTGACGGCTCACAGTAACTTCCAATTGTGTGCACTAACATCTTCCCGATTCCTCTGCTTGCTGTTGGTGTCTGTCGCCAGATGTCGTCCTTTCAAAAACCACGAATTTACATGCACTGAAGGCTTAAACCAACTCAAAGGCGGGGCCTACCAGTTTTATAAACGTTCCTCAGCAAAACACCACACATCCACATTCCACACTGCTTCACACATTAAACGCTCACTTCCGTCTGAGGCTCAGGAAACACCAGGAAAGGAAATGAAGCCGCCATCGGAGGTGGTAACAGCAAAACTGACCAATCACTGTGCTAGATTCCAACTCCTACTTCACACATTAAACACTCGCTTCTGTCTGAGATTCAGGAAACACCGTGACAGGGAATGAGACCAGGGGTAGCAATGGAACTGACGATTTACCGTACTAGAGAAGAAACAATTTTTAATTTTTTTAGTTTGTTTTCCCATTAGATTCCCAAAATGTTTAAGGGTATGCGTACCCCTGCATCCCCCCAGAAAAAAGCAATGGTCTGATGTGATGTAACAGGACTGCTGCCTGGTAGGCATTCATGACACCACTTTTGCTCTAATTGTATACAGACAGCAACAGTTTCAGGTGCATCCAGTATGTGTGCAACAGTGCACATGTACGCGTGCATCGCACCGACCCCAGAAGTGACCTTAAAATGTCACACAAACGTCCCATAAAGGAATGGGGTGGGGACAGAATTCGATGCGGATTCTTCAATGGTGTTTCAAATATTTGCAATTTCACTTAAATGCACGGTGCCTTGGAATGAAACTGCCACTAAATTGGGTGTTGCCTGAATCTGCAAATGATGCAAATGTTTTTTTTTTTTTTAAATGCCCCAGTGTTCTCTCCTGCACAAGAAACCCAGCTTCCTGAGCGTTGCCCTGCTGTGTGAAAGCTACACAAGTATGGCAGCCTCCCCACTGCTGACGTTTAGGCCCAACATACAGATGATGGTGGGGAAAGGCTGCCAGGAATGGAGGGATGAGGTCAGCAAGTGGATCCCCCTCTTGTAGGATGGGGACCAGTTAAGCAGCACTATAGGAAGAGAGAGAAATAGCTCTCAATGAACTACTTACACCACTATTTTCATCAGAGAAATATATTATACAGGGTATAATATTGCTGCTTACTTGATGGGACAGTGTTACTCTAGGTTCATCTCAACATCCTGGGTTTAATTAATTTTATAATTAAATGATTTTAGAATGTTGCATTATTTTATTGTTGTTAGCTGCCCTGAGCCCGGCTTCGGCTGAGGAGGGCGGGATATAAATAATAAAAAAATTATTATTATTATTATTATTATTATTATTATTATTATTATTATTATTATTTCGCTACACATCCTATCTGCAGTAGCGGAAACCCAGTAGGGAAAACCCAGCCAGATGGGAAGGGGAAGGGGAAGAAGAAGAAGAAGAAGAAGAAGAAGAAGAAGAAGAAGAAGAAGAAGAAGAAGTTGTTGTTGTTGTGGAGAAGCTCCATGTGCAATGCTGAATGTAGGCTTTACAGTGTAACTCAGGGCTTTCTGAACTTTTCATGTAGGTGACACTTTTTAGACAGGCATCATTTCGTGACACAATTATTCAGTTTTACTAGAAAACCAGAAGTTAAACTAACCCCTTTCCAGCCCTGGGTGAAGCGTTCACGTGACACACCTACACACCGCAGCCGACACACAAATGCAGGGGTCAGCAAACTTTTTCAGCAGGGAGCTGGTCCACTGTCCCTCAGACCTTGTGGGGGCTGGACTATATTTTGAAAAAAAAATGAACGAATTCCTATGGCCCACAAATAACGCAGAGATGCATTTTAAATAAAAGGACACATTCTACTCATTAAAAACACACTGATTCCCAGACCGTCCGTGGGCCGGATTTAGAAGGCAATTGGGCCGGATCCGGCCCCTGGGCCTTAGTTTGCCTACCCATGCACTAATGTGTCACACACAACACACAGTTTGGAAAGCTCTGGCATTGCTTATAAGGTCCTTCTTATTTTCGAACCCCATAAGAACAGGCAGATAAAGCGATCTTTACGCCACATGTAGATCCTTATATATTTCAGAATTATCATATGATAACTGTTTCTGTAATGAATCAAAGAGCTCCTGTGTCCAAACACAAATCACTTTAAAATGCCAGTTTTACTTCTCCATAGCAAAGTGACCTTTCTACAAATGAAATGTAACCCTTTAAATGATGGCTCATGAAATGAGAGGGAACAGACTTGTAAAACATGCTGACAAATGCCGCGCTCGCTTAATTCAAAGGATCCAGGGTAATGTTTCCCAAGACTCTCTCCACCCCCTTCCAAAATAGTGGCCCAAGCTGACATCCACTCAGCACAAAGGACTATTGGCAGGAACATCCTTTAAATAATTAGCTCTGGTGACACTTGAGCTTTTTCCAGGTGTCTGTTTCCCATCTGGTGCTTTGACAAAGGCAGGGCAGGAGTTCTGGGAATAAACAAATGAAATAGTCAGAACGAGGTATGGCTTAATTCAGACCGCTAAAGCAGGCGAACATTCAACAGGTGTAGTTTCCCCATGACATCCACCAGGCTGTTAACGTGCGCATGGGTCGCACAGTTCTGTTTTCTCTACGTGTGCTTTTGTGGACTTTGGAAATATTTCGTAATACAGTGGTACCTCGGGTTACAGACACTTCAGGTTATGGACGCTTCAGGTTACAGACTCCACTAACTCAGAAATAGTACCTCGGGTTAAGAACTTTGCATCAGGATGAGAACAGAAATCATGCTCCGGCGGCGCAGCAGCAGCGGGAGGCCCCATTAGCTAAAGTGGTACCTCAGGTTAAGAACAGTTTCCGGTTAAGAACAGACCTCCAGAATGAATTACCATATTTTTCGCCCCATAGGACGCACCAAGTTTTTTTGGGGGGAAATAAAGGGGGGGGGGGAATTATTTCTCCCCCAGGCGCTTGTGGGGCCGGCAGTGGGGAGAAGCGCTCTTCTCCCCGTCTCCCGCCTTCAGACCAGGTACGGGGACAGCGGGAAGACGCGCTGCGTCTCCCAGCTGTCCCCGGAGCTTGTGGGGCAGGCAGCGGGGAGAAGCACTCTTCTCCCCGCCGCCCGCCTTCAGATCAGGTACGGGGACAGCGGGAAGATGCGCTGCGCCTCCCCACTGTCCCTGGAGCTTGTGGGGCTGGCGGCGGGGTCTCCCCGCCGTCAGCCTCCAAACCACTTCGGGAGACAGCGGGATGGTGGCGTTCCGCCTCCCTCTGTCCCCCAACCTTGTGGGGCTGGTGCTGGGGCTCTCCTGAAGCCTTGAGAGTGTGAGGGGTCGGTGCGCACCGACCCCTCTCGCTCTCCAGGCTTCAGCGAAAGCCTGCATTCGCCCCATAGGATGCACACACATCTTTGGAGGGGAAAAAGTGCATCCTATAGGGCGAAAAACACGGTAAGTTCTTAACCCGAGGTACCACGGTATGGAATAAGACATCCCTATTTTCATCAGAGAAATGTTGGAAGGTGTGAAATCTGAACTGAATGAGATAAGGGAATATGGGCTGCCAGTTTGATGAGGACAATGTCATGTGGACAACGTGAAATGCAGGTGCATCAAATCTTCTTTAAACTGCAGTGTGTACATGTATGGAATTTCTCAGAGCTCTGAAAAGCACAAAATGCTTAGTTTGTTATTTTGAGTACGGCTGTGGTCACGCCCACATTTCAAGCACATGTCTTCCTCAAAAGAATCTTGGGAATTGTAGTTTGTTAAGGGTGCTGGAAACTGCAGCTCTGTGAGGAGTAAACTACGCTTTCCAGGATAATTTGGGGGATCCATTTGCTTTAAATGTGCTTTAAATGTATGGTGTGAACATCCCTTTATGCAGATTCAGCTCTCTGAATCCTGCAGAGCAGCCAGAGGCAGCTATAGCAGTCTTTTCTTTCATGCAAGCAACTCTGAATAGCACATGAAGGGCAATTTTTATTAATTAAAACCAGAGGACGGCAACCCTAGGAAAATATATGCCACCTGCCCTTTGATAATTTCCCTCATAATCATAATAATTTTTAATATTGTTGACAGGAGAAGCCCAGGCTAGGCAAAATAATGTATAAAAAGCTGAGGAAGTATTGCCAAGTAGAGAGAGGGCTATTCTTCCATGGAATACAATTGTCCGATCACCAGTTTGAGCTGAGCAAATGGGATAAAATACCTGCAAAGGGCAGCCATAATACTGTTTTACTCTGTGCTCTGTTTGTGTGTTTTACAATATATAGTCAGAACATCTCTTATGCTTTTGTTCCCTCTTGAACTTATTCAGGTGTAAGTATGAAAAGCCAATGCCTATTGGAAAAGGTCATTGTTACATATTCATTTCATTTTAAATAATTGACAACGCTTCCTGACTATGGCTACATTAATTGCTCTCAGGTGTTGGGAAACGGTTCAGAGCCTTGCCTTTTAATTTGCTTCTTTTCCTACCCCCCCAAAAAAGTAAAAAACAAAACAAAAAACCCACAGCATACTGATTTGCCCTTTGCTCAGTACAAAAGCATGCAGTAAAGCTCTTTTTAAATGGAGGTTAGCAAAGGTGAATGGAATAGGAGTCTGAGCGTGCATTCTGGTGTGAACACCGAATGTGTCATGATGAGACACACAGCAGGAAGATGACAGAAAGGGATCTCAGAAAATAAGTGGTTGCAGATCATTATGTGTGGTTTTTTATTATTATTATTAAATGTAAAATCCATAATTTATATTCAATGAGTATCTTTGTTTTCACATTAATGATCTTCCAAAGGCCTTAGTTTCCCCAGCTGTTTTTCATCTTTTGTGCGAGTTTTTAGTGTGCAATACTTTTGCAAGCTGTCCTCATAACTTGGCAGCTTTGGACTGTAAGGAAGCCATCTCCTTTTTCATTTGATTTAAATAGTTGTGGCTGGCCCACAGACGGATAATTCATCTATGCACTCAATGGGAATAGCAGCAGAGCTAATCAATTCCTGCTCGGAATATTTGGAACAGAATTTAATTGCAAATAGAGTGAATGGCAACAGTTTTAAAACTCTTGTATTAGCACATACATCAGGCACAAAATGTCCTGGATAGCCAAAGGGCTTATGTAATTCATAGCAACGTGGAAATTTTAAAGAAGCTAAGTGGGGAAAGTAGATGTGTGCACAATAAACAGAAATAAAAAGTGAGCCCTAATGAGTGTAGAAACACACACACACACATAAAGGCGATGACTTCTGTCTCCCTCCACATCTTTAATTTCCATAAGAGATGGAGAACTGAGGGTCAAAGGCAAACTTCTAGACCTAGCTAACTGGAATTCCCCTCAGGCCACACCCTGCACTGGCCCTGATTCATATCCAGAATGTTTCTGCATGGATGGAAACTACAACTAATCCAGAATGCGGCAGCTAGACTGGAGACTGAGAGTGGCCGCCAATATCATATAACACCGGTCCTGAAAGACCTACATTGGCTCCCAGTATGTTTCCGAGCACAATTCAAAGTGTTGGTGCTGACCCTTAAAGCCCTAAACGGCCTCGGCCCAGTAGAACTGAAGGAGCGTCTCCACCCTCATCGTTCAGCCCGGACACTGAGGTCCAGCGCTGAGGACCTTCTGGCAGTTCCCTCACTGCAAGAAGTGAAGTTACAGGGGACCAGGCAGAGGGCCTTCTTGGTGGTGGCACCCACCCTGTGGAATGCCCTTCCATCAGATGTCAAGGAAATAAACAACTATCTGACTTTCAGAAGACATCTGAAAGCAGCCCTGTTTCGGGAAGTTTTTAAGGTTTGATGTTTTATCGTGTTTTTAATATTCTGTTGGGAGCCACCAAGAGTGGCTTGGGAAACCCAGCCAGATGGGTGAGGTATAAATAAACAACAACAACAACAACAATTAATAATAATAAGTATCAGCATCAGCATCATCAATGGATCGTAGAATTGTGGAGTTGGAAGGAACCATGTGGGTCATGTGGCCTAACCCCCTGCAATGCGGGAAACTTGCCCAATGTGGGGCTATAACGCATGACCTTGAGATCAAGAGTCTCATACTCTACCACTGACCTACCTAGAGAAGGTATACTTGAGGTCTGAGAACATCTCTTGCTTGCCTGGATAGAGGATGGGGTGTGTTTGAGAGTGTGTGTCTAGAAACTAACCTACTGTATAATGGATTTTTTTTAGCTTCGTGGCTCTGCTCACTCTGCCTCCCTCTACCACTGCCATTTGGCCCTGGAAGGATGGCCTTGGGATAAAAAGGGTTCCTCACCCCTGACTTACATGGCCAAGCTAATAGACACACATCAGCCCATAGCTGCACAAGGATTAATAATAACAATAATCATTTATTATTTATACCCCGCCCATCTGGCTGGGTTTCCCCAGCCACTCTGGGCGGTTTCCAACAAAACACTAAAATACAATAACCTATTAAACATTAAAAGCTTTCCAAAACAGGTCTGCCTTCAGATGTCTTCTAAAAGTTTGGTAGTCATTTTTCTCTTTGACATCTGGTGGGAGGGCGTTCCACAGGGCAGGTGCCACTACCGAGAAGGCCCTCTGCCTGGTTCCCTGTAACTTGGCTTCTCGCAGTGAGGGAACCGCCAGAAGGCCCTCGGTGCTGGACCTCAGTGTCCGGGTAGAACGATGGAGGTGGAGACGCTACTTCAGGTATACTGAACCGAGGCTGTTTAGGGCTTTAAAGGTCAGCACAAACACTTTGAATTGTGCTCAGAAACGTATTGGGAGCCGGTGTAGGTCTTTCAAGACCGGTGTTTCTTGCAATGTGTCACGATGGTTGCATTTGGCCTACCTTTAGGCATAAAGGCATATTGATCATCTGCAAGCAGTGGACCTGCCTAAGATGGTAATTAGAAAGAAAAGAAACATCCGTCGTTGATTTTTAATTTTTTTATAAAAAAGAAAATGTGTGAATTTGAATTCTGGGGTGGGGGTGAATTTGATTTGCAAATTTGAAAAGCACCATTTGTTTCAACTCTGTGGTTAACCTCTGGAAATGAGGTCAGTGGTTCTACCATCTGTCCTCCCCAGGGGACGCAGCCTCACTTATGGGTCGGGGGATGGATTTCACAGCAGCATCTCCCTCTCTGCGCTTGTGCGTGTCTGCATGCATGCGAGTCGTACATCCACACGGGGAGGGGGGGGAATCTGCCCCTCTAACCTGTATCGGTTTCATCTTCTGCGCCTGTGTCTTATCCACCCAAACACACACCATAATTCAATAAGCCCAGCTGTTCGGTATTATTTACATTACGCTGCCATCCTGGCTGACCCAAAGAGCAAAAGAAAATAACAGGGCATATTTGCAGCTTAATAAAAACATTGCAATAGGGAGCCTTTCCCGAACCCATTACAAGCAGTTGCTTGGAAGCGCCTTTGCCGATTTAACAAACCGGTTTGGACAAATGTTTAACATGCTTGCTCTAATGACATTCAGATGTCGCCCCAACCGGCTCTGGGTTTCCTTCCCTTTAGCATTTGTTGCTCAGGAGGAAATGTGTCCTTGCCCGGTCGTGCTGGAGAGTGCAAATAAATAAATAAGTAAATGAAATGAAATGAAATGTGATGTGCTTGCATGGAGTGGGGGTGGGGTGTGTGCAGGGTGGGGGGGGGGGGAAGGAATAGCAAGGAGTGCGCTGACTACTCGTGACAGATGGGGGGGGGGGAGTCAATATGATGTGTCTGAGACAGCCCAGGCTCTGCACTGCAGAATAAATTACATGATTCACTGAATGCTTGGGCTTCACACAGACATACACAAAATTGGAAAGATAAAAGCTTGCATTGGCTTCAGATGATATTTACTGCTTGATGGATTTACTAGCAGCCCCGGCACAGTCATACTGTATTGAATTATTGGCCTCTATTTAGCTGTGTGTCCGTCGAAGCTTGAGTGCCCATTTAAGCGTAAGTGAGCTGGAGCCCTGCCAGAGCTTTCGAAAGCTGTGGGTACAGAGGGAGGTGCAATCTAATGGCAAGCTGCTTGAATAACAGGGAATTGAAAGGATAGACAACAGAGCAAGCTGCGCCTATTTGGGGGGGGGGTTGCTGTTGTTGCTTATCAATATTAATCTCAAAATAAATATTAATGAAGGCCACACAGCGCATCAGGATTTCTTTCTTTCTTTCTTTCTTTCTTTCTTTCTTTCTTTCTTTCTTTCTTTCTTTCTTTCTTTCTTATCTTTGTATTTTTAAAACACACACATCAGTGAGGGGAAGTCTTTGAGTGTGCTTTGTCCTTTCTCTTCCTCCTCCAAGGGGGGGAATGAGAGAGAGAGAGAGAGAGAGAGAGAGAGAGAGAGAGAGAGAGAGAGAGAGAGAGGCCATTAGCTTTATAAGCTATCCATTGTCTCACCAGCAGGGTTCCTACAAGGCAAGGGAGGCAGATGAAATTCTGGCTCGAAGGAAGTGTTCAGAGCTACCTATAATATATGATTAGAATAGTAATGTACTGCACAAAGGAATATTGTCAGGGATTCATTATTCTATTGTTCTGAAGCAGTTCAGTTCAGAAACAGTGTTTCCGTCACAATGAACCCCAAGCGAGGGTTGCACCCCAGAGGGCTTTCTGGAACCACGGCACAGCAAAGAGAAGCCAAGCCTTAATGCTTTTTAAGGCGGTTGTGTTTTTAAGAAGCCCCATGGCTCATACAGTACTGGCACAGGTCTCATGCATAATGTGGGATGTCTGTACAACGGTTCAGTCAGCAGCGGAGGCACTCTCTGACAGATCCTGCTGGGGTTCATATTTGTCACTAAAATCCCCTCTCAGCTAAGTATTGCTCACAGACAAGGAGTGCATAAGGCACCAGCATACATTTCCATGACATTAGAAAATACTGGACCTTGAGAGACAAAAGGGAAAGAGCATCCCTCACTATGTCGTTTGTGTTGTATAAAAAAAGGTAAATGTAAAGGACACCTGGATGGTTAAGTCCAGTCAAAGGCAACTATGGGGTTGTGGGCACTCCTCACTTTCAGGCCAAGGGAGCTGGCATTTGTCCACAGACAGCTTTCCAGATCATGTGGCTGCTCCCAGTCACCAGTCTAGCTGCCGCATACTGGATTAGTTGTAGTTTCTGGGTCACCTTCAAAGGTAGCCCCATGTAGAGCGCATTGCAGTAGTCCAAGCGGGAGATAACTAGAGCATGCACCACTCTGGTGAGACAGTCCGCAGGCAGGTAGGGTCTCAGCCTGCGTACCAGATGGAGATGGTAGACAGCTGCCCTGGATACAGAACTGACCTGCGCTTCCATGGACAGCTGTGAGTCCAAAATGACTCCCAGGCTGCACACCTGGTCCTTCAGGGGCACAGTTACCCCATTCAGGACCAGGGAATCCTCCACACCTGCCTGCCTCCTGTCCCCCAAAAACAGTACTTCTGTCTTGTCAGGATTCAGCCTCAATCCATTAGCCGCCATCCATCCTCCAAGCGCCTCCAGGCACTCACACAGGCATGGACCCCCAAGGATGTGCTCTATGGGGAGCTGGCTTCAGGCACCAGGGCCATTGACTGACCAACTCTGTGTTGCAAAGATGTCTGCTAAGATGACACGAAGGCTGGCAACATCAGCCCTGCCATGTGGGAATCCCTTGCAGAGGACCACAGCACCTGTAGACAATCAGTCAGGTCATATATCCACAGCAGTAACCAAAGGAGGAATGACCACTGGGAGGAGCGCAGAAAAAAGAAATGCCATGATACAGATGCATCAGCACAGCCAGATGCCTTCATCTGCCCAAGCTGCAACAAAACATGTCTCTACCATATTGGTCTCTACAGCCACAGAAGGCACTGCAATTTTTCCAAAGGTGCACTCTCCCATTGTCTCCTGAGAGAGACAGATG
Source organism: Podarcis bocagei (assembly GCF_964188305.1). Lineage (NCBI taxonomy): Eukaryota > Metazoa > Chordata > Lepidosauria > Squamata > Lacertidae > Podarcis > Podarcis bocagei. Next base: position 16,930,801 of record NC_138136.1, on the reverse strand, counting down.
CCAACCAGCCCACAGCAGTTGTGGGGGAGGTCCTGAGCTGGGGTTGTGTGGTCTCCCTGTCATGTTCAGATTCATGCTCATCAGAGTAGGCAATGGTATTTGCCTTAGTTACTGAGATGAGAAAAAACAGTTGAACTCCTCTCCTAATGCACACAGAATGAAGCCTTTTGTCTTAACAGCTCCTTGGAATCCAATGGATTCCATTCCAGATATGTTAAGTTTGACAGAATTCTTATCTATCAACCCACCTACCCTCCATTCTCAATGTTTCCATTCTCAGGATGGCATACAAACATAAGAACACATAATTTTTACAAGTCACATAATAAAAACACCGAATAGCTTAAAACTGAAGAACGACAAGGTACAACTAAAGCAGTTCCTGCCGAGATTAAAATCTGAAATGACAGGATATGTGTATATTTTAAGAAGTTTTGCTTCGTATGCTGAAAAGTGAGGTGGCCAAGACTGCAAATCCTTCAGGCTGGTAAGAACAAGGTAAGTGCTTGGTGGGGGTACCCTAACCTTCAAAGATGGGCAAGCCTCAGAGCGTGATTTTAACAGTAAGAGAACTGATTGAGCCAAACCTTTTGAGAATAACCTTGTTGTCTAGTGTCATCAATTTTATAGAACTTGAACAAGAGAAATTCCTTGCGGACTGTGCTCCATTTTAAGAACATTTAAAGAATAAAGGTAAAGGTAAAGGGACCCCTGACCATTAGGTCCAGTCATGGCCGACTCTGGGGTTGCGGCGTTCATCTCGCTTTATTGGCCGAGGGAGCCGGTGTACAGCTTCCAGGTCATGTGGCCAGCATGACTAAGCCGCTTCTGGCGAACCAGAGCAGCGCACGGAAACACCGTTTACCTTCCCGCTGGAGCGGTACCTATTTTTCTACTTGCACTTTGTCGTGCTTTCGAACTGCTAGGTTGGCAGGAGCAGGGACCAAGCAACGGGAAATCACCCTGTCGCGGGGATTCAAACTGCCAACCTTCTGATCGGCAAGTACTAGGCTCTGTGGTTTAACCCACAGCGCCACCCACGTCCCTATAGTGTATGGAATAAAAAAGAAGAAGCAAATATATCGGTATGATTGTAAAATGCTTTGCCCCCCTCAATGCACAGCATTGTGTAGCAAGTAACTTCCTCCACCCTGGATTTCCAGTTCTAACATTAAACAACAAATCACCCAAGAGAAAATACTTCCTTTCCCTGCCCCCCAAAGCAGAACCAAATGTCAGATATATAAATATGTGCATGTGCAAAAAAGGGGGGAAAGGCATATCTCACTGTCTCCAACTGTATCCCATGTGTCTGACTGAATACCTTCCAAAGTAAATCAAACATCTCATTGAACTTGTTTCTACTTATCATGATCTCACTGGGAAATGAAAGGATTTTCTTCAATAGTCTGTTATAACTCTGTCATTATACTGAGTGAGGTAATTTGCTAAAACAGCTGCCTCTAATGAGTAAACCTTTCCATCTGGCAAAACCCAAACAGACACAAACAACCTCGTGTCAGGTTTTCTTACACAAAAAGGAAGATAAAATCCCAGCAACTTAAGCAAAGGAGATTCTTTGAACTAAAGAAGATGTAGAATATTTTTTTCTTCTATCCCTGACAGGAGGCTTCCATTATGTTTTCTCTCTCTCACACACACACTTCCTTTTCCACACAAATTGGCCACAACTGTTTTGAGTGTCGATATTCTGCTTTAAAAGGGTGGTGGGGGAGATGAGTTTTAACATAACTTGCAACATGTTTGTAATATAAACACTCCACTCAGAAGTGAGACAAAATTAACAGTTGTTGGAACTTGCAAGATTTAGAGAGAAGGCACTTGTAAGGAGTTTGTTTTCACAGTGTGATTTTTTTTGGGAAGGGGGGTATTTTTTGCTGTTGAGGGACTTTCAATTGACTCTCAAGCACTTGTGACTCACTTCATTAGCCTTGCAGTCACAAATCACTGTACTTTTCACCCAGGGATGGGGAGAGGGGTGGCTAGGAAAAACATTATTTTAATATTTGACAGAAAGCTCAATTCTGCAAACAATGGCTGACGTCTTTGCTGACATGTCGTTGATTTTCGCCAAAGACCACATGTTTGCATCTCATTACAGATTTTAGATTAAAACAAAGAAGCCAGCATTGTAAATAATATACGCACAGAGAAATATTGCCGTAAAATCTTGGAATGATGGAGTTCCCATTAAGAAGACTGTTGTGATTTGTGAGTCCTCTTGGCAAATCCTTTTCCATTTACCGTATTTTTCGCCCCATAAGACGCACTTTTTCCCCTCCAAAAATGAAGGGGAAATCGGGGTGCGTCTTATGGGGCGAATGCCTGCAATCCTCGCGCGCCCGGCAGGAGGTCCCACCGGGTGCGCAAGGCTTGGGGCGGCAGCCTGTCGCCCGAAGCACGGGGAGCCCTCCGGAGGGCTCTCCCTGCTTCGGGCGAATGCCTGCAAGCCTCGCGCACCCGGCAGGAGGTCCCGCCCGGTGCGCGAGGCTTGGGGCGGCAGCCCGTCGCCCGAAGCACGGGGAGCCCTCCGGAGGGCTCTCCCTGCTTCGGGCGAATGCCTGCAAGCCTCGCGCGCCCGGCAGGAGGTCCCGCCCGGTGCGCGAGGCTTGGGGCGGCAGCCTGTCGCCCGAAGCACGGGGAGCCCTGGGGAGGGCTCTCCCTGCTTCGGGCGAATGCCAGCAAGCCTCGCGCGCCCGGCAGGAGGTCCCGCCCGGTGCGCGAGGCTTGGGGCGGCAGCCTGTCGCCCGAAGCACGGGGAGCCCTGGGGAGGGCTCTCCCTGCTTCGGGCGAATGCCTGCAAGCCTCGCGCGCCCGGCAGGAGGTCCCGCCCGGTGCGCGAGGCTTGGGGCGGCAGCCTGTCGCCCGAAGCACGGGGAGCCCTCCGGAGGGCTCTCCCTGCTTCGGGCGAGTGTCTGCAAGCCTCGCGCACCCGGCAGGAGGTCCCGCCCGGTGCGCGAGGCTTGGGGAGGCAGCCTGTCGCCCGAAGCACGGGGAGCCCTGGGGAGGGCTCTCCCTGCTTCGGGCGAATGCCTGCAAGCCTCGCGCGCCCGGCAGGAGGTCCCGCCCGGTGCGCGAGGCTTGGGGCGGCAGCCCGTCGCCCGAAGCACGGGGAGCCCTCCGGAGGGCTCTCCCTGCTTCGGGCGAGTGTCTGCAAGCCTCGCGCACCCGGCAGGAGGTCCCGCCCGGTGCGCGAGGCTTGGGGAGGCAGCCTGTCGCCCGAAGCACGGGGAGCCCTGGGGAGGGCTCTCCCTGCTTCGGGCGAATGTCTGCAAGCCTCGTGCGCCTGGCAGGAGGTCCCGCCCGGTGCGCGAGGCTTGGGGCGGCAGCCCGTCGCCCGAAGCACGGGGAGCCGTCCGGAGGGCTCTCCCTGCTTCGGGCGAATGCCTGCAAGCCTCGCGCGCCCGGCAGGAGGTCCCGCCCGGTGCGCGAGGCTTGGGGCGGCAGCCTGTCGCCCGAAGCACGGGGAGCCCTGGGGAGGGCTCTCCCTGCTTCGGGCGAATGCCAGCAAGCCTCGCGCGCCCGGCAGGAGGTCCCGCCCGGTGCGCGAGGCTTGGGGCGGCAGCCTGTCGCCCGAAGCACGGGGAGCCCTCCGGAGGGCTCTCCCTGCTTCGGGCGAGTGTCTGCAAGCCTCGCGCACCCGGCAGGAGGTCCCGCCCGGTGCGCGAGGCTTGGGGAGGCAGCCTGTCGCCCGAAGCACGGGGAGCCCTGGGGAGGGCTCTCCCTGCTTCGGGCGAATGCCTGCAAGCCTCGCGCGCCCGGCAGGAGGTCCCGCCCGGTGCGCGAGGCTTGGGGCGGCAGCCTGTCGCCCGAAGCACGGGGAGCCCTCCGGGTGCGCGAGGCTTGGGGCGGCAGCGGACTGCTTGCGCGCACCTAGAAGCTTGGGGCGCGCTGAGCTCAGCACGCCCCAAGCTCCTGGTGTAGCACAGCGATCCGCTAGCCCTGGGAGAGCCCCGCGGCTATCCCAAGGATAGCGGACTGCTTGCGCGCAGGCAGAAGCTTGGGGCGCGCTGACCTCAGCTCGTCCCAAGCTTCTGGATTAGCGCAGGGGTCCGCTAGCCCTGGGAGAGGCGCCCAGCTCTCCCACGCTAGCGGAGACCTTGCCTGCACGCAGAAGCTTGGGGCGCGCTGAGCTCCGCACGCCCCAAGCTCCTGGTGTAGCGCAGCGCACCTGGGGGGGGGGGAATAAAAAAATTTTCCTTTATTTCCCCCCCCCAAAAAACTAGGTGCGTCTTATGGGCCGGTGCGTCTTATGGGGCGAAAAATACGGTAAAATTAGCCTGCCTATGTCAGATTCCAAGTATTGTACATGCCTTTCTGTCTCTAGATACATGTTGCTAAAATGCAAGGTGTTACATAAAATCATAAGGCTGATGACTCTAGCCTTTAGCACAGGGGTCAGCAAACTTTTTCAGCAGGGGGCCAGTCCACTGTCCCTCAGACCTTGTGGGGGGGCAGACTATATTTTTTTGGGGGGGGGAATGAATGAATTCCTATGCCCCATAAATAACCCAGAGATTCATTTTAAATAAAATCACACATTCTACTCATGTAAAAACATGCTGATTCCCAGACAGTCCACGGGCTGGATTTAGAAGACGATTGGGCCGGATCCGGCCCCCAGGCCTTGGTTTGCCTACCCATGCTCTAGCAAGTGTCACATCAACAAGGTGTAGAAAGCCATTTAAAAATGCAGATCACACTGCCAATTTGGAGGAAGCTGTACACAAGAAAATTTGCTCACCATGGCATATAATGTACCCCACACAAATGCACAAATTACTGATAGCAGATGATGCATACAAGTCCAGACAACTAACAGACTGTCCCATCCCCTATATACCTGTCAGGCTTCAGGGACTTGGCTTCCTCCCCCCCCCCCTCGACAGTAGATAAGCAGAAACAAGCGAAAGGAGTCTCTTACCAGTTAGAGATTTTAATGATCACAGCGAGAGAATAAAGCATCTATTCCTTGGAATGAAGCTGCTCCCAATTAAGGGTTCCACCCACTTCCACCCTAGTCACCCACGTCAGTTCTGCGTCTTGCAACTTGATCTCGCAACCACTGTGCTTTCTGTGCTGCCACCTTATCTGCCCTCCTTGACCTTGTGCTGAGCGGATGGACTCTTTCCAGCGACATTGAGTCTGTTTGCTCTCTCCCTCCCAGTTCTTCTTCTCCTAACTGTTCACCCCCCCCAGTTCCTCCCAACTCCTGTCTTCTGAACTATGTCCCTCTGCAAACCATTGTTCCAAATCTATACTGTCCCACTGCTCCTGGGAAGATTCAAGATCCTGATTGGAGCAGGGGGAGGCTTCCACCATTCCTCCTCAGTGCCGCCCTTTTCCGCATGGTCCCTGACAATACCCAACTGATCACTGTGCTCTGCAGGAGACAGCAACCTGCACATGCCATCTCATCAGGAGGTCCATTCAATAGCATATTGGAATTGGGTTTTCAACATGGTGGCAGCTACCCTTTGGAAATCCCTTCTGTTGCATACTGGACAGGTGCCATCTCTGGTATCTCTTTGACACATAGTGAAGGTCTTTCTTTTCTAAGAAAGTTTTTAAGTGAATATTTTTTATCACATTCTATCACAATCTGTATTAGGCTGGAACTTGTTATTGATCTTTTTAATATTAAATCACATTTGGATGTGATGGACAGTAATCAATCCATCCATCAAATTGATTGATGATTGGCACCTACACCCTGATGGGTGAGCCTGCTGTCAGTGTTGGCTGGTTCCAGGTTTTAGGGGGGCTCAGGTGAAATGCTGTCTATGAGGTCTTCCCTCCATGACTGCAACCATTTCCTCGCCACCATCAAAGCTGCCCATTTCCTCGCCCTCGTCTTCTGGGCCCAATCCACACACTCAACCAAAAGGAGGGTGCCGGTCATGAGAAGGATTTTGCCACCCCCTTGCTTTGAACATTGTTTGCGTGCTTTAAGGGGGAAGGGGAATAGGCAGTAAATGCAAGACCGAAGGAGCAGCAGGGACTGAAAGGTCGGGGCCCCTTACATGGTTGTAATCCTCAGGAGGTAGGAACCCTGCCTGCTGTGAATCCAGAATCACAATTTTTAGTCCACATATACACACTTCCAAATCCAGAGTTAAGTCCAGAATCAGGACCAGCCCAAGGCATTTTGCTGCTTGAGGCAGAGCAGCAAATGCTTCCCCTCCATAAAAAAACCAAAGTGCGTTTTATCCGGTGTCAAGCTAATTTATTTTGACATATAAGGCAGAAAATCCCACACACACTTCTCCTCCACCCTGGCAGTAAAAATACATAAAACCACATTAAACTATTAACTTTGTTCCCTGCCTGAGGCAGCTGCTGCTGTCCGCCTCATGGTAGGGCCATCCCTATTTTTCATGAATAAGCTGGCTATGAAGAGTCCGGATTGGTTGGCTCTCGTGAACATCAAGAAACTAACACTCTATTGGCACCCTAACTGGCCATGCAGAACATTGATTGGTTTACCATTGTGACAATCACAAAGCTACTCTGTCCCTGCCCTGCTCTATCTCCTTCAGCACTCAGAGTATATATATTATATCATGTATCTGTTTGCCTCTATCTATCTATCTATCTATCTATCTATCTATCTATCTATCTGCCCTCTATCTATCCTCTATCTACCTAGCTATCTATCATCTATCTATCATCCATCTTTGAATGATACTTGAAGAGGAGTAATTGCACTAATTCTGAAGCTCCCCCCAAAAATGTTGCATTTCTGTGTTGCTTTACAAAAAGACAGTATGTTCAACTCCACTCCTCCCCATGAAGAGCTTCTGTAAACCTCAAAATGCCCTGGAATGTTGATTGCCTCCATTGAGCTGAATTCAGGCTACCAGAAAAAATGCCAGCTGAGGTTATCCAATACCATCCTACTGAATTGTGTGTACTGGATTTTGTAAAGGTAAATACTTCTAGGCCATTAAAGATTACATCTGTTATTTTTTAAAAAAACAAGCATTATGGAACTAAATAGTTTTGCATTAATTGTTGTGCCTTTTTTTGGTCCTACTAAACTATAGTGTGTACTGAAAATATAAAAACAACTGTAGCAAATCTGTTCATGATCGGAGGTGTGTTGTTATTTTGTAGCTTTCAAGGCTATTTTAAAATGGGGAAAGGGACTTCCTGTGGGATTGGTCCAAGGGCTTCTCTGAATCAGCTTCAATTGAGAAGTATTATGCTTCTAAACCAGCGCTACTCCCGTGATTGTGGTGTGCATGTTGAGAAAGACAACACCCAGCTCGTAAATAATAGCCCCACCTAAAAGCTTCTTTCCTGTGGAAAATGGATTGTACAACAGCTAATCGGGAGGAAAGCAGGGGGGGGGAGTGTGAAGGAGAAAAATGGGGGGGGGGATAAAATATAAAGCCCACTCCTGTGTGTAGAACATTAGAAATGTGGCACTAACAAAGACTTTCCATTCCACGTAGAATTAGCGCTGGCAGAGACAGCTCGCAGGGTTGTGGGTGTACTCAGCTGTGCAGAGCTGATTATAGAAGATGAAAGTGCCTGGCAATTTATTTCATCTCACACTGAAGCACTGCTGACAACTGAAAGTGAAGACAGAAGGATTCATTTGTTCAACTTCTGTTTTAGAAAGCAGGCTTCAAAATGATACCACAGAGAAAGAGAGGGAAGATGGCAAGGGAAGGAAACACTCCTCTTGCCCACTCCCATTTCTCTCCTTGTAGAATTTTATATTTTTATGGGATAGGCTGACAGTTTATTTATTGCCTGGCTGGATGTATCATCATGTTGAAAACCAGGTGATATAATAGACCAGAGGTTTTCAAACTTTTTGAGTCCACGGCGCCTTCGACCAACTGCATTCTTTCTGCGGCACCGCTGTGGGGCTCAGGAGCCCAGTTACATCACTCCTTTCCTGCAGAGCTGGCTGACTCTCACCCTTTTTTGAGCACCTTCCCTTGTGGAGTGTTCCCTCAACCTTCTCTCCTCTCCCATCTCTTTGGGAGCCCTCTGGGCATCTACTGCCACCATTACAAAAACAGAGGATGCCAGAGGCTATCTTGGGTGTGAGTCCTAGAAGATCTGCTTTGTGCTTTGTGCTGTTCCTTTCCCCCACCTCATTTATGTGGGAATTGTTTCAAATTTTTGTGTACTTTTTGATATATTTTATTTCTCTGCAGTGGCTCCCCATCTGTGAAATGCTCTCCCAGGGAAGTTCACCTGGCGCCTTCATTATACACCTTTAGGCGCCAGGCAAAAACGTTCCTTTTTAACCAGGCCTTTGGTCAATCCGATTTACTCCCTATGCCCTTTTAAAATGTTGGGGTTTTTTTTAATGAGGTATTTTGTGGTTGTATATTTTGATTTTATTCTGTGAACCACCCTGAGGCCCCCGGGTATAGGGCGGTATATAAATTCAACAAATAATAATAATAAATAATACTCTGTAATCATGTGAAGGAACATGGGTGGCACTGTGGTCTAAACCACTAAGCCTAGGGCTTGCCAATCGGAAGGTCGGTGGTTCGAATGCCCGTGATGGGGTGAGCTCCCCAGAAAAACTGTCTGCGGACAAATGCCGGCTCCCTCAGCCAGTAAAGCGAGATGAGTGCCACAACCCCAGAGTCGTTCGCAACTGGAACTAACGGTCAGGGGTCCTTTACCTTTTTTTTAATCATGTAAAACTTTTCATGTTGTAAAAAGATCATTGACAACATGAAAAGATTTACATAATTGCAAAACGATGGAAAGGCGGCATGCGAACAAAATTTTGACAATGAAAGGGAGCTGGGCATGTTTAGCCTGGAGAAGAGGAGGTTAAGGGGTGATATGATAGCCATGTTCAAATATATAAAAGGATGTCACATAGAGGAGGGAGAAAGGTTGTTTTCTGCTGCTCCAGAGAAGTGGACACGGAGCAATAGATCCAAACTACAAGAAAGAAGATTCCACCTAAACATTAGGAAGAACTTCCTGACAGTAAGAGCTGTTTGACAGTGGAATTTGCTGCCAAGGAGTGTGGTGGAGTCTCCTTCTTTGGAGGTCTTTAAGCAGAGGCTTGACAACCATATGTCAGGAGTGCTCTGATGGTGTTTCCTGCTTGGCAGGGGGTTGGACTCGATGGCCCTTGTGGTCTATTCCAACTCTATGATTCTATGAAACAAAAATCCCTTAATGCTATTAATGAGAGCAGATGGAAATAAACATAGTTAGCCCTATACAGCTTGAAAGGCTACAGAGCCTTAGGAAGAGATGGCCATGGCTCCTATACATGATGGCTGTGTGCTTCTTCCAGTGTTTGAGGGTATATGCTTTTGTGTTCCATTTGCTTGGAATCAGAAGTGGAAAGATGCTGTAAACAAGTCATGTTTCCACGCTCTCCATACCATAGGCATTCGGCTTGCCACTATGAGAACATGATACCGATCTTAATAATAATAATAATAATAATAATAATAATAATAATAATAATAATAATAATAAATACCCCACTCATCTGGCTGGGTCTCCCCAGACACACTGGGTGGCTCCCAACATAACAATAACAACAACAATAATAAAGTGATAAAACATCAAACATTAAAAACTTCCCTAAACAGGGCTGCCTTCAGATGTCTTCTAAAAGTCAGATAGATCGGGCCTTTTGATCCTGCACCACTCTTCTTATGCTGTTAGATTGCATACTTTCAGCAATAAAACAACCACCCTATAAATGTTTGAGCAACAAATATATTTTTACCTGCTGCCAATAGGAAAAAAAGAAAAAGAAAAGAATGGGTGCCAGAATACCAGTAAGGTGAGATGTTCTCCAAAGAGGATGCCACTTATTTTATACTTGACATTTCTAATATATACTTTTCAGCTACCATAATCACATACATTCTTTTCGAGTGGGCCTAGCTGCCTCTGCAGAGTGACTCGTAAACACTGTTAATATAACTATGTTCTTAGACACATCTGAAATGCATTGCTGAAAGAAAATATAAGCACCGGTTTTGAACCTTAGTAACTGGCAGCTCAACGTGTAGTTTCCATCGAAAAGTATCATGTTTGAGTTGATGTCAGATATTATGAAAGCTCTGTATGCCATGTTTTACTTGTGATGGCTCTTTGGTGCATGCAATCGAGGCTGTAGTCAATGAGTGTTGAACATACATACCAAAACATAGTAGAGTGAGGGCCATTGTCCAAAAGTTGTCTCTGCATACAGTCATACCTCATGTTACGTCCGCTTCATGTTACATTCTTTCAGGTTACGTCCAGCGGCGACCTGGAAGTACTGGAAAGGGTTACTTTCGGGTTTCGCCGCTCGCGCATGCACAGAAGCGTAAAATGACATCGCGCAACGGGACTCCGGAACAGATCCCGTTTGCAACCAGAGGTACCACTGTACTTGAAAAGGGAGACAATAGGTACAAATGATTTCTAGACTTAGATTCTCATTTATTCAATGGTTATTGTGTGGGGAAAGCATTAGTTAGGGGTGAGTAGGAGTAGATTTAGGGTCAAACAGTAAAATAACTTCTTCTTCGCCCTAAATCAATGCAGCCCTTGTTATAGTTGCATGGAGCAAGAAGCATTGTCCTTTTCATGTAGCTCTGAAAAATTCTTATCAATACTTTGTAATCCTCGCCTCTGAGTTCAAAGAAACCCTGTTGCTACGTATTTGTTTGCTTATGTATCAAAGGATGTGCCTTTCAGTGTCGATTTAAAGAGGGGTTTTAAAAAACAACAACAAAATGACAATAAAAGAATCTATAACAAAAACAAGCAATAAATAATAAAACACACACACACACACACACACGGAAGATGTGTGTGCATATGTTATATATATGCAAACGTGGAGACATATAGAATAGAATCAGTTCCCACACAGCCAGAAGATCAACTGGAAAAGGAAAATCATCGCTGCCTCCAGAAACTCCTCATTATGCAAGGTACTGACATTCACATCCTACCCAAACACTATTATACGGTGCCTAATAGATGGGAAATTACCATATAAAGGTGCAGTACACCCATTAATGCTTCTATTCAAGCACAATTGAAATGCCTGGAACGTCTAACAGGATGCTTGATAGATTACACCCAAGACTGAGAGGCTAAATAAATCCTTGTGTGTCCTTCCCCTTGAAATAACAGGGCTTTTATTTCCCACCCCCTCACCCCCATCGGCTGATGTACTGTAGATCCTTGCTTATGTCTATCTCCTTTATAGCGCTTAGTCCTCACACAAATAATCATGAAAGCATGTTAGATAATAACAGTAAGGGGGTTTCCTTGCTGCCAAACGGTTCCCATCAAGCAATGAAATTGTGGTTGTTGCAATCATCCTGAGATGCAGAACGTAGTGGGTGGGGGGAAAGCGAAACAAAAAGCCCAGCTTTCCTGAAAGATCTGGATTCTTATATACTACCGTAAAAGAAGAAGAGGTGATTGCAGCTCAAACAGGAACACGTAGCTGAAATTGGTAGAAAATAGAGTCCTTCTTCACCCATCACTGCACACATGGAATAGTCATCTGTTCCCATAACTATCAATAAATCCTGTTAAAATCTCTGAAACATTTGGATTTGCCAAGCTGCTGTCATACTAATCATCATGTGGGAGAGGACAGTTATCTACTTGTAGCTTTCCTCTGATGTTTTGATTCCCGAGTGAAATTCTCTGCAGAGGAAGAAAACAGTATTAAGAAGATTAGGACTGTTTAACTATTCTCCCTCTGCCAACTGCACACTAAATGACTCATGAGACCAAGATACAAAAAAACGGAAAATGGAAAATAAGAGGTCTTTTTGGAAAAAAGGCATATCACAAGAAGCAGGGGTACCTTGTCCTAATGGGTTAACCCAAGTCATACATCCTGCGGAGTCAATAAAGGAGCATTTGTTACTGCCACATGTGAACATGCACATAGAATGTAAAAGTGAAGAAGTATTTCCTGAGCAGGCTGTGCTTTCCGTAGCAACCTAGAGATATGACCATGGCAGCATCCCATCGAAGATTCACAGGGATGGAGTTGCAGCAGTAGAACCACACATACACTTCCACGGCGGAAGAAAGACAGGATATAAATGCAAGAAGATAAATCGTTTGACTAACAATCCCATGAACACGGCTCCATCCAGTACTTATTAAAAGGAGAAGTCTCACACACCTCAAAGGCTTTCTGTCCTTGAATTATAGCCCTCTGGTGTTGGGGCAGACAACGTGAGATTCCACCTTCTTGGCTTTTGTGCTTTCCCTCCAAGTTGGGAAAACAGGCACTAAATCTGTGGTGTCCAAACTTTTTTCAAAGAGGGCCATAGTTGTTAACCTTTTTTTGGGATTGAACTTGTTGAGCATTTTTTTTTAAGGCTTGTATTCCAAAATTGTTGGGCTTTTTTTAGGATTGAGGTTGTTGAGCTTTTGAAGTTGTTGAGGCTTTTTTTAGGATTTTATGGGCTGGATTAGGCCCCTGAGATGGACTTTGGACATGCCTACACTAAATGATCAGTATACACATCCCACAAGCCGGCTGCTTCCTCTTTTCTTTTAATATACTGGACCTTGCCAATATAACAGCAACTCTCCTTGAATTGTTGCTCCCAAGGCACCAAACTCCTTTTCCTTGGGTTCCTTTTTTTCCGACAGAATTAATGTGTTCCTATCTTTCTCACCTGGGAGCTTTATGCTGCAGTTCCCACTACATAGCTTAGCCAGGCCAGAGGCTGGATTCCTTTCTGCCAACCCATCTCTTGTCCTGATTATTAATTAAAATTGCCCTTGGTGGATATTTTGTGGCGGCAAGACACCTGATCCTTTGGAGGCACTACAGTGGTACCTCGGGTTAAGTACTTAATTTGTTCTGGAGGTCCGTTCTTAACCTGAAACTGTTCTTAACCTGAGGTACCACTTTAGCTAATGGGGCCTCCCTCTGCTGCTGTGCCACTGCTGCACGATTTCCATTCTCATCCTGAAGCAAAGTTCTTAACCCGAGGTACTATTTCTGGGTTAGCAGAGTCTGTAACCTGAAGCGTATGTAACCTGAAGCGTATGTAACCTGAAGTGTATGTAACCCAAGGTACCACTGTATTTGCCTTTTCATATGATTACATCCTTGCCTAATGCCAACTGCCAAGTCTTCTATTCTCATGACCTAACAAGGAATCTACTTTGGGGTGTGGAGAGGAGGAAAGAGTTCACTTGCTGAATTTATACTGCTTATAGAGATGCTCTTAATGAAGGTAGCTTGTAATAATAATAATAATAATAATAATAATAATAATAATAATAATAATAATAATTTATTTATTTGTACCCCTGCCCATCTGGCTGGGTTTCCTCAGCCACTCTGGGCGGCTTCCAACAAAGATTAAAAATACATCAAAATGTCACACATTAAAAACTTCCCTGAAAAACTTCCCAAGGCTGCCTTCAGATGTTTTCTGAATGTCAGGTAGTGTTCCACAGGGCGGGTGCTACTACCGAGAAGGCCCTCTGCCTGGTTCCCTGTAGCTTAGCTTCTTGCAGTGAGGGAACCGCCAGAAGGTCCTCGGACCTGGATCTCAGCGTCCGGGCAAAATGATGGGGGTGGAGACGCTCCTTCAGGTATACTGGGCCAAGGCCATTTAGGGCTTTAAAGGTCAGCACCAACACTTTGAATTGTGCTTGGAAATGTTCTGGGAGCAAATGTAATCCTTCTGCAATGTGCATAGTTGCATGTGCACACCTCACTTCTGAGTTTTGAGGTGTTTCAGGGGTCCAGCATGCACCCAGGGTTTGATATCTTTGGAAGAAGGTCATTTGAGATTTGGATATATGCATAGGCTTAGCTAGGATTTATTTTAGGAGGGAAAAGCTCCATGTTTGGGGGAGGGACTGAGTTATCTGTGACACAATTGGCAGTTAGTTTCTCAAATTTCAAGAGTTTATCCCACAGAATTATGGGAGAAGCTATGCTCAGTCAGAAGGCAGACATCAAATAATGGTTTAAACTTGGGTCAGATTATTCCAGATACTGGGAATTGGTTGGGTGATCATATTTTCCTTTCCAGTACAAAAGTGCTTCCACTGAGAATTAGGCTTCCACGGGCATGCAAAACAACTGAAATTTCTCCCCATCCACCAAGCCTAGCATTTGTGAAAAACATTGCATATGAAGCCAAAATTATTGATGATCATATAGGAAATTCCCCAGAGCTCTTAATGAAGTCAGAAAGGGAGGAGATAATAATGTAGCTTGGAACAGATAGAATCAAAGATTACCTGAGAGTGGGCAAACTCTGTCATCATGACCTGCTGGTTATGACAGTGCAGACTGACTGGAGATATACTGGGATGATGATGATGATGATGATGATGATTAGTCCACTTGGAGGTTTTTCTACTACTTGATTAAAAGAACCGACATTTCCCCTTGAGATTTGCTTCTTTGCTTAATGTGTTGTAATTGCAGCAGAGTGCTTGGTGGAGCAGTGAGTGCTGTTCTGTAATAAATTTAGGTCACAGCCGAGTTCATCATGTAGTCCTTGGCAACAGAAGATAAAGTGGTGGTTAGTTCATCTCTAGCTTTTAGCCGCCGTGTCACTGATTTTCCCATTTAATGATATTAATAGAACTAAATGTAGGCAAATTGTCTTAAGTCCCAAGGTCTCTTCCTTCCCACTGTGCCTGCAATATTTCAGCCGGGGAGAATGTAATGTAACAACATTGCAGATGCTATCTCAAGTATCTGCAGCCAGGAAGAGACAATTAGGTTCCACTCTGATGCTCCTTCCTCAGGCCGCCAGTCAGATCAATATTCCTGAAACACTTTAGCTTGTACCAAACGAAGAAAAAGACCAGATGGAAATTATGTAATGGTTATACAGAAATGCTGACTATGTTAGCTAACTGTTTGTGATATTATAGGGGGCACTTGGTAACAAGATAAGATGTTTCTATTTATATGTCTGTTTGCTTTGTGCCCAAGACGGTTTTATTCATTCTGTGTGTTTGCAGGGTGATCTCTCACATTCATTCCAAGCTGTTCACTACGTCTCCCCTGCTCCTTCCTTCTAAGGTTAATGCATCTCACATTTAGTAAATCACCAGAAGAGAACAATTTCCCAATATCCTGCACTGCTATAAGCAGCCGACTGGAATCCGGAGTGAGATTGAAGAGAAATACTTCTTAATCATCACCTGGAATAGAGAGAGAGAGAGAGAGATGATTGATAGATGGATATAATTTCATTTTTTAAACAGAATTTTGGTACATTAACATCATTTTCAAATTTTGCACTCCTGGGATTGCTTGAATCCCTTGGACTTCCCCCCACCCCCACCCCCTGATTTCCAAATTTCCCCTTATTTCTTTGCATTTAATTACATTTTTCTAATTCATTTTATCCATAGCTGTCAACGTTTTCCCCTTTTTAAGGGAAATTCCCTTATTCCAAATAGGATTCCTTGCAAGAAAAGGGAAAAGTTGACAGCTATGATTTTATCACTCCCCCCCCCCTTCAACTAATATTACATTATACATGTTTCAATAATCCTGCTAACGTTTTTAAGTATACACAGTGGTCTTTAAGATATTCTATAAACTTTCCCCCCACTCTTGATTGAATTTCTTGTCATCTTGGTGCCTGATCCTCACGGTCATCATTGCCATTTCAGAATCGTCCACCATCTTGGTTATCCACTCTTCACTGGTCGGAATTATTCTTTCCACTTCTGGGCAAGTAGCATTCTTGCGGCTGTTGTTGCTTACCTAAATAGTTATTTTAATTCTTTTGGTATTTCATCTCCTGTCAATCCTAGTAAAAAGGCTTCTGGTTTTTTTGATAAAAATTATCTTAAACATTTTTTCCCCAATTCCTTGTATATCATTTCCCAGAAGTCTTTTACTATTTTGCATGTCCACCACCTGTGGTAAAAAGTACCATCTTTATCTTTACACCTCTAGTATAAGTTGGATATGTTTTTATACATTTTTTCACTTGAGTTCCTTGTAGGTCTGCAAAGGTGGAACATTATAAGGTACAGAAAATTGAAAGCAGTGAAGCACAAGGCATAAGCTGATGTGTTTAAAAGTGGCTGTGATTTTAATTTTAATGTATATATTCAGACAACTGGATCCTGAATTTTGCAGTGCTGTTGTAATTCTTGCAGGGGGCGGGGCGGGTAGGGGAGAATCCCACAGTTAGGGGGTATTCTGCCCCAACCCCACAATCTGTCATGGCTAGTGACTAAGTTAGCTGAAAGGCAGTCTGCCCATGTAGAGAGATCAGCCAAGACTCTCCTCTGGGTGTTCCCAAAATCAGGAGTGAGGTTAGGGGCAACCGGGGAGAAAGACTTCTCAGGTGTGGCACCCCATATGTGGAATTATTTCCCCCAGAAAATCTTTCCTGGTACCTAACTTTTAATTTTAATTTTCCCAGGCTTTTTAATCATTAAAACTGTGCTGATTTCATTACTGCCAGGTCTAGCCATTTTTTTATGCTGCTTAACATTTTGCAATCATCCTGTTTTCTTTTGATTATGCATGGAGTGGGATTCATCAGCAAACGCCCCAAAATTGGCCCTGGGTCTTCAGGAAAGGGGGATCACTCTGACTTGTCAGCTGAAGTTTTTGCCCTGGCAGAATGATTGCCTTCATGTAGTGTTGAATTCCTCCCATTATTTTTATATTGAAGAATGGCGTGTATGTTTTTTAATGAACAAACACCATGTGTCAAAAAATGTCCTTGTTAACCCCGCGTGGCATTACTTGCTGATTATAAACCATGGCTTCTTCTTTTTCTGGTGTTGTTCCTGTTTATTCACATGCATAAGCTACCTATGGTTCTATTTAGCAAAAGTAGCCATCCCGTTTTTCAAGCTCGGAGTCCATTGCTTTGCAGCTATCAGTATTCGGATGATCCATTAATGTAGGTGCTATCAGATGGTTGTTGTTGTTTTCCCCCCTGCTCACTTAAGAGATTCAACATTTGGTGACCTTGAAATATGAGTGTTAACAACAGACTACCTTATCTTTCTGCATGTCACTGTCACCAAATAAAGCTCCTATTACAGGTGCTTTGGAATGAACTGGCGGTGGTATGAGAACGGCGGCTGTTAAGCCTGCCTTAACACAGCCTGTGTTATTTATTTATGATGCTACATGAATCATCCGCACGTTCTCTGATAAGCCCAGGGCTGTGTGTCTTTCATTTCAGCTGACATTTTCCTGCCATTTGCCAGGCTAAGTAACTACCATGCAATCACTCTGAGCTGATGCATGATCATTGTTTTGCACAAAATGGATTTTTAAGGCAGCTGTAAAGGCTTTTGGAAGGATATAATTTGACACAGTAAAATTTTGCCCATATATGAAAAATCAGCATTGCCTGCCTAAACATTTCCCCCTCCCCGATGATAGCTAGAAGAATTTCTACAGAGAACTTGACAAAGTATTTTACTTTTCTTCACAAAGCAACCCCCCCCCATCTGATTAGTTTTGAACAAAGGGTTTTTTGGGGGGCACGGAAAGGCTTCTCTTTGGAATTAAAGATATTCTTGGGTTTCTCTGATAAGGCATCTGAGAGCTGAGTCTCTGCAAAGACAAATAAGCACCAGTCAAATCTTTGCATAAAAATAAAAGTGATTGTGGGTTAGATTCAAAGGTGCCTTTCCACCAGCTGTTAGCCTTTGCTGGTGAGAGAAGAGCTGTTTCTGACCCAGTGGCCAAGCACCCTACATGATGAAACTGACCCCTGATCCAGAGGTGTTCTTTTATTTTTCCAGGATTTTGTGCAAGACTTTGCACAAGCCCACGTCCAAATCCTATTTTTATGGGTGACTAGAGTGCACTTGGCTATAGAAGGAATGACAAACCATGGGCATAGCCGGGGGGGGGGAGGGCAGCTCCCAACAGAATATTATTGTTATTAATAGTAAAGCGATAAAACATCAAACATTAAAAACTTCCCTAAACAAAACTCCCTTCAGATGCCTTCTAAGTTGTGTATTCCCTTGACATCTGATGGGAGGGAGTCCCACAGGGCGGGCACCGCTACCGAGAAGGCCCTCTGCCTGGTTCCCTGTAACCTCACTTCTCGCAGTGAGGGAACCGCCAGAAGGCCCTCGGTGCTGGACCTCAGTCTCCGGGCTGAATGATGGGGGTGGAGACGCTCCTTCAGATATACTGGGCTGAGGCCGTTTAGAGCTTTAAAGGTCAACACCAACAATTTGAATTGTGCTCGGAAACGTACTGGGAGCCACTGCAGGTCCTTCAGGATTGGTGTTATATAGTCTCGGCGGCTACTCCCAGTTACCAGTCTAGCTGCTGCATTCTGGATTAGTTGTAGTTTCCAGGTCAGCTTCAAGGGTAGCCCCACATAGAGAGCATTGCAGTAGTCCAAGTGGGAGATAACAAGAGCATGCACCACTCTGGCGAGACAGTCTGTGGACAGGTAGGGTCTCAGCCTGTGTACCAGATGGAGCTGGTAGACAGCTGCCCTGGACACAGAATTAACCTGCACCTCCATGGACAGCTGTGAGTCCAAAATGACTCCCAGGCTGCGCACCTGGTTCTTCAGGGGCACAGTTATCCCATTCAGGACCAGGGAGTCCTCCACACCTGCCCGCCCCCTGTTTCCCCAAAACAGTACTTCTGCCTTGTCAGGATTCAATCTCAATCCGTTAGTCTGCCATCCATCCTCACTCCACCTCCAGGCACTCACACAAAACATTCACAACAAAAGTCCTGCCCCCCTAACAAAAATCCTGGCTATGCCCATGTGACTAACCATTATTTCAGGGCCCTAATCTGGCCCCTCAAGACTTCCACAATGGCCCACCATTCCTTGGGCCTAATTTGGCAGTCACTGCGGGGGGGGGGGGGGGAGTATGGAATGTGCAGAGCATTGGCAACTTTCACCCCTAACATGACACTGGGTTGGGTGAGAAGGATGAGGTGTCTGCCAGCCAAATGCCACAATGGTCATGTAGTATCACATTGATGCTACAGCCTTCATAATTTTAACAATTCAGCACGTTTCTCATACTGTAATGTTACACATATCCCATTTCATTGTGACATTGTGAGTCACAGAATCATTGAACTGTAGAGTTGGAAGAGACCGCATAAGGAATCGTTTTGCTCAATGTGGGGCTTGGACCCCAAATTCTGAGATTAAGAGTCTTATGCTCTACTGACTCCCTGCTAGCTTGCACTAGAATTTATCAAACAGTACTAATACATTTTCTCATTCAGCTTGTGCTGTTGCTTTTCCTCCAAGCCAAAATCTTATGCTATTTTCTGGCAGATGTGGTCAATATTTTGCCCCATGTGTCAGACTCAGCAACGCAGCCCATACTTACTCCCAGTCCTGCCCACAAGAATAGGAACGGGCTTGCCAGACCACACAAAGGAGACTTACTCAGGGTTCCTGCCATCACTTTGCATATAGCCAATCCTTGAAAGATTGAAAGAGTCTGCCCTCCAGGTCTAATGAGGTCATTTTGCATTTGGCTGTTGGGAGGGTTGATTTTTTTTTTCCCTGCCAGAGGGTGAATATAGTGAATAAATTCCTTTCCATTCTTTCAGAGGCTTTGTGGCTTCCCTTATGTTCTTGTTCAACAGAAATGATCAGTCACGTGGAATGGCTGCTGGATGAAGAGGGTTTTCAGAAGACGGCGAGTCCTTCAAATAAAAAGTACTGCTGCAAAATGGGGCCTTGCATTCACGGTGAAGAGACACTCATCAGATGCTCTCCAAGCAAAGGGGGCAGGCTAGGAACAAACTACTTTTCTCAAGGCCATAAACCACCAACTGCTTGTGAGAAGGATTCCAGGAAAGACAAGTAGGCAGGCAAGAAACCCTATCAGAATCAATTTCAGCTGGGCTTCCCAACCCCAGGGCTTTCTGCCACTAAGGAGGGTCCTGATTAATTGTTATACCAGAATTTATATTGTCATTTTATTACCGCACCTTTGTGTTAATTGTAAGCACCCCAGAAGGATGTGTATGCTCACAGGCAGAATATTAGGAAGCTCAGCCTACTCTTGAGTAGGACCCTGGCAGAGACACATGCCTGACTGGCATGTTCCCTCCCTCTTGGTAGATCGTCCGGGAGCTTCAAAAGCTTCCTTCAGCCCGAACAGCACAGCAACCGATGCCAACAGACATCGGCACATTTAGGGATCCGCAGAGTCTTCGCAGCTTACGTGACAGACCTCAGCAACTCAGCATTTTGGCTAATCTACTTTATTTACATATAAACACACACAGAGCCATAGGGACGCAGGTGGCGCTGTGGGTTAAACCACAGAGCCTAGGACTTGCCAATCAGAAGGTTGGCGGTTCAAATCCCTGCGATGGGGTGAGCTCCCATTGCTCGGCCCCTTCTCCTGCCAACCTAGCAGTTCAAAAGCACAAAGTGCAAGTAGATAAATAGGTACCGCTCCAGCGGGAAGGTAAACGGTGTTTCCGTGTGCTGCTCTGGTTCGCCAGAAGTGGCTTAGTCATGCTGGACACGTGACCCGGAAGCTGTACGCTGGCTCCCTCGGCCAATAAAGTGAGATGAGCGCCGCAACCCCAGAGTCGGCCACGACTGGACCTAATGGTCAGGGGTCCCTTTACCTTTACCTTTACCTTACACACAGAGCACTGCAACATGGCTCCCTCTCTCTCTAGCATCAGACAGCAAAGAGAAAAAGAACAAAGGACAACAGTCCCACTTCATGGAACACAGTAACACAAACATCCTGTTTCTGTCACTTCCCGCTCTGTGGAGTCAAAACATATACCGTCATGTGAAAGACAACAATCCCATGACTGCAGTCATGGAGCAGGAATTCTAACAGTCCAACCCAGGAACCAGTGGCAGAACATTCCCTGCTGGTGCCAGGATGCACACGGCATGCCACAGTGGCAGGGGCACCACTGGAGCACCCCCCACCCATTGGAGCTAAGTGGAGCTGGGCTCTGCCACCTGCCCAGCTACACAGTAGGGATCCTGACCACCAAACACAACTGATAGCGCCCTGGTTTGAGGGGTGTACTCATGGCACCATGCGAACCCAGGGCCATTTTGCAAGACTCACAAAAATGGTGTAGAGCTTGCAGGGTGCCATGATCTGTTGCGTCCTTCTCAAGGTGCCCTCCATCTGGAGGATAGTGGTAGAAGGACACAACAGATCACAATGCAGCAGGGTGTCATGAGGAATACATCGTCCCCCAAACTGCGCCTGGGGTGACGGCTGTCCCCCAGCCCCCAGTCCCCCAAGCTACACCTCTGCCAGGAACAACTTCAGCTTGTAACCCATAGGATGAGCATAGGCTGGTTTCATATACATCAAATATTACATCCCACCCCACTGAAACCTAGAGAGCCACAATGTTGACAATACTGAATAGATGGGCCCATGATTTGATTCAGAATAAGGCAGATTCCCAAGTTCTTTCATTACTTGAACTACTTTTTTTGTAACTTGAATGACTTATTGTTCTACATATGTTATTATGAGTTTATTTTAGAAACGTGGGGTATATTTTTAAGCAAACACAGTGGTACCTCGTTTTTCGAACAATTTAGTTCACGAGCAACTTGGAGCCTGAATGCTGCAAAGCTGGAAGAAGGTATTCCAGAGGGTGTGTTTTCCATGTACCATTGATGTAGTGGTGGTAGAAATGCTCGGGGGGGGGGACAAAAATGGGGGTGGGGGTTATGAAATGTCCCTGTTTTCATCTGAGGAATGTTGGAAGGTATGTTCAAGTCAGGTGAGCAACCTACTGACCACTACTGAATATTTGTATTTATGTGTTGTTTTCAAGAGATGGAAAATCCAAATAGAATTCATATTGCAAACAAAAAGGGTCATGTAAGGTGGTTGCAGTTGCAAAGTACTTATTACAGCTAACATATGGATGCTGGATGACAAAGTCTCTTCTCTCTTTCACCACGGCGAGGTATTTCGGACATGTTGGGTCATGCAAACGGCTCTGCAAACGGAGCAGAGATCAGCAGAACTGATTGTAACTTACTTAATTGTATAATGATGAAGGCTTGATTCAGAGATATGCTAGTTTCACATATGGCAACCAAGCCAATTGAAGTTGGTATTCTGAAGTGCCCTACAAGCATCTGAGTCACCAAGTGTAAGGAAATCTGATTGAGACAATCAGTTTTGGTCTCTGGGAAATATTTGCAAGGCTGTCAAATGAGCTGGATGAAAGAGAAATGGCACAATGGATGTTAAGAAGGCTGCAGCTGCAGTTCAAGTGAGCTGATAGGACTCTTGAAACCTAACTCTTGAAATCGGAGTTACCAGTCTGGAGGAAACTTCTATGCACGTTCAGCTGAACGCAGTTAGTGGCCCCCTTCAGACGTCGTGGCTCACCAGTGATATTGGGGATATTGGGGGATATTGGGGGGTGGCATCTATGTGCCCTCTGTCTCTATGCCCTTTATGCCATCGCTAACGTCTCAGTATGAGATTATTGTAATTACACCACGTGTAGTGCTGTATCAGGGCTGCATCATATCCCTGACTTAGTGTGGGTTTTGCTCCTGTATACCTGAAGGAGTGTCTCCACCCCCATCATTCTGCCCAGACGCTGAGGTCCAGCGCTGAGGGCCTTCTGGCGGTTCCCTCACTGCGAGAAGCAAAGCTACAGGGAACCATGCAGAGGGCCTTCTCAGTAAGGGTGCCCGCCCTGTAGAACGCCCTCCCAGCAGATGTCAAGGCAATAAACAACTATTTTACTTTTAAAAGACAACTGGAGGCAGCCCTGTTTAGGAAAGTTTTTAATGTCTGATGCTGTATTGTTTTTAATATTCTGTCGGAAGCCACCCAGAGTGGCTGGGGAAACCCAGCCAGATGGGCGGGTATAAATAAATTATTATTATTATTATTATTATTATTATTATTATTATTATTATTAAGTATGCAGTTCATTTACAGCTGGTGGTTAACAAGCTATGGACAAGCGGGGGGACTCTTCCCCCTCCAGCTCCCCATCTTTGAGAAGCTGGTCAGCCATAGAATGCATTCCCCAGTTCTCATTTTCAGACCATTCCCTGACACTCGGTAATGGTTTTCTTCTCGCACGGTCTCATGGTGTTAGAGACGGTCTCCGTGAAGTACAGTGGTACCTCGGGTTAAGTACTTAATTCGTTCCGGAGGTCTGTTCTTAACCTGAAACTGTTCTTAACCTGAAGCACCACTTTAGCTAATGGGGCCTCCCGCTGCCGCCATGGCGCCACCACACATTTCTGTTCTCATCCAGAAGCAAAGTTCTTAACCGGAGGTACTATTTCTGCGTTAGCGGAGTCTGTAACCTGAAGCGTATGTAACATGAGGTACCACTGTATTGACTTTATGCATACCCTCCAACATTTCTCCAGTGAAAACTGGTATCTTGAGTGCTATTTTTCTAGAATAAGAGGTGCTGGAACTCACCGTGAACGCTTCCCTTGTTCTCTTAAAATGGCAATGGCACCCAGCTGAGAGGTGCCAGAACTGAATTCTGGTGAGTTCCAGTTGAAAAAAGGCCCTGGGACATCCTATTCTATACCCTCCAACATTTCTCAGATCAAAACAAGGATGTCCTACCATACCCTCCAACATTTCTTCGATGAAAATAGGGACGTCCTAAGGAAAAGTGGGACATTCTGGGATTAAATCAGAAACCAGGTCAGCTTCTGTAAATCTAGGACTGTCGCTGGAAAACAGGGATACTTGGAGGGTATGCTTTGTACACCCCCAGCAAGAAAATCTTTAGTGATTCAGCAAAAATAATATGCATTCCTTCCCTCACTTCTCATGCCTCTCATTCTGTTACAATATATGGCAGATACTTTCCCCACTTTATGTCTGAGATACAGTAATCCTAATACTGAATTAAACATGTTAGGTTTCCTGATACTGCCAGCTGCTAGGCCATACACCTGAGGGGCTAATGGAATCAATTGCAAACCCTGAACATTTCTCCCCTTTAACTCCAAGAGACAGGGAATCTGAATGCAATTTGGGGGATAAGAAGTTTTGCCTGAAGTTGTTTACTGCTAGGATATTTTGCTGACAGGCAGGATTGGTTGCATCTGAGGGGGGCAGGGAGAGAAAGGAATATGCAACCCATACATAAACCGCCTGTGTGGACGTCCACAGCTTGACAAGTTGCTGCCATCCAAAGAGTTAGGATCTGGCAGTTTAATAATGTATGAGTTTAGCACACGATACACAATGTGACTTTCATTTTCCAGCCCGTGGAGCAAATTAAATGCAGGATGGCTGCACATAGGTTGGCACAAAATGCTGATATTTATGTTAGGTTATTGCTGCTCGACACAGGCGTGGTTAAAATTGTCAGGGAATGTTTGCAAAACTGAGCTTAAGGAATCAAAACAGAGCATATTTTTTCAGATGTTGACATGTTCTGTCCTATCTTTAATTTATGGTGTTTGGGGTGTTTTCTGACCTTGCGTTTGCAATGGTGCCGTATTTTTTGCTCTATAAGACTCACTTTCCCCCTCCTAAAAAGTAAGGGGAAATGTGTGTGCGTCTTATGGAGCGAATGCAGGCTGTGCAGCTATCCCAGAAGCCAGAACAGCAAGAGGGATTGCTGCTTTCAATGCACAGCGATCCCTTTTGCTGTTCTGGCTTCTGAGATTCAGAATATTTTTTCTCTTGTTTTCCTCCTCCAAAAACTAGGTGCGTCTTGTGGTCTGGTGCGTCTTATAGAGCGAAAAATATGGTAGCTTTGTCACTTATCTCCCTCCTCCCCCTTAGAGTTACGCTCTGTTTTGTGTTACTCTTTTCACTTTATCTCCCCTCTGCGTGATGGGACACACAGAGTCTCTGGACAAACACCGGCTCTCTTGGACTGAAAGCGAGATGAGCGCCGCAACCCCATAGTCACCTTGAACTGGACTTAATCGTTCAGGGGTCCTTTACCTTTACCTATGCAGACTGAAGGTGTAAATGGGCAAATAAACCATATTTCTTAAAGCACAGCAGTCTCTGACGTGTCTTCCTTTCTCCAAAGAGACACAGACCCGGTGTGGGTGCCTGGGACCCCGTGGCGTTTTGCCGCCCCTCGGCAGAGAGGGGGGCAGGCACCTGACTGTTTTAACAATATCATGCCAGCATCGCTCTGCTGCTGCAGAGCTTACCCTTCTGCCTGCTGAATGTGTGGGCAGGCAGGTGCCACCAGTGGAAAACCCTGAAATGGGATTTTCTGAACTGGTCTCACTGGCACAGTGATTTGTCTCTCTCTTCCCCCTCCCCCAATTCTGTGCCTTCCGCCCTCTCTGCTTTGCATGGCTGGATTGTGGCAATGGCTGCACGCTCTGGAGGGAGGGGCTGAAGGGGGATTACGATTTCTCCCTTTGGTGTTTTTGAAAAAATGTTTAGTAGTATATAAATTGCACGTATATATGTATAAATAAAGTATTGTTAAAGAGAATCCATGTGTTCTTTTGTTAGATGAGTCAATTGCCATTTTCAATATATAAAATGATTATTAAATCTGGATTAATCGGTAGTCTTCCACTGATGTGAGATCTTTTCCATAGTTAATATTTCTTTTCATGGCTTTCTTTGATAGTACAGGGATCTCCTCCCATTTTGCAACAATAGGAACCTCGCTGCTATTAAAAGGAAGGTAATTATCTCCCTTCTAGTTCAAAGCATTGCTTCCTTGTCTATAATATCCAACAGGACTGCCATGGGATCAAAGGACAGGAAATATTAAGTAAGTCCAAACGAGTTCAGTGGGACTTACTCTCAAGAAACTGGCCTTAATGTGTGCAAGTCGTAGAGAAATATCCCAGATTGTTGCTTATTTCACAGGAACAGATTATAGATGTAAAAGCCAATCAAATCTAAAACTGGCATGGGCGGAGGCTTCTCATTTTCTAGCAATACAAAACAGCAAAGAAAAGCAAACAATGTTATGTGCCTGTTATCTTGTCAAAAATAATTGGCTTATTAATTCTGGCTATACAAATGTAATTATATTATGAAGGTCAAATGCAAGAATTTACTTCTGAATGCACTTCATGTTAAGCGCAGCCTCACATACATTCTCGGAATGAAAATAATCAACAGTAACATTAACACCTTGAGAAAATTAATTGAAAACATGAGAGACACAGAGGAAGAAAGCAAAGAGACCGCACTTACTACACACATATAAATGCACATCGTTATAAGAACAGCGTTCTTGGCTTTTTAATTTGCTTTTTCAATACATGTCTGTTCATTTCTTGCAACCTTCAGGAACAATAACATAATGTGTGAGAAACAAAGCCTGTGATCAAAAAGCACAGAATTTCAGTACTGCATTTATGCACCTAGTGTTTTGTGGGAATTTAATAAACCTTATTATAACACAAATAGAAAGATGTAGTTAGTATAAATTAGCATAAAGCCATCACCTAAAAATAGCAGCCAACTTAACACTCCCTGACAAATGTCTTAGTCCATACTAGAGTTATTCAACTGCTTTATCATTTCTCCAGGGAAGGAAGTCCCAGAATCATCAGCAGGTTGCTGAAAAGACATGTTCTAAATTGGGTATATACTAATCTCACACTACAGACCCATCTGTGGAAGCAATTCTGCTTGTCCAACAGGGCTTTCCCCATTCTCTCTCCATGTGCCTCTCTCCCCCCACCCCCAAATTGGATGAGGGTAGTCAGGAGAAACCCAGTGAAGAAGCAGTAGAGGGGAGACATGCACTCTGGCAAGCTGAAATGTCTGGCATGGAACCATCAGAAAAGCATGCCACTGAATTCCATACCCTTCAACATTTTTTCTGACGAAAATAGGGATATCCTATTGCATCGTCGTCATTGTTGTCGTATTATTTATACCCTACTCATCTGACATTTTAGAAGACATCTGTCTGAAGGCAGCCCTGGTTTAGGGAAGTTTTTAATG
Organism: Podarcis bocagei; assembly: GCF_964188305.1. NCBI lineage: Eukaryota > Metazoa > Chordata > Lepidosauria > Squamata > Lacertidae > Podarcis > Podarcis bocagei. Next base: position 16,903,888 of record NC_138136.1, on the reverse strand, counting down.
TCTGATGTTTAATGTTTATTGTATTTTTAATATTTTGTTGGAAACCACGCAGAGTGGCTAAGGAAACCCAGCCAGATGGGTGGAGTATAATTAATAAAGTATTATTATTATTATTATTATTATTATTATTATTATTATTATTATTATTATTATTATTATTGCAGCTGCTGCTGCTGTTGCCCCAGTCACTCTGAGTGGCTTCCAACATATGTAAAAACATAACAAAACACTAAACATTAAAAAACATCCCTATACAGGGCTGCCTCTAAATGTCTTCTAAAGGTTGTATAGTTACTTATCTCCATGGCTTGGTGATTCAAACCTAGAACTGAAGTTTGAAGTGTTGTACCTCAGCTGGTTCAGGCAGAGGCAGTACTTTGACCCACAGCAGAACTGTAGAGCACATGCTTTTCTGTATAAGGGCCTAGGTTCTATCTCCAGCGTTTTGTGGATCTCAGATACTAGGGAATGAAGGTTCTCTCATGGATCAGGAACTGATTAAGAAACAGGAAACAGAGAGCAGGGCTAAATGGAGAGTTATCACAATGGAGGGATGTAGAAAGGATTGGTATTAGGATCTGTGCTTTTAATCCTTTTCATAAATGTTTTACAGTTAGGGCTGAGCAATGAGGTAGCCAACAGTGCCAGATAGGGCACTGAGCCTAAGGGGTACAAAATGATGATGATACCTATATTTACAGTGGTACCTCGGGCTACATATGCTTCAGGTTACATACGCTTCGGGTTACGGACTCTGCTAACCCAGAAATAGTGCTTCAGGTTAAGAACTTTGCTTCAGGATGAGAACAGAAATCGTGTTCCAGCGGCGTGGTAGCAGCAGGAGGCCCCATTAGCTAAAGTGGTGCTTCAGGTTAAGAACAGTTTCAGGTTAAGTTCGGATTGTGGAACAAATTAAGTACCGTACTTAACCCAAGGTACCACTGTATATGGGTACCTACTCAAGCTAGGCCCCGGTCAGACGAGTGATTGAGTTGCCGCAACTATGATGTAGTGCACATGAGAGCATGCAAAGAACGGAGGGCGAGAGAGGGCAGGATACCAAAGAATTATTTAAGGTGCCTGTTAAGTTGTGGGTGGACATATCAGATGACACAGCGATTCTTCAAACAGCTCTTGTTTATTCAGAGGCCAGAACAGAACTGAACTGAAGAGCTCAGTCAGCCTGCTTATATAGAGCTCCAGTACAACGTTACTGTAGCAACTTTCTAAAACTATCCAATCACTGAATGTCACTTTTGATCCTTCATTTGCATACAAACTATCCAATCACTGAACGTCACTTTCGATCCTTCATTTGCATAACTATCTACAGTATCCCCCTGCTGGCCCAGGGTGAGAACTTCAGTACATAACAGTGCCAAATTCTGTCCTCGCTCAGGGCACCATATTACTGAAGGTCTCTCATGACAATGCAAAAACTTTGGCTGGTGCATAATGTGACTGTTTGGCTACTGGGGGTGGAGGCAGTTAGCCAGAGCCATTCCTCTGGTTCTTAATGAATTGCACTACTGCCACCACATTCCTGGTCCAAATTCAAGGTATTGTTAATTATTTATAAACCCTTTAATGACATGGGAACTAACTCATAAAACGGGCACCTTTCTTTACAGAGCTCTTTCTGGATGTTATAGGGAGCACAATTCCCTATACAGTGATACCACGGTTTTCAAACGTAATCTGTTTCGGAAGACAGTTCAAGTTCCAAAACGTTCAAAAACCGAAAACTACGGAAGCCTCAAAACAGAAAACTCTAAACAGAAATCAATACAGAAGCCACGTTTCATGTTCGACTTCCGAGGTGGTTTTGAAAACCGAAGCATTTACTTTCGGGTTTACAGCGTTCGAAAAACGAAATGTTCGGCAATGGAGACGTTTGAAAACCAAGGTATAATCCCACTACAAGGGGTTATATCATGGGTAGGCAAACTAAAGCCTGGGGCCCGGATCCGGCCCAATTGCCTTCTAAATCCAGCCTGCAGACAGTCTGGGAATCTGGGTTTTTACATGAGTAGAATGTGTCCTTTTATTTAAAATGCATCTCTGGGTTATTTGTGGGGCATAGGAATTCGTTCATTCCCCCCCCCCCACACAAAAAATAGTCCAGCCCCCCACAAGGTCTGAGGGACAGTGGACTGGCCCCCTGCTGAAAAAGTTTGCTGACTCCCTGTGTTATATACACTGTTGTGATGAAAGAGGAGGGCCTTCTCTGTGGTGGTGCCTCAGAACTCCTCTCTCACATTTGTTTTGTGCCAGCTTTGTTTTCATATAGATTAAACTTTTTAAAATGGCTATTTACGCCAATCCTTTCAATAAATTTTCATGTTGGCTTGTAATTTTTGGCTACTCTGCATAATTCATTTTTATTGCAAATGGAGGGGTTTTATATGCGTTTATTGTTCCCTACTCAGTGATCTCAAGATGCAGAGCAGCCTACACAAATTTTGAATCAAGGCATCAAGAATTTTTTTTTTTGTGTGTGTGTGTGTGTGTGTGTGTCTTGCCGAACATGAGGTCAGATTTCAGGTTGTACAGCTTTTGTTGCCAAGTCTCTGACAGAGGTAGAAAGTGAGTTCATAATGACATCATGCTTTCTGTTTCACTCCAGTTTATTCTGGTGGACGCTAACAGAGCATGTGTTATGAATAAAGTGGAAGACACAGAATTAAATTAATTTGTTTAGGGGGTTTTTTTGGTTAACGACTTCATGTTATAAAATGACAGATGTACTGTTACCTGGAACACATGTTCCATTTATGGGAGAATTCTGGTGCCAAGTGTCCTTTGGGGAGTGATAACAAATTGTATAGCCTTTACATCACTGTTTTTCTAACTCTAGAAGTTCTGTCATAGGTATAAATAATTTTTATGGGCAGTGCCTGAATATGGTAGCTCGTGGTGAATTAGGGAGTGAATTAGGGATGGGGTTGAATAACACAGGAAGAAATTATTGGCAAAAAAAGCAAGGGTTTTCAGAATGGCTTATTCACCTTTCCCCAGTTTCTCTTCAGCAAGAAATACGCAACCAGATTTTAATATAATCTGGCTAAAGTTAGTCTTGTAACAACATAGTTGTATACCTAAATCTAATTTTCAACTGGCAGCTACATCAATTTTGAAGACATGAATGTGTTCTAATGTAATAATAATAATAATAATAATAATAAGAAATGTGGGGGAACTATTGCCGATACATCATTTTGTGTTTGCCAGCTCTGTTAACACTTCACCACATTGCAACCGATTTTACTTCCAGTAAATTCATCAGGGAAACTTTCGTTGGATTGTCTAGAGCACAAAAGGGGAGGGAAGTATTTGCTAAGCTTTGACATCTTATTAGTTAAAACTGCCTCATCATCTTAGCAGTCATGAATAGATATCTTCCACATAACGCTGTTAAGATACAGAATATTTTGAATTAAACTACTTCAGAATCCTTTGGATTTCAGTGTTTAAGGCTGCAATCCATTCCATACTTAACCTGAGAGCGACTTCCACTGACTGTAGAGGGGCTTACTTCTAAGTAAACATGCACAGCAGAGCACTTTAAAAGAAAATCTTGGCTATTTTAACCAAGTTTCCTCTTATTTTCCAGAAATGTAAAATGCTCTTCATCAGGTTTAATTGTGCTATTCCTTCTTATAGTTATTTTTTAAAAAGGTATATATTTGTAAACAAGACAAAGGGAAATTGCATGTTTAAAAGCAAACAGCTAAGTCATTTGCAGACAGTAGACCACAAAGAGAAAGAAGATCTGAGTCAGTTTAAAGTGATATAAAACTGGCTGTTGTATTGCTCTGCTTAGGGGAGCTACAGCATTGCAAAGTACCCAGGAGCAGTGCCGGATTTATGTACAGTGGTGCCCTGCAAGACGAATGCCTCGCAAGACGAAAAACCCACTAGACAAAAGGGTTTTCCGTTTTTTGATGCGCTTCGCAAGACGAATTTCCCTATGGGCTTGCTTCGCAAGATGAAAATGTCTTGCGAGTCTTGCGATTTTTTTCGCTCCCCCCCTTTTCTAAGCCGCTAATAGCCTTTTAGCCGCTAAGCCGCTAAGCCTTTAGTAGCCACTAAACCGCTAAACCGCTAATAGCGCTAAGCCGCTAAGCCGCTAATAGGGTTGCTTCGCAAGACGAAAAAACCGCTATACGAAGAGACTCGCGGAACGGATTATTTTCGTCTTGCGAGGCACCACTGTATAGGCTAAGAAGGCTGAAGCCTAGGGCCTCTGAATCTAGGCGGCCTCACCAGCTCGCCCGCTCCCCAGCAGGCAACCTCCCCTCTCCCAAATTGCAAACAAAATACTTCATGTGAGGGCAGGACAACTTGGGCCTCTAAGTGTAGGGGGCTTCACCAGCCTGCCATCTCCCCAGTGCCGCAGTTGCCCCTCTCCCAAAATTGCAAACCCAAGACTTCATGCAAGGGCAGGGCAACTCGGATCCAGCAACAATGAGACTCAGGGCTGGCCAGTGGGGCCCAATTTGAAGCAGAGGGGCAAAACTTGAATTATTATTTTTTTGTAGTCCCCAGTTCACAGCCAAAGTCTGCAAAATCTTATAGATATAAATAAAATCCATTGAGATTGCCCCGGTGCGGGGGCCCCCTTAGGAGTGGCACGTGGGGCCCAATTTGGCCCAGTTGCTCCAATTGCCTTAAGGTCAGCCCTGATGAGACTGTGCAGGGGTTGGGCTTACAAGCCCTGCACCTTCTAGGTTCCTGGTGTCAGTATTCAGAGTACAGATTCAAGGACTTGTTATGGAAATTGGGGGGGGGGGCACTTATTGGAAATCAGTATTGTCACACACACCCAACCCTAAGGCAATGAGCCCAGCCACCTTTTATTCACAGTCGCATAAGCACTACACTACAGCATGGCCATAAACTTTTGAGAATTTAAGTTCTGGATTAAAATTGATTACTTAATTGAGAAGAGGATTGTAACAAAAACACTGGGGCCTAATTTGAATAGTAGAGAGCCTGGTATCTGGTGGGCAATCTCATCCTTTATTTCCAGACTGTGGCTGCAGACCAAATCACCTGTCAGGAGAGTTATGAGACTCAGGTGAGGGTCAGATCCCTTGTTAATTCCAGCAGGTATATAAGAGGCCTTTTTTCTTTGCCAAGGCCAGGTTTTTTAAGAATAACATTACAACTTCATTCTAGTTGTGAGGGTGGGGAACAGGGAGTGGCCTCACAAGTGGAGTAGCCTAGGGCCTCTCTTCATATAAATCCGGCTCTGCCCAGAAGGTACCACATGATGTCTTTTTAGCCTGCAGACAGAAAATGCACCACCCACTGTGAGCCAAATGACACTTCTAGGCAAACATGACTATGGCCCAATGCTGTTTAAAAATAAAAATGGGAGAGGTGATTGAGAATGGAGACTGGAGTGACTCTGTCCTCAAGCACCATTTATCCATTGTGTATCATTCCTCCAAACTGTTCCTTGCATGCTTGAAATGCATGTTTGCCCTTGCATTTCACACCTCTAAATTTTCATTATATGAGGAGCATCATCTGAAAATAAGCACTCTGTAAGGTACATGGAGCCACGCATATGCGACCACAGGCTCTTTTCCCTCAAAGCTTCCCCGTTCCACCCTTTTCTTTAAAAGAGTCCTGCCAAAGATTCAACAAAAGCAACGTAGAGTTTGGGTGAGGCAATCAACAATATTGAAACACTATTTCAAATTGACAAAACCATGTTGGGTGCTTCTAAACTCCATATGACTTTGGCCTTCACTGAGGGAAAAATTGCTCTTTAGCGCTCAATAGGAGCAAACAGCAATTTGGGTTTTCACCCAGATTGATGTTTGCTCCAGTTTAGAACTAAAGAGTGGATTTTCCCTGGGAATGGGGTGAGACAAGGGGGAAACCCGTGTTCAAAACTGTGTTTCTGTGCGTGCGACAAACAGAAGTGTAGACAAGACCTGAAGGAGGAGACTGAAAGCCGTGACATGGGTTGGACTATGTCTCTTTTTATTACTGGTGTTTCCCCCTACATTTATCTCCCGCCTTTCTTTCTTCTGTAGCGGAATCCAGGACAACATTTGTGAGGTTCCCAGTTGGTCTCCCATGCAGGCATGGCCTAGACCCAAGTCCATGCAGGGGTGGGGGCACAAACCAGGGATTGACTGCCTTTTTGTTTGCGTTTATAACTTTATTCTGACAAGACTCCTCAAATAAGCTCTGCATGGGCTTTTCCAGACCTCCTTAACTTGAGCAAGGTAGTGACCTCACATCCATTGAGAGCATACCTAGGACTTTCCTTCTGCTGCCATGAAATATATATACAGTGGTACCTCAGGTTAAGTACTTAATTCGTTCTGGAGGTCCGTTCTTAACCTGAAACTGCTCTTAACCTGAAGCACCACTTTAGCTAATGGGGCCTCCCACTGCCACAGCGCGATTTCTGTTTTTATCCTGAAGCAAAGTTCTTAACCCGAGGACTATTTCTGGGATAGCGGAGTCTGTAACCTGAAGCGTATGTAACCTGAAGTGTATGTAATCCGAGGTACCACTGTATATTAAAGCAAAGAGTTGTTTATTAGTTTTTCCCAGCAACAAGAAGGTGTGCCTACAGAACTTGCAGGAAGTCATCCAATATTATTTCAAGAAGGTTTCTCCCCACCCCCTCCTTTCTTTTTTTTAAAAAAATAATCCTGACATTTTCCTTTCCATCATAACCTGGGAGTACTGTACTTTTCCATGTATAAGACTAGGTTTTTTAATTCAAAAATCATGTTAAAAATTGGGAGTTGACTTATACATGGATAGTGCATTGTTTGGATGTGGAATTGGTTGCTGCCACGAGTTGGATATTGTTATTGGTGGCTGCGGCAAGGGCTGGTGTTGATTGGCTGTCGCTGTGGCAATTGGACGGGCAATTTGCTGCTTTTGCCGGCGAGGGGACAGAGGATAGGTGGCTTTTGCAATGTGTGCGAGCAGCATTGTCAGTCTGGCAGGTGAGCGATTTTCGGCAACCCCCCCCCAAAGAAAGCTCAATAGGGGGCGTCTTATACATGGGGGCATCTTATACATGGAAAAATATGGTAAGTTGACACTTTTTGTGCAAGGTCTTAGGTGGAATACATCTGTTCTATGTAAAGGGAACAAATTACATGTCTTGAATAAAAGTTGAGCCAGAAAGGCGTCTGGGGAAGCCTACGCTACTATTTGCATATTATGCAGATGAAAACCTAATAAGAATAGGTATATTGGCAGGCACTGCCTTGTTATCTGGCACTGATGTGTATGCCAGCATGGGGTACGGCAGCCTAATCTCCTGTAATGTTATCTTCCAATTTAAATAAAAAATAACAAAATGAAATACAATCAGAAGAAGCAAGAGCAGCATACATAAATCAGTCATACTTCTGACAGGCCGCATAATCCAGCATGATTCAAGTAACCCAGTTAACGTCAGGATATCAGTATCAAAGTCCTCTGTTATGAATTCTGCCTGGCTGAAAAAGGGGAAATAGCCAAACGCTTATTGAAGCCTCAGTTCCAATTTTCTTCCTTCCTGCTTGCCAGTTCTCGGAGTGTTTTTCAAGGAATGTTTCCGAGAACAAAAAAAAATCGACCATCAATATTAATGATCTAAACTGGGAAGATTGCTTTTAGTGTGCAAATTAATTACCCTAATCACAGGGGTTTTTGTATCCATTTTAATGAAATAACTATTTATTTCACTGGGTCCCGAGCTTTTCTTCTGCAAATAAGGCACATTTACATGATAAATGCATGAAATTTAAATGGATGACTAAATTAATTGAGAAAGGGGGAGGCTTTTTTTTTAATAAAAAGAATAAAAGTAAAAAAATACAGTGTTTATAAGAGAAACTGTGAGATTAATGGATTAGTTTTCTGACTGGCATCTGTGATTAAATCTTTTTCATGTATGCCAAACAGAATTTAATAGATCTTTGGCACTGCTACATTATGCACATTTCCCCCCTCCTCCTTATTATTTCAAAGGTAAGAGTGTTGAATCCAAAAGCATTGTTTATTTCGCCAGAGATAGGGTCGTGCGAAAATTCACAAGACAGAATTAGTGCTCAGATTCCCCATCTTTTGCCTCTTTATTTCATCTCCAAATTGCTGGTGTCTCGCTCTCCTCACCTCCCACGGAATCCGTGAAGGACCCCATGAAAACATAGGTCTAAAGAGTATAAGGAATGTCCCTTTTACTTAAATCCCTTTGTTCACATTTGTCTCATACTGCTGTTGTCTAGTCGTGACAAGAGAAAAGGAGAGGGAGAGAGAGAGAGACAGTGTGGAGGAAACGCTTTGGGAATTTTCAATGCGCCTTTTAGAGTCTATGTGTTTTGAAAACTTTATTTATTATGGCAATACTTTGAAGGGCTGCAAATTCAACAGAGGAAAGATTTGAAGCACATTCCTGCTCATTTTTTTGATAACAGCCATGCCAAACAGAGCATCTTCCCCAGCTCCCTCATTCCCTCCCACCCAACCCCAGTTGAGCCACCAGAGACATCGCCAGTTTCCTTTGATTTGAAATGATCAATTGCAGCTGTGGCAGTCAGGCAGGGTGCCCTAGGCACAATGCAAACAAGAATATCTCCCCAGCGCTCTAGGATTTACATTTCAATTGCTGCTACATTCCCCCCTCCCCCCCGCAAAAGAGAGATAATTATAACCTTTTTATATTAATTTTTTTTCCAGTGGCTTCTCTGATATTTTAGCAACATAAATATTAATTTAGCACATCAAGAAGAACACACGCTTTCTTCAAGGGAATGGCTCGATGGAAAATCTGCGTTGTTTTCTTTTTCAAAAACACACACCCAGATGGCATCAAGCATGTTATCAGAATCTCAGAGCGATAAAAGGGGCTTTTCCTTCAGAGCTTAATTCTACCACTTTTCCAGGATTAGCGCTTTGGAAAATAAATGCAAAACCTAACAGAACATGCCAGCCAAGTTGTGGTTTGTGAGCACCGAAGGGCACCTTGGTCCATACACTGCAAACTGGGAAGGAAACTATTAAAATCATTAGAGTTTATTTTCAAGCATGCTTGGGATATCAGTTTATTTATGTATTATCTACAGTGGAAGACAGAAGTGCCTGGCGTGCTCTGGTCCGTGGGGTCACGAAGAGTCGGTCACCACTAAACGATTAAACAACAACATCTACAAACTATATGGTAGTGTATTTGGTCAAACCAGGGGAGTGATGTTAAATGAAACTTTGCATTTAACTTGCAGGGCTGTTGTTGTTTAAATGCAAATAGCATCAACTCTATGTGGGGAGAGACTGATAGTAGCCAAGATCAGAGCAGGCATGGAGGGGAATTTAACCCTTTCCTCTCATGCTACAATACTGCAGAAAAGCTCTCCTTTGAAGGTTTTATTTGTAGATGGAGGAAATCTGCCACTGGAGGTAATGCAATTCGACCTTTACAGCATTGCCTTCCACTCTTTACATCGAAGGAAACCTCTGCGGATTTCAAGGAATCTCAGATCCGTACATACAGGTAAGTCGCACCTTACTTGCATTTGACTTGCATGAATTGAGCCTTACATCCTTGGCTAAATAAATAAATAGGAGTGCGGAAAGGAGGCTGGCATCCGGGGGCAGGGGGAAGCCTTTGGCAAACTCATCTGCTGTTGAACCCAATGCTTTTTGACCCTATGCTATTTTGACTCTATGCGCTATCCCTGCAACATATAACCCCTGCATAAGTTGAGAGTTGCCTGTATTTAGGAACGCAACTAGACTCTATTTCACCCAGGTCAAAGACCCACTTTGGTACACCCGACCCACATGCATTTGCACACGCAGGCTGGGAGCCTCAGTAGCGCCCCTCTGTGGCTTCACAAGAGGCTAGTGCCCCCATAGTTACAGCACTGCTTTAGAGTCCCACAGACCTGCATTCAGATATATGACACATGAATTCCCGCCCCCCACTGAATCCAGAAAGTACTGTCAACATGATGATGGCACACACCTGTTGCATTTCATTCATGCATACAGTGGTACCTCGGGTTACAGACGCTTCAGGTGACAGACGCTTCAGGTTACAGACTCCGCTAACCCAGAAATAGTACCTCGGGTTAAGAACTTTGCTTCAGGATGAGAAGAGAAATCGTGTTCTGGTGGCGCGGCAGCAGCAGAAGGCCCCATTAGCTAAAGTGGTACCTCAGGTTAAGAACAGTTTCAGGTTAAGAACAGACCTCCAAAATGAATTAAGTTCTTAACCTGAGGTACCACTGTACTAGCAGCAGTACTAGGGACATGGGTGGTGCTGTGGTCTAAACCACTGAGACTCTTGGGCTTACCGATTGAAAGGTTGGTGATTCGAATCTGCATGATGGGGTGAGCTCCTGCTGCTCTGTCCCAGCTTCTGCCACCAGCACAAGTAGATAAACAGGTACCACTGCGGTGGGAAGGTAAACAGTGTTTCCATGCGCTCTGGCACTTGTCACAATCCTTCGCGTGCAAGTAGCAATTTAGCCACGCTGGTCACATGACCCGGAAAGCTGTCTGTGGACAAACGCCAGCTGCCTCAGCCTGAAAAATGAGATGAGTGTTTCACCCCATAGTTGCCTTTGACTGGACTTAACCGTCCAGAGGTCCCTTACCTTTACCTAATAGCAGTGGTCACTGACCATGACCTCCTGGTGCATGCATGCATGGCGCAATAGTTGCATGTGATCAACAGCAATGGCAGTCAAAGTACAGCATTCATGAAGGCACACTTCATACATAGCAAATTCATAAAATCTGAAGAGGTTCTCAGATTGCACCTTACTTTGCCTAGATGACTATTTTATTCCTGTATATAAAAAATTACATTCATATATAGTCTCCCTGCTGTTGTTGAGGCTATGGAACTGTATTGGATTTCTCTACAGCTTCAACCCTCTTTTATTCTTAATACCGCCGTACGGCTTTATTTTCTTCCATTGCACACAGCAGGAAAAGTCATCAGATTGCAATAACAGATGTTGGTCTGCTTGAATCATGCTCCACAGCTCATGATATATATATATATTTACAGCCTGTCCTTCAAAATGCCTGTTCGGGGAGCCTAGGCGGGTTTGTGCTCCCTTATTACAGAACTACAAATGTTTTCCTTGGGGACGGCTGCCCTTCATCGTTCAGTATCAATCAAGATATTTACATGCAAGAAAATGCAGTCTAAGAAAAAGCAAGGTTTCCCCTAACCCCCCGCTCCATCCTCGGAATCCACTGATAAATAACGGGAGTGATTACATATATATTAAGAGGAAAATTAATACCGGTGCTGGGCTAATATTACAAGCGGGTCATTGTGTTAAACTCCTTGATAAAGTGCAGAGCTCCTATAATTGCCGTGGGATCTTTTTTTATAGACAAGACCTTTATTTCCTACATACCAAAGCCATTGGCTTGAGCACTGTTTAAAGCTGACTCTGGGAATAAAATGGCTCATGAAATATGCATGACTAACACATAGGCTGCCAGGGGAACTTAGTGTATTATGTATGATCCTGCCATAATTGTACGGAAATGATATTCACTTAAGTGGATGTTTATCACAGTTAAAGGTACACCTAATGAGACAAAGGCCATACATCTGAAAACACAAGGTTATTTCTATCCGTGTTTCAAAGGGCCAGCGTTTCATTCACAGATGCCTTCCCAGTATGTGCCATCTCCTGTATGCTCTTCCACCCCTCCAACAACACTTAATTGTCCTGCCTCCTTTATTTAGCTGCCAAATGTTCTATTAAACAAAAAGTACTTCCTAACAGTATATGCACAACATCTAGAAACATTTGCGCGGCATTGTCTAAATTGAAATTTAACTGCATTCCAGACTCTACATGTCTGCAATTAGTTGCAAAGGATAGATATTATATATATATTATACCCTCCGACACAGGGGCAGCTAATAATAATAATAATAATAATAATAATAATAATAATAATAATGCCCTGTCCATATGACTGGGTTGCCCCAGCCACTCTGGGTGGCTTCCAGCATATATGAAAACATAATAAAACATAAAACATTTTAAAACTTCCCTAAACAGGGCTGACTTCATGTGTCTTCTAAAAGTTGTATAGTTACTTATCTCCTTGGCTCGGGGGTCGTATAACTCCATACCCTCCAACATTTCTGCAATGAAATCCTAAGGAAAAGTGGGGCATTCCAGGATCCAATCAGAAACCAGGATGGCTTCTGTAAACCTGAGACTGTCCCTGGAAAATAGGGACACTTGGAGGGTCTGGTGTGTGTGTGTGTGGGGGGGATACACGAGGCTTCCTGTTTATTATTCTAATGGCAGTAGGAAGGCTTTTCCATTTCAAAATGTCGTGATGTATTCTTGCTTGTGTCAAAACTTTGCACGGAATTTGTATTTTCAACCCTGCGTTTTGCTTTGCGAATGTTTGTGTTTAATAAACCGTAGATTCTTTGGATATGGATTTTGCTTCCTTTTGCCTATTGAGAGTTGGAGATGACATAGCACAGAACAGGGCTGGATTTAGATGAAGAGAGACCCTAGGCTACTCCACTTGTCAGGCCTGTCCCCATCCCCCATCCTCACAACTAGAAGAAAATGGAAAAGCCAAGGATGATGGCGGGTATTTACAATTCTGCAATTCACTACTTAGCCTATACAGTGGTACCTCGGGTTAAGTACTTAATTCGTTCCGGAGGTCTGTTCTTAACCTGAAACTGTTCTTAACCTGAAGCACCACTTTAGCTAATGGGGCCTCCCACTGCCGCCACGCCACCGGAGCACAATTTCTGTTCTTATCCTGAAGCAAAGTTCTTTTTTTATTTTTTAAAATAAAGTTTTTTATACAACAAGAAAAAAGAAAAAAATACCCACAAATACCAAATAACACACAAGAATAACCATAGACACATAATTTTCTTAGCAAACAATAAAACTTCTATTGGTCTTAACACTAAAGACCCAACCTCCCGTCTATTCCATATTTCAAATTCATATTACTTATTGCCAATACACACTTTTATCATAATTAAACTTATTCTTAATAAATCTAATTTCTTATATCTACCTTGCAACTATTACTGAAGTTCCTCGAATGCTGCAAAGTTCTTAACCTGAAGCACTATTTCTGGGTTAGCGGAGTCTGTAAGCTGAAGCGTCTGTAACCTGAAGCGTATGTAACCTGAGGTACCACTGTACATAAATCCAGCACTGGTACAGAATAATCTGCACAACAGCTTTCCAGGGTGTTCAGGCCATACAATATGTGCCTCTTGATTAATGTTGCTGTGAGTCCTTCATGAGAAATTTCCACCCACTGACACAAGATTCCTTCCAGGACCTTTTGTATTTTGGCTTGTGTTACATTCTTGCAAGATGCAGTTTCCAAATTGTTGTGAAATATATCTTCACCCAATTTGTAATTGCTCTGACAGATGTCGTCACCTAACTTGCAAGTGCTGTTTGCTACCCTCGTTTGAATTCCAACTTCATCCTGGCCTACTTTTTCTCTCTTTAGAACCTCATTTAAAAGAAGGAAAACAATCATATTTTTTTTAAAAAAAGAAATTAATCGGCATAAATAGCAATTGCGTGGTCATGTCAAGCATTTGTGTAGCACACAACAGCCAGGGTTGAAATCAGATTATTTTCTAGATTTGAACAAGCATCATGTTGTTTTGAAAGAGAAGAAAGCTGATCTACTGGCACACTGCCTAGCTCATGCTGCAATGTTATACAGTGGTACCTCGGGTTAATTCTTTCTGGAGGTCCATTCTGAACTTGAAAGTGTTCTTAACCTGAAGCACCACTTTAGCTAATGGGGCCTCCTGCTGCCGCCGCACCACCATTGTGCGATGTCTGTTCTCATCCTGAAGCAAAGTTCTTAACCCGAGGTACTATTTCTGGGTTAGCAGAGTCTGTAACCTAAAGCATATGTAACCTGAAGCATATGTAACCCAAGGTACCACTGTACTTTTGATGAAAGGCTCATATATCCTTGAAGTTCAGAGGAACACTTCCTGGCTGGAGGAACATGGCAAGAGAGAACTTCCATCATCTAATGGGAGATGGGAACCATTTCCAGGTGAGTTGCATTCTCACCATTTCCAAATACCAAGTCATGGCAAAGATCAGTCATCTAAATCTGACTGAGACCATGGTCACATTCATACCATATATTTAAAGCACTGTTATAGCACTTCAACATTAATGGCTTCCCCCAAAGAATCCTGGGTAACTCTAATTTGTTGACAGCACTGGGAATTGTAGCTCTGGGTGGGATGTCATAGCAACAAAGGCCTCTCACAAATTTGCTGTGCTACCACCAGGCTAGCATATCCTCCAACATTTCTCCTATGAAAATAGAGATCTCCTATATAATAATAATAATAATAATAATAATAATAATAATAATAATAATACCCCACCCATCTGACTGGATTGCCTCAGCCACTCTGGGCGGCTTCCAACATATATGAAAACATAATAAAACATTAAACAGTATAAAACTATACAGGGCTCCCTTCAGATGTCTTCTATAGGTTGTATCGTTACTTATCTCCTTGGCTTCGGGGTAACATTACTCCATACTCTCCAACATTTCTCTGGTGAATATAGGGGTGCCATAAGGAAAAGTGGGACTAGGCAAGTGGGAAGTTGGGCCTAAATTAGGGGCCCCACGGGTGGGATTTAGGAGAGGACTTTCTGCCTCCTCAAAGCCTGTATTGTATCATCCAGAACACATGACCCAGCTTTCAGAACTGGGCTCAGAAAGGAGGATATTTTCTTTCGTTTCTTGCTGACTCCACTTTCAAAATTAGCTGAGGGGAGCTCACTGGCAGAGGCACCGGATTCCACCCAATATGGGGGGGGGGCATGGGGCGTCACACACATGAGATGTCAGGCACACAATGCACACGTGTGACATCACATGCACCATGATGCGTGCCGTGAGGCCCTGCAAGGTCCTCTGCCTCTGTTGCGAGGCCCTTCACTGCGACACCTGGCTGCTCAAGATTGGGGGGGGGGAACCTCAGCCCTGTCCCAACAGATTGGGGAAACCTCAGCCCTATGGAGTTGGCTCCTATGCTCACTGGTCACCAATTTTTATTTATTTATTTATTTAATTTATTGATTGCTTTTATCGAAATTCATACTCATTTTCATATTAGACAGATAGTCAGTGCAGGCATTTAACAAACGCTTTAAGCCGATTCTAGTCCGTCAGAGCAGAATCATATCATCTGCATATAGGAGAATGGGAATTTCTGAGGCATTGAGTTTTGGGCTGTGAGCATTGTTGTCACATGACAAGCATCTGCCAGTTTTAGTAATGGGGCAAGGTCATTTAAGGAGAGATTAAAAAGAGAGGGAGCAAGAACACAGCCCTGTTTCACACCTCGATTTGCAGCAACAGGGTCTGACACCTCGTCCCCTGGAGTTATTCTTATACAACAGGTATTATTTGAATAAAGCTTTATAATCAGGGAAAGTAACCTGGGGTGTAAGCCCATTGTCTCCAGTTTGGACCATAACAGCCCCCTGTCGACTGAGTCAAAAGCAGCCTTAGGATCTAAAAAGGCCACAAATAGTCCTTCTTTATGGTGCCGCGTGTACTTGGTGGCTAAATGGGATAACACTATACAGTTACATGAAGTGCCACTGGTCGCCAATTTTAATTCAGTTTACCAAGAAGTCGAGAGATTTTAGGGCAATCTTGTGCCTTCAGCATCTTGCCACACACATTGGATACCTATGCCAAGTTCACTTCCTTGTTCCTTTCTCTGTTCCATTTTACTGCGCTGCCACTTGCTGCAACACACTTTGCTGTCCTGCGTAGGGTCACATTAATTGGTCCTGAGAGATGGCTAAAGGCAGCCTGAGCTAGCGGCTCACCTCTCTTTAACCCCCTGTATGTGAAGAGGGGCAAAAGAGCTGGGAAAGCCAACATGGACATGCAGGGATGGAAAGTCTAGCAGCACCCCTCCCACTATCAATTATCAGCTCACATTCAGGAGCTAGCCAACGGCGCAGATTTATTTCAGCCAAGTATCATTCGCACCAGTGAAAATAATGGATCGAGCCCTGCTGATATATCACAGCACTGGAGATGGGCAAGTTCGGGCTTGCCTGGGATAGCAGCACAAGCTGGAGAAGGGAGTAGCTCTTATCAAATTGATCTTCCAAATACTATCACAGAGACTGTACATCAAACGCTGGAAGGAATATCAAATAGCAGCCCTTCCAAAGAGATTGGCGAAACCTGTTACTGGCTTCCTCAAAAACAACGACGACAACAAAAGAAAAATGGAGGGGAATGAAACCAGGTTTTGCATGCCAGGCATGAAGTAGGTCCCGAGCTGGCTTAAGCTCAATTCTTCAAGAGCCGTTGACATAAAAACTGTGCTGGTTTAGCAACCAGCACACTATTGGACAGTCGGTGTGGTGTAGTGGTTAGAGTGGTGGATTTGGACCTGGGGACACCAGGGTTCAGTTTCCCACCCAGGCACTGTACCTCAGCTTAACCCTGTATTTCAGGATTATTGTGAGACTAAAATAGTGTGGTCAGATATTAGTGTAATAATAATGGAGGCACAGGTCAATTTTGTGTCCAGGGCAGCTGTCTACCAGCTCCATCTGGTACACAGGCTGAGACCCTACCTGCCCACAGACTGTCTCGCCAGAGTGGTGCATGCTCTGCTTATCTCCCAATCGGACTACTGCAATGCCTCTATGCGGGGCTACCTTTGAAGGTGACCCAGAAACTACAACTAATCCAGAATGCGGCAACTAGACTGGTGACTGGGAGTGGCTGCCGAGACCATATAACACCGGTCCTGAAAGACCTACCTTGGCTCCCAGTACGTTTCCGAGCACAATTCAAAGTGTTGGTGCTGACCTTTAAAGCTCTAAACGGTCTCGGCCCAGTATACCTGAAGGAGTGTCCCCACCCCCATCGTTCTGCCTGAACACTGAGATCCAGCACTGAGGGCCTTCTGGCGGTTCCTTCCCTGTGAGAATTGAGGTTACAGGGAACCAGGCAGAGGGCCTTCTCAGTAGTGGCACCTGCCTTGTGGAACACCCCCCTATCAGGTGTCTAGGAAATAAACAACTTAGAAGACATCTGAAGGCAGCCCTGTTTAGGGAAGTTTTTAATGTTTGATTGTGTTTTCTATATTATGTTGCGAGCTGCCCAGAGTGGCTGGGGGAACCCAACCAGATGGACAGGGTATAAATAACAAATTATTATTATTATTATTATTATTATTATTATTATTATTATTATTATTATTATTATTATTATTATTATTATTTGTGTGCAGAGGATCATGGATTTGGAAGCAGGACTAGGAGAAGAGTGGCAAAAGTCTACAAAAAAAACAAGATGCTTGAAAAGGGGGCTCATCGTGATAGATTTGGTGAGCCCTACACTTGGCATGAAAAACTTATCATACCTTGCCATACTTTCTACACTGATTTCTATCTCAAGAATGTTAAGCAGCTTGTTCTGCTTGTTTTCATTATGACTGTTCCAAAAAATGCAACCCTGGGGATTTCAGAGTACAAATGACCCCAGTTAATGGCTAGTTTCAAATTGAGCCAAATCTCACCAAAGTTTTCTTTTCTAGAGTTATTTGTTCACTTCCAGGAAATGTTCCGCTGAATGTGATTCATCTACTATTGCATTTATTTCCCACCTGTTTTTCAAGGAGCTCAATGTGTGCGTGGTTCTACCTCTCCCTATTTTATCTTCACAACAACTCTAAGAGGTAGGTTAGGCTAAGAGACTATGACTGGGCCAAGCTCATCTAGTGAACTTCATGGAATTTGAACCCTGATTTCTCGGATCCTAACCACTACAGCATATAGATTCATAGAATCATAAAACCATAGGGCTGGAAGGGGCCTATAATCTAGTCCAACCCCCTGCAATACAGGAATCATTCAGCCAACATGGAGCTCAAACACACAACCATGAAATTAAGAGTCTCATCTTCTACCGACTGAGCTATCTGAGGAGCAATATTCTATTCAGTCCCTATTATCAGAAACTTTTGTTTTTGAAGTGAACTCATTCTTGGTAGTGAGGTGGTTTCTCCCCCCCCCCACCTCCATTTTCTAGTCTCTTCCACTCTCAATGATGATTTTCAGTTGAGAAGAATATATTTTCATCTATAATGCAGGCTCATTTATTCATAACATGCCACCAGTAGAAAATGAGCAAAAAAAGAAGAAGGTAAAATCTAAAAGTCATCCTGAAGCAGCAGGAACAGATAACAAGTTGGGCCAGCCCATTATTTTATTACCTAGAGCCATATGTCAAATTATTCCAAGAAAACCAGAACACAGCATTGAAGTGCTCTTGTAGATAAAGTCAGAGAGAGATCTGCTTAATAGTAAATCTTGGGAAATAGTGTAATTCCACCGAGTCATTTACTCTTAATAATTCCTGCCAATTGAACTTTATCATTTCATATGTGTTTCTGTTGGAATAGTCTTCAGTCAACGAACTTCTAAAAAAATTATTATGAAAATCTGCCAGATAGTTTTTTCTACAGTTTGCTTAAGACATGTATGCATGTCTCAACATCATTTTTTAAGGGCTGTTTTGTGTTTGAAACAACAGTGTCATTAATATATGCAAATCAAAATTTTGTATGCTTTATTTTGATAAACACATTGATATCCTCCTATATGCACACAGGTTTGAGAGATCGCCTTATGTACCCAGCAGGTCACTGTGAGCTTTCCCAAAGATATCAGAAGCTTGCTCCTCAGTAACTGAGGGCAGGGCTTTCTGGGTGGTGGCCCCTGTTCTGTGGGAGACTGCTCCTGTCTTGATATAACAGGTGCCCATGATTTGCTCTTTACAGAAAGTAGAGATGCTACCTCCCAGCCGTGAGTACCGCATACTGCAAGGGAGTCAGTGCTCTGGCCTTCAAGGACACACAGAGGGCTCACCAGTGCAGACACAACTATGGAGAAAGCAGCAGCAGCTGAACCACCTGATAGATACAGTAGCCAGTGTGGTGTAGTGGTTAAGAGCGGTAGTCTCATAATCTGGGGAACCGGGTTCACGTCTCCGCTCCTCCACATACAGCTGCTGGGTGACCTTGGGCCAGTCACGCTTCTCTGAAGTCTCTCAGCCCCACTCACCTCACAGAGTGTTTGTTGTGGGGGAGGAAGGGAAAGGAGAATGTTAGCCGCTTTGAGACTCCTTAAAGGGAGTGAAAGGCGGGATATCAAATCCAAACTACTACTACTACTACATAATGTGGGGGTCCACAGGGGCAGTTGCCCAAGGCACAAAATTGTTAGGGGGCATAGAATTTCAACACTCAGTGCTGCCTCAATGCAGCTACACACTTCCGTCACTGGGCTCCTTTGAAAACGGCTTCTGCATGCGAACCAGGTAGTGACCTCCCCAGGCAACGGAATGATTCTTCTTTTCTTATTTATGTGGCTACAGTCTCCTGAGTAATGTGGACGGCGTTGGGAAGTTGAATGCACATGCTTACTCCGTCCCCCCCCTTCTTCCCTCCACGTAGCCCCGGGCACTGGCAACCCATGGTATGCCACTGCATAGGTAACAAAGGAGGCCACTCCAAATTTCCATCCACTTAGCCCCTCTGTGTTGTGCTCATCTTTTCAGAGCCCAAGTAGCAGAAGTAGCTCCTATCAACCTGTTGGTCCCGTCACCCCATGACACTCAATAAGCTAACAGCTGTCTGGGCGTGCTCCCCATCCATCCCCATGGCAGAGACAGGGGGAGACTCACTTTTCAGCTGATGCCCTAACAGATCTCAGCAGCCCCCCTTCATAGGTTTCTTCCCCCGCTCTCACAGTACCCCCACACCTCAGAGGCCAGTGTTGTTTCCACATGTTCCCACCTCCCTCCTTTGTTCACTGGTCACAAGTCAATGGAAGCGGCATCCACCATTGGCACCTCCTCATGCGGAGAGGCGGCCTGATGTCTGGACCCACCACCCCTTGGTGGGCTGGGGGCCCTATTTCAAAGAGCACTCAATAAAGATCAAATGTCCGCAATTGTGTTGGCACAGGGTGATGTAAACCCATCTGCGTTATATGGAAGCTTGCGGTATTAATCTATTTAATTTTCTTTTGGTATGGAAATAAATTTTATAATTTATTTTGTTAAAGTTAAAGGACTCCTGACCATTAGGTCCAGTCATGGCTGACTCTGGGGTTGTGGCACTCATCTCACTTTATTGGCCGAGGGAGCCGGCATACAGCTTCCAGGTAATGTGGCCAGCATGACTAAGCCGCTTCTGGCGAACCAGAGCAGTGCACAGAAATGCCGTTTACCTTCCCGCCGGAGTGGTACCTATTTATCTACTTGCACTTTGACGTGCTTTCAAACTGCTAGGTTGGCAGGAGCAGGGACCGAGCAACGGGAGCTCACCCCGTTGCAGGGATTCGAACCGCCGACCTTCTGATCAGCAAGTCCTAGGCTGTGTGGTTTAACCCACAGCGCCACCCGTGTCCCTTTATTTTGTTATGGACATTTAAAAGGCTGTAGAATGTTAATCAGCCGAAAGCCAAAGTCCTAGTTATAGAGATATGTTTTCACCTGGCACCTAAATAATGAAGGCACCAGGCAGGAGAATATTCCACCAACAGGGAGTTTGTGTGTTGCCACCCTCCTGATCTCTAAAAGAGGAGGCGCACGAAGCAGGAAAAAAAGCAGAAATACAGGCTAAGATCCTGATTAGGAGAACTGCACCATGCAGCCTTTTGCCCAACTTCTTTTTACTGTTTATAAATATTGTGTAGGTAAATCCCAGTTGATCTGTCATATATGCCGATACAAGCACATTCTTTTACAGAGTTACAATTGGAAGGGGCTTTCAGAGCAGTTGAGAATGTGAAGCCCTTTATGCTCTCTCAAGTCTTCCCAGCATCTTTTCCTCTGCACAAGTATCAGCCTGTGAAACCTGATTAGACCCTGTAACTGATTCCTTCTAGACCAGATTTCCTGCTGGGTAGAGGCTACTAGTACACTTAAAGGCATTTATATGTTTCATACTGACTGGCAGAGCTTATTCTTTAGCACAGTAGGAGGGCTTAAGGGAAGCTCTGAAGTAAGGCCTAACAGGCTCTTTGAGACTTGGGGGTTTATTTTTCCTTCATGGGGCAATGAGCAAAGGCTAGGGAAAGCTGGGATCCTGCAACGAACTGCTTGTGTCTCACGCCGGGTGCTCGCTCTGCACTTGAGAGATTTTTTTGTTGGAATCTCAGAGGCTTCACAAATGTCCCAGCGCTTTCAGGGGCGTCCCTCGTGGGGGCTTGAGAGGAAAACAAACGTTCCCTCCGCAAGCTTATTTGCATCACTTGATTCTAGGTAGCAGCAGCAAACCAACAAATCCTCCTCAAAGAGTAACAGTAGCCGACTAGAACAAACCTCCAACTGTGAGGCAATTATAGTGCCGCTGAATGGCTGGTTCCTCGCATGTGGTCCCTAGTGTAGTGTGCTTATAGTTTTGCAATTGGATAGAATGGATTGGAATGAGTCCTGTCCTGTAGACTTGCCAGCTGTTCTGCCATTAATAAGGGCACTGTTTCACTGCTAATATATCTCTGTCTTTTAGTGTGGTGCCTATTTAAGCAAGACATCACTCCTTGCAAGGAAGTGGGGTGGCCGCACCTGTTCCTTCATTTGGGAAACAGTGGTCTACAAAGACCCTGTGACCCCACTGGACAATTATGCCCACTCTCAGGAACAGCCCAGGGGGAAAGCCTGTCGAGAAAGGATGGCTGTGAAAATCAATCAGACATGGGGAAACTCAGCCCTGGAGGGCCAAATGCAGGCTTAGCTGGTCCTCAGGACTCTCTCTACCCACCAGTGGCATGGGGTCACCAGAAGGGTGTTGAAAAAGGAACGAGGTCCTTGAGCTTAAAAGGGCTCCTCACCCCTGATGTCAACAGAGATAAAAGGTTGAAAATGAAGGGATTCTAGTTTGGTCTACTGGGTAGAAATTTGGACTGGATTTCCAATCGTTTGACTCAATTTCCATCTGTGACATGAATTCACTGAGTACGTTTGACGAGCTGGAAGAGGGATGCGCTTCATACGCGTAAAAGGCCAGGAACCTTGTTGCTTGTGAAATTTTCATGTTCGCTAGTCCAAACATGTTCTCCCTCTCCTTCTCCATGTAGAACAGGCTTGGGGGAATTTCTTGGCTCCACAGGCCATAATTTGAAGGGGGAGTGGAGCTATCCATCTGGCAAAATCCCTTATGTGGCTTTGCAAGCTCCCCCCTCCATCAGTACAATGGCTTTCTGTGCAAAGCCAAAATTTAGTGCCCCCCAAGTCCTCGCACTGCCTTCCCAAAGGCAGATAAGAAGGTGCCCAGCTTTGGGAAACAGGCATGAGGGCTCTGACCAGGTCCTAGTGTCCTCTCATCTCCTCCTTCCCAAAACTGGGAAAGCACTAGCTAGGCTTTGGGATGGAGACAGGAGGGCTCTAGGACCCTATTGGAGCATCACACCTTCTTCCCCAAACCCAGTGCCTTGCTTACCAAGCTTTGAGACAGCGCCCTCTCGGCTCAGTGCCCAGGGCATGCACACCACTCTCACAGCCCTAAATCTACCCCTGCCAACTTCCAAGCTTAAAAAGAGAGCACTGTGAGACTTGCAAATGGCTCTGTATGTCTCCCCACACTCCCTATTTAAGCTCCTGATATTGGAGGTTAAAAGGGGGAGTGTGGAGAGACTTGCAAAGGCTTTAAGACAGTTCTGGGCTCTCGTTTTAGCCTCTGGGGGTTGAAGCAGCACCATAGGGGCTGCCTTATAGCACTTTGCAAAAGCTTCTCTCCCTGACCCTGCTGCTGCCACTGCTATGCTCATCGACCACCAAACCACTTGCTTAAAACTGAACCATGTGCTGGTTCAAACAGCTGATGAACGAGGATTAAATCTATTGATTACAATTCAGCATGCAGCCAATGCAAGATTAAACCCTGTTCTCACCAGTGACATCAGATGATGGAAAAGTACAGTGGTACCCCCGGTCGCGGACAGGAGCCGTTCCGGAGCTCCGGTCGGATCCCAAGGTTTCTGCAACCGGAAGGACTGCTTCTGCGCATGCACACACGGCGAAGCACTTCTGGGGTTGCCACTTTCGCAACCCAAAGCTGAGGTGCTACTGTAGATGTTGTTTGGGAAGAATGGCCTTGCAGCTCAAACTGGACCCTCTGTGGGCTGGACCCCCCCCCCCGCATGTGGAACACTACCATCTATAGTTTTACAAGTGCCACATAATATTCATTCTACACTCGCAAGAACCAATCCTACAATGTCACCTATACAGTGGTACCTTGGGTTACAGACTCCAGTAACCCAGAAGTAGTACCTCGTGTTAAGAACTTTACCTCAGGATGGGAACAGAAATTGTGTGGCAGTGGTGCAGCGGCAGCAGGAGGCCCCATTAGCTAAAGTGGTACCTCAGGATAAGAATGGTTTCAGGTTAAGAATGGACCTCCGGAAAGAATTAAGTTTGTAACCAGAGGTACCACTGTACTGTGGAAATTTCTGTGCATTGGTATTGGGTAGCTCCCTTTGGTTTTCTGTTTTCAGAGCCTACTAAAAACTTTTTAATGTTTATTTAAACAGACCAAACCAGCTTTGGGTTGCATGCATGTTGATACACAGTTTCATTTATAACTTCCTGCTAGTTTTATTCGGGTGGGGGGGATAGGCTGTGTTAAGCATCTGAGCCTATCAAGAGTTTTAGTGGATTTTTTATGTAAACTACTTAAAGGTTTTGAAGATTAAGTAGTACTTCTACTGCAGAGAAGCAGAGGCTTTCTAAACAGTACTGTTGTGATATGCTTTCTTTTTCCATTCTGTATTGTTGTATGGCTGCTGTTTCTGCCCTTTCATATTTTATATTAACAAACTAGAATTCCACAAACTATGAAGGCAGGGAGCACAAGTAGTAACTTATTGTTTTATTTTGAAAAACAAATTTGTATCTTTTGCATAGTGACAAATGATTGTAGTTCCCTTTTACACAGATATATACCAGTCAATTTGTTTTGTCTTGGTGTATCTATAAATGACAACCTGAAGTGACAAGTCTCAGCCAATATATCTTTTTCTGTAAAACTCAGCATTTCTGTGCTATTCTGGTTTAAGACAGGAGGAATCGAGGATCTTAAAAATTCACCCCATGCCCTCCTTAACCTTTCAGCAAGAATCCTCTTCATCTACAGGGAAGCAAAACTGAAGAGGAGGAAAATGTGGATTCAAGGAGTCTAGCTTGTGTGGACAATAGGACTGTTCAGTATGTTTATTGCTGTCATTGCAGGAAAGTAAAGGCAAAAGCCTTAACTAGCAAGTTTAATTATTTTGGGGGTGAATTTCTAAGATTCTAAATTCTTCACTAACCTGAAGGGGTTTTTTTGATTCTAGAAAGTTCATAGTGCTTCATTTGTTTGCTTGTTTTTTGTTTACAAAAATAAATACACTAAATCATACCATCTTTTTTTACAGTAATATATAGATATAACAAGTGAACAGCTGCATCTGTTGAATTTCTGCCTAGGTATTTGCTATATATTTCTATGCCTGGGAAGCACTGTGCTTTTTACAGATACGGGTCAGAGAAATTGATTGGTGGCATATGTAATAACTTAGGTCCATTAATTGCAATGAGCTTACTCTGAGTAGGACTAGCGTTGGTGGTAACTGTAGGTTATCTGGAGAACTGTATGTGTTGAGTGTTAGGCTGTGCATCTGTCTGTATATTTACTGGATATTGTTGTGTTGAATTTCTGGAGATTTGCTACATTTTTATTCCTCATAAAATCAAGACACGTTTCCCTGTCAGTATGAAATTTATCTTGACAGATCTCTCTAGCGAGGGGGAGAAGCATTACAAATTTCAGAGAAATCAGACGGAAAATGCCTGAGTTATAGTATTTTAAATTTCCGATTCCGTAGTTTGGAAAAAGAATTTAAGAGATGTGAATGGGTGAAACAGAAGCAGCGCAGAAGGAAAATAAAAACCAGCAATTTTAGCTAAGCTTATGTAAGTTAGTTTCAGCAGCTTACATAAAGTAACATCATTCAGGTGGGTATGAAACATGTATGGAAGTTGAGGTAAGCAAGTAGAAGCCCTCAAGGCAAACTGAGGAAAAGCTACTTTACACACTAGTAAAAGCCAGCTTAATGGAGATGGATAGCATGGAGACAGGTGTAAGTCGTCTAGGTAGTCCATCATAAATTTATTTCAAGACTGTTCCGTCTTCCTTAGTGGTTCTAAATGTCCATAGCAAAAGAACTAATGACAACCAGCTGAGTTACTATAAAAGGTGGGGTGGGGGGATGGATGTAAACTGAGAAGGTGTAACTGGGACAAAACCCAGCCTCTGGCTTCCTCAGTAGGAGTGTTAAATTGCAGACAATCTAGGTTGATCTTTTGGTCCACTGCAGAATAGAGGGCTTGTCCGAACCGCCTCTCTCTACTAACTCCCCCTGCCCCACAACTCCCTTAACCACATTCTCAGGTAACATACACCAAGGATACACCACAATATTTTGTTACAGGGCCCCACTTGTTTGTTTATGATATTAATACATGCTTGTACTTTCCTCGACGAATGGAAAGAGGCTGCAAAGTGTGTCGTCCATCACCTTTTGTGATACCTCAGTTAGCTAGGAGCGGAGAATAATATTTTTAGCTGGCGCTGCCTGTTTTGATTCTCTTTCCTTTCAGTTACGATAGTCAATACGTACCCTCCAAATGTTCTGGGTTTGGGGGGGGATTAATTTTATTGAAGTTTTCACAATAAAAGAAGCAAACTAATCTACAGGAAATACAGAAAAGAAAGAAGCTAAAGAAAGAAGAAACAGAAAAAGAAACTACAAGATCGTCGCTCATCACTATATCTTAACTTTCATCCTCTACAGAGGAAGGTGTGTGCTCCCAGAAGTGAAGCTACGGGGAGAAGTGAAGTTACAGGGAGCCAGGCAGAGGGCCTTCTCAGTGGAATGCCCTCCCACCAGATGTCAAAGTAATAAACAACTATCTGACTTTTAGAAGACATCTGAAGGCAACCCTGTTTAGGGAAGCTTTTAATATTTGATGAATTATTGTATTTTAATATTTTGCTGGAAGCCGCCCAGAGTGGCTAGGGAAACCCAGCCAAATGGACGGGGTATAAATATTATTATTATTATTATTATTAACATCATCATCATCATCATCATTCCAGCTCTCACCTGGGCTCATCTTCACAGCCTCTCATTCTGTGATATCTCCCCTTCCTCGCCTCTCACATGGGGTCCAAACTGTCCTTCCTCTTCATCTGTATACAATTCTTACCAAAGTACAATGAGAGAGTAATAATATAGGAATATTAATAAATGACCAAGGAAAATAAAAGTAAAGAGAGAAAAAGAGAGAAAGAAATATATAATCGGACCTCCGGTAGGGACGTTATCTTCTTTCCTACCAGAGAAGTATGGCAAATGAAGTTGATGGACACCACCGAAATGCCTAAAATGACCGGAAAAGTCAGAAATCAGGAAGACCAAAGTTTTAATAAGGAATGGGGGAAATTTATAACTTATCTTAAACAGTTAAAATTGTTAGTGGGATTGGAGTATCACTTGTAGTTTAATGGTGAATTCTAGGTACAATGGAGATGTAAAAGATTTGGAGATGCAGGAGGAAATGATTAATAATAGGACCCACAAAGGAGAAGATGGAAGTCCAAGAGATTCCTTGGAATCTTGTTTTTATTATTGACTACATGGAATTGCCAGAAATGACTGGCAGAATCCGAGACCAGGGAGATGAGTCGGTGAAAGAAGACTGGAAGAAATTCAAAGACTATTTACAGAAACATTGTAAAATTAATGAATGTTAGAAGGATGTTGGATAGAAACTAAGCGGTTTCCAGCTGTAATGCTTTAAGAGATATGGGGGGGGGGAAAGGTTTCACAAATGGGTAAAAGTTTAATGATAAGGATTTGCTGAACTAACAAATTGAACTGGAATACAAAGAAGGGAGGCATGAGGAGGTCCGAGGAAATAAGTGTATGGAAGTTATGTTATTGAAAATTAATGTGTGTTTTTAACTGTTTTTTATTTTGTATGTTTATTTTCTTTTTTCTTGTTATATCTTAAAAACTTTCAATAAATATCTTTTTTTTAAAAAAAGGAATCTTGTTTTTATTATCTATGTTCGATATACGACTGTAAAGTTTTAATCTGAAAAAACAAACAAACAAATATTTTATTTTTAAAAAAGATAACTGGACCTCCAGCTATCCATCTGTCAGTTGTGCATGCAATATTTCTTCAAAATAGTCAATCTAGATTATTCAGTTATTCCGCCCTTTGCTGGACAATGTTTTTCCAGCCTTCCAACCAGTGCTCTCCAGTTCGTTTGCTTTCTTTTTCAATGCAGAAAGTTTAAAGAAGATTCTCCAGTTACTGCCTTCACAATTATAAAACATTCCCTTGTTATTCTTTGTCTCTTCCTCCATGTGCCTGCCCAGTGTTGTTGGACTCCAACTCCCATCATCCCTGACCATGAACCATGCTGGCTGGGAATGATGGGAGTTGGAGTCCAACAGGATCTGGAGGGCACCACGTTGTCTAGCCTTGTTCTAGACCCATTGATCTCCATTACTTCCTTTGTATCTAATGGCTTCACAAATGGCTCTTTAAAATGTATTTAAAATCCTATGGACATTGATGAACAATTCAAAGGCACTATTTTAAAGATTTGCTATTCCATTTGTGCTGTTGTCTGTATATTTTTCATCCAGCTTTAATGGTGTCTGTGTGTTAAAAGAAAAGAACGTGCACAGAAAAATTTAAGTGTGCTGATCTGCTTCTCATTTGCTGAATGACATCTATATACTCGGCTAGTTGCTAAAACTTGGGATTTAAAATGGCTGGGTTCTTACTGTAACAAAGAGCTAAAGATAACAAGCTTGATTTATGGGTTGTCTAACAGATTTTACTTTCCATTTACTCTTCCCATGTTCTCAGCAAGTAATTGTCTGTATATATCTAAGGTGACCAGGGTCATTCTTCCAGATTCTGTTCTTTCATTCATATGCAGATAATCTAGTTCTGCCTGTCTCATATACAGACTACATGGTAGTTTGTGCGTATGCAAAAATTGCATTGTTTAAGTACTGCATGTCCCCAAGTATTTGTGGAAAAGAAAAAGAAAAAAGCTGCTGAAACGACTAGATATTTTTTTGGACTGTGCTTGTGCTTTTTAGTCAAGGGCAGTGTGTACTTTCCAAAAGCTGGGAGGCTATATGCCCCACTCAGAATTCCAAGTCACACCTATCACACTTTCCATCAGCTCCATCCGCACAAACTCCACTCCAGGGATCAGCAAACTTTTTCAGCAGGGGGCCGGTCCACTGTCCCTCAGACCTTGTGGGGGGCCAGACTATATTTTGAAAAAAGAAGAAGAATGAATTCCTATACCCCACAGATAACCCAGAGATGCATTTTAAATAAAAGGACACATTCTACTCATGTAAAAACACACTGATTCCTGGACCATCCGCAGGCCGGATTTAGAAGGTGATTGGGCCAGATCCGGCTCCTGGGCCTTAGTTTGCCTACCTATGCTCCACCCCCTCTTCTCCAACTCAGCTCTGTTGTTGTTGTTGTTGTTGTAATATTAAATGTGTATACCACCCTATACCCGCAGGTCTCAGGGCGGTTTACAGGATAAAATTACAATATAAAAACACAAAATACATAATCAAACTTAAAGAAAACAACCCAATAACACCCCCCAAAAAACAACAACACACACATTGGATGTCAATCAACCAAAGGCCTGGTTAAAGAGTAACTTTTTGCCTGGTACCTAAAAGTGTGTAATGAAGGCGCCAGGTGAACTTCTCTGGGGAGAGCATTCCACAGAGGGGGAGCCACTGCAGAAAAGGCCTGTTTGCGTGTTGCCACCTTCTGGACGTATCATAGGAGCCAACTCTTAAGGGGTGAGGGCCCTCCGCCCCCCCCCCAATAAATAGGGGACCAGGGCCTCTCAAAGTTGATGGGCATTGCCATTCAAATGATGTGTGTGTGTGATATCATGTGATTACTTATATGGGGTGGGGCTTACCTGCCCCCCAATATTTTATTCAAGTTGGCACCCCTGGATTTAAAGCCATCCTATCAGCTATAATAGCTCAATGGACTCTCCATATTCAGAAGCCGTATATCTCTGAATGACAGGAGCTATAATAGCTCAATGGACTCTCCATATTCAAGGGACAAGGGACAAGGGAAGGCTGTGACCTTAGAGCATTGCTTCTGACCTTCCAAAAGCATTTGGTGAATCACTGTTGAAAGCAGAATCCTGGGGCACGTGGTCCCCAAACCGAGTACAAAGCAGAAGCGGGGGTTGAGCCCCAGCCCTTGGTGCTGCAATATCCATTTCACAGAAGACAAACTAGTGGTGCTGAAAAATGGAATCATAGAATGGTAGGGCTGGAGAGAACCTCCAAGGACATCTGGTCTTAGACAAGTGTTTTGCCCAAGGTCACAATCTGAGAACAATCTGAGAACAAGGCCAATGCATCAATTTATTTCAACACCCCCCCCCCCAAAATGTGAACTTCCCAAATTTCCACCCCCTGGTCCAAAATTCCTTATTAGCTGGCTTGACTTGTCTTTATCTATTATTTAGATCTATAAACATCTTTGAACACCTATCCATCTCTGCTCTTAGGTCTGTGGATGGAGGTCTGGCTATTCGCTGTGGACACAACCCAGCCAAAGTCGTGTTCACTCAGAATTAAATCCAACTGCATTCAGCCCAGCTGGGCTTACTTCCAGGTACATGATCAACTTTCTGGTCCTGCGACAGACTGGAGAAGATTGGGGGGGGGCATAGGAGGCTGGAGGAAATGGCCAAAAAACAACAACCCTTTCCTTTTCCATTTGTGGAAGATCCACTGGTTCAAAAGCCATTTTGTGAGCGCAGAGGCAGAAACCGAATTCAACCCATTATGCATTACTTCTGAATAAACATGCATGGAATTGATCTGGCAATCTTAGCATCCTGGGATTATCTCCATTTCTTCCTTCACATCTTCTCCGTGTTGCGATAACACCACGCCAAATTGAAGTGCATTAGTCTCCAGTCCAGGCATGGCTAATGACTCCAGAAGCGAACACAGTGTGCTACAAGTTTAATTTAAGTACCAGTTTCCCTGTCTCCTGCAGAAAAAACAACAGTATTTTGTTAAGACTATAGCTTCCCAATTATTGCATAGCATAGATTGTAGGGAAGAGAAGTGAATGAACTTGTACTTACTTTTCACTCCATGATGTATGTACTCAGACAAATTTAACTCAAGAGTTGTTTTTTAAAGGTCCTCCGTATTTCATAACTTTATATTTTTCAGCATTTCCAAGTCTCTGCAATACCTTGAAGCTCTTTTATCTCTAGTTAGGCTGTTGCCAAATTGCTTCCATTTGTACATTATTCATATGAGGCAAAAGCTTTTAAATGTGTTTGACAAGACAACTTCTTAAGCAAAGTCATTAAGATAACAGACCTCTGCAGGGAAGAAAGTTATTCAGATTATACACAAAACCTCTTGTGCATATATACTGGAATGCGCCAATCTCCTCCCTTCCCAGCCTAGCTTTGTTTCTCAAATTGCTTGCAGAGAGAGAGAGAGAGAGAATGTAACAAATCATCGCTTTGCTACAAGTAATGGATGTTTCTGTCAATGTGCAAACCCCAAACAGTTCTGCTCGCAGCCATAAAATACGAAAAATGGGAATGCAGCCCAAGGAATGATTTTTGCATTTTAAGCTCTAAGGTAATTTCTTTAAGAGATGCTAGATATTTATTTTAAAAAACAACAACACAGTTCCTTGTTTTTCTTTCCCAAGAATGGATATACTTTTCAAATGCATACATAAAGCAGTGCTTTGTTGATTTAGGGATTCTGAAGCCATTAAGAGATACAAATGTTATCATATATTTCTATGCTCCAGGTACATTTCTTCTTGTGTTTCGATACATTGTTTTGTAGTTACATGTACATATGTACTCTGTATACAGAAAGCTAGCATCTACAATGTTTCTCATTTTTATGCCAAAAAATTCTAAATTCCTATTTGTTTGGAAAATATGCTTTATAAACAGCACATCAGAAATGGAATAACCCATGAAACATTTCTTCTTCTTCTAGTCAGCAATGAAAGTATCACCGGGGCTTTTATTTAGTCATTGGGGCAACTGACTGGCTACCTATGCATCTATTCCCCAAATAAACCCATTGATCACCCTCAGAATCAGCTACATACAAGCTTCTCTCACTGACATACAGGGATAGGGCATTAAGTGATTCTCTCCTTGTGCTATCATTCAGGCAATGTAAATGGATGAGAATAGGATCATAGAATTTTAGACCTGGGAAAGACCACAAGGTTCACCCAGTCCAACTCCCTGCAATGCAGGAATCTTTTGCCCAACAGGGGGCTTGAACTCACAACCCTGAGATTAAGAGTGTCTTGCTCTACCAATTGTAGGTGGTGTCTCCACACCCCCAAACTGGTGCACCCTGATGGCCATATTAGGTCTTACGATTTGCAATCATGCTGTTGCTGTCTGTCGAGAAGGTGAGCACAGCGTTCCCATTTTACAAGCTATGAGGTACACTGTTGTCGATTTAACTGCTTCAAATAACAACAGAATGGCCTCAGAAATGAAATCATAATGGGTATTACTTAAATGAAGGTGGAATAGCTCTTGATGCTCAAATCCAGTGGATTTGAAGGGGAAGAAGGGGAAGAAGAAACAGAAAAGGGCAACTACATAAACATGCATAAAAATGAACATACTGTCAGTGCATGTTTATGAAGTTGCCCTTTTCTGTTTGCTCTCCTCCTTCCTTCATTTATATTGAAATTAGATTTTAAGCTTCATGGAAGCAAAACCCTGCTTTTTGCAGTCACTTATGTCTTATATGGGATAGCTCTTTTGTAAGTTAAGAGCAGGGATGCGGGTGGTACTGTGGGTTAAACCACAGAGCCTAGGACTTGCCGATCAGAAGGTTGGCGGTTCGAATCCCTGCAATGGGGTGAGCTCCTGTTGCTCGGTCCCTGCTCCTGCCAACCTAGCAGTTCGAAAGCACGTCAAAGTGCAAGTAGATAAATAGGTACCGCTCCGACGGGAAGGTAAACGGCGTTTCTGTGTGCTGCTCTGGTTCGCCGGAAGCGGCTTAGTCATGCTGGCCACATGACCCAGAAGCTGTACACCGGCTCCCTCGGCCAGTAAAGCGAGATGAGTGCCGCAACCCCGGAGTCGGTCACGACTAGACCAGGGATCCCTTTACCTTTACTTCTTTGTGTTATGTTATGGTCTGGGTTGTGTGGGTTCATCAGCAAAGCACCCCAGAATTGATGGTCCTTCACTTGAACAGTCTGTGGATTACCTAGCCTTTTGCATCAAGGCACTGCTCATGTGTTCAGGTCCGAGGAACTTATTAAATTTCTGACCTGCTCTATGCATCAGGTATATCCAATGTGGTACTCTCCGGAAGCTGCTGGACTGCAAATCCCATCATCCCTGACCATTGGCCATGCTGGCTGGGGCTGGTTGGAATACCCCTTGACTACCCTTGCTCTATATACAGATTGTTTTCTTCTTTGCCTAGTCCAGCAGAATGTGTTTCCCCCCCCCCCCAGTGAACTCTCTTTTAACTCTCCCATATGCTTTCAGCAGCTCAGGCTCTGGGCTATTTGACATTTCCTGATGGCTCAGCAAGTCACTCAGAGAGTTCCAGGCATGTTCTTCATTGCTGCGATAGTAGGTGGCTTGGAGGGATGTTCTGGAAGCAGAGTTTGAGCGATGGCTAACATCTCAAAGCGGCTCATCTGCCAAGGCATAAATAGGGTGACATCCTGGATTCCAAACAAATAGGCACCATTGTGACTCAAGACTGATATGCAATTATAATCAGCTTATGCAGGGATTGGTAGTATTCATCATGTTGTTAGTATTGTAAAATTGTACCATTGTAGATAGGAGTCACACAGCTTGGGGGCCTGGTACCTTCACTTATTGTTTTCCTTGTGTTATGAGACATTTTCAGCAACACTTGATTAAAACTGCCAATTTGTTGGGTATAAAGGGAATCTCTCGACACCACCAGGACTAATTATGTTGTCCTTGCCAAAGGGGTAGTTGAATAATTGCATGCGATTATTGCACAGCTATGGTGCTTTTCATGGCAGTGGCAAATGCAAAGAAGATTGATTCCCTTTAATTACTCATTCAGAAATAACCCCCTCGAATCATTCCCCAAATGCAAGGAAGCATGTTCCTACATCGCTCTTCCAAAAGGCACCTGGACGCAGTGGGTTCCCTGATGAGATAGCATTGTGGTCTCCATGTGTCTAGCCTAGATAGGAAGGTCTGCTTTGTAATTGATTGCGGGCCCTTTATTCGTTAAGCAAAGTTCTGCACTTGCTGTATAATCTCAGCAGGCACACTCATAAGCACATAATAGAAAGCTCTGGTTTTTAAGGCCTGAATTCACTTTATCAAATGAAAAAAGGTCACGCTGATTTGATATCATATTAATATGTCTTTTTTGACATTGACAAACAAATTAATTTTGCACACTTCTTCATTGTAGTTTGCAAACAGGAGTTTTCCCCAATCTGGTGCCCTCTGGATATAGATTTATTACAAATCCCATCAGCCTTAATTCCTGAGTTATTTTGACTCAAATCTTTATTTAAGCCCTCTAAATATTTCCATTTCCTTGTACTAACCGTCTTGACTGCTAACAATAAAAATAGAATCAATTCTTTATCCAAACCATCTTCCTTTGGCCCATTCCATATCCTCAGTCATACTAATGAAGTGATTGGTGCCAAGTCTGTTTTGCTATTAAATTAATTTCTAGGAGCACCCAAAAAGCTGCCATTGAGAGGACTGTCCCACCAGAAGTGGAAAGACGAACCTTTATGGGTTTTTTTTTTAACAGCACTAGTATTTTGGGGATAGAATGGGGATAATTTGTGATCAAATCACCTAATGATTATCATGAGTATATTCTTGAAACTTTGCTGAGAATGATTTCATAGACATCTTGTTCTACATTCTTTCCCATATTATAACCCAAATCATTCCCCAACATTTTTGCAATCATATTAGGTCACCTGTATCCAATGTTATTAATATTTTCTATATTTGGGCAATCTGTCCTTTGGCATTAACTTTACGTGCCACAATCAAGTGTTCCAGAAATGTCAATTCTCTTTTTACTTGCTGTTTAACTATACAGTGGTACCTCGGGTTACAGACGCTTCAGGTTACAGACTCTGCTAACCCAGAAATAGTACCTCGGGTTAAGAACTTTGCTTCAGGATGAGAACATAAATCGCGCGGCGGCAGCAGGAGGCCCCATTGGCTAAAGTGGTACCTCAGGCTAAGAACAGTTTCAGGTTAAGAACGGATCTCCAGAACGAATTAAGTTCTTAACCCGAGGTACCACTGTATCTTATACTGTAAAGGAACTACTTTACCAAACTTCAAGCCAAGACTGCTCTTGTTCACATAAATATTTTCAAAAATTTTGCTTTGCTGTAGGCTGGCCATTATTATAGAAAACCCCAGTCCACTGGCCCTTCTTCTTCCTGTCCTCCTGTCCTGTTCTTCTTCCTGGGTTGTTCTTGTTGCTCCTGTGACTATCCCGGTTAATTACATCCATACTATGCAGAAGGAGCACAGTGAACTCCCAAACTAAATAGGGATACAATCTAACAAGAAGTTGTCATGCACAAAGTTCACATAAGCCAATGGGAATAGTACAATGGGGTCCTTCTGCAGTTTCCATGAAAGGGGCTCAGGAGAACATCGCTGTGGATGGTGCCCAAAATGTTTACTTCATTACATGGATTGGCAGTGCAGATTTACAAAAAGTCCCACTAAATCGGCCCATTCCAGATATTTCTTGCCATACAATGACAATCTCATGTGCACAGATATTAGAGTAGGAGCAGGCTAGTGCTTTTCCTCCCCTCCTTCCCGTGGAATAAAGAAAATAATAAGACTGCTACACTGATACTGCAGATACCGTGTTGAACTTGTTATTGGAAACGAATGCTTGACAATACCCATGTGATGTGAGAAGGAAAATAATGTGTTTCCTCAGCACAGACAGGCTTGCCAAATCATCTCTGTAGGGAACATATTTACTAGAAGGCAGCTCACAAAGGAGAGCCAGTAGCAAATGTAGATGTATACACTCTGCTGGGGTTTAAGAAACTGATCTACCTATTTTCTCCAAATGGCAGCTGTTTTCTCTTAACTGTATATTCATTTTCTTAAAACAAAAAAAGAGAGATCTATATGTGTGAAGCTAAAGCCAAGAATAAAACATACAGAGGACAGTCCATTGGGAAGCTTTCCTTGCAAAAGCTCGACAAACTTCTTGTGCAGTTCTCATTTCAAAGAGCAGGTATAAGTTGATTTTGGCCAACGGCTACTCTCCCCACTGCCTTGTAGCATACTGTAGAAGTGGTCATGTAGGGATGCCTAGGAATGTTGAATAAATACTATAGATAGAGAGATATTTTGCACTTCTAAGTGTGTTAACATGCACAAAATCAAACCTGAGCCTACACTGTGTAAATTATAATGTTTGTGGCTAAAACAATTACCTCAAAATGTCCTGTTTATTTACAACAATCATTTACCCAGCTATTTAAAAATAACATCCAACTATACATATTGATTTCCAATTGATGGATATAATCTGCACTCTTAACAAAATGACAGAGCGTCAAAAATCTCTCCGCAGAGACCTTTATAATGCCAGCTAAAATTTGCATTTCATCTCTCAGCCTGCTGTAAATGATTTAGCTTTCACATTTCAGCATCATTTAATTTTAATTTGGACTCAGCCTCATGCAATTTCTAGAGCATTTTCCTCCCTCTCTCCCTTTTTCCAAATGTGCAGGACCAGCATTTAGTGTGTGTGTGGGGGGGGGGACCTGTCAAAAACACCTACTGCTTAAATTCACTGTTTGTGCAGCTACAAAAATGAGAGTCTTTCACCAGGGTTAAATTAAGGAGTCCTGCCAGTGAAGCCCCATTGCAAATGTAAATAAAAGTTAATTGTTTGCTTGCAGTTGCAGCTGAAAGATTTCTGTGTAATGCATGGCACTGTGATTTTGGGCCAAGTTGCACAATAACAAAACTCAAGACTGTGCGCCCTGGTGAATGCACTCATTGTTAAAGAGCCAAACTTGAAGAGCTCTTCAGGTGGAAAAACAAGAGTTAGCCTTCTGAGGCAAAGACAAAAGTCAAAGAAAATGACATTTAAATAAAGCCAGGAGTTAAGTGCTTTCATATTTCTGTGTACATTTAGAGGCACTCAAAGAAAGATTTAATATGTAAACAGGGTAGATTCACACAACTATTTTTTTCAGCCATCGTCCCCACTGACCTTTAGAATTGTGAACTGGCATTCAGGGCTGTCTTAAGCATATGCGGCACTGGGGTGGAAAGATCCACCCAGACACCCCCCCCCCCCGGTTGCCCAGTCCCAGACACGAAGGAGGGCGGAGCCAGCTGGCCGCCTCAGCATCTCACTGGCTTTGTTGTTGTTGTTTAGTCGTTTAGTCGTGTCCGACTCTTCATGACCCCATGGACCAGAGCACGCCAGGCACTCCTGTCTTCCACTGCCTCCCACAGTTTGGTCAAACTCATGCTGGTAGCTTCCAGAACACTGTCCAACCATCTCATCCTCTGTCGTGCCCTTCTCCTTGTGCCCTCCATCTTTCCCAACATCAGTGTCTTTTCCAGGGAGTCTTCTTTTCTCATGAGGTGGCCAAAGTATTGGAGCCTCAGCTTCACGATCTGTCCTTCCAGTGAGCACTCAGGGCTGATTTCCTTAAGAATGGATAGGTTTGATCTTCTTGCAGTCCATGGGACTCTCAAGAGTCTCCTCCAGCACCATAATTCAAAAGCATCAATTCTTCGGCGATCAGCCTTCTTTTTGGTCCAGCTCTCACTTCCATACATCACTACTGGGAAAACCATGGCTTTAACTACACGGACCTTTGTTGGTAAGGTGATGTCTCTGCTTTTAATGATCCTGTCTAGGTTTGCCATCGCCTTTCTCCCAAGGAGCAGGCGTATTTTAATTTTGTGGCTGCTGTCACCATCTGCAGTGATCATGGAGCCCAAGAAAGTAAAATCTCTCACTGCCTCCATTTCTTCCCCTTCTATTTGCCAGGAGGTGATGGGACCAGTGGCCATGATCTTAGTTTTTTTGATGTTGAGCTTCAGACCATATTTTGCGCTCTCCTCTTTCACCCTCATTAAAGGGTTCTTTAATTCCTCCTCACTTTCTGCCATCAAGGTTGTGTCATCCGCATATCTGAGGTTGTTGATCTTAATTCCAGCTTGGGATTCATCCAGCCCAGCCTTTCGCATGATGAATTCTGCATATAAGTTAAATAAGCAGGGGGACAATATACAGCCTTGCCATACTCCTTTCGCAATTTTGAACCAACCAGTTGTTCCATATCCAGTTCTAACTGTAGCTTCTTGTCCCACATAGAGATTTCTCAGGAGACAGATGAGGTGATCAGGCACTCCCATTTCTTTAAGAACTTGCCATAGTTTGCTGTGGTCGACACAGTCAAAGGTTTTTGCATAGTCAATGAAGCAGAAGTAGATGTCTTTCTGGAACTCTCTAGCTTTCTCCATAATCCAGCGCATGTTTGCAATTTGGTCTCTGGTTCTTCTGCCTCTTTTAAATCCAGCTGGCTTGGTCGCCCCCGAACTCGAGGCACAGAGCCACCCACAGCAGAAGAGCCCACCGCGGCGTTCCAACCGATGGGCAGGCTCTTCCTGGGACTCAACTCTCGGGCCCCAGACTCTTGGCCTGGTGCCCCTGAGAGCCCGGTGCTTGGGTGCCCCACACCCCAGCACATATGGGTAAGACAGCCCTGCTGGCATTATGCTGAATCATGCATTGTTCCATGGGGATGCCATAGTGTATCATCTTGCAACCAGGCCTCTTTGGGGCCTTGCATCCTAATTCTGCTTACTGTTAGGCAGCAACAGCAAAAGTGCCTAGCCTAACGGTGAGGAGAATTCTGGCAGCGGCTGATGGGAGCTGGAGTCCACCAACATCTGGAGGGTCTCAGGTTCCCTTCCGCTGCTGTAAAATTATGGGTATTTATAATCCAACATGCAGAAAATGTTGAAACAAACAGGGCCTTGTTCCCGTTTCTGGTAGAACTGTTCATTTGCTAATAAAATTGTTTTATAGAATGACTGGAATTTATAGAATAAGTGGAATGCTCTTTTCTTGAACTTTTAATATTGCATCAACATATACCCAACCTGTAAATAACAAGTGTAGTATTATAAGGTGGCACCAGCAAGAATATAATTATTTGGGGAGCAATTGAAGAATGGGAACATAAACATTAATCTGCAATTAAGATTACTTTAAGGTATTTAGCATGATACAAGTTAGAGTTAGGGAAACAAGACAAAAAATAGAGTTGTTTTATTGAAAATTGGCAATTGTTTATTAAATATCAGAGTAGCAAAGCACCCACTTCAATCCTGCATTTAATCTTTTACAGAGTAACACCGACATGTTCTTTGAGCAATAAAGCATTTCTATATATGTGTTTGTAATTATCTGCAAAGGCATCACTAATTTTTGTGTGTATGTCTCTGATGAAATTTCACTGCAATAAGAACAGCAACAAAATCAGATGCAAGCTCAAGCCATTGCAGCCACCTAACTCTATCAGAAGCAAGGTCTTAGCCATTGTTCCTCAACCAGGTAATGCCTGGATTTGCTGAGATTGTATCAATTTGAGAAACGTCTTAAAATGTAACCTGCTGTCAGTTCTGGCACTGCACTTTGCTTTGTCACGGAGCCCTACAATCAAAATCTATCTATCCATCTGGGTGCTTTGTATGCATCCTTCATTGTCACAGAACATACACAATGTGCTTGTTATAGCCTGTAGCTTCCAGTAGCAGTCATAAGGCAACCATTTGATTTAGTTCTGCTTGCATGGGGTGTGTGTGGAGATCTTGCATTAAGAACCTGCAAAGGGCATACTAGTGTCAATCTATTTCCCACTCTTTCCCTTTCAACTACATCACTGTTGCCCTGTAACACACAGGAGAACAACAGTTGTGACACTGGGAGGAAAAAAAATCAAGCAAGAAAGAAGCCATCGCTCGATATAGGACCGTAATGTGCTAAAAACGCTGCAATCACACACTTGTGATTTATTTTGCAGTGGAAATAAAAGGTCATTTCCTTCTCCTCCTTTCTGAATTGCAATCACTCATCTCAGCGTACTTAGTGTGGAACTGAAGGAGGGGGAGATTTTGATATCACTTTCCATGTCAGTACACAATTTATACAAAACAATGAGAAAACTTCTGGATTCCCGTAATTGTGCACGTCGTTTCCACTGCCTTTGCGGATGCTAGATCATATTTCTAGGAATTCTGACCTGCCAGAAGAGGTCACAAAGAGCCGTGAATACTGTGGCATTATATAGGCTTTATTTTGGGGTTTTGCTCTACAAGATGTCACTCTGCTGGCTGACATATAAATGGTCAACATTTTTTCCAACCATTGTCGGAAAGCATATGACTCAGTTTACTGAGTAACTGGCAACTTTATCAAGAGAAAGAAATAAGCAACACTCAAAACAGATTCACATGTGTGTATGATTTAAGGACTTCGCAGATTACCTCAAGGAACCACTTCCATTTCAAGAATGCTACATTTCCTCCCTAAGTGTCCAATAAGCAATATATGGATGATAGAAATATGTGGTTATTTCTCCAGTTTCCAGGGCCATTTTACTTTGGAATTCAGGTTTGGAATGGGGCTGTGCAAGAACCAAGAGGGCCAACTGGATAATGCCCATGGCAGAAGAGGAGGAGGAGGAGGAGGAGGAGGAGGAGGAAGAGGAGGAGTTTGGATTTGATATCCTGCTTTATCACTACTCTAAGGAGTCTCAAAGCGGCTAATATTCTCCTTTCCCTTCCTTCCCCACAACACTCTGTGAGGTGAGTGAGGCTGAGAGACTTCAGAGAAGTGTGACTAGCCCAAGTTCACCCAGCAGCTGCATGTGGAGGAGCGGGGAAGCAAACTTGGTTCACCAGATTACGAGACTACCGCTCTTAACCACTACACCACACTGGCAGGTGATTGGCAGCACGTTCCTTCCTATCCAGAGGTGCCAGCTTCTGGGGGCTGAGCTGTTTTGGGCCTCCTCAATATCTTTTGTGAGAGAACTGGGGGGCCCCCAATGTTGAGGAGGAAGGGGAGATGGAGTGCGGTGCTGTTCCGATGGCCATCTCCTTCTCCTCCTGCTGTGGTGGTGGTACCAGGAGGAAGCCACCGTCTATTGAAGCCACATGACCACCGTGTTTGGCTCTGCCTTCTGGCTCCTCCAGACATCCTGATGTCATGCACGTGACATGCAGGACGTTTTATCGTGCATGATGTTGGCCCCTCTGATTGCCCTCATAAGCTGGTGTCTCTGTTCCTATCCAAATGGGCACCATGCAATGACTGGAGCCCTCATTGGTCAATAAGATAAATAGGAAAAGGAACACAAGAGGAAGGCAGCAGGGACAGCAGGGCGCTCACCTGCCAGAACTGAATCCTGGTGAGTTCCGGCTGGGGGGGAAAGGCCCTGGATATTTGTGAAGTTAGCACCCTCATCTCCAATGCTTCCCATAATGTGTTTCCTTAACTCTTTATCGCAAGGACAGAAGAGACCTAGGAGTGCGCTGGCATTGCGTCCCTAACGCACTGCAGTGTTCACACAGAGCAGACCTTTAGAAATTAAATAGAAGGGTCAGGTGCTACTATGGCTATCTCTTTTATCCAAATTTTTGACAGGAAAGGGCATTTGTTTTGTGATCAATCAAAACTGAAATGAATCAGAACCATTGGTTTCAGATGTTGTGAAATGAATTATCATGAGTTCTAAATGGTTATATTTCCATTCCCAGCTAATATATTTTATGCACAACTCATTTGTTTCTGTTTTCTCCTAGCAGCCAGAACCAGACAGATGGAGTTTATGGGGAGTGGGGAGAGCAGTATTTATTTTTTGTCACCCCACATGCCTTCCACAGGAGCCCAGCACAGCAAACAATAAAACAGCAACCCAATTTGTAAAAATGTGTTGTAATTTCATAGGAAAACTA
Organism: Podarcis bocagei; assembly: GCF_964188305.1. Lineage (NCBI taxonomy): Eukaryota > Metazoa > Chordata > Lepidosauria > Squamata > Lacertidae > Podarcis > Podarcis bocagei. The sequence goes on along the minus strand of NC_138136.1, from coordinate 16,862,640 downwards.
ACACAATAATTCTTGTGTCTGAATGCATCCTGAGTAGACCCATTAAAATAAATGGACTGAAGTTACTTGTGGCCAATGATTTCAATATGTCTACTCTGAGTATGACTCATGCTGGCTATCTGGAAGACGGACCATTAAATGAGTAGAGGATTTCAGTGTTTTATCAGTATTACTGCACTGGGAGTGCAGTGGGGAGGGCAATTTCTGCAGCTTAGATTTTCTATTTAATTTGTTTTGGACTCTGAATGTAATGCTTTTCTTTTTTTAAAAAAATACAAGCTCACCTCAAGGCCTTTACTAGCCTGTTCATTAAGCATGAATAATTTGAAAGGCCTTATCACTCTCACTTCCACATGTGCTTGGTTTCCAGAATGCCCTTCCTCCGTAATCCTGTGGTAGCAATGTCTGCCCAATATGTCATCATTAATCAAGGGTAATGGATAGAGAAGGCTCGTTTAGCTTTGAGATTCAACAATGAACAGTGCTTATACCGATGATGTGAAAACTTTATGTGGTCCACATGCTTCAAATGATTTATAACAACTTCCCACCACCACCCTCCAAACTGAACATTAGTATCTCCTCTAGATCTAAAACTCAGAATTATAGAATTGTAGAGTTGGAAGGGAGCCTGAGGATCGTCTAGTCCAACCCCCTGCAACATGCAGCTGTTCCGAATGGGATCATACTTTGCAACCTTGGTGTCCGGGACTGGTCTGAAGAGGAGGAATGGTGGAGTCCGTCCCCTCCTCCATCTACACTTCCCCAAGAAGAGAGAGACAGTATAGATTTAGAACAGTGGTTTGCAGAAGGGCATAGTTCAGAGGCTGCAGAGGGGTGAAGCTGGGAAATATTGGGGAGTGAGCAGGAGCAGGAAGAAGAAGCACCAGGGGAGAGATAGCTAACAGACTCAGTGTCTATTGAAAGCATTCCTGACTCCCCCCTCCCAGGACCAGGCGTGCCTTGAGAGTAGTAGAACAGAAAGCTCAGAGGCAGAAAGCACAGATCAGCTGGTGCAGGGGTGACGTAGAATAGGAGCGAATGAGGGGGTGGGACTTTACTTGGAGCAACACCATTATCTAAGAGAAACCACATTCCTTTGTCTCTGTGAATACTGAATAAACTACTTGATAGGAACTCTTCTTGTTTTTCTGCTTCTTGGCATCCCACCATGGGAGGGATAGGATTCCCTGAAGCCTTGACACTTGGCATTATCAGCACCATGCTCTAACCAGCTGAGCTATCCAGGTTTCCAAATACTGCTTCCTTCATGTATAGGAAGCACTGGAGCCTATGACACTGACTTCTACCAAGCCACACCAGTAGTCAGTTGAGCATAACAGGGCCGATGAGGACTCTAGAGGAGGCAGACACCTTCTCTTGCCCTATCTGGTGATGTCAGGGGTTGAATCTGGGAGCTTGTGCATTCCAACGATGTACTATGCCATTCCCATATATAATAATAATAATAATAATAATAATAATAATAATAATAATAATAATAATAATAATAATAATAATAATTTTATTTATATCCCGCCCTCCCCAGCCGAAGCCGGGCTCAGGGCGGCTAACAACAATATGATGCATAAATATTCTTTGTAAAGATAAACCTTAAAATTATACAGTAGGTAATACTGAGAGATGATTAGCATATGGAATTATTATTATTATTATTATTATTATTATTATTATTATTATTATTTATATCCTGCCTTGCCTGGTCAAAGCTGCGCTCAGAGCGGCTAACAACAAGTAAAAATAGCACAGTGTACATAAAATCACACAGTCAATTAAAATACATTCTGAAATCTCAGAATGTATTTTAATTAATTGACTGTGTGATTTTGGAATTCAGACCGTGCTTTGGAATTCAGACCGTGGGTAGCCAAAAAATTAAGATTGCAATTTGGAAGACAATTGGACTTTTTAAAATTTTTATTTTTTTTATTTTTATTGGATTGGATTTGATATATTAATTGGTTGTTCTTATTGGAAAATTAATAAACGCTTTTAAAAAATACATTCTGAAATCAATTTAGAATCAAATTAATGGCAACCATTGGGCTAGAGTTCTATGAGGATTACAGAAGGAGAGAGGGGGTCAGACTGTGCCTTGGCCAAAGGCCTGGTGGAACAGCTCCATCTTGCAGGCCCTGCGGAAAGATGTCAAGTCCCGCAGGGCCCTAGTCTCTTGTGACCGAGCGTTCCACCAGATCGGGGCCACAGCCGAAAAAGCACTGGCTCTGGTTGAGGCCAGCCTAACCTCCCTGTGGCCCGGGATCTCCAAGATGTTTTTATTTGAAGACCGTAAGGTCCTCCATGGGACATAACAGGAGAGGCGGTCCTGTAGGTACGAGGGTCCTAGGCTGTATATAGATCTTTAATGAACAGAGAAGAGGCTGCTGTGGAAATGATCAGTCACTGCATCCAACTGTTTCAGTTGCAGAAGTGGGGGGGGTCTTGCTTTTTGCGGGGTGGAGGGGTGGAGGAAGTCAGTGTGGAAATATTTGCTTTCCCCCTGCTGCTGAATGGGATGAATGGGAAAGACCCAAATTGCTCCTTTTATACAAATTCAAATGCATGCAGGAGAGGACTACTTTTGATCTCATTGATGCAGAATATTTTAAAGCTTAGTGTTCAATTGCAGCCAGAACTTTCCTGCTAGGAATAATGAATATACAATTAGAAAAAGACAATATATGATCACAACGACTTTTATATGCACAAAGATGGACAGTCATACCTCATGTTGCATCCGTTTCAGGTTGTGTGTTTTTTCTTGCGTCCCGTGGCAACCCGGAAGTACCTGGGTTTCACCACTCACACATGCACAGAAGAGCCAAACTGCGCTGCGTGCCTGTGCAGATGCGGTGCTTCGAGTTGTGGGCCTTACACGTTACGGACAGGCCTCCAGAATGGATCCTGTCCATAACACGAGGTACCACTGTATTGGATTTAGCGGAGATAGCAAAGTTGACATATTTAACTAGATAAAAATCTAACTGTCAATATTTACTAAAGACTGGAAATTCTTTATAGATTGAAAAAGAAAATGAACTTATGACATCTGGGTTTGAGAATTTAAGAAAATATTGGTTTCTAGAAAGTGGAAATGTTGGGTGTTATCTTGGAGTGGATGTTTTGAATAATTTACTATATATAACTAACAGATGAACAATCAGAAGTTTTCTTTTTTCTTTCCTCTTTTTTCTTTTCCTTTTTTAACATGTATTTTTATTTAGATTGGTATTTTATATTTGAAAAAATATATATTGGATATTAACCTTGGTATATTTTCTTTCAAACATTAATAAAAATTATTGTAAAAATAATACTTTGAATGGGGAGAAAGTGGATTAACAGCTAAGTAATGCTCAAATGTGGACAGACCCAAATATAAAAACACAAAACAAAAACGGACCGCTTCCAGCTATAGAAAAGCAGATTTCCCTGCCTCTCAACATTCTGAAAAACCTTTTGTGCTTTGCAACCTTCATATGGAGAAGTACATCCTAGATGTGGAACACACACACACACATCTTCTCCTCCCTTCCTTCTCCCCACTGTAAGAGCTCTTTTTTTCTTTCATCTTCATCCTTCCTTTATTGTGTCTGGTCAGTTTTTTGACAAAATAAATTCCCCTGCTGGGAGAGCCTAGCCTGTAATCATGTGAGACATATGTTTTCTTTGGGCTATAATATAGCCGCTATATTATTAACACAAACAAATGGAAAATAAATCCTGATGTCTTACTTGTATTAAACAGCAGCATAAAAGCACTAAACTATGATGTATAGCTGGGGAAATCTATACCGTGTTGCATGCTACGCAGTAACTTGGCAAAAAATGTATGTGCAAGCTGGCTGGTGGCTAAATGTCACAACTTTTTGGCTTCACAAAAAAAGATTATAATAATATGATCTATCCCATTCATCATGTCTCTCTTTCTGTGAGCATGACACAAAGGAGAGGGTCTTCAGTTGCCATAAGGAAACACTTTCTGGTGTGTTGAACTAGGACCTGGGAGACCATTGTTCAAATCCGCACTCAGCCACAAAGCTCAATGGGTAACCTTGGGCCTATCACCATCTCTTAGTCTCACCTTACAGGGTGTCAGGAACCCTGCTGAGGGCTGCTGCACTGAGGAGGAATGGTGGGAGCCATCTTCCCAGGAGCAGGAAGACAGTATGGATTTGGAACAGTGGTTTGCAGTGGGGCATAGTTCAGAAGGCAGAAGCTGGGAAATACTGGATGGGGAGCAGCTAGGAGAAGAAACATTGGGAGAGAGAGGGTTGACAGATTCACTGTCTCTGGAAAGCATTCATCTGCTCTCCCCAAGGTTAAGAAGAGCTGAGAAAGTGGCAGAACAGAAAGCACACAAAGCACAGAGGGGTCAGGTTCAGATTATAAGATGTAGAAGTGACATAGATTAATAGGGACGTTAGAGGGTGGATCCTTAATTGGGAACACCACCATTTCTAGAAGATGGGTTCTTTGTTCTCTCTCTGTGATTATTAAAGTTTCTAACTGGTAGGAAGACTCATTTCCCTTTGTTCTGCTTGTCTCCTGCTACGGTGGGAGGAAGCCGTTGTTGTTCTGAAGATGAAATGGACAAGAGGAGAGCCATGTACACCACCTTGAGCAACTTGGAAGAAAAGGGTGTTGTATAAATGTAATAAATAAATAAAACTAACAATAAATGTGCCTATTAACCGTACATGGAACAACACACAGAATAGAGAAAACATGGAAATTGCCCCTCCCCAGCACATTACTGCATGGAAAGCAATAGCTCATGCTTCAAGTTTGAGATTCCATTGGCAGAGTTCCCCCTTGTGAGGTTGGAGAACTTTAACCCCATGTCATTCAATAACCCGCAGTATCTTTTCAAAAATTAAACTGAAACAACTTAGTGAATTTGAATACAACCAATGCATGTTTCTTATATTTCCCTAGCTTTTGAGTTACATCCACATACTTTGGGGGGGGGGGATGCTATGACAAGATTTGATGCCTTAAAAAAAATTATCCTGACATTTTAAATGATACTTAATAAAATTGTTCCCAGTGTGTCTTCACAAAGACATAATCTGCAGTGGGTTGTCATTGCCCAATAATGTAGTGTCTTCTTTCGAATGTAGGATGTAATATTATTCTGTCTGAGATTTTCGTACCTGACAGCCCTGCATTTCACAATTGCATTTCCTATTGCTGAACTGTAACATGATTAAGAAACATGCAAGTCAAAGAAGAGGAGACAAAATTGTATGCTACTTTCCCAATCTGTGCAGAATCGACTGCTTTGAGTTCCTAAGTGGTTTCTTTTTAAAGCAAGGCAAGATAAATATTATCAGTTATTACGATCCACTGAAATCTCTGGGAGACCTGGCTTCAAATACTTACTCTGCAACAAAGCTCACTAACAATGCTGTCTTAGATGTTCCTACTCAGAAGTAAGTACCATGGAGTTTAATTATGCTTACTGTTAGTTAAGTGGATACAGGATTGCAACCTAAGTGATCTTGGGCAAGTCCTCTCACAGGAACCCCAGCTACCTTTGCCCTTCCTGCTTGGAAGAGGAAATGCTATAATTTTGATTCATTGATAAATGCAATGGGAATTGTGAGCCCCAGGGGATTTCCAGACTATGCAAGATCTCTAGTAATCCCTATCTGCTAACTGCTACATTAGTAGGATCCATTCCCCCCCCCCGACTCTGTGTATTTAATTTTCTTCTCAACATTTCTATTCCACCTAATTTTCCAAAGAAACAATGAGTGGATAACAAATCCACAGAGATAAACAGTGCAGTCCCTATAGAAATTGCTGAACTACAACTCCATCGTCCTTGACCACTGGCTATGCCATACCCTCCAAGTGTCCCCATTTCCTAAGAACAGTCCTGGAATTGCGAAAGCCATCCTGGCTTCTGATTTGATCCTGGAATATCTCTATTTCCCCCGGCATCGCTGAGCTCGGGGGGGGGGGGGAGCCGGTGCTTGTCCTGAGTGAAGATCGTGGGGCTGGTGGCTGCAAGGAGCATCCCATTGCCTCTCCATGGCTGCTGCTTCTGGCCTCCTCCCTCGGCCAGCTCATATCAGCTGCTGGAGAGTGGGCAAGGGGGAAGAGAGACTCTGTCTCCAAGGCACCCTTGTGATGCGCCAGCTCTGAGGGACAAGTAATCAAACAATTAAACCCCTGTGTTGCTAACAATAGTCAGTAATATCCAAGGCAACACGATGACCAAATACGATATGATACAATATCAATATACACTCTTTTTATAATATGAAATATATGAAATCACATAAACAGAAAACTTATGAATCTCTGAAAGTCACAAAATATGCACTCTTAATGGATTCTCTTGAAAACATAGAACCAAATAAACATAAGTCTTATAAGTCTCTGAAAGTCTTTGAAGACTATGCAAGTTTCTGAAAGAAGCAATGTATCAGATTCTTATCTGGTGAAAACAGGCTTTGTTTGCGTGGACAGGCAGAGTCCCCAGATCCCAAGCGGTCGTCCCCCCCGTCCCCCCCATTATGTGTAATAACGACTCAAGACAACGTGCTATGGGATTAAATTGGCCACAACTTTATTAAATTTCAAATGTGGGTAGACCTTGGCTCAGGCATTGGGCGTTCTCCCTCCCCAGTCCCCAGCTGGGGACCTAGGGAGCATCAGGGTTATCCAGTGTGTGTGTGTGGGGGGGATGGGCCAGCTCTGGAGAACATATGTTGAAGCAGAGATAGCCGCCCCCGTTACGCCGCTGCCGCAGGGGAGAGCAATGACGACCTTTCGGTGTACGGTCAAAGCCTCCCTTCAGAAACCCCTTTAACGGTGAACCCTGGTATCACCGCCGCAAAGAGGAAGATGGGCTAAAGGATTCCGCCCAAGGCCTGATACTGCCAAAGTTGTGATGTTTTGCTACGGGAAAGGCGAAACCTGCCAATGCAGGGAAATTCCTTTCCGGCCCTTTAACAGCGACCTTAACGTAGCAACGCCCGCATACCTGTGAAGAAAAGTTAACCTGCAAAACCTATGAAGAAAAGTTAACCTGCAAAACCTATGAAGAAAAGTTAACCTGCAAAGGAAGACATTAACTGAGGGTGGGTAGGGTGGGAGAAGCTCTGGAGCCAAGTGAGGATTCCCAGGTAAGATCCTCCCTCTATTGTGTGGGCAGGTAATCCCTCCCCCTACCTGGCCTGGTCTCCTTGGCAACGCTTCCCCCAGGTGGGAGTGGACAACTGACTGAGGTAGGCGGAGACCTCCAGGTATCCCACCTGAGGGAAGGCAAAGCCATGCCTATGCTGTTGGGGCCGCTCCAGATCTAGGGGCTGCACGCGTCCATGGAAAGGGCGCCCCCCATTTTAAGCAGGGAGCGGTCATTATGGCTGAAGTAGTTCGCAAACAGACGTTGTGAACAGTGATTCCGGATATGCCCACTGTTTCATGGAATTCTTCTTCAGCACAGCAGAAGGATACAGAAATGCTTCATAAACTATAAAAGAATATTGAAACAATGACCTGCATATGCATGGTAACTGCAATAAACTCGAAATATTATCATCTATACACATAAACTATAATGTCAAAATAATGTGAAATAAAACCAAAGGTGCATACCCCATCTATATATTGAATGGAAAAGTATAACAACAATTGCTGAGGAGCAGTGGTCATAAAGTTATGTAGTTACTGCTACTGACTGTATGTTATTAAAGATATAAGAAGCCGACCCCAGGTGGTGCTCATAACAGGGAGATTCATAAGTTTTCTGTTTATGTGGTTTCATATATTTCATATTATATAAAGGGTGTATATTGATATCGTAGCATTGTATTTGGTCATCGTGTTGCCTTGAGCTCTGAGGGACAGGCAAAGGGAAGGGGCACCTTGAGCTGGAAGAAAGGGGGAGCAAAGCAGTTCACGAAGAAGTCTTGATATAAAACAGCAGCAGCAACAGCAACAACAATGCTTTGTGCATCTGTGTCTACTCTTGCCCCTTTCTAGAATTTATTTATTGGTGTGTGTTTTTCTTTTTGTAAATTGAAATATACTCAGAGTCGAGAGTGGATTTCATGCTCTTTATTCCACTCATAGTGGTGAGGAGGAATGGAAGTTCCCCCAGAATGTCTGCTTTATATACATTATTTACACAATGGGCCCCACGTGATTGGCTAATTCCGGGATTCACCTGTAGGCCAATCAGGTTGTGGATTCACTTCCACCTGGAGCTGGATTGGGTGGCTCCTGTGGACCAATCAGACTGCTGCATTCTGAATCCTATTGTTCTAGGGCCAATCAGACTGCTGCCTTTTGGATCCTATTCAACTCAGTACATAACATAAATCTACCAAACAATATAATAAACAATAGCCAGGATTAAGGAGTTTTCTCTGGACGGTGGGGGGCATGTGTTCTGTGCTCTGTTGATTAAATGGTGGTGACACTTGATCTCCTTTTGATAGGAAATGCTCATGGGGGGGGGGGGGAGAGACACCAAAAAATGTGGGGTCACGGAACGTCAGTTGGAGGGTGAGTGAGAAATGTCCCTATTTTCATCCTAGGAATGTTGGAGGATATGCTATGCTAGCAGGGGTTCATGTTGTAGCTAAGGTTTCTTATTGGCTACTGTTCATGGCTAAATTCTCTCGTCGCTAACAAGTTCAGGCGGCAAGCTAAGCCAAATGGGGCTTAGCACAACACAGAGCAAAAAGGACTGGGGAGGAGAAAAGCAGCTATAAGCTCTTCACCAAGAGTACAGTGGTACCTCGGGTCACATACGCTTCAGGTTACATATGCTTCAGACTACAGACTCCGCTAACCCAGAAATAGTGCCTCAGGTTAAGAACTTTGCTTCAGGATGAGAACAGAAATCGTGCTCTGGGGGGCGCGGCAGCAGCAGGAGGCCCCATTAGCTAAAGTGGTGCTTCAGGTTAAGAACAGTTTCAGGTTAAGTACAGACCTCCGGAACGAATTAAGTACTTAACCTGAGGTACCACTGTACAGTGGAACCCTGGTTGTCCAACACTTCGGAAGCCGCACATTTCAGAACCCAAATACCGACAACCTGGAAGTGAATGCTTCCATTTTTGAACATGCTTCAGAAATAAAACCGCTTCCGAGGTGTGTTTCTCTATTTTTTAAATGGAATTTGCCGACTGGCAAATTGTGCCTCGGTTGTTGAACGTTTCAGAAGTCGAATGGACTTACGGAACAGATTACATTCAACAACCAAGGTTCCACTCTATAGACATTTGCATGGTCCTGGTAATTCATAGTGTTGTGCAAACCAGGCCAGTAAGTAGCAGCAGCAACAGTAAGATCTGTAAAAGTTAACGGTACTCCTTGTAGCAGCAACAGAGGATGGAAGTGATTAGATGATATTCTGTTTCTCAAAGCCATCAGCAGTATTAATGCTCCTAACCACAACCACTGTTCTTCCCTTTTTGCAATTTAGGCTAATGATCTTTTGTGCAAGGGAATACAACGCCCATGCAAATATCAATCTTGCAAAGTTCACTAGAAAACCTTACGCTTCTTTTTCCTCCAGCTCTTAGCGGGAATTGATATTAACTAAATTGCTGAGTGACAACATTTGTCCTGCAGCCATCGAGAGTGTGGCAACCCAATAGGAACTTGGTGTCTCCGCCACCAATACAGGGAGGCTTTCAGGCTGTCAAGCAATTAAGTGGACCTGAATAATCCTATGTAATTAAGCCGCTTACTGCATAATTATCTTTATTTTAAATGTGTCTTTTGATGAAACATCTGTTCCCTGCTTGAGATTTTTTGAAAAGAGGTACCAGGGCACATGATGAAAATGGTGCTTGCAAGACCGTCACGTGCGGGCTTTGATGCTCAGCTCCTCAGTGACAAATGTTGTCATTTGTTCCGTCTTTTGCATGCAAGAGGCAGGTGGTGTAGCAGCCGTGGCCTGCTCTCTCTGACTTCCATCCTCACTGCAGCTGCCTTTCATATTGTTACCCCCAGCAATAATCGCTTTTGACAATCAAAGCTGAGGATCGCTGCATGGTCAAGTGGGATGGGGGCAAGCACAATGTTTGTGGAGCAGTCAAAGGCAACTGAATCTACAGGAGATCAGGGGAAAGCAAAAAGTGGGGGACACTGGAAAGGAGAATCTCCCATCCATTTTGTACCACAACAGTGAAATGTTTCCCTAGAGCTCTTGGACCCAGAACATTTCCTTAAGTTTCTTTTTCTTCTTCCGTAAGGAAAAGGTGCTTAATGGCTCCTGAAATATACTCAGAGTCGAGCGTGAATTTCATGCTCTTTATTCAGGTCATAGTAGCAATGAATGAAACTTTCCCCAAAACGTCTAGCTATATATACATTATTTACACAATGGGCCCCGTGTGATTGGCTTATTCCGGGCTGCTCCTGTAGGCCAATCAGGTTGCGGATTCACCTCCTCCAGAAGCCTGATTGGCTGCTCCCGCAGACCAATCAGGTTGCTGATTCACTTCATCCAGGAGCCTGATTGGCTGCTCCTGCAGGCCAATCCGGTCGCTGATTCACTTGCACCTGGAGCTGGATTGGGTGGCTCCTGCAGACCTATCAGACTGCTGCATTCTGGATCCTATTGTTCTAGGATTCAGCTCAGTACATAACAGCTCCCTTCCACCACATTAGTTGAACTACCAACTTCCCCAGTTTCTAAGTCCCATTGATTTCAATGGGTCTACTTAGGGCTTTTTTTTTTCAACCGGAACTCAGTTCTGGCACCTCTCAGGTGGTCCCCATTGCCTTTCTAAGAGAACAAGGGTTCATGGTGAGTTCTGCACCTCTTTTTCTAGAAAAATAGCACTGGACTGTCTGCTGAAAGTGGGCCCAGATCTAGTCCTATGATGGTGATAGATAGAGATGGGGTGGACAATCCTGTCACTAGTTGCTTTTATTTTAAAAGTACTGGTGTATGGTAACAAGAACATGACTTCATCCCCTGCCCACCCTATCTCACCATTGAGACTTCTGGATATTTGCTGGGGGGTAGAGATGTTCCAATGGAACCTACACACATTGAGTTCACCATGCCAATACTTATTTTGTCCATTCAATCTTATTATTGATCAGCAGTAAGAGAGCAGCCCTCCTTCATGTGGAATATAAGCTGATGCCTTATAAGAAGACAGGCTATTGGTCCCTCTAGCTCAGTATTGTCAACGGTGACTGGTGGAAGCCATCCTGCACTTCAGACAGGGGTCTCTTCCAGCCCACCTGGAGATGCTGAACCGGGGACCTTCTGCATGCAAATAAAATTGCCACTGAGCCACAACCCTTCCCTGAGCTACAGCCTGTCCCTTTGGGTGATATTTTTTCTAATATCATCCTGGAAGTGCTACAGGAGAACGTACACTTCATTCTGCTAGCCTGAGAAGCCGCTCTTTGACTCCTGTAATCCAAGACACTTTGAAGAACATGTTTGGCTTCTGGCTTCCTCCTCAGCTTCTCTCAGTCCGGCACGGAGTGCTTTCAAGAACCTCCTAGACACTGACAGAAGCCAGAAGCGAAACCTCTGCATGAACTACCAGTTTAATTTGATAGGACAGAACTCCTTGATAAGACACATCCAAACAGTTAAGCTGTCTTTAAACATCTATTGAGCTTTCGTTCGTCCATGCGGTTGTATCAGCTGTTTAACATGGCCCAAAGTGAGCACAACAATCTCTGAGAGTTCTCAGGCAGCATCAAGCTCTGAAATGTTTTGGAAGGCATGTGTTTCAAACAGCAACTCACCACCAGTGCTAATTACTGTCATGCATACTGTTTGCACAGCAAACACTGATGCACTGTGCTTTGCAGTGGAAACCATTTGGTTGGTGATGTTGGCAGACTTCCTGGCTTTTCATCTGTCATGCCAATGTGCACTAATACCACCATTATGATGTTATTTATGAGCAACAAAGCTTTGTTCTATTTTTGTCCAGCTAAGCCCTGTTCTAATTTAGTTTTAGAGTTTAAAATGCCTCTGAAAATCCCCTTTAGTGAAACAGATCTCCAGATTTTATTTTATTGTATTTTATTATAAAAACTTACCCACTGCTTTGTTCAGTATTCTAACTCTCAAGGTGGCTAACAATGCATAATACAGAATGTATCTTTGCAGTAATTCAATCGGACAATTGACACATTTAGCATTTATTAGGTGACAACACTTGTGTTCCACTATAGGAGATTGACATGGAATGAATGTTCTTGATATGATATCTCCCACCCCCACCCCACTTTCTATTATAAAAATGGGTAAAGCCCTTTGGAGATAAATAGAGACACAACTAAATTTAAGCTACCAACCCATAATACATAGGTTAGATGTTCTACCTTGGTCTTCAGAGGCCTTTGGCTTCTTCTCCAAGGCTGGGGGGGAGGGGCTGGAAGATGCAAAATCCAGCCAAGAAGCATAGGAACATAGGAAATGTCCTCATACTGAGTCAGGCCATTAGTTCATTCATTTGGTATTGGCTACTGGTCCCTGCTCCTGCACACCTAGCAGTTCAAAGGCACGTCAAAGTGCAAGGAGATAAATAGGTACCGCTCCGGCGGGAAGGTAAACGGCGTTTCCATGTGCTGCTCTGGTTCGCCAGAAGCAGCTTAGTCATGCTGGCCACATGACCCAGAAGCTGTACACCGGCTCCCTCGGCCAATAAAGCAAGATGAGCGCTGCAACCCCAGAGTCAGCCATGACTGGACCTAATGGTCAGGGGTCCCTTTACCTTTACCTTTTTACTGGTCTACTTTACTATACACCATGTTGGGCTGCCTTGAAAGCTGCTTTGGAAGGAGAACTGCCTCCTGGGAACACATTACACCTGTGTTGAAAAAAAAATTCCTGGCTGCTTATACGCTACTGGGCTAGAGTGTGCACACACTACGCTGCCTGAAAAATTTTATACATCACTTGGGAAGATAGGTGAACTAATGCAAGTGTACTGGAAGAAGCAAAGATCACCAGTGTCAGAGCAATGATTCTTTAACATCAACTTCGTTGGACTGGTCATGTTGTGCAGATGCCTGATTATCATCTTCCAAAGCAACTACACTATTCCGAACTTAAAAATGGAAAGCGTAATGCTGGTGGTCAATAGAAGAGGTTCAAATACTGTCTCAAGGCAAATCTCAAAAAATGTAGTATAAACACCGACAATGGGAAAACATTGGTCTGTGAGTGCTCCAATTGGAGAACAACCTTTACTAAAGGTGTCATGGGTTTTGAAGATGCTCGAACTCAGGACGAAAGGGAGAAACATGCTAAGAGGAAGGCACTCTTGGTAAACCCTCACCGTGATCAACTCCCACCTGGAAACCTGTGTCCCCACTGTGGAAAGACATGCTGATCCAGAATTGGCCTCCACAGTCACTTACGGACTCACTGTTAAAACCATGTTTATGGAAGACAATCTTACCCGGCTACGAGTGATCGCCAAAGAAGAAGAAGACTAGAATCAAGCTCCTGTCCTGATGGACACAGGTCAGTCCTTCTTGTCTCTGAGGGGATGTGGTTGGCGGAAGGGAAACAGGTAGTCCAGCCTAGGCTTGGTGGTGAGAGGGGGGACATGAGCCAGAGCAGGGCAATGCCCCCACCTCACCCGATGGACATGGCCTGTGGCTATTGGCTTGTGCCAGCGTTCTTCATTAGCCTCTTGGTAAACCGCTGTGAGATCCTTGGATGAAGGATGGTATAGAAATTCAATCAATAAGTTTATCATAGGTGCATTAATAAGTCCATTCCATTTCATTTCTACATAAATCTGTGGCTTTAAAAAAAGGCACTTTGTGCACATTTTACCCTCAAATGTGTATTTTGTACACATTTTATCCTAAAATACACGTTTATAAACTAAAACATGTATGTTGTAATGTTTTGATACTTTTTTTGAGCTGAGAACCAAATTGCAAAATTTGGAGAAGTGTGAAAACCGAGAGAAATAGCGGCGTTCCAATCTGTGCAGCGGAACTGCTAAGTGCAAAAAGAAAGTCGGGTTGATTACTGAATGAAATCCTCCAGCATCCCTCGTGCGAAATGCTTTAATAAGATCTTAAGGGATCTTAATAATAAGATCAGGACATTGACGTAATTCTTACACTATGTGTATTGTACATACAAAATATTGTACATGGGGCTGCCAGGCTTCATTGCATCATTGTACACTAATTGTATATCAGTGTGATGATTTACCACATTGCTTAACCCAAGGTGGGAGTTGTGATTTAAGTGAGGGTCTTCCCCATTTCAGTTCCTCACTCTTTCTACTCTGACCACACTGGCTACTCTTAAAATAATCTACTTTTTTGCTGAAGGACTTCAAATAGAACCCAGAAAGCCCACCGCAAACCATTTAAAAAGCATTAAAAGTTATAGAGCTGGTCGCCATTTGAGCAAGATCCCCATCAAAGCCAGCTGAATGTGAGTGAAATCTGAACAGTAAGACATAATGTTTTTAAATTTCAATTAGGACAAGTGCCCTTTACATCTTTTGAGATAAAAGAAATAAAAATGACAGTAGAACAGTCATGAATATGTTGGATCCATACAAGCTTTTAAATATAATTTCCGCTTGTCAACATTATTCCAGACATTTTTATTACTAAAGACGGGATCAATTTTGGTAAAATGGATTTTATGAACGCTTAGCAATCCTACACCCAAGGATAACATACTTTCACTGTGTGCAGAACGTTGCACTTAAAGGTTTCCGAATGCTGATAGTAGTGTTTTGCTTTACCAGAAAGGATGTAAATGGTTTTTTGTTTGAGAGAGAGAAATTGATATGACTGAACTCATAGCACTATATACTCCTGAGCACATGCAGCTATTTCATAGAATCATAGACTCGTAGAATTGTAGAGTTGGAAGGGAGCCTGAGGATCATCTACTCCAGGGGTCTGCAACCTTTAAGACAAAAAGAGCCACTTGGACCCGTTTCCGAAGAAAAAAAACTGGGAGCCGCAGAACTCGTCATTATAAAAATAACTTTTTTGTCACTTTTTATTATTTCTTTGTTTGACCCCTCAGAATTACTCCTCCTCATAGAAATAAACGTTAAATTAACAAGTTACATTTTTTTTGTGTGTGTTCTTCACTCCCCTTCAAAACAGTGACCAGAGTACATGCCCCCTTTCAATGCATTGACCAGCGTAAATGCCCCTTACAATGTAGCGGGCGGGCGGGAAGGTGACGTCGGGATGGTGACGTCACAGCCAGTACAGCGCCTGCCACAGTGGGGAGTGTCGGGGCGCACAATGCGCCTCCTCCCCTCGCTAGTATCCGCCCCGGAGCCGCGGCAAAGGTGTAAAAGAGCCACATGCGGCTCCGGAGCCGCGGGTTGCAGACCCCTGATCTAGTCCAACCCCCTGCAATGAAGGAATATGTAGCTGTCTCATACGGGGATTGAACTACAACCTTGGCATCACCAGCACCAAGATCTAACCAACTGAGCTATTACTCAAGCAGACCCTACTAAGGGGCTTCTTAAGGTGTGCTACCACAATAGAGCTGATGTAGTCAACATCTGCCCTCCAGCTGTTGGTGGTCTATAATTCCCTTCACCCCTGACTATTGACCATGTTGTATGGGACTTACAAAAGTTGTAGTCCAACAACATCTAGAGCAGCAGTGGGGAACCTCTGGCCCTCAGAACTAATTCGGTCCTCCAAGTATCCCAATTTGGCCCACAGGGCTGCTTCAGGCAAGCCATGCTCACCTGCCCGACACCAAAGACGCAACCAGGTTTGTACACACCTGTGCTTTTGCAGGTACCACCGATCAGCTGATCATTGGTACCTGCAAACCATTGGGCCCACACAGCTTGATTTCAAGCTGTAGGCAAAAATGGGTCACTCGATGTGATTGTGATTGACAGGTCTTGACCCCAGAGGCTGAATAGAGAGATCAGGCTGCAGAGAGACCTGACTATGAAGAAACAAAGAAAAATGGCAGCGAATAGGGAAGAGAACATGGGAAGAGGCAAAAGGGAGTATGGTTCGGAGAACAGGCTGCAAAGGAAATAGCAGACCCTCCGAGTGTCTCTATTTTCCAGGGACAGTCCCAGATTTACCGAAGCTGTCCTGGTTTCTGATTTGATCCCGGAATGTCCCACTTTTCCTTAGGACGTCCCTATTTTCATTGAAGAAAAGTTGGAGGGTATTAAATAGTGCATTATAGCAAAAGAAGAAGATGGGGCGGGAGAGGTATCTCCTGCTAACAAACCATTTAATAAGCATATTAAAGTGGTCCTCAGAATGATGTCCTTTGAGCATTCCTGCAGGACTTCCTTGAGACTACAAAGGCTAGGTACCTGTTTTTCAAAAAAGCACAGCTGGCTCCTTTGAACACATGCTAGTACTTTTTTTGAAGCTATGGTCTTGCATTTATCATGGCACAATTCCATTGATATTCCAATCTTATGAACTTCAAAGGGCTTGCACACGAAACGAAAAGGAGGAGAGATGTCTCTTCTTCCATCTTGATACTAAAGAGCAGGGATGGGATGCCTTAGGACCAGGGCCAGAATGTGGCCCTCCAAGTCTCTCTCTCTGACCCTTGTGACTCATAGAATCATAGAATAATAGAGTTGGAATAGACCACAAGGGCCATCGAGTCCAACCCCTTGCCAAGCAGGAAACACCATCAGAGCACTCCTGACATATGGTTGTCAAGCCTCTGCTTAAAGACCTCCAAAGAAGGAGACTCCACCACACTCCTTGGCAGCAAATTCCACTGTCGAACACTCTTTCTAGGCCACAGCCTCTCTCTTCAGACCATGCCTCTAACTGGTTCTGCTGTGGGCTTTTGGCTGGCTGGAATCGCTACAGTTTCTAGGATAAACACCAGATATATCGGGAGCAGAAAATCAAAGGGCTTATGTAACCAAGCATTCGCCCTGATTTGTTTGAACAAAGTTTGCAGGGACGTTTTACAATGTCACCTGCTTGTGGAGCATTCATTCTGATTTGTTGGCAGGGACAGTTGCATTAAGCAATTGTCACTCCACACTTCCCATTGCCCGTTCCAGTTATGTCAAAGGCCAACCCTGCTCCCCTATGAAGCTGGTTTGTTGTGCAGGAGCACCCAATCCACTTCATCTGCACAACCTGAAGTTGCTGGAAAACTCTTGAATCCCAAATACAAAGCAACAAAAGTCTAGAAGCAGCTCATCTTCGCTTTACTTCCATTTTCTGCAAAGCATTTAAAAAATGTGCTATACAGTGGTACCTTGGTTCTCAAACACCTTGGTACTCATAGAATCATAGAATCATAGAGTTGGAAGAGACCACAAGGGCCATCGAGTCCAACCCCCTGCCAAGCAGGAAACACCATCAGAGCACTCCTGACATATGGTTGTCAAGCCTCTGCTTAAAGACCTCCAAAGAAGGAGACTCCACCACACTCCTGGGCAGCAAATTCCACTGTCGAACAGCTCTTACTGTCAGGAAGTTCTTCCTAATGTTTAGGTGGAATCTTCTTTCTTGTAGTTTGGATCCATTGCTCCGTGTCTGCTTCTCTGGAGCAGCAGAAAACAACCTTTCTCCCTCCTCTATATGACATCCTTTTATATATTTGAACATGGCTATCATATCACCCCCTAACCTCCTCTTCTCCAGGCTAAACATGCCCAGCTCCCTTAGCCGTTCCTCATAAGGCATCGTTTCCAGGCCTTTGACCATTTTGGTTGCCCTCCTCTGGACACGTTCCAGTTTGTCAGTGTCCTTCTTGAATTGTGGTGCCCAGAACTGGACACAGTACTCCAGGTGAGGTCTGACCAGAGCAGAATACAGTGGCACTATTACTTCCCTTGATCTAGATGCTATACTCCTATTGATGCAGCCCAGAATTGCATTGGCTTTTTTAGCTGCCGCGTCACACTGTTGACTCAAAAAATTGGAACCCAAACACTGCAAACCCGGAAGTAAATGTTCCAGTTTGCAAACTTTTTTCGAAACGTGCTCCGTTTTGAGTGTTATGCTTCCGATTTGAGTGCCACACTTCTGTTTTGAGTGTTACGCTAAGGTCTGTCTGTTTTTGCTATTTATTTTTGTTTTTGCGGCTCCTTATTTTTTGTGTGACTGTGTGGAACCCAGTTCAGCTACTGGTTGATTGATTGATTGATGGTGTGACTGCAGTACATTGTTTATTGCTTTCATTTTATGGATCAATGCTCTCGTTAGATAGTAAAATTCTTGTTAAATTACTCTTTTAGGGGTTGTATTTAAAGGTCTGGAATGGATTAATCCATTTTGCATTACTTTCTATGGGAAAGCATGCCTTGGTTTTGGAACAGACTTCCGGAACGGATTAAGTTTGGAAACCAAGGTACCACTGTGCTGTGGCTTACGTGAAGGTAACTGTTTATATCGGGCACCAAATGAATTATTTTCCTACAGAGAGTGATAATTTGTCTTTCTGTTGACTCATGCCCAGGGTCAGAAAAGCAAGAGAGCTAAACCTGATCGTTCTCTTTGAAAGAGCCAGCTGTCTTTGTTTGCTTAGAGAGATGAATGTAATTTGGTTTAGACAATGTTTCACATCCACCGTTTCCCTTATTACATTAGATCAATGAGGTTCCATATTTACTGTAGATGCTGTATGTAGATCTTGCATCTGTTTAATTTCTCCTGAAATATACGGTCAGATTATATTGGGCCTTGTGTGTTCATGTCCCCCTTTGATGTATTGTTTTGTAACGCCCCTCCCCTGCGTGGAGTGTTCTGAGATTTGGAAAGCCCTGTGTCAATATTAAACATTAAACAGTAATTATGCACTTTTAAACTTAGTTTCTGTTGACACAGTGATGCTAATGGGGTGCTGTCAAGCGGACTGGCTGACAAGAAAACACCACTTTTGGCAAAAGGAACTAGCTGAGCCTTTGGTAAATAGGCACTGGATCACTCAGAAATAGTAAACTCTAAGTTCACATCTTCCATGATTCCAGCCCTCTTCATATTAGTAAGTAGAACATGTGAATGGGGAGAACATGAAGGACCATAATATAGCTCCTCCAGTCACTCCATTGATCTCCAGGAATTGGAGGGTGATTGTCTAGGTTCCACATGTGATTGATCTTTATTAACTGGTTGGCCTCTGTTATTTTCTTCTACCAATAGGGAACCTACTTAAGGACTCTACAGTGGTACCTCGCAAGACGAATGCCTCGCAAGACAAAAAACTCGCTAGACGAAAGGGTTTTTGGTTTTTTGAGTTGCTTCGCAAGACGATTTTCCCTATGGGCTTGCTTTGCAAGTTTGTTTCCTTTTTCTTAACACCGTTAATACAGTTGCGACTTGACTTCGAGGAGCAACTCATAGAACGCGGTGTGGTAGCCTTTTTTGAGGTTTTTAAAGACTTTGGTGATTTTTGAAGCTTTTCCAAAACTTTCCCGACACCGTGCTTCGCAAGATGAAAAACATCGCAAAACGACAAAACTCGTGGAGCGAATTAATTTCGTCTTGCGAGGCACCACTGTATGGGATCTTGGGTACCCCATAAGTGAAAAGGAGCAGGTTTTTACTATATCACCTGGAAAATCATGTGAGAAGTCTTTGCACTGCAAAGGGTTGACATCCAACCTGTGTAGAATGATGGAACAGCAATTTGGGGAGGGGGGAAGGCTGGCTATCATGTTCGCTCTTGCTCTCCCTACTTTCATGTTTCATTTACTTTAGAATCGGAATCATAAAAGAGTTGGAAAGGACCACAAGTATCATCCGGTCCCAACCCTCTGCAATGGAGGAATATTTTGCCCAACATGGGGCTCAAACCCACGACCATAAGATTAAGAGTCTTCTGCTCTACCGACTGCGCTGTCCCTGTGAGAGCAATATCTCAATGGTGCACTTGCAGATGCAAAGAATAACACTATGGCTTGTGCATCAACTCCCAGCAAGTGGAGTAGAGTCAACAGGACCTGTCATGTAGAAAGCGGGAGTCTCAGAAGCAGGCTGGGGTCAGTACTGAGCATATCTGAGAGCAGAGGTTATATGAAGTATTCTGACAGCTTCTAGGAGCCACAGGTGAGAGTGGGGTGCAAGATGCGTACCAAAGATGGACTAACTACCCCAGAAAGAACACGATGTTGCACAAAATTGGAAGACTGGAGAAATACCAACTAAAGAACAATGGCAAGAGAAGTTGATGAACTACGCAGAACTGGCAAAAATGACAGATAGATTAAGAGAAAATGAAAACAGCAACTTTGAAAAAGAATGGGAACCATTTATATTATATTTGCAGAAACAAAGAAAGTCAATAGACTTGATGGCAGGATTTAAATAAATGTTCACATTATTAGTATTAGAAAATGTTTAGAAAACAGTGAAATATTATAGTGTATTTTATTTTTATGTTTTTAGGCTTGATGTTAGGTTATTAATAACTTTTTTTCTGTTAGGAGATAGAAAAGTGGGTGAAAAGAGAAACAAACCAGAAGCGGAAGTTGGGGGAAGCCCTGGAGGGGAGGGAGGGAGGAATATATAGTAAATGTTAAGAAATTGAGATGTATGTAATGAATGAAAATGAAAAATGAATATTTTGTTTTTAAAAAGAACATGATATGTCTCCCACCAGAGGTCTTGCCCCTCCCCCATGCAGGAGTATGGCAAGTCAGTAATGTCACATGACATAGGTTTACTAATGTACATCAAAAGGGATGGTTTTTTAAAAGGTAGTTTTTGTGTTCACGAACTCTTAACTAAGTAACAGTAAGAGCTCTTAACTTAAGGTAAAGGGACCCCTGACCATTAGGTCCAGTCGTGGCCGACTCTGGGGTTGCGGTGCTCATCTCGCTTTACTGGCCGAGGGAGCCGGTGTACAGCTTCTGGGTCATGTGTCCAGCATGACTAAGCCGCTTCTAGTGAACCAGAGCAGCACACGGAAAAGCCGTTTACCTTCCCGCCGGAGCGGTACCTATTTATCTACTTGCACTTTGTGCTTTCGAACTGCTAGGTTGGCAGGAGGTGGGACCGAGCAACGGGAGCTCACCCCGTAGCGGGGATTCGAACCGCCGACCTTCTGATCGACAAGTCCTAGGGTCTGTGGTTTAACCCACAGTGCCACCCGCGTCCATGCTCTTAACTTACAAAAGAGCTAATGCTGAATTATTCACTTCTAAGTCCCACTGAGTACACTGGGGCTTACTCTCAAGTAAGTGGGTATAGCAGAGGTTCAGGGGAAATTTGGTCCATCAGCGACCCATGAGCTTCATTCATGTGGTCCACAGAGTGCCTGTATAAACACAGTAAAAAACAACAACATATAGCACAACATATTAAATTGCTACAGCAGGACGAATAATCATTACGTGGTCCCCAAGACCCTCAGCAATTTTCAAGTGGTTTGCGTGGGGGAGTTTGCATACCACTGGAGTGCTGGATTGCAGCTTTAATCCTTACATTAAAAATGTAAAATCTGTAAGAAGCTGGAACCCATGATCTGCCCACAATTCAGATTTGCAAAGATCGGGACGCAGCTGCTCTCACAGCTTTACAAGACATAACATTATTTTTCTCTCCTCCTTAAAAAATAATAAAAAAAAATCTTTTCCATTCCTAGTTGTTCATCTCCTGCTAATTCAGTGAAAAAGACCTGCTGCTGGACTTGTGACAAATGGGATTACAAAGATGGTTTATTCAGCCATTGTATTGTGTCTAAGAGGTCTTTCTAGAAGCTAAACCCGTCACTGCTGTGGGAAGCACTAATTGCCCATTTGCTGTAGTAACCTTTTAAACTGGACAGCATCTCCTATCTGATTTAATTTTGACAACTCTCTCTTTTTAAATCATAAGTGTGCTTGCAAGGAAAGGAAAGTGTGAAGCACTTTATATTGCTAGAAGAGACCTGCTCTTCTTTATAGAGTTTTGACGGTAAAAAAACCAGGGTGGAAGCAATTCCTGTTTTATTCACATTATGTCTCCTTGCTGGGTGGGAATCAGCTGCAGAGAGCATATCGTGCATGCAGATGCAAAGCATCCAGTACAATTGTCATTCACAATTTTCTTTTTTGGGGTGTGCACCCTCATATGTTCCCTTGGGAATATGTTCAAGTTCAATAATTTCACACAAGCATATCATAGTTTTCTCTGAATATTAGTAATGTATTCCTCACAAAAGAGCATGTGAAAGATCATATGAAACATGGAAATTATCAGATAAGGAAACATTGGAAAAAATGAATAAAATGCTAACTGAATGCAGCCTTAGGTTGCATTCACACAGCAATTTATTCCGTTTCCCTGTTTCTGCATTATATTGGAGCTTCCATACAACCTAAAATCTGCTTTTGGAAATCTAGCAGGACCTATTGGAAGCTTAGCACTCATTTCCATGTTAATAGCTTCCAGGAAAATATGTGTTTACAACCCCCATTAACCCAGAAAATCATAGGAGTACAGTGATGAAATTTCGGGAGATGTACCGGCATACAGTTCTTTCCATCCATTTTTCATGCGTGAATCACGAAGGAACAGAAGTGTGCAATTTTAGAAAGGGTGGGGATTAACTACCTTGTCCAATTATGTTCGTTGTTGCACCATACCACACCCATAAACTTTAGTGTGGCACGCTGGTATAAATGCCACAGTTCCACAATGCAACAAGTATTTCAGTGTGAAAGAAACATTAGAAAACAGAATATTTCCCTATGTGTGAATGTTCTCTTAGTCTTCAATTGCTGCATCTCCAGCGCCCCTCTCTTCCTCCTCTACTATCTGGGTTTCTACTGCATGTTTCACCCCTACACTGCTAGCTCCAGCCTCCATCATTTGCTTTGCAGCGAGCCCAGCTGAGCCACCAGACTGAACAGCACTGCACTCCAAACTGGTGTCCTGACATGGTCTTCCCTGGGATTGGAATTGGTTGCGTGAGAGGGGTAGGGATTGGTGGGTATGGAGAGCACTAACGGAGGTTGCAGCACAGCCCTGGTGGCCCTCACAAATGCCCATTTCTCTTTCTCTGGCAATGCAGATGCCTCCTCAGACAGCTCATGGCATCTAGCGTATTGAAGCCGGCATTTGGGCAAAGAATCCCAGCTTCTTGATTTTGCAGGCTGGGGGGGGGGGTTCCCCTAAGAGCCAGCAAGACACATGGGCCCTAGCTGCTGGGGATGGTTGATGGAGATGAGGTCCACAACTGCAGCCCACCTGAGAAGGGGTGAGCAGCCATTCTTGTGTGTGATTGTACCCGGCTCAGAGTCAACCTAGGTCTCTCTAAGTCTGCAGCTGTGGAGGTGTAAATTGAGATGTTGAATGCCTGTGAATGGGGGCTACTTCCTTTGCTGCATTTCTAAATTCACGTTTTGAAGACTCGTGTCAGGAAGTTGTCAGAAAATAGCTGGAGTATAGAAGAACTGGCTTTGTACTTGGAGAATGCTCAGTCAGAGAGTCGTAAATGGCATAGAAGGATTTACTCCAGAAGAGTTGTCAGATGTGTGTGTCTTACTGATTTAATTATCAAAAACATAGGTTTGGAAAAAGGCCTTCTTATTTGACATTTCAAGCAAAAGAATAACCAAGGAGTATTTCTTAAGAACCATCCATCTGTCACAATGTTTTATACAATATGGTATAGCCTGCAAAAAGTTTGTGATGTCCATTATGGAGCTAATGGATACTGGGGGTTTTAAAAGAAAATACAGTGGAATATTGTGCTGTGATGCACATGGATTAAACTGAGGCCGTGTACCCATTTACACCAGCTCTAGCTCTCTCACACCATTGGCTTTTGAATCCATGTACACACAATGTATCAGGGACTGGACAGAGGAGGAATGGTGGAGACTGCCTCCCTTCGTGACCCTTCCAGAGAAGAGGAAGACAGTATAGATTTACAGCAGTGGTTTGCGGGAGATCACAGCGCAGAGGCTGAAGAGGGGGAAAGTTGGGAGATGATGGAAAAGGAGGAGGCAGAGGCAGAGCAGCTGGCTGACACGCTATCACTAGAAAGCATTCCAGACCCACCATCTCCCAGAACCCGGCAAGCATTGAAAGTAGGAGAGCAAAGGGCTTGAAGACAAATGGTCCTAAGCATCCACTGTAAGGTGGGTGGTGCTGTTGACGATTGAGGAGAGAAGGGGAGTGGAGATTACTCAGAGCAACGCCATTACTACAAGAGGCTGCATTTCTAAGCCTCCCTCTGTGAATATTGAATAAAAGACATTGATAAGAGTTTCCTTGTCTATCTATTCCTGGCAGCCTACTGTGGGGGGGGGGGATCGGATTCCCTGATGCCTGACGCAATGATACCCACAATGCAGAGCTGTCTTGTAGTTTCTTAATAAACATTGCTGTTTGACGCATTTCCCCTCAATCCAGAGGATTGGGGAAGCTAGACAGGTAATGCACATCAGATGCAAGGCATTCCCACCCCATCTCTGGTCCGTTCAGCAACATGAAAAAATGACTTGAAATGCAGAGGGGAACAGCCTTGCTGCGTTTTAAGCTGCTAATGTGAACATAGCCTGAGTGTTACATAGCAAAATCCAGAAACCTTTGAGATGCGTATAGCTAGTGGTTTTCAAGATAAAGCTCTGGTGCTGTTGCAAGTTGTTTTGCTGTGTTCCGCACTTCCATAACTGAAGGGCTGGTGCTCCAATTGTTGGGGGACAATTCCCTTTGTCCCTGACCTCCGGCTATGGCTGAGGGAAGTTGGAGTCCAGCAATATAGCCAGAGATTAGCCACTCTGCCATGAACATTAGCATTAAGTAATGAAAAAGATAGAGCAGATAAATGGTCAGGAAGCGAGGCAGTGCAAGACCTGTGTTCAGAATTGCGAGAATTGCACCTCTTTAAAGATAAAGCCTTTCTTGCGAGAAAACCAGAAATGAAGCCTTGATCAGGAAATGCAAGAGGATGTGATGCGGACTGTGCTTCTTCCTTGTAAAATATAACAGGAGAGTGTGCAAAAAGCCACTGGTTTGGGTGTATTGTTAACGCTCATGGTCCACAATAACATCACAGTATGTGATTGACTTACCTTTCTATTGGAGCGATAGCAAGTTAATGTTGCCTGGCAGGCAGTTTTACAATGAATCTTGGAGGACACAAGATGTAAAAAAATTTACCCTTTTATGAATTTCTTTTCATTTTTTTATGTGGCAGCGCGGTGGTGGAGAGAGCAGAGGGGAAAGCAGACAGATCTCAAGAGAAAAAAATACAGATCATACCAGATGGTTTTTACGTGTGCAATGTGTTTGTTTTTGGCTAAGTGATCTGCTTACATAGTAAAATGTGGCTTTATGTAAGACGTAACAAATATTAACCAGGCGAAATGTTCAGAAAGTTGAAAAATTCAAAGAGTAGAATTAATAGTGCTAAAGATATTCCCACTGGGAGGTGTTCCTTACTGCTAGAAATTCAATTTGGCAGGTGCCAGTTTTTTCAGAAGTCTTCATCTCTTCTTTATTCTACTTGCTACACACACACAGGTACAAAGTTGTATTAACTGTTTAAGCTGCATAAATTGCCCCTCTGAAAATAGAAATATTCAACTCTTGATACTGTATACCGCCAGATTTTATTCTGCAGTGACAGCTAATCACAGTTATAAATGGCATTTTGTTAGACATCAATTGGAGTTTCTCGACTGTAGCTACCGTTTTTCGTACCGATGCTGAGGATACAGAATCGTTAAAAAAATTAAACTTTAAGACCAGGACAGGTCCTTTCATGTAATATTTTAAAATAATCAAGTCAAATGGTATGAGTTATGAGTACATTCAGGCTGCTTAGTAGATGCCTTTAAAGGAACAAAGAACCCAAAGATCTTTTCTCTGTCATCTGGCTGTCAGTGTGTACGGGTACCTGGGGTGAAATTGACAGTTTAAAGAAAGCGCAGGTTAGACTTGATGTATAGGAGAGATGCCTGCACTGCACTGCGTTGCCAATTGCATCCATCTTTCTTTGGTGGACCACTAGTTCTGCCAAGTGCAAAATCCCAAAGGATGCATCTACAATTACCTTAGTGATAAAAAAAAAAACCCCACCAAAAACCTGTTAGTTGTCTAACGTGTCTGGAAGGACTTCATTTTTTCTCTGCAGTTACAGAAAGACCAAAGAAAGGCAGCTGAAGGGGTTATAATGTGTGACAGCAGGGTCTCCCCCCCCCCACTTTTTTTTACAGTAAACCATTACATTAATAAGAGAAAAATGCCAGACTGTGCAATATTTGTATCTCTGAGAACACCAAGCATTCATAGCGACAACTCAAATTCAAGGGAATCCAAGCTTGTATCTAAGGATACTTCCAATTTAAATTGGATGAAATCATCAGAACTAAACTTCTTATGACTTCTGTCATTATTCTGCCGAGCAATAGGGGCAGTGACAATTTGCTGATCCCATTGGATCTTCCTCTTCTAGATGTATCCTGTTCATTTCTTAGCCTGGGCAGGGAGTTCTTTGTTTCTCTAACCAAAATAAAGACACTCTGATGTTGACTATTTCCAGGGCTTTGTTTGGCTGGAACTTGCCAGAACACAGTGCAGCGGTACCTCGGGTTAAGTACTTAATTTGTTCCGGAGGTCCGTTCTTAACCTGAAACTGTTCTTAACCTGAAGCACCACTTTCTCTAATGGGGCCTCCTGCTGCCGCTGCGCCACTGCTGCTCAATTTCTGTTCTCATCCTGAAGCAAAGTTCTTAACCCAAGATACTATTTCTGGGTCAGCGGAGTCTGTAACCTGAAGCGTATTTAACCTGAAGTGTATGTAGCCCGAGGTACTACTGTACTTCTCAGGTGAGTTCCACCACCTCTCAGGTGGCACCATTCCCATTCCATGAGAACAAGGAAGGCGTTCATAGCGTTCATAGTGAGTTCCGGCACCTCTTTTTCTAGAAAAGCAACACTGGTTACTTCCAACCCAAGATCGTTCTAGTGCTGCTGAGAGCACATTTTGCCACAACGACTGGAAACAGAATTCTAAGGTTCACGTAATGAATCATCCAGCAATGTCCATCTCCATGGCTAGGATGTGCCTACAATGTTTACTCATATGTAAGTCTTGTTAAGCAAAATTTTCTGGCAAAGTTAATTCAAATTTAAAATTTAATTCCAAAGCTTGCACCCAGGGCATTCTAACAGAAAACACTTGATGTCCAGTCACTACATGCCTCTAGTGCTATTTTTCTAGACAAAGAGGTGCCAGAACTCACCATGAACGCCTCCCTTGTTCTGATATAATGGCAATGGCACCTACCTGAGTGGTGACGAAACTGAGCTCCAGCGAGTTCCGGCTGAAAAGAAGCCCCCCCACGTGCCTTACTCCTCAGGGCAAACAGACTTGGAGATAGGACCTCTGAGGAAGACCATAATGAAAATAGAAACACCAAGATTTTGAAGGAAATTATGTTTATGATTATTTATTCTCTATACAGAGGTACCTCGGGTTACATACGCTTCAGGTTACATACGCTTCAGGTTACAGACTCCGCTAACCCAGAATTAGTACCTCGGGTTAAGAACTTTGCTTCAGGATGAGAACAGAAATCGTGTGGTGGTGGCGCGGCAGCAGCAGGAGGCTCCATTAGCTAAAGTGGTGCTTCAGGTTAAGAACAGTTTCAGGTTAAGAACGAATTAAGTACTTAACCCGAGGTACCACTGTATATATATTTTTAAAATCTGAAATGATCCCATGGTTACAACTGTAGCAGCCAAATGGAACTTGCAGTTATATCTGCATGCATGAAGTGGTTTTGAGAAGGTAGTCTATACAAGAAGGTTAATGTTTTAGAAAGCTATCTTCAAGCTCTGAATATTTTACACAGGTTTGCACTATGTAGCTTTTATTGCATCAGCCAATGACAAGTTATATTCTGTCATGAAATTTACATGTTTGGCTGGAAAGTGGCATCTGATAATTATAGTTGCCTTATATGAACAAACCAGGAGTTGCCTTATATGAACAAACCAGGAGTTGGTCAACACTCTCAAAAGGCAAATGTTAATTATACATAGAAAATGGCCTTAGAATGCAAAATACACCGCAGGTCCCTGTGTGCAGACATAATCACTTTAAGTTTATCTTACATTTATGAACATCCTGTTTTCTGCAAGTTATTAATCTAGGAATAACACACCCTGAGCACCTAACAGCAGCAAAATTCTGAGCGCAACATAAATATGAACCTTTGTTCCATATCATCCTTGTAAAAGACATTCATTTTTGTAAAGTATGGATGATCAAGTTGTACATCTCTCTGTACGTTAGTGCTGCCATGCACAATTTTTCTACATTCTTGCTTTCAAATAATTAACAATCAAATAATTTAATATTCTGTAAAATCTGCAGTCTGGTTAGTTGGGGCACCTTTGTAGGTGATCAAAAGGATTTTAGTTGATTAATCTAACCAATCAATCAATCAATCAATCAATCACTTAAACACCACAGCTTGAATAAATGCATAATACATGCATGAATGTACTGTTTCCTAAGCTTATACATGAGATCCAAACTTCATGATCAGCAAAACCACATGGTTCAGCCCTCGGCTGTAGGAGGGGAATCAACAGCTCTGGTTTAAATTACTTACTGAAGGGAAGGGTAGCTTGCACACTGCATTATAATCTTCTAGTTGGTTTCTTATCATGGATGCTGTAGGACACGAATTTGCATTTCTAAAAATAGCAACTGGAACATAAATGAGCTGAGCAAACAGATGCATATTATAGCATTGTAGCTATTCGGTGACATGTGGCCTTGAGCTGACACTAAGCTTTCAGCTGTAGCATTAAAAAAAGTAGCCATTTTGGATCAAATCATAAAAAATATTGATGTGTATAAGTCTAATTGGAGTAATGACCTTCAATTTTGGCATTTCTTTTACACTAATCTCGCTAACTTTGATTTTTTTAAAAATGTAATAGAAACATGGAATTCTGACATGAGCAGGTCTAATTGCAATAATAATGTCAATAGTGCAGGATTTTTAGGTTAATCTCTTGCTTCTTGGTTAATCATCTGAAAGGGGTTAAATATTTTACTGATGAGGGTACTCTGTTTTAACAATGTTTAACAAGTTGACTCTCAGCAAAAACCCAAACCATGAACATTTGTAAAATCCTACTATTTGAGCTTCTGTAGTATTTTTCTTTTTTTTTTTACATTGCAAACCAAACTTTGCTTCCTAAACTTAGACTTACAATCTCTTACTGCCTTTATTGCAACCATCTGCTTTTTTAATAATAGTATTGATTTCTTTTATATAAACAGTCTGCTGTTCAGGCTGTGAGGGTGTATGCAGTGCTCATTTTGGCCCTGAGGCCCATTACAAATCATTTTCACCGATATTCAATGGAATCTAAAGTTTTATTATTTTCTCCTGTGAGGAGGAATGATGATTTCTGATCCTCTCCATGCTTTTTCTGGCCTTTCTAAATTACGTGTTTCCTCTCTGGGAAGAAAAACGACAACAACAACTGGTTTGGGTTTGTTTATTTTTAAAATATAGATAGGGGTGCGGGTGGCGCAGTGGTTGGTGGTTCGAATCCCTGCGACGGGGTGAGCTCCCATTTCTCTGTTCCTGCTCCTGCCAACTTAGCAGTTCGAAAGCACACCAAAAAAGTGCAAGTAGATAAATAGGTACCGCTCTGGCGAGAAGGTAAACGGCATTTCCGTGCGCTGCTCTGGTTCGCCAGAAGCGGCTTAATCATGCTGGCCACATGACCCGGAAAAACTGTCTGCAGACAAAAACCAGCTGTAAAGCGAGATGAGCGCCGCAACCCCAGAGTTGTCTGTGACTGGACTTAACTGTCAGGGGTCCTTTACCTTTTACCTTTTATTGTAGATGGGGCCAAGCTTAGCTTTAATTCAGCTTTGCATGCCATGCTCTGTATGTGCCCTGGGATTTCTATTTATGTACTAGATGAAATAGACTGAGCCCTGGCTATGAATCAGAATCTACATTTGTTTCAGCTTATTAGTTTTCTCAAATGATTCCATTCCAAAAACAAGAACTGAGAGATGGGAACATTTACCTCTGGATTTCTGAGGAAAGCAGATTACATTTTATGAAAACATTATCATGCCATTAAAACCAGCGACCTTGGTATTATCTGTATGATAGTTTCTAATGCCTTTCTGTGCATCATTTCATCTCTCCTAATGAACATTATATTAGTTCAGCTTGCAAAGAGTTGGGTGTGGTGGGGTTTTTCGTGGGGTGTGTGTGTGTTGCAAATAAATGCTGGATTCTGCTATTTGCGACTTCCTGCACTCATGAGCATGCATTCTCTGAAGTTTCTGTTCCTTGAAAATCGCTCTGAGTGAATGATTGTGTGATTCCTCTTTAAGCATAACAATCAGTAATGCATGTTTACGTTATCAAACACGCAGGAGCCAATTTGCCACCACAGACAGAACATTCAGCTTAGCAGGACAAGTTTTTGCATTCATTATAGTGTGCCGGCTGAGAGACAATGTTTGGTTTTTTATTTTCACTTACCACCTTAAGCAGCAAGGAGTTTAATTCCAAACTAGAGTGGTTATGTTGCAGAGCTGCTAGAAAGCCTCAGGTTCAGTTCTTAGCGGTTAAACCACAGAGCCTAGGGCTTGCCGATCAGAAGGTCGGCGGTTCGAATCCCTGCGACGGGGTGAGCTCCCGTTGCTCGGTCCCTGCTCCTGCCCACCTAGCAGTTCTAAAGCACGTCAAAGTGCAAGTAGATAAATAGGTACCGCTCCAGCGGGAAGGTAAACGGCGTTTCCGTGCGCTGCTCTGGTTCGCCAGAAGTGGCTTAGTCATTTTGGCCACGTGACCCGGAAGCTGTATGCCGGCTCTCTCGGCCAATAAAGCGAGATGAGCGCCGCAACCCCAGAGTCGGCCACAACTGGACCTAATGGTCAGGGGTCCCTTTACCTTTACCTAGAGTGGTTATGTTGCAGAGCTTCTAGAAAGCCTCAGGTTCAGTTCTGAGCATCTCCAGATGATAAAGGCAGAGGGGACAGGTGATGGTGAGACCTTTTCCCAAGACTCTGGAGAGCCAAAGTGAGTCCAAGTAGGCAACCCTGAGCTAGATGAACATACAGCCAGATCTAATATAAGACGGCTCCCTCTGTTCTACTGTCAGGGTGCTCATTCATTCATTATGCTATGCTAGCTCTGTATATTGTTTTAATACATTCTGCTAGATGCCATGGAGATTTTATCTGAAGGGCAGTTTATAACGAAATATTTTATACCACCACCACAGGCTTAACAACAACAATTTTATTATTTCTATCCCACCCATCTGACTGCATTACCGCAGCCACTCTAGACAGCTTCCAACATACCGTATTTTTTGCTCTATGAGACTCACTTTTTCCCTCCTAAAAAGTAAGGGGAAATGTGTGTGCGTCTTATGGAGTGAATGCAGGCTGCGCAGCTATCTCAGAAGCCAGAACAGCAAGAGGGATTGCTGCTTTCACTGCGCAGTGATCCATTTTGCTGTTCTGGCTTCTGAGATTCAGAATATTTTTTTTCTTGTTTTCCTCCTCCAAAAACTAGGTGCGTCTTCTGGTCTGGTGCATCTTATAGAGCAAAAAATACGGTATATAAAAACATAATAAAACCATTCACGTTAAAAGACTTCCCTGTCTTCTAAAGGTTATATAGTTACTTTTCTCCTTGACATCTGATGGGATGGCAGCTACCATCAAGGTGGGTGCCACTACCAAGAAGGCCCTCTGCCTGGTTCCCTGTAGCTTCACTTTTCATAGTGAGGGAACTGCCAGAAGGGGGTTCTGCTCGAGGGGAGCTTTCACCAGCCAAAGGAGAATATGGATTTTTGCTATTTCCCCCTGCAGTTCCTTGGAAATCTACTCTGGACAGGGGGACCCTACAAGATGGGACACTACTGACTGTGGTTGGAGAGGGTCTTGACAAAGGTTACCTTCCTCTCTTCACCTGCAGAATCTCTTCCCTGGATTAAAAAGCCTTTCATGGGCAGAAGGCGAAGTCTGGACCCAACCCTATATGTTGACTCCATGCTGAATTAAATGCAGGAAATGTTGTAGAAATGATACCGCTCATTTAGAGGGCCTTGCCTTCAAAAGGAGTAATCAAGGCCATCTAAATTCAATTTCATATATCCAAATCCTTATCCAATTCTGTTACGAAAGATCTGGACATGTTGCCATCTTTTAGAGTTAAACATTTAAGCAACAAAATGGATGACTTAAATGTAATTGAAAGGAGCAAATGGGGAATATGAAATGCTGAACTAGAGAAGACACTGAATACCATTTTCCATGTATTTTTTTCCTCATAGGACAGCTTCCCTAAGTCACTGCTGTGACGCTCATCATACCGACAGATTTATTCACATTTATACTAGCGAGAGAGATGTGGTATGTAGGATTGCTCCCAGGTGCTCGGTTTCTCTATTTCAGCTTGTGAGTAGACACCGGTATAAATCCTGCCCATTGTATCATTCTGTAAATCAAAGGCGAAACTGCTCGAGAAAGGGTATGAGGCTTATATAGGCAGGGTGGTGACGAACGTAGTAAAGTGATGGACCTTGGAGGTCTAGATTTGAACCCAAGTCCACTTAAGGATTTGCTGCGTGATCTTCGACAAGATACCTGGCAGTGCCCTATTTGAATTAGTAGTGACCAGTTCTATTTTTCTAGGAAAAGAGGTGCTGGAACTCACCATGTAAGCCTCCCTTGCTCTCTTATAATGGCAATGGTGCCCACCTGACAGGTGCCACAACAGAGTTCCAGCAAGTTCCAGATCATAATAAAAAGCCCTGGTAGTGACATACCCAAGGGGGCTGATGTGAAAGGAGATGAGGCTTGCAAATCAATTTCCATAGCAAAAATAAAATAAAATAGTGAAGGAAACAGTGATTGGCTTGTTATCTCTGTTTGCAGCTTGCATAAATTAGGACTAATGAATTGGCAATTGTCATGAAGGACAAACACCCCCCAAAAAACAACATTCTCAGTATTTATTTAGGTTGCAATCTCTCTCGCATTCTTTAGTGCAATAGCATCCCTTTGAATCGTTAGTTTAGTTGTTGGTGTATTAATCAAGAGAGAGATATGCCTCTTCAGAATATGGCTGTTACATTTCCTGTGAGGTTTCTTGATTTTCTTCTTCCTACCCCTTGAAGGATTTGCCCCCACAAACAGGGAGAGTTTACTTCAATTTCACCAATTCCTCCTTGACTTCTGGATGTACCTGTGACAGTTGTAATGATAAACCATAACTTCCTTCTTTGAAAGTATGGATCTGCCTTCACCTTTCCACACTATTCTCTCTTCCTCATTTACATGCAAATGAAGATTTGTATCTTCCACTTTTGATTTTAAACTAACCACGGTGCTGCATGATATTCAAACCTGGGGAGACTGTGGTTTGTTAATACTATAGTTCTTGAGAAGCCAGGATCAAGCAGTAGTTCTGGATTTGAAACCACAGTTTAAACAAACCATTTCCCCAAATCAAGTGCCAAAGTCAACTGTGGTTAGTTTTTG
Source organism: Podarcis bocagei (assembly GCF_964188305.1). Lineage (NCBI taxonomy): Eukaryota > Metazoa > Chordata > Lepidosauria > Squamata > Lacertidae > Podarcis > Podarcis bocagei. The sequence continues at coordinate 16,829,171 of NC_138136.1, read as the reverse complement.
AACTCTGCAACAGCTTTCCAGCATCTTTCTCTGGTGTACAAATAACTTCTGTTTATTTCTAAAGTTAAACAGTTTTTTTAAAAAAACGCAGAACCAAGAATGCACACCAATCAGCTGCCTTGAATGATTTTAAAGAAAGAGATAACTCCCGCCCCATCACAGGAATTGTGGGAGAAAGTGAATCCCTGTACTTCCCCCACAAAAAGCCACACATGGACATATTTCTCTGCAATTTGGCAGGCTTATTCCACTCTGGAGGGACACCTATACCTGTTCATTTCATCCCCTTTGGCCAAAAAATGGGGGGGGGGCGATTATAGCTATTTTTAGATTCTCCATTGTAATGAATGGAAGAACATGAAGCTTTATTTTATAGAGTGGTTCAGAGTGAGAAATACAGAGCAGGGGTCAGCAACTTTTTCAGCAGGGGGCCGATCCACTGTCCCTCAGACCTTGTGGGGGGGCAGACTATATTTTTTTGGGGGGAATGAACAAATTCCTATGCCCCACAAATAACCCAAAGATGCATTTTAAATAAAAGCACACATTCTACTCATGTAAAAACACACTGATTCCCAGACCGTCCACAGGCCGGATTTAGAAGGCGATTGGGCCGGATCTGGCCCCCGGGCCTTAGTTTGCCTACCCATGAAATAAAGCCATGTACTCCAAATACATGTACTTCAAACACTCAAATGTTGCTAATGAAATAGGAAGCACAATGCTAAGAAGGAGCAGGAGGAGGAATTAAAGAAAAAGTTTTGCTTATTCAAGAAATTATGAAAAAAATGATTTTTTTGAAAGCTGTGGATATCAACCAAACTGACTTAATTTTTTTGCATTGACAACTGTCTACTTTCGCAAATCTTGGACAAAAGAAACCAAGATGAAGCAAATGGGACATTAAGCTTGACCAACATAGCAAAATTGATAAACTAATTATCACGTCTGCAAGTACAATTAACCTGAACTTCACCCTAGTGCTGCTGTGGCTGTATGGATTATCCTTTTAATTACTTGCCTTTCATTAGAGATCATCCTCTATGGCAGTAGGGAGGAAAGTTAGCTAAATAGGGAAATGAAGATAAAATCACGGCAGTCTTCTTTTACATGTAATGATGAATTCATGATACTGAAAATGAAAGATAGCCACAAGGCCCACAACTAACTTGTAAGAACTACCCATGCTTTTAAAAATAGCAGCACATATATTCAGAAAGTTAGGCATTTCCATCCTTCATCCAGCAGGTTTGTATGAATGGCATATAAAATGTGTCCTTATATGTATGCATTATCATATAAAATATATAGCCAGAAGGGAATACAAGGAGCCTGCATATCACAGTTCTGAAAGCCCAATTACGCTAAAGGAAAACAAAACTTTAAATAAATAAATAAACAAAACCTGCTGTGGCCAATACCTAGGGCATAAAAAATGACTTACCAAATAGCTAAAATATGTGATATTTATATAGTGTGGTATGATTTTATCTCATACAAAAATCAGGAGCATGTGCAGCAACATTTATTAAAGACTTTCCTCAGATTATGTGGAAGAAATTATGTACAAATTGTAATATTGTGATGAGGTATGCAGGGAAATGGAGCTCCAAGTTGCCGATGGATCTAACATATATGCTTACATACAGGTAAAGAGGAAATACATGTTTAAAAAACACAAACTGATATTTACAAGATAGTAATAAATTTTTACATCATCACAGCTGGAACTGCGATTAACAGAGTGTTGCTAGTGACTGGCATTCCCTTGTGCAGTTTTTCTTGGCTGTGTGGGCAGAGTAATTATATATTTTAGTCAATAGGTGGCACTGGATTTAGTCCACAGTTTCTTGTTACTGTTCTGCTCCTATTATAGACAATAAAGTTTTTGTCTAGCTTCCTGGACAATGTTTCCTCTGAGCTTTCCGTGACATTGGCTTTCCTGCCAATCATTATTTGTAACAGACAAAAGAATCCAATAAGGGAGTGCTGGGCAAAAACCAAGCCCTAAAAAATAGCACTGGTGATATATTTTCATCTTTGTTGAATCCTTAGTAATCTCAACCCAACAATCCACATGTGGTGTTAATGCCCAGTAGATATATTTTAGCAGCTGCTTGGGGTAGGAGGCAGTCAATTTTTGCTAGTTCAGTTTTTACCATATTGACTAGAAGTTTTTCAGTGTTTTATGGGTTCATTTTTTTATTCACACAAACACATTCTGGGCTTAAAATAAAAATGCACTCCTGGTGTTATGTCAAAAGTCTTTAGGAAGAAAGAAGATTGTTTTCATTGTCCTCCATCAATCCTATAGAAATATTCACTGACATGATAAATCATTTTTATGCCATTCTCTTTTCTAATCAAACGCTCCGTGTGAATTTATAAGCAGCCCAATTGATATGCATCTTGCCATGTATTATGATAGCCCGTGCCCTGTTGCACTGCAAAAACCTGCAGCTGTCTAAAGCTTAATTATGTATAAATGCAAAGCCCAGATGCTTGGCCAACAGTGCTTCAACAAAGGACAGCTCCTCGCTTGTTTTTGTTTGAATTATAATTGAGCAGATGTATATATTTCAACCCACGTTGTCTCTCGTGTACTTTTCGCCTTTTTCTCTGAATGCCTTTCTGAAGGAACCATTGAAAGAAAAACAACTACATCGTGAACTGTCTAAAAGATCTAAGTGGGGTCATTAATGCTTTTGACAAATCCCTCTGCCTTTAAGACAATCTTTTTAAAACTACAAAGATGAGCTCCCTCCTCTATCAGCTGTACTGCAGATAGCTTGGTGGTGGTGGTGATGGTGTGTGTGTGTGTGCGTGTGTTTAAGAAAAGAATACTTCAATGGAAACTGGCATCTGGGTTGAAACAAAAAAGGCTCACACACAGCCAGACTTCTAAAGAATAGAGTGAAATCAGGCAATAAAGCATTATACCAGCTGAAAGCAGGTAATAGAGGCAATGAAAGAGTGTTTGTAACCCGAATTGCCCTGCAGAGGAAAGCCTTTTGTCAACTGCACGTGGGTGGTCATTCTGCAAAGTCAACGAGGGATCCTGTAGCATTAGGCAAAAACAGCACAAATCGCTGTTTCCTTTTCACACTCAGGTATCACATATGTAACCTTTTTCTCACAGTCATAAAACACCAGTGGCATTGGTCCTCTATTGGTGGTAGTTTGTTGTTGTTGTTTAGTCGTTTAGTCATGTCCGACCCTTCGTGACCCCATGGACCAGAGCACACCAGGCACCCCTGTCTTCCACGGCCTCCCACAGTTGGTCAAACTCATGCTGGTAGCTTCGACAACACTGTCCAACCATCTCGTCCTCTGTCGTCCCCTTCTCCTGGTGCCCTCCATCTTTCCTAACATCAGTGTCTTTTCCAGGGAGTCTTCTCTTCTCATGAGGTGGCCAAAGTATTGGAGCTTCAGCTTCACGATCTGTCCTTCCAGTGAGCACTCAGGACTGATTTCCTTCAGAATGGAAAGGTTTGATCTTCTTGCAGTCCATGGGACTCTCAAGAGTCTCCTCCAGCACCATAATTCAAAAGCATCAATTCTTCGGCGATCAGCCTTCTTTATGGTCCAGCTCTCACTTCCATACATCACTACTGGGAAAGCCATAGCTTTAACTATACGGACCTTTGTTGGCAAGGTGATGTCTCTGCTTTTTAAGATGCTGTCTAGGTTTGTCATTGCTTTTCTCCAAAGAAGCAGGGGTCTTTTAATTTCGTGACTGCTGTCACCATCTGCAGTGATCATGGAGCCCAAGAAAGTAAAATCTCTCACTGCCTCCATCTCTTCCCCTTCTATTTGCCAGGAGGTGATGGGACCAGTGGCCATGATCTTCGTTTTTTTGATGTTGAGCTTCAGACCATATTTTGCGCTCTCCTCTTTCACCCTCATTAAAAGGTTCTTTAATTCCTTCTCACTTTCTGCCATCACGGTTGTGTCATCTGCATATCTGAGGTTGTTGATATTTCTTCCAGCAATCTTAATTCCGGCTTGGGGTTCATCCAGCCCAGCCTTTCACATGATGAATTCATTGGTGGTGGTTACAAGGGGTAATTGTAACCACTGCCTCAAGTTGTGTTTTTTTGTTTTTTGTTTGTGTGTGTGTGTGTGTGAGAGAGAGAGAGAGAGAGAGAGAGAGAGAGAGCTCTTGTAGGTACCCATATCTTGCACTTATCAGGAAAGCAGAGTATTTGGCAAGAAGACAGAGCAGAGCGATGCCAGCATAGGAGATGGCTACCTCACATACCAAGGGAGTCTATGGTGTCAACTCTATTAGGATTATAGGATGGCAGCTGGCAGCTTCCAAATGGAAATAGAGGGTGGGGAGGAGCCAAGCAAGGTCACGCCTAAACTGATTGTCTCAAAAAGGCTAATTTATCACAGAAGGGGGAGGAGAGTGAAGAAGTGATGGTAGCAACCAAAGGAGGAGGAACACAAGAGTTTTTATCTCCATTCCTTGCTACTACAGGATATGGGGATATGATTTAAAAGTACATGAAAATCTGCCAATTGCAAGTATTTTGCCAGTACAAAGCTGATACAGGCAGCAACTCCAGACCGAAAAAGTAAATCTCACTAGACATTTCCACATCATATGCCTCAAGCAAGGTATTTCCAGCATTGCACCTCCAGCATCTATCTCAATTAGAAAATGCCTTCCGGTAGTGATGTTGCGGAGTCCAGTAACTCTACTGGGGGGTTATTGGGTTGTTCTTGTTTTTATTTTGATTATGCATTTTCTGTGTTGATATTATGATTTTATCAAGGGAACTGCCCTGAGACCTGCGGGAGTAGGGCAGTGCACAAATTCAATAATTAATAATTAATAATATTACATATCGATTTTTGCTCAGTCAATCTCCATTTTAAATCTCGGTAAGCATTCTGTATGGATTCTAAAGCAATTTTCCATTGTTCAGGTTGTGTGACACATTCTAACTCCCTATTCTATTTACCCCCTAAGCTCTTAAACTTCTACTTCACTGGATTCCAATGAACATTTATAAACAATAGTCACAGGTTCAGCTTTTCTGGGAAAATTCTGTTATTCCTTCCAGCAGTTAGGGGATGCTGAGATACTCAAAGCAGACGGCCCATCAACAGCCATGAACAGGTGGGACGATTGAAAATATTGCCATTCAGCACTCACCAGTAGATGGTGTCTAAACCCCCAAACAGGAAACTGCAAAAATTCTCCATCTGTTCCTATTAGCGAATGCAATGTACAAATCCCACAATCAACACATTTCTTACACAGAAACATTGCCCTTCAGTTTGACATTCTTCCATTCATTCTCCCATTTTTAGGTTATAGGCATTTCTCTCTCTTTTTTTAAAAAAAATAATATTTATTAGAAGTTTAAGAATTACAGAAAAAAGAAGAAAAGAAAACAACAAAAAATTTGACAAGACATACATTACAATACATAAAAGAAAAAGCATAAAAACAATACAACAATACAGCAAGAAAAGACAGTAACATTAAAACACACATCCAATGTTCCATATCTTTATCTTTCATTTACTTGTTTTATCGACCTCTTCACACCTCCCTTTTTGTATTCTAATTTAATTAATTGTTTCAGCAAATTCTTTCCATCTTTCTCAATTTTTGTTATATAATTTATCTTAATGGTCTAACCTATTAATTAACTCAGCAAATCCTTTCCATCTTTCACTATATGCTGTCATTCAATTTACCTTAATTTATTTTAACCTTATCTTACCGTAAAAAAACCTTAAAACTTAAAACTTAATACTTATTTTTACATGACTCCTTATATCATTTCTACTAAAGCCAAATAGTTTCATTCCAACATTTTTCCTAATACTCGTTAATTTTACACTAATTCTCAAAATAAATTTTTAAAAACTTTCTTCCAATTTTCATCCAACGTCTCTTCTTCCTGGTCTCGGGTTTTGTCAGTCCTTCTTGTCCATTCCATCTAGTCCATCAACCTGGTAATCTTATGTCCGAGGCTCTTAGGTCTTTTCCATGTCCCTTCTGCAGATCTTCTTCTTGTTTATACCTGCACTTTACTTTGTCTTTTGTTGATCTTTTTCTTAATTTCTTTCCTTTCTCATTGGGGGGTAGGCCTCGGGGGGACTCCAATCCAAAAATATCTCAGCAGATCAGCCCATTCCCCACAGTCCCATTCCCCACAGTCAACACTGTAATCCAGAAAGTATTTAAAAGCATGTTTCAAAGTCCTTCCAAAATTAAGAGCCCTCACAACTCCAGACTCCCCCTGGTCCACTCCAGATTCAAACTTCAAGAACAGCGGCTTATGCTCCTGCAAGGCCTCGAGTCTCTCCATTTGTGTTACTTGAGGTTCAACAGCAACCTCCTCCATTATCTTCTGCACTTGCACTTGCCCTGTCAAAACAGGTTCCTGGGTTGGTTCCTGAATGGTTTCTTTCTTTCTTTCTTTCTTTCTTTTGCAAATATTTTTTATTACATTTTCTATAAAAACTTCCATCTTTCCATTTTCCACATCACGTATTTTAGTTTGTTGAACCTCCCTCCACTCCTCTGACAGTCATCCATAATAATTCTCCTATTTACACATTTCTTAATATATAGTATCACCTTTAAGTAATTTCTTTATATCCTTATGTCAGGGAACTGCCATCGGAGCATCAGGCGGTGGAGGGTCTCAGGGAGGAAGAAAGAGACTCAACAGCTGAGGCAGGAACCAGCAGGGGGAGGAGTGAATCTCGGAGGGAATGCGAGCAGGAGGGAGGGCTCAGAGACGCTTCCAGCGAGCACAGTGGGGAGGTATCTGAGTCTCCCATAGGGAGACCCACACCTCGCCGGAAACTGTCACGCCGTGAGTCCAGGAGACGCGTTTCCGTTAAGGAGCTTCTTTGCTGGAAACGCTTCCGCAGACAGCCACTGTCAGACTCTACGAGTGACTAAGAGCAGACATGTTTGTGGAGCTCTGTCACACACAGAGGTTTGTGGAGTCGCACAAACTCTGAGGGAGCACGATTTTACGCACAAGCAGCTAATCATCCCATTATAGCAGTCTGACAGTCTCTGTACGCTGCCTGTGCAGGAGAAAGCATCATGAGCGAACCGGCCGGAACCGGAGGAGCAGGAGTTGGAGCTGGTCCAAGCTTGGAAGAAAGGTACCGAGCGTTGGAAGTCCAACTTGCGCTGCAGACGGCGAGGCTTGAGGAGAGAAGGGCTCAGGATGCAGACAAGAAGGGGAGAGCCACTCAGTTCCCCAGAAAGGTACCAGGATTGGTGCAGAAGTTTGGGGGGGACCCCAAGGATTACCATGCCTTTAGGACAGAGATGCAATATGCCATTAATGTGCAGTTCGATGAGTTCCCTGATGAGGAATCGCGAGTTGCTTTCGTAATTGGGCATCTTGAGAAAGGGGCGCGGGACTGGGTTCGACCCCTAATGGCAACGCACAATGACGTCCTAAAGGACACGATGAAGTTCTTTAGAGCAATGGATATCATGTTTTCCAGCGATATTGAGGAAGGGGTGGTGCGCAGACAGCTAATGGCTTGCAAGCAGGGAAGCCGATCTGTCCGTGAGTACTGGACTGAGTTTACCATGCTGATTCACAGATTAGGTTGGGATTTATCGGCGGCACCCATTCAGATGCTATTTGAAGAAGGTCTTTCTTCGGCTGTGAAAGACGAGCTGTCCCGGAGCCCCAGGGCGGTGTCTATGGATCAGCTGACCAAATCTGCGCTGACCATAGGAGCGCGTCAGGAGGCAAGAGCCTTGGAGAGGCGGGAAGGGAGAGGGGAACGTTGGAAGGAGTTCCGCATTCCAGACATTCCTGAGCCAGCTTTCCCGCCGGCAGAGCCGATGGAAATCGGAACAGCGCGCGCGCGCGCATTTTCAAAACCCAGTGAGGGGGTTAAGAAGGAGGGAAAAGGCGCCCGGAAATGCTATCTCTGCCAACAGCCAGGCCACTTTGCCAGAGTCTGCCCCCAGAGGAAGGAATGGCAAGGGATGGTGGGAGCTGTTGAGGGAGGAGGGCAGGGAGAAACGGAGCAGGTAAAAGCCAACGCCTGGTTGCCACAGTCGGGGCACTGCAGCCAGGCCAAAGAGCAGTGAAAGTGCCCGTGCCAGAAGCTCCTCAACCTGCTCTAGTTATTGATGTGTCGCTAGAGCTGCAAAATGGACACCCCCTAAAAATAAAGGTGCTGTTGGACTCAGGCAGCTCCTGCAATTTTATGAGCAAGGAGTTTGCTGCTGAACACCAGATACAGACGATCCCTTTAAGCAACCCCCTGCAGGTGACCACAATCGATGGCAGGGAGTTGTTGGGAGGAGGAGTCAGCTTGCAGACCGTCCCAATGATTATGAGGGTGGCAAGGCACACAGAACTGATAGCGTTTAATGTGGCCACCTTGGGAGGCGCTCCCATTATTTTGGGAATGAGCTGGCTAGCGCTACATGATCCGCTGGTGGGCTGGCATCAAAGAGTGGTTTCCTTTGGTTCAGCACATTGCTTAGAACACTGCAAAGGGGAAAAGGGTTCAGCAGGGGCCCAAGCCACCCTAGCAGGGACGGAAGTAATGGAGAAGGTGAAGGTACCACCACAGTATGCAGATCTCAGCGACGTGTTCAGCGAGAAGGAAGCTGACCAACTACCCCCTCATAGGCCCTTTGATTGCCAGATCAATTTACTCCCTGGAGCACAGCTTCCTGTGGGCAAGTTGTATGCCATGTCAGACAGAGAAATGCAGGAGTTGCGAGAATTTATTGACAAGAACCTGAAGAGGGGCTTCATCAGAGAGTCCAAAGCAGCGGGGGGTAGCCCAGTGTTTTTTGTGGATAAAAAGCACACGGACAAGCCGAGACTTGTATGTGATTTTAGGAGGTTAAATGCAGTGACTGAACCAGTGACTTTCCCTATGCCCAGGATTGATGATATTTTGACCAGGGTGAGGAAGGGAAAGATTTTTACAAAGCTGGATCTAAGGGGGGCGTACAACCTGATACGTATAAGGAAAGGGGATGAATGGAAAACCACCATGTTTACCCCTTTGGGGGCATTTGAATATCTCGTTATGCCTTTTGGATTACAAGCCGGCTCAGCGTGCTTTCAATCTTTTATGAACCACGTACTGGGTCCTTTGCTCTACAAGAATTGCGTTGCCTTCCTAGATGATGTGTTGGTGTATTCGGAGAATGAGGAGCAACATGTGAGAGACGTCAGAGAAGTGTTGAGCAGGCTGCAAGCCAACAGGCTGTGGGTGAAACTGGAGAAGTGTCAGTTTCATACCAAGGAGGTGGAATTCCTGGGGTACCGCCTGTCAGACAAGGGATTGGCCATGGATCCCGGTAAGGTGCAGGCAGTGCTGGACTGGAAAACACCCAAAACCAAGAAGGATGTGCAGAGGTTCCTAGGGTTTGGAAACTTTTATCGTAAGTTCATCCGAAACTTCGCCCACCTGACGGCGCCCATTACGGACTGTCTCAGCAGTAAAAAGAAGTTTGTATGGACGGCGGAGGCGGAGCGAGCGTTTGAGGAACTGAAAAGGGCCTTCGCCTCGGAAGAACAACTTCTGCATGTGGACTTACAAAAGAAGCTGAGGGTCGAAACAGACGCGTCTGACAGAGCCATAGGGGCGGTGCTTCTTCTGCAGTCGGGGAAGGAGGAGTCAGAGTGGCGACCGTGTGCCTTCTTTTCGCGAAAGCTGAACAAATCCGAGAGGAACTACACGGTGTACGACCGGGAACTTCTTGCTATTCATGAGGCTTTCCGGAAATGGAGGCACCTGCTAATTGGTGCACAACATAAGGTGCAAGTGTGCACGGACCATAAGAATCTAGAGTATTGGAGAACTGCGCGAGTGCTCAACCAACGGCAGTTGAGATGGGCCCAGGAGTTCTCCAAATTTAACTTTGAGATTTGTTACGTGCCAGGCCCAGAGAACGTTAGGGCGGACGCTCTCTCACGCAAACCTGAATATTTGGAGGGGGAGGGAGCACCCGAAGAGACCCATGTCATTCCAGAGGACCGTTGGGTGTGTGGGGCGGCATTGGTGGGGCAAAGGGAGTTGGTAGAGGGTACGGTGCAGGATGAATACGCCCAGGACAAACTCAGGGGTCTCAGGAGGGAGGGAGACAAACCCGGGGGTTTTGAGGAGAGAAACGGGGCATTGTACTACAAGGGAGCGTTATATATACCCGAAGGGGAATTGAGGGAGAAGGTACTCAAGCAACTGCACGATAGCCCCACAGCAGGGCATTTTGGGCAACACAAAACCATGTGGCTGGTTACCAGGGAATTTTGGTGGCCCAAGGTCAGGGAAGATGTGCGGGAGTATGTGAGAGGGTGTGAACAATGCCAACGAGCCAAGGGGGAGAGGCGGGCACCGGCAGGTTTATTAGAACCACTACCCACACCTGAAAGACCGTGGGAAGCAGTGGCCATAGATTTTATGACTGATCTGCCAAGGTCTAGAGGGAAAACAGCCATCATGGTTGTGGTAGACCTGTTAACTAAAATGGCCCACTTTATAGCCTGCTCACATGCGGTCACAGCAGAAGAAACAGCCAAATTGTTTGTAGAAAATGTGTTTAGGTTGCATGGCGCCCCCTTGAGGGTGGTTTCAGACCGAGGGAAACAATTTACTTCCAGGTTCTGGAGGAAGCTCATGAGCTTACTGCATGTTGAGGTTAATTTCTCAACGGCCCGTCATCCAGAAACCAACGGGCAGGCGGAAAGAGCTAATGGTGTTCTCCAGCAATATTTGCGGTGTTATGTGAATGACAGAGAGAATGATTGGGTGGAGAAGCTGGCGTTGGCAGAATTTGCCTACAACAATGCAGAGAACGTGTCCACGGGGATGAGCCCCTTTTTGGCTAATCACGGGTGCCATCCCAGAGCCTTCCCAGGGGGGGAAGGGGAGAACTGGAGCGTTCCAGCTGCAGAACAGTTCGTTGAAGAAATGGAAGCGATCCATCGCCAGCTCCAACTCAACTTAAACAGGGCTAAGGAGGAATATAAGAGGCAGGCAGACAAAAACAGAAGGGAAGGTGAAAGCATCAGGGTGGGGGACCAGGTGTGGCTGTCAACCCAAGGGTTGCCATTCAAAGGGGGTTGTAAGAAGTTAAGACCCAAAAGGCTGGGACCATTTGAAGTCATGCAGCAGGTCAACCCAGTGGCTTTCAGACTCCGGTTACCGAACCACATGAAGCTGCACCCAGTTTTCCACAGGTCATTGCTGTCACCGTATAAAGGGAACAGTGAAGGGAGGGTCACTAGGGGACCAGCAATGGAGGAGAAGGAACACAGCTACCATGTAGCGGAGATCCTCGATTCCAGGTGGAAGGGAGATCAAGTTGAGTATTTGGTAATGTGGGAAGGGGAACCGGAGTCGGAAAACACCTGGGTTAGGGCAGAGGATGTCAATGACGAATTTTTAATAGAAACTTTTCATCAGAGGTTCCCACGCAAACCTCAGCCTGTAGCGAGGTTCCGAAGGAAATACTTTGCCACCACCGACGAGGAAGAGGAGTTGGAGGGGTTCACAGATTCCGAAGAGGAGGAGGATTCAGCGAGCCAGGACGGCGATCGATGGAGGGAATTGTTCGAGACGTCTGAAGATGAAGAAGATTCTTTTCGGGGTTTTAACCCTTCACCTCCCAGGGAAGAGGAAATGGGAGGGGGTGAGGGGGGCCCTGGAGGGGAGGTGGATGTCAGGGAACTGCCATCGGAGCATCAGGCGGTGGAGGGTCTCAGGGAGGAAGAAAGAGACTCAACAGCTGAGGCAGGAACCAGCAGGGGGAGGAGTGAATCTCGGAGGGAATGCGAGCAGGAGGGAGGGCTCAGAGACGCTTCCAGCGAGCACAGTGGGGAGGTATCTGAGTCTCCCATAGGGAGACCCACACCTCGCCGGAAACTGTCACGCCGTGAGTCCAGGAGACGCGTTTCCGTTAAGGAGCTTCTTTGCTGGAAACGCTTCCGCAGACAGCCACTGTCAGACTCTACGAGTGACTAAGAGCAGACATGTTTGTGGAGCTCTGTCACACACAGAGGTTTGTGGAGTCGCACAAACTCTGAGGGAGCACGATTTTACGCACAAGCAGCTAATCATCCCATTATACCTTATTTACATTTTTGCGATGTTCCTCACTTTTCACAAAGCCTCTTTAAAACACACTAGCGTTGTATTCTCCTCACATATAGTTTTCAAATACTCTCTAAATTTTCCCCAATCCTCCAAAAACTTATGGTCTCTTTGAAGTCTAATTTTCCCCGTTAGTTTGTCTAATTCCGCATAATCAATTAGTTTATTTCTCCATTCGTCCAGAGTCGGTACTTGTTCTTGTTTCCACCTTTGAGCTATCAGCGTCCTCGCGGCAGTTATTGCATATTGGAAAAGTTTGAAATCCTTCCTTTTAATTTCCCTTCTGGTTATCCCTAGTAGAAAGGTCTCTGGTTTCTTAACAAAGCTATATTGTAGCATTTTCCTTACTTCATCATATATTTTTCCCCAGAAACCCTTCACTTTCTTGCATTCCCACCACATATGCATAAACGTGCCCTCTTTCTCGCTACACCTCCAGCATTTGTTACAGATCTTATACATTTTGGCCAATTTAACCGGTGTTAAGTACCATCTATATACCATGGCATTTTCTTTTAGTGTTATGCATGCTGTGAATTTCAGATTTTGATTCCATATCTTTTGCCACTCTTCCAGCTCTATACTGTACCCTAGATCTCTGGCCCAGTGGATCATTACCTCTTTCACCTCCTCATCCATCATATGCCATTCTAGTAGGATTTTATACATTTTTGATATGATTTTACGATCATTATTAACAATTTCTGTTTGGAACTTCGAATCCTTTTCCTCATACCCTTTTTCTTTCACCTCCTTTTTAAACATATTACTTATCTGCCAATAGTGCAACCAGTCCCGTACATGTTCTTTCACTTGTTCATATGGTTTAACTGCCCATTTGTCCCCTTCTTTGAATACCAGGTCTCCATATGTGGCCCAGTTGCTTCTCATATTGAGTTGCTTAATTCCCATCATCTCTAAAGGGGATAGCCAGTGTGGTACCCCCCTTTCTAATATATTTTTATATCTGATCCATACTTCGATTAGCGATTTCCGGAATATATGATTTCCAAAAGATTGATGACCTTTTTTACCCTCCTGCCATAAATAAGCGTGCCACCCAAACCTATTGTCGAATCCCTCTAAGTCCAATAATTTCGTGTTTTTGAGCTTTATCCAATCTCTTACCCAGCAAAGACATGATGCCTCGTAATACAACTTCAAGTCTGGCAGGGCAAATCCTCCTCTCTCTTTTGCATCCGTTAGCAGTTTATATTTAATTCTCGGTTTTTTGCCCTGCCAGATATATCTTGAAATCGATCTCTGCCACTCCTTAAAATTTTTAGCTCCTCTTAATATTGGGATCGTCTGAAATAAAAATAGTAATTTGGGTAGCACGTTCATCTTGATCATTGCTATTCTACCCCAAAAGGATAGTTTTAACCTTCCCCATCCTTCCAGGTCCTTCTTAATTCCTTTCCATATCATAACATAATTATTCTGGTACAGATCAATATTTTTTGGCGTAATCCAAATTCCGAGATATTTAACCTTTTTAACAACTTCAATTCCCATTTGTTGTTGGAACTCTTCAGTCATTGATTGCTCCATATTTTTAGTTAGAATTTTAGTTTTTTTCCTATTTAATGTGAAGCCTGCCACTTCCCCAAATTTACCAATTTCCTCTAACACTTCCTTTACGCTGGTCATTGGGTCTTCCACCGTAATAATCAAATCATCAGCGAAAGCTTTAGTTTTGTATTCATTTTGGCCTACCTTCACCCCTTTTATCCTTTCATTTTTCCTAATTGAATTCAGAAGGATTTCTAGGACCAATATGAACAGCAGGGATGAGAGCGGGCAGCCCTGTCTAGTCCCTTTTGATATTTCAATTTCTTCTGTTATCACGTTGTTCACTATCAGCTTCACTCTTTGTTCGGTGTATATGGCCTTTATTCCGTTGTAAAAATCATCCCCGATCTCCATATTTTCCAAATTTTTCAGCATGAAATCCCATGATATGTTGTCGAATGCCTTTTCGGCATCTACAAACATTAATATTGCTCGTCTCTCAATCCTTACTGACAGATATTCCAATATGTTTATTATGTTCCTCACGTTCTCTCTCATTTGTCTGCCAGGAAGGAAACCCGCCTGGTCTTCATGGATAATACTCAGTAATACCTTTTTTAGTCTCTTTGCCATTATTCCTGCATAGATTTTATAGTCCGTATTCAATAAGGAAATCGGTCTATAATTCTTTACTTGTGTTGTATCTGCATCTTCTTTGGGGATAAAGGTTATATACGCCTCTTTCCACGTCTCTGGGATCTCTCTTTCTTTTAAGATGTTATTCATTACCTCTTTTAGTGGTTTTATCAAGTCTAATCTCAATTCTTTGTAGTACCTTGCTGTAAAACCATCTGGTCCTGGTGCCTTCCCGTTTTTCAACTCTGCTATGACCCCCGTAATCTCCTCATTCTCTATCGGAGTATTTAACCCCTCTCTTGCTTCTGTCGAGATCTTTAGTACCTCTTTCTCTCTTAAATACCTCTCTATTTTCCTCATATTATTCTTCTCTTTATTTCTGTACAATTGGCTAAAAAAGTCCAAAAATCCTTTCCTAATACCTATGCTGCTGGTGATCTCTTCCTCTTTCACTATGATTTTATTTATTGTGCTTTGTTCTTTTCTTTTCTTAATCTGCCAGGTAAGCCATTTTCCTGATTTATTCGCAAATTCGAAGTTCTTTTGTCTCAGTCTTTGAATGTTCCGTTCCACCTCTTTATTAATTAGCATTGCAAATTGGGTTTGCAAGGTCTTAATACTTTGTCTAATTTTTGTGTTGTTAGGTTTTTGAATTAACTTTTGTTCCTTATCCATAATTTGTTCTAGAATCTCTTTTTTCCCTTTCTCTCTGTTCTTCTTTCTAATTGAGTTTTGTTGTATGCAGAATCCCCTCATCACAGCCTTACTTGCATCCCACACTATATTCATATTCGTTCCTTTATTACAATTATCGGCAAAGTATTCTTTCAGTTTCTTCTGAGCCCCTTGCACAAATTTTTGATCATCAAATAAATAATCATTCAATCTCCATCTGAATGTTCTTTCTTCATACCCTTTGATTTCTAATCTAATTGGGCTATGATCTGAGATTACTCTTGGTTCAATTTCTACTTGGTGAACTCTTGGTGTTAGCTCCCCTGATATCCAGATTTGGTCGATTCTCGACATTGATTGGTTAGGTTCCGAATAGAAGGTGAATTGTCTTTCCAATGGAAATCTTAGCCTCCAGATGTCCATTAAATTACAATTTCTGACCAGTTCAAAGAATGATTTGGGTAGTTTACCTTCTTTTGTTCCACCATCTCTCAATCTGTCCATTTCTATCGAAACTACCCCGTTCATATCTCCCATCAGGATTATCTTTTGATCCACATATTCCAATAAAAGTTCTTCCAATTTTTGGTAAAAGACATTTTTATTTCCATTAGGTGCGTAGATCCCCACAATTATTAGTTTCTCCCCTTGCCAATTGATTTGAACCCCGATAACTCTCCCTTCTTCATCCTTAAAGATTTGTTTGGCTTCTATTTTACTTTTTATATATAGGACCACTCCCCTCTTCTTTTGTTTGTCTGAGGATATGAATTCGTTTCCAAGTCTTTTATTTATCAAAATTTTTCTATGCCTTTTTGCCACGTGCGTTTCTTGCAGACAGATTATATCTAAGTTCTTTTTCTTTAAGAATTGTTCCACCTTGTTCCGTTTTTTTTTGTCGTTCAGTCCATTAATATTCCAGTTCCATATTTTTAATGCCATCTTGTTACCAAATTATAAAATTATCTTTCCCTTCCAATATTTTGTTATAATCTTTCCTCCTCTTCCTCCTCCTCCTCCGCCTCCTCCTCCTCCTCCTCCCCCTCTTCCTCTTCCTCTGGTTTCCCTTCAGTCCTCCCACTCTCCCCCACCTCCTTCACTCCTTTTATCTCCACTCCACCTGTTGCTCCTTTAACTCCTTCCTCCTCCTCTATCCATAACTCTTTGTATTTTCTCTGAAATTTGCCTATTTCTCCTGGGCTGGTCATCCTATGTTTTGTGTTTTTGTAAGTGAAAGAGATCCCTTCCGGATATTCCCACATAAATTCTATATTATTCTTCTTAAGAATTTGCACTTGTGATTTGTAAGGGTCTCTCCGTTTCAACAGTCTGATTGGAATATCTTTAAAGATAATTATGTAGCTACCGTCAATATACAATCTTTTTTCTCTATTTTTTCCCAATACCAGATTTCTCATATCTCTATCCTTAAATGTTATGAGGCGGTCCCCTGGAAATTTTTTTGCTCTGGTCGTTTTTACTTTATCCTAAAAGCATTTTGGATCGTATTCGCCACCTCCTCTGCTTGAAGCTCTAACCACTTAGCCAATTCTTCTGTCAGTTTTTGCCTTATATTCTCCCCTTGATTCTCTGGTATTCCCCTCAACCTTAAGTTAACTTCCCGTTGCCGAAGTTCGTTCATAGAAATTGCGCCCCACATTTCTTCTTGAGCTTTACTAGCTTCTAATAATCCTGCTCTAGTTTTGTCCTCCTCCCGTCTCAAATCTTTCACTTCTAATTTGGCCCTTTTCAGCCCTTCTTCTAATACATGTGTCCTTCTGGATACCTCTTTTATTTGTCCTTTAAACTCATTTACTGTTTCGTCTATTTTCTTATCCATTTTCCCAATTTTTAAATCTACCTGTTCTATTTTTGTTTCCAGATTTTTCTCACTTTGTCTAATTTCTGCAAACATTTTTAATATTTCGGCCCTAAAGTCTGATTCTTGCTTAGACGCTTTTCTCTCTCCCGGGGTTCCCCCGTTTCCACTTTTCTTTTGTACGTGAGACATTTTAAACGTATGTATCTTATTGCACCACTTCAATAAACTTAGAAACCTATTCCAAAATTAGGATCCCCAGCTCCCCACAGAGACTATCAATCAAATAATAAATATCAGTTCCCCCAATGTTTTACAGAGCAAGTTCCAATCCAGTAGGTCCCTTAAGTCCGTAGATATTCCATATACTTAGCACTAATAGATTTATAACTCATTAATCAAAATATTGTTGAAAGGGAAAGGGACCTTATATAACCTCAAAACTGCAATAAGGGAAGAGAGTTAAGTTGAAGTTCTCCCAGGGATATTTAAAGTTTTTCCTCTTTTAAGAAAATGGTTGAGTAGGTAGAGTCTGGTAGAGCCTAGTTTTTCATGCCCCCAATTGGGCTATTCCTTATATGGTCTTCTGCTTGTCAAAGTAAAGTAAGGTAAGGTAGCTATTTTCCTCTTCTTGCCCTCAATTGGGCTAAATCCCAAAGAAAGTTCTGACCAACCTAAATCTTTGAACGCTCAGGCAAGTCATAAAACAGCTTCATCAAGTCCAGAAAATTCCCCCTTTTCCAAAAGTAAGAGCTCACCCTTCATAAATACCAGGTCCACTCTATGAATCAACAAATACCAAAAAGAAAAGAAAAAAGAGGCAAAAGAGAAAAAGGAAAAAGGAGGAGGGAGGCCGAATTGCCAATTCTCTTCCACCCACCAGAGGGCCACCGTCCAACAAACGAGGGGGGAGGAGGAGGAGAGACAAGAAAAGGAGAGGAGAAAAAATGAAACTGTCCTTCCTCTCTCTCAAATTCTTCCAGTTTTCCCAAAAACAATAGCTATAATGCCACTGTAGAGTTGCTAAAGTTGGTCACCAACATTCAAAGTGTCCATCGTAATATAAAGTCTATTTCCAAAAGGAGAAAATATTACCGCAAAGGACAAACATGTCTTCTCCTTTCTTCATTGTTAAATAGTGGCTAATTAGTGGCTATTAAGCAGTAATGGAGCCCAGCCAATAACACAATAAATTCCTCCACTAAACGCAGTAACTTCCTCCACTAAACAGTACTTCAAAAGAGAGACCAGGTTTTCCCTTCCTCCTCCCGTCGCCAAGA
The DNA here is from genome assembly GCF_964188305.1 of Podarcis bocagei. Classification (NCBI taxonomy): domain Eukaryota; kingdom Metazoa; phylum Chordata; class Lepidosauria; order Squamata; family Lacertidae; genus Podarcis; species Podarcis bocagei. Next base: position 16,811,123 of record NC_138136.1, on the reverse strand, counting down.
GGGCTTGGAATAGCAAAAAGTAGCGAAATGTTGCCTCTTTGCTCCCCCCCCCAAGTTCTTCTTTTACCAGTTTTTTTATCTTCAATTATAATCACCAACAGTTGGAGAGGGAGAAGAATTTTAGCCGCCAGCGTCACTCACATTTCCCCCCTCTGCTTTGTTTAGCTCCCTGCGTCCTTAATGACTCCAGATAGGAATTGAGCTCTTATCCACCTTCTTTTGTTCGAGCCCTTCCTTAGATAAGATCTTAATTGTTTAAGTGCTCGCTTGAGCCCGAAGTTCTTTTCCTTGAGAATCCAGCGTTTCTCTTACAGGCTCGGGGCTTCGCTTTCTCGGAGGCAGTAATGGCTCCCTCAGCCTGCTTCGTCCCCGCCGTGCTCTTCACTCCGAAAACTGGGGCTACCTGACGGCCAGGAGTTCCGCGTTTTGGCTCTGCGGGAACCAAATGTACCTGGACACCCACCAGATACTTTTCAGGGGACCACGGCGCCCTGTGGAACCCCTATTTCCCTCCAAGAAGCTCGGGATTCCCCACAAAGAAGAAATCCCCGTCTGTGTTAGAGTCTCGCTGAACCGGAAGCTCCGGTTCCTGAATGGTTTCTATATGGGTATTCACCGTTTGTCCAAAGTTTTTGACTGCAGCAGTCATCAAATCCATCTTCTCATGCATCTGCTCCAGCAAAGCGCTTGTCTTGCAAAAAGCAAGCACCAAAACTTCTTCTAAACACATTTTTATTCAAGGTCAGAGTCTGGTCTCACGATCCTAATCTCCACAGCTGTGAAATCCCCAGATCAACTCCAGCAACAATTTAACAAGCTCCCTCTAGAGGAGACAGTTTCTATTTGTATCCATCTTTTGAAAGCAGAACCAACAAAAGAAAATTACTTTCATTTTTCAAATATTTTGTTTCTTTTGAATGCAAAAGGCAACATTAGAATCAATTTGTTTCTCTTTTTTAACTATCTGTCAAAAGACGTTCCATTCACAGTCAATGAACTTCTCCATAAATTTCTGTCTCTGACACCCCGTTCCCAGGTTTGAGACAGTGGGAATTTATCTTTCTTTACTCTCTCTCCGGCAGGCTTGAACAATCAAAAATCCCCCCCCTTTTCTCCTGCTTCCAAGAGGGGTTTTGGTGGTAATAACTGAAGGAGATTTAGACCTTTATATACGACTTTCCAGACTTTAGCTTGTAAAGTTTTTGCTTCAATCTATTTACAAAAACGGGAGGTGGACTTCCTGTTTAGAACCTTCCCGCTTCAGTGCCAAATTAAAATGTTTCTTAATCCAATTTTCTGTTCTACTCACGGGTACTTGTTTAGAGTCCAATTGTCCACAGGAAAAAGTCAGCGCTCTCTGGCAACGGCTGTGCGGCTTCACTCCGTAAAAGTAGCGGTTGATTCAAAACACTGCGCCACTCACCCCACGTCGCTTCGGATCCCCGAAAAAGGGTTTCCCTGCGAGTAGGGGAGGCGCTCCTGGTGTCAGCCGAATCCCACGTTCCCAGGCTTCTTCCGCCTGGGATTTTTAAAGGGTCTTCGCCTTCGCCGCGGCGGCAAGACCCGATTTTCACGGAGCGGGTTCCTCTCGGTCAGAGGAACTCCGCCATTGCCGATGGCGCTAACCCGGAAGTTCTATAGGCATTTCTCTCTCTCTCCCCTCTCTCTATTACCATGTGAGAACAATGATGAATGAAAAACAGTATTTAAATATAGGAAGTAAATATGGTAACATCACTTCATATCTTTCATGTATAATAACAAAGCATTGATTATATTAATAAATAAAGTATTCAAGGTTCAAGGTGGTGTTCTTCGATTCAGATCAGTAATGAAGAACGTCTGTGTCTTGCTTCCCAAAACTATTGGAAGCCATTGCTTTAGATCAGGCTTCCACAACCTCGGCCCTCCACATGTTTTGAGACTACAATTCCCATCATCCCTGACCACTGGTCCTGCTAGCTAGGGATCATGGGAGTTTACACAAGTAATCGGGTCAGGAAGCTTTTGGGTGCAAGTGGCTTCAGTCTAGCTCCAGTCTTCATAGCAAAATAAGCACAAATCTGTCATCTGCTTATAAGATGATGTGTGCTTTCCCCCTTTGCAGGGCCCTTTCCCAGCTTTGCAGAAGAGAGCCTTGTATGCAAATATGTAATATGTAATGCAGCTCTCAGTGAAGGCAATCTGTCCTGCAGGCAAGGCCATTTGTTAGTAACATGTATCAAATAATAAAAAATGATAAGTGAGCATCGCTGTGGATTCAAAGGAATGACAATTCCATTTCCCACACGCACATCCGTTCTGTAGCTCCCTTTTCTTTTCTTTTTTTATGGAAAATTATTGCACAACACAATAACCTGACTTCTAGTAAGTGCCTCTTGATACCTGCAGGTATTTCTAAATACCTACTTTAATGGAGCATAAGGAAATCCATTTTGTGTTTCTAATGTATTCCCTGCTGGCCCTGATACCAGACTGTTCAGTATTTTGTCTTAGAGGGCTAACGTAAAGGGAAGGGGGGGGGGAAGAGAAGAGGATAATCTCAGGCACAATAGATACATGTTATTTTCCCCAGCGTTTGACGGAAAAATAATTGGGTGAGTTCAGGACAACTTCTTGCCCTTTTGAAATCTGAAGCCTGGCCTGGTGAGAGGAAGCTTTTGTGATTTCTACTTAAAAGGACTGCAATATGTATTTTCACATCAGTGTCAGCAACCGCTAAGGAAATAATAATAATAATAATAATAATAATAATAATAAATTTTATTTATATCCCGCCCTCCCCAGCCAAAGCCGGGCTCAGGGCGGCTAACAACAATCAAATAATCAGTAAAATAATCACACAATCTAAAAATATTTCATTATAAAAATTAATTAAATCAAATTGATGGCAACCAATTAAGCAGAATTATGTGTAGGTTGCCAGAGGAGGGAGTCAGGCTGCGCCCTGACCAAAGGCCTGGCGGAACAACTCTGTCTTGCAGGCCCTGCGGAAAGATGTCAGGTCCCGCAGGGCCCTAGTCTCTTTTGACAGAGCATTCCACCAGTTTGGAGCTGCAGCCGAGAAGGCCCTGGCTCTAGTTGAGGCCAGCCTAACCTCTCTGAGGCCTGGGACCTTGAGGATGTTATTATTTGCAGACCGTAGGTTTCTCTGTGGGGCATACCAGGAGAGGCGGTCCCGTAGGTACGAGGGTCCTAGGCCGTATAGGGCTTTAAAGGTTAAAACCAGCACCTTAAACCTGATCCTGTACTCCACCGGGAGCCAGTGCAGCTGGTATAATACCGGATGAATGTGCTCTCGCAGCGAACACCCCATAAGGAGTCTCGCCGCGGCATTCTGCACCCGCTGGAGTTTCTGGGTCAGTCTCAAGGGCAGCCCCACGTAGAGCGAGTTACAATAATCCAGTCTGGAGGTGACCGTCGCATGGATCACAGTGGCTAGGTCAGGACGAGAGAGATAAGGGGCCAACTGCTTAGCTTGGCGGAGATGAAAAAATGCCGCCTTTGTTATAGCTGTAATCTGCGACTCCATAGAGAGGGAGGTATCGAAGATTACACCCAAACTCTTAACGGACGGTGCTGGCACTAATTGCACCCCCGCAAGAGATGGGAGTTGCCCCCTCGATCCCATATCGTCCCGCCCCAGCCAGAGGACCTCTGTCTTCGAAGGATTTAACTTCAACCGGCTCCCACGTAACCATCCAGCCACAGCTTCCAGACATCTGGTCAGTGTGTCTGGGGCCGAGTCAGGATGGCCATCCATCAACAGATAGAGTTGGGTGTCATCAGCATACTGATGGCAACCCAGCCCAAAACTCCGGACAAGCTGGGCGAGGGGGCGCATAAAGATGTTAAAAAGCATCGGGGAGAGAATTGCACCCTGAGGCACTCCACACACCAAGGAGTGGCGTGATGACAATTCCCCCCTAAGCGCCACCCTCTGTCCCCGACCAGAGAGAAACGAGCGCAGCCATTGAAGGACTGTGCCCTGGATCCCCACGTCGGCAAGGCGGTGGTCCAGGAGTTCGTGATCGACCATGTCAAAGGCTGCTGACAGATCTAGAAGAATCAGCAGCCCTGACCCGCCTCGATCCAGCTGCCTGCGGAGATCATCTGTTAGGGCGACCAGAGCCGTCTCGGTCCCATGACCAGCACGGAAGCCGGACTGGAATGGGTCCAGAGCAGATGTTTCATCCAGAAACCTACCAAGCTGTTCAGCAACCACTCTCTCAATCACCTTACCCAGGAATGGAAGATTCGAGACCGGGCGGTAATTGGATAGATCTGAGGGATCTAATGATGTTTTCTTTAAGAGCGGACGCACCACCGCCTCCTTCAGTTCCCCTGGGAATATCCCGGTGCCAAGGGACAAATTGATGATATCCCCCAGGGGGCCCCGCACCTCGTCTGGACACGCTCTAATCAGCCATGACGGGCACGGGTCAAGAGGACAGGTGGTGGGCTTTCCAGCTTGGAGGAATCTGTCCACATCGGCTGGAGATATCCGGTCAAAGTGGTCCAATACTGGACCCGAGGACAGTCGAGGGGCCTCCAGTTCCTTTATTGTATCCAAATTGGCAGGGAGGTCATGGCGGAGCGACAAGACCTTCTCCGCAAAAAAGCTCGCAAATGCCTCACAGCTGTGTGTCAGATTGTTATTTAAATTTGGCTGTCCCTCAAGGGACGTTAAAGACCGAATTATACTAAATAATTGCGCCGGGCGAGAGCTAGCGGATGCAATGGAGGCCGCGAAGTAAGACTTCTTAGCAGCCTTCACTGCCATCTCATAGGTTTTCATAAAAACCCTATAAGATGTTCTTGAGGCTCCGTCACGGGCACCCCGCCATACTCGCTCTAGCCGTCTGAGGTCCCGCTTCATTTTCCGAAGCTCCTCGGTAAACCAGGGAGCCCGGTTTCTGCGGGGTCGCAGAGGGCGCTTAGGTGCGATCTCATCAATGGCTGCCAGGAGCTGGGTATTCCAGCCCTCAACAAGCTCAGTCAATGAGTCGCCAGGGGGAGCAAGGTCCCGCAAGGCTTGACGGAATCTATCCGGGTCCATCAGCCTCCGCGGGCGAGCCCAAATCGGCTCGCCACCTAAGCAGGGTGGGGGTGGAAAGTCAATCCTGGCTTTCAGAGCGTAGTGATCAGACCATGGCACCTTCATCGAAGGAGACATGATCACATCTATACCGGCGCCAAAGATCAAATCCAGCGTGTGGCCTGCTTGATGTGTGGGGCCCGAAACAAACTGGGAGAGCCCTAGTGTCTGACAGGGTGGCTGCTGGTGCGCTAGGTGGCCGGTACACCAGCCAGACAGCCAAGCTCTCCTCGGAGCCCCACACTAGGCCAACACATTCAATGCCGGGGATCGATGGCGATGGTAGAGCCCTGAAAGAACAATCTTCCCGGATTAATACTGCCACCCCTCCCCCCCGGCCCACGGTCCGTGACTGGTGGAGGACGGAGAAACCCGGGGGCGCCATCTCTCGTAAGGTAACAGTTACCCCTTCGCGCACCCAGGTCTCCGTCACACAAGCCAGGTCAACTCCCTGCGAGATAAAGAAATCTCGCAGGGTAGCAGTTTTGTTGCCTATAGACCTGGCATTGCACAACACCAGTGAAGGAGGTGAGTAATCCTTGCTCGCCCTACCCTCGTCTCTCGGGATGGGGCGCAGATTGGAAGGGGTACGAGCATATCCATATCTCGATCCCCTTCGCCTATAACATCTGCCCCCACCGCCATACCTCCCTCGCCCCTCCACGGTCGCAATCCCAAGCCTCATACTAACCTCCATTTACAAATAGAAAACAAAACAACCAAAACAATTATGCCCAAACAAAACCAATCCCCGCCCCACTCAGTGTCCACCCCCAAAAACAAAACAAAATGGAACAAACAAAAATACATAAATAAAAACCACCATTCACGGTGGTACAACAAAGTTAACAATAAAAGCACCTTTAAAACACCTTAAAATATATAAAAACATCTTTAACATTTGCAGCAGATAATGAAATAATATAATATTATAAAAAACAACAACCCCCATTTAAGATGCTGCAAATTAAAAGCAATTAAAACATTTAAAACTATTTTGTCCATTGCTGCCGGTAGCTGCTCTGTCCTCTAAACTGTGATGGTAGTGCAGGCCCCGCCCCCTAGGCCGGATGGAGTTGGCAGGAGAGGGAGCGGTCTTCCTAGCACTCACGAAGCAGCAACAGCAGTCGTGTCCCGGAGGCCTCTCCCAGACCTCTTATGCTGTGGCGAGGAGTGCAGGCCCCGCCCCCTAGGCCAGATGGAGTTGGCAGAAAGGGAGCGGTCCTCCCAACACTCACGCAAGCAGCAGCACCAGCAGTCGTGTCCCGGAGGCCTCTCCCAGGCCTCTTATGCTATGGCGATGAATGCAGGCTCCGCCCCCTAGGCCAGATGGAGTTGGCAGAAAGGGAGCGGTCCTCCCAACACTCACGCGAGCAGCAGCACCAGCAGTCGTGTCCCGGAGGCCTCTCCCAGGCCTCTTATGCTGTGGCGATGAATGCAGGCCCCGCCCCCTAGGCCAGATGGAGTTGGCAGAAAGGGAGCGGTCCTCCCAACACTCACGCAAGCAGCAGCACCAGCAGTCTTGTCCCGGAGGCCTCTCCCAGACCTCTTATGCTGTGGCGAGGAGTGCAGGCCCCGCCCCCTAGGCCAGATGGAGTTGGCAGAAAGGGAGCGGTCCTCCTCCCAACACTCACGCGAGCAGCAGCACCAGCAGTCTTGTCCCGGAGGCCTCTCCCAGGCCTCTTATGCTGTGGCGATGAATGCAGGCCCCGCCCCCTAGGCCAGATGGAGTTGGCAGAAAGGGAGCGGTCCTCCCAACACTCACGCAAGCAGCAGCACCAGCAGTCGTGTCCCGGAGGCCTCTCCCAGGCCTCTTATGCTGTGGCGATGAATGCAGGCCCCGCCCCCTAGGCCAGATGGAGTTGGCAGAAAGGGAGCGGTCCTCCCAACACTCACGCGAGCAGCAGCACCAGCAGTCTTGTCCCGGAGGCCTCTCCCAGGCCTCTTATGCTGTGGCGATGAATGCAGGCCCCGCCCCCTAGGCCAGATGGAGTTGGCAGAAAGGGAGCGGTCCTCCTCCCAACACTCACGCGAGCAGCAGCACCAGCAGTCGTGTCCCGGAGGCCTCTCCCAGGCCTCTTATGCTGTGGCGATGAATGCAGGCCCCGCCCCCTAGGCCAGATGGAGTTGGCAGAAAGGGAGCGGTCCTCCCAACACTCACGCAAGCAGCAGCACCAGCAGTCTTCAATAGCCAATACGGCCAATGTTATGCTTGCCAAACACAAACAAATTTGTTTTCAAGAAGAGGGCAAGTACAAACTTCTCATCTGCCAAAACGAGCACATTAAGAATGACCTCTTTTCTTGGGGCACCTGAACGCTTGTACAGGAAAGCGCTGGAGATATATAATTAATATTAGCTAACACGCAGTAAGGTTAATTGTTGCTTCTCTGAACACTCAATCTGCATGCAGTTGATAAATCACACAATGAATCAAAAGTGGCTCATATTTAGGTCACACAAAGTCACTGCGTCTTCCTTTTCCTTTTTTAAATTTAAACAGCAAGCCGGATTAAAACACAAGAGTATTTATGGAGAGGAATTCAGAGAAGCGCTTGCAATAGGCTGCCTTTTGGTGTAAAAAAGGGAGGGAAAGTTTCCTCAGCACACACCCTAGGGACACGTTAATCAAAGCTTTTTAATGTATCCAGTCTGGTCTCTGACAGGCTTTGTTCCAGTGATGGCATTTTGCAGGATAAGGCTGCAAGTTACCAGTAAGACACAGTAATTGCCGGGGGTGATAGAGTTTCCTACCTTAAGGCTTCCTACTATTCCGTTCTTTGTATTATTAGGCAAGGCTAGAAATGTCTTGTAATCAAGTGATAAGTGGAAATTTTGATCGGGAAACACATCATGAAGGACAACGGAACAACAAGGTGATCAGTGTTAATTGCAACTCGAACCACTTTTGCCGGATTTCCACTTGCCTGCCAAATTTTTTATCATAGACTCGTAGAATTGTAGAGTTAGAAGGGATATATCAAATTCTTGGAATGCCATGGAAATCCCAAATTCTTGTTGGGATTTGGTACCATTTCCTCAGTGATCAGTCAATCAGTCGATGTGGGTGAAGATGTGCTAAATCTTTCATTCACACAGATATTGTTTTTGGTGGCACAACTGGAGCTGATTAGAGTCCTCTTCAGGTGTTCACTGCAGAAGACACAAAGGTGCAGAGTTTGCTATTCCCTCAGATGACATCATGCTCTGCATTGCAACAGAACTTGGCTCACAATTGGTTGAGGGAGCTGGTTCATTGTGCAAAAGTTTCCAATGTGGGAATGAAAGCACAGTTGATGCAGATGATGTCATTCAGGAGCGGGGCTAATCCTGCACATTCCTGGAACTACCAAAATATTGAACCACCGGATACCAAGTCACCAAAATAATACTGAACAAGGCATATTCTTCAAGCAGCGTTAAGAAAGTAAATAAACGTACTAATGCCAAAACACACAAATCTAATGTTCATGAAGTGCTAATGTTCATGAAGTGCGCAGAGTAATTTGAAGTGGCCATAACACATGTGCGAGGCTTGGATCAGTCACTACTTTGTCACGAGAAGCCACTTGTCAGGTGGGAAGGATCTGCCTGGTTGTTGCTTACTAGGAGGAAGAGGGTGTTAAGTATAATAGATTTAATTGACACAGAAATGGAAAGTGTCTGTGTATTAATGAAGGTTTGAAAATGGATAATAACTAAATGTGCCCTGGAGAAATGGTTTAACGTGGGGTGTTTCCATGAGACCATATTAAAAGCAATAGCTCTCTCTGAGTTGTAACTAGTTAATGCTTACCTGTTGATTGTTGTTCGACTGTGTGCTTAGAGTGAACCTTTCATCATGCGATGGAGGCATTGAGTTGCAAATTTCCATTTTGAAAGGGAGCTGACTTTAGTCTTTTGTTCCCCAAGCTCCATGGAGTGAAGATGTAAATGAAGCTCGTGAGGAAAATAGCTCCAGGAAAATAGATGCTGTTAAAGAGAGAGAGAGATCTTTGCTTTGAGGTCTGTTTGGATTATTTCATATTTTCTAAGATGCAGAGACTGTGCTGAACAGCACAAGACATTGTATTTTGGGATGTATCTTTAATGCTTGTGTTCTGTTTTTTAACAAAAGTTCTGCAAGTCAAAGTTTGAATAATATTCTTATGGGCCTGCACAATGAATTCTTCCCAAAATGAGCCAGTTCTTATGCTTCCAGTCCCTTCAAACTGCACAATATTAATATCTACATCAGAGGGGGAGGGACAAGGTGACAGAGAGGTTGATGTGGTACAAAAAGAGCAGAAGCCAGGCCAATCCAGTGCATCTGCTGGCATGTTTACACCACACCAGCCTCCCCGCCACCTTCACCTCTCCCTCTTGGTAAGCATTAGCAACCCACCTGCAAGGAAGCTATCATAACAGTTCCACCCCACCTGGCTAGCCACTTCTGCTTGACACAACAAAGTCTCCCATAGAGTCGGAAAGCAATAGGTGGAATGTAAAGGAGGGTCAGAATTACAAGGGAGACCAGCAGACTAGCAAAAGATGCTGCAGCAACTGGAAAGAAGAAGAAGAAGAAGAAGAAGAAGAAGAAGAAGAAGAAGAAGAAGAAGAAGAAGAAGAAGAAGAAGAAGAAGAAGAATTTATATCCCGCCCATCTGGCTGGGTTTCCCCAGCACTCTGGGCAGCTTCCAACAAAATATTAAAAATGCAAAATATTAAAAACATCAAACATTAAAAGCTTCCCTAAACAGGGCTGTCTTCAGATGTCTTCTAAAAGTCAGACACTTGTTTATTTCCTTGACATCTGATGAGAGGGCATTTCACAGGGTGGGCGCCACTACGGAGAAGGCCCTCTGCCTGGTTCCCTGTAACTTCACTTCTTGCAGTGAGGGAACTGCCAGAAGGCCCTTGGAGCTGGACCTCAGTGTCCGGGCTGACAGATGGGGTCACTTGCAGAACAAGTCAGCCCCTTCAACCACTGGACATGCCACCATGACAGAAATCCTATAGAGAGGTTGAACCCCAGCCCTTCTTACCAGGAAGTTATCCACCTTCAAAGCAGACAGAGAGAACAGGACCATATCCATGATGGGATGGATAAATGACAAGAAGGGAAGAGCGTTCCTGACTGCTGCTCTACTCAGATTAACCCACTCTCAAATCTTCTTTTCTTTTCTTTTCTTTTCTTTTCTTTTCTTTTCTTTTCTTTCAAAAAGCATAATCATAGTAAAATGGTATTGAGCTTTCCTTACGTATATTTGTGTGTGAAGTCCAGTTAAGTCCATGGTAAAATGCAAGTATTTATCAACTGTTTGATAAATATCCTACATTGTTCCATATAATACAGTATAGATATCATGTTTGCAGCCCAGAGATATGCAGGTATTGCCCTGCAGTTTAAAATATATATATGGGCACTATGACCCTTGCTCTCGGGGCCTGCTTTCTGGATCCTTTTTATCATTTAAAATAGTCAACAACTGCAATCACCTAGATTACATTGTTAGTCTGCACACTGCTCTATGCGAGCATTCACGGTAAGAATAAGACGTTAAGTGAATCTGACATGCAGTTTACCAGGAAGTTTCACAGTACATGGGCAAAATGTTGCCCTGAATATGTAAAATATTATGATCATTGCCATACCTAACTAATTGCATTTGAAGCATGCTGGCCATAAAATTAATTAGCAGTACAGAAAGCATCATGATAACCAGCTATAAATACTAAACACAACTAATTATTTCAGTCATAAAAGGGCCCTGCCAATTTATAATGAAGCAATATGTTGCACACACACAAAGAAATCTTTTGTTTTGCCTCTCCCCTCCTCCACGCCACATATTTGCCCATGGAACTTGTTCCATTTAGTGACAATGTCAGTACTAGCGGATACCAGACGGAATACAAGCTAAAATGAAACCAGCCTAGGATTTTCAGCATTCTTTAAGATGTTTTGCAACTGCGAAAATGCAGATAACATTCTTTTATCATCGGCATCAAAAGCAGTAGGTCACTCTGGATCTGCAGAGAACATTTTGAGCTCTAGCAACAATTGATTTCCTTAAAAACAAAAAAAGCAGCTGGCATTACAAAGAATAGCCCTCTTTCGATTTTTCTGTTCCACTGAAGCATTCAGAGAATGCAGCAGGCATAATAGGCTGAAGTAAACAGTGTCAGGTTCTGTTATATCAGGAACTCTTTTAAACCAGCCAGACAAGCTATCATCAGTGCTTGAAACACTGTAAATAGCTGTTGAGCCTGAAAATGAGTTTGTTTCCTAACAAGGGTTTTGATGACATTTTGAGGAATAGAAGAAGATGCTTTGCCGACGGTCGTTGTTGCTACACATTCAGTTATGATATGCTTTTATTAATGAGTCAATATGAGCGGTCCATGTGGGGCACTTAATAGAATTAGAAGCTCACTCAGCAAAGTGCCATTGAACTGCATGCTCATAAAGCTTTCCTGGGAACGTGAATGAAAAATAGAGATGGACTGTGTAAATGCCCTGCCTCAAGGTCAGCGTTGGGTGGCTTCAACAGAAATTGTTAGGGTGGTGGCTGAGATAACAGAGCTAACCTATTTCTAAATAACATACCGAGTGGTTATCAGTGGTCCAACATGGGATGGGTAATTCAGCCAACAAGGTGTGGGCCAAACCAGATGTGCATTAAATATGCTGCCATGTCTTTGAATTATCATGGAATGCTAAAAATGACATTGCCAGACCATCTAACCATGTAGCCTTATATCTGGCGAGTATCTTCTCTGGGTTAATTCTGGTGTTTGCTCATTTTGCAATTTTATGGGATGTCTTTCCACCTTGCGATCACATGGTGAAGAACAGGCTATACCTGTGTTAAATAAGTATGGAAACCACTGAATTCCCACTCCTGATATACATGCTCTGCCTCCACTCAGATATACTGTAATCTAATTAAGCCCCAGGGCATCCCTGTAGAACTGGCTTTTGAGACTCCTAAAGAAGTCAAGGACGTGTTACAGAAAGTGCCGTGAAACCCACTCTAAAGACAACACAGTAAATGTTCTGCCATCATCCATAAACCAATGTATTCAGTCAATTCCAGTGAATTTCCTCCATGGGTTAGAAATACTCTGTTCTAATTAGAGATGCTCTGTTCCATCCAGCCTCTCGCAACCTGGCCATGCTAGTTGGGTGTGCTAGGGCTTTCATTCCAAAACCTCTGATGAGCATCAGGCTGGGGAAAGTTGGTCTATTTTGATGCATTGTATAATCATCTCACTAATGACTTAAGTACTTCATTCCTATGATAAAAAAATGAAAGCCTTTATAACAAGAAAGTCTCAGCTCTTCTGCTACAGTCCTGGGACCCTTCATCTGCCCAAGGACCCTTCATCTGCCCAAGGACCCATCATCTGCTATCCAAGTAGAATACTGTCCATTGATATTTGGCTGAAGCTCTGATATACTTGGCATATTTTTTTTCATGATGCTTTTATAGATCCTTTGATTATGCTTTTTTTTTTAATGGACAGTAAAACGGAGGAAATGGCAGAGATAGTTGAGTTTTCAGCAATAGTTATAAGAAGCCCATTTGTCCATTTCTGGGTCTTTTAAGCACTCACATTCTTAAACAGAATGTAATTATTGAGGAAATTAACTTTATAGCTGCAGATTGTGGTGTCATGATAATTTAGAGGAATAGAAGGAATGTTTTCTTAGCAATCTTTTTTATCTCTTTCTTTTTTGGTTATCACTTAATGGCATTCATTAAAAGTGATAACAGAAATTGCTTCTCATTTTAAATTTCCTACCAAGTCTCCTGTTTAGTTGAGTTAACTTTCCTTGGAACAATATATTAGTGTCACGCTCAATTGACTTTCTTTATAAAGGAAATGAAAGTCCATTCTCTGCACCAATGGAAACAATATAAATATACACGTTTCTGTCCTTTTGTTAAAATAATTGTAAACTCCAACAAAATCTGTCACAGACAACCTCTATATTGTGATGCAGAGCAGCTGGCTGAAGTCAATTTCCCCAACCTCCAGTTTTTTAAAAAACATTTGCCTTTTGGAATCCAGGGCAGGCTAGCAGAGAGCAAAGGCTTGAGCTTTCATTGTCAGCCAATCAGCCGTTTCTCATTTCCTTTCCCCATGCTTTTCTCTGGAACAGCCTGCAGCAAGAAAATATATTGACTTTCCTGAGAACTTGGTGTTCAGACTTTGAAATTGCACTCCCTATCTTTTAATCATTTGATACCGAGAACAGACAAAGGAAGAAATCAAAAGACCATCCTACTCAGCTATCTTTCCACCTCCTTGTCCTGTCACATGCTTTGTAATTTCGGGACAACAAATCTGTCTCTATAAAACTCGTGATTTCCACTGGTTTGACCCTTCTGCAGTGGGGGTCAACAGGAATTCTATTTGTTGCTTAACTGGTTTCTGATCAGATGCCAACTTCTGCATTCTCGAAATAAAGATCCAGCCATGCCCTGCTCAAAGGACCTCACACACTCAGCTTATAATTGCTCTCATACTTCATGTGTGAGACAGGTAACTGTCCAGTCATTGAGTGTTGTTTATTTTATGTTATAGGCATTTCAACATTGCTAGGGTTTTCTTCTCAATAAACCTTTGCAGAACAAAATCATTTGAGGAGCATTACATTCCTTACCAGTACACACTTGGCCAAGGCAACAGGAGGCAACTCGTTCTTCAAGAAGCCTAGGTATGAGTCTTTGGAAGGAATTCAGCATAGCACTAAGGATATTGCTGTTAGTGCATACGTTTCTGCTTTCTGATGAAATGATTTCCTCGCCCCTCTCCCCAGTTGTGGTTCTGGGGGTTCTTCTGACTCCACCAAGCCAATTTGGGAGAATGCGAGGGGAGGAGAGGGGGGAAAGCCCTGTTGTGTGGCAGAAGTCCTTGCAAGGGCTTCCACCTAGCAGGAATTGTTCCTTGAATCTAGCCCTCCATGTTTGATCTTTTCCTTTGTCACCTGCTTTTGCTACAGAACCTAACCACCTTCTTCTGCCTTTCCATAGGGTCACATCCAAACTGCATATGAGATCATTATCTTCGGTTTCACAAGTAGGCAAAGAAAGGGGGAGCACTCATAAAGCAATAGAGGTGGGAGGAAGTTGATATGATCATGGGAGAGTTTAGTGGTTCAGGAAGAGCTTGGCAGAAAAAGCTTCTGAAAAGCTTTAAAGCAGGAGTCGGGTGCTCATGACCCTACAGCTATTATTGGATCTCAACTCCTATTAGCCCTAGCCAGAAAGGCCAGTGTTCATGGATGGTGGAACTATAGTGCAGAAACACATGGAAGACTACAGGTTCCCTACCCTTGGTTTAAAGGAAGAGATGGAGCTAGAATAAAAGAGGAAGAAAATCTGTTTCAGGCCCCAAGAACATCAATATCATAGGAGCAGAAGAAGAGGAGAGAACAAGTGTGACAATGGAATTGGAAGGGAACATGAGGATCATCTAGCCCAGGGGTGGCCAACTCTGAGAGACTGCGATCTACTTACAGAGTTAAAAACTGGCAGTGATCTACCTCCTTTTGGGGGGCTCAGGGCAAAGTTGTTGGACATGCCTGATCTAGCACAACCGCCTGCAATGCAGGAATACACAGCTGTCCCATATGGGAATCGAACCTGCAACCTTGTTGCTATCAGCACCCGCTATCAGCTGAGCTGTCCAGGAAACCCTTAAATAAGCCACTGGGTTTCTTAAGTGTGAATGGAACCACTCCTGCAGTAATGGGGCTGTTTGAAACACAGTGACAAGTTAAGACTGCCTTCTTATATCTTTAAAAGCTTGTGGAAACTTAATAAAAAAGATATTGGTGGGTAGGGAATCCTGATCAATTTATTTTAAAATCAATGGAACCTAAAGAATAATTGTCACAAAGAAATATGGCCACATCTGAAGTCTAACAAAAAAGTTGCTTTTCATGTAACTCTCTCTGTGTGTATGTGTGTGTATAAGATATAAAAGTTAAAGCAGAAGGGTGAAATGATGAGCAAACATTTTAAATAATTTTCCTTTACTGGAGATGCTTTTTGTCCAATTAATTTGGAAAGTAATGCCTTAAAATTTTGGGAAGTTGCAAATAACATCAGAACTGTATTTGTCCAGTAGATATTGGGTCCATCATCTTAAGAAGAATCTTTAGTGACCACGAATACAAAAGTACAAAAAAGAACCATTTTGAACAGCATATTGTGAAGTAGCCAGATCCTGTGTGTTAGACTCACAGACCCCCCAAGTCAAATTCAAAGTTACTGCAGACTGCAACAAAATGTACAAATTAAACGACAAACAAACAAATAGCCATGCTCCAGAATATGCAATAGAAAAACACCTTAGCAATCCCAAACATTGCCACATGAACATACACAGAACAAGATGAAAAATAGCACTTTACATTATGGACTCATTTTTATGGAAACAGTCAAGAGTCATATAACATAGCATTGAGCCCTGAAGACATGAGTAAAATTTGCTTTCACAGCCATTGTGAGAAACACTGAATATCCATGAAAATGAATGTGCCAATTCTGATCTATGTCTTCCGCAACGATTATGAAAATTCAGTATTTGCCATCTAGCTTTTTATTTCACCTGCCGAGACTATTCACCCATGTGCAGCTAGACACTGAATTATATGGAAAGAACCTTTGGCTATGAAAGATGGTAAATCAGAGCATGGATTCATAGGCAAGGGAGGCCTAACTGGGGACTCTCAGTCATACCGTTAGACAACTTAGACTCCATACTCAATAGCGTTATGCCTCTCTCCGCCCAGCCTTTGGATGCTATTGTGTATCATTTTACTTGCTTCAATATGTGATAAATCAGATCTGGACTTCTGCCCCAAAGTCATGTCCTGAAAGCACCACTGGACTGCCTCTCACACACAGCTTCAGTTGAACAGAGAGGAGGAATCTGTTGTAAATGGATTTATACCTAGAAAACTGCAGTTCCAACCTGATTGAGTTTGACCACATTGGACCACCTCTTGCACTGATCTTCCACTTATGTGTGAACTGGTTGTGATATGTGTGTGTGTGTCACTAATTCTATACAAAATTCTGTGCAAACAACGTGTGTATCTTAAGTATGAATCAGTCAAGCCTTGTGCAGTACTTTATTTCTACGGCACAATTTTGTAAGTATTAATGAGTATTTTTATTCTTTCTTCTGTGTACAGTGGTACCTCAGGTTACATAAGCTTCAGGTTACAGACGCTTCAGGTTACAGACTCCGCTAACCCAGAATTAGTACCTCGGGTTAAGAACTTTGCTTCAGGATGAGAACAGAAATCGTGCTCCGGAGGCACAGCGGCAGCAGGAGGCCCCATTAAAGTGGTCCTTCAGGTTAAGAACAGTTTCAGGTTACGAAGAGACCTCCGGAACTAATTAAGTACCTAACCCAAGGTACCACTGTATCTGTTGGTGCACCGGCTGCCCTAGAAAACCTGAAATGTATAAACATACACATTTGTACAAATATATAATATTATCTGAATGCAGGTTCTATGTGACATAGCTTGCCTGTTGTTGAGATAAAGGAATGAGGTAGCAATTTAGGGGGGGGATCTGTACACATACGTCTAATGTTGAGATTGTCAGAAAATTCCCATCCTTAACTGCAGTATCACAGCATTATGGCAAGAAATGCACTTTGACCCCCTCGGCCATTATTTTTGGCCATAGCTTCCATGGTGTGGGTTCACATAATTGGTCCTGCTGGTGGACTGGATGACACATGCACACACACACACACACACACACACACACACACACACACACACACACTGGATCCCTTCCAACTCTACGATTCTATGATTCCCAGCACACAGAGTGTGGGAGGGGAAGTAGTAAGGCCTGCACTGATCGAATGTTTGCAACAGCAAAATGTATAATTCCCTTTTTTAAACAAGTGTTTCTGTTGAAAGTTTTCAGCAGAAAATGCAATAAAAATCAAACTAACCTAAATAAATAAAAATGATAAGAAAGCAAGACAGGAGAAGAAAGAGAAAAAGAAAGAAAATTCCAATGTTATTTTGAATGGGCAATGAATAGAATTACAGGTAACAAGTGTGAGGGTAGGTAAATTTACATTCATACAGTATTTGCAAATCTGAGCTATAGAGCCTGGGTCAGGTAGATGAGGGTGTGGTTTCTTCCACACCAACTGGAAGTGTGAAAAGATGTCATGTTATTTTAACCAACATTCCTGGGAGATAATTAAAGTGCTTTCACAGACAAGTGAAAACACCTTTTTTGTGCTGTGTCCCATATATTTCAGCTACATTTATCCCATGCCCCCAGTCTCCGGAGTTTGCAGGACCTCTGCACAGCTTGTAGTAAATCACCACCTGTACCGGGGGGAGGGTGCAGAGAGGGGGTCGATATGCAGCCTTAATGAAAGTAGCCGTTCTGCTGGCACGCAAAACCCTGGCAGCATGTTATGTCTCTTTTCCAGATGGTCCTGAATTTGCAGTTTAGCACTAAAGAGCCAAATTTGGAACACATGCAGATATGGTCTAATTGTCTGAAAATGGCATTTTTAAAATAATAATGTAAAAAAAACCTGACTATAGTGGAGAAATCTGAACAGCCACAAGATTTACAAGGTAAAGAAATTATTGCCATAAGAAGCCTAAGAGCAGACTGCAGATTGGAATGTGTGCCAAACCGAATCCGTTATACTACTGTGGTCGCAAACATTGCTGAATATGAGCCAATAGGGCCAGCAGTGAGATTCCAGAAATAACATGCCATCAAAGTCATTTTGTATTAGCAGCTTTCCACTGCTCTCGTCCAGTTTTGTATTAGCATGTGTCTCCAACGAGACTGCCAAAAACCTTGTTAAGGTAGCTGTGTGTTTTTGTATCGGACTCAATACTCGGTATATTGCTCCGCAGGAAAATATTGCAGCTTGTCCATTCTTTTGTACAAATACCTATTCAGCCTGTGATCCCTTGTAAACTTCAGTAAAATGTAGGGAATTAAACATATTGACCATGCATAGGCAAACTCTGGCCCTCCAGATGTTTGGGACTACAATTCCCATCATCCCTAGCTAACAGGACCAGTGGTCAGGGATAATGGGAATTGTAGTCCCAAACATCTGGAGGGCCGGAGTTTGCCTCTGCCTGATATTGACCTTCTGTTGCCATTGGGAATAACAAGGAGAGACATTCTCTGAGATGGCTTGGTCTCAAGCTGTGTAGGTTCTTCAAGTCATCAGCAGTACCTAAACGGCTTTGGCCCAGTATACCTAAAGGAGCATCTCCGCCTCCATTGTCCAGCCCGGACACTGAGGTCCAGCTCCAAGGGCTTTCTGTTGGTTCCCTCATTGCGAGAAGTGAAATTACAGGGATCCAGGCAGAGGACCTTCTTGGTAGTGGCTCCCGCCCTGTGAAATGCCCTTCCATCAGATGTCAAGGAGATAAACAACTGTTTGACTTTTAGAACATATCTGAAGGCAGCCCTGTTCAGGGAAGTTTTTGATGGTTGATGTATTATTATTATTATTATTATTATTATTATTATTATTATTATTATTATTTGTTGGCAGCTTCCCAGAGTGGCTGGGGCAACCCAGTCAGATGGAACAACAACAACCATCTACTGCCATTAGCAACTGCCAATTCAGTTTCTTTTGCACTGGTAATATGTGGGGGGAGATATTGTTGCCCACATAGTGTAACTGTGGCATTTTGTAGTAACTGCAGCTTTGGTTAACTGCAGTTAACCAAAGCTAAGGGCAGCTCATTGCAATAATCCAGTCTCCTCTTCTGGAATTTGTATAAAACTTTCATAATATTAATCACTATCCTTCTTTATTGCAGCTCTCTTCCAATAGGCTTTGTTAAAACCCAGTCCCTCCAGTTACTTTTTCTTCTTTTTTTTTTTTTTTTTTGGATATGATCACTCTCTAAAGGGAGTCATAATATATACCAGCACTAACAACGTTTGCCAAGCACACAGGCGTTGGAAAGAAAAACTCTTTAAGTAGTTTTTCTTTTCAGCTTTTAGCTCTGTTAATGTTGCAGACACTGCCAGAACAGGAAATCTGCAAGTTTCCCGAAGGATATTTTGCACTCCATGTGCCAGTTCAGATAATGTCAATATTATTGTACTGAATTAGTACAAGATGATGAAAAGTGACTTGAACAAATGCCATATATATATATATATATCTATATATGCACACACACACACACTACATAAAAGTTTATGTAGTGTGTTGATTAACCAGTCACTTCAGGTAAGCATTTGTGTGAATTTCTCTGAGGCAGGAAAGCATGAAAACAGAAAATGGAGGGGGAAACCTTATGGGATTATAGAACAGTGTATGCCTATGCACATCACAGAGTTTATCTAAATACCAAATTTGTGGTATTGGACCTGTGTGCCTGAGTTTCTAGCCAAGTTTACTATCCTTCTAGTGAATAACTGAATTCTGAGTAGCACAGGATATTAACTGCTAGGCTACAATTCTAGACAAGTCAACCCAATAGCAAATATCATTGGATTCAATGGTGCTTGCTCCCAGCTCCATATGTCTATGTTAAGGGCAGTGTGAGGTAAACGGTTATTGTGCATAATAACCAGATATAATGCACATTCACCAGGCTGCATGGATAATGTGCCCATAATCTTTCCAGGAAGAGGGAAGTGTGCTCATTAACCAGCTAATAAAATGAATCCCTGACAGTCCTTGGGAAATGTGTGCATCTTGACTGAATTTTGTACATTCTCATGTTCCATACTGTGCTGACTTGTAAGTAAATGAACATAATTTCTTCAGCCGCATGCCTGAGAAGCATGCGGGTTGTGAGAAAGAGAACTTGCTGGAATGGTTCCACTTTGAGGCTAATCCAAACACAGGCGCTTTTCTATCTGGATGGAGATGTTTTGGGTTGGCAAAGCCAAATGCTGAGGCAATTTGATCTGCTCTTCTCCTGACTCTCCACCCAAGTCTGCTTCTAATAGTTCTAATAGAGCCAATCAATATATGTGTGTGGCGATCACACAGGGTCTCCAGACGTTTAACGGTCTATTGATCCCTGTGCCACCACTGTGCCCGCTTCCCCGCTGCCACCAACCCGTTACTCCCGGGTACAGACAGTTGTTAAAATTAAACCAAATAAACAAGTTTATTTTATAAGTATTAACAAGTTTATGGTTTCTCAGATAATATTCTTGTCAGTTTCTTAACTTTAGTTTCTTTACCAGCCTATACCTTCCTAATACCTTCTGACTGGTTATATCAACTGTTTGACTGACTCCTCTTAACAGATTCTCTCACTCTCTCATATCAGACTAGCCCAACCCACAGACTTATCCTCTCCCTCTTCTCTAACTCCAGACTGACTTCTTAACAACTCTAACTCCTCCCGTTGGGTTCCTATTGGTTAGTCATTTTACAATTAGTTAACCCTTTCCGTATGAACCCAATATGATGTCACACACCTAGGAGGGCAAACGCCACAATGTGTCTGTTGGTTGGAAGCACTAACGTCGAGAGCACACTCAGGACAGAATTTGAAAATGTGACTTTGTAACTGCAGATATCTGGAGATGAAGATGCTGTGAAATTTTCTATGAAATTTCCAGAGAAATGAGCTGGGGAATTTTTATACAGTCTCGGCAAAGTCCGTATACTTCAATGGCTGCCTCGCTATAAGCTGATGATCTATCAGGGCTCATACTGCCTTTTTCTTATCAAAGTCATCAGACAGATGTGATATGTTGCTTTCACCATCTGCCTTGATATAATGTCTCTCAACCAGGGAGAAGTGGGACAGTTGTTTACGCTGACCTCTATTAGACTTTTTAGAACATTTGCTTTAATTAAAAATCCTTGTAAACTTGATAGATGTACTCCGGTGACCTTCGCTGGTACTCCTATCATTGATGCAGAATTGCTTCTAAATTTACGTACGCTATAAAATCATGGTATGTTTCTTTTTAGTCACCAACCAGTTCTCTCAGTCTGAACTTGTGAGGGATAAAGGATTTATATGCTAAAAAGCATATTTAAGGGACTTTGCTGTAGGGATGGTGTCATTCTGTGTCAGTATCCTATGTATTTATTCTTAACTGGAATAAATAATATATTACTATTATTATTATTATTATTAACTCTCTTCTGTCCACATTTATCTGTGAGGTGTGTGTGTGTGTGTATGCCATTTAAATGCTATTTGATCACAAAATACACATATAAATACCTTTTTTCATCTCAAGGTAAGCAAATATAAATGTAGTTTTACTCTAAAGTAAACATACCATACTGGTACATTTTTTGGAGTTGAAACCCCAGAACTAGAAAAAGTGTGAAATCTGAAGGAGAACTGCATTCCGATCCAAGAGGTGCGAGTTAGGCAACTTTGCTTAACAATATGGACCAAATGAAATCTCCTTCTCGAAGGACCTCCAGATAGATCCTATCTCAGAAGCTTTCTCACCGCTGGCAACTCCAACATTTTAGTCATCACAGCTTGGCCCACGCACATTTGAGTACACATACACATACACACAAACAAACAAACACACAGGCTGGGAGCCTCAATGGCACCCCTCTGGAGGCTTCACCCAGGGCAAAAAACCCAGCTAGCCCCACTCCCTCCTCAATAGCTACAGCACTACTATAAGAAACAGACACCAGGCACACTCTGGGGCAAGACCAAAGTTCAGTGTTGGAGGCTTGTTTCACATGCAAAAGTTCCCAGATTCAATCCCTAGCTAGATTTGGGAGAGACCCGCTCCTAGTCAGTCTTGAAAATTCAGAAAAGTTGGAGCAGTGATCTGACTCAAGTTAAGGCAGTTTCCTATACTGTTGTTGTTGTTGTTGTTATATATTGATTTGTACCCCACCATTTTCCCTGACAGGGAGTCAAGGCAGCTCATAGATAAAAATAAGAATAGCTAAAACATTCGTTCGTTCGTTCATTTGTTCATTCATTTTCTACCCTTCAATAAACAATCCAGGGCAGGTTAAAACAATGCAGTCATACAGGATCAAATCAAACAATTGTTGAAACCTATTGGGCTTCTTGATGGGAGGGTAGAGGAAGGCAAAAGCGGGCAGAGCCAGACAGAGAGGGGCAGAAAGAGAAGGGGAGCTGGGAGTGAGGGGGAATAAGAAGGGTAGGAGGACGTGTGGGTGATTGAACCCAGAGCAGAAAATCTCCCGAGCACCTCTCAGGTAGAAAACCAAAACCAAACAACAAAAAATGAGCTGGAGGGGAGGGGGAGCCAGAGAGAGATAGAGAGAGATGAGGAGGTGGAGAAAGAAAGAAAGAAAGAAAGAAAGAAAGAAAGAAAGAAAGAAAGAGAGAGAGAGAGAGAGAGAGAGAGAGAGAAGGAAGGAAGGTTGCCAGAATTTTGCTGCAGTGAGCTCCGGCTCAAAAAAAGCAATGCCTATAAATATAGGGGAAAGACCATTATAGGCTATTGCATTTGATGTTTTTAGTGTGATTATTCACTTCCTGCATGTCTGAGTCTGGTCCTGTGCTAATGCACTAAAAAAAATCTGCTGTTCACACAAATTACGTGATAAGGATAACTGTGATTTCAAAGATGAATGGGAACCTTTTATGAAATATTTGAAGAAGCAACAAAACAAACTGGACTCTTTGGCAGGTTTTGAATAAACATTCACAAACTTGCTACCGGCAGCAATGGACAAAATAGTTTTAAATGTTTTAATTGCTTTTAATTTGCAGCACCTTAAATGGGGGTTGTTGTTTTTTATAATATTATATTATTTCATTATCTGCTGCAAATGTTAAAGATGTTTTTATATATTTTAAGGTGTTTTAAAGGTGCTTTTATTGTTTACTTTGTTGTACCACCGTGAATGGTGGTTTTTATTTATGTATTTTTGTTTGTTCCATTTTGTTTTGTTTTGGGGGGTGGACACTGAGTGGAGCGGGGATTGGTTTTGTTTGGGCATAATTGTTTTGGTTGTTTTGTTTTCTATTTGTAAATGGAGGTTAGTATGAGGCTTGGGATTGCGACCGTGGAGGGGCGAGGGAGGTATGGCGGTGGGGGCAGATGTTATAGGCGAAGGGGATCGAGATATGGATATGCTCGTACCCCTTCCAATCTGCGCCCCATCCCCAGAGACGAGGGTAGGGTGAGCAAGGATTACTCACCTCCTTCACTGGTGTTGTGCAATGCCAGGTCTATAGGCAACAAAACTGCTACCCTGCGAGATTTCTTTATCTCGCAGGGAGTTGACCTGGCTTGTGTGACGGAGACCTGGGTGCGCGAAGGGGTAACTGTTACCTTACGAGAGATGGCGCCCCCGGGTTTCTCCGTCCTCCACCAGTCACGGACTGTGGGCCGGGGGGGAGGGGTGGCAGTATTAATCCGGGAAGATTGTTCTTTCAGGGCTCTACCACCGCCATCGATCCCCGGCATTGAATGTGTTGGCCTAGTGTGGGGCTCCGAGGAGAGCTTGGCTGTCTGGCTGGTGTACCGGCCACCTAGCGCACCAGCAGCCACCCTGTCAGGCCTGCTGGAGGTGGTGGCTGGCTGGGCCTTGGAGTTCCCTAACCTATTGGTATTGGGAGACTTCAACTTCCACGCTGATGCCACTCCCTCCTCACAGGCTCTGGACCTGGTGTCTTCCATGGCGACACTAGGGCTCTCCCAGTTTGTTTCGGGCCCCACACATCAAGCAGGCCACACGCTGGATTTGATCTTTGGCGCCGGTATAGATGTGATCATGTCTCCTTCGATGAAGGTGCCATGGTCTGATCACTACGCTCTGAAAGCCAGGATTGACTTTCCACCCCCACCCTGCTTAGGTGGCGAGCCGATTTGGGCTCGCCCGCGGAGGCTGATGGACCCGGATAGATTCCGTCAAGCCTTGCGGGACCTTGCTCCCCCTGGCGACTCATTGACTGAGCTTGTTGAGGGCTGGAATACCCAGCTCCTGGCAGCCATCGATGAGATCGCACCTAAGCGCCCTCTGCGACCCCGCAGAAACCGGGCTCCCTGGTTTACCGAGGAGCTTCGGAAAATGAAGCGGGACCTCAGACGGCTAGAGCGAGTATGGCGGGGTGCCCGTGACGGAGCCTCAAGAACATCTTATAGGGTTTTTATGAAAACCTATGAGATGGCAGTGAAGGCTGCTAAGAAGTCTTACTTCTCGGCCTCCATTGCATCCGCTAGCTCTCGCCTGGCGCAATTATTTAGTATAATCTGGTCTTTAACGTCCCTTGAAGGACAGCCAAATTTAAATAACAATCTGACACACAGCTGTGAGGCATTTGCGAGCTTTTTTGCGGAGAAGGTCCTGTTGCTCCGCCATGACCTCCCTGCCGATTTGGATACAATAAAGGAACTGGAGGCCCCTCGACTGTCCTCGGGTCCAGTATTGGACCACTTTGACCGGATATCTCCAGCCGATGTGGACAGATTCCTCCAAGCTGGAAAGCCCACCACCTGTCCTCTTGACCCGTGCCCGTCATGGCTGATTAGAGCGTGTCCAGACGAGGTGCGGGGCCCCCTGGGGGATATCATCAATTTGTCCCTTGGCACCGGGATATTCCCAGGGGAACTGAAGGAGGCGGTGGTGCGTCCGCTCTTAAAGAAAACATCATTAGATCCCTCAGATCTATCCAATTACCGCCCGGTCTCGAATCTTCCATTCCTGGGTAAGGTGATTGAGAGAGCGGTTGCTGAACAGCTTGGTAGGTTTCTGGATGAAACATCTGCTCTGGACCCACTCCAGTCCGGCTTCCGTGCTGGCCATGGGACCGAGACGGCTCTGGTCGCCCTAACAGATGATCTCCGCAGACAGCTGGATCGAGGCGGGTCGGGGCTGCTGATTCTTCTAGATCTGTCAGCAGCCTTTGACATGGTCGATCACGAACTCCTGGACCACCGCCTTGCCGACGTGGGGATCCAGGGCACAGTCCTTCAATGGCTGCGCTCGTTTCTCTCTGGTCGGGGACAGAGGGTGGCGCTTGGGGGGGAATTGTCATCACGCCACTCCTTGGTGTGTGGAGTGCCTCAGGGTGCAATTCTCTCCCCGATGCTTTTTAACATCTTTATGCGCCCCCTCGCCCAGCTTGTCCGGAGTTTTGGGCTGGGTTGCCATCAGTATGCTGATGACACCCAACTCTATCTGTTGATGGATGGCCATCCTGACTCGGCCCCAGACACACTGACCAGATGTCTGGAAGCTGTGGCTGGATGGTTACGTGGGAGCCGGTTGAAGTTAAATCCTTCGAAGACAGAGGTCCTCTGGCTGGGGCGGGACGATATGGGATCAAGGGGGCAACTCCCATCTCTTGCGGGGGTGCAATTAGTGCCAGCACCGGCCGTTAAGAGTTTGGGTGTAATCTTCGATACCTCCCTCTCTATGGAGTCGCAGATTACAGCTATAACAAAGGCAGCATTTTTTCATCTCCGCCAAGCTAAGCAGTTGGCCCCTTATCTCTCTCGTCCTGACCTAGCCACTGTGATCCATGCGACGGTCACCTCCAGACTGGATTATTGTAACTCGCTCTACGTGGGGCTGCCCTTGAGACTGACCCAGAAACTCCAGCGGGTGCAGAATGCCGCGGCGAGACTCCTTATGGGGTGTTCGCTGCGAGAGCACATTCATCCGGTATTATACCAGCTGCACTGGCTCCCGGTGGAGTACAGGATCAGGTTTAAGGTGCTGGTTTTAACCTTTAAAGCCCTATACGGCCTAGGACCCTCGTACCTACGGGACCGCCTCTCCTGGTATGCCCCACAGAGAAACCTACGGTCTGCAAATAATAACATCCTCAAGGTCCCAGGCCTCAGAGAGGTTAGGCTGGCCTCAACTAGAGCCAGGGCCTTCTCGGCTGCAGCTCCAAACTGGTGGAATGCTCTGTCAAAAGAGACTAGGGCCCTGCGGGACCTGACATCTTTCCGCAGGGCCTGCAAGACAGAGTTGTTCCGCCAGGCCTTTGGTCAGGGCGCAGCCTGACTCCCTCCTCTGGCAACCTGCACATAATTCTGCTTAATTGGTTGCCATCAATTTGATTTAATTAATTTTTATAATGAAATATTTTTAGATTGTGTGATTATTTGACTGATTATTTGATTGTTGTTAGCCTCCCTGAGCCCGGCTTTGGCTGGGGAGGGCGGGATATAAATAAAATTTATTATTATTGTTATTATTATTATTATTATTATTATTATTATTATTATTATTATTTATAGTTAGACAACTTGAGGATTTTTACAATTTTATAACATGGAGATAGAAATATGTGCTGAGGGTGGGGTGGGAGGTTGGGTTTTCTGTTTAGGGTGGGAGGGGGAGGGAAAAATGGGGAAGAAGAAGAAGAAGAAGAAGAAGAAGAAGAAGAAGGAGGAGGAGGAGGAGGAGGAGGAGGAGGAGGAGGAGGAGGAGGAGGAGGAGGAGGATGTATTTTTGATAAAACCATTGTGTTGGAATTTCCAATAAATTTTTTAATAATAATAAAAAAATCTGTGAATTCTTTTTTCCATTTCTTGAACTAGTCAAGTAGGAGTAGTAGGTATTAATAATAATAATAATAATAATAATAATAATAATAATAATAGAGTTCAAAAAGGTAAGTGCCACTATGCTAGTGAAGAACTAGCAACACTCACTTCAGCTAATGTCCTTGGATGAAGAAGCCGGTTGTCATCGGCATCATAAGATGCATCCAGATAGTTCCGTGAGTCCAAGATGAACTTTGCTGTGCAGCTGTGCATTCAAATGCTCATCTGCATCCGTAACAGCTGCAGAAACACAAGTCTGCAGCCAACGCAGATCTTCATCACTGGGCTAATAATGCTTGATATGTGAAAGAACATTTCTTCTTCTTTCATTTTTTTTTAAAGCTATCTGTATTTGAGCATTGCTTAAAATACTGGAAAACAATTGTCTAGAACTGCAAGAAACATCAGGTTTTTAGCAGATTAACCAAGCTCCATTTGAACTCCAATCTGCCTCCTAGGATGGAAGCATCGCTGTAGATTGCTTTGTTGTTTCATTATCAGAAATTGGCTTTTACTTACAGACACTTTTTACTTGCGGATCTATGTGTTCATTAAATGCATTTTGTATCGTGAACGGCATAATGTATCATCTGCACACGTAGAGACTCCATTTGTCTGATTCAAATACACCTACATTCAACATTAGTTCTATTTTATGTCGTGTCTATAATATAGCTATTTTTCTCCCGCCGCTAGTATAAGTTAATAGGGAAGGAAATTCTAATTTTACTTTGTTGGTGTATAAATGTGCCATTTCATAGAACTCGCTGTTTTTCTTTGTTGTAACTTCTTTCTCTCTGTTTTCGCCCGAGGCTCTACTTTTTATTTGATCAGTATAGTTTATATCATATTCCAGGCACCATTTTTTCCCAAGAGAAAAACAGGATTTCAGATTTGCTATTCATGATTCCTAAGGCGAACCGAAAGGGCACCAGCTGAATTAATGTTTCCTTTACTGTTTTCAGGGCTTATTGGTTTTATTTCCATTAGCTTAGAGGTATTCATTCCATCTTTAATATGGCCCCTACCATATGATTGGCATTTTTTTACAACAATATAACTTCTGCTAAGCGTAAAATTACTCTGTCTGATTATTAAGTAACCTACAAATAATTAGTTTAAAAGGCTTACAAAGAGAAATGGTGCCACACATCAACTTCTATTTGCAAAGCGTGTAAAAGCTTAGCCTCTGCGAAACCAGGGGGCATATGATTTCCCATAATGCTACTATAGGAATGGGATGTTCTTTAATTAGTATTTTAGCATAATATATGCAAACAGTTGTTTGAGGAGACTGGTTAAAGAGTGCCTCCTTCACTGAAATCCAGATACAGATAAATTTTGCAAGCATTTGTGTTAGGGCAATAGCCCAATAAAATAAATTCAGATTGATTCATCCTATATTTTTGGTTGATTAATCAGTCTCTTGGTTTAATTAGCATAAATTTGCATATGCGTAAAACAAAATGTATTGCATCAATAAACACAGTTTGCTTGTTTATAGATAACATACACATGGTGCACCCATTGACTCTTTCCTAGGTGAGAAAAGGAGGGCATTCCTTTTATAAAATGGTGCTTGACAATTGACACACACATGCAAACACACACACCATAAAATACAATTCTTAGTTGTTTAATCTAATTGATTGCTTCATCTAACCAATCAAATAAACACTGTAGCATTAATTTTAGCCTGACACATTCTAAAGGTCTTATAATGCTCATCAGTGATACCATAATACACAGGAAACTAAGTACAACTAAAATATCATGTAAATATGCCTCTGATTTCCAAACCATATCAATTATTGTTTCAAAGAAATTGAGGAGGATAGTCGGTATTAATTAACTTGGCAGTTCTACATTCCACATAATTGGGAATTTTCAAAGACAGTTCTGAAATTTAACTAATTAACTAATTTCTCCTACACCCCAACAACTCTTCCTCTGCAAACTTGAGTAATTTGCATACATTTCCTATCAAAATTATCAAATCTGCTCATATTTCTCCACCCCCATTGTTCTGTCTGGACACTGGGGTCCAGCGCCAAGGGCCTTCTGGTGGTTCCCTTGCTGTGAGAAGCCAAGTTACAAGGAACCAGGCAGAGGGCCTTCTCGATAGTGGCACCCGCCCTGTGGAACGCCCTCCCATCAGATGTCAAAGAGAACAACAACTACCAGACTTCTAGAAGACATCTGAAGGCAGCCCTGTTTAGGGTTATAAGATACGCAAAATGAACCATGGAAAGAGAAGAAGGGAAGTCACTGATATTTTAGGTGTGTGAAATGTTTATCTGAGATAGATAGATTAGATAGATAGATAGATAGATGATAGATAGATAGATATGATAGATAGATTAGATAGATGATAGATGATAGATAGATAGATATGATAGATAGATTAGATAGATGATAGATGATAGATAGATGATAGATAGATAGATGATAGATAGATAGATAGATAGATAGATAGATAGATAGATAGATAGATATAGATGATAGATAGATGATAGATGATAGATGATAGATAGATAGATGACAGATTGATGATAGATAGATAGATGATGATAGATAGATAGATAGATAGATAGATAGATAGATAGATAGATAGATAGATAGATGATAGATAGATAGATGATAGATAGATAGATAGATCATAGATAGATAGATGATAGATGATAGATGATAGATGATAGATAGATAGATAGATAGATAGATAGATAGATAGATGGGAAATCTGCAGAATCAGATCCCATCCATGGCTTCTACTTTGATTTATGTTATTGCCTTTCAACTTTCATGTTAGTATTTATCCCTTCATAATTTGGAGGGAGCATTTGCCTCCATGAACTTGTCTGTCTGTGGCAGCACAGAACTACACATCCTACAGATACAGTGATAACCCCAGTCTTATTTTCTCTTGGAACATCCATGTTATAATGGCGTCGTCCCTACCTAGGGCTTCGGTCACTGAAATTCTATTGACTATCAATTGACAAAGCTGCGAAAATGCTGACTGCTTTTCCTCTGACATTACAAAATGTAAAGCCCCGCTTTGGGATGCACTTACAAAGCTAAGGGAAAACGCTGGAGTAGCCAAAATATTGCTACATAATTGGATTCTTGTGGTGTTAAGGGACCTTTGTGCTGTATCAAAGCGAGTGCCTCATAAGTGCAAGAATTGTTACTTTTACACCTAAACCTTTTCAATTCACATTTTAAAAGCACACTTTATTGTCTGCACTGTGTGTTTTAGGGGGAGAAATTTAGTACCACTTTGCTTAGACAGTCTTCTTTTTATTTATCCAGATACTACTTTATTCTTTGACGTGCCGTCAGTTCACTATGGATATATCAACAATTTAGGAACGAGCATGTTTGTGGCTGGGGCTTGTGGGATGTAAAACTGCAGTCAAGTACAACATTCCTACAGTGGACATGTGGCTTGAAGAGGGTGTGGTCTGTTGTACTAGCATGGAGGAGCACACAGCCTCCATGTTCGGATCAGTGTGTGTGTTCTCCATTTTGGATGTTGCTGTGTGTTTGGAAAAGTGACTGCTTTGCCACAGTCACTTGGCCTGCCTTCAGGGATATGTCCGTGAACCTGAATGAATCTGTGAGCAAACTATTTTTATATTAACGTTAATCAGATTCTTGTGTTTATTCTTTTTAAGAGGGAAAGGCAAGGGATTTTACCAGGAAGGAATCTTTAATAGTAAGACTCAGATGAGTCAGCAACAAGCTGATTGCTGCGTAATCTAAAAAGGGGGGTGTTTGGAACTCTGCTAGAATATGGAACTTGCTAGCACAAGTTTGGAAGGATATTATTAAATAATATATCCTCTCTTGCCTCCCTAATAATCCCCACAGGACTGAGAGGTAACTGTAGTTGAAAGTGTATCTTGTATTGTTTTATTTCTCACATAATTTTCGAGCTTAATGTCTAAAGGGAAATTGAGCCTAGTTTTCATCTTTTTTCTTATTTAAAAGGCATTTAAACATACCCAATGCATTGGAGTAGCCCAACAGCATCCTCAGGTAAGTCAAGAACAAACCATGGCTTCTGGTCATGGTTTGTTTGGAGGTGAAACCATGAGTCTGGGTTCACATGAGCCAAACACTGTTGCAGCACATTCGGAAGCAAGCGAGGAGCAAAACAATTTGTGTGCATTAAACTACAGTTAATTTTAAAATTGTGGTTTAACATTGCATGTGAACCGGACGATTGTTTGCTTCCAAGGGGTGTCAGAGTGAAACATAGAAGGCGATTGTACACTGTGGGCCATTCTTAAATTAGATTATACGTGTGTTTGTTTTTACTCCTAAGGCACTTTTGTTTATTTGCGCAAATATCTATGCCACCAACATTCATGAAAACATTATAATGGTAGTGGGCAGCATGGAATAAAGAAATTGCATTAACAAATACAAAAAAGCCCTACATTATACAATTAAATATACATTTTAAAATTAGAGCACAGTTCCACCATCTTATTGATCACAACAAAAAAGCAACAAAAGCAACAAAAAAGGCTTTTATGGGTATGTCCGTAGCAAAAGGAAGAACAAAGAAACAGTGGGGTCACTCAGAGGAGAAGATGGTGAAATGCAAACAGGGGACACAGAAAGGGCTGAACTCCTCAATGCCTTCTTTGCCTCAGTCTTCTCCGATAAAGAAAACAATGCCCGACCTGAAGAATTTGGAGCAAATGATTCAGCAGAGGAAACACAGCCCAGGATAACTAAGGAGATAGTACCAGAATACTTGGCTAGTTTAGATGTATTCAAGTCTCCAGGGCCAGATGAACTGCATCCAAGAGTATTAAAAGAACTGGCAGATGTGATCTCAGAACCACTGGCAGTCATCTTTGAGAATTCCTGGAGAACAGGCGAAGTCCCGGCAGACTGGAGGAGGGCAAATGTCCCTATTTTCAAAAAGGGAAAAAGAGAGGACCCAAATAATTATCGCCCAGTCAGTCTGACATCAATACCAGGGAAGATTCTGGAGCAGATCATTAAGCAAACAGTCTGTGAGCACCTAGAAAGGAATGCTGTGATCACCAATAGTCAGCATGGATTTCTGAAAAATAAGTCATGTCAGACTAACCTGATCTCGTTTTTCGACAGAATTACAAGCCTGGTAGATGAAGGGAACGCAGTGGATGTAGCCTACCTTGATTTCAGCAAGGCATTCGACAAGGTGCCCCATGATATTCTAGGAAAGAAGCTGGTAAAATGCGGTCTTGACTATGCTACCACTCAGTGGATTTGTAACTGGCTGACTGACTGAACCCAAAGGGTGCTCATCAATGGTTCCTCTTCATCCTGGAGAAGAGTGACTAGTGGGGTGCCACAGGGTTCTGTCTTGGGCCCGGTCTTATTCAACATCTTTATCAACGACTTGGATGATGGACTCAAGGGCATCCTGATCAAATTTGCAGATGACACCAAACTAGGAGGGGTGGCTAACACCCCAGAGGACAGGATCACACTTCAAAACGACCTTGACAGATTAGAGAACTGGGCCAAAACAAACAAGATGAATTTTAACAGGGAGAAATGTAAAGTATTGCACTTGGGCAAAAAAAATGGAGAGGCACAAATACAAGATGGGTGACACCTGGCTTGAGAGCGGTACATGTGAAAAGGATCTAGGAGTCTTGGTTGACCACAAACTTGACATGAGCCAACAGTGTGACGCGGCAGCTAAAAAAGCCAATGCAATTCTGGGCTGCATCAATAGGAGTATAGCATCTAGATCAAGGGAAGTAATAGTGCCACTGTATTCTGCTCTGGTCAGACCTCACCTGGAGTACTGTGTCCAGTTCTGGGCACCACAGTTCAAGAAGGACACTGACAGACTGGAACATGTCCAGAGGAGGGCAACCAAAATGGTCAAAGGCCTGGAAACGATGCCTTATGAGGAACGGCTAAGGGAGCTGGGCATGTTTAGCCTGGAGAAGAGGAGGTTAAGGGGTGATATGATAGCCATGTTCAAATATATAAAAGGATGTCACAAAGAGGAGGGAGAAAGGTTGTTTTCTGCTGCTCCAGAGAAGCGGACACGGAGCAATGGATCCAAACTACAAGAAAGAAGATTCCACCTAAACATTAGGAAGAACTTCCTGACAGTAAGAGCTGTTCGACAGTGGAATTTGCTGCCAAGGAGTGTGGTGGAGTCTCCTACTTTGGAGGTCTTTAAGCAGAGGCTTGACAACCATATGTCAGGAGTGCTCTGATGGTGTTTTCTGCTTGGCAGGGGGTTGGGCTTGATGGCCCTTGTGGTCTATTCCAACTCTATGATTCTATGATTCTAAATCTGTGGAGGGCGGAGAGTGAGTTAGTAGAATGTCAAATGCCACAACAGTACTTATTGCCATAGTAACACATAGATAACTGAGTCGATTAAACTACGCACATGTTCATTGATTAAAAAGCCTTAATGAAACAAGACATTCAGACTGCAATCTCAGAAGTAAGGGCAAATGAATTCAGTGGGGCTTGCTCCCTAGTAAGTGGTATAAGGTAAAGGTAAAGGACCCTGGGATGGTTAAGTCCAGTCAAAGGTGACTATGGGGTTGAGGCACTCATTTTGCTTTCAGGCCGAGGGAGCTGGTGTTTGTCCACAGATAGCTTTCCGGGTCATGTGGCCAGCATGAGTAAACTGCTTCTGGTGCGATGGAACACCGTGATGGAAACCAGAGCACACTGAAACGCTGTTGACCTTCCCGCAACAGCAGTACCTATTTATCTACTTGCACTGGCATGCTTTTGAACTGCTAGGTTGGTAAGAGCTGGGACAGAGCAATGGGAGCTCACTTTGTCGTGGGGATTCAAACCGCTAACCTTCTGATTGGCAAGCCGGAGAGGCTCAGTGGTTTAGACCACAGCACCACCCACATCCCAAGTAAGTGGTGTAGGCTGAGTCTCACTGAACTCAGTGGGACTTTTGCATAGATAAGCATGGGGTTTTTGGACTTACTTGAAAGTAAGACTCCGAGGTGGTTATCACCAGTTGAGGCCAAGGCCCGGAAAAAACCCAATATGGAGGCCGGTTGGCCGAAATATTGGGAAATAATAGAAAATATAGGAGATAATTGGAGATTGCAGAGCTATGAAAAATTAAAGGATAAGGTGCAAGATTGGTTTCATTATGCCCAAATTAATGAGGTTTTTAAGTTGGATAAAAAAACAGGATTCCAGGTGGAAAAATCGAAACTTGAAACAGAGCTGTTAGAACCAAAGACCAAGTTACTATCGAGAATGTATAACTTGCTGCTTAAATGGAATACTCAGGATGAAACAGTTAAATCAGCCATGATAAAATGGGCTCAAGACATTGGGTACAACATTATGTTTGAAGACTGGGAAAGGTTTGTCCGATAACAAATGTTGGAAATGTAAGGAGGCTGAAGGGACATTCTTTCACCTTTGGTGGACCTGTCCAGGAGTGAAGGCCTTCTGGGAAATGATCTACAATGAGTTAAAAAAGGTGTTTAAGTACACCTTTCCTAAGAAACCGGAGGCCTTCCTCTTGGGCATTGTCGGCCAAAAGGTGTTAAAGAAGGATAGAACGTTTTTTATGTATGCAACTACAGCAGCAAGAATACTTATCGCAAAATATTGGAAGACTCAAGATTTGCCCACCCTGGAAGAGTGGCAAACGCAATTGATGGACTATATGGAATTGGCCGAGATGACTGCCAGAATCCGAGATTTGGGAGAAGAAACAATTGAGGAGGACTGGAAAAAATTTAAGGACTATTTGCAAAAATTTTATAAGTTATATGAACTATAAAAATTCGCATGATTTGGAAAGGTTAGCTCCAGCAATGAGAGTTGATGACATTGAAATTAGATAACATTAATGAAAGAACCAATGTTTAAATGTTTAAAAAAGGATAATATATGTGTTTATAGAGTAATTGGATAATAAGTAATTTAAACTTAAAATGTAACTGAAAGTACAAAAGAAACACATGAAACAAGGTTATAATTTGCTGACAAATTTATTATAAGGATTGCATTGTGCGGGAGATGTGGGGAAGTCCGTTGGAGGATTGAAACAAGCTTTGGAAAAATCAGTTTTTCTTTTTTCTTTCTTTTTCTTTTCTTGTTTTCTTTGTTTTTCTGTACTGTTGATATCTATCTGGAAAAAAAGTAATAAAAAATATTTTTAAAAAAAGATAAGCATGGGGTTTTCTATCAGCCAGTCTTCTCCTTATTTGTACTATGTTATCAAAACTGAAAAACTAAGTCAGATGTTGGTTGTTTCTCTGTTGTGTCCAGAGGAACCAACCAGGCATCTTCCACTTGTTTTTAGACTTCAATTCTATCTGCCTCAACCATCATGGCTTTGCTGGCAGGAGCTTATGGGAATTAGAGTCCAAAACATCTACATTAAACTATCAAATGCAACATTTTGATAAATAGTATTTGTATCCAATGCTTTGGAAGAGAACTTATTGGCCTTAAGCAATGCGACCTTCATTGTAATTTTGAAACAGCACATCTAAATGTTTAATCTGCCACACAAACCATTTTGCAGCTGCTCTGCATATGCACATGTTTTAAGCAAATAAATAAAACATAGGCATGGGGTGGGGCTGGGGGAACTCTCCTCAGGGTTCTTCCTCCAAAAGCAAAATTATATGCATAAAAGGCCAATTTATGCTGAAGTTGTCACTCAAACTGTATTATAGTGGGAGCTCAACGAATAAGGGCAACAAAGAACTTAAATCTTAATTCAAATCTTAATTCCATTGTTTCGGCGGGGGGGGGGGTATTCAGTAGTATTTCAAAATCAGCCATAGTTTGTTCATTAGAATTTGTTCTCGGAGAGGTAGGTTATTTATTGTAGTAGAATTTGATAATGTCAGTAAGGATTTGCTTCTTTTAGCTGAAGACCTCATGTTTGATGCATGGGGAAAGGAGATGGAGTCTTCAATTCTTTTTACTACTCTGCCCCAAAGGCATTGTTAGGAATGTCTCAGGGGACCTAAGCCCCAGATCTCCTGCACCTTATCCCCCCCCCACCTTTTAATTTTTTAAATTCATTTTAATTTTATAGATCACAGTGTGGCTTGTCACCCTACAAAGCACAGTGTCAATGAGACCCCCTCACCACCTGTCATTTTAATTCGCCCAGAGGCATCTAGACATATAAATTAGCATATGTGAATTGTATGCACATTTGTGCCTTGAGTTCTTTAAGTACATAGCAACACCTCTGCTTCTCTTCCCACCCTTCCAACAATCACTGAGATCATCGTACTGGGTAAAGCAGAAGCTAGCTCCAGGATTGCTGTTTCAGGCCTGAATCTGCTCCCACTTCACCTGTTTCCCCAAGAAAATATGATTTATTGGGAACAATCCTGCCAAAGTTAATTCCTTGTCATTGAAAAATGAAAACAAGACACACGCTTATGTCTTCCAATCAACAGGGTTTGAACGTGCTTAGGGATCACGTCCCAATTATATACCACTAATGGACCACACTTACAGAGTCTTCCATCTCTGGTTGAGAAATTCATCATCATCAATCCAGTTCTCTGTTTCCTCATATGTGGATTGTCCTGTCTGGCAGCAGAAGAGCTTGCATTAGGTGGCCTCTACATCCCTTCCATGGTGACAAGATGGAACATGTGGAGGAAGGCAACCAAGATGATCAAGGGTCTGGAAACCAAGCCTTAGAAGAAACAGTTGAGGGAATTGGGTATGTTTAGCCTGAAAAAGAAGAGACTGAGAGAAGGTACGATAGCCATCTTCAAATATCGAAAGAGCTGTCACATTGAAAATGAGGGACACCACTGGCCAACAACCAGACCATTGAACCTTCTGGGCTTGTCCATCAAAGAAGGACCAGAGCCACCATAAAACAGGGCCTCCAAATCACATTCCAGTGAGGCAGGCAAAGAGACCACCGTAATCAATGATACTGAAAGCCACGGAGAGGTCCAGCTGAGCCAACAGGGACACACTCCCCCTGTCTAGCTCCCAGCATAGGTCATCTACCAAGGCAACCAAAACTGTTTCTGTCCCATAAC
This sequence comes from Podarcis bocagei, assembly GCF_964188305.1. NCBI lineage: Eukaryota > Metazoa > Chordata > Lepidosauria > Squamata > Lacertidae > Podarcis > Podarcis bocagei. Next base: position 16,774,455 of record NC_138136.1, on the reverse strand, counting down.
CAAGCCTGAAGCCAGATTGAAATGGATCAAGATGCTCTGTCTAATCCAGGAATTCCTAGAGCTAAGAAGCTGCCATGCACACCAGCACCTTGTCCAAGAATGGAAAATTGGAGACTGGCCAGTAGGTATCCAAAATGGTGGGGCTTTTTCAGGAAAGGCCTTACCACTAAGTCCTGAAGGCACATTGGAACCCAGCCTTGCTGAAGAGAGGCATTCACCACTCTACCTATCCACTCTGCCAGCATCCTTCCTCCTCTCCAGCTTCTTCCATGAGCCAAGAAGGACCAGCACACACATGGTGGCTCTCGCCTCTCCAAAGATCCTATCCACATCTTCAGGCTGCACAAACTGAAAGGCATCCATTAACACGGGACCAACAGAAACCAGGATCTACAGCATCAAGTGGCGTAGGAAGGGGGTGCGATGGGTGCGGGTCGCCCCGGGTGTCATCACTGAGGGGGGTGACAAAATGGCAAAAAAAAATTAAAAATTGGGCCAACGACACTTTTTTTGAAAAAATAACTCCCGCAACCCCCTTCCTACGCCACTGGCAGCTAGGTGAGGTGGGGGCACTGGGAGCCACACCGTGGGGCCTGCAGCGTGCCTGAGCCACACATCTCTCCTGAGGAGGAGGCGGCGGGCGGACTGCCTGCAAGCTCCACGCCGCTTTTTTGAGCAGCACAGGGCTTGCATCTGCCCACCGCCTCAGCCGCCCTGCAGCTGATGGGGAGGCAGCATGCCCCGCCCCTGGCTGCAGAATGTGTGTGACGCACTGGGCACCCAAGCGGCTAGCTACGCCACTGACAGCATCCAAGTCAAAGCGGATTGGGGCAGCATTGTCTGCAAAGCGTCGTGCCAAATGCTTGCAGCAGGCTTTAGTGAATTAAAACACAGTAATCCTGCTTAATGAATGCAGAAACATGATTGACTCTTAATATTGGGCCACCTTAGTTTCATCCTATTATCTCAAACTGTACATAAATTAAACAATCGCAATCTAAGGTCCACTGCTGAACTTTAAACCAAGAGATACCCAACTTTAAAACATGACAGGAAGAATTTACTAGCCAGCTTTTTTTTTTACACATCTGACCCCAGGAATATTAAATTGGCAGTCATCGTATTTCTTACACTCTATTATATTGGACATTGATATGTTCCTACAGCACAGATCTCCAGCTGTCTGCATCCTTGTATATGACCTTAACCTTATCATCTTAACAGCTTAATCTAAATCTGAAGTCCCCTGATAAACACCGTGTTGCTGCTATACACAATTGGACAGTATATGTTTACAAGGGAGCCATTACACAAAGTGAGAGGCTTATCTACAATAGTTGCATCTTCCCTAAGTGATAAGCGGAGCATTCTCTTTCAGACCAAGTTAGATCTTCTCCAATTACACAATAGTTCTTGCCTTCCTTCCAAGCAGCGCTTTAATCCAGCAATCTCTGCAACACCATAGCTCTGAAATGGGATCTGAAAGGAAGGCTATACAAATCCACCCCCCACCCCCCAAATCCTGTGGTTTTCAAACTCTTTGGTGGGAGGAAAATCTGGGAGTTCCTTAGAAGCTTATCAGACTTTCTTCACTGAAAGGCCTGTTGCCCACGCATTCGCTGATTGCTTCCTGCAATATGGGCCACCAGGGGAGTTTGGACAAATCTCAGTGCAGTCGTTAAAACATTTCAGATGTGGGTTCACAATTTTAAAATGGTCAGCAACCAGGAACGCTGCAAGAACCACCACTTTTGAGGTGAATGGTTTTATAGAATTATTTCGTGGTATCTGCTGGGTATAACTTCGGAGGGTTGTGCATTATGTGTGTGTTTTTACATATAAATTTCGGCTTTCCTACTTAATTCTTGTTAATCTGATTTATTCAAAAACACAAGGCATTTAAAAAAGAGGGTGATCATATGTTCTGATTTAGGGGGGCGGGGGAAACATTTTATTACCCGCCAAATTGCGGAGAATACTGCAGAGACTCTATGTGATCCTGGAGAGTTTCCTTTCTCTCTTTGTTCCAGCATTGTGATGCTGTAGAGGTGACAGCTGAAAGAAAACAGGAGCATATGCTGGGCAGCTAATGCTGTCCTGATTCACCGAGCGTGTGGTTTTCAATTCCCACCCCCCACCCCCTTCTTTCTGCACATATGGTAAAGGGGATGAATGTGATGAGTTTAGCAATCTGTAATGGGAAAAGAAATAATTCCTGCCCCTTTCTCTCTAGCAACTCAATCACTTGATATTCCCAAAGGGACCAGTCATAGTTTTCCTCAAGATCTCTTACCACTACTTCTACCCTTCCAGCCAAGCCACAACCTCACTAGAAGCAGAGCATATTTAAACCAGTCTGCAGCTTTAAGATGCTCTTAGACAATGGAAAACAACTGGCTGCTTGACTAGACTAGATTGCGGGTGGGGGTGGACACAAGGAAGAGGAGCAGTTTGGCAAGGGATGGATGTTTCAAGCAGTAGAGAAGGGAAGGCATTGCTAACAACAGCCAGGTGATTTGAGAATGTGAGGCTGAGAGAGGCAATAAGATGGGGGCGGGGGGAGTGCAAGGGCAGAATCAAGACAATGACCTCATTCACATGTCACATTAAACCATACATTAAATTAGCTATGGTTTAATGTGAACAAGCCATGTTGCTGGAATTGTGAGCACCTTGCTCTTCGGCTGCTATACTGTGGGGAAACAAGCCATAGTCTTGTGACTTCTGAACCTAGGCTCGCGGTTTGTTTCGCTCCAAGGTAAAGGTAAAGGTAAAGGGACCCCTGACTGTTAGCTCCAGTCACGGACGACTCTGGGGTTGCGGCGCTCATCTTGCTTTATTGGCCGAGGCAGCCGGCGTACAGCTTCCGGCTCATGTGGCCAGCATGACTAAGCCGCTTCTGGCGAACCAGAGCAGCGCACGGAAATGCCGTTTACCTTTCCGCCGGAGCGGTACCTATTTATCTACTTGCACTTTGACGTGCTTTCGAACTGCTAGGTTGGCAGGAGCAGGGACCGAACAATAGGAGCTCACCCCGTCGTGGGGATTCGAACTGCCGACGTTCTGATCAGCAAGCCCTAGGCTCTGTGGTTTAACCCACAATGCTACCCGTGTCCCCGTTTCTCTCCAAACAAACCACAGACAGAAGCAAGGAGCAAACCTTGCCTACTGGCCATGGTTGGTTGGTTGGGAGAGCATAAGCCACATTGTGCTTTGTTTCTCAGAAGCAGCAGGAGTGAGAGAGGAGTCAAGTGTGCCCAATTTCAGCAGTGTGCACCAGCCCTCTGCTCGTTCTCATTAAACCATGGTCTAAAGTGATGTGTAAACCTGGCCAGTGTATGGGAGACACCTGGAACCAGGTCATCAAAAATGGTTTATCTGTAACAGTAATGTGTTTGTTGGTAATTTTTGCGTGTGGATAATTTGTCAGGCACATCTTGCCTGTTAATAACTGGAAGCACAATCCTGTCATAGCTGAACATTTTGAATTCAAGAGCCCAAAGGAGACAGGGAAAGAAAATCCTGCTTTGTTTTGCAGATGATAAGAAGCTCTGTGTCTACCCTGAATGTGTGAACTCAGATTCTTTCAACCCTATGGTGCAAGTCTCAATGAAAGATGTTTGCTTTAATTTGACCATTTCCCACATTAGCAGATAGGAAATATAGATTTTATTTCCCTTCATCCTATTAAGCAAGGAAAACTTACTAGCGATTTTCCTCAGGTGTTTATAGATTTCTCTTTAGCACATATAGCATGCAGGAAATGGTTTTGAGGTGAGGAACGAAAATTAAAAGAGGAAAACAGGTGCTTTGACCTACTATCATAATCTCAGAGCTGTTCAAATTTATTTTGTTGTGGCATAAAGATAAATAGCAAAGTGATGGCCAAAAATCTCAGCTACATACATATTATCATTTTTTTTTCTACAACATTACCCATATAGTGGACACTCATTGCTCTGGACATATTTCTGGTTAATGACAGAGTGGGTCTTCTTTCTCTGCTTACTTGTTTGACATCTGTTAAGATGATTTGGTACACCTTGAAGGGTGTAATAAAAATAAAAAGGACATTTTAACCAAATGGGCCCTCCAACGTAGGCATGAGGCCAGTGGCATAGTGGGGGGGGGGCACAGGGACAGTTGCCTCGGGCGCAAAAATTTTAAGGGGTGGAAAAATTCAGCACGAAGTGCTGCTTCAATACAGTTGCATGCTTTGGTCACAGGGCTCCATTGAAAACAGCTTCTCCGTGAGAACCAGGAAGTGACTTTTCCAGACAACAGAACAACTCTTCCTATCTCTGCAGCTGAGATCTCTTGGGTGATGCAGACGCTGTTAGGCAATTGAATGTGCATGTGTACTCTGTTGTTTTCCCAACCCCTCCACATGGCCCCGGGCACTGGCAACCCACGCTATACCACTGCATGAAGCTCATACACTCAACTCTGGCATTCTACAAAGGCACTGTAGATATGGGAGCTCCATGGAGATAATGGAGTACACATGGAGCTCTGGATGACAGGCCAACTTTCCATCTTTATCTTGCATCTAACTCCCAGACCAATTCTGCTTTCCATCCACTGAATATAAAAAATGTTGCCAATGGATGTCTGTAATTACTCCAGTTCCTCTCTCTCCCCCCCCCCCACACCACCTCCAAAGACTCAATAAAAAATAGAGAGCTTTTTAATCTGAAACAGCTTTACAAGCTAAGAGGGCTAAAAGTTAATTAGAAATTAAGTCTGCATCCTGGGTAAATTATTTATGTTAAATCATGTGTCACTATATAAATAATATACGTTCAAACAGACAATTGTAATTATTTTATGTTTAACAATAAAGGGGATGTATTATTCTGCAATAGAATCCTTTTGTCAAGCTCAGCTCCATTTCCTCACTCGTAAAACTAAATGATAATGTTGCTTCATATGCAAGTCACAACTGTTTAATTTCACATCCAGACACAGAGAGCCTCTCCTGCGCTGAAGCCATTTTCCATTGTCAGAAGCTTACCAGGAAGCACAAAATACATGCCAGAGTCCAATACATTTAATTCCCTGGAATTGTACAAATCATATATCAAGAGGAGTTTTTAGAGCATTTCCCCTGTCCTTTATGCAAGCTCTCAGAATCTAAACAGTTGCTCAACAGATTTGGCTCTGTCTTCTTATATTGGGCTTATTGACACTAATATAATAAATCAGAACAATTTATTTTTAAAACAACAATGTATGTATTTAAACTATCAATATTATTATTATTATTATTATTAAGCAGCAAATATTAAGCAAGAGGGACTTTTTATTGGGTTTGTATTGAGGATTCCCCACCCGCTTTGCTTTGTTAGTGATGTTGTGGTTAATGCACTTCCAGCATCCATTTAAATGCAAATTCTCATGCAAATAATCCCTTGGAGTGAAGAAAAGAAGAATGCGTTCAGCTGAAGACAAAGCTGGAGGAATCATGCAAAGCATGAACAGGGGTATCAGCAAAAAGACGGTACAATGCTTTTTTAAAAGCCTTTTCAGAGCACAAGTGAAAACATATTAACTATTGTGTAACTACCTTCACAATAGAGCCTTCCAGCATTGTTGTGCAGGAGCAGAATGATTCTTTGAAGGTCAAATAAAATAAATGAACGGGAAAAACGTGCACACTTTTGCGCTTTTACAACATATATATATATATATATATACACACAAACCTATTCCTACTGGAGTTTGTTCTCTCTCCCAGCGACTGCGAAGCTCTGGAATATATTCCGACATTATTCAGATGTGCATATCATGCAGTTCAGGGGCTTCTCTTGAAAACAGGGAATGACTGGAAGTGAGTCAGGTATAATCATATTTAGGGACAACATCGCTGGACAAATTTCTAACTTCAGCAGTTTTATAAGAGTCTCAAAGTTATTAGCGAGCAAACTTTCCAAATGGAAAAGCACAGTATTGTTACTGGCACAATTTTAACAGTAATTTATTTGACAGCGACTTTACAGTATCGTAAACGATCATTCACGTGTTTTCCAAGTTGTGAATCTATTGCGGTAGCACTGAAACTGAGCACTGGGCAAGATTTGCATTTGAGTTCAAGTTCAGAAGTGGCTCTTGTCCGTTGCTCAAGTTCCACACTGTATCCTGCTATGACCTTATTGTGTTCGAAGCAACATTCCTAGTTAAGTTGCTGGATCTTTACAATTATTTGCCCTAGTTCTAAATTCCCCCCCTCTCTCCTTTATCTACAGAATATTTTACTTCCTAGAAATATAGACACAACTGATAAATGAAAATTGACAACTGAAAACATTGGTTTCATTCAGACATCAGCTGAAAGCATATTTATTCACACAGGCCTATGGTAAACAGACGAGGCACTCAATCTGCCCATTTTATCGCTGTCATTCTGCATTTTGATGTGTATTTGTTGTTATAAGAATGGCAATTTTAATGGTGTTTGTATGTTGTATTTATGAATATTGTTAGCTGCCTGGGGCTCTTTTGTGAGGAAGAATGGGTTATAAGGAAGACAAATAAATAAATGAATGAATTTGCCATCAAAACAAAAGAGGAAAAATAGAAGCACAGGAGCTGCAACCAGGAAAAGCAACGAGTGTCCAGTAGAGTCACACCATAAAACTAAGATCAACAACAGAGCATGCTGAAATGCCAAAGCATTTACTTTTTAAAGACTAAAAGGTATCTATGTGATGTGCATGGTTGATACTGAGCACGAAAGTGTTTTTTAAGTAGCCTGTATTAATCTGGTGCATGTTTAATGCGTATCTGTTTGCAAAATCAAGCCCACCCCTCCTGCATTGTTCTCCTTCGCTCCTTACAATATGCTGTTTAACATCTTCAAGGAACCACTGAGTGGAGTGGTTTGGAGTAATATGCAGAAGACACACAGTTCTCAGACCCTCCAGGTGTCCCTAGTTTCCAGGGGCCATCGCAGTTTCTGATTTGATCCCAGAATGTCCCATTTTTCCTTAAAGGTAAAGGTAACGGGACCCCAGACTATTAAGTCCAGTCACGGATGACTCTGGGGTTGCGGCGCTCATCTCGCTTTACTGGCCGAGGGAGCCGGCGTTTGTCCGCAGACAGCTTCCAGGTCATGTGGCCAGCATGACTAAGCTACTTCTGGAAAACCAGAGCAGTGCACGTAAACGCCGTCTACCTTCCTGCCGGAGCGGTATCTATTTATCTACTGCCACTTTGACGTGCTTTTGAAATGCTAGGTTGGCAGGAGCAGGGACCAAGCTCACCCTGTTGCGGGGATTCGAACTGCCGACCATCTGATTGGCAAGTCCTAGGCTCAGTGGTTTAGACCACAGCAGGATTTTCATTGGAGGAATGTTGGAGAGTATGGAGCTCTGGGACCCCTGAGCCAAGGAGATAAGTAACTACACAACCTTTAGAAGACATCTGAAGGCAGCACTGTATAGGAAAGTTTTTTTTAAAATGTTTAATGTTTTATTGTGTTTTTATATATGTTGGAAGCCACCATATGTTGGCTCAGGCAACCTAGTCAGGGTATAAATAATAAAATGAGGGGGAGGGGGAGGATGGAACGGGACTTCCCTGTTTTCAACAGAGAAATGTTGGAGGGTGTGGTAGGAAGTCCCTCTTTCCATTGGAGAAATGTTGCGGGGTATGGAATAGGGTGTCCCCATTTTCACTGGAGAAATGTTGGAGGGTATGAGCTCTACTTCTCTTTTAAATCTGCCGGTGAGGTAGTGGATGTGCTAGACCATTGAATGAGAGCTAAGAAACTGAAGCTCAATCTAGATCAGACTGAGGCACTGTTAGTGGGTGGTTTCCTAGACAGGATGGACAGGAGGTTGCCTGCTCTTGACGGGGTTACACTCTCTCTGAAGGTATGAGTAGATAGCGTGGTGTAGTGGTTAAGAGCGGTGGACTCGTAATCTGGTGAACTGGGTTTGCGTCTCCATTCCTCCACATGCAGCTGCTGGGTGACCTTGGGCCAGTCACACTTTTCTGACGTCTCTCAGCCTCACTCACCTCACAGAGTGTTTGTTGTGGGGGAGGAAGGGAAAGGAGATTGTTGGCCGCTTTGAGACTCCTTAAGGGGAGTGAAGGGCGGGATATCAAGTCCAAACTCTTCTTCTTCTTCTTACTCCTGGATCCTTTGCTGTTGCTTGAGGCTCAGGTGGCCTCAGTGGTGTGGACTGCCTTCCATGAGCTTTGGCTCCTGCAGTGGCAGACTTGGGTCTCTCAAATTTTGGTGGTGCCCTATGAAATTTTGGGAGAGGGAGGCTCTCGCACTCTGTTCTACATCATTGTTGTGGCGCCCCCTGTAGTGTGGCCACACCTGTCGTGTTATGCTAAAACCCAGGGGCCCTTTTTCCTGGACCACAGCATGCTTGCCTAATACATTTTAAGGAGCAGTAGCTTGAAGAAAATGGTGGCAGTAGTATTGCCAAAGGACTCAGAAAGATGCTATGTGCTTACAGCCCCTGCCAACTTCCCAGGATTCCTTATGTCTTAGCTGGGTTATTCCTCAACGTGTGAATGGCAAGCTATGCTACTTGAAATGTACAGTTCTTGGCAAAAATGGCAATGAACTAGAAGAGATTTGGGCATGCCTTTAACCTCCACATTGAAATCAGAAGGAAGAAGTATTATCTCTGGTAGCATTGAAACAACTTTTATCATCTCCACACCATACATTCCAAACACTCTTCTGCCTCTTTAACATTCATGGAGAATCTTGGGAACTGTATTTTGTTAAAGTTGCTGAGCACCGTAGCTCTGTAAGGTCAGCATCCTTATCAAACTACAGTTCCCAGGATTCTTTGAGGGAAGCCATAACTGATAATGTGGTTTAAGAGTGCTTCTAATGTATCATGTGCATGTAACTTGCATCTTGCAATGGGATGTTTATTAATCAAATGGGGAAGTAGAAGCAATTGGATGTGTACTGCTGGCATGTATGTATTAGATGGATGAGCTTGGCCATTTAATTGTTTGTAACGATAATACTCAACCCAATTTCACAGATTCAGCTAGGGCAGGGCAGAAATAGCATGATAGAGAAGCAATCTCTCTCTCTCTCTCTCTCTCTCTCTCTCTCTCTCTCTCTCTCTCTCCACACACACACACACACACACACTGTACACCATGCAGATAGTGCAAGTGAATAGCTAAGCATCAACAAGATCTGAAATGAATTATGGACTTTCTGTCCACCTCCACATTATCTGTGGGGGTTGACGGGGTGGACTCCTGACAAATGGAAAATAAACAAGACACTGTCTTGGTTGGGCAGACCTCCATTGGCTTATTCTACAGCTCTCACACTTCTGACTTCATCTCACTGTCCTGGGATTTAAAGTTTACAGCTGTATGGTGGCCTTACGGGGACATCCTTCACAGCTGCAGCATGTTAAAGGTCAGGAGATATGTGACAAAGAAAGTGTGCCAAGAAGAAAAACAGGAAGGATTCATAGAGAACGGAATTTTCCCACACTCTGCGAATCCATGGTAGTGTGCAGATTGTCTTACATCAATATTTTTAATCCCCCAAACTAATGAAATAAAACTACATTTATGAGTGTTTGGACCACACCCAGGGTAACTAAAGCAGAACATTCAATTACAGCTCTGAGATTCTGGACTCCCTCTAACTCCATAAACAAACCCTTTAAAAAAAATAATGTAAAGGAAAACTTGAGGCCAGTGTAAGAAGTGTACAGTTAAAACAGTGAAGCAGTCCAAAGTGCTCAAATTGGATATGCATGTTTGCACTCTCTTTCATTTTCTTACATTTCCCTGGCTGACGGTGCTGTCAAATAGTAAAGATAACTAGAGTTACTACGTAAACACTATTGTGGGGTCTGTATCTTGTCAGAGCCAAATTTAACAAATCATACTAAGGATTTGGAAGGCTTCTAGACATGGTTTATGTGCAGGCAAAGTGAGAAACAAACACTTCTGAATTCTTTCTCTCTCTGTTTGCCTGGCTTTTTCAGACTGCACTCTCAATCTGAAGATGGTCCTGAGAAATTTGTGGGTGCTCCTTATTCTTCTTCTGTTACTGATCACTAACTTTTTATACCAGTTTTGGGAGCCTGTGGGCCCCAAACTGCTCTATAAATAAACCACAACATCACGTCATTCAGGCACTTCTCTTCAGAATATGGGAAAGTCTGAAACAGGCTCCAAGAATGTTCTGTGGAATAAGCAGATCCTTCAGACCGTTTCACTTTTCTCTGTAAACAGACCCTCCAAGTGTCCCTTTTTCCTAGGGACAGTCCCGCACTTACAGAAGCCATCCCAGTTTCTGATTTGATCCCAGAATGTCCCGCTTTTTCTTAGGATGTCCCTATTTTCATCGGAGAAATGTTGGAGGGTATGGAGTTATGCGACACCCAAGCCAAGGAGATAAGGAACTACACAACCTTTAGAAGACATCTGAAGGCAGACCTTATCATCATCATCATTGTTATTATTTAGGTTGTCCCTATTTTCATCGGAGAAATGTCGAAGGGTATGTGTAAACTACTTAGAGGTTTTCTTTACAAGGTATACAAATTATGTTAAATAAATGAAAAAATAATTAACAAATGCATGAAGATCATGTCACCTACTCATGTTTACATCCCTACTCAGTCTCCAAAAAATGTCATATGGTATCTGAAAAAAAAGATACATAGTCCCCAATAAAAAAAAAGCAAAGGTAAAGGACCCCTGGATGGTTAAGTCCAGTCAAAGGCAACTATGGGGTTGTGGGTCTCATCTTGCTTTCAGGCCAAGGGAGCCGGCGTTTGTGCGCAGACATTTTTCCGGGTCATGTGGCCAGCATGACTAAACCGCTTCTGGTGCAATGGGACACTGTGGTGGAAACCAGAGCACACAGAAACACCGTTTACCTTCCTGCCACAATGGTACCTATTTACCTACTTGCACTTGTGTGCTTTAGAAATGCTAGGTTGGCAGGAGCTGGGACAGAGCAATGGGAGCTCACCCTGTTGCGGGGATTCAAACCACCGACCTTCCGATAGGCAAGCCCAAGAGGCTCAGTGGTTTAGACCACAGCGCCACCCGCGTCCCTGTAGTCTCCAGTACTGTTGGAATGTATGGGTATAGGTTCTGTGCAAACAGCCCCTGATCTGGGCAGCCTATGGACGAGAAAGTGGTTCCTCTGTGTCGGGATCACAGTGGCATGGGAATCACACCAAGAAGTGTGAGCTAGCGAAGTTAATTTGTGCTTAGGGTCTTAAAGCCGTTAGTGGGTGTAATATCAGAAGTCACTCAGGGGGCAGAGCTAATTAACAGTTCTGGTAGCATCCAGAGAGCCCTGGCTGAAGACTGGGTTTACGAGGGGTGAGCGTTGCTAAGCAACTGGGCAGAACTGCAGAACATTACTTCAAGCTGAGTTTCTTGCATGCAAGGGCCATGCTCAAAATATGAGTTTGTTGCTGACACACTGTTCGGTTCTTCAAGAGACCTGGCATGATCTGTTGTGTTCACTATATGCAGGGCTTTTGTTCAGCCAGAGCTCACCGGAACTCCGTTCCGGCACCTCTCAGGTGCCAACAAGGGTGAGTTCATGGTGAGTTCTGGTACCTCTTTTTCTAGAAAAATAGCGCTGACTGTATCTGTTTAAAAAGTTCTTTACTTCCTGGATTTAGGATCAGAATTTCCCTTCTCCAAGATAGGCTGCTTTCCCAGGTTGACGAGTCCCATCTGCCCCTCACTTCCTTCTACGGCACAATACTGTTGAGAGTGTATTAACTTATGGTCTGTGTGTGTGGTTTGGGAGCTGCATGGTCAGGGAAAAAACAATGCTGTCCAGGGTTGTAAAGACTGCGGAGAGAATAATTGGGTGCACTCTTCCCACCTTGGATCAAATCTATGCTTCCGGGTGTCATAAGAAAGCTGCAGAGATAGTGCAGGATATTGCGCACCCCGTAAATGATCTCTTTCAGCTTCTGCCTTCTGGAAGAAGGTACAGGGTTATAAAGACTAGGACTAGCCGCCTGAAAAACAGTTTCTATCCAAATGCGATTTTGGTTTTAAACGCAGTATAAGGAGTCTCTATGGGAGTATATTGTATTTAAAAATGGGGTATCAGAGTTTTTAGGGGGCTAACCAGGTTGGGATAGCTGGGATAGCAGGCTTGTTGGTTTTGAATGTCTTGTGTAGATTTTTAAAATTTCGTTGTTCTGTATGGGACAATGACAATGAAGATTATAGTATCATATTGTATCATATGTAGAAACCACCGTCTAGACCACTGGACCCACTATTGGTCTCGTCTACTCAATTCTCTAGAACCTGTCTCCACATATAGGGGAAGGCCCTAACTCGCCAAGGGTTTGAGACTCATTGGCTACCCTCACCCAGGACAAAATACCCCAGGTGGACAAAATACTTCAGAAGGAGCACATTATGTCCCCCATCAGAGGTGTTACTTACAGTGGTGCCTCGCAAGACGAAATTAATTTTTTCCACGAGTTTTTTGTCTAGCGAATTTTTCATCTTGCGAAGCACGAAATCCCATAGGAATACGTTGAAATTCAATTAATGCGTTCCTATGGTCAAAAAAAGTCCAAACAAAGCCAAATTTGGTACAACAAGAGTTTATTAAGTGCTCTTTAAAGTCACACGTACTGTAAAGAGCATTCCAAAAACTGAAGGAACAATAAATTAAGTTTCTAAACATGACAGAAAAACATTTAAAAATCAACAAAAGCAAGGCCAAAAGCAAGATTGACCCAGTCCACAAACAGCACACATGTGACCCAAGCCTTACTGTTGGATCACCACATGACACTCAGCTGCTCCTTGTTGACCTTGTGTTTCTTGAAGGCCCGTGGGTTCTCCGAGTGGTACACCAGCAGGGGCTTGATCTTCAGGTCGCCGCTTGCGTTGGCACAGAAGAGCAGGGTCAGACGGTCCTTCATGGGCTTGTGGCCAGACAACTTGGCCTCCTCCTGTGTGATGAAAGTCCTTTTGGGCATCCTCTTCCAAAACAGCCCGGTCTCGTCGCAGTTGAAGACCTGCTGTGGAACGTAGCCCTCCGTCTTCACAATCTCCAGGAACTCCGCTGCAAAGTCTTCAGCCACAGAAACATCAGAACTGGCAGCCTCTCCATGCCTGACCACGCTGTGGATTCCAGATCTTGTCTTGAACCGGTCAAACCAGCCTCTGCTTGCCTTGAAGACTTCTGGCTCGCAACTTCTCCACCTCCTCCAGAACAGCTGGGCGGTTCTTCACGATCCTAGTGACTCCCTTGGCTGCATCAGTCGCAAGGATCTTCTTCCTCATCTTCAGGAAGGTCCCGATGATCGATGGATTCCTCCCATACTCCCTGGCGAGGTCTGTCACACGCATTCCACCGTCGTGCTTCCGGATGATCTCCTTCTTCATTTCCAGCATAACCTTCTCCTTCTTCCCCTCGCCGGCCTCTGCAGCAGCAGTCTTCTTGGGTCCCATGGCAGCACAGCTCCTACCTTCGCAACCCCCCCCAAAAAAATCAGTGCTTCACATCCAAAAAATTCAAAAGCACCCAGCCACCCACCACACAGAAATTCAAACCCAGAACCAAGTCCTTGAATTCCAAACATCCCAACCCAAAATCCAAAAACCCCCAAAAAAGTTTTAAAAGTTTAACTTACCGAATGGCTGCAAAAGAAGTTTTGGAAAAACTTCAAAAAGTCTTCAAAAACCTCAACTATTCCCCCAGCCACCCACCACACAGAAATTGCAAACCCCTCCCCAACTGTTGCAAACCCCTCCCCAACTGTTCCCCCAGTCACCCACCACACAGAAATTCAAACCCAGAATTTTTTTTTTTAAAAAAAAAACAGTAGAGTGGCCCAATGGTCACAGAAAATCATAAAAATGCAGAAAAAAACCACACAAGCTTCCAGATTCTTGCAAACCCCTCCTCAACTGTCCCCCAGTCACCCACCACACAGAAATTCAAATCCAGATTTTTTTTAAAAAAAAACAGCAGAGTGGCCCAATGGTCACAAAAAAATCATAAAAATGCAGAAAAACACACACACAAGCTTCCAGATTCTAGCAAACCCCTCCTCAACTGTTCCCCCAGCCACCCACCACACAGAAATTCAAACCCAGATTTTTTTTAAAAAAAAAAACCAGCAGAGTGGCCCAATGGTCACAGAAAATCAGAAAAATGCAGGAAAAAAACACAAGCTTCCAGATTCTTGCAAACCCCTCCCCAACACCAAGTCCTTGAATTCGAAACACCCCAACCCAAAATCCAACCCCCCCAAAAAAAGTTTTAAAAGTTTAACTTACCGAATGGCTGCAAAAGAAGTTTTGGAAAAGCTTCAAAAATCACCAAAGTCTTCAAAAACCTCAAAAAAGGCTACCACACCGCGTGCTATGAGTTGCTCCTCGAAGTCAAGTCGCAACTGCACCTCTTCAAGCAATGCACCCTGGGTATTAACGGTTTTACGAAAAAGGAAACAAACTTGCAAGACGTTTTCGTCTTGCGAAGCAAGCCCATAGGGAAATTCGTCTTGCGAAGCACCTCAAAAACGAAAAACCCTTTCGTCTAGCGAGTTTTTCGTCTTGCGAGGCATTCGTCTTGCGGGGCACCACTGTACATTCTAAAGAAATGGGCACATGCATCAGTTGTTAGTGATAATTAGATCAACGTCACACGTATGTTTTCCCTGGATACTTGATTTCTCTCTCTAGTATTTGTATTATCCTCATTCTTCTTCAGATTTTCATCTTCATTAGTTATTTACACCCCAGAGTCTGAGATCTTCATTGGGGGAGGAAATACTTTAATGGAAAAATTTGCATTCTTCAGCCACACACCTATGCATTTGTCCAAGGTAAACTTCTCCATTTGAACCATTCAGATTATGCAACGGCAACATACCATGCTATAGTTTCCCTTCCGTGTGTTTTAGATCTATCTTGCCTTTCATTTCTTCATCGATCCGGAGACAATATTAACATACATCAAAAGGCATTTATTCCATTCTCTGTACTGAACAGATGGCAGATAGTTGGCTAAGTGGTTTAAAAAAATGGGATACTGTTTGTGCTGATTTACATCAGCCATGCTAACACTTCTGGATATCTATTATTCATCTCTGTTCTCCTGAATGCTGTTTCATGAGGCTCCTGCAGCTTACTCAGCTGTAAGTGTCTGAAATAAATTCATCCATTTCAAATGGTTGCTGAAATGCAGAAGTGGATCTTTTATCTCTATGCAATTTTGCCATCATCATTGTCACGCTTGTTCTTGCCCGCTCGATTTACACAGTAAGACCCAAGAATAAAATAATTCAAAGGAAATTTTTCCGGCAGCATTGAGTGGAGCTTTCTTCTTCTTCTTTTTTCTCATCCACCAACACTTTCCCGAGCACTTTGGGACTCTTGCAGTACTCAGATGGCTTGTAATTCTCATGGAAGCTGAAGGATTATAAAATCTGCTTTGAGGCAGTTCCTGCAATCCTGCTGTATTTTCGGGCTGGCACTCAAGGCTGTATGAAATAAATGTATCTGTGAATGATGAGAATCATTCATACAAAGAAAAAGAAAAAGGAGGAAAGATAAAGGAAATCTCATGAAACCAAAGATTAAGTGCATTCCAAATTTCACTTCCAATATAGTATATAACACTTCTAAACATGCATACTTGTTGCAGACTCATCATATTCTGGGAGCTGTTTCCATAATCACTCTACAGTTTGTCCATATTCTGGTACGCAGGCTGAGACCCTATCTGCCTGCAGACTGTCTCGCCAGAGTGGTGCATGCTCTGGTTATCTCCCGCTTGGACTACTGCAATGCTCTGGTTATCTCCCGCTTGGACTACTGCAATGCACTCTACGTGGGGCTACCTTTGAAGGTGACTTGGAAACTGCAACTAATCCAGAATGCAGCAGCTAGACTGGTGACTGGGAGCGGCAACAGAGACCAGATAACACCGGTCTTGGAAGACCTACATTGGCTCCCAGTACGTTTCCGAGCACAATTCAAAGTGTTGGTGCTGACCTTTAAAGCCCTAAATGGCCTTGGTCCAGTATATCTGAAGGAGCGTCTCCACCCCCATCGTTCTGCCCGGACACTGAGGTCCAGCTCCGAGGGCCTTCTGGCGGTTCCCTCACTGCGAGAGGCCAAGTTACAGGGAACCAGGCAGAGGGCCTTCTCGGTAGTGGCGCCCGCCCTGTGGAACGCCCTCCCATCAGATGTCAAAGCGATAAACAACTACCTGACATTCAGAAGACATCTGAAGGCAGCCCTGTTCAGGGAAGTTTTTAATATGTGACATTTTAGTGTATTTTTCATCTTTGTTGGAAGCCGCCCAGAGTGGCTGGGGAAACCCAGCCAGATGGGCGGGGTAAAAATAATAAATTATTATTATTATTATTATTATTATTATTATTATTATTATTATTATTATTCTCTGTGAAGGATGAGTGGTTCATAGATTTGTAGAGTTGGAAGGGGCTCCAAGGGCCATCTCGTCCAATCCTCTGCAATGTAGGAACCACAGCCAAATAATTCCTGAC
Source organism: Podarcis bocagei (assembly GCF_964188305.1). Taxonomy (NCBI): domain Eukaryota; kingdom Metazoa; phylum Chordata; class Lepidosauria; order Squamata; family Lacertidae; genus Podarcis; species Podarcis bocagei. Next base: position 16,757,929 of record NC_138136.1, on the reverse strand, counting down.
AAATGACCATTCACCCTTTGCTTAAAAACCACCAATGAAGGAGAATCTTGTTTGCATCCGTCTGCCTTGAGAGAAAATGGAGGGTGTCTCCAGGAGAATCGCAGTGCCTGCTGTGGCTGCAGAGACCAGTAACTCATAAATCCTGCCTCCCACACTGTTTTTGCTGCATTAGCAGCATTGAAGTGACCTCCCCAGGTGCAAGGCTGGAAAATGTATATGGAGGTCCTGGGCTGCCCAGGTGACAAGACCGCCGCCCCTCAGCTTCACTGATGTGGCCCAAAGGAAAGCAGAGCAATACGTTTGGCACCAGCTTGGCTGCAGGAGTTGCTGGAAGGAGGCAAACAAGACCCCATCCAACCATCTTAGAGACTCCCCTCAAGATCTGTGTAGACTTTACTCCTGAGCCATTTCTTCTTCTTCCACTGTCAAACAGCTTTTACTATCCAAAAGTTCTTCCTGATAGAGTGGTACCTCGGGTTACATACGCTTCAGGTTACAGATGCTTCAAGTTACAGACTCCACTTACCCAAAATAGTACCTCAGGTTAAGAACTTTGTTTCAGGATGAGAACAGAAATCGTGCTCCGGTGGCGTGGCAGCAGCGGGAGGCCGCATTAGCTAAAGTGGTGCTTCAGGTTAAGAACAGTTTCAGGTTAAGAACGGATCTCTGGAACGAATTAAGTACTTAACCCGAGGTACAACTTTATTTAGTCAGAATCTCCTTTCTTGTAAGTTGAATCCATTGGGTCAGGCTCTACCCTATGTGTAATAACTGTAGGGGTTGCTCATGCGCAAGTTGGTGCCACTCCTGGCTAGTTTGCCTTGTTAAACCTTTTCTGTCTGGACAGCCCTACACTTCGTGGCTGTTCAGTCGCTGGCAGAATCTGTCAGTGGGCATTTCTTAAACCTTTTCCAGCATAAAAGTTGTTTGACTCCAAGTCTCCTCCTACTCTCCCTGCGCGGAGGACCCGTGCTCTCCTCGCTGATCTCCGGCGAAGAGTCCTGGAGCCCCCTCGCCGATTCCCCCATTTGCCCCCCTTTATCCCTGGTGTTACGCTGATTTCCTTCCCCAGCTGGTGAGCCGCCTCTCCCCCTGCTGGGCCCTTCTCCAGCATCGTTTGAGAGCCTTGTCTCCGCCTCTGGCTCCAATGTCAGTTCCCTGACACTATGGATCAGTGGAAAACAGAATTGCAACATCGTCCATGTTACAGCCCCTCATATTTTTGAGGACGGCTATTATATCATCTCTTATACCCCTATTCTCCAGGCTAAACATACCCAACCGTTTGCACAGAAGGCTTGGTTTTCAAACCCTTTATCATCTTGGTCACCTTTCCTCTGCACATTCAATATCCTTCTTAAACTCTGGTGCCCCAGTCCTCCAGCTGTGGTCTAACCGAGGCAGAAAAGAGTGGTATGATTACTTCCTGTGATCTGGACACTTGCTAGACTGAACAGATTGCTAAAATCAAATATTGGTGAAATAACGTGAGCCTTCCAACTGATGCTGAATTTTGGCTCAGGGTGATTTTAAGAGGAAGTGTATTGGTAGAGCATGATTTCATCCTCCTTACAATATGGCCTTGGGCAGGTTGAGAAAAAGCAGGTGGAGGCTGCCCACCAGGTCTCTAGCGCCAACACAAATAGACTGTATAAACCAGAGCAGGTCAATTAGGACATTAACTCAGCATCTGTTAATTAAGCACCTCTCACTTTATAGTATTGCTTGGTGCAGCTTCAGACATGCCCCCTACTGTGTTGAAAGTCAGGTTTTTAATATGCGTAATTATTTATTATTTGCTTTCTGCGTTTATAGCCCCTCTGTAACAAAAGGCTACTGGGCAGCTCGGACGAGCACGTGCCTTTACTCATTTCCAATATTTCCTATAAAGCATCAAGCCGTGGAGTGGGGAGGTGTTTAAAGCATGCTTTCCTATCCCACAACATTTCTAAAGCCAATTTTGATCCCAAGTCACAAAGCCCCATCAGACAGAAGAAATGCAGCTTTTGTGTATTGAGGTCCTCAAGCCACCCCTCAAATAACACACAACTCACACATAATTTTTGTTTAAGGTTTTTGGCATAATTTTGGCCACAACTTTATTAAAATACGTACCAGTGAGTGGTTGTTTAGGCATTGGTTAAGACTATCTGTCCCGTCCCCCCGCCTGGGGACAGAACTGACTTCCGAACTCCCTCGGAAGCCAGTAAGGGGAAACAATATTGGGGAGCAAAGGGGCTGAGTCACAGGACCTCAGCACTCACTCACCCGCACTCACCGCTTCCTGGGGCTTGCCAGCCCTAGCCCCATCCAGGGATTCGGACGAAATCATGGCAAGCCCCTGGATTCCTTTAACGGAATTCCCTTTCCGCAGCAGCATTGGAGGGGCAGGCCTAGCCAATCCTTACCCCTCCTCCAACCAATTTGGTAACCAATGCCTAACAGCAACCTTACAAGTTGTGACAATTTGCTACGCAGTAGGCAAAAACCAAATGGCACCAGCCAATCAGCCAGATGGCAAAATTCCTTTTTTTAAAAAAGATATTTATTAAAGTTGTTAAAGTATAACAGAAAAAATGAAAAATAAAAAGAAACATACAAAATAAAAACAGTTAAAAAACACATTGATTTTCCATAACATATCTTCCTTACACTTATTTCCCCGGACCTCCTCATACCTCCCTTTTTTGTATTCCACTTCAGTTTGTTAGTTCAGCAAATCCTTACCATTAAGCTTTTACCCTTTTGCAAACCCTTTTTCCTATCTCTTAAAGCATTACAGCTGGAAACCACTTAGTTTCTATCCAACATTCTTCTAACATTCATTAATTTTACAATATTTCTGTAAATAGTCTTTAAATTTCTTCCAGTCTTCTTTCACCGACTCTTCTCCCTGGTCTCAAATTCTGCCAGTCATTTCTGCCAATTCCATGTAATCCATCACCTTCATCTGCCATTCTTCCAGAGTGGGTAATTCTTGTGTCTTCCAATACTTTGCAATGAGTATTCTTGCTGCTGTTGTAGCATACATAAAAAAAAGTTCTGTCCTTCTTTGGCACCAATTGGCCGACAATGCCCAGGAGAAAAGCCTCTGGTTTCTTCAAGCAGATGGCAAAATTTCTACCGGGCCCCTGCCCCAAAAGCAGGCGACCCCATGGCAGGCATAGCAAGGTCAAAGCAAAACCCTCAAAACACAGGGTGGGTGGGCGGGTGATCCGGTTCACGAAGCAAAAGGGAAAGTGTTCCCAGAATTTAAAAGGTTCGATCCCTCCCACCAAACTGCAACCATAAAATTTCCCCAGCAACCCAGCCAACCAATCAATTGCCAGGGGTCAGTATAACCACCCTGCCTGGCAACAGAGGGGTGACTCGGCGGACCCCACCGCAACACGTGCTCTCATTTCAGGGAGAACACGCTTTACAAAACAGCTTCAGGTGGGCAGGTCCAGCTGTTCCTTCTCTTCTGCCCATGCTGAGTGGTTCACATCCCCTCTCATACACTTTAGGATATCAACCAGATCAGGAACATGTCCCATGGCTGTGCCCTTGGGGCAGATGTCACCAACCTGGTACCATTCAGAAGATTTGGACTACACCTCCCATCAGCCCAAGGTCAATAACCATGGTGGCTGATGGGATTTGTTGCCCAAAATGTCTGTGGGGCACAGGGGGTGGTGAAGGTTGAAAATACAAGCTCTAAACTTCAGGGTGGAGGAACAGAATGAGACTTGATGCTATTAAACTCTTCAATTCTATGACTCTCTTATAAGGGAAAGTAGCATTATTTACTACTCAAAATATCACCAGACGTGGACTGATGGGACACATACAGATGGCGTGTTTTGTGCAATTGTGATCACTTAATATCATTCATTCGTACACCCACGCTGCCACAACTGACTAGTTTTTACTACACAAAAGCAACAAATCTTGTGTTTGACATTAATGAGGTTGTAGAAGCATCGTTTTTTACAAGACAGACCAATTAATAACTTTATGGTTGAAAAAGTCCATTTTTAATCTTTCCATTTTCAAAAAACTAACAGTGAATATTGTCCTTCAACAATTCGGCTGAGGTGTATTAGCATAACCATCTATGTTACGTTAGAGGAACGTTGCTGGGCTAGGTCACTGGTTTGTCTCATCTCTGCCAGTGACCAGTCATGGTTTTTGTGCTACTAGCACCTTTTAGACAGTTCCACTGAGACACAATTCCCCACGCCCTTCTGCTCCCAACAATGAGTTTTAACCTATTTTAAAGGGTATATCTGTGTGGGTGGATAAATGATAGACAGATAAAGAGACCCGTTTAGTTCAGTGAAAGGTGAGTGGTTTCGGCCAACAATCACATTATATCACTATTATACCATTTCATACCCTCCAACATTCCTCAGGTGAAAATAGGGATATTCTTTTCTACATCACTACTGCTGCTTTCAAGAGACAGGCAATGCTTTTGCCCAGAGTTTCTCCTCTCTCTCCTTCTCTGGCATCCTCCCTTTGTGCACTGTGAGGAGATGGGGATGTGGTTACTCCGGGTACTTCCATCCGCATGCCAAAGGGAGAGAAGGGTTTTTTTTCCTTCCCAGACTACTACAAAGAGCTGTTCCACCTGGCCTTTGGTTTGGACTCAGTCTGACCCTTATGTTTCCCTCCCCTTATGGTTTTGATCTATGGGCTATTATTAAAATGAGGCTGCATTTTAAATTGTACAGTATTTTTAACCTGTATTTTAAATTGTCCCCCCCCATTATGTTTTTATTGTAATTTTACTGGTGTTAGCTGCCCTGAGCCTGGCTATGGATAGGGAGGGCGGGGTATAAATAAATTATTATTATTAGTAGTAGTAATAGTAATAGTAGTAGTAGTATTACAAGAGGCAAAAGGGAGCTGGAGTGCTCATTTGAGAGGAGGCTGTGGAGAGCGAAGCATCTTTCCTTGTCAATGCTGCAGCTCATCTGAGAGCATAAAAATATTCTACACGGTTTCTTCTTCTTCTTCTTCTTCTTCTTCTTCTTCTTCTTCTTCTTGCAAAACAAATCCCGTGAACTGCCCTGAGACCTGCGGGTATAGGACAGTATACAAATTTAATAAATAATAATAATAAAGCAAATAAATAATAAATCTGTTTCCATTCTTGAGACCCAGGACATGCACATTAGATTCGTATGGGGATAAATAACAAGACCCATGTTTACATCAAGAGGCAATTCGAATTGTAGCAAGTCTCCTGTCTCCTCTACTGCCTTTGTACAGTTTTACACAACTGCTGTAAGATCATCACTAATGTTGCCATAAAGCACAGAGAGAAATGACTTCCTGTGCCCCGTAAAAAGATTGCCTTTGCGAAACCTTAGATCTGAGGTGGCAAGATGTCTCATTGCTTCCCCACACTAAGGCATGTGCCATTCCATGCTCATCCGAAAATTCAAGACTGCCTTGTTCATCCTGCATTATTTGTCTTCCACTCATCTCTTCTTACCCTTTCTTCCGTACTCACATTTAACTATTTATGGAGTTGTAAATGCTTGGCTGCTTCAGAAAGACATTTAAAAGACCCATTATGTTCATCCCTCTTTTATGCAGCCCAGGATTTGCTGTGCTAGTAAACAACAACTCCTACACAAGTGCAACCACGCAAAACATTAGACCGTCAGCATTGCACACAAGTGATATTAGCACAAATGTTTAATACAGGGATATCCATTCTGTGGACATCAGTGAATTCACATATGCCATGTTTTTACACCCTTGGTGTGATGTCTCGTTTCATCCCTGTGACTGATGTAGGTAGAATTATTATTCTCATTTTATGGATCATTGAGGTTCAGAGAGAGCAATTTGGCAAAGAATGCCGTGGGAGTCCAAGGATGGGCCAAGGTTTGAATGAAAGTCACCCACATTCCAAACATGCAGTCATACTATCGCAATTTAGATACCGTCATCTTAAGCTTCTGTATTTCTCAAGAATAAATTTCTAGAATGCTCTGATGAGGAAAGCAAATCACAAATTCTTCTGAAACATCATCTCGGCAAGTCTGCTGCTCATAGAAAAGGCGGCTTCATGGGGAAATTGAAGGCAGAGATGGGGGTTGTGGTCCCACCAGATGTTTTGGGACAACATTACAACATGCGGATAAAAGGGGAAATGATGTTGTGGAGAAGAGCAGGAGATTCTGGGGTCACTGAGGATGGTAAAATTGAACAGAAGTCACAGATCAGGAAAATTGAGATATTATAGAAAAATTAGATGGCTGTAACTAGTCATTGCCAGAGATGGGATATAAGACTAGAGGAACCAGTCATGTAAGCCAGCAATGGTTCCATGTCTAGCACAAACTCCATGAACTTATCTGAAAAATGCACCATCCACATCTCCCATGAGCCTTCCTCATTGGCTGTGTTTGCTGGAGCTGATAGGAGTTGTAGTCCATAGCATCTGGAGGGCACTGTGTTGGCTATCCCTGCACTTTACGAATATTCACAACCAAAAATCATTCTCGTTGTGTGTTACACAACCAGTGCCGAATTTATGTATAGGCTAAGTAGGCTGAAGCCTAGGGCCTCTAAATCTAGGGGGCCTTGCCCCAGCAGGCAGTCTCCCCTCTCCCAAAATTGTAAACCCAAGACTTCATGCAAGGGCAGGGCAATTCAGGCCCAGCAACCATGAGACTCAGGGATAGTCAGTGGGGGCCCAATTTGAAGCAGTGGGGCACAGCTTGTTTTTTTTGTGTGTTTTTTTGTAGGGCCCCAGTTCACAGCCAAAGTCTGCAAAATCTTATAGATATAAATAAAATCCATCTAGATTGCCCTGGTGTGTGTGGGGAGCCTTAGGAGCAGCACGCGGGGCCCAATTTGGCCAAATTGCTTCAATTGCCTTAAGGTCAGCCCTAATCAGACTGTGCAGGGGTTGAGCTGACAAGCCTTGCACCTTCTAGGTCCCTGGTGTCACTATTCAGAGTACAGATTCAAGGACTTGTAATGGAAATAAAGGGGGGCACTTATTGGAAATCAGTTTTGTCACCTCTTCCCCCCCCAAACCCTGGGACGATGAGCCCAGCCAGCTTTTATTCACAGTCGCATAAGCACTACACTACAGTATGGCCCTAAACCTGTATGTTCAACCACTGAAACATACACCCAATATGTAGCAATTGAGATTTATGTTACTGCTTTATGAATGAACACTGGGTTTTATGAATGGACTCTGTGTTTTGTGAATTACCTAAGAGCCACCAATAGGGAACTCTAGAATCTGACAGCTAATCAATTGGGTACTACCAAACAGCAACCCCTATTGCTGAAAGCCGGTAACCAGGAGGGAATGCTTCAGCTCAGCCTTTGCTCTGTTGACTGAACACCCCCTGCTGTGCAGATAATGGAGAAAGCTCTTAAATTGTATCCCTTCTGGCATCCTGGCCAACTCTATTACGCTGGTGTAAACCTGGTGCACCAGAAGCCCAGAATAACAGCAAATAAAATCCGCTCGTATGTCAGCAACTGATTAGACTTGTCAACCAGTTCTTCCAAAGTCTTCCTAAATTATAAAGCTCCAAAATACAGGCCAAAAGAGAGCAGGTCTGGGTAGAGCGGGCATACAATGGGCACCACCAGTGAAAAGGCCCTTCTGTGTACCTCCTTCCCTGTCATTTGATAGGGTGCCCACTTGCCCTCCTTCTTGACATGGAATGCTCTGTTAGAGTTTCCAGGTTCAGTACAAAGACCATAAGAAGGGAGAGCAGGGACCTTGAAGTTCCCAACAGCTGTTAATCAAGCAAGAAAGCACACAGGGCACCTTTGTCACAGTCAGGGCACCTATGTCCTGGCCAGGCCTGCACCCAACCTTGTTTTTGTACAATCTTGTTTGTCCTCAGTAACCAAAATTATATTATCAACATATACAAGCAGAAAAATTCTTTTCTTTCATTTGCAAGGAATCATACAAAACAAAGTGGCACTAATAAAGAAAGGTCCCAGGGTGGCAACAGAAAGCAAACTAAAAATACTTTTGCAGTTCATCAGAACTATCCAGCAATATCAAGCTATAGGAAAACTGGTGCTATTAACAGTAGTCCTTCCAGTTGGTTAATTGGTTCGCAACTTCCATGCACATGACGTGTGATGCTATTTCCCCCAAGAGTTAAATGATAACTAATCAGAGGCAGCTACAGGAGAGCTATGAAGTTCAGGTGAGGGTTAGATGCCTTGTCAATCCCAGCAGGTATATAAGAGGACGACCTGGCCTGCCCAGGCCTCTGGCTTGCTGGGAGCTTCCGTTTGTGTATAGCTTTCACTTTTAACTGCTTGCTTTTGGACACGAAAGGGATCGGACATGTTTTCCTTGTGTCCTGCTGTACGCTGAGTAAACTGCTTGTAAATATGCTCACACAGCCATCTCCTGCCACTTCTGTTGCATAGCGTTTACTCTGCTGAGTAGCGTGCTCCAGCTTCTGAAGCTTGAGTCGCTGATGCTGCACAAGGACTGGAGATCACCTGGCACACCGGCCAGTGGGTTGGAGCCAGCTGGGGGCCTGCCAGTTGCCCTCGATTCCTTGGCTGCGTCCCAACAGGGGGATGGGGAGGGGCCTCTCAAGCGGTGTAGCCTAGGGCCTCTCTTCATCTAAATCCAGCCCTGCATGCCACTGACGTCCCACATGGAGTTGCCTCCCCTTGGTTGCCTTTCAAAAGGCAACCACAGCACCAGCATTTACGCATATGCAAATTGAGCCTAAAATAGCATTTGGGCTGAGCATTCATTGAAATGTATTTTTCTCATGATTCTGCATAATTCTCTTTTTAGGCTTTGGATGTTGCTCGACTAAAGTTGTTCTGTTTATTCCAATCAGAATTAGGAACAAATCTTTCTTTCCACTGGGTAACATTTATGTTTATTCTTCTGTATGTCATACAGGTCCATTAATCATTATAGCAGCCTTTCAACCTCATAGGAGATGTGGGGAAATGATAATGTTTTATGCGAGTAATTAATCCTGTGGCAGATGTGCCGTTTCCAAGACTACTGCCATTAAGTGTATTGACAGTCTTCAGAACAAATACTCAAGCTCTGACTCAGTAATGATTTTAATATGATAATATCCAGTTTCTCATAAAAAAGGGAACATTCAGACCTAAAGTTTCTCATAAGTGTTCTAATTGAAAAGTGTCTCAGACAGAACAAGTGATGGTTTTCTTCATATCTGTAATGTCGAATAAGCATCTAGCAATTAACATACCAGCTGGAAATGCATAATTCCTCACCCTCCTCTGTTCAGTTAGGTAAGAGCTGTCCTTTGCAGAGTGAGGGATGTGATTCATGATACAACTGAATATCATCCAAAGAAAACAAATGCCAGCAAACAGAGCTGGGTCACAAATTACACAGGATGTTGCATGATGATACAGTTGTTGTTGTTTTTTTGTAATAAATGAAGCATGCCACAGTCTGTATCCCTAAACCTGTGGACCTCCAGATTTCTTTGGATTCCATTGTCCATCAGCCAGGGGAGAAACTAGGCTTTATTTCACCTGAGTCAAAGACCCAGTTTGGCACATACACACACATTTGTGTACATGTACACACAAAGGTGGAAACCCCAATGGTACCCCTCTGGCAGCTTCACCTGGGGCAAAAAAACCCAGCTACTGCCTGTCCCAACCCCTGTGTAAATACAGCACTGCCACCAGCCCCAGTCAGTATGTTGACTTTCAACATCATATTCATGTGTTCCTGGAAACACATTCACATGCAGGGCATCATGTTGACCCAGGCTCTCTGTGAATACTATCCAAAAATGTATCCTATGTTTTGTGCTGCTGAAATATGAGCTCCCACATTTATGGAAACTGCTGCCAAAGTCTCTCCAGCTTCATCCATGTTCCTGAGGACAGTTAGAAATGTTTAATGGCCCAATCGCAAGAATGTTATTTTAGGACTAGTGGTCCTTCTCAACCCCAGTAATCTATTCTATGTAACGTTTGGAAAGGATGTTGTAGCAGATCCGTCACAGGTGTGTTTACACAAGGATCTGCATCAATCATCACTGCAGAAATTGCCACGTTGCACCACTGCAACATGCAGTGTCAAACAATTTATCCAGTGTCAACGAGGCTATAATGTCATGTAAATGCTCCATGGTGTAAGACAATTCAGGCAAGGAAGTGTAAAATTTTCTCTTGCTTTCACCTCATTCTTCCTTAAGTTCCCTGCAAATCTATAAAGGACATGTCATCCATTGCCCATACACAGAATGTCAATAGCCGTGTAGAGGAGCCATTAGTGACACAAACTCCTTTCCTTCCACCTGCCACAAAATGTAATGTTTCACCAACAATGGGGAATACGCAGTTCTTGCTAGCTTGAACTCTGGAATGATGAGGACCAGCAGCTTATGTTTCTTCCCTACGCTTCGCATATCACTTTCATGAGAAAAAAAAACTGAGTACAGAAATAACCACTCCCAAATCTAAAGCAACCCACACTGACCGTTATTATTAATAATAGCAGTTCTTTGTGTACCTCCCTTAAATAAGAGTTCCTGGGGCGGTGAACAAACCCAGATCAAAAACGTCAACTATAAAATTATAATCATCATAAATAACCAGCAACAGCACGAAATGTAATCATTCAGAGACGTCACAGCCATCTCATTAACCTCTGAAAACCTGGTAGAACAAAGATGTCTTCAGTTAGTGAACAAATACATCAACAAAGAGTGGGGGCAGACTCCAGTATGAGGGAATTCCATAAACCATAAACAATGGAGAATCATTGCTTTGACTCTGGTGATCTTCGCTTCTTCCTGTACACTGGCATTAGTTCGTCTGTCTTCCCAAGTGATGTGTACAATTTTCCGGAGACACCATTGATGGAATCTTTTGAGGAGTTGGAGATGGCATTTATAAGTGGTCCACATTTCACAAGCATACAGTAAGGTATGGAGTGCATAGGTATGAACAGCTATACCAATGGATTGAAAGACCTGGTCATGTTTCCCATCCATTTAGAGAGAAACCATCTCTCAGTCTGGAGCTAACTTATGCTTTCCATCGAGAAGGTACCACAATCTGTGCCCGGCATCTCTACCTAACAAAGAGCTCTGCATAAGAAAACTGTACTGTCTGTTAAGTTGTGGGTAAACATATCAGACGACACAGTGATTCTTCAGACAGCTCTTGTTTATTCACAGGCCAGAACTGAACTGAACTGAAGGGTTCAGCCAGCCTGCTTACATAGAGCTCCACTACAACACAACAGTAACAACTTTCGGTAACTATCCAATCACTGAACGTCACTTTCAATTCCTTATTTGCATACGTGGACCTGAGTGAAAACTATCTACAGTATCTCCCTGCTGGCCCATGGTGAGAACCTCAGTACATAACACTGTCTTAGATGGACCAATGGTCTGACACATGTATGGTAACGGAGACCACTGTACTCTTCCATTATATTGGTAGTGTATTGGCCTTGTCCTCTGTATTTTGGCACATTCCCTGATTCTGCATTGTCCGTGCAAATGTCATACCTCTTCAACACTTGTCTACCCACCCATTTGTCTATCTATTGATCACAAAATCAATAGACAAGAACTCTATTGTAAAGCAATTAAGGGTGCTGTTAATAGATAGGATCCATGACTGAAACAAGAAAATGTCAGGCTTTGGTCAGTATCTGTGGGTGAAGGAAAATGGAAAATGTTATGGCTGATATTTCCATTGCCTTCTATTTTGTTGCTGTACGATTCCACCACTGATGTAATCCAAGCTATATATTTGCAGTGTCTCTGTTGATACATAGGGCAGAATAGCAGAGTGATGAGCAGCTGCAATAAATATACAAACACCCCAATATCCAGACAGACAAAGGAAAAGGGAGGATGAAATATACATAGCAGCAACCTGATATTGATTGCTGAAGAAGAGGTCATGTCCTTGAATCTCTCCTCTATTGACTATAGTTATTTGTTTCCAAGTTCTAAGTATATTTCTTTCCTATGGCAAATAGCAAAAAGCTATGAAAGTTAGTATTTTCTCAGAATTCTGACTCGCATTTATAAAAAATATATAATCTGTGCATTTTGGTTCAATCTTCCTTCCATTTTTCCTGCACATACATGACAGCAGTAGAGGCTGGTACATTAAGACAAATGGGGCACGATACCACCAAACTCAAGTTTGGTATCAGCAACCTTCGGCAAGGGCAGGATAGCTTTGAAGTTTGAGGGCCTTGGACAAGGTGCCCTCTGATACACCCCTTTGTCTGTTGGTGGGCTTTGCAGGGGGAAAGGTAAAGGACCCCTGGACGGTTTAGTCCAGTCAAAGGCGACTATGGGGTGCGGCACTCATCTCTCTTCAGGCTGAGGGAGCCGGTGTTTGTCTGCAGACAGCTTTCCGGGTCATGTGGCCAACATGACCAAACCGCTTTGACACAACAGAACACCGTGACGAGTGCCAGAGCACACACAAACACTGTTTACCTTCCCTCTGCAGCAGTATCTATTTATCTGCTGGCATTGGTATGCTTTTGAATGGCTAGGTTGGCAGGAACTGGGACAGAGCAACGGGAGCTCACCCCGTCATACGGATTCAAACCGCCGACCTTCTGATCGGCAAGCCCAAGAGGCTCAGTAGTTTCGACCCCAGCGCCACCCGCTCCCTGAGTGGTGGGCTTTGAAAGGCTTATCTGGTGGTGGCAGAAGTAGTATACCAGAGACAGCAGTTTAAGTGTTACTGAAACGCAATGAGCAGCATTCTGACAGAAGTGGTCGTGTCAGCGGAATAGAAAATCTTTATAGAAAATGCTGTTATCAGTTGGCACACAAGCTTGTCCTGAACTCCTGGCCTACTTGGCAACAAGTCCCCAATCCAGGGTCAATCTACGTGTCCAAAGTCCAAACCGAAGGGCAGTTCCACAGAGATCCTGGATCATCCAAGCTGAGGTTCATCAACAGGGGAGCATCTGGGCTTGATGAGGCAGGTGACCTTCACCTGCTCCAAGCCTCTTCCAGCTGAGGAATCACACACCTCCATCCAAAGCTAGCAAGCCTCACCTGGCCTGCTAGTGAGCTGGACTATGGGCCCTTGCCTACCTCAGCCTCCTGGAGCACCCCGCCTGCTGCTCCCTGCACCTAAGAGCCTGCCGTGTTCATGGAGACGGGGGCCCCTCTGGCTCTGGTGATGGGTCCAGCTTCTCTGGTCTCCAACAGAGGGCATTACTTTGCAGGAAGGCACTTTCTTAACTGGAGGAAATCTTCCTCTGTCAGAAGGCGCTTGTTCGAGAGCCAGTCCTCTGTGTCGTCTGCAGAATAAAGTGGTACCCCCAACAATCGCCCACTGGTGACTAAGAGCTACAGGGTACACTAGCAGAAAGGGCCTGGTGCTGCCTGTGAATTCTAAGAAAGAAAGAAACAAAAAAAGCATCTAAATCCATAAAGAGCAGGTGGACAGACAAACCATTCCCCCAAATATATAGTGGATAGTGGCACCAGGGCTGCTTTTTCCTTTGCAATATCATTTGTTTATTTCCAGCCTTCTTGAGTGCTTGACTAAAACACTATTTGCTATTCTAAGAGCATTTCCTCATCTGCATATGTTAGCGATTTATAAGACTAGAATTGATAGAAAATACAATTTTGCCAAACAAAGCCCCTCATTCCCTCCCTCCTCTCTCTTTCTCAGCCTCCAACCTGCTTTTCTTCTAGTAAAGACCTTAAAATAGTAACTAATGGAAATTGAGGAACAGTCCTTTGAAGGGAAGCAGGGTGGGGCCTTTCTTCCATTTTGTGTTTTTGATGCAAAGAAACCAAGCTTGCTTTAATAATGAGGCATACCCACCTCCTCCTTGGCAGAGAAGATCTCTGCCTGGAAAATCATTTCTTTTATATACCCTCCATTACTTTGTGTTTATTATTCAAACTTGAAACTCTTCTAACCAGATGACCTTGGAACCTTCTGAATTCCAAAGAAGGAACGCCTCAGATTCAGAAAACTGGGGTGAGAATTTGGAGTCTGTGCCCAACCTGCTTCTGAAACATAATAATAATAATAATAATAATAATAATAATAATAATAATAATAATAATAATAATAATAATATTTATACCCCACCCACCTGGCTGGGTTTTCCACAAAAGCACTGGATGTGTGCATGCAGGTGTATCTAGTGACAGAGATAACTGTCCTGTTCAGCAGTGATATTGTATTTTATTAGGCTGAGAAATAGGATTACTTGGAGTAACTGCACATTATTCTAATGAGGGTGGTGCTTTCATAATGAAATTAATGGGAAATCTGTGTAAGGAACACCACACTGGTGATCCTACACATGCAGTTTGGTTGTTCTTGTTGCTTTGTGCTGCATGTACAGATATCGGATATGAAACCATTCACATTTTTCACATGCACAGTGAAAAGCTATTTCAAGTGTCACAGTTTACATTATACATTGGGCACCACTTTTCGTGTAGAAATAATTCCATGCACATTGGTGACCTGCATTTTTTGTCACTCAAGACACTCAAGTGATACTACATACACACACACACACACACAATCAAGAAGCACTTCCCATCTGCACTTTGCACTTTCATACTGGATCCCACATAAAAATGGCTGGCATGTAACATGTAAGGTTGACCTCATTTTTCATCATTCAAGGACAGATCCATATGATCCAAACATCTGCATACATCCTAAAAAATGAATCTATTGCCCAATCCAAATTTGCAACATATATATGAGACTACAACAGGGACTGGTGAAAGTTGGGAATTCGAATTTACGTTACACTGAACCCAACCAATAGCCCACAACAGAGTGGAATCTTCTGCATACAAGTGTACAGTGGTGCCTTGCTTTGCAACCGCTTTGGATTACAACCATGTCAAACCCGGAAGTGCATGTCCCTTTTTTTTTTGGATTATAACCCATTTGTTTTGGATTACAACCCCCTTTTTTGGGTGGGGGGGGAGGTCCCATTGGCGAAAGCACGCCTTGGGTTACTATCTGTTTTGGTTTACAACCAAATCTCCAGAACGGATTATGGTTGTAAACCAAGGTACCACTGCAACTGAAACCTGCAGTCCAATGTTGTACTACCCATTTGGAAGCAAGCCTAGTTCAGTTCAGTGGCATTTACAGAAGACTGTATCCTGTAGCACTTAACAGTTTGCTGAGGTGCTGTTAATTTCAACAGGACACACCTGTGCTTAACTTCCCATAGATGACACCCAAAATGTTCACCTAATACCTACTGTGCAAGCCTCTAACCTACAGTTCCTTTTGTGAGTTTGAATACCAGTGGCAGAAGGTACCAAACAAGCATTCTTGTCACCCTTTCCTTAACCCAATTCACGCTTCTGAAAACCAGCTGGCGATATATGCAATAGAGATATCACACCATGTTTGTTTGGGTTTCTGACAGTGCCATGAAAGTCCGAGACAGACGCTTCTATTTTCATGATCAATTGATACTGCGCCTCACAACAAGCTATGCTGCTCTGTGAGCTGATCTCTGCCATAAAAATACATGCATGATATATACAGGCATTTATATTCCAGGCACAGAAGATGAAATAATTCCTGCACCATGTCCATTTTTGTACTGTTAAGGCATTCTCTTGCTTTGCAAGCAAAACAGTAGATCTTTCATTTGCCAGTGACATTCCACAAAGTGCTTATAATTCAGTGTTCGCTTATCAGCTGTCCAATCTCCCTCTCTAGGGAATGTGTCGACCATCAAAAGCAGTGGAGGAGACGTGCTGAATCTTAATGGCTTCTATTTAATCAGATTCACTTTCTTAAGGGCATTTAATCAATGAGGACAAGTCGTAGGCAGATTTTTAAATAAATGTGTCACTTTAGCGTAATCCACAGCACAGCTGAATGTATTTGTGTATGAGATTCTCCAACTCTGTGCTTTGTTGCTCAGCTGGATTGATAATCCATAAATCAAAATGTGTTGCATGTAGTTTTAAATTAGCCCTTGAGCAATAACTTTATTCTGAGTATCTAAAGCATCCAGAAGTTTCAGAATGAGGATATTTAATATCCATGCACTTGCTGTTAAAACTGGGATGGGGCTTAATGGAATTTGCAGCCCTGTCAATCATGATCCACAAAATCCTATCATGAAGTTGTCTGCAAAATTCAAATTTATATTACCTTAATTGAATTTCTACAGGAAATTGAGAATGAAACATTGCCCTTATGGAGGGATACCTATCCACCCTGGGTTTGTGTCTTTAAGAACCCCTTATGTTACCCCTTCTTCATCTGTGATCTAAAAACAGTCTTTTTCCTGAGCACATAAAACAAGGTCAACAGTGCTAAATCTGCCTAGCCAAGGAGAACCACTGTTCATTTCCCACCCCTCCCTCTCAGGACAGTAAAATTTTCTTTATTGCTTTGCTCTGAGGCGCCCAGTACATGTACAACTGATACCCCCAGTCTGGATGGTTTCATATGGACACTGGTATCAGAGATAGATAACCTCAGGCCTAGGGGCCAAATGTGGCCTGTGAGACCGTGAGCATAGCCAGGATTTATGTTGTGGGGCCAGGACACCCCCTGTCACCATCCTCTGTCTGGCTCTGTATAGCTCAGAGATGTCCAACCGGTCCACCGTGATTGATGGGTTCCTGACCTGTGGTCAATTGCGGGTTCCTGACCACTCATGCAACTTTAAGAAAACGGGAATGAATGTCTCTGCCCCCCCCACTCTGTCACTCCGTCGCGTCTGTTTGTTGTTCGTTTGGCGTAAGCTGTTGTTTAGCGATTTAAAGGCAGCTATAGAGCTACATTTTCCCTCAAAAAATGAACCTAAGCCACTCTGCCCCCCCCAAAAAAAGCTCAACAACTGTGTCCCCCTCTCCAAAGAACTCTGGTTCCCCCCCTCCAAAAAAA
Organism: Podarcis bocagei; assembly: GCF_964188305.1. Classification (NCBI taxonomy): domain Eukaryota; kingdom Metazoa; phylum Chordata; class Lepidosauria; order Squamata; family Lacertidae; genus Podarcis; species Podarcis bocagei. The sequence goes on along the minus strand of NC_138136.1, from coordinate 16,741,027 downwards.
GCTCAGTAACTCAATGGGTAGGTCACTGCCAGTTGTTTCATACTGGGAGTAGATCGTAGTCTCTTGGGAATTGGACGCGCCTGGATTAGCCAATTCAGAATGAAATGTCTCAACAACAGTTGTTTTGAATTACTTTCTTTTGACCCCAAGTGCTTAGAAAAATCATCATTTCAATTTCAGATATTCTGGCTATTTCTACTTTTGGTTAAAAATCTTTAACCACCAGTGTGGTGTAGTGGTTAAGAGCGGTGGACTCGTAATTTGGTGAACTGGGTTCGCGTCTCCGCTCCTCCACATGCAGCTGCTGGGTGACCTTGGGCTAGTCCCACTTCTTTGAAGTCTCTCAGCCCCACTCACCTCACAGAGTGTTTGTTGTGGGGGAGGAAGGGAAAGGAGATGGTTAGCCGCTTTGAGACTCTTTTGGGTAGTGATAAAGCAGGATATCAAATCCAAACTCCTCCTCCTCCTCCTCTTCTTCTTCTTCCTCTTGGTTTGGGGGGCAGCTGCATCCGTGTCCCCTGGCTACACCAATGCATGAGACGCCCCCATACACTTCTATCTGGCCCTTGGGTCTCTCCCCAGGCAACACAGTGTGGGGCCCATGCAGCCTCTCAAGCCATGCTCCTCAGCAGGTCTGCTTTGCCCTCTCCCTGAGTGTTTCTGGCTGAACTCTAATCAAACTTCTTGCTTGCCTAGATGGATCTGTGAATATGAAGAAACTGGCCTTTGTGGGCCCCAGACCAGAAAGGGTCTCCCACGGCAGCCTCATATGAGCAAGGGGAACACAATGCATGAGAGCCCCACAGGGGCCACCAAACTTAGAAAGCTTCATGAGGTTCTCCTGGGTATTCAGTCTGAGGGTACAGAGAGGAATGACAGCAATCTACTTCTGAACAAATAAACACGATGTGTGCCCAGTCTGGGCAGCATTCCTGACAGGTTCCAATTCAGACAGAGTTATCTGTGGCGGACAGACTTAAGCATGTAGAGATTCAAGATGCAATCTGATGGAAAGCAACAGGATTTAAGTTTGGCTAAATCAGGGCCAAAGCGCACAAGTGCTGAAATCAACAAACTAACACTTAGTCTTCCTCAAAGTTTGAACACTAATCAATACAAATTGTGATTTGAGATTTCTAGGCAAAATTCAAAAAAATGTCACTTGGGAAGAGAATGTTGAATTTCCAGCACAATTCCAGTTGGTGGGCAATTTAGAATAATAATAATAATAATAATAATAATAATAATAATAATAATAATACCCCACTCATCTGGTCTGGTTGGGTTTCTCCAGCCACTAATTGCTCCAGAATAGTTTTATAGCAGAGGAGCACTTATGTTATAGTTATTCATCATTCTCGCAGATAGGATGGAGGACCTGTGGTCTTCAAGATATTGTTGGACAGAAGCTGCCGTGTCCCCTTCCCATTGGCAATGCTGGTTGGGATTGATGGTAGCTGAAGGCCACTAACACCTAGCAGGTCACAGATTCCCCATCCTGTTATAGTCCTTTTCCACTGTACAAAGTAATGAGGAATCTACTGTCATGTATCCTGAAGTTAGTAAGAGAGCACTGTATGTATATATATGCTATTGAACCCAGGATGAAGAACAACATCCTAAACACTGCCCCACACTGCCCCTTTCCAGCTGCACAGAGGATGTATACAATGTTCAGCGTACCTTGAACAGGATTAATTTGATAGAATTTGTTTTTGTTGTTGTTTAGTCGTTTAGTCGTGTCCGACTCTTCATGACCCCATGGACCAGGGCACACCAGGCACTTCTGTCTTCCACTGCCTCCCGCAGTTTGGTCAAACTCATGCTGGTAGCTTCGAGAACACTATCCAACCATCTTTTTTCATCTCAAGATAAGCAAATATAAATGTATTTTTACTTTAAAGTAAACATACCATACTGGTACGTTTTTTTGAGTTGAAACCCCCCAAACTAGGAAAAGTGTGAAATCTGAAGGATAACTGCATTCCGATCCAAGAGGTGTGTGGCCTCCAGAGGGATGCCATTGAGGCTTCACCCGGGACAAAAAACTCAGCTAGCCCCACTCCCTTCCCATAGCTACAGCATTGCTATAAGAAACAGATACCAGACACGCTCTGGGGGAAGACCAAAGTTCAGTGGTGGGGGCTTGTTTTACATGCAAATGTTCCCAGATTCAATCCCTAGCTAGATTTGGGAGAGACCCGCTGCTAGACAGTCTTGAAAATACAGAAAAGATGGAGCAGTGATCTGACTCAAGTTAAGGCAGTTTCCTATAGTCTTCTTGTTGTTGTTAATGTTATTACATATTTATTTGTACCCCACCATTTTCCCTGACAGGGAGTCAAGGCGGCTCATAGATAAAAATGTTGTTGTTTAGTCGTTTAGTTGTGTCCGACTCTTCGTGACCCCATGGACCAGAGCACACCAGGCACTCCTGTCTTCCACTGCCTCCCGCAGTTTGGTCAAACTCATGCTGCTAGCTTCGAGAACACTGTCCAACCATCTCGTCCTCTGTCGTCTCCTTCTCCTTGTGCCCTCCATCTTTCCCAACTTCAGGGTCTTTTCCAGGGAGTCTTCTTTTCTCATGAGGTGGCCAAAGTATTGGAGTCTCAGCTTCAGGATCTGTCCTTCCAGTGAGCACTCAGGGCTGATTTCCTTCAGAATGGATAGGTTTGATCTTCTTGCAGTCCATGGGACTCTCAAGAGTCTCCTCCAGCACCATAATTCAAAAGCCTCAATTCTTTGGCAATCAGCCTTCTTTATGGTCCAGCTCTCACTTCCATACATCACTACTGGGAAAACCATAGCTTTTAGTATACGGACCTTTGTTGGCAAGGTGATGTCTCTACTTTTTAAGATGCTGTCTAGGTTTGTCGTTGCTTTTCTCATAGAATGTAGTCTGAGTATTAAGGCCGAAGAGGTTGTTTTTTTCAGATAGGAAAATAAGTAAGCTGTTATGGTTTTGTTCCTCTAGGAAACACACTAGGGTTTCTTTTAAGTGAACACGAGTGAATATGAGCATAGTGCACTGTGACAGAAGCAGCAGGACAGCGTTTTCACTGCTCTTAAGGCGCGCACAAAAATATTCATCCTTGAACGTGCTATGGGATGGTGGCTTTCATCAAATTTTTATTAGATGTTGAGGCTGAACCAGGTTAAAGCCAGTTCTTCTGTTGATGCTGATAGTGTTAAGGCTGTCATGAGCACGTATTGGCTAGCTCCCATAACATCGCCAGTACACCTCTCCCCAAACTTTGGCACAAGGGTGGAGATACATTCGGTAAAAGTGTAGAAGAAATGTAGATAGGTGGGTGAGGAGGTAGTAGGTAGATTGGCATGTGCCTATCTAAAGCAAATAAATTAAATATATATTTTTAAGTCTGATTGCTGCACAAGGGGAGAAGCTATACTCAGCACTCCACTCTCTTACTGAGCCAATGTTTCACTTGCTGGTATATGTTTACACTACCAGTCGTGAACCCAGGTTAATGCTATGGGTGACTACTCCATTATGACAACTGAGAAAACACAAAGACTGTCTTCACCTTTAGAAATTCAGTAGCAGATTACCCTGGAGCCGGATATCAGAAATCTATTTTATGATGGTGCAATGCTACAGATAAAGGTTGTTTTGTACAGCTCTTTATTCAGGCCTTGAATGGAGTTGTAGCACAAACTGTGTGCGACATTGCAAGGGTGACTCTGGCTTGCGTTATGCATTATATCAAAAAAAGAAATAAAGGAAACCAGTTCAGTGCAGGAAGAATACTTAGTGAGCATTCAGCGGGAGACATCAGAGCAACTGAACATGGATACAGAGATGGATCCAAAAGCGTCTTCATGGTTTATGTTTCTTGTAGCTCTTTCACTTTATGCTAAAATGGCTTTGTTCCACAGTCAGTTATTCAGAGCGCATTACTAAAATGATAACCACATCGGTAAGTATATACAAAGGGCTTCCTCAAATGTATATTAATGTGACAATTTGTGCAGCAAGTCAGCTCTTTAAATTCAAGGACAAATTAAATTCATTCTTGTGCATCCCACTGGTAATGTAATGTACCATTAGCTTTCTGAACACCAGTTTGGGCGGCTTCCCCTTCTCTCCCCACCCGCCCACCCCCCCCCCTCTTCCAGCATCTTAGCAGCCTTTGACAATATCAGGGAGAAGTCTTTTTGAAAAATAATCTCTAATATGGATCCCCAAAGTCGCTTAAATCAAACCATTTTGTAAACTATGTCACAACCTTTTAAAATATATCTTTGTGTTCCCTTTAACATCATTATGTCCCATTGTGATGAAAATGGACGTTCTGTATCCTGTGATAATGAAAATAGCCACTTTATGTAGTTTCTGCCTGCAATTATCCAGGCTTTTCTCAGGCTCCAGAGAAATCTAAGCTAATTGCTTTGGGACTTTCGCTACATTTCCATAAATTCTTTGTTAATTTTTTATGAGAAAGTGTTATTGCAGACGGCCTTAAAGTTCCCATTGTATTCAATAATGTAAAGAAGTCATTTGTAAAAATACAGTCTACTCACAAGCCCTTGGATCAAAGCTCTCGTCTTTTTATCTACTCCTATTCTCAGGTGAAGCTAAGTGTGGCTCATCCAAATCCTTCAATGTCTCCCCCGCAACCCGGCCACACACCTTTATTTTGATATGAGCTCTCCCCCCCCCCCCAGCTCAAAGCAAATCTAAAAGCTGTTCTGTGTGGTGCACGACCTTGTCATTATAGGACATGAATTGAGTTTGCTTTATCGGACAGTTTGGCTTGATGAGGAGGTATAAAAGCAATTCCACGGCAAAGACAAAGAACTCCCTGACATGGTCGGAACAAAAATGAAGCCCATGTCCAAAGGGAATGCCTTGTGGCTTGTGATCTCATCGTTGATTTATTGATTGCTTCAAGCTGAAAGCCACCATTTCGCCGGGCTCTAAATAACAACAAGAGCAAATGTGAGTCTTTTATTGCTCTGTTGCATGCACTAGTCTAAACTGAAGACAAATTCTCTACAGTGCTAAGCACTTGGGGGACGGCTTTGAGCTACTGCAAAATCCACAAATATTACCTTTCCAAACTGGGCTCTACATTTCTCCCATGGAAGTGATTTCTTTCCATTGCTTTTCTTAGGCTTTTGCCACAGGGGGGAAATTGTGACCAGCTGGGACCAAAACAATGAGGTGAGATCTCCCCAACAGGCATTCTTGTCATGGTGGAGGGTGGGGAGAATAACTGATTACAACACTTGGAATTCTAGTCCAAGTCACTTTTAAATTACTATTCTTGACCCCAGCAAGCATATCTTTGTTGGGGGTGAAGCAGCAGTGCCACAGATACATATTGGCTAGTGTCAATAACCACGGCATGAGCCTTTCATCCAGCTAATGGGAGCTCACCCCGTTGCAGGGATTCGAACCGCCGACCTTCTGAACGGCAAGTCCTAGGCTCTGTGGTTTAACCGACAGTGCCACCCGCGTCCCGCGTTCATCCAGCTACCTGGTCCATTTGGCAATCTCTCCTACTGACATTTCTCTCTCTCTCTTTCTCACCATCTTCAACCCTTCACCATTTCCTTCAGAGTCTGGATCCTCTCTAACCCTCAAGTATATACCTCCTTTAAATCAAAATCCATCTCAACATTCATCAGAGATGTTCAGAGAAATCATAACTAAGCTCAACCCAAACAGTTGCCACAGAGAGGGAGGAAGAGAGGGAAAGAGAGCTTGGTGTTGGCCAACATTAGTAAATCACTAACAGAAAGTTGTGGTGTCCACGTGGAACAGGGCCATGAGGCTCAGAGGATTACTTCTTGGAATTTGGTAACTTTTAACAGTTTAACACGTGGAGTCATGTCATGACAGTACAAAAGTGATGGTTAAAAAGACACCAGGTGTTAGCTCAGTGGTGATAGAAGAGTGTTTGCTTTGTACGCAGTAGGTTCATGGTTCAATCTCCTGCTTCTCCAGGTCAAGCTGGGAGAGATTCATTCTGAAATACTGGAGAGTCACTGCTAGTCCTTGTAGACAATATGGAACTAAATGGACGAGTGGTTGGATTCATTATAAGGCAGCTTCCTATTTTCCTAAATGACATCCAGTGCCAGGATGGGACTGAGCTTAGAAACGTAGTTTAGCTGCTGGAGTAGTGAGCTTTCGGGGAATGACACCTATGTACTCATGAGGTATGTGTGGAGAAAGACCAGTTCGAGTAGTGGGTCATGTACAGTGGTACCTCGGGTTAAGTACTTAATTCGTTCCAGAGGTCCATACTTAACCTGAATATGTTCTTAACCTGAAGCACCACTTTAGCTAATGGGGCCTCCCGCTGCTGCCACGCCGCCCCAGCACAATTTCTGTTCTCATCCTGAAGCAAAGTTCTTAACCTGAAGCACTATTTCTGGGTTAGCGGAGTCTGTAACCTGAAGCGTATGTAACCTGAAGTGTATGTAACCCGAGGTACCACTGTATTCAGGAAGATTGTTTCCAAGATATTTCCTGCCTTACACATGACCTTTGAACAATGAAGAAATCCTGCCTACGTTGTATATACAGATTACATTCACAAGACTTTGCATGGGCAGTTTTCTGTTCCCAGTCATGGGCACAGCCGGGGAGCACAGGAAGCAGCTGCCCCCCCTCCTACATCAAATAAATAGATAAAAATACTTCACTAAAAGTAGAAAGATTTTGACAGAATTTTCTGAGCACCTGGGGTCAAAGGAAAGTAATTTATAACAACTGTTATTGTTTCATTCCAAATCTGCTAGACAGAGCCAGGCAGAGGATGATAACAGTTGAGTGTCCGGGTTCCCCAACCTGAATTCTGGCTATGCCCATGTTGCCGGTTTCAGTATTAGAGTTAGAAAATGCAGACTGCTGTGTACACCCCACTCTCTGAGTGGCAAAGAGATTCCTGGGGTTCCAGCGGTTAGCCAAGGTTTGGTTTCCTTGGAATGTAGGTCCATAGAAACTGTGATGCTTCGGGGTATATGGTTTTCTTTACACATATGCAGTGGTACCTTGGTTCTCGAATGGCTTAGTTGTTGAACAAATCGGCTCCTGAACATCGCAAACCCAGAAGTAAGTGTTCCAGAAGTAAGTGTTCCGGTTTGTGAACATTTTTTGGAAGCTGGACGTCCGACACGGCTTCCACTCCTGCAGCCAATTGGAAGCCGCGCCTTGGTTTTTGAATGGTTTCGGGAGTCGAACGGACTCCCGGAATGGATTAAGTTCGAGAACCAAGGTACCACTGTATGCAGCTTGAGTGTAAGACAGAAGGGCTCAGAGCATTAACACTCCAGCAAGTTCTCGCTTCCTCGTTTTTAGGGGGGTTACCAAAGCCATGGTTTTGGATTCATCACACAGAGCAAGTCAAGTCTCTGCGTCTCTCTAGCTTCAGCCCAGACGTAGCACAAAGACCAGCCCTCTCCATAGGCGCCGACTCCATGGGGCCTGAGGGGGCCCGAGCCCCCTCAAAAATTCGTTTGGGGGGCTCCGCCCCCCAATAATTTAAGAAAATTATTAGTTATATTATGCTTTGTAAAATCACAAAATTATGTTGATATTTTTTATTTTCCTTGTTTGACGATAGTTACCTTTTAAAATACATTCAGTAATGAGTTAAAACAAATAATTATTACGGTAGTAAGCAGGTTAACTGAAAAGAGTGGTGTGAATCATGATAGTGTTACGGTGCTGCGGGCACACTTAGAATTTGTCCCGGTGCGCGAACCTTCGTGTAAAGTCTGGCGGGCCAGCGCTGCGGCCGCGGCGACATCAAAAGGACTGGAGCAGAAGCGCCTGGAATCCTCCACCTCGCGTCGCCTTGACGCTTCGAGACATTACGACGCCGCGGCTATATAAAGCCCACCCTGCTGGCGCAGTCATTCAGTGTGGATAGTTTCGTTCAGTGCATGCTGCAGACGTGTTTAGCGTTCTGACTTTAGTGTTTAGTGGACTCTTTTATATGACTATATTTTATTAGTTTACTTTAGTCTCTTAGTGTATTGTGAATTAAGTTTGCAATGGATAAATTTGTTACCAAAAAGGCGCGCTTGGAAGTTGATGATACTGCAAGTCAACCTCCGACAATAATTGTGTCATCAATTGACTCTAAAATACTTTTAAAAAACTTTAAAACTCACTAATTTTCATCTAAAATTTAGAAAACTTCCCGGGGCAGGACCCCGGTATGGCCCCCCCCCAATATTTTTTATAAGTCGGCGCCCCTGGCCCTCTCCCTGGCCTAATGTGCTCCCACCTACAAGAAGATGTGGCCTTCAGCCAGTAGAGGGGGATGGGTGGGAAAGGCCTACCTAGTTGTCTCTATGGCAACACATCTGTTATTCACCCATTTCTTCAGCCATAGGGACAGGCGAATGGCCCTGTAAGCAAGCTAACAAAGAATCTGGCTTGACCAGTTCCGCAGTCTCTTTGCTAGATTCCAACCTCAACTCGCTAAATCACAGGCATGGCTGGAACCCACAAGCATCATCCACCACCACCCCCCCAATCTTACAACACAGGCAAATGAAAAGGCAAAAAAATATATGAAGGGACAATTTAGACAAAGCATTCTATCAACATTTCAGATAGAGCATTCCACTCTCTCTGTGTGAACTTTTCCTCTTCAGAGCGAGATTATCTAGATAATTTATATATGCATTCACTCCATTTCCCCCCTCTTCTTCTCCCCCCTCCTTTTCTCTCCCACTCTTGCTTGCTCTGAGCCCAAGTACGCAGGAACTTCTCCTATGCAATCACTAATGCAATTAATAGGGCATGCGCTGCACAGGCAAAATTCTCCGTGGATTTTAGCCTGAATCATTAAGTGACCCTGAAACGCCCTATCAAAAGAGATGCAAAGCAGGTTTTTATTCACTCCGAACCTATTTTTCTTAACGGACACAGGGAGTAATCCTATGGGAAGTTTGGCCCGGATGAGCAATTTAGGATGCAATGGATCTCCAATGACTGGTTCAAGGGTCAGCTTAAGTCCCGAAGCTGGCTGAGCTGAGGCCAATGTATGCCACAAGAAAAGGGCCTCCCAGGGGTGTTGCAGGGCAGGGACTTAGGCTGGATCCTAAGTCACATGACCTGGCAACCCAACACAGAACACTGTTTTACAGGCTTGTTTTCCCTCTGCCAGGCCCCGCTGCTGAATGGGGCGTGGACCTGGTGCAACTTGACACCAGTTTAATTTACACTGGCTTGCTTAATCTTGTGCACGGGATGTGCAAATCCTCCATCTAGGCACAAAGAGCTGCCTTTTGTGCGAGCGAGCGAAGCGCAGTGTTCGCAGCACATTCAGAACTCCCCTCATTCATGTGGGGAAACAATTGGCTGATTGAAATCCTCTGCATGTGTTTCTCTAAAGGAGGATTCTCCCAGAAAAGCCAAATTGCAATAACTGTGAATAACACGTTGTTTTACAGGGTGCTGAGTTGCAAAGCCCCCCTCCCCGGCCTCCCATGGCTGGCGAATTTCTCTTGCCAACTGTCTAGAAAGAAAGTATAGTATGACTAGTTCTTCCACATCAATGTTTGCTTGTGTGTATGGGCATGCTCAGTGAGGCCAGGTAGACATGGCGTTTTACTTAATGGTGCTTTGTTAAGTTATGCAGACAGCATTGTCATTACTTAACTGCCATGGAAGACTCTGAAAGCATCCCTGTTGGTTTTATTGGGGAGGGGGGTTGTCAGGCTCTATAATTCACACATCATTAACTGCTTCATTAAGACTACAGCAGGCCCACTGGGTCTTAAACCTGTTGCACTTTCAAGACAATGCAGTGAAATATTCACTGTCTGAGCCAGTTAAGCATCTCTAGTGATTGGTGCACCAGGTCACTGAAGGAAGTATTGGACGGGCTTAAATATTTTTTCCCCCTCCAATGTGTGCAAGAAAAATTAAATCTGGAAAGCTGAAGGTGTCGTTTTCCAGCGAAGGACCTCCTGCTGTCAGTTAGCCAATGAAAAGGACAACATGCTTACAACATGGCAGCGGTTTAAGGATTTTTCACACATGTCCTTATTTCCTTCTCTTTTTTAGGCACACAAGCTGCACTTTTAAAATTTGTCAAGAGAAACACTAATTAATGATAGAGAATACAAGTTGTCTATCTTTCAGATAAGGACCATATGTGTATTTGGAGCACATTTTGTATTCGATGCCGCGGTTTGGGGCCACTATAATACTTGTTACTTGAGTTGCTTGGTGATGGCTTTGGCTCTTGTATATAAATACAAGGAATAAAGAAAAGAAAATAGACACTGGCTATCTCTGAGTATATTATAGACACCTAGAAGCAAAAGGGGCAATGCTTATATTATTAGTAGTATTTATTAAATGTACTGCTTGCTTTATTACCAACGTAACTCAAAGCTACTTGCTATATTTTAAGCAAACATGCACATACATTAAAACTAGAAAAAAGAAAAATCTAAAAGACAATTCTAGTAATGGTAGGAGAGGGAGCAGATTTTCCTGTGTCAATTGCTGCTGACTTTCTTTATATTGGTGCCATCATTCCACCAATATCGGAAACAATGATATTGTTTCTGAGAACAACTGAACCCTGTCTTGACCAGCCAGCATTCACAATTTTATCTGTAATTAGTAATGGAATAATATTTGCACATTTAAAGTGGAAATGAACTGTGGCAACATGCTATCTGGGTTGACTCGTAACCCTTCTGTGAAAAGGCCCATGCCTCCTTAAGTAGGGAGGGAAGGAGAGATAGAGAGAGGCATTCTTCCTATGTGTAGAAAGTGCACCATTTAGCCTTTCTGGTTATTTTGACTGAATTAAAAAAAGTGATGCAAGACCCTAGGTTAGGAAGACTACTGACCACAATGACTGAGCTCCCTGGTTGGTTGGCTTCAGCATTTGATGCTGTTTCCCATTGACTTCCCTCGTTCTGGAAGCTCTGAGACATTATTTGCATCAGCCCTATTAGGGTAGTATTCCTTGGAACAATTAAAAGGGTTCTGTGTCAGAGGAGGAGCCTAAGCACTGCAGGTAGAGTAGGTTCCCCCTTCTAATCTTCTCTCCAACTCATGGACAGGAGAGAGTCAGCTGACATTGTGTGTCAATTGACAGTCAACTGATTGGGGGCAGAGTGGCAATGACTGCTATTTAGGGTTGGGCGATATCTGGTTTTCATCATTGTGATATATCACCAGCTAACCATCGCAACATATCACCAGCTAAACATCGTAACATATCACAATGTGTGAAATAAGGATGGAGCTATGTAGTGATGTATGGAAGTTAGAGCTGGACCATAAAGAAGGCTGATCGCCGAAGAATTGATGCTTTTGAATTATGGTGCTGGAGGAGACTTGAGAGTCCCATGGACTGCAAGAAGATCAAACCTATCCATTCTTAAGGAAATCAGCCCTGAGTGCTCACTGGAAGGACAGATTGTGAAGCCGAGGCTCCAATACTTTGGCCACTTCATGAGAAGAGAAGACTCCCTGGAAAAGACCCTGATGTTGGGAAATATGGAGGGCACAAGGAGAAGGGGACGACAGAGGACGAGATGGTTGGGTGGTGTTCTGGAAGCTAGCAGCATGAGTTTGACCAAACTGCAGGAGGCAGTGGAAGACAGAAGTGCCTGGCGTCCGAAGACTCGGACATGACTAAACGAGTAAACAACAACATGTAGAGACATTGACTGGCATCACAGTTTCCCCCCCACACACACACACACATTGTGATTTTTGCATAGCACACAAAAAACCACCCCATGACATATATTGCCAGGTCAAAAATTATGAAACCGATATCTCAATATGGACTTCAAACCGGTTTTGAACGATATATTCATATATTGCACAGCCCTGCTGCCACCACCACCCATTCCAGGATGCTAATAGTGTAAGAAAAGAATGTCCACATAGGCCTTGGATTGTGGAAGTTGCTGGATATCATCTGGAGCCAGACGTCAAGGTCATTGTTTGCTGCAATGTTTCTAAAATCCTATCTCAGGAACAAAAAGAAATCAAGTGCAGACATAAGTCACTTGTTACATGTTGAAACATACCCATGACAATTTTAAACAGAATTGCAACCCCTGGACTATGGCACAGAAATAGGAAATGATGATCTCGTACTGTTTCTTTCACTTCTTTTTTTTCTTTACCTGTTTGAAAAATGCTTTCTTTGGGGCCCTGAGGTGGGATTTGTGTCTCTGAAACTCTTCCTTTCCTTTGAGTCTTGTGAGTGCCTTCCCCTCTTCAGATCTTGTCTTGAAGTGATGCCCAATAAAGAATTTTATGATCTACTCTTTGAAGGCTGTTAAATGAAATAAATGATATTGTACTGCATTTCTTTTATATTAACCTAGATGCATCGTGAAAAGAGTAGCTGATTGATGTCATGCCAGAAGTCCATTTGAATAGGGCTTGGTTAATTCATTGTCATTCTGATGACAATTTGAACAGCATATTTGTTCTCATAAAGAAGTCTCTGGGTAAAAGTCCCATCATCAAAGACATGCTACAACGCTTTGAGCTCAGATGTGAAAATCTCTATTGATACTTTCCTGTAGGGACATTGGTCCTTTTAATTTTTTTAAAAAAGTTTCCTTTGATATTTCACCATTTACCTAAAGATGTGTGTAGATAGTTATCTGCTCAATCAAGCCACATCTTTCCCCCAAGGTTATATCCCCAGTTTCCCTGGGAATGTATTATTCTCTGTGTTGCAAAATGTGACCAGTTAGATGTGTGCTCTAATCTCAAATGAAGAGGGGGGTGTATGTGGAATTGTCATCAAAAAGCTGATAGCTAGTATTGCCTTCTCTCTCTCTCTCTCTCTCTCTCTCTCTCTCTCTCTCTCTCTCTCTCTCTTTCTCTCTCTCTCTCTCTTCTCATATAGGTCACCAATCATAAAATAAGACTTCTCTAATTCAGAAGAATGTCTGTGAGGAATAACTGTAGTTGTTACAAACATATCATTAACCTTGTTTTGCCGCTGGTGGTTAAGAAAAGACAAACAACGGCAGTTCTTACTGCTTTGTTCTTGGTTAAGGTTTCTGCAAATGCATGATGAATGGCTTGGGCACTTGGCCTTTGCAAGGAAGGAATGAAAGAGGATTTCCCCAGTCCCTAATTACCTTTGCTAAATATTTGTGCTGTCAAAAAAATACCAACTGCTGGTTCTCTGGGAATATGGAGTGCTTCAGAAATGTAAAAAGTACATAAAGCTACGAGCTTTGCATATTGTACCAGAGCACATATCTCTTTGGATTACACACACACACACACACACACACACACACACACACACACACACACCTACCTTGTTGGTTTTTCTTTCTGTTAAGGTTGCTATACGTCCTGAATTTCCTGGACATATCCGGAAAACTGCAGTTGGCAGCAGTGTCCAGGTGGAAAATGGCAACATGTCTGGGGAAATCCAGACATAAGACAACCCGTGTTGGCAGTGTCGTTTTTGCCATTTTTCCATAAAAATTGCTCAAATACATCGCTGTTTGAAACGGCAGCCCTACTTTTGTACCTTATTTTGATTGATAGATGTGTTGTTGTTCTGATGAAATGTTATCCACCTGGAGCTGTTTTACAAGAAAGGTAAGATATACTTTAAAAAATAAATAATTTTCTAGTTGAGTGGCAAGATTTGTACAGTTATTTTGGTACCATAAATCTGGGTTGTTGGTCCACTTTCCCCTCTTTCCTGAGGCTGTATCTAGCTGTTTTCTTCGCTCTGTCTTTGCCTCCTTTATTCAGCGCTCGTTTCCCTTCTAGTTGTTACCAGCTGACATTCCCCCTTCTGCCTTCCCCTTTTCCAGCATTCTATGCTTCTGCCTTGATTTGCCAGGATTCTGTGACCTCACAGCAGCAGGCATTACGGCACAGCATAGACTCCTCCCATTTCTCCACAACACTCTTACTGGTGGGAAGGTCTGGAGCAAGTTCAGTTCATGTGTCAAACACCCTCCAACATGTCGCCGTGGAAAACTGGGTCTTCTGGGATGCATGCCTGTGTGAGTCATGTGACCTGCACAAGATTGCACACTGAACATCTTTTGGGGCTGCGGTGCCCAAAAATGGGATGTCCCAATTTGTTCAGTGCAGTTGAGGGATGTAGCGTCAGGCTGGTTGTGCATCAGCTAAGATCCAGAAGCTTGCTGCTTCTCCTTTTCACTATTGCTGCCTGTTTACACAAACAGAGACGGAGTAAGCAAGTCATGAGCCAGCAAGGATCAAAAATAACAGTAGCGGCTGATGCCTGACTGCCAGTTCCTCAGTTGGCAGTAGTGGCAGTAAGGATGAAGAAGAGGCCATTGAGGGTGAGGGCTTACACTGACAGTGTTGTGCCCGGCGCCCCAAAACAAAGAACCGACAATTGTTCAGAGCTGCTCCAGTTCCATTTAGTCATTTATTTGTGAGCCTCCCCATAAAACAAAGTTCTGTGGGTGACTTACAATAAAAAAGTAATAAAACCCACAATTGAAATGTCAAGTAAAACATAAGACCACTAAAGGAGAAAGGGCATACATAAATACAACAAACAGAATTCGGTGCTCTCCCAAAATTAAAAACAGGTTAAAAAATATATAGGTCAAATTGCTGAAGTTTTTTTAAAGGCCGGGGTGAGCAGACCACAAAGAGAGCACCACGCGAGCCTCCCTGGGAAGGCTGCCTCATAACTGAGGTGCCACTATTGAAAAGGCCCTGTCTCTGGTGGTTTCGCTGAAGCAGGGTCTCTCATGCCACTGGGTGAACGTCGAACCAGCGAGCCTTAATAGCCTCTGACTGGCTTTGCTGAAACATAAACACAATATCCCCCCCCCCCTTTTTGGCATGGTCTTTAAACCTTTCAGAGAAATTCCTCTTGCATTCTACTTGTTTAATTAGGGCACCGTTAAGCAGGCTTTGAAAATTTCAGACCTGTGAGCATTTGCCCAAAGAGACAGGCCAGGCACTAGCTCTTAATCACATTCCTCAGATGAGTGTCGAGCCGAGTTGAGGTGCAAACACACCAGCGGGTTTCGTTTGGAAGACCTTTAGAAAAACAACATAGCCGAATGGCAAAGCTGGACATCTGTGCTTCAGCGGTGGTTATCATGTTGGGCTGTGCCTTTTCTTTACTTAACAATAAAAATAAAAAGCCTAATCCCTCCAGATAACCATTTGCCCGTTCTTTCAAACAAACACACCCTTCCTTGTTTAAATGTTCCAACTAAGAGAATACGTGCCTTTTTAATCATTCTGCTTTATGTTCACAGGAAAGGGACCGGGGAAGGAATCGAAACCTATTAGGTGGTTTTGTTTTCTTGCGCTGGCTGTAGCAAAGGCAAACCCACAATGGCAGATGGAGGCAGCCTGCTGCTGGTGAGGCGAGCCGTCCTTTGAGAAGTACCTTTGTAGGAGGAAAACAGCTTTGTAACGGGGAAAGGAGTGAATAGCTGTAACTCATGGGGAACAATTCAAAAGAGTCAAGGGGGTTCTTTTTCCTCCCTCCCCCCCCATACATACAGTGGTGCAGTTAGGTAATTTTAGGACCCTTGGAGGGCCGGCTCAGCCATTAGGGGGAATGAGGCAACTGCTTCAGGCAGCAGATGTTGAGGACAGCAGTGAGGTGCTAGATGATAGAACTATAAATGCCCTGAGGCCTGTCCTGTACTCCCTGAGCTAGCCTACTGCCCTCAGGTGCTGTGGCAGATACCATCCCATCATGTGGGTGTAAATAAGGTTGAACTACTAGTTTAGCTGGTCCGTGGAGTTGAAAGTGAGGCACAAACATGCCTTTTTCCTCAGGTGAAATGTCTTGGACCAACCCTGAACTCTCATCTTAATGGCCATAAGGGAACACTGCTATTTTGACTTCAAAATAAGCCAGCCCAGCTGCATTGGGTGGTAGGCTTCTTCTCTTTTCTCCACACCTCTACTCCAAGTCCTGCCCTGATAGTCCCACCATACATGTCTGTCTAGCTCCTAACTAGACTGGTGCAATAATGTGTGTATGCACAGCCCTCAGCCTCCACAGACAAGAGCTAGGAATCCTTTAAAAATGAAATCATTCCCTGCATGCCTTTGTATTCAGGATCCCACGCACAATTTCCTAAGAGGAGCGATGTTGACTTGTAAGGTCCTATGCTATATTGCATTGGATTTATTTTAAACAAATGGTTTTATCTTTATGTTGGCCCCTTAAGTCCCCATAGAATCTTGCAAGTTTGGGTGGATGCTATGGTGTTTATCTTCTTAATCTTCGTTGTAAAACAAAAACTTTGATGATAGGGCATGTATTTTAGGTGGGGCTTTTTCAGCCGGAACCTGCCAGAACTGAGTTCTGGCATCTCTCAGGTGGGTGCCATTGCCATTCTAAGAGAATGAGGTAGGTGTTCATGGTGAGTTCCGGTACCTCTTTTTCTTAAAAAGCCACAAAAAACCAGCACTGATTTTAGGTACACACACAGAATACACTTTTAAGCATTTGTTGCGAAAAGCCAAAGGAATAAGTGGTCTGTGAAGTATGACCAAAGGAAGCTGCCTTTCACCAGGTAAGTTTGTCTCTCCATCTGGCCCAGAATGGTCTCTTGTCCCACCAACCTATGGCAGAGACCTCTCCCCTCACCTGCTCCCTGGGCTTGAGGTACTTTTAAGCACAGATGCTGCCGGCAGTTGAACTTGCAGACAAGACATATGCTCTACCACTTAAAAGATAGTAAAAACACTCACAGATCTGCTTTAGATTTCTTCACCTCATTTTCAAACCTCAAAAAAGGCTAGTTGTACAATCTACTCAATGCAAAAGCCACATTGTACTGTAAAGCTGAAGGATTACACCCCAGGAAACAGGTTATAGATTAGATTCCAGGGAGAATCCAGAAGTTACTAAAAGTTGAACCGTCATAGGATTAACAGATTTCTTCAGTGTACATTGACCTGAAGAAATCATTGTGGAGTATTTGCAGCTTATGTCAGAGTTAGTCATGAATCATCCCAAGGGTAGCTAAAAATGAATTAAGTTTGTTTTTAGATCCCTCGATTTATGAGAATAGTTGTGATGTTATGCAGATAATCAAAATATCTGACAATGGATGATCCTCTTTTCTAGCCAAAATAGAAACTTAATGGAGCATCAGATAAGACGAAGCAGACAAGACATGATGAGCAGGGAAATGAATAAAATAGAGGGATGATAGAAAGGGATTGAGGTCTTGGAGGCTGGTTTCCCGAGAACTACTCAGCAACAATAAAACCCCACATAAGTACCAGCAATTGCTAACAAGGAGGCCTGTATGATCCCATCTCTGTTCTTAAAGTGACTGGGTTAGGTGAATTTATCCCTCCCTAGAAAATGATTGGGGGACAGGGAGACACTGTTATGAGTAAACATGGTTCTTGATTACTTTCTGTTGTCTTTGTTCATTGCAAGAGCATTTTACTAGGTTCCTTGGGGATGCCTTGAGGGTAAAGGCACTCCCTGACAACTGATGCAGGGTAAAAGTGTGCCTTTATAAGGGCAGTCAAAGAAAACAACGCGGCACTGAGAATAAGATGTATCTATCCAGCCTGTCCTTTCTCTGTTCCATTATATTCTCTCTATTGAATTTCTTATAAAATGCCCATCACTAATGCTCACCTCTCTCACACATGCTATGGCGTGTAGGGAGAGAAAAGAAATGTGTTGTCTGGTTCTTGAAAAGATAGCATGAAGTCAGTTGATATTGTTCCCATTTCCCTGACCAGTGTGCTGTCTAGGCCTTATAGGGTGAATTTTGTTTGAAAGGAATAGAGCTTTGGAGAATTGTGATGCTTCTGGTGATGTGATGCAATTTTGCCCAGGGCAGAATAAATAGTTGGTATGTTCCACATAGCCTACCAGCTTGATCCATAAAGCAAAGTACCATAACGTATAAAATAACAGTTTGTCTTATACTTATTCCAGAGGTGGCTCAAAACAATGGGGTATTTTCAATGAGCTTTCACTCAGAGTAGGCCCACCGAAATTAATACCCCTAATTTGGTCATGAACATTAATTTCAATAGGTGTATTCTGAGTAAACATTAGTTGAATACAACCCAATGGATGTTTCACTTATGGGAAGCTCCCTTCCATACCCTCCAACATTTCTCCGATGAAAATAGGGACGTCCTAAGGAAAAGCAGGACATTCCAGGGTCAAATCAGAAACCAGGACAGCGTCTGTAAATCCAGGACTGTCCCTGGAAAATGGGGTCACTTGGAGGGTCTGACCTTCCTTAGGGAAAATGGTCTGTTAAATAAAAATAAAGGTATTTAAAAAACCTGATTTACATTAATATGTTCCATGTTTCAGAATCTGGCGAATACAGTAACCAGACACATTGATATAGTAGATTGTGTCAATCAACATGAACTTTCAGCGATCGAGATCTAGAAGGTGTTGGTTTTTAGCATAGTACGTTTCCCCACTTCTTAACAAGCACAGAAGCCTTTGACACTGGTTCTGACAAAAGCTGGTTTTACAAAAGGCACCTTTTTTTATTAGTGCAGAAGATTAGTGAAATTGATCTTCGCAATGAATGGGAGTTTAAATTGCGTTCATCTGAAAACAAAATCTGTGTGGCATAGGAACAATGACTATGATGCTATGAATAGTGCATTTTTGGAGTCATAAGGAATTAATTCAAAATAGGTCAGTGGTTCTGAAATGCAGTTTGGTAAGCCATCGGCGAAAACACCTTTCATGAAAGAAAGAGGGAGGCTAAGGTGGGCTTTGCTTCTTAACAGAGAAATACGACATGCACACAAATCGTTCCACTTTCTCAATGTCTTTTGCAGGTATTTACTCAATTCCTTCCCCCCCCCAAAAAAAGAAAAAATAGACCCAGTCCAGAGATTCTTCTGAGCAGCAGAAAACTATGTTCCTGTTGATAACCAATGCTATACTTCCATTCATGGATGTCTCTTTGATCCAGCTTCTGCATACAGGATAAGAAAAGTGATTTTTTCCATTTTGCCTTTCTCTCCCCACTTTCCAGTCTGAGGCCCTCCAGAAGAGCACAGGAGGTGGCTTGAAGGGCTGCAGGACAAAAGGGGGATTTGCAAACATCGCATCCCTCCCTCTTGCATTCATGGAGCTTCTGCTGGATCATATAAAAGAGCCTTCTGTGAATGGGAGGACCTCATTGACTATAACCCCTGGTCAGCCCTGTCATCATACCAGCACCAGATAACTGGCGCTGTCACAGCTGACAAACCAACCTTTCGTTGAGCACTCCATGCATGTGTTTTGGGGTAGTGGCCCATTGTCAGGAATTGCACATGTAGCTCTGAGTGCTCATTTAACTCTGGAAATCATGCTTCCTGATGTTCATTGTCTTGGGTTACACTGGGGTGATTGGCTTTCCCAGCAATGGGGGATCATCAATTAACTAATAATGTATACAGCATGGTCACAAGCCACACCAGTGATTGCCATGGAAGAAGCTCATCTAAATCCATGTTGGATTGTTGCCTTTCTGTGAATGTGGAAGAACCCAGAGAAAAATGCCATGCAGGGTCAGCGTATATTAGGCCCTGCAGGTCTCAGGTGCATCAAAATTCCAACTCAAAGATCTTTGAATTTCATTGTTAAGAACCTTTATTTTTGCAAGGACTAAGTGGAATTACATTTCAAACAATGTCAGTGCTGGTATGTAAGAATAAAAAACAAATCAAAGCAGCAACAGTATCTATGTTTTCCATGAATCTCAGCTTGATCACAATACCCCTTCTCAGTTCATACTTTCAGAACATTCTGTTGACATGAAAACACTTTTCATTCTACAATTCTTCTGTTGTTGCGGCCCAGATAGGAAGAAAAGGATTCCAAGTCTTCGCTTTGTCTCCCACTTTGATCCAGGGTTAAGAGTGAAGAAAATTAAGCAGACAACCCTGTGAGGCCGAGAGAAAGACGTGCTGTTTTGTAAAGGCCAGCTCCGTTTGCGGCCATGGAAGGGGACTCTTTGAATGAGATCATTTTGACTTCCTTTGCTCACATGCTAATGTGACCATTCTTCCTTTGAATTAAAGCAGGTCAGCTGTGCACCAGGGTTCAGTGCTGCATTGTATAATATTTCCGAACCCGTGGTGACTGCATTGTGACTCAGGTCTGAAGTATGTGACTCAAGAAGACTCTGTTTCCCCGCTGTCCAATGACAGTCCGAGGGGCTGGTATTCACAGAAGCACCTTTTGTGCTCCCTGCGAAATCTTAACAGCAAAGAATCTTGGCAACTAAAGTGTTAGAGAGCAAACAGAGTCTAAGTGGGCTTGATTTTAAAGCAGGCTACCTCTTGAAAGCTTAAGAAACCAAATCGTGTGTGTTCTGGCCTCCTTGATAGCCCACTAAATTTTAATGGGGATTTTCTCATGCTTTTAAGAGCGTTCCATCTCACTTCAGCGAGAAGAGGGTTTACAGCAATGTTTATTTCTCGTTTCTTTTAGGAATGGTGGCGGTTTTAATCCATAGATTCCCCCTTTCTCCATTTCTTTTTACTTGCTTCCCACTGACTTGTTGGCACTGCAGAATTGGAGCACCGACTGTAAATCCTGTTTCAAACATAGTTACCAATTCAAGCAAGACAGAAAGAGTTGCAACAGGGATTGGCCCTCCAGATGCTGTGGTCCTCCAGATTTTCTCGGACTCTGGTTTCATCAGTCCCCGGCCAGCAGGGCCAATGGTCAGAAATGATGGCTGTTGTAGAACATCTGGACAGCTCAAGGTGTCCTCAGAAACCAGGACTGTCCCTGGAAAATAGGGACACTTGGAGTGTCTGGGTGTCCAATGGGGTGGACGAGCCCCTTGCCCATACCACTGTACTTGTGTGAAGCCCCTTTCTCACCAAGATCCAATGTATGTCCACATTGGCATGGAGGGATGCAGCCAGCAGTTGCATTCTCACTTGCATTTCACATGTTTATTGAGCGGATGGGTGGGAGTTCCCTTGAACACCCCCTATTATCAGTGCTCCTAAACACCATTCTGAGTATGGTTGATTAAAAGAGGGTCGACATATTTCTGACGAAAATCAGGTACATATTTATGCTGAGCTTGCCTTGTCACATTATATTGCTTGCAGATGGTAAATGAGAGACAGACGTCGTAACTTGAATTGAAACAGGCCACAACTTTATTTAACTCTCAGGCATCGCAACTGTTAGGAAACTAGGAATGGGGTGGGAGGGAGTCCTAATCCCAGACTCAGAGGAATCAGCCTGACTGTCCCACTGTACTAGCCTCCCCCCCCCAGCACCACCGCTCAGTCCTAAGGCATTGTCTGCCAGCAGAGTGAGGTAGCCAACATAATGCCCTCCAGATGCTATTGGAGCAGGACTCCCATCATTGGCTATGCTGGTTGAGATTGATCAGAGTTGGGAATCCAAAAATGCCTGAAGGTCATCACGTTGGCTACTCCTGCCATATAGTGCTCCCCACCCAGAAGCTGCTCAGCACTACTGTGAGAAGTCCAACACACCTTTTGTGCTAAAAGAACGCTGCAGAACACGGTCCTGAAAGACCTACGTTGGCTCCCAGTACGTTTCCAAGCACAATTCAAAGTGTTGGTGCTGACCTTTAAAGTCCTAAACAGCCTCGACCCAGTAGAGCTGAAGGAGCGTCTCCACCCCCATCGTTCAGCCCGGACGCTGAGGTCCAGCTCCGAGGGCCTTCTGGTGCTTCCCTTACTGCATGAAGTGAGGTTACAGTGAACCTGTGGAATGCCCTCCCATCAGATGTCAAGGAAATAAACAACTATCTGACTTTTAGAAGACATTTGAAGGCAGCCCTGTTAAGGGAAGTTTTTAATGTTTGATGTTTTATCGTGTTTTTAATATTCTGTAAGGAGCCGCCCAGAGTGGCTGGGGAAGCCCAGCCAGATGGGCGGGGTATAAATAATAAATTATTATTGATATTATTACCGTACTTTCAGAAGTCCTTCCTACCCCTCATTAAACATATTTCAGAAGCCCCTTCTTCTTCATCAATGAAAGGACACCTCCCACTTGATTCTTGGTCTCCTGCAAAGGAACAGCAATATTAGACCAATATCCCAAATAACTGAAAACTGGGCCTACACCTTAGAGAAGGCAAAAATACCTAATTAGAAAAAAGCGCATCTCTAAAAATCCTTCCTGGCCTCCATGAAGCCCAGAGAAACCTAGGTTGCTCATCACTTTGATGGAAGGACAGCTGGATCTGCAGACCCACTTCCTGTTTCTCATTCCAAATCTTGTGAAAGCAATGCTAAACATCACAAGACATTTCTCCAAAGTTATTTACCAGTGGCCTTGGAGGAACTGCTTCCAGACCACAAAAGTTCATAAGAAACCATAGGCTCATCTAAGCCAGACTCCTGTCTTCACAGTGACCATCCAGACACCTATGGAAACCTACAAACACCTCTTCTCTTCTCCTCTGGCTGTGCCACAGAAGTGGGACACTCATGGCATGAACTGTGAGTCCCAAAATACTCCCCACATCAGAAACCAGTGTCTTCTTGTCTCATAGTCCAGCCCTATACTGTTGCAAATTATTTTTTGCTGTTGAGAGTATGTGTGGCAGTGTAGCAAAGAACTCCGGCACGCTCAGGTCAGATCTCTCCTCAGGGTCACAGGCCTTAGTTCTCTCTCATCTAGGCTGCTGTAATATGCTCTGCATGAGATGGCCTTTGTAGATGGTTTGGAAACTTCATCCGGCTGAGGGCACCAGTCAGACTATTGACCAGGAATGGCTGAATGGATTGTGTGACTCCCCTCTTACAACACCTTCACAGGCTACTGGTTTGTTCTGGGCTAAAGTCAAATTGCTCTACATAACTTGAGGCAGAGTTACCAGAAAGTCCATAGTCTACAAGCACACTTGGGTTTTTAGACCCTCAGATGAAGTCTTTCTTTCTTGGGAACTCAAAACAGGGCCTTCTTCATGGCTGCTCCCAGACTCTGGAACTCCTTGCCAACCAGGACCTACCTAACTCCTCTTCTGAATACATTCCACCAACAGGCAAAGGAGTTTTTCATTCATACAGGCCTTTCGTTTCATATGCTGACAATTATGGCCACTGAAAATGTTGTAGTTTGGTCAATCAGCTGTTGTTCTTATCGGTTTTACTGAAATTTTGCCTTCCGGTTTTTATGCTTTGTTATTTTTCTTTTATTGCCACCTTGAGCACCATTTGGTAGAAAGGCAGGATATAGCATTAACAAACAATTTATCATGTATTGTGTACAGATAGTTTCTGGATTTTGATGTGCAATTACTCTCCTTTTATATTTCTCATGTAACAGGTCAGAGGCTAGAAGCACAGCTCCCTCTCTTGAAGGTTTTCAGCTGCGTCGAAAAATGAGAAGATAGAAAATTGGTTTTTACCAAGTCAGATCCATAGTCCACCTTACAAGTCAGGTTCAGTATTGTCTAACTGACAGGCACCACGGCTCAGCTGTCTAAGGTTTCAGACAAGGTCTTTCCCAACCCTCTCTAGAGATACCTTGGATTAAATGTGGGATATTTTGCATGCAAATCATGTGCTCTGTCATTGAGCTATGGCTCTTTTCCTAATTCAAGTACATATTCTCTTATAATTTCAAAAGCAGATTTTTTTTTTAAAAAAGCTGAACAGTCCTGAATCTTAATCAGCAGAAAGAGCTAAATAACTGGAACTATCTTTGAAATGATATTCTGGAAGGAAATGACTTTCCTTCTCTGATAACACATCCCAGATAGCTTGAGATGCAGTGCATCAAATCTAAAATTGTGTTTTGTCACATATACTAATTATACTGTATTATCTTTAGAGCTTCATGCTCTAATTAGTTCATTTGGCAGATTAATCAACTAAAGCTTTAATTGATTAAAGAGACTCAAAGACACTTTAAAAAAAAAGAAAGGGGTGGGGAGAGAGGCCATTTGATTAGTCCTCATTTAAATGTACCTGGGCATTATTACGATGATTATTATTATCAAGGAATAGACACCGAGGAATAAAAGGAATAAGACCACTTATTTATTTATTTTAAATATTTATATACTACTCCTCATTAAAATAATATCAAGGTGATGTACAAGAAAATAATTCAGTGTGAAAGAAGAATTAAAAAACAATTGACTGTACGTTTAAAACAATATGATAAACACCACCTATGACAATTACAGTGGAACCTCGGTTGTGGAATGCAATCTGTTCGACTTCCGAAACGTTGGACAACCGAGGCGCAGAGGTCTGTCAGCAATTTCCATTGAGAAAATGGAAAAACGCACAGCGGAAGCCTTCCGACTTCTGAGGCGCGTTCGAAAACCGAGGTTCCACTGTACAGTAACCAGGAATGATATCAGAGATGGTGGGAGTTCCTCACAGTAGGTGCCAGCTGAATGTTGGTGGATCGATCCGTGTAGAGGATACCATGGAAAAGGCCCTCCTCCAGTTTGACAAAAAGGGGCCTCTGCAGGCCATGGCATAATAAATAGGACATTCTCTGAAGATCTAAACAAATAGGCAAGTGGGAACCATAGATTCGCAAACTTGGAAGGGACCCTGTGGGCCAGCCCCCATCAGGAATATACAGCTGTTCCGTACAGGAATCAAACCTATGGCGTTATCAGCACGGGTGAAGCCCATAGGTTACCCAGAGCAGTCAGAGTAAGTCCTTTCACATAAGAAGGACATCGCCAAGAGAACTGGAAGCAGCAGACATGGTCCTAAAGATGTATAAAATAGATTTAGTTATTTTGCTGTATTATTACTTGGTAATCCGGGTTCCCTGGGTAATGTAAAACTGAACCATTTTTTAACACACTGATGCACATCTCACAAAGCTCCAGGCATCCAGTGCTGGCTGCCACTGGAAACAGAACCTTTGTCTGAATTGATCCTGCTCTGATCCCAGACCCTCCAAGTATCCCTATTTTCCAGGGACAGTGCCAGATTTACAGAAGCCATCCTGCTTTTCCTTAGGACACCCCTATTTTCATCAGAGAAAGGTTGGAGGGTATGGTAAAGGTAAAGGGATCCCTGACCATTAGGTCTAGACGTGACTGACTCTGGGGTTGCGGCGCTCATCTCACTTTATTGGCCATGGGAGCCGGCGTACGGCTTCCGGGTCATGTGGCCAGCATGACTAAGCCGCTTCTGGCGAACCAGAGCAGTGCATGGAAAGGCCGTTTGCCTTCCCGCCGGAGTGGTACCTATTTATCTACTTGCACTTTGACGTGCTTTCGAACTGCAAGGTTGGCAGGAGCAGGGACCGAGCAACGGGAGCTCACCCCGTCGCAGGGATTCGAACCGCCAACCTTCTGATCGGCAAGTCCTAGGCTCTGTGGTTTAACTCACAACGCCACCCGTGCCCCGGAGGGTATGGTAGGATGTCCCTATTTTCATTGGAGAAATGTTGGAGGATATGGAATCATGCGAACCCCGAGCCAAGGTGATAAATAATTATACCACCTTTAGAAGACATCTGAATGCAGCTCTGTATAGGGAAGGTTTTTTTTTTAAATGTTTAATGTTTTATTATGTTTTTATATATGTTGGAAGCCACCCAGAGTGGCTGGGGCAACTCAGTCAGATGGGCTGGGTATAAATAATAAAATTATTATTATATTATTATTCTGGAATAGGATGTCCCTATTTTCATCACAGAAATATTGGAGGTTATGTAATCCGTGTTTTTATTATGGAACAGCAATAAATTTAATGAGCACGCCTGGTATTTGGGGAGGAAAGGATCAACAAAACAATAACACAAACCTTCATCAATGACTTGCAGTTCCCACCAACACACACACACACACACACACACACAGAGCCGTATCTGGCAGGAGTTGACATGATATATCCTGATTCAGTTTCTGGGAGTGCTTGCTGCTCAGTACCTCTATAAGCAGGCCGCTCATTTAAGTCCTGGAAGATGACAGCGGGGGAATTACTGGAGATGGCTGGAGAGCGCCTTCTGAGAGGCAGAAATGGCACAGAGGTGAGCAATCTTGTATGTCAGTAGGAATTGGCTGCCTAATTCCCATTTATGCCTTTGACAATCTCCCCTGTAACGCTGGCTTCAGTTTCTGGACTTAGCCGCGCTTTGCTGTCATTCAGTTCTCAACGTGTTGTTACAGCGGGAGCTTTGAAAGCTTTAAAATGCAGGTTGGGTGGAAAGTTCACACAAGTGAAGCCTTAACTACAGCTTTGTAAAACACAGCCTTGGGGAGTATAAGCATGGACTCCGGCTGATTGTTTTGTTTTTTCCCCAGCACACGAAAAAAGAATAGTGGACTTGCGTTGCATGATGGAAGAAAAGAGACCCCGGGAGCCTCCCTGGAGTTCATTGGAACATTAGATTATTCACTTTCCCAACTAATCAATAATTGTTATAATTAAAATTGATAGCTGCAAATAACATGACCAAGGGCCTGCGCCAGAATACTGATGGTGCATTTGGCTTGGGAAGATAGGTGGGAGCAGGGAACACTTATTTTCCAATTTGCTTTTAGCTGGGTGCAAATTGCTTTAGCTGTATCCAGCTGATTTAGACCTTGCCTGGAGGTACACGAGATTAATTGGGAGCCACACTTTCATTGCTTATAGAATAGACTCTGTAATTGGTGAGATTTGTTAGTGCCAGTTATAAAATAACCGGAGAGCCCGGATTTCAGTTTGTCCTGTTATTATTCTTTCGGGGAGGGGGGAGGGAGAGAGAACAATTAGAACCTTTCAAACAATTGAAATTGCTTTTAATTCTTCATGTAAAACCGGCAGCGTGACTGCGGTCAATATTTCATGCAAGCAAACATTAGTGTGAGTACAGTATCAATTCTCCCACTCCTTGCCCCCAATGGAAAAGCGTCCTTGTCTACCCAACGCATGAGAGAAGAGAGGATGGCTTTCCTGAAACCATTGTGTTGTAACTGCAGTGTTTCCCCCCCTTCTTATAGAGGGGTTGTTCAGCAAAGGGCAAATTCATTCTGTCTGCCTGAAGCTTATAAGCACAAGCACAACATCCAGAAAATCAGGTTCTACCTTGTATGGGCGAGGACTTTTCAGGGTGATTAATCTGTGCACACTCAATTGGGTTTTATCTATTGCACAATTGTGCTGCAAGTGATAGTTGTGAGATATGGCTCCACATACTGCTTGGGGAGGTGAGAGATTGCTCTAAAGCAGACTTTCCCAATGTGTAGGGTTGCCATATTTCAAGAAGTAAAAATCTGGACATAAAGAAGTTTGGAAATCACCCAAAGATAGTTGTTGAGCTTTGGGGAAGTTTCAAAAACCCAGAAACTTGGCTGCTTTCCCAAAATCCCCCCTGGACACTAATTCCATCATTGGAAACCCAGACATGTTCTGGAAATTGCAGACGTATGGCAACCCTATCCATGTGGCTCCCTCTGGATGGTTTTGGACTACAACCCATGCCAGCCCCAGCCAACTGGTAGGATACCAGGGATGTAATACATGCATCAATCTACTTGGGTCTTTACTTTGTTCTTGAGTGTAAGACATATCTAATATACAAAGTTGTATCTGTTGTGTGATTGTTGTTGTTGTTTAGTCATTTAGTCATGTCCAACTCTTCGTGACCCCATGGACCAGACACTCCTGTCTTCCACTGCCTCCTGCAGTTTGGTCTTCTTGCAGTCCATGGGACTCTCAAGAGTCTCCTGCAGCACCATAATTCAAAAGCATCAATATTTATTAATTCTTTGTTATATAAGGGGGTATGTTTCTGAGCACAATTCAAAGTGCTGATGCTGATCTTTAAAGCCCTAAACGGCCTTGGCCCAGTATACCAGAAGGAGCATCTCCACTCCCATCGTTCAGCCCAGCCACTGAGGTCCAGCTCCGAGGGCCTTCTGGCGGTTCCCTCATTGCGAGAAGTGAGGTTGCAGGGAACCAGGCAGAGGGCCTTCTCGGTAGTGGTGCCCACCTGTGGAACGCCCTCCCATCAGATGTCAAGGAAATAAACAACTATCTGACTTTTAGAAGACATCTGAAGGCAACTCTGTATCAGGAAGTTTTTAATGTTTGATGTTTTATCATGGCTTTAATATTCTATTGGGAGCTGCCCAGAGTGGCTAGGAGACCCGGCCAGATGGGCAGAGTATAAGTAATTTATTATTATTATTATTGTTGTTGTTGTTGTTGTTGTTGTTGTTGTTGTTGTTGTTGTTGTTGTTGTTGTTGTTATTATTACATCCAACCTATAGAGCATTTTGAGGGGACACATGGAGTTGCAGGGGGAGGAGCAATAAGAAAAATCTCCTCTGTGTTCTGTGAGCAGAATTCTACACATAGAGTCTCTTGATCCAACCCACCATAAATAAACTAAATAGGATCTGCAAAAACCAGCAAAAACCTTAATTATATAGCACTGGGAAGCAGGTCATGGCACATTTCCAAATGGCTGTGGGGAGCTTCATGAAGAGTGGAAAGGACAGTTCCAGGGTGGAAATGGGAAGTATTATGAATCATTTCACAGGTCAGTTCCTTTTGTTGTGGAAAGCCTTGTTTAAAGGAGCATATCTTCCATTTTGTAGTATATGAAGATTTTTTTCTATAAATACAAAAAAGGTTGAGCCTTTTTACTTAAAAACTGCATTTCCCCAGTTAGCAGACATTGTAGTTTGAGTGTGAGTAAAGTGCAGTGTCCTTTTATTTAGAAAAGCTTTTACAGATATTTGTTACATTCAGGTTGGCTGAAAATATATCGTTTATTTCCTCGTCTGCACACATAATGGTATGTTGTCTATTTGTGTTGTGTCAATTTTGAATGGTTGCGATATGTGTTGTATCATTTTTAAAACCTCCTTCAGATAAGTATGGGACATCATCATACCTGTATAACAGCCACAGAAATTCTACCTGAGGGGAATATATCTGGGTCCCCCAAAACAAATGAATGACTGCACATTTATCACAAAAACAATTCCTTTGGAAAAGTGCTCAGAAAAAGTGGCCTACGGACCACTAAGCAAATGCCACGAGCTTCATTCAGGTGGCTTGCTTTGCATCTGTAAAGAGCACCTACAATTTGAATTCAATTCAGATTATAATGCAATAAAACACAATCTATGAGAAACAAAGGAAGCCATAAACATAGAAGTAAAACCACACAGCATCTAGCACAGTGTGTACATCACTATTGCTACAAGAGTAAAGGTAAAGGGTCCCCTGACCGTAAGGCCCAGTTGTGGATGACTCTGAGTTGTGGCGCTCATCTTGCTTTACTGGCCGAGGGAGCCGGCGTACAGCTTCCAGGTCATGTGGCCAGCATGACTAAGCCACTTCTGGGGAACCAGAGCAGCGCACGAAACGCTGTTTACCTTCCCGCTGGAGCGGTACCAATTTATCTACTTGACTTTGACGTGCTTTTGAACTGCTAGGTTGGCAGGAGCTGGGACCCAGCAATGGGAGCTCACCTCATGGCGGGGGTTTGAACCGCTGACCTTCTGATCAGCAAGCCTTAGGCTCTGTGGTTTAGACGACAGCACCACCCGCATCCCCACAGCACAACATCTAGCACTGTGTGTATATCACTATTGCTACAGGAGGTAGAAAAAACATTAAGTGGTTTGCCAGGACCCTCAGCAATTTTCAAGTGGTCCATGGGACGTGGGGAAATTTTGGGACCCACTGCACCAGAAGAACTGCCAGCTCATGCACACTGAGAATCAGAGTGATCCTGTCTCTCTCTGCTTCTCCCTTTATGAGTGTTACTGGGAGCGCTCAAGTTAAATGCAACATTAAGTACAAAAGAAAGCTCATTGTCTGCGAGACAATGCAACCAGAGCATGTTTTATGCTATACAGAGCTCAAAGAGGGACACAGCAAATGAAAGAGTGAGGTATGCAAATATATGCTTGTCACAAAGGCACCTATCTAGGCAATTTTGTACAGAACTCTGCAGTTGCAATAACACTACAAAATAATGTATGTGTTGTGCCTAAAATGTTGCACATTATTGCCATGTATTCTGCATTTACTGGAGATTTCAGTTTTTTGTTCATTGTGCGCTTTTCTTGCACACTTTCCCATGGGCCAGTTTTGAAAGTTGCATGCATTCCATTCACTTCAATGGCAAACACAACTGGCACACAAAAAAAATGCAAATTTCACAAATGCATATTGCAGTATAGAGACTGCTGTGCAGAGGCTGGCTCTGATCTGGTGTACTAAGCACTAAAGTGAGCAGACGCGCTGTCCGGAAAAAGCCAATTTACAAAGCAGGATGTTGCACAAGCCGATTTTTCAATAGCAACGCACTGGAAAAGCGCAGGGTGTGCAGTATCTTGCCTTTATGAGAGAGCCAGACCTGATCCTTCAACAAGATAACATAACAAGCGTTGCCATTAAAGTTCAGCAACCAGATGTCTGCATCTTGGTGGCAGGGATGGAGTGCTAACCCATCAGAACAATAAAACATTTGAACAGAACATAAACTCTAATGAACTGAAACACATCTGGGGCACAAATCCATCCCCTCCCACATGCAACAGGATCATAAATAGTCAGGGTCTTGGAGAACATCATGCTGCTGAAAAAAGGACATATCTCTTGCTCCTAGGTCGAGATATTAAAGGCAGACCCTCCAAGTGTCCCAATATCCCAGGGACAGTGCCGGATTGACAGAAGCCGTCCCACTTTTCCTTAGGACTTCCCTATTTTCATCAGAGAAGTGTTAGAGGGTATGGTAGGACATCCCTATTCTCACTGGAGAAATGTTGGAGGTCCTGTAAACCTGAAGGAGCGTCTCCACCCCCATCATTCAGCCCGGACACTGGTTAACCTCCTTCAACTCTATGGTTTTGATCCAAAATGGCCTCCTTGCAGTTGCTTTTCATGGGGCAATACATTCACATGCCACTGATGCAACACTGAAGAAAGGAAATAACTGACAGCTACACACGGCCATGTTCCCCCTCCCTCAAGTCTTTTTCTGGTATCCTTATTCACTTTGCTTTCTTCATAGATACATTTCAGCTGAAATTGCTGCTCCATTATCTTTTCGCGGACAAATTCTGTAGCATTATATTCCATGTAATAAATAAGCTCTACTATACTAACCAAAAGCTCAAAGAACAGCAATCATATAATTAAGGGAGAATGCTATAGAAATTCAAAAGGCCTTTGGAGCGATGCTGAAAGAAGTTCATAGGAATCCACTGAAAGAAAACTGCCTGTACCGGTTCTGCGTCAAATGGTTCATTGCCCAGCAATAAAAGCTGCTTCTCAAAGTGTCAACGCAACTTTTGGGGATATGTGCTGAAATTTAAAAGCATTCCAGGTAACTGAATAGCAAGTTGCAAACACCTGGCTTGATGCTTTAGGCATGACCAAGGTTTGGAACACAAGCAATGGCCTCCTCCTTGAACAACGGGCCAGCAAACCATAGCAATTCCTTTTGAAAGTCCCCTTTGTTTTGACAGTGCAGAACTACTTTGCATGGGGAAAGGCTGCTTGAGAGATTCAACACCCAAAGTCCCCTTGGGATACGCAAAAGCAGTGACAAAGGTCTTTGGTTCGCTGCATGCATTATGTACTTCAGCTGATGCTACTTGGTTGGCTTATGCAACCAGGGGCAGGCTCAGTAACTCCACTCAGTTGGGTATGGCTGCCGCTGCAAAGTTGGACTGTTACCTGCCATTTTTATCAGTACAATGGAGCCTCGGTTTTCAAACGTAATCCATTCTGGAAGACCATTCGACTTCCGAAACGTTCGAAAATCAAGGAGCAATGGGCGGTTGGCAAAATCCATTGAGAAAATTAAAAAACACGCAGTGGAAGCCATTTGACTTCTGAGGCGCATTCAAAAATGGAAGCAATTATGTCCGGGTTTTTGGCGTTTGGCTTCCCAAACCTTTGGCTTCTGAGACACTCGAAAACTGAGGTCCCACTGTACTGGGAGAGTGTGGGGACTGACCAGATATAGTTGGTGGTTGTTTTCACAGATGAAAACTCATTGCTCTTCCCCAGATGGAAGATCAACAATTGGATCTCCTCCTCTTTGTTTTGGAAACAAAGCAGCAGGTGGGATTGGATCAGAACGGTATCGCTGGTGCAATTATTTAACTCATCTTTTCCCCCATACCATTTTTAAAGCAAAATTTTGCCTCCCCAGCAGCTATTAGTCCTTCTGGGAGTGGGGGAATGAGAGGTATTGAACAGGCTTAAGTAAACAAATGGCAGAATGAGGGAAACTAATATTAGCTGTATCCGCCCCCCTCCCCCGAGTCACATAAGTGAATGAAATCTGGAGGCAGAAGACCCGTCCTGTAAGTGGATTATCCCAGTCAAGTTCAAGGCAGATCCATTCAGGGGTTTCCACGCAAGGAACTTTTAATGTGCATGTTTGTTATAAAGTCTCTGCTTTTTATCTTCTGCCAGATACATATTGCAGGCAAGAGACCTTCTGAGGGGATGAAACCGGAAAAAGTTCAGACGATGAGGTGCAGCAGTTCTCCTCGCAAGGTATTTTGGGGTGGAAAAACAGAAATAACACCTCTTCCCCTCCAGTTTTTTTCCTCCTTTGGGGGAGGGGAGGGGGCAATCTGTTTGAAAACTGTGGACATGAAGAAGGTGTGCCTGAGTAAGAAATCTGTCAAAGCTCAGGCAAGTTGATCCAGGAGCTATCACGTCAGGTGAATTTTAAAAGTGGAAAAAAATCCGCCCCCCTTCCTGGAGTACCATCCTTAAAGGAAAAAACAGAGGGATATGGCCATGTCATGGAGGCACTGGACTAGATGACTTTTGGGGTCCTTTCCCTT
Organism: Podarcis bocagei; assembly: GCF_964188305.1. Taxonomy (NCBI): domain Eukaryota; kingdom Metazoa; phylum Chordata; class Lepidosauria; order Squamata; family Lacertidae; genus Podarcis; species Podarcis bocagei. Next base: position 16,708,273 of record NC_138136.1, on the reverse strand, counting down.
CTATGATTCTATCTGTTTGGTATCTTTTTGTGGAAATAAGGCAACAGAGCTACGTGGAAGATTGGGGATGCCCTGATCTGATTCAACAAGCTTCATTATGTGATCCAATTCAGGACACTGAGGATCACCCCCAATCATCTCAGGGTACATATAGCTGATACACATTTTTGTAGAAACCACCACCTTATTTTTGGGTAGACTAATCCGGTTCTAAATTGGGGGGGGGGGAGAGACTACCCGTCTGACATTAGTGTGGTGCTAGTTTTCAAAGAATCCTAGTAGCTCTTAGCTCCCCTCCAGAATTACTGCTCCCAAGCTCTAAGCTAAGGAGCCAAGTGGTGATAGTCAGGCCAGTGGGGGCCAGCTCCCCTCCCTCACCCAGGGCTTTTTTCAGCCTGAACCCAGTTCTGGCACATCTCAGATGGGCACCATTCTCATTGTAAGAGGACAAGGGAGGCTTTCATGGTGAGTTCTGGCACCCCTTTTTCTAGAAAGAGTGCACTTGAAATGCCCTTCCTCAAATCTCAGTTAAGAGTTCAATATGTGAACATTAGAAGGAGCGTTTAAGCCATGGGTAGGCAAACTAAGGCCTGGGGGCCGGATCTGGCCCAATCACCTTCTCAATCTAGCCCACAGACAGTTTGGGAATCAGCGTGTTTATATATGAGTAGAATGTGTCCTTTTAGTTAAAATGCATCTCTGGGTTATTTGTGGGGTATAGGAATTTGTTCATTCCCCTTCCCCCCCCCCACAAATATAGTCCGGCCCACCACAATGTCTGAGGGACAGTGGACTGCCCCCCCTGCCTTAAGCCCAAGGATCTGTAAATCAACGGTGCGACACCAGAAAGTACAAAAACAGCATTTTTTTTTTTAATTCTGATTGCCAAATTATTTAAGGCAGGTATAAAAATGAAAGCATTCAATATACATTTTACATAAAATAAACTAGATTACAGCATAAAACAAGTAACCAGGCAATGGCATTAAAGTCTCTCTTCTAAAACGGGATAATTGTAAACATTAAAAAAAAGACTGCAGGACTATTCAAGTAATAGAACAATCACAGACGTCTTCTGGTATGCAGGCTATTGGGTTATTTGCCATTCAAGATTATAAAAAGGACATTTCATTATTCACAGGTGCTCATTATTTCCCCATTTAAAATCCTGTACATTATGTACAACACAGTTTTTGTGGTACTGGCAACCCCATGCCTTCCGAATGTATATTCTTCACAATACACAATTACAATGAGACAGTTAATACAGTAACATTTTACACTGATGCATCTTAATAGGAGATACCAAATAGACATCTAAATTGTACCAAAGTGTCGTCGTCGTCGTCACAGTTAACCTCTATTGAGGGTTGTGGGCAATAGTAGAAGGGTATGCAAGGTTCAGGCACACAGATACGCAACGTTAGTTATTTACAATTAAAAAAGCCAAAGGAAGGAAAAGAAGAAACAAACAACCTTTTTGTGGTTAACGTTTTCCAAACAAGACAACACACTTCTTTTCATTTACTTTGTGGTTTACAACTTAGCAGCAGGCTCTCTGTGTGAGCCTGATTACCGATACAAAAAGTAAAGAATATATTTATATATATATATATATATTTATATATATATTTATATTTATATAAGCATATATATATAAAAAACAGAAGTCTAAATACAGCAACATTTGTTACTCTGTGATAAAAATCTGCAATTTACAAAAATGAAATGACTGGTTTTTGCCTGCCATTAAGGCATTTCAAATTAACACCATGGAACTGATGTCTGTAATAAAGCGCTTTTTCTTCTTCATGTGATCCAGTCACATGACGATGCACATTTCCAAAATTATCATTCTCTGAAAAAGAAAAGAAAGGCAGGGATTATTTCAGAACAATGCAGTCTCATTAATTTATGTCAACAACCTCAGTAAACGAGAGTGGGGGAGGGCCGCGAATTATGCTATAGCAGCACTGGAAAGTCTGGGTCATTAAAAGCTGCACCAAATTAACTTGCATTTAATTATATATAAGGTTTCCATTTCCTTTGAAAGGTTGAAAAGTAATCCTATTTAAAAGCAGATAAATAATTTACAAAGAAATGCACGTCACATGCTATGAGAAAGTGCTGCTCCTAGTTTTCTACTAACACATAGCTTCTTACAAATATCAGAAGACATCAGAAAGAGATGCACATTTGGTTTAAAGAGGGTGCACGCGCACGCGCACACACACACACACACAAATAGTCTGCAAATTCTAAATGACTTGCTTTGACATGATGGGCAATATACCATATTGGTCTGAATATAAGCTGATCCCTTAAAATTGGGTTACAGACTGAAAATTGCTGTGGTTGGTAGAATTGTAACTCTGAGCCAATTTAAGCCTTTGATCTTGCAAGCCCGCAAAAGTTACCGTACAATCGCAAATCGCTATTCAATTGCTACAATTCCAAATCAGCAATAGAACTTTTTTTTTTGTTCCATTTTGCCGTATGTCTGTTCCAGCAGCGATACCGTAAAAGCCCATTTGTGTAAGGTCGCGAATTTAAGCCACACTTTTAACTTTCCACGGTCGGAATTTGGGGGGGAAAGTGCGGCTTGTATTCGGGCCAATGCGGTATGTACACATATTTCAAGGGAACAGTCTGGTTCAGCGATCAATTATCTACGCGACGGAATCAGCTCCACGTAAAACGTTATCGTGAGTAGAGTAACGCTGCTATTAACCAAAGAAAGCACCTGCCCATTCAGAAGTCTATGTAGACCTCTCCACCCTCAAAAGACTGTGGTTCGCTTCCCCTCCTCCCTAGTAAGATGCCTGTTACGCGTATAATTTCGAGGTTTACAGGATATTTACCTCCGTTGTGCAGGAAACATACCAGATGCAGAAGCTTGAGCCGCGACCTGCTGAGTGGCGACAAGGGCAGCAGAGGTCAGCCCTGGAGGAAAAGGTGAAAACAGTGTATCTCAATGGATGGATCTCCTCCACTGGTTTTAACAAGACATGAAATCACAACAGCCCCGCCGTACTCTGTGCAGAAAGCATACATAATAATTGCAGGCAGGCAGAAGGAGGAAAAGCTGCCTGCCTCCTTTAGCCAGCATGCCTTCTTCCGATTCCACCTAATAGGCATTTTGTAAGGGGAAGAAGGCATTCCACCTTATTGTATTCTTTTCCAAGTGCTGCACTGCATGGTGCTAAATGGCTTGTATGAATTCCTGAATAGGAAGCTCAGTAGAAATAATAGGCACCGGGAAACAACAAGAATCAAAAGTCACAGTGAGTTGCGGCGACGGCGTGGTAGCTACTCAGAACATAATACTTTCATAATAGCTATCATTTTAACGTTTTTCCTTTTGAATGCACATAATGTATCCCATAAGGCGTACGGAGCCATTGAATTGCATTTTGAAACAGTCAGGACTTCCAAGAAAGAAAGGAACTGCGAAGGCGCCAAGTGAACATAATGAATTAATGCCATTTGTGCTGCAAACACGACAGTGGCTCTTTTCTGCATAGGGGAAGAATCTCCTTTTAATATTGCTAGACGACAGGGGCAGCAGGGGGGAAAAAAAGCTCGCTTGTGTAGCTTACTGTGAACCCATCTGCGGCTCCATTAACAGGGAGTCGAGGACTTCTCTAAATAAACACTGTCCTAATTTGGGAGCTGGGAGAATGTTAAGACTGCTATGTCCTTTTCTAATGCGCAAGCATTCCAAAAGCATACTTCAGTGGTACAGTATTTGCTTTGTATGCAGAAGCTCCTAGGTTCAATCTTTGAGATCTCTATGTGCATTAAAAATCTTCACTCTGTATCACACTCTTTATATCGCTTGCACAAGGTAATTGGCAGTAAATGCCCCCCTCCCCAAGCAAAGCAAAACATCCTTTGACTGTCTCTTCTTAGTTTAATGTAAGTTCATGCTGAAATCTGAAGTACCCATAATGTAACCTCGTACATCAAGGAAAGTGACATATTTTTTTTTTCAAATAGTCATGCAAAAAAATTAAAAAATAAGGAAACTTAATTTGCAAGATTATATCCCTCTCCATAAAGGTAAAGGTAAAGATACCCCTGACCATTAGGTCCAGTCGTGGACGACTCTGGGGTTGCGGTGCTCATCTTGCTCTATAGGCCGAGGGAGCCGGTGTTTGTCTACCAGGCAGACAGCTTCTGGGTCATGTGGCCAGCATGACTAAGCCGCTTCTGGCAAACCAGAGCAGTGCACTGAAACACCTTCCCGCCACAGTGGTACCTATTTATCTACCTGCAGTTGATGTGCTTTCGAACTGCTAGGTGGGCAAGAGTTGGGACTCAACAATGGGAGTTCACCCCGTTGCGGGGATTCAAACCGCCAACCTCCTGATCGGCAAGCCCTAGGCTCTGTGGTTTAGGCCACAGCGCTACCCGCGTCCATCCCTCTCCATAGGCATGTCTTATATTAAAAGCATGGGAAAATGTTGCACTTGCATGTATTGCTAAACCATGGTTTACTGTTATGAGGCCAAGTGCCAGAGAGTCTTAAGTGTTGCGTATTGCCCCCTCCTCCCCTTGGTTCAGGTTTGGGGAGGCATTCAGAAACCTTTCTCTTCCATTTTAGTCCAGTTGCTGTTTCTCCATATATCTAAACCTGGACAAACTGTAGTCAGATTTAACTATAATCAATGGAAACAATCCAACTTGCACACCACGGGGGACTGAAGCTAGACTCATTAATCAGTCTAGATCAGGGCTTCCTAAATTTGGGTCTTCAGCAGCTTTGGGACTACAACTCCCATCATCCTTAGCTATCAGGACCAGTGTTCAGGGGTGATGGGAATTGTAGTTCAAAACCAGCTGGAGACCAAAGTTTGGAAAACCCTGGTAGATGAACCACATTTTAAGACTCAGACATAATCTTTAGAATGGAAGCTTCTTAATCTCCTCCTTGCAGTTACACTGGAGGTGGAGAAGGGGACTTTCATCTTCTGATCTCCTTGCAGTGCACAGTAGGAAAGGGGCTGGAGTGTGGATTGTTGCCATAATACTACACTGTGGTTCAGTGCTACGTGCGATCCAAGTCAGTCAAGTTCAGCCACTTTAATGATTCCAAACAGGAAGACGCAGCTCACCTTGAAACGGGTCGTATTGACCAGGAATTAGTGGGTAGCCCATTCCGACATGGGTGTGGTGATGGGTATGAAGATGCCGTTGACTAAAAGGGGAATGTCGATCTCGCTCCCTCTCCGCTTCCCTTTCGCGATCAGATGTAGATTTCTCTACAGGCTAGAAACAAAAAGGTACCCAAACAATAAGCGCTTCGCTTGTGGATGCAGAAGATCACATTCTGATGGTTTGCGGGATTCTCTCTGACTCAGCCTGTATCTACATTTCAGCAGATTTCATTTCTCGCTAGGCACGCTGCTGCCTCCCTTGGTCTGGGAGACTTTTAAAAAACTGCTTTAATTGAAGGTTAGGGTAAGTGGCTTTTGTTTCCGCAATTACAATGCGGCCTGACTTATTTAAAAACACACAATTGTTTTACGCTTGGATAGGGAAACTGAAAAAAAATGTTTGGAAGAGAATCCCTTCTGGTATGCGTGTGTATGTTCTAGTTAGCTTAAAGTCTATGCTGTACCTTGGGAAGGGTAAGTAAAATAATTACCCAGTTCATAGAGAAACAATATAAAATTTAAAATTAACCTCCCTGCCTCCTTAACTTTATCTTATTATTAGTTGCAAAATAAGAAGTTACTGTTAAAATGCAACACATAGGGTCTGGGCTGCACATCAACCCCAGAGTTAAAAAACAAACTATGGTTTAATTTGAATGTGCTTCGGTGCACGTTGCTGATAAAGTTATTGTTGTGCTCCTTCCCCGTTCCTGACATGCCAATAGGTAATAAGACTCACTCTGGCCTGTGGTGCTGGCTGAATCAGGATTTGTTTCTCTCTGAACAAACCAGCTGTCTTAGCTTATTGGAGGAAGCTACTCTTAACCTCGGGTTTGACTGTGGTGACAAGGCAGATTCTGGCTTTTTTTCTTGGTGGTGTAGCAACAGCAGAGGTGAGGGAGGAACACAGCAAGGACTTTTCAGCAGGGTACACCAGCATAGAATTATAGAGTTGGAAGAGACCCTGAGGATCATCTAGTCCATGGGTAGGCAAACTAAGGCCCGGGGGCCGGATCCGGCCCAATCGCCTTCTAAATCCGGCCCGTGGATGGTTCGGGAATCAGCATGTTTTTACATGAGTAGAATGTGTCCTTTTATTTTAAATGCATCTCTGGGTTATTTGTGGGGCATAGGAATCTGTTCATTTCCCCCCTCCAAAATATAGTCCAGCCCCCCACAAGGTCTGAGGGACAGTGGACTGGCCCCCTGCTGAAAAAGTTTGCTGACCCCCGAATTCTAGTCCTATCCCCAGCAATGCAGAAATATGCAGCTGTCCCATATGGAGGTCGAACCTGCAACCTTGGCGTTATCGGCACCACATTCCAACCAACTGTGCTCTCCAGGCTTGTTATAGTTTGCTTTTAACAATGTGCAAACTGGGCCCTGGAGCCAACTATTAGTACATCTGAATTTCTACCCAAATCAGTGCATTTTGGGCTATAAAGACGCTTTGCAGAAAACCAGATGATCCATATTCGTGATTTTTTTATTTATAGCAGGAAGTGGCTTAGAAGCATATTTTATAACTAAATAAAATAAAATAAAAAATGGTTTCCCGTTTGCATGGCTACGGTATAATTGACCAGTCAAGGAGGCATCCAACATCCATGGACATTGTCTCATGCACTTTATTTTATGATACTGTGCATGCATACTGGGAACCATGGGCTTCAGTGATGTTTCTAGCAGGGGTTCTGAAGGGGCAGGCTTTTGGGGATCATATAGGAAGACCCGGTGGGCTTAACAAATTGGAATTAGTACATATAGAACCCTGCTGAAATCCCAGTCCTGTTTCAGAAGTATACCACTGGTGTGTCCTCTCTTATCCCCAAATCCTGACCATCCCCAAGGTGTACAAATCATAACAAGAGATGTCTTACAGCAGGAGACTTGCTGCGATACTGGTTGGCGTGTTGCTGAAGCAAATCCAGTGCTTTCGATTCAGTGGTAGATTTTACACCGATAGTAGGGCTGGTATTGACTTTTTCCACCTCTTCTCTTCCGGACATCTTTCCATAAACAGGATAATGAAATCCCGGCGACAGATAGGCCCCTGCAGATAAATAATAAATGTCGTATCACATTACTGTTTACATTTGGGGGCGGGCCACTCCAAATGCATCCAATTCAAATTACCAAAGTTGCACCCATGCGCTTTGATCTCCCGCCCCGCCCCAGCTAATTCAACCTAATGAACAGGAGGTTATAAAGAGGGCTGAGCTTAGAGCCATTTCAAACATTTATGGGTCCCTCTTAAGTGAAAGGAATAGGAACTATAATGATTCTGACAGTAAGTGCTTAGGATATTTTTATAGGCAATAAACTATCTGTCAGTGTAATGGCCGCAGCCGAATGACACGGGATGTGGAAACTGTTATCTGGGAATGTTGACAGTTCATAAAAAAGTAACAGCTTGTGTTAAATCTATTTCGCTCCTAGAACTTTGCAAAACAAATGTCATCTGTGAAGCTTCTAATTCTCCTTCGCTGCTAACAGGCACTGTCAAAATAGATAAAGCTACGGCCCAGTTAATGTCTGTCTAGAAGCATTCAGTACACACCTGGGTAGCTGTGCATGAGAACAGGAGACACAGCGCGGTACGCAGGGTGATTTGGATCATACATCTGGGGGTAAGGGTAAGCGTGCAAGTACTGTATGTACGACTGGTGCTGAGTCATTGGAGAGGAAACCGCCACTCTGGCGCCCCGGGATTCCTTCCAATTCACAGGAGTCTTTCGATCATCATTTTTGATCTTGTTCTCCTCCAGTGATTGGGAATCGGAACGCTTGATCTCCTTAGGCTCCTCTTTAATGCTGTTTAATGAGACAGGAATGCTGGAGAAGGGGGCTTCCTTGTTAGGTGTTTTTCTGGGGCTATCTTCCTTTAACTTTTTTTCACGTTCCAGCTCCTCCGCTTTCTGCTGATCAAGATATTTTGGCTGATATACATAATGGTGCCATGTTCTCGTGTCTGGGTCCTGATACGGGCAGGGAAGAAAAAAAATGTTCACCATTTATATTGTTAAAGAGGAATCTTCACAGCCACATTAATCTACAAAATGGGGGGCAACAGCAACAGAGAAAATGGGAAACTGGCCACAACCCAGAGAGCTGCTTTAGGCCTTTATTTCCCTGAACAGCAGACCCTCAACCATGTCACTTACTGCTTTTGAGATCCCCGTAAGTCACAAAAGCAGTTTGTTGTGCAGTGCAGGGCAGCACTTTTTGAGAATCCAAAGTCCTACCTACTGTAGCGATAAAACATTTTGAGAATTTTTGAAGCTAACAGGGGGAAATATAGAAAAAAACTGAAATATATTCAACAATAAATCAAACACTGCTGTAACACTTGAAATGCATTACAGTGGTTCTCAAAATTAATCTGTTCGATTCCCGAAAACCAAGGCGCGGCTTCCGATTGGCTGCAGGAGCTTCCTGCACTCAAGTGGTAGCCACGTCGGACATTCGGCTTCTGAAAAATGTTCACGAACTGGAACACTCACTTCCAGGTTTGCGGTGTTCGGGAGCTGATTTGTCTGGGATCCAAGCCGTTTGAGTACCAAGGTACCACTGTATATGGTACTTGGCAGATACAACTGTATAGTTTGGTATTTTTAAGACATTCATTAATATAATATAATTTGATCCAAGCAATACTTGCAAAGATACCCCATGTTAGAGACTGAGCTGCAAGCCACTGCTCCCTACATAAGACAAGGATAAAGGTAAAGGTAAAGGTACCCCTGACCGTTTGGTCCAGTTGCGGACGACTCTGGGGTTGCACTCTCATCTCGCTCTACAGGCCGAGGGAGTCGGCGTTTGTCCACAGACAGCTTCCGGGTCATGTGGCCAGCATGACTAAGCCGCTTCTGGCAAAGCAGAGCAGCGCACGGAAACACCGTTTACCTTCCCGCCAGAGTGGTACCTATTTATCTACTTGCACTTTGACGTGCTTTCGAACTGCTAGCTGGGCAGGAGCTGGGACCGAGCAACGGGAGCTCACCCTGTCGCGGGGATTCGAACTGCCGACCTTCTGATTGGCAAGCCTGAGAGGCTCTGTGGTTTAGACCACAGCGCCACCCGCGTCCCCAAGACAAGGATGCCCTTAAGGATAAGTGAACATATTCTTTTATTTTTATTTTTAAAGAAGGAAGACAACATTTACACAAATGCGCTTCCACAGTAAGTCTCAGTTTCTGCCAGTTGGGAATAGAAAGTTTAAAATAGAAAGAGTCGACCCTGAAGTAAATACAAGGTTTTATTTGCCGGGCTTAGAAAGACTGGCTGGGAGTCAAAGATCTGTATGACTGGTTCTGCACACCCAAGAAGGCTTTAAAGCTTTTGCTTTTCGCATAACAGCCACCGCTCTTGCTTCATGGTAACCCTCCTGAACTCTCTTTTTTTAGAGAGAGAAAAGGCTGCGAAAACATCCTTATACTGTAATGCAATTAAGGAGCAACGATACATTTGGATGCTCATTTATCTTCCAACAGTATTTCGTCATTACCTTTGCTAACCTGGTGTCTTCCAGACGTTCTGGACTACAACTCCAATAGGAGCCAACTCCTAGGGACAGAGGTCCCTTCGCCCCGCCCCCCCTAAAATACATGCAAAGCAAGAAGGAAGACCCACGATGGCAACTGGCCCCCTCCAGGTAAGCATGCACAGGGCTGCGGCCTAAACTGATGCCAAAACCCTTTTCACCACCAATTATTAACGGTCTAGGCATTTCAAAAAGGCTCACCTGTTTAAACCTTGTAGTGGGATCTACTCCAGTCTGTTTCATAGAATCCATAACAGATTTCATTTCCACCGCCTCCTTTATAAGCTGGTGATTTTCCATTTGCTTTGCTTTGAAGCTATCTGACTGAATCTGTTGCTGATGATTGGGAAGAAGCTGCGATTTGCTTGTCTCCTCCGTTTTATTAGGGACCAATGACCCTATTTTAGAGTTATTTTTACTGGCCTCGGGAGTCGGCGGCGCTTTGGAGATAGTAGCGGAGGGGATGTTTTTCAGCTTATCATCTTTCCCCAGGTCTTTTAGGGGGAGTTCGTTTTTCCTTTCACACTCTCTCCCAGCAGTTTGCGCCATTTTCTGCTCCGCCAGTCTCTGGTCCTCGTAATATTTCTCGTACTGCTGCCTGTAAGCTGGGTTCGAAGCCATCAAGGACTTTTGGTCCATGTACAGCCCATAGGCATACTGGCCGTAGTAAAGTGACTGGGCAAGTGCAGGATGCCTCTGAGTTATGACCGACTGGTGCTGAGGTTGTAAATTAGTGGGACTGGCTTCGCTTTTCTTGCACTCAGCCGGCTCGGCCTTCTCTTTCTTCTCAGCCTCTTCCTCCGCCTCCTTTTTGATCTTCATTCCCGGTGCGTTATTGCCGTTCCCAGCCGCAGGGGCCCCGACCTGCCCGGAGTGCATGTAACTTGGAGAATAGTACGGATCATAACCGTGGTAATAGGGAGAATGGGGCTCTTTCACTTGGGGCGGCTGCACCGGGGCGGAGGAATGCCCTTTGACAACGCTGTCCTTGTTAGAAATAATATCCGAAGGGGAGCTGGCCTTGGACCTCATCCCCTCCGACCGGCTGTCAGAACCGCCATCATCGGCCGCGTCCGAGATATCGGAGTAAGCCGGGCTGTTGGTTTTAGCAGCGGCGCCCTCTGCCCCATTCTGCGTCAGCACATGCAGCGGCGCGATGGAAGACTGTCCGTTCACCAAAGTGCTGCATTCCATCCTGGAGGCACTGCCTATCGAAGGGCTGGGGGCGTTGTCTGTGAAGGTGTAAACCTTATCCGCTTCGGCTTTAATGCTTGCCATCCTGCTCTCTTGGGACTCCGACAGCCCGTTCGCCAGCACCTCATTCTTGCTGAGATGCTCCTTTAAAAAATGCCCTGCGATCTCTTTCCCGGGCCCCTTGGCGTCCTCCAACTTCCCCAGCTTCAGCTCCATTTTGGGGCTCAGGCTCTCTTTGCTCTCTTTGTCCTTCAGCTTCCTCTTCTCTTTCTTCTTCTTGTCCTTGAGTAACGTGAGGGCCGGGTTGACGGTGCTCGGCTCCCCCATGATGGTGGGCTTTGGTTGAATAGGTTTCAGCGGAGGGCTCTTTGGTGTCGCCTGCACAACAGTCGTCGTCAGCGAGGGCAATCCTGGCATCGTGCCGGTAGTGGTGGTTGTAAAGGCTGCCGTTGGTATAGCTATTAACTGAGGCGGGGTTGGAGCTGGAGCTGGGGCAATGGGCCGGGCAGTTTTCAGCTTCGACAGGTTCTTCTCGACTTTGCAGTTGCTGCCTTTCTTGCCTTTTTCTTTCTCTCCCCCATTCTTCTTGTCTATTAGCCCTTCAGCCTCCAGTTTGGGCATCTCGGCCACCAAACTGCCGTCTGCCACCGAGCAGTTCTCCAACGTCACGGTCATGTTGGAAATGACTGGCAGGCTGTTGAGTTCGCTGTTCAAGCCCCTCTTTTTGCCAGAGTTCTTGCCGTTGCTCGCCTGCTCCCTTTTCCCCTTGGGCGTCCCGGGGGTGCTGAGGGGGCAGGGAGACGCGGGTGCTTTCAGCTGATCAAAATGAGAGAAACTTGTGCTTGGCTCGTTGCATTCCAGTGCCACGTTGCTGAGCGCCTCCTCGCAGTCGGAGATTTTGTCTTCGCTGTCAGGCTCAAATTCCAGTTTGTTTTCCGGGTCCAAGTGTGCATGAGCCTGGTGGTACCTCAACCCATTTATGTGCTTGTATTTTTTGTTGCAGTTGGGATGGGGGCAATCAATCAAAACCGGAGAAGAGCAGCCTTGGTCCAAAAAAGCAGTCTCTGGCTTGCCCTGGGGAGTGGTGGGAGTGCTTCTAGAATTGGTACGGACACGCTTCCCAGATTTATTGTCCTCTGAGCTGGAGTTCAAATCCAGCTCCATGGGTGGCTTATTTTTCCTTTTATTGGTGGACAAGGGGCTGACTTTAACATCCTCTATGGCACAATTTGGGGGTGTCCTGCGGCCACTCGAATTAAGGCTGCCCCTCCTTCCTTTTCCATTGGCACCACCTCTGTTCTTGCCCTGCAGTCCCCTGGACTCTGTGAAGCTAACATCCGCCCCCGGCGCAGTCGCCGCGGCGGCGGACCGCGCTCGCTTCCCCCGTCCCCGTCCTCCTCGCATTTCCAGGTCGCTTGTTGGCGATTCACAAAACCTGCGTAAATAAAACGAGATGTCAGAATTGAGTGGGCATAAGAGGGAAGGGCAAAACAGACTCAGATCATCGTAAACAATGGACTACTAAGCGCATATCAAATCAGCATGCAGGCCAAAAAACCCCACCCTTAGTAGTCCTTAGAAAGAAAAGAAATCTTAGCGAGACTGTCTTTAAAAGAAAGGTAAAGGAACAAGCTGTGCACGTCTGGGGGGTGATTTTAATTACCGTATTTTTCGCTCTATAACACGCACCCGACCATAACACGCACATAGTTTTTAGAGGAGGAAAATCCGTAGGCATGCCACCTGTAGGCATACCCTCCATAACACGCACAGACATTTCCCCTTACTTTTTAGGAGGAAAAAAGTGAGTGTTATGGTGCAAAAAATACAGTATGTACATTTATACTCTGCTTCTTGGCCAGAAAAAGAGAAAGCCCCATTAACAATAAAACAAGACTAAAATGCAAAAAGCATAATGAAATCAAGAAACAAATAACCAGTCAGAACAATGTAATGGAGCATAAAAAGTCAGCCCTAATAAAAGTTAGGGGTCCTAAGGGGCGTGTGCATTGCAGGGGGTTGTCCTAGAATACCCTTGCAATCCCTCCTAACCATATACAGTGGTACCTCGGGTTACATACGCTTCAGGTTACATACACTTCAGGTTACAGACTCTGCTAACCCAGAAATAGTACCTCGGGTTAAGAATTTTGCTTCAGGATGAGAACAGAAATCGTGCTCCAGCGGCGCGGCGGCAGCAGGAGAACCCATTAGCTAAAGTGGTGCTTCAGGATAGGAACAGTTTCAGGTTAAGAACACACCTCTGGAACGAATTAAGTACGTAACCAGAGGTACCACTGTAACTCTCTGAACAGCAAGCAAGGCCTTGGAGAAGGCCCTCTTGCTGGTTGCCACCCAAGACATCCCAGAAGGTAGGGTACCTACACCAGGTCCTGTCCTACAGTGCTTAAGGTGCAAGAGGAAGTCCTTTAGTATTATCCTTGATTCGATGCCAGAATAAGTTTCCCCTCAATACCTACATTCTGCTGCCTAACAGAGAAATTGTGTTTCTTGTGTATGGTTTCAGTTACACGGAATTGTTTTTTAATTAATCTCTGCCCAGTTTTCATGCCAGATATTGGAGGGGAAAGCAGACAAAAACCAGACTCAGCGTGTCTCCTTACCTAGGAGGAGCCCAGTCGTGTTTTGTGCAATCAAGCAGCGTTCCAACGTATGTTTTATTCCTCCATGTAACATTTACTACTAGGACACCTGCGGACGAGAGAGGGAAACAAAAATGATCACAGTCAGAACAACATCTTTTTGAACCTTGCTTAAAAATGGGGAAAGGGGTGGGGTGGGCAGGGAGCAGCATTTCTTATTTGATTTGAAAGGCTGCGGTTTACAAGATTCCTCTTTTTTTTATTTATTTCAGTGACCTCCAATTAAAACCCACAGGAGTGTCTCTGTGTGTGCATGTGCGTGCAAAAGGCTCAGAAAGAGAATAATCAAGATACAGCTGTGAGGAGGAAATGGTTTTTGCTACGTCCCGCTGTAAAAAGGCCACAGTCACCTCTTAATTTTGCTATTATTGCACATAATTGCTTTTGTTTGGCTTTCAGCTTGCATAAATGGAGCGCCAGTAGCTAGTGCTTGGAGCAGGAGGTGGCTGGTGAAGAATCTGCTTTGTCTTCAAAAAATACGTTGACTTTATTTATTTGAAATAACACACTACAATGTAGCATTAAATACAGACAAGCTCTATGTATTATTTAGAAGCCGATATTGGGCGCCCTTCATTCATCTTAACCACAGCCTAAACCCCCCAAAATAAGAACATATGGGTGTGTGTTTTTAAACGTTGTGCCTTTCTAAAGCTTCATATGTTCTTTTTATAGGGAAAAGACACAAACTGAAAATCTGAGGGCTAATAAATCCTCTTCTGCAGTCATTAAGCAGAAAAGGGGGAGGGATTGGGTTTTTCTCCAGCACCGATCACACAAATAAAGACGATTTAGAAGAACTGTGATAGTGAACGATGACACCATTAATTCATTAGATATGGTACAGACGTACACATAACAGTCATTTCTGTTTTCAGAGCATTAAAACCCGTGATCAAAAAAGCCTGAAGCAACGATACCATTTAGCTGCAAAGAAATTCTTTCTAAATATTTAACACCAATTGCCAAGTCTGAATGAGCTTTTTTAACCCCCCTCACAATACACCTTTGTGTCTCCTAGCTCCAATTCCGGCTTTTTTTCACTGGTGAAATAATAAAGTAAATAAATAAATAATGAAACTGTGCCTTGTGTTTCCAGCTTGTCGGCTCACTTTACGTCACCAGTGCGATTTCTAATTTTGCATTCAACCTTTCCCCAGACTCCTACACCAATGTAAAGAAAACATGTAACCTGCAACTTATTTCCTCAGGGCCCTTTTAACAGCAGGAAAGTATTTTGAAATGCTATTAGCTAAAGTACTAGGGAAGAAGGGATTTCCTTTAAGTATTTCCAACAGCGTATCAAGGAGGGGGGAAAGGATGGTTCCCTGCATGGTTTTAGCTTGTTATTGTTAAACGACGGCAGAGTGTACAAATTCTGACTTCAGTCTATTTAAAAAAATAGAAAAAGCCTAACTCCAGATACATAAGATAAAATCCTTTGCTAAGGTATGACTAACAGCAATTAAAATTAAATGTGTTTCTGTGCTTTGAGGGTTTTTTTCTTTTTGTGCTTTTAGCAAATTTCACAGCTGGGAAAACACATTTCATCCCTACCCCCCTTTTTTTAAAGCACCCGATAAAACTATGAGAAAAAAGTGGTCTGTTTTTCTCATCATTTGCTCTCTAGGGCACCGCGTGGGGTGTCAGAGACCTTTCCAACTGCTTAAAATTCTCCAGCATGTCATCTATATTTACAGCACTGGAATATATTTGTATTGCCAGAAGGTTAGCGCTTTTTCAGCTTCAGATGCAATAGGCTGAATCACTTTGTTCCCGAAGTCTCTGATGTAGCACAAATGTATAATTAAAATTGCTTGAAAGGGAAACATGAAAGAAACAACAAGCCCTCCATTCTTGGAGTAATAAAATTAAAAACAGGAAAAGTCTGCACAGACACTTAACATTTGTCTGCAGTGAAAGGCTTTTGTTATTGCCTTCCCCTAAGGGCTTCATATTTCCAGCAAACGCCGGCTCTGGATTGGCCGGCCAGCACTGGGAACGCTGCCGCCTGATTGGCTGGGCTGAGCACTGCAGCACAGGCCACAAAAAAGGCGAGATTCAAAGGGAAATAGTGATGTAACACGAGAGTCCTTGCAAGGAGCAGCAGGGCGAGGGGAATGGGAAGGAAAGGGAGAGAGAGAGAGAGCCAGGGATAAGCTGAGCGGCTTTGATTCCTGCTTCTGTACTCATGCTCTGGTTTGTTTGCTCTAACTAGGCTTGTCAACATGATGAAAGGTTGCTGCCTGCTTAACTGCTCTGCGTCCATATACACAAGCAAATGAAGAGAGCATGCAAGCTGCTCTTCAAATCACACAAGGAGAAAGCCAAAAATAAGGGCGCTTGCAAAATGGAGCAAGGAGACATTAAGCTGATGTAAACAAAACCTGCTCCTTTTCCCTTATGGGGTATGCAAAAACCCGTAGAGAGTCCTTAAGTGGGCTCCCTATCGATAGGAGAAAATAACATAGACCAATCAGAGAATATTGAGAAGCAAAGCAACTAGGAGGCCTGATCTTTATTCAACGGTTGCAACAGGGTCCTCACTCACCACACGCAGGAGGGAGGAGGGACCCAGAACCACAGTGTGGTTTGCACATAAGGTGTGCAAGCCCTTATATAGACTTTGGAAATTGCCCACTCTGTAGCTCAAGACCAGCCCCAAAAACATCATACATACATCACAGAAGTAGGCGGTCTACAGCAGAAATCCTGTCTGCCAGGACACCTGACAATGGCCAGTGATTGCTTACTTGGACAGCCCAGCCATTCTTTTGTATGGTAAACACTTTAACTCCTGAATCCAGGTCACAGGCTCACCCTATTCATACACAAAGGTGCCCTAAAGCAGTGTTTCCCAACCTTTTTTGGGCAAAGGCACACTTGTTTCATGAAAAAAATCTCAAGGCACACCACCATGCCAGATGGGGAAAGGTCACTTTTTACTTATGTAAAAAAAAAAAAAAAATAGTAACAGCATAGAAGGTAATGGTAGATGACTGTTAGGGTCTCCCCCCAAATGCAGAATTCTATTAATATCTTCCTTAGCGAGCCGCGTTAACCCCTGTAATGCTTTCTATAGAGTAAGCATAGGGGACACTGGGGGATGTGGAACCAAGGGGGCAGTGGGCCAAAAGAGTTCGGGATCTACTGCTTTAAACAGAAATAAGAGCCAGTGGGTTCTTCCTTTTTTAAAGTATCGTTTCAGCGGGGACAGCAGTCCGGATTTCCAAAAAGCGGCGCTTTTTTGCGTCTGAGCAAAGAAGAGAGAGAGGGGAAAAAAGAGAGAGAGATTGATTTGTGGCTGCGCAAAGGGGGGAGGAGCCCAGGAGTAAAAGTAGGAAGGACGAAGGGAGGGGAAAGGAAAGTTAATAGAAGGAAAGGCGGGTGGGAGAGAAAGAGAAAGAAAGAGGGAAGGAAGGGGGGAAGAGAAGTGGAAAGGAGGGAGACTGAGGCGGGGGAGAAGCGTCTGGAGAGTTGCTCCGAAGTTTGGGGGGCCGCGGGGGTGGGCGCGCGTCCCAGGAGGCGGAGGCCAGCCCGGGCTGGGAGCCGCGCCGCGGCCCGGGGGCGGTAGGCGGACCGCGGCTCCTAGGATGGGGAAAGGGGACGGCGGCGCAGGGGGAGGAGACCGGCACGGCTAGGGCAGCGCGCAGGGGGAGGGGAGCGGGCCGGAGGCGGGCGAGGGGGGCCGCTTTCCCGCGCGCCGCGAACATGGCCTCCTTCCCCGCGGGCCCCGCCGAGCCCCCCGGCCGGGGAGGGCGGCGCGCCCCCGCCGCCGGAGGAGAGCAGAGGCAGGAGGAGGAGGACGAAGGCGCTGCCGAGGAGGCGCGCCAACTTCTGCGCCCGCCCCGTCGCCGCAGGCTCCTCCCGGCCGAGTCACGTGGCCAGCGTGACGAAGCTGCTCTGGTGAGCCAGCAGCAGCGCAGCACACGGAAACGGTCCCTATTTATCTACTTGCACATAAGGGTGCTTTCGAACTGCTAGGTTGGCAGAAGCTGGGACTGAACGACTGGAGCTTGCCCCGCCGCGGGGATTCGAACCGCCAACCATGCGATCGGCAACCCCTAGGTGCTGAGGTTTTACCCACAGCGCCACCCGCGTCCCTAGTGCTGCATGGTACAGCATAATTTATCATCTCCCCACTTCTGGTATAAATGATATACAGAGGATGTAATTGTACTAAAGTTACATGAAGAGAACTTTTAAAATAAGGTTGTCTACAACTGCTTGTCGTCCCCCCCCCCCCTGCACTGGATCAGGGGTAGGGAACCAAGCTTCTTCTGCCTAATTTTATGCTGATAGGGGAAGTCTGGAGAGAAAGTTGAAAAAGAAACAGGGGGGGGGGGCAGTCAAGACAGACAGAATGGTGGAAAGCAGGGAATCCTCTCAAGTCCATCACATCTGACCTCTGGCAAGAGCTATCTGTTCCTCTCCAGGCAGAGAAAAGAGATGGCCTGGCATTTATAGCTAAATAAAAAAGATTAAAAAATGTAACTTATTGATTAGTGTCAAAAGGATGTTAAAGGATATGTTGATGGTTCAAAGGGGAGTCAAGAGAAAACTTGCTTCACCAGCAGATCAGTAAGCAATTAGGAAATAAACTTTGGTGCTCTGAGGTATACAAAAGTTAACCGTGGAAAAGAATGTATATGCTTGCTGCAAATAGTGAGATGATGCAACATTAGTTATGGGGGTGATCCGTCCAAATGTAACACTTTTAGGTCATTTTCAGTAGGAAAGATTTAAGAATGGGTTGCATCTCCCCCCCCCCCCGAATGGCTTAAAATAGTGATTCACTTGGGTTGCACACCCTGTTCGATGCATTTGTTGTTGAGAACTGGCGCATCTGGGACTCCTGGGCCAGGTGAGAGGGACGTTGGCTTTGCCTCTTGGCGGTTTGAGAAGCATCCCTGACCTTTGCGGGTGTCCACACACTTCCACGTCGCGCTCCTGGGATCGTGTGGGGACTAAGAGACGGCCGGAGGGGGATCTGGCGAGCCCCTGGGCACGATCACCCTCGATTACGGGGAGCAGGGGGCTCTTCTGAGGGGAAAGCGGAGCGCAAGGGGGGGGGAGAGCGCGCTCCCCGCCAGAACCGAAAGGAAGAGCCGGTTCGGGGCGGGGGGGAGCCAGAGCAGCGGCTGCCCCCCTCCCGGCTCCCACGGGGCCTTCCGCCTGAGGGAAACCCTTTTCCCGCCCCCGGAGAGCCTCGCGCGCGGGGTCCAGAGGGGGGAGGGGGAGAGAGGCAGAGAGCAGAGGGCGCGCACCCCCCCCAGCCACGCATGCGCGCCTCAGCCGCGCCTGCTGGGCGGTCCTTTCCCCTGGGCTCCGCCCCTCGCGACACGGAAAGAGCGAGCGAGGAGCGAGAGCGCGCCCGTCCTCGGCTGGCTGACTGGCTGGGCCGGCGCGGCGAGGGGCAGAGGCGAGAGGCTGCGCGCGGATCCGGCGGCGGCGCGCCCCCGCCGCCGGAGGAGAGCAGAGGCAGGAGGAGGAGGACGAAGGCGCTGCCGAGGAGGCGCGCCAACTTCTGCTAACTTCGGCGCCCGCCCCGTCGCCGCAGGCTCCTCCCGGCCGAGAGCCAGAGGACGGCGGCGGAGCAGGAGGAGGAGGATCGGGTTTGGCGACGGCTGCTGCGTCCTCTCCAAGCGCGGGGCTGGCCTCCGCCGCGCCCGATCCTCTCGCCTCGCGCCTCGCCCGCCTCCCTCCCACGGCACACCAGGCAACGTCTCGCGGCACACTAGTGTGCCGCGGAACACCGGTTGGGAAACACTGCCCTAAAGACAGCTAAGGAAAAGATAAATGGAGAGGCTTTCCCATTTCCTTCCTCCTTGCAGAAAACATTTGAAGTCAATTTGGGAGAGTCAAAATGGTTTCAGGACTGTTCTCCTGTGCTATTATAGACACTTGGTTTACAAACTTATGTATGTGTTTGCCTTGTAAATCTATGAACATTTAATTTGTATATTTGGGACCTTAAATTCTTATAACAGCGCAAAGCAGGGAACAGCCTGGTCAACGGCGGTTAAACGAAAGCCAAGTCTGAAATCAGCGAGTTATTCAAATCTATGGCAGCTATTTCTGGACACAGTTAGCAAAGGCCGGGTAATTTTACACCCTGAATATGTGCAGCTTCACCAAGGAAACAGATATTACGCTGACCGTAACGGTTAATGAACGGTTTTGTGGATGTGGAACACCACCTAACATGGAGATGGGTCAAGGAACGATCTAGCCCTCTACTGCAAATGTGATATGGCAGCAGCTCTCTGCAGTCCCTCCAGGCTTATTTAGTGCCCTTAACTGGGTAAGTCGAGGCTCAATGCTCAGAACTGCACTCTGGCAAGGAGCCTTTGCTCAGAAGTGCAGAATGGGCAGCACAGTTGATGCCAGGAACCACAGCTGTGGGGTGTAACTCCATGTAGTTAGTGTGAAATGTTTCAGGGTGGTTTTATGCATGCTAGGGGAATCTTTCATTCCCCGGGACTGAAAGATGGTATTTAACTCTGATTAGGCTTGCTAAGAAGGGACGCGGGTGGCGCTGTGGGTTAAACCACAGAGCCTAGGACTTGCCGATCAGAAGGCCGGCGGTTCAAATCCCTGCGACAGGGTGAGCTCCCGTTGCTCGGTCCCTGCTCCTGCCAACCTAGCAGTTCGAAAGCACGTCAAAATGCAAGTAGATAAATAGGTACCGCTCCAGCGGGAAGGTAAACGGCGTTTCCGTGCGCTGCTCTGGTTCGCCAGAAGCGGCTTAGTCATGCTGGACACATGACCCGGAAGCTGTACGCTGGTTCCCTCGGCCAGTAAAGCGAGATGAGCGCTGCAACCCCAGAGTCGGCCACGACTGGACCTAGTGGTCAGGGATCCCTTTACCTTTACCTAGGCTTGCTAAGATGTATAAGTCTGAATCAGGTAAGTGCTGGAGATGCAAAGAGGTGGAGTGAACATTCTTTCACATGTGGTAGACTTGTAAAAGGGTAAAAGACTACTGGGAAATGATCCATAATGAATTAGGGCGAAAATGTTTAAAAATACTCCCCCCCCCAACAGAATTCTTTCTGTTGGGGATAATTCAGACTGAAATTCCCAGGCGTCAGAAAATGTTATTTATGTATGCTACTATTGTGGCCCATGTTTTGTTAGCCCCCAAATGGAAAATGAGCAAGGTCCCAACTAAAGAAGAATGACAACTTAAGTTGACAGAATATACACAACTCGAAGACTTAACTTATAGAATAAGAGAACGAGAAGAACATATGTTTAAAGAAGACTGGAAAACGTTTATTGGCTATATGGGAGGAAATTATGTACAGCTGAAAACGCTGGCGGCATTAAGATAAATTCAACAGTGTAAAAAAGTTTTGATGGATGTATTAATGGAATACTGAATGGTATAGTTTTTGCAAAATATGCAGGGATTTATTATATGTAAAATGAACCATGGAAAGAGAAGACGGGAAGTCATTGATATCTTAAGGATGTAAAATGAGTATTCTAAACTGTAAAACAGAAAATTTAATAAAAATTATACAAAGAAAGAAAGAGATTCCCCTCCATGTCTGCTCTCAAAACAGAGTTGCTTCTATATAGTATTTACATTCTCAAGGCCAGTTTACACAATCCAGAAATGTAATATGTCTGGTGGAAAATAGGACATGTGGCTTTCATGTAACAAGGCGATATGTGACATAAACACTAAGTACATAGTCCACAATACTTCATCTTAAAGAAGAAGGAGGAGGAGGAGGAGGAGGAAACTACACAAACTGGAGCTATAGATGCACGACCATATCCACCTCCACACAATATATTTAAAGAACATTGCTTTCCCACAAAGAATCCCAGAAAGAGTACTTTATACCTCAAAAAGCTACAATTTCCAGAAACCTCAACATACAGTGGTGCCTTGGTTTACGAACTTAATCCGTTCCGGAAGTCCGTTCTTAAACTGAGCCGTGCTTTCTCTAATGAGGCCTCCTGCCGCCGGTGCCCTTCCACCGTCAGATTCCGCTCTTAGACTGAGGGAAAGTTCTCAAACCAAGACACTATTTCCTGTTTTGTGGAGTTTGTAAACCAAATCATTCTTAAACCGGAATGTTCTTAAACCGAGGTACCACTGTACTAGAGTTATCAGGATTCTGGGGGGGGGGGAGCTGTGTGCTTTAAATGAGTTAAATGTGCTTTAAATGTATGTTGTGGATGTGACTTATATGTGTTTAATGTCCGTGGAAAACATTACCTAGTATGAGTGGTGAGGGTTTTTATGACCACTAGTCCACTACAGGTATTGTATATCATCTCTAGGTGATCAATTGTCCGACTATGCACAATTCCCCAGCACAAGCCTCAAAGCCTCAAAGTCCACCACCACCACCTTTTGCCTTGTAAGCATTGAAGCTAGACTTCATTATAGGGCTTGGTATGGTTGTCTTGATAGATATTTGAATTTTTTTCAAAAAGCTTAGTGTATCCCCAAAAGTTAAATTGTTCCCCCACTAATCACAAGGAGAAACATTTTGAAGTGAATGTAAATAAGTACATTACTACAAAGCAGGAACAACAACAACAACATTTAGTAGGAGGCATTAATAACAGAAGTGCTGGTGTAAACAGACCCTATGTTTTTCTGTTGTTTGCTGCTACAATGAACAGTGTCTCTTAAAGTAGCTAAATATATCTGAAATACTCTCCAGGAACAGGAAAAGTAGTTTCATATTTGAGAGAAAAATTTCAATCAACACCAGATTTTGATCTTCAAAGTTCACTTCCACTTGTTTTTGGTGCTTTAAAGGCACGGGGAGCAATTATTTTTCAAGTACCATTCCGCCCCCCCCCCCTTATGATTGATTAAAAAAACCCTATCCAGGTTTTATTTCAGGAAAATTGCATCTGTAAGAGACACATTCGTTCTTTCGTTACATAAAAAAAACACTAAAATCATAGAAGTACTCGATAGGGGGGAACAAAGACAAAGTTGATGGATATTTTCCTTCTGCTTTGGAAGAAAACTGGAGGAGGATTGATTCATTGCCTTATCCACATCTGCTTTCCCCTCTTCAGTCATAGGAATGTTTTCTGAGAGCAAGCAATGAAGTCAGAGTGTTTAATTCAGCAAACCCACCAAAGAAATGGGTCAAGCGAATAAACGGCTTCACCAGGAAGCATGCAACTGGAAAGACAACAGCGGTAGATGGAAATGGATATAATGAAAACACAGTCTTGGTTCCCTTCTGCCTTATACGCTCTCTGGCTTAAGAAATTTTGGGGTCTTGTTTACTGATAGCTTAACATGGGAGTAAAGAACTTCCCTGTCACCGTTATCAAAATCAGACCCTGGAAACAGAAGACGACTGATCAAGTGTGGAGATCAATGAAAAGATGGGACACCCACCCCCTTTATAGTAAAACAAACACGAGAGATGGGTGCTGTAGTTCTTGAGAAAGGAAGCACTTGTCCCTCAAAGCAAAAGCTCTCATATACTGGTGGCGTTAACATTTCCTTCCTCATTTTAAGGAGTTGCAAGAGTTTATGAGGCTCAGAGGATAGATGCTTGTCCTTGACATCAATCTTTCTTTCTCGTGGCTGGTTTTCAGCCCTGTACCATGATTGAAAAGCCCTCAAATTCCGCCACGCTCCAGAAACAGAAATTGGGAGGTGGCAACATGCATGTGAACTCTGCTCTCAATGACTCCCAATGAACTCTATGGGACAAAGTAAATGGATTACAATCTGGGGGAACAGTCTTAGCCCAGATAGTGGGTTATTGAGCTCCTACACCCCAGTCTCCCAAAGGGCACCCACTTGCTTTCTCTCGCATAATGTGAAAAACTAGTCCTAAGTGGGATATAAAGCAAAGCACTTGGGAGACAATTCTCCAGTGGGAGCCTTACTATCATTCCTCCTGACACTGGGCAGCCCAAGCACATACACATCAGTGTTAGAAAGTCAGATATATAGGTAAAGGTAAAGGAACCCCTGACCATTAGGTCCAGTCGTGACCGACTCTGGGGTTGCAGCGCTCATCTCGCTTTATTGGCCGAGGTAGCCGGTGTACAGCTTCTGAGGCATGTGGCCAGCATGACTAAGCCGCTTCTGGCGAACCAGAGCAGTGCACGGAAACGCCATTTACCTTCCCACCGGAGTGGTACCTATTTATCTACTTGCACTTTGACGTGCTTTTGACCTGCTAGGTGGGCAGGAGCAGGGACTGAGCAATGGGAGCTCACCCCGTCACGGGGATTTGAGCTGCCGACCTTCTGATCGGCAAGTCCTAGGCTCTGTGGTTTAACCCACAGCGCCACCCGTGTCCCCCACAGATATATAACCCAGGTGCTAAATGGCACCTTAAACCTGAGTTGCGGTCGCCACAACAGAATGTCTATTCGCCAGGGAATTGGAATAGACCAGGCATGTCCAACTCCCAAGAGACTGCAATCTGCTCCCACATTAAAAAAGCTGACAGTGATCTACCCAATGGATTGACCAGAGTTGTTGAGCTTTTTTTTTGGGGGGGGGCCTTCACCAAAGCTGTTGAGGTGTTTTTTTTTGGGGGGGGGTTGACCACAGACGCCCAACGATTGTTCAGTAGACGTGTTGAACGTGCCTGGAATAGACGATCCTCGCGGTTCCTTTCAATGCTACAATTCCATGATCCTAACTACATTGCTTGACTGTAGCTTCTTCTGTGGGCATCTTTTCTGTGGGCACGTCAAAACCTTTTCATAACATATAAAAAACTAAATGGGCATGAGTTGGCTACCAAGCAACTGTGATGATGTCACTGGCACTACCAAATAGGTGATCATGACAGCCAGATAGCAAAGAAACCCAGCCAGATGGGTGGGGTATAAATAATAAATTATTATTATTATTATTATTATTATTATTATTATTATTATTATTATTATTATTATTACTATTATTATTACTATTATTACTATTATTACTATTACACAAGAGCATTGATAGTGCTAGCAGAGGGGGAGGTGGTTTAAGATCTGAACTCAATGTATCTCCCAGATGCTCCTAATTACACAAACACATTTGTAAAATAAAAAATATGTTCAACACAGCATATGGATAACCTATTGCCACGGGCTCATTCCCCATACTATATAAAGGGATTAGCTGTACTTGTGAAAAGCTTCACACCCAATCACCCATGGCAGAAATATGATGGGGATGTGAAGTATAACCCCATTATCATGAGAGCATGACTCCACTTGGGAAAAACTGCTTCACTTATCTGAGACAAAGCCTTTACATGTTAATTATTATTCTCCATTTACCACATGTATATTCCACCTTAATTCCCCAGGTCTCATATATGATCCTTTCCCTGCATTTTATCATCACAACAACCCTTCCAGGTAGGGTTACTGACCCAAGATCACCCAGTAAACTTCATGTCTGAGTACGAATGTGAGCCATGATCTGCCCATCCTACTTCACCGCTCCTAATGATCACACTTCACTGTAGTATAAAACATGCATATCTGATGATAGTATTCACACAGAAATCTGACTTAAAATTACAGGGGGTCTTCTTATAGGAATTAGCTCCCACAATTTTTACATGCCATTCTCACTGTTTCGTGGTATTTCAAAGTAACTGTTTATTAGTTGCAAAATTTTATTCCCTTACGATCCTTGGGAGAAGTCTCCAATACAACGTCAGAAGCCCTATTTTCCAATGCCATTGCACTGCAGTTGATTTTAGGTAACTAGAATCTTGATGGTAAAAAAAGAAGAGAAAGAGGGCAGTGGGAGGAGGGAGAGAAGAAAATGCCCCAGAGGTGTGCTTAGAATGCACTAGAAACTGGGCTTTTAGGGTTGCAGATACAGCCTGATAGAATAAGTTACCAGCTGAAATCAGACAAGTGCCTAGCATTTTGATATTTAGGTGGCTCTTGAATACATTTTTGATTAAGAAGGCTTTACCTTTAGTGTGATCCAGCCATTTCATACAATTAAAAAATAACTGTAGAACTGTTTTTATTCCTTTTAGTTTACGCAGCTTCCAATCTTTTGCACTTGGTAACTTTATAAATATAAAAAAGACTTAAAATCTTCCCCACCTCCTGCCTTGAGGCAGCAGGGCTCAGAAAATGGTGTTGGTAGCTGCACTATGTAATCTCTATTTTCCCCACCCCAAACAATACAATCATTCTGTAAATTAATGTAAACTGAATTACTGTACGCTATATCATCCCTCATTTAAGGACTGGACTGTTGGCCTTTCAGATGTGTATGTAGCAACTGCTAGTAATGGAAATATCTGAAAATACCATATGCTATATGTAAGAGAGGAGGAGGGGTGTACAGTATATTTATTATTATTTTAAAGAGATCTACTGCTATGCTATACATTTGAAAGTATCTCCCTTTAAGCACATCCTGTAATCAAACCATCTGGAACAGAACTGTGATTAGTCACCCTGAATTTTATCTTCAGCGAATAATGTATGGCAGTCGAACCAAAGAGATAGGGCTGCATTAGTGACAAGCAGTGTAATGGCACACTTTATGCCCTGGTGCACTCTTGCTACAACCGTAAACCTCTCAGACGTGCTGCTGTGGTGTTAATCCTGAAAAACACAGTGAGTTTAAAGATTAAAAGGGCTGAAGGACAAAAATAGCTGGTAGGTAGCGGTGCGTCGCTGACCGTTTCAGCAAAGTTGGCGGGGGTTTGTTTTTGCTAATTGCTCATCCTAAGACTCCTGATCCTATTTCCACACAATTTATACACCGAGGCTTTAAAAATTACATTTATCTCTTGACAGATGTCCTAGACAAACTGCTTGCCTCGTGCAAAATAATAAGCCCTATAACCTGCGTGATTTGGTACAGATTAATCATAATAGAAAAAGGCTTTCCGAGCCAAGTATAATATGGAGCAAACCCACGCACAAGGAGAATCTGTAGGACATGATGCAGTTACTAATCTGCTGATAGAAAAAAAGCAGCATTTGCACATAAAAAAAGATTTATTTCCTGAACCTATTGTGTCTAGCCATCAAGAAGACAGTCTTTTTATCCTTTCTTTCTTTTTTTAAAAAAGAAGAAAATATATACATTAAAAAATCTGGCGATTTCTTCCAAAGAAAACTGAAGGAGGAATGAACACCATAACTGAAAAGGGTCTGTTTCCCCATGGGCTGTTGTGCTTTAATACTCAAAAGAACACATGGCCACTTCCATCACTGTCACATCCCTTGCAGCCTTTGTTCTGAGGCCTGATGAGTTGTATTGATTTGGGAAAATCATTGAGCTTCTTGGAAAACTAGACTCTAGCTTATTCACCACCATTTATTTCTCTCTTAGGAAGACAGCTGGTCAATATTCAGCTGGCTGGGCTACTAAAATAAGCTCTCGCCTCCCCCACCCCCAATCTTTTCTATTTGCATCACTAGCAGCCCTTTGCTTTCTAAGCTGTGTTACATCGAGCTAAGAAACTTGGATACAAAGGGTGGCATAAATCAGAAATGTCTGGGAACCGCCCCCCCCCCCATCTAATGCTGGAATTGGGATATTGTTTAAGAAAAGGGACAAGGACAAAGCACCAGGGAAATGCATAAACTGTTTATTAAAAAGCTATTTTGTTTTTGGTTTGAATTCAGTTTCAAAAATTCTCAAAATGCAGTCTGTAAGGTCCAAACGGATATAAATAACAGAAGATTGGCTCCGAAATTATAGAACAGACCCATTCAAATCAAATTAAGGAAAAGTTATGACTAATATGTCCCATTGATTTCAATGAGTCTATACTATGTATTCCTAAGTCTGGATACAAACCATTGTTTGCAAGAAGAACCAGATTTTGTAGACTGTACCCAATAAACCAATCAACAGGCTTAGTATAAACTAATCCCAAATAATGCTGAACAAAATGCAGCAACAAAGTTATTTGACTTCATTTGTGCCACAGGAAAATAGACATTTGAGCCAATTCAGGGATCAGTACTGAGGCTCTACTTGTCAACAGAAATGTGTGCTTGCATTGTCACTCAAACACATCTTGACTAAATTACAAAGTATGACATGATCTTGTGAAACTTGAGCACTTTAAAGTAAAGTCCCATTGGTGACAGCAGAAAGGTTTAGTTTTCTTGTGCAGTAGGAAAGCGTGCTTAACTTTCCTCCTGCAAACAATAAGTCCGGTTGCTTACCAGAATACGTATTCTCCAAGTGGCCATTTCCAGAGTTTTACCAGAAAGATTTGCCCTTTCTGAGCTTGCTCATACGAGTGCTAAGCCCCTTTCCAGTCAGTTACTTTTGTGCAGCTGGCAATGTGTCAAAGACACCCTTCCACAAGTGAGTCACTAAACAGTGGAAAAACTTGAGAGGTTGGTGCCAAGGAACAGCTCTTCCTAACACCGCTTTCAAAGGAGCTTCAATATTTACGGCAGGGATGGGGAAACTTCAGCCTTCCAGACATTGCTACAACTACATCTACAACTCCCATCATCCCCAGCAAGCAACATCTGGAAAGCCAAAGATTTCTCACCTCTGGTTTAGAGCACAGTAACTAAAAAACGTAGAAGGTTTGGGACCAAGTCAACCTTCTCTGCAGAGCTTAGCAAAGGGTAAAGTAAATAATCCATTTCCCCTTCAAACAATGATTTCAATATCCAATGAGGTGATACATGATATTACTGTGTATGAATTTTGCAAGGTTGTGAAGTAAAGACTCAGATCCACCTATTCTGAACACAGTAAATAGACCCTGGGGCCCTTAGTAGTGCTAAATTCAATCTGGGACTGAAAGTACAGTGGTACCTCTGGTTACGTACTTAATTTGTTCCGGAGGTCCGTTCTTAACCTGAAACTGTTCTTAACCTGAAGCACCACTTTAGCTAATGGGGCCTCCTGCTGCCGCCACATGATTTCTGTACTCATCCTGAAGCAAAGTTCTTAACCTGAGGTAGTATTTCTGTGTTAGCGGAGTCTGTAACCTGAAGTGTATGTAACCCGAGGTACCACTGTACATTATTAGAAATTGAGGCTAGAGATTGAGACAGGCAGCCCAACACTAGTGAACTCTTCTTTTTTCTCTTTTGGTTCATCAGAGCCTGTGGAATCAGAAGCTTAGGAAAACCGTCCGTCTTGTCACAAAATTTTGATTAGCCAATAGAAAATGTTAGCTGCCTGCTTCAGGAAGCATGCTTAAGTCCGACACTGAACTTTAGTGAAATGAAGACGTACCAGAGTCAGAAGCTATGGAATGTGTGGAGACTGTGGCAGAAGATCGTGAAACCTTAGAAGACTTAGCCAATCCACACACAGAAGTCACGGCGGAAAAAAAGCTAATGTTACGCATTGTTTCCAGAGGGTGGTAAAAAGTCAAGCTGAACAATATAGCCAGGTCTGCCTAGTACATTTTTCACTATGAACACAACACTGTATGTTGTTCTCTGACTGTCAATGCCAGATCCACTGTACTTTTTGAGTGTTGCCATAAGCACA
Organism: Podarcis bocagei; assembly: GCF_964188305.1. Classification (NCBI taxonomy): domain Eukaryota; kingdom Metazoa; phylum Chordata; class Lepidosauria; order Squamata; family Lacertidae; genus Podarcis; species Podarcis bocagei. Next base: position 16,679,251 of record NC_138136.1, on the reverse strand, counting down.
CCAGCAGGAAAGAGAGGGGGAACTATTTTGTAGCAGCAAAATACAACGGCATCACCGCACGAAGAAAAATAAAAATGGAAGAAAACTCCTTAGCTAACCCAGAACTGGGGGAGGGGGGAACTAGCAGGAGGAAAACTCTTGGGGAAGGTCCTGGGAAATAACAAACAGTTTTTTTCTACCTGAAAAGCCTAACAAATTTATGACAGGGTTCTTCTACGTTCTGCTGCAATAGCCTAACATGGCTTCTGGTGAGAAAATTGTCACCAGGGAGGCTGATTTTGCAGAGGTCAGAAGAGAACTCAGAGCTAAGTCAATACCCTTGTCCTTGGAGGAGGCGGCAGGAATGTCAACCTGCTCACTGGAGCCACTTTGGGAGCTGCACAGCAAACCAGCAGAAAGAAGTGATCAAACTTTGCCTGGATTTTGTGCCATGTTTTAAGCCCAGGGGAGTTGACTTTAATTATTTCTCTATTTACGGATCAAAACTTTCCTGTGCTGCCCTTCGTTGGATTCCAGGGCGCTGCAAACAACAACATATTATAAAACAGATCTTCACAATAAAAACAACAAACAACCAAGAACATTAAAACCCTTAAAGGCAGGCTAGGATTGCAGCAGGTTAAAATGTCAGTGCTTGTTTATTTACTGTTACATTTGTATCCTGCCTTTCTTCCCAAAGGCGCCCAGGGCAGCAAACATCAAAATGTTAATATGATACAATTTACAGCAAAATAAAAACTTACTTAAAATGCTTTTTTAAAACAACAACAAAAAAACCAACATGTAGAACATCTAAATACTTTAGAAAGCAGTAATAATGCCTGGGGAACTAAAAATGCTTTTTCCTGGTGCCCAAAAGGATGCAATGTCTGTCTGGGAAGGGGGTTCCAGATTTGGGGCACCATTCTTGAAAAGTTTCCCCTTTTTGTACAGTCATACCTTGGGTTGCGAATGTAATCCGTGCGGGAGGCATGTTCGCAACCCGCAGCGCCGCTTCTGCGCATGTGTGTGACATCATCTTGCGCTTCTGCGCATGCGCCGAAACCCGGAAGTAACCCGTTCTGGTACTTCCGGGTTCGGCTTGGTCCGCAACCCGAAAACGCGCAACCTGCAGCGTTCGTAACCCAATGTATGGCTGTAGTTGAACAGCACACCATTGATAAACATGGTATGTAGCAAAGAGCTTCAGGAGATCTTTTAATTAATCCTTTAAAAATGGATTGCATACAAAGGAGCACCCAGATTAGGCATGTTCAACCTCTAATGCAGAGGTTGCAAACATGGCACCTTCGGGTTCACATGTGCCTACACAGCCCTTCCTTGGCACCCACAGGGTTCCCCCCTCCCTGCCTTGACTGAAGAGGCTTAAATTAAGCATTCTAATATAGCCGCCCCCAAAAGTGCCATACTAAAGTACTAAGTTGCTTCACTTGAGAGCCAGTGTGGTGTAGTGGTTAAGAGCAGTAGTCTCGTAATCTGGGGAACCGGGTTCGCGTCCCCATTCCTCCACATGCAGCTGCTGGGTGACCTTGGGCCAGTCCCACTTCTTTGAAGTCTCTCAGCCCCACTCACCTCACAGAGTGTTTGTTGTGGGGGAGGAAGGGAAAGGAGAATGTTAGTCGCTTTGAGACTCCTTAAAGGGAGTGAAAGGTGGGACATCAAATCCAAACTCCTCTTCTTCTTCTTCTTCTTCTTCTTCTTCTTCTTCTTCTTCTTCTTCTTCACCACTGTGTAGGCTATCCTTTATTGACTGCGTTATGAAAAAATGCTTAACATTTGCATAGCACGTTCCAAGTGCTCAGAAGCACATCACACAATTATTTCAGCAATCCTTTCAACAAGCTGCGCTAAGTTACATCAATATTATTACTCTGGTATTGCATATGGGGGGCTGAGGCAGAGCGGCGGCGTCATGCACAAAGGCCACCAAGCGAATGCTTGACAAAGGTGAGGTTTGAATGAATCGATTTTCCAACTCATGCTGCACACGCTTTCTGAGGTTTCCCTTTCCAGGGTTTTTCTTCCAGCAAGTGTTCAGGCCTTAATTAAAGAGCACGGGTGGGGGTGGGGAGCACTTATTCAATTACTGCTACTACACTTTAGCATCCACTTTGTGAGGAGAAAGATGTGCTAGGAGCTCATATTAGAAACTGAGATTGCCAGCATGCAACAACCATGGCTTTTTGGCCGCCGCCGGCCGCCAACCGCATTTTAATAATTCCTCTTTCTAAAAGGAGGGAAGCAAAAGCGCTTTACTAATTGTTTAGAAAATTACAGATCAAAGCATTAGTTAAATAACACTGGAAACACCCTAATAACAGTCTGTTCTTAAGACCAAAATGGCCTATCTTGCCTTTCAACTGAAGCAGAAACCACCCAAATTCAGAAAGACACTTTTGACACTGGACAAAAAAATATACTATATTTTTTATTTATTTAAAGTAAGCATGTTTGAGTACTCTGCTTTCATGTCACTTTGTTTGAAGGGCGCTACTTGGTTCAGTGTTTTACATCATAGTCCCACCCCCCACTTTCCCACAGTAGAATTATTGCCTTCTATACAAGAAAGCAGGGACGCGGGTGGCGCTGTGGTCTAAACCACAGAGCCTAGGACTTGCTAATCAGAAGGTCGGCAGTTCGAATCCCCGCGACAGGGTGAGCTCCCTTTGCTCGGTCCCTGCTCCTGCCCACCTAGCAGTTTGAAAGCACCTCAAAGTGCAAGTAGATAAATAGGTACCGCTCCCGCGGGAAGGTAAATGGCCTTTCCGTGCGCTGCTCTGGTTTGCCAGAAGCGGCTTAGTCATGCTGGCCACATGACCCGGAAACTGTATGCTGGCTCCCTCAGCCAATAAAGCGAGATGAGCGCTGCAATCCCAGAGTCGTCTGCGACTGGACCTAATGGTCAGGGGTCCCTTTACCTTTTATACAAGAAAGCAGAGGGATTCCATATTCTCCTCTGGAAAGAAATACATGCATCAGTCCCATGTATCTTCCACATTATTTGATGTTTAAGCACGCAGAACAACAACAAAAGGAGAAACAACGGGCAAGATGGATTTCAGTATTTTAAAATTGCAAATGGTCTAAGATAAAAAGAAACAAAAATGCTGACGCCATTCTTCCCTGTGCTTTCAGGTGCTCAGCTGTTGAAGTACGGGTGCCTTCATGAATAAACAGAAAAAAACTGGCTATGAATTTAGCTTTCCAAAGAGGGAAGAACAAGGAGAAAAAGGGATTTATCACGGAAAACACCAAAATTGGGCTTGATTCCAAACGGGAACAAATCAAAAACCTGCAATCATCAGATAACAGTGAAATTTCAGGCCTGCACCAATACTATGTGTGATGAGCAGCAACAGCCTCCCTTCTGGTAATTTGCCAATAGAGGAGAGGCTCATATTGCACATAGCCTTGCAGACTGCATCCTGGGTAGGCAAACTAAGGCCCGGCGGCCGGATCCAGCCCAATCGCCTTCTAAATCCGGCCTGAGGAGGGTCCAGGAATCAGTGTGTTTTTACATGTGTAGAATGTGTCCTTTTATTTAAAATGCATCTCTGGGTTATTTGTTGGGCATAGGAATTTGTTCTCTCTCTCTCTCTCTCTCTCTCTCTCTCTCTCTCTCTCTCTCTATAGTCCGTCTGCCCCCCCCCAAGGTCCAAGGGACAGTGGACCAGCCCCCTGCTGAAAAAGTCTGCTGACCCCTGAGCTACATAGAACAGCAAAGTTGTTCTCTGCACATTGCTGCAGCTACTCTAAAGGGCACTATCCATAGTTCTCTATTCAGCATGAGCCTCACATAGCACTGTGGCTTGCCTTTTTTACACTGGCAATTGTTGCCAAAACGGAGGCGAACGTTTTCACTCTGTTCATGCATGCCCCAAAGGTTTTCTGAAATGTAGGAGAGGTCTTGTAGCTGGAGCTCAAATGTCTGGCAAAATGAGTCCTTCTGTGTTTAGTGTCCCAATTAATTTCTAAACTTTCAGATGTGATGGTTTTACATCGCCCGGCTGCCCCCAGTGTTCAGCTTCCAATCAAAGCTGTGCATTTGGTTGGATATACCAGCACACTAATTTCAAAGTTTCTGAAAGCAGCACAGGGACATTTTCATTTCCTGCTTTTTTCCATGAGGAAACAGCGAAACAGCATCAGGTGATATGCTTAAACTCATCAGGTCGCACATTCAAACCTATGTTTAAGATAATTTGGGGCCTGAACTAACTTCCTTTAGGGAGGGAGGTAGTTATTAGGACAAGGCTGGCACAGCAACACATAACTTTTTGTTTTTGTTTTTAAAAAACAAGCAGCTTAAAATGTGTTTTGTGTAGACCAGGCATAGGCAAATTCCGGCCCTCCAGATGTTTGGGACTACAATTCCCATCATCCCTAGCTAACAGGACCAGTGGTCAGGGATGATGGGAATTGGAGTCCGAAATATCTGGAGGGCCGGAGTTTGCCTATGCCTGGTGTAGACCAAACCTTCCTCACTGCCTTCTAAAAGGTATTTTAAGCCCGTGCTTCCTCCTGCTTGGTAAAACCAATGGAAGAACTCAGTGGGAAGAACGTATGTAAACTACAAGTAAATAAACCTCAAAGTGCATTTGGTGATTACTCCCCCACTGCTTTCTATGGTTATAAAAGGCCACCAGGTGTGAACGATGGCAAATTGTCCAACAACAGATAATGAAACATTTAAGAGGAAGAAGGGGATGGATGCAGAGGAGCAGGAGAGGGGAGAAAGAAAAAATGCTTTGTGTCAGGCTGAGGATATCAAAATGCAGTGGGATCAGACAGACAGATGAGCACAACCTCCCCAAAGCTATTGCTGATCCATGTATCTCGTTGGGACTGAATAGCAGAGCCTCGTATAAATTATGATGCTTTATTTAAAGTCAAAGCATTTTATTTCCTTTTGCGCCAGCTCTGGGGTCTTTTTCATCTCTAGCTACCAGACCCAAGAGAGAACACATTCCTATAGCTCTGTTGGCAGCCAGCTGTGGCCTCTGTAAATCATAAACCCTCTTAACCAGCCGTTCTTTACAAAGGCCAACTGCAGTTACTAGACATGATCACTCCTTTATTATTCCACTCAATGGAATTTAAAACAGCAATTTAAAACAGCAGCTGAAAAATAGTGAAAGTCACTGAACTGCATTTTTCCAATATGCAAGTGTGCATTAAATTTCACGTACCGTTTAAAGACTGCATTGTCTTCACTTTGTTAGGGATGGAAAAATACCTAAGCCAGATGTACCCATCACAAATGAGGAATAGCATTCAAAATAGGATTGGTTTGTTTTTTTTTCAAAAAAGCATCCTTAATAAATGTGTACATCAGTCAATAGATTTCATCTTAATAACTGCCATGCAATCAGCTTTTTCTGCCAATGACTCAAAAGCTACACAAATGAAATGCCTTACTGAGATAGCTAAAACTGCCAACGTTTAATTCTTACTTTTGGGCTGTCATCAGTTAAACATTCATTACAGTAACACTCTGTGGAACGCCGCATGTGCACTGAAGATTATGTATTTATATTTTGTTAATCTCTCCCAGTGTTCAGGATTAGAGATTCAGACCACAATACATATTTATCTGTTTTTTTAAAATATTGTGTTTATCTTTTATAACAGCTGATAACAAAGCCTCCCTTCAGCTGTGTCTGCAACAGCAAGTGAGCTACTTGCACCTGTCTTGTGGTCTACATCAGTGACTAAGCCACACGGGTGTGGATGTTTGTGTGGGAAAGAACCACATCACTAAGTTCAGCCATGTGGCAGCAACATTCACAAGTCACCCACAGTATGTGACCCACCTGCTAATCGCAGGGGTCAGCAAACTTTTTCAGCAGGGGGCCAGTCCACTGTCCCTCAGACCTTGTGGGAGGCCGGACTATATTTTGGAAAAAAACAAACAAAAAACAAACAAAGAACAAAATCCTATGCCCCACAAATAACCCAGAGATGCATTTTAAATAAAAACACACATTCTACTCATGTAAAAACATGCTGATTCCCAGACCGTTCAGGGGTCGGATTTAGAAGGCAGTTGGGCCGGATCTGGCCCCCGGGCCTTAGTTTGCCTACCCATGTGCTAATGCAACAGCAGCTACACGTGAAGGAGACCCGTATGTGTACTGAGAATCTGCAGTTCTGTTTACTGACAGGCAGGGCATTACATCGCTGAAGAGAGTGTTTCCTTTTGTTCGCTGAATGTACAGTCCTTCTATATCTATATCAACAGCTTTGGTTGGCTTGTTAAGCAACAATACATTCTTCATTGCGGATCCAGAGTATCTGTTAAATAGGTACACCATTCCTTTCTGCTAGATTATCTGTAGTGTTTCCCTTCCAAAGATGCTTTATTTAAAATGAACGGCTCCTAGGCTAGGGACACTGTCTCTGTAAACAAGCACAAGGAAGGGAAAATAATAGCATTCTATACCAGAACAAAGGTTAAAACAGCCTTGCTTTGTATTTACTGAAAGGAGGTGGCTAGAGAGCAGTTTCCTGTTTGCCTTATAAATAAACCTGATCAAGTGTCATCAGCTTACTATACTTACAAGTGATTGCTGATCCATGGCCATTTGATGGACCTTTGTGGACAATTAATTTGCTGATGAAGACTTATCATTGAAACCGTTCAATATCCTGCAAGAACTGTACTGTTTGCTGCTGTGCTTGGGGCACCCTATTTCTACATTTGGGGCACCCATCACCTCACGTTTACAGGATATTGACTTTGGAAAGGCGTTCTTGCCTCCATCTTAGTGATCTTCAATAGTGACATCACTCTTTCCATTCCTGTTTGTGGAACATTGAATTGATGTTTATTAGTTTGTGACTCCACACACATATTGTATATCTTCTGTTTATGTATTTTGACACAGGATAGTGCTATAAAAAATATTGCCACTATATTATTAGCCGACGTGTTGCTCGTTCCAGGAAAGTGAAGCAGGTAAGGTATCTGATAAGTTGCTTTTTCCATGAGAGGGTGATAGAGTGAGAAAATGCACCAGCAACTTCAGAAAGTAATTTTATATATTTCCTCTTTACCCGACTAAGATTACATAACAGCATTTTTTTACACCCCACCGCCAGTACACTGTGCACTGATTGTTTTGCTTACCGTGTTTATTACCAACAGTCTGTCATTTGCTTTCCTTGACCTGCCACGATCCACAGAGCCACTACATTTTCCTTTCACTTGTATACAATTGTACAACGACACTGTGACCTCAGAAGATTGGTGCCCAAACTGCTTTAAACGCTAAGGGCAGGCCATTGATACCTCAATTTTGTTTTTTTTACATCTCTTTTTTCTTTTTGCACCCAAATAAAGTCGACTACAAATTGCGCCAGCTAAGGCTTTTCCTTAACACAAATCTCTGTTCAAAATATCACTATCAACACAAAGTGCGTCGACTTGTTTCACTCCGGGAGTACATGCACAAATTCATCTGAATTATCGACTGCACTTTAGCCTCATCTGAAGCGTTGGCCCCTTCGTCTGATAAGTGATGACCCCGAGTGGCACATAAAACCCTCTCCAAAGAGGCAGGAACATTATTGCTTTGCGCTGGGGACTGCAGCGTGAAAGCCAATCAATCACGTTTCTTGACAGCTTTTACAGCCTCCTCGCATTAGGCCCGAGTCAGACTCCACAGCACCTATTGTTCACATTCTTCTTTGCTTTGCTCTGACGAATTTAGGGAAAGTCCAGGGATTCATCATACACAATAAAGAAAGCGCATTATAAGCAGCTCTTACAGCCTGCCTCTAATCTATACAACAATGCACCAAAATCTTTTCTTCTTGAATGTTAGAAAAGTAGAAGAGACATAGCAATATTTCGCCTCTTGATCAAATTTCTGTACAAATAACTAGCTGGACATCAGGACCGTACTGTTAAATCCTTACTACGATTCATTCGCTTTTAAAATTTTGCTACAATTACTCTGAATGAATTTTCCAAAGCTGTTTACATGAAAAATATGCAATGATGAAGCACAATATAACAACCACACAAAATTATAAATATACTGCAGAATTAAAAATAAGCAACACCAGTAAGGCTAGCAGACTGTTTACTGGAATACAAACATCTTCAAATGCCATCTAAAAGCAGGCAGAGGGAGAGCTTACTGGACTTTCCTGGGAAGCAAATTCTACAATTGTGGTGCCACAACTGAGGCAAAAACATCCCTGGTACCCACTAATTGGATCTTAAAGAATGATGGGCCAGAGAACAGGGCTTCTGATACTGATCTTCAGGCTCATAAAGAGAAACACAACACTTAAGAGAACCATTTAGGGCCTTTAAGGGTATTACCTGCACTTTAAATTGAGCTTGGAAACAAATTGGCAACCCAAGCATGGGTCTAATGCAGACTGACTGCTTCACTCCAATCTGTATTCTGGTGTCTTCGTTTTGTACCAACTGTAGTTCCTGATTCTAATTCTTGTAAAAGACCTATCCCACACCACCAAAGGAATATGCACAAAAACAAGGCTGAGATGCTATCAAATGTGTATCTTCAACAATATGTCGTGACTGTACTCTACTGTCCACAGAATACGTGTATTTGACACTGAACTCCCAACATCAAATTTGCCTCAGAAATGAGCTCAGATTTTCTGTTGGAAAATAGCAAGTCTCTAGCCCATGTCTCAAATTATGTCAACAACGGCTGCTGTAGCTCCAGATACCAAAAGATGTCATAGTGAGGGGTTTGAAAGTTATTGAAGAGACTTTCTACAATCCTTCAAGTCTATTTTCCTGGCTGCCAATCTCTGCCCTCCCGTTCCTTTCCCCCCCAATAACAATCACCCTTCCTTACCAGCCTTGTATCACAGAAGTCCTTTCTAAAGCATTCTTTACTCCACAAAACCCAAATAATGAAACAGTAAGTTTTTCAGAGAAAACAAATGGTCAGGGTCTCCCTCAGAAGGTAGTGGATTCTCCTTCGTTGGAGGTTTTTAAGCAGAGGTTGGATGGCCATCTGTCATGGATGCTTGCATTGCAGGGGGTTGGACTAGATGACCCTTGGGGTCACTTCCAAGGCTACAATTCTTTGATTCTATGCTGTGTGTGTGCATGTACTTTCCCTCCCTTTTTGTTGTTGACCCTCCCTGCTTTTGTCTCTCTGACACCATGGTCAACGAGAGGAATTAAGAGCTCCTTCTGGTGGAAACAGGTGGCGCTGTGGGTTAAACCACAGAGCCTAGGGCTGGCCGATCAGAAGGTCGGCGGTTCGATTCCCCGTGACGAGGTGAGCTCCCATTGCTCGGTCCCTGCTCCTGCCAACCTAGCAGTTTGAAAGCACGTCAAAGTGCAAGTAGATAAATAAGTACCGCTCCGGCAGGAAGGTAAACGGCATTTCCGTGCCTGCTCTGGCACCGCCAAACACTTTCCCCAGGGTAGGATTGCTGACTTCCCTCCACCCCCTGGATTCAAGAAGCCCTTTTTTATTTTTATGTTTTTCAGCCAAGGGCATAAAGTTGAATTTGCAGAAGTTTAGTATGTGTAAGTTGCAAGTCAACTGTATCCACCAGTACTGAAGGTGTAAGCCCATGTGCTTACTAATAAAATATTTGTGTCTGAAATTCAGCTTTAATTTATTCTATGTTTGTGTGTGTGTGTGTGTGTGTGTGTGTGGCTTCCCATTGCCAGAAGTCCCAAAGTGATTTACAGGGTCAATACCATACAAAATATAAAATGCTCTGTCTATAGAAGATATTGAGTCCTAACTATGAGTAAATATTAAGACAGCTAAGAACTTCTGCATTACTCAGGAGTGCTCTGACCAACTGAGATTTGATTGATCTCAGATCCTTGGCAAATTAAAATTTAAGATGGGCACCTAACTGAATTCCAAATCTGGAATATGAAAAAAAAAAGCAAGGGGATTTTATTCCTGTTCCGAAATAAAACCTATTGATCATCTGGTCAGAAATCAGATGCAGCTATTGCAAAAATCAATTACCCTGGAGTTTGACGGAAAAATAAGCAAAAAAAACCCCGAATTATTCAGTATAAGAAACTTCCGCCCAGCATTGAAAAGGTTCCAGAAGGATCTCTCCAAACTAGGTGAAATGGCACTGACATTATAGATAAGTGCATGGAAGAATACCTAGCTTCAAATACATATAGATAGGATTCTGAATATAATCAAAAAAGAGATTTTTGGGATTGTGTTAGCCTGCTCTATGAAAATGCTAATTTGTGTGTGGCAGTGCATAAAAGTGGAAAATTCTGTGCTAGGGATTATTAGGAAATGGGTGAATATGAATGGCCAGAATATGAATGTATTTCTGTAGATCTATGGTGTGACTACATCTGGAAGGCAGTGTACAGTTCTGACTCTCAAAAAGGATCTCAGAGACAAAGCATAGGGAGCTGGTTTGGTAATAAATAAGCTTGGTCCGTTGAACTCAGTACAGTGGTACCTCAGGTTACATGCACTTCAGGTTACAGATGCTTCAAGTTACAGACTCCACTAACCCAGAAATAGTACCTCGGGTTAAGAACTTTGCTTCAGGATGAGAACAGAAATTGTGCAGTGGCGGCACAGCGGCAGTGGGAGACCCCATTAGCTAAAGTGGTGCTTCAGGTTAAGAACAGTTTCAGGTTAAGAACGGACCTCTGGAACGAATTAAGTTCTTAACCCGAGGTACCACTGTATTGTCCTCAGTGGCTAGCAGTGATTCTCCTAGATTTCAGCAGGAATCTTTTCCACACCTATCTAGATATGTCAGGTACTGAACCTGGAACCTTCTACAGAAAAAGGAACCAAAATTTCCATGTTCCAATCTGATGCCAGATGTCATGCAGAAGATGACCAGGCAGGAGGTGAGTCTGGAGTCTAAGGGCTGGAGACAAGAGCTGGTGTCAAGAGATGGAGGTGATGCTGGACATTCGCAGGGAAACCAAAATGCTTGTTTACAAAGCTATAGTACTATCAACCTTACTGTATGCTTGTGAAACGTAGACCACTTATAAACGCCATCTCCAACTCCTCGAAAGATTCCATCAACGGTGTCTCCGAAAATTTTTACACATCACTTGGGAAGACAGGCGAGCTAATGCCAGTGTACTGGAAGAAGCAAAGATCACCAGTGTTGAAGCAATGATTCTTCAACATCAACTTCGTTGGACTGGTCATGTTGTGTGGATGCCTGATTATCGTCTTCCAAAGCAACTACTCTACTGCCAACTTAAAAATGGAAAGCTTAATGTTGGTGGGCAACAAAAGAGATTCAAGGCTCTCTCAAGGCAATTCTTTAAAAAATGTAGTATAAACACCGACAACTGGGAAACACTGGCCTGCGAGCGCTCCAGTTGGAGAACAGCCTTGAACAAAGGTGCCGTGGGCTTTGAAGACACTCAAACTCAGGACGAAAGGGAGAAACACGCTAAGAGGAAGGCACGTTTGGCAAACCCTCCCCATGATCAACTCACACCAGGAAACCTATGTCCCCACTGTGGAAGGACGTGTGGATCCAGAATTGGCCTCCACAGTCACTTATGGACTCACTTTTAAAACAGTGTTTATGGAAGACAATCTTACTCTGCTATGAGTGATCGTCAAAGAAGCTGGAGAAAGACGTTTTGGTTCTACCAACACCAAAATAACTATGGCATGGAGTGATTCGCCTGTCAAGAGAAGTTTAGTGTCTGGGACTATTTAGTTTAAAGAAAAGGAGAGTAAGAGGTGACATTAGAAGAGTTTATAAAATTAGGCATGGCACGCAGAAGGTGGATGGGAAAATATTTTTCTCCCTCTGTCATGACACTAGAATTCATGGACCTTCAATAAAACTGAGCAGTGGAAGATTTAGGACAGATAAAAGTACTTCTTCACACAGCACATAGTTAAACTGTGGAACATGGTCCCAAAGGAGGGAGTGACAGCTACCATCCTAGATGGCTTTAAAAGAGAATTAGACCAATCAATGCAGCACAAGGCTATTTATGGCTACTAGGCATGGGAGTTAATCTCTCTGCCTCCATTGTCCATGCTGACTGGAGATTATGGGAGTGAGGAGTTCCTTCTCCACCCTTGTTATAAGGAAATGCTAAAGCATTTAGGATTTTTAGCTGGGGGGATGACAAAAAGAGCGGGGAGATGAAAGGGGCTTATAAAATTATGTTATATGTAGAGAAAGCGGAACGAGATAATTTTCTTCATACCGGCACATGTATGGGCTCATATGTCTACAGTTTTATGTTTTGATCAAGCCTACCATATCAAGACCACACTGAACAGTTTTCCCATCCTTTGTCGTAAGTTGTTTTCAAGATTGGTGTGGTTCACAAGCAGCATTCTTAGTCCAATGAGAACATTACATAAAAACTAGGGCGATAATATTCCCACAATATTTCTCTTTTCCAAAGTCAAGGTCCAACTCTTTTGGGAAGCACTGCAAACTCTTTTTTGTCGCACCAAACTTCAAATGGATTTAATTCTCAGTAGACCACGCGGGTAAGTAATTAGTTATCTTTGTCAAGTATACATTGCCGATGAACAGTACCTCCACTTTATCATAGAAAGGAAACAAAACAAATTAGTAAAAAACCAAACAAAACCACAAAGGAGGAGGAGCTCACACAAACATGCCACAGGGGAAAATAGGTTGTTGCATCAGTGATAATTTCCCAGGTAACTAATAAGCACTTGATGAAGCAAATACGTAGTACCAAAAGGCTGAGAAAATTGCTACAGGAAAAGAGCAAGGAGAAACTGGCAGGACACAGTTGTCTCTTACCTCATGTCTAGCTACTAACCACATCAGCTCCAGACAGACTGCCTCATCCTCAGCTCCTTGCAATTTAATGAACAGTCATACCCAACAAATCTCCTTGCAACAGCTTGACAGTGGTGATTGTCTTAGATGCAGGGCCCAAAAGAGAGATTTGGCATTGCTTAAATAAGTTTTACAGATGTAATAGATAAAGGCAATAAAGAAAACAAGGTTTCTATAAAACAAATGCAACAGAGCATAAAGCTGTTCCACCAAAATATGTGCGCTGGTGCACACTCATGTGTGCTTGTGTGCACTAAAGGGAAATGCAAAATGAAAGACAGTAAGCATGAAACAAAAGTCTCTTTTGCCTTTCAGGGTACATAAATTTTATTTGCAGAATGTAAATCTTACACCTATGCTCTTCAATCTGCTTGTGTCGTTATCCAAAATTGATTTCAAGGAGATTTACTCAGAAATGCAGATCCCATCCAGCTTATTTATTTATTGGAAAGTAGATTTTTCACAGTACGGCATTCAAGGGCCTCTGATTTGTTTATAGGGTCTTTTGCAACCTTCGCTTATATCAAGTTTCCACTTACGACTGTAATACTACGGGGCCAGGATCCTGGGAGTAAGCTCCATTGAACTTAATGGGACGTTCTTCCAAGTAAACATTTCTAGAATTGCGCCGTCTATTATACATATTGGCCTAGTTTGCACATCACAAATTGAATCAGTTTAAATCAAACTACGTTTTAGTACGAACAAGCAGTGTGCTGGTGCATGCTGCTCAAAAGATTGTGCTCCTTTCTTCAATCTGTATTGTTTCCTTCCTGGTACATCGAAGGAAGGAGCCAGTGAGAGCACCAAAGGCACTATGGAGCGAAAGGAACTGGCACGTTGCTCAAACACTTGAAATCACAGTTTAAATTAAACTATGGTTTAAATTAACCACAGTTAAATTAACCAACCCAGTCAGATGGACAGCATATAAATGTATTGTTGTTATACTGCACTCTGGTAAGGCAGCAATATGAAAATATTACTGGGAATATATGTATATAACAACATTGATGATGGGTTTTATCTCTTAAAATTGTATGTTCTTGATAAGATTTCTTGTTTTTACTCTCTCTCTATTCTTTCTCTTCTTTTCTTCTTTCTCTTTCTTCTTTTCTTTTTCTTTGGTGTAGATCTTTTCATTATAACAGAACAGTGTATTTTCATTATGTGTAATTTTTAATGTGTAAATAAAGATTTTTTTAAAAAAAGAAAATAGCAAATGCAGCAGCAAACAAGATGAAATCAGGAGGAAAGGAACAGTGGCCAACTTTGTGTCCTCGGGATAATGTTGGACTCATAGACATAGCTAAATACCCCTATTTATGGGGTATTTTTACCCGTGATTTCCCAAGAAAACTTTGATTTGAACAACTTTGATTTCCTAAAAAAAGTTCCTCAACCATTGCCTGCCCCCCCCCCAATAAAAATACTGGCTACGCCCATGGTTGACCTACAAGTCTAATCAGCTGCAGCCAGCAGGGCCAAGGGTCTGGGATGATGGTTTTCAAACATCTGGAGACTTCATATTGGCTACCCGAGACCTTTAGAGTGCCATTGCCAAGAGTTTTCAATCCAGGCAAAAACTGCTGCAGACGTCAACATTTCTACAAACTTCAAATGAGGGCATTTTCCCCCATCTATTTATTTGCTGCCTTGCAACGGTGTACACCCTAAAAGGAAGGGATCCTGTAACCTTTCCTTGAGGTTTGCATCCTGGAATTCCGAAAGCATTTGACCCCTGTGAGTATCTTAAGAGCAGTACATTGTGTTTTAAGGGCAACGGGTAATGATTCACAGGCCTGTTCACGCTATGGGCAAAGGTGAAGCAAGCAAGACCTACAAGTCTCCATTTCCTCGGTCACATCGTTTACATTTGAAGCACACAGCTTCCCTCAAAGAATCCTGGAAACTGTTTAACTCCACTCAGAGCTGCAATTCACAGCACCCTTAACAAACTAGCTTCCAGCATTATTCCAGGAAAGTCCCATCATTTTAAGTGACGTGTGGTTGTGACCCAAGGCACAAAGGCCCCACCATTGCATAGCATGCCTTGTTTGATGGAAGGGGCTTTTGCAATTGTGGGGCAGGCATCAAGAATACTTCTCCCACATACCTTTACTCTTCCAAGTGGGTGCGTGTTCTCCAAGAAGGCAGCTGTCAAAATAAGCCGGGCATCCTGGGAATCTGTGGATTTTATCTCATGTATTTAGGGATGTATTTCTGCAATCTGTGGATTGATGCACAGCCCAATCCACAGCCTAATTACTAAAGCCACTATAGGTCCTGATACAGTGGTACCTCGGGTTACAGACGCTTCAGGTTACAGACGCTTCAGGTTACAGACTCCATTAACCCAGAAATAGTACCTCGGGTTAAGAACTTTGCTTCAGGATGAGAACAGAAATTCTGACAGCGTGAGGCCCCATTTGCTAAAGTGGTGCTTCAGGTTAAGAACAGTTTTAGGTTAAGAACAGACCTCCAGAACGATTTAAGTTCTTAACCTGAGGTACCACTGTTTTATGTTTATAGATGGGGCGTGGGGCTTTTTGTTTGGTAAACACTTCTCTAAATGTGACCTAAACGTTCTTTTATTTGTATATCAGTTTGACATGAACAAATATCAAACACAGAATCTCCCTTTTTTCAACATCTTGAAAAGCATAATGAGGATTTGCCTGCCTATTGCCACCCGTTACAAAAATAGCAGAACATTTCATTGAACATACAACCCTACTGAACACAATTCCTACACATAAACTGGCCTCTGAAATAACTCACTGAATATTGTTTATTTCCCTGCTCTGCATATCTTCGCTTCCATCTCATACTGACTCAACCATGCTGGTATACATATATACACTGCTCTGAACTCGTTGGAAGAAATGTGTGATTGAGCAATAATGAAATTAACAAATGAAGGTGGCAGTGGGAGAGGTCGATATTGTGTACACAGTATTTTCAAAAGGAAAGTTCTTTCAGTGTATTTAATTTATTTATTTTTGCCTGAACAAGGAAAGCTGTTTTTGAGAGAAGCAAGCCTTCAGAGAATACTTTTGCCTCAACTGCAGATCCCCTAATTCTTTAGTTATTTTCCCTGACCATTCCCAAACCTGGTGCCCTCCAGAGTCCAGATATTTTGGATTACAACTCCCATTGTCACTAACCATTGGTCAAGCTGGCTTGAGCCAATGGGGGTCAAGCTAACGTGAAGCAGAAATTTCCTCAAGGTCTAGGCCAGTGCACAACATCATTCATGCTTTACTGTTTTCTTTCATATATTCATTCTGTAAAGGTAAAGGACCCCTGACAGTTAAGTCCAGTCGCAAACAACTCTGGAGTTGCGGCACTCATCTCACTTTACTGGCTGAGGGAGCCGGCGTTTGTCTGCAGACAGTTTTTCCAGGTCATGTGGCCAGCATGACTACACTGCTTCTGGCGAAACCAGAGCAGTGCCCGGAAACGCTGTTTACCTTCCCACCGGAGTGGTACCTATTTATCTACTTGTAGTTTGACGTGCTTTCGAACGGCTAGGTTGGCAGGAGCAGGGACCGAACAACAGGAGCTCACCCTGTCGCAGGGATTCGAACCGCCGACCTTCCAATTGGCAAGCCCTTTAAATCCAGACATACAAACAACTCAGAAACACAGAATGTAATTACAAAAATTAATTCCTATCAAGCAATATATATCCACAGTGTGAATAAAGAAAATTTGTCCATGCATCTGTCATGCAAGCTACCCGCTGTGAGTCGACTCTATGAACTGCATCTGTCAATTTATCCATTTCACCAATGTCCAAACATTTTAATAACAATTCCTCAAAAAGGGCAAAACTATTATAGTGTTTCTAATGTCTAGCCTATCTCCTTATGCCAGAAATCATTAAGTTAATTTTCAGACACTTTTGAACTGTGGGAATGTAATCCTGAATAATATCAGTAAAGGATCTAACCCAAATGTATGCCCAGTAATTTGTAAAATTATATCCAACAATTGCCTCCAATAATTTCTGTGGACTGACATACACAGAGGCTTAGAAGGTAGAGGTAATTTTAATCTGTTGTGGTTTTTACTTCTGTATGTATTTAAATACAGTTGTGATTTTCTTTCAAATTGTTCTTTAGTTTTTACAATCAAGCCGTGTATAAATTTTATGAAATAAATAAGTAATACCCAACAGATATGAAAAACTAGGCCCCAGGGGCAAGACACTTCCAACACTTAAATCTTGTAAATGAAAATGTTTCTATTAAGTTGTGCAGTTGCTATGTACATTGGAATAACAGAACTTTATCTCCTGCTCTGTTGATTTTGCCCTTTTCTGATTAACTATTAAATTCTTATATGTACACCCATTCTGAAGTCTTATCAGCTATCTTTTAGAGCCAGAGTGGGTGGCCACTTTGAACTACTCATTATTAATCTCGCTCTATAAAAGGGTGGGACACAGGAAATTCAAAGATGATTTCTAGTTCAGACAGAGCTCAGTACTTCTATGGATTGCACAGACCTAACAGAGTCTGGTGGCCAATATTCTATGCCCTCAATATTGGCTTTGGAGAATAGACTTTCAACTTCCAGCCCTGTCACCGAGAAAGCTTGAAACTTGCCCTTTTTATTACGTTTTCCTATCCAGCCAATGATCAAAGTCCACACTGAGTTTCCACAATGCTTTGGTAACAGATGCCAGACCATTCTCTGTATGTTTATACAGTCGTACCTTGGTTTTTGAACAAACGTTTTGGCTCCCGAACACCACAAACTTCCTGCAGCCAATCAGAAGTCGTGCTTTGGTTTCCAAACGTTTTGGAAGTCGAATGGACTTCCGGAACAGATTCTGTTTGACTTCCAAGGTATGACTGTAGTCCCAACAAGTTCAGCGGAACTTACTTCCGCATAAAAATATGTAGGAATATGTATTAAATTTTTTTAAAAATTTACTTAATCTGTTTGACGACTGTAATTTTTTTCTAATTGTTTGTGTATGCAACATAATTCAATAAAAAGGACAAAAAGAAAAAAAGAAAAGTAGGAATGAAGGCTAAATGTGCTGCACATAGGCGCAAGGTACATTTTAAATGGTAGCAGTACATATCACATCGTATGAGTGCAGAACTAGGCAGATGACTAGGTGACTCGCCTAATGTCGTACTTTCTTGTAGTCTAAACCATTTAAAATGTAATTTCTCATCCTGAAGCAAAGTTCTTAACCTGAAGCACTATTTCTGGGTTAGCGGAGTCTGTAACCTGAAGCGTATGTAACCTGAAGCATATGCAACCCAAGGTACCACTGTACTCCTTAAGAGTGTTGGACTTGAATCATAGAGGTCTGTGTTCAAATCCCCACTTAAGCCCTGAAGTTCACTGGGTGACCTTGGGCTGGTTGTTCTATATCGCCCTAACTTACCTCAAAGAGTTATGTTTTTAAAACTGTTTTTATTAAAGATTTTCTTGGGATAGAAGTACATACATCATCTATTTTCGCCCCTCTACACCAGCTTTATCGTGGTCCACAGACCCAAAATACACAGTACTACAGTAGTATATATGAATAGTTATTAAGGTGTTAAGATCGGCCTTGCCATTTTACAGATCAGTTATATTTGATGTGTTTGAGGATTAGATGGGGATAGCCCTGATATTCGTGGAGAAAGGCTATCAACATGAGGAACAGGATACTTAAACACTGTTATGAAGCTGAATACAAAAGTCAGCTACTTGGGAATATCCTGCGGCCAAAATGACAATTAATTGAACAAATCCCCTACTGAAAGCACTGGGAGAATGTCATTAACTTGTCTATCCTCCTACAAAGTCTCCTTCTTGCTGCAGGGTATGTTTTTATCTGAGGGGGGGGGGGGATCCCGTTTAAAACTTCAGTTTCCTTGATAAACACCATGTGTTACAACTATAGCTAACCACTGCCCTTTTCCACAGGAGTTTATTAGAGAAAGAAACCCCAACCAACCGCCAAGATATCCAGGCTTCACGGCACTCCTTATCACAAAAACCTCCTGTGAGGTCTGGGAAAATAACAATACAGAAAAATGCAAGAGGGATGCAGTCCCTGAATCAGACCCTATAAAACCTTTTCAATGGGTTTTCCCTCTCCCCCCCCCCAGTCTGTTATAAAAGCTTCTCCCTTCTCCCCACACTGGAAATTTGGTAACCATAGTTTCTGTATCCTGCTGAGACTTGATATGTAGAGCTGTATTCTACCTGCTATTAAGCTGCTGATAGCAGTGTTTCTGTTGCAATTTATGAGAAATGTCAGTTGAAGGCACAGAGTATTGTACACATTCTATTTTCCCAGCTGGGTGCCTCCGTGAATGGAAAGCAAAACGATGAATACAAGTGCAACACAAGTTTGAGTGGGGGAAGATGAAGAATAGAGAAAATACTGTAGGGTACCTGTTAGATCTGCTGGGTTGTCTAGAAGAGAATAATAAACAAATGAATGCCACAAATATTGCAGCCAAAATCCTCTACTACTTAACCTAGGCGAAAGCCCCATTAAACTCAATGGAACTTTCACTACTATAAGACTGTCCTCTCAGGTGTTCATTACAGTGGTACCTCGGGTTACATACGCTTCAGGTTACAGATGCTTCAGGTTACAGACTCCGCTATCCCAGAAATAGTACCTCAGGTTAAGAACTTTGCTTCAGGTTGAGAACTGAAATCGCACAATGGCGGCGCGGTGGCAGCGGGAGGCCCCATTAGCTAAAGTGGTGCTTCAGGTTAAGAACAGTTTCAGGTTAAGAACGGACCTCCGGAACGAATTAAGTACTTAACCCGAGGAACCACTGTACATAAATTCAATACTACTGGGAACATCATTTGCCTAAATGCCTTTAAATGCTCCGCAAAGCCCAACTTAATAAACGTACAAAATTAGCATAACATTAATTGAACATAGAAATGTTTTAACCAACACCTAGCCTAAGGAAGGGACAAAATAAATGCTAAATATAACCAAATTATTGTAGGGCGCAAGATAGAAGACCAAAAATAGGCGAACAGTAACACTCATAAGGATAACTGAACTGTGACACAAATTAAGTTTGTCGCAGAAGGAGTATACAGTTCTAAAAATATACTTCTGTGATGTGTTTCTGTTAGCAAGGTCAAAAAATACTTTCTTTAGGGGTCAAACAGACTCTGACACACATACACAGAGAGCTAAGAATGAAGTTATCTCTATTGCTTCCTTGCATGCCTGTGATCTTGAATAAAGATGTCTGAAAATTGGCCCGTGGTTTCAGTCTAGTAGCAAAAGCCAGGTAGACCGAAGGGTTTTGAAGTGATTTTTCCAGGCATCAGATGAGCTAAGCTGAATGCCGTCTCATGTCAACAAAACTCCCACCGATGCAAACAAACGCATCATGCAATTTCTTTCTTTTCCCCATATACCAGGGCAGGAGAGTGCCTAACCCAACGACAGGTGTACCTTGGAAGTCAAACGGAATCTGTTCCCGAAGTCCATTCAACTTCCAAAGCGTTCCAAAACCAAATAGTGGCTTCTGATTGGCTGCAGGAACCTCCCACAGCCAATCAGAAGCAGCGGAAGCCCTGTCAGATGTTCAGCTTCCAAAACAACGTTCGAAAACAGTCACTTCCAGGTTCCAATCGTTCGGGAGCCAAAAGGTTCAGGGACTAGGCTGTTCAAAAACCAAGGTATGACTGTACAGCTGAAACGGATCATATCGTGTATGCCCAATGTAGAGAATTGCAACAGTGAGTGATTCATTTGTAAAGTGAGTGGTGGCACAGCTCCAATCGTCCTGAAAGCCATGCCCTCTAATCTTCGGTGGGTGAGGAATTACTGTGGATATTCATCTGGAAGGAAAGTACACTTGGACCAAATTTCCTGCCAGAATATTCCCAGAGAATGCAAGTGTAGCTCCTGATGAAAGGTAGGTCCCTGAACTTTGAGCTCTGATGATTAGCTTGGACAAATAAATATCTGTACATTTTCTATAGGAAACAAATCCAAGGTGGTAAGACGCACAGCCTTTCCTTTTGCAGAGATTACTGTATCACACAAAACATCTTCAGGAAAGGGATTTGATCCAGTTTCACAATTTGAGCTTAATAAACAGTCCACATTGTAAAGAAAACTTTCAGCTGTCTGTACGAAAACTACTCCAGATGTGAAATTCAATAGCAAAGGAGACACAATTACAAAAGCAGAAACAGGCCCTCAAAACATGTGTCTCTCAAATGACTCTTCCAAAAGTCACAAGACCTTTGCACAAGAACGGGATTCTAACTTGCCTTGGTCTTTGCACTGCTCCTCAAATTTTCCTTTCTATTAAAGACACCCAAATAATGAAATTAAAATCCAAAGCCTGCTAAAAACCTCAGCGCTTGAAACGAAGGATGGAGCCCATTACCATTTAAATAACAACATGAAGCTCTTTGAAATAAAAGGCCCTTTTGATCTTAAAAGGTTCCAACGCTCAGCGAGTGTCTGAGTCCTTCACATTACCAGAGAGAAGCTGCAGAAACAAACTGTGACCCACGCTGTCTGCTATGAGTGAAATCGCTTGAGTTAAATGATACTTCCTCCTTTTGATTGTTATCAGATCAGCACTCAGGTTTTAGTTTACATGTGTTAAATATGCTGAAAAGAAAAGGAAAATATTAAGGATACACAAGTGATGAAAAGTACGGGTTGATTCCAGTTGGGTTCACCTGGTCATGGAAGGCCCTTTGAACCAGCGAAGGCTTCCATTAACAGAAGGAGGTGGGGAGATTTTGACCTGAATGCCCCTGGTGCCTGCACAATTTGTTCTGGAGCTGGTGGACCATTTGGAAGAGGGTTGGAGGTGGCACAAGAGGTTGCATCCCCCCCCTTCTTCCGCTGGAACAAAGAGCCATCTGGATAGGGAGGCATACAGCTGGATTTGACCCTATATTGGCCAACAAGAAGGATGTTAACAAAATTAACTGAATGAAGGGCAAAGCTCCCCCTCACAACGCTATGCTGCTTTGCACAAAATGCTCTTATGCTTTATTATTATTCAATTGATTTATATACTGCTTAATGCCAAAACAGGTTGCTAAGCGGTTTCCAAAATATTGCCATTATGCAGCATTATTAAAATGCAACACAATCCCAGTAAAACCATCTTGTTAATGCAGTAAAATATAAATGTCCATTGTTAAATATGCAATAAAGAAATCCCATTAAAACACGCCCATTTAAATAGGAGGCTTGTTTTACAAGTGTGGCATTTGGGTTTCCAGGCAACCAGGAAAAGACAGTAACGCTCCGTTTGTTCAGTGTTCAGACAACATTTATCCAAATAATATCCAGGAATAAGAAAGGTATACAATGTCGTGGCTTATGGGCTCTCGGCTTTATCTCTCCGTTTTCTCCTCAGGATAAAAAAATTAAAAGTGGTATTTGTAAGATCCAGAAATGTGATGGGTGAGAATATCCTCTTTATTTCCCCAGAACTCTTCCTTTTGTCTGTTCTATAGTTAGTAGTGGCCAGCTTTTTTTGACAAATGTACCACAAGTTAACCTCAAAGCATAACAGAGTTGCTATTCTAATCCTTTGTGATGTGCATTTAGGCCCTGGGATATTTATACTCTCATCTACTGACCTGAAGAGCTGGCAATAGAGTCAAGCAGGAGTGCATGGGTAACTATGCTATCCCAAGGCCAGCAAGTCTCCTAGCTCCGATCCACAAATATCGCTTTGACTTGCTAGGTGTGCAGTGATTTTATTCATTACCAGCCTCCCCCTTGCTGAACACAGGACTTGCAGGGTCTTCTCATTCATGTGGACCTGTGCAGACAGCAAGAAACAACGGAAGTCTCTCTCCTCTGACTTAGGGGACATTTCTGCCATTCTTTTTATTTTTAATAAAAAAATATTTCTATTAGATTTTACAATTTTATATTCAATCAACATAATGAAATCACATAATAAAGAAAAAAACCAAAAATAAAATAAAAAATATCCCTCCTCCCTCTACCCCAAGGACTTCCCTCAACTTCCCCTTCTGGTTTTTTGCTACATTTTTTCCCTTCTGCTACTATTGTTCTACCTAACTTCATAATCTCTTTTGTAAATGTCCTTCTAATTGTTTTTCTAATTTATTCCAATATCTTTTTGCTGTATTTTTCTTAATTGTAAGTGTTCATTCAAACCCTGCAAGTGAGTCTATTCCTTTACAATATTTTTGCAGATACTGTGTAAATGGATTCCAGCCTTTTCTAAATTATCTTTATCTCTTAATCTTCCTGTAAGTTTTGCCATTTCTGCACAGTCCATCATTCTGGCTCACTTCTGCCATTCTTCACCTTCTCAAACCATTGCTGTGGTCCTCCAGATACTGTTGGGACTCCACCCATCAGCTATCAACCGTTGGCCAATCTGGCTGGGATTGAAGTCCAACAACCCCTGAAGCATCACAGGTTCCCCATCCTTGCTGTGGGTCATTAGGCACCCTGCTGGCAAGTAGATTTGTGGCGCTTGCATCCAGCATCTTGCCAGAGTACCTGTGCCCTTTCGGGGCTATATCTAAAAATGACTGCGAGTGAGACGTCTAGATTAAGGTAAGAAAACCATCATTGGTATTACCAGAAAAATAGCAGTGGCCGCACATAGAATAATGCACAGGAGGCTACAATGGGCTTTTGCCGCAGTTGTATTAGCCATAACACACATCCAGCGGAAACACTAGAAATGTTTTTAACTGCTTTATGGGGTTATTCAACTGTTTATGTTTATATTTTGTTTATGTATTTTGTGTTTTTATATTGTAATTTTACCTCGTGAACCACCCTGAGACCTGTGGGTATAGGGCGGTATAAAATTTTAATAAAAATAATAATAAATCATTCTTACATTTTATTACTAGTGGAGCCAAGGCAACGACACACGCGTACTAGTGGTGAGCAGGGTATGTAAGAATATTTCTTCCCATCCTACAGGCATTAGTTGGAGAATGTAGCTGCTCCCTTTCTGGTATTTTTTGTAGACAGATTTATTTCTGAAACAGTTCGACAGCCTTATAAGGGCAACAATTCAAACAATGGGACTGGTATGGAATACCATTTTAACTGCTCTTTTTTGGGTGGAAGGAGAGTGTTCCTTTTCTTCTTCTTCTTCTCCTCCTCCTCCTCCTCCTCTTCGTCTTCTGGAAAAGCCATGAATAAGAGATGCTTTTGAAAACTGCTCTAGCCTTTGACAGCTTGTGCAGTCTCCTGATGTCACGCCTCCTAATTGACACAATGCAGGGTGTCTGCATGGCACATTGCTGCAACATTTGTTTTACAAGCACACATTTCGCAGGAAACAAAGAATTAATCTTCCCAAGACTTACATGCCTACTCTCCCCCCAAAAAGGGAAAAATAAAACTGTTACACATCCACACAAATAAAAATTCATAGGATGGTGGCAGGCAGCCAACAAACTATTTCAGGTCTGGCCTCCCATCTGTTCATGATTAGAAAACACAATCAAATTGCTTTTTCTCCGACTAATTCTCAGAAGGACTCCTTAAAAACAGATTCAATGATATAACTGTAATACGGCAGAAGAGTTTACAATGATCAATAAAGCACATCTTTCCAGCAATCTGCAAGCCTCAACAAAGAAAAGGGACTCACTTTCCCCCTTGTTCCTCTCACCATTACCAAGCCTCTGAGTCAATGAGCTATCAACAAACCAGCGAAGGAGACAGACAGGTCTTGATTCTCCAGCCAGCACACCCAAAGTTATTCTCAAAACATGGCAATTTACTGAACAGCATGTATTAATTAATTTACTTCTGTTTCCAGATCCTATAAATAAATAAATCTGAACATTTTGAAAGCCACATATAAATCCCCTTTCCAACTTGTACTCCATTGCTTGGCTATAAATTTATCTCCGCCATTCTGTGACTAGTGTAAAGGTTCAAAGCAAAAATAATGATTAATGCTTATTCACAGCAAAAAATATATCCTAGCAATGAAATCAGTGTTCGAAATTTACCAGGCGCTGAGCACATTTTGTACCTGGCTACTAGCCACTTGTGGTCAAGTGAAGATGCCCAGGCACCAAAATGGCGCCCGACATCTCCACCATCTGGAGGTGCCTGCCTGGGAATCCTCGGATCTTGACTGTTTTCGCACACTAGCAACATACCCTGTAGAATTCCATTCATTATATTTTATCTCCACTATCAGAGTGAATTTCAGGAACCAAAAAAGCTGACTTTTGAGCCGTCTGGTCTCCAAATGGCAACTAGACATTCTGTTTTAGCGACTGTAGCCCCAGTTTAAGGAGCCATTGGCTAGCTTACATATTTGAGTTTCTAACACGGAATGAAATTTGTTTTTCAAGCTTGTCCTGGTCTTTATTGCGGCACTGGCTAAACAATACGGGACTCATGTTTGCATCTCAAACTCATGCAGTGCTAATTGACAGGGCTTGGGAGTCTTCTGATCTTCTGCTACTGAATTATAAGCATACACTATTCTAATGCACATGCCAGTAATCCTGCAACCAGTCTTTCTCTGCATTACCATTCCTCCCTTGCTGACTAATACTACAAATGGGTGTAACTGTACAGGAGTGAAAAAGATGTGAGGCTTCCAGGGGGCGAGGAGGCTCTCCTGATAAGAAATTAATTTTGCGGTAGTTTTAGCTTTGCACATCACAGTTACCCTGCTCTCACACCCTTCAACATACACTGAGAGACATTTTGTTCCGGTGTGAACAAGCCTCATGATTATAGACGTTATCAGAAGGAAGGCTGTGTTTCCACAACATCTAGTAAGTTAAGAGCAGCTCCTCCAAGGACTTCAGGAAGAGGGGAACAGTGTGGCAAATAACAGTCAACATTTCATGCTTTCTTGGGCATGCTAATCCTAGGCAACGAGATTGAAGATTAAGGAGCAGGAAACAATTACATTGTGCGCCACTGCCAAGATGCAAAGGCTCTAAATCTCCTTGAAGGCGAAAACAAATTAGCAGGTTTGCCTGAATCAAGCTGTCCCTCCGAATGGAGGCCTGTATTCGACTACAGTGTTATTAAACTGCAACACTGTGAACACAATTTCCCCTAGCTTATTAGCTGCACCCTTTTTGTCTAGACAGGCAGAATAGCTTGTAACCTAGACGTCAGCTTTACCCTTGCACCACCAGGTTTACACTTAAGATGGGAAACATAACCTGGAAAGGGCCTCAGTGTCCCAGTGGAAGGTACTTCTGTGTGAAATAATAAAGCTTTAAGGTGCAGAATCCTTAAGATTACACACAAACGCACACACACACTTAAGGGGAGAAGCTTTTGTCAGTACAGTTGTACCTTGGATCCTGAACGCCCTGGAACTCGGACGTTTGGATTCCCGAATGCTGCAAACCCGGAAGTGATTGTTCAGGTTTGCGAATGTTTGTTTGGAACCTGAATGTCCAGCTTCCTGCAGCCAATCAGAAGCCATGATTTGATTTTTGAACATTTTGGAAGCTGAACAGACTTCCGGAACAGATTCCGTTCGACTTCCAAGGTGCGACTGTGTTCTAAGAGCAATTTAAACCCACAATCCACTGTGCTGAAGGAGGTTTGGATGTGGCTGAGGTGCACTCTGTGCTTAGTGAAAGTATGGGCAGTCAGAAGCTATCCCTGCTGGGCTGACCTGGGTCCCTGCTGTTCCAGTTTGTAGCTGGACGGGACATTGCCTGTCTTTCACCCTTTCCAGGTGTGGGCATCAGGGTTTCATAAGTGGCAGTGTCTCTGCTGCAGCATTCAGCTAAACTGCTGGCACCAATCTGCTTCGAAAAACAATGCAAGAGGGTGCCATCGGGGGTCAAAGCACTGCAGAGTTACAGCGCCTGCTGTTGCTGTAGAGACCATGCCTCTTCCCACTGGCAGATGAAGGCGTCTGCTTTCTTTGCTACAGATGCACCATGGCGTTCCTTCTCTCTGCGCTCTTCCCAGCGGTCATTCCTCCTCTGGTCACTGCTGTGGATACACAACTGGACTGCCTGCCTCCAGGCACTGTGATCGTCTGCAAGGGATTCCCACACTGTGGGGTTAACATTGCCAGCCTTCATGTCATGTTATAGCACAGAATTGCCAACAGGCCTGGTGCCTGAAGCCAGCTCCCACAAAGCACATCTTTGGAGATGCCACCATCTATCAGCCTGTGTACATGACCATGTCAGAGTAGAAGTTGCCGAACAGGGGAGTGGCGCTGCAGTCTAAACCACCGAGCCCCATGAGCTTGCTGGTCTGAAGCCAGCAGTTTGAGTCTGCACAACGGGGCGAGGTCCTGTTGCTCTGTCCCAACTCCTGCCAACGTAGCAGTTTGAAAGCACACCAGTGCAAATAGATAAATAGGTACCACTGCGGCAGAAAGGTAATGGTGTTTCTGTGCGCTCTGGCTTCCGTCACGGGGTCCTGTTGCGCCAGAAGCGGTTCAGTCCTGCTGGCCACATGACCCGGAAAGCTGTCTGTGGACAAACGTTCCTCAGCCTGAAAGCAAGATGAGTGCCGTACCTCATAGTCACCTTTGACAGACTTTGATGTATTACAGTATTTTAACATTTTGTTAGAAGCCGCCCAGAGTGGCTGGGGAAGCCCAGCCTGATGGGCGGGGCATAAATAAATTATTATTATTATTATTATTATTATTATTATTATTATTATTATTATTATTATTATTATTATTAACAACAACAACAACAACAACCGTCCAGGGGTCCTTTACCTCTTTTTACCTTTAGATGTTGCTGAGATAGAAGTGCAAACATAATGTCAGAGACTATGTCCTGCCATGTGGTGCCTGAAATGTTTATGACACAGAACATATGGATAGCACTCCTCGCAGGTGTAAGTTGCCCACGACTCACTTTCTTTTTCCTTAGCCAGGTGTTAGGATTGCTCCCTAGCACCTGCTGTCCAACACTCATAAAACCAAGGCAAATAATTCTTTTAATACATTTGATCGGAGTATCTTTCTTTGTGGGACTATCATTTGAAAATTGTAGAAAATTCGCAGGAATAAAACTAAGGAACATTTTATTGTTTTTTAATGGGTTGAAATACAGCCTATTTGCACTGTTTTGTGTCTACCCAAAACTAGTCTTTAATTTCCTCTTTTGGCAGTTAAGCAACCTTGGGTCATCACCCTGACCATGGGCTAAACTGGCTGGGGATGATGGGAGTTGTAGTTCAACAATATCTGGTGGCCCAAGAGTTCTGGTTTAGATTATGTCAAAGCTTCAAGCTCAAAGATATTGCAAGCGCGTGCCTTTAGCTGGTTTGGTAAACATCCTGTAAGTTTTGCTAAAGTAGTGAAGTTCCACAGTACCCATTTAAGCAGGAGCAAGTAGTGCAACTCATGTTAATTTGGGCCTCTGATGCTCTGCGGGAGGAACTGGCTTCCGAAAAAGAAAACGGCGATTGTCAAGAGTGAAAAAGCTACAGCACTGGGTGTCGGCAGAAGGGAAATTGGACCCGCTATATCTGTATGTGGCACATAACTGCACACACGAGGACATGATGTGCTTCTTCATGTGTTTGCATCTAGTGGGCTGCTCTGTTGATGAGAAGTTTCCAGCTATGACTTCTCTTGACTTCCAGTCTCTGCTAGATTCACTTCCTTTAGCGATCTGCTCTGGCTTCTTTTCCTTATCTTGACATACAGCAATATCTGTTTTATTACCTGAAAGTTATTGTCTTTGTAGTTTATCATTCAGAACGTGTGTTCCCTTGTTGTGGGCTGGAGTGAGACAGAGTGGCTGATAACAAACCTATGTTGAAACTCAGTTAAACATAGCAAAATAGTCAAAAGGGTGAGGTGAGCAGAGCAGATCGCTAAAGGAAGTGAATCTAGCAGAGACTGGAAGTTAAAACCGTACGAGCAGATTAAGGGGCACGTGTATGACTGGTTACACCATGTCCAAGTTAATGAGATGTTTAGAAAGGAGGCAAAAGATAGAGGGTATGCGGATAAAGAATCAAAATTCCAGACGGAAATTATAAATAGCGAGGTGAAAACAATATCTAGAATGTACAAGATGCTGTTGGACTGGAATTTGGCAGACGAAGAAGTTAAGACAGTAATGATTCGATGGGCTAATGATGTGGGCCATGCAATACAATTTGAGGATTGGGAGAATCTATGGAAAGAGGGTCTGGACTTCACCGCGTGTATGACAGTGAAAGAGAATGTCATGAAGATGTTTTACAGGTGGTATATAACACCTGTGAAATTGTCAAAAATGTACAAAGTAGACAGCAAATGTTGGAAGTGTGAAGTGAAGGAGGGTGTTTTTTACCACATGTGGTGGGAGTGCAGGAGAGTGAGAGAATTTTGGGAGGAAGTGTATATTGAATTAAAGAAGGTTTTAAAGTATACGTTCAATAAAAAACCCGAAATTTTCCTGTTAGGAATGTTGGGGAATGAAATTAAAAAGAAAGACCACAAATTTATGTACTATGCAGTAACAGCAGCAAGGATAGTCCTTGCTCAGAAGTGGAAAAAAAAGGAAATGCCAACAACAGAGGAGTGGAGATCGAAGTTACTGGACTACGCGGATTTGGATAGATTAACGGGAAAGATCAGACATCTAAGAGACCAAAAGTTTGTCAAGGACTGGGGGAAATATGTAGATTACTTGGAACATCTTAGTGAAGGTCAAATAACGCTAAGGGGATTCAGAGAAGCACTGTGAAATAGGAAGAGGTATTGTCCAAGATAAATAGAAGTAGAAGAATGGTTAACGACAATACATACTAGGCAATGTGTATCCTAGAATCTTATTGCGGAAGATTTACGGGCGGGCTGAAGGAAGTCCAGAAAGAGACGACTATGTTAATTTGATAGGTGAAAACCTTTTATTGTATATATGGTATATTTGTTTTGTGTTGTTATTTCTTTTCTTTATTCTTATGCTTTGGTATTTCATTCTTTCTTTTACTTTTGGAAAATTAATAAACACTTACCTGGAAAAAAAAAAAAAGGAAAAGAAGCCAAATAACTCCATATTCAAGGCAGTCTGTTGCCAGAAGTAATAGCCCCTAGCTTCATGGCTGAGAGGATTTAAACCCACTCCCAAAGTCCTAGTGACAATCTGAACATTGTGGCCTTAATAGAATTTAGCACAGGTTGACACAGTCAACAGGAATTAGTTCAGTGATGTGTTGTATCATCTAGCTTGCAAGGGACAGCTCCATCTGTTTATTTATGCCTTATAACCAAATGAAACCTTTTTGCTGTATCTTTGCTTTTTATTTCATGTACTTGAAATTGAGTTTGAAAGTGACACTTAAGCTAGAATTGATTTTGTTCTGCAAGGCTGGTTATTAAATAGGGCAACAGTTGAAATTTCCATCTGATTATCCTTTCTTCATCTTTATTAATGGGCTCCCAAAATGTCACTTCTTAGCCAAGGTAAAGGACAACGGCATTCTAATCTTGATATGGTTAGGCCAAGAGAAATCATTCTCTCTCCTTTTAAAACCATCATTTAAATTCCCTTCCTGGGAAATTAAATTTTGATGTCACCTTCTCAGTCCATACAATTTAAAAACAGTAATTGAAAGCAGTAAACAACAGCAGTGACTTCCAGACAAGGATAAGGAAATCGTGAACAAGTTGATGCAGACACAAAATTCTGCAGGGAGATCTTAATAGAATGAATTTGAGAATTACTGCCAAAGAAACTTTTCAGAAATGCTGCATGTCAGAAGTTCTTAATTATTATATTTTACTTGGATGGCAGCACAATGAATTACTATTTAACTTATCTTCTCCAATATGCTATTTCAGTATCAGATATGTACCCTAGCTTGACAGAACTCTCAGGATGAAATAACTATAGGGTGGAACTCAACTAAATTTTAATCTGAGAAGAACCACTGAAATTAATGAAGATGACTACATTAGGGTCGTTCATTTCAATAGGTCTGTTCTTAGTAAAACCTAGTTGACGACCATTCACAAAGGCTAACAACTCAAAATTACCACATTTGGTCGCCCATCCTCGATTTCCTAAGCATTCTGTGCAAACATGAGAGGCACATACACAGAGTACATTAGACTTACAGGTATTCTTGTTTCAGTGTGCTGCTTTTGCGGGTTATTATTTCATTAATTAAATTACCCGACTTCCAGATTTTTAAAACTATCCTTCTGATGGATAAAAATCACTCTTTTCACTTCAGTTGTCAAGCTGCAGTATATTTAGTCTTATTTCAACTCTCCCAACCCATTTTTATATAACTTTCATTTATACATGGGTTTTTTTGTTTGTTTTGCTTTTTAAAAAGATGACCATTATTGAGGCAGAGGATCTTATAGTATAAAACCATGGACTTTTCACAGCCCCCTCTCCCCGCCTTGAGTTATAAAAAGATAGCTTCCTTTATCTATGAAAAGTGACATTTGCTGATTCCTTTTAAACAAGTTGGTCGTTGTTCCCCTAGTTCATAGCTTTCCAAACTGTGTGTCGTGACATGTTAGTGTGTCGGCTGCAGTGTGTTGGTGTGTCGCGCAAACACTCCCCACGCTTCAGCCCGGGGCTGGAAAGAGGTTAGTTTAACCTCCGGTTTGCTAGTAAAACTGAATTACTGTGTCACGACATGATGCGAAACTGAATCACTGTGTCGCAAAATGATGCATGTCTAAAAAGTGTGTCACCAACATGAAACGTTTGGAAAGCTCTGCCCTGGTTGAACATGACACCAACAGCATAATTTTCTGCAAGTTTACTTGGAGTGAAATCCTTCTAAATTCAATGGAACTTACTTCCAAGTATGGTGGCATAGGGTTCTAGCCTTCAGCATTCTGATTTAAACTATAGGCAAAATAAAATGTGAGAATGGCCTATTGTACATCTGTGCCTTTCGATATGAATCAACAAGACATATTCTAGATAACAAACTATGAGCCACACGCCACGTTTTCCCTCCAAGCTATATGTTGCATCTGCTACCGACCAATTTTAAAAGTGTTTCTCACATATGTATAACTTTTAAGGGGAAAAGTGGAGTTCGGTCATTTTGAATTCACAGTTTCTCCATAAATTGTAAGTCAATAAGTAAACAGTAGCACACATATTTGTACCTCTTGCCTTCAAATGCCTAATGTCTGGAATTTCTGGCTTAATAATAATAATAAATTTTATTTATACCCTGCCCTCCCCAGCCAAGACCAGGCTCAGGGCGGCTAACACCCGATATAAAAACAAACTGATTGAAATACAACTTTAAAAAAAGATTAAAATACATTAAAACATTAAAATACAGCCTCATTTCAATGGAGAGGATTTGTGGGAGGACAGGGGGCAGAGTTGCCATCAATCTGTTATCAAAGCTCAAGTTTAAATCATTACAAAAATCTGGAGCAAAGGGGAATTGTATGTCGGGAATATGTACTGACCTTTTTGTTATTTTAGTCACCAATATTTAATAATTAAACAACAACAGTTGGGCACCAGCTCTTTAGCCACTTAGCCACTGAAAGATATGTAACTGATAATAGAAAAGTTCTTGTTTGTGAGAGTAGTCTGCAAAATAGTTACTGAGCCTACAACATTGTAATTGGGGGAAAAGTTTATAAACACATGCACAAAAAACCCAATCTCAAAATACATGTAGTATCTACTAGGCTGCAGAGCTAGTTACACGACGGCTTGTAGTGTGGTAGACACAGGGCTGTAAAAATGGCTGCGGTGATGACTACCCATTTTCTGCTTTGACTGTAATGCCCCTGTAGCTACCGTATTTTTTGCTCTATAAGACTCACTTTTTCCCTCCTAAAAAGTAAGGGGAAATGTGTGTGCGTCTTATGGAGCGAATGCAGGCTGCGCAGCTATCCCAGAAGCCAGAACAGCAAGAGGAATTGCTGCTTTCACTGCACAGTGATCCCTCTTGCTGTTCTGGCTTCTGAGATTCAGAATTTTTTTTTTCTTGTTTTCCTCCTCCAAAAACTAGGTGCGTATTGTGGTCTGGTGCGACTTATAGAGTGAAAAATGCAGTATTTCAATCCTTTCCCCACACCACACTAGGTGAGATTCCGTTTGTGTTTATATGTCCCAGCCCAGCATCGCAGCTGCTGGAATGAAGTCTGTGTGTGATGTTACATATAAACAGATACAGTGGTGCCCCGCAAGACGAATGCCTCACAAGACGAAAAACTCGCTAGATGAAAGGGTTTTCCGTTTTTGCGTTGCTTCGCTAGACAAATTTCCCTATGGGCTTGCTTCGCAAGACGAAAACGTCTTGCGCTTTTTTTAAAAAGCCGCTTGAAGAGGCGCAGTTGCGACGGACCGTGCTTCGCAAGATGAAAAACATCGCAAGACGAAAAGACTCGCGGAACGAATTATTTTCGTCTTGTGAGGCACCACTGTATTCCAAAATAAAACACCCGTTAATATCTTACCATAAGAAACACTGATTTCATAAAACCTCAACCACACTTTAATTCTACATTTCTTGAACTATTATTCGATCAGTTCCAAAGACAAACAAAGCACATTCTGCGCTGTCAGTGCGGAATTACACAATTGTAGAGTTGGAAAGGACCACAAGAATCATCTAGTCCAAGGGTGAGCAAACTTTTTCAGCGGGGGCCCGGTCCACTGTCCCTCAGACCCTGGGGGGGGCGGACTATATTTTTTTTTGGGGGGGGGAGATGAACGAATTCCTATGCCCCACGAATAACCCACAGAGGCATTTTAAATAAAGGCACACATTCTACTCATGTAAAAACACGCTGATTCCCGGAGCGTCTGCGGGCTGGATTTAGAAGGCGATTGGATCAGATCTGGCCCACAGGCCTTAGTTTGCCTACCCCATATCCAGTCCAAGCCCCTGCGATGCAGGAATTTTTCGCCCGATGTGGGACGTGAGCCCACAACCCTGCCATTATGAGTCTTATACTTTACCATACAGTGGACGCTCAGGTTGCAAACGTGATCCGTGCGGGATGCACATTTGCAACCCACATCTGCGCAGATGCGGGTTGCGATTTAGCGCTTCTGCGCATGCGCGGCCACCGAAACCCGGAAGTAACCCGTTCCAGAACTTCTGGGTTTCGGCAGTCCATAACCTGAGAAAACACAACCTGAAGCATCTGTAACCCGAGGTATGACTGGAATGGGATTCCAGAGCTTAGCATGTGCAGCCCACAAAAAAGCAGCTGGAGGGAGGGCTTATTAGGAGCTCTACGAATTTGTTGTGGCTGTCTTCCCTGGTCACTGGTGCATGGAGACTTTGCTAGCAGAGGTTTACAATGGGATTGTTCATAACAGCCACTACAAAAAAAGTTCCTAGTCAAAATATGGAACAAAGGGATTATTATGACATTAAGATTCAGGAACAGAACGTAACTGGGAAGAGGACCAAGAGTCGAAAGACAGCTAGAAAACTGCAGACATTCGAAGCCAAGCTTTTGATTGACAGTTCCAACTTACTGAAGCAGGAAACCAGACTTAATGAGCTGCAAGGTCAGTTAAGAATATGCTAGGCGGTGGCACAATAAAATAAAATAAAATAAAAAGAGATCCATGCAGTTTACTACCTTCCTAAGAGAGGTTTACAATGCTATAGGTAACTGAACAGAAACCTATGTCTGACAAGAGGGATATAACTTGCTTTCTTAAATCCTCGATGAAAAATCGCTTTTACAAAATGAGGACCAAAAAAACCCCCATTTTCATTTTCTTTCTCAAACTATCAGGACACGACAAGCTGAGAATACCACTTGTTAAAAAAGAAAAGCGACACAACTACCCTTCGTCTGTGTTTATTATCGAACAAGAACATATTGTTACGAAGAATCGGAATGCCAACCCAGCAATCTGAGCAGAGACAAATGCGACGAGGTGACGGATTGTTCTGGAACCAGTGGCAGGCAGGTGAAGGATGGCTGTCTTTGGATCAGCGTTCAAGCATAGAACCCTTCATGAGAACAATTACTTCTGATGGCTACAGCTGTTCGCAGCCAAAACCAGAGAGAATAAATATTTGCAGTTTCTTTTCCTCAAAATGCCCCTTAAGCAGCTGATGATATACAGTTTGTGTCACGGTTAATTATATAATCTTTCAGGTTCCCCATCCTTAGAGAAATCGTATTTGTGAATGTGGAAGTGTAAAGGTGTTTTGGGGTGTGTGTTTTTACCCAGCCTATCCATATATTGCTTACTGTAAGAAATAATAAAAGTAACAGTAATACTACTACAGGAGTAACCTTGGTTCTCAAACGCCTTGGTTCTCAAATGCCAAAACCCCGGAAGTGTTATGGTTTTCAAACTATTGTCTGAAGCCAAGCATCCTATGTCGCTGTCAGCTATTGTTTCCGGGGCACTTGCACCAATGAGAAGCTGTGCCTTGGTTTTCGAACATTTCGGAAGTCAATCGGACTTCCGGAACGGATGGAGTTTGGGTCTTTTGTTTTTGCTATTTATTTTGCGTTTTTGAGGCTTTTTTGGTTTATTTGTTTTCGTGACTGTGTAGAACCCAGTTCAGCTACTGATTGATTGATTGTGCAACTGCGGAAATGGATAAAAGCCCCCCATCCAAACAATGACCATCATCAGTGCAGGTAAGGAAAAAAAATCAATTTTAATTTTTTTATCATCTACAATACTGTATTTATTTTATAGTAAATTGCTTTCATTTTATGGATAAATGGTCTCGTTAGATATTAAAATTCATGTTAAATTGCTGTTTTAGGGGTTGTTTTTAAAAGTCTGGAATGGATTAATCCATTTTGCATTACTTTCTAAGGGAAAGCGCACCTCGGTTTTGGAACGCTTTGGTTTTGGAATGGACTTCCGGAATGGATTAATTTTGAGAACCAAGGTACCACTGTAATAGTACTGGCAATACTACAATTAATAATACTAAAATGTGTTTTTAATTTATTCCATACTGCATAGTGACTTCTGAGTGGCCTACGTTATTTGAATATAGACCAACACAGTCAAACTAGCGATAAATATCAGCTTTCTTAGAAGCAACTATCAAGACAGCTTCTGTATTTGCCCTCACTAACCTTACATCGCAGCCCATCTGTTATCATCTAAATAGTCTTCTCTTCTCAGATATTTTACTTTAATTGAGTCTGACTGGTTACAAAGATTTGTGTCAGCTAATGAACTGTTGGCTTTTTTCCCCCTTTCCTGCAAACTGACCAGAGGAGCACAGTTTCTGAAGTCTTCAGTCTGCCAACATATTCCCAGTTGCTACACTTGAGAACAGGTCTGAAATGAACACAGATTTTAGTATAGCAATATTATTACCCTTGAGGCCTCTCCCCACTTTTTTCTTCTTCTCAGCAGGGAAATGCCATTAATGATGTCATTAATGACAGTAATCTTACCTGACTCCAGTTCTCTCTTGAAGTCCCTTCTCCACCCCCACCACCCCCAATAATAGCAATTTTTCTTTCCCTGGTCAGTCATGCAAATGTTTTCCAATGCCCTCAACTGGAAAAACAAGCCATTTGATGGCAATACTTGTAGGCTGCCTAACACTTCTGGAATCTTGTTTTTTATTATACAATTATCCTACTTTGCAGAGGAAGACTATATCCCAAAGTAGCTCACAGCAATTTAAAGATAACTACAAATAACAATTTAAAAGCGGTATTGATGTGGTGGTGATGTACATAAATCAAACTATGGTGTAAGCCCTGCCCTAAAGGCTTACAATCCAAAAGACGGGACACACTGAAGGGGAAAAGAGAGAAGGCGTGACGAAGACTAGGGAAATCAGTTTTGACAATGGCAGAATAAAGGGATGAGTAGCTAACAGGTATTTTTTCCAATTGGGACTAGGGCTGGGAGATATCTGGCTTTCAACATCACAATATATCAGCAGCTAAACATCACGGTATACCAACATATCATGATGTGTGAAATAAGGATGGAACTGCATAGAGGCAAACAGTAAGATTGGATGATACCTGGTTTTTTACATCGCAATATACCACCAGCTAAACATCGTGATACATCATAATGTCTGAAATAAGGATGGAGCTATGTAGAAGAACTGGCTGGCTTCACAGTTTTCCCCACACTGTAATACTTGCCTAGCACACCAACGCACGCACAAAACATGAAATGGACTTCAAACCAGTTTTGAACGATCTATCACCCAGCCCTGGCACACATCATGATTTGCGATATACTGCTGGGTCAAAAATTATGGAACCAATTTCATGATGGCAACTTCAAACTGGTTTTGCACGATATTATCACCCATCCCTAATTGAGTCCCGATTACTGGTACAGTGGACCCTCTGGATACGAACTTAAATCGTTCCGGGGGTCCGTACGTACCCTGAAAAGTCTGCAACATGAGGCGCCACTTCTGCGCACGTGTGCGCGGCAAAACCCTGACGTATACACTTCCGGATTTGCTGCGTTCACAACCTGAAAGTTACGGTAACCGAAGGTAACGTAACCCAAGGGCCCACTGTATTCTTGCTAGGATGGAGGTCCTTGTAACTAGACAGTGGTAACAGAGGCCATAAGTGGCCTTCCCTTGAACAGTACAGTTTGGGATTGCCTTATCAAACAGCAGCTTGCCTTTTTTATTGTAGTACCCATTCTGGAAGCGCCACACAAGAAGCGCCTCATGCGCTCAAAGTGCACGTAGCAGAGATATGACTTGGGTGGGGGGGACTACACTAGAGCAGCCCGTATTACCATTTTAAGAACTCCATGCAAAATAAAACTGCATCTCTTTTATATGCCACACTGTTCTCATTACGCCTGCCGTTAATACCAGCTCCTCTTTATCTTCCTCTTTTTACAAGGAATTACTGCAGCTGCTCAAACTGCATTTTGTATATGGCTGCCATATGTGCAGCTCAGACCTCCTACAAACTGGTTGTGATCACTGCACAACTGATCCCGGCTGATGACTCAGCGCCACCCAACACAATTTCTGTCTCTCATAAACATAGCAAAAGGTGGCATGTTCAGGTATGAATCACGCTTGAGCCTCAGGAGTGCATCACTGCTATTCGGATCATCCTTGTACCTTTCCTGTTGTCTGTATGAAAGTTACCAATTTCACTGTTTAGTATTTAACTGTGTGAATGCAATCATCTGATACATCTGGTGAATACATCAGGGACGAGAAGCAAGGGCCATTAACCTAATTATTTCAGGGTTTCAGAACAACATCTCTGATGAAGTCCAAAAGCTGTTCTGGAGGTTTTCTTAAAGGATACAAAGCCTAGCTCTTCCAAAAGCCTTAGAGCTGTTGAGTGAGCATGTCTAGACCTGTGGGACTGTTGACACAGAGTACACTATTTTTAGTGGTTTCTTGATGAAGAGACTGTGTTTGGTTTTGTTTTTTTACATAGTTTTACTACCACTGTTGTATGGTTTGCTTTGCTGGAAGCCACACTGAGCCTTAGAGAAGAGAAATTCCAGTTTTTTAAATAAATTACAGTCAAATCTCATTTTGTGGACAGGATCCGTTCCGGAGGCCCGTCCGCAAGCTGAAAATGATGAACGTCGAAGTGTTGTGTCTGCGTACGCACGTGGCACGATTTAGCCCTTCTGTGCATGCACAAGCAGCGAACCTGGCAGTAAACCTTTCCGGTACTTCCGGGTTTGCCGCGGACGTTCGCCGGAGCGGACGCAAGTGGAGGCAGATGCAGAACGAAGTTTGACTGTAAAAACAATGCAACTACAACCAGTGTATGTCTCTCTGCCCCATATGTCTGACTGTTATGTCACTAAAACCTTGCTTATCCTCCAATGTAAATGCACTATTTGAAGTGTAAAACTATGCATAACACTTCAGACACCTGGGCTTGGTGCAGATTCAATGCTTGCTCCCTAGAAACCATGATTTGCACATTAAGAGTCAGCCAGAAGTGTGCCCCAAACACTAACATGTAAATGAGACCATTAGAACCCAATGCTAAATGTACTAAGGATCTATGAAATTAACAGAATTTACTTGCAATTGTGTCTTGGATTGAAGCATAAGCAATTTTTCATTACGTAGCATTACACCACCAGGTAATTTTGTCACAAAGGAAAAACCACCAGACAGCCACATCTATTGAATATCCCATATTTAGAAGGCTCAGCTTAATATATTCAGCTTAATATTCCTATATTAAATCAGGAACTGCTTCTTTCCTTTCTTAGAAGCCCACAACAATTTTCAGGGATTTATCAGTGTTAAGATGTTATTAATATTACTCAAGAAGCTTTCCAATATGCTAGACATCAACAAGTGAAACCTTTATTATCCTGTTTCCCTATTCTCTGCAGCTTTGAAGGCTGAGTAGTTATCTTGCTAATGCCACGCAAATGTCCCAGATTTGCAGATGCACAAACAGAATGGATAATAACTGGCAGAGTTTCCTAGACTATACACCTCTTCCCATAAGCAGAGGCAGGGACTCTGGATCAGGCAATTTCAATAAATAAAAATCTTCTCAGCTGAGCACATCCGAGTAGTACCAAAAGCAGGCAGATGGAATTATCATTCTTGTGAGCATGGAGGCACATTATAAAATACCACACTGCTGCCCTTCAGACCTTTAACAAGGCGCACTTCTTAATTCAGTGGGGGTCAGAAGTTTAGTTTACTCAGCAAGAATAACACTATTAAAAGCTATTGCTCTTTCATGTCACCACAATTCACACTCGTCCATTCCAACTCTGGCTAATGCAGGTCAGTGAAAAGAACACGAAGGGAGAGAGACAGGCACCTCAGCCTGCATATTTTAAAACAGAATTTATATGTGCTTTGAAAACAATCTAAAAGGATCAATCTAGATTACGAATCTGATGAAAGCGTGCGCAGCAAAAGAGATGGATGGGCGAGAGCATATAAAAGCAAGCAAGTCAGAATCTTTCTATTGATTTCCAGGCAGACAGTGTAAAGCACTCTGCTGGTGCCTTATCTATCACTGCACAGAATGAACTACTGTTGCGCATACAACTGAAGCATGTTAGGATTTATCATCAGCTGATGTGCTGTAGGACACTTTTGAAATGGAATTTCTTGCTTCCAATACAGCGGCTATTAAATCACTAGTAATTAAACACTGCTCAAGCAAACATGAGAAAACATCTGTAACAGCACCCATTCCAACAGTTCTGATTAGATATAATATCCTACGTCAAAACCAGCAATTAGACCGGCATGTACAATAATTCCATCATTGATAACAGTAAATTCAGGCAGTAAGAGATTATCTTACGGGATTTATAATGGAAAAAATCTGCCCATGACAAAGAAAAGCTTTTTCTGATGCCTTAATTTTAACAAGAGTCATCACACTTCCAATTCTTTTCCTGACCAAAGTTTCATCTCTTAATTATTTTCAATAAATGCCTGCTTATTCATAAAGCAACAGGTTGCCTTATTTTAATTAATGTGCCTTATACATGAAACCTCCATGGATTGATGTTCTCTCAGAAACATCCAATTCAAAAAACAAATTCTCATAACTGTTAACATCACCAGAAAATGTATTCATGCAGCACAAATCTTTTTTCTTTACAATAAAAAATTAAAATGAATGCTCAGGAAATCTCCTCACATTAAATACAGATTGCCTGTACAGTGTATTGCATAGAATGTTTTAAAATATAGAAGTGTGAGTTTCAGATATACTTCTAAAATTGTATCACTTTTAAAAACACTTCCTCCTGCACCATTATCCTGTTACACTGTAAACCATTTTATTTTTAAACAAAGACATTCAATATCTAAAAATACATTCAATCTTATCCTAAAGGTTTATCAAGCCACTCGGTACAATCATGTATCAAGAGTTTATTTTATTTAAAATGTAGCTGGTTTCACTGGAAGAGATATGATGGGAATTTCCTCTAGTTCTAACAACAAACAGTACTGTATAATATGACTGCTAACAAACTTGTGAAGCAGATGCAACGTTCAGACAAAATGGGAAGAGAAACCACAGCTTACCTTCCTCGGTTTCATGCCATACAATCCCTTCCAAATTCACACTGGTCCCAGGTTCACATGGTCCAAGGCATTCAGGTTCCGTTACTATTCCAACATCGCAAGTATTCACACCCACTGAACGAGTCCGTACCAAAAGTTGCTCAACTGGAGCAGCAATGTTGGAGGAAGATGGGGAAAAGTAGGAAGGCAGAATCTGAGGTGTAAGACTACTGGAGATAGGAGGCGGAGGTGCAGGCACTGTAAAGAGGGGGTCAACCTAAAAACAAAAACAAAGAAAGACACAGTCTGTCATATGCTGAAGGTATTAGGAAAGATTGTGTTTATACACACATTGAGTTTTGAATACAGCAATTCCACACATTATGAAGCAGTACCCAAAAAGTCACATGATATCAAGATGCACCAATCAAAACATATTTCAATATCCTCTTCAAATAACTATGGTCACTTAGGAATTTTTGTCTTCAAACTCTGTCAGTGTGACCACTGAGTTTCCACCCTGTTTTAGTGACTCACCGAATTATTACCTTTTAGACCAGAGCTTGCCAAACTGTCTGTTGTGACACATTATTGTCTTGGCTGCAGTGTGTAGGTGCATCACGCAAACACTCCCCGTGCTCCTCCCAAGGCCGGAAAGGGGTTCCCTTTAACTTCCGGTTTGCTAAACTCAGTAAAACTGAATTACTGCAAAACCGAATTACTGCGTTGCGGAAATGAGGCATGTCTAAAAAGTGTGTCACCAACAGGAAAAGTTTGGAAAGCTCCTTATTAGACATTCTGATCGCTTGCTTTAATATTTGCTCCCAGGCTTTTCAGATGCCTAGGATCACGAACCAACTAAGATATCAACAGTAATTTGAGGTAGCATCTTATTTAGAAATGACTTTTTATCATTTATTCTCTAATATGGGCTCCATTCTACTATGACTATGAAAAATAAGTTGAGCCATCTTAGAAATTGTCTAAGTTAGTGTGGCATGAAATCATCAGACGCATGAAATAAAATGAAACGGCCACTGGTTGTGTGGAGACAGGAATCTTGTGCACACTGGAAGTGCAGGGTGGATAAGGGTGACAGCACTAACCCCACCTAGGTAAAGGGACCCCTGACCATTAGGGTCCAGTCGTGGCCGACTCTGGGGTTGCGGCGCTCATCTCGCTTTATTGGCCAAGGGAGCCGGCGTACAGCTTCCGGGTCATGTGGCCAGCATGACTAAGCCGCTTCTGGCAAACTAGAGCAGCACACGGAAACGCCATTTACCTTCCCGCTGAAGCGGTACCTATATATCTACGTGCACTTGACTTGCTTTCGAACTGCTAGGTTGGCAGGAGCAGGGACCGAGCAATGGGAACTCACCCCGTCACGGGGAATCGAACCACCGACCTTCTGATCGGCAAGTCCTAGGCTCTGTGGTTTAACCCACAGCGCCACTTGCGTCCCCAACCCCACCTAAGTAATCCCAAAGTCTTTGTGTGACAGGTAAGACTGGAGAATTGGACGTAGAAGAACTATATTCTTTCCCTTCCTTCAGAGTATCTTTCCTTGGATAAACTAGCAGCTGAAAATACAAAAGCATAATGCATGGGTAGGTAAACTAAGACCCGGGGCCCGGATCTGGCCCAATCGCCTTCTAAATCCGGCCTGCGGGCGGTCCGGGAATCAGCGTGTTTTTACATGAATAGAATGTGTTCTTTTATTTAAAATGCATCTCTGGGTTATTTGTGGGGCATAGGAATTCGTTCATATTTTTTTTCAAAATATAGTCCGGCCCCCCACAAGGTCTGAGGGACAGTAGACTGGCTCCCTGCTGAAAAAGTTTGCTGACCACTGGCATAATGTAACCTGTATACAGTCAAACCTCGGTTGTCAAATGTAATCTGTTCTGGAAGACCGTTCAACTTCCGAAACGTACAACAACCGAGGTGTGGCTTCTGGTTGGTTACAAGAGCTTCTTGCAATCAAGCA
The DNA here is from genome assembly GCF_964188305.1 of Podarcis bocagei. Taxonomy (NCBI): domain Eukaryota; kingdom Metazoa; phylum Chordata; class Lepidosauria; order Squamata; family Lacertidae; genus Podarcis; species Podarcis bocagei. Next base: position 16,636,544 of record NC_138136.1, on the reverse strand, counting down.
GAAGCTGCGTCGGACATTCGGGTTCCGAAAAACATTAAAAAACCAGAGCATTTACTTCCGGGTTTTCAGTGTTCGGGAGCTGAAATGTACGATAACGGAGGCATTCGGGATCCGATGTTTGAGTGTACTCTAAACAAACATAGTACACAGACAAATGGGATGCAATTTACGTTTCCTACTGAGACCTACCGATAATCTTTATTTAAAACCTGGAAGGCAAACTTATTCTATGCTGGTTAAAACTTGACGGCTGAATCTCTAGGTTTGGCAACTACCTGACCCAAAAAAAGGGAGGGATGAAATAAAGCACAGCAGAGTACAGAAGCTCTGTACTTCTGTTATGTGTTTATCCTGCTGCCATCAGACTTTTAAGATGTTGGCAGCCTTAAAAGAAAGGGTGCGGGGGGGAGGGAAAGCTTTTCAACAAGAAATCAAGCATGCAGGCGAGTGAAAACCAACTGACCTCAAAAACAGCTGTTCCTTGCAAACTAGTCATTGGATAAGTAAGGATGAAAAAAACCCAATATTTATCTTTGAACTACATTCAAGACACAGGGCCAGAGTTTGCACTACATGAGTTTTGGCTGCCGCACAGACTTCTCATAACAGAGACCCTCCAGCCTTCTTTTCAGGCTTTCGGAGTAATGCAAATGCACTTGGTTCCTGTGTTTCCCCCAGCATTTATCCAGATGTGGAGCAGCACAGTGTCGGCTCAAGCTATACCCCCTCATAGATAGATAGAACCCTGTGAAATTATTTTAAAATGCTCCAAATCGGTGGGTTGTTTTTTTAAGAGATCCAGTAGGGGGTAGTTGGTCAACAAGTGAGTTCAAGGTTCTGTTGGACCACGAGGATTTGGAGAGACCTCTCAGTCAAATGGTTCCCTGGGTGGCCTTGAACCAGCCCACCTCACGAGGATGCTGGGAGGATAAAATGGCGGAACCACATATGCTCCTCTAAGTTTCTTGGAGAAGAACGGGTTACTAACATTAAAACGGACAGATTCCGCCTTGCAATCTGCAGAGATGGCAAAACTGACGGCACTGATAAAAGACACAAATTTAGAATCTTTTAAAGAAGACTGGGAGGAGGAGGAAAAAATAGTGGGGTATAAATGCTGCAAATAAATAAACACTGTGTTTATTAATAAATGTTAAGACACTTCAAGATGGTGTCCTAGTCACAAAACATTTTGCTCTTCAAAACCAAACAGGACTGTTTCAACCGCGTTACAGTAAGAGACACTGACAAAGAGACAGGCGATGTTTAACTTTCTGTGATGCCTGAAGGAGTTTGATGTTGCTACAGAGATTAAATGCTCTTATACAAAAGAAGGCGGCGTAACAGAAGAATTGTGAGGGATGGCGACAAATGCACAAAGTATAACAAGCCAGTCTTGATTGAGGCCTCCGGATTAGAAAATAAAAGAAGCTCTGCAAAATGACAAGACACCAGACACTTGGTCATTCTAGAGAAATGTGTCTATGTAAAACTACAAGTTTCCACATGTGGATTGATTCCCCTGTAGCGGGGAACTCTGCATTCAGGTTTCAGGCTTCATATTGCAGTGCCAGAGTTTGGAGAAGCAGACCTAATAGGTGGTCACTGATTCTAGATTTGACAGCATTGCCCATATCTTATCAAAATATGTGAATTTATGTTCCCAAAGCACAGTGCTGCTCACACAATATTTTGATATTTTTTTTTTGGGGGGGGGAGTTATGATGCACTTATGGTCTCCTGGGTAAAGACCACAAGACAGAATCCCGAATGTGTCATGCATACTTAAATTTCTCTAAATTGTACCCATGAGCAGAAGTAGCACCCAGCATTAAAACTTTGTGAAATGGTCTACTTTCTCAAAACATTAAGAATCCTTGGAATTCTAGGATGGAATAGTTGCTGCAGTGAGCATCCTATTTGTTTATAAATCCTCTGTGCTTATACTGACTTATAAATAAAGAGAATGTGGCTTGAGTAAATGGCCTCAGCCCAGTATACCTGAAGGAGCATCTCCACCCTCATCGCTCAGCCCAGACACCGAGGTCCAACTCCGAGGGTCGTCTGCTGGTTCCCTCACTGCGAGAAATGAAGTTACAGGGAACCAGGCAGAGGGCCTTCTCGGTAGTGGCACCCGCCCTGTGGAACACCCTCCCTTCAGATATCAAGAATTACATGACTTTTAGAAGACATCTGAAAGCAGTCCTGTATCAGGAGGTTTTTAACGCTTCATGTTTTTATTATGTTTTTGGATAGGCCGCCCCGAGTGGCTGGGGAAACCCAGACAGATGGGCAGGGAAGAAGAAGAAGAAGAAGAAGAAGAAGAAGAAGAAGAAGAAGAAGAAGAAGAAGAAGAAGAAGAAGAAGAAGAAGGAGAAGAAGAAGAAGAAGATCTATATATGAGAGACACTAACCCGGTGCAATAGCATTTCATGGGAACATCAAATCCCTTCCAGCCTTAAAATGCTATGACTCTAAAGGAAAGAGAGCGAGGCAGGTACAGAGCAGTAATGCTAAACAGGAAATATGGCTCAGTGGATTTTTTATGTCTAACATACACATTCGAATGTGCAGACACAACACGTTACAGACCTTCCTAAACGGTACCAGCTCAGGCAACAAAAGAGGGATCAGATCTGAGTAATCTCAAGGTGGCCAAAAACAAGACCCCCTTGAGCATGCAAAGCTAGCATGTCAGGAGAAATGGGTCGGAGTGCGTAGGGAGGAAGCCAGTATGCCCACACCAGAAGTCATAAGGAATACACCGCCTACCATGTGCTCCTTTTACACATTTGCAAGGGGAACCATTTCCTGAGTCAGAAGTAAATGGTGCATCCCCAAGTTTCAGACAAAAAACATGCCCTGCTTGAACTGCCTCCTAATTTCAAACGCCGCTCAGAACGTTGCTATTATCGCTGCTTCTTCAAAGATCACAGGGTTAGCAAACCCAATATTTTGTTTTACAGTGGTACCTCGGGTTACATACGCTGCAGGTTACAGACTCCGCTAACCCAGAAATATTACCCCAGGTTAAGAACTTTGCTTCAGGATGAGAACAGAAATTCGTGCTCTGGCGGCGGCGGCACAGCAGCAGGAGCCCCATTAGCTAAAGTGGTGCTTCAGGTTAAGAACAGTTTCAGGTTAAGAACGGACCTCCGGAACGAATTAAGTACTTAACCCGAGGTACCACTGTATTTGGTTGAAAGTCCCCAAAAGAACTTGCGAGGCAACGTACAAGGGCTGAGAAGGCAGAAGCGGGGAAGGCAGCCATCTCAAATGGGGGGTGGGGAAGGGGAAAGGTACACAAGTCTAACATCTGCTGGTGGCAGTCTGTCAAGCTGAGGAAAGTTAATGTCAAGAACAGACGCTTTGCAGTTCCTCGCTGTTATTTTTGCATGATTATTCCCAGGTGTTAGGGCATGCTGAGCAGTAGCCTTGCTATTTATCACAGAAGAGGTTCCAAGGAGGAGAAAGAGAGGGGGGGAAACCACAAGCTACACTTGAAGGCAGGTTAGTTGTACAGATTGCAGCCGTTCTGTACACAGGCAGCCTTAAAACCCTACAGAAATATGCAGCAACGTTTTCTTTCCTCGCCTTATTTCACGAGCTTTTGGGGACCTGATTAGCAACGAAAGCTACTAAGTTTCAGAGTGTTGTGCTTGGCAGTTTTCCATTGCCCAAGTGTACGCTTGCATCAGGCAGCGATGGCCCTTCTGTACTAGAAAGCTGACGGTGAATATCTGCCAGTAAATAGACTAAGCGCCCTAGTGAGCACTTTTCGTTCCGAACATGATGCACACACTAACCGTCCCCACCTCAATAACTCATGAAGAATAGGTCAGAAAAGGAATATCACCATTACTAGGAAGACAGCTGTGATCTTTCCTTTATGTGCACAGATACTCCACTATTTGCTTCTGCTATTCCAGATGCTAAAATTAAGAAGGGCAATAAAAAACAACAACCCAGTCTATCCGATGTTCTCGCAAATCTCCAGAATTCCAATCCTGGAGTAATAAAATTCCACCTCTCCTGTAGGGGATTTCCTGGCCAGCAGGGTGGATTCCACTATATAACACAGGAGTTCCTGTAGAAAAGACACTCCTTTCCTGTTGGATAGGAGGAAGTCAGGAGATTCAAATGCCAGATTTCCCCATCTCCTGTGGGAAAGCCACTTACACACACACACACACACACACACACACACACACACACGTACGTCTAGGGCAAAAAAATAAAAAGGAAGACCTTTTCAGCCATTTGAACTCATGTTCCATATAAAAATAAAAAATCTGATTTAAAAAACCAACTAAAAAATACTATCCTAATTACAAAATTTCAGAAGTATGTGTCTGTGGATACTTATTTCACTTTCTAACTTCTACCATATTTTTGTAGGCTTTGTTCCAGAAAAGGCTCTTGCTTTTATAGATGGCATTTAAATAAATGAGCAATCCTTTAATTCAGGGTCCAAGGAACTAAGGCTGTGTACATGCTGCACACATGTAGTTATTCTCCATCTGGGACCTAGTCATGCTTACTCTCAACATGCTGCTTTCAATCAAGATTGATTCTAGATCCTGGCATCCACAACCATGGATGTGGTTACTTGGAATGTGGCTGCTGAGACCATATAACACCGGTCCTGAAAGACCTACAGTGGCTCCCAGTACATTTCTGTGCACAATTAAGTGTTGGTACCGACCTTTAAAGTCCTAAACGGCCTTGGCCCAGTATACCTGAAGGAGCATCTCCACCACCATCGTTCATCCTGGACACTGAGGTCCAGCGCTGCGGGCCTTCTGACGGTTCCCTCACTGAGAGAAGTGAGGTTACAGGGAACCTGCTCAGTAGTGGCAGCCGCCCTGTGGAGCGCCCTCCCATCAGATGTCAAGGAAATAAACAACTATCTAACTTTTAGAAGACATCTGAAGGCAGCCCTGTTTAGGGAAGTTTTTAATGACTGGTGTTTTAATGTATTTTTAATATTCTGTTGGGAGCTGCCCAGAGTGGCGGGGGAGACCTGGCCAAATGGGCAGGGTATAAATGGTAGTTGATGATGATGACTGAAAACCCTCCCCTTAAATCCACGCCTTTCCCTCTCTGCACATGCCCCAGGTGAATGAAAAAAGTGCTGGTTGCAATCTTGGTACATGCTCACCCTACAGAATAATTGGGCATGTGTGGGATATAGCCCGCCACCTCTTCCAGGACTGCCTACATCTGCTTTCAAATGGGCACATCATGAGGTAACAGAGATTTTCAGTTTGCTTTTGAGAAGCAAAAATTGTGCAAGGAATCTAGGTTTTCTGTGAAATACGCAGGAAAAAAACAAGCACGCTGTTCCCAAATAAAATGTGTGCATATAGCATAAGTTCCATTACACCTTTCCTGTGAATATAAACCTCTCAAACTGGGAATATAAGGCATCCTTTTCAAATAACAAACTACGGCCTTTTAAACTCTGTATCGGAGGGCTGTTGTTTTTGTTTGCTACTATGATATATATTTTTTCTGTTTTTATATTGTAAATCACCCAGTGATCTTTGGATTAAGGGTGGCACAGAAATGTCATAAATATATAAATAAAATAAATCTCCCCAATGGGAACATGTTTGCCTCAATGGTGGGATCTTTTCACCACCCACTGAAGTCATACCCGTTGACCCATACTTTTCCCTAATATTTGCTATTCTGATGATTTTACAAATTTGGAGGATGTAGTATTAAACTAAGTCAGAGTAGACCTATTGAAAATAATGGACCTGAGTCGTGTATGTCATTTTCAGTGGGGGTACTCTGAGTAAAACTTAGCTGACTGATGCCCTGGGTGATTATTTTTATTGACGATAGTTTTGTTTCATTACCGTGTGAGCCACTTTGATACTTCTTTCTGTAGATGAAAAACAGTACAGAAATACAAATACAGTGATACCTCAGGTTACATACGCTTCAGGTTACATACACTTCAGCTTACAGACTCTGCTAACCCAGAAATAGTGCTTCAGGTTAAGAACTTTGCTTCAGGATGAGAACAGAAATCATGTTCTGGCGGCGCGGCGGCAGCAGGAGGCCCCATTAGCTAAAGTGGTGCTTCAGGTTAAGAACAGTTTCAGGTTAAGAACGGACCTCCGGAACGAAGTAAGTACTTAACCCGAGGTACCACTGTACACAAAAATGGAAATGAACTGATCCAAAGGTCCAGGAATGCAACTGTGATCACAGGTACCATTGACTTCCCTTGCCCATTGAGTTCAGCGACAGTCTCTATCACACACACATCCACATATCCTACCCTTCCTCTTGAAAGAGCCCATGGAGGCAATAAAATATCTTTAAAACTATTCCAGTACAGTTTTAAATACTAGGTAAAAGCTCAAGTTATAAAGCTTGTTGAAAGAGGAAGGTCTTCAGCAGCTAACATGTGGTGCGATGCCTAAAAGGAGGTAAGTAGAATCATTGAATCACAGAGCTGGAAGGGACCCTGACGATTATCTAGTCCAACCTCCTGCGAAGCAGGAATATGCAGCTGTCCCATCGAATCATGGAATTGTAGAGTTGGAAGGAACCATGAGGGTTATCTAGTTCAGCCCACTGCAATGCAGGAATCTTTTGCCCAACGTGGGGCTTGAACCCACAACCCTTAGGTTAAGAGTCTTGTGCTCTACTGACCGAGCTATCCAACTGAACCTGCAACCTTGACATTATCAGCACCATGTTCCAATCAACTGAGCCATCCAAGTCAAGGTTCACTTAGCTCACAGAATCACAATTCCATTTTGCTCTTCTTTTGACTACAGTGGTACCTCTGGTTGGGAACAGGATCCGTTCCGGAGGCCTGTTCGCAACATGAAAAGAGCACAACCTGAAGCGCCGTATCTGCGCAGGTGCGCGGCGTGATTTGGGGCTTGTGTGCATGCGCAAAGCGCAATTTAGCGCTTCTGTGCATGCGGCGAAACCCAGAAGTAACCCTTTCCGGTACTTCCAGGTCGCCGCGGGACATAACCTGAAAGAACGTAACATGAAGCAAACGTAACATGAGGTATGACTGTATTCACAATGATTAGAAATACAGTGGTACCTGGGTTCTCAAACTTCATCCTATTCCAGGAGTCCATTCAACGCCCGAAACTATTCAAAAACCAAGGCATGGCTTCCGATTGGCTGCAGGAGCTTCCTGCACTCAAGCGGAAGCCGCGTCGGTCCTTTGGCTTCCGAAAAACGTTCGCAAACTGGAACACTCACTTCCGGGTTTGCGGCGTTTGGGAGCTGATTTGTTCGGGAGCCAAGCAGTTTGAGAACCAAGGTACCACTGTATGGGGGTAACAATACTTCTGTAACTCTGCCTGCTTAAAATAAAAGCAAGGAATGCCATACTATGTGTGATCAACCATTACACACACACAAAACACACACCCCTCTGTGTGTATTCTCCACTGCTTAGAATTCATTACTTACTCTGCTCATCAAGGGGCGAAACGCTACCACACTTCATAGAAATTTCAATGTTTTGCCCAGCAAAATGTAAATAAGCCCAACCTAAACTCTTGTAAAATCATGAAATGCCGCTGGCAGTTTTATCAAAGTGTGTAGACGTGTACGGAGCCTTTGAAGAAATGAAACTGCCGTTTAGCAAGTGTGATTTATAAGCAACACTGATTTTAGCTGGGAGATAACACGGCTGTCTAATCATTAGTAGTCAGACAACAGCCATGTGAACACATCAATTATGGGCCAATGCCAAAAGCCCTTGAGATCCTGGAGATTAACAGCCAATCCTCTGTTTTACAAGTTCACATCAAAAAGAATATTAATAAGAGGAGGGGCAATGTGAAAGCCTGTCAGACGGATGCAGCCACCACAACAAGGCATTCCTCCCCTCTTGCTGCGCTTCGAACTGGCCCATGAAAATAGCTGGCATCAGCTCCTATGCGGGGATCTGCCAATTTTCAGAAAATGTTTTCATTAACATATGGGAAGTTGTAAAAGGCTGCAGCAGCTCTGCCTTGTGTATTAGCAACAGCAATGCCTTTTGTGCCTCTCGCTTTAAGCACAACAATTACACAAGATTAGTTCTTATTAAACCCTCTGGAAAATAAAAGCCCAGCACAAATATGAGAAATGTCACCCTATCCTTTTCAGACAAAAATCGGGAGGCTTCGCAATAATCATAAATTGAGTGGTCTCTTAAGCATGCATTTTAGAGTATTGGCAAGTGAACTCAAATGACCCAATAAAAACGACCCAGTTTGAAAGTCTAGGGTCAAAAATATATCAAAGTGCCAGCATCATTTTTAAACCTTGACATCAAATATATTAGATGCTAGCTAAGCATTCACAGGACTTGAATAAACCTAAGGGTCATATTGTCTGCATTGTATTAAAACTATAGTACTGTATTGGCCCGAATATTAGCCGACTGTGAAAATTTAAAATGCGGCTTAAATTTGCGACCTTACAAAAATTGGCTTTTACGATATCGCTGCTGAAACAGACATACGGTAAAACGGAACGGGTGTGAGAGCCTGAGGAATTTTAAGGGAGCGGCTTATATTTGGGTATTGTCTTTTCCCCCCTCTCCCCTCCCCCTCCCGCCTTGAATTTTAAAGGTGTGGCTTATTTGCGGGTGCGGCTTGTATTTGGGCCAATACGGTACTTGTATTGTTATGTCTGGAATGCATTTTGATTGACTCGCAGTATACTTTTTACTCTTGATGCAAATCACTTTGGGGCCTTTAGTGAAAATCAGCTTATAAATGTCTAGGAAATATATAAAACAAATAAGTAGTTCAAATTACACGGTTGCATTTTCCTAACTCCATTCACTTCCACATCCTTTTGGGACACAAGTAAAGCCAGATTTATCTGACTGTTCACAATAATCCTTTGACTATACTAATCTTCCCAAATTTCATTGTTTTGAAGGGTTCGCCTATAAGATATCATCTATTTTTAGTTGGTAACTGATATTAAAATACAGCCAGAAACCTCCCATGCAAATGACTGATTGTGGCGAGGGAAATCCTCGTAACAGTGTTGGCCAACGTTGTGCTTGCCAGATAATCTGGACCTCATCTCCCATCATCCCTGACTATTGGCCATGCTGTCTGAGTTTGGTGGGAGGTATAGATGCTCACAAATTCTTACAAGCTTTGCTTCCTCCCTGCTAGCCCATATGAATATGCCTGACATAAAATATTGTCAGGAACACTAGCCCTTTGCTTGCCCTCATCTGGTGGTCTAGTCATCTCAAAGTTCCCATTGTGCACCATTCTTGTGATCTGTTTGGGCACCCTCAGTACTGGGGTGGGTGCAGAATGGAGAGGACCAGAACACTAAATCAGGCATCCCCAAACTCGGCCTTCCAGATGTTTTGGGACTACAACTCCCATCATCCCTAGCTAACAGGACCAGTGGTCAGGGATGATGGGAGCTGTAGTCCCAAAACAGCTGGAGGGCCGAGTTTGGGGGTGCCTGCACTAGATAAATGTGAGGCAATACCTCCCATTACCAGAAACGGCTGGGCAGGTCGCTCTGCAAGTTTGGCACAGGGCCAACATAGGTGGGGAAAACTATGGAAGGAATACAAGCCAGTGAGGTATCCCTCAGTGAGGATATAATTATATGCACAAAGGGTTCCACATAGCTCAGCTGGTAGAGCACAAGCCTCTTAATCTCAGGGTCCTGGATTCAAGCCCCACATTGGCCAAAAAAGTTTCCTTCATGGGGGGGGGGGTTGGACCCTCCCAGTCCCTTCCAACTCTACGATTCTACGAAAAGCGAGACTGTGCCAACAGAAACGGAGTTGTGACCACGATTCCTCTTCAAAAGCGTCGCTTTCTAAATAAATTTTATTTTGTACTTAACCTAACTTTGCCGTTGATGTGTCTCATACGGGGGGGGGGGGGACACATGTTAGAAACTGTGGGGGAAATCTATGTTAAATCCACCATTTCTTGCTCTGTAATTGAGTAGCTATGCAACTGTCATCGCATGGCTGACTAAACCAAAGGCCTCTTTCCGCACTTACCATTTATAGTGGTATAGTTGCGGTTTGGTACAAAGTTTCCAAGAGCCAATTTGCAGGTGATTGTCTGCACCGTTGGTCCCATGCTGCTGTTATTAGAGTGTGGGTGTGAGGTTTTCTTTCCACACTGAGGGTGGGGTGTGCCTGAATTAGGAAAGGTTCTGTGGTTGTGGTCCCATCCTATTCCTCCAGCCATGCCATGGGTCATGAGCTTGCAACTACAAATAGCCCTTTTGAAGCGTGTGTGTGTGTGTGTGTGTGTGTGTGTGTGTGTGTGTGTGTTTAATACCTAGTATTCTGAAATTCTATTTTTTAAATTATTTTTATTGCATTTTCAGTTTTATCATAATCACAATTTCCATACATAATTCAATAAACTCAAACCTCGCTCTATTTGAGCCTTGACTTCCTCCCGCCCCTTTTTCTGACCTCCATACATATTTACTTTATTCTTAGCATTTCTACAACAACTTTTTTACCTTCTCTCTTGTTTTGGAATTCACCTCTTTAAATGTAAATCAGCTCCTTATATTCTCTTTACAAAACATTTCAAGTCAAAGCTACAAACGTTTTCAAATGTTTACGCTGTTCTTTCAAATATACTATAAATTTGCTCCAGTCCTTTTGAAACAGTTTAGTATTCTGAAATTCTAATCTTGTGGGAGTAGGGCAGGGGCCAGCAAACTTCTTCAGCAGGGGGCCGGTCCACTGTCCCTCAGACCTTGTGGGGGGCCGGACTATATTTTGGAGGAAAAAATGATGCAAGAGAACCATGAGCCCTAGTGGCTGCTTACCTGTGTCATGCGAGCAGTAGGGGCTGGCAGCGACGGGACAATGAGCATCGTGAAAAGGGGCTCCGGAAAGGGGCTGCTTAAAATGACGGCCACTCGAGCATTGCTGCTGCTGGCACCAATCAAGCCCAGCCCCCTTCCTCCTCTAGGCAGGGCGAGAAGAAGCCAGGAGGAGGGAGGGAGGAGGCGGAGGTGCTGTGTGAGGGAGAGGGAAAGAACATGCGCGCTGGCGATCCACGTGGCGATTCCCGGACCATCCGTGGGCCAGATTCAGAAGGCAATTTTGCCTGATCCGGCCCACAGGCCTCAGTTTGCCTACCCATGGAGTAGGGAGATTAGAAGGTGAATTTACAAGTCTGCATGAGCATGACTGCTGCAATGGACAGTGATTCAATACCATTGTCTCTTGTCTTCTATATCTCACAAACTGAAAGCTCACACCCATCAGAGAGAAGTGGAGGAAGCTATTAATTATTATTACGATTAACTGAATTTATATACCGCCCCAAACCCAGAGGTCTCAGGGCGGTTCACAGAACAAAATCAAAATATAAAACCACAAAATAATCAAAATAAAAATAACAACGCATTAAGCCACTCCCCAAACCCCATGTTTTAAAAGAGCATTGGGAAAGTTAGATGCTTCCCAAACCATGGGCACCAACTCTCAGCTCCTCCACACATAAATCTGGACAATGTTTGTACACACATGCCACAAATGAAAATACAGTGGTACCTCGGGTTAAGAACTTAATTCGTTCTGGAGGTCCATTCTTGACCTGAAACTGTTCTTAACCTGAGGTACCACTTTAGCTAATGGGGCCTCCCGCTGCCGCCACGCGATTTCTGTTCTCATCCTGAAGCAAAGTTCTTAACCTGAGGTATTATTTCTGGATTAGCGGAGTCTGTAACCTGAAGCGTCCTTTACAGATCTTTCGCAAATAAATATTTTTAAAAACCCAGCCGCTATACTGCTATGAAATGCAATGGCAGAAGTTGCTAAGCTGAGAATTCAGCTACCTCAACTAGAAAGCAATTTTGTGCTCGCTGAGCGTTTGAAAACAGTTGCTTTTTTACCTTGTATTCCTTGGGAAGAAACAAGTCACAGTCTTAGTGCTAGGGTGTTTATCCTCAAGTGACAGAAGAAAATAATTATACTATCAGGGCGGTGAAGTCAATGTTAGTTCAAGATTCTGTGGTTGCTAGTTTAGGTGTGTAATCATGGAGCAGAAACTTAACTTTGGGAGGTAGCAATTCTCAATGAGCCGCCCCCCCCCCCCAATTATGCTCCATCATTTGCTATCTGAAGTCACTCACAGATCACTGAGTCCTGGCTATTTTGAACTCCATTAGCCTACCCAAGGTTGTTAAGTAGCAATTACATAAGCGAGCACCAAGAATTTCTCCCGTGCGCTTGTTTGCAGGAGGGTAGTGCAGGAATTAAACAAAATAATCAATCCGCTAAAAACCACTCTATAGCGCTTCCTAATAATGATATGTTAATGAAATATATTGGCTCAAATTACAGGGGTCATATGCAGCTGTTGAACTCAATTTCCAAGGCTATCTATGTCACCACATTTCTGGTTTATGAAGGTTTTCAGTACAAGGTGATGAACACTAAACGCTAATGAAAGTAATCATCAATGACAAGATTGCAGTTCTGTATACTGAAGCAGAACAAAACAATGCAAGTTGAATTCTTTTGAAGGCTAAAAGGATCTGCATTATGGCATGGCATGAAAGCAAAGTCACATTGGAAGAGCAATTCTATACATGTCTATTCAAAAGCAAGTCATGCTGAGTTCAATGGGGCTTATTTCAAGATAAGTGTGCATAGCCTTAGTACACTACTGCTGCTCTATATGAAAAAGCATATTCTATTCTTAATCCTACTATCATGATCCATTTTATGTTAATACAAACATCTTCTCAATGCTGAATGCTAACAGCTTTTACATCACCAGCTTGGTGGTTGGAACGGAAGGGAACGCTCGTGGAGCAGAACCCCTGAAATATGTTTTGATCACACGCTACAGCCATGAAAACCTTAAAAAGTTTGCAGAAAAATCCTGGACAACATAACATTGCACATTCAGTCTTCAGAGTAAATCCTGATGTTGCAAATAAGCATAATGCTTGACCTAGCAGACAAATTTCACAATTCAAATTATGACAAACTAATATTATCAAGAAGACAGCCCAGGCTAATTATTCTAGTTCCCACCACCATCTCAATCCTACAAATTTACAGCACCCAGATCTGCACAGCATAATGAAAGGTGGTCTACAGGCACGTTTGGCTAATCCTCACTGTCATCAACTCCCGCCCAGAAACCTATGTCCCCACTGTGGAAGGATGTGTGGATCCAGGATTGGCCTCCACGGGCAAAGGCAAAGGACCCCTGGATGGTTAAGTCCAGTCAAAGGCGACTCTGGGGTTGTGGCGCTCATCTCACTTCAGGCCAAGGGAGCCGGTGTTTGTCCACAGACAGCTTTCCGTGTCATGTGGCCAGCATGACTAAACCGCTTCTGGCGCAACGGGACACCATGATGGAAACCAGAGCGCACGGAAACGGCGTTACCTTCCTGCCATAGCAGTACCTATTTATCTACTTGCACTGGTGTGCTTTCAAACTGCTATGTTGGCAGGAGCTGGGACAGAGCAACGGGAGCTCACTCCATCGCTGGGATTCGAACTGTCAACCTTCTGATCGGCAAGCCCAAGAGGCTTCATGGCTTAGACCACAGCGCCACCCGTGTCCCTTGGCCTCCACAGTCACCTGTGGACTCACTGTTAAGACCATATTCATGAAAGACAATCTTATTCAGCTATGAAGTAAGAGGAAGACAGTATCATCTACTTTGCAAGTAGAGCAGTTACCCAACTATTCAAAAAGCTTCTGTTAAGTCACCCATCCAGCTCAATTTCCTTCATCTGGGAAAAGAAATGAAGTAACCTTACAATGCTGTGTAGGTGAGGTCACCTACCCTGCAATTAGCCCAATAGTTCACAGCAACTTCCTGCAGCGGCAGTGAGTCACATAGGCTGAATTGAACCTTTGTGAATAGCAAGCTGAGACAGTTGCACCCCAGTGGTGGAGTCTTTGCCACCTAATCATTCTGGAAATGGAGACCATTAGGCACCAAAACAACAGTCAAATGCTTAGTTAACAACAGATGCAATTCTAGTCTTCCATATTTAGAAAACACCTCAAGACCCCCTGGGAAGAATCACAGGTCCTTAACGATGTAACCTGGTTTTGCAAAAACTGCAAATTCAGCTACACAGAATTTCAGGGAATTTGTACTGTTTGACTTAAACCCGAATATGATTTCATGAGCCAAATTATGATAGAAGTGCTTTAGCCACACACCACTAATGGGATTTTGACCATCGTGATAAGCCTGCCAAAATGACAAGGACAAATGCTCTTAATTGTTTATACCTTTGCCATACTTAAAGGTAGCTGGCAAAAGCTTTGGTTAAATAGTGTGTGTGTGTGTGTGTGTGTGTGTGTGTTTAACTACCTAAAAGGGACCAAACCGTATGCTCATTAAAATATGCTGAGCATTTCACATGGCGTTCTTTTCACCCTTGCCAGAGGTTTGGATACTACATTCTGTAGCATATTTATTTCATTTATGCAGCAAGTATTTGTCTTTATTCAAACCCACGTAATTTACTGAACAGTACTCCACCACAGAATGTCATTTGAAAGCTCTAGAAATTTATTCAGAATTAAAAGGCAGTTACCATTGTGTGAATACACTGTTTTGGTGGTTGTGTGTGTGTGTGTGTGTGTGCGTGTGCGCGCGCAAAAATATTATTTAAAAATTATTTAAAAGCCTATGCCGACATTCTAAAAACATTTACAAAAATAGAAAAATAAAATCATGGTACTATTTACTAACTGTGGAAAGTCACTAAGTGTCACAGTCTCAAACTGAAAGAAAGAAAAAGGGCTCCTCTCAAAGTTAGACTGTCATCCACCCCACAAATATCATAAAGCCATCATAGAAAAGGTTCTGCCTGGCATTAGCCCTACATTCCAAACAGAGGGAATCAGGAGCAGGGGGTAACCACACCATTTGGGCTATACAGTGGACCCTCGGGTTACATTACCTTCAGGTGCTGGAGGAGACTCTTGAGAGTCCCATGGACTGCAAGAAGATCAAACGTATCCATTCTGAAGGAAATCAGCCCTGAGTGCTCACTGGAAGGACAGATCCTGAAGCTGAGACTCCAGTACTTTGGCCACCTCATAAGAAGAGAAGACTCCCTGGAAAAGACCCTGATGTTGGGCAAGATGGAGGGCTCAAGAAGAAGGGGACGACAGAGGACGAGATGGTTGGACAGTGTTCTCGAAGCTACCAGCATGAGTTTGACCAAACTGCGGGAGGCAGTGGAAGACAGAGGTGCCTGGCATGCTCTGGTCCATGGGGTCACGAAGAGTCAGACACAACTAAACGACTAAAGAACAACAATGTAATCCTTAGGTTGTGAACACGGCAACCCTGGAAGTGTATACTTCTGGGTTTCGCCGCATGTGCAGAAGCACTCTGTGCGCTGTGCGTGTGTGCAGAAGGGCACCTCTGGTTACGAAGTTTTCGGGATACATCTGGGCCTCTGGAACAGATCCCATTCGTAACCGGAGGTACCACTGTAATCTTATGCACACTATAATCCTAGTTTGACTGAAGAGGATTTATATCTTTATATCTTCCCTCTCCCTCCCTCCCTCTCTCTCTCTCTCTCTCTCTGTCTCACACACACACACACACAGTACTGAACTCAAAGACCGCCACCTTGAATTGTGCCTGGACGTAAACTGGCAACCACTGTAGTTCACGTAAGACCAGTAGTACAGTGGTACCTTGGTACTCGAACGGCTTGGCTCCCAAACAAATTGGCTCCCGAACGCCGCAAACCTGGAAGTGAGTGTTCCTGTTTGTAAACGTTTTTCGGAAGCCCAACATCCGCCGCAGCTTCCGACTGAGTGCAAGAAGCTCCTGTAGCCAATCAGAAGCCACACCTTGTTTTTTGACCTGTTCTGGGAGTCGAACGGACCCCCAGAACACATTAAGTTTGACAACCAAGGTACCACTGTATTGTACTGCCTAGTGGCCCACCCTACATAGGAGCTGGGATGTTGAGTTCTTCACTAGCTGCAGTTTCCAAATCTTCAGCCTTGCTAATGTGCACACTTGTCGTCCTCCGTAACTGGAAAATGTCAGTGAACTGAAAAGTCATCGTTCAGCTTCACTGTGATATATGTGACTAATCAGAGCCCTCCTTGTGCGAGAGAAGCAAACACGGATAATGTTGCTCAGACTCCTATCACGACAGCTTTCTCCAGCTGATGGGAATTCTTTGGGCTCAATCATATAATTTTTCTGCAATCTCTGCAGCGGAAGATGACCTTTCTTATCCCACACTTGCTTAGGACAAGTGAATATAATTTGACAAAATGTAGATGTGGATTTTTATTTTTGCAAATGCATTAGGGAAATGCAAATCCCTGGCTCTGTTCTGCTGGAGTGAAGGCTTCTTCTGTCCAAAACAGCTGACCCAGAAAGTGTCACATTTTCATAAAGCATTTCAAGCACATTTAAAAACATCAGTTCAGAACTGTGGGTGGCTAGACCTTACCTGAATGGGATTTACATAAAGATAGTTATTTTTCTTCCTAAGTAGTTCCCAATTTCAGAAATCCAACTTTTGTAAAATAATAAACTGACTGGGGGGGATAGTGGTCCTTTCTGTCAACTTTTCTAGGATTGCTTATAGGAAAGAAGAATCCAAGATCCATGCATTCTCCCTTCTCTTTCTGTTTAGTTACACAAGTTGTAAATTAAATTAAACTCGAATTAAAAACAAACTTCTGCAAGTGCAGAACCCTTAAAAATGCCAAAATGAGCAACTAACTGACTAAAACTAAAACTAACTGACTGACTAAAAAGGACTGAATATTCAGGTACCTTTCTGGGAAAGAACTGAGACATTCATGGCAAGAAAGACACTTCAACATTGCCTTATTCAGAAATCTCTACTTCAATAAAATGCTTGTTGTTATTCAGGGCTTGGCAAATGGCACTGCCATCAAATATTTGAAGAAGGAGAACTGTGAAGAATAAATGCTATCTGGAAATAAAAAAGGCTTGTACTTATGAGGTGCTAATGGCCATCTAAAAGGCCAATGTGGAATGGCTATATATTCAGATTCACAGCAGCAGTTTCGCTGGAAGAACCATACATCATAATCTGCAGCCATCTTAAGAAAATCTGAAGTCTTTGACATCTGAGCAAGGAAGAACTGCTAATATGAGAATTTTAAAGACGTCAAAGTTTATTTTAAGAGCGGCGATTAGGGAGGACATTTTCAAATATTATTACAAAATTGCACAGACTACCATGTGGCGTGATTCAGTAATAAATGGGTGAGGATGGAAGAAATCTAAATACACCAGAAGTCTAAAGAATCCAGATCAGGGTGTTTTGTGACATTTTTCACTCCATTTATCGCAAGGGAGGGTGTTTATTTTTTAAGACATATGATGCTTTAAAGGCGGCAACCCAAAAACACTTGTTAAGGAGCAAGATTAACTGAACACAGTAGGACTTACTTCTGTGTAAAGATTCATCAGATTGCATTACAAGGAGGTTATTGACTTTGGGAGGAAAACAGCATATAATTTTATTGTCGCTTGAGGAATTCTTCGTTAAAGAGTTCAAGCCGGACAAAAAAATGTTCATATTCTGAGTCTGGGGATTAAAACCGCACCCAGCACAGCAAACAACACCCTTGTCTTTTCAAATTATGCATTAATTTTTTGACTAAGTAATATATGAAACCAGCATGACAAGGAATGCATTCTCTGCTGCATCAAACCGTCAAAACTCATTTCCCTCCCTCGACTAAAATCGCTTGTCAGTCAAGGCCACTTAAACCAGGAGCGAAGCATATCTTCTGCAGAGTGAAAATGATATCAGTCATCACTCCGGTTAACTCCCATAATTTCTCTCTGTAAACATTTAGAGGGGAAAGTTCTAGAATGTCGTGATGGGCTTGTGCCAGTTGAAACTGTCAAGTTCAACGGCAGGTTAACTGTAAGCTGGGAAGCAGGGGGGGGGACTGTCTTTTGTTTCATCTGAGACTTCTACTGTATATCTCTTTCCTGTGTCAATACACACAAAGGGGAATAAATTAAAAACAAAGCAAAATAAAACATTCTTGAGTTTGAAAGAGAAACTGTAATTCTATACCAACCCTTTTGAGCCGAAAACTGCATGCCCTGTTGCCAGAATTGGCAAAAGGTCATAAATAGTTTAACTGCCAGACATCGCTGCACATAAATTCTGGTGCCAGCCTTTATCATTGCAGATTTTTACAATACAGAAATTGGCACAGGCTCTAAAACCCCTGATGACTCAAAACCCTCTGAGCATCTTTAATATAGTTGTATGATAAACATCTAGAGCTGCCTCCTAAAATGAAGGACGAGAAAAGAACGTTTTCAACAGCAGCCCAACATAAATAAATTTAGCCGGGGAAGCTGCAGCCCAGATCCTGTTCACTACATGCCAGGAAATTTGGCTAAATTTGGCTGCTGCTAAAAAGGCAGAGAAACGGTCCCAATTAAAAACTGGGCTTCACGAGCCCCTTAAAATTCATTTAATTTAGGCAGCTTTCTTATACGGATTTCGTATCAAGAACCCCGATTGCTCTTCTTGCCCTCAACTCAAATCCCTTTGACTCCCCACAGAAGATGTGGGGCACAATATTTCCCTTTCTGCGGCACACATCGCACTGATGGCATTAAAAGTTTGTCAGCGCACGGTGACATCTCAATTCAATATTTGCACTCGAAATCTTACCTCCAAGAGCCTCATCTTTCCCCCCCGAGACTACAAATGCCAACTGACAGTCAGACAAACCAACTGATCTCTCAGGAGTGCTTGCAGAGTGACTGGGAAATGCAGAAAGAGGACTGGAGTTTACAGTTTACAGTTGGTCAGGTTCTGTCTCTCTCTCTCCCTAAGGTTCTTTACTTCACGAGCTGCAGAATATGCCGCCAGTCTAGACTGCACAGGCACAGAAGGACTCTCCAGGCACTGTTCTTACACAAGGTGCATTCCCAAATTCTGTAAAAAGGGTGTGGGACCAGGCAGGGAAAACATCTCTGCATGCTCCACCCTCACCTTCCTGCTTTGGAAGGGAAGATTCACAGGCTCACAATATTTATTATCAGCAGGAACCTGCACGATTGGAGTTCCCGATCACACCAACGCTTGCAATTCCCCCTTCGCAGGTCTTTGGCACAGACAGAAACATTGGGTATAGGGCTTGCTTGCACGCATGACCCCGTGGCACTTTTCAGTGTTCACAGCAAATACCTGAGCAGGGCTAGAGGGGTGACACCTTATTGCTGGCCAACAGAATGAGTGGTCTATGTAACTCTTGAAAAACCATCCGGGATGTCAGAGAAAAAATCAGATTGGGGTTGTTAGCGTAGAAAGGCACACATGCTGGGAATCACAGGTGAGCAGAAGGCAGTTGTGTTAGAAACTCAGTCAGTGTTAGAAACTCAGAAATAAAAGCTAGGCGCCAAATGGCTACTTAAACCAAGGTTATAGGCACCATTTTGGGGCAAGACAGATCTAATCCACAGTGGTACTTCAGGGTAAGAAATTAATTCGTTCTGGAGGTCTGTTCTTAACCCAAATCTGTTCTTAACCTGAGGTACCACTTTAGCTAATGGGGCCTCCCGCTGCCATCGCGCCAGCGCTGCACGATTTCTGTTCTCATCCTGAAGCAAAGTTCTTAACCCGAGGTACTATTTCTGGGTTAGCGGAGTCCGTAACCTGAAGCATCTGTAACCTGAAGTGCCTGTAACCCGAGGTACCACTGTAGTATTTTTCAAATGATAGACTGACTGTGACTGATTCTCAGTTAAACACTTGGCTAGTTCAGATGACAACCTTGAGCTAGGTTAAGAATTTTGAGAATTTAAAGAAGAAAAGTCACTTGATCCAGGGATAGTCTACATATATTGGCCTATTCCAACCACTTTTTCTTAACGGTGACTGCTCCTGCTGAGGCTGCAGTGAAAAAGCAATTTGGTTCCAGAAACCCATTCTGATGCTGCAGATAAAATATAAGTGATAGAATTCTACAGGATGGGGTATTAGTGTGTGAAAACTGGTAAGATCCAAGGATCCGTAGGCATGCACCACCAGATGGTGGAGATGTCAGGTGTCATCCTGGTGCCCAGACACCTTACTTCTTCGCAAGTGGTTGATAGTCAGGTGCGAAATGCGCCTGGCCAACTTCAAACATTGGGTTAGGTCCAGTTTGCATGCCTCCCAGAAGGTAAAGGTAAAGGACCCCAGGATGGTTAAGTCCAGCCAAAGGTGACTTTGGGCTCATCTCGCATTCAAGCCAAGGGAGCAGGCGTTTGTCTGCAGGCAGTTTTTCGGGACAGCATGACTAAACCGCTTCTGATGCAAAGAGACATGGTAACAGAAACCAGAGCACCTGGAAACACCGTTTACCCTTCCCGCCACAGCTGTACCTCTTTATCTACTTGCACTGGTGTGCTTTTGAACTGCTAGGTTGGTAAGAGTTGGGACAGAGCAATGGGAGCTCACCCTCTTGCAGGGATTCGAACCACAACCTTCTGATTGGCAAGCCCAAGAGGCTCAGTGGTTTAGACCAGAGTGACACCTGCATCCATATGCTTCCCATAAGCATTTGGTTGGCCATGTGAGAACAGGATACTAGACTAGATAAGCCACTGGCTTGATCCAGCAGGTTCATCTGGCATACTTATGTATAGAGGCCATAGCCATCCTCTGGGTCCTGAAAGACCTACATTGGCTCCCAGTATGGACCCCCATCGTTCAGCCCAGACACTGAGATCCTCCTCCCGAGGGCCTTCTGGAGGTTCCCTCACTGTGAGAAGTGAGGTTGCAGGGAACCAGGCAGAGGGCCTTCTGGGTAGTGGCGTCTGCCCTGTGGAACACCCTCCCATCAGATGTTAAGAAAATAAACAACTATCTGACTTTTAGAAGACACCTCAAGGCAGCCCTGTTTAGGGAAGTTTTTAATGTTTGATGTTTTATTGTGTTTTTAATATTCTGTTGGGAGTCACGCAGGGTGGCTAGTGAAACCCAGCCAGATGGGTGGGGTAATAATAATAATAATAATAATAATAATAATAATAATAATAATAATAATAATAATTAGGGCCTTAAACCACTATGGCTGCTTAATATGCTGGACAGCTCCTTTCCCAACCGCATAATGGTGTCGCATGGTCTTATCTTATGTGCCTTCCTAAACACGGCTCCATACGATGTTGTGGTGTGTTGTAAAACTTTATTATTTCAGGCAGTTGGAAGAGAAGAACAGATGGAACACCGTAAATCTGGGGAGAAGACAGGAGGGAGTATGGAAGCTGGGGAGCTGTATAATATAATCTGCACAAAGCATAAGTTTGCATATTTAATTCATGTAAATGTATACAATCGAAATCACACATTGCAAAGGACTCACACATATTGAAAATTGTTCTCACTGATTTTATATCAAACGTATACTGTTATATAAGGAAATAAATTCCACTGATTTCCATGAAATTTCATTAAAAGTAAATGTGCTTAGAATTGCAGTGGTAGGTCTTAAATATTAAAATACATTTCAAATTGAGACTTAAATGATAATTTTGAACAAGTCGTCAGTAAAATGTATATTCCTAAATTCTTAATAATAATATGCAAAGTAACCGATCCGCTCTATTAGATAACTGTTGTAGATGCTGGTTGTTCATGACAGGGAGATTGTAGATTTGAAATTTTTACAAGCAGGCACTGAGATGAACTCCCAAGAGTTGAAGAAGCCTTTAAAAAATGAAAACAGCTTCGGAAATAATTATTTAGGGGAGACTTGCTCCTCCTCCTATCTCCCAATTCACTCCTTGTGCACAGATTTGTTTTCTGATTTAAGACACCATGCAGGGGTGGTACCTTGGAAGTCGAACGGAATCCATTCCCGAAGTGCATTTGACTTCCAAAACATTCGGAAACCAAGGCGCGGCTTCCGATTGGCTGCAGGATGCTCCTACAGCCAATCGGAAGCCGTCAAGGATGTTTGGATTCCAAAGAAAGTTCGCAAACCGGAACACTCGCTTCTGAGTTTGCAGCGTTCGGAAGCCAAAACATTCGACTCGCAAGGCCTTTGGGATCCAAGGTACGACTGTACTTGCCTTCCAGCCAAGCTATTTTCTGCAACTACAAAAAAAGATAAAAGCTATGCCATGGCAGGTGGGACCCACAGATTCACCATAGGTAAATCTCATTCCACAAGAGCAATCACAGTTGTGTCCACACCGTTCACAACACTGCAATCACCTAATTCACAGGTTAAAAGCTCAAACTCACTTACATGAGAACAAGCCCCACAAAGATCAGTTGAAACTTGCTTTACAATTGCAGGACAATTGCAGTCTCCTATCTTGAGCAATGGGGACACGGGTGGCGCTGTGGGTTAAACCACAGAGCCTAGGACTTGCCGATCAGAAGGTCGGCGGTTCGAATCCCCACAATGGGATGAGCTCCCGTTGCTCGGTCCCTGCTCCTGCCAACCTAGCAGTTCAAAAGCACATCAAAGTGCAAGTAGATAAATAGGTACCGCTCCAGCGGGAAGGTAAATGGCATTTCCATGCGCTGCTCTGGTTCGCCAGAAGCGGCTTAGTTATGCTGGCCACATGACCTGGAAGCTGTACGCCGGCTCCATCGGCCAATAAAGCGAGATGAGCGCCGCAACCCCAGAGTCGGTCACGACTGGACCTAATAGTCAGGGGTCCCTTTACCTATCTTGAGCAAGAAGTATTTTATAAGTGTGGGATCTCCAATGGCCATACAGTACTCCAACACAAAAAAAGTGAATTATTCCTCAGTCACTTCCTCATCTGTATATTCGATTATAAACAAAGACCTTGGCCTTGCAATCAGTGGTGAAGCCTATTTGTTGCTCGAGCTCTGTGGGAATATAAAGCTTTGACATTTAAGTTTAAATATATATTTTAAAGATGTTTAGTGTGTGTGATCACCTTTTCTCTGCTGTCTTAAATAGAATCAACATGCTAGCTCCTCCTGGGAGTTCAAAGGAACTAAGCAACTGCAGACGTCTGGGTTCAAGGCTGGTTCAAGAGAGATTTTATATTTGCAGAGACAGTCGTTCCCCCCCCCCAGTCTATTTTTAAAGAAACCACTGCTCTATTTATTTCACACTGCAAGAGAACACTTTGCAACATATAATTTAATGATTATAATAGGGGAAAAAGATGCCTATAATTTCATTTGTTCCAATGGCTTCCATTTGTTATAGTATCAGGAGGCTTTAAAAATGGGGAAAAACCCCCACAAAGACAGTGCTCAAACACCTGTCGAGATAAAGCCAGTAGAACGCTGTAATTGCCCAGAGATAAATGGCAGTTATCTATTTACAAGTCAATATTATCTAAGTGACATATCCAACCAGCAATCAGCCCACAATATATATTCACAATTCAAGGGGACAGCTTCCTTGTAGGGCAAAGGCTCTGTTGAATGTCCTTGCAAAAAATATAATAAAATAAAGAACTCGCTCACTGATAAATCAAAGTTAAGTCTATTTCCAGGAGCATTTCTGAAAATACTGCTCCAAAAATATAACATTGACAGCAATAAAGTCCTGTTGAAAAGGGACTGGCTTACGGGTTTTTTTTAATGTATATGCTTCACAGCTCTTCCGTGCCACTAATTAGCTAGGCTAGTGGAACAAAAGTCAATTTATGCAGTTTCCTCCTTCCTTTGTTGGGAGGTGGAGCTAAGGGGAAAGAGGGAGAAGGTTTTGCAGGCAAGCCAAATTGCATTTCAGAGAGACAAGTTTGAGTGAACGCATTATGTTTGTTCAGGTTAACAGCAGTATTCTCTCTCTCTCTCTCTCTCTCTCTCTCTCTCTCTCTCTCCCCTCTTTTTAAATTCAAGCCAACAAAGAAGGCAAACTCCATTTGCCAACAACTGGTGCCCCTAAGTTGTCAGGCTCCTGTCAGGCAGCAAAAGCTGGTTGGTTTTTTTAAAAAAAATGTGAACACTACCCTTCCCCCCCCCCCTTTGTTGCTTTCTCAAATATGCACTTTGCTCAGCAGTCCTCGCTATTAAACAATTCACTTCTCTCTCCCCTCGGCTACTCTGCTTCGGGAGAGGGTAAAGAAAGCAAAAAAAAAAGCAAAAAACAACAACACGTGGTCACAAAATATAAACCTAGACATTCATTTCCTGTAACTCAGAGTCCTATACTTTCACCTCCTTGTCCATTGGATTTGGCTACCAAATAGGTCTTAATCTGTAAACAAATGATTTGCTCTACAATTAAACCATTCATCTTTTCATTTTCTCCCTCCCTTCCCCCCCTTTCTCCGCCTGCTTGGCTGCAATCCAATGTACAGGCTCATAGGTTCTTCTATTATTTAGGGCCCGTGATGTTTAAAAGCAATAAGCTCGCGGAGAGTTTATAAAAACTATGAGGCATCACCAAAAGCATTTTATGCATGGCTTCTGTTGAAAGTTTTGCTTGTGTGTGTGTGTGTGTGTGTGTTTGTGTACACAGTACTCTATGCTCTAAAGCAGGCATAGGCAAACTTGGCCCTCCAGCTGTTTTGGGACTACAACTCCCATCATCCCTGACCACTGGTTCTGTTAGCTAGGGATGATGGGAGTTGTAGTCCCAAAACAGCTGGAGGGCCAAATTTGCCTATGCCAGCTCTAAAGTAAATTTAAAGCATGCAAAACGATGGCCCAAAATACGAGGTTTATGGATTCAGCTCTGCGCATGAAGCTTCTGGGCTGTTCATATGGAGTCCTGGCAGAAAAAAGCAGCAATAATGTTGATTTGCTGCTCAGCTGGTTAAGGGCACTTAGCAAAACTAAATCTGCGACACCTTGTTTAGGGCTGCTTTAGGAGAGACGCATGGGGTTGTTTGTGCTTTTTCCCTTCAAACTGCTCTGGAAACGACACCCCCCCCCCCCCGTTTTGAAAGAAGCTTCCCATGTGACATTTCTCAATTTAAGAAATATAAGCACTCCCTTGGGGATAAAGAACAAGTTGGGCTGTTCTTCGGTTCCCAGCTGTAGTCCACATTCCGTAAGGGATACAGCTTATTGCTCTACAAGAATTGCCCCTGGCTAGATGAGAGAGAGGGGAAGAGAATGTGTATGTATTTTAAAACCAGTGTGGAGTACTCCTATTCAGGCTTCAGCCATGTCCTCTTCCATGATACTTCACCCCAGTCCCCCAGCCCATGGGAATAAAGAGGCTTCAGGTGGGGGACGAGGGTGGCACTGCAGTCTAAACCTCTGAGCCTCTCGGGCTTGCCGATCGGAAGGTCGGCGGTTCAAATCCCCACGGCGGGGTGAGCTCCCGTTGCTCAGTCCCTGGTCCTGCCAACCTAGCAGTTTGAAAGCACACCAGTGCAAGTAGATAAATAGGTACCACTGTGGTGGGAAGGTAAACAGCATTTCCGTGCGCTCTGGCTTCCATCACGGTGTCCCATTGCACCAGAAGCGGTTTAGTCCTGCTGGCCACATGGCCCGGAAAGATGTCTGTGGATAAACGCCGGCTCCCTCGGCCTGAAAGGTGAGATGAGCTCCACAACCCCATAGCTGGGGTTGTGACTGGACTTAACCATCCAGGGGTCCTTTACCTTTTTTTTTAACCTACAGGCTTCAGGTGATCAGTGCAGCCCATTTGTGGGAAGAGTCGCTCTTCAAATCATGTACTTTGATGGCAGAGGTTTGGCCCCATATCTTGGGCATCACCAACCTCTGGAAGTTTACAATGAAGATATGGGCGAGGCGTCACCTTGCCAAGCATCATAAAAGGGAGGATTTAACCAGGTGTTTTAATAATGCCAGTGTCAGCCCTATTGTCCATGGCTCATAGGCACACAGTCCTTGAGCTTCTATATCGCATTTAAAGGTAAAGGGCCTCTGACAGTTAAGTCCAGTCATGGACAACTTTGGAGTTGTGGCACTCATCTCGCTTTACTGGCCGAGGGAGCCAATGTTTGTCTGCAGACAGTTTTTCTGGGTCATGTGGCCAGCATGACTAAGCCGCTTCTGGTGAAACCAGAGCAGCGCACGGAAACACAGTTTATCTTCCCGCCAGAGTGGTAACTATTTATCTACTTGCACTCTGATGTGCTTTCAAACTGCTAGGTTGGCAGGAGCAGGGACCAAGCAACGGGAGCTCACCCCGTTGTGGGGATTCGAACCCTTGACCTTCCGATCGTCAAGCCCTAGGTTCAGTGGTTTAGACCACAGCGCCACCCGCTTAAAGACCATGTTGCCCCTTCTATCCCTCCCCCTCCCTGTTTTCATGGGATGGGAGTCAACTAAGTCTGACTCAAAATAAACCTACAGGGGTACCTCAGGTTACATACGCTTCAGGTTACATACGCTACAGGTTACAGACTCTGCTAACCCAGAAATAGTGCTTCAGGTTAAGAACTTTGCTTCAGGATGAGAACAGAAATCGACCTCCGGAACGAATTAAGTACTTAACCCGAGGTACTACTGTATTTAAACTAATTGTCCCAACTTATTCATGTTCATTCATTTCAGTGGATCTACTTGGGAGTAAAACTTAGCTGGTCATGCCTTCATTGTCTTTTCAAATTTGTGCATCATTTCCTTAAGCTCTTTTGACTTTCACAATAAACACCCACCCAGCCCTCTTTCCTACATAGGCTGGCCTGTTGCAAAAGAGGACCTCTGCACCTTTAGCAATAGCAAGAATGTCAGCAGGTCTGTCATGCCAGCTCTGCCTGCTGAAATTCCCTCTTCAAAACAACCATTAAAGGTGCAGGAGACCGGTCCTCTTTTGCATCTGGACAACCTAGCTCTACCTACTCTTCCCTCAAGCTCCTGTGTCTCGATTCTGCCTTGTCCTTTCCCATTCTGGCTCGGACACTCCCTTCCCTGCCCTTAAAAACCTCTGCTTCCTGGAGTCCAGCTTTCCAGAGCTCATTCTCCAGTGTGGCATAATGCCAAGGCTACTAGAGTTAGAATCACAGAGTGGAAGAGACCCTAAGGATCATCTAGCCCAAATCCTTGCATTGCAGGAATATGCAGCTGAGCCATATGGGGATCAAACCTGCAACCTTGGCGTTATAACCACCATGCTCTTAACCTGGGGTCAGCAACCTTTTTCAGCTGTGAGCCAGTCCACTATCCCTCAGACCATGTGGTGGGCCAGACTATATTTTTTTGGGGGGGAGAGGGGGAAATGAACCAATTCCTATGCCCCACAAATAACCCAGAGATGCATTTTAAATAAAAGGACACATTCTATTCATGTAAAAACACGCTGATTCCTGGACCGTCCGTGGGCCGGATTAAGAAGGTGATTGGGCCGCATCCAGCCCCTGCCTACCCCTGTTCTTAACCAACAGAGCTGAACTCCTTGAGCCAGGAAGACCCGGGTGAAAATCTACAGTTAGCTATGAAACTCCACTTGCTGCTGTTTGGGTCAGCCACTAACTGTGGTTGTCTGTCTAGCAAAGCCTCACAGGGCTTTTAAAAAGTGATGTGCACTATCCTTGCCTCTTTGTTAGGAGGGCTGTGGAGAAAATATAAAATAACTGAATATAATACATCAATGTCGGTATAATACCTCCAAGTCCCTTGGTCCTGTGGGAAATTAAATTCAAAGCTGAACTCACCCCTTACTTCCTTGGAAAAAAGCTTGGCTGTTTATATAAATGTTCTTTGTTGACAATGTCATTCCTTCATTGGCTAACTCATGTATTTGTGAACACTCTAGTACTATATAATAGCAGCATATCCGGTTGCTGCCACGGCCTTTGCTACCACAAAATCACAAAGCATTTCAAAACCTGGATAGGAACTTAATGAGAACCTTAAAAACTTTTCAATTTAGCTTAACACTCTACATTGCTGGACAGCTTAGCAACAAACTCAAGCTTCCCTTAAAAAAGTGATATACATTTGATGAAAACACTGCACAGTTTAGTCAACAAACACCTGTTCGTTTGTTTCTTATAATATATCTTCTGTTTTCACAAGATCGCTTTTGAATGTGATCTTAAATGCTTTCCCAGAAGCTAAGATTGTCTCCATAGCCACAAACTGCATGAATGTAAGTCTATTCTGGCGGGAAAGTATTGCAATACCAACTACCATGTCAGTCTAGGTTGTTTTTTCCTGTTTTTGGAATTCTTTCCCCCTGTCTATAAATAATGAAATTATTGATGACACTCCAATAACGAAACGTACAGGTGGAAATCTCATTTATAAATGACAGGTACTTAACAATATCAACTTCAACCGTTTACTTTCAATGAAATTCTGCAAGCCTATTTAAAGCCTATTACAGCTGCTGACATCAATCTGCCAACTCGCAGAGCTGTATGAAAAATTTACACCCCTTAAATTTAGCCACTGGATACTTAAATGCGCATCTTCTCTCCAGATAAGCGACTTGTGTTAATACAATGCAGGAAAAATGCAATCTTCCATCTCTAAGTGGTAGATGCTAAATAGAACCCAGCAGTTCCCTCAAACTTGTCGCTCCAATCAGAGCCAACTGTTTGCAAGCTGCTAAACATCTCACTAATAGTTACTTCCCATGAAATTATATATATATATATATATATATATATATATATATATATATATATATATATATATGTAGGTTTTGGTGTCTTCGGGTGTCTTCCCGTGTAAGAGTTGGGGTGTCTAGGCGACGTTTCGACGAGGTCTCACTCGTCATCTTCAGGCTGGTGCTTTCGGCTTCTTGTTACTGGAACAGAGCAGGATCTCAGTGTTTGAGTTCCTATAAATACTGTTGAGGGGGTGTGGTGCAGAGAAGAAGTTCCCAGGTTATTGTGCCTTTTCTTCTTTTGTTCCTTAATTACTTGGGGGATATCTTGAGTGATATCTTGAGTGGTATTCTGAGTACCACTTAGGTGGGTCATTAAGTGTGGATTAGTTGCTATAGCTTTCGTGTCTTGACCTTTTGAGCTAGTGAAGAGATTTTTCTGAGAAGATGGCTGTACTGCACTTAGTTGTGCTCTGGCTTGGCTTCGTGTATAGGGGCGAGCTGTGGTTTTGTGCCCTGTGCCAGCCAGATCTGTGTAGGGATTGCAGGGGGGTGCAGCATCCGGAGGTGCCACTATGGTTTGGCTACCGGATGGAGTCTGTAATTTATCTGTGGAGAGGGTCTGGGTTTGGGTCTGGTGTGGTTGATAGGTGATGGCGTTCTGTGTGCCTCTGGTCCTGGTGTCGGTTTTTGTGGGGAGGGCTAATTTCCAGATGTCTGGCAGGCGGGACGTGTCGTCACGCTTGTTCATGTTGTGAGGGTGTTTCTCTATCTCGATGGCTTCCATGATTATTCTCTTGTGGTGATGTTCCATGTTAAAGAGCAATTTGGAATCCCTCCCCACAAAAACCGACACCAGGACCAGAGGCACACAGAACGCCATCACCTATCAACCACACCAGACCCAAACCCAGACCCTCTCCACAGATAAATTACAGACTCCATCCGGTAGCCAAACCATAGTGGCACCTCCGGATGCTGCACCCCCCTGCAATCCCTACACAGATCTGGCTGGCACAGGGCACAAAACCACAGCTCGCCCCTATACACGAAGCCAAGCCAGAGCACAACTAAGTGCAGTACAGCCATCTTCTCAGAAAAATCTCTTCACTAGCTCAAAAGGTCAAGACACGAAAGCTATAGCAACTAATCCACACTTAATGACCCACCTAAGTGGTACTCAGAATACCACTCAAGATATCACTCAAGATATCCCCCAAGTAATTAAGGAACAAAAGAAGAAAAGGCACAATAACCTGGGAACTTCTTCTCTGCACCACACCCCCTCAACAGTATTTATAGGAACTCAAACACTGAGATCCTGCTCTGTTCCAGTAACAAGAAGCCGAAAGCACCAGCCTGAAGATGACGAGTGAGACCTCGTCGAAACGTCGCCTAGACACCCCAACTCTTACACGGGAAGACACCCGAAGACACCAAAACCTACATTCCTGTACCCGTGAAAATCTACGAAAGCATATATATATATATATATATATATATATATATATATATATATATATATATATATATATATTATGTTGCAATGAAGTCAAGTTTTCTGTATCACAGTGTATCCACTTAAAATGAATACAGTATTACAATATATATGGCACGCCTCCGTAATAGCCATGTTGCTTAAAGGCTCATTTGTAAGCCTTAAGAGCCAATAAGGAAATAAACACGGAGATGCAGTAGCAATCTACCATCTTACTGCCATTATAGTAGTTGTACGGGGAAAACTTTACGGAACTGTACACCATGGTTTCCCCCCCTTCATGCACATTCTACAGGAAAAGGGATATTGAATCCCAGTTCACTGAACCTCCAGGTCTCAGATTCTACACAGCACAGGACCAACTATCCGTAAAGTTGTGGACAGATTTGATATCAACATAGTAATAAAAGTCATAGTTCCGCTCCCTTGCACTATGGTTCACTATGGGAAATTGCCAATGCCTCATAAAAAGACATGTAATGAACACATTTGTTGAGATCCATTTGCATTCCTAAGAAACTTCCATTTTGTATGAAGGAGGCTCCCAGTTGCCTCTTTCTGCTGCAAATTATCACACACGGAATTGAATACCACCCAGAAAAGCGCAATTTTGTGGGGGCACCAGGTCTTGAGCAGGAAATGGAGCTTTGGATTCCGACCATTGTATATAAAACATACAATGAATATGAATACATGTTGTGTAAGAGGGGCAAAGATGTTTCTGCAAAGAGGATGCATGTTTTTTCCGACAGCTCAGCAAAAAAAGGGGGAGGGGTATAAAATGTCCCCATCCATAATAGCTTTTCAGTAACCTCAGAATGCCAAAAATATTTTACTCATAGGATTTTTATTTTTTATTTTTTATCAAGTCAAACAGCATTTCCACTTTAAACCTGTGGTAAATATTCTAATGTGAGCCAAAAAAACATAGCCCTTCGAACATCGCTTGAAAACATTTGGCAATTTCCCTCCTGAAAGTAAATCCAAGGGCTCAGAAAATAAATATTCAAGAGCATTAATTTGTTTCTAGATGTGTTCGTGCAAGTAAAACAGCAGTAGTAATGTGGAAATTTCAGTCACATTTTGCAACTAATTGGAAGCAGATTAGAATTCTGCCTCAGGGGAACATTGTCAAACTAGAAGCTGGAGCAAATGAAGAAAGAGGTGAAAGAATCGTGAAGAGCTGACAGATTTACAGTGCTCAAGGCAATAAACGGGTACTAGATGAAAATGAATGTGCTTCACTGTACTGAATGCAGTTCTCTCGGTCATATCTCAGCAATAACAGCATACAGCTATGAAACTATTATTTTCAGCAGAGGCGGAGAAGGAAAGTATAAAAATGCAAAGCAGCCATTTATGCTGCATATATAAAAAGCTCGCATAACTTGATCTGTTAGAGTAATAATCAGTCAAATTATTAATTTAAGGCCCTTTCTGCATCCTTTATTCATGGTGAGTAGTATTTACTCATGCAGGTTTATTCTAGAACCATTTCCACAGCTACCATTCAGGGTTATAAAGAGATAGAAAACCAAGGGAAATGACCAGTATACATTTCTCAAGGTTATGTTGCCAGAGAGGGTAAAAAAAAAGGACATTGCTAGTAACAGACAGTCCAAACAGGCCATCTGTGACTAGATGATGCATGATGCCAGCTACAGGCACATGACTTCTACAAAGTACTTAGCCCCAGCTGCTTGTTTCAAAGCAGTCAGCACGGAAGGAGGAGGCAAGTAAATTCTATTTTGCAGGGGAGGAGCATGAATATTATAAGGTTTACGAAGCACGCTGCCTTCAGGAACTGAGACTGCAGGCCACAAAGTTTACAATGCGTGCCACCTTCCTTTGACAAAATATAATCAGGAAAAATGAGCTGCATCCCTTTAACTGAGAAATAAAAGATGGAGGAGACACAACACAGACTGTGGAGAATATTAGGCTGAGCCTGACCCAACAAGTTGAAATCTTGGTAGCCAACAGTGTTCAAAATCGGCCAGGCACCCAGCGCATTTTGAGACTGGCATGGATCAAATGGCGACCATGTAGGGACTGACATCTCCATTTGGCTGGCCCCTCCAGCTTTCTCAAGCAGGTAAACAGAAGACCTTATTTACTGAATTTATCTCCCACCTTTTCCTCCAAAGGAGTGCATGGTTCACGACCCTACGGGATAGGTTAAGAGGCTGTGACTGGACCAATGTCACCCTGTGAGCTTCATGACTGAGTGGAGACGTGAGCCCTGGTCTCCCTGGTCTCCCAGTTCATCACTCTGAACCACTACACTACACTGGCTTCCTAGAGTCCTTCTGCTATGGGGCAACTATATGAATTAAGTAAATAAATATGGGGAAAGTAAAATGTCACTTAGAGAAGGATCTGAAATATTTTCCTTGAAGCTTGAATTTGTTTTGTTCTGCATTGTCTTACCTGACGTTTTGATGTGTTGTAAAACTGCCTCAATGTTTTTTCTTTAAAATATAAAGCGGTATAGACATGAAACTGACAACAACAACAGGCCCCACTGCAGGGAAAATGGTGCATATTGTTGTGGCGACTGTAACTTAGGTTTAAGGTGCCCTTTGGTGATTAGCTTATATATCCGAGTTTCTAACACTGGTAGTCAGTGCAGTGGTACCTTGGTTTTAGAACAGCTTAGGTTATGAACAACTTGGAAACAGAACGCTACAAACCTGGAAGTAGGTGGTCCGGTTTTTGAACTTTGCCTTGGAAGCTGAACATGTTCTGCTTCCTGTTGAGTGTGTTCTTTTTGTAAATTGAGTCTTCCAGTGCAAATCAGAGGCTCCCTGTTGAGTCTATCGGCTATTGAGTCCTGAGCAACCACGCAACACAGAGGTGATATTTGGAGCTTTTGTGGTTTTGTTTGTGTGGCTTTTTTTGTTTTTTTGACTGTGACTTGTTCTTTGTTTTATGGGACTGACTTGTGACTGTGGCTTGTGACTTCGTTTTTGTGACTGTGGCTTGTGACCTCGTTTTTGTGACTGTGTGGAACCCAGTTCAGCTACTGATTGATTGTCTGACTGCAGAAATGGATAAAAGCCCCCCCATCCAAACAATGACTATCATCAGTGCACGTTTTAGGGGTTGTTTTTTAAAGTCTGGAACGGATTAATCCATTTTGCATTACTTTCTATGGGAAAGCATGCCTTGGTTTTAGAACGCTTTGGTTTTGGAGCAGACTTCCAGAACGAATTAAGTTTGGGAACCAGGGTACCACTGTAGTTCCTGTGTCAAGGGACACAGAGGTGGCACAAGATAGAAGCAATTGTCACCCAAAGGCAAATGTGTTCCAAACGCCTTCAGGGCCAATTCAACCCTGGCAGTCTAAAGGGACACTGGGATACAGAGCTCAATTATGTTGGGCAGACAGCTTGAGTTGCCCTGCTGAATAAAGAAATCCCTTTACATGGAAAGGGCACAGCCCCTCATGCTGGCTGATGTCGGTGGGAGCTGGTAGTCCGAAACATCTGGAGAACTCCAGGTTGTTAGTGAAGACTGATACAGAGGGTCGTTGCTGAGTTTATACAAAGCAGTCTCAGTAGAATACTGAATTGAAAAAAACCAGACTGGCAGGAGACCACACAAAGAAGATGGAGGCTTTCTGAGCCAGAGAACAACAGGAGCAGTATACCCGCTTAACATACACCATGCTCAATAGGGTGCTTCATGCAGATTTCTACGAAGAGGGAGACGCATGCAAGCCTGCATACATTGGATATGGTCTGCTCTCCTTAAAAGAACAGTCTTGTTATTCCAGATCCGCACTGCAAGTCTATCCTGTTTCCATGCATGGATAGTAGCACTGCTCAATTGGAAAGACGGGCCATTGCTTTATATTAGAATACCACCATGATTTGAGTTTTCTCCTTCGTAATTTAGAAGGTATCTATGGCTGATACTACACTTTCCGAAAATATGAGTCGCATTCCTCGTCCAAGTGTATGTCAAGTAAGTGTAATTAAGGGCAAGGAGTAGCCTGTCGTCAATATATTCTATGGGAGCTTTTCTGCGTGTGCATTTTAAAAAGAACAAAACGTCCCGAAGGACTAGCCTTGGAACGCTCCCACCAGAGGAAGGATGCCAAACCTGGATTACTTTTTGCTCCTTCCATCAAAGAGATCAACTTGTTTCTCTCTCTTATCTTAAAAGGAAAGAAATAGAACACATAAACCTCATAGACGTACAAGTAATGTTGTTAAGAGACTACAGTAAAGCTACTGGATTTGATTGCATTATCCATGTATTGTGGCAAGCTGAATGTCAACCAACATTTTACAAAGAAGACAAAACTTAAAAACCCAAACTTTCCTGTCGAAACATTGTTGCTTTAAATATGAGTCACCCGTGCAAATCAGCCAAGAAGGTGATATAAAATCCAAAAGAGCTATATTTTGAAAGAAGGTTATAAATAGGTTGTGTGTGCGCACGTTTTACTTTTCCTACAAACTGAGGTTAAGGAAAAAGCAAATTTATTAAATTCTTAGGGATGAGGCATGGCATTTCCTCCTCATGATACAGTGGTACCTCAGGTTACATACACTTCAGGTTACATACGCTTCAGGTTACAGACTCCGCTAACCCAGAAATAGTGCTTCAGGTTAAGAACTTTGCTTCAGGATGAGAACAGAAATCATGCTCCAGCGGCACGGTGGCAACAGGAGGCCCCATTGGCTAAAGTGGTGCTTCAGGTTAAGAACAGTTTCAGGTTAAGAACGGACCTCTGGAACAAATTAAGCACTTAACCCGAGGTACCACTGTATAGCTGTGTAATGTAGCGGGAGAAAACAGAAGTGGTTTCTAAGAAGTGACTAAGAATAGGGTTCTTTTAAAAAAGAGAGAGATGAAATCAATAACTAATATGAGGATGTACAAATGCAAAATGTACCATGAACTGCTAGTGACACCAGATGTTCTAAGAAAACCACCTAGGGGGAAACTCATCTTTTAAAAACCCATGTGTTTACTTTAATCAAAGGGACAAAAGAAGGCCAGTTTAAGAGCTTAGTCTTCTGTTGCTAACAGAAGCGTAAAAATACAGTCAGATTCTTCAAGAAAACTACTAGCATATACTTTTTAATAGTCTATTGCGACATGATAAAAACCAGAATCAAGCTGACTGGTATAAAATTGACTGGCAACCAAAGACCATGCTATTATTTGAAGCTGTCATGGGAAGGCAATAAAATTGCTACCAGGTCTCCTCAAGTTACCCTTCAATAAAAAGAA
Organism: Podarcis bocagei; assembly: GCF_964188305.1. Lineage (NCBI taxonomy): Eukaryota > Metazoa > Chordata > Lepidosauria > Squamata > Lacertidae > Podarcis > Podarcis bocagei. The sequence continues at coordinate 16,601,315 of NC_138136.1, read as the reverse complement.
GCCATCGGGGAAATAAGAGGGAAAAGAAAAACATCAAAACCTTTAAAGTTCTTTTTAAGTAAAATTATACTTTGTGGCACAATGCCATCTGCTTCCTGCTTAACAAGAGCCAATTCTACAACTTAAATATCAGCTTTCTAAAACTACCAAGCAAAACAAAATAAATAGATTCTCCTTTAAAATATATATACATTACTTTAAGCTGAATTCATATGGAATAGGCTTAAGCATCCCTGTGGACCATTTCCTTCATGTTACTAGCTGACAATGAAGATTCCCAGGAGGCAGGAATACATAGTTGGCAGGAATCTTTAAAGCAAACACCATTCATACGGAGAACAAAACAGAGGGAATAGATGGTAAAAAACCAGGATGAGTATTTTCAGTACCGGTAATTTGCCTGCAATCCTCCCCAATGCACCCAGTAAAATGATTTGCAAAGCATTATCCTTAGAAACAGAAGACTTGGTTCAAGTTATCCTTTATTCACCGCTACTGTCAATCTACTAGTGAAAATTAGAGGCACCTGTTATTTTATTTTAATCACACCCTTCCTCGTAGGAACTCAGAATTACATATGTGGTTGTGCTCTTGCTTATCTACAACTGCAGTGACTGGCTATAGGTCACCCAGTGAGTAGGATTTGAATTCAGATCTCCTCAGCCCTAGCGCTGCACAACAACTACTACGCCATACCGATGCTTAAATGCTTAAACTGTTTAAATGCTGGAAATGTGAGATGATTATATACAAGGACACATACTAAACCAAGAGGAGCCAATCAGGTGTGGCCAACAGATTATATCAGAGATAGAGGCTCCCATCCTGCCTGATAGCTCAGTTGGTAAAGCATGAAACTCTTGATCTCAGAATTGTGGGTTCAAGCCCCACATTGGGCTAAAGATTCCTGCACTGCAGGGGGCTGGACCAGATGGGTCTTCCAATGCTAAAATTTTATGATTCCTGAGCAGTGACCACGCTGGCTATAGGGATCTTTCTGAGTCCACACCATCTGAAGCGCATCATATTACCTACTCCTGAATTAAATCCATCTCACATTTATTTAGAAGGCTCAACGTGGAATCCCAGAACCATGTATTTCCTGTCTACAGGGCTTCTCTCTCAAGCCATCTCTCAGCCAGCTGCGTGTCAAAATAGGTTGTAAGACGTGTCTAACTTCATATGCATACCGCAAGCTGACATGAGCTCCGCATGCCTGATTTCTGAGGCTTGCCAAACGCTCCGTCTGAATGCCACTTGGACCACTGCCAAAACTCATCTCCATGTGGAGTTCATCATGAGATGGGAGGCGTCTAGTTATGGGAATCAACCAAGAGGCACCAGAATTATGGGTATGGTATGAACAGCCTTTGTTCCTAAGTCAGCTTTTATGCTTCACGACAACACACAATTTCACTCTTCCATTGACAAACCTATTTTGAGTAAAACTCAATATAGGTTTGGATTCAGGAGAGAAGCGCTAACTCCCACCTCCTGAATAGCCTTTCAACTCAAAATTACAAACCAAATGTCTTTCAAGTCACTAGGAATAGATTTACAACCCTGCATTCAAATCTAAAGTGCTTTCTTCCAAGCCCAGCAATTAGGAAAAACAAGTCAGCAAAAGAAAAAGGAGCTGATTTAAACTGGCTTTCCTATATGTTTAAGTAGCAATTCATGGCTTTACAGAACTACTGGTTTTCCATTAGTTATATTAAAGGATGCATCTAATTCAAAATAATAACGGTTTATGATTGGCATCTGTTTTAAACTAACACTGGGCAAATAATGGACAGGAGCATAAACCTAAATAAAATATAAATTTATGCAATGAGCGCTCATTTCAATCAAGGGAATCAGTTTCAATCACCGAGAGAGAGAGAAAACCAGTTTCAATCACTGATTTAAAATCAAGGTTTCCATTTAGAAATTCACATAAGAATCCATCATACAATATTATCATTATATGCCATTACAATGTATTAGTTTGCAACAAAGCAGAGTTTTTATACAACCAGAGAAGTTAATCTGCAATTTTTGCTCATGCGTTCAATGTATTTATATACTTATTATTATTATTACTATTAATTTTATTAGTTATACCCCACTCATCTGGCTATATAAGCTATATAACCTCCGTAAATTGTTTACATTTAAAATACTACTAATAGTAATATTGCATCATAATAGAAAGCAACGACAGAATAACTTTCGAAAAGCTGGATATACACATATTTCCAGAAACCTAAAGTCAACAAGTTTCCTCAATGACTAAATTCCAAAAACAGAAGTGTGCATGCACACGAAAGCTCATACCAAGAACTAACTTAGTTGGTCTTTAAGGTGCTACTGGAAGGAATTTTTTTATTTTGACTATGGCAGACCAACACGGCTACCTATCTGCAACTTCCAAAAACAGATGTCTAGAAAAGACCCTATTCCACCTTGCCTAACGTAGATGACACAGAGTCCCATAGAATTACCTCTGAGGAGGATCCTATTTAGTCAGAAGTAGTCCTTGATGCTCCAAAGCCTTTTAGGACTTCAAAAGTTAAAAGCAGAATCTTGAAATGGGCATTGAAACAGAAAGTACAGAAATTTCAGAATGGCAAGATGCATTTGGTCCCAGTTAATAACCCTGCTGTCATTTTCTGTGCTAAATGTTGCTTCCAGACCATCTTCAAGTGTATTTCCACACGCAACACAGCACAAAATTCCAAACATGGTGCTACTAGAAAGATTATCTTTCTGTCTAGGACAGGGATGTCCAAGCAGTCGATCGCGAACTACTGGTCAATCATGGGGCGTCCATGGTCAGTCGTGAGATCCTGTTCTCCCCCCCCCAAAAAAAAAGCTCAACAACTTGGTCAATCCAATGGGTAGATCACTGCCAGTATTTTTATACTAGGAGTAGATCACAGTCTCTTGGAAGTTGGACATGCCCAGTCTAGGAGATACTACAGCTAGCACAACAACGTAAGTGACTGCAAGGTGCTTCATGTCACAAGACCTTCAAAAAAATGATGCACATCATCTTCTAAATCACACAAATCACCTGCCAACAGAAGCTCAGGCTGATCAGGATTGAGTTCACTGGCCTTTATCCTGTTTATCCCAGGCATCAGTTCAACACTCCAACACTAACACACCTGAACATGATTAAAAGAAGCAAAGTTAGGTGTCACACTCCTGCTACCACAACCCAAACCCTCACATGTCTTCACTTAAGCCTTTTCAGGTCTATGTTTAACATTATGCGGAGTTCTGCATACAGTGGTACCTTGGTTTGCATACATCTTGGATTACAAACATGTCAAACCCGGAAGTGTGTGTCCCAGTTTGCAACCCAAATTTTTTGGGGGGATTACAATTTTTTGGGGAAGGCCTCATTGGCTAAAGCGTGCCTTGTGTTACAACCTGTTTTGGTTTACAAACAGACCTCCGGAATGGATTATGGCTGTAAACCAAGGTACCACTGTATATTGCAAAAGTATTGCTCCTTACAGAAATGATAGAATTATTATTGGCTCTCCCTATGCAAGTACCTGTATCTAAGATCATTCATATTTGAAAACTAGGCTCCATAACTTTCCATAAACTGGGGCTGGTAGTTTCTGAGCAAACTAAGTCCTATTCAGGCACCACTAGTGGTGTGTAAACCTTGCATGCAAGCAGGGATGAGTGCACTAAGCTCCACCTCCACATTGAAGGTGACCCGGAAACTACAATTAATCCAGAATGTGGCAGCGAGAATGGTGACTGAGAGTGGCCGCTGAGACCATATAACACCAGTCCTGAAAGACCTTCATTGGCTCCCAGTACGTTTTCCAAAGTTTTGGTGCGGACCTTTAAAGCCCTGAACGGCCTTGGCCCAGTATACCTGAAGAAGTGTCTCCACCCCCATCGTTCAGCCCAGACACTGAGGTCCAGCTCCGAGGGCCTTCTGGCGGTTCCCTCTCTGTAAGAATTGTGGTTACAAGGAACCAGGCAGAGGGCCTTTTCGGTGGTGGCGCCTGCCCTATGAAACGCCCTCCCAGCAGATGTCAAGGAAATAAGCAACTATCTGACATTTAGAAGACACCTGAAGGCAGCCCTATTTGGGGAAGTTTTTTTATGACTGATATTTTAATGTCTTTTAAATCTTATTTTGTAAGCTGTACAGAGTGGCTGGGGAAACCCAGCCAGATGGGTGGGAAATAAATAAATAAAAGATGTCCCAGAGGCACCAAACTGGTCATTGTGGGGAACAGAATACCAAACTAAATGAACTTTTCATCTAATGCAAAAAGGCTCTTTTCATCCTCTTATTTTGCCCTTGCACCAGAGTTTGGGAATGTCCCAATATTTGCCTGACAAAAGCTCCCAAGATAATAACTAACTAGAGGTCACTATTGTTTCAACTCTACGTAAACTTATCTGAAAGCCTCTCCAGTCCAAATCCAACGCTCTGAGCCTGACACAACACCGCACGTAAACAAACAAGTTAAAGATTACACTTGTATGCTCTCATTACTGATTTTATGACCCATGTATTAAACACAATGAGATAAAGTTGACTTTGCAAGTTGTAAATCAATGTCTTTTAATGGTTGCATCAACTAATTGGTTTGCACTTTCATTTAGAAAACAACTGAAGTGGAAATGGAAAACTTCTCCACTTGAAGTTTCCAGTTGCTAATTTCAATTGCCTTGACTGAAGATCCACTGTGCAGGAGATCTACAGAGTAATGCCAAACCATAGTTTAGGGCTTTGGGGATGACCTGTCCCCGCCTGCTTTTCCCTCTCACTTCTGGAGTTAACAGCAAACCATAATACATTGTCAATACATTCAAAGTGGACAAACCATATTGTTTTAGGCCAAATTATAGTTTGTCCATTTTTAATGCAATTATTTGCACCTACCTGAAAGGGATAGGGAGAAGGAAATAGCATGAGAGCCAAGGGCTCATTCACTGTATCAAAAATGACACAATGTGATGCATTATAAACACGGTCCAACGTTTACCGATAAAGCTGGCCAAACGACTTAACTATTAAAAATTATCTAGAATCAAGGACAAGCTTGCAGTGAAACCACTTTTGTGTTAAACTCCAAAGTAGTCAAGATGGTAGAATCATCTCTCCAAACTGAATAAGTTGGCAGCAAAATGTCGGATGAGTCACTGTAAGGATGTTCAAAATTACAGACTATGAGGCACAAAATCCCAGCTACATTTACACTGAAGGAACTTTGGGCTTTGTTACCAGTGTTGGAAACTCAAGATATAAAAGCTAGGTGCCAAATGGCTCCTTAAACCAAGGTTGCAGTAGCCAAAACAGGATGTCTAGTTGCCATTTGGGGGCCCTATGGCTCGAAAATCTTATTTTTCAAATGATGGACTGACTGTGATTGATTCTCAGTTAAAACATCTGGCTAGTTCAGATGACAACCTTGAGCTAGGTTAAGAACTTTCAGAACATAAAGAAGAAAAGTCACTTGATCCAGGGATAGTCTACATATATTGGCCTACTCCGACCTCTTTTTCTTAATGGTGACTGCTCCTGCTGAGGCTGCAGTGAAAAAGCAATTTGGTTCCGGAAATTCATTCCAATTGGGCAGATAAATTATAAGTGTTAGAATTCTACAGGATGTGGTATTAGTGTGTGAAAACTGGTAAGATCCATGGATCCCCAGGCATGCACCTCCAGATGGTGGAGATGTCAGGCATCATCCTGGCGCCCGGGCACCTACACTTGGTCACAAGTGGTCGATAGGGACCCCTGACCATTAGGTCCAGTCATGACCGACTCTGGGGTTGCGGCGCTCATCTTGCTTTATTGGCCAAGGGAGCCGGCGTTTGTCCGCAGACAGCTTCCGGGTCATGTGGCCAGCAGGACTAAGCTGCTTCTGGCGAACCAGAGCAGCACACGGAAATGCCGTTTACCTTCCCACTGGAGCGGTACCTATTTATCTACTTGCACTTTGACGTGCTTTCAAACTGCTAGGTTGGCAGGAGAAGTGGTTGATAGTCAGGTGCAAAATGCGCCTTGCAAATCTCAAACGCTGTTTGTGGGCCAACAGCAAACCTTGTGTTAAGTCTGGTAAACAATTCTCGCTTGCTAGGGAGGAACAAACCATGATCCTGGTTCAGATATCACACTAAGCTGGTTTGCTTAAGCAACTGTGGTGGAGCAAATTGGGTTTGTGTGCACTAGCACACAGCTGGTGCACAGTGTGGTTTATTAAACCTTGGCATATTGTTGCGTGCGAAAGCTGCCAATATTCCTCTGAATCTGAAATGTTGAGATGTACTGCTGTTTTTTTACAATGGCTTTAGTTGGTTGCTCTTGGGAACAGAATGCTCTACTAGATGGTTCACTGGCTGCAGGGCTGTGTTTTCCTTCTTTCACGAAATTGGTTTTCAGTACAAGTTCCAAGGGCACAGAGCATCTTCTTTGCAATGGGAACAGCAGATCCCATCTTGAGGCAAACTAATTCTATTGGGAAGGTTGTCATCAAACCCCGACTTAACATTATCACCATTATTGCCAATGTTACTTTATGATCTTTTTAAAAAGATTTTATTTATAAATTTCAGAAGTTTACAAATTAAATACACAATATATATTTCCAATTAATATTCATTTATCATTTGACTTCCCCTTCACCCCTCCGCAGTTTCCCCATATTTTCTAATATTGCTGCATATCATAATTAATCTATACCCTATCCTTCTTGCTTGTTTTACTGCTGTTCTTCATTCAAACTCTGCTTGCGTTTTTACATGTTTACAATAGCTCTTTAGATAGTCCAAGAAAGGTTTCCAATCCTCCTTAAAAACGGCCTCTTCTTGATATCCAATTTTCATGGTTAAATTTTCCAATTTGGCACCTTCTGTCAATTTTAACTGCCAATCTTCTTTTGTTGGTACCACCTCATATCGCCATTTCTGCACATATAGTATTACTCTTGCTGACATCGTGGCATAGAAGAGTAAGTTCATCTGCCTTTTGGGAACATCCATCCCAGTTATCCCTAAAAGAAATGATTCTAAGAGTTACTTTAATTTTTTTCTTTACCTCATTTTCTTTACCATCTCCCAACAATCCTTAGCCACTCTACAAGTCCACCCCACATATGGTAAAATGTACCTTCAACTTCTTCACATTCCCAACAGATACTCAGATTTATACATTTTCCCCAATTTGCTTCATGTCAGATACCATCTATGGATCATTTCCATAAAATTTTCTTCCAGGGCATAACACGCTGCGAATTTCAAATTCGGTTTCCACAGTTCCCCCCATGACTCAATCTTGATAATATGTCCCACCATCCCTAGCCCAATGGATCATAGCAGAACATTACAACATGATCTATCTTACATCTTGATTTGTTATTTTAAAAGGGAAGGAAATCTTGATCAGCCGGCTTGATCACATGCAGCATGAACAGGAGTGCATTAGAAAGCAAAACATGCAGATGCAAAGGGTGGGCAGATGCTAGCAGAATTATTCATCTAGGGTTTTCCAAAGAGGCACACCAAAGGGTTTCCCTCATCCTCCACACTCTTTCACTGCATATTTGTGTGCAACCAGGATCCTGAACAATGTCTGTGAATAGGGAATCAGGGAATTAGTCAATGGACTAATTTGCGGTGGAGCACATCCTTTGGATGCAAAAGGTCCCAACTTCAATCCATTACATCTTCAGATAGATCTGAGAAAGACTTTTGTCTGTAAATGCCTGTCCGTGTGTGGACAATACTGAGCTTGATGGCCTGACTTGGTATAACACAACTTCCCAGAAGATTTGATTCCAATTAAAAAGCTGTAAGCTCAATGAGTTCATAGCATGAGCTATGAACCGGGTGTTCCTATTTCAGCTGAGCCTTTAATCACTGGTCTCAGTCCCACATCAATGATTAAACCAAACCATGGTTAATAAACCATGGTGTAATTTGAGCGTCAGTCCCTGACCCAGTAACTTAACCATAGTTTAGGGAAGGGTTTTTACTACAATTCCCATCATCCCTGATCACTCGTCCTGCTAGCTGGGGACGATAGGAGACATAGTCCAAAAACAGCTGGAGACCCAAGCTTGGGACACCCTGGTTTAGGGTCATGTGTGAACCAAGCCACTGGGTGGCTAAAGACAAACTGCAGTTTCTTAGCCTCAGACCTCCACCTGTAATTTAATAACATTGCCCTCTATTGCAGTTATAAGGATTATTGAGATTGATAAATATGAAGTGCTTTGAACACTTAAGAAACTGCTCTATAAATGTATAACTTGCCATTCAGTATGCGCTGTCACACTGCTTAAAGAATGATATAAGACTTTTATTGCTGCTTATACGTCAGAATTTGTGCATGAGTCTGTTGGCATGGCTCATCAGGGTCCATTATTTAGCAGCTTAGGCAGTGTGCTGGTCTCGCAAGCTGACGCTTTGCTGTAGCCTACATATTCTCTTTCCAGAGAAATGGATTGGTCGGAAGCAAATTCTGGTAATGAGCCCCTTTTGCCTGACACAGATATTGTGTCCATACTGAAAACTTCGTCACCTGAATTCAGCGCACCTGGGTTTCATGGTGATGTTGAAATGCTTCACAAAAGTGGTGCAATACAGTGGTACCTTGGTTCTCAAACTTAATCCGTTCCGGAAGTCCGTTCCAAAACCAAAGTGTTCTAAAACCAAGGCGTGCTTTCCCATAGAAAGTAATGCAAAATGGATTAATCCGTTCCAGACTTTTAAAAACAATCTCTAAAACAGCAATTGAACATGAATTTTACTATCTAACGAGACCATTGATCCATAAGATGAAAGCAATAATCAATGTACTGTACTATAAAATAAATAAGACAGTGTTGTAGATGATAAAAATTAAAATTATTATTTTTCTTTATGTGCACTGATAGTCATTGTTTGGATGGGGGGCTTTTATCTATTTTTGCAGTCACACAATCAATCAATCAATCAGTAGCTGAACTGGGTTCCACACAGTCATAAAAGCAAGTCACAAAAACGAAGTCACAAGCCACAGTCACAAGTCAGTCCCATAAAACGAAGAACAAGTCACAGTCAAAAAACCGAAAAGGCCACAAAAACGCAACAAGATAGCAAAGACAAAAGGTCCAAATATCATCTCAGTGTTGCATCAGTGCTTGGGACTGAACAGCCGACAGTCAACAAAAATTCTCTGATTAACAGCAGAAACTCAATTTACAAATGGAACACACTCAACAGGAAGGCAAAGTTCCAGGGCAATGTTCACAAACCGGAACACCTACCATACCTTTCCATCTATAAGACGCTCCCCATGTATAAGACACCCTCTATTTTGGGGGACTCAAATTTAAGAAAATGGGGGGAGATCGCACAGAGTTATTGAGCTTTTTAGCGGAGGATTGCCCAAAGTTGTTGAGCTTTGGGGGGAGTGGGGATTATCCAGGTTGTTGAGGTTTTTTTAGAGGGGATTGCCGAAAATCACTCACCTGCTAGCCTACAAAAAAACACCTCTCGTCTGTCCCATCACCGGCAAAAGCTGACAATCGCCCACCCAACTGCCGCAGCATCAGCCAATCAACACCAGCCATTGACGCTGCAACCAATAACGCGCCCAATAGCCACTGACTATGCGGAACCAAACAATCAAACGCACGCCCTATGCACTATCCATGTAAAAGACGACCCCCACTTTTTAGCATAATTTTTAAAGGAAAAACTTTGTCTTATGCACGGAAAAGTACGGTACTTCAGGGTTTGCAGCGTTCTATTTCCAACTTGTTCATAAACTAAGCTGTTCTAAAACCAAGGTACCACTGTATATAGAAAGGACAGAGAACCTCAAATTTCTTATTTCAGTGAAATAGCTTCTACTGAAGGTTGCAGGTTCGATCACTGCAATGGACAAGGTACATATTCCTGCATTGCAGAGGTTGGGCCAGATAATCCTTAGGGGCATAGCTGTCAACTTTTCCCTTTTCTTGCGAGGAATCCTATTCGGAATAAGGGAATTTCTCTTAAAGGGGAAACGTTGACAGCCATGCTTAGGGGTCCCTTCCAACTCTACAATTCTATGAAAGAGACTGGACCCTCCCAACAGCAGTTTCTAATGAGGAGATTACAAAGCAGGATAATAAAAATAAAAATCCATTGCTGTTTCTAGTGTTAAGGGGATCCTTCAAGAATCTTTCGCTTTTACTGTTACTAAAGTGCTTGCTTATGTTAAAAAAAAATAAAAAAAAATAAGTGTAAACGTTTCAAGTGGAGTTTTAAGTCGGGAATTCTAAGCAATATTTATTATTTAAAATACAGATTCAAGAGTGGGAATTAATCTAGATTAATTTTAAACAAAGTATCAGAGTTTGAATGGTCAGGGGTCCCTTGAAGCATGGAAGTGAGAACTGGACCATAAAGAAGGCAGATTGCCGAAGAACTGATGCTTTTGAATTATGGTGCTGGAGGAGACTTTTGAGAGTACCATGGACTGCAGGAAGATCAAACCTATCCATTCTTAAGGAAATCAACCCTGAGTGCTCACTGGAAGGACAGATCGTGAAGCTGAGGCTCCAATATTTTAGCCACCTCATGAGAAGAGAAGACTCCCTGGAAAAGACCCTGATGTTGGGAAAGATGGAGGGCACAAGGAGAAGGGGACGACAGAGGACAAGATGGTTGGACAGTGTCTTCGAAGCTACAAACATGAGTCTGACCAAACTGCGGGAGGCAGTGAAAGACAGAAGTGCTTGGCGTGCTCTGGTCCATGGGGTCACGAAGAGTCGGACATGACTAAACGACTAAACAACAACAACAACAACCCTTAACCCCTTCAAAATACAATGTAATTTCCACACATTTTTGTGTGTGTGTTTTGTTTTCAATGTGGCAACAACTTGGTTCTCACCCAGTTGAGGCTTTTAGACTAGATTATAACAATCTAGCTGGCTCATCACATTTTCCAATGCCTCATTATAATGCTTCATTCCCATTTGCTAAAAACCTATTGCTTCATCTCCAGCACAGTATGTTCATTTCATTATTATTATTATTTTTTAAAGGATGCTCCTGTAAATATCAGGATGTAATTGTTGATATTTAAACAGTGTTCCTCTTTTTCTAACCAAAGGTTCACAAGTTTTTTTGCAGGCAGAGATATATACTGGAAGATCGGTTTGGGGGCTGAAGTGATTGTTGGAAAAAGTAGCTTTCCAATTATCACAGACCTGCCAGGAAAAGCAGAAATGCATTATGTGTTAATGATCACAACCAGGGGTCCACGCTTAACTCTTTTGTCAGAACTACAGCAGATCCTCCCCGCAGCTTCACCATTAACATGTCTGTTCCCTGTCAGCCTACTCAAGAGATAATGCCATTTATCTCAAGGCAACACAAGACCAGTCATTAGCTTCAATAACAGACCTCAAACAAAGACAGGAAGATGTTTTTTTTCCCCAAGGTGCACAGTCTGCAGCCAAGAATCCTATTGCCTAACAGTTCAGAAATTCAGCTTTTGTCTTTCAAATGTTTTTCTGCACCTAATGCAACAATTTCAGTTAACTTTCTTACAGAGTCTGTTTCCTGGAAATTGCAGTGAGCAGCTTTTATCATGTATACCATTAGGTAATTGGTAATAACCTACTAAAATTATCCTTTGGGAATGTTTTTCCCTCCTGCCCTCCCTCTGTTTCCCTTTTTTCCTCTCTCTTGCCTCTGGGGGGGAGGGAATGGACAGAATAATTCAAGCACTTGCTAAATAATGAGATCTTTGAAAAGCTGGTCCTTGTTGGGCTGCTGGAGCTAATTCCCTGTTCTCAATTCTTCAGCGATAAACTAAAACTAAGCTTTTCTTAAAAGTATAGAGGTTTGAAATATGCGTTGGGCACACATTGTACCTGGCTTTCTTGTATTCTAGAAATTCACTGCCTTTCTACAAAGTTACAGGTGAATGTTTTAAATAATAAAAAAGTGGGGGGGGAGGGGAATGTTAGCAAATCTCACGTTTGTTCAACTCATGTTTTTTTAGATTGCAAACTGGGAACAGATGGTACATTGCGTGTTACTTGAAATCTGGTTATTGAACACCTCTGTGGTTACACAAGAGTTTTGCTTAGCACTTTTAAAACGCGTTTTCATTTATTGGGCTATAAACTGCTTCTTCGCTCAAAAAAGTATTTATATACTCCTAATTAAAGCACGCAAAGCAAGCTGAAGCTAAACACATCCTAAAATTCCTTTCATTTCTTTTACTGGGCATTCATGAAGTTGTTGGTTTTTTTACAAAAAAATATATATGGTAAGATTAAGTAATGTCCTGTGTAAAATTTACATGCCCCCCCCTCAAGTGGTTCACAACAACCACATTCCTTTAGATGCTTCGCTTTATGCATGTCTCAGGGCCCATTGTTTCAGTGTTACTTTAACCTTGCAGAGGAATTCAATACAGAATGAATCTGGCCTGAGAGGTCACTGGGTTCATACAGAAAGCTTTCCTCAGCCAAAGGCCACCACCTCTTCAGCTAGACCCAGAAAAACGTCGTCACACTACTAGACAGCGCTATAGAGCATTAAGAACCCGGAGCAGGGCTGATTATGAAGCGCCCAAGAGTTATCAATGTTTTTGACAGCTAAATCCCTTATGTAGCTTTCAAAACAGTTTGCTGTCCAGCAACAATGGACTTTGTTCCTTAATTACAACCAGTGACCTTTCTGCCCTTTGCTTCTCCCGGCAGTGAATAAATGGCCCCTAAACAGCAGCATTAGCCGGCATATTAAAACACACACACATCTTCATAAACTCATAGGCTAGCGTTTGCACATCACGTTAAAGCTGCTGGTGTGCACAGAGTTTTGCTCCTGGCTGCGATGCACTTGGAGGTACCAACCCAACCAAGATGCCCAAGAACGTTGTGTTGCCCTAACCTGGGCTTTTGGGTGTGCCCCCCCAAAAAAAAACAAATTGCAAGCAGTAAGAAGAGAGGAAACTTTGTCTACCACTTGTGATCGCCTGGAGCAGAAAACTTGTGGTTCATTGCTCTAGGAGCGAGAGAGGAGGACTTTGGAGAACTGTACATTAGCTGGTTCAGATTATACTATGGTTTAACGTTGACTGTGGTTTAATATGACGTGCGAACCAGGCCGTTGAGTCAAAACATATTCTTAAGAAAAACGTGTCAAGTGTCCCATGACGGTACAGAAAATGCGAAAAGCTGGCCACAATAATCAGCCGCTAGCAATTGCATGTTAATAGGCTAAGGGTGTGTGTTTTTATACACACACTGTACCAGTTTTGGTAAACGTGCACAATGAACAATTATTGCACACACAGCATATAAATCAAATGGGAAGTTCTTGAAGACTACTTAAAATTTTCACAGGGTAACAGCAGCAGAAATTGGTAAACCATAAAAGAAAGGGGCACTCATGCTGATTGGCAATTTCTGTAACTTCCTACAAATTTGGCAATGATGAAAGGGGCCAGATTTTAACATTCCAAGCCTGACATGAGTATTTGGCCTACCTGTCACAACTAGACACTCAAACCTTTCCCATTGTTCTACTTATTTACACATGTCGGTGGTGTGTTAACCACCAAATGGGCTGAACAAATATGTAACCTCAGACGTTTTTTAAATTCCAAGATACTCACATCTTCTACCTACACATCAAGGGAGTGGCAACTCTTAAGAGGAGAGAGGAAGACACTCATTGGATTCAGTTGGGCGTGATTTTGTGTGACTTTCTGCAGTACAGAAACAGAAGAAGCAAACCCCCAAATAGACTCTTTAAGCAAAACGTTAAAATTAAATAGCAATTGTGCCTCTTGGGAATCTGCTCTCGGCTTTCCATGTTGTGGCTGTTGCTTTTTAGAGAGCTAAGCGCCGTCAGAGATGAGAAGACAAAGGTTTTGAATATTCAGTTATTAATAAATTTGAGAAGCTATTTAAAGGGAGATGCCAGTTTAAGTGTGGAAATTGATTCAGCCACCCACTGCTGGAAAATCCATGCCAAGTCCTAAAGGGATGCTATTTGTGTGCTGGTCACGTATCTACTACATCTTTGGACAGAGGAAAGATTTGATTTTAATTCCCCAAATATATCTTCTTTTTCCTCGGCAAGGACTATGCTTGGTTATCTTTTTTTAAAAAGAGAGAGAGAGAGAAAGGGGAGAAGGAAACAGCACCACAAAGTGCCACATCCTTTTGCAGCAAGGTTTCACATCCAGACACATAATATTTGATTGAAAGGAATTTCTCCCCGAAGTAAAAAAAAAAACCCTGAAGGATGCTTTTAGACAGTAAGCCAACACACCAGTGTGGCAGACAATGGGGCATCACTGCAGGGCTCTAACAAGTGAAGTCATTAAAGTCAGTTTGAGCCAACAGCAGTGGGTGTTACTGGTAATTCAAACTCCACCGATTCTATAAAGGCAAGTGCTGAAATAAGAAGTGCTCCTTTGGCAAAAGGAGAGAGAGAGAGGGGGGGGAACAGCTCCTCCAGACAGGTTTGTTCCTAGTTTACACATTACCTCATTTACATTACACTGGCTGAAATGTACTTTGCTTGTATATGAATTCATTCCTCATATAATTTCCTGTGTGACTGGAATGAAAAGGAACACACACACAAGGGGGTGGGGGTGGGAAGGAGGGAGGGAGGGGAGAAAACCACACCACTGTCTAATCTCCTGTTGCCATGACAGCAGCCTTTGAGATACTGAAATGTTCAGATTGCCAGCTAAACAAAATTGTTGAATGTGAACATTTGGCTGAAAGATTAAAAGGCTAAGGAGGTTAGGAAAGGGCAGCACCTCCCACATTCCAGCCATCCACTGAATCCAATCAAATGGCTCTGACTCTTTAACCACAAGCATTGTGAAGACTGGATTAGGGCAATTTATCTAGATAGTTAAAGCAGATTAGAGAACTGCAATTTGAAGGCTATTGGCAACAAAAGCAAGTGCCTACTGTACTGAGTTAATAAAAAGGGGGGGGACACAACAACACTGGAGCCTGAGATTTTAGGGCAGCTTTCAGAGCACAGCAGAAGCATTTCACTAAGCCAGAACACAGACTGCACTTTATACCTTAGGAAGTCAACCAATCTGGGTCTCTCTCTCCCCCCAAACTCCCCACACATCTGCAGCTAGGAAAGAATTACACAGAGACCATTCAGAGCCATGTTTGCAAGCAAAGAAGGACACAACCAGAACTCAACACTCTAAATGAGAGAGAGAGAGAGAGAGAAGGCTGTGCAGATTACGTTGCAGGCAAACGGGATCTTGTCCAAGCTGTAATTTGCAAAAAATAAAAAAATAAAAATCAAACAGGCATTTGTTACAGTGAGATCATTTTGAGCATGTCTTAGGGATGCAGGGGGGAATTAACAAGCACAGGATTCTCTAGAGAATTATGTGCCGCACAAGAGTTACAGACCTGGCCCAACACAGCCAGTGCTTCTGAACACCTGTACACATCTTTCCTGCACTCAACGCAGAAAGTTATCCAGCTCTGAAACTTGAAATGGGAATAATGTCTGAATGATTGTGTGCAATCATGTTGCCAGCTATTACCCAGCAGGGCTCTTTCTGGAGTGGGGAGCAGGGCTGGTGGGCTGGTGGGGAGGGGTTGTCTTTGTTTAAGCAACCTGTAGAATTAATTTGACTCTTAATTATAAGCCAACAATAGCTCCCTAGATGACAAAGGAACCTTCTGTCCTCTGGATGCAGAACAATCCTTGCTTACACCAAACGCTGCCCCAGTGAGCAATAACAATAGCCCAGAGAAACCAGTCCCCTCCACCTCCCTTCACAATGCAAAGCCATTTATCCTTCGCAGAGAACATCCTTCAGACTTCAGTGGGGAGGGAGAAAAACACACACACATTTTTCAACGACTCAACAAACAGGCAGCTCACATGAAGGAACTCCTTGAGAATGCAGATAAGAGAAGGAGACTGCTGGGCAGAGGACAACATGTTTTCCTATATTTGGAAAAGAGGGTTTTGCACACACAGAGATCTGGGTACATAGCGGACCCCCCTCCCCCACTGCCCTCCTTCCAAACAGGTTATCCGCACACCGCATGCCTGCTGACAAAGCACTCCTCATGGCAGTTTCTGAATTATGTAGGGCTTCCTGGCTTTGGTAGGAGCAGCAGTGACTCTCCACCTTATTATTCCACCCCCCAAAAAACCAAAAATACAATAACTCTTTGGGATTATCCTTCAAACCCATGGCATTAGAAGATTCCAATATCTGCTCTGCATCCTTTGTTGCTGTTGTGGGGGTAGGAATTTCTTGACACCTGGGCAGAAGGGACACCACCACTTTTTCCCCTTTGAGTGTAGGCAATGAAGAACAGACAACAGATATGCAATTTCAATCAGCAAGATTAACAAACGCCGAAGCCAAAACAAATTAAGAACCACAATGCATTGGTATTTCCCCCCGGAACAACAACAACAACAACAACAACAAAAATACCCAAACAAACCGCAAACAGGTAAGATTTACTCCAGGGTGCCAAGAGGTGACTGGGGGAAACCGAGAAAGGGAGTTTGAAATGTTATATGCAAACAGAGCAAGAAGCTGGGCAGAAGTTCGTGGGAAGTTTCATCAAACAACAAGGAAGGGGCGGGAAAGCACATGGTCTTACCTTTTCTGTTTTCAGCTTCTTGATTCTCCTGTGGCTTTCCTCCTCCTCCTCTTCTTTCTTTACCAAGAGAGAGTTCCCCATTAACCCTGAATCTGGGGCGCTTTTGCTCGCATCCCCCACGGCGGAGGCGGCGCAGTTGAAAGGGCTGTTGCTCCCAACGCCACCTCCCTTGGTCCCAAAGCCATACAAGTGCCCAGGGGGAGGTTGGCTCCCGTTGTTGTTGTTGTGTCCCTGCTGCAGGTCAAGCTGCTTGTCCTTCCTGGATTTCCCTCCATCCTTATCCCGCTTGGAGCCTCTGCTGCCCTGGGCTTTACCTGCCTTCTCCTCTTTATTATTTTTCCCACAGGAAGCAATAGCGCTGCCGCTGCCGTTGTTGCTGCTGCTGGTGTTGTTATTGCCATTTGAGTTGGCGCTCACACTTTGACCCAGCGCTGAATTCATGCCAGCCGCCTCGCCTGAGCGCCCTTGGGCTTCCTGCCTCTTGCCAGCGCTGCTGATTTCAGGAATCCCATACAAGGCAGAAGAAGGCAGAGATTTACTAGCATCCTTCGAAGTTTTACTCCTTTTCACTTTTGATTTGCTCGTTTCTTTGTGTGAAGAATTCCCCTGCGGGGCGGGGGGCTGGACGGAAGCAAATTTTAGGCCATCAGCTAAAGCGGAGGTAGCGTTCACCCCACTGGAAGCGAGACCCCCACAATCCTTGGAACTCGAGGAATTATTCATCTCAAATTTCTGTCTGTCCTTCTCCAAATCAGCATCCAAATCGATGATTAAATTCCCAACCCCAATTTCCCAGTCATCACCACTGTCATAAGCATCAACCGTGTTTGGATCCACACCTTTGCCAGCAGCGGAAGTGTTCAATGACATCCTGAATATGAGACCTCTGGAGTAAAAATCAGACGAACTTTCCTTTGGAGATGAGGGGACATTCGTTTATCTCCGTGGGCCTTTTTAAAATGTAATTCTTCTCGCCTTCCTTCCCCAGGTATATTTGGGTAGATACCCTGAAGTCCAGGTCCACCTTTTCCTGCGAGGAAGGGGAAAAGTCGAATATTTCTTGGCTGGGTGTTACCAGAATATAATAAAATTAAAAATATAGAGGCAAGGGGGACAGAAAAGACACTCCATATATTAATTTTAAAGAGGTCTGATAAACTGAAGCCTTTGATAATGAGCATCTTCCCTAGAGTTGCATCCCATCATCCAAGATCACTCTTTAAAATGGCATGTACCAAAAACAAAAACCACAGCAAAAAAACAAAACAAAACCCTTTTAAAGTTGACAGATTTAAATCCACAAAAAAATACCAAGCAGTGAATGTGATTCTGGATCACTTAGGCACAAAGAGAGAGAGAGCAGCTTCCCTCCCAAAATGCATTCCAAAAATTTTGTTATTTTAAACCAGCCCCCTTCAAGTTTTGTGACTTTTCTCTAGATTAGATTATCTTGTTTCTGTGAGGGAGGCGGGGACGGAGGAGGTTACTGACACACACAAAAAGAGCCAATGAAAGTGCATATTCATTTTAGCCTTTTTTTTGTTTACCTGAGGGAAGGTGAATGCACCATTTCTGTTTAAAATGCACAAAAGATAACATTTCTAAAAGTGGTCCTAATGTCGTCTTAGGTCACCTACAGCTCCATCTGTTAAATATAGTATTACTGACTGTACAGGAAACTGATTAAGACATACACTTTAAATGATCTACTTCCAAGGCGGCCTCTAACCGCAAATGAGTGTGTGTTTGACACAGCTTAGCTAAAATTATTTTCAAAGGAATCTGCCCATTTCCAATGGCTGAGTGTCCAAATATTTACATACATATTACGTACATTGCTTACCTTTAATCCTTTATCATTTTTTTTTATTAAAAAAAATTAAGCCAGCAAATCAAAATTCTCTCCTCACTGGTCTCAGCAAAAAAGTCAGCTCCCCCATTTCATTTTCCTTAAAAGAGCAAGTGATCACGTAGAAGAAACCAAAGTAACATTTCTGCCAGAGTAATCGTCGAGGAACATATTTCCACTTTGGCAATGAGGGGGAAAACAGAGGTCCTTCCCCCCCCCCCCCGCACGCACACACACACACAAAACTACCACCACCTTTTCTTTGGAGATTTGGTGTTTTTTTCCCCTCCTTTAAAATATTTGGTTGCTCACAACTTCACAGGCTTGCAAGGTAGCATTTCACATTCACAACATCAGAAGCCCTCAAGCACCCCCCAGGAAAAAAGAAAAATCCTTTTCTCCCCTCCCTTGCTGGAGCAAAGCACCAAGATGATGTGATTGTAGCAAAAAAAAAATTAAAAAGGTTGCAAAATTGTTTTCCTCCAACTTCACATCCCGTCGTCAGTTCCAGATTCTGCAGCCATCCTGATCAGTAAGTAATGATCCCATGAAAGAAAACCTACAGGCGTCCGGGTTGTTACAAGCCAGAATGTGCTAACATCGGGGAAAATTAGTGAAAGAGAGGGAGGGGGGCAGAGAGAGGACTGAAAATCTGGGCTGGATTCCGCCTGTTAGTCGGGAAGTGGCATTTCCCCCCCCCCCCTCCCGTCCTGACAGATCTGACTTCTTGAACTAACTTGAGGGGGAAAGAGGGAGGGAGAAAGAGAGAGAGAGAAGGAAGGGGGGAGGGAAAGAGAGGAAAAGGGAGGGAATAAAAGCAGAGCCTGATAAACCAGTTATCAGAAGATTTGGTGGGAGTGCAGATGGAAAGGGAGCCTTTGGAAAAAAAAAAGGAAGCAAAATATTCCCACCATTTAAAGTTTAAAGGGGGTGGGGAATCGGATTGCAATTGCTTTTCAGGGTTTGGGTGTTTGCAGGCGTGAGTAAGTCATGTGGTGGGTAATTCAGTAATTAAGAGTCCAGAGATATAAAAATGGGCGACCTTGTTTTCAGGACAGAGGGGTTTCCCCCCCCCTCTCTCTATCTCTTTTTCAGAATCGTTCCAGCAAACCCTGGTTCATCGTTTTCATTTATTCCCCTCCTCCTCCTCCTCGCCTTGGCTGGGTATTTTTTAATTAGCTGGCGCTTGGAAAGCTAAAAGCTGTAATGAATTGCGGAGAGATTGGAAAAGCGGAGCGTTGCATGTATGTTCGGGGAGGGGGGAAGGGTGGAAAAAAAAGAGAGAGAGAGGCAGGCGAGAAAGAAAGAAGGAAGGAAGGAAGGAACGCAGCAGGCAAGAAGGAGGAGGAGGGCGCGGGAGAGCGGGGGATGGGCGAGGGAGAAGGAGCCACCAACCACCTAAAAGGAGCGATTTTGTTACAGTTCAAGCTTTTCACATCACGTGAGGATCAAGGGCTCAATTGGTCGTCGTGAGAACAAAAAAAAAAGGGGGGGGTTGACAACCGTATCAAGAAAATACTGATCTGGTCTTTAAAAAGGAAATAAATGCGGTGGGGGGTTTGGAAATAAGGTCGATTTTTCTCTCCCTTTCCCTCGAGGGCTGGCACAGCTTGCAGGTACGAAGCCCAAAAATACTGCAAGGATTGGGAGGGTCCTTTGCAAGGCGATCTATTTTTATTTCATTGTAATAAAATGCCAGCGCAACGAACCACTTCGCGGATCTCTATCGGGCCGTGGCAGTTTTGGGGGTTGCGTTTTTATTTATTTGTTGTTGTTTTTTTACACGGGAGGAGGTGGGCAGAAGAGGCTTGTTTCTTTTGACTCGCTCACTGCGCCAAAAGCACACGGGCCGCCCCGGTTTCAAGCATTGCAAACATTTGTTCCAATGTGACAGAAGGACATTTCCTCCCCCCCTCCAAAAAAATGAGAGCTTGTTTTGTATTTTAACACAAGATCTCCCCGATCTTTTTTTCTTTGGAGGGGGGAAGGTGTGAATAACAGGTAAGGTTATGTCAATTTCTATTCTCCCTATTTGGTCAGTAACACCCACCCCCTCCAAGAAAAAAGGTAATATATTTAACGCGACCCCTCCCTTCCAGTGCACGTTAAGGATGATTTGTGCGACGCTTTCAGCCCTCTCCTAAATATTCCTCACCGTGATCGTGGGTTTTTATTTCTAAGCCCGAATACACCAGGTTGCACACATTTCTTAACACTCACTCCCCTTTCCTATGGATAGATATAAATATATATCAGTATATGTTTATATATATCCCCTCTAAAGTGCTATCGAGAGACACCACGCAGCCGTACTTACGGTCTGTATTGAATCGAGTTGACCTTTTCCTTCTACAACTGCATTGAGTGTGTTTTGGTTGCAGCCGATTTTTATGTTGGGAGGAAAAAAACATTTAAAAAAAAGAAGAGAGAGGCTAGATTTCTTCAACAAGATTTATGGGTTTTTGGTTTTTTGTTGTTGTGTTTGTTGGAAGAAAACAGCACCAGATGTCATGGACCTTTAAAATAAAAAGAGGAATTTTTTTTGAAAATTAAAAAAATAAAATATAAATCCCTGCAAAACACACAGCCTCTCGCCATGCACACATGAGAGAGCGCACTGCACAAACCAGCTCAGCTGCAAGCAGCGAGCAGCAGAAATCAGAACTGCAGAGAAAGCAGAGAGTGTGAAGCAAGCATAGACTCTGTACCTGAAAAGGGACTTTTCTTTGTTCCCAATGCCCTTTCCCATCCGTCCAATCAGAGGCCAGCTTTTATGAAACCGGGCTCTCTGATTGGACAGCTGCTTCTCTCGGCTGCCGGAGGGGGGGGTGAGAAATGCACGCGCGTGCTCACACACACACACATAGAAAAAGCCTTGTATTTTGCAATCGCCCGGCTGCGCTGGGGGCTCCACTAGGCAGCCTCCTGCTACAGCAAGATACAAATCATGTTTCCCATTTCAATTACGGCATTAGCCTATACATTTTATTTAAATTAAAGGAGCAGCAAAGCGGGTGAGGAGAAGCGCAAGCCGCGTCTCCTGCAGGGAAGCAAGAGGGAGACTCCTCCACTCATTTGTGTGTGTGTGTTGTTGCTGCTGCTGCTGCTGTTTGCAAAACCACAACTAATGGCTTCCCTATGTGATTTTTTTTCCAAGGAGCCATTGAAAATCTCGTCTCGTTTCTCCGAATGGCCCCTCGCTGAATCTTTGCAACAACACGGGGCTGCCTGCGGATCTCCTTTTAATAATAATAATAAATAATAATACAGATGAGAAAGGCTTTTGAGCGACGCTTGCAAAAAGGAGAGCAGGGACCCTGACCCCTTCCCCCACCCGCATAAAGCCCAATCGCCCTTTCTCAGCCTCCCCCTCCCCCCATATTTTATATTCTGCTCATTTTTACAATATGACTTAAGTAGGGCAGTTCGATATTTATTGCGCAAAGGAGTTGTAACCCTTTTGTTTCCAGCTTGCTGATTTACTGCCGCGAGCACCGAACTGGAATAGCAAAAAAAAAAAAGAATGAAAAAAATCCACTTAACGACCACGTGAACACATCAGTGAGAATACAATTATTTTCCAGCTTCCCCGCCCCCACCGCCCATCACTCCGCTTAACCTCCTTCCAGCGACTGCAGCTCATCAACAATTGCATTTTGCTTTGGATTGAGAGCCAACCACGGATGCATTGAAACAGCAGCGCCTTCCAATATCAGGAAACTAGAAAGAGGCTGCATTTGCACAGCCCTTCCCCCATCCTCGTTGTACAGAATGCCTTCTTTTACTGCAGCAGCCTAAAGGACTGCTGGCTTGCTCAGAGCTGGGGGGGAAACCGTGCCATAATTAAAATGCCTGATTATTGGGAGGTAGTTCTGCGGCCATTCATTAGAAACCATTAAGCATATACATGCGAGTTAATACTAATCATTGTTTCATCAGGCACAGTAGATTCCTTTTGCAGCTGGCTGCAAATGTTTTGTTTTGGATTCTCCCCCCCCCCCTCTGAACATCTAACCGGTGGGAACCAAAATAAAAAAATTCCTTCCAGTAGCACCTTAAAGACCAACTAAGTTAGTTCTTGGTATGAGCTTTCGTGTGCATGCACACTTCTTCAGATACACAGTGGGAACCAAGATTGCATTTCTTAAAAAAAGGAATATTTGAGCAGATAATAAGACAATTTTATCCAAAAGTTAAAGCATGAAATTTGCAATGTGCTGCTCAAAATGATAAATGGATTGAGCCCTACTGCTGCATTAAGTGTTTCCATCGGGACATCAGAGGGGCGCTCAGTGTAAAAATTGGTGGATGAGTAAATGTTACATGAGCCTCCTCATTCTGAAAAGAAAACATTTGCCTGACTAGAGATTGCTTTTGACTAAGGCTACTGCCTTGAGTTACTTTGCATGCTCATAAATCCTATTGACTTCAAAAGGCTTATAAGTGTGCAGAACACGGGCATTTAGTATTACTGACCACATTCGCTTATCCAAACCTTACATTTTCTCCCTTTCCATTCAAAAGCTTAATCAAGCTTCATCTGCCACAAACATATTGTTGCATTTTTCCTTGTGATTAAAACAATGGCTGGGACACTTCTGCACTATTGTGAGAATCTTGTTAAAAACTAATTTGATTTTCTTTTGTGATCAGTCCTCGCTCATGAATATTTCTCAGTCAACTGTTGGTTTAAAATGTGCTGATTACAACCCATGCCATGTCTGCCAATTAAGGACAGTCCTTTACCAATACAGTGGTACCTCGGGTTATATACGCTTCAGGATACATATGCTTCAGGTTACAGACTCTGCTAACCCAGAAATATTACCTCGGGTTAAGAACTTTGCTTCAGGATGAGAACAGAAATCATGCTCCGGTGGCGCGGCAGCAGTGGGAGGCCCCATTAGTTAAAGTGGTGCTTCAGGTTAAGAACAGTTTCAGGTTAAGAACGGACCTCCGGAACGAATTAAGTACATAACCAGAGGTACCACTGTACATGCCTTTATTTTAAAGTCATTTTTCTCTGGTCAAGAAACACAGCGACTTAACATTGGCTTTGCAAATGAGCTTTAGCTTTTATGCGCATTTTTATTTAGCTTGGCCTGTTCTGTGCCTGATGAGTATGAAGCTTTTGGTCCAAGGTAAAGTGCAATTTTGCATATTGTAACCTTATATGAGTGGAGAACCAAATGGGACACTCAGGGCCTAGGGCAGGGGTCAGCAACCTGAGGCCCATGGGCCAGAAGCGGTCCACAGAGGCCATTTAACCGGCCCACCAGCCGCCCCAGAACTGAGCTGTCCATGCGACGAGTCCCCGCACGCTGCGCTAAACCAGTAAAGCGCGGCGTGGGGACTCTCTTCCATGGTTCTGGAAATTGTTTCTGCACATGCCCAGATGCCAGAAATCATGCCTGAGCATGTCCGCGGTGCCGAAAATCGTTTCTGCGCATGCCCAGACGCCAAAAATCGCTTCTGCGCAGGCACGATTTTTGGCATCTGGGCATATGCAGAAGCGATTTCTGGTGCCGCAGACATGGGCAGACGGGATTTCCGGCATCGCACTGCGCCAGTCCAGCCCACGAAGGATCTCCGCGGGAGTGATCCTGTAAGCCTTGCAGACCCCTGGCCTAGGGACTCTCTCCAAACCACCCTCCTGCTGCAGCTCCAGCCTCCTTGCCTGGCTGAAATTTGTGCTTGAACTCCGATGATGCCTTTTGCTTGACTGAATGAAGGAAACGGGGATTTGAACCGCCGACCTTCTGATCAGCAAGTCCTAGGCTCTGTGGTTTAACCCACAGCGCCACCCACGTCCCTGGTTCAGGAACATACCAGAAAGTAAATCCTATGGAATTGAATGGGACTTAGTTCTGAGTAAAAATGCTTAGGATTGCAGTTTTTACACAGTTATCTGGGAGTAAGCTCGATTGAATACTGTGGGGCTTACTTCTTCAAGGACAGTGTAAGGCTCCATTTACAATGAAGGAATAAACGTTCCACGTGTTTCCTTAGAAATTTATGGCTGCTGAAGGATTGCAGTTATAGAATTTAGAGTGGATCGGCGACCTTTTTCTT
This sequence comes from Podarcis bocagei, assembly GCF_964188305.1. NCBI lineage: Eukaryota > Metazoa > Chordata > Lepidosauria > Squamata > Lacertidae > Podarcis > Podarcis bocagei. Next base: position 16,576,757 of record NC_138136.1, on the reverse strand, counting down.
CAAAATTCTAGGAAGGGCTTCGTATGCCAGCTTCACCGTTTCCTTGATTTGGTGCAGGTATTTTATTTTCAGTATAAACTCCATTTTTGCAACTACACACCACTTTTAATTGTTCTCTGAGACATGGAGGGGAGGAAAATAGGAAAACCAGGACGCTCCAGGATCAAATCAGAAACTAGCATATCTTCTGTAATTCCGGGACTGTCCCTGGAAAATTGAGACAATTGGAAATCATTCCCTACGCAGGTTGTCACCACCAAACAGGTCTTTCCCCTAGTTTCTGCCTGCCTCACTTCATTAGATGGATGAACCTGATCACCATCAGATCTTCTGATGAAGATCTGAAGGACCAGGCAGGAATAAACAGTAGAAGGTGATTCTTCAAGTAGTTTTAGGAAGAACTGAAATACTCGGTTCTATTCCTCTTCAGACGTCATTGTTAGCATAGCATTTCAGCTCACAAGCACCACACATTACACAGTGGGCTACACACGTATGAATTAAAATTCATGCATTGGTTCACAGACCTGTTGGCTGGTGGTGGACTGAGAAGAGGAGAAGACAAGAGTAAATTTTATGTTGGGAAGTTCCCAAGCTTGGGACGCACTTCTTTGAGCAGTTTAAACAACTGTACTGTCGCGAAACTTACCGGGGGGGGGGGGAGAAATCAAGATAACAAACTTTTTATAAAAGAGTGGAAATGGTTTATTGAATATTTACAAACAAATTGTAAACAGATAAGAGCACGGGCAGGATTATTGTAATAACCTGCAGTTTTATAAGACCATACATTGAAAGTAGATGAATAAATGATATAATTTGGAATATGCAGAAAATATTTTTAAAAATAAATTAAGGAACCGCAGAAAGAAAGGGAAAGGAAGCTGAGTTTTGAAATGTTAACATATTTGTATGATTATTGAAATGTGCAAAATCGAAAATCATCAATAAAAATTATTTAAAAAAAAATAAACAACTGTACTGTTCGCCTCCCTACAAATGGATTGTTTCCTGGGAGCGAGAAGATGAATTCTTTAGAAGAGTTCTGTTTATAGCCGCACAGTTTCAATGTAAATAAAGTCTGTTGTGTCATCTCTTCAGAGATCCTCCCACACAGAGAATTTCAGAGTGCACTGCACATTGCTAACAAAACCAAATGCTTGCAAAGTGGGTGTTACCCAGGCGGCAGAGGCTACCATTTGAGAAACGCAGAGCACTGTAAACATTAATCATAAACTCGAGTTCTGTGCATTGCAAACTATTTCTGAAAGGCTTTGTGGTGCTAGTTTTTAGATTTAGTTTTGGAAACAATGCATTTGGCAAAAAATATATATGCGAAAACACACCATGCCCCATTGATTTCACTGTGAATCACTCCCAACTGAGTGTACATAGGATTATATCCTTACAGTACAATCCAGTGTGTGTTTTCTTGAAGGTAACTTGAGTTTTCACTGGCTTATTCCCAAATGAATGCAAGATTTCAGCTCCAATCCAGTGACTAAGGCTGCAGTACCAACCCCACTAACGTGGGGATAAGCACCATTGAATCCACTAGGACTTACTTTTGAGTAGACGTGGTTAGGATGTCCTGTCGCCATGCAGCCCAGGGCAACTTCCCAGCAAGATATGGGGGGACTGAGCCAGTCCGGGGGTGGGGTGGGGGGACTGTAGAGGCTTTGAGTCCATAGAGTTGGCATGTCTGGTTAGGTTTGTGTTTTAAGACTGAATTATGAGCCCCAACCAATTTGCAACATGGAGTAGTTACACTTGTCTATAAGACTTTCATAAGGATTGGAGAAACAATGTATGCCAGGCGTGAATTTATTATTATTAGAATCATTTCACATTCATCTCCGCCAAGCTAAGCAGTTGGCTCCTTAGCTCTCTCGCCCTGACCTAGCTACTGTGATCCATGCGACAGTCACCTCCAGACTTGATTATTGTAACTCACTCTATGTGGGGCTGCCCTTGAGACAGACCCAGAAACTCCAGCGGGTGCAGAATGCTGCAGCGAGACTCCTTACGGGGTCTTCGCTGCGAGATCACATTCACCCGGTGCTATACCAGCTGCACTGGCTCCCGGTGGAGTATAGGATCAGGTTTAAGGTTTAAGGTATTATTATTGTTGTTATTATGGTCATTGCAGTGGATTATATCATTAGCAGCTCTTTGTCTGACGAATGTTTGCCAAAGCAACATTCAGACCAAATTTCTGTGGTGACATCATCATCCTGGATTGATAAAGTCTACTACCAAAGACGTTTCAGCTACAATGGCATGTGTCAACACATTTCGTACATCTATGCAGTTCTAATCATGCTTTCGCATGCAACTCCAGAGCCTGTTTATTCCCTCTCATTAGCCATCAACACTCGGCCCATACATTAATGAGAAAAGCAAAATTAAGGTAGTTGGGTGTTTATTTCCCTTTGGGGGAGGGGGGGACTTCTTGAACTAACATAGGCCTCTGTTGGATTTTCCTTTTTTTATATAAACAATATATATTTTACTTATTTGGTTAATAGCTCCGATTTTCAAAACCGACCTCTGTTTAGACACGTTTCACTTTAGGCCGTTTCATGTCTGCAAAATTACAGTCATTTGCGCATTATTATTACAGTGAGTGGGAGACAGATTGTATTTAACGCTTGGGGGGGGAAGGGTTATTATGGGAAGTGATCTGCTACGGTCAGCACATAAATTCAGCCTGAAGAAAATTGCTTCTGAATAGTTAGTCTGTTAGCTCGCCAAGGAATGGTCACTGGGTGAGATTGCAAACATGCTGCTTCTCTATGAGTATTATACAATCCTAATGTTACAGAAGGATAGTCCACTGAACAAATGTTTTTGTAACTGAAACTGACAGGGGTGAAATAGCATCACTCCACCCCACCACATTCAGAAAGTATTTAATGGAAATGTGTAGATGGTGTTTCTTTCTTTCCTTGGAAAAAAAGAAGAAGCCTACTTTAATAGCTGTGGATTTTGAACGGCGCTGTTTTCTAAAAGGTGCAATTACCCAGAGCATATTAGCAGGGGCATGTGGTTACTGCATATTTAGCTAGCAACATGTTGTTAATAAAACATAGATGGCTGTCTCTGCTCCTTTTATTGTGGGGGGGGGGGGGAGGGAAAAGTGTCCAGATACAACCAGTATGGTTGCAACTGGGTGGCTGTGATCTTCGTCTTCATGCTTTCATGCGGCGGTTGTGTTGAGGGATAACAGTGCTGAACTGACGGGCATTGATTACCGCTTCCAAAATAAAATTGGTAACTAAAATCAGTTGGTCGTGAAAGCACTTCCTTTACTAACTAGGTACTATTATCAATAATATCGAATAACTGATAAGAGCGCTTCTATTCCACATTTCCATTCCGCAGTTGCTGTAAAAAGCAGTCTTCCTCAACCAAGTCTCGCCCAAGATGTTTTAAGTAAGTGGTACCTTGTTCCTGAACTTAATTCATTCTGGGAGTCCATTTGAAATGTTCGAAAACCAAGGCGCGGCTTCTGATTGGCTGCAGGAGCTTCCTGCACTCAATCGAAAGCCATGGAAGCCGCGTCGGACATTCGGCTTCTGAAAAACGTTCACAAACCAGAACATTCACTTCCGGGTTTGCAGCATTCAGGAGCCAAAACATCCGAACACCAAGGCGTTTGACAACCAAGGTACAACTTTATAGTAATTTAATGCACTGAAATAGTAAATCTTTGTATGCATTACTGTGTGTTTAAATTTGATTGGATGGTAACTGAAGTCTAGGGAGTTCTCTAGTAGTTCTCATGTGTGATTGGCTAACATTGGTCACATGGGAGGTACCTAGTAAAGGAGACACTCCATTTTATGTGAAGCAAGATGACTGTGTTGGAATCCACTGTGAACACTGCTAAGTTGAATAGAGTGTTGGAGCGCTTCTTCCCTGCTTGAAAGAAATAACAAAGCTGCTGGAGAAGATAAAAATGGAAATCTCTCATAGGAGCTGCAAGGCATGGCCTAATAAGAGATACAGAAGGCTGATCTCTGGAAAGAGATAAATATAGTTGTTTGGAAGTTAGAAGAAGAGACTCTAAGCCCATGCTTGGATGAGCATGTGACTGTAAATATTTTGTTTTCATTCGTCTCTAACTATAAGTTTCTGCATGTAAAGTTTTTGAATTCTGAAGTCTGGACATTGTTTTAATTTCTAATAATAATAATAATAATAATAATAATAATAATAATAATAATAATAATAATAATTTATCATTTATACTCTGCCCATCTGGCTGGGTTTCCCTAGCCATTGTGCATATAAAAAATTGTAAAACATCAGACATAAAAAAATTCCTGATACAGGGCCTCCAAAGAAGGGTTTCAGTCATACAGTGGTACCTCCAGTTGTGGACAGGATCCGTTCCGGAGTGGTACCTCAGGTTAAGAACTTAATTCGTTCTGGACGTCCGTTCTTAACCTGAAACTGTTCTTAATCTGAGGTACCACTTTAGCTAATGGGGCTACCCGCTGCTGCCGCACCGCCACCGAGCGATTTCTGTTCTCATCCTGAAGCAAAGTTCTTAATCCGAGGTAATATTTCTGGGTTAGCGGAGTCTGTAACCTGAAGCATCTGTAACCTGAAGCGTCTGTAACCCGAGGTACCACTGTATACCTGAAGGAGCATCTCCACCCCTATTGTTCAGCCCGGACACTGAGGTCCAGCGCTGAGGACCTTCTGGCGGTTCCCTCACTGCAAGAAGTGAGGTTACAGGGAACCAGGCAGAGGGCCTTCTCGGTGGTGGCACCTGCCCTGTGGAACGCCCACCCATCAGATGTCAAGGAAATAAACAACTATCTGAAGGCAGCCCTGTTTAGGGAAGTTTTTAATGTTTGATCTTTTATTGTGTTTTTATCTGTTGGGAGCCACCCAGAGTGGCTGGGTTCAAATTATTATTATTATTATTATTATTATTATTATTATTATTATTATTATTATTATTATTTATTAAGAGTTGGAAAGGGATCCCTGGGTCATCTAGTCCAACCCCCTGCAATGCAGGAATTCTGCCCACAGCCATCCCTGGGTGGGATCAAACCACCACTTTCAAGTTCACAAACAGATGCACTGACCTATTCTGCTACAGGGCCATCCTGGGCTTTCTTGTTGGTTCTACCATCTATTCTCAGGGAGGCGGGGGGAATGAGTTTTTATTTTATTTTATGGAATGGTATTGCAGTCTTGACAGGTGTGAATCGTTCTCGGCTCGTCTTTCTCCGTGCGATTTCAGAATCTACCGTAACGTGTCAGCTAGACATAGATATCACCACTTTTACTCTTAGCCATTTTATCACTCCATTTATTTATTTTTAAATAAATCTTCTCATTAGCACTAAAATACGTTTTTGGTCTATTTTAAAAGTATTTAAATATTTGCACAACAGCACTTAAACGGAAGAGTGTTATAGCACTAATTAAACAACTTGCTTTAATTTTTGATAACACCTCTCTGGCCTCTGCAGTTTCAACAACATGCTTTCCCCCTAATGAAACCACACCTGGCTTAAGCGCTTTCTTTTTTGACATTTCGTTTTGACAGTAATCGGGCAATCCCACGTAAATTACATTATGGGATTTGGGGGTCCACCATGGCTATTTCACGACTGGTGGTGTGGATGGCAAGATCTACATAAGACAGGAAAGTCAATAGCAATGATTAGCAGCATTAGGAGTCCTCTATCTTGAAGCATAAGGGATGCGGGTGGCACTGTGGGTTAAACCACAGAGCCTAGGACTTGCTGATCAGATGGTCAGTGGTTCGAATCCCCACGACGGGGTGAGCTTCCGTTGCTCTGTTCCTGCTCCTGCCAACCTAGCAGCTCGAAAGCACATCAAAGTGCAAGTAGATAAATAGGTACCGCTCTGACGGGAAGGTAAACGGTGTTTCCGTGTGCTGCTCTGGTTCGCCAGAAGCGGCTAAGTCATGCTGGCCACATGACCCGGAAGCTGTACGCCAGTTCCCTTGGCCAATAAAGTGAGATGAGCGCCGCAACTCCAGAGTAGGCCACGACTGGACCTAATGGTCAGGGGTCCCTTGAAGCATGGAAGTGAGAACTGGACCATAAAGAAGGCTGATTGCCGAAGAACTGATGCTTTTGAATTGTGGTGCTGGAGGAGACTCTTGAGAGTCCCATGGACTGCAAGAAGATCAAACCTATCCATTCTTAAGGAAATCAACCCTGAGTGCTCACTGAGAAGAGAAGACTCCCTGGAAAAGACCCTGATGTTGGGAAAGATGGAGGGCACAAGGAAAAGGGGACGACAGAGGATGAGATGGCTGGACAGTGTTCTCGAAGCTACTAACATGAGTTTGACCCAACTGTGGGAGGCAGTGGAAGACAGGAGTGCCTGGCATGCTCTGGTCCATGTCAACGAAGAGTTGACATGACTAAACGACTAAACAACAACAAATCTTGAAGCACGCCAAGAATTGGCACAGAAGGCTAGTAAGCTTTGGATCTTATCCCACCATAGAACCATAGAATTGTAGAGTTGGAAGAGACAACAAAGGTCATATACGGTATTCCAAACCCCTGCAATGTAGGAATCATGCCCACAGCCATCCCTGGTTGGGCTCAAACCACCAACTTTCCGGTTAACAGCAAGGCACACTAACCGACTGGGCGAAGCACACAGAAAACCCAGATCTACGAAACATGACTTCCAATGGTAACGTTCTTTTATTTTTGGGTGCTAATCAACATTTAAAGACAGTTGCTATATTAAAAGAGAGAGAAAACCCACAACCAGTATAAAAGATTAGCTGCTTCAACATACTATGGTAGCAAAACTGTATAGTTGTTAAACGTGTGTGACCTCTTTTAAGCACCTTTTGCTTACATGGCCCACAAGCTGCAGCAATACTTGTTTGGTGGGTTCGTTTTTGAACTGGTTTAAGCAACGTAGTCCCGCAGGAAGTATGTCAAACTTTTATGCTTAATCTTTTTTAACGTGAGCCAGCCATCGAACGTGAGCTACCCATGCTTTTTGGGGTCTCTCCTTTTTTGAAAGGGGAGGATCTTGCGAAGTCAAAATGAAAGACTGCAATCTAATGCAGTTTAACATTTTCTTACACGCCACATTTTAAATGGAGGACTGTTTTCGAACCAGTCAATGCATTCACTATTTAATAGAGTAATTTATGCCCTATATTGAAAGAAATATACTTCTGTGTATATATTAAGTACATTTTAAAACAAGGGTACTTCCCAGTTTTGTTAACCTGTTTCAAAACAATTTTTTTCTCAAGTAGCTGCATTAAAATTGGATTCCATCATAAATAAAATCGTTCTCCTGCCCTAGGCCAAATAAACACATGCTCGATAGTTGCTTTGAAAGCAACTGTATGGGAAATGGGTCTCCTTCCACGTTAGGCCTTTTGTAACTAAGCTAGCCTCTGTGGTGATGCTTATATTTTAGTGATGTGTAGAACAACTTCTTCTTCTTCTTCTTCTTCTTCTTCTTCTTCTTCTTCTTCTTCTTCTTCTTCTTCTTCTTCTTCTTCTTCTTCTTATGTTACTGAATAAACATGTTAGATATTTGTGTTACACATTTTTTTAATGGCTGGGTTTTAATTGTTTTTATATGCTGTATTTTAGCCTGTTTAGTTGCTTTGAGACTTCTGTAAAAACTAACAAATGTAATCAGTAATGAAATGGCATCAGCTGGATAGCTCCGTTGGTTAGAGTGTGATGCTGATAATGCCAAGGTTGCCGGTTCAATCCCTGAATGGGGCAGCTGCATATTCCTTCATTGCAGGGGGTTGGATAAAGGAACCTCACGATCCCTTCCAGCTCTATGATTGTATTCTAGTACAGTGGTACCTTGGTTCTCAAACTTCATCTGTTCCAGAAGTCCATTCCAAAACCAAAGCGTTCCAAAACCAAGGCACTCTTTCCCATAGAAAGTAATGCAAAATGGATTAATCAGTTCCAGACTTTTAAAAACACCCCAAAAAACAGAAATTTAACATGAATTTTACTATCTAATGAGACCATTGATCTATAAAATGAAAGTAATAATCAATGTACTGTACTATAAAATAAATAAATCAGTATTGTAGATAATCAAAAAAATATTTCTTACCTGCACTGATGATAGTTATTGTTTGGATGGGGGGCTTTTATCCATTTCTGCAGTCACGCAATCAATCAATCAATCAATCAGTAGATGAACTGGGTTCCACACAGTCACAAAATTAACCGAAAAAGCCTGAAAAACAAAAACACAAAATAAATAGCAAAAACAAAAGCACCATACCTAATTCATTCCAGAAGTCCATTTGACTTCCAAAATGTTTGAAAACCAAGGCACAGCTTCTGATTGGTGCAGGCGCCCCAGAAACAACAGCCGCATCAGACGTTCGGCTTCCAAAAAATGTTCAAAAACCGGAACACTTACTTCTGGGTTTTCAGCGTTTGAGAACCAAGGCGTTTGAGAACCAAGGTACCACTGTACTGGTGGTTTTCACTGAGGTGTAGCAGATCCACCATTTTCATCATGGTATCCCACACTCAGGAGGCTTATGGTAGTGTTGTGCTAATATCTATCCCTCCAGTATTTGGAAAGTTTTCTTCCTGTGCAAAAGGAACGCCCACTTTTCACACTCATTCTCAGAGCCCTTTAGAATTATTTTGGGTGCAGCATTTAGAGGGCACCTTGTTATTGTGAGGCGGTAAACTTTTCTCTGTTGCTTTGCTGCCTCCTTGACTGCCCACAATTCCTGGTCTTAAAAAGCCCCAGGGAAGTGGAAGGGGCAAGCAGAATATAGAATGGAAGAATGGTATAAAGAGGTGAAGGTTGTAGCTATTAATGATAAATGTGTCATTAAGGTAAGACGGGGATTATGCAGGAGAAATGGTTTTGAGGAGCTATGGAGGGTGTCTGTAGAATTTGTACTGTTAAAGTGGAAAGGGGTCAAACCATCGCAAGAGGAGCTGAAATTTTGGGAGGTTGGATAGTTACAACGGAATGTTCTCAGTGGTGGGGTGCACATTTTTATTCTTATTTATTTATGGTTATTACTTTGTCAAAATTTAAAAATAAAAAAGAATGTATAAAAGATAAATAAATGTATAAAATACAAAAGAAAGAAAGGAAGGAAGGCACTAGGATGTCTTCCACTGAGGTTCAGGCATCCAGGAAGATGGCAGAATGTCGACTACAGGGGAGATGGCCTGTAGAATGTAAGAAAGGATGCAAATGAGAACATCCCAGTTACCTCAAAAGGATGGCAAGCGTAAGAACAACAACTGCACTCCATCCACAAAAATGCATCTGAAATTCATAATTTCTGAATGTGATTTCTTTGGGCATTAAGTGATGGCGAACGATTGGAGGGAAAGCACCAGAAATGTTTGGCACGACACTCATTTGTGGTGAAAACAGGAGCATATGACACAGTTCGCATCCAACAATATTCCAAGGGCCTTTTAGCCCTCATTAGGCCTAGGGCTTGCCGATCAGAAGGTCAACAGTTCGAATCCCTGCGATGGGGTGAGCTCCCGTTGCTCGGTCCCTGCTCCTGCCAACCTAGCAGTTCGAAAGCACAAAGTGCAAGTAGATAAATAGGTACCGCTCCGGCGGGAAGGTAAACGGTGTTTCTGTGCGCTGCTCTGGTTCGCCAGAAGCGGCTTAGTCATGCTGGCCACATGACCCAGAAACTGTCTGCGGGCAAATGCTGGCTCCCTCGCCCTATAGAGAGATGAGTGCACAACCCCAGAGTGGTCCGCAACTGGACCTAATGGTCAGGGGTCCCTTTACCTTTACCTAGGTGTTACAAAAATGGGTAACATGGATGGGCAGTGGGGAGAAGCATGCGAACTCCAACCCCGTTTTCATGGTGTCCCGCAAGTTGAAAGGCAATTGTTTGCATCAGCGAGCTCCCTGCCTCCATGGAGGCTCAATCAAGTCAGGATTGCTAAAGAGCTTAAGCCATGGTTTGTTGTTGGCCTATGGATTCTTGTTAGGGAGAAATAAACTACAGCATTGCGTTCAGACATGCCACTAAGTTCTTCCCTTCCTGATTCGTTTATCTGCTCACACGAAGGAAGGAGCAGCTGGTCTGTGCACACAAGGAGGGCTTATTAAGCCAAGGTACTTGGGTTCTTGTTACATGTGAATGTAACCATTGTGTGGCAAGTGAACAGTGCTCAGTAAAGGGCGTCTTCCTGAGGGTTGCTGGAGAAACAGCTTGAGGGAAATGTGGGGGAAATGGGCATCAGGGAAGCACAAAGGTTGAAGCACTGCTCATTCTATGCGTTTCCTTCTTCTGACTCAGGCTGTGAGAAAATATTTCGCTGAGGAAATAAACATGTGAACAACACATTTCGCGAGGGCAGCGGAGTTTCATGGATGGTTTCTTCAAACATGATTCTGAACAAAATGTGGCTCTTATCCCCATTAAAAAAGGTCTCCTTATTTTATTATTATTCTTTAAAGGGGAAAGTCCGCCCTGAAAAAGAAATCATGAAGAGGAAAATCCTGGGGTGTTTGTCTGGAGTGGTGAGGGGTGGTGATTGAAACACACACACACACACACACACACACACACACACACACACACGTCTCAGTTTTACTGCTACAATAGTCTTTTATGAGTGGGATTAGCTATGCCTAGAACTGGTGCAGTATTCATTGCAGCGCTGGCCAAAAACCAGGGAGTGAGGGAGATAGTGTGTTGTAAAATTAAATCACCACAGACTTGTCCGATTGGATTTTCATATTTGCTTTCCCCACCCCCACCCCTTAGGATGGAGAAATTTGGCCTAAAAACTTACTCTGCTATATTTTTCTCTCTCCCTCTTTCTTTATCTCTTTCTTCTGCATTCAGAAAACATGTTGAGCAAGCTGAAGCATTAAAAAGATCAGTCCTTGGCTGTTGAATGAAAGCCTGTTGTGTGTGTGACTCACATACTAAATGGAAATCTGCCTTCAAAGACTATTTTACTGCCTAATTATATATACACAAAATGTAGCTGTCTGTTTCAATCAAATCATAGGAAGAGAAATAAAACTCCTCTTAAGATGCAATTTTCATGGTTCGTCATAACCTCCCAACACACACTGGCAACGCAAACGGAGAGAAGTACAGCTGCGAGGTCCAGATAAGACTGCCGTAATTGTTTCTTCCCCCTTTTAATTATTGCATTATAAAGACATTATACCTCCTATTCGGAATCAGGGGAACTTGTGTCCTTGGGGTTTGTTTTTTTTTAAAAAATTCCCCTTTTCAGAGAAAGGTGGTTGATATCCATCTGTTGGACAGTCAAGTCAATTGAAATCTACTTTCAAAGAACTTTGAACAGTAGTGCTCAAGATAGTTCATCCTCAGACTTAGATTATGTTAGGAATCAGATACTCTACCCAAGCAGCATATATTGATTGGGAGATGTTTCTTATAAAACACATGTTGTAAAATTTCATGTCCAGGCTTGTTGAAAATTTTTGTTTGTACATGCATTCTTCATATGACTTTTCAGTGCTCAAATCATACTGCTTGATTTCTTGCTCTGCACTTGTACAACCACCTAAAATGTTTATTCAGAGCGGCTGGGGTAGCCCAGTCAGATGAGGGGGGTATTATTATTATTATTATTATTATTATTATTATTATTATTATTATTATTATTATTAAATAGGACATCTCTATTTTCATTGGAGAAATGTCAGAGGGTATGCCATACAAAACATTTAGGTATGCTCAGCATCCATGGGTTTGTTAGCAAAGTGCTTCACTTTATAGACATTCTTTTAATTCCTGTTGAAACAATGAGGCTGAGAGGAGAGACTGTGTGATGGGCCAAGACACAGAAGGTACACAGGCTATTTATGGTGGTGGCTTGATTTAACAACAGCTCTTATTGATTTAAAGGGAACCTATTTCCAGGCTTGGAGGGAATATAGCACAGAAATAACTGCATAAAATCAGTGTGTAGTATTTTTAAATTGGCACATCCTGTGGACTAAGCCAGAGGTGGTGAACTTGTAGCCATTAGAAGCTGGACTCCCATCACCTCCAGTCAACAAAGTCAATGGACGGTGATGATGGGAGCATCTAGAGGGCACCTGGTTCCCTGTCCATGAGCTAGGGGTTGAGTTCAAAAAATAACCATCAAGACCTTTTATTTTAGAAGGTCTAAGAAGCATTTATTTCTTATGCCAAACACCCACCCCCATTCATATAATGGCATTTCAGGCAGAGGGTGACTGTACCACATTCAATAAGCTGGAGCCTATGCAATAAAAGAACTATCTTACAGAGCTGTTGCACTGAGTCGTCAGGGACTAATGATTCACCTCTTCATGGCCAGAACCTGGAGCACTTATGGGACATCTTTTCTCACACCCTAGTTTGGCCTAATAGAGGAGAACCTTTGGGCTGCTAGTAAGCCATTACATTGCCAAACCTAAACTTCAGCTATCATAACTCAGACACTCCAATTGTCCTTATTTTCCAGGGACATCCCTAGATTTGCAGAAGCTGTCCTGGTTTCTGACTGGGTCCTGCTTTTCCTTAGGACGTCCCTCTTTTCATTGGAGAAATGTTGGACAATATGGTAGGACGTCCTCTGTTCATTGGATAAATAGTGAAGGGCATGGAGTTATCCAAACCCCGAGCCATATGAAGGCAGCCATGTATAGAGAAGTATAAATATTTTATTATTATTATTATTATTATTATTATTATTATTATTATTATTATTATTATTGAATAGGACATTCCTATTTTTATCAGAGAAATGTTGGAGAGTATGCATGAGTGTTCCAGTGCTCTTAGAGGTGATAAACAGATAATGAGTCCACAGGTGGGATGGAGGTAGTCTTCAGTACTGGAGTCCCCTTGATGGTGCTGGTGGGTCTCTCTTTTGAGAATGCAGTCTCTAGCTTGTCAAGTGCACATGGGTCCTGTTCCCCTTCCTCCTCAGAGATTTGATTGTGTCCTGAATCCTGGTAGATCCTGACAGCGACATCCAAGAGAGGGCTACAATTCCAAGATGCAATTGTGACACACATTTCTAAATTCAGATGAACACGGACCATGTGTGGAAGTGCTTTCCACCACACAGGTAAAGTAAAGGTAAAGGGACCCCTGACCATTAGGTCCAGTCACGAACGACTCTGGGGTTGCGCACTCATCTCTCTTTACTGGCCAAGGGAGCCGGTGTACAGCTTCTGGGTCATGTGGCCAGCATGACTAAGCCACTTCTGGCGAAGCAGAGCAGCACATGGAAACACCATTTACCTTCCTGCTGGAGCGGTACCTATTTATCTACTTGCACTTCGTGCTTTCGAACTGCTGGGTTGGCAGGAGCAGGGACTGAGCAATGGGAGCTCACCCCGTTGCAGGGATTCAAACTGCCGACCTTCTGATCGGCAAGCCCTAGGCTCTGTGGTTTAACCCACAGCGCCATCCGCGTCCCATTACCAATTTATCTACTTGCACTTCGTGCTTTCGAACTGCTGGGTTGGCAGGAGCAGGGACCGAGCAATGGGAACTCACCCCGTTGCAGGGATTCAAACTGCTGACCTTCTGATCGGCAAGCCCTAGGCTCTGTGGTTTAACCCACAGCGCCACCCACGTCCCATTACCACACAGGTAGCCTGGGCCTTATGATTCCTAGAGTGTACAGAGGCCAGCTTCATGTGATTATTTAGGGATTCTTCCTTGACTGAACTAGACTTCTGGCACATTTGGCCACTCACTCTCATGTGAACTAGGCCAGTTCACATTTAAAGTTACCTGGAATTTAGTGTGTATGTGTCTTCCTGGTCTCTGAATATGCTATTTCTGAGCCACCTGAACTAAACATGTATGAAGTAACCAGTACTGTGGAGTTTGCCCAGATATATTTTTCTTCCAGAAAGGCTCTTCCTACTCACAGCTGGCTAGATGGACAGAAGGGTTTCTATTAAACTTTTTTTTTAGTCTAATGGCCACTTAATTTCATATGCAATTAGATCCAAGACTTTTGGGATTGTTCAAATAATACTTGGAGCAGCAAACCGCCACAACCTCTGAGCTTAACTGTGTTCGTGCTATAATGGTTCATTAAAGAACAGGAATTTCTCAGGAACAGAATTATACTAAGTTAGCATTGTTTCACTGCAGCTGATTTTCTAATAAGAATAATTTGAAAACCTGACATTGGTAAACTATGGCAAAGGAGAAGAAAAACCCTGAATGCTTGGTAAAGCCACAAACATATTTTGTTACACAATTCTCTCCCTCCCTCCTTCTCTTTCTCTCTTACCAAATGTCTAATTTCAGATCCCTTTCACGTCCTTCTCCTGCAGCGTTTAATGTACGTGATTAATCTTGACTCGGCTTAATACTGCTAGGAATGTGGCAATGACCTCAGTTGAACACTGGGAAAGTGATTAATGTGAGATGAACGGGGGATATTTCTTACTCTGGGTCCTGAATAAACACAGACATGCAGTATTCAGTTACAGACCTTTGCTCAATTGAAAATGGACCATGGATTCAAAGAATAACGTTTCAGATGCAATAAACAGTGTTCGAGGAAACATGGCCTTTGTTAAAGAAAATGCTGTTTCAAGCTAAAGTTCCCCTGAACATAAAAGATATATGATGCAATAAACAAAACGAACCACAGGCAAGACACAGCCATTCAACCACTAACCACTGATTGAATTTTCCAACACTCCTGGACATTTCTGTGAGATAAACTGTTCACAAAAGGTCCGTGTTAAATATAAGCTTGTCATTTCATCTCCCTTCTCTGCCCCCTCTCAAATTCCGAGGTCCAACCCTTGTATATATTCTCAGCTTTAGGTTGTTTTGTGGTTTTTGAATTTTTTATGATGTGGGAAGACAGGCAAACAGTTGCTATGATTGTCAAATGGCTTAAATCAAGTAGAGAAAATGCAATAAAACACTGTTTCCATGGCAACACATTGTAACCTAGTACCTCTGGATTATGAGCCAGCTCACATCTATGATCATTATTTGTTGACAGACATAAATTCAGCCTAAAAGCATTAATTTTACCGAGGAGGATGGGGGGAGGGGGCTGGAATGTTCAGCTACCATATAATACTGCTTAAATATTTTCCAAGGCGAGGCTGGCATCCCAACACCCATTTACAGAGCCGTTTTAATACTCTGGTGTTAATAAAGCAAATGAAAGCACGGTTTAATTTTTTTTATTTTGGGGGGCATCTTTAAGACAGTGCAAGAAATATATACGTGTCCTTACAGCAATTTGACATGCATTCTGCTTGAAGAAATACAATAGGAAGGATTCTAAATGGCGAGCTACAATTTGATTTCTACAAAATCAAATAATGTGCCTTGTCAGTGGCTGAGGGAAAAAAAAATCCCAAAACAGAAACATTTCAAATAAACAACATGTGGTAGGACAGCGAGCCTTCATATATTTTCAAAAACCTCCAGTTCCCATCTGCCACACTGTTTTATGTCAATACGGGGGGTGGGAAGCAAATGAAGCGAGTCCATTTGTTTGAATAATTTTGACTTTCCTAAAAATAAACACACAAGCTTATACTTCATGGTAACAAAAGCGATTCTTCTATTTATTCCCAACCTGTTAATTATTAATCAAAGCATTCAACTACAATAAACAATTCTAAAAAAACTCTCCCCCCCCTCGTTCTCACACTAGTAAACTGTTACTGATTTAGGAGGAGCTGTGGTTGAAAGAGAGACTGAATTGCAAAACAGCTGCTTAGGAAAATCCATCTCTCTGAATAACATTGGCTAATATTCATATCACTGCATACTGGAGATAACAAATCTTGTAGGTTATACCTTGAACACCCTGGGATAGTTCAATTGGTAGAGCATGAGACTCTTAATCTTCGAGTCCCAAATTGGGGAAAAGATTGCAAGGGGTTGGAGTAGACGACCCTCGTGGTCTCTTCCAACCTTAAAATTCTGTGAACAGAAACAGTGTTGCCTATTTTAGATTGTGTACACCAGGCATGGCGAAACTTGGCCCTCCATTTGTTTTGGGACTACAACTCCCATCATCCCTAGCTAACAGGACCAGTGGTCAGGGATGATGGGAATTGTAGTCCCAAAACAACTGGAGGCCAAGTTTCGCCATGCTTGGTGTACATCTCTTTGTGTGTTAGGTTCCCGTTAATTTTACCATCGGATGCTCTCTTCCACGTTGCCCCTCTTTCTGAAGTTAGGTGAATGGATCCTTTTATTTGGAATTATTTTCTGAGTGAGGGACCTTCACTGGGCATAAAACCATGCCCCACACTATTGCCTTGTGAGGATTTTTAAAATTTGCCCAGGCCTTCCAAAATCATGTCAGTTAGCTGGTTTTAACATGTTCAACCATTTTTAGTGATGCTGCTGGGTTGTTGTTTTTCACTTGATGGAATGCTTTTCTTTCTCTGCGGCTTTTAATCATTTGTTGCAATTATGTTTTAAATGCATATCTATTTATTTTGGAAAAAGTGTGACAGAGGTTGGCTCATGTGCCGAGGCTTCCCAATGAATGAGAAATTCTGTCATCACCCTTATAGTGAGATGGAGCTCAGGGCCCCAATCCAAGGATGAGCAAAGCCTACAAAGATATCCCCAAGAAAAGCAGATGGTTAACACCATGGGTAGGCAAACTAAGGCCTGGGGGCCTGGATCTGGCCCAATGGCCTTCTAAATCCGGCCCACGGACAGTTCAGGAATCAGTGTGTTTTTACATGAGTAGAATGTGTCCTTTTATTTATAATGCATCTCTGGGTTATTTGTGGGGCATAGGAATTCGTTCATTCTCCCCCACCCCCCAATATAGTCTGGCCCCCCACAAGGTCTGAGGGACAGTGGACTGGCCCCCTGCTGAAAAAGTTTACTGACCCCTGGTTAACACTGTCAGGGTTGACAGTGTTGGTTACCTATCAGGAAGCAAGGAGGGTGCGTTGTGCCACTCAATCAGTTCCCCACCAAAAGATGGTCAACGTTAATCAATAATTCATTCAGCACGTTTATATACTGGTACTTTTGGTATCAATGCACCAAAATTGATAGTACTGGCCATGTGTTAGAGACAGCACATGCAGACACAATTCAACATGAATGTCTGAACATGCAGCACCAGATACAGGATGTGTTGAGAGGTTTTAGTGGACAGGGGGCGGACAGGTGTGGAGGATTCCCTGGTCCTGAATAGGGCAACTGTGCCCCTGAAGGACCAGGTGCGCAGCCTGGGAGTCATTTTGGACTCACAGTTGTCCATGGAGGTGAAGGTCAATTCTGTGTCCAGGGCAGCTGTCCATCAGCTCCATCTGGTACGCAGGCTGAGACCCTACCTGCCTGTTCACTGTCTCACCAGAATGGTACATGCTGTAGTTATCCCCCGCTCGGACTACTGCAATGTGCCGTTCTATATGGGGCTACCTTTGAAGGCGACCCAAAAACTACAACTAATCCAGAATGAGGCAGCTAGACTAGTGACTGGGAATGTCCACCGAGACCATACAACACCGGTCCTGAAAGTCCTACATTGGCTCCCAGTACGTTTCTGAGCACCATTCAAAGTGTTAGTGCTGACCTTTAAAGCCCTAAACGGGCTCAGTATACCTGAAGGAGCGTCTCCACCCCCATCATTCTGCCCGGACACTGAGGTCCAGCTTCTGGCAGTTCCCTCACTGCGAGAAGTGAGGTTACTGGGAACCAGGCAGAGGGCCTTCTCGGAAGTCAGATGTCAAGGAGATAAACAACCATCTGACTTTGAAAAGACACCTGAAGTTTAAGGAGGTTTTTAATGTTTGATGTTTTATCGTGTTTTTAATATTCTGTTGGGAGCTGTCCAGAGCGGTTGGGGAAACCTAGCCAGATGGGCAGGGTAATAAATATTAATAATAATAATAATAATTTCATGTAGCAATTTTTTGCCTGTGCGCATCACATCCAGGAAACATCTTGGTATGCACAGAGCATACTTGCTGGAGTGTGGCATGGGTCACGTGAAGGATGTTCACCCTACATTCATAAAGCAAAACAAAAAATCTGTCTTGCCAAAAGCCTGGAGGAGACAACCAAGTGTCACTTTTGGGAACTGCATAGCCTATGACATCAAGAGTAAACAGGTTTCAATGGGCGCAGGGCCACACAAGTACCAAACATTCATCATGAAATGGGTGTTGTTTATTAAGACAAATACATAGTGTAACATCAGATTTATAACTGAATGCAGATGTACAAACATGCTTGGCTATGTGCCTAAGAAAACTCATTTTATGAAATGCATATTCAGGAGCTAGTGGAAGAGCTACAAATTGCTCGTGATATTGGTAGAGTTCATAATTGTCTATTCAAGAATATGGATTTGCTCAGGTAAATAATGTTTGGTTGTATTATGAGTCTTATATCAGTGGCCCGAGAGAGCCAGTGTGGTGTAGTGGTTAAGAGCGGTGGACTCGTAATCTGGTGAACCGGGTTTGATTCCCCGCTCCTCCAGATGCAGCTGCTGGGTGACCTTGGGCTAGTCACACTTCTCTGAAGTCTTTCAGCCTCACTCACCTCACAGAGTGTTTGTTGTGGGGGAGGAAGGGAAAAGGAGATTGTTAGCCGCTTTGAGAATCCTTAGGATAGTGATAAAGCGGGATATCAAATCCAAACTCCTCTTCTTCTTCTTCTTCTTCTTCTTCTTCTTCTTCTTCTTCTTAATTAGACAAAAGTGTAAAGTAAGACATTGGAGATGCACAATCAGTGTTGTGCTTTCCTGATGCCCAAAGGTTCTTTTATGCTACTCTCTTATTCGCAGCAAAATTCTCATTGAATGCTATCAACGAGATTGTAGGCTCATCCATAGAATCTTTTGGTCTGATCCCTTGCTTTCATGAAAGTTCCAAGTGAAAATCTCATTGACTTTCCTGTTGATGGTTGTGAAGGTACAGGACCAGGGCACCCAATCTTAGTGGTCTTTTGTTTGATGAGTATCTTCTAAATTTGGAAGATAATTTCTCAATTCTTTATCTGTGCCCTCCTTTCAAAAATCCCTACCCCACCCCCTGGTCTTATTTATGTGCTGAAAATTTTATTTCCAGAAGGTGGTATGCTAAGATGGATGCAAATGGTATTATCTGATTGGAAGACACAAGATCTACCCACCTTGGAAGAATGGCAGATGAAGGTGATAGACTATATGGGATTGGCAGAAATGACTGGCAGAATCTGAGACCAGGGAAAGGAGACGGCGGAAGAAGATTGGAAGAAATTCAAGAACTATCTTAAGAAACATTGTAAAATCAATGAGTGTTAGAATGATGTGGTTTTAGAAATTAAATGGCTTACAGCTGTAAAGATTAAGTTAAAAGAAAAGAAAGGCTAATAATTACATAAAAGTAAGGGTGAGGATTTGCTGAACTGAATATTTGAAACTGGAATGCAGAAAGGGAAGGTATGAGGAGGTCAGGGAAGTAAGTTTTAAGAAAATAAGGATTTGAAATTATGCTTGTTTTTTCTTGTATGTGTGTTTGTTTGAATTGTTGTGTTTGTTTATATAATTTGTGAAAATTTAATAAATATTTTATTAAAAAAAGCAAATGGTATTATCTGTATGTATGCATCAAAAGATCAGGAGAAAGTCAGAAAAAAATGTTAAGGAAAATGTGTTCTTCCTCTCCCCTCCCCAGAGCTGCTGAAAAAGCTTTTAATTAATGAGAAGATTCCAAGTCAAACGGAGAAGAGTTTGGTTTTAAATAGCACAAGTTGCATGTTTTCATGTTTTATGTGCGATATCATATTTAGTCCCTACATCATAGAGATTAAATGCAAGGACTTAACTTGCATATATCATTACTTCCTAAAATGATTTTCCACCTAAACACAGCAAGTTAAGAGAATTTTTTTTGCAAACAGCTGATAAAGATCCCCATTTCTTAATGTAGGAACAAGTAAACTTTGCTTGACAGACTATAATACCTCTTTCATGGTGATTATATAGCAACTAACTTAAAAAATAGCTTGGAAAGAATATAAATATATTTTCTTGGACATTTTCCAAACTGGAAACTTTGGTTCAGCCCACTGAGTTGCGGTTCTCCTCAGCTCCGTAAGTGAGATGAATACAAATGGAAATTGCACAGAAGGCGTGATTGGCGGTTTTCACACCTTAATGGCTATTTATAATGCAGGCAGGATACTGATTCAGCCATTTTGGATTTATTTGCTCCCTGTAGAAAAAGTGCTTTCTTTTTATGCTCTCATAACACGAAGCTAGAATTCTTCTTGCATTCTTACAAAACTTCTAGGTACTTGAAGAAAAGGACTCTGCCTGAAGGAGACGTGAGAAAGTTCAAAATGGCCACTGGTGTATAAATATTTTTGAAGAGAAGAGAATGTATATTTGCTAAAAGGCATGCTCATAAGTGCTTTCAGCAATCAACTGAGCAATAAATCCTTACAAAACAAAATTCCCATTGTGCTGGGCACACCCTGACATTTGACATCACATTGCTGAAGGAAGGCTCGAGACCAGATTTTGAAGGAAGAAAGTCCACAACTTTGCTTCCAGCCTTTCAAGTTCTCTCTGGTTAAGAGAATTCAATCACATTTTACCTCTTCTCCCATCTTAGTTTAGTCACAATAAATTCAGATCCTGATGTGGGAGAAATAAGTGGGAGAAATCTAGGTCCTAGCAGTTGAATTGAAATAAAACGTTTCTAGCCTCATGGACACTGAAATGCCTGAAAGCAAAAGAACATAGGAGCTCTCTGTTGGATCAGATCAAGCAGGTGCCTATGGGACGCCTGCAAGCTTTGAAACCCATCCAAGCTGGCGACGGTCACAGACTCTCCAAGTTTCCCGGTTGTCCTGGTTTCTGATTTGATCCAATTTTCCTTAGGACATCCCTATTTTCATCAGAGAAATATTGGAGAGTATGGAGTTACGCAACCGCCAAGCCAAGGAGATAAGTAACTCCACAACCTTTAGAAGACCCTTACTTGGGACCTTACTTGGAAAATCAATACAACCCAGGTGGTTAAGAAAGCCCAACAGAGACTCCATCTCCTCAGAGTATTGCGAAAGAACGATGTCACTCAACATTTGATGATCTCCTTCTACCGGTCCACAATAGAAAGTGTCCTTTCATAATGCCTCACGGTGTGGTACGTTGGTTTGACATCAACTGATAGGAAGTGCCTACAGAGGGTGGTGAATACAGCACAAGATATTATGGGCTGTCCCATGAATCCGCTGGATGAAATATCGGAAGAACGCTGCCTCAGGAGAGTGAGGAAAATTCTCAGGCCGGCACTTTCTTGATCTCTTGCCCTCAGGCAGAAGATATACAAGCATGATTAGCCACACCAACAGGGTAAAGAACAGCTTCTATCCGTGGGCTGTTAGGCTGCTGAAGCAAAAGATAACAACAGGGCAACTGACTTTCGGGTTTGGTGGGTGTGCATCAGTAAACGAGGGGAATTAAGAGTAAGAGAGCTGAGTGGGGGGTGCTTGTGTAATCTCACTGTATACAAGTTGTACAAGTGACAATAAAATATTTCAGTTTCAATTTCAATTAAGGCAGCCCTGTATAAGGAAGTTTTTTGATGGTCCCACACAGATCCTGGAGCATCCAAGCTGAAGTCCATCAACATGGGCAGTTGTGCAGACACAGCACCTCAGTTCTGCTGTCCTTTCATATTTCGCATGCTGGCTGCAGTATCTGGTCTTGATGAGGCAGGTGATCCTCACCTGCTTCAAGCCTCTTCCTGCTGAGGAATCACACACCTCTTCCCAGAGCTAGCAAGCCCCATCTGGCCTGCTAGTGAGCTGGGCTGTGGGCCCTAGCCTGTCTCAGCTTTGTGGAGCACCCCACCCGCTGCTCCCTATGCCTCAGAGCCTGCTGTGTTCATGGAGATGGGCTCTTGTGATGGGTCCTGCTGCTCTGGTTCCTGTGCACCAACTCCCATCCCCTCATCCTCCTCCATCACCCCATCAGTACATCCTACACCAACCTCTCCTTCCCCATCTCCAGCTTGCCCCGGTGTGTCCCTACGCCCATCGCTGAGATCCTCTTCCTCCTCCCTGGTGTCCTGCCAGTTCATGACACCAATCCGAGTCCTGGTGAGCAGCACCAGTCCACCCCACAGTTCGTGCATCTGTCATGTGGCCTTGTCGACAAAGGTCCGTATAGTTAAAGCTATGGTTTTCCCAGTAGTGATGTATGGAAGTGAGAGCTGGACCATAAAGAAGGCTGATCGCCAAAGAATTGATGCTTTTGAATTATGGTGCTGGAGGAGACTCTTGAGAGTCCCATGGACTGCAAGAAGATCAAACCTATCCATTCTGAAGGAAATCAGCCCTGAGTGCTCACTGGAAGGACAGATCCTGAAGCTGAGGCTCCAATACTTTGGCCACATCATGAGAAGAGAAGACTCCCTGGAGAAGACCCTGATGTTGGGAAAGATTGAGGGCAGAAGGAGAAGGGGACGACAGAGGACAAGATGGTTGGACAGTGTTCTCGAAGCTACGAACATGAGTTTGACGAAACTGCGGGAGGCAGTGGAAGACAGGAGTGCCTGGCGTGCTCTGGTCCATGGGGTCACGAAGAGTCAGACACGACTAAATGACTAAACAACAACAACAACAGTCGACAACAGCTTATGCCATGATGTATCAGTCAGTCTCGAGCTCTCCTGGTTGTTTTTGCTGCACGAAACCAACAGGGCTACCCTTCTGGAAATTGTTACATGGAATCCGTGTTTATTTTCAGAGCCAAGAGGGTTTTTTTATATATATAAAAAAACTGGTGCTCAGCAACAAATTCTCCACAGTCCTTAGCTTTGCTCTCAGGTGAAAGCAGAAGCTTAGCTTGACTATTCTTATTGGCTGAAGTGGAGCGAGTGAAGTTATGTACCTAGCAGTGCTGTATCGTTTCGGCGGAAAAACCTTAATATGTCTGAGAACTCGAGAGGATTTAAACAATGTCATAAAGAGATAAGTGTGTTTTCCAGACTGTATCTTCACTTGTCACAGCTATCAAAAAATAATCTTTTTTTTATGGTGGGTATCTTCCGGTTTAGCGCGGTTACATCTCGCCCGTTCCTGTTGTGGAAAGCGATGCCTTCATTAGAACATTTCCACTGATGTGAAAGCAAGCTGTTTGGGGATTTAAAGAAATGATGTTCCCGTCCGTCCAAAGTAATTGGCTCTCCACCCTGTTCTCCTTCTCCTTCTGTGCTGTTCTTTCCCACTCACTGCCAGTTGAGGTGTATGCCACAAAACCATAATAACGAGGCAGATATCTCTGATCAGCACCTGAAAGCTCTTATAAAGGCTGCGTTGCTAACTATGTCTGGAGATCCCTTTCCCTCCCCGCTTCCTCGCCTGCCCAGGCTGCTTGGCCATGACTGACTTGCTGACGATGAAGCCTTTTGCTGGCAGCTTGCCCAGAGAGCCGTTCTCCTACAGATTCCAGCCTCTCTCCAGGAGTTGCCTGCCTTCAGCATAATGGGCAACATTGAAAGCAGCAAGGCATTCGGTCGACAAGGTCAGAGTGCCTTTCATTCCTGCAATAATCAACCAGTGTAGCTCTTCCTCAGACCTGGGGAGAGAGAAGATAGAGGTCGAAAGAGCAATTACATTTCACATTGACTCCAGGAAAGACTTGGAACACACCACTGAAAAGGGGAAAAAAAAAGAAAAACAGCACAGAGGACTGCATTCTCTCTCTTTTCCACCCCCCACAATTCCTTTCCTGGCCATTATTAATATGGGGGTAAAAAACAACAACGTCACAGCTATTTCTGCCAGGAGCTTAAAAAAAAACAACCAGGGGGGAATGGGGTTTTTTTTGTTCCAGTTTATGAAATTTCTGTCCAACCCCCCCTTCTTCCTTTCCCTGAGACATTTAGCACTGTCAGCATATTACAAAGGAATGTAAATGAGATACACCATGTTATAACCAGATACACTGAGCAAAAGCTATTAATTATGTTAAAAAATGTTAACCCTAGCAGACTGTAGAACAAGCAATTGTGCTAATTTTCAGGCTGTAATCAGTCCCCGCATTAGCATAACAGTATTTATTTAGCACTAAGACAACAATTTGGGGAATATAATTTACTTGGAAATGTCAGTAATTTTCTGCTGGCATATTGTTGTTACACGGCTACCTTTATTTGACCTCACAAGCTGCCAGCCTTAATTACTTTAATGGTATTAACTGTACTGACCAGTCTGATGCTGTATGGTGGAAATTACTCTTGCCACACAGCTGAAAGCAGCAGGAATGGTTGCTTCTGTGCATTGTTTCATTGGAATTTTGATTTTTTGTGTGTCTGCTTTTAGTGTTAAAGAGTCTGCTTTAAAGGAAAAAAGCCCATCTGCACCAAGTCTAAGCATAAGGGCTGTGTAAAAAAATTTACCAGCATTTGTGTGCAATTCTCTGTCAGTTAATGAGGAAAAAAGTTGCCCTGGTAAATTATCGAAAGGGACACAAAATTTTGGTGAAATTCTCATGGGTGAAATTGGTGGAGGGGGGTGTCACGTTTAACTTAGTTTCATGGTGGCCAATGGGTTTTGTGATATCCTTTTCTTTAATTCTATAAATCTTATCTTCAGGGGTCTGATTTTTGCAGTCTTCCCAATAGCCCATACTTCATAAAAATATCACAACAAACCCTCAGCTGGGCCTCGGAGGCTGTGTAACTAGCAGCTGTTATTATTATTATTTACACCCTTGTGCAGATGAATTGAAACAATGTAGTTTATTGTACAAAACTCACATATACATGTACAAAACTCACATATATCTACACTAGTAACGGATATGACCTCCACTATTTTTAAGCACGGTTTGAACACGGTTTGGCATGGTGTCTACTAGTTTCGAAAAGCCACTGTTGATTTTCGGATCCCTGTACCACACTTGAATCAGTGCCTGAAGGAGCTTCTCCATAGTTATACAGTCTACAGCACGGAGGCAACTTCTGCATACAGTGGTACCTCGGGTTACATACGCTTCAGGTTACATACGCTTCAGGTTACAGACTCTGCTAACCCAGAAATAGTGCTTCAGGTTAAGAACTTTGCTTCAGGATGAGAACAGAAATCGTGCTCCGGCAGCGTGGCAGCAGCAGGAGGCCCCATTAGCTAAAGTGGTGCTTCAGGTTAAGAACAGTTTGAGGTTAAGTATGGACCTCCGGAACGAATTAAGTGCTTAACCCGAGATACCACTGTATAGCCCACAAATTCTCAATGGGATTTACGTCCGGGGAATTCCCTGGCCAATCAAGTACCTGTATTTGCTGCTCTGTCATGAATTTCTTCACCACTTTCAATGTGTGACAGGGGGGCTAGGTCCTGCTGCAATATCCCAGTACCATCAGGATACCTCTTTCCCAGCTCTGGAATACCTCTCTTTCGTAGAACCTCAATAAATTGTGGCAAGCGCATCATTCCTTCCATTGGCACCATAATGGTCAACTGAAGCAAGAGCCTTATGAGGAACGGCTAAGGGAGCTGGGCATGTTTAGCCTGGAGAAGAGGAGGTTAAGGGGTGATATGATAGCCATGTTCAAATATATAAAAGGATGTCACATAGAGGAGGGAGAAAGGTTGTTTTCTGCTGCTCCAGAGAAGCGGACATGGAGCAATGGATCCAAACTACAAGAAAGAAGATTCCACCTAAACATTAGGAAGAACTTCCTGACAGTAAGAGCTGTTCGACAGTGGAATTTGCTGCCAAGGAGTGTGGTGGAGTCTCCTTCTTTGGAGGTCTTTAAGCAGAGGCTTGACAACCATATGTCAGGAGTGCTCTGATGGTGTTTCCTGCTTGGCAGGGGGTTGGACTCGATGGCCCTTGTGGTCTCTTCCAACTCTATGATTCTATGATTCTATGACTTTTTGTGTTTGTTTTGAGTACAGGATTATGAGTAAGAATAGAAAACATGCTTTGTTTTAATTAATTTGCACAAGGGTGTAAGTGAAGTTTCCTCTCTCTTTTTAACTTTTAAAGACATTTGCATATAAATGATTTTTTTTAAAAAAAGAAAAGGTAAAAGGAAGGACTTGTCTTAAAAAGAAAGTAAGCAAAGAAACCAGACTCAGGTGCGCGTAGTGAGCTTCCCTTGCTTCAGTTAAAATCCAGGGGAAGGTGTCATGAGACAATCTCTTGGATGAGGCTTTTTAAAGGGAAGCTGCAAAGCTTTTTGTTTAAGGCAGAGAAACACACACGAACGTCCCCTGCAGCTACCTTGTGATGACAGAGTAAGCTCATCCCAGCAGCTACTGAAAATTGCTAAAGTCACCTAAGAATGAGGAAGAAAGATGGAAGCCACTTTTGCCGGTGGACTTTCAAGAAATCGTAGGACAGGCTTTAATATACCACTACTTGAAACTGCTATGCATTGACTCCCAGTATGTTTCCGAGCACAATTCAGTGTGTTGGTGCTGACCTTTAATGCCCTAAACAGCCTTGGCCTAGTATACCTGAAGGAGCATCTTCACCCCCATCTTCCAGCCTGGACACTGAGGTCCAGCTCCAAGGGCCTTCTGGCGGTTCCCTCACTGTGAGAAGTGAAGTTACAGGGAACAGGCAGAGGGCCTTCTCAGTAGTGGCGCCCGCCCTGTGGAACGCCCTCCTGTCAGATGTCAAGGACATAAACAACTATCTGACTTTTAGAAGACATCTGAAGGCAGCCCTGTATAGGGAAGCTGTTTAATGTTTTATTATGTTTTTATATATGTTGGAAGCTGCCCAGAGTGGCTGGGGCAATGAGTGATCTGCAGCTGCTGAAATTCCCTATTCCAAAGGATGATCCAAGCTAATAAAATGTGTGTTACCCTTTACACTGGCACCAATGGGATCTTACCTCCTGGGACAAATAGCAGCTGAGGGGAATTTTTGTTGGGAAAACAGGAAGGAGGAAGCAAGAGCCCTTTATTTCCTTGCTGTGATCTGAGGCGCCATCTTTGCCAGTTTTGAGGGGCCCCAATGCAATGTCCTGACGTCACACACACAACATCGCAAGGAACCAGGGGGTGGAGCCAAAAGCACGCTGAACATTGAGGGGCGCAGCCCCTCAAAAAAACATTGGGGGGGGGGTCCCCAAAACTGCCTTGGTTCCCTATGAGATGGTGTGTATGGCTATGACTATTTAATTTTTTGTTATTGGGCAGGTTAATCGCTTATACACTGCTTTATACACTTATACACTTTATACACTGTGAACTGGGCTTTATTCATAAGCAGTCCATCAGAATGTTCAGAAGTCCTCACAGTCCAATATGAGCTCAGTGAGACGTTAGACGAATTTAGCTAACCCACTTTCTAGCCTGCCTAATCGTAAAAAAGCAAAAAATAAAATAGCTCAGTGTTGAATAGCTCAGTGTTGACAAAGGATTAGGAAGCTTGGTGGTGACATTCTTTCAAGTAAACGAAACCTCCCTCATTTTGCATTTCATACTTGAAGGCAGCCACTTCAGAAATAGTCACTCCTCATTGCCTGCACAAAGGAAATGTGGCTTTCTTCCACTGTTTACAGTGAAACAAGATGCGAGTACAAATGCCTCTAGCCCGCAGAACAGCGAGTATTATTCACTACGTGCTCTGAAACATGGTTTATCGGTGGAAGAATTAAAAAGCAAATATATTTCTTCATCCTTCCTTAACCTCAGTTTAACTGCAGGAAAACCAGTGAGTGATGAGCAGGATCTGTTTGATCCAGTTGTACTTGCAGATGGACTTTTGTGTCTGCAAACAACCTTCTCCTTGCCCCCAATCTGCTCTGTAGGTCCCCCAAACCTCCTGGAGCAGAGTTGAGGTGTGGGGCAGACGAGGAGAGGAGAGGAATGGAAATTTCCTCTGTGCGAGCACAGTGACATCACTGGATATATCGATAAGGCTGCCAGGTGGTCAGCCGAATCTCCTGGTCTAATGAAATGCAACATGGCTTTTTCTGCGTAAGAACTTCCAGCTGTACAAGAGAGCTTAGTGCTCTGGCAGCCAGTCCATAACATTACCAGAACAAACATAACCATTAGCATCAATCACACCCACAGTTACACTAGCAACTCTCCCCCACTTTTATTTAGAAAGTTATACACCGACCATGAACCATCACCACTGCTACTTTTAGGGTAGCATTTGAGATTGTTCTGGTTTCCCCCCCCTTCAAAAAACAAAAACAGCTTAAAACCAGTAAAATAACACATCAACCAATGAAATCATAAATGAGCTGAAGAGTAAAAACACTGGGGAAATAACTGCAGCTGAATAGGAAACAGTTATGCGCCAGATTTAGAAGACTGGAGAGGAGGATCTGTTGAGAAAGGCGCTTTAAAAAATCCATTGCACCTGGCGCAACGGCCTAGTTTTTCCACTTCATATTTATCTGCCAGTCACATTTCAAGCAACAGTATGGATAACGCTGACCAGACTATATCAAATGAAAGCGGATTGGGTCTCCAGTGACAACAAGGGGACACATCGTGCATAAAGCACATGTTCCCCCACATGTTTTGGCCTGAGACTCTATCCCAGGCCTTTTCTCACCAGGCGTCCTTAGCACCATCCTTTCAGTGTTTTTGCATGCTTTGAATATGTCTTTGAACTGTGATAGGGCTTGCCGATCAGAAGGTCGGCGGTTCGAATCCCTGCGACGGGGTGAACTCCCGTTGTTCGGTCCCAGCTCCTGCCCACCTTGCAATTTGAAAGCATGTCAAGTGCAAGTAGATAAATAGGTACTGCTCCAGCGGGAAGGCAAACGGCGTTTCCGTGCGCTGCTCTGGTTCGCCAGAAGTGGCTTAGTCATGCTGGCCACATGACCTGGAAGCTGTCTGCGGACAAACGCCAGCTCCCTCAGCCTATAGAGCGAGATGAGCGCGCAACCCCAGAGTCGTCCATGACTAGACATAATGGTCAGGGGTACCTTTACCTTTACCTTTAAGGCCTCTGATAATGCTTGCCTGGATGCAGAATAGAGGAGCTGTGTGTGTCTGTGTGTGTGTTTGTGTGTGTGACTCGCCTGTGACTTTGCCCATTATTCACACGTGGATATACCTGACCAGTATGGCTAATGGTCAGGAATGATGGGAGTTATAGTCCAGCAACATCTGGAGGGGCGGCGCCACCTTGGCTCCCACTGATCTAAAGGCTGAGAGAGGGAAGATACAGCAGTGGCCGGGGTTGTGCAGAATTAGCTGCATCCCTTTTAAATTCATTGCTTGTTCCATGAAGCCTTCAATGAACATCTAAGGACTCACCTAGCATATGCCACCATATTTCCCATGGGTTCTTTAGCCCTTCTGATGATGCTCTCGCCTTCTCCGTTTAACCACCTCTTCAAAGTGAGCACAGCAGCACATACATCCTGGTTACATTTTATGCTTGAACTTTTATGCCTTGGTGGTTTAGCTACCAAAACAATCAAATAACATAACACGGCAGTCATCCTTTTAAGCCAACATTCGGGGCTTTTGTGCAACCACAATTATGTGAATTGCTTAAGCAGAGCCTGTGACCTTCTTCCCTTTGAAGGCCACAAAATTCCTCTTGATTTCAGAAGTGTCAGATTTAGACCATTGTATCATACGGTTCATACGTAACACTTATGAAAAAGTTCAGATAGGAAGTCTTGTATTATAGCAACATGACAATGAGCTGCTGACTCTGTAACCTAAGGTTTGATGGTTGCTTATTAAGTTCCATTTGAAAAAGTTCAATAAAAATATTATAAAGAGGGGGAAGGAGCAGACAGTGAGTGATACAGGCGACAAAGTAATTGTTTTTTGTGTGTGGTTTTTAAACATCTCGGTTCTCAAACTGAATTTCTAAAGAGTTTTTGTTGGCACCTGTCTGTCTCAAGTGACAATGGAGTCATGGGGGTGGAGTCAAACCACTGCATTCGCAGCACCGAAGTGACCTCCCCGGGGCATAATAAGCCTGGGTTGTGTGTATGGAGGTCCTGGGCTGTCCAGCCGACAAGACCCCCCTCTTGGCCTCACTGATGGGGTCCAAAGGACAGCAGAAAAACACGTTTGGCACCAGGAGTTGTCAGAAGGAGATGTACAAGGCGCCACCCAACCATCTTAGAGATTCCCTCTGGATTTGTGTAGGGTTTGCTCCTTAGCCTTTTCTTCCCCTGAAGATGTCCCTCAAGGCAGTGGTGAGTCAGAATCAGTTTTCTTTCTCCTGGATAGGCTTCCTTCCCAGGTTGACAAGCCTCATCTGCCCCTCGCTTCCCTCTACAGCACTTGCAGAAACTGCCTTGATGATGGTTGGGACCACTACTGGTCTTGTCTGCTCCATCTGCCAGAGCCTGTCCTCGTATGCAGGGGAAGGCCCTCACTCACTGAGGGTTTGAAACCCATTGGCTACCCTTACTTGGTTGAGCTGGCCAGTTGAAGCTGATCCCTGAGTATGGCCCATGTTGCATGCTAACGGCTTCTAGAAGCAACAGATGAAAGCTGAGTGCAGGGTGAGGACCGAAGGTGGACAATGTGTTCCCCACTAGAGGTACTACCGCTGTCCTAATACTCCATATGCCACACACGAGTGGATGACATAGCCACGGCTTTAAATTCCTGTGTTTCCTGGCCCAATCATTCAGTGTAAGGCGCATTTGCTCCACAGTGCGGAATCGCCTTAAGGAACAGAACTCTTAAATGTTACAAAATTCTCCGTAGGGTTTGAGTTCTGAGATATTCTATGGAGTGGTAGTCTCCATTTACAGTGTTCTCTTTGGGTGTTCCATAATGGTGTTCTATAGGGATCCTCAGGGTTAAACAGTAGGGTATAAATATAAAATAAGGAGATTTCAATCCGTGCTGTAGGGCCTTAATGCTATTTCCTCATCAGCTACTTTCTCATGTGTTTGAGGTGAATTGAGAAAGACCGAGGTATGTCGTTTTAGCAAGTTTGAGTACCAATAGTTAGGTAGGTGTTACCCTTTTCCGATAAGCTTTTAAACATTTTGGGAGGCCAGTGATAAATCAAGTATATGAAGAATGTCCATTTAACCCAACATTGCCTCATGTGATTGGCAGGGTCTCCGGGAAGGTGTCATTTCAAGCCTTGTATCTAAAAAACTAGACACTCTTGAAGCCAAGCTTGGAAAAAAGGGAAGCAAAGGTAACAGAGGAAGATTATGTGTAAATGCTAACCTGGTGTCCTCTAAATGTTCTGGATTATCTTTCTCTCCCTCTCCCCCTGCTCTCATCCGTGTATACATCATGGCTGTTTTTGAGGGAGAAAACAAACTCCTCCGGTGATCAGAGCATTTTGGACTATGCAGCTATAATGTTTTGGTTTCTGGGTCATGAAGAAACACCTCAGCTGTCTGAATTTACCCTTTGGGTCCTTCCAGACTGGTGCTGTATTGTGGGTGTATTCTGCAACATAGTCTTGACACAACGACAGCGCATTAGTGGCAGATTTATTTTGCTTTAGCTTGTTCTGAGATGCTTCCTCAGTGATACATCATGGCTGTCCTGAGGATACTGTAGAGCAACAAAAGCAAGGCAAAATGGACCAGAACCAGGGATGGCTGTGGGCAGGATTCCTGTATCGCAGGGGGTTGGCCCAGATGACCCTCAGGGTCCCTTCCAACTCTATTATTCTATGACTCTATTCCAAAAAGTGACATGATTTCAGCAAGAAGCTACAGGATATGCACTGACTGAAAAGGAAGCAGTGTGACCATCCCAAAATGGTTTCTGGTGCAAACGTATTGAAAGCACAAATCATCACAAATGTGCACGATGAAATGGACATTTGGAGGGGTCCTTAATGCCCACTGTTTTGAGAGAAGGACTCCTCTCCCCCTAATAACCAGGGTTTTTTGCTTACCAAATTTAGGTTGTCAGTTATAGGGAAATACAAGATTGTGATACTCCAGTGAGCGTACCTAGTATCTTTATGAGAACAAAATCTATCAATCTATGTAAATGCCGTTTTCAATTTGCTGTTTTATTGCCGTCCGAACCAAACCTACAGTTTCCTGCACAGCCAAGCGGCAGTTGCGACAATGCCCTCACGGCTACAATGCATGGATTTGCTGCGGCACCATATAAGTTACCTCAAATTGGCACTGGCTTCCCTTTCAAGTTACAACCAATTTTGAACTCTCTTCAAACAGCGCAGCCCATCGGAGCAAAGGCCGCCTGAGAGAGCAAAAGGCCATTCCATTATGTAGGCTTGATCTCTTGCCATGCTGGGCCATTGTTTGACATCAAAAAACACTCAACCCAGAAAAGGTCATTTTGTTAGTGGAGTGGTGGAAGGGAGGGGGCGCGCAGGAGAGTGCGGCTTAGCTTGAATAACATCGTGTCATATATCTTGGGAGGTTTCACCCAAGCCTGCTAAACATTCTCTGCACAGCCAGACCAGACAGTGCCTACTTTCCATCTCCACGTACACTTACGGTGGACACAGAACGTGCAGCAATGGGAGAAGAATGTCCATCATGCAATAATTAATGCCATTTTAATTCCCACTCCGATCGCTTCTGTGAAGAATGAACTCTGTGCACCATCAGTTAATACGCCAGACCTCTAAGGCTTAGAGTCTAAGACAAGGCAAAGAGGATAGGGGCAGGCCAGTTTTTTTTACCCCCTTCCTTGACCCTTCCTAAATTATTCCACAGTAATCTGGTAAACGTAGCTTCCTTTTCAAATATTTGTCTATATCTGTCTACGAACTAGAACATATTTTCTTCTTTATCCAGTGGTGGATGTAGTTTCATGATAATATATTGAGACTATGTTGGCCTTTGCCAACGTGGGACCGATGGGAGTTGTAGGCCAAAGGATCTGAAGGGCACCAGTGTTTGGCAAAGCGTGTTCTCATAAAAGAGAGAGCACGTGTTGCGGATGGGGCCGAACAAAACCCCCAGTTAGTGACCAGGCCATTGATGGCAATGGGCTGGAGCAGATTGGAAGAAGTTGTTACTGGGGCAAAATTGATGTTGCCAATTTAGGGGTGGGGTCAGACCCCTTATATAGGCAGGGTCCACAGCTTTCTCTTTCTCTTTCGCTGTGGACATCGGATCACATGGAGCACTTGGACTGTCTGGAGGACAGTGATGCAAACTTCTCATTGTCTGGTTACATTTCTTTATTTCCCCCTTCTTTTAATCCTCTTTAGTCCCTTAAATAATTTAATTCCCCTTTTTCCTGTTCAATTTCCCACTCCACCCCTTACCCTGCCCTGTGAGAAGATTCTCCCTGTATCTGTGGCTTGCCTTTCTTTCGCAAAAAGGTTTCCCCCATTTCTCCTGTTGTAAATTGTGGGGCTAGTCAGGGCTGTTCCCAGCTTAGCTGGAATCACTTTCGTTTATAGCACCCCGAAGGTTGGCTTTATTTGAGTGTGTGCAGCGCTGTTGGCCAAATTTTAATCTAGCCTTGGGCGGGAGCACTATTTTGAGTTCCTTTAATATTGCTATGAGACTAAGATTCTCAAGAGCAGAGGCATGGAGCCCTATTCGGCCTGGGCATAACTTCCGAGCCTAAGTATGCTACAGGTAGCAGTTAATTGTTAAGTCTCTGACCTCTCTATAAGAATGTACCTGCTTCCAGGCTCAGTTGCCGCTAATGTATATCTGAGGCAGACAGAGGGCGGCAGAGGCTCTCTGTGCCTCCAATGACTATGAGCACTCCGTATATGCTCTTGAACTATGCTGTTTCTGAACAAGTTTATTTTCTTTAAGTTTGTTTTGCCCTGATAGTGGCGACTGCCATTTTAGAGGCGAGCCATTGTGGTTTAGTGGCTAAAGTGTAGGACTAGGACCTGGGAGACAGGGTTCATATCCCCCTCTTAGCCATTGTTATAACAAAACAAAACAAACTGCTCCTTTTGGGCTATTCTGTTGCTGGGTAGTTCGGCCCATTTGTGATAAAAGAACTTTGGGTTTCTTGAAGGGGTGCTTCCCTCTAAAAGGGCAAGCAGGGGTGCCTGGGCAAGCTGTGGGCTGCCTCAACTCTGCTATTTCACTGGAAACATTTATGCCTGGCCTAGCAGGTGATCCTAGGGCTTTGCCCTAGAATTCGATGGCCTGGAAGCGTTTCCCGCCTGAATAGTGTCCCCATGTGGTCCATGAAGCATTGGTTTCACCAGTTCCTTACATTGTTTAGTTTTTGCGGACTATGACTGGGCTTTTGCAAATGCCTCAAGAGCTTGCCTCTCCTGCAGGGGATGACTTGTGGACGCCCCAGGTGTCTTCTTCCAGAAGGAAGCATCTTCGAAGGCTGCAATCCAGGAGGAGGGCAAAGAGGAGCAGGGATCATGATTCAGACATCACCTTGGACCTCTACAGGGGTCAGGGTGAGGCTGTCCTGGGTCTTTAGGGATCATCCTGGATAGCTCAGCTGGTCAGCGCATAGTGCCGGTAATGCCTAGGTTGCAGGATTGGTCCCTATATGGGACAGCTGCATGCTCCCCCATTGCTCTACCTGGACACTTAGGTCCAGTCTCAAGGGCCTTTTGGTGGTTCCCTCACTGCGAGGGATGTAACAGGCGCCACGTTTGCAATATGCAAGCGGGAGAAAGTAAAGGGAGATGGGAAAAGTTTCTCTCAATATTTTATTCTGTTGCTCTCATATATTATCTACACATAATAAATTCCTGCACTCTGCTAGGAGGGTAAAAAGCAGTAGCTTGCAAAAGTCTAAAAACAGGTCATGAGGCCGCTTTCTTAACAGACAGGTCATGAGGCCGCTTTCTGCCTAAACCAGCTACTTGAAACTGCTGATGCTAGCTACAGGTCAGAAGGTCGCTTCCTGCCTAGCCAGAAACTGCTGTTAACCGAAAAACCACTAGCAAGATGTTTCCTGCTCTACTTCTGCTTTTAAGTAATGCAAGATAAGAAAAGATACGAAGGAAATGCTTTGCTAGCAAAAGAAGACACGTGTACAAGGAGGTGGGAGGGAGTGCTTGGCTTAGCAGAAAGACAGAAATGTTTAAGCAAGCAATAAATTGTGTTTAGCAAGCAAGTCTGCGGGTATAAGAAAGTCTGTTGAAGTGTCTTGCTCTACAGCCAGTACATTTTTAGGAACTATCCAACAGGCTGTCTCTGAGTACAGACCTTAACTCTGTGCACAGAATTTCAATAAAACTCTTTTCTCCAAAGAAGAAACTTTCCTGGAATTTTTTATTCTCTTCTCGGCCCTGGGGACGCGGGTAAGCAATTCTCTGGCAAAGTAAAAGGCATAAGCCTACAGCTTGGTGCATTGGCCGGGAATTGCCCCACCCCAGGGACCCCGGGAAGAGCCAGGCTCAACCAAGGTGAACAGCTCCGATCGGCGTTCGCATTTCCGGTGCACACCCTGCCAGTTTGTAGGGGGAGATTGCCACACCGTCCTGGAGCAGAGACATCTAGTTGAGGGAGAATAAGAGGACAGAACGGCGCCGAGGGGACAGGTCCGCAGCGAAAAAGGTAAGCCCGAAGGAAAGGGCTAGGGGCCCGAAGGAAAGGGCTAGGGGCCCGAGGGAAAGGGCCAGCAGAGGTCTGATCAGCCTCACCTGGTAGTTGGCAATAGGGTGCCCGGCAGTAAGAATGCCACCAGGAAAGGAATTGGTAAAGGTTTGGGAAAGGGAATGGGGCAGAGGGAATTAAGTGTTTTGTTGTGTGTCAGATACACCAGTGGATGAATTGTTGAATGGGGCCAAGGCTTAGTGTCCCCTTGGCCGAGCGATTGTAGGGTTGTGCATTTTCTGACAAAATGTAGCATGTGGAGTGTGAGAGAATTTTGAAAACCCAGTTAGGAGCGGTTGTATCTGAAAAAAATAGGGTCTAGAGCAAGCCAATGTATTCCTCTGGAATGCTTTTTAAATAACTGAAAAACAGCCACGAAGAGTGATGATTCAAATTGAAAAACAGAGACTCAAAACTTTATGTGAGGTGGACTTGCCAACCCAGGGAACTGCGTGGCTTTGATTTGCAATTAATCAACCCCCTGTGGCAAATCAACCCCCTGTGGCAAAATATATTAAATGTCCACCCAGACCAGATCCCCTATATCTCTACATGGAAGACCAATGTAAAAAAAAAATCTACCATGGCTAAAGTCTTGCTGTGACAGCAACACACAGAACAGGATTTGTACAGTGAAGCCTCTGGTGTTAGAAGACCCAGAAGATGAGGAGAGGGAGTGATTAAGCCACCACCTTACACTCCACCAACAGCCCCTCCAACCCCCCCCCCCGGCCAAAATCAAGAAGCACAGGGAGGTGCTGGTGTAGGGGGAGGAGGACCTGCGAAGGAGGATAGTGAGACGAAAGAAGAGGAAGAATTTAGGAAGACACTAGATGATATGAATCAAGGAAAGAAAATGTGGACAGAAAGACAGAAAAAGAGACTAAAGGAGTTTGCAAAGCCATTTGAGGGAGGAGTTGGATGTAAGCCCCTTGTTAGTCAGCAGAATGCTGCACCCCTGAAAAGAGGAAGAGATGGCAACGTAAGTGGGGACAGGCGGCGAAGAGAGTTATGTCTCACAGACAGTATGAGAAAACCAGGAAGGATCAGGCAGCTGGAGAAATGCCCCTTCAGAGGGTTTATGATCCACCAGCCCCTGTCCCAGTTGGACAAACGAAAGCACCACGGTCCAGCATATACCCTTTTCAAGTGCAGATGTTTGTAATTGAAGAAATCAGAACCCCTCTTTTGAGGAGAATCCAGCAAAGATTGTAAAATTGTTTGAAGGGATTTTTTAAACCTATAATCCCACTTATGATGCTGAACAATATCCCCTGGACTCACTACTAATT
Organism: Podarcis bocagei; assembly: GCF_964188305.1. Classification (NCBI taxonomy): domain Eukaryota; kingdom Metazoa; phylum Chordata; class Lepidosauria; order Squamata; family Lacertidae; genus Podarcis; species Podarcis bocagei. The sequence continues at coordinate 16,540,020 of NC_138136.1, read as the reverse complement.
ACAGAAGCATTGCTTGGCCCCTGCATGAGTCAACTAGGGGAATAGAGAAGGATCCTTTTTATATGGGACAGGGAACAGCAGCAGGCTTTTCAGGATCTCAAAGTGACATTAAACCCCAAGAAGCCTTTTACCCTGTTCATAGATGAAGACCAGGGGGGTAGCCAAGGGAGTCTTATGCCAGAAACTGAAAAATTGGCAGCAACCCGTCGAATACTTGTCAGAGAAGCTAACCCCAACAGAACAGAGGTTGCCCCCCCCCCCCTGTATGAGAGTGATTGTGGCAGTGGCCACCCTACTCACAAAGGCAGATAAATTCACGTTTGGACAGGACACTAGCTGTGTAACTCCAAGAGAAAGTGCCAGATGCTGTTATTACATTCACGCCTGAAGTTTCAGGTTGCCACAGCCCTTAGCCTAGCTACCTTATTACAGGTAGGAGAAGGTGAACAAGGGAGCTGCCCACTCAGTCTTACCTATGCCTGTAACAAAACCCACAAACCAAGTGGTTAATATAATTGGAGCTACAGGTAAATCACAAAAGGCCCCGTTTTTGCAGTCTGTTACCTGCTGCCTAGACAATTTTTTGTATATACCAGAGTGTCCCATTCCTTTATTGGGCCGAGACTTGTTAACAAAATTACAAGCCCAGATTTCCTTCCAACCAATGGGGGAAGTAATGATGACAACTGGACCAGCAGGAGAGTTTTCTTTAGAAATACCCCTGTGAGACCATTGATGCTTGATGATGGTAAAAGAAGAGGAGGGAATCCTCCCTGTTAGCCTGCTTCATGATGTTGACCCTGGACTATGGGCGGAAGATAAAAACCAATACCCCATCCCACGACAATCACAGTGAAACACCCCACTGTTGCCAGTGAAGAAGGAAGATGGTGGGTACTGCATGTAGGCCCCAAAAGTTCTGGAAAATAGGAAAGGATGAACAGGACTTTGAAAAACCACTGACCCAAGAAACAGGGTCTAATGTTCATGTTGCCCTTGGCTTTGCTTAGAGTTTGTAGCCTCCCATTGAAACGTATTCACTTGTCACCCTTTTGAAGTGATGTTTGGAAGACCGGTTCCTTATGTGTGCATGCTTTCACCTATCCCTGCTCAAGATGTGGAATTGAACAATTATGTACAGTCTCTCTCTCGAGATTTTCTCTCTCAACCCAGACCCGAACTCCTTGCGTGACCAGTTTGAGCCAAGTGACGAGGTGTGGATAAGACTGGTCCCAGGCACCACTGCAACCGTGCTGGAAGGGCCCATCTGCTCTCCACACCCACAGCTGTGAAAATCGCTGGCACCACCCCTTGGGTCCACCACATTCAAGTGGGGAAAGCTGCTTCAGATTGGACTGTGTCTCAGCATCCTGAAGATCCCCTCCAGTGACGACTGCCTTGCTGATATCACTCCAGAGGCTGATATCTCTACGCACGGTGAAGAATTGGATGGGAGGGGCGCCCGCAGGCAGCGCCCCCAACGTAGACATTTGTTCTCCAGCCAATTTAGAGGCACCACCAGAACTTTTGATATTGGTACCAGAACTCACTCCAGACAATGTGGAACCACGCTACACCCTTGATGAACAGCAGTGGACCAGCCAAGAAGGAGCAACGCTCCAGGAAGGACCAGGCAGCCGTGTTTTTGTGCCCCAACATCTGGCCAGCACAATTGTAAAGAATTACCACGAGTCCACCCATTTGGGAGGCCCAGCTGCTAAAGCACATCTTGGGAGAATATTCTACCTCAACTAACTGCTGCTATATCTAACTGCTGCTATATCCCAAAATGTGCCCTGTGCGCCAACCAAGAGACTGAGAACTATCACCCTTTGAACTTCTATATGGCAGGCCAACCCCTTTCGTCCGAGACATCCCCGCCAGTTTGGGGCAGATGGGAGATCACATCACCCAAGAACAAGTGCAATCCCTGTGTTTGTCGTGTGTGTTTGCTTTCTTTCCAGGTATTCCCTCGAGCGTACACCTGCAGTCCCGCGGCAGTCTCGCTGAACCGGTTCACCAGTTCCTCTGAGTGACAGCGTCTGGCGACCCCTTCATCCCCAACTGCAGCGATAGTCGAGGTGATCCCCTGGGTACATCACACGCATCTGAAGAAGGGTGTCTGGACTTGCAAGAGAAATCCTGCTGACCCTCTGAAGTTGATCATCACCTTGTGTCTGACGCTACCAGGAAAAAAAACGTTAGGCCACGGGCAACGCGATCCTGCGACTAATCATCACAAGGACAGTTACAAAGACTTTCTCTTTTCTCTCTTATTTTCTTTATTGACTTGCTCTATGTCTTATTGCCCTGACCCTACCGAACCATACCAACCCTATTGGCCTGCTGGCCTCTGCTACGACTGGTTTGTCTTGCCGGTGGTAAGAGATGGCGTGCTCCTTGGCTATTGGAAACTGGGGTTTGATGAGATTACCGTATTGAGACACCCCACTACCCCGTTGTGGCTCCTCTCCCACACCACTGACCAGCACGCGTGGACAGTGCTCTTACGGGAAGCTGCAGAGACGATCGAAATCTATCTAGTTCTGGACCGCTCTTGCTGTTGTGGGAGGGTAGTCAACTGTTATCTGGAAGGTAAAGCACTGTACCAACCTCATTTGATAGACCAGGTCCTACTCTTAACCCAGGTCATAGATGGGACGGAACCTATCTTAATGCAAGTATTGCAGGGGTGGGAGCCTTAGCCAGGTGTGCATTGAAATTACTAAACAAGTGCCAGTAAGAATTGCCACCCCAGGATTTCAGCTTCCATATGCTCTGGTCACTAGGGAGGCAGCACGAGAGTTCAATCCACCCAACAGGGCTAATAGAAAAATTGACCCACATAGTGGGAGCATCAACTCACCGGTGGGCTCTCATCCTTGAGGCTCAACAGGTAGTCGGGCACAAATATCAGTGGGCTCTTCAACAATGAGCACACCCCCTGAATATTGGTGGGAGGAACCATGGAGATATTGGGTTTGGTGGGTAGGAGTGATATGTACCGCCCTTGTCATATGGATGCTCTCGTATTTCTGTTGGCATGAACGGTATCGTATTTGTGGGAAGAATAGGCCCAATAATGCTTCTATTGCTTTTCTGCTTCTGTATACCCTGCTTAATGCAATGCCTGCAACATATGATGGGAAAGATGATGTCTCGCATGATGGGACCTCGCGTGATTGCTGTAATGAGAGAGTATAGACCCCTACCCCAGAACGAATCTAAGTAATAGATTGTTCAAAAGAAGAGGACGGAGTAAAGGGAGATGGGAAAAGTTTCTCTCAATATTTTATTCTGTTGCTCTCATATATTATCTACACATAATAAATTCCTGCACTCTGCTAGGAGGGTAAAAAGCAGTAGCTTGCAAAAGTCTAAAAACAGGTCATGAGGCCGCTTTCTTAACAGACAGGTCATGAGGCCGCTTTCTGCCTAAACCAGCTACTTGAAACTGCTGATGCTAGCTACAGGTCAGAAGGTCGCTTCCTGCCTAGCCAGAAACTGCTGTTAACCGAAAAACCACTAGCAAGATGTTTCCTGCTCTACTTCTGCTTTTAAGTAATGCAAGATAAGAAAAGATACGAAGGAAATGCTTTGCTAGCAAAAGAAGACACGTGTACAAGGAGGTGGGAGGGAGTGCTTGGCTTAGCAGAAAGACAGAAATGTTTAAGCAAGCAATAAATTGTGTTTAGCAAGCAAGTCTGCGGGTATAAGAAAGTCTGTTGAAGTGTCTTGCTCTACAGCCAGTACATTTTTAGGAACTATCCAACAGGCTGTCTCTGAGTACAGACCTTAACTCTGTGCACAGAATTTCAATAAAACTCTTTTCTCCAAAGAAGAAACTTTCCTGGAATTTTTTATTCTCTTCTCGGCCCTGGGGACGCGGGTAAGCAATTCTCTGGCAAAGTAAAAGGCATAAGCCTACAAAAGCACCTTTGTGTGCCCGCACTGCAGTTTGCTCTGTGTGTTGCAGGGCTCAGCGCTGCACGGGCTGCATTTGCATTGCATTGCGTGAGAGATTTGCATTTGCATTGCACCGAGGTTGTGTGCATTGCACAGAGGGTGTGTGTGCATTGCACAGAGGGTGTGTGTGCATTGCACAGAATGTGTGTGTATTGCACAGAGTGTGTGTGCATCGCACGGAGGGTGTAGTGGCATTGCACAGAGTGTGTGTGTGTTTTTTGTGTTGTTGTTGTTTTTTTTTTTGCATTGCACAGAGAGTGCATTGCACAGAGTGTGTAGTTGCATTGCATGGAGGGTAGTTGCATCGCACAGAGTGCGTTTTTGCATTGAACGGAGTGTGTAGTTGCATTGAACGGAGTGTGTAGTTGCATTGCATGAAGCGTGTAGTTGCATTGAACGGAGTGTGTAGTTGCATTGCATGGAGAGTAGTTGCATTGCATGGAGTGCATTTTTGCATTGCACGGAGTGTGTAGTTGCATTGAACGGAGTGTGTAGTTGCATTACATGAAGTGTGTAGTTGCATTGCATGGAGTGTGTAGTTGCATTGCACAGAGTGTGTAGTAGCATTGCATGGAGGGTAGTTGCATTGCATGGAGTTGCAATGCGTTTTTGCATTGCACGAAGTGCGTTTTTGCATTGCACTGAGTGTGTAGTTGCATTGAACGGAGCGTGTAGCTGCATCGCACGGAGTATAGTTGCATTGCTTGGTTTGTGTGAGCACTGCACGGAGTGTGTTTTTTGCATTGCACAGTGTGTGTCTGAAAAGGAAGCTGGCTCGGCGGCAGTTTTGTCGGGACTTTTTTAGGGGTTCTGGCCAGCGTCGGCCCTGTAAATTACGTATTATGATGGCAGCACAAGATGCCCCCTGCCCAAGCGGGGCTGGAAGCTGGCAAGCAATAGCTCAATACCTTTTGCCCATATTCCATTTTATTTGGGGATCCAGTTGGATATCGTTGCTACAACATACCACTTGCCTATGGAGAAGCTGTCTGCCTTGAAGGAAGTTATTTTGTAATACTTCCTCTGTAGCAAGTGATGCTTCATCAGATCCGATCTTGCTGGGTCACTTAATTAATCTTGCATGCAGAGTGGTTGCCCCAGGCCGCCCCTTCCCTTCCCACTAGGCCAGGCTGCCTGCGGCCTGAGGCTCCTTACCTTTCTCATGCAATGGTTGCAATTCCTAAATGTTGAGGTCCCCTTACCTTTCTCATACAATGGGATCTCATGCAATGGTTGCAATTCCTATATGTATGCAATAGTAGTTGGCCATGGCAGGATACTTGCACAGGGATTTTCAGGTTCATGCTGATGCTGCTGGATCTTTGCCCTTTGGTTTTTTATTTCAGGGGCTGCTGGTGTGCAAAGCTATGGCCTCAAGCCCGGTATGGTGAGGCAATCATGTGACCTAACTTTTGAGTTTTCCCCATTGTAGTAGCAGTTCACATGTGGCCCGAGGAGTTTCAGTGACCATCGGATCTGCGTTTGGTCTGATAACCAGGTAGTGGTGAGCGTCTTGGCTAAACAGTCCTCACGCTCCAGCAGAGTCTCCGCCCCTCCGCTCACGCTTTTGAGCTGCACTGCTTAAGGTTTAATATTGTGCTTTCTGCTCTCCTGATTACGGGATCCTCTAATGATGTCTCTGACACTCTATCCCATTTTTCAGATTGAGCGCTTCATATCCTGGGCTCCAGACACTCAGCTATTGCCAGACTTTTCCAGACCACCTGTGGCATTTTGACAACAATTAGTAATTACAGAGAGCAGCAGCTCCCATTTCCCCTTCTGCTTTTAGCTCTTATGGGAAGGCCTGGATGGATTTCTTAGCCTTAAGCTGGCAGTCCTCGGCCATTCAGATGAACTGGCCCCCATCCTCTGAGCAGATCCTGCAGTATTTGGTCCACCTGCCGCAGATTGGGCGTGCTGTTATAACTATAAGAATTCAGTCTGCTGCAATGTCTGTTATACTGAAGCTTTTTATTTCAGAGACCCTTGCATAAAGTTTGTAATGCGCAGGGCCTTGGAAGGTTGGAATAGGCTCCAACCTCATAGGACAGTGGGCAGGAAGTCGGTCAATTTTACCTATGCAGGATCTGCAACAAGTTAAAACTTGTCTGCTGGTAAAAGATCAAGGCGAGACTCCTTTCAGTATTCCATTGCATTTTGGGCACTGAGGGTTGGGGAAATGGTTGTTGGAGCCAGCACAGGACTGAGAGTCTGAAGGCTTATTGCTTCAGGACTTTTCCTTATCTGCTTTGGAGCTTGTCATTAGAGTTGGGAACTCTAAAACAGACTTAGTGGGCAGGAGTGCCACAATCAGGCTTCCCATTACAGATGAGGAGGGCCCTTTGCACGGTTATGGATACCAGAAAAATTTGGCTTTTCATTCCCCTGGGGGCTGGCCCACTCCTAGTGCATGAAAATGGGTTCCCATTAGCCAGGCATTAATGTGCTTACATCGTGCACCAGTTATCACGGCCTGCGGCTTGCCTACCACTGGACACGCCTCATTCCTTCCGAATAGGGCTGCTGCAACGGCTGCACACTGGGGGCCTGTCAGTAGACAGGATTTTGAATACGGGTCATTGGAAGTCTGACGCTGACAAGGGTTATATCAGGAAGTGTCACAATGATGTCTGTGCTGATGCTTGTCTGTTATTTCCTTTTCTCATAGGAGCAGCTGTGCACATTTGGGCCACAGCATTGTAGACTGGGCTGGCAAGCGCGCTGACAAGTCTGGACTGGGGCGCCATCTCAGTCTTCCTGCCCATGTGAACATAGGCTGGATGTCCAGATGGGGAATGCTTTGGGAGGACGTCCTTCCTTTGGTGCGGTCGAGTGTGACCTGTGCAGGTCCTCCCGCAGTGCTGGTGGTACAGCTAGGCGGGAATGATTTGCCGTCTTCCTCCAGCATAAGTTTGCATTCCTGCATGCAAGAGTGCTTGGTTTGAGTTGATGGCAGCTCTCCCTGGACTCAAAATAATTTAAGGCATTTGGTTCAAGGTGGTCTGGAAGGGGGGTTGGAGCACCTGTCCCCTCCAATGCGCAAAGATATTCCATTAAAGGAAACCAAGGATTTGCCATGCTTTGTCAACCCCCTTTCGAGGGGTAGGGCCATGCAAGAGTCCCTGGGAGCATTTGGGGTGAGCTTGAGTCTGATCCTGGTTCATTGCTCCCCCACGCTGTTTACTTGTTCTGACGATATGGTGGGGCCCAGTCAGTGCTGCTCTGCTGAGGTCAGATGCAGCTAGTCGGGAACCAATGCCTAGACAAACTACCACCGAGCAGGCCAGAAAGCATGTTAATATGGCGGTATAAAATAAAATAAAATAAATAAAATAAAATAAAATAACATATAAAATAAAATAACATATAAAATAAAATAACATATAAAATAAAATAACAAAATAAAATAGGTCCTTGCTCTAGGTGGTTCTGTGATATTGCACCCTGCTATTTTCTTCAAGACTGTTCCCCTCTTTGGGGCAGATGGGGGGTGCATCTTTCCCCTATGGGGAACGACACCTGGCGGGATGCGATTGCCTTGGGATTCATTGCTCCCCCACAATGTTGCTGGTACTGACGATATGGTGGGGCCCAGTCGTCAGTGCTGCCCTGCTGAGGTCAGGTGCAGCTAGTCAGGAACCAGTGCCTAGACAAACTACCACCAAAGAGGCCGGTAAGCATGTTAATAAGGAAGTGTAAAATAATAAAATAAAATAAATAAAATAAAATAAAGAATAATAAAATTCTTCAGGTCGGGCTGCTATCCGTATCTGGATAGTAGGGCACAGTATTGTGCATTGGGCTGCGGACAGAGCTCGTCAGTCTGGACTGGGTGATGGCCTGGGCTTTCCACAGCACGTACAGGTGTCCTGGATCTCCAGAAGGGGGATGCTGTGGAGGGAATTCTTACCTCATGCAATGGCGTGTCCTACGGTTTGGCCCTCCTTCGGCGATCATGGTGCAGCTCGGGGAGAACGATATGGTTTCTTCTTCCTGCTATGGGCTGCGTGCTGCCATATTACAGGACCTTGGGGAGCTGGCGGCACTGGTGCCGTCAACTAAGCTAATTTGGTCACAGCTATTGCAACGCCACATTTGGCGAGGTAGTCCTTGCCCAGCCGCCACCAAACGTGTAAGGAAGCGGATTAATTCTGCGGCAAGCAAGCTGGTGGTGAATCTGGGCGGGTCTGTGATCCCTCACCCTCTGATTTCATTCAAGGCGATTGAATTTTATAGGGATGACGGGGTTCATCTCTCGCCAGTTGGGAATGATGTGTGGTTGGATGCTATGGTGTCCAGGCTGAGGGTGTGGCTTAATTTGTGAGTGGTTGGCGGCGAGCGTAAGAGCTCGAATGGCGGTTAGGCATTGGTTAAAATTGGTTGGTGGAGGGGTATGGATTGGCTGTGCCTGCCCCTCCAATGCTGCTGCAGACGGGTATTCCGTTAAAGGAATTCTGAAGCTTACCATCCCCCTCGTCCAAACCCTGACGGCAGGGTGCGGGCCGCGTAAGCTTCAAGGAACATGCGCGGAGCAGTGAGAGTCTGTGACGCAGCTCCAGCTGACTCTGACCATGCTTCCTCCGGGACTGGCTACGGAGTCAGTGCTGTCCCCCCAAGGCGGGGGGGGGGGACAGGTAGTCATAACCAATGCCTAAGCAACCACTCTCAATTTGTATAAAAATAAAGTTGTGGCCAAAATTATGCCAAAAACCTTAAACAAAAATTACGTGTGATGTCTGAGTTATTGGGGTAGGGGTTTTGGGGGACCTCAGCACGCAAAGCGTGTTCTCATAAAAGAGAGAGCACGTGTTGCGGATGGGGCCGAACAAAACCCCCAGTTAGTGACCAGGCCATTGATGGCAATGGGCTGGAGCAGATTGGAAGAAGTTGTTACTGGGGCAAAATTGATGTTGCCAATTTAGGGGTGGGGTCAGACCCCTTATATAGGCAGGGTCCACAGCTTTCTCTTTCTCTTTCGCTGTGGACATCGGATCTCCCGCCCGCCCTCCCTTGCTTGGGCTTGCGCTTTGACCTTGCTCTGCCTGTCATGGGGTCGTTCGCCTTGGTGCGGGGGCCCAGTAGGAATTTGTCCAATTGGCTGATTAGTGCGTGCCTTTTGGGTTTTGCCTACTGCTTAGCAAATCGTCACAACTTGTAAGGTTGGCGGTTAGGCATTGGTTAAAATTGGTTGGTGGAGGGGTATGGATTGGCTGTGCCTGCCCCTCCAATGCTGCTGCAGACGGGTATTCCGTTAAAGGAATTCTGAAGCTTACCATCCCCCTCGTCCAAACCCTGACGGCAGGGTGCGGGCCGCGTAAGCTTCAAGGAACATGCGCGGAGCAGTGAGAGTCTGTGACGCAGCTCCAGCTGACTCTGACCATGCTTCCTCCGGGACTGGCTACGGAGTCAGTGCTGTCCCCCCAAGGCGGGGGGGGGGGACAGGTAGTCATAACCAATGCCTAAGCAACCACTCTCAATTTGTATAAAAATAAAGTTGTGGCCAAAATTATGCCAAAAACCTTAAACAAAAATTACGTGTGATGTCTGAGTTATTGGGGTAGGGGTTTTGGGGGACCTCAGCACGCAAAGACTGTGCTGATTTTAAAGACAATTTTAAATAAGCAATGTGAAAACCTGAGGGTAGGTGAGAGAGAGAAAGCAGGAAGGAAGATTTTCTTGCTCTTCCCTCATGCTTCTGTGGCAGGCAGGACATCCTAATACCTCTCTGGATAAGGCACCAAGTCTTTGATGAGTTCCTTTATCTGATGCTTTTATGGAACTCTGAGGGAACAATGATGATGCAGAGGATGTGTTTGAGAGAAGGAATCAATCAAAACAACACACACGCACGCACACAAAGGACATCAACATACTGTCCTCTATATACTTTCTGACACTGGAATAACAACAACAACAACAACTTATTATTTATACCCCACCCATCTGGCTGGGTTTCCCCAGCCACTCTGGGCGGCTTCCAACAGAAAATTAAAAACATTAAAAACTTCCTTAAACAGGGTTGCCTTCAGATGTCTTCTAAAAGTCAGATAGTAGTTTATTTCCTTGACATCTGACAGGAGGGTGTTTCACAGGGCAGGCGCCACTACCGAGAAGGCCCTCTGCCTGGTTCCCTGTAGCTTTGCTTCTCGCAGTGAGGGAACCGCCAGAAGGCCCTTGGAGCTGGACGTCAGTGTCAGGGCTGAACGATGGGGGTGGAGACGCTCCTTCTGGTATACTGGGCCGAGGCCGTTTAGACCATAGTCACCGTGGCTAGCAGCCATTGAGAGCCTTATGCCCCATGAATTTTTCTTATGTTTATATAAAGCTCATAGCTCATATAAAGATGTAGGAACAGTGCATACACTCTATATTTGAAGGTCCTAATTTGATGACTAGTCAGCACTGGAGGACTGTGGCTAGTCTTGAAAACTGGCCCATAAAGTTATGTCATATGGGGAGCTATGGATCACTTGACCCTAGTTTCCTTCTTGGCTACTTTCTGAGGGCCACATAAGAACATAAGATGAGCCTGCTGGATCAGGCCAATCGAGTGTTAAAAACAATACAGCATATTGCCCTAAAGATGCTTTAGGACTGGATCAATGTCTAGCCAATCAGTGGTGTACTAATCCAACTTTTCCTAAGGTAGGAAATTAAATGTTTCATCTTTCATTCCCTGGGAATAAGGCTGTATGTATGTACCAATTGCCACTGAGTGCATTTCATGAGAAACACACTGCTGAATTTATGCACATCTGAACACAGCTTAATTTGATGTTTTGCCAAAAATGTTTACTGTTGCCTTTCCCCTCTGCAGAAAAGGATCTTCAACTGGCATAAATCAAATCCATAAAGCTACTGTTTGTTTATGCCAGCAAAGAGGCTTGCTCGTCTTGAAAATGGTCATTATGCATTTTAAATAAGTGTTGGATTTTTTTTCTTTGTTTAGTCTAGTGATATTATAGTTATTAAAAAATGTGCAATAAGCCTTTGGGTTCCCAAAGGATGCTCCCTTTTTCATTTTAAATATTCAGTGAAAGTGTTATCTAGGATGTTGTGGTACTTTCTGTTTTGGATAAGTCTTCAAGCCAGCTAATTTGGTTGATTTAATCTGATAAAAGTTTTAACTACAACTCTGAAAGGGATGTCAGTAGGCAAAATATACCAGTATAAACATAAAATAGTAGCTCTGTTTGTTATGTAAGTAACAAGGTCAGTGACTGTTCAGCTGTAGGAGCAAACTCGATTAAGATGGAGGATAATCTTTTGAAAGATAGCAATTTATCTCTATCTGAAGGTTATTATCTTGGTTCTACCGCTATCACAGACAGCAAGGTTAACAAATATTCAGTGATGAATTTTTGAAAGCTTGAGTCTGATCTTGTTCCCTTAAACCCCTCTAAGGGTCTGTCATATCTTACAAAAACGACTGTCAAATTTGTACACGGGATTATTTAATGGGCTTTCTTGGAGAAAATGCTTGCAATTCACCCTTTATTTGCAATAAATTATACTTCATAGCAGAGTCATTCTTAAAGGCATTCCTCAGATAAGAGAGATTAGCTTGAAAAGCGATTGTGCTGAAATTCAAAATATTCCGTGAGAAAACATAAAGCTCACAGTATCAGTTTCTGCAAACAGTCATTACACTTTGCTGATCAAGATTAGTAAAAAGTACATTCTGTGGTTTAAAGTTATCCTGGGTTTAAAAATGTACTATTTCTATGTTCAAAAAAAAGTTTGAGTCCAGAGAAAGGCTCTTACAAGGTGCCTCCACCTGATTTTAATCCGAAAACGAATGAATGAACGAACAAATGAATAAGTAAAATCTCATTCCCTGCAGCTGCAATTTGCTTCCAGAGGGAAGTTACCTGAGAGATTTTCTCCATTAAAAAATAGATGCCATGGAGTGGAGATGGACAGAAGTGGCTTTAGAGGTGCATGACTGGCTGGGTTGCGCTGGGTGTGAAGCCTCGGTGTGTGTGGGGGGGCTGCAGGGGCATCACAACTATGATGTAGAATGGAATGCAGGGCGGGGGGTCTGAATTTTGGCATGGCACAGGGCACCGCTGATAATTTGAGAGTGCTAGGTCTGCCACTGAGGTGGAGGTGGCCATTTTTGCTCAGATTGTGGTGGGTGAAAGGGGGGTTAAATCTGCTCTCCCCAAGTACCCTGATCTCAGTACAGATTGGGGGGATTTGCAGAGGCAGTGCTACTTAGGTTAAATGTGATCATATCAGTATCTACTGGCAGTGGCACAGCGTGGGTTGCCAGTGCCCAGGGCTGCACAGAGGGAGAAGGTTGAGATGGAGGGAAATGGTACACAGGCTTATTCAACTGGCGTCTGTGTCACTCAGGAGAGCGCAGCCATAGAGGTAAGAGCTGTTCCGTTGTCTGGAGAGGTCACTTCCCAGTTTGCATGGGGAAGGAGTTTTCAACGGAGCCCACCGAGGGAAGCTCACAGCTATATTGAAGCAGCACTGTGTGCTGAAATGTTGTGCCCCGGGCAACCACCCCTGTGCCCCGCATGCTATGCCACTGTCTACTGGTCTTACAGTGGTGCATAAAAAAGATCTGCATATGCCTCCTGACAAACAGATGGTTCATATGGTCTCCTTTGGCAGTGCCAGTAGTTTGTTGGGCAACTGTTGGGAAGGGATGCTTGGATTTCACGAGAATCACATGAGTTAGAGAGTGGATCTCCACTCACTGACCGCACTCCTCTGTCAGCAAGCATGGACATTTCCCCTCAATCAATTTAATGCCCAAATAGAGCTTATTTCTCCTGAAACTCCTGCTCCCATTCTTCCTGCTTCTTTTGAGGAATCAGAACTCAGCATTAATCTGAGATTGGATATTAGATGGTTTGTATTAAAGAGTCAGGCATGCATTTCATAATTAGGGTGCAATGAAACACCATTTTAGGAGGGCAGAAAGGACCCTTCCTTTAACTAGCCAAAAGGCCTTCAGTTAATTTCCAGCTATACAGTTGTGTGCTTCCATCATTCTGTGAAAAATCATCACAACCATATTGTTGTTGTTGTTCTGCTTCATAAAAACAAAAAACATGAGAGAATGAAAATTCAGGAAAAAAGAAGGGTCTGGATTAATGTGTAGTGGAGTCTGGCTGTCTTTTGTTTCAAGCTAAATGGCATCTTTTAGGAAATTTTCAAGGCTATATAAGTGCAGAGAGAATCTCCCATCTCGGTGATATTTTTTTCATCACCTTTAGCAGTAGCAAAAAGTGTTTGATGAAAGTAGAAACGTTTTTTATCTAGTACTGGCTTTGGTAATCTCTTTCCCTTTGGGAAAACTGTTAAATTAAGGGTACATTCATATTCGCACTTCACCATGGATTTAGCACAGGAACTGCCATGGGATGTGCCCCTGCCATAATAGGGTTCGCACATCCTCAGCTGTAGGTTTGTGTGATGATGACTGATTTATTAACATTGGAAGATTCCACAGTGGTTTCATTCCCTAAGAGCTCACATTAAATTGTCAAGGATAACTGACATTAAAATGACAATGCTCCCTAAATTTGTGCTCCTGTTCATGAGTGTTACTTTCATTAGCAGACAACGGAGAGACAAAGGGCCGAGAGAAATCAGGAATGAAATTTGTCTTGGATAAGATAAGACTAGGATAAAACTGGACCTTCTCATACAGAGGGGGGAGGGAATTGGCTTTCAGTTGTTTGATGTCTTACTATGAAGCAGTTCCGCTGCCCTGGGTGAAATTTTGTTCCCCAGAGGATAAGCCCAACAAATAATATATTTCAGAGCAGGACTTTAGACTGGTACTTTTAGATGCCCTCACCTGATTAGAAAAAGATGTGGTAGAGAATGTAATTGAGTTAAAATGAATCAGCAAGAAAAGCATGGACCAAATGTGAGTGGAAATTCTACTTTCTTCTGAAAGAACACAATGTCATTTTTCATTTTCTTATAAAAAACAGTGGTTCAGCCACTCCTGAAAAAACCAACTCTAGATCCACTGGTTTATGACAACTTTAGGAAAGCTGATCAAGAGGGCTGTGCTGCAACAGTTCCCAATACTTTGGGATGAAACTAATTACCGTGACCCATTCCAAGCCAGATTTAGACACGGGTGGTGCTGCGGTCCAAACCACAGAGCCTAGGGCTTGCCGATCAGAAGGTTGGTGGTTTGAATCCCCGCGACAGGGTGAGCTCCCGTTGTTCGGTCCCAGCTCCTGCCCACCTAGCAGTTCGAAAGCACGTCAAAGTGCAAGTAGATAAATAGGTACCGTTCTGGTGGGAAGGTAAACGGTGTTTCCGTGCGCTGCTCTGGTTGGCCAGAAGCGGCTTAGTCATACTGGTCACATGACCCAGAAGCTGTCTGTGGACAAACGTCGGCTCCCTCGGCCTATAGAGCGAGATGAGCGCGCAACCCCTGAGTTGTCTGCAACTGGACCTAACGGCCAGGGGTACCTTTAAAGGTAAAGGTAAAGGGACCCCTGACCATTAGGTCCAGTCATGGCCGACTCTGGGGTTGCGGCGCACATCTCGCTTTATTGGCCGAGGGAGCCGGCATACAGATTCCGGGTCATGTAGCCAGCATGACTAAGCTGCTTCTGGCGAACCAGAGCAACACACAGAAACGCCCCTTGGCTCCTAGGAGTTGGCTCCTATGGGTATGTGCATTAGATTTGTTTTTATATATGTACAGTGGTGTCATGCCAACCTAGCAGTTCAAAAGCACATCAAAGTGCAAGTAGATAAATAGGTACCACTCCAGTGGGAAGGTAAACGGCGTTTCCGTGCACTGCTCTGGTTCGCCAGAAGCGGCTTAGTCATGCTGGCCACATGACCCGGAAAAACTGTCTGTGGACAAACGTTGGCTCCCTCGGCCAGTAAAGAGATGAGCGCCGCAACCCCAGAGTTGTCTACGACTGGACTTAACTGTCAGGAGTCCTTTACCTTTACCTTTTTATGTACAGTGGTACCTCGATTTATGAACTTAATCTGTTCCGGAAGTCCATTCTTAAACCAAAGCCTTTCTTAAACCGAGGCGTGCTTTCCCTAATGAGGCCTACCACCACCAGTTGCCCTTTCACCGTTCGACTTCTGTTCATAGGCTGAGGTTCACTAGAAGTTCACTAACCAGAACATTACTTCCAGTTTTGTGGAGTTCATATACCGAATAGTTCGTAAACAGGGCTGTTCTTAAACCAAGGTACCACTGTAATGGTTTAAACTACTTTTTATGTATACATCTTTTATCTGTGTTTTATTGTACTGTGAAATTGCTTTGAGATGCTTCATAGGGAGTGATTAATAAATGAAACGCTATTGCCGATAATGCTAATCCACACTTCTCTTTACATTACGGAATTCTGTGTCTATAAATACCTTCTATAGGGAATCTACATAGTCTGAACGAGCCTGAGAATTTGCAGAAGCTACATGCTACAATTATAGAAGCATTTAGACCACATCTATACTAATATACCGAGAAAGAGATCAATATATGATACAGAAAAATAAAGCAACAACAGACCACTTCAGCAACAACAAATTTCACAAAAACAAGTCATTACATATAAAAATGTTACATTAATGCATATAAACCAAAATCGCTCTACCTCGTCTCCTCTCTCAGACTCCTGGCTCTCACCTAGGGCTCCATATATTTATACCCCACCCACCTTGCCTGGTCTTCCCAGCCACTCTGGGTGGCTTCCAACAGGATATTAAAAACACGATAAAACATCAAACATTTAAAACTTCCCTAAACAGGGCTGCCTTCAGATGTCTTCTAAAAGTCAGATAGTTGTTTATTTCCTGGACATCTGATGGGAGGGCATTCCACAGGGCGGGCGCCACTACCGAGAAGGCCCTGTGCCTGGTTCCGTGTAATCTCAGTGTCCGGGCTGAACGATGGGGGTGGAGATGCTCCTTCAGGTATACTGGACTGATGCAGGACCATTCAGCACTATCCCCCCACAGGACGTTGTGACAAAAAACTGGGACCACATTCCTGCACAAGTCATATGACCTGCACAAGAAAAAGCACTTGGGGGGGGGGACAAAACCAGAGCATCCAAAATGGCCTTTGTGCTCTTGTGGGGGGTAGGGGTGCGGAGGAAAGGATGTCTCAATTTTTCCAGGGCATGCAATAAAGGTGAATGGGGCCTTTGACTCTGTTGGATTGGAGATGGTCTGCTACGGCCTTTAAACTGCCACTGGGTTTCCTGCACAAACCGCCAGCCTTAGAATTGCACATCTGAGTACCTACTTGATAACAGCACATACATTTGTATATCTTTAGTGAGTTAAAAAAAGAAAAACCGAGTAGCAACAAGGTTTTTCAAAACCCCAAGGAATAACAGAGAGAAATAAAACAATAAGAGGACAAGGATAGTGAAACAGAGAGAGAAAAAGAGCAAGGGGACAATAAAGTGGTAGAGACAGATGAAACCGGTCTTTAAAATTACTGCACAGCCATGCAAAATGTAAACTAGGGATCATCAAAATGGAAATGTGTATGGGGGCAAAATGTAACGTCTTAAGTTACTGTAGAACTTAAATATCTGAGGTAAAGAGGGTGAGCATTAACATGGTGCACATACAGTCATACCTCGGGATAAATAGGCTTCAGGATAAGTATTTTTGGGTTGCGCTCTGTGGCGACCCAGAAGTAACGTAGTGTGTTACTTCCAGGTTTCACCACTCGCGCATGCTCAGACGGTCAAAATGACGTCACGCGCATGCGTGGAAGTGGCGAAATGCGACCCGTGCAGACGCATCGTATGTTCTGTTCCGGATGCGAATGGGGCTCTGGAACGGATCCCGTTTGCATCCCGAGGTACACCTGTATACAGAACAAGTGATTAAGCAAACAACAACAAATATAAATATTTCAGTCATATCTCACATGATCTTTTTCCTCCTCCTTTTCTCACATATAGCTCCCTCTCTGAATCTGGTACTAGGATGTTTTACTGCTTGCTGCCCTGATTTCATTGCAACAATATGCATATTGAAGTTGTGCTTTGACACAGGGCAGCATGCGTTCTCACAACAGCTACAGGCACCGTGAATTGATTACATTTGATCCCCATGTCACTGGACAGACGATGCCCACAAAAGGAAGTCACGCACTCTGGTTATATGCCGCAAAGACAGAAGCTTTGTCTACATTAACTGGGATGGTCTAAGGGCTCATAGCCGAACTTGTACTGGCTCAGTTTGAGGTGTTGGCTGCAATGGAAATGCAAGCTGCTCATTAAAAGCTACTAAGCAATGTCTGGTGAGGTATTCCTTCTTTATTAATAAAAGAGAGCATGACAAATTAATTAATGTTTTCTCCAAGAGAGTCATTGTTGACTGGAAATGTTTAAGGGCTCTTTTGTTTGGAAGAAGATTCTTTGGGAAGAATGAGGGTATTACTGCCAGAAGCTATTTACAATGTCATAAAGCTTTGCTGGAATGAATATAAAAAACAGTCATACCAAATCAGACCATTGGTGTCCATCTGGTTGTGTACTGTTTGAACTGACTGGCAGTGGCTATCCAGGGTATCAGTCTTTGCCAGCCATCATCACAGATATTAATATTGTGCAGCTTGAAGTGACTGGATGCATAAAAAAGGGACTCCTTTTGGAACGAAGCATTGTCCAGACCCATTAGATAGTATTCCAAGCTTCACTTGCAGAACTTTCCTCATAACAGAACAAAAACATCAAAGACACATCCAAATAATTCCATGCAAAATCTTGTGCAAGTCCAGCATAGGTTCATCTGCTTAGAAATGAAAGAAACTTATAATCAGAGCTGAGAAACACAGCTGTCTCTCTCACACAGGCTCCATTAGCCCACATTCTAGTCCCCAAGGCTGTTGAGCTCCTGGAGAGGCATCTTACTCCCACAGAGCCTGAGAACAAAAACCCTTTTAAAACGCAGACTTGCAACCAAATACCTTTGCCACCTGATCTCAGGTTAAACACTCATGTGTTAGCTAGCAGAAAATAACAAGTTACTTATCAACCCATCATGGAATTCAGAGACCACTTAGTAAATTTCAGTGAATTTTCCTCACTTTAAACCCTTCAGTAATACACATCTAGGCAGTCCCCATTTCAGTGTCAGTTAAACAATTATACTTAACAGACCTTCCTGGAGATGCTTAAGGATCTAACCTCGTGAGTGACATGTTTTCTCAATATGTAGACCTGCTGTCCATATTTGTGTAGACCTGCTGCTCAGACCGCTTCCAGTCTGGGGGTGGGGTTGTTATTTTGTCATTATTTATTTGTGCTTTTACATTGTTGGTGCAGCTCTAGAAACAAGCACTGAAAAGGCTTTGTTGTGAGTTAGGCTTAGCAAAAAGCATAAGGAAGTGTAGGCGGAATTCTTAGTGTCTTGTATAAAGAGCAACTTTTTAATTTTAGTTGCCAAAATATCTATCTAATGCATGCATGGCCAAACTACAGTTCCCATCATCCCTGACCACTGGTCCTGTTAGCTAGGGATGATGGGAGTTGTAGTCCCAAAACAGCTGGAGGGTCAAGTTGGCCATGCCTGATCTAATGCCTTGATCTCTGGTCCCTTTCAGAACCAGACAGACTACTTTGTGGTTGAGGAATAATTGTTCCACCTTCACAATTTGCTTGCAGGGGCATTCATTGTCTTCATATCCTATCTTTGACTTCATTGCACCTTGCTTGGTTAATCATGAACATTAATATCAACTAGTCTTTGGATTAGTGCTCAGTTGCAGTGGGGTCAGTATAACCCCCAACAAGGCACAATGATAACCCTCTACAGGTGTTACATGAGCCTAATGCTAAACATGTGAGGAGCCAGGAATGAAGGTGCTGGCTCTATACTTTCTCCATCACTTTCTCCATCATTATTTACCAACTTATTGCTTGGACTAGATGACCCCTGTGGTCCCTTCCAAGTCTACAGTTCTATGATTCATGGAAGGCAACAGTCTGTACCAGGGAGTTTTTGTCTCTGTGGAGACTCCCTGTGTTTTGGAACCTGGGAAATTAGAATTCTAGACTGTGTGGAAGTCTTAATGTGTATAAAAGGCTCCCTTCATAATCTGGAAGCCAACCAGGAATGATGATGAGGACCATCTCACTCATCTCTACTGCCTCCTCACATGTTGTAGGCTATTGTAATGCACAAGGAGGGCTTATCTGCTATCCAGTTGTTAAAAGTCAGTGATCCAGAACACAATGGTGAAGTTCTAGAGCACAACAGGATGGCTGCATATAGTGCTATTTTTCTAGAAAAAGAGTTGCTGTAACTCGCCATAAATGCCTCCTTTGTTCTCTAAATTGGCAATGGTGCCCATCTTTTATTCTGGCTGAATAAGAGCCCTGGCTATATAATGATTCTTTTCTGTTATTTGTGCGTGCAGTTTGACTGACATAATTTGACCGACATAACGCATATTAGATATGTATACAGTTTGACCGAAATAACAAGTTAAGGCCGAAGAGTGCTGAAAGCGTAGTGATCTAAACTGACACTTGTCCATGTTATTTTTCAGATGGTAAATCTGTATAAAGATGGCAGGGGGAAAAGTTGGTGAACAGGCATAATCAGTTTGCCTCCAGAGGAGCCTTTATAAGCTAGCCATTAATTCACTGCTATCTGTGAATCAGCACTGTAGGTAATTGATCAGGGAGTAAATACTTTGTTAAAGAGAACAGTCTCTGACATTCTAGCTTGGAGGAAAAATAATGCAACTGTACTGGGGGGAGGGGGGAGATTATCATTTGACTAGACATTTAAATGTTTTATTATGGTGTTTTCTGATTAATTCCTATCAGAAAATGTATAAGGCAGTAAATATGACTCAATTTAATTTTCAAGCTGATGTAAATTCCATTCTCCAGCCCTTAAACCCTGCAGCTGTTGTTAAAAAACTCAATACAATTTTTTTTTTACCAAGGACAGAATCTTTATATATATATGATCTTGTGCATTCTCTTAATCTCAAGAAGACCCGATGGAGAAAAAATTCCTATCAGAATTGCAAATTAAAATGAAAGTTGGAGTTGGTAGTCAATAATTTTTTAAAATTTATTTTTGCCAGTCACTCCTGTAGGATGTGGATAATACTTATAGTTTCTTCTGTTTCACAGAATTATGGTCATGGTGACTTTGAACCTGTATATTTAATAGGTTTCCTAGTAAACACCAATGGAATACAAATTACACAACACCATTCAGTGGTAATTTGTCACATGGAACAGGTTCATACAAAATTCAAAAAGAGGCAAAATGATACTCCTTTTTTTCTCACTTGAGCTTTTTTCACAGCCTTTGTTAGCCTGACAATGAGCTTGTGATCCTGAAGAGGGGTGTTGGGGGGTGGACACGGAGAGAATTGAATTGGGTGGGGGAAAGTGAACATTATTCAAAATCAATGACTCTGAGGCTCTAAAGAATTGACTTAGGAATATTTAGGTGCTATAAAATGTACCATCATGTATTGTCAAATGAAAAAGGCAATTTACTTTAGCTACAACTAATTTTTAAAAAAAGAATTCCATTTTGAATAGTAATCTTTTTTAAAAGCTGATAAAGCCAAAGAAGTGAAAAAAGAGGAATCTTAATTTACCTAAGTATTGTTTCCCTGGAGGACTCCCCTTTCCCCTTTTTTAGAACCTATTCTGATAGCTCTAGTTATGCACATTTGGGAGGGCAAGCATACGGGCAATCAGTAAGTTAACATACCCTCCAACATTTCTCCAGTGAAAATAGGGGTGTCCTATTGCATCATCATCATCACCATCATCATATTTATGTTAGAATTCTTGATCCATGACTGCAGTCATGGGATTTTTGTCTATCACATGATGGTGTATGTTTTGACTCCACAGAGTGGGAAGTGATGGAGACAGGATGTTTGTGTTACTGTGTTCCGTGAAGTGGGACTATTATCCTTTGTTCTTTTTCCCTTTGCTGTCTGATGCTAGAGAGAGAGGGAGCCATGTTGACTTCCGGGTTAGTGCGATCAGCTAATGGCGGATTCCCTCCGAGCTCCGGAGGGAATCGGCTCTGTGGAAGAGGGGTCCTGCAGCGGCGGTGACGCAGGGACCCTCAGAAACCACAGGCGCTGAAGCCTGTGGACTTGGTGACTTGGCGGGCACCATTTTTGCCCCCTCCGACCCGTGAAGAAGCCTTTTTAAAGGCTTCGGAGCGGGGGACGGAGAGCAGCGTGGTGCTGTGAGTAGACCGCTTCTTCCACGGAGTGAAGCCGCAAGCCATGGCTGGAGAGCGCTGACTTCTTTCCTTGATCATTTGGACTATAAAAGTAACAACCCGTGAGTAATACAGAAATCGGAGTTAAAAATTTCTTTTAATTGAATTCGGTACGACCGGGGGAGGTGTCAAAAGGAAGTCCGCCTCCCCCCCCCCTTGCAGTCAAATTGGATAACTAAGGTCGAGAGACTGTCTTTCTCTCTTCGAGACAAAAATTTTTAATTTCACGACTTGGCTATATAAGTTTTCTGCTGGAGGATTAGAATTGATCGTTAGAGCCGAAGTGTAACCCCCCGGATCTGGGAGCGATCCGCGAGAGAGCCTGTGGAGGATATTTACAGAGTTTGACAGCTGTCAAATGAGCTGTCAAAGTCAGGAAATTTTGTTTTTTGCTACTTTTGCCGGTTATTTTTGTTACATTGGACTTTAAGCTTTTGAAAACAAAGAAGAAATAAGAACAAAATAACCTGATTGTTGGAGAAAGAACATTAGTAACCAGAATCCCTCTAGAGGGGGTTCTGAGATATTACAATGGCTGCAGATGGAAAAATACAGGCAGAGTTGGATAGAATGTTTCATTTCCTGGGAAAGCTGCAAGAGCAGAGTGAAGTTATGGCTACAAATCTTACAACCTTGAACTTTAAAGTAAACAAATTTGCTGATGCTGTTAAGGACTTGACTCAAGAAAAGTCTGCAGCTGGAAAAGAAGAAACATGCGTTGTTTCAGAGGAGTGGGAAGGAGGAGCTGAAATGCTGCAGGTGAAAAAGGACAACCAGAGGCCTGTTAAGATGGAATATAAGGAAAGCAAGGTTTGGATGATGAAAATTTGGTCTGAAATGGAGAATGAAGATTGGGGACTTTTCCCTATGGGGTGTTCGGAAGACCTATGGATTACAAATTCGATTAAGGCGAAAACTGGAGTGTTTGGGACATTTGGGACATTTGGACTTAAAAAGAGTAAGAAGCAGAATCTGGACTCCTTCTTTGAATATGGAGGTCTGGTTGGAAAAAATGTAGATCCTAGTGGGTCAAAGCTGCTCCGAGACTTGATGTTCAACATAAAGGACTGTCAACAAAACCGGCTGAGAGGGACTGAGAGAGACTTAAGAGCCTCGGACGTGAGAGATCCAGGCTGAGAACTGATAGACTGAAGGATAATTTCTGGGGATCGAAACCGGGGAAGGGGGGGGAGTTTTGGAATCCAAAGGGGTATAATTATATGCTTTTATTTGTTAGGTTGCTTTGTAATTATTATAAAAATTGGGAAACTCGTGAAAGGGAACTTGGGTCGACCTTAGAAAAAGGGGTAAATGTTGAGTATGAAAATGAGGTAGAAGTTTAAAATTGGTTAATTAAGACGAATTAAGTAAAATGTTAGTAATGGATAATTTTGGGGATAAGAAATTGCTGAGTTAATTATTGGAATTGGGATGCAAGAAGGGGAGGTGGGGGAAGTCTGGGAAAGTGGTTAAGAAATTAAGGTTTTAAAACTATACTTGTTATTTGTGTGTAGTGTCGGTTTGTAGTTGTTTATGTTTTTGTGTTTGTCTAAAAAAAATGTGAAAACCCCAATAAAAATTTTATAAAATAAAATAAAATAAAGCCATGAATCAGAGAGAGGGAGCCATGTTGCAGCGCTCCATGTGTGTTTATATGTAAATAAAGTAGATTAGCCAAAATGCTGAGTTGCTGAGGTCTGTCACGCAAGTTGCGCAAACTCTGTGGATCCCTAAGTGTGCCAGTGTCGGTTGGCATTGGTCGCTGTGATGTTCAGGTTGAACAAAGCTTTTGAAGCTCCCAAACGATCGACCAGGAGGGAGGGAACATGCCAGTCGGGCATGCGTCTCTGCCAGAGTCCTACCTGAGTGTAGGCTGAACTCCTGACAACTTATACCCTGCCCATCTGACTGGGTTGCCCCAACCACTCTGGGCATCTTCCAACATATATACAAACATAACAAAACACGAAACATTAAAAAACCACCCTATACAGTTGCCTTCAGATGCCTTCATGGGGCCAAGACCTGCCGAAGTTGAGTTGCTGTGCTCATTAGGCCTGACACTCTTGTGCAGATCCTGTTTTTTGTTTGTTAATGAAGAGATAACTCTAATTTCCTGGGTGTGATTTACTGCTGGCTCGTTCAGGATGAATTACTGATACATCTTACTTGTGTGATGTGTCACAGAAACTGGAATATGCCCAGGAGGAGGAGCTGGGCTATGCAGATTCTCTGGCATATCCCAAAGGTCTTGGTGTTCCTCCTGAGAACATGGCTTCACCATGTGATCTGTAGTAAGTATAGAGGATATGTCCTCCTCCTGCTGCTGCTTTAGTAGGAACAGGCTAGTTGCATTCTCTTATTGGCTTTATTGGAATGCCGTAAGATTCACTGACTAAGCCACAACCCAGTACAGTGGAACATCGGTTTTCGAGCGTCTCGGAAGCCAAACGTTTCGGAACCCGAATCCTGAAAACCCGGAAGTAATTGCTTCCATTTTTGAATGCACCTCAGAATGTCCACAATTTCCACAACTGAAATTGCCGACAGCTCTTTGCACCTCGGTTGTTGAATGTTTCGGAAGTCGAACAGTCTTCTGAAACGGATTATGTTCGACAACTGAGGTTCCACTGTACTAAGTTTAGTACTTACCTACGTTTCCAATGTGTGTCATAGTCTTAGAATTACCATAATAAAAAAATTCCTTCCAATAGCACCTTAGAGACCAACTAAGTTTGTTATTGGTATGAGCTTTCATGTGCATGCACATGAAAGCTCATACCAATAACAAACTTAGTTGGTCTCTAAGGTGCTACTGGAAGGAATTTTTTTTTTTGTTTCAACTAAGGCAGACCAACACAGCTACCTACCTGTAATTAGAATTACCATGTTAGACTAGTACCTGGAAGTCAAATTCCCACTCAGCTGTGAAGCTCACTGTGTGACTTTGGGGCAGTCACAGCATAAACTTACCTCACAGGGTTGTTGTGGGGATTAAAGGAGGGTGGGAAGAACCATGTATGCTACCTTGAGTTTCTTGGAGAAAAAGATGGGATATAAATACAACAAACAAACAAACAAACAAACAAACAAACAAACAAATAAATACAGTATATATCTGCCCTAACCGATCTCAGAGATTTGCTGTAAACTCCACATGTGGTGGGAATGCCCCAAAATCCTACCCTTTTGGACAGAAGTCCTACAAGAAATATGCAAAATAACCAAGCAGGTATTAGAAGTCACCACAGAAGTGGCCCTATTGAACATTTCCCAAGATAATAATGCCCACTCACATTATAAAGAGCTTATAATCCACCTACTATCAGCAGCCAAAAGCATCATAGCCAGACACTGCAGAGACCTGTCAGGAGTAAGCATAGACCAATGGTATCAAACTGTATGGGGCACAGACTTACTAGAAAAACCAACCAACAGACTGAAACTGACTCAGGGACAAATAAAAGAGGACACCTTCACCTCAGTATGGCTCCTCTTTATTACATACACAGCCCAACAAGACAACACCAAGAACCCACCGACGGCATATGAATCAATGTGGCTAACTTGACCTAACAGTCCTCTCATGCACGCAAACAAATCTCTTGACGCCAACTAAAGACAACCAGCCATGCCCCGGGCCAGCCACCAATATCTCTCACTACCAAGGAAATATAATCAACGAATAGAAAGAGAATCTACCCAAATGATGCTGACAAAAATCAAACAAACCCCACAACAACCTCACACATATATTAAGTAAAAGTTTGTGAGTTTACCACACCTCCCCCCTCTCCTCACCTCCCCCAACTGTATACAACATCAACGTTTCACATGGAAAGTAACTGATTTGTAGAATAGACTAAGGTTGCCAGATTTTTTTTTCAGTGACTCTGGGGACACTTTTCAACTTCAATGGATTTTGTATGGGGACTGATTTGTAAATCCAGGGATTGTCCCCGGGAAACGGGGACGTCTAGTAACCTTAGAATAGACACTAAGACCTGAAAAAGAGACAATGCACATACTTCTATAACCCAAGAAAATCTATTATTATTATTATTATTATTATTATTATTATTATTATTATTATTATTAAAAGATTTGCTAGGAAGATAAAATAGGATAATTGCAAGCTGCTTTGAGGAAGAATGGAATGAAATAGCTGCACAAAATGAAGACAACAGGACTTTTGTTGAGAAAAGAGGATCAGAATCAGACATAAAATAAATCCTAACTAAAGCTGGAGCTGTTCTATGCTGTTTAATGGGCCCCGTTTGTTCAGTTCCTTTTTGTCGTTAATATACCACTGTGTCTTTTTTGCCCATTGGCCAACTGACTTTTGAGCAGCTTCCAAGAACACTGATTGACATCATTCTGGGACGTGGTATGCCAATGGGTGCCGCATGAATTATCTATGTTCCTCTGCCAACTTATTCTCCTCGTTTGCTCTTGTGCTTCTGAATATTCTCTTGTGCTAATGCCGCTGCTCGGATTACATTTCTCCAGTTTTGTTTTCCTGATGATGTCCAAAATCACCTCTCTGATGAAATGTCATCACCGCCATTGCTGATGATCGATGTGCTGCTGGCAATGGATGCTTAGCAAAATTCGGCATGCTGTGCTACTCAATACTTCTGTTATGTTCCCCTTGTGTTTCCTTTCACCTCAGTACCACGGGAATTGGGGGGGGGGGAGGTTATTGCCGCATGGCTGGTTCTGAAGTTTGATCACGCCAAAAAAGGAAA
The DNA here is from genome assembly GCF_964188305.1 of Podarcis bocagei. Classification (NCBI taxonomy): domain Eukaryota; kingdom Metazoa; phylum Chordata; class Lepidosauria; order Squamata; family Lacertidae; genus Podarcis; species Podarcis bocagei. The sequence goes on along the minus strand of NC_138136.1, from coordinate 16,514,056 downwards.
ACAATTGCTAATGAAAAGAAAACCAGTGATTGATGTTAGCGCAAGTGCTTACTCCTGCAAGGACTTGGCATATTGGCAAGAAATGTTCTTGTGCGATTCAGTTATTAGAGCCACACGCTATCCTGTTGATCGACAGATCAAATATTTATCAAAATTTTGTGGGACTAGCCCACAACCAGTCAAACAAGTTTACATTTACATTTATGCCAGTTAGGACAAAAGAGTCTTCAGTTTGAATACTATCTTAAACTCAACTGTGTACTAGGAAAAAGAATTAGAAGCCATCTAGTTGGTCTCGGATTCCAAGCATCTAACTACACGTTACATTAAATGTGTAGTGTGTAGCTTATCTTTCTGCCAAGACTATTCATAGGAGGTGAGATAATGATTAAATCTCCCCCTGACTGTTTCTGTCTTATTGAAAATAAAAAAAAATTCTTCCAGTAGCACCTTAAAGACCAACTAAGTTAGTTCTTGGTATGAGCTTTCGTGTGCATGCACACTTCTTCAGATACACAGATACTTCTTCTGTCTTATTGGTGGCCCTATGCTTAGCTATACACTAAAATGAAAAATGAAAATCAACAGGTGTTTTTAAAATAATAATAATAATATGTACAGTAGTTAGGTTCAGAAAAATCACATGACTCAACTCAACTAGGATTCTACTTCTTCAGACTGTAGCCAGTGAGTCGCATGTTTCAAAGCCCACACCCTCTTCCCATCCAATGATCTGCTAGTCTATAAGGAGGGAAGGGAGAACTTTCCAATAGGAGATGACCACCTGTTAAGTCAGCTCTCATGCTGTCCAAAGTCTCCTGTCCCTCAGATTAGCCAAGGGTTCAATTTTGGCTTCTTCCTACTTCATCCCGAAGCTAGACTTGGGATTGTGCAGTCCTGATTTGAGTGTGGAAGTGACCCCAGAGCACTTCCTAGCTGAATGTCACAGAGTCCTCTTTGTAAAGTATGAATCTATGACAGAAGCTAAACAATGACACATGAATGCTTTGCCTCCACTGCACAAAACCAGTCATTTGCATCTCTGATCCACAGAATTCTCAGTTCGTGAAAATGAACCTCACAAAACTCAGTGTGAGGATATATGCTTGCGGTGCTGTCAGTTTATTATTTGTTTTATTATTTGTTTTATTTCTTCCATTAACATACCACCTTTTTCTCCCAGGAGCTCATTTTAGCACTTAATGAACTGGATATTTTCTAATGTTCACATTTTGTAAGCAGACCTGGAAGCACAGGTAAGCACCTGAACACACACACACACACACTGTTTCATTAGGTTATGGCTTCTTGCTTTGTCTAAAGAGTAATTAAATGATTTTGAAGTTGTGCTCTTCATTACATCTTGTAAGCAAGAAGTGGAGGAATATTGATACATAAATAAGATATCCTGCAAACATACTTGCACATGTTCTGCTGCTTAATGAACTGGGAAATAAAGTCTCGTTTAAAAGTCTTTAATATACAGCTTAGTAATATACGTGTGATGTTTGTCAAAAAATATCCATCATTGTGCACATGCACCCCTCGCTAATTATAGCACTGAACTGTTGAAAAATCACTTTTTTATAAAAGCTACTTAAAATTCTAAGGGAGGAAAAGTAAGACATTTTCTTAACAAGACTGGAGCATAGGATATTTAGGACATTACTCATTGTATGATACCTTTATACAATCTGACGCTTCCATTTCATGGAAATGGCTGACACACATTTGCCAATTGGCATTAATACCTGCTACTACTCATCTTACAAACCCATGGTTGGTACCAACATCCCAAAATGAAAGACTCAGTTGTGTGAGCTGTTCTTTTTTCTTTCACCAAGCATGGTTTTTTTGGACTTCATCCCCTCTTGGTCTCTAGAGTGAAAATCGCACCTACATTTCTGAGTGCTTTATTTATTTCAAATCTATAACTTGCCTTCCTCCCCAAAGGGAGCCCAGGGCAGCTCGCAATAGAAAAATTACATTAAAAGTATTTTTAAAAGCGCTATAACACATTGCAGACAGCAGTTAAATCCACCAGCATAAAACCTTCATAAAACATTAAAAATCACATGGAAATGATCACGTCTGCCATTTCAATTAATATTCTTTGCTGCAAATCACAAATCATACTTTCCCTGTCCTCTGTGTCCAGAGCAAGAGAAGACATTCCCCTGTTTGGTGGGCATAGAAACTGGTCCAAATCATGTCAGAAAGTTCTTCCTGATATTTAGTCGGAAACTCCTTTCTTGTAACTTGAAGGCATTTGGTTCTCCAGGGCAGGAGAAAACAAGCTTGTTCTCTTCCATGTGACATCCCTTGAGATATCTGAAGCTGACTATCCTATCTCCTCTCATCCTCCTCTTTTCCAGGCTAAACATACCCAGCTCCTTCAACCGTTCCTCATAAGACTTGGCTTCCAGACCCTTGATCATCTTGGTTGCCCTTCTCTGCATAACGCTCCAGCTTGTCCACATCCTTCTTAAATTGTGGTGCCCAGAACTGGACACAGTATTCCAGGTGAGGTCTGACCAAGGCAGAATAGAGTGGTATTTAAGTTTTTATTATTGGTTTTTAGTAGTAAGCACATAAGAACGCAAGAAGAACCTGCTGAATCAGGCCAGTGGCCCATCTAGTCCAGCATTCTGTTCTCACAGTTGTTCCATCTCCTTTATCATTTTGGTTGTCCTTCTCAGAACATTTTCCAGCTCTACAATATCCTTTTTGAAATGAGGTGACCAGAATGGGACACGATTTTCCAGATGGAGTTGCACCATAGTTTTGTATGACAGCATTATGATATCGGCAGTTTAATTCCCATTTCCTTTCCTAATGATCCCTAGCATGTGATTTGTGTTTTTCACAGCTGCCACACACTGGGTGAACATCTTGCTCAAACTATCCACTATGACCCCCAAGGTCTTGATCCTGGTCAGACAGTCCTGGTTGGACAAAATGATATCAGCGGGAAAGGCTAGATTTACAGCCAGCTTCAAAGACCCATACTTGTGTAGGTTGACGATCAATTTGCAATGCATAAATAAAAAGTGTGGATCTTGACAGCATTTGTTGTTGTTTCATTGTAACTAAATTAAGCTTATTTGCATAAGCCCTCTTTGGCATATACCCTAAATGCCTCTTCTGTTCACCCCCCCATAACAACAGGCATTCAGTATGTAGAACTGTTGAGCTGCTCACAGAAATAAGTGGCCCTGACAAATAGTAACAGCCAGTGAAACCATCTGACTCTTCCTGTGTCTTCTAAATGTTTCAATATGCTGAAATTGTCAATTTGCATTTTAGTATTGATCTGATGTGTGGAGGTCTTTCCTACTCTACTTAATTCAAGAGGGTTCTGGAAGCTTCTCTGTGTGAAAGAAACAAGCAGAAGGTTCATGTTGTTTGGGTTATTCCTTCAGAGAAGCTACGTACAGCTGGCCTAAACTGGTTCTGTTATCTCTTCTGTCAAGGTCATGCTGACTAATAATCATAGCTGTCAACTTACAGATTTGAAAATAAGGGACCAGCAGCTTCAAAAATAAGGGATCGGCAGCCAAAATAAGGGATTTTCCAAACACAGGTGTGTTCAACTTCTGAGCCCCTCTGAGCCAAAGGCAGACAGCCCAGCTAGCAGCCAAATGAAGCCTCAAGCGGTGGTTCCCACAGCGCAGCAACTCAGCAAAGAGGATGCAGCAAGGAAAACCACCGTCACCTCTCCGCTGGAAAGTGCTGAGCAAAGGCGAGTCCCCAGGCAACGTGGCCGATTTGATCGTCACAAGGCATGCAAGCTCCACCCCCCAGTCATTCTTAGACTCCTTATTGGGTGAGCAACACAGCCAAGCAACACAGTTGGAGCCTCCCTCCTCCGTGGCCAGCAGGGAGGGAGGGAGAGGAGCTGCTTCCTTTGAAACCCGCGAAATTTAAGGGACATCATCAATAAGGGACAGCAGCGGGACACAGCACTGGGATAAGGGACTTTCCCGGCAAATAAGGGACGGTTGACAGCTATGCTAATAATAAGGCCAGAAGGAGCCAGGGTTTCACTTTCTCTTTCTATCTCTCTCCCTTCTGGTGTGGTGTTTTGTACATAGTATGCTTAGTGTTAAGGTTTAGACTTATTATAAGCTATTGTAAGTTTAAGTTAAGTCTGCTGCAACTGGATTTCTTGTGGACAGGGCCAATCCTGAATGTATTGGATTTGTGACCATTATGCTCATTTGCCTTCAGTAGCAGTAAAGCTCTGCTAGATGGAATATTAATTGCCTCTGATCTATTTTTTGGGGGGGAATCCTGCAACATGTTTAAGTTGTTACTCTGCTAACTATACATTGGAATCTACTCTGGATCAATATTGAGTAGAATTCCAATGACAGAAACAATGGGTCCCGAAGAAGACTTTGCACTCCAGCTGAAGCCATGCATATGAATGTGCGCCAGCAGAGTTTTGATCACAGGCCTGATTACAAGAGCAACAAGCAGGTCGAATGCATGATCTACATGAGCAACAAGACCTGGGAATGGCCATTATTTACGTATTATCAGAGCAGTATCCCAGCTTCCTACAAGTGGAAGGAGAAGAGCAGGAAAGGTACTTCTGGACTGGACTCACGACTCACAGACGTTTGCTTCCTGGTGGCAAAATAAATCTTCCCCCCTTCTCACCAGTGCAATCAGCACTGTTGAACTGTGACAACATGGTTCTGTCAATTAGGGTGGATATCTTAAAAGAAATAAATGAATCTGTATTTAAATAGACCCGCAGCTTCCCATAGAGTGCAGCAACTTTTCAGCCTTTTCAGACCCAGGAAAACCCACCTTTAGCCCAAACTTGCATTTGGAGACCCACTTCCCACTTCTTCATCCTATATTTCCATGACGGTAGTACTGCAGTTACAACCCGCTGATGTTGTACTGATTTCTATCTTCTAGCTGAAGACCAGTGGGGCAGTGTATGCTCATACTGCTGAACCATCTGCTTTTCAAGACCACAATCTGATTTGTGAAAACAAAGAATAAATACATGAGATCATTCACCACTCAGTAAACAACGTTGTAGTGTCTTAGTATTATTTTCTTTTATTATTGTTGTTTTATGATTATTACTTTTTCTGTTTGCAATAAAAATGAAATATGACTTTCCCCTATGTAATTTATTCTCCTACCTCCTTTTTTGTTATTGCTTCTGACTTTGTGGTTGACGAACTAACTGGGAAACAGTAGCTAGCTCTATAATCTTTCATGCCAACATTTCTGCTTTCTGTCTGTCTCCAAGAGCAACTTGCTTTGTTTTACAGGAGTTGGCTACTTATTGTGGTGTTTATTATTATTAAATTCCCAACTGGAGTTTAAAGAGGAGTTTCGTATGTGGGAAGTTGCAGTCAATTGTAACTATATAGTTAGTGCATGAAGGGGTTAAGACCACAAAGGTCTGTTCCTAGACTCATCTTGGTCACACCGCCTTAACCTCTGTGAGGGAGGAAGTGAAGCTGCTTCTCCTTTCCTCACTCTCTCTTCTCACCATGTAATGTAGCAGGATGGGCATGTCTGAACTTGCTCAAAGTTCAGACTGCATGTTTGAAAATATCTTGTGTATTCTGCACCGAGGAGTTCCGTGATGCTGCATGGAACAATGCATGAATCAGACCTTTGGATTTAGTAAGTAAAGCTTTAAAAGTTACTTAACAGTTTGTGATGGTCTGTTCATTGCTAGAGGAGTAGAGAGAGTGCAAGCATTTTAAGGCAGACTAAATGGGATGTGCAAGGGGGTTTTACAACCCATATTCCACGCTATGCTGCTGGTTAATTCTGGGAGTGTTTTTAACTCTGCTGGGGGCTCTCTCCTGCTGGAGAGTGTGCAAAGGTCCACATTTTGAATCTAGGCCCCTAGCCGATTCTTTTGTTAATTACCCTCATGTGGATCAAATATATTTCCCACTTCCACAGTGTAAGCCAACAGAAATCTCATAGCTCATGATGAATTATCTAAAGCAGGATCTTTGGTGCCTTTTTCTTTTCTGTCCTACTCCCCCCCCCCCCAATTTCCAACCCCTAAACCCTCAGCTAGATAACACTTTTTCCTGCTGCGACAGCAGACAGCTCCAGCAATTGAGAGCCAGCAGTTTTTGGACGAGAAAATCAAGTGCCGCTCACACAAATCTATGAGCTGATAGAAGTTAATTGACAGCTCACATGCTTTGGTTTCCAGGCAGAGTTAGAAGGAACAGAAGCCCTGTGGGGTTCATTTGGGCAGAGATAAAGCAGGCTTTTATTCAGTGCTCATGGAGAGAGCATAATTAACCTTTTAGAAGTTTAAGAATGATCAAATTGTTATTCATTTTTGCAAATGAGAAAAAAGAGCCTCTTTTCCTGCCAGCAAAATGCCAGGGCTGATTTCAAGGTCACTTGATCTGTGTATATATCTCTCTGTGTGTATATTCTCTCTCTCTCTCTCTCCACATAAATATTCTGTATAAAGAAAATGTGAGGCGGGAGAAACGTTGCCCCCAAAACATACATCAGTGTATAAAACGTATTAATGTGCTTTTCTACCATCACCACCAATGTTTTCTTAATATTTATCACTCATGCAAATCAATCTGACACTATCTAGAGCTGCTGCAGTACAGTCTCCATAGTGTAAATATGGCATTAGTCTTCTCTGTTTTTATTTTAAAGCAGGCAGTGCCAAGATGTATACGATATAGATGAGCATCTTTGAAATACAACTGCAGATGGAGATATGGGTAGCAAAATAATGCAATACGGTATTCTCTCTATCTCAGTCTGGAAATTACAAAGCATTTTATAAAGCATGCTAAGCAAAGGATAGAACATTTTAAAGAGTATCCCATAAAAAAAAACAAGAGCTTTCATCTTTCACATACAAAAATGGTATCCAACAAAGCCGTTGCACAAGTGAAACATGCAATTGAACTTCCCTTACTTCTCCTCTTACTCCTTAACTCGGCTCCCTACGTCTTGCACTCCAGGGAGTACCTTCAGGGGTCAGGGTCTCAGTCCCAGGAAGTAAATGCCTGTTTACAAAATACGCCCAAGGAAAAGCAGGGTTAAAGGAAGAACAAAGGCCAAACAAGTCAAAGTTGGAGAATCAGGTTGTAAGGGTATCAGGGGGTTGCTCGAGAGCCATCAGGCAAATGCCTCCCTCGTCTGTTGTAAAGCCTTGTTATTGGTGCCAAAAACAACCTTCACCATGCAGAGCGCCACTATTCCATGGCTCACTCATTCACTGGCGGAATCTGAGAGTGGGCGGTCCTTAAACCTTCCCCAGCAGAGTAGTTCTTGATGCCCAGTCTGCGCTTCCCCTCTCTGCGCAGAAGCCTACTGCACAAGGAGGGCGTTGGTAACGTCAGACCTCTCTCCTCCCCGCTTTGCCCAGGCAAGGTGTCCTGCCACCACCTCGCCTCCTCCAAGCCCTGCAGCTCCTCTCCACTGGAGGAGTGGTTACTCTCCTCCGCTGAGGTGCTGCTGCTTCCCACGATCTTTGGGGGCTCTCTGTAATCCATCCGGCTTTTCCCCTCTCACCCCTGAGCCGATGGCAGTTCCCTGACACAGGTGATACTCAAAACGTGATCCATTCTAGGTCCAAAAAGTAACCCACTGTCCAAGGTCAATTTGACAGGCAAGGTCCAACATAGCAAGGTAATGGAGCTAGAACCAAGAGCAAGCATACAAGGAGCCAGAGACCTGTGGAGAGTGTGGTTCGTCCTCTGAGCATTCAGTGTCTGGCAGTGGGTCAAGGCTAGACATGAGACGATGGCAGCCATTTTGAAAAATTAAACCTGCACACTACTCATGGCAGTATATTTACAGATCTAATTTAGGAATCAGCAACACAGAATCAAACTGATCTTTAGATAAATGAACTAGTTTTATGAGCCACTAATGCATTTACCGCTTGACAGGCAGGGCTGGGTTTAGAGGCCCTAGGCTACTCTACTTGTGAGGCCCCTCCCCATCCCCCACCTTCATGACTAGAAGAAAATGGAAGAGTGTTATAAACAAAATTAAGTGAAGCCAAAAATGATGATGGGTATTTAAAATTCTGCAATTCTCAATTTCTCCTCTAAAGAACATAATATGTTATTGTTAATTACCATGGTGATTTTTTAAAATGCATAAAATTAACACTGAAAAACCTTTGCAATAGCTGAACTTTGATTACCCTTTTGTGGAATAAGCATTATTTCTTAGGAAAATTAAGTTGTAATGGCCTGAGCAGGCCAGGTCTTCCTGTTATATACTTGCTGGGATTGACAAGGACTATGACCCTCACCCGAATCTCATAGCTCTCCTGACAGGTGATTTGGTCTGCAGCCCCAGTGTGGAAATAAAGGAGGAGGTTGTCCACCAGATACCAGGCACTCTATTATTCAAATTAGGCCCCAGTGTTTTTCTTACAATCCCCTTCTCAATGAATTAATCAATTTTAATCTAGCAAGTAGATTCTCAAAATTTTCTTATTTGTTAATTCAAGCAACTACTGCTCTTACTTCATTACAAACAGTATTTCTACCTGCAACACACTTGAGCATACCTGCTCCTCTTCCTTTCACAGATATTTTGTTTCCATTTGCAACTGTAGCTGCCTCTACATAGAAGTTGCCAAATCAATTAACCAACTAGAAGGGTTACTGTTAATAGCACCAGTTTTCTTATAACTTGATATGACTGGATAGTTCCTGCTGGTTACCTGCTTTCAGCAATAGGGGTCGCTGTTTGGTAGTACCCGATTGGTTAGCTGTCAGATTCTAGAGCTCCCTATTGGTGGCTCTTAGGTAATTACCAAATTCCATTAATAAAACAGTGTTCTTTCATAAATCAGTAACATAAATCTCCATTGCTACATATTGGGTGTGTATTTCAGCGGTTTAACGTACAGGTTTATGGCCATGCTGTAGTGTAGTGCTTATGCAACTGTGAATAAAAGGTGGCTGGGCTCATTGGGGGGGGGGGAAGGAGAGACGACAAAACTGATTTCCAGTAAGTGCCCCTCTTTATTTCTGTACTCTGAATAGTGACACCAGGGACCTAGAAGGTGCAGGGCTTGTCAGTCCAACCCTTGCACAGTCTCATCAGGGCTGACCTTAAGGCAATTGGAGCAACTGGGCCAAATTGGGCCCCACGTGCCACTCCTAAGGGGGCCCCCGCACCAGGGCAATCTAGATGGATTTTATTTATATCTATAAGATTTTGCAGACTTTGGCTGTGAAACGGAGCCCTACAAAAAAAACAACAACTAAAGTTGGGCCCCACTTCTTCAAACTGGGCCCCACTGGCTAGCCCTGAGTCTCATTGTTGCTGGACCCGAGTTGCCCTGCCCTTGCATGAAGTCTTGGGTTTCCAATTTTGGGAGAAGGGAGACTGCGGCACTGGAGAGATGGCAGGCTCGCAAGGCCCCTAGATTTAGAGGCCCAAGTTGCCCTGCCCTCACATGAAGTGTTGGATTTGCAATTTTGGGAGAGGGGATGTTGCCTGCTAAGGGAATGGGCAGGCTGGAAAGGCCCCCTAGATTTAAGAGGCCCTAGGTAGGCTTCAGCCTACTTAGCCTATACATAAATCTGGCACTGTTGACAAGGTTTGTCAGCTGTGTGATAAACTTGTCAGGCGGCAGAGGAACCAACTCCCATGGCAGGACGCCAGAAACGGATAAGACAAGGAAAAGTTCTTACCAACAGCTTTTTATTCAATATTCACAGAGAGAGGCTTGGAAATGCTGCCTCTTGGACTAATGGTGTTGCTCCGAGTGAGTCTCCACCCCTCAGTCTCTCCTACTTCCTCGTGAGTCATTGCTATGGGTGCTGAGAAGTGTCCTCTGCCTTGAGCTCTTTGCTCTCCTACTTTCAATGCTTGTCGGGTTCTGGGAGATGGAGGGGTCTGAAATGCTTTCTAAAGATGCCATGTCCGTCAGCTGACCCCTCTCTGATGCTTCTTCTTCCTCCTCTCCCATTATTTCCCAGCTTTCCCCCTCATCTTCCTCTGAGCTGTGATCTCCCTCAAACCCCTGTTGTAATTATGAACTATCTTCTTCTCTGGAAAGGTCAGGCTGGGGAGGCTGTCTCCACCATTCCTCCTCTGTCCAGTCCCTGACATCAACTGTGGTCTGTTTGTCCAGGGATGGAAGGACCAGGGCACCCACTAGATCATTCTAAGTATTATGATAGAGCACAGTTTCAGTTAGTACACCTTTGAGTACTTTGGAGTTAGCTGTTGTTAATGGTAAGCTGATGTAGTTCTCAATAGTGGATAGCAACAAAGGGCGTCATCAACTTGGGGCCCCCTGCCCACTCAAAAGTTTTATTGGGGGCCTCAGCCCCTAGGAGTTGACTCCTGTGGTCACTCACATAACCTAACAGAAGCTTCTTAGGCTTCCCTCACACTGTTTAAACTTGACTGCATTTGCTCACTTGGCCAGCAGTCTGACGACAGCCATAGACAAATATTATATAGTAAGATATGCATATATGATTTTTTTTATCCACTGTTTTCATGGATCTAATAAGACTCATGGCATTTGTGCTTATCTTGTTTTGACCCTCTGTGCCCTGGTAGTCTACAAAACAGGTGATGAATATCATGTTCATTTGGGTAAGCATGACGACTCAGCCAAAACGCCACAAAACCCAGCTCACAATCAGTAAGAACTGGAACTCTAGTTATGCGATAAGTTGACAAGCTGGGAATGCAGAAGGGAATCATTATGGATAGGCATTAGTGAAAATAAACAAATATTATGTCCCATTGCACCTTGAATGTTAGTGGAGCAATAGAAAAGCATGATGATGAAGACCTATAAGGTTTATTAGGTATATCTTTAGACAGTGGATTATCCCTCTTCTCCTGTAGTACCAAGTGAGGAATGACTGCACAAATGCCACTGTTTCTTTTCTGTATTACCTGCCTGTTAGCATCAGTTGAAATCAAACAAAAAACAACACAGAAATATAATGACGGCTTACGTATCTTCAAACCTAAAGCAGGACTTTAGGTTTCCCCTTAAAAAAAACTTATTTCATTTTCACAGTATGGAAATTATAGACACGCTGACATTTAAACCTTTGCTTTTCATAGCATTTCACACTTACACCATTTTAAAAGACAGCTATTAACATTTGCAAAAAACCAAATGTTCTAACATACAGAATTCCAATTATACCGCGTAAGAGGGTTATCAACCATTCTTCTACAAGACTACTTTGAAATGTTTGGTATTAAACCAAGAGCTAAAATGTCAGTTGCACATAGACAATAAATTAAGGTTTATAAAACCATGTAAGATTTATTTAATATTACAATTTTGACCTTTAGGCTCCCTTTACGGTAGCCTGTAGCTTGTGTAACTTTTTCCTTACCGTTGCTTTCTTTCTTTCTTTATCTGGCTAATCTTGCTTGAATGTTAAAACAAAGGTTGTAGTACCTACTTTGGGAAGTCATATTTGTGGTATTAGCCCTTCCGTATTATGGTCTATTGCTAATGCCATGCAACATTTTTTTTTTTCAGCAAACGATTGACACAGAGCCATTCCCCGGTTAAAGAATCAAAGGTCTTCCAAGTATTTTATCTTCTGCCCTAAATTTAATCCAAAACACATTTAGCGATTTTCCTTAATATATATTATACATCCAATCCTTGCACCTATCGTGTGAAAACATTTTCATAATTTGCATTGAAAATGAAAAATCTACAGCAGAAAGAAAAGAAAACCCCAGAGAAGGCGCAATGGGCGGTTGGCAAATTCCATTGAGAAAATGGAGATACACGGCTTGGAAACCGTTCAACTTCTGAGGTGCATTCGAAAACAGAAGCATTCACTTCCGGGTTTTTGGCATTCGAAAACTGAAACGTTCGGCTTCTGAAGCGTTTGACAACCGAGGTACCACTGTAACAACGAAACTGACCAATCACTGTACTAGATTCCAACGCCTATTTCACACATTAAACACTCGCTTCTGTCTGAGGCTCAGGAAATACCGTGACAGGAAATGAGGCCGCTATCAGGGGTAGCAACGGAAAGCGTGTTCTCCCTAACAGAGAGCACGTGTTGCGGTTGGGGAACAGGCCGCCCAGCCATGACTAGGCAAATTAATCTGCAACCCTGGCCTTTAGGGTTAATCGGGTTGCTGGGGAAATATGATTGTTACCAATTTGGAGGAGGAGTCAGAAGTTATAAATAGAAGGGCCAGACGTAGGGACGTCCTCTTGGCCGTTTTGCATCGGATCACCCGCCCTCCCTCCCTTTAATAGGGGGGTTTTTTATTTAAGCTGATCGCTTGACCTTGCTATGCCTGTCATGGTGTCGTTCGCCTTAGTGCGGGGGCACGGTAGGAATTTTGCCATCTGGCTGATTGGCTGGTGCCATTTGGTTTTTGCCTACTGCGTAGCAAATCGTCACAACTTGTAAGGTTGGCGGTTAGGCATTGGTTAATTGGTGCTTGGAGGGGTAAGTGCCTACCCCTCCAAATGATGCGGAAAGGGAATTCCGTTAAAGGAATCCAGGGGCTTGCCATTCTTTCGTCCTGTCCGTGGAGCCGGGCTTGGGCCGTGCAAGCCCCACCGGAACATGAGGGTGAGAAGTGTTGGATTGATTCCCAGCCTCATTTCTCACCCAATACTTGTTTCCCACGCTGGCTTCCGGTGGAGTCCGGAAGTGCCAGCTCTGTCCTGTGGGGGCAAGGACAGATAGTCACCAATGCCTAAGCAACCACTCACATTTTTTGTATTTGAATAAAGTTGTGGCCAAAATTATGCCAAAAACCTTAAACAAAATTGATGTGTGAAGTGTGTAATTATTTGGGGGGTGGCACTGTGGAACTCAACACGCAACTGACGATTCACCGTGCTAGAGAAGAAACTAAATTTTTTTTTAGTTTCTTCTCCTGTTAGATTCACAAAATGTTTAGGGGTACGCATACCTCTGCGTCCCCCCCAGAAAAAAAGCACTGGAAAAAGCTAAAGGCTTTTTGGAAATGATATATAATGACATGAAGAAAATGCATACTCGAGCTATTCTCCAAAAATCAGAAGCTTTCCTTATAGGCATAATAGGGACAGAGGCTCCAAAGAAGATGGCTAAACTATTTATGTGTCAACAGCAGCTAGAATATTAGATGCACAGAATGGAAAGAGCAGGTTCCAATGAAGAAGAAAGAGTGGTTTTTGAAAGTAATGGACTATGTATAAATGGCAAAGCTGACTGCGAAATTAAGAGATCAAAATGACGAACTTTTCATAGAAGAATGGAGCGCCTTTTGTGGACTATTTTTAAAAATACTAAAGTCAGATGAAATCGCAGGCACGATTCTAGAGGAAGAAAAATGTTAAAATAATTGTAATAGGGGAACTATAGATAAAGATATAATGAAGTAGAAAAGCTTTGAGAAAAAGCACTACAGAAGTGGGGGTGGGTGGGAAGTCAATTTAGACAACAATGTAACTGTTTGATATGAAGATTAGTGTGGGGAAAAAATTGGGGGGGGGGGAATAAAAATCATGAGAGAGAAAATGGAGTTGCCAACCTAGCAACTTTGGCTTCTTGATGCCCATGAAGATGCCAGTGCTGCCCTTAGGCAGATGTGCCAGACTCTGAGTTGTTGTTGTTAAGTATGTCTCTAGCCCTCCTAGATAGAAAAAGGTGGAGGGGAGGATCTAAGTGATCCCTGTGAAATTAGAGTGATGTACATTTTTTGTGGTACTGAGATAAGCCTACAGTTGTCTCTAATTTTGCCACAGTCTCCATGGTAGCCATTTTGTGTTATGCTCTGCCCCTTGTATGGCAGCCATTTTGTGAATGGCGCTTCCAGCTAAAAGGCTGGCAACCCCTATCTTAAAATGAGAATCCTTCACACAAATGCTGCCTTAGATGTCTTTCCACTGTTGTTGTTTTGGGGGTGGGGATGTTTTTTAAACCAAGTCTGGCCTGATAAAAAGGCAAAACCGTGTTTACAAAGGCAGAACTTTGTTTCTAAAAATCTCTTAGAATCAACTGGAATTTGAAATGACAAGGATTAGAAGCATGAGATCTAGTGAGCATCAGCCAAAAGCTTGCTCCTGCCAAAAGATGCCTCCTCTTTCCAAGGTAGATGATATTGAGAAAATAATAAAGTCAAGCTTGTAGATCTGCCAGGGGGATTGATGGAACAGATGCAGAAAACTACACTAAAGGTCTGATTCAGAAACAAGATGTACCGTGGAAAATGATGTGAAAGCGCACTCAAATGCCAACACAAACTACCACCTGGGAGCTTTTTCTAGACACTTCCTTTTAGATATCTCAGCTACGGAGATAAGGTTAAAATGTTGAAACTTGATGGACAATTTTTTTAAAAATAGCATTCAAGTCTCTGTTCCACTCAAGCTGCAGTTTAGAGTTCTAAAGGGGTTGTTCTTATTTTCCAAAAGGGATGAAGATCTCGATAGGTCAAAATTTTAAGTGGGGCAGTGTTGTTTGTTGTAGAAGATCAGAGCCTGAATTATATTGAACAGAAAACACAGTTCACCACCAAAGAACAAACTGAAAAGAAGGTCACTTACTGCTGCTTGCCACAAGTTTTCTACTAATATCCCGAATAATGGATTGCGAGTGGTGGAGGTGATGAGGAGAGCAGAAGACTATTCTCTTAAAAGTGAAATATTGGCAACTGAACAGAGCATGACATCAAAGATTAATAATTAGTAATAGTAGTTGTAGTAATTCAGATGATGCTGAGGATGACAACAACACAAGGATACTTGTCAATGTTCTGCAGATTGAGGGCCAAATATTTTCCACTCTTATTAAAATGTTGTGCTGACCTGCCTGCACCTAATTCAAAATTTCATGTTTGGATATGATGCTCAGAAAATCTCCCGCAAGTATAATGTTCTCTTTTGTGATGTTTTCACAAGGAGGAATATTTCAAGGAGGAAATGAGATTCTTTAATTTATGTTCTAAAAAGCCCAGATTGTATAGAGCAATATTGAATAGCCTCTTCAACTGGCTGAAGTAATTGGCTGTAATATGATGACCTTTTTAGCTTTCCTTAGCATTTTGACAGCCAATGCATCTTTGATATTGATTTCTTTATTATTATTTTGTACGTTTATTGTGTTTATTTTATGTTTCCTTTCATTTGCCTCTGGGATCTCAGTTAGATTTACTGAGTTGCAGCAGTGTGCATGTTGTTAAGCGGTATAAGGGTCAACTGGAAAATCCTACAAGTGGGTGCATCTAGATTCCTACTTAAACACTTCTTTTTGTAGACGCTTCACCTTCCAACTCCCACTGTTTCTGTTCCAGCCGTGGAACCTTGGAGACTAGCATATTTAGTGCGGCATAAGTGTTCACAGAGAAGAGCTCACTTTATTAGAGACATGAATGCTTATCCTCAGTTGAGAGATATGTATATACACTTTTTCGAAAGGCAGCAGTAGGTATGCAGAACCCAAATGTAAGAGAAGCGACTAATTCACCACATCCATCTGCTATGTAATGGTAATTTAACATCTGTAGTATGAAAGAAACATGGTTCCAATTAAGTCCAAATGGAATTAGCTCAAATGTGCTGATAAATTTTCATTCAAAAGTTTCATCCTGGTGCTTCCCTTTAAAGTTAGTCTGAACATAAGAAGCTACTTTGTACCCAGTACTTTTTTCACCTAAAAAATTGTTTAGGGGTACTCTTGTTTTGGTTGCTCCCCTCCCCCTCCCCCTTCCTCCCCCCAACCCCTGGACAAGGGACTCAAGGCAGAGGCTGCGGTGCTGAGAGGACGAGAAGGCCCCCGGCAATGGAGACAGTGGGGTCGGCTTGAGCGAGGAGGGATGAGCGCTTGCCGGCTGGCTCTAGCCTGTCAAGAGGAGGAGGAGGAGGAGGAACGCCATCGCCTCCACCGCGGCCATCCCAGACTCCCTTCTCCAGGCACTGCGGAGACAGCTGGCATGCCGGTCCGTTGGTTGGTTGGTTGGTTGGTTGGTAAGGGCAACACAAAATGTCCCACTGTGTCCCCCCCCCCGAAAAAGCACTGTTTGTACCTAGTCAGACTGTCCATCTAAGATTGACAGCAGCTCTCCAGTATCTTAGGTTATGAGGGGCCTTTCTCAGCACTTGCTACCTGGGATCCTTTTAACTGGAGATACTGGTTCACTTGGAGTAAACCAGTGACCACCTGTGTACAAAGGAGAAGATCTATCCATGAGCTATGGCCCCGGCCCAAATTACTGGTGTAAAATAATATCATCCTGGAGGATGAGAAGGTGTTGAATGTTGATAGGGCTTGTCTAAGTGGAGCTGGAGTTGGTATGTCGAAGTCAAGGCAACAATCTGTGATTTGTGGCCGCTAGTGAGTAGCCAATTAAGGACTGTCTCTGAGTAAGGCGACTCCTACCAGCCCAAGATTGTGCAAGAGATTTATCGTCCAGAATTAGCCGTAGAGCAATCACTTTTGATACGATGGAGATGCTTTGAACGGGCACAGTGTTTGAAATTCATCAGGCCTCTGGCGCATTTTGCACCTGGCTATCGGCTACTTGTGACCAAGTGAAGATGCCTGGGAGTCAGGACGATGCCTGACGTCTCCACCATTTGGTGGTGCATGCCTGGGGATCCTTGGATCTCGCCTGTTTTCACACACTACCAACACAACCCGTACAATTCTATCCATTATATTTCATCCACACAATCAGAATGAATTTCAGGAACCAAAAAGTTGGATTGAAAAATGCGACTTTCAAGCCATCTAGCATTCCGTTTTGGTGACGGTAACCCTGGTTTAAGGATCCACAGCACGTAGCTTATATATCTGAGATTCTAACACTATGGGCAGCTATAAGTGACAAATGACATTGACTTCATCTTCACTTTGGGTTCTCCACTGTTCACAATGGAGAACCCCTCTTCCTTGTTTGTTTGTTTGTTTGTTTACTTGTTACCCAAAAGTTTCCAAGCAACTTATAGCACATTTAAAAATTTGAACATAAATATGTATACCATAACATTAAAGAGTTCATACAAAAGCCTACTATTCATTAATATGTGTAATTAATACATACACAAACACACAACTAACTAACCCCACAGGAAGCTTTGGCAGGACATTACAGTGGTGCCCCGCAAGACGAATGCCTCGCAAGACGAAAAACCCGCTAGACGAAAGGGTTTTCCGTTTCTCGATGCGCTTTGCAAGATGAATTTCCCTATGGGCTTGCTTCGCAAGACGAAAACGTCTTGCGAGTCTTGCGATTTTTTTCGCTCCCCCCTTTTTCTAAGCCGGTAAGCCGCTAATAGCCTTTTAGCCGCTAAGCCTTTAATAGCCGCTAAACCGCTAATAGCGCTAAGCCGCTATGCCGCTAATAGGGTTGCTTTGCAAGACGAAAAAACCGCTAGACGAAGAGACTCACGGAACGGATTATTTTCGTCTTGCGAGGCACCACTGTAATAGCACATGAGTGAAGTAAACAAATGAGGAGAGTAGTTGGGACAAGCAAAGCAGCTCCGCCCACATCACCTTTCCAGCTGCCCCTCACAAGTTAGAGGGCAGAATCATGGAGCATGTATTTATGATCCCTGGAAAACTAGAGGAGGAGGAGGAGGAGGAGGAGGAGGAGGAGGAGGAGGAGGAGGAGAAGAAGAAGAAGAAGAAGAAGAAGAAGAAGAAGAAGAAGAAGAAGAAGAAGAAGGAGGAGGGGAGGAGTTTGGATTTGATATCCCGCTTTATCACTACCCGAAGGAGTCTCAAAGCGGCTAACATTCTCCTTTCCCTTCCTCCCCCACAACAAACACTCTGTGAGGTGAGTGAGGCTGAAAGACTTCAGAGAAGTGTGACTAGCCCAAGGCCACCCAGCAGCTGCATGTGGAGGAGCGGAGACGCGAACCCGGTTCCCCGGATTACGAATCTACCGCTCTTAACCACTACACCACACTGGCTCTCACCCACTCATGTCACACCCACTCATGTCACATGTTGATTTAACTTACATAAAGCAGACCCTATTTTCCAGATTTACAAAAGCTTTCCCAGTTTCTGATTTGATCCTGGAATGTCCTGGTTTTCCTTAGGACACTCCTATTTTCATCGGATAAATGTTGGAGGGTATGGAATAGGACGTCCCTATTTTGTTCGAGAAAGGGAGGGCTATCACAAGCTCTACTCAACAAAACCTGCAACCCTCTACACAATTGCCTGAGAGTAAATCCCATTGAAACAAATGAGGCTTAGTTCTGAGTACATACTGCATGTAGCTTTGCACTCTTAATCTCCAAGTCTTTGAGTGGCCAAAACAATTAGTTGTTTTTCTCATAACAGGCTAACGTGGAGTCTCTCCCCCCCCCCCCCCCGGAATCTGTCTAGTCAGTAGGTTTTTTGACTTTGTGAGCAGAACACTTCTAAAAAGCAAAGAAATCTAAAAACAGATGCTTCTAACTTATATTGTCTTTTCAGCTGCTGAAAATAATATGTACGGCCATTTGGATCATCTCTCTGTAGAAAATAGACGAGTGATCTAATTTGTGTTAACTGGCATCTGGGCACCAGCGTCCAGATATCATCTGTTTGTAGCTGTTTTAGAAGTTATATGGACTATGACTTAATGCGCATCTGAGAGATAGAACATATGGTCTATTGATGCTGAGATCTGTGCATATTACAAGATCCGCTTATTGCCCCTGGTCTTTTTCCAGATATTGGATGAGACTGATTAAGACTGATAAGAGGTCTTTGAGGTTCTTAATGTCATTTTGACATATTTTGAACATACGATTGCTCTGTGCTTGTGGCAGGGGGAGGAGGGTTGGAGGAATGTTTGTGCATCTGAATTGCTACTGAGAGATGCAGCATTGCAGCGTATTGATCAGATTAACAGAAAACAATTCTCTCTGCCTTGACTTTTATGCACGTTTCAGTAACAAATGGGATGTTTTCAAGCTCAGAGAAACAACATTGTTTCCACATAATGAGGACATCATTTTATTTAAGTGTGCACAGTACAGGCCCCTGCGGGTTCCATATGTCTGATCATTTCCTTAGATAATCCCTGAGGCAGGAGGTCACTGAGACGAATAAATAGCTATTCTTTTCAAGCCAAACAATATTTGCATCACTGTTGATTAGTGATCGTAAAAGGAATGAATTGGATCATAATTCAGGAATGTAAATTATTTTGACCATTTAATAATCAGGACATTAATGAACAAGGGGAAGAAGAATGCTCATAATGATTATGAGCTACTTCTCTGAGCTCCACAGTCCCGGCAAGTGCTAGTATTTAATATATATTTCCAGCAATTTGGCAATGAAAACAAAGGTATTAATTTTGCTTTATGGCACTGTGGGGAAATTAATGAAGTGATCTAAAAAACGGTTTGATAACAAGGGACACTAAATGGCAGGAAAGGGAAGAGAACAGAGTTGATGGCAAGAGAGAGACCTGGCTCAGAACAAAAGGACAGAGGTTTGATCTTTATGACAGTCATAAGGGACAGACCTTAAAGGGCGCTTCCTTGGGGTCCAGGGCAGGTCTGAGACCAAGATGAACTGTATCCTTTGATGAAGCACGCAGCTCTGTGGAGGAGCATGCACGAAAAGGTTCCAGGTTCATTTTTTGCCATTTCCAGGGATTCATCTGCAGTGGCAGGTGAAGTGAAAGATTCTGCCTGAGACGCTGGTACAACACTGTGCTGGATGGACAGATGGAAGCTGCCTTGAGGCAAGTCATGTTATGTCCTTTGCTGGATTCCATTGCAGGAGTAAAAGGTAGGCTATGCCTTCCCTGCAGTTCTTGCTCATCCTGAATGCAGGACTCAACTTTTTCCTTCCGGAAAGGATCACAAGCTTTAATTTACATAGGGTTCTTTTGGGCTCACCATTGGTACAGGAGCCCAGGACTCTAGTCAGGTCTCTAGTCAGTTTTAACTGCTCATTTTGCAGCGCTGGATTTACATATAAGTTAAACAAGCTATACTTTGGGTCCCACTCTCTTGGGGCCCCCAATTTTTTAAAAAGTATTCCACTATTAATATACTTCTTCATAATTATATTTCAGTTCAACAATTACTTTGATAAAATACATATGTTGTTATGTGCAAATGGCTTTATATACCTATTAGGTCCATACATTACCATATTGTAGCATATATTCAACACAAAAAAGCGACAATTTGTTATTGACAAAGGACAGCTGGACATATAAAGGACCCCATTACCCTCAGTAGCTTAAGGCCTCATCAAACCTAAATCTGGCCCTGTCTCTTTGGATGATGGTTTTAGATGGTCATTTTTATAAAACTGTGGTGTTTAAATATCGTAAGCCATTCTGTGTGGTGCTCTTTCACCAGTAGGGAAGGGTGTCCTTTAAAAACACACAACACCACCCAACAACCTCTAAAAACATTCCCAAGATGAGAGCAGCCCTTTCACACACACCCCTTGCAATTGCTCCACAAAGTCTCCTATTAGCCTCCCTTCTGGGTAGTCTAAACTGAGCTGAAGTTTATCCACCTTCGTCCAGACCAAGTTGCCTGGACTTGTAAGATGCTCACACCATGAGCACCTGTAGGTCTTTCTCTCATATATGTACACAATCATTCTCTCATATTTATACACATACATGCAGTGTGTGTGTGCTTAAATGGTAATTTATCTAAAAACACATCACTGTGAACATATGGAAGCTGGCGCTGCTTCATTTGAGTCTTTTTCAAGAGAGCTGTAATTGTGTGGTTATGTGCTGGAAAAGGTCTGTTGAAAATTGGACACAAGTGTCCTGGCCTAAACAGTCCCCCACTCCTC
This sequence comes from Podarcis bocagei, assembly GCF_964188305.1. Taxonomy (NCBI): domain Eukaryota; kingdom Metazoa; phylum Chordata; class Lepidosauria; order Squamata; family Lacertidae; genus Podarcis; species Podarcis bocagei. Next base: position 16,493,276 of record NC_138136.1, on the reverse strand, counting down.
TGTCTCTGTGTCTCCCTCCCTCTCTCCCTCCCTCTCCTTTTGCATAACCGTATACTCTGAGGACTGCAAACTGTATAAACAAGATAGACTGAAGTGGAAATCACTTAACATCAGCCTTGTGCATTCTGCTTTGAAAACAGCACTTTCGACTTACGTCTGTGTTTACAGAATCACCAGTAGACCAGTTCATTTAATGAGCTGTAACTAAGAGCAGATTCACAGGGAACATCAAGTACTTTCTCAAAATTCAGCCCAGTAACCGAAAGCATTTGATCTTTTATTGGCATGGCAAGGCTGTTGTAAAAAGAAAGAAATGCACTGAGTATACTCAGTGCTGAATAACTGCAGATGGCTTCCCCCCGGAGCTATACTCATACTGTTAGTCTTATAATCTGACTAATAACCAGTTTCAGGTCAAGTCAACATGTGAGCATGTAGATAGATTCAACATATATGTACATATATACACGTGTATCTATATGGTGTACACACAAACACAAAATACCTATGCACAAACACAGCAATCAACATTTCTCTAGCTGTTTTGTACACACACACACATTTGCCTCCATAATGATTTGCATTCTCCAGTATCTTTCTTCCCCATGGGGCATGTATCCTCCCTTCTTCCAGCCCCAAACAAACACGCTAAAGGTTAATGGGACACTGCTCTGGTATCACACATCTCACAACCTGATTCTTTCTAAGGGATTCTTCCATTTTATTTGCATGTAGACAAATAGTATGCAAATCATGTACACAGATGTCTCCTATCTGGAATGGAAAGATGCATTTCCACTCCAAATGTGATTTAGTTTGATAAATGCATGGATGGGGCTGCAACAAGATACTTTAGGCTATGCAAAATACAGTATGGGGGGGGGCTGTGTTTAGTCATGGCATGGCAAATCTACTTATGAGTCCCCCGAGACAGGCCTGCTGGGCTAGAATAACAGCTCCATTATTCAAAGCTTCATGTCTATCACCCTACACTTATTAGCATAGTTTCGAGGTTAAACAATGGTGTGAGTTCCTTCTGTGTATCCTCCTACTTATTCATTATCAAATTACTTTACAATGTTTATTTAGCTTCTCATCAAGTAGATCAAGCATGCAAAATCTGAAATGCACCACGTTCTCAGTAACAGGGGCACCAAAGTGTAAAGATAAAAGGAGACCAAGACTTGGAGGAGAGGGTTCGCTTTCATTTTCTAACTTTGCTAGAGGTGTATATTTTGACCTACAAGTTTGTTAAGCTTCCCCCTCTCCCTTTAGTCAATTTGCATCTTGATCCAAAATGCCCTATTTACTATTTTATTTTATTGTATTACTAGGATGGCCTGTCCAGCCCAAGTGAATCGTTTAATACATGGGTAGGCAAACTAAGGCCAGGGGGCCGGATCCGGCCTAATTGCCTTCTAAATCCGGCTTGCAGACGGTCCAGGAAGCGGCGTGTTTTTGCATGAGTAGAATGTGTCCTTTTATTTAAAATGCATCTCTGGGTTATTTGTGAGGCATAAGAATCCATTCATATATTTTTTTCAAAATATAGTCCGGCCCCCCACAAGGTCTGAGGGACAGTGGACTGGCCCCCTGCTGAAAAAGTTTGCTGACCCCTGGTTTAATAGAACAAAAGATTTGCTCTCCAATTCATTTTTAAAAATCAAATTTACAAACACATTATGCAGAAATTCAGCCTTTTCAAAACAGGACCCAAAATTTCCATTGCTGAAAAAATTGGTGCTCAATACAGGGAGGGAAAGACAGGCGTTTACTGCCTTATCAGGGGCCAGGGCAGCGACATCTGCCCCAAGGCAACGGTATCACCTGTTTGAAGATCTGCTGGCTGTAACACACCCTGATCCACTGAGAAACAACAACATTCTGGGGTGGGGGTAAAGCTTTTCTCTGTTTACTTAAAATACCATCTTGATCCAAAATACGCCACTCATTGGTGGACCTGAACTATCACATGAATAGGTCTGGGTACAAGTTACAGTGGTACCTTGGTTCCCAAATGGCTTAGTTGTCGAAGAAATCGGCTCCCAAGCGCTGCAAACCTGGAAGTCAGTGTTCCGGTTTGCGAATGTTTTTCGGAAGCCGAATGTCCGACACGGCTTCTGTGGCTTCTGATTGAGTGCAGGAAGCTCCTGCAGCCAATCGGAAGCCGTGCCTTGGTTTTCAAATGGTTTTGAGAGTTGAACGGACTCCCGTAACAGATTAAGTTCGAGAACCAAGGTACCACCGCACTTGGAAGATAAAGACACACAGACCACTCAGCCACATAGCGAGCAATGATGTTAAGCTCAAAACTGTACTCTCCCAAATATTTTAAAGGAATTCTGAAGTGCCCCGAGAATGAGGCTGAAGAAGCGGAAGCCTCTTTCACAGGGGAAGTGAACTTTGTAGAAGGTGGAGGACAGGTTCCAGCACAAAGTTTGAAGTACAAAGAACAAAAATTGTATCAATCTGATAAGGAATTTAAAGAATGGTGTATGTCCATTGCACAGATTATCAGTTTCTGAACAAACAACACATGAACAACTGATGTGTGATCACCTAATCTTATCTCTCAAGGATGTGCGTTACCTTTCCCTTATACTCAAAGGAGTTTCCAGACTACACAGCTGCAAATCCAAACTTGTGGAATCATTCGCTCTGGATTTCTTGCAGATATAAATGCATGACCCACATATTTTCAAACATCCATCTCTCAGATTTACAGTTTGTATTTTTAGGTGTGCACCATAATAATAATAATAATAATAATAATAATAATAATAATAATAATAATAATAATGTGTGAAGAGGCCCTGAGAGCTTACAGGCTTTGAAACTCAGATGATCTGCAGAACAGGGTATGAAATCACACATTCCCCTTCCTTTTGTATTGCTGTCTTTCTGCAAGTGTCCAACTATAAAGCATAGGGCAGGTTTAAAGCCCTGTGCAGAAACCTCATTACATTACATTAATTCCTGTTTTCAGCTGGACGTAGACAGTTGATGGATTTCTGTTGCTTGCTTGCAAAACTGCCATATGGTGAAAACCACAACTCCTTAATAATATGATTGTCACCTGTCATGTTTTACTGATATATGTTTTTATAACGCATGTGGGTGATTCCCCCCCCAAGTACGCATAGTAAATTGCTAGCTTATTCTGAGTCCTGAAGATGTACTGCATTCAAACACGGATGGAATTATTTCTTTTTTATATGTTGCCTTGAGATCTGAATTCTTGCTGCAGAGGAAACTATATTATGCTTAAAGTGTCTCCAGACTTAAATAAATCTATGCAAAGTGTTTCATTTTGTAGGCATGGCATCTTTGCCCATTTGTTTGGGAGCTGTGTATGCAATAAAGAGGAGTGGGTTTAGCAAGACTATAATGTTTTTTTGTATGATGGATCGCAACAGCCTGGGAATATGATATTGCACTCTGCTTATCATTCCGCAACCACAGCAGCCGGCCAACGTTACACTTTTATAACCTTCTGCTTATAGTAGAGAGGTAGGCACCCTTAATGGTAGCTAGCTAGGAAATCACAATGGAGAAGTCTTACTATGTGCATAATGCTGGTGCCCCAGATGAAGAAAATCGATGAGGACAAAGCATTGATCTTCGCGCAGAGTGCAAATGCAGTTAGCTCTGAAATACTCTGCTGGGGATTTTGTTATGAAAGCCATTTGATTGCACAACATGTTTGCTAACCAAGTTTTTATCATGCAGCACCTTACTAGGCTAAGCTTGGATTCTCTCTCTCTCTCTCTCTGTGTGTGTGTGTGTGTGTGTGTATCTGAGAGAAAGAAACATATTTTTCTCCCAAAAAAAGAAAAAGAGGGTCGGGGGTTTTGTGTGTGTGTGTGTGTGTGTGTGTGTGTGTGTGTGTGTGTGTTTTGGCATATGCTCCATTCTACTTTTTGCATGTTTGCTCAAGGCTAGACCAAATTGCCTTTTCTTCAATGACATTTCACAATGTCACCAAATATATGATCATCTCTCTGAAAGCAGTATGAATATGAATCATTTCAGGAAAAGAAAATCTCCTGCTGTGATGAATTTTATGTTCTTCTGTGTGAGGTGGTCAATTTATTTTCTTTTCCCCTTCCACCGTTGTTATTATTATTAAAGTAGTAAATGTGACCACGCATAACCTGAAGGGCTTACCATATAGACAGATGCGCCTTTTTATTTATATGTGGTCTATATTTCATGCTTGTCAGTGAATTATTTTTTTTTAAAAAAAATAATGTACAGCCTTCCCAACGGTGGGAAATAAATCAAGTATTTTAAAAGTGATTGCAGATGATTCATTTAGTGCTGTCATAAGAGAGTGTTTTCTTTAATGAAAATTTATATCATTTCCCCTCATGCTGAAACTCCAAGGTATACATTTATATTGAGAGGTGGAAAAGGACTGACATGTTCAGGGCTAAATGCTGGCTGATCTTTGAGAAATAAACTTGTCTTGACTAGTGAGGTATAGTCTGACATCACTGAATTCACTAAGCTATGTTTTTCCACGTTGAAGCGTTGCTTAAACAGGGAGCAACTGAAGGTAACCTTTGTAGTGCACAGTAGCTGGAGGGAAGAAAACCTCTGGGTTTCCAAATGTTGCTGGACTGATACCAACTGCTTCCCTTGCCATCCACCATGCCAACCCTCAGATAACCCAACAAAAGCGTAAAACCATCCTACAATCATTAGGCATTGCTTGTTATAATCACCACTAAAAGCTTTTTTAAACTTTGCCCTTAAGAGCGTACACATATATTTAGTTGGTTTTTATTATGCTGCCATCCCAAAGGCCATCCCAAAGCGACTCACAATAAGATGATAAACAGCATTGTTAAGCACACAGTCAAAATCAATACACTATTTAAGTCCTTAAATATAAAAACCAAACAAGCGGCAGGTAATAAAACCATATAAGATTACCAGAGCCAGCCCTCCTCACTCCCAGCACAGGATCAATATACCAGCCCAGCTTGCTTTAACCAAAAGTTGACTGGAAAATAAAGTTCTTTGGGGCTTCCTTTAAATAAAGGAAGCGGGGAGCTAAAGCCAGTTTTCAGGGAAGGGAGCTGAAAAAGACCTATACCACATGCCTACTGGTCTGATTGTATCTTCCATACCCTCCAGCATTTCTCTGATGAAAATAAAGATGTTCTGTTCAATAATAACAATAATACCATGGATGTTTTAATATTACAGTGGTGCCTCTAGTTATGAACTTAATTTGTTCCGGAGGTCCGTTCTTAACCTAAAACCGTTCTTAACCTGAGGTACCACTTTAGCTAATGGGGCCTCCAGCTGCTACCGGCGTGCGGTTTCTGTTCTCATCCTGAGGTAAACTTCTTAACCCGAGGTACTACTTCCGGGTTAGCAGTGTCTGTAACCCGAAGTGTTTGTAACCCGAGGTACCACTGTATTCTTTCTTTTTTCTTTTTCTCCCCCCTCCCCCAAGGATATTATTTGTATTTCGGTCTGTGTGAATGATTATTGTTTGTTTGTCTGCTTATGAAATGAATAACTTTTAATTATTATTTTTTTTAAAAAATACCCCACCCATCTAACTGGGTTGCCCCAGGCACTGGGGGGGGGGCCCTTCCAAAATATATAAAAACATAATAAAACATCAAACATTAGTACTGTGTCCAGTTCTGGGCACCACAGTTCAAGAAGGACACTGACAAACTGGAACGTGTCCAGAGGAGGGCAACCAAAATGGTCAAAGGCCTGGAAACGATGCCTTATGAGGAATGGCTAAGGGAGCTGGGCATGTTTAGCCTGGAGAAGAGGAGGTTAAGGGGTGATATGATAGCCATGTTCAAATATATAAAAGGATGTCACATAGAGGAGGGAGAAAGGTTGTTTTCTGCTGCTCCAGAGAAGCGGACACGGAGCAATGGATCCAAACTACAAGAAAGAAGATTCCACCTAAACATTAGGAAGAACTTCCTGACAGTAAGAGCTGTTCAACAGTGGAATTTGCTGCCAAGGAGTGTGGTGGAGTCTCCTTCTTTGGAGGTCTTTAAGCAGAAGCTTGACAACCATATGTCAGGAGTGCTCTGATGGTGTTTCCTGCTTGGCAGGGGGTTGGACTCGATGGCCCTTGTGGTCTCTTCCAACTCTATGATTCTATGATTCTATGATTAAAAACTTCCCTATACAGTTGAGACGTCGTCTAAAGGTTGTACAGTTACTTATCTCCTTGGCTTGGGGGTCACATAACTCCATACCCTCCAACATTTCTCCAATGAAAATAGGGACACCCTAAGGAAAAGTGGAACATTTCATAGATCAAATCAGAAACCAGGACAGCTTCTGTAAATCTGGAACTGTCCTTGGAAAATAGGGGCTCTTGGAGAGTCTGATCTTGTGGCTGTTTCCAGATATGTTTCTGCGCCTGTATTCATGCACATGTGGGTTTGTATCCCACATATGTGCTCACACAAGTACTGCTTCGGATACCTCTACTGGAAACCACTGCACATCAAATATGCTACAGTGGTATCTCGGTTTGTGAACGTAATCCATTCCGGGAGACCGTTCGAGTTCTGAAATGTTCGAAAACTGAAAACCCAATAGCCGGCAGCTAGTCCTTCAGATCTTGCACTCAGCAGAAGCGTGTGGCATGTTCAACTTCCAAGGCATGTTCGAAAACGGCGTTTGAAAACCAAAATGTTCGTCAACGGAGTCATTTGAAAACCGAGGTACCACTGTATTGCAATGGACACAATCACTTTAGCCACATCAAGAGTAGCTCGCTTAATTTTTTTTTTGGGGGGGGGTTACCAAAAACAACAAAATACATGACAATATTATCCTGCTGTCTTAGAGGAATTAAAAAGAACCACACAATTTGCTACGACTAAGGCATGTATTTATGCAAAATAGTGAACGGTGAGCAAAATATTGTGTCTATTTTACAAAAATGCAAAGTAGTGATGATGCAAAGGCTAACCAGCCCACAGGGCGTGGGCCATACATGAGCTTTAGCGGTTTTCATCAGTGATATAGAGATGAGCAACTAAATGCCTTATATGGAATTTTCGAGAGATCGTGCTTAAATTATTAGTCTGCTTGCGTTCCTTTATTAAGAGAGCCGGTAGTCAGAGTGTTGGGCTGAGTGACCTGAGAGATCCCAGTTCAAATCCTCAGTCAGCCACGAAGTTCCCTGTGTGAACTTGGGCTAGTCACAGTCTCTCAGCCTAACCTACCTCTCAACCTGGTCATGATAAAATGGGGTGGGATGGGAGAAAACCACATACACTCCCTTGAGCTCCTAGGAGGAAAAGTGGAATATGAGTATATAAAGAAATAAAGAATAAAACAGTGCTTTTTTTCCCCTGGGGGCACGCAGGGGTATGCATTCCCCTAAACATTTTGTGAATCTAAGTTTTGCCTCATTGAGGGGCAGTATTTCAATATCAATAGGAAAATGAGTAGGGACGTAGATGGCGCTGTGGTCTAAGCCACAAAGCCTAGGGCTTGCCGATCGGAAGGTCGGCAGTTCGAATCCCCGCGACGCGGTGAGCTCCCGTTGTTCGGTCCCAGCTCCTGCCCACCTAGCAGTTCGAAAGCACATCAAAGTGCAAGTAGATAAATAGGTACCGCTTTGGCGGGAAGGTAAACGCCGTTTCTGTGTGCTGCTCTGGTTCACCAGAAGCGGCTTAGTCATGCTGGTCACATGTACGCTGGCTCCCTCGGCCAATAAAGCAAGATGAGCACTGCAACCCCAGATTCGTTCACGACTGGACCTAAGGACTGTGGTCCCTTTACCTTTACCTAGGAAAATGAGAGTACCCCTGTGGCGTTCACACAGGGCCCCTGGTTGTTTCAAGGACTATTGACCCTGCACCACCACGGCTTATCTCTTCCACTGCCACCAACCAGGTTTCTCCAGTAATATATCCAGACTCAGTCAGGTTGTAACGTATTAACAAAGATTCCAGTTTATTGTGAACGCAAACAAGTTTTAAATACTTTGAAACACTGTAATCCGATTCACTCTCTCTGTTTCCCCTCTGCCTCTAACTCACTCTGACTCCTATGCCTCTCACCCACAAGAAACCAACCGAACTAACTGCCAAAACCCCTGTGTTGAGCCTTAAACACAGTTTAAGGCTTTCTTATTGGTCAGCCTATTAACCCTTTCTCTCTCTCTCCCAGTATGACATCTCCATAATGAGTGGGCAAACGCCACAACCCCTAATTATTATTAATTTTTTTAGAAAAAAGCACTGAATAAAACAAAAATAAATCTGTTCATTTCTTTACACTTTCCCCAGTCAACCATGCCATCACGCTCACTCCTCCCAAGCTTCTAAAAGCGCTCTTTTCCAAACCAATATAGAATGTTGTCTTGCCCTTCATGAGGATAAAGGCAGCAGACGGTTACAGAAAGACACACTCAGCATCCTCTTAAATTTGAGAGATCTGTGCTAACGTCACTTGCTGAATCACCTCCGCTCTGTCTCGTCTTCGCCGCCATCCTTTATCTCTCTTGGCTCCTGTATATGACCATTTGTCAGTAAGCTATAATATTGTTACCGCTTCTGCAGTTTTAGTAAGAATATAACCGTGAAGAAGCTTCTTAGATTCCTGGTTTTGTGCTTGAGTGGTGAGCAGCACCAAGGCAACCAAAGAGCACAATTTCTTTGGCTGCTCTGCATAATTTATCCGTGTGGATTCTGCCACATGTGGTGAATTTGGAAAGCCTCTTCCGCTCCATAGCTTTGCAGAATATCAGGGGGCTGGCACAGTTTGTACATTGTCTTGTTCCTCTTTTATTCTTTGGTGATCACTTGTAATATTATCTTCCATAACCACGCTCTGAACAGGGAGTCCATAAGTGGCTGTGGAGGCCAATTCTGGATCCACACATCTTTCCACAGTGGGGACATAGGTTTCCAGGCAGGAGTTGATCACGGTGAGGGTTTGACAAACATGCCTTCCTCTTAGCTCGTTTCTCCTTTTCACCCTGAGTTTGTGCTTCTTCTTCTTTGGAAATATTTTTTATTTGATTTTTACAAATATAAGATTATAACAATCCAAATACTGCCATGTAAATGAATCAGAACAAATGTTCAATAAAGATCAAATATAGTCTAACCGTCATGTAAGTTTTGTGCATGCAAATCAGGGTGAATGCTGTATAAACATGTCTTCTAGAGTATCCAAGTTTAAACCCTAGCAAAATTCTAGTTCCTTCAGCGGTTGTTACCAAGTGCTGTCTCCTGACTTTTGGGATTGTTACTGTAATAGCCCATTTTCCAGGGATGCTATGAGACAGTGAAATTCTATATGCTTGTTCACACCCTTGGGTAACTTTCCATATAGCTCTACTCTCTTGCAGCCGAAATGGAACTGTGTGCTTTTCAGAAAATAAACCAACTCCACCCCCTGCCAGCATCTCAGCATTTCTCTGCATCCCTACTGGAGTCAGTTTAATTATTCATTGTGAACTATCTGAATGTAGCTCTGTTCTTCACTCGTGAATTGCTTGAGAAATGATCCCAATTTTAAGAAAATAGACCTTATGCATCTGTGCTGAATAGTTTAATGTGAACAAATTTCAGCCTATGGCTTATTCACAAAAGGGCACTTAACACTGTTTGCTATTCACTATTCATGGTGTCTGTGTGTTTGCTCATCTATGTGAGATGTTATTATTGCTTCTGCGTCTAGGTAGAACGGGAGCACATTTTAAAGGCAAATATTAACCAGATAGATATATACATAAAGGAAACTAGTGGCCTCCAGTATAGGATTTCCAGATAATTTACGACCTGCCTTTTACTGAAAGCAACAATAACATGAGAAAACAAAGCTATAAAATATACAATTACTGTAAAGGGTTGTTTTGTTTTGTTTTTTAAATCCTATGGGAAGGATATGATTTTTGTCATTACTTCAGTGACCACTAATGCTGGTTTAACATTTGTTTACTTCAGGCATTTAGAAAGAGAATGTGGTATATAACGTGTGGTCTTGCCCACAGCATTACTGCCTGGACCTGCTCCATCATGGGTTACCTGGGTTTTCTTTTTCCTCCTTTTTGACGACGGGGACAACATTTACCTGCCTCCAGTCCGCAGGGATCTCACCTGTTCTCTAAGAATTCTCAAAGACTATAGGCAGAAGCCCTGAGATTACATCTGCAAGCTGTTTTCATACCCTTGGTTGCAGCTCATCAAGCCCTGGAGATCTGAATTCATTTAAAGTTGCTAGGTGTTCCCTTACCACCTCTTTTCCTATCTAGGCTGCAAATCCCTGGTTCCATCATTATTCTGCTATCACCAAGCTGGGCACTGTGTTCCTTTGGGTGAAGACAGAGGCAAAGTAGGTGTTGGAAGAGTTCTGTCTTCTCTCTGTCACCCAACAGCATTTCTCCGTCTTCTCCATGCAGAGGACCTACCACTTGCTTGTTCTTCCTCTTGTTTCAAACATGGATGAAGAAGCTTTTTAAAATTTTATTTTTAACCTCTCTTGCAAGTCTGAGTTCATTCTGAGCTTTGGCCTGCCTGACCATATCTCTGCAACTGTTGGCTACTACAGTGGTACCTCGGGTTACATACGCTTCAGGTTACAGACTCTGCTAACCCAGAAATAGTACCTCGGGTTAAGAACTTTGCTTCAGGATGAGAACAGAAATCGTGCTCCGGCGGCAGCAGGAAGCCCCATTAGCTAAAGTGGTGCTTCAGGTTAAGAACGGTTTCAGGTTAAGAACGGACCTCCAGAATGAATTAAATACTTAACCTGAGGTACCACTGTAGTGTATATTCTTCCTTTGTCATTTCGCCTTTCTTCCATTTCTTAGACATGCCCTTCTTAAATCTCATCTTATCTGTAAACTCCTTATGCAGCCACCCCAGTTTCTTTAGATACCTCCCACTTTTCTTTCTTGTTGGAATTATCTGCATTTGTTCCTTCAAGATTTCCCTTTTAAGCAGGCTAGTTTCTTCACACACACACACACACACACACACACACACACACACACCCATCTCTATCCACCAAATAGGCAAGGAAGAGGGGATATCAGAGTTCAAAGACATAATCCAGCCAGGCAAGAACACACAGAGCATAGCATAGGTGGTGTGGCTTGGAGAGAGTCCTGACACAACTAGCAGCACAAAACTAATACATTTGCAAAGGTGCTACACTGCAGTAGCAGGCACCCAGTCCTCATTGTAGCAGAATACTATGCACAACAGCTTCTTGGCAACTTTTCTGTTTTCTATACAGTACTGCCAGAGCTCTTTTGCAGCATTCTCCCTTTTGCAGAAGATCCAAATTCTGCAGGAAGGCAACGTGTGCCCTTGCTGCAATTCCATCAATGTCATGTGTTTAATCTAGTCTTCAACTTCAAGTCAGCACCGTCACCTGGAGAGAGTGCTTCAGGACTTAACAGGATTACAGCTTTAAATCTCAGATATTGTATATTCTGAATCTTCAAGGTGTTATGGAAATATAAATATGGGCACCTCTGCCGCCGCTGCAGCTCCTCTCTGCGAAAGGGATTTGATCTGAGCTCTCCGTTCCCCCACCCCTTTTCTCGCTGAAATATGCATGACATCATTGTCTATTTCCAGCTTGTTACATTAATCAAAACCTACCCTGCTTTGTAAAAAACGGGTGTCCTGCGACTGAGGCATTTGAAATGCAGAGCGCTCGCAAGCAGCTGCTAGGTACCATGAAGGAAAAGAGGGTAGGCTTGAGCGAGGCACAAATTGAATTTCAAGTGACTGAGCAGCCTCTTTATCTTTTGGTGACACAACCAGGAATTGTGACTGCGTTCTTCAAGGCGATGAAACTTCAGGCCACGGTTCAATCACTACACAGTCAGTATAGCCTTCCCAGCAGTCTTTCCGGGACCACTGATGAGTATGACCTTTGGGTGTGTGTGTGTGTGTGAAAAATACACAAAGCCTTGATTTCTGCACAGTTAAACTCGACAAAAGGGAACCCTCCCATGGAACTGAACCACAACAAAGAGGTTGCCTCTGACTAAACACGCACATGTACATTTAATGAAAGATGCACAGCGCAACCCTGGGCATGTTGATGCCCAAGGAAGCCTTTCTTCCCGGCTCATGCTTCTGAGATTGCAACCCTGCTGGCAGGGACTTTTATTTACACTGTCTTGTAAAGTGCCTAATGCATATTTTGTGCTTTAGCGATTATGGATAAATAAACGATTCAGTTCTTTGTATTCTTACTTCATCACCATGAAGTGCAAAGGATTGCAGCCTTTTAAAAAAAAGGGACTCTGGATAAGCTCACTGAATATTTTTCAGTTATTCTGTTGCATTTTGGGGGGTGTCTTGTTCCAAGAACATCTTCCTTCCCCCTCGGTGTTTTCAAGTGACTGAGACCCCAATTCAACAACAACAGATGCCTAATACAAATTTGTCCCTTTGGAAATAATAGACCGATAAAAGCTTCATTCGTTTGTATTATTATTTCTTCATCTTTACCATGAATTGCACAAAGGATTGCAATAGTTTCACCCTTTTTTGAAATGGACGTCAGATAAACTCACTGGATGTTTTTTCAGGTTTTCTGTTGCATATTTTGGGGTACTATTCAATATCCACCTGCCTTTCAGTGCTCTCAAGTGAATAGCTGTCTAGGAGTCCAATTCAACAACACCACCTGCCCTCTTCTAGTGGACAAGCAGTGAGAGGATCCAAGAGAACCTGCCCTGTTTTCCTGTGTAGGTCATGGTGTAGATTGTATCCAAAGGTAGAGGCCATGGTGAGAATGTGAGTCCATTCTTGAAGGACGTTCACTGAAGATATCTCACTCAGCAACTTCCTCCATGAAAATTCCCAACCCAAGAATGGTAAGCGAAACACCAGTGGACAATAAAAGAGGTTCAAAGACTATCTCAAGGCAAATCTCAAAAAATGTAGTATTAACACTGACAACTGGGAAACACTGGCCTGCGAGCGCTCCAGTTGGAGAACAGCCTTGACCAAAGGTGTTATGGGCTTTGAAGAAGCACGAACTCAGGATGAAAGGGAGAAACATGCTAAGAGGAAGGCATGTTTGGCAAACGCTCACCATTATCAGCTCCTGCCCAGAAACCTATGTCGCCACTGTGGAAGGATGTGTAGATCCAGAATTGGCCTCCACAGTCACTTACAGACTGTTCATGGAAGACAATCTCACTCAACTATGAGTGATCGCCAAAGATAGTCCATGCAAATTTGGAGTTTGCACTGACACTACCTGTTCATGGCCAGCCAGCAAAACCATGACTCTTAGCATTGCTTATCACCATACATGGCTGGCAGGCTGGGATCTGTTGGTGCTTCATGAATTCTGCAGGCTTTGCCTAGTGCGGGTTGAATCTTTGCACCCAGATCATATACATGCAGTCTGAAGCTTAGTCAATACTCTTCATTGCTTAGGATTCTGCTTCCCATGCAAATTTAAACTCTAGACCACATCTGTAGGCAGAGTCATGCCTCTGTGCTGTTCTTATAAACTAGGTCTCCATAATCCACTAGTACAGGGTTTCCCAAACTTAGGTTTCCGAAACTTGCGTCTCCAGCTGTTTTTGGACTACAACTCCCAACATCCCTAGCTAGCAGGACCAGTGGTCAGGGATGATGGGAGTTGTAGTCCAAAAACAGCTGGAGACCCAAGTTTGGGAAAGCTTGCACTCGTAGCATTGCAAGCTTTGCCTTCGGAGCATTCCCATGTATTTGAGCCTCAGCAGATGAAATGACTTAAATTCAGACGGGATGACCTTTTCATTGAGAAGCAAAGCACCACCCTAGGGGTACTTGGGTGTGCATCCTTCCATTCACTGTTATGAGATGTATATTTATCCGTGCTTTTTGTGTGCTTTTAAGACCACGGTGTCAGCTTCTCCTTTGTTACTGTTGCTGTTGTTGTTTGTCTTTGGCTCTCATTAATTGGCTTCAAGTTGCAGCTTGCTGGAAACTGGAGTGCAAAAATTTCAGTCATAACAAAACGTTGTCAGTATGATTGGGTAAGCAAATATTCATTAATGCCTCAACACTCCGCTCGATTCCCCGAGAACTTGTTTGGTTTGGTTTAAATAGCGAACTTAATCTCGGCTGAAACAGTGTTACATTCGCGGCTTGTCAGCTTTGGGAGACTCGATTCTGGATCTACATATGTGGGAGTCAGTACCCTGGGGATAATATGTTAATTACAAAGCCAGGAAATCATGTTCTGCATCGGATTGGTGAAAAGTCTTTATTAACTGCTTGGAAATAGTTAATTCTTCATTAGTCAGAACACTGAACCAGAAGCTGCTACCTATGAGCCATTGATTGGAGTTTATGGAAGCAATAACTTCCCTGGAAAAACATTTGTTACCTCACTTAATGACCATATTTTAGATGATTAACCTTTCAAGGGAGGTCAACCAACAAAATGGATGTTAACTGCTTGTAACAACCAATATCTTTGCAATGAATATTCAGACGCCTTTAACATTATATATGCCCTCTCTCTCTCTCTCTCTCTCTCTCTCTCTCTCTCTCTCTCTCTCTCCTAACCCCTGCAAATCTTTTAATGATAATGGCAAACTTAGTGTGGTAAGTTTTTCTCATCCTTAAAAACATAGGACAGCATTTGCAGGCTTTGAGGCACATGCAATGCTATGCAAGCTAACACTGCCCTGTTCTTTAAAATGTTACATGTTCATCACTTCTGAGAGAAAGCGTGAATATATGATCAGACTAGGAATGGGGAAACCCATCTTAAAATCCCAACCCCATCCTCATGTTGATAGTTGAGTTGATTTAGCATAAAGTGTGGGCCCTTCTCCATTGGTCTGGAACACAGATAGCTGTCTTATGCAGTGGTACCTTGGTTCTCAAACACCTTGGTACTCAAGCAACTTGGAACCCAAACACTGCAAACCCGGAAGTAAGTGTTCCGGTTTGCGAACTTTTTTTGGATGCCAAACGTGCTCCGTTTTGAGTGCTACACTGAGGTCTGTCTGTTTTTGCTATTTATTTTGCGTTTTTGTGGCTTTTTTTGTTTTGTTTTTGTGACTGTGTGGAACCCAGTTCAGATACTGATTGACTGATTGTGTGACTGCAGTATATTGTTTATTGCTTTCATTTTATGGCTCAATGCTCTCATTAGACAGTAAAATTCATGTAAATTTGCTGTTTTAGGGGTTGTTTAAAAGTCTGGAACGGATTAATCCATTTTGCATTACTTTCTATGGGAAAGCGTGCCTTGGTTTGGGAACACTTTGGTTTTGGAACGGACTTCCGGAACTTTATTGAAACTTAACATATATACATAATAACCCAAATTTCCAATGATTACCTCACATAAAATATAATATCTAAATTACAACAGCTACATAATTATACACTTAATTATAAAACCCACCACCCACCCTCTACTTCTCTCCACAGCAATTTGACGACTTTATATTTCTTTCTACCTTTCCCCCTTGCATTCTATAATAAATTATTTTTGTTAAATTCCGATTTTTCCTTTTTTTCTTTATTGGTTTTGTTATTGCTTACATTTTTTATTCTAAGCCTATTAGCATGTCTTTTAGAACAATATTTTGACATATAATCTTCAAAATACTTCCACTCCATTCTTAACTTTTGATTTGATTGATATCTTATAATTGAAGTTAATTTTGCCAATTCTATATACTCATTTAATTTACAAATCCACTCTTCCTTTGTTGGTGTGGCCTGAGATTTCCATTTAGTGGCAATCACTGCCCTGGCAGCTGTTGTTGCATATAAAAAGATTGTTTTCCCCCCATGAGTCTTTTAATAAGCCATTTGCGTATAGAAATGGATCACATGAAAATTGCCATCCCACTTTGGCTTCTGTAATGCATACTTCATTTTGGCGTAGTTGTACTCACTGAGTTGCAGTGGCGTAGCGTGGGGGGTGCAGGGGGGGCCGGCTGCACCGGGCGCAACATCTGGGGGGGCGCGCTCTCACTCGCAGCTCTCTGCCCCTACCTGGCTCACTCACTCTCTCTCACTGCAGTGCTGGCTGTGCGAACCCGATCCGAGCCGCTGGGTCGCTGCCCACTGTGGAGGGGGTGGGTGCCAGGCGTGCGTTGCGGAGAGAGAGCGAGGGACTATCTGGGGGAGGGACAGTGCAGCGGCCGCCCAGCACAGCGCTGAGAACCAGCCCAGACCAGCCCAGGCAGCAGCAAGAAGAAGCTGGCAGCGGCGGCAGGCTAGGGGTTAGGGGGCGCAAATTACTTGTCTTGCCCCAGGTTAGGGGGCACAAATTACTTGCCTTGCCCCGGGTGCTGACAACCCATGCTACGCCCCTGCTGAGTTGTTGCTGCCAGAAGGGTGCAAAAGTAGTGGTTTTTTAGGAACCGTACTCAAGGGTTACGTTACATTACTGGGGTGCCTGTCGACCATCATAATTTTGTGGGAAGGCTTCAAGTGCAACCCAGAAATGTAGGCGTACTCCATTAAAGTAGATTAAAGTCTCCCTCATACATCCCGCCCCCTTTTAAGAAAACAGATATTTTGTGGTTAGGAAAGTGATGACAAAATGCATTAAAATGGATGGGATGAATGGGGACAGTGCTTTCCCCCCTAAAAATAAATAAATAAATGTTTAGGCATATTCTCATTTTGACTAAAGAAAATCACGGGAAAGGAAATGAAGCCGCCATCGGAGGTGGTAACAACAAAATTGACCAATCACCGTGCTGGATTCCAATTCCTACTTCACACATTAAACGCTCGCTTCTGTCTGAGACTCAGGATATACCATGACAGAGAATGAGACCGCCATCGGGCGTAGCAACGGAACTGACGATTCACCGTGCTAGAGAAGAAACTAAAAAAAAAATTTTTTTTTAAAGTTTCTTCTCCCATTAGATTCACAAAATGTTTAGGGGTATGCGTACCCCTGCATCCCTCCAGAAAAAAATCACTGAATAGGGAAATGTGTAAACATACCACAGGCAAATCAGAATGAATGAAGAATAAACAGGTCACCTGGAGGAGTTTTTGTGCCACACCTTACAGCATTGGGATCAGCCCCCACCCCAATCAGAATCAACGGATAACTGCTCTGTAATCCATAACACTGAGAAATAAGGATAGTTTCAGCTTTCTATATTTCAAATATGGATCAATTTGTGTTCTTGGATCTTTGCCTTCCATGGGATGAGAAGAGTTTCCGTTGTGTTTCACGCATCACCGTACTTTTCTGTCTATAAGACGACCCCATGTATCGGACGACCCCTATTTGTGGGGGCTCAAATTTAAGAAAATGGGGGGAGATGGCACAGAGTTGTTGAACTTTTTAAAGGGGGGATTGGTGAAACTCACTCAGCCGCACGCATTGCTAAATCCGCCTCCCGTCTGTCCCATCCAATCAACAACACTCAGCCAATCAACACCACCCATTGATGCAGCAACGAATAGCATGCAGAATAGCTGCTGACAGCCTCGGCAGCAACCAATCAAATGTCCACCCTATGCACTAAGATGACCCCAACTTTTTAACATGATTTTTCCAGAAAAAAACCAGTCTTATACACGGAAAAGTACAGTATGTAGCTGTGAGCTGGGACTGTGTCAGAAGACCTGCACATGTGTAGCAGAGGATTTGAATAATTTCTCTCTCTCAAACTTAATAAATAAATAAAATTCTTCTGTAATGGCACTGGGAGGAGGATATCCATTTAGGCAGACAGAACTCTGGACCCCAAACCATTTCCAAATCCTGCTGTTTTTAGAGTGCTGCACGGCATAAGCAGAACACACACGATGCCATTTGATTTCAATCAGAGTAATGGCTTTTGCCTCTGAATAAGAAAAATAACGGCGATGATATTATTAGCTGTGTACAACTATTTACTAGCTTAACTGAAGCTTAGCTGAAGGAGATCTAACTAAAGGAGTTTTAACGAAAACAGCACATTCATCGAGTAGAAAATAAATAAAGTACTTACGTTGGAACCATCTAGTTATAATATTCCGTTAAATATAATATGTTTTTGATTATAGTGTGTAATAATTAGGACCTACATGAGAGACATGTTTTAATTTTGTTGCTGGGATCTCCACCCCCCCCCCGCATTTTATCTATTTGTATAAATTTAAATTAAACATCTCTTGGATCACAATAATAATTTACTATACATGTTTAATGCTTTTTTTCTTTCTTTCCAAAAATCACAATGCAATGACACCGGTGGCCTAATTGTTTTTAAAAGCTCCTTTCCGTGATAATAAACTAGCAAGGCACACATGGTTGTTAGATCAATAACTGTAATGATGCAAAATGTATCTGTTAAAGAGCTTCATTATGGCTTCTGTGTCTATTGACAGAGCAGACACCAGATCCACTTTATCCTAAATAATTTCCCTCACTGATGGCTGCTTCTCCTACTGTGGGGCATTTTATATGTGTCTTGCTTCTTTAAGCAAGAATTCTTAAAGCGTTCTAAGTTTTCATCCTGTAAACAAACTTGAGCGAATTACGGCCAGGTTCAAGTAATAAAAAATATTATTAGCAACAACATGAAATTATTATCATTCACAGCAACTGGATTTCTTATTGCTTTGCGGATCTATTCAGTCTCTCTAGTTTATAGTTGATGTGTATTGTTTATTCATTTATTATTTTGCAATGTTCTTGGGTGTTCTTCATGTTCACCTCTTTTTGTATGTTATTTGTGTTTTGATTTAAAAAAAAATTTCCCCTCAATTGTATTGTTTTGCTGCTTTGCTGTTTTTCCTCCCTGGGCTCTTTCAGTGGGAAGCTCTTGGCATAGGAAAGTTAATATTTAAATCATTCTTATTTAAAATATTTCTGGCCCATCTTTGCGGATAGTGCGCATCTCAGGTGGCTTACAACAGTAAAAACCCAACTTTTCACCACACTAACTATCCATAGTCCCGGCCAGAAGACATTCATCAAGGATAAGCAATCAGATTTATTTATTTACTGATTTACTATACCATTTTTCAGGCAGATCTCACAAAGTGGTTTACATAAGAATATTACAATAATAAGTGTCCTGAAGGAGTGTCTCCACCCCCATCATCTAGCCCGGACACTGAGGTCCAGCTCTGAAGACCTTCTGGTGGTTTTCTCACTGCAAGAGGTTACAGGGAACCAGGCAGAGGGCCTTCTCAGTAGTGGCACCCTCCCTGTGGAACACCCTCCCACCAGATGTCAAGGATATAAACAACTATCTGACTTTTAGAAGACATCCAAAGGCAGCCCTCTTTAGGGAAGTTTTAAATGTTTGATGTCTTATTGTGCTTTTACTTCTGTTAGGAGCCACGCAGAGTGGCTGGGGAAACCTAGCCAGATGGGCGGGGTAATAATAATAATAATAATAATAATAATAATAATAATAATAATAGAAAGAAAAAATGACAATAAGATGGATAAGATAACTTGTTTGTTCTTAAAAAAGCTGTTATTCTTTCGATTCTCCTCCCCTCGGGGAAAATTGTGGCAGTTGAAGGGAAGGAGAAGCTACAACCAGAGCGGTCAGATCTTCCTCCATCCTATCAACACCTCATGGTAGAACAGCTTGGCAGTTTACAAAATATAATAACAGCAATATTTAAGCTATATTTTTCTGGCATTTCTGGTACCCAAATGTTTTCCATTAAATTCCATTTCCAGTGCAGCTGTACACCATACCTGCCAAGTGCCCCCGGAAATCCTGGGTGGTTTTTATTTTTCGCATGAGATTGTGGCAGCCATTTTGGCTGCTGCGCTCTTGCCCTGGAAAAAAGACTTTTTTTCTGGGCAAGAGTGAGTAGAAGAAGAAGCTGTATCGGTGAGTAGAAGAAGAAGAGTTTGGATTTGATATCCTGCTTTATCACTACCCGAAGGAGTCTCAAAGCGGCTAACAATCTCCTTTCCCTTCCTCCTCCACAACAAACACTCTGTGAGGTGAGTGGGCCTGAGCAGCTGTATGTGGAGGATTGGAGACGCGAACCCGTTTCCCCAGATTACGAATCTACCGCTCTTAACCACTACACCACACTGGAGCAGGTCATGCGACTTCCCTGGGAGTGTGCCCAGGAAGACACGTGTCCCGGTTTGGGGTCTCCAAAAGTTGGACAATGTGCTATACCTGCCTACTCAGAAGATACCATACAATGGTATCTTGGTTCTCGAACTTAATCCATTCCGGGAGTCCGTTCGACTCCCAAAAGGATCGGAAAACCAAGGGGCAGCTTCCGATTGGCTGCAGGTTTTGCGGCGTTCGGGAGCCGATTTTTTCGGGAGCCAACCTGTTCGAGTACCAAGGTAGCACTGTACTTCCAAGTAAGTGGACATAGCAGGGATTGGGACCTCCAGTCCAGGGGTCTGTAACATGCAGAGGGCCACTGAATTGGGCACGGTGACACAACAAAGGTACTGGGGCCAGTAAGTAAGTAAGTAAACCTTTATTGCATTAGCATACAGCCATAGCAAAATAAGACAATACAAAAATGCTAGAGACAAGCAACCAAGCAAAATTCAAGGCGATATTGCTGGCATAATGACATTACCCATTAAATTACCCTAAGACAATAATGCAAAGATTTAGTTGCCAGCGCCAAAAATCTAATATGCGGATATATATAAAGCATAAAATGGCCCCAAAATAAGCTTGCCACATTGAGTTAAAAAAAAAAAGTAATAAAAAGAATTAAAACAGGTCCAGGTCTAGGACACACTACCCTGTCAGAGTAGCCCTGAGTTTCAGAGCCTGCACTATGAAGATTGCCACCCCACATGAAATTTGGGGATTTGTGTCCACAAGAAGCGATTTCAAACAGTCTTCCTTAGACGTAATGGTGGACGGGATCAAGAAGAGGAGCTTAGATCTTATTGGCTCATAAATAGGGCAGTAGAAAAGAAATGTATGAAGTCCTCTACTTCATTCATTGTGCATGGACATAGATGCTGAGTAATAGGGGTCTTAGAGTAAATCCCCTGGAGGAAGGCTGTGGGTATAGAATGGAAACGGGCCATAGTAAACGCTCTTCTCAAATTGGACTCCGTCAGTTCTATCAAGTAGTTGGCAAGTGATCTTACCACTTTCACTTTAGGGAGCCACATGGAGAGGCGGGCTGTGGTGGACTGTGCCCGGTCCATGGCCTCGTCTCTTGTAAGAATCGAGGCCCGGATTTTATGTTGGTCCCAAGATGACAGCGTGTTGAGATCTGGGAAGGAGTAGCGTGCAGTAATAGTCTCCATGGCCTTGGACCATTTGTTGCTATGAGAACAAGTTAAAAAGGCTTGCCTGGCTAGTAGGGAACCTGGGGCATTGATTAGTTTACAATAAAAACCAATAATTCTAATGTGGGCTCTCGCAAGAATGGAGGGGAGGCTACTGGGGCCAGTGGGTTCGTGCCACCTATACCTGTGGAGATTTCTTCTGCTACAGGACCCCTGTCCTCTTTTTTATCTGAGCACCCTACCGTGAGGGTGATCCTGCCCTCAGAGGAAGAGTAGCATTTAAATAGAAATAGCATGGTTACCCTTCTAACGATGAAATTCTTTGTTCTTCTGATGTGGTGACAACTCTCATCAATTAGTAAAATGCAAAATATATACATGCAAGAGTTATTAGTGTGTTTTAAAACTGGTTGGTGATTATTAGTGTTCAGTGAGTAATGAACTTCTATGTCTTGCTTCTGAAAAAAGGAAGCCTTTCATGGTTTCTGTTCATCCCATATGGCGCTCTGATGAGCTTACACTCCTTCTTAAGTACTTGGGTATAGCAAAACAAGAACAAAGCTGAAACAAAGTGAGTCATATGTGTTTGTCTTTACTTTCACTGCATGAGATAATGTGGAGGTGTTAATTACAAGACTTCACTGAGTCTTGACTAATAACAGTGTGCAAACAAATGGATGTCAGCCTCAGCTTCAGAAAAGCTTCTACTAATAAGGTAAAACTAGCAATTAGAGCTGACAATGAAGTAATACTTTGCCTTGAATATTCATGTGTGAAGTTCTCCTTTTGATTTGCCTCTGCCTGTCCAGATGGAAACTAAGAATAGGAACCCACACTAGTTCCCTTAAAATGATTTAAACATCACTCGCTGCACTAGCACATTGGATTAATTCCCTCTTTGTACTAATGCGCTGACCCCTGGCATCAAAGCAGACGTACCATGTTCGCGAAGATTTCCCCAATCCGTGACCCTGCAGTAAGAGAAACAAATTGAATTCCTAGAAGAAAGACAACAGTGACCGGATAAAATCACTAACTGTGTGTATGAAATGCAATTTGTTGTATTTACATTGTAGACTCGCAGCTGCTTGGGATGCAATGGGGAGGTGCAAATATGATTATTCGACATCCGCCCGTTTCCATTCCTACCAAATCAGTTCTGATATGCTTCTTGACGTTCACAAGTTATCTTCCAATGTTGGATGAATACACACAGAAACTGCCTACTCATCAAATCTATTCCAGGTTCCTGAATTAAGAATTAAGAACAAACCCAACGATCAGACTGATTATCAGTTAAGGGTTGTAATTTCATAATCAAGCTCATTTCTCAATTTCCATCCTTTTTTATTTTTTTAAAAAACCCTTTAATACCATTTTCTTTCACTATATTCTAATATTCCTTCAAGCTGACTGCTGATAATAGCTTCAGATAGTGCTTTATAAGTTATGAATAGATTGATGATACATAGCTTGCAATCCTATACCCACAGACCAAGGATAAGCCTCATTGTACTCAATGGGAACCATGCCCCAACTTCCTTTCCTAATGGTAGAAATTCAAGTACATCTAATGCATCTGCTTTATCTATGCATTGCCAGGTGCTTCCTCCATCATGCACACCTGTATCTGTTGTACCTGTGCAGTCAGAAGTGGAGGAGATATATGTTTACATTGCTCTAAGCAGGAATCTCAAATCATGTTCTCGTACCTTCTGCATCAACTGATTAGAAGGGGGAGCACAGCACTTCTACTGAATTCTACTCAAAAGTAAGTCCATTTGAGTTCCATTGGGTTTACTCCACAGATAAGTAAGAAGAAACAGCTTATAGCACATAACTTAGTCAGGTTGAAACAATTCCCAAAGTTCCCTGGGAACTGGCATTGATTGTTAAACCACCCTGGGATTTGAAGTCCTATGAGGGGTGTCTCCTACACCCTTAAGGAACTAGTTTCCAGGGTTTATGGGGAGAAGCCATGAGTCTTTCAAGTCAGCTTATGCTGTTTTAAATGTATAGTACACACAGGGCCTGAGATTTGTTGAAAAGTGCCCGATTTACCTTAATGAACCAACCTCCATGGGAGCTGGCACACTAGATCACACTCAGGTTGTATTCAGACATGGGGACTATTGTGTTTGCTTCTGGGATGCGGGTGGCACTGTGGTCTAAACCACCAAGCCTCTTGGACTTGCTGATTGGAAGGAATCCCCGTGACGGGGTGAGCTCCCGTTGCTCTGTCCCAGCTCCTGCCAACCTAGCAGTTCGAAAGCACGCCAGTGCAAGTAGATAAATAGGTACCACTGTGGCAGGAAGGTAAACGGCATTTCCATGCACTCTGGTTTCTATCACGGTGTCCCGTTGCACCAGAAGCGGTTTAGTCATGCCGGCCACATGACCCGGAAAGCTGTCTGTGGACAAACAGACCTAAAGCAAGATGAGTGCCACAACCCCATAGTCACCTTTGACTGGACTCAACTGTCCAGGGGTCCTTTACCTTTTGTGTCCACTTTCCTGATTATAATGCGAGTGCTTCTATCCCAGGTTCTAACGTTCCCTCTACACTGCGTTACCTGCTGCACTGCGGCTATATGATGAATATACCATCATGTCACACTCAACTTCAAATGGTGGGAATGAACTTTATGCTGGGATGCGACTCCAATCCTTGCCATCTATTCCAGTGTAACACATACCCCTCACACAATTTTCTGGTTTCATAGGGTTGCAAACTCCCCCACCCAAGCAAATAACACAGAAATGAGCACTAAGCTTTGACTAACATTGTGCTTGTTTTCCAGAGGTGGTTTTTTATGTCATGTGAAAGATCATATAAAATGTGGAAATTATTGAGTAAGGAAACATTGGGGAAATGGGAAAAAGTGCTGCCTGGGTGCAGCCTAATCCAGTGCTCTGTGCAAACAAGCTCTCTATATGATACGTTTTCTTTTCTTTTATTATTTTTATATAGTGCTTTTCAGTATGCAACCGCTCAGAGCAGTTTATAAAATTGCAAAATGTGATGGTCTCAGTTCAGATTGATACAATGCAACAGAACAACAGTCCATTTAGAAAACCACCTAACCTTGTCTGCCTAAATATCCTAACGAGCCTGGTACTGGTAAATTTAATACTTGTTGGTTGTCACAGAACTCAGCGGCTCTGCAGAACGTGGTAGCTAAAAACCAAACTTCAAACACACCAATCCAGCAGTCAAATTTTTAAGTGGATGCATATAAATAAATATATCTATATATAAAAGAAACAGCCCTTCCGTTAATTATATCTTGCAGCAGGTGAATGCTGTCGAGATAATGCATTACTACACTATTTGGAAAAACTACAGTTCTAATTAGATGAGCAAATAAATGTTCAGTTCAATTTATTAATATAGCTGTAGGCCTTGTTGCAATTTATCTCTCATTTCTGAGACCAATCCATCTCGGGCTGGAAATCATTGTGGTGAAGTAACAGGCTTTAATAATGGATACGGGCAGTGAATTATTCATGGGGAGGGGAGCAGGCCTTGATGCTTTCCACTCACTCCTTTAATTAACTGTGAGATGCTGAGGAGTCCTAGAGTGAGCCTAAGCTTTCCTGGCTTAGCTTCCCTGGAAATGTGAATCTCTTGCAGCCACAAAGAGCTTTCTGTTTGTCAACAGCTTAATCACCCCCAGCACAATCTTCACGCAGAAGTTACTCAGCAGCTGTTCTTTCATTTACCCCAAATTTATTTGCTGCTTGCAGCAAGCGTCTCTGAGAAAAAGAAAATGTTTTGGAATGGTAATTAAATTCTGTGCTAAAGTAGTCCCGCTCATTATATAAAGGAAGAAAACGTAGCCATACATTGCTTTGAAATTTTGGTCTGGATCAGATGTAATGGGAAACCATGGTTTTCTGCTATGTTTCTGAGAGCCATGGTGGGCCTTGCGTGAACCACCTCCCCTTTCCCTTTGTTTCTCAGTGGAAGATATCAGCACCTTCTGCTTCCAGTTCGTGTACTACTACTACTACTACTACTACTACTTTGGCAATCACTCATAGCCAAGTAAGATTGTCTTCCATGAATATGGTTTTAATGGTGTGTCCGCAAGTGACTGTGGAGGCCAATTCTGGATCCACACATCCTTCCAGTTCGTGTACTACTAACCATAGTTTCCTGTAGCATCCAAACTTGGGTAGCTTTGGGGTTTATAAACTGGTTTCAGAACAAGCCAATGTGATCCTGGCTTATTCTTCTGGCTTGTGTCATCTCGGACCATTGGCCATGGTGGCTGGGAGGACTGATGGAACATCTACCAGGTTAGAAAAGGCTGGTCTACAGTTAAACAACAACAACAACCACCTGGCATAACAACAGCCATAGCATTCACTGGACACATAAGGATATAATTAAAGGCTTCCTATAGCATTGCCTTCGGTGATGAACCAATCCTCTATGTCAGGCTTCCTTAACCTCGGCCCTCCAGATAATAATAATAATAATAATAATAATAATAATAATAATAATAATAAGAAGAAGAAGAAGAAGAAGAAGAAGAAGAAGAAGAAGAAGAAGAATTTATTATTATACCCCGCCTATCCCTATCTGGCTGGGTTTCCCCAGCCAGTCTGGGTGGCTTCCAACAAAACACTAAAATACAATAACCTATTAAACATTAAAAGCTTCCCTAAACAGGGCTGCTTTCAGATGTCGTCTAAAATTTTGGTAGTTATTTTTCTCTTTGACATCTGTTTTGAGACTACAATTCCCATCATCCCTGACCACCGGTCCTGCTAGCTAGGGATCATGGGAGTTGTAGGCCAAAAACATCTGGAGGGCCGAGGTTGAGGAAGCCTGCTCTATGTAATATGGGTACTATATAACCTTCCTTACAAGAGCTATTTGACATGGACTTGTCAAATTTTCCAGTCATTTCAGAAGTTACGCCAGATTACATTTCTGAAAAAAGAAAGAACATATTTGCAGTTGTTTTGTAAGTTCGCAAAACATTTTAATTTCGTTCTTCCTTTAAAAACCGTTAAAGGAACTTCTATTTCAAGTTGTTATTTTGTAGCTGCTTAAAGTTAACGAGTTACCAAAATATTTCCAAGCCTGCACTTGATGCAAGGTCAAATAAAATCCTAAAACTTTCCAAATGGGAGTCTTTTCCAATTTGTGGTGGTCCAGCGCCACACCTAACTATTTCTTATAAGGATTCTCTCCCCAGCACTAAAGTGAGCCTGGATTGTTCAGATGGATTTCTTTACACTCCTTCCCCCGCTGCCCTGCAAACATTTTGTTGCAAATACAGGTTTAATGCTTCCTTTCCTTTCCTTTCTCTACCCCTCTCTTTTCCTTTTGAGTCATGTCTATATTAACTTGTGAGCTTGCAGGCACAGGACTGTCTTATTTCTTAATAAGTGTACAGTGTTTGAGAAACTTTAGGCACTTCATAAATATTATTGCTATGTGAGCATGTAATACTTGCATGCAGTATAACATAAATGCATATATAATAACGTGAGACAAATGCATTTCTTTCCTCCCTGGTATAAGCAATGGTTTGCTGCAAGCACATAAGCAACTTGTGTAGGTGATTTATCATCCTTATCTAGCAAATCTACACAGCTATTACCTGTTACTAACAGAGCATCAGAAATGTAGCACACATGAACGTTTATGGAGTCATATTTTGCACTGTGATGACAAGAGCCTTCCTCTTTCAGCTTTATTGTTTGGGGAGCAATAAAGACTGTGGGAGAAGTCTTAGTTGACCACTTCTTTGTAGAAAATTGAATCACTATTTCTATAAATCATAAAATGATGTAAAAGGGCTGTGAAGTAAACAATGATGTATATTAATTAGTAGCTCGACCTGAGTCAATACAAATCAAAGTGGCTTTATGAAAGTATTGATGTTCTTGGTTTTTGTTTTTTTTAAAAAAAGCTCTTACTAAGGTTGGATTTATTTATGAATTTACCCCTGAGGGGATTGTTCATCGAAATGAATTTATTCGCTTCGAAACCAAAATCATGGCAGCCAGCAGGCATATATATATATATATATATATATATATATATATATATATATATAATAACTGAGCTAGGGCGATATTTATATGAACTGTGGGTCATGTCTATTTTTGACCTAACAGGAAGAAATACAGAAGCACTTGATTAAATATATAGCATGTATTATAAACCAGCATCCTTATTATGCTTCATTTTAAGTGAACGTTGACAGATCCCATACAACGCTGCACAGCAGAACTAGAGCACCCCCAAATGACTCTCTTAGCACATCATGGCAAACCATAGCTAATGGTTTCCTGTGAACGCAGCAATCTAGACCCCTTTGTCCCTCCCTGCTAGCTCACTGGAGAAACATACTGCCACCCCTGGCTTAGGGTATTAAATATCACATGCCTGTTTGATATGGATGATAAGACCTGTTAGGTATTGGAACGACAACCACAGGAGATGGAGCATGATCATGTGATTTGGGCAGGGCACAAAGAGAAAGTCTTGATTTATAAGCAGAGCTACTCGAACAGGGTTCTGTACCCTCCAACATATATCCGATGAAAATAGGGACATCCTATTTCTTCTTCTTCTTCTTCGTCTTCTTCTTCTTCTTCTTCTTCGTCTTCGTCTTCGTCTTCGTCTTTATACCCCGGCCACCTGATTGGGTTGCCCCAGTCACTCTGGGCAGCTTCCAACTTATATAAAAACATGATAAAATATTTGTGTGTCGAGGTCCCCAGGGCCACCCCAAATAACTCACACAGCACACCAAAATTTTAGTTTAAGGTTTTGGCATAATTTTGGCCACAACTTTATTAAAATACAAACATGTGAGTGGTTGCTTAGGCCAGTGTTTCCCAACCGGTGTTCCGCGGCACACTAGTGTGCCGCGAGAGATTGCCTGGTGTGCCGTGGGAGGGAGGCGGGCGAGTCGGGCGGCGAGAGGCGGGGCGGCGGCGGCGAGGATTCGCGTCGAGCCGGGGGCGGCTCCGCGGTGGTGGTGCCGAGGTTTCTCTCTCCATTCTCCCCTCACACACACACACAGGAAATAACACAGGATCAGCTGACAGGACCCGGCCAATGGGGCGGCGGCGGGGCAGCGCGCGCAAAAGGGGGGAGCGCGAGACAGCGGACGAGGAGGAGGCCGGCATGTCCGGGCAGCAGCAGCAGCAACAGCAGCAGCAACTCCCGGCGACGGCTCCTCAAGCCCCGGGCAACCCTACTCCCTCACCGGCCTCGGCCGCCCTCCTGCTCCACCCGCCGCCGCCTCCCCCGCCGCTGCCGGCCACCTCGGCCCCGCCGCCGCCCCCTCCTCCGCCCGCTATCGCCGCCACCACCACAACAGCCGCCGCCGCCTCAGCTGGGCCCATGCCTGCCGGGAGCGGCGGCGGCGGCAGCAGCAGCAGCAGCAGCGTCCCGGGTTAGCGGAGTCTGTAACCTGAAGCGTATGTAACCCGAGGTACCACTGTACTTCCAAGTCAGCGTGCAAGGGATTGCAGGACCGGCGGACTTGGCGGTGGGGGTGGTTGCTGGAGCCTTGTCTGTCCTTTCAGCCCCGCACCCACCGCAGACCCCTTCCTATGCCACTGGTAGCTAGGTGAGGCGGGGGGCACTGGGCGCCACACCTCGGCGCCTGCAGCGTGCCTGAGCCATGCGTCTGCGGGCGAACTGCCCGCAAGCTCCGCTCTGGCCTCTGCCCACCGCCTCAGCCTCCCTACAGCTGAGGGGGAGGCTGCAGCGAGGCTCCACGCAGCGCGCCCTGCCATGGCTCGCCCCCATGGCACTTGCCCCTGGTTGCAGGACGCGCGCGCCGCCCCGGGCCCCTGAGCGGCTAGCTGCGCCGCTGCGCTGAGCGCAAGGAATACGTCCTCTCCGAGTTCGGTGTCCTCTTCGTGGGCAGCGCGAACCGCATCTCCAGCTTCGGGTGGAACTTTGGCCAGGTAGGGGGAAGCCTTTGGGCGGGGGGGGGGGGGGCTGGAGACCGGGGTGGGGAGGGGTTAGGAGAGACGCTACCGGCGCTGTCCAGAAATGCCCAGAGCAACTGGAGCTCAGCTACGAGCACACATGCGCCCTCCAAATCCCATTTCCCACCCCTTTCTCAAAAGAAGAGAGAAAAAATGGGTCCTGGGTGTGAAACCAAAGGACCTTTCCAGCTCCTCCTCAATTCCAGGTGTGGATGGCAATGCCTCGTGTCTCCTCCCCCGCGACCAGAGCACACTTCCTAGGCTGGTTGGACGGTCCCTGGGGGTCTTCGGGTTGCCATATTTTGAAGAGCAAAAAACAGGACACATTTGTCGACTTCTGTTTTTAGCTATGGATCAGTGGCCTAGCGTGGGGGGTGCAGGGGGGGCCGGCCACACCGGGCGCAACATCTGGGGGTTAGTGTTAGGGGGTGCAAATCCACGGGTTAGGGGGCGCAAATTACTTGCATTGCCCCGGGTGCTGACAACCCACGCTACGCCACTGCGGCCCTGAACGAGCAGGAGAAGGAGCTCAAGTGACGCTGCGCGCTGACGTCACGGGGCTGTAATGGTGGTGTGCCTCGAGATTTTTTTCATCAAACAAGTGTGCCTTTGACCAAAAAAGGTTGGGAAACACTGGCTTAGGCATTGGTTGCGACTTGCTGCCCCCACCGTGGGGGACAGTCTGACATTCCGCACGCCTGCGAAAGTCAGAAAAGGGGAATATACTTGGGGGTAGCGACGGAGCAGGGAACCTGCCCTCAGCCCTCCCCAAATGCAGTCAGGAGTTCTTGCAGTGGCCCGAGCCCCCTTGACAGGGTGGACAAGCAATAGTTAGCCCCCAATTCCTTTAACGGAATCCCTTGCAGCAGCAGCATTAGAGGGGCAGGCACAGCCAATCCATGCCCCTCAACCAACCAAACCATAAACCAATGCCTAACCGCAACCTTACAAGTTGTGACCATTTGCTACGCAGTAGGCAAAAACCAAATGGCCCCAGCCAATCAGCCAGCCAATCCTACTGGGCCCCTGCCCCAAAGCAGACGATCCAATGACAGGCATAGCAAGGTCAATGCGAACAACCCTAATTATAGGGGGGGAGGGCAATCCGATGCACGGGGCGAAGAGGAAGCTCAATGCCTCGTGCAGGGAGTTTTAGCATTTCTGGCTGTCAATCAACAAATGGCAACATTAACTTCTTCCCAACAACAAGGGAAGCCCAATCGTATCAGTGGCCAACGATCAATTAGCCCGCCCCACAACTTTGGAGTGTCCTGGCGGCCCCAACCGCAACACGCGCTCTCCATGAAGGAGAACACGCTTAAACACTTTAAAAAAACTTCCCTATACAGGGCTGCCTTCAGATGCCTTCTAAAGGTTCTACGGTTACTTATCTCCTTGGCTTGGGGATCACATACCGGTAATTCCATACCCTCTGACATTTCTCAGATAAAAGTAGAGACATCCTACCATGCCCTCCAACATTTCTCCAGTGAAAATAGGAACATCCTAAGGAAAAGTGGGACATTCCAGGACCAAATCAGAAACCGGGGTGGCTTCTGTAAATCCAGGACTGTCTCTGGAAAATAGAGACACTTGGAGGATCTGACACTGCTGTCTGTGGTAAAGGTAAAGGATCCCTGGATGGTTAAGTCCACTCAAATTTGACTGTGGGGTGCAGTGCTCACTTCACTTTTAGGCCGAGGCAACTGGCGTTTGTCTCCAGACAGCTTTTCTGGGTCATGTGGCCAACAGGACTAAACTGCTTCTGGCGCAACGGGACACCGCGACGAAAACCAGAGTGCACAGAAACGCCATTTACTTTCCTGCCACAGTGGTACCTCTTTATCTACTTGCACTGATGTGCTTTCGAACTGCTAGGTTGGCAGGAGCTGGGCAACGTGAGCTCAACTATCTACCCTCCATGGAGACAAGCAAGAAGCATGATCACTGTTCAATGACACATTTCAGCCAGAGAAAAGAAACTCAAGGAAGAAGAAAGCAAGGAGATGAGGATTGAGGCAGGGGAGGGAGTGTCGCCTGGTGGGATGGGGTGGGGGCCCTGAAAATGAGAAGTGCTATATTTGGGCTCAGGGTTCCCCATCTCTGCATCTGATCCTTTAAAACAGACATTTTCAAAGATCCTGTCTCCTTTCCCTGTTTCTTCAAAGAGTGCCATAGGCAAACACTAGGCCAGCACATCTCCTAGCCCCAGAGAGAGCAGGAACATTGCAGCCGAAAAAGAAGGGAGGAGAAAGGGAGAAATTAATACTGATCAGGCAGTGTAGTGTGTTAATGAAACATTTACACAAGCAGTTTATGTGGTAGTAATAAAAAGGCATCATTCATCCCACTCTTTCATTACTTAGCACAATCCTTAAGAGGATTACCTTTTTTAAAAAAAGGAAAAAGCCCAGAGAGAATGAGAGAAAGAGGGAAGAATGTACTTATCAGTTGAGTCTCAGGATTGGTAATGCTGAGTTCTTAATAGATTGCTCTTGGATTTAGGATTACTGCCTTGCATGTTCTTTCAGGCATCGCTATAGAATAGAATCCTTCCCCCTCCCCTTCCCTCTTCCATATGAAGAGCTCTATTGACTTTGTGATGAAATGACCTAAACTGTCCAGTTTATGCATATACTAATCCCATCTGCTGAAGCCCGGCCTCTGTCTTTTCAAATGTAAAGAGTTTTATTTATTTATTTGGGAGGGAGGGAGGGAGGGAGAGATTTGATGGGAGGCTGCACTGAGACATGAGCTAATTCCTCAGCTAATATGATTAAAAGCCGCTGAAAGCAGGAGTTGGGGGCCTAACGGCAGCTCGCTGCATTTTTGAAATTTGGCAGTCTTCCATCTCACTGGGCCCCCGGTTCAAGGCTAGAAAAGGATGGTGTGGTTGTCTTTCAGTCTTTCAGTCTCTTTTCTCATATCTTATCAGTTTGTGCACCAGTACAGTGGTACCTCGGGTTACATACGCTTCAGGTTACAGATGCTTCAGATTACAGACTCCGCTAACCCAGAAATAGTACCTCGGGTTAAGAACTTTACCTAAGAATGAGAACAGAAATTGTGCTCTGTCAGCGTGGCAGCAGCAGGAGGCCCCATTAGCTAAAGTGGTGCTTCAGGTTAAGAACAGTTTCAGGACCACCGGAATGAATTAAGTACTTAACCCGAGGTACCACTGTATTACAATTATTCGTTACTCCCATCCCCAAATCAATCCTGTGTTTGGACATCATTCAGGTATCTAAAATGTCATCCCAAACATAAAGAGAGTCCCATGGAGAAGGAGTCCCCTTTCCTGAGAAAGAAAGAAAAAAGTATTTTCTCCATTCAGCCTTGCATCTTCTGCACTGTGCATGCAGACCAAGCTTCCTCGACTTCTCAGAAGAGAACACAAAAGCTCTCTTTGCACATCTGGGAATATGGCTCACGGTCATAATTATGAATTGATTCTCTCAGCATGGACCCACTGGGTAATAGCTACACTATTTTATATAGACATTTTAATAACAGTATCATAAAGTACTATCTGAGCACAATAAAAAAAGGAACAATTAATGAACCCATTTTTTAAGAAACGCTGGTTCCAACCATGGTGTTGTGTTGTTGTTTTTTACAAGACACTTTGCATTTTGAATGCCTTCGTAGAAAAAGACACACTTTACTGTTCATCCGCTTTACACTTTTTGCTGAGAGCTTTGGTAAGTCTTCTGAAACAAGCCTGGAGCAAATTCCCCATAAATAACCTCTTTTTATTTTATTTTAAAAAGTATTTTCAGTTCTTTTCTTTGTCGGAAGAGGAACAAAAGATTCTTGCCTCAAGGAGAAAGCAGAGAGAAGAGCACTGAAGTGTATCTAGCTTTCATTTGTTTTCTGCTTTATTATGATACGGGAGATCTTTACTTAGGTTTTTCTCAGGCAGAATCCTGAATGAGCAAGGTTTTTAACCCTGCACATGATAAGACTGCAGTGCAGCAGCTTTCCCCAGCATCCCT
The DNA here is from genome assembly GCF_964188305.1 of Podarcis bocagei. Lineage (NCBI taxonomy): Eukaryota > Metazoa > Chordata > Lepidosauria > Squamata > Lacertidae > Podarcis > Podarcis bocagei. The sequence goes on along the minus strand of NC_138136.1, from coordinate 16,460,106 downwards.
TTTGTTCTGTCATAAACCTTGGCCAGAAAGTGTCTCTCTACCAACCAACACCCAAAGCAGCCCTTGTTGTCCACCTGAAATCTTTCTGTTCTCCTCAGATGGGAACATGTTTTGGTTTGCTGTGGCAATATTTTTTTGCTTTCCTGTTGGGACAAACATTCAGGACAACACAGTTCCTATTTAAAAAGTTTATTGAGTGCTATAGCATAGTCTTAGCACACGATGCACAGTTAATATATCCAATGCATTTCCGTGGGATGCCTTTGAGAACTTAGAGCAGGCTTCCTCAAACTCAGCCCTCCAGATGTTTTGAGACTACAATTCCCATCATTCCTGACCACTGGTCCTGCTAGCTAGGGATCATGAGAGTTGTAGGCCAAAAACATCTGGAGGGCCAAGCTTAAGGAAGACTGACTTAGAGAAACATTTTCCATTTAGTCTTTTGAGCTGGTATCCTGGTTCTGTTGGGTAAAGGATTTTTGCTTGTGCAATGGAACTTTCTTCCTTCTCCTCGCTCTGTGCATGCATCATGCCCTCTCTGGATCTCCTCTGGAGGTGTGGAGGAATCCCCTGAACAGATTTAGGAGAAGCATGGTGGGAGCAGAGGAGGGGAAGTCCCACTGTTCAAGGGTAAATCCTTGCACTAATGGAAAAAGAGCCTTCTTGCTATAATAAGGGATCCCAAGGGTCATTTAATCTAACTCCCTGCAATGGAGGAATCTCAAGTATCCATAACAGATGGCCATTCAACCTCTGCTTAAAGAAAGGAGAGTCCAAGGAAGGAGAGTCCATCACCTCCCGAGGGAGTCTGTTCCACTGTCGGACAGCTTTTATTGTCAGAAAGTTCTTCCTCATATTTAGTCAGAATCTCCCTTCTTGTAACTCGAAGCCATTGTTTCGGGACCCAACCTCTGGAGCAGGAGAAAACAGCCTTGCTCCATATTCCATGTGGAAGCTCTCTAGATATTTGAAGATGGTGATCATGTCTTCTCTCAGTCTCCTCTTTTCCGGTCTAAACATACCCAGCTCCCTCAACCGTTCCTCATAAGGTTTGGTTTCCAGACCCTTTTGACCCTCCATATGAAGAGTGCTGAGGGATGTGGGTGGCGCTGTGGGTTAAACCACAGAGCCTAGGACTTGCCGATCAGAAGGTTGGCGGTTCGAATCCCCGCGACAGGATGAGCTCCCATTGCTCGGTCCCTGCTCCTGCCAACCTAGCAATTCGAAAGCACCTCAAAGTGCAAGTAAATAAATAGGTACCGCTCCGGCGGGAAGGTAAACGGCGTTTCCATGCACTGCTCTGGTTCGCCAGAAGCTGCTTAGTCATGCTGGCCACATGACCCGGAAGCTGTACACCAGTTCCCTCGGCCAATAAAGCGAGATAAGCGCTGCAACCCCAGAGTTGGCCATGACTGGACCTAATGGTCAGGGGTCCCTTTACCTTTACCTATGAAGAGTGCTATTGACTTTGTGATGAAATTACCCAAACCAGGTTGTGCAAATCCTATTTCAACGTGTTTCATTTCTTTTTCAAATGCAAAGGGTTTTTTTGGGGGTGGGAGAGATTTGGCGGCAGACCTAAGTAATGCTCCTTGGCCTGTACACTACAAACTTCAGAGGGAACAAAATGTTCTGGATAAACAATAGGTGCCTGGGACAACATGCCATTTGAAGGGGAGTTGTCTCCTCACAACTTCCAAATCTCTTGTCTAGAATTGCTTCTGACTAGAATTTTATATGCTGAAATATAGAAATTTCAGGTGGCAGTGATAATATATGAATGGATGGATTTAAAAAGTGAGAGAAGTAATACAGAATGATGTACATTTGCAATTGTAATATCTAAATCCCCAAGCATGGATGCCAGGAGATGTGCTACAGTCTGGCACACTCAGAAGTGCTGTGATGCCTTGTGAGGGCAGAATTTTATTGGGAATAAAATTCTTAACGGAAAAAGCAGCAGCAGAGAACAAGTTGCTCCATGTGACATTTCATTTCTTAGCAGCTTGAGAGATTAACGCTCTCGCCTGCATTTAATGCATTACAATTCCCAGCTATACAGAAATGAAAACTCATTCTTTATTGCATAAATGTTATACAGAGAAAATGAGAATTTGCATTGAGGCCTTCCCTTCCTGCAAAAATCAGACTTTCCTGTTAACTTGAAGGAGAAAGCGAGATTGGCACATTTCCCTGCCAAATCGAAACAGCTTAGTGCAGTACTGTATTTCGAAAGTGGAAAATAAGAGGCTACAGTTGTGGAAATATGTGTGATTACTTGGATATGAATAGTCTGAATTTCATTAAAAAACACCCATCTCGGCAGATATGCCTCTTTTGTCCCAAATCACCAAGGAAACAACCAGCTTGTTATCAATGCATCCACCCACTGAATTGCGGAAGCCTTCAAATAATATTGATAGATGCCTTCAATGGTACCTAGCTGAATACTGAAATGAAGGATATCACCACATCAAGGAGGTTTTTCTCTCTCTCTTTTTAAAAAAGCTACCAATACTTGTTCATTTACAGTCAGTGACATGTGACTCTGCCTCAAACAGATGCCATTTTCTCTTGAGGAACAGTGGTGTATTCGAGGGAGGAAAGTACTTCAACTGTGTCTGCCTGGCAAAGAGACAACTATGTCATGTCGGTGGAATAAGTGACAGCCGTGCTTGGCAGAGTCAACTGTTGTACAGATGAGACAACTATTGATTAATTTGCAACTGGACCCAGCCACCTAGGCTGAAACGTATTTGCTCAGAGATGCAGAGTCGAGATGATGAAGTGGCCTTGTCCTTTTCAATGCCAGCGGATTCCTTTGGGGCGCGATGCTGTCTTCCCATATCTCTTGGCCCATAAAGTCATCTGTTTTCTAAAGCTTTGGGGAGCGCTTTTGGTTCTGCGCTCCACAAAAGTAAAACGGGCTAAAAGAAGATTCCATGGCAGTAGAGGAGGAAAGAAAACTCTGTCATGCAGGATCGGTTCAGCCTTGAGGATAAAGTGTTTGTTAGTTTTTTCCTACCTGTGTGTTCATACCAGGCAACAGGTGGACTCAATCATGTTTTGCTTGCGAAAGCTGCAGCATGGCGCCTTCTAGATCTTGTAGGGCTATAGTTTCCATCATCCCTAACCATTGGTCATGCTGCCTGTGGAGGATGGGACCTGTATGGGATCTGGAGGTCCTAATGTAGGAGCTGCCTTGCTCAAATTTCAGATATTTTAACAGCACCACCCTATGCAGATACCCAGATCTGCAAATGGTCAAAGGCCTGGAAACGATGCCTTATGAGGAACGGCTAAGGGAGCTGGGCATGTTTAGCCTGGAGAAGAGGAGGTTAAGGGGTGATATGATAGCCATGTTCAAATATATAAAAGGATGTCACATAGAGGAGGGAGAAAGGTTGTTTTCTGCTGCTCCAGAGAAGCGGACACGGAGCAATGGATCCAAACTACAAGAAAGAAGATTCCACCTAAACATTAGGAAGAACTTCCTGACAGTAAGAGCTGTTCGACAGTGGAATTTGCTGCCAAGGAGTGTGGTGGAGTCTCCTTCTTTGGAGTCTCCTTCTTTGGAGGTCTTTAAGCAGAGGCTTGACAACCATATGTCAGGAGTGCTCTGATGGTATTTCCTGCTTGGCAGGGGGTTGGACTCGATGGCCCTTGTGGTCTCTTCCAACTCTATGATTCTATGATTCTATGATTCCAGATCATAAAGAGAATTACTGCCCAAGAAGACAATGACAAAAATCCACCAACAGCATACAAATCAATATGGCTGACCCAAAACACCCACCCACCCCTCTCACACATGAAAACAACGATCACCACAGCCAATCGCAAACAAACAACCACACGCTAGGCCAACCGCAACCTCTCTCACCACCAAAGGAACACAAATGAGCAGCAGAGAACCTGCACAAGCGACGCTGACACAAACCCCCACATATATTAAGTATAATAGAAACATCGCCACCCGACCCCACCCCCAATCACCTCTCCCCCCTTCACCTCTCTCCCCCTTTTCTTCCTAATGTCTCAACAAATGAAACGGATCTGAAAAAAATGTTACTTGGGGGGAAAAGAGAGAGAGAGAGATTGCACATACTTTTGTAAACCAAGAAAATTTTAAATAAAAATACATTAAAAATAAAAATAAAAAATAAAGAAAATTACTCACAGGTAACGCTGAGCAGGACTGTGGCCTAACAGTGCAATTCTAACATATCTGTGCGGAAGAAAGTCCCATTGAGCTTAACTTGGCTTACTCTCAACTTAGAGACTTAAATCATGTTTTAAATATGATCAATAATAATAAACGATTTGCATGAATTACTTTGAATGCTGAACAAATGAGATTAATTTCTGATTGAGTGATAAAGGTGAGAACCTGAAAGGCGAATCTGTTTGTTGAGTTATTTGGACCGTAATAACTTTAAAAAATGAAGGAGATGTGCAGAAGGGAAGGAGAAGGCATGGGAAAAGATGCAGAAGGTTTATTTCAGAATAAGCTGAAGAATAAAACTTTTCTTATTCCTATAAGTTTCCTGTTTCTTTTGGCTAAGGAACAACTCTCTGTGGGTTTCTGAAAAGGGCTCTGCAAGATTTTGCAGAAAGTCCCTGTAACACAGTTACGTTGCTCCTTTACCTTCAAGCAGTCCACCAAGTTCAGTTTCAGTCAGCGACAGAAGACAAGGAGTGACACGCTTGCGAACACTATAGCAACACAATATGTGAACATGCATGAGCAAAACTGGAAGCTCATGTAATGTTATCGCTAGGGCAAATGGGAAATGTTTCAGTAGGTTCACCATACCGATAAGTTGCAGGAGAAGATTATGGTCGCAGAAGACACCCTTTTACCAACAGTGCAGTTGGACCTCCCTGGCTGAATATAGGGCCAGAGATTACTGATATAAAGGCTACATTTGCTCTGGATTGAGTCCCACTTTACTCAATGGAGCTTGCTTGAGCATTTTATGTTTCTCTGTGTTCGTTTTTCAATGCAGTAATTCACACACACACACACACAGAGAGAGAGAGAGAGAGAGAGAGAGAGAGAGAGAGAGAGAGAGACTGAGCATTTATCAGTTGCCTTGGGACAAGACTACCACCCTTTGTGCAGTGTTTGTTGTGAGGGTAAAAAGTGTCTTTCATCTCAGTGGTGTAGCATGGGTTGCCAGCAAGTATTGCACCCTCTAACCTGTGTTAGGGGCCATCAGCTTCCTCTACAGAGCCAGAATCAACTTCCCTTTGCAGAGATACTTGGGTGGGCTGGGGGACTCACATTCTCCCTTGGCATCAGCCCTTCACCCTGACTCTCTTAGGTGATTGGTCCGTGGCTCATAAACCACTTATCCTCCTGTTGTCCCCGGCGCCACCAGAAGCACCAGCTGACAAGGGGGTAATGGGGCAGGGCAGAGCTCCTCAGCACCACCCACCAATAGGCTGGGACGAAGGGGGTTGCTTGGTAACCTCCCCGAGTGGCAGCCTCGACACCCCATGACCCATTTATTTACTTATTATTGTGGCTTTCTTTTTCTGCTTTTGAAATTTTGTGCTGCTAAGAATTTTGCGCCCTGTGGCCCCACCCACGCTAGGCTACTGTATCTTCTTGGAATGGACAAGGCACAAATGCAAAAAAATAAATACTCTTCAACTGCAGTATCTGAATGATGATAGAAGGGATTATTTATAGAGCAGCAGGGCTAATCTTTGATAATCCCTTCTCAGTGCACACGGACAGTCCGAAAGTATCTTTCCCCTCAAGGGCTGATATTTCTCTCTTGTTCTGCAAGGTTTCAGCAGAGGCTGGCATGGTTAATGTCACTAAGGCAGGGGTCAGCAAACTTTTTCAGCAGGGGGCCGGTCCACTGTCCCTCAGACCTTTGTGGGGAGCCGGACTATATTTTGGGGAAAAAAATGAATGAATTCCTATGCCCCACAAATAACCCAGAGGTGCATTTTAAATAAAAGCACACATTCTACTCATATAAAAACACGCTGATTCCTGGACCTTCCATGGACCGGATTTAGAAGGTGATTGGGCTGGATCTGGCCCCTGGGCCTTAATTTGCCCACCCATGTACTAAGGCATTCCCCACACATCAGTGGAGACTTTTTGCAATTTGTCCTCTTCAACCTTCTTTAAAAAAAACCAAAAAACCTCATGCAGGAATTTAAGGGGGTTTATTTTAGGATAGGCTGTTCATGGTACCTAGCTACTCCTGCATAAATTCCATTTAAGTCTACAGGATTTGCCTTTGGATAACCAATGGCAGTACTGCTCCCTAAAAAGTATACAATCTGCAGCTGCTGGCAGTTTCAGCTCTACAGACAAGAAAGGGTTAATTCCATTTGGCTCCAGAAGTTATCTGCCACTGAGCCCTTCATTCTTCCAGGTATGCAGTACTTGTAAAGACATCTGTTTGATTAGGAGATTAACCTATCTAACACAACACCCGGTTAAGTATATGCCTCTCCGAAAAAAGCCACAAGATAAATTGCAACCGTGCCATGTTAATCTTTCTCAGTGGGGGAGAGGGAATCTTGGACCACTGCTAGTATCAGAGCAGAAGGAATGATGCATTTGATATGTGGAACATCAGGTGCACAGAAAGGGCACATCTTTATAATATTGCCCCAAGGGTGAAAATTGGTCAACCGGTGTCATCGTTAATCTTGCAGCAGTGTCTAAAATGGTGCAGTCATTTAGTCCAAGAGAACTCTGCTTAACAGCCAGAGTACATATTTGATTTGGATCCAGTGACAAATGTATTTTGAAGGCTTCCTGGCTGGCCAATGACATATTAGATCATGTCTGTAAAACAAGATTTAATATTAGAATAGTCAACTAAGAGGACACCGTCTTCTTCCCCTCAAATTCTTTTTAAGAGTCGAAATAGAATTTACAGGGTGTTTTTTTGTGGGGGGGGGGTTTAGTGTCACACAAACTGCTAAAAGTTACTGCAAGGCAGCTGGAATAAAATATACATTATTGAGTTTATATTTTATTAAATGATTTCCCCCGCTCAATTTCAGAAACAATACAGATAACTAGTAGAAGCAGGAATGAAGAATGCCTGCTAGCTGGAGAAAGTAGAGAGAAAATAAGTTTATAGTATTGCATTATGAATGGGAGGATTCAAGCAGAGGTAAAATTTGATGTGCATTAGAACTCGATTACCTAAATATTAGTTACTCAGAAACCCTATTGTATAAAATCACTGTCATAGGTTACGGCGCCTCAGTTTTAGCAAGCCTTAAGTAATAGCACTTCTGCTTGTTCTAATGGGAATGTTTGGGATTCTCTAGGGCTTTCCCCATGAATCAGATTCTTAAATCACTTTTGTTATACAGAACCAAGAAATGAATCCGATAGCTTTACAGGATGCTCACAGAAGAAGCGTACAGAGGAAATAGTCTTTGGATAAATCAATGGAAGGAATAACAGCAAGTAATTGGAAGAGTTCTGAAATGCTCAAATCATCTGATTTAAATTATGAAATCCGGGCAGTGACAGAAAGGTTGCCATTGTAACACCAACTGTTAAAAAATGCTCTCTCTCTCTCTCCCTCTCCCTCTCCCCCCCCTCTCTCTCTCTGTGTGTGTGTGTGTGTAAACTAGTGATGAGTGACATCCTTCCACTCACATCATGTTATAATAATCATAATTTATTATTTATACCCCACCCATCTGGCTGGGTTTCCCCAGCCACTCTGGGTGCCCCCAACAGAATATTAAAAACACGATAAAAGATCCAATATTAAAAACTTCCTTAAACAGGGCAGCCTTCAGATGTCTTCTAAAAGTCAGATAGTTGTTTATTTCCTTGACATCTGGTGGGAGGGCGTTCCACAGGACGGGCGCCACTACCGAGGAGGCCCTCTGCCTGGTTCCCTGTAGCTTCACTTTTTGCAGGGAGGAAACCATCAGAAGGCCCTCGGCCCTGGACCTCAATGTCCGAGCTGAATCATGGGGTGGAGACGCTGAAGCCACTTAGAGCTTTAAAGATCAGCACCAACACTTTGAATTATGCTCAGAAATGTCAGGGAGAGGGATGGAAGGGTAGTGGGCCTCTCCCCCTCTTCTCTCATGCAGGTCAAACCAAAGTATCCCATGGAAAATGTTTTTCCTTTCCAGTGAACATTTCTCCAGCACGCTGCAGCCTCCCCAGCTGCCTGGACCCCCGATGGGAGAAGTTACCTTATGATGCTGGTGCCTGGAGAAAGCAGTGAGTTGCATAAGGAAAAACCTAATCCCGATTTGATTGGAGATTCTTTGGTAGATTTTAAAAAGAAAAACACACACTGATAAAAAAAAAATTAAAGGGGCAGGATGAGACATGAACACACAGAGCATTTTCTTTTTTGAAAAAAAGAACAACCAAGACTCCTTGTGCTCCACTCCGCTCCCCCTTTCCTCCCACCCAGAATGGCCTTGTCCTCTGGCTGCACCTCAGAGCTGGCGCATCATGCAGGTCTGGGCCTTGACAGTGCTAGCCTCGCCTCCTCACCTGCTCTCCAGCAGCCGCTGTGAGTGGCCCAAGGGAGGAGATCGGCAGCGGCAGCCACAGAGAGGCCACAGTTTGCTCCCTCGCAGCCGCCACTACCTTTGCTCAGGACAAGCTCTGTCTCACCCTCCTCTCTGAGCTCATCGCTGGCAGCACTGGCAGGGAAAATAGGGACATTTCAGGATTGAATCAGAAGCCAGGATAGCTTTTGTAATTCTGGCACTTGCCCTGGAAAATAGGGACACTTGGACACAAGGTATGCCGTAAAGCAGTGGATCCAAATTAGCGGTCTGGGTACCCCTGGGGGGTCTATGGAATGCACCGAGGGGGTTCACGAACCCATCCCTTGCCTCCCACCCCCAATCTATTTTTTTGTCATTTTTTGCATGGTAATATCACAAATGTTCTGGTCTGTTTTTGCACCGTGCATTTTTTCAATATATTGGCCAAAATTGGTTTTGAAAACACACCATGATAACGATTTTGACCCAGAAATACATCACTCCTCACACAAGGGAGGAACAGGGTAGCCGATTGTGGGGTGCTGTCTGTTGGGATACTGCTGGGGAGACGGGGGCACCAGACAGGCCCCCAGCTAGCTCCGGCCGGCAGCCGGGCGATCACCGGTTTCCCTTGGAACAGCATCAAACAGCGACACAAGCCTCAGATACGTTTAGAGACTCGGCATTCTCTATCAGCAGAGTGAATAAATCTTCTCACAGTGGAAGAGGCGAACAGAGCCATGTGTAAGCATTATCTACAGCATTTTATTCAGCATAGTTCAGGAAGAAAGGAAAACATGTCTGCTTCCCTTCGTCTCCAGCAAAACAGCAATGCAAAAGCAATATACAAACGGAAGTTCCCAGCAAGCCTGTGCTGGAAATGTAAACAGGCATGTGACACACAACAGCCATGTCTGTTCCCTTTTAAGGTGGAATGGAACTGTATCCTAACACTGCCTTCCCCTCACGCTGACAGACAACAAGGCAGTTGATAGCTCTCACTTCAAGGCACCCTGGTACTATCTTCCCCTGGTACTAAGGTGAAGACGCTTTTCTCGGTCAGCAGGAAAGCAGCAGCAGCCACAATGGACTTGGATCTTCACTGATGCCACTGCTGGCTGCCCCGCTGATGGCAGCTTGAAGCACCCCGCACCCCCTCCCACTCAAACCATGCGGTGAATGTGATTCCGCTTCCTCTCCTCCTCCCCCCACCCATCCAATGTCTGCGGCTACTTCTTCCCTTCGGACACGAGTGGTGCTGTGGTCTAAACCACCAGGCCTCTTGGGTTTGCTGATTGGAAGGCTGGCGTTTCAAATCTGCATGGCGGGGTGAGCTCCCGTTGCTCTGTCCCAGCTCCTGCCAACCTAGCAATTCGAAAGCATGCCAGTGCAAGTAGAAAAATAGGTACCGTTGCAGTGGGAAGGCTAAAAGGCATTTTCTGTGCACTCTGGCTTCTGTCATGGTGTCCTGTTTTGCCAGAAGCAGTCTAGTCATTCTGGCCACATGACCCAGAAAGCTGTCTGTGGACAAACACCAGCTCCCTTGGCCTGAAAGTGAGATGAGCACTGCAACCCCATAGTTGCCTTGGACTGGACTTAACCGTCTAGGGGTCCTTTACCTTTTTTTAACCTTTTGTTCATTCCCTTATCCCCATGCCTGATCTCCAGTTTCAGACATTGTGATACAGTGGTACCTCAGTTTTCGAATGTAATCAGTTCCGGAAGTCCATTCAAGTTCTAAAACATTCAAAAAGTGGAAGCCTCGAAACAGAAAACTCAAAATGGAAGCTGCGTTTCCTTTTCGACTTCCGAGGCGCATTCGAAAACTAAGGCACTTATTTCCGAGTTTTCAGCGTTTGAGTTCTGAAACGTTCGACTACGGAGGCGTTCAAAAACTGAGGTACCACTGTATATTGGAATATCACAATGTTTAGCTGCTGAAACATCACAATATTGAAAACCAGATATCTCTCAGCTCTAGTCTGGTTTTTAGTATACCTAAAATGATTTGCTTCTGTGAGGTTACCTCACATTTTGTTCAAAAAATTGCTTTGCAGAGGTAACTACCACAGAATTATCAACATTTTCGAAAGTAGGGGGTCTGTCGCTGGGCTTTTGAAAAATAGGGGGTCCTCAGTAATTAGCTAATTGGGAACCACTGTGGTAGTGTATACCTCTTGTGGCATATTTGCAGTGAGGGGAGAGCTGAGGTGGTAAACAGAAGCCATGCTTTCCTATTCCTGAACAGAACATGGTCTGTTCTGTACATAACATGACACGAGCTATAGAGAATACTTTGTTGTGGATTACAGGGCAAGGGTGCACAGGATTTGTGGAAAGCATAAAATGTGTTTGGGGAGCACTCTGGGTGATTGCACGGATAAGCAGTTTTCAGTTGCGAAAACTGAAACTAATTCTGTTTGCTTTAATGAAACCATCTGTTTTAGCAACCAGCGTTCAATGGAAGTAGCTCTGAGAAGATGTAGCTTTCTTTTTACATGCTTTCCCCATTTGATCAGCGGCGCACGCATACTGTGGTCGGCTTTGTGCGACATGACTGGCAACGTTATTTCTGAGACAGAATGAACTTTAATGTTAAAGACACAGACGCTTCACAGAAGGTACCTGTCTTGTGAAGTTTGCACACTGCCTTATTCATGAACAACTTAAGAGTGACACTAGCTCAACTTCAGCCAGCTAGGACTTGAAAGACCATGCTTTTGGAAAAATAACATTATTTATGTTGTACATGAATGGGTACATTTTGTATTTAAGTTTTGAATGTCTCTTTCTGGTTGTGCACCAACTGGAACGTGGAATATATGATATCCAAGTTGCCATTATGCAGAGCAGTTGGAATTACATTTTTTTTTCCCAAAAGAGAGAATGTGGGACAGTCTTGTGAGCATCACAAATGGTGCATTTATTCATTTGGCCAAGCAGAGTGGAGAATGTGTGAACGCTATGCACGCCAGCCATGCGTATAGCTTTTGGAAACCCACAAAATGGTGTGGTATAACCAGAGACAAGCGGTAAAGTGCTTGCATATACTACAGTTTGACAACAGCCAACATCATGGACCACATGTTGAAAAAGCAGAAGGCCTTGGGCTTAGAGGAATATCTAAATCAGCCTTCACCAACCTGGTGTAGGGTTACCAGACGTCCCCGTTTCCCAGGGACAGTCCCCGGATTTGCGAATGAGTCCCCGGATAAATTCTATCCCTGGAATGTCCCCGGATTTCATCTAATGTCCCCGGGAAACGCAGCAGCCGCAGTCTCAGCAGCCCGGAGCAGTTGGGTCTGGCTGGCTTCAGGAGCTGCAGGGTCTCTAAGATGCAGCTTCCGGGCTGCATCCACCTTTCCTGACCCCAGCAACTAAGCTGTGAAGGGAGGCTTCATGCTGCCTATCAGAGCAGCCTCCCAACTCCTACTTGCGTGCATCCAGGAGTGGGGTGGGGATCTCTCAGCTGTGAAGGGAGTTAGGCAACGGGAAGCTTCCCTTCCCAGCTGAGGGATCCCTGCCCCCTCCTGCTTGCACGCAAGTAGGAATTAGATTGGGGCTGCTCTGATGGGAAAGGAGGCATCGCGCTGCCTGGACCTCATCAGCGCCGCTCTTGGCCCTCCTTCTCTGCCTTCCATGCCTGACCCACCGCACACCGCTTCCCCACCACCACCACCAAAGAACCCACAACTCAGGGGCTGCCCAGGCTCATGGAGAAAGGAGATAGAAGCCTCAGAGGAAGGGGAAACGTGGTGGTTGAAGTCAAGGTGGCAGCCGCCCCTCTGCCACCACCATCGCTGCAGCATCAACACCTCGAACATGTAGTATGTATGTATGTATGTATGTATGTATGTATGTATTGTATCCCTGAATTCATTGAAAAAAATCTGGTACCCTTAACCTGGTGCCCTTCAGATGTTTTGAACTATAAGTCCTATCACAATGTTGGCTGATGAGTATTGTGGTTGAAAACAGGACTGCACCTGGAAAGCTGATCTAAATCCCTTCACTGATTCTGTTTGCATGGCCGATCTTGCTCTGATTCATGGCTTTGAAGTATTTAAGTAAATATATCTCCAAGCAGAAAAAAATATTATGTAAACACTGTTCAAACTTCCTTCCATCTGTTTGTTAATGGGGCACCCTTTTCACCAATAGGGTTTTGGCTGGGGTGGAGAGCCAGCGTGGTGTAGTTGTTAAGAACGGTAGACTGGTAATCTGGTGAACTGGGTTTGATTCCCCGCTCCTCCACATGCAGCTGCTGGGTGACCTTGGGCTAGTCACATTTCTTTGAAGTCTCTCAGCCTCACTCACCTCACAGAGTGTTTATTGTGGGGGAAGAAAGGAAAGGAGAATGTTAGCCACTTTGAGACTCCTTCGGGTAGTGATAAAGCGGGATATCAAATCCAAACTCTTCTTCAAACTCTTCTTCTCTGTTAAGTGTACATCCAGCAGCAAACTATGGTTTCTTGTGATATACCGTATTTTTCGCTCTATAACACGCACCCGACCATAACACACACATAGTTTTTAGAGGAGGAAAATCCGTAGGCATGCCACCCGTAGGCATTCCCTCCATAACACGCACAGACATTTCCCCTTACTTTCTAGGAGGAAAAAAGTGAGTGTTATGGTGCAAAAAATACGGTAATGTGTGAAACAGCTCTTAGTTAAAGCTGCAATCTTTCGCCCACTTATATGCAAACAATACAGTCTATGTATGGACCATTCATTTAAACCACATGATACCCCTGAAGAATCATGGGAACTGTAGTTTGCTAAGGGTACGATCAACTATAGCTCTGTGCAGGGTAAGCTACAGTTCCCATAATTCTCAGGGGTAAGTAATATGCGTTAAATGTGCTTTAAATGCAAAGTGTGTACACAGCCCAAGTTAAAACTTGCACACACATACAAACAAGTGTGGTGTGTATATATTTTTAATCTACAGGATTTTCTTCCCATCCCTGCTCAGAGCCCACTTTGAAATCTCTCTTTCCCCATGCAAAGACCTTTCTACAAAGGCCAATGTATTAAGTCAAATGGGGTAGGGAGACTTCAGGCCTAGTCAAAAAGTCCTCCCCAAGGATTTAATGTGTGAACAGGCCTCTCTCTGCTATATATTCTGCCTCTTGTTTGTTTAACAAAGCAGAGGTGGGGGATTACATGATAAATCACAGTCATTTTTATAATGTAAATGAAGGAAGGAGGAAGCCTTTCCCCAAAAGCACATTTGCTTCATTAGAATTTGGGAGCTTCCTTTGCACAAGAAAGAAAACCCTTCTTCTGCTCTTCAGTTACCAGCTGTCCGCCTCACCACAACAACGTGATGTGTTAGGGAACTGGGTAGAGAAAAGGGAGGGGATGAAATCCTGACCAGGAAGTAAAAGTTTCTCTCTCTTGGCATGATAGTGCCAGCTACATCTGAGAAACTGCTACAGAGCATTAGTGGCTGAAGGAATAAACACTGGAAATAAGGGTTTATTGGTTTTACATATGCCATACTCCCAAGCCAGCTGCTGTTGGAACCTAACACTCATACTAGATCCATATATTTTAAAATCTTTAAATGAACTGCAAAGCCCTACTTTCTACAGATCTCTCCAGAAATAACCATCTTTATTTCCCAGATCAGATTTTCAAATCCTGGCTAAACTTTTATATTGAGGGATGTGGCCATGAGAATCTCAGTCTAAGGAATCCCGGGCTCAAATATCAGTATAACAAAAAACTGTTTTAAGGCTGCAGTGTGATATACTTAGCTGGGAGTAAGTATCACTGAACTCAGTGTGGTTTGTTTCTGTGTAGACCTGTAAAGGACTGCAGCTTAAGTAGCCAACTCAAACCACCAATCTCAGCCAATGCTGTTGCAATGTGGGAATGAAAATAGTGGTCTACCTTACCTTAGTGGACCATGTAAAAATGACTGTGAGAAGGCAGGCGTCTCCCCACTTACACGCGACCACGTATATGTGTGTCTCTGGAAAATAAATAAAACAGATTCAAACCAGGAAATGGTGGGAGATAGCTGGAGGGTCCTTGTCACTCGCAAGGAGACCTTCCCTGGAGCCCGAAGAGGGAGGGCAGAATAGAGACTGGAGGCACAGTGGGACTTTGTTTAGGCCAGGGGTCAGCAAACTTTTTCAGCAGGGAGCCAGTCCACTGTCCCTCAGACCTTGTGGGGGGGGCAGACTATATTTTGAAAAAAAAAAATATTAATGAATTCCTCCGTATAGTTCAGGGGTCTGCAACCAGCAGCTCCGGAGCCGCATGTGGCTCTTTTACACCTTTGCTGCGGCTCCGGGGCGGATACTAGCGTGGGGAGGAGGCACATTGTGCGCCCCAACACTCCCCACTGTGGCGGGCGCTGTACTGGCTGTGACGTCGCATGGGGCAGTGCATGCGTTAGTCACACACCGTCCCGACGTCACCTTCCCGCCCGCTGTCAGATCGGACATTAAGGTAGGAAACAATATATGCAGTGTTATATTTGTTTTAAATGTCACAATGATTTTGCGGCTCCCAGTTGTTTTTTCTTCGGAAACGTATCCAAGTGGCTCTTTTTGTCTTAAAGGTTGCAGACTCCTGGTATAGTTAAAGCTATGGTTTTCCCAGTAGTGATGTATGGAAGTGAGAGCTGGACCATAAAGAAGGCTGATCCCCGAAGAACTGATGCTTTTGAATTATGGTGCTGGAGGAGACTCTTGAGAGTCCCATGGACTACAAGAAGATCAAACCTAGCCATTCTGAAGGAAATCAGCCCTTAGTGCTCACTGGAAGGACAGATCCTGAAGTTTAGGCTCCAATACTTTTGGCCACCTCATGAGAAGAGAAGACTCCCTGGAAAAGACCCTGATGTTGGGAAAGATGGCGGGCACAAGGAGAAGGGGACAACAGAGGACGAGATGGTTGGACAGTGTTCTCGAAGCTACCAGCATGAGTTTGACCAAACTGCGGGAGGCAGTGGAAGACAGAAGTAGCTAGTGTGCTCTGGTCCATGGGGTCACGAAGAGGCGGACACGACTAAAGAACAACAACAACAAATGCTCCACAAATAACCCAGAGATGCATTTTAAATAAAAGCACACATTCTACTCATGTAAAAACATGCTGATTCCCGGAACGTCCACGGGCCGGATTTAGAAGGCGATTGGGCCAGATCCGGCTCCCGGGCCTTTATTTGCCTGCCCGTGGTTTAGGCTGCTCAGCCTCCCCACTTAACAGCTGATGCAAGCATGAGCGCACTTTTCTGTGTGTCTCAAGAGCTTCAACAAGAGCTGTGTGGAAAGAGCTTGAGGGAGAGAGCTGGGGAGGAGGGGAAAACGGGTGTTTAGAGTCTTTTTAGAGGGTGCTTCCCACTTACAAGATATTTGCTTATGTGTGCAGGAGCCCTGAATGTAACCCCTGTGTAAATGGGTGGGGGAGATGCGGGGGTTATGTTCCGGTCCCCTACCCAGTGCATGTGTGGAAGGGCAAACACCTCTGTGATTCACACTTTGTTAAAGGTAAAGGGACCCCTGACTATTAGGTCCAGTTGTGGCCGACTCTGGGGTTGCGGCGCTCATCTTGCTTTATTGGCTGAGGGAGCTTCCGGGTCATGTGGCCAGCATGACTAAGCCGCTTCTGGCGAACCAGAGCAGCGCACGGAAACACCGTTTACCTTCCCGCCGGAGCGGTACCTATTTATCTACTTGCACTTTGTCATGCTTTCGAACTGCTAGGTTGGCAGGAGCAGGGACCAAGGAACCGGAGCTCACCCCGTTGTGGGGATTCGAACCGCCAACCTTCTGATCGGCAAGTCCTAGGCCCTGTGCCACCTGCATCCCCCCACACTTTGTTAGGTTACAGCAAATGATAAGCTGAAAGCCTTTGTTAGATATTAAGCAGGGGTTGGGCATCTTGATCTTCCAGAAACCAATGAACTCCCAATGCCCACATCCCTATCCATTGGCCATGCTGGCCGTGGCTGTGGAATTCAAACTCCAACAATATCTGGAGGGCCACAGAGCGTGTTCTCCCTAGCCAGAGAGCACGTGTTGCGGTTGGGGAAACATGCCACCCTGCCATGACTAGGCAGATTTGGAGAGAACCCAAGCCTTCTAAAGGGTTAAGATTGGGTTGCTGGGGAGTTTTGTATGTTGCCAAATTCAGAGGAGGAGTTAGAGTCTATAAATATAAGGGGCCAGAGGTTGGAATTCCTCTTGGCCGTTTTGCTTCGGATCACCCGCCCTCCCTCCCTTTAATAGGGGGGTTCTCTGGATCGCTTGACCTTGCTATGCCTGTCATGGTATCGTCTGCCTTGGTGCGGGGGCACAGTAGGAATTTTGCCATCTGGCGGATTGGCTGGTGCCATTTGGTTTTCGCCTACTGCGTAGCAAATCGTCACAACTTGTAAGGTTGGCAGTTAGGCATTGGTTAAAGTGGTGCTTGGAGGGGAGAGTGCCTGCCCCTCCAAATGATGCGAAGGGAATTCCGTTAAAGGAATCCAGGGGTTTGCCATTCTTTCGTCCTTGTCCCTGGCATCGGACTTGGGCCGTGCAAGCCCCAAAGGAACATGAGGGTGAGAAGTGAGGGACTGATGCCCAGCTTCATTCTCACCCAATACTTGTTTCCCACTAAGGCTTCCGCTGGTGTCCGGAAGGCCAGCTCTGTCCCTGAGGGCATGGACAGATAGTCATAACCAATGCCTAAGCAACCACTCACATTTTTGTATTGAATAAAGTTGTGGCCAAAATTATGCCAAAAACCTAAACAAAAATTGATGTGTGAAGTGTGAATTATTGGGGGGTGGCAATTGTGGGACTCAACACGCAACTCCCATACCCCAGTGGAAAGCTTCATGTTTGTCATGGAAACATGGAAATGGAATCAGCTTACTAAGAAGACCCTTTAAATCCCATCAGTTCAATTTGACCTTGATTTTGAATACGGCGCCACTCAACTTGTTTGTGCAGATTTAGAGTTCTTTTATGAAATAATACATAATAAAAATGACTCAATTTCCCGTTGAGCAAATCAATAGGTACGGAGCCGGGAATCTCACACTGACAGAGATAACTGCATTTTGTTTTAGCGTTAATAAATTCTTATTTGTCTGGATTTTTCTATCTGCTCCCCGATTGTTTAATACTCGCCGTGCTTTAGTCTGCCTGCTTGTAAAACTATTCGTTCCATCTGAAAAAGCGACATAATCCATCGAAGAACAAATATGTAGGATTAGCACATTATGAAGAATAAAGAGCAGCTTTCAGCTCTCTGCCATAGATGGTGTTTATCACATTTTTCACTACCCAGCTCGAATAACGCAGAGATAAAGGAGGCTGAATACATCTACCATAATAGAGTGTTTTACAACAACAACTGGAATGCACATAAAAAGATGATGCACGTCTTCCCATATTTTCTCCCTTTTTCTTCTCTCCTCCTCTGTTTTTTTAGAAAAGAAAGAAATCACAAACACACACATTCTCCACTTGTACAAAAGTCAGTTTGGACTTTTTCCTGTCTCTTATGTTAATGTATTCATGGAAAAATCTGGTGCTAAGGGTGGCTCTCCAATTAAGACAAATGAGGCACATTGAATAAGTCCCCCAGGGCACTGCAGGGGTGCTGGCATTAATCGACTTTATTCTTTTCTGTCAGGGCTGAACGGGGGAAACAAAAGCATGAAAATGCAACACATCCACTTACAGAATAATAAAGGCTGTTGTTTAAAAGCGTGAAGAGTTTTGGCACCCTTCTGGGGCCTTATGCAAATGAGGCTTTCCCTGTGCTGCTACCAAGCCATCGGTCTTGGAAATTAAAGATGTACTTGGTCGGTTAAGAGCTGAAAGGAGACGCGCAGTCTGCAAGTCAATTAGATATGTATTAAGCAAATAAATCAGGGCTGACTGATATTGGCTGAACTAAAATGCCTTCTTAAAAGCTGACAGTAATTCTAATTTGATTGACAAATCTGTGTGGCCTTCTATTAAGCTAAATGAAGATGAGAAAATCCTGATTATTTTGGGGGCTCTAGCCAAACAAGCAAAGCCCTTCCCTTTATCAAGAGAGATCACAGACACCGGGCCCCACCCTGTTCCTTCAAAGGATAGCCGGCCTGCTGATGAGAAGCAGCAAAATAACAATTTTTAAATGCATTTTTACTGCCAGCAAGGGAGAAAGGTGCTTGTGGGATTTCTTAGATGTCAAAATACATCTTGTGCAAGATCCTGTTGCTTTGTCGCAGCTCCTGCCAACCTAACAGTTCGAAAGCACACCAGTGGAAGTAGATAAATAGGTACCGCTCTGGCGGGAAGGTAAACGGCGTTTTCGTGCGCTCAGGCTTCCGTCATGGTGTCCCATTGCACCAGATGCGGTTAAGCCATGCTGGCCACATGACCCGGAAAGCTGTCTGGGCAAATGCCAGCTCCTTTGGGCTGAAAAGCGAGATGAGCGCTGCACCCCATATTCGCCTTTGACTGGACTTAACTGTCCAGAGGTCCTTTATCTTTTTACCTTTACCTTGTGTAAGATTATCTGTTTTACATATTATTATTATTATTACTACTACTACCCACCCTTCACCAACAGGTCCCAGGGTGGGTATGCTCATACTTCTATTAAATGTCTACAGATCCACATCTCCCCCATCACCGCCATTACAGCACAAAACCACCATATTCAGTACTGTCACAAAAGGTAAAGGTATTGCCGCATAAGAAAAATCCCAGAATCCGTCTTAGGGTAATACCCTTGTTAGACCAACCAAAATATTACAAAATTCTATACACGTTCTTGAGTTCTCCAGGACTCTTTGACAGGCTCATGGTATTTTTTCAACCAGAACTCTCCAGAATGCCCTTCCACATAGGGCTGGGAAAAGCTTTTGCCTGAAACCCTGGACAGATACAGTACTGTAGACAATATTGAGCTGGATGGACCAACTCTCTCAGAATAAGGCAGATTTCTACGTTCCTCTCTTCCTCTGAGGAAACCTGCCTTGGTGGGTACTGGAGAAGGTTCCCCTTCCCATATTTGAGTCTTAAGCCACTAGGTCCAACACCATATGTATATATGATGCAAAAGGGATGTGGGTGGTGCTGTGGTCTAAACCACTGAGCCTCTTGGGCTTGCCAATTGGATGGTCAGCGGTTCGAATCCCCGCGACGGAGTGAGCTCCCGCTGCTCTGTACCAGCTCCTGCCAACCTAGCAGTTCGAAAGCACACCAGTACAAGTAGATAAATAGATACCGCTGTGGTGGGAAGGTAAACAGTGTTTCCGTGTCCTCTAGTTTCCATCAAAGTGGTTGGTTGTGCCAGAAGCAGTTTAGTCATGCTGGCCACATGACCCGGAAAGCTGTCTGTGGACAAACACCGGTTGCCTTGGCCTGAAAGCGAGATGAGCGCCGCAACCCCATAGTCGCCTTTGACTGGACTTAACCATCCAGGAGTCCTTTACCTTTACCTTTTATATATGATGCACAGAAAGCGAAACAAACTGAAACGAAAAGACCGAACACTGAATGGGAGAGCATTGATACAGAAAGCTTTCTTCAAAACTGGGAGCAATCTTCTCCTTTGTTGATAATGCCTCCCAATGCATAATTTTGGCACCCTCAATTGGGGGTGGCGGGGGGGAACAACCCTTGAGGGCATCAAGAGCATTTGTGCAAGCTGTGCTGGGGCGGGGGGCGGGGAGTGAACACCAACAGGCACCACGAGCTCATAGCTGAAATATGATTTGCACCAAATCGGTTTTGCTCACACGGATTAAAAGTGATCCACATAAAAGAGCTCTGGATATGAACCATAAAAGTGGTTCATAAGGTGGATTTATGATGTAACTAGAACACCCACATCTACATCGGCTTATTCACAGTCTTGGATTATGTATCCGCAAAGGATTCACAAGCTTTTCAAAAGACAAACATGTCAAAAAGCCTCTTTGCCTCCAGCTTTCCCGCATACTTGTTTTTGTACGAGTCTGTCGGCAAGAGATAACGTGGCAGAAAAGAGGGAAATGGTATGAGGGGAGCAGGAGGAAAGATAGAGAAGATTTTGTAGCTGTGACTTCAGGGCTGTAGGACTTCCAAGGTTACTTTGAACAACACAAAACTACCACTAATTTTTTTATTTTTTATTTGGCTCTTCACAATGCAGGGAATAGATTTGGACCACACATATATACAGCTAAATCCTGCTAATTTTAAGGGAACGCAACTAGGTCAGCTGCTAATTCTCATCCTTGGTGCATACACAGCAGAAGACATCTGAGGAGATGATAAAAGACATCTATGTTTGTGCACACATTACAACTTTCTTTGGCTCTGGCCAGAGGCACCGAGTTGCGTCCAACACTGGGAGGGGGCGGGGAGCTGTCATGTGCACATGATGTCACACATGTTGCGCAACACGCATTGGGAGGAGGCTGATAGTGGGAGAAGGCCAAGTACAGAGGCATGGGGCTAGACTCTGCCCCCCTTTTAAGTGAATATAAGGGAGCCCCCCACCCCGGCCCGAAGTTCCCCACACCTGCTTAATAATTTTAATGCCATTTAATAAAACGGCATAGGACTGGATTAATTCTCCTGACCTACTTTAAAACACACATACGTGGCTTAATAATTTATAGTGCAAAGGGGTGTTATGGAGCGAAGTTCTTTAAATAGCCTTTAAAATGTTCTTAAAATAAAGCGAGTGTGAATTCTGATGGTCATTGCACACCAGGGAGTAAGTCCCATTGAATCACATGGAAGTTACTTCTGAGTGAACTCCCATAGGATTAGGGCTCCTTGCCATTTGAATGCATTAATACAGTAATCTTCCTTGAGCATAAGACCCATTGAACCCAATGGGATTTGCAACTGAGTACGTAGCTTTAGGATGTCACTGGGATTCTGTACCCATTTACTTGTGTGTAAAGCTCACTAAGGTCTGTGCGGCTTACTCCCTACTATGTATTTCTAGGGTTGCAGTCTTTGCACGTTCAAAGACACAGACGGATGAAGAAAGGTGTTATGTACTGAGTTTTTTTTAAAAAAGTTATTTATTTATTTATTTATTTATTTATTTTAATACCGACAGCGGTGTTATGTACTGAGTTGAATAGGATCCAAAATGCAGCAGTCTGATTGGTCTACAGGAGCCACCCAATCCAGCTCCAGGTGGAAGTGAATCCGCAACCTGATTGGCCTATAGGAGAATCCTGGAATTAGCCAATCACGTGGGGCCCATTGTGTAAATAATGTATATAAAGCAGACATTCTGGGGGAACTTCCATTCCTCCTCACCACTATGAGCTGTATAAAGAGCATGAAATCCACTCTCGGTTCCGAGTATATTTCAGGAGTGGTCCTCTTCCAGATTAGGATTGCGGAGGGAATAGGTATGCCCTAATGCGTTTTCCACCGGATGTGGGGTTCCAAAATAAACAAGTACAGTTCATTTAGTAAAACAGCAATTAATGTTAAGGGGATTATTTCTGCCTGTGGGGCTTTGAGGGATTTTGAAAGATAATCTAAATAATTTGTTTTCTTAAAATAATATCCTTTTAGAAAGTACATTTATGTTTAATAGGTTGAAGACTTGCAATTTGAAGTAAATAATACAATAATATGAAACGTGGGAGACCCAGCGCTGCCCTTATAACTGCATACATAATGCATGATTTCATGATTACATTTTAATGTAATCTCCCATTTTTGAGCTGCGAGTCAGACTACTGTGGAATCTCATCTATGTTTTATACATTATTCCTCCCAAATATCCTTTAATTTCCCAGCCAGAGGTTTATGGATATATATTTTTGTGCTTAATTTTTCAAATTAGCATTTTGTATGCATTAATACGGAACAGGAGAAAGCTAGAAAATGTGCCTAATCCCGAATCTGTAAGCTACCTATGTAGTAATTAGTAATTACAGAGTTAAATATTGTCTGCCATCATTATGGGCTGGAGCTAAGGCTCCACCATTGGCTCATTCTTACGATTACTTGCCTTTTCCTGTGTAGTTCATCCACAAACAGCCTCTTGTCCTGAGACTACAAATGGAGTAAACTCACTTTATAAATAAGAATTTAACAACCTACTTTAAATCAGTCTCCGGGAAATCTCTTTGATTATTTCAGGATTGCTTCATAACAAATAATTCACGGATCTAAACCAGCCTTCCTGAGCATGGAGTCCCCAGATGCTGTTAAACCAAAACCCCCCATGATTCCCTCCCCAGTGGAGGTTGTTCCATTAGGGTAAATGGGACACTGGTCCACCAAACTTAGCCTGCCTTCAGCCAGTCACTGTGTGCCATCCTACCACCAGTGAAAGGATGGATCCATCTGTGATTGCTTCTTTCTCCACCTACTATTTCCCTCCCTGCTTTTTGCCATACCAATCTCAATGGGCATCAGCCACCACTGCTCGGACCATTGGCTATGCTGGCTGGGGATTATGGGGGAACCTAGGTCAAAAACATCTGGGGACCAAGGTTGGGTAAGGCTGACTAAGCATCGGTTGTTATGAACAGCTAACGCATGAAGAAGCATGATTTTGAAAAGCGGTTGTTGTTGTTTTTAAAAAAGTACAGTAGTACCTTGGTTCTCAAACACCTTGGTACTCAAATGCCTTGGTTCTCAAACGTCAAAAACTCGGAAGTAAGTGTTCCATTTTTCAAATGTTTTTCGGAAGCTGAATGTCCAATGCGGCTGTCAGCTATTGTTTCTGGGGTGCCTACACCAATCAGAAGCTGTGCCTTGGTTTTTGAACACACACACACACACACACACACACACACACACACACACACACACACACACATATAGTGTGCAAGCTTATGAGTTGTCCATAACTTTTCATTAGGCTAGATGGTAAACATAGCAAAGTTGGGGAAAGGAGAAAGTCATTTGATGTTGAAACCATGGAGTCCACATCTGGTCACAGTCTGGAATGGGGTAGAGGTAGTAGACATGCAAATAAGGCTACTTAGGTGCACTGCAGAATGCATTTGTGTCCAGTTCTTTATACCTACCGAAAACAGATCAATATCAATTGATCTATAGAAATATAATGGTTGATGGAGTTTTCAGGTTGGGTAATAGGCAGGGAGCATTCTTAGCACAGTAGCATTTGAGACCCCATTGTGCCTGGCGTAGTGGGATGACAAATCATGAATAAAGATGAATTGGTTTGGTTACCACTGGTTTTCAAAGGGACGGTTATTTTACAAGTAATATCCTTAGCAAATGTTGGCGTATGTCAGGCATAGGCAAACTCGGCCTTCCAGATGTTTTGGGACTACAACTCCCATCATTCCTAGCTAACAGGACCAGTGGGCAGGGATGATGGGAGTTGTAGTCCCAAAACATCTGGAAGGCCGAGTTTGCCTATGTCTGGCCTATGTCATTGGTCCAGCTATGGTGGGGCCCGCCAGATGTGGTTGGTCTACAACTCCCATTGGCCTCTCAGTCAGCATGAAAAATGGGCAGGGATGATGGGCATTGTAGTCTAGCAACATCTGGCTCTCATGGCGGCCACCAATGCCTATGGGAAGCCCAGAACTTCAGTGCAACAGCACTCTGCATTTGCGATTTCCTGAAGTTGGTACAAACTGTAGGCTAGTTACTTTTACAGTAGATTTATATGGGAATACCGTATGTTGCTGTTGTTATTGTTGTTGTCATTATTCCTAAACTATTTTGTGAATTGTTTTCCATATATATGTCCCAAGGCTGTTTACAGACAGGTCTTACCTTTCCCGCCCTGACCTGGCCACAGTGATCCATGCGATGGTCATCTCCAGGCTTGACTACTGTAATTTGCTCTAAGCGGGGCTGCCCTTGAAGCTCTCCCAGAAACTCCAGCGGGTGCAGAATGCTGCAGCGAGGCTCCTCACGGGGTCTCTGCCACGGGAGCATATTCACCCAGTGCTTTTCCAGCTGCACTGGCTCCCAGTGGAGTACAGGGTCAGATTTAAGGTGCTGCTTTTGACCTTTAAAGCCCTTCACGGCCTAGGACCCTCGTACCTACGGGACCGCCTCTCCCGGTATGCCCCACGGAGAGCCTCAAGGTCCATAAATAGCAACACCCTAGTGGTCCTGGGCCCTAAGGAAGTTAGATTAGCTTCAACCAGAACCAGGGGCTTTTCAACACTGGCTCCGGCTTGGTGGAACGCTCTGCCTCATGAGACCAGGGCCCTGCAGGATCTGATTTCTTTCCGGAGCGCCTGTAATTATTATAATTTTTATTATTATTATTATTATTATTATTATTATTATTATTATTATTATTATTATTATTACAGACATATCATAAACCAATTTTCAACCTAAGGACAACTAGAATTAGCATGTTTTCCAAACAGTTTTTATGAGGAAAAGTGAAAAGTGATAGAAATTTCAGGTAGCCTTCAAGCTACTACAAGATTATGGCAATGCACACACATTCACAAAACAACCTATATTAGGTAGCATTTCGTTTTTGTAACTTTTTAGATGTTTTCTCTTCAATTTACGCCTTTCCCCTGTCAAAAGACATTTAATTTTGTTTTAAGATCTTTGCCTTCATGATGGGCCTGTACAGTCAGGCCTCAGCTCCAGAAAGTTTCAGAACGCTGGTTAAAGAGACATTATTCCAACACATTTCTATTATGATAAAAACCGCAGAAAAGAATGTGGGCAGAAAGATTGCCAGAAAGCATTTATGGAGTTTGGCTCAAAAACTAAAACAACAGTAGGCTAAACTTCTCCCAAATAGAACATTGATTCTTCGTTGCTAGTGTCTGCTATCATTTCAGTTAAAATAGCTGCAAAATGAAGATTCTTTTAAACAAAAGCAATGATACTTCAGGACGACCACTTCTCAAACAATGCTCCGTTTTCTGTGGTTTGGTACAAAGCCAAGGCAAAATTTAGATTCCTTTGCTTTTCATAGAGGGTCCCTACAACTAACACAACTAACTCCATAAAGCAGACTGGCAATTCAACAATTGTGCAAGGTTCAGCAAGACCCTGTAAAAAAATATATTACACGGGACAAAATTCATGCCGCTGAAAATGCAGGCTGCCAGCAGCTCGGGTAATTACAAGGGAAGGCAGTTAAGTAATGAATTCTTTTACACAAAATTCAGATCTTGGACTGAACGTTGCCCATTATTGCAGTTCAAAGGCAACTATCTCAGGAATTGTTCTTTTAATGTTTGCTCGATGGTTTTAGTTGTTCTTTTCTTGTCGGAGCACAATTGTTGTCTTGATCACTGCGATAAAAAGAGCTACACTGCGGCTTTGTAGTGAATCCAGTTGGCTGGGTAATGTGTTCTTTGAAGAATTCCAAAGTAGGGAAACAAAGGCTAAGGAAATAGAGGGCCCAGAGCTATTTGTTGAGGGCTGTGGGAATCTAACACATCCCAATGAAACAAAAACACTCTCCATTACATCCACATTCATACGTGATTCCAGGCTCTTTTATGTCTTCCAAACCAGGATTTTAGTTGTGTGGGGGGTTTCTTTTTTAAAGGAACATAGACCCTTTTGTGAATTCTTCTAGTCAGATTTCCAGTCTTCTACAGCTCTCTTCAGTTTCTATCCCCTGAGAGACTAATTCAAAGTCACCATTATTGCCATAATAACTACGCAGCTGTGAGAAGGGCTTTGACTAATGAAAAGGCCAAAACTGGTTTCTATCAGGACTCAAAACTTTAATTGATTAATTGGGGTGCTTATACAAAGAAAGCTTGAGCGGTTCAAATCTGGCCTCCGATTCACTAGAGGGGTTGATGACAAGCAATGGCTGTTTCCAGATTCACCCTTTTCTCTGGAACTCCCATTCTTATTTACTTTTTATAGACTATCCAAACAATATCATTGCCAAATCTTCACACTCCAGTGTTTCATGAGTTTGTCTCTTGTGTGTTTTGAGGCTGGATTTACGGCAAGTAAAAATTGAAATACATAAATAAAATAGTTATTAAGTCTATTTGATTAGATTCCTGCACTCTATGCAATGCCCTTTTATTGCTTCCCACAAGTGTGGCAGTCGAGTCCTTGATAACTAGCAAGTTACTTGCGCACTGAAGAGCCTCTCTTAAGGGTTCCTTATTGTCACACAAAGCAGGACTTCCAATACTGTTTCCTCCCGGAAAGAAAAGCTTTTCAATTTTCATAAAATTAAAAATCATTTATTATTATTTACAATGGTGCCCCGCAAGACAAATGCCTCGCAAGACGGAAAACTCGCTATACGAAAGAGTTTTCCGTTTTGGAGGTGCTTCGCAAAACGAATCTCCTATGGGCTTGCTTTGCAAGATGAAAATGTCTTGCGAGTTCCTGTGGGTTTTTTCCCCTCCCCCCCTTTTCTAACCCGCTAAGCCGCTTATCAGCTGATCCGATAAGCTGATAAGCTGCTAAAAGCCACTAATAGCGCTAATCCGCTAATCCGTCAGTGGGCTTGCTTCGCAAGACGAAAAAACCGCTAGACGAAGAGAATCACAGAACGGATTCTTTTCGTCTTGCGAGGCACCACTGTATTAAATTTCTATAGCACCCTTCATCCGAGGATCACAGGACATTTTATATTATAAAAACACAAATATAAATAACATAGTAACAAACAAAAACAATACACTCTCACATCGTCTAAAAGGCCATCAATTTTTTAATAAGCCAAAGGCCTGGAAGAAGAGAAATGTTTTTGCTCAGTGTCTAAAGAAATGTAAGGAAGGCTTCACAAACGGGGAATCACCACAGAAAAGGCCTGTTCTCGTGTTGCCACCCTCTGGACCTCTTGAAGGGAGGCAACCCAAAAAGGGCCTCAGATGACAGACCCTCCAAGTGTCCCTATTTTCCAGGGACATCCCTGATTTAGGGAAGCTGTCCCGGTTTCTGATTTAATCCTAGAATGTCCCACTTTTCCTTAGGACGTCCCTATTTTCACTGCCAGAGTTGCGGTTGGTGCTGTGGTCTAAACCACTGAGCCTCTTGGGCTTGCTGATCGGAAGGTTGGAGGCTTGAATCCGTGCGATGGGGTGAGCTCCCGTTACCTTGTCCTAGCTCCTGCCAACCCAGCAGTTCGAAAGCACACCAGTGCAGGTAGATAAATAGATACCACTGCGGCGGGAAGGTAAACCGTGTTTCCGTGTGCTCCAGCACTCATCACAGTGTCCTGTTGTGCCAGAAGTGGTTTAGTCATGACCCGGAAAGCTGTCTGTGGACAAATGCTGGCTCCCTTGGTCTGAAAAGCAGGATGAGACCACATCTCATAGTCGTCTTTGACTGGACCTAAGCTTGGCTTGTATTTGTTTTGTTTGCTAATTGATTTCAGAAGTATTTCAGCAGGGGATTACCATAAAGATGCAGTCCAAGACTGAGTCATGATTACTTTTTTTTTTTTTAAGTATTGGTGCCTAGATTGTTCAAGTTAATGGTGAGTGCAGAATGTCATGTTACAAGAGAAATGTTCGTGTATGTATCAGGGGCTATAAAATGAAATAAGATTATAGGACAAGCGATAAAGCTTTTTCTTGATCTACGTAACTGCTGTGCAAGTCATATTGGTGCACCTGGCAGCTTCACTGCTATGATTGTTTTAACTTTTTTATTTGTGTGGTTTTGTTGTTGTTTGTTTGTTTTTATTCTAGGTGGGAAGATGTGCTTGGGAGGAGAGCTGTTGTTGTTTAGTTGTTTAGTCGTGTCCGACTCTTCGTGACCCCATGGACCAGAGCACGCCAGGCACTCCTGTCTTCCACTGCCTCCTGCAATTTGGTCAATCTCATGCTGGTAGTTTCGAGAACACTATCCAACCATCTCGTCCTCTGTCGTCCCCTTCTCCTTGTGTCCTCCATCTTTCCCAACATCAGGGTCTTCTCCAGGGAGTCTTCTCTTCTCATGAGGTGGCCAAAGTATTGGAGCCTCAGCTTCAGGATCTGTCCTTCCAGTGAGCACTCAGGGCTGATTTCCTTAAGAATGGAGAGGTTTGATCTTCTTGCAGTCCATGGGACTCTCAAGAGTCTCCTCCAGCACCATAATTCAAAAGCATCAATTCTTTGGCGATCAGCCTTCTTTATGGTCCAGCTTTCACTTCCATACATCACTACTGGGAAAACCATAGCTTTAACTATACGGACCTTTGTTGGCAAGGTGATGTCTCTACTTTTTAAGATCCTGCCACTTTTCTGTATCTTATTACAAATATCCAGATAACCAGCATTTTCATTTCTTCCTGTGAATGTTACATCCCACGTCAGCCTTGGTTTGGTTTGGTTCAGTTTAGTTTTTATCAGTTTGTCTCGTGAAGTTACCTTTTGCTATTTGGGTTATGTGGATAAAATGCAATACAAATCCTTCCAAAAATAAAGAAATAAGCAACTTGGGACCAGGGTAACTGAAGGAGCACATTTTCCCTTACTACGTTGCATGAATAGTGGTATCAGCTAATGAAGCCCTCTGGGCTGGGCTGAAGCCCTTGGGAACTCAGTTGGGGGCAACCAGAAATGGGGGATGGTCTTTTCTGTGGTGGCCCCTATTATGGGACATTTTTCTCTCTGAGCTTAGACAGCCCATGACATAAGCCCAATCTGTGCAGGGCATCTGACCAATTGCATGTGGCCTGGTGGAACAGTATAGTCTACCCAGACATGTGCAGATGATGTGTATTTTAATATTTAATAGCTTATAATGTGTGCTTTTATTCATTTCCTGTGTTTCCTGCTTGGCAGGGGGTTGGACTCGATGGCCCTTGTGGTCTCTTCCAACTCTATGATTCTATGATTCTATGATTCTATGATTTTATAACTTGTTTTTATTGACGATTTTGACATGTGTTTTATATTCTTTGTAGACCTCTTAGATGTTTTATATACAGCTAAACAGTATACATTTTTATTAAATAAAACATTATCATCATCATCATCATCATTATTTTACTCCAGGATAAAATAGCATTCAAAATATAAATCATAACTGGATAATTATAATAACTGTATAATTGCGGACCACCAGAGGAAACAATTAGTGACCTTATTAGCAACATTGATCTTGAAGACACTGTGAGAAATGGAGCATATTTTTTTCTTCAGTTGCTGTGTATGTGTTTTTTATATATATATATTAACTTTAGAAAACAATCTAAACAAAGATAGTGTCACAAATCCAAACTGACACTTATTGTAACCCGTGGCTATGAAGAAGCCTTTTCAAAAAAGCATTAGAATAAGCTAATTTCACTTCTCCTAGCTGCCTGTCTTTCCGTTCTTTATCCTTGCTATCAGGTTAGAATAAATTTCATCTCTCACAGTAGAAGTAATGAGCAGGCAATGACTTATGAAGCAAAGAGACCAAGCTGAGGCAGAATTAGAATACAATTTTAATGAGACGGAACTGAGAAACTGGAAGTGTTACTCATTTGACAGACTTGGCAAAATACCCAACATTATTTCAAATGCTCTTTCCTCTCTGTAGAGGGAACTGTCAAATATTAATTTTTATTTTTTTATTTTATAAAAAGAGGCAATGCTCTAGAGGATCCTTTCAGAAATATATTGTTAATGTGATGGAACTCAAGAATTTGAGAAGTTGCTTAATGATAAGACCAAATTAAATTGTACTGTGCTCTGGGTTGCACTGAATGGTAGCTTAGCGGAAGTACTGTATGTAGTCATGTGCTACGTGTAATAGCCCCTTTTTGAGCTTTGATTTTGCTTGTTTAGGAGACTCTGCCTCAAATCCAGAACATCAATGGTCACTATCCAAAGCAAGAACATGGAATGTTGTGTGCACGCCCTTTTCCCTTCCTTTATAATGTCTGCAAACCATGCCCAATTCTGGCAGAAAACAAACTTTCAATTGTTTAAGAAATCAAACTTTAATGGTGTCCTGCATGAAAACCTCTGGACGCATCTTGCCTACAATTTGGCAGGCTTAACCCAGATCTGGAGGGGCTCCTAGACCCTCCATCGCCATTTTAAAGTTGTGGGGATTAAAAAAAATTACCCATTAAAAGGAAATTGTGAATGGGAAAGGATTGAGCTTTGAGTTGTGTTCAGTGCAAGTCCTACAAAGTGTAGATCCATTCAAATTAATAGACTTGATGAACGTTGGACCAGTTTCAACGAGTCTTTGTTGAATGCAACTCTTTGTTTTCAGCAGGTCTAATCTGTCTGAAATAACAGACCAAATGTGGGATGTGATACATAAGTAGCAGTCAAGTACAACATTCCTTGTTTTCCTAGAGTGGACATGCAAGGGGATGTTTGGTCCAGCCAGTAGGAACTTCCTGTTTCCTCCTGGGCTGGGACGTACTTCCTCTGCATGTGACTAGAGGTGGGCGTGATCTTACCTTTCCAGGTAACAAAAAAGAACAAGGCACGCAGCGCTCTTTCTCTCTTTGACTTCCTCCGTTGTTGGACAGCTTTCTAGCTAGAAATGCTCTGTTGGCTTTCAGCCAATAGAGGACACTGGGATTATCCCCACATGGGATAGATTCGCGTATATACTTTGTAACTAAGTCTGCCTTCCGGGATCCAACTGTGAACTGATGATGTGAGTAAATGTCTTTTATATACTTTAATCAAAATTGTGGTGTGTTTATTCTTTTAAGAGGGATATAAGAGAACTTAACAGGAACTTAACAGTGAGAGGCTTACACAAACCTGCAACCAGCTATCTGCTTTGTGTTTAAAAGGGGAATGTAAAACTCTGCTAAGTAAAAGGACTTGCTAG
The DNA here is from genome assembly GCF_964188305.1 of Podarcis bocagei. Taxonomy (NCBI): domain Eukaryota; kingdom Metazoa; phylum Chordata; class Lepidosauria; order Squamata; family Lacertidae; genus Podarcis; species Podarcis bocagei. The sequence continues at coordinate 16,428,904 of NC_138136.1, read as the reverse complement.
CGCAAGTTAGGAAGGATATTAATAACATACAGTCATACCTCAGGTTACAGATGCTTCAGGTTGCGTTTTTTCAGGTTACAGACGCGCCGAAACCAGGAAGTACTGGAACGGGTTACTTCCAGGTTTCAGCAGTCACACATGCGCAGAAGCACTAAATCGCGCTTTGCACATGTGCAGAAGCGCCGAATTGCAACCCATACATGCACAGACCCGGCGCTGTGGGTTGCGAATGTGCCTCCCGCACAGATCACATTCGCAACCCGAGCATCCATTGTATCCTCTCCTGCCTCCCTGAACATTCCCACACCAAATAGGAAGGAAAGAGTGGCTCTCAAACAGATCAGGCTACTTCCCAAAGCAACAGATTTACTGGATTCAAATATTGTGGCTGCTGCACACACAAGTCTTTGACCACATCTAAATGATCACAGTTACTCTTCTGCTCTATAATTGTCAAGGCACTTGATGCCTTATCAGGGATTAGAGAAATGTGCATGAGGAAATTTGGGGAGTTAACACTGGTCCATGTGTCCTAAATGAATGGATGCCAATGCATGGAAGTGGGGTATAAAGTTGAATATATAAATTAATCAGTGTTTGCAAAGCACTGGCCAACTGAGCTAAGAGAACAACTTGAGCAAAGGGAACCTATCCAACCAGCTGGATAGAAGCTTTGATAGCTCACAGGCAGGTCAACCAAGTGGTCCACTTCCCCGAAGCAAAGGTGACTTTCAGAAGAAGTCCTCTTACCTGTCCAGCATCTATTACACTATCAGTATTAAAATATAATGAGGACTTGTGTTCCTTTTTTCTGTTCTCCCTAAGCTTTCTTCAGCTCATTTCAGTTCAGCTTGCGATTTATTTCTGTCAGTTGTTTCCACCATGTAGCACATCTGTGATTTGCTTAAAGCAGTCTGCAGTTATACCGAGATGATCACAGCAGGTGTCACTTAAAAATATATAGCACAAATCCATAAGTGTTATCGCAGATACTGGAGGGTTATTTTACTTGTTACTGCATTAGGGGTTGTACAAGGATGAGTTCTTACGAGAGGTCTGAATCAAGGCACCATTCTCTTGTCCCCTTTTATCAACCCTTAAAATTCTTGATGCAGACATTGCAAAATGCGATTTGGATTCAGGGAAAATTAGCTAGGTCCCATTGAAAACAGAGTGGCTTCACTTATTGACTTTTCACATTGAGTTCAATGGGAATGAAGTGCAACAATTTTATCTGCATCCAACCCAATGTATTTTTTGAAAAGGAAGAACCATAGAACCATAGACTTCTGCTTCACTTCAGGACACAGCATAGAGGTTTGGTTACTGTTCCTGGATTAGCACCACACAGTGGTACTTTGGTTCTCAAACACCTTGGTTCTCAAATGCCCAAAACCCAGAAGATAAGTGGTCTGGTTTTCGAACGTTTTTTCAGAAGCCGAACATCCGATGCGGCTGTCAGCTATTGTTTCCAGGGTGCCTGCACCAATCAGAAGCTGCACCTTGGTCTGGCGCTTTTGTTTTTGCTATTCATTTTGTGTTTTTGTTTTTGAGGCTTTTTCGGTTCATTTGTTTTTGTGACTGTGTGGAACCCAGTTTAGCTACTGATTGATTGATTGTGTGACTGCGGAAATGGATAAAAGCCTCCCATCCAAACAATGACTAGCATCAGTGCAGGTAAGAAAATAATAATAATTTTTATTATCTACAATACTGTCTTATTTATTTTATAGTACAGTACCTTGATTACTGCTATGCTGTCGTGTGTCGCCTGTCATTGGAGCAGGGGCACGCCAGGAATTTTCCCCACTTGGCTGATTGGCTATAGCCATTTGGGTTTCGCCTGCCGTGTAGCAATTCATCACAACTTGTAATGTTGTGGATAGGCACTGGTTCATGTGATAGGGATGGGAGAATGATCTTGCCATCTCTATGTGAAGGGTATTCCCTTAAAAGAATCCAAGGACTCAATTTGGTTTGGCCAACCCCCGAAAAGGGGTTGGGCCTGTGCCTGAGTCAAGGGGAGCATCTGGGGAGTGAACAGAGTCTGTTCTCGGGCTATTCGCCTGCCTCAGGTGTTCACCCTTGGCTGACCTATGATAGAGCTCTGGGTCAGCGCTACCTGCAAGGGTGTAAGAAGCTAGTCCAACCAGAGCCTATGCAACCAATCACTTTCTGTAATCAATAAAGTTGTGGCCTAAATTCTGCCAAAAACCAAAACTAAAATTTGAGTCAAATGTGTCTTTACTTAGGGGGAGGTCTCTGGGTCTGAACAACACTTCAGTTCAGGGGTGAAATTCTGATAAAGAAATGCATTGAATTGGGGGTATCAGTCCCTTCCAACTTAATTTTTCCTCTGAGACATATTTATCAGTGTTGTTAAAGGGAGTCCATTAAGAAACTTCTTCACTGTTATTTAAAGAGCTCTCTTAGGCTTTTCTTCACCCTTTCCTGGAAGTAATTTTCACTACATTTCATTGTGAAAACTTTATACTTTGAAGCATTAAAGTCAATGTACTAAGACAATACAATAGTTTAAGCCTCCGGCACTGCTAAGATGCACCCTAACTGCCTTGCCAAGTGCAGCGAGGTAAATTTTAGAGTGCCAAATCTAAATCCTAGATCACATTTAACTCTTGTAAGCTTTTAAGAGTTTTTTGGAACTTGTCATTTTTGGAACTTGTTTTATTTTGGAGGGGGGGAGTGCAGATGAAACTATGGTTTATTATTACTGCATAATAACTGCAGTCTAGTATCTGCAGTATTCTGATATATTGGTGCCGTATACTAGAGAATGGTGCATATGTGTGCAGTTAGCTGGTTCACCCTTGAAATACATAGACATGAGGAAAAGGAAAAGATCAACATCGATGCCTGTGTACTTTAATAGGCAACAGAGGGCTTTTTTAAAATATATGAACCAGTTCTGCTTTCTAATAGGGAAAATCCACTTAACTAAGCTGGCAAGAGTTGTCACTTTTAGGAAGAGGACTATGAATAGCAGGAGTTAGAAGGAGCCAGTGTGGTGTAGTGGTTAAGAGTGGTAGACTCGTAATCTGGTGAACCGGGTTCGCGTCTCCGCTCCTCCACATGCAGCTGCTGGGTGACCTTGGGCCAGTCACACTTCTCTAAAGTCTCTCAGCCTCACTCACCTCACAGGGTGTTTGTTGTGGGGGAGGAAGGGAAAGGAGAATGTTAGTCGCTTTGAGACTCCTTCGGGTAGTGATAAAGCGGAATATCAAATCCAAACCACTAGGGTCTTCTAGTCCAGCCCCCCTCAATGCAGGAATCTTTTTCCCAACGTGATGCTTGAACCCATGGCTCTGATATTAAGAGTCTCATGCTTTACCAACTGAGCTATCCCAGGTCTGTAGAAGCTCTATGATGCTACTTTAAAGATTCATGGCTTCACCCCAAAGAAGTCTGGGAGCTATTGTTTGTTAAGGGAGTGAGAGAAGCCCCTGTCCCCTCTGAGAGCTACAGTTGTGTAATTCAGTTGTGTAATTAAGAATCAATCCCTCTTCACAAGGGATACAACTCTGAGAATTGTAGCAACGGGAGAGGAATAGGGGCCTCCTAACAGCTCTCAGCCCGTTGAACAAACCACAGCTCCCAGAATTCTTTGAGGGAATTGAATGAGAATGGAAGACAGAACATAATGTTAAGGCGGACAAATTAACTCAAAAATTATATATATATAATATAACAACAACAACAGTGGGTTAGATGAACATTTAAACGGAGCAACTTCATTTTTGCCAACTATTTTGGAAAAACTATTAAAATTAGCAAACATTTTAGTAACAATTGTAGAATTCATTTTAGGGGGTTTTTAAGTATGAAAAAAAAATCAGAACTGAATACGTTTCTCCACTAAGGCTGCAATTATATGCACACTTACTTCTGCTGGCCCCATTGAACAAACAGTTGTAGGATTGAGCTGATTATATATATGCCTAATTCTTTCTAAAAGTGGAGGTCCCTGGTTTCAGTAAGGCTCTATGGTGAAGACATGTTTGTTTGTTATTTATTTCATTTATATCCACCTTTTTCTCCAAGGAGCTCAGGGAGGTGTACAGTGGTACAGTGGTGCCTCGCAAGACGAAAAGAATCCGTTCCGCGAGTCTCTTCGTCTTGCGGTTTTTTCGTCTTGCAAAGCAAGCCCATTAGTGGCTTAGCGGCTTAGCGCTATTAGCGGCTTAGCGGGCTTAGCGGATCAGCTGATAAGCGGCTTAGCGGATCAGATGTTAAGCGGCTTAGCAGCTTGGGGAAAAGGGGGGGGGAGGAAAAAACCCTGCAGGAACTCGCAAGACATTTTCGTCTTGCGAAGCAAGTCCATAGGAAATTCGTTTTGCGAAGCACCTCCAAAACGGAAAACCCTTTCGTCTAGCGGGTTTTCCGTCTTGTGAGGCATTCGTCTTGCGGGGCACCACTGTACCTTGGTTCTCAAACGTAATCCATCCCAGAAGTCTGTTCAACTTCTGAAATATTAAAAAACCAAGGCATGGCTTCTGATTGGCGCAGGCGCCCTGGAAACAGTAGCTGACAGCTGCATCGGACGTTTTGTAGCCTTATCGGACGTTTTGTAGCCTTCCGAAAAAGGTTCGAAAACCTAAACACTTACTTACTGGTTTTCGGCATTTGGGAGCCAAAATGTTTGAGTACCAAGGCGTTCGAGAACCAAGGTTCCACTGTACCAACCAACACTCCCCTTCCTAGTTCCTAGCCCAACACTCTAACCACTACACCACACTGGCCCTTTCCTCTCTTCCCTCTCTTATTCAAATATTTATTCATATTCCTCTTCCTAAAAGAGGAGGTACATTTCCGAGTACAATTCAAAGTACCTAAAGGAGCATCTCCAACTCCATCATTCAGCTGGACACTGAGGTCCAGCTCTGAGGGCCTTCTGGTGGTTCCCTCACTGTGAGAAGTGAAGCTACAGGGAACCAGGCAGAGGGCCTTTTGGGTAGTCGTGCCCACCCTGTGGAATACCCTCCCACCAGATGTCAAGGAAAGAAACCACAATCTAATTTTTAGAAGATATCAGAAGGCAGCCCTGTATAGGGAAGTTTTTAATGTTGGATGTTTTGCTGTGGTTTTTATAATTTGTGGGAAGCCGCCCAGGGTGGCTGGGGCAACTGGGTCAGATGGGTGAAATACCGTGAGAATGTGGCTGCAACCAGGTAGAATGGAATGGGAGAAATGGGCATTGTTCATTGCTGGATTGCATGCAAGAACTCCTGATTCAACCCTTCACATTTCCAGGTGGGGCTGGAAAGAACTCCAGTGAATGTAGAGAATTCTGAGCTAGATTGACTGAGGTGTAACTCAGGACAGTGGTACCTTGGGGTTAAGTATTTAATTAGTTCCGGAGGTCCGTACTTAACCTGAAACTGTTCTTAACCTGAAGCACCACTTTAGCTAATGGGGCTCCTCCTGCTGCTGCGCCGCCAGAGCCTGGTTTCTGTTCTCATCCTGAAGCAAAGTTCTTAACCCGAAGCACTATTTCTGGGTTAGCGGAGTCTGTAACCGGAAGTGTATGTAACCCGAGGTACCACTGTATAAGGAAGCTAATGGAATAAGGCACTGTATAAGGAAGCCCCATTAGCTAAAGTGGTTCCTCAGGTTAAGAACAGTTTCAGGTTAAGAATGGACCTCCAGAATAAATTAAGTTCTTAACCAGAGGTACCACTGTATAAGGAAGCTTCCAATGAGGGAATTATCATCTAGTGGAGAGAGAAGCCAAGTTTTTATGTATACTATTCTTTACCTCATGATATGCCGCTAAATACTGGGAATGTACTCTCAACATTCCCTGCCAACATTTCTTAAGGAAAACGATTAAAAATGCCCTCAGATAGGACACCACTACGAGCACTTAAGACTGAGCCTCAAGGGCGGAAAAGCTCCATTTCTGGATTTCGTAAAGTCATATCAGCCTGACAAGCTAAGGTCATTGAAGTTCAGTTCCAAAATGTGCTCATCCCTTAGGAGAATGGGACATTATTAATATTTTTGTAGAGAAGGGCTCATGAGTGATGCTGCCGTCTCTCTCAATGATGAAATGAAAAGGGTATTCCACTGTGTGCTGTGAAATATATAATATATCTTCCACATAGTTGGTTGGGGATCAACTGCCAATTTCTTCACGGTTGGAGCTCCTGATTGAACTGCCAGCTGTGTTCCAAGGATTGAAAGAGACCTTGAAAATGGCAAAGCCAGGCTCGGAATACTGAGCTGACAAAACAAAACTGACAAGAACAGCAATAGCTATTCTTTCCAAGTACCCATCATAGGAAATGTCACTGCAAAAGAAAGGAGGGAAAACAAGAAAGGAGAGGAAAGGGAAATAGAAATCAAACAGTTTTTTAAGCTGGACTTAGAAAAGGTCCCCACGTGTCTTAAGGAAAAACAGCAATACCTAATTTTATTGTGGTCTCAAATAAGAATACAATAATCAGACACACACACACACACACAGAGAGAGAGAGAGAGAGAGAGAGAGAGAGAGAGAGAGAGAGAGAGAGACTCTCCCTTAATGACTTTTCTCTCTCTGGCTGTGGTAGAAATCCTTATTATCTCTAAGTTTAATACAGAAAAGACAGAAAAATAAGGAAGGTCCTTCACGCAGTGTGTTTTCTGGCCACAGAGTAAGACACTCTTAAGCCCCATTGATTTTAATTTGGAGCTCCCTGCCTAGGCATGGTCTCCAAGGAAATCTTAGGTAACCTTCTGAAGGTTGGTAAAAACCTTCTCATTTAGGAATGCTTTTGGATCGTGAGGTGTCTGTAGGTGTGATTTATGGGATCTCTGGTTTTGCTGAATCTTTTGCTTGTCTAATGGTTGTTTAAAGCTGGTTGCTTGTTATAATAGGTGCTTTTACGTGCATGGATGTTAGTTCTGTGAGAAACTACTGCTAACTAGACTGGTTATGTCCATATCTACCAATATCTATAGCTGTGTCTTATTTATAGCTTTTCTGCTCAACCTTTCATTGCCAAGTAATTTCAGGGCTAGTTACCTAATAAAACAAACACTTGCAAAAAATGAACTGCACGGTTGATCTTACGGAGGCCTTAAGTCAGCATCTTTTTTTTTTTTACAATAATTTTTATTCCAACGTTCTAAAAATAAATAACATAATATGAATGCTAAAACAATTAACTTCAAACAAGTATGCTCTAAAACAGTGGTTCTTAAAGGGTGTGGTGCACAACACCAGTGTGTCAGGAGAAGATGGCAAGTGTGGCAGAAAGATTCAAGGACAATAAAAATAAACTTTTAAACATCTCAGCATAGTATAGTATAGTATCAATTTTTATTTTTTTTTATTTTTTTGACAGAATAAGCAGCTGCATTGTTTTATACTTTCCGGACGTCCCATAATCATATTATAAAGTAGGTGTTGCTTTTTGTTTACCAATATATTTCTTATCAATAAAAAAATTGGTGTGATGCAAGCAAATTTGTATTCTTGACAGGGTGGCCCAGATAAACGTTTGAGAACTATGGCTGTTCTCAACAAAGCAGAAGTCAATTTTCTCCCCCACTTGTGGTTTGTCAAAACTGTCCGCTCCAGGTCTTCATCTGTCAAGAGCCACTTCTTATTCATTCAATTTTTATGGAACATCTACATGGTGTCATCATCAAACAGTTGTCTTGTGTCTTCCCCATGGATCTCCCATCTCTTTTGAAAGTTTACAGCATCAAATCAGTAGCCCATGGAAACTTGTGCCCTAATAAATCTATTTAAGGTGCCACTAGGCTATTTATTGTTATATGTTTGCTTACTCCCTCTGCAATTGTACAGAATGTATATTAAATGTAGATATTAAGTGGTGGAAGGGTAATGAGGAAGAAAGAAAACTACAGTGGGCTTTTTTATTTCCTTTCATGGTGGGAAAGAAAACAATTCTAGGAGCAAATGATACGTTAAATAAGTAAATCTAAAGTATACATTTTGACTGTAGAATCTCTGGAAATCAAATTGGTTGGGATACGTGGTATGGGGAACAGTAAGAAGAATTTCCAATACCCCACAAAAATATCTAAGTACCTGAAGTACTCATCTGGATCCCAGCCATAAGCACTGATAGGCAGGAAAAAAAGGAATTTGTATGGCATTCTTCTTGGGAGAAACCTAGACAGCATCTTAAAAAGCAGAGACATCACCTTGCCAGCAAAGGTCTGTATAGTAAAAGCTATGGTTTTCCCAGTAGTGATGTATGGAAGTGAGAGCTGGACCATAAAGAAGGCTGATCGCCGAAGAATTGATGCTTTTGAATTATGGTGCTGGAGGAGACTCTTGAGAGTCCCATGGACTGCAAGAAGATCAAACCTCTCCATTCTGAAGGAAATCAGCCCTGAGTGCTCACTGGAAGGACAGATCGTGAAGCTGAGGCTCCAATACTTTGGCCATCTCATGAGAAGAGAAGACTCCCTGGAAAAGACCCTGATGTTGGGAAAGATGGAGGGCCCAAGGAGAAGGGGACGACAGAGGACGAGATGGTTGGACAGTGTTCTCGAAGCTACCAGCATGAGTTTGACCAAACTGCGGGAGGAAGTGGAAGACAGGAGTGCCTGGCGTGCTCTGGTCCATGGGGTCACGAAGAGTCGGACACGACTGAACAACTAAACAACAACAACAATTGTACTGAATTATAATTATCTTTATCCAAACCTAATAAATGTTAAAGTCTTCTACCCATTTCTGTGATTTGTGCAGTGACTTGAATGCCGCCAACTGTCTGGTCAGATTGTAGTATGATCAAAGTGTTGCACCAATACAACGGCCTAAGTCTGATCACATTGTTGGCAACATACCACGAGCTGTGATGTTGTAGAGGCGCAGATCTTCTTCTCCTGATCCTATAGAATTGTGAAGTCGCATAGCAACTCTCAGAACACGGCCATATGGTCCAATTAAAAATGGGCTTTGTACATTCTGAGGCTCTTTTGCATTGTGTGTCACAGCAAGAAAATAAGACACTTAAAATAATTACTTTTACCTTCCAGGAACTAACAGCTTCAAGATACTTTAAACAGCATTTCCCCTAACTTCGCTGTGGTTTTCCCCATCTTTTTTTATTTGATAGCAAAAGTACGAAAGTGTCAATTGGGATCCCCTGGAGACATCATTTCCACTACCCAAATTATCAAACTGTTCAGGGTTTATCTCCCCTACTGCGACTCGGTTGGAAGGTCTAAATCAAAACTGCCCAGAGGGCAACCCAGAGGTTGATTACAATCAAAATGAAGATGTCGTTTGTACTTTCAGATCTTGCACTGTGGCTGCCAATTTTCAAACAGGGCGCAAATAATAGCGTGCATTCTGTCCGAACTCAATATAGAAGCGATAATCAAACAGTTGGCAGAGAAAACTGAAAGAGTGGTAGGTGTCATCAAAGGAACAGGACTATATTGCAGGAATAATTCTATAAACGTAAGTGCAATGATTCATATTTAATGTCATTTTATAACTCTTAATAATTAAAGCAGCAGGGCACAATACTGCAGGTGCTTATTATTTGTTTTCTAAAAAATGAATGAATGTATGAGGACCATTCTTGCCTATAGTTGTGGGGCTACAAGAGAATCGGGGGGGCAGGAAGGCCACTTTTGATTGATGGGGTCTGTGTGGAGAGGGTAACAACGTTCAGATTTTTGGGCATTGAATTACAAGAGGATCTGTCCTGGAGAGTCAACACAAGGGGGCTTGTGAAGAAGGCACAGCAGAGACTGTACTTTTTGAGAATACTAAGGAAAAACCATCTTCCGCAGAAACTGCTGCTTGCCTTCTATCACTGTGCCATTGAGAGCGTGCTCACTTATGGCTTATGTGTGTGGTACGGAAGCTGTACTACCCAGGACAGGATGGGGTTGTGCAGGGTTGTTAAGGCAGCAGAGAGCATTGTTGGCTGCCCATTCTCCACCTTAGAGCAGATTTATGCCACAAGGTGCCATAGGGACACTGGACATAGTAAAAGATCCATCGCATCCTGGTCACTGTCTCTTCGAGCTCTTGCTGTCGGGACGGAGATACAGGACGATGAAGACAAGAACGAGCCGTCTTAAGAACAGCTTCTTCTCCAGAGCGATCTCGGCCCTGAATGGGAAGCCTGGACTTTGAAAGTCATCTAATCTCCCTTGCTGTTTTATACTGTATTGTTTTAATTAGTGTTTTTATAGTTGATTTGATTTTGTGTGGAGTGCCCTACCTGGGTGGATGGAGCAGCCAAGTAATTTCGTTGTCCCCGAGAGGGGGCAATGACAATAAAGATATTATTATTATTATTATTATTATTATTATTATTATTATTAACCATAAAATGGGGCCTAGGCTTTGGGGATATGTATTGACATGCCTCTCTGACTGGGCAGTGTTTCATACCCCACAAGTGTCTCCGAAAACCTGGGCATTTTTTATCATGAGAGCGTGGTGGCCATTTTGGTTCCTGTGATCTTGTGCCATTTCATGGCATGATTTTGCTTCCCCCCTGGCCACGATATTGTGTTAGAATGCCACGCCTCAACAAAAATGCTATTTTGGGGGGGAGGGAACCGTGGCATGAAATCATATGAGATCACGGTAACCAAAATGGCCTCAGTGCTCTTGTGATTAAAAAAATGGGAAGATGGTGTCCCACATTTTGGCTTCAAAGTGTAGGAGTGTATGGTGTTTGGCTTCCCACACTTCTGATTTCTCCTTGTGGTCCTAATTCAATCCATCACTTTGGTATTTCCTATTTATTCCTGGGTCCAGTCACTAGTAGGGGTTTTTTGTTTTTGTATTATTCCTATACAGTGGTACCTTGGGTTACAAACACTTTGGGTTGCAAACTCCACTAACCTGGAAGTAGTACCTCAGGTTGAGAACTTTGCCCCAAGATGAGAACGGAAATCGCACGCTGGCAACGGAGCAGGAGGTCCCATTAAGCTAAAGTGCGTCTCAGGTTAAGAACAATTTTGAGTTAAGAATGGACCTCCGGAATGAATTAAGTTTGTAACCCGAGATACCACTGTACCATCAGCAGCACAACATGGGAATGTGCAACATGTTTACTACATGTTTTGGGGGTATGCATACAGGTATGTCCTTCAAACAGTAGATCTAAAATACAGGTGGCCCTCAGTGATGTCAAGAGTGAAGCCACCATATGACTTTTCCTAATCCACCTAAGCAGCATCTTATGACAGGAAATTCTAGAAAGCTCCATGCCCACAAGACTGCATCATCTTCCTTGCCACATGGTACCACTTCATCCCCACCCTTTCCTTTTCTGTAAGACCCCTGAGAGGCAACTTCCAACACTCCTATGCATTCTCTACCCCATACTGCTGCTATCAATATGCCTAAAACCACAGAATGAGTCATAGCTGAGTTGAACTGAGGCTTGCATTAGGGACTAATGACCTCAGGTTTAATCATACAAACAGATGAATGATTCCTGCTTCCATCTTAGTTCAGGCAACACATACTCACACTCTAGCTAAAGCTAATTCTCAAGGTAAATGGGTGGGGTCTCGTTTTTAAATCTCGTAAGACTTATCCATTGCTTTTTTTAAAAATAATATTTTATTAAGAGAATTTCATTTATAAAAAGATAGAGTGAGTAAAAAAGAGTGAGAGTGAAAAAACCTGTTACATTATCGTACATTAATATACAAGAGTATATATTCTTATTATTCTAATACACATATAATTGTCAGTAACCTAATATATTTGGTATAAACTCATTCCAAATACCCTTGCATCTATCCAAAGAACGTTTGCGTCTATAAGATGTCTATTCGTATGCTGCCAATGTTGTTATGTCAAGCCATTGATTAAGGGGAATTGTATCTCTGTTCTTCCAATTCAGCAGCATCAATCTCTTTTCCTTGTCCTGTTGTCAATCTCCACACAATCGGTATATAGTTCAAGAGGATATTCACTTCTGAAAATCTTATCCCCCCCCATAGTGTCTTGTTTATATATAGTCCAGCATTTTCTCCCAAAACTTAGTGTGGGACACAGTTTCAAAGAAGCATTGCCCATATTACATCTCCAACAAATAGATACATTAGATAGCCCTTTCTTGTACAAACTTATTCATTGCTTGATGAAGGTCCAGGAACTCTGATGCTCCAAAATTGTCCATCGCAGATATTGCAGCAGCTGCCTTTTTCAGAGTGAAAGGATTATTTTCTTCACGCTGGGGAGATGAGCATAAAGGTATATTTTTGCTTCCCCCTTCGTACCTAACATTCTGTTGTTTTGTGTCACTGGAACTTATGTTCCGTACTTCTCTCTCACACACACAAACGACAAATGTTCGACGCGTTCCAAGTTACATTGGCAGCCGTTTGAAAAGCCCAGACTTATGGGTATTCTGGTGTCACTCACCACTGTAGGCCCTTTCCTCAATTCCTGTTTCAAAAGCTTCCAGCATCACTGAGTAAGACAGCCTTACAGCTCCCTGCTTTGTGTCAGGTTTCCATGAGAATATCCTACAAAGCACCTGAGGTTGGGGAGGAACGTGGGGGGGGGGGGTGGAAACGGGACGGTGTGGCTTGCTTAGCAGAGTCAACCACTCCTTTAGGCAATCTTAGCAAGTCTCCCTCATCCTTAGCAGAGGGGAATTCTCCAAAATGGCTCTCCTAATAAATCCCATCTGGTTTTAATGGGAGGGTTTATAGGCTGCTTCCAGGCGAATGAGGATCGTATATCCATTGTGCTCCAGCAGAAATTGTATCCTTCATCATAAGACCGTTTTCACCAAGGGCACAAGTTAGCCCCTGTTATATGATCCATGGCTGTCCCTCGCCCCCACCCACCCTGAACATCAAAAGAATCCTTAAAACCTACTATTCCTTTCATTCCCCAACACTCTCCTTGTATTGAAAGACCATTTCATAAATGCATAAATTACAGGGCACAGGAGTTGCCTTTCATTAGCGTGTTGTGTTAGAGAAGGGCTTTTTCTTCTCATTGCCTGGAATTCAGAAGGCATTGAGCTTCTGTTTATTGAGAGGAGAGGACACCCCTGTTTTAAACACATATACTTTAAACGCATAGACTTGGCGGCATACTCCACTGACCCTCGACGAGTTGTTGACTTTCAAGCAGATTTATTTTGGACAACTTCAATGTGCAAATTCAAGACTGCAAGTATACAAATTCAGGGAGGAGAAGGCTTTCCATGACTGCTAGCCATGATGGCTATGCTATAGCAATGCTTTCAAATATCAGTTGCTGGGAGAGGAGAATGCTCAGGCTCCCTGGCACATTTGGTTGGCCATTGTGAGAAAAGGATAATGGATCAGACGGTTCTTTGGCCTGATATAGCAGACTATTCTTATGTTCTTACACTTGGGCCATGGATCCAGTCGCTTCTCAGCACACATGCGATTCTGCACACAGCTCTGCACTGCATGGGGACAGTGGGGATTCTGCACACTGGTATGGGAGTCCCCTCATGTGCAATTCTGCATATGTGTGGGATAGATTAAGCCAGCAAACTTTTTCAGCAGGGGGCCGGTCCACTGTCCCTCAGACCTTGTGGGGGGCCAGACTACAGTGGTACCTCGGGATGCGAACGTTCGCATCCTGAATAGAACGTAAGATATAACGGCACGTCTGCGCATGCGTGGGTCACGTTTTGCCGCTTCCGCGCATGCGCGTGGCGTCATTTTGAGCGTCTGCGCATGCGCGAGCGGCGAAACCCGAAAGTAACGCGCTCCGTTACTTCTGGGTTGCCGCAGAGCGCAACCTGAAAGCGCTCAACCTGAAGCACATTCAACCCGAGGTATGACTGTATTTTTTGGGGGGGAGGGGAGAATGAATTCCTATGCCCCACAAATAACACAGAAACGCATTTTAAATAAAAGGACACATTCTACTCATGTAAAAACACGCTGATTCCAGGATCGTCCATGGGCCGGATTTAGAAGGTGATTGGGCCGGCTCTGACTCCCGGGCCTTAGTTTGCCTACCCATGGATTAAGCCAGGGGTCAGCAAGGTTTACCTCGTCTGGGCTGGTTAACTCCAGTGGAGATCCCTCCATGGGCCGGATTGTGTGCGGGGCTGCGATTGCACACACGTGATTTCCAGCATGACAAAGTGGGTCCCTGCGCCGGTTTAGCGCAGCACACCAGGACTCACCGAGCAGGTGGCTCAGTTCGGGGGTGGCTCAGGGGTTGCTTAAACAACCCCCATGGGCTGCTTGTGGTCCATGGGCGTTAGGTTGCCTACCCCTGGGTTAAGTGATCCCTGTTGCTTTAAAAAAAATGTAATTGTTTTATTGCTGTTGTTTTTTAAATGGTTTTACAAAAACCAAACAGTTAAATGAGGTCAGGTGTTAGGACAGAACCCATAACTCACCATATTTTGAAGAGCTGCCACTGGCCATATTGGAAAGGGCCAATGGAAGTTGCAGTGCAATAGCATCTGAAGAGTCAGAGGTTTCCCGCCTATGTTTTAGGAGGCTGGCTACAATTAGTGAGATGGGACAGAAGGTTTCTTCTTGGTTGGGTGCGACTATTATTGAAGCTATGTTTTGTTGCCCTCTTGATTAATTTTCAGGTCCTGCTTAGCTTCCCAGGTACAATCAGTAAGCATTTTTATTCTTCTTAGGGTCAGTTCACACAACCTCTTTGATAGCTAGCCACTTGTTTCGTCAGACTCCATGAAGCATGTGGCAATAAGTTTTCTGACCTGTTTATGAAAGTGAATCTCAGCTGTTGATAGTTAATAAAATGTGTATTTGCATAGCAAAATTGGCATTTGTTGTTAGGAGAAATGATTCCAGCAAACCCATTCATGTAAGATGATTATGTGAACTGGAATCGGCCAAAGCTGCTTTACAGGAAGAAAGACTTTCAGTGTCACTAGCAGAATATTGCAAGAGTCAACTGCATTTTAAATATATAGTGTTTGAATTTGTTTTATGCTCATGTTAACACAAGCTTCTAGAGTTCCTTCAGTTTAGAAGATAAATAAATCCTGTTCAGAAACAAACATATCTGGGTATCAGATAAGGTCAAGGTCTCACAGTCTTCCAAATAAACATTGAGGTCATTGTAATAGTTAGGAGCCCAATTGGCTTAAGATGAGAAACCCAATGGATCTCTCCTTTCAAGTGGGCTCCATTCTGTTCTGTTTGATCAGATACCATGTCACAACTTTATTTTGGTGGATCGCACAATGTTTTTATTGTGCTTTTCTCATTTTAAACTCACGTTTTGTGACCCCCGAGCCAAGGAGATAAGTACCGGTAACTATGCAACCTTTAGAAGGCATCTGAAGGCAGCCTTGTATACGGAAGTTTCAAAATGTTAAATGTTTTATTATGTTTTAATGTGTTGGAAGCTGCCCAGAGTGGCCGGGGCAACCCAGTTAAATGGGTGGGGTATAATGATGATGATGATGGAATAGGACATCCCAATTTTCATTGGAGAAATTTTGAAGAGTATGCATTTATACAGAAGTCCATAGCTGGAACCAGAAGTGGTAGTTGGTCTATTAGGCCAATGGGGCACTGCACACCAAGGGATGCGGGTGGCGCTGTGGTCCAAACCATTGAGCCTCTTGGGCTTGTCGGCGGTTCGAATCCCTGCAACGGGGTGAGCTCCTGTTGCTCTGTTCCAACTCCTGCCAACCTAGCAGTTCAAAAGCATGCCAGTGCAAGTAGATAAATAGGTACTGTTGTGGCGGGAAGGTAAATGGCATTTCCGTGTGCTCTGGTTTCCGTCATGGTGTTCCATTGTGCCAGAAGCAGTTTAGTCCTGCTGGCCACATGACCCAGAAAGTTGTCTGTAGACAAACGCCGGCTCCCTCTGCCTGAAAAGTGAGATGAGCACCGCAACCCCACAGTCACCTTTGACTGGACTTAACCATCCAGGGGTCCTTTATCTTTTATCTTTTTGCCACACCAACGTAGTATGTACATGAGGAATGTGGGGAGCCCCAGAGGCTTCATGGGCACCCGAGCCATGCTTGGCTTATGGTCTGGAAATAAATGCACAAAATATTCAGTCTCAAAACCAAAACAACAACAAAAAACAAACTCCACACTATCCAGACAACATTTCGTCAAGTCCTCATTTTAGAAAAGAATAACATTCTTCCTTTGCTTTTTAACACACACGAAACCAGAGCCAATTACTCCAGAAGTTCAAAGAAACTTGCAGTGTGTCCTCAAGCGCAAGGGAAAAGAAAACTCCTCTGGCAGCCCCTGTTTTGAGAGAAGCATCTTTCTCAGGATTCATTATTCAAGGCAAACCATTAATTATTCAAAATAGTTTACATACGAAACCTGACATTAGGACTTCAGGATGCTTCAAGCTAAAAAAGGTTTCCCAGAGTGACATGATCTTGGCTCAGTCGCACATCACCAACCGGGTTTCTATAAAACCGCTTCCCTGGTCAGCAGGAAAACAAGCTGGTCCCGGATATTTAAAAAGTCAAGGAAGCATTTTCCTGGCCAGGTGCCATTGCATTAGTTAGCTACGGTAGCTGCAGAGCTCTTAAATAAGATTAGACATAGTTGCCATGAATATAAAACTATACCCTTCCTTTATTTATGGCTGGCTGAACAGCTGTGAATAAGTCACAGATATAGAGGAATGAGCAGAGATTGCTTAGGGGCAACAGTGGAAACTTGCCCCGAGTTTTACTCTGGTTTAGAAATCTTTGCAACAGGGTACACAGAAAGGGGCAAAAACATTCAGGGGCAAATTAACCCCTCCATAACACACATACCCCAAACCAATCTTCATGTTTACTTGCTTTTTGAAGGTGTGGGTGTGTTGAAACACGCATCAGTTTACCATTCCACTACCCCCACATCCTATAACACAGCCTTTCTTTGGTTCCTATATGTTGTTAGACTACCACACCTATCACCCCGACTGCTGTCCCTGCTGGCTATAGATGATGGGAGTTGTATTCCAACATCTGGGAACTCAAGGTTGAGAATGGCTGCTTTAAGATGACCGAGAATCAGAGGCAGGATGGGCTATTTTAAATAGCTAGTTTACTATTCTATTTCATGGCAGCATTCTTTATGCCCAAAGTAGATATTTCTTAACAGGCAGGAATGCGTACTTCTTGGTTAGAAATAAGATTACAACCGTAAGTAGTAACCTTTTAAAACAAACAAGCAAACAAACAAACAAACAAACTGGCCACCAACCTCTTCATTACAATGGAAATTGTTTCTTTCTCTTCCTCTCTCTGTTTGTTAGACTAATCCCAGGAAACGAAAATATAAGATTCCCATCTAGTCTAGCATTCTGTTTCCCACGGCAGCCAGCCGGCCAGAGTCAGCCCAAGATATTTTGCTGCCTGTTGCAAAGGCCAAGATGGCACCCACCCACCCCATTCAATATACAGAAGCTGACAAGGACTGACAGTTGACTCATATTTCAACATTGGCAACGGGACAACATCATCCACAGCACCCAGAGGCAGAAGGCTCATTGCTACAATTATATGGTTAATATTGGAATCACAGGCAGGCGACACACCGAATGTCACCCCTCTCTGAGATGACACCCGGGGCAGACCGCCCCCACTTTGCTCTGCCCCTGTGACTGAGGAGTGTGCAGTTAAAGGAGCCCCCAGCCCGGCGCTGGCTCCCACAAGTTGGCTGCAGGGTGGAGGCTCTGTGAAACTGCTCTCTTGAGGGGAGTGTGGTTGCCACTCACCGCAGCGAGCAGCTAAAGGAGCCCCAATGCTCTTGCTGCTCGCGCACAAGAGCACCAGGGGTGTCTCAGCCGGGGAGGGGGAACGTTCCCTCCTCCCAGCTGAGCAACGCAAACAAGCTGCAATGTCCCAGCCCACGAGTCCGGGAGAAACCGCCTCGAGGTGAGAGCTGAGGCAGTTTCACCCGGTGTCTCGCAGTCAGAGGCCAATGCATCTTGTTTTTTCAACATCACGGTGTATCGCCAACCAGCGATGCTTGGCTGGCGATACACCGCCATGTTGAAAAGTTGATATAGCCAAGCCCTAGTTGTGGGACTGAGAGAAAGGCCTCCTCCAAAGACCTCAAAATCTAGGTAGATTTGTATGAGGGAATGCGGTCTTTCAGACAGCTTGGACCTAAAAGTCATAACAAGCATTCTGAATTGTATCTGGAAACAGACGATTCGTCAGTGGAGCTGTGGTAACAAGGAGGCTGTATGCTTCCTAAAACTTTATGTTCTTATTCTATGAAATGGCTGAGTCACCCTTAATGCTTCTTAGACAAAATAGTATTTAGTAGCCAGGGTCTGGTATTCAGAAATGAACAGGTTCTGTACCTGGAAGTTCCACTTAGCAATCCTAGTGAAGAGCCATTGTCCTTGATAGTCTGATTTCTCATGCAAGAGAGATCCTCTTCAAACCGTACAAGAAGCAGCACAGCAAATTAATCTCCTTAGCCTTTAAGGATCTCTGGACCAGGGCCTGCACACATATTTCACAATAGCAGGGCGCTAATTTCATTGTAAATATCAAGAAAGCAGACAGGAAGAAAAAAGAAACCACTGTAGTGCAGCTGTAAATAAATGAGCTGAGCATTTTTTATTTTATTTTTTGAGGAAAGTTAACGTTCTCCTTATTCATACACATGCACACACTCATATCCTCTTGGTTGTAATTTCAGCAGCCCTACATTCTCGACTTCAAACAGAGGTTAAGTACTATGTTATTTAAACAAGATGGAGGTATTTGATAATGACCGAGTAAGGAAAGTGGAGTTGGAGGAATGCAGGAATGGAATGGAACTTCTATCAGCAGGGCATGGGAGAGAACCTAAAAACAACAGCCCATAAATCTACTTGGATAAAAATATTGCTGTCACAGCATAGTAATTCATCTCTACATTTTTATGTTCCCCACTTTGGAGGACAACTATGTCTACAGATATTATTTCACCTTATTTTATTGTGCTATTTGAGGCAGTATCCAAGACCAGTTAGATTTAATTATCCACATTAACTTTTGTTATATGTCAGGCACAGCCAGGATTTCACAATCAGCCCGTGATGCAAGTTGGGGGACCTGTTATTAGGATACAGGGGATTTGCTGGTTGACCATCGAACCTCTTTGTGACTCAAGTCTTTTTATTTTTGTCTCTGGTATTTACTTGCTCAAGGACAGGATAAAGAGCTTAAGAAGATTAAAATGTGCTCTTCTTACTGGACTCTTTAATAGACTGAAAACACCCTCTGGCTGGGTACAATTGCGAGGTAGAGGCTATATGCCTGCAGAAGTGGCTTCAAGCTGAATAACGCTAACTGGATGGGGAATATGTGTGATTTCTTAACCTGTTTCCAAAGCTTTCTAGTAAGAGAAACTGGGATTCTACTCTTATGAGGGACTGGATCCAAGCTGTTCTGTTTTCCTTTTCCTGCCAACTAACTGACTGCTGGGATTCCATTTACAGTATTTATGTACTTCTTTTTGTCACCAAGCAATCTCAAGATGACTTTCATAAAAATAAATAAACCGTATCATTAAAAGACGCAGTATTATTTTTCCAGGCTGCATGCATGTTCTGCAAAGACCAATAATTTTGAGAGAGCCATAGAAACAATATTCAGTTCTGATCAGGATTGGTAGTTTTTTTAATGGTACCCAGTGGAAGAGCTGGACGCAGAGGTGTTCCATCGGTGAGAAGAAAGCCTTGGATGCGCCATCTCCTTATTACAGCAGTCCCAGCATCTCAAAATAGCAGGAAGGTGGGAATTGTGGACTATATTGACATCACGTGTCAATATAGCCTCCAAAACTGACATGGCCCAAATCCAGGACGCCATTTTCCAGTTCTGCACTCCTGCATAAGTCATGTGACCTGTGTGAGATCGCAGACTCAGAAAAAGCACTTGGGGGGAGATCTTGGTGCAACATTGTGCAAGAGCAAGCCACCCAAAATGGCTGCCACGCTTTTTCAGGAGAAAATGGAATGTCCCATTTCCCCCACCAGGGCAGTTAATAGGTATAACAGAAGAAACACTGATTGGTGGGTGGTAGATTTATGATTTCTCTTAGTGTGTCAGATGACCTGGGGTGGGGGGAGATGCCTGGATTCACTCCAATAACAATGTTCATTGTGGGATCTATCAACCCAATTGGAATGGCCTTTAGGACAAGCTGTCTGAATATTAGCAATTTCCTAGATCACGGAATATATGATTTGCAGAGAATAACAGTACAGACAATTATCTATTTTAAAAGGTAAAGGACCCCTGAAAGTTAAGTCTAGTCACAGATGACTCTGGGGTTGCGGCGCTCATCTCGCTTTACAGGCTGAGGGAGCCAGCGTTTGTCCGCAGACTGTTTTTCCAGGTCATGTAGCCAGCATGACTAAGCCGCTTCTGGCACAACAGAACACCGAAAGCAGAGCAGCACATGGAAACGCCGTTTACCTTCCCGCCGGAGTGGCACATATTTATCTACTTGCACTTTTTGGGGGGGGTGTGCTTTTGAATTGCTAGGTTGGCAGGAGCTCGGACCAAGCAACGGGAGCCCACCCCGCCACAGGGATTCGAACTGCTGACCTTCTGATCGGCAAGCCCAAGCGGCTCAGTAGTTTAGACCACAGCGCCACCTGCGTCCCCATGCAGATCTCTCAGGACTGGTGTTATGTGGTCCCGGCGGCCACTCCCAGTCATTTCAGAGAAGGTTACAGGTGAACCATTTTGGGGAGAGCATTGCACACAGCTGGGTTCCCCACCTGCTAATTTGTGATTATCTTGCATATGAACCACCACCTGATGCCAATTAGCATTTTGTGTGTGTACCTGAATAGATATTCTGCCAAAATTTTTCCTTTTCTTTCATTTGGATTTCCCCCAGCTGCATTTTATTTTTATTTTATCTATTAAATATTTATTCCGCCCTTAATCCCAAGATCTCAGGGCGGTTTCATGTACACCAGCGTTGCTTCATTCCATCAACCCTTTCCTTCTCTACCCATCAGCAAGGTGTCATTAATGTGTGACGTTTTCAAGGTTGAATCGTATGTTTCATAACATAGAAAACGACATCAAGGCTACTTTCACTACTGATATGGTATTGATCTCACTGTTGAACTATAGTTTATAGCATGATAGTCTTTTTACAAAAGACCCGAGTATCTGTCAAATAAAATCGATACCAATTCCTTCACACAAAGCATCATTTTTCTCCCTCGTACATTGTCGCTTTGCCACCTCCAGTGCACTCCTAGGAATAATCCATCCAACTTATTCCAATGTACTGACGTGTCTTCTAGTTTTTTGTTGCTTTTTTTAAAGAGAGGGGAGTAAACGGTGCTTTTTTTGCAGGGGTACACATACCCCTAAACTTTTTGTGAATCTAAGTTTGGCCTCATTGAGAGGCAGTATTTCAATATGAGTAGGAAAATTAGAGTACCCCTAAACATTTTTTAGAAAAAAAGCACAGGGAGTAAATCATTTGGGGGAACTGAGGAACATGGCACCACATGTCGACTAAGTGCTCTGCTGAGACACTAAATTTTAAGATGGTCAGAACACAGAGGTAGAAAAAGAGATTTTGTTTAGAGTTGGCCGTCTTGAGTGGGGCTCTGAAGGACTTCCCAAACCCTTTATTTTCTCTATGAAGAGTTGTCAGTTGTCAATATTTTTCTCAAGAGACTTCCACCATGGAAGTCATGTTGGAATTTGTGACATGTGAATTCAATCTTTTCTTTACTTTTGTAATGAGTGTTGATCTTGGATTGCCTTTTGTTGATCGGTGTGTATTGTTTTGTGTTTGTTTTGTTTTTAAAACCAATAAAGCATTAAGGAAATATATGAGGAATAATGGCAGAGGAGGCATTAATGGAAAAGAAACTTGAAATTGTCTTGGGACATTTAACCCAGGTGTGGGAGAGAGTATTTTTTAAAAAACAACAACAACAGCAAATTTTATTGAAGGTTTTAAACATATTGAGCACTAAAATCCAAACACATTTATAAAAAGATAATGAAAAGCAATATATTGAAGAAGAAGAAGAAAGAGAAATAAAATATAAAATAGAATACTCATGATCTTTACAAAACACAATTATATAAAAAAGAGAAAGAGGGGATATGTGATGTACTTTTGGTTACTAACTTGGGGGGGTGTCTTTTTGAGAGAATTTGAAATATGGCTATTGTGATGAAGGTTGATGTTGTTCTTTCTTTCTTTTTATTTTTTTAAAGAAGGACATCCCCCTTTGCCTCTTCACCATGGAAAACAGGGAACACGTATATGCATTTCCACCCCATTTTTGATAATAATTTTGGGTTGCCAATGTTCATCTTTGTTTTCAGGCATCCAAAATTGGCACATTCTGTAGTCTGGTGTCTTCCTAACATGGCACAAAACTGGGGAAAGGATTCTGTGCCCAAGATGTGCGTTTAGTGTCTATATTTCTTTATCAAAATCAATGGAAGGGGAGGGGAGGGGAGAGACTGAGAAGGGGAGAGGCGAGTGGCAGGATAAGATTCAAAGGGGTGGGGGTGGGGTTGGAACTGACAAGACCATATGGTCCTTTCCTGTTCTGAATTTTACATACAGATTTTCCAGCTTGCCAGATGGAAGAAAATGGGCTTTTTTGCAAAGCACACATGGGTTCCTCTAACAAAGCTCAGCAATTATAAGTTGTCAGTGTAAAAACCCATCTGACTCTTATAAAATATGTTAAGGACAAGTTCTGCAGAATGCTGGGAGAAGAAAACCTCAGCCCCATCAAGTTATTGGCGTCTTTTCCTTTAAGGGTCAGGCTAAAGCTGTAAGATTGGTACTCACTAATCCAGTAGAGTGAAGGAGCAGATCTCATCCCCGACTTTTATGGATGTTCTGTGTTAGCAGTCTGTATGTTGTTAAATCTTAAAAATAAAATAAAAATACAGATAGTAACATATACCTTGGTTTTGTTTGCATGAATGCGCACAGCTGATAGGATTTGATCAAGATGGCGAGTTTTCCTTCACCATAAATCCTGGGGCCAGCAGGTTGATGGAAGCATTTTGAGAGATAATGTAAACCGAAACTATTTTTTTTAAATAGATAAACTCATCTGTCAAAACACTCTGGCATGTAACGCTCTAGGAAGAACTTTAAAAAGGCTGCATTCTGTTTGCACATCAGTATCTCTTTCTAGGAAGCTTAAGAAAACACCAGCAAAGATACCTTTTATTAGGAGCTGGAGGAGGACACGTGAAGGTTAAATTTAGTCGAAGACCAAACAAGAGCTATATTCACAGCACTATCATTAATTCGCTGTTTCCCTTCCCAGAGAAAGCTGGCTGCCTTCCAGTTTATTTCAAAAAAACCACACAACTACAATCAAAAGCGGATCTTCCCTCTGTACACAAAATGAGTCAAGGATGGATTGTTTACTCAAATAGTCTTGCTCACTGAGGTATAAAAACCATAAAGGCCAAAAAATGCATTTGGGAAGAAATTGCTGTTTCATGAATATTGCTACAGTCAGGCCAATGCCAACAGGGGACCATTAACTTTGCTTTAGATCTCTAAACTATCCAAGGTGGACCATGCTAATTTATGTAGGGACATCTTCCTGAAGCAAGAAGCTCTCAAATGTTGTTTTTCTGGCTGAGCCTCAAAATGTGTTCAGGGTCCTCCGAAGGCTAGAGTAGACAAATTCCACTTGTGGGCTTGTTTTGGAGACAAGCGACACAATCTAGCCAAGGGACAGGTGCTGAAACTGGTGGGCCTTAAACTCATTTAACTTTGGCTGGATTATGTCCATAGACTGGGACTGACTGTTGTGCAGGGAGACAGGCTTGGGGAAAAAACGATGGAGGACACTTTGCTTTTAAGACATTTGCAGCTGAACTTTGCCCACCTGCCCCTTGCTGGTCAGTTCTTCTCAACCTGTACATTGTAAGGAAACAGAAGATGCAATTCATTCCTGATTTTGCATAACAACAACAACGGTTTTATTATTTATACCCCACCCATCTGGCTGGGTTGCCCCATAGAGGGATGAACACATAGTGGGATAGGTTTTAAAAATCTCTGAATACCCAAAGAGAACCCAGGGGCGCATGCAGCGTCCCAGACAGCCAAGCTTCGGCATTAGAAACCATGTGAAGCATTTTAAGTTGACCATGCAAAGTAGCTAATCCAATATTAGTTTGGCACATATGATAGTAAAGGGCGAAATCCAATGTCTTGTGAATGGATTTCCATTCACGCAACAGGATTTTGCCTCACTCTCTTTCCCACCCGCATCACCCCAAATCTGCTCTACAGCATCTCCCAACCCTCTGGTAGATTTGGAGGCACACAGCAGGCTGAACAGAATGCGAAATCCCATTGCGCAAGTAGGCCTGTTTATACCCGAATAAATGTATGACAAGAGGGCGAGAGACAGAGAGAGAGAGAAACAATATAAATTCACTTGCATACACACAAGACCAATTAAAGCCATTGAAGGTAGGTGTAATGGTTCTAGGGGTTGCTTGTGTGTAAATCAACACCACCCTTGGCTGGTTGCCTGAGTGAACCCTTTCTGTCTGGACAGCCACGCACCCGTGACTGTCTCATTTGCTGGCAGAATCTGTTAGTGGGCGTTTTTTGAACTTCTTCCAGCAAAGAAGCTCTTTGACGCTTAGTCTCCGCTTAGCCTCCCTGCGCGGAAGCCTTCTGCGCAGGGAGGGTGTGGGCATCGGAGGACCCGAGCTCTCCCCACTGGTTCCCGGCGAAGAGTCTTGGAGCCACCTCGCCGATTCCCCCATCTGCCCCCCTTCTCCACTGGTGTTACGCTGATTTCCTTCCCCAGAAGATGTGCTGCTTCTCTCCCTCCCAGGACGCTCTCCGGAACCCCTCTGGAGCCCTTCCTCTCCCTCTGGCTCCGATGGCAGTTCCCTGACAGTAGGTATAGTGTATTTTCTTTTTATTCTGTATTGTGACCAGCCCTGAGATGCTTCGTGATGAGGGGAGGGATAAAGGTCCAGCACTGAGGGCCTTCTGGCGGGTCCCTCACTGCGAGAAGTGAGGTTGCAGGGAACCAGGTAGAAGGCCTTCTCGGTAGTGGCGCCCGCCCTGTGGAACACCCTCCCATCAGATGTCAAGGAAATCAACAACTACCTGACTTTTAGAAGACATCAGAAGACAGCCCTGCTTTAATGTTTGATATTTTATTGTGTTTTTAATATTCTGTTGGGAGCCTCCCAGAGTGGCTGGGGAAACCCAGCCAGATGGGCAGGGTATGTACAAATAAATAAATAAATAAATAAATAAATAAATAAATAAATAAATAAATAAATAAATAAATAAAAAATGTTATAGATATACTATAAATCTTTGTAAACTGCCTACAGGTTTTATTTGCAATTAAGCGGCATGTCAATTTGGTTAGATAAATAATTAAAAAATAAGCAAAAAGGAAGTCATTGGGACTCCACTGTGGTTCAGAAACGCCCACTTACGCATGCACATTTGGATTCCTGGTGCTCCTTTCCCTGGAGCAGGTAAAACTGCAAAGCTTCATTTTATGAGTTGCAAAATGAATTTGTCCAAAATGTATGTCATGCTTCCTCCAAGGAGCTCAAGGCAGTTTCTATTTTCGTGGGCTAATGGAAAGGACTTATAAACCCCGTTGTTGGAGCTCATACTATGTAATATACTAAGTCTCTGACACAGTGAATATTCAAGTATACATATATTCTTCACTGTTGTAATAGTTCTTTAGAATTATGGCCTTATTATGTTGACATCAGGATGTGGGATTCAGGTCCTGGCTTCTTAATATTAGAAGTAGGAGCTACAGGGCAAGGTGCTATAAAAAAAAAAGAAGAAATAGATAGTAGATTTGAACGAGTTTTGTTTTACTAAATGAAATAGCTTATAGAAGGGAAAATATTTCCAATAGGTTGAGTTATTGTATGCAGCAAGAAAGAAAACTACTCATCTCAAGACTAAGTACTGTAAAAGGATTTACTTTTCAACACACATGGATAGGATCAGGCTTCCTGATACATTTGGGCGAATTTTGAAGCACAAGAGGTGGTAAAGAGTTTACAGATCAATGGTTTTGCTCGCTTCCTCCCAATGGCGAGCTTCCCAGGACCACAGAATTCCATGTGTATCATCTGTCCCTAGTTAAAAACCCTTTACATTGGCTTTAACACCTACAATTACTCATCTCGGGCTGTAATTTCAGCGTTAAACAGCACTGCTGTGTGCCCGAGAGGCAGTCGAGAGATGTAAGACAAACAGACTTCACACTGGAAGAATGCCTCTCAGTCAGCTGAGTCCGCCGGAGGGAAAACTGTCTCTAAAATCTGCTTTGTTTGCAAGGCAGCATTTTGTAAACAAGCCTTTGATAATGACACAGTCATATTGAATTGGGGCTGTGTGACTGAATGGCTATTGAACTTCTAAGTTATGATTCAGCGCACCACTAGGAGAACAGAGCACAAAAACATTAAGCACCACCAGATGGTAGTTCAAAGCCCATCAGATACACAGATCCCCTTTTCTTCTCTACAAAAGATTGGCAAGGCTTAATATCTGGGATGTGGGGGTGGAGCGGGGGAGGGGGAGACAAGCCCATTAAGATAAATGGAGCTGATTTGGTTTTTTGTCTTCCTAGGGTATTCTAGGAAAGTCATCTGAACGGGTCAAATTACAAACAGGCCCAGATCAAAGGGCTACAACTGCAGTAGTAGGTCAAAGTGATTCACGCTATGTCAACTGGATCAGCGTGAGATCCTAAACTGCAGTGCAACAGCCCTAAGAAAGAGGCTTGACCAAACTAATTAGGTGAAGCAGTGTTTCTTTTCTTTTCTGCTGCAGGTAGAAACAACAACAGATCAGCCCTTAAACTGGTGGACTCATCAGAATTCAGTTGGGAGGATGCAGTTTGCAGGCAGAGGCTCAAGATTCCTCGAGGTTTGGGGAAGGCATCCGCACAGAGGGGGTCTTGACTCTCTGAGGTTAGTGGTTTGGCCCTTCCCTCTAAAATTACAGGACGGCCAAGTGGCGATCATGTTACATTCTCAGCCAGAATTCTACCCTCTGGTTTTGCTGATAGAATCAGTGGTCCCAAAGCCAGAAAAATATCCATCTGATCTATTTTGCTGCCGGTGCACATGCATGCGCTATCGCAATGACGTATGCGCACACTCGCTGGCAAGGTGAATTTTTATTTCACTGCGCATGTCATCTTATTGTCACTTAGGCTGTGTATGAACTTTCGTCTTTGAAGCACTGCAGTTTGGGGGTCCAAACTGCATGTAAAGTATATTGCTTTGCAGGGGTCCATACCTAAACACCATGCAGACAGTATGCACAGCTGTCAAGTCATTGCAATCTAGATACATGTGTCCTCTCCGGCTAGTGGACTTTGCTTCCTCCACTTTCAATGGCCACCACAACCTCCCCCTTCCCTTGCAAGCAAGTTTATCGGTAAACTGGATATAAACTGGAACTGCAGGTACAGTTAGTCATATTGTACTCAAGTGTGTCCACAGGTTTCCTTCCTTTGTTCCATGCAGGCAACTTGATGAGTACATTTTTCGTTTTTGGGATTGTGGGGTGCAGAGGCACTCTGGGTTGTATGCAACCAAGATATAGTCAGAGTAGCCCTATTTAAATGAGTTAGTCATGCCTACGAATTTCAGTGGGTCTTCTCACCTGTAGATCCTGCCCAGCCTCAAACTGAATACATCTGGAAGATGAGAGTCTGTTGCACTCTTTTCCATGTGTAAAGGTAAAGGGACCCCTGACTGTTAAGTCCAGTCGTGGGTGATTCTGGGGTTGCGGCGCTCATCTCGCTTTATTGGCCGAGGGAGCCGGTGTACAGCTTCCGGGTCATGTGGCCAGCATGACTAAGCCACTTCTGGTGAACCAGAGCAGCACACAGAAACGCCGTTTACCTTCCCGCTGGAGTGGTACCTATTTATCTACTTGCACTTTGATGTGCTTTCAAGCTGCTAGTGGGCAGGAGCTGGGATTGAGCAATGGAAGCTCACCCCGTCGTGGGGATTCAAACCGCCAACCTTCTGATCGGCAAACTCTAGGCTCTGTGGTTTAGACCACAGCGCCACCCGCAACCTTTTCCATGTGTAGATGACCCTTAATAAATTGGGGTGGTAGCATTTTTCCTATAAGCAATTGTTCTATCCCATTCACTGATGATTGGAGTAAATCAATGCTGCAAGATGATACCCTTCGACCTACAGTTACAGCCAGGGCTCCCCCCCCCCCAGCCAGAACTCAGTTCTGGCACATTTCAAGTGGGTGCCATTACCATTATAAGAGAACAAGGGAGGCATTTGTGGTGAGTTCCAGCACCTCTTATTTTAAAACAGAAAAATAGCAATGGTAACAGCCAAATATCCAAATTGCTTCAGTTTCGCTTCAAGGACTTTAAAAAAAATGCAATCAAACTCTTGGAAAAAATACATCATAGAATCCTGCCATTAGCATCATTGTGTAAACCTCACTGTCCTCAATGGAGATGCTATTTTAGTGCAGAGTTAAGTGGAAATTCAGTGCCTTGTTTTTGGGATGGTTACCATGACACAAGCTAGACTGTTTCATTATTCTTTTGAAAGCTGTTGTGTGAGTTGCCCTTGTTTACTTTTTCACTTGATCAGCACAAGTCCTGTAGAATCGTCTCCTTGCATCTTTCTAGCAGCAAGCAAGTCAATCAAAGCGCTAATTATCCCAGGTTCACCATTAAACATGTCCCATTCTACTGCATGGGATTCCCAAGATACGGCTGCCTTTGCTCTTTAAAGTGATCAGAAGTCCCAAGCTCTGAAAGCTGAACGTGAGTGTTGGTGGCCTACTTTGCAAAGAATAAGTAGCTTCTTAATAAGCAATGCATAATATTTTTTTTTCTCTTCCAGCTGCAAACATTCCCCCTCTCTCCCTCACATCTTTCTCTGAGGTTAGACGGAGCGAAATGCCAAAAGCTCTTCAAAATGCTGAATCCATCAAAGCTTCTGATGATTCCTAACACGACTCTGGCACATCACACAAACAGCAGTTATACTGGTGGGGGAACAGAGCGGGGGGGACGTACTCTCCTCCGCCTTGCTTGGCACTGTGCTTCTATTCACGGATAAATCAGCAAACGTTACAAATGCCTTGACTGAGTAATGAATGGGTTCTGGGTTCGTTACTGTGCTGACAGCAGGTTTTACATTCTATTGAGTCAGGCAAGGGAGAAGGTGAATAGGGTAGAATTTCAGGAAAGGATTAATGAAGGGTTTCTTGCTGAACATACTGCTGCAATGTTCTCTAAGTCACTATACCAAGCAGTCACTGATTTTCTTCTCTCCCCCCTCCTCTGGCCTTAAGGCCCACACTTTAACAGCTTAAAATAAGCTTCCTTAAACAAATTCGCATCAGACAATGTGTATGTGAGCCACTTCATTGGTTTCAACAGAATTACTTTCCTAAATGCTCCCCCCTTCTTTTTCCCGAAGCAATTTCTGTACTTGAAAATGCATTACAAGGAACATTGGCTGCGGCTACAGTACAATGATGTATATAATACGACAAGTGGTGTTTTAATCAGCTTGAGCCGTAACAATGACTATACAGTGTATTGTGCATATGGCTGCCCTGTTTCTCCGTGTCCTCCGACTTTTGCTTGGTCGTTCCTCTAGAATTGCAATTAAAGTCCACCCGTTTTGGCCTTTCTCATATTTTGTCTGCTTTTTCTTAGTAGGTGTTAAGAGCTTGCTTGCAAAGATTGCTGCTCCTGCATGGGATTCAGTAGCAGATTTAGGATGACGGCTTGATGGATGGGTGTTTGCCGGTATTACATTATGTCTGCCCATCATGGGTGCCGTGCCAAGTACGCTGTAAGAACATTTTGCTAGCGCAGAAAAAAATAATATGTGCACATGTCTGCACTCTGCCAAAAATAGCCAGCATGTCTTCATGAGCAGCTGGATGCTATCCATTGGTTTTAGTCTTTGTGCTCTTTTCTTCAAAACCAGACCCAATTCCAGGCAAATGGGGCTGCATAGGCAAAAGTCATCCTTGTTTATTTGTTTTATTTATTTCATAAAATTTATACGCCGCTCGATGGTAGGAAAAACCTCAAGCAGTTTGCAAGAAAGATAAAACAATAAAATTATCACTAAAAAAATTGCAACCTCAGTTTAAAACTTACTGAAAGTTAAAACCCCAGGCGCTGTGGGTTAAGCCACAGAGCCTAGGACTTGCCGATCAGAAGGTCGGCAGTTCGAATCCCCATGACAGGGTGAGCTCCTGTTGCTTGGTCCCTGCTCCGCCACAACTGGACCTAATGGGCAGGGGTCCCTTTACCTTTACCTAGAATAGACTAAAACAAATTAAAACTCATGAAACCTTCTAAAACCAGGTAGAGGGCCTTCTCAGCAGCAGTGCCCTCCCTCTGGAATGCCGTCCCATCAGATGTCAAGGAGATGAAGAACTACACAACTTTCAGAAGACATCTGAAGGCAGCCCTTTTTAATGTTTGATGCTATATTATGTTTTTATGTGTGTCATAAAAACATAACATCTTTAAGCCCATTGATTTCAACAAATTCATGTGTGCTTAACTGCACAGGATTGGGCTGTAGGACAGAACCTTCACTTGTCTGATCAATGTCGCAGCTGCCCTCTCTGATCAAATGCTGACACAGTATATGTACTCCCAAAAGCGTGTACATTGAATGGCTCTTTATTCAAGTAGACAGCTTGATCGAAAAGGACAAGATAAACCCTTGGCGTAATTCCACTGTTTTTAATGGAACCATGTCGTCCAGGAGCAGCACCACAAATTACAAATAAGATATTTGTTCGAAATGCTTTGCTTTAATTATCGGTTAAGCAAAGCTAGAAGTCAGTTGTGCTGTGGAGAGGAATCTTTTGTTGCAGCCTTTTAAAACCCTGACAATGCCAATTCAGTTTTGCTTAGCTCATTTACTCTGCATCTGAACTTGTAAATTAATCATCGCTGGCAACCTGAATTTAGTTGTAATTAATCATACAGGGAGGAGCAAAGAAATTGCACTGATGTACGTCATATTAACAACATTATCTGATTGCTCTCTGTGCAATTTACGAGTAGCCTGATGCGTGTACACAAGGCATCTGCTGGTTCTTTGGCACATAAGAAAATGTGTATCATGCAGAATACAATAGAATGAATAATAGATAGCCAAAGTGGCTGAGCGTATATATTACTCATTGCTTTGTGTTTTTATCCCATTGTTTACATGCAAAGCAGTGTGTAGGATTCCACCCCCCGCCAGCAATTTTATAAATTCACGTCCTGTGGTGAGATAAAGACATGATGGGCAGAAGCCCACTGGGAATTCCCTCTGTAAAACTCAACTGAAATAAGTGGGAGCAACGCAGGAGCAGAAGAATTCATTCCAATGGAGGCAACTACAGTGGTACCTCAGGTCAGTGGCGTAGTGTGGGGGGTGCAGGGGGGGCCGGCCACACCGGGCACAACATCTGGGGGGCGCTCTCTGCCCCTACCTGGCTCACGGGTTAGGGGGCACAAATTACTTGCCTTGCCCCGGGTGCTGACAACCCACGCTACGCCACTGCCTCAGGTTACAGATGCTTCAGGTTACAGACTCCGTTAACCCAGAAATAGTACCTTTGCTTCAGGATGAGAACAGAAATCGCTTGGCGGCAGCGGGAGGCCCCATTAGCTAAAGTGGTACCTCAGATTAAGAACAGCTTCAGGCTAAGAACGGACCTCCGGAACAAATTAAGTTCTTAACCCAAGGTACCACTGTATAGAATATCACAGTGAAGATTACTTTTTCAATCAATGTTCCTAAAAATCAGCATAGTTGGCTTCTATTCTCAGTTACATCCGAGATGACTCCACATTACTGATTCTGATAGTTCAGGTGCTTAGATGATCAAAGCAGCAGAAATGGCCTGCAGAACGTTGGAGATGGAGAACGTTGTGGCCGTTCATGTTTGTGAACCATGTTTGTGTTGCTGCTTCTTTCCCAGTTTGCCCACAA
Source organism: Podarcis bocagei (assembly GCF_964188305.1). Classification (NCBI taxonomy): domain Eukaryota; kingdom Metazoa; phylum Chordata; class Lepidosauria; order Squamata; family Lacertidae; genus Podarcis; species Podarcis bocagei. The sequence goes on along the minus strand of NC_138136.1, from coordinate 16,396,937 downwards.
TAAGTAGAGAGTCTGTGAACAGATCCTACCATTTGACTGCTCCCAGCTGCAGATAACGGATCTTACCTGCCTAGACCTTCCTCTGAATGTGTGAAGGTCAGAAACAAAGGAAACAATCCCATTCCTTCCTAGAAATGTTCGACCTACTGTGGCAAAGAGCTTTAGGGGGGAAAGATAGGATAAATACGCTGTAAAAACCTAAACATGTTTACTCGGAAGATCCCATTTAATGAGCCTTGCCCTCAAGCATAGGAGTGCAGCCTGCAGGGGCGCTAACCTGTGTCAAGTTTGAGAGGCCCCATGGCACTGACAGAAAAGATGTGCATTATTCCAACAGACAATGAAAACAGAAATAATAATGTTTTATATTTGCATATATGCTGCTACGTAGATGCAGCTAAAAGCTTTCAATCCAGCTAATGTATGTATCTTGCAATAAGCTTATTTATTTTTTTAACAAGTTATGTAATACTTGAAATTTAGTAAAAAGGTTAATTTGTCATCTGAAGCCCTAACATATGGTTTATTTTGCCTGCATTGGCAGCCTGTGAAGCTCAGCACTCAATAGACACTGGGCAAGTCTTCTATAGCTTTAGACTCATTTATAGATTCACATTTTACTGCAGCACACACACAAACACACACACACACACACACACACACACACACACAAACACACACACAACTGTTTTCCTTAGTGCCAACCACAGTCTAAAATCCAGCTTGTTTTCAATTTGTGTTCTGAAAGTTGCCTAGGAACTTTAAAAAGGACTATACAGGCTTTCATAAACTGACTCTGGTCCTCTTGAGGCTTGGCCCTAGAAATATGAATGTGATTTAAGTCAAACCAACACAGATGCTGGTGTTGGATGAAATCATATCAAAAGTATGCTTGCAATTTCATTAAAATTACACATTGGCTGGTACTAAAACTACCAGACCAAAATAGTACTTAGCAAAAGAATGTCGTCCTCAGACATATTCTGAGTTTCTGTGATTGCTGTGTAGAGCTGAATGCTTAAAAAGGGGGGGAGGGGGAGAAAAACCACACAACCACACACACAACCCAACATCCACAAACTCTAAATTCTGCATAATATGGCTAGCACCAGCATCTAGCAAGGTTGGGCAGCTGCTTGTAGCCAATATAGAGCCTACCATGCCAAATCACGCTCTTGCAAAAATAATAATAATCCCATTCCCTAAGATGCTCTTGAGAGAAATGAACAGGAAAGGTGGATTAAGGAATGCTGAAGTGATTGTGCTCTCACTTGCAGAAATGGTGCAGGTTTCAAGTCGTCTGATAGTGGGGTAGGCCTGTATCATCTATTTTGCATTCAGAAGCTCCTGGTATCAGTTCCTGGCATCTCCAGGACATGCCCCATGTCTGAAACTCTGGAGAACTGCTACCAGTCAGTGTAGATGTCAGGAATGTGGCCCCCCCAGAGCGCAGTGGAAGAGTCAGCCTCAGAAATTGAGCTGAGCGAGCAAGGGGCCGACTCTACAGAGGAGAGCTGCATATCAGAGTTTAGAGAGGACAACCCAACCCCCCTCATTTCCAAGGAAGACACTATTAGCTCCCAAGGAGAGGAAGAGTTGGAAGTCAGAGCACTGCTAGGCAACCAGCAGATAAGCCAGAGCCTGAGGCTGTGTCTTCTGGGAGTGAGGAGACAGGTCAGCTGTTCAGTTCCCATACTAGGAGACTGGAGAAGCTCAGAGAACAACGGAAGGGAAGGAGAAGAAAGGCAGGATTTTGGCGTTCTTCCTGTTGGGGGAGGGATGATGAGTCAGACTGAGCAACTACTGTTAATGAGAGCATGCAGGAAGTCGGTGCTCTGGATGTGTATTTTCTTGTAAATAAACTTGCATAAAACTGACGGAGAGTTGTTACTGCTTATCAGGCTGCTTGCCTGCCAAAGATCGTTATAGCAGACAATATTGAGCTAGACCAAAGGTCTGATGCAATATAAGGAAGCTTTCTACGTTCCTAGGATATGAAAGGTATCTTGCCCAGGTTCCTCCCAAATCAGAGCTGTTCTCTATTTTGATCTATCTTCTGCTCCACAGGAAACACACCAACACACGCCTCAGATGAATGGAGTAGACACACCACCAAATTCTTATTGATGTACTGCTCCCTCAGTACATCTAGCCTGGGCTTTAGTGTGGCCCCAACAGTTACAAAATGCTCAAGAGACCATTCTGCTCCAGGTCAGGGCACAGCTGGTGAACTAGATACAGGTTGTGATTTCTGACCTCCACTGTCACTGGAACAAGCATAACCATGCACAGGCAGTCTTGTCTTCTAAGCAGTCCAGGAGTCACCAGCCACCACCACCTTTCTTACCAGTGCTATGTATCTAGAAAAAGAGGTGCCAGAACTCACCACAAACACCTCCCTTGTTCTCTTATAATGGCAATGGCACCCACCTGAGAGGTGCGAGAACTAGTTCCGGTGGAAAAAAGCCCTGCTTATTACCAGTATATTAATCCTAAATCACAGCTGCCACAGCTTAGGTTTGATGAAAAAGAAAAATAGAGCTGGGGAGGGAAGGTTTATCACTATATTAGTGTCAAAGCCAGGCATAGGCAAACTTGGTCCTCCAGATGTTTTGGGACTACAACTCCCATCATCCCTGACCACTGGTCCTGTTAGCTAGGGATGGTGGGAGTTGTAGTCCCAAAACAGCTGGAGGGCTGAGTTTGCCTATGCCTGGTCAAAGCCATGGAAAGTCTCCTTCCTTGATATCATGAAGATGTGAACCAACCATGATAGGGAAAACACCTGGGCAGAACTTGGCATGCTCAAATATTTAATCTCATCTTTCTATACTCCATAATCAACATCTAAGTTGATTCAGCCCAATAATTGCTTTTCTTCTGGGCAACCTCCTGGTGCTCACATGCCAGTGGTAGGTAGAGCCAAGGGCAAAAGTTGGCAGGGCAAATAATATAAATGTTACAGTAGGCAAGTTTCTATACATTCACACATCCTCCATCCAGACCAATAAGAGTCATTATGAGAGTTCAAGGACACATTCCAGCCAGGCCAAAACCAAGTTTGAGGAAAAGCTGGTGAAGGATGTTGCTTGGGGAGAGTGGTTGGGTCTAGGCCACACCTCATCACAGATCAGGACACAAAACCCTCTCCATAACCCCATACCCCTGTCCACATGTTCAGTGGTGTGAAGAGGGAACATGATCAAACTTTCTAGTCATACCCTCCAGTAATGATGTACCTGCTGGCTATTCCCTCCAGCAGCTGCACGTTAAAACTGGACCATAAGGACAAAAGAGGGTCTACATAACGCCAGCCTCGAAAGACCTACATTGGCTCCCAGTACGTTTCCAAGCACAGTTCAAAGTGTTGGTGCTGACCTTTAAAGCCCTAAATGGCCTCGGCCCAGCATATCTGAAGGAGCGTCTCCACCCCCTTTGTTCTGCCCAGACGCTGAGGTCCAGCGCTGAAGGCCTTCTGGCAGTTCCCTCATTGGAGAGATCCTCAGGGGGTTTGGGCTGGGTGTTCATCAGTATGCGGATGATACCCAGCTCTACCTCTCTTTCAAATCAGAACCAGTGAAGGCGGTGACGGTCCTGTGTGAGTGTCTGGAGGCGGTTGGAGGATGGATGGCGGCAAACAGATTGAGATTGAATCCTGACAAGACAGAAGTACTGTTTCTGGGGGACAGGAGGCGGGCAGGTGTGGAGGATTCCCTGGTCCTGAATGGGGTAACTGTGCCCCTGAAGGACCAGGTGCGCAGCCTGGGAGTCATTTTGGACTCACAGCTGTCCATGGCGGCACAGATTAAATCCGTGTCCAGGGCAGCTGTGTACCAGCTCCATCTGGTACGTAGGCTGAGACCCTATCTGCCCGCAGACTGCCTCGCCAGAGTGGTGCATGCTCTGGTTATCTCCCGCTTGGACTACTGCAATGCACTCTACGTGGGGCTACCTTTGAAGGTGACCTGGAAACTACAACTAATCCAGAATGCAGCAGCCAGACTGGTGACTGGGAGCGGCCGCCGAGACCATATAACACCGGTCTTGAAAGACCTACATTGGCTCCCAGTACGTTTCTGAGCACAATTCAAAGTGTTGGTGCTGACCTTTAAAGCCCTAAACGGCCTCGGTCCAGTATACCTGAAGGAGTGTCTCCACCTCCATCGTTCTACCCGGACACTGAGGTCCAGCACCAAGGGCCTTCTGGTGGTTCCCTCACTGCGAGAGGCCAAGTTACAGGGAACCAGGCAGAGGGCCTTCTCGGTAGTGGCGCCCTCCCTGTGGAACGCCCTCCCACCAGATGTCAAAGAGAACAACAACTACCAGACTTTTAGAAGACATCTGAAGGCAGCCCTGTTTAGGGAAGCTTTTAATGTTTGATGTATCACAGTATTTTAATATTCTTTTGGAAGCCGCCCAGAGTGGCTGGGGAAACCCAGCCAGATGGGCGGGGTATAAATTATTATTATTATTATTATTATTATTATTATTATTATTATTATTACGAGAAGCAAAGCTACAGGGAACCAGGCAGAGGGCCTTCTCGGTAGTGGTGGAACATCCTCCCATCAGATGTCAAAGAGATAAACAACTACCTAACATTTAGAAGACATCTGAAGGCAGTCCTGTTTAGGGAAGTTTTTAATCTGTGACATTTTAATGTATTTTTAATCTTTGTTGGAAGCCGCCCAAAGTGGCTGGGGAAACCCAGCCAGATGGGCGGGGTACAAATAATAAAAATATTACTACTACTACTACTACTACTACTACTACGTCCAGCATTGATTCTTCACAGTGGCCAACTAGCTGCCTATGAGTACAATATTGCTCTTCTGCTTGTGGGGGGCCAAGCCCTGAGGGGCTCTCACTTCTGGCTCCAAGCACATACCAGGCACAGCCCACTCTGGGGATAGCGTCAGGTGTGGAGTTTGACTGCCCCAGTCAAACTCCACACCTGACGATATCCCCAGAGTGGGTTGTGCCTGGGGCAGTGCACCTGTTGAATTGTAACCCAGGTATCCTAAGATGAGCTTAGGGAGGACAGAAACCTCCTGTGGAGCCAAAACTCACTTGATCTTGATTTTCAGTATGAATGTTGTTGTTGTTTAGTCGTTTAGTCGTGTCCGACTCTTCGTGACCCCATGGACCAGAGCACGCCAGGCACTCCTGTCTTCCACTGCCTCCCGCTGTTTGGTCAAACTCATGCTGGTAGCTTTGAGAACACTGTCCAACCATCTCATCCTCTGTCGTCCCCTTCTCCTTGTGCCCTCCATCTTTCCCAACATCAGGGTCTTTTCCAGGGAGTCTTCTCTTCTCATGAGGTGGCCAAAGTATTGGAGTCTCAGCTTCAGGATCTGTCCTTCCGGTGAGCACTCAGGGCTGATTTCCTTCAGAATGGAAAGGGTTGATCTTCTTGGAGTCCATGGGACTTTCAAGAGTCTCCTCCAGCACCATAATTCAAAAGCATCAATTCTTCGGCGATCAGCCTTCTTTATGGTCCAGCTCTCACTTCCATACATCACTACTGGGAAAACCATAGCTTTAACTATATGGATCTTTGTTGGCAAGGTGTGATGTCTCTGCTTTTTAAGATGCTGTCTAGGTTTGTCATTGCTTTTCTCCCAAGAAGCAGGCGTCTTTTAATTTCATGGCTGCTGTCACCATCTGCAGTGATCATGGAGCCCAAGAAAGTAAAATCTCTCACTGCCTCCATTTCTTCCCCTTCTATTTGCCAGACCATGAAAGTGGGGCCTTGCGATCCTTCTGCCCCATAACTATCCCGAGCTCCTAAAATTGGACATGTAATTTCTCTTTCTGGAATTGGCATCTCTAGTAGGCAGTGGGTTCCTTTGGGATTGAAATGGTTCGTCACCATGCTAAGAGACTAAAACCATTCACTTTCTATATTCAGATTATGCTACAGGATGTTAGCAATGCACTAACACTTTATTAAATGCAATGATTTTGTATGTGTGTGTGTTTCTGACCATACATTTTAATAGGAACAAATACTGCAAGCATTTTAAAAATGTATATGTGTGTGTGTTTTCTGGGCTGATAACATGTTTGTCAAGTTTTCAGCTCAAGGGACATTTAAATAGGTGAGTTATAAAACTCCAAATAAAATGTTGGTAATGGAAATGCTGACAGAATCTCAGCGTTTACTGCCCTGGCAGGCAGAGCTCTAATAAAGTACCAAAGCACAGGAGAATAAAGAGCGTATCTTGGAAAATCTCCTAAACACTTGGAGTTTCCAAAGAGGAACCTGGGATTATCTTGTTCCAATATGTGCAGTTAAATTTGCAGTTTGCAACCTTTCCTTGGCAACCCCTCACTAAGTGTGTACTATAGATATATGTAATTTAATTACGGGGAAAATTAATGTCTTGGGGTTTTGTTTTGTTTTTTTGAAGAAGTGAGCAGGATAGGACCTGATGACTAGGAACTGACCCGCCACAATCAGACATAGTATACCATGCCATGCTTATTAATCACTGGCCACTGTCAGAGTCAGATTGCTGGTTTAGATGGGTCATTTGTATGATCTAGCACAGTAATGTCCAAAAACGTTTTTTGTAGAATTAGATTCCACTGATTTCAAGAGAATGTACTGCAAAGTGTGCTAAGGATCATGGATCCGTTGTGCCTCACTGCAGGGGTAAAGAACATTGGATGAAGTCCTGAGTGGAGCGAGAAGAAGTTTATTGCTTGTACTCAGCTACAGACATGAAAGAAGTATGAATAACATTAGTAGTAGACCTGGCAACCTAAGCCTGTGTTGTGGGTGGGTACATTTGGATAGCTACAACACCCTATTGGTAGGTCCCTTGATGCAGGGTTCAATCAGGCTAATGGGACACAGGCTAAATGGATCAAGGGACCTATATATACCTATACACATGACCCAGAGCTTCTTCTTTCGGTGTGTGCATCGGAACACCCGCCCACCTCTTCCTATATTTAGGGCTTGCATGCTTGACCTTGCTAGGCCGCCGTGTGTCGTCTGTCATTGGGACAGGGGCACAGCAGGGATTTTCACACTTGGCTGATTGGCTGTTGCCATTTGGGTATCACTTGCTGCGTAGCAAATCGTCACAACTTGTAAGGTTGTGGATAGGCTCTGGTTCAGGGGATAGGTATGGGAAAACGCTCTTGCCATCCCTATGTGAAGGGTATTCCGTTAAAGGAATTCAGGGACTCAATGGTTTGGTCGACCTCTGTGAGGTTGTGTCCGTGCCTGAGTTCAGGGGAGCATTTGGGTAGTGGAGAGAGCCTGTTTCTGCTTATTCAGGTGTTCACCCTTGGCTGACCTATGCTGGTGCCCTGGGTCAGTGCTACCTGCCACGGTGCAGGGAGCTAGTCGAACCAGAGCCTATGCAACCATTCACTTGCTGTAATCAATAATGTTGTGGCCTAAATTCTGCCAAAAAACAAACCAAAATTTGGTTCTCACTGATGGCAGGCAAAGTGTAAAGTACAAAGACAGGTTCTTTTTAGGTACGTTTGCAGGAATTGTAGTTCTTTTCCCTCAACGCAACTCTGGTGTGCACTGTGCAAACAAGCTCAAGAGCAAGCAGTATATTTCCCCCCGAATCAAGTTGCCTTTTGTTTGAAGACACTGAGTTCTCTTGGTTGCTGCTTGGTTGCTGCTTTCATATGGTTGTTCTTTGCCCAGACTGAAACCTCTTTACTGTTCCTGGGTGCATTTGGAGGGAGCACTTGACTTTTCCAGAAGCTCTCTGCCATAGTTAGTGCTGTGCAGCAAGAGCACCACAGAGGAAACCAATATGACAATGTATATGGAGCATGACAACATCTATGCGCCCACATTGCTGGCCAGGAGAGAACTACTAAAAAACAGGCAAGCCTTTTCCAGACTCACAGAAGGAATGGGATAAAACAGATCTGATTTTGAATGTAGCCAACAGCGAGTTGGCCCATCCCTTGCTTCCAGCAAGACTTCTTGGAATCTATTGTCCCCTTCGTAACACTCCCATTTCAAACATGCCTATGGATCTACAGTACACAGGTTCCTTCAGGATAAAGCTCCTGAACATAAAATCATTTTTTTATGAAATTGCTTTACTAATACATCTAGGGAGCTATTCAACCCACCCATATTCTATTAGGGTGCCATTACAGAAAGAATAAGCTTTTTATAATACAAAGTAGTATCATTTTAAGACTGTTCAAGCAGAGCACATACAATCATTACAGAAACATTCATTTGAATTGTCCCTGTATCACCACATAATCCATCAATCTGATCCCCATTCTGCACTGCTGCAATCATAATAAAGTTGTAATATTGATGGTGACTGTTCTGTGATTATGAATGGCGAAATCAGGTGCTTTTCTACTGAGGCAATTTTTAAAATTATTATCTCAGTGTTCCTCATTCAGTACCTTTGAGATTGAAAAAGTAACAAAGTAATCCCACATTGAATCATGACTTCCAACTACCCAACATTTGGGGCTTTTCAGTTTCGAAAGAAGGAGGAAACATGAGGGAGGTGTACAAAATCATAAATGGTGTGGGAAGAGAAAAGCTTTTCTCCCTCTTTATTATGACACTAGAACCAGGGAACATCCAGTGAAGCTGAGCATTGGAAGACTCAGGAGGAACAAAAGAATGTACTTCTTCACACACCCCGTAGTTAAACCATGGGACTGGCTTCCACAAGAAGCAAGGATGGCCACCAAATTGTCAACTGTCAGACTGTCAATGGCTATTAGCTATGATGTCTATATACTACCACCATGGCTGGGGCCACTGTGCTTCTGAATACCAGTTTCTGGGGGAGAGTGCTGTATATTCAGTTCTTGCTATCAAGCTGCCCATGGGCATCTGGTTGGCCTCTGTGATGTTGGACTTGGTGGTCCAGTTGCCTGATCCTGATCTGGACCAGTCAAAGTGTGGAAGGTGCCACTTCTGAGCTACCCGAATGTCCACCAGCCCTCTCAGTGCTGAAGGCAAACCCTGAACTGCATTTAGCATGGAGTCATCTAGCAGTGCAGCCCAGTCTGGTGAGAACCAGTGTGGTGTAGTGGTTAAGAGTGGTAGACTCGTAATCTGGTGAACCGGGTTCGCGTCTCCGCTCCTCCACATGCAGCTGCTGGGTGACCTTGGGCCAGTCACACTTCTTTGAAGTCTCTCAGCCTCACTCACCTCACAGAGTGTTTGTTGTGGAGGAGGAAGGGAAAGGAGGTTGTTAACCGCTTTGAGACTCCTTCGGGTAGTGATAAAGCAGGATATCAAATCCAAACTCTTCTTCTTCTTCAGTGTAAATAAACCACTGGCTGCCCCTTGCCCTTCCCACTGGAAGAACTAAAATTCACTCCTATTCCAGCAGCTACTGCAATGACAGTGCAGGAGGCCCATAGAGGATCTCATGCTTCATACCCCTCAACTGTCCTGAAAATAGGGACACCCCATTTTCTGGCTCCGTATTCTCGCATGGGTCATGTGACTTGCCCAGGAGTGCGGCCTGGTTTTTGGTTGCTCCATTTTGGAGGGTATGTTTCTTCAGAAAGGGTTGAGGTTTGGTTGGACAACCAGCTTGGAAAGGGCTTCCCCACTCCATGGCCCTGGCAGCTGATTCACAGTGTGCTGCCCTGCTTTTGAGAAGGAGGGCCAGGGACCTTTTGATTGACAAAGGAATCAACCAATCAGCATTGTGAAAATCTAGATTCTTTTAAACCACACGAGTAAGTTTCTCCCTAACTTGATCTCTGCAGAAGATGCAACCAAGATGTACTGAGAGTGCATGCCAGACAAACTCAAATTTTCACAGCAGTTTGGATAGCCGATTTGTTTGTTTGTGTTATTAAAAAAAGGCAGAAAACTGCAGACAGAAGTGGGGACATGAGAGGTGTAGTAGAAAAGAAGCCACTGTGAAAATCTTGCATAATCTGACAGAAGAAAAGCCCAGACATCTCATCTGTCTTCTTGCTACATTCAAAGCTACAACTGAAGCTGGCGTTGAATATTTTATGACTATTTACATGCACAAATGATGAAAAGGAACCTAGAAGCAAACATCACACTTTGTGCTGTAGTTATAAATTAGTTACTTACATTTTGTTTAGTTTTGTTAGAATTACTGGAAGCTTCGTTCTCAGTTTCGATTCATTTCAAAAGAGAAAACCCATCTATAAGAACATAAAGTCACACCTATGTGTTTAAACAGATTGCTTTTGTGAAGTAGAAAGTGTATATGGATGGTTGTTGTTGTGTTGGTTTTTTTTTTACATCATTTGCATTTTCAATTGCAGGTTGATGCAACAAAATATATTATATTTATGTCTGCTGTGTGTCAAACAGTGTCGGATTAACTTGACAAGAACCCTCTCTGCTGCAACCAGGAACTTGGCCTCCTACGATGAAAATTTATACCTAAAGGACATTTTAAAAATATATACGCCTGATCCAAATGCAAAACAGGATTTTGGTTGCCCAGTGTATTTCATTAGTTCATTGTTGCTGCGTTCTGTTACATTGCTAGGCCATCTTTTCTCCTTGCCCATATAGCCGGGCCATCTTTGAGCTTTCTGAAATCGGCATCTGCTTTGACCATTTCATTTTTGGCCCATTTCATACACATCTACAGCACTATGTTCAGCATCCCTGGGAGTCCATGGTGTGTGTGTGTGTGTGTGTATGTTTGTGTACACAATGACTGAACCGGCTTCCAGAGTGGGTTAGCTGCATCACATCCAAGCATGGCTGAAATGTGGAAACCCAACTCCAATCTACTGACCCAAAATGGATCTGTACAAGAGGATGGGTTAGATTTGCTGACTTGTCTAATCTGTAGCTTGCCCATCCGAGAAGTGTTACGTCAATCATTAAGCCGAGTTAGTATCAATATATTGCCTGATTTTATTATTTATACCCCACCCATCTGGCTGGGTTGCCCGAGCCATTCTGGGTGGCTTCCAAGACATATAACAACATAATAAAACATCAAACATTAATAATATCACTCTGATCCAATTCAAAAAGGCACAATAACTTAGGGTCAGGGTACTGTTTTTTCTCAAGTGCAAGATGGCAAGTATTCTGTGTTTAGAAGGACTAGGTGAAATGCTTTTTGTGATGGCACAATTATGATTCGTAATGTTCTCATCCTGCAGTTGGAACAATTAAAGGGCATTCATGGGTAAAATTCACAGATTCAAAAACGGAACAGTTTGATGTCAAATGCTTATATCAACACAGCAGAAGATAGACACTGTGTTTCAAAACATATCCCTCAGTGCCCAACTATTCCTATTAAGTGGAGCTCATTTGCGCTGTTCGATTGATCCAGTATAAATAGGAGTATTTCCTCTACCAAAGATACTAACTGTTCTCTCAATCTATACAGCCTGCTTAAATTTAAGCCAATCTTTCTATGATATGGAGCACTGGAGCAAGCCATTTAAGGAGGAAACATAAGCCAATAGAAACATGCCATCACATCAACATGTAACTGAGCTGACAGCTGTGCCACAGAATCTTGGCTGTAATATGACAGCTTCCAAACACACCATGTGTAATTCAGAAACAGACATTGTTCTTAGTGATTCACATTATTGTTTTCTTCTGCCTGGCATAGATGGATTTCCCAACCGGTGGCTGCTTCCTTATCCCCCAAAGTTCTTTGCTGGCTGAATTGAACTGAAATAATAGCACACACGTTTACCTATCTTCCTTGTAGGTTACCAGTAGCAAACATGTTCCAACAAGTTTCCCTGCCCCTCGCGCCAGGGTTTCTACAGATGAGGTGTGGCATGCTCATTTGCAAGATTATCTCCCCGCATGGGAACAGGCAAGCAAGCAAGCAAGCACTCCACCAGGGTGGCTGGGTCTACTCCCAACTGTGAAGGCAGCACATAATAATAAATAATCATTTTATTATTTATACCCCACCCATCTGGCTGGGTTTCCCCAGCCACTCTGGGCGGCTTACAGCACATAAAAAATAGTAAAACATTAGACATTAAAAATTTCCCAATACGAGGTTGCCTTCAGATGTCTTCTAAAAGTCAGATAGTTGTTTATTTCCTTGACATCTGATGGGAGGGCGTTCCACAGGGAGGGCACCACTACCAAGAAGGCCCTCTGCCTGGTTCCCTGCAACCTTACTTCTCGCAGTGAGGGAACTGCCAGAAGGCCCTCGGCGCTGGACCTCAGAGTCCGGGATGAACAACAGGGATGGAGACACTGGTTCTAGGTGATAAGACTACACCCTTCTGTTTAAGCTCATGTCTAGTTGTTGCCATCTCCTGTTGACCCTTCCCCATGGCTGATCAGAGCCACACACAACCCATGGCTTCCTCGTGGGTCCACTGAGCCACCCCCAACGTCCACTGAGGGCTCGCCATTGTCCAGGAAGTCCAGAGGGAAGAGCCAGCAGCTCTGCTCCCCTTTCCAAAGCAACAGGTCAGGGTGGAAAGAGGAGATCTCCCCCCTCCTCCAACGTGGGTTCCCACAATTTAGCTCTCCCCTCTGTTTCTTCCTCCTAGTCTTCCATCATACCCTGCCTACTCATGGCTGGTCCCGACAGCATTGTGGGGCTCATGGGACCTATTAGGAGTGACTCTCCCAAGGACTGAACAGAATGCGCAGGATTATTCAAGGTAAGGTGTTCTCTGAGGTAACCTGGTTACCGCCTATAATATTTTGGTCTGTTATGTAATCAGATGACATTCAGTATAATACATGGTTGTTATGGTCTGTGCTTGCATTTCATAATATCTTATTTGGTCCGCTGATTGACTCTTGATTACTTCCATATTGTTCCAGATTGAATCAACATCCCAAAAGACATTCCCCATTCTGCACATCACTTTATCTTCACTTTCTTTTCTCTCTTGCTGCTAACCGATAACAGACTGTCAACATTCCAGTCGAATTTAAATGTGGCAAGAGAATGGATTTCTCAAAACCGACTGTTAGAGGTTTTGACCGTAATTCTATATTCTGCTCGTGACATCTTCTTTGAAACACAGCTACACAATAGACGATGCCAAAAACATTCAGTGTGTTTTAGCAACTGAAAAGGCAACTCCAGAAATTCAGCCTAACCTTTGGGATGGCATTCTTTTTCAAGACATACTTGGCAAACTGTGTTACATGTGAAAAGGCGTGTTCTTTCCCTATTCATCTCCATCTCTCTTTAATGGAACTAAAAGTGCCAATGGCTATTCAAGAAATGGAAACCCTTTGCAAAATACTAGCCGATGAAATACTGTATCGCGACTGGGTGTTCTTTTTTGACCCTGGATACTAAAAGAGAGAAAGGATGTATCTTGCTGTGGCCAGAGTTCTTTTATTGCAATCTGCAGTGCAGAAACTAAAAAAAAAACCTGGCTGTAAGACCCAGTGATCTAAGTCTAAAGCCTGAGAAAGTATGATGGGTGTTATGTACTGAGTTGAATAGGATCCAAAATGCAGCAGTCTGATTGGTCCTAGAACAATAGGATCCAAAATGCAGCAGTCTGATTGATCCTAGAACAATGCAGGAGCCACCCAATCCAGCTCCAGATGGAAGTGAATCCACAACCTGATTGGCCTATAGGAGAATTCCGGAATTAGCCAATCACGTGGGGCCCATTGTGTAAATAATGTATATAAAGCAGATACTTTGGGGAAACTTTCATTCCTCCTCACCACCACGATGAGCTGAATAAAGAGCATGAAATCCACTTTCCACTCTGAGTATACTTCAATGGGGATCAGGCCCCAAGCAGTCAGATTTGAGTAGAGATAATTCTGACTGAAATGGAAGCAAGAGCAGAAATTGTCACTGATTGCTTATTTGCCCCTTGCCTAGAATGGAAATCAACTTAGCGGAGACAACAGCAGCGACAATTTACTTACATTATTTATATGCCAGCCATCTGACTGGTTGCTGTATTCTAGCCACTCTGGGCAGCTCCCAACAAAAAACAATTAAAACACAATACAACATCGCACACTAAAAACTAGACTAAATAAGTATTCTCTTCATAACAACTAGAGCTTACAATCAAATTTAAAAAGTTTCAACTTCCAGAATAAAACTTTTTAAAGCAACACAAACTTTGATGCCATTGTAATTTATATCACAATGTTAAAATGCAGGGTGTAATACAAGAAAAATGACAAAATTGCTTTGCTGCTGTTGTTGCTTTCAGCCTGCAAACAATACACAATTGATTGCATTCCCCCCCAAACCAAAGGCTAGGCGGAACAGCTCCGTCTTGCAGGCCCTGCGGAAAGATGTTAAGTCCCGCAGGGCCCTAGTCTCTTGTGACAGAGCATTCCACCAAGGCGGGGCTAGTACTGAAAAGGCCCTGGCCCTAGTTGAGACCAATCTAACCACCTTGCGGCTTGGGACCTCCAAAGTGTTGTTATTTGTGGACCTTAAGGTTCTCTGCGGGACATACCAGACCCTCCAAGTTTCCCTATTTTCCAGAGACAGTCCTGGGCTTGCAGAAGTCATTCTGAGTTGATCCTGGAATGTCCCACTTTTCCTTAAAACATCCCTATTTTCATCAGATAAATGTTGGAGTGTATGGAGTTATCTAATCCCTGAGCCATCTTAAGACAGCCCTGAAGGGCCAGATTTAGGTCTGATGAGGCCCTAAACTACTGAAGGTAGTGGGGCCCTTTATATGTCCAGCTGTCCTTTGTCAACAATAAATTGTCGCTGTTTTTTGTGTTGAATATATGCTATATGGTAATTTATGGACCATAATATTTTAGGGAGCAGGCTAGCAGGTGGGGCCCATTACTTACATCATAGGAGCCTACACAACACAAAACACTGTTGCTGTATGTAAGTTTTATTTTATTCATTTTTATCTTATTTTTTTGAAATGTACATCCAGTTTTTTCCCTTTAATTTTTTTGGGGCCCCCAAGAGAGCTTGTTTAGCTTATACAGTGGTACCTCAGGTTAAGAACTTAATTCATACTGGAAGTCTGTTCTTAACCTGAAACTGTTCTTAACCTGAAGCACCACTTTAGCTAATGGGGCCTCCTGCTGCAGCTGTGCCGCCGTTGCACGATTTCTGTTCTCATCCTGAAGAAAATTCTTAACCTGAGGTAATATTTCTGGGTTAGCGGAGTCTGTAACCTGAAGAATATGCAACCTGAAGCGTATGTAACCCGAGGTACCACTGTATGTAAATCCGGCACTGCAGTCCTGTATAGGGAAGGTTTTTTAAAAAAGAATATTTAATGTTTTTATGTATGTTGGAAGCTGTCCACAGTGACTGGGGCAACCCAGCCAGACGGGCACGGTATAAATAGTAAAAATGTTGCTATGGAATAGGACGTCCCTATTTTCATTGGAGAACTGTTGGAGAGTATGATATGATGCTCTGAGAAGAACATTTTAGTCTGCAAAGCCTATGGTATAAATGCAGCCATGCATTTCCTGGTGAAGGAGGCAAGGCACAGAAGTCTTGCTTTCTAAGAGTGTTTTGATTCATTCCAAATAAGAGGTTCATCCATTTGGATTTTGCTTCAGCCCTGCATTCGTTTTATGCCCTGCCAGTGAAATGGCAGCGGTTGAACTTTATTAGCAGTGAAATTATGGATGTGATATTACAATGCCCTAGGGCAGCCACTCAGAAGCATGACTGTCTAATATTTAATTATATTTAACACACATCCAAATTGCCCTTGAGTTGCAAAAGGATGTAAAAAACTCACCAACACCCACCGTTTCACTTTAACTTGAAAGTAGAAGTATTTTTGATTCCGGCACATGTTTGCTTATGAAAGGTCTCCTTGGCTGAAGTATCATATAAAGATTCTGTAAGTAATTTTATTAGAAAATTATAAGCCCCTGTAAAGAAGGTGTGAAATGAAAATATCAACAGCTGTGCTCATTCGTAAATGCATCATACCCTTTAAACAAAATGCATAGCCAGGAAATCGCACAAGTTCCAGACTTCCAAAAGCAAACAAAAACATCCAGGGGGAAAAGTCATCTTTTCTCTAGAAGTATTAATGCTACTTTAGAACTCCCAGTTTTGAAGACCTAAAAGAAACTGGGTGTGTTGCTAGATTATTGTACAATATCTTTCCAGAGCTACAATATAACAAATAATCTGAAAGGAGAGTTGTCACACATGCAGTGCAAAAAAAAGAGGAAATGTATCAGCAAAAAGATTTGCATAAAATGTGCATATGCTGATTTATATGTATAGATGAAGATTTTGAAATAATCACAATAATTTAAATAATTTAAATATTGTGATTATTAAATATTGCTGGCCAGCCAGGCATTGGCCACAGCCAATGGCTGGGTGATCTGCCTGTCTGTCCAGACTGCTGCTCAGGTGCTAACTTTGAGAGGGCAACTCCCTCAAGGGCCAGTTCTCCATTCTTATGGTGTGTTGCCTTTAAACTGGCCTCAGATTGAACAACCCTTCAAACAGAGTACTGTTCTCCGACATCCTATATACAGGACTTTCTTCTGTAAAGTGGACTCTATGACCAGTTTACCTGAAAGGCTATTAATCTGGGAAACATTTTGTTGTAATATGGATTCTGACCTGACTTCCACTGTGAACCTTTTCTGACGCATGAATGTGCAGCTTGCCTCCCCTATCATAGTATTGATGGAAATCTCCTCTGCACCAATGCAAGATTTTTTTAGACCTAAGCCTAGGGGCAGACCTTTGTGATATGCCGCCCTATGCCTGGGTCCTGGAGCCCTCCTTCCTCCTTCCCGGAGCCCGGTAAGGACTTGCCTGGCTTTGGGAAGGAGGCAGGATAATTCTTATTAGATTTTTCCAAAGTTTCACAAATTGATTTCACATCAAATAATTATATTGTTTCATATATTGACTTCCCACCTTCACATCTGCAGCGTTTGTGAACAAAACCCTTTTCTACTACATTACGTATCAGACTCTTATATCAATTACAAAAAAGACCCTCCAGTACAATTATTTTATCAGCTATTTTCCACTGATCCAATCTCAAATCCTGCCTGCGATTTATAATAATAATAATGATAATATAATTTATTATTTATACCCCACTCATCTGGCTGGGTTTCCCCAGTGACTCTGGTCAGCTCCCAACAGAATATTAAAAAATACAATAAAACACCAAACATTAACAACTTCCCCAATCAGGGTTGCCTTCAGATGTCTTCTAAAAGTCAGGTAGTTGTTTATTTCCTTGACATCTGATGGGAGGGCATTCCACAGGGTGGGAGCCACTACTGAGAAGGCCCTCTGCCTGGTTCCCTGTAACCTCACTTCTCACAGTAAGGGAACCACCAGAAGGCCCTCGGAGCTGGACCTCAGTGTCTGGGCTGAACAATGGGGGTGGAGACGCTTCTTCAGGTCTACTGGGCTGACGCCATTTAGGGCTTTAAAGGTCAGCACCAACACTTTGAATTGTGCTTGAAAATGTACTGGGAGCCAATGTAGATTTCATTTGACTACAATACTTATTACTTAATAGACTATTAATACTTAATAGTCAAGAAAGGCCTCCATTCTTCTATAAAAAGTTCATCATTTCTATCTCTTAATACTGCTGTCGGCTTCGCCATTTCCGCAGCGTCCATTGCTTTCAAATGGACCCTGTCAGAGCTCCCACACCTTGTTCCTGAAGCCAGGCAAGGGCTTCCTGGGCTTTGAGAAGGCACCCTCCTCGGCTGCATGCTTGCTGCGACTGCACTACTTGCACTGCCCTAAATTCACCTCTGATAGAGGTTTAAAGGTAAAGGTACCCCTGACTGTTAGGTCCAGTCGCGGACGACTCTGGGGTTGCGGCGCTCATCTTGCTCTATACGTCGAGGGAGCTGGCGTTTGTCCACAGACAGCTTCCGGGTCATGTGGCCAGCATGACTAAGCCATTTCTGGCAAACCAGAGCAGTGCACGGAAACGCCGTTTACCTTCCCGCCGGAGCGGTACCTATTTGTCTACTTGTACTTCATGCTTTCAAACTGCTAGGTGGGCAGGAGCTGGGACCGAGCAACAGGGGCTCACCCTGTTGCGGGGATTCGAACCACCGACCTTCTGATCGGCAAGCCCTAAGCTCAGTGGTTTAGACCACAGCACCACCCGTTTCCCTCTGCTAAACCTGAGAAATTTTCACTGAGATAATGGAGGGGGAGGGGCACCCAGCTTGGTCAAGGCTCCCAGCAATGGTTCCACTGCCTCTTACTGGGATGAGGAGGAAAAGGGTGGCATGGGGGCATCAGCAACGCCAATCCAGTGCTCCCACTGGTGCTTCCACACTGCTTCAAATTGGTTGCTATTCAATCCCAGCCCCATACCATACCAGTAACTGGTGGTGCTCTTGCCGCCAGTACCCCAGACCAGCCTCCTGCCTCCTCACCCACTGCAGTAAAACCAGGACCCAAAATTTGCTTGTTTATTTATTGAACTGATATACTGCCCTGTACCCGCAGGTCTCGGGGCAATTCACAGGATACAATCGGAATATAAAACCACAAAGTACATAACCAAAATAAAAACAGCAACAGGATGCAATTGGTGTTGATGCAATTGGTTTCCCATGAAGTCAGACTTGTAATCTGTAAGAGGAGCCAAATAGCATTGAGGGTTTTTTCCCCCTTTTTCTTTTTTTAAGTGTATTAGAGCACCTCTCTATTACAGAAAATGGAACCAGGCCACCAATCCGTCTCCTTAATGAACTATACAACAGCTGTTGCACCGAAAAGATTTTTGGTCAAACAAATAGTTTGACAGGCTGCAACAACTGGCAGAAAACAACACAGGTCTTAACTTGGCAGGGAATCTGAGGGCAGGTGATAGCTGACAAAAAAAAGAATGGCAGATGGATTTTCACTCTGGCCGATCCTCATGTGACACAGATTCTCCAGCATCCTTCAACAGCTTGTTGAATGCCGTTCGGCATACTGAAAGCTGGTTTTACTCAATCTTAGCACCTCGTGGCAGATTATTGTAACCTAGAGATACATACCAGAGGTAACGTGCCAGAGACATTTGAAAGATCTGAACTTGGCACACTTTGGGCAAATCAATTTGTTCGGATTCATTCATTCATTCGGCAGGACTTTGTCCTCACATTTGACACTGATAATAAGTGGTAATAAGCTACTTCTTTCACTCAACACAAAATCAGAACAACCGGCTATTTATGGGTGAACACAGCCCTACTCCAGCCAAATTCATAGCATCTGAATTCTACCCCCTAAGAAATGCAGGAAAGCTATTTGAAAATGGGTGGATTCTTTAAAAAAAGGAAAGTCACTGTTCAAGAACCAATAGGCAGCTCAGTATTTATCTTACTGATATTTGAAATTCCATTTGCACTACAAAAACATAAAGTAACTAAAAGAGTTGGAAATAAAACAAGCCAAGAAATGCAGCGCCAAAAAATTAAATAAGAATAGATGCAAAAATGTGAACAGAATACCTCCCCCCAGAATAAAATAACTATATTGAGGGAAAAACATTGTTGAATGGACCCTGGCTTTCTAGATTATCTTTTCATACTACTTTTCATTGGTTTTACCATTCCAAATGCAATAGTGATGAACACCATGACAGTGGCAGTCAAATGTAACTGTTTCAATAAATGATAGGTGATGATGGTGCCTAGGGAGCAGAAAGCATTCTAGATGATACCTACAAGAGATAGAACAATGAAAAGATCTTAGAGCAAACTCATTTAGTTGAATTGCCAGATCATAGCAGATGGTAAGATCTGAAGGGAGACAAGCATAAAGGATTTAAAAGCAATCCTTTTATTCTTTCAGGTTTTAAAGACCCGGCACTGCAGAAAACTCTTGACAAGTACATCGAAACTGTTGCAGTGGCGATGTTTGACAACAATAAAATAAGTCTGTATCGGGCAGATGACATGTAGAGCAGAGATAATGGAAAGCTCTGAAGCCTTTGCAGGTTCCCTTTAAAGTCAGATGGTTGCAAATGCCGCACAGAAATGATATTTTAAAAAACAACAGGTGAGTGGTGTGGCAAAGCATCAAGTGCAATGCTGAAATAGCAACACCTGGCAGGTAAGCCAATAAGCCATATGGAAGAACTAGGTCATTCTCTATTTTATGGCAATTGGCCCCAAGTGTATATTTTCTGGAATTCTACAGTGATGAGTTATTTTAAATCATCTTCTCTAATAGCATGAGTGCCTACCAGTTTAGAATTCAAATGCAGGGCGATCAAAAACAAAGGCTGCGATTTCTACATATTTGGCAGACTCCCTAGTATGGAGAAGGTGCTTGTAAATTAGAAGTATTTTTAAAAGTTTGTAAATTTAAAGTTCTTTTATTAAAAAAGGGAGACAACTGCTTAAATGGCCATGTGCACTTCCAAAACCTGCAAACGTCCAAGACTTATGAAATAGGGACAGGGAAATGGTTAGAGTGACTCGTCTAATTGAAAAAGGAAGCTTTGGAACTCTGTATCTGTTTTCACTGAAACCTTTTGTTTTTCGAAAGGAAGTGGAACATAGTAAATGCCTTTAGCTCAGTTGGTAGAGCAGGTGACATTTAATCTATGGTTACCAGATTTTTTTCAATGAATCCGGGGACTTTTTTATTTTTATTTTTTGAAGCTGAGTAGCAACAGGGAGTCAGCGGTGGGGACGGTGAGGCAAAAGACCCTGGGCCCAAGCACACATGCATATTGTAAAGGTAAAGTGACCCCTGACCATTAGGTCCAGTCGTGACCGACTCTGGGGTTGCGGCGCTCATCTCGCTTTATTGGCCGAGGGAGCTGGCGTACAGCTTCCGGGTCATGTGGCCAGCATGACTAAGCCGCTTCTGGCGAACCAGAGCAGTGCACGGAAAGGCCGTTTACCTTCCCGCCGGAGTGGTACCTATTTATCTACTTGCACTTTGAGGTGCTTTCGAACTGCTAGGTTGGCAGGAGCAGGGACCAAGCAACGGGAGCTCACCCCGTCATGGGGATTCAAACCGCTGATCTTCTGATCAGCAAGTCCTAAGCCCACAGCGCCACCCGCGTCCCTCATGCATATTGTATAAAGGTGCAAAGCCCTTCATTTGCACCCTGTGAAACATAAATGCACAGAGTTGTGGTTTTTTTAAAGTGGGCAACGGCACACTGCCTGCCCGTGACTCCTGAGCCTCCCCCAACCTCCTTCCCCCTTTGTTTTGACAGATCAGGGGAGGCTCGGGAGTCATGGACGGGCGGCTGTTGCCCAGGAGCGGCCAGCCTGGTCGTGCAGTTGGCTCTGGCTGCCTTCAGGAGCTGCTCGCTGCCGTGGCGCAGGAAAAATGGCGGGTGCCATGGCAGCGAGGAGCGAGCAGCTCCTGAAGCCAGCCAGAGCCAACTGCGCTAACAGGCTCCCAAGGCTGAGGCTGTCGCTGCCACGTTTTCCGGGGACAGATTTGCAAATCTGGGGACATTCCGGGGACGGAATTTGTCTGGGGACAGATCTGCTAATCTGGGGACTGTCCCCGGGAACGTCTGGTCACCCTAGGTTAGTGGAAACATGAGCTCCATGCCAGCTGAATGATGTCAGAGAGACAACTCTGCCCAAACCACACACCCACACACCGTGCAGCATGTTGAAAAAAGGATTTGGATTGCTCTGTTAGCGACGGAAGTGGATATGAGATAAAGACTGGAGGGCCCTGGGAAAAAAAAGTATGTTGCCGCTACTCAGCTGCATATTTGACAGCGTTTCATTTTAGTTTCTCAGCACAGTTAAGCATAGTAATTGAAAATGTTCATGCCATCACAGTGCTAATGCAGTTCCATTGTACATCCACATATTTGGCTTGAATACGATTAAATTATTAGCTATAACAGTCTTTCGATGCTGTTTTGAGTGTGGCACTTTAATCCAGAACATAATGCAAATCCTCGACATATTTTGTTGTTGTTGAAAGAAGCAAAAGAAGAAAAAGGGGAAAAAAGATATACACATTCTCATCTCTCAAGGCTAATGCAATTTTCTAATATCCTAAAATTACTAATGTATTGGATTTTTATTTTTCTTAAGAAAAGCTGGCACCTGTTAAACTATTCAGTTTAGAAATCTGTAACAAAAGACGTGTCAAATGAAAGATAGATTAGCGTGGAATGAAAAGCATTTTCTTCCTGCAGAGTCTAAGTAGCAGCATTCCCAAAGTTGCACACAACACTGGATTGTGTAAGGATTATTTGTTCTGTATTCTGTATTTGTATGGGCTAGGGAGAAAAATGGAGCCTAGAGAAAATTAGCAATTTTATGCTAAACTGTATGTAAGTTATCAAGAGATTCCAGCAGAGTTTGAAAAATGCATATATTACAGCACTGCAAATGAATAGAGTCGATATTAGAAAGGGGTTTAGGTATCTGTGTGATTCCAGACAAAACAGAGAGGGGTGTCTAAAGCCTGGATTGCATAACTATATTTACTGCAAACCTGTGTTGGATTAAAAGCACAATCCTATACATTGAATTTAGTGAGATTTACTTCCAGGTAAGTTGCATTAGTAATATTGCTCTGTGTCTATTAAATCTGTATCTGGGGTCTGGCCTGATTTCCCTCATTTTGGGCTAGATTAAAACAATCTGTGACATGAAGATACAGGACTTTCCTGAAAACAAGACATCCGCTGTTATAAATTCTCTGCCCATCTGTGAAGGTTGAAAATCATGTCTAGATCATCATATTTGAGGATCACTCATTTATTTCATTGCACACACCTATACAACAAAATAAGCTTCGTGTGCTGTAATGGTTATCTTGGATGGTTTAAATATGTTTTCCATGCTTGTTCTTACACCTAAATACATTCCAAACACAAATGCACACTTAAGATTCTTCAGCCTACACTTATCATTCACTGACAAACTTTTCTTTTCCCACTCTAAAAGTAAAGTTTTATTCCGCCTTTCCCCATTCCCACAACCATTCACAAGAAATCTACTCATTGACCAAGACTAATCCACATTAGATATAGGCTGCATTTATTTTATTTTTTATTTATTCCCACCTCTTCCCCCCCAGAATTGACCTTTTGTTTGAATGGACACTTTTTCCTCTTTCTATTTGAGGCGTACACTGGGGAATGCAATCAGGAGATTCCTATTGATTGTTCTGAAGCAATTTCGTGCTGGTCATGGTTGTACTGGATTTGCAATCATTCTGAAGAGAGGTGTTATTGACTGCGCCTAGTAATTACCACACTCACATCTCAGCCTGCAATGTGCTCCTTGCTCAGACTGCTATAGTGAGAGGCCTTATTTTTCTAATCAGAGCCAAGGTTAGCGCAGAGTATTGGAAACCAATATTCTCCAACCTTGTTTCAGATCTGGGCCCTACCTTTAACCTCAGCCTGTAACATGAGACTTGCTTATTAACCATATATGCCCATACTTTTCTCTCGTCCACACTCTGCTTCAAGAAAGTGGGCAGTAATGTTACAATGGGATCTATTTTGGGTCGAGGCATCCCTAGACGAAACCTAAGATCAAGCGCATGCGCATGGCACAAAATATATAACATTGTCCTTTTCACAATACTAGAAAAGTTGGGTTTTCTTATGGAACTGGTTGGCAGAAGATAGTCAAAAGAAAGTACTTATTTCCACAGCACATAAGTGAACTTATGGAATTTGCTGCCCCAATTTGTGGTTACCAATATAGATGGGTTTAGAAGGAAAATAGATGAATGCTAGCAATGATGGCTGTTTGGACTCTAGAGTCAATGACTATAATCCCATTGAATTTGAGATATTGGGAAGCAAGAATAGGTGGGGTCCATGTCCATTAATTTCAATGGACCCACTCTGAGTAGGACTAGCATTTGATACAACCCTGTGTCTTTAACAGCTTCATAGCAAGTAAAAATAATAATATAGCAGAGTCAGGTAAAGGTAAAGGGACCCCTGACCATTAGGTCCAGTCACGGACAACTCTGCAGTTGCGGCACTCATCTTGCTTTATCGGCTTCTGGGTCATGTGGCCAGCATGACTAAGCCGCTTCTGGTGAACCAGAGCAGCGCACGGAAACGCCGTTTACCTTCCCGCCGGAGTGGTACCTATTTATCTACTTGCACTTTGATTTGCTTTCGAACTGCTAGGTTGGCAGGAGCAGGGATCAAGCAATGGGAGCTCACCCCGTTGCGGGGATTCGAACCGCCGACCTTCTGATTGGCAAGCCCTAGGCTCTGTGGTTTAACCCACAGCGACACCCATGTCCCTTTTTCAGATTCAGACTAGACCACAAATTCGGATGAGAGTTCAGTACTTCTGATAGTGCACCTGGGACTCTGAACAATTCACTTGTGGTCCAAAGCATCCCTTGCTTTGGAAATCTGAAGCTTTCCAAAGCTCCCCATTGACTAGTCTCCCCATTGATAGTCTCCCCATTGATAGTCTCCCCATTGACTATCATGGGAAAATGGGCTGGTAAGTTGTAAGAGAAGTCCACTCCCACCAAAACTTTGCTGGTCCCAGGTTCTCCATCTTCCCTAAGTGGATTTGTGCCTGAAAGACCAACGGAAAGTATAACTGCATTGTGAAAAGATTGTAAGCACAATTTGTGACTTTACACTACCTCAGTGTCAAGCGTGTCAACTCTAGGGGGCTGAGGTGTCTTCAGCCTCCTCAATACTTGTTGGAAGTGGGTTGGGCCTCTTCAATGTTGGCGGGGCCTGGCGCGCGTTTTGTGTGCACAACATCACACACAACACACATTGCAGCTTCAGCCCCGCCTCCTCCAGAGTGCTCAGCCTTCTACAGAGGATGCAACATCGCACAAGTGTTGTATGTGTGATGTCACACATGCACAATGCACTCTGGGCTCCCTCAATCTTGGTGGCAACATCACACCTCTGTTCAGTACTGTTAAGGAATAAAGTCCAAGCTTCTAATTTCCTGGCTTTTGTGGAACGTGAGCCAAAATGAGATGGCCTTAACTCTGACCTTGAATGGGCAGCTTTAATCACTACACTATTCAATATCCTCTATATATCTGTAACTGGTAGAAATTTACAACAATCCCTCAAGTTCCTTGTATATACTGGAGGGGGTGGGAACCAAGTATTGTTGCTCCATAATTTATTTTAACATAGTTCTAGCAGAGCTGGCCTGTGAGGAAGGCTCCCAATATATTTTTACAGTAAGAGACTATGATTGCACCTATTGTTGCATGTGGGGAGAAGGAGAAAAATAGGTGATACTAATTAGACTGAGAGCAACAGATCAATAAGCAAGAGTTCACTGGGAATCAATTAGGAGATGAATGAACTACTATTCTAAATTATCTGAGCTCTATTTTTCTTCAGATAGTATAGTAGCTTACCACTTTCTTTTCACCTTCAATACACATGCAACAAACTGATACACAATTCTGAGTATGGTTAATCAATTATATGTCCTTTTATGGCCTTTATATTGCAGCAACGACTGGTGTGCAGAAAGGACCAAAAAATATACCAGTCTCAAAACCGCTATGGGTATTTCTCCCCAGATTTGATTTGGGAAATGTACTTGACATTTCCATGTGTATGTGCACATGTATTTCTGGATGAATGCATGCTGTCTAGTTATCAGAAAAAGGTTCCACAGTCTGCTCATTTAATTGCCTGTCTGGTGGTCAGATACCAGTCTTGTTAATCTCTACCTTTGCAGAATAATTAAGACTCTAAAAGAGACTCTTCTGTCTATGACCTAAATATATCCATATAGCTGAGTTAAAGCTCAATCAGGGCTGGCCAGGAATATATCTTCCAATACACTTGAGAGTTGGGATAGATTTCACAGGACAATCAAGGTTGTTGTTGTTGTTGTTGTTGTTTTTAATAGCGCAGAGGAAGCAACAAAATGCTGGATGATTTTGGCTACTGTTGTTACTGTAAAGTGATGAACATAACAACAATCTTTTTTTATACTTAAGCATAATGTTTGTTCTAAAATGCCGCCTGCAACCTCAGCCTAAGCAGTCTCTTCATTTAATTCATCATGCATATGAATTAAAGTGGGGGCAGTGGAGGGCTAGAAAAAGCAGAGACCCGTGACTGTATTACACACCCCTAAATGGACACTAAACATTCCCTTTGATAAAGAGTGTCTCTGAAACCCATTGGGAGCCATATCTCTTGTGCTGCTGTGGAGTTCTTGTTTTTTGGTCTTGACTTTCCTATAGCTGTTCTAGACCATGGGTAGGCAAACTAAGGCCCGGGGGCCGGATCTGGCCCAATTGCCTTCTAAATCTGGCCCGCGGACGGTCCAGGAATCAGCATGTTTTTACATGAGCAGAATGTGCCCTTTAATTTAAAATGCATCTCTGGGTTATTTGTGGTGCCTGCCTCGTGTTTTTACATGAGTAGAATGTGTGCTTTTATTTAAAATGCACCTCTGGCTTCTTTGTGGGGCATAGGAATTGGTTCATTTTCTCTCTCTTCAAAATATAGTCCGGCCCCCCATAAGGTCTGAGGGACAGTGAACCGGCCCCCAGCTGAAAAAGTTTGCTAACCCCTGTTCTAGACCTTCTGTATTTGCATAAGAACTATTCACACTGGTCCACAAATTTGGATGTGTGAACATTTGCTGTATCTGCACATCACATTAAGCCAAACTATGGCTTAGTGTGAACATGCTGGTTCCCAGAGAGTAGGACATAGCTGCTTTACTCCTACCCGGTCTTTCTAGGTCATCCAAACCCAGGATTGTTGTCAACATTTGTCCTCCTTAACCGTCTGTAGTAAGGATTGTACTATGGTTATATGTCACAGTTAAGGAAGAGACCTAAAAGAAACCACACTGTTCTTAAAAAGCATACTACAACTACAGATTTATTAGTCATAAATCAGGACAAAGAAACATGTCATCTCAGAGAGAACAGCGAAAAACAAAAGCAACACACAATGGAAGTTCCCAGCATACTGTGCTGGAATGTAAACAGACATGTGACACACAACAATCCCATGTCTGTTCCTTAAGGTGGAATAAAAATGTCAACAGGCAACTGTGATTTTCTCCTCGGGAGCCAGCATGCTCATATAGTCATGGTAAGCCATAAATTCACATTGTCATGGTGAGCTCCACTGTAGATAGGGTGCGCCAAGGAAGCAAGGACTGTGCCGTTAAATTCAATGCACTGCTGAGCTTTGAACAAGCATTCACTGAAGAGAACAGGGCACTTCCTGGTTACATGGAGCTCGTTGTGTGCAATGAACTGATGTGGAACACGGGAACACTGTGTTTGCTCCTTATAATGTCTAAAATCATCTTTGGTTTGTGTTGACGGCCCAACGCTGGGCTGGATCCAGGTTGCATTTTCTCACATATGCTTGACAAGTCAATGGAAAGAGGCAACAAAAGCAAATTCACAGGCCCTCCAAGTGTCCCTGTTTTCCAGGGGCAGCCCCAGATTTACAGAAGCTGTCCTGGTTTGTGATTTGATCCCAGGTTGTCCTGCTTTTCCTTAAAAGGTAAAGGTAAAGGGACCCCTGACCATTAGGTCCAGTCGTGACTGACTCTGGGGTTGCGGTGCTCATCTCGCTTTATTGGCCGAGGGAGCCGGCATACAGCTTCTGGGTCATGTGGCCAGAATGACTAAGCTGCTTCTGGCAAACCAGAGCAGCGCACGGAAAAGCCATTTACCTTCCCGCCGGAGCGGTTCCTATTTATCTACTTGCACTTTGACGTGCTTTCGAACTGCTAGGTTGGCAGGAGCAGGGACCGAACAACAGGAGCTCACCCCGTTGCGGGGATTCAAACCACCGACCTTCTGATTGACAAGTCCTAGGCTCTGTGGTTTAACTCACAGCGCCACCCGCGTCCCCTCCTGCTTTTCCTTAGGATGCCCCTATTTTCATCAGATAAATGTTGGCGGGTGTGGAGTTATGCAACCCCTGAGCAAAGGAGATAAGTAACCTCACAACCTTTAGAAGACATCTGAAGGCAGCTTTGGCTAAGGAAGTTTTTTCCCCAATGTTTCTTATGTTTTTATATATGTTGGAAGCCTCCCTGAGTGGCTGAGGCAATCCAGTCAGATGGGTGGGGTATAGATAATGAAATGATGACAATGACAACGATTGAATAGATGTTGCTATTTTCATCAAAGAAATGTTGGAGGGTATGACTTCAGACGTGGCCAGCTTTTATTCCTCTCCCTCACAATGGACAACTTATGCATAGTCTTCCCATTCAGGAAAATGCACCTTTTAAAAAGTATCATGTAAGATAACACAACAATTCCTAATAATCAGACCTTTGGGGAAGTGAGAGCTTTATTTACTGCACATCACACTGACAGAAGGCAGCATAGGAGGCTCTCAAAAAAACTGGATAATAAGGCTATGAGAATAATCAAGATTCGAAAAACAGGAGTGGTGTTGTCGTGTCATACCACGCATCCGACACGTATAGACAGAATTTCCCTCCGCCGGTTAGACTTATAGTATAAACATCTAGCTTTAAATGATGGCCTGTGCTGTAAGCTGTAATGAGTGCTTATAGGCCTATCATAGGTTGTACATGAAACTGCGCTCATGTCATTAAAAACTCAACTAGGCAGAAAGCTCAGAATGGAGCCGTTGACAAAAGGAGAGCAGAGAGCTCTGTGGCTTATCCTTAATTAGGTGTTGGCACTGGTTCTTGTCAAACAAGAGGGAAGAAGTGTAGGCGGAAGCGCATTGGTGCAAATACACAGCGCCAGTCGCAGCTGGAGGTAATACAAAGTGCATTCAAGCTGACATTGAAAGGGATTTAGGTAGATACACATGGTAAGAAAAAAAGGAGAGAGAGAGAGAACGATAGCAATGGAAGCTTTGGATGAATTGCAACTGAGTGCACCTTTACTCCAGCTTATCAGTCTCTCGACAGCAACAAACCAACTTTCCAAGTGCGTTTCTCTTCTTGGTGTTCCAGATTAAAGGTCAAAGGAAGTCAGATTTATATGTCCTCTCGCTCTCCATGCAGCACACATCTTGGCCTCATTGGTATGCTAGGGATGCCAGCCTCCACTCCCGGAATACAAAGGCTTTCCCCTCGTCAAAGAGCTTCTATTCCCCCCCCCCCCAACAATTATTTGCTAGAAGTGGTTGCAAACAATGCGATATTAAAAGGTCACAATAGGACTTCTGGCGTAAATACACATGTGGCAATCTGCCAGACCTAATTCCTCTCACCCCTAAGTACATTTATCTTACACAGTTATCTTATTCGCTTGGCATCTTCAAGCAGCTAATATGTGGATGGGTTTATTAAGAGGCTTCCGATACATATTCTGAAATATATACAAAGGCTGTGTGTTTTCACAATGTGTGTCATCTGCACACATTTAAGCTACCAGATGGCAGTTCTTATCGTGGAAACCTTGTTCGCTCGCTGGCTGAATGTGTGTGTGTGTATAGCAATATATCTATATATATCCTGCAAAACGAAAATGATAAGAAAAATTACCCTACATATCACAGCTTACATTACCCATCTACTTAGGCAGAAAACAGCATATGTTATACTGTTGTGGAAATATATATATATATATATATATATATATATATATATATATATATATATATATATATATTGCGGGGTGTAGGGGTGGAATGATTGCAACAAAATGTAAAGCTGCGACATTAAATATATGCAAAATGAAAGAAGCTTTCGATCCAATAATGAAAGCTGATGTTTATGATGTTATTAATATAAGCAGCCTGAATCTCACATGGCAGGGGGAGCAAGATTTACACGCCATAATTGCTCCTCTCCCTTCTGTTTCCTCCCCAACCCCCTTTGTATTATTGCAAAGATGGCAAAAAATCACTTGTTTGAAAATCGAGTATATCTTATTTATAGGGGGATCTTTTCATTAGGCTCTTGGCTCCCATCGATTCAAAAGAGAGCAGGTGTTCTTAGAAATCCAGTTAACATATGTGAAATCTATTTGTACGACTGTGATGGATACTGGCACGCTCATTGCAAAAGGTTAGTCAGTATCTTCAGCTCTTTTCACAAAACTAACTGGGCTACCTTCCTCTCTCTCTCTCTTTTGGCCTGGAAAGATTCAATTACTTTAAGAATGTGGTGTAAACATCTGCTGATGAGCACTCTTAAGCATATTTTTGTTCAGTATAAACTCTCTCCCCCCTGCCTTTCCCCTCCTCCCTTTCCAGCAGCAGAGGAGAGTTTCAAGGCGGCTTGTCTCAGCTCCAACTCATTCTGCCTCCGGCACTGAACTGTTGGCAGGCAGCCAACCAATCTCCATTTCCCAATGAAGCTCTGATTCCATCTGCTCTAGCAGTGCAATATATTCCACTTCAGGTCAAAAGCAGGGAGCCAACAGTATTAACATTACACTAATCTGTAAAGACATTTTCACTAGCCTAGATAGGCTAATGTTACATAGAGCTTTAAAAGCTTCTAGGATAAGGAAAGGCAGTAATTGTCAGAGAAATGTACTGTATAGCAGTTGAGGGTGTATTGCAAGCTGTTGAGAAACGAACCAAACAAGGCAGAGAGTGTTAGCTGCTTGTGCAATTAAAATATTAATATGGGTGGGGTGGAAATCCACGTCCCTTTTTCTCCACTTCGAGTGCTAAGAGAAAGAAATGTCAAGCAAATATACTGCTGGTGCTAAAGCGGAGGAAATAAATCAGCATTATTTTCAGCGGGAGAGATGGTAGCATTTGAAAGATGCTGATAAACTGCTTTAAAAACCAAGTTAATAACCACTATTGTTTCCAGAAAGATATATACTCTTATGCATTTTGTAGATGCAGGGGACTTATAATCAATTGCTTCTGAAATATCACATCCCATATATTTGGAGTTTTACAAAGATTCTCATAAAACACTACAGCAATTCATTCCAAATTGGTTAATGCATACAATAGAAATTCAATATTTGCCATAAAAGCCAGGCCTTCTTCATTTTGCTCCTTCAGCTCATCTCTTTAAAATGTAGTTTAAGATTCATGCCTTTAGGCACATCAGAAACCATTAAGAACTACATTTCCGGAAATAAAAATGTATAAAAATTCAATTTAAATTGCCTGGATTTCTTTTCCCCTTGTCTCCAAAGGGAAGGGTTAACCGAAAATTACCTACGTGAGGATCCATACTGTTAGATTTTTCTTTTTCTGTATGATTTGATTCAGATGTTTCAAATGAAAATAATCATGTAAGCAATTATACGTTGACTCTCCCATTAGATTATATGGAAATATAATGCTCTGAAACGGAAGATGCAGTCAACTCAGAGCTTCTGCATTTAATATGTGTGATTTATCCTAGGTACAAGGTTTGTTGATATTGGGAGCAATTTATTTCCACCTTTTGCATAGTTATTAATTAATATATATATAGCTTTACAGACTTTGGCTTAATGAGTTCCCCAAAGATCTAGATTTCTGTAAATTGATGTTTTGAATGTGGGATAGTGTCATGTACAAGCTACAAGTCTATGTTCCTCTACAGTGGTTTTAGTAAACACTCACCACATTGGGGCTATGCCTTGTGGTATAAGCTTTTATTTCTTTCATTTGTATGTAAGTGTGTACATACCAACTCACAGCACTGGGACCTAGGGATGGGAAAACCTGTAAAGTCCAGTTCTCTTGGTTTCTAATTTTGTCAATCTTAAATTCAGCTCTCCACATTTCTGCAGCAATTTGCAATTAAAAAAAAATATCATTGTGAAAAATTCACCATTTTGTGCGAATTTCTCTTAATAAGCAATTTTTCGTAAGTAGTTCTGACTACTGTATACATTCCCCCCAAGCATTTATCCTAATATGCATTTTTATGTTATTTTCACTAATGTATTTATTTTAATATACATTTCCCCCAAACACACACACACACACACACAACATTGTTTGACTGGGGAACTGCATCAGAAAATTCAGATATGTGTGAATTTTGAATGACGGTTAAGTTTGTTTTGGGAAATGCGAATTTGATAAATTCTGTTTTAAGTGTAAACTGAATTGACTTTATCCCTCATCCCTACTGGGGCCATTCCATGTGATATAAGACTTTCTTTCTTCCTCTTGTCTGCGCATGTGCCTGTGTGTGTACACTCTCATCTATACTTATTCTACATAAGGTTTCAAATCAAATCAAGAGAAAGATGGCTTACGAGATTTTGATTTGAGTGGAAAGGTCTGCAGTAAGTTTACATAAAGAACATTGACTTCAATCCTCTCAGCCTTTCCAAATGCTTTATGGTCTAATCACTGTACTAAGAATCTGTCCCTGACAGGCAGCCTGTTCAGTCTAGCAGATAACAAATGTGGCTCGATGGCCGTTGGGCCTCGCCATTCGAAATGCACCAGAAGCAATAGTATTCCATTCCTCTGATTATACAGCCAGCCAGAAAGTGCTCACAAAGCTATAATTGCCTCGGTTATGAAACATCTTCACCTGTTATCCGAAGCTAAGTTGAATCATTGGAAATTGGAACAGTGGCTGTTTTCATGCCAGCTTAATTTGAGCCGATACTGCTGTTCACTTAACACAGATGAATAGGTGTGTAGGATGAGATTTTAAACAGAGATGACACCCCAATGAATATTTGCTAGCAACTGCGCCGCAGAAAGCCAGCTTGAAGAACAACAGACAATTGTTAAAAGCGAAAGGGGAGGGGAGGGTGGAGGTGAAAGGAGAGGAGATTGAAGTTCTGCCATGTGTATCTGTGCCCATAATAAAGTCTAAATGGGTGACAGCTTTTCGCAGCAAACTGCTTGATCCTCAGAGTGTTTGGGTGGGGCGGGGGCTAGATTGGAATGAATAGGAAATTGTACCATGGGTAGGCAATCAAAACTTAAACCCCTCTTGTCTCCCCCAAATTAGCCCCCGCAAGATCAGCAAATGCAAAGTGATTTCTGTGCATTTGCAGCGGAATGTGAAATATTACACCACATCAGACCTGACCAGCACTTCACTTCTTAGGGAGTCAGGATAGGCACTGAAATTTAATTGCCTTCTTTCATTTTCACCGCAGTGTGGTTTGCAACGAGTGTACACTTGAAACATTCTGATGTCTTGTTGACTAAATAACACACATTTCAGCATTTGACTTAGAAGTGATATGTGCTGGATGTATGAAATAGATCAGGGGTCAGCAAACTTTTTCAGACCTTGTGGGGGAGGCAGACTATATTTTTTGGGGGGGGATATGAATGAATTCCTATGCCCCACAAATAACCCAGAGATGCATTTTAAATGAAAGAACATTCTACTCATGTAAAAACACCAGGCAGGCCCCACAAATAACCCAGAGACGCATTTTCAATAAAAGGACACATTCTACTCATGTAAAAACACGCTGATTCCTGGACCGTCCACGGACTGGATTTAGAAGGCAATTGGGCCTCTGTATCAGGGGCAGATTTAGGTTTGATGAGGCCCTAAGCCACTGAAGGTAATGGGATCCTCTAGTGTGGGTCAGTGTGAGAGCCAGTGTGGTGTAGTGGTTAAGAGTGGTAGTCTCGTAATCTGGGGAACCGGGTTCGCATCTCCGCTCCTCCACATGCAGCTTCTGGGTGACCTTGGGCTAGTCACACTTCTCTGAAGTCTCTCAGCCTCACTCACCTCACAGAGTGTTTGTCGTGGGGGAGGAAGGGAAAGGAGAATGTTAGCCGCTTTGAGACTCCTTAAAGGGAGTGAAAGGCGGGATATCAAATCCAAACTGGTCAAAGGCCTGGAAACGATGCCTTATGAGGAACGGCTAAGGGAGCTGGGCATGTTTAGCCTGGAGAAGAGGAGGTTAAGGGGTGATATGATAGCCATGTTCAAATATATAAAAGGATGCCACATAGAGGAGGGAGAAAGGTTGTTTTCTGCTGCTCCAGAGAAGCGGACACGGAGCAATGGATCCAAACTACAAGAAAGAAGATTCCACCTAAACATTAGGAAGAACTTCCTGACAGTAAGAGCTGTTCGACAGTGGAATTTGCTGCCAAGGAGTGTGGTGGAGTCTCCTTCTTTGGAGGTCTTTAAGCAGAGGCTTGACAACCATATGTCAGGAGTGCTCTGATGGTGTTTCCTGCTTGGCAGGGGGTTGGACTCGATGGCCCTTGTGGTCTCTTCCAACTCTATGATTCTATGATTCTATGATTCTAAACTCTTCTTCTTCTTCTTCTTCTTCTTCTTCTTCTTCTTCTTCTTCTTCTTCTTCTATGTCCAGCTGTCTTTTGTCAACAACAAATTGTCACTGTTTTTTGTGTTGAATTTATGCTATGTGGTAATTTATGGACCTAATAGGTATCTAAAGCCATTTTCAACCAGTCCATGCAGAATGTACGCACCCTATATATAGAAATGAGCAAACCAGTGATATTTTAGGGAGCAGGCTAGCAGGCGGGGCCCATTACTTACATCATAGGAGCCTATACAACACAAAACACTGTTGCTGTATGTAGGTTTTATTTTTTTCATTTTTTATCTTATATTTTGTAAATGTACTTCCAGTTTTTCCTCTTTAATTTTTTTTGGGGCCCCCAAGAGAGTGGGGCCCTAAGCTATAGCTTGTTTAGTTTATACATAAATCCGGCACTGCTCTGTATAGATTTCATCAGACTCCGCCTACTGATATAGACAGCAAGAGGCAAAATAACGATGAACTCCCATTACGGGGGGGGGGGGGGAGAGAAATAACATCTGTTGAAGCCAGTGGTCCTCAAACTTTTTTCTCTGAGCTACACTTTGAGAATAAAATTTGCTTCCACCACAGCAATTTTTTTGTTGATAAGAAATGCATTGGAAAACATAGCTAGGATTTGCCCTCCGTATCACCTGATGCTCTTGCATTTTGAAAAGATATCTCTCCATATTCTACAACTAAAATAATAATAATTTTGATACTATATTAATGCTTAAAGGTTCCTTTGATCATTCTTGAATCTTGTTGCCATCCTCTCCTGTGCTGCACTGGTGTGGAGCGCCACATCCTTTGAGAACCACTGGTTGAGGCTGCCATGCCAAAATGTGGAAACACAAAATTGGATCTGACTGATCCCATCAGGAAGCATTCTAACTTTCTGCCTTTTTTCAGCAGTTGGATTTGGATTTTATACCTTTTTAATAGTAAGATCACCACCATCTCCTTCTTTAAGAGTTTCCAAAGGCAATTAAGAAGCTGGAAAGCCTTCAACTGCCTGAGGGAATACTACATCCCTGGGGGAAGCAATATCCTCACATGCCTCAGCTGGTGCTTAAGGCTGCCTCTTCCCATTAAGGTTTCCTGGCAGATGGATCCGGCCCAAGCCGATCTCAGCCACTCATGTCCTTCTGCATTTCTTATCCCACTGTCCCTTTGTTTTGTTTTGTCCTGGGATTCAATAAATATTTGCATGCCACCCACTAACAAAAGTTCTATTTCTTTCAGTTCTATTTTATTAAATTTTCAAAAGTTTCACATATACACTAAAATACATAATATATTTTTCTTTCGTTTTGTTGACTTCCCACCCCGTTTTCCATGGTGTTTTTTATTTCTCCCCTTTGCTGCACCCTCTCTTCTCTCTTTTATACCATAACAACAACACACTAATCTCTAATTCCTTCTCTTGCTCATAGTTCAAAACCTGCTCCCGAATTCATTATACTATAATATTTCTTTAAATATTCCGAAAAAGGCTTCCGTTCTTCCACAAAACATTCGTCATAAAGTTCTCTTATTTTAGCTGTTCACTTTGCCAATTCCTCATAGTCCGTCGCTTTACTTATCCATTCTTCTTTGGTGGGAACTTCTTCTTCCTTCCATTTTTCTGCATAGAGAATCCTAGCTGCTGCCATTTCCTCCATAAACAGCTTAATCATCTTTCTTATATGGCTAACGAAAGTTCTGTAGGTAGTTTACGATAAAAATAAATGAAGTTGTAGCCCAATTTGTCCATGTTCACTGCTTCTTCTTTTTGCCAGTTTCATAAAAGCACAATCAGAATTAAAATTCACCAATGAGTTGTTCACACATCACATGGAACACAGATACAGTCTGTCCGCGAAGGAGTGTACAGTATTTGATAACTATTTTCAAAGTTGTCCTCAGGAGTGTTGCAGGAGTTCATCTGAGCTAGCTTGGAAATGAATCTCAAAATTCACCTGAGAGGAAAGGGAAGCTTTTCTTTTCTAGCTTGCATAGATGTCTGGAATGGAGAGGGGCCCCCACCTCATCACCAAATTGTCTTTCTCACATTCCCCCTTTGTTTACCTTTAACTCAGGATGGAGGCTGGTTGTGGCACAGAGCAGAGAGGGCAGGGAAGAAGGAGGGTTATCATCTGTGTCAATGCCACTGTGTGGTCCTTGCAAAGGGAAAGGCAATTTGGAGATTTTGGGAGAAAGAAGGACAAGCAAGGATACAGAGTTCAGGAAAACGTTGTTACTCAATTACGGCTGAAGTGGAATAGGGGAAGGGAGCGTCTTATACTCCTTATGCAATAAGATTCAGTTGCCAGATGAGAGGGCAGAGCCAGTGCAGGTCCTGAGGGTACTTCAGTGACAAGCTGTCACCTGTAGTTCAGATCTTGGCAGCTCTTGACACTCCTTAAAAGACCAGAGAAACGGAGACCCGAACTATGTAGTGTGAATGTATGCAACGGAAGCCCGGTGGTCATTTTAGAGGGGAGGAAGCGACTGACTGTATGCTTGCTCCGTGTGTTTTTCCCCCCAGCTCCAAATAACAGCCAGTAGTTTTTACCTATATAGGATTTCAATTGTCAATGTTCAGGAGGTAACTGCAGTTCTCAGAAGCCCATGTCTCTGAGTCTAACCTGGTAAGAGAAAGTGAGGTGATGGCTGAGCCTCATGGAGCAACATGCATGTGTTTGGATCATGTACAAATGTAACAAACACACACAAAAATATCCTGTGCTATACATTATTGGAGGGAAAATAATACCCATTCTGCAAAAATAAAGTACAGTGGTACCTCAGGCTAAGTACTTAATTCGTTCCAGAGGTCTGTACTTAACCTGAAACTGTTCTTAACCTGAAGCACCACTTTAGCTAATGGGGCCTCCCACTGCCGCCACGCTGCCGGAGCCGATTTCTGTTCTCATCCTGAAGCAAAGTTCTTAACCTGAAGCACTATTTCTGGGTTAGCGGAGTCTATAACCTGAAGCGTATGTAACCTGAGGTACCACTGTATATGAAAACCTTCCCCTCCCCTGAAAATCCAATTTTTGCTCTTTCAGTAGCAGACTCTAGAGGCTTGAGCCAGATTGTCTGGCTATTTGTAATCAATATGTGACCTTTTGTCACCTTTCCAGCTTCTGATCATGTTATGCCTCCTCTCTATCCATTCTCTCTCTCAGCTTTCCATTTCCACAGACCTTCCCCCTGGCCTTCTCATCTTCCCAATTTTCCTCTGGACCACGTCCTCTTGAAAATCTCCTTCCTGGGGTTCTCCTACCTCCTTGTCAGGGTTCTGCATTCATTCTGGAAGAAATGAAGAACAGAATAACTGCGGCTTATACGTTTCCATTTTGACAAATGCACTGAGGGACAAACACATTTGGTTTTCATTACCTCTTTTGTACTCATTTGTCATTTTTCGGCAGAATACATTTCAGCAGTAGCCATTTCCCCTGAATGCCCCAGATGTCCCATCGTTCTGTGGGGAAGTGGTGGCTTCCAGTAGGAACTCCTCCCCCCCCCCTTTTGGTATTGTATCTCGTTTCCCCAAAATGTCCCAGAAAAGTGTGCTATCCAGGAAACCATTTTGCAGTAATAACATGGAGGCTATCAGAAACAACTGGCAAGATAAGCTCTGCCTGATTCTAGGATCACAACCGCTCAGCCAAGGATAGCCATTATCCTTTTGGTGGCCCTAGAGCTGCTCATTTAATCACTGCCAGAGGCTGTACTGCCAAGGTCACAGAACTTAGGGATTTTATTGCTTTGCTTACAGACATTTAGAATCTAGTGGTTCTTGTAGCCAGACAGTACTACAGTGAAGCTGTACTGAGGGGGGAAATAACCCCAGGGAAAGTGTTATTTGAATCCTGTGGTTATGGACAACCTTTTCAATTTGGTAGTAAATGGAAGAGTGAGCTGATTGCCTGCTAGATAGGATGAATTTTTCTGGAACCGGCTCAGTTTTCAACAAAAAAACCCAGAGCATTAAAAAGGATACGGTATTTTTGGAAGAATTGCTATAGCTTGACTGATGAGCCTTGCATTCTGCTTGACTCCCATCCTCAATATTTACATGCAGCCGGACTCTCTCAGCAGTTGTGACTTCATAAGGCGTTTTGAATTCCATATGGCCTGTTATGTCCCAGATCCCCCAAGATGACACCTCAAGAAGATACCAGTGGCTGGTATGATCAGTGGTGTAGCATGGACAGGGCCACAGGGGCAGTTGCCCTGGGTGCAAAATTTCAAAAGAAAAAAACAAGGAAGTAGTAACAATAAATAAAAAACATCGTGCCTTCCCTCTGACACATAAAATCTCCCAATGTTCACATGGGCAGACTCAAGAGCAGATTTGGGCAATGATCAGCTGCTAGGGCACCCTCTGGCTTTAGAAAGATACCTGTTCCCAAGCAATCCCACTTCCTGCTGTGCTTGACACTCATGAGGTGGCCATGGATGCCACTTGGGTAAGTTGCTGAGTTATTTCCCCCTTGTTCCGGCCTATTGGCGGGTGGTACTGAGATTATTTGCCTTGCCCCGGTCACTGGAAACCCATGCTACACCACTGGGTATGAACCATTCTGCATTTGGAAGTACATTAGCTACCATATTATAAAGGAGTATTGAGTTGTTTAATTAGTAATTATCATGGATCTGAAATCCTCCTTTATATAGGTCTGCTCATTTTATATGACAGATACGAGGATGGGGAAATGTGCCCCGCCAGATGTTAGTGGATTCCACCTCCTACCTGCCTCAGCCAGCATAACCAATGGCTAGGGATTTGTAGTTCAGCAACATCTGAAGACCCACAAATCCCTCACCTGTGGCATATTGTGCCAACCACAGGATTTTTTTAAAAAAATGTTGGCTACTTTCTGCCTGAGAAGGTAGAGTACTTCTCCATTGTGTAAATGTACCAATTAGGGATTGATCACTGCATTTTAAACTAATATTACAAGACTGAATGAGATAGAAGGAAAAACATCTTACCTGCTTCTTATAACTCAATATCACGAGCCTTTGGCTGGATCCTTTAACCTGTTGTTATTGTTTATTCAATTTATATACTACCCTTTTTCAAAAGATTGCAAGGTGGTGTTCAACATTAAGAACATGCTGTAAATACTAAGGCGTGCTAGTGTGGTCTTAGAATCATAGAATCATAGAATCATAGAATCATAGAATCATAGAATCATAGAGTTGGAAGAGACCACAAGGGCCATCGAGTCCAACCCCCTGCCAAGCAGGAAACACCATCAGAGCACTCCTGACATATGGTCAAGCCTCTGCTTAAAGACCTCCAAAGAAGGAGACTCCACCACACTCCTTGGCAGCAAATTCCACTGTCGAACAGCTCTTACTGTCAGGAAGTTCTTCCTAATGTTTAGGTGGAATCTTCTTTCTTGTAGTTTGGATCCATTGCTCCGTGTCCGCTTCTCTGGAGCAGCAGAAAACAACCTTTCTCCCTCCTCTATGTGACATCCTTTTATATATTTGAACATGGCTATCATATCACCCCTTAACCTCCTCTTCTCCAGGCTAAACATGCCCAGCTCCCTTAGCTGTTCCTCATAAGTCTTGATAGCCCCAAGGCTACAATTCTGCACCCACCTATCTGGGAGTAAGCTCCACTGAACTCAGTTAGGACTGTACTATCAGTGTATTGGACCTATGTGCCTCCTTGGTCCCATTTTATGTTTTCCCACTCAGTTCAAATGACCAGTGTTCATAGGCTGTATTCACACAGCAGTCCCCACCCCCATTTTCCTGATGTTTCCCTAACTGTTAATTTGCATGTTATTCAAGATTTCACATGACATAAAAACCACTTCTGGAAATCTAGTGGAATAAAGTTTTTGGGTTTTTTTTATTCACATAATATATATTCTTTACAACAAACAACTCCGAAACAAGCAGACAACTCCAAAATAAAATCATATGTAACAAAACCATATGTCTCATGTTTTCATTTACACTGATCTCTCCGATACCTTTACTTGATATTTCTTGCTGCTTTCTGCTTTCCTTATAGAATCTTTATAAAAATTTAAATCTCTTAAATACTATACCAATCTTTAACAATTTCAATTAATCCCGTCACCTCCCTCCCCCACAGCCCAGTATTTCCCGTGGAATAAAGTTTTTTGCTCCCTGGAAAAGTCTGTTTGCAAGCCTGATATCCACTTGCAATCCTGGAAGTTTGTATAGGACTTTGCATCAGTTGAAGCCCTGCAGTCATGGAGCCTTACTCCCTGCCATTGCCCCCTCCCTTCAACAGATGATCCTACAGGATCCAACAGAGCCTCTGCAGTTGGCTTTCCTTACTGATCCACCTCACAATCAACAGCTGTGAAGGGGAGGGGGCAATCTTGTGGGCGAGGCTTTGCAAAGGGCTTTCTCTCACACACCCCAGAATCAAGAATAGGAAAAGCAACAACAGCGTCATTCATGATATTTGGGGTTAAGGAGATGGAGGGCAAGACAAACTTTTTAATAGACTCAGAAGCTCCACCTAGAACAACTGCAGAAATTAAATACAGCATCTTTCAGGAATTTAATGATTTGGTGATGTTTTGTAAGCATTGTGCAACAATCCCTGTAGTTTAATTAATGACAATTGAAGAATGAGTTCTGTTGGCCTCCCGTTGCCCTCTCCACCTGCTCACTGTCTAGTGTTGCTCTTCTGCTGGTTTTGCTGACTGTTTGGGATTGGGTTCCAGCTGCCATATGCACCTGCTCAAAGTTGTCCTCTAAGAGACACCATAAATGCAATGTACAACCCCTCCCCATCCCCAGTACACTCAAATCCCCCCTTAAGAATCTGTAGCAGTATCTTTGGCTTGCAAAAGGACTATCTATCTACAGCAACCACGGAGGAAATATATAGCAGCCCAAGGTCAGGATTTATGTTACCTGCCCTCTGGAAGAATTCCATCAAACCATCATTAAGACGTTTCCCACTGATTCTAGTAGGGTAGAGGCTTAATGATGACCATATAATTATTGTGATTTCTTTGGTCATAGAAATCACTGGCCTTCAACAATCCTTAGCTGACACCCACGGTCTATTGTTTCTCTCTTCCATTCTGAAAGGATCATGATATAAGCCAAGAGCGTCTCACTTCCAATTTATTGGAGAGCTGAAAGGGAGTGCAGTGTTAAGGAGCTCCTATAAATCTTCAAATAAATTCAGAAGTGCAGGGCCAACGCTACCATTAGGCAGAGTGAGGTGACCATCTCATGTGGAAAAACTTGTGGTGAACCTCCCTAGGCTGTTTCCAAGGGTTGAAAGATTAAACAATCACATGGAAAGAGGGTGCCACCATGTCCTTTGACTCAGACAGCCCAATCCACTTGGCAGTTAGTTTTACAAGAAAGCACAATAAATCCAATATCTCACCAAGCTGAGATTTATCCCTGGAAAGTAACGTGTGAACAGAGTTTAATGTGGTCACTCAGGGTCATTCTACGACGGCTTTCCGGACAGGACCTTTTTCTTTTCTTTTTTGCCACTTCTGGTTTCTCAAAGCTAGTATCAGGGGCTGGCTAAAAGGTAGAAGTGGAATGCTGTTATTTTTTTTTTAATACGATATTTATTAAGATTTTTTCATACATTACAATAAAGATGGAAAAAGAAAAAGAAAAATGCAAAAGAAAAACAGTTAAAAACACATTAATTTTCCGTTTCTTATTTTCCTTAAGCTTATTTCCCCGGACCTCCTCATACCTCCCTTTTTTGTATTCCACTTAAATTTATTCAGCAAATCCTTACCATTAAGCTTTTACCCATTTATAGACCTTTGTTTCATATTCTCTTAAAGCATTACAGCTAGAAACCACTTAATTTCTATCCAACATCATTCTAACATTCATTAATTTTACAATATTTCTGTAAGTAATCTTTAAATTTCTTCCAATCTTCTTCTACCGACTCTTCTTCCTGGTCCCGGATTCTGCCAGTCATTTCTGCCAATTCCATATAGTCTATCACCTTCATCTGCCGGAATGCTGTTATTTTTTAGGAGAACTCAAATAATTTTCTTATTTGATTTGGGGAACCCAGATTTAGCAATGAGCCCAATTCTCTTCCTAATCATTCCTATGAATGTTCTTTTTCTGACACTGGCATTGAATTAGAATAGTGCTAACACCTAAGGCAGCTCATCACTGAATGTGTGTTAAGAATGGTTTTTTCCCTCCAAGTAGATCACTTTGCAGTTATTGATACTGGTTTCCAATTGCCATTCTGTTGCTTGTTCTCACAGGGTTCTGGGATCCTTCTATAAAAGCTGCATGGTCTGTCTTAATTATTGTTCTGCTTTCCCCTCCTCCCTCCAAGGCTACTTGATAAACATAGCTTGCCGGTGATGATTTCAAGCAGGGACATGATGTATTCCTGTCATCCTAATTGGCACCATAAGACATTCTCAGAGTATCTAACTACGCTGGATAAAATACATTAGTTGCCCGTATCTAGTATGCATCCTAGGCATGGAGCCATCAACTATGCTGACATCTCAATTTGAGCACTTGGTAGTTAGAGCTCCCAGATTAATTCCTTATTAGGAAAAATGAAGTTCTTAAGATACTTATTGTCTAGGAATTTTAAAAAGCACGTGTTGCCCCACCACCAATCCGTTTTAAGGGATAATTCATTTATGGCAGTTGAAGAGATAACAGGATGAAGGATATTTCCCCCTCTTTGCCTTACAGCATCCCTTTCCCCATTGGTCTCATTTGCCAACCGTTTCCCCCGACTGAAAGATGGAATTGTGTTTCTAACCTCCCATTGACAACTCTCTTGAAAAAAAGAGAAAGAGATGGTGTTGCTCTTCCCGGCGCAAGAGAGGGAAATAAATCAAACATCAATAAATGCACTTCTGAGAATCTATTCAAAGCAGTTGTTGATTCCACCTAAAAGGATAGAAATGGATCTGCGCTGGGAACTCTAGGAAGAAAGTGTGGAAATGACTTGTAACCAAAAGGATGTGACCGTCTGCATAATTCATAATCATTAGTCTAAGTGACACTTTTGCAGCCCAGGCTTTTGAGCCTTCCAGGGTGGCAGGTTTGAGTCTAAATAGCCTACTCAGCAGTAGATATTTTGTGATCAGGTTTCCCTGAAAGGCAACTCTCAATGCTGCATCCGCCCTGGATGTGCTTTCTGGGTTTTTTTGTTTTGTTTGGGGGGTTTTTTAAATCGAGAAAAGATGCTGGTTCAGCTTCATCATGCTTGCAATTTAAGGGTTGCTCAAATGATTCCTTAAAACTGCATGAAAGCAATTCAGTGGTGCCTTGGAGACAGCCTTGCTTGCCGTAGTGCTCTGTGCATACATCTGCATGATTCCTCGGAGCTAATTCAAATTTAATGCATTGATAATTCCTCATCTGCAGAAGTCACCCAGCAGTAATCTGAAGGTTACACGGCAATATTCCATCTCAAATAACACTTCTAAAGCAGCATAATAAAGCAGGAGGCAGGCTTATAATGGGCAGAATTAGAAGACTTTGAACAGCACATTTCTGCTCTCTTTGCAAGCGTCACATTAGCAGCGGCTTAATGGCATAAGCAGAAACAGGCGGAATGGGAAACATTTCCCCCTAGTTTATATTCATGGCAAAACAAACAATAGCTTTGTAACACACGGGATAATGGCAGAAATGTAAATCTGTTGGGAAGGACAATGGGTGGGTGGGACTGGGAATGTGTGAAGTACCAATCTCCTCTGTTTATTGTTCATATTTTTGAGATGACAATGTTAAGGTCTTGTACTAATCCGTGTGTCCTCTTTGCTAATTTCATTGCTGTGGACTACACCAATGGCTACAAGCCATCATGCCTAAGTTCTGCCACCACTGCCAGCGGCAATATGCCGATAAATACCAGTTTCTTGGGACCAGGAATGGGAAGAGGGCTATGGTCTTTGCGTCTTGCTTGTGGGCTTCCTGCAGGCATCTGATTGGCCACTGTGATGATGATGATGATGATAATTAATAATAATAATAATAATAATAATAATAATAATAATAATAATAATAATAATAATTTATTATTTATACCATGCACATCTGGCTGGGTGACTTCCAACAGAAAATCAAAATACAGTAATGCATCAAACATTAAATGCTTCCCCAAACAGGACTGCCTTCAGATGTCTTCTAAAAGTCTAGTAGATGTTGATCTCTTTGACATCTGGTGAGAGGGTGTTCCACAGGACAGGTGCCATTACCGAGAAGGCCCTCTCCCTGGTTTCCTGTAACTTGGCTTCTCACAGTGAGGGAACCACCAGAAGGCCCTCAGTGCTGGACCTCAGTGTCCGGGTAGAATGATGGGGGTGGAGACGCTCCTTCAAATATACTGGACTGAGGCTGCTTAGGGCTTTAAAGGTCAGCACCAACACTTTGAATTGTGCTCGGAAACATACTGGGAGCCAATGCAAGTCTTTCAAGACCAGTGTTATGTGGTCTCGGCGGCCGCTCCCAGTCACCAGTCTAGCTGCTGCATTCAGGATTAGTTGTAGTTTCCGGGTCACCTTCAAAGGTAGCCCCACATAGAGCGCATTGCAGTGAGAACAAGATGCAGGAGTAGATGGGCTCTTACATTCTTACGTGAACAATCTGTGTGAATTTTTTTTGATCCAGGAAATGCATTTAAGATTATTTTCCACACCAGGGATGGAATTCAACATAGTGCTAAGTGGGGTTTACATGTGAAGAATGAGGTTCACTCATGCAACAAGAATCGTCCCGCCTCCTGCCCTTTGTCCCCCATATACCTATTCTGTGGGGGTCCCCCAACCTTTCATCACAAATGTAGGGGATGCAGGGGGGAGAAGGGGGG
This sequence comes from Podarcis bocagei, assembly GCF_964188305.1. NCBI lineage: Eukaryota > Metazoa > Chordata > Lepidosauria > Squamata > Lacertidae > Podarcis > Podarcis bocagei. The sequence goes on along the minus strand of NC_138136.1, from coordinate 16,352,039 downwards.
AGCCCATTGTGCTAGTGGACCTTGTTCCATGCACACAAGAAGTAAGTTGAACCCTGCCTGATAGAATGCTATCAGTGGCTCCTACTCACGATAGCTATTTGCTGCTTCACGTTGTATGGTAAGCATGGTTCTGATAAGCAATTGCTGGGGAGCAAAATCAGGAGAGGACTATAGCACTTGTGTCTTGCTTGTGGATTTCCCATAGGTATCTAACTGGCCGCAGTGGGAAATAGGATACTAGAGTTAGATAGGTCTTTAGTCATCTGATCTAGCATTGCTCTTCTGATGTTTACGTCAACATGATGGCTCCTGGCTCTTTGGTCTTGGTGGTGTAGCTCAAAGCAAGGGATGAAGTAGTATCACAGATCCAGGGACCTTCTCGGTCAGGGACAGCCACAGCTAGGATGCCAACCAATTCCCTGGTAGGAGACCATTTCCAACACGTACCCTAATTTTGAAGAGAACCACCCTCTCCTTTCAAATGAATGAGAAATCAGGCAGGCACTGTGTCTTGATTTCCTGCACTCCACAATTATTATTCTCTTTCTCAATGTATATATGTGTGTAAAAATAGATATACCATCCTTCAGTTTGCCAGTTATGTGGGGGTTGGGGGTTGGGGGGGTGTTAAGGGGGGAGGAAGCCTTTAAAAGACTAATTCCTTTTAAAGAAGTAAATACACTGTTTTTGGCTGTATATGCGTTTCACTCTTGGAAGCTGAAAAAAATTATCTCGCCAGCCTTTTCTTGCAGCTTTGCAGTTTCGCCTTGAAGCTGGCCTGCATCTGAGCCCTTTACAAATCTGATATTAATTACATGACAGGCATTCTGCGTTGGTGGAAAAAGATACATTTTGTTGAATGACTTGTGAATGTCAGGGATGACTTATTACCTTCAGCAAGTTTAAAAGGAAAGCTAATATGATTTCTTATAGTAAAACCCTCTGTGACAGCTGCTCCATAGAGTCGATTACACTGCTGTGAGCTTTCCAGCAGACTTATTTTTCACACTCATGGGGAATTGGGAACATGATGAACAAGCATCTCCATAGTGATCAAGAGCTGGTTCCCCCTCCCACTTTCCTTTCCCTCAAGCAGGGGAATTACTCTTTCCCAACGTGTGTGTGTGTGTGTGGTGGGGGCAGGGGGAGAGCAAATGTAAGACTGGTGGGATCTGTTTTATTGTTTGTTTTGTTTTTACTAGAACCAAGAGGTTCACAAAAGCCAGTTTTAAAAAGGGAGTGAGGGGTTCAGGAGGGAGACATAAGCAAAAAATTAGGAAAGGGTTGCCTCTGAATACACATTCAATCCTGGGCAGATGTCTGCTCCTGGTTCCTTACTTCCTTCCTTCCTTCCTGCCTGCAGCCAAATTTAGGGAGCTGAAGAATCTTTTCCAATCTTGAAGGCCACATTCCTATATATGTAGCTCCAAAGGGTGGTGCGCCACACTAAAGGCCCGATTCCTACTTTGCACAGAATGGATCTCCTGATGGGATGGTATCTGTCAGAGGCCCTCTCCTGCAAAGCACTATGGTCATTTGGGTATATAAAGTCTGAGGCAACATTTCAGGTAGCTTGGAAATACTGAGACAATAGTGAGACAATATTTCAGGGTTGTATTTATATCGTTACCATGAACCATTATACATTCCAGGCCCGGGAATATTTGTGTTTGTTTGTTTGTTTGTTTGTTTGTGTGCATGCTTCTTTTTGTTTAGAAAGATGTGTAAACTGCTTTTTCAATAAAAAGTCCCTAAGCCATGGGTAGGCAAACTAAGGCCCAGGGGCTGGATCCGGCCCAATCGCCTTCTAAATCCAGCCCGTGCTCGGTCCAGGAATCAGCGTGTTTTTACATGAGTAGAATGTGTGCTTTTATTTAAAATGCATCTCTGGGTTATTTGTGGGGACTGTCTGGTGTTTTTACATGAGTAGAATGTGTGCTTTTATTTAAAATGAATCTCTGGGTTTTTGTGGGACATAGGAATTCGTTCATTTCCCCCCCAAAAAATATAATCTGCCCCCCCACAAGGTCTGAGGGACAGTGGACTGGCCCCCTGCTGAAAAAGTGCTGACTCCTTCCCCAAGCTGTATACATAAAATAAAATAATTATCAATAATACGCAGAAAAAATCATATCTCTATCTCTAGATCTATGTATAGATATATAAATTATACGTACCTAATTTTATGTCTGGGTAGGCCTAATGGGGCGAGTAGTTCTTAGCAGGTGTCTAAAACACTACAACTTGGGTACCTGCTTAATGTTAATAGGCAAGGAGGCGAAACAGGACAGGTTTTCTCTGGGACCTGTACTACATCAGGTACAAGTAAGGATCTGGAGGAGCTGGTTATTGTGAAAAATCAGAACTCTGGGATCAAAGTTGATAGTTAAAACAATATTTTGATGGAAAACTTAGATGAGTGTCTGGACTCCAGGGCATCATTCTGTCTCCCCACCCACCCTCTTGCTCGCTCGCTAAATAAGGTAATTCAAACATCTCCAAGGAGTTTTAATGCGTGCAGAATGGGCAACAAGGAAGAAACCTTACAGACCAAGAGAATGAACAGCCTAGCAACAGAAGATGGCTTGGCCATGTCCACAACACTGGAGGAGGTAGCAGCCAAATGTGGAATTAGTCCCATCTGTTTGATGGCAGCCTTAAATATCAGCAGAGCTTTTGGGCAGGTGGGATGTGGGAAAGTCAGTACATGATGGTTCTGTGAGGCAAATAAATGCCGGTCCCACTGTTAGCTGTTGGTTTTCTGTGCACTGGGACCCACAGAAATAATAGGCTTCAAATTTTGAACAGAATCCCCAGTTAAGGAGAAAAACTCCTCTTCCACACACTTCAAAGTATGAAAGTGTTTATTGTCTCCCGAAACAAGGCAAAGCTGAATACAACTATTAATTAAATACAACGTTACTTTCCAGAGATAACAGACATACTGAAAGCAATGCCCCAGAGGCTATTAGATCCATCTCTACACGTAGGCATATTTTCTGAACCAAAGAAAATATGACTTGGCAATTCATATACTCAACCTGGCTGGTGTTGCTATGGTAACCCAGTGCACCTGGTACCCTTATTCTCAGAGCATCCCAGCCTGGGGGATGTGCACCTCAAGACATGGGCCCAAGCACTGTGCAATTTAACCCATTGCTCACATTACCCCAACATGGTGGGCCACACTTGGCCCCCTGGACACAAGGTTCCCTACCCCATCTGTATGATGACACGCTTCCTAGGGACAGTTGAAATCTGGACTTTTCTTAGTTTCTAATGTTACGAGACCTATGTTCAGTTTTCTACATTTCCAACTCAGTTTTGCCATATTTGTTTGTTCGTTTTTAAACCCGTCCTCATGAAAAATCATTACCATTTGGGTGCAAAATCCTTCCACGTTGCATATTATTCTATATTATGTATTTCCACACATAGGAATTTCTATACCCACACCTTACCTTGGTATATGCATTTCTGTACAGATTACTTGGCTGAGAATTGCATTGGAAAACTTTGAAGGGCGGCTGAGTTTCAGTGCATATATTGTGTCAGAAAGTGAAAATTAGCTAGATTCCACTTTAAATGTGAAGTGAATTCCCCGCATCCCTGCCACCTTACCCCCACCCCAGTCCGGAACAAGCATCCTAAGTGAATCAGTGTTCCACCTGCCTGAAAGATACGACACTATTTATTCACAGTCTTGCACATTTTCAATGTTATCTGCTCTAAAAGGCTAGCCGATTTAAAGCAAGCTACACTACCCCCCCCCAAAAAAAACCCCACCCCCAACAAACATACAAAAACAAAATCCAGAGAGATTTCAGAAATAACTGCTGATCACAACAAGATATATGCCCGAGAATTGCGGGCTAAGTAAGTATTATAAGCTTCTGTTTGCTTCTTTGGAACTGTTTTGTGAAATGGAACAATCAGTTCATTTCAGGTGAGGTAAAATTCCATGTTGGTTTAATAATAATAAAAAAGCTGTTGAGCAGACCTCTCCAGAGGCCTTTGGAAGTACTAGACTATTTACAGAAATGAACTGTGGGAGCAAAAGAAATTACCCTTTCCTTAGCTGATATTTGCTCTGTATCTGCAATTTGGTTATAGCAGGCATGGCTGTCTGTTTGCATTAACAGCAGTAGCTGCTTATGCCTGTGGTGAGGGGCTGACAGGATTTAGGCCTGATCCGTAGATGGAACCAGGCCAATATGGCTTTTGGGTGTTGTGGAAAAAAAAGACTTAAGGCATTAGAAATATTCATGTGAAATTTGTATCTCTCCAGTGACAGTGACTGGAGCCCTGTCTATTGACCTTGGATTGCTGTGGCATTTAAGCATCTTCCATTTTAGCTCCTGAACTGCACTGATTAACTAAAGGCGATATAACCATGTCATATAGAAACAGTCACTGAGGCATCTAAGCCATAAATGGGACTGGAAAAGAACATGAACTGGTGTGTCACATTTTTAGCTGGGCGTAGTAGTTATTTGTGGGCGATATCTGGTGGCCGTTGAAAGTTAAATTGAAGGGTTTATGGCATTCTGAAGTCTTATTTTGTTAATCCTGTTAAAATGTGACATGCTAGTTTATTTAAACAGCACCGGTTAGAGCAGTCCCCATCCTCAGTTAGAGGTATAATAAGCCCTGCAATTTGCTTCAGGGCAATGACATTATCAATGTTTACTGCAGTATCATACCCTCCAACCTTTCTCCGATAAAAATAGGCTCGTCCTATTCTATCCTAATAAATAATAATAATTTTATTATGTATACCTTGCCCATCTGACTGGGTTGCCTCAGCCACTCTAGGCAGCTTACAACAAATATAAAAACATAATAAACATTAAATAAAAATCCCTATACAGTTGTACCTTGGTTCTCAAACGTAATCCATTCTGGAAGTCCGTTTGACTCCCAAAACTGTTTGAAAACCAAGGCTTAGCTTCTGATTGGCTGATGGAGCACTCAAGCGGAAGCCGCATTGGATGATTGGCTTCCGAAAAATGTTCGAAAACCAGAACACTTACTTCCGGGTTTTCGGCGTTTGGGAGCAAAACTGTACGAGTACCAAGGCGTTGAAGAACCAAAGTATGACTGTACAGGGATGCCTTCAGATGTCTTGGTTCGGAGGTCACATAACTCCATACCCTCCAACATTTATCCAAAGGAAAAGAAGACATTCTGGAATCCAGTCAGAAATGAGGATGACTTCTGCAGTATACCCAGTGCATTTGCAGTACGCCAGGCACTGTGATCATCAGTAGTCCAGTAGACCGTAGCACCTGACTTGTGGGTTCCTATTGAAGAAGAAAATGGCTGTATTATTATTTTTGCAGTGCCATCAGCATGTGTAGCACTTTATAAAGCACCAAAGGACAGGCTTCTGAACCAGATGGCTTCCAATTATACTCATGAAGTTGTGTCAGGGAATGAGGCTTGAAGATCCTTACCCCAACAAGCATAATACTTCTTGTGGCTCACCTTCCTCCAACTTGACCAGTTTTCCACTTAAGGCCATATCTCCTCTCCCATATTGTCTATTCGCAGGCGTGTCCAATGTCCGCTTCAGGGGCGGGCCTAATTCAGCCCGCTGGTTGATCCAATCCGGCCCCTCAACTCAACAACTTTGGGGTAAAATCATTAAAAAAGGTCAACAATTCTGGTTGGCGCCCTGGTTGGTCCTTCACTTCATCAAATCTGGCCCTCTTTTTAAAAAGTTTGGACACCACTGGATGGTTGCCCCTGTTCTGTGGAATTTCAGTTCTTTCAATTTCTAATTTTCCTCAATCTTATATTGTGTTCTCCATGTTTCTTCATCAATCTCTGTTTTTTTTAAAAAATACCCTCATGAAAACTCAGCAGCATTTTAGGGCAAATTTATCCTAATATACAAACTTCCTGTCCAGTTTTGACCAATGTACACACTTTTTGCTAGCAATTTCCCCTAATAGAATGCATTTTTGTATGTTATTTTTGTAAATATATGTATTTCATGCACACTTTCTCCCAATGTATGCATTTTGGTACCCATTCTTTGGTGGGGGAACTGCATCACATAATTTGGAGAAGGGTGAGTTTCAAAAGGCGTCTGTGTTTTTGGTCCTCATATTGTTTCAGAAACTGCAAATTTGATGGATTCATCTTCAAATGCAAACCAAATTGCATTTGTCCTCCATCCTTAACTAAAACTAATTTCTCATATCTGGGGCTTGAGGGGTCACAGAAATATTTTTCCCCCACTTTCATTACCCCAGGACTCATTCTGCAGTCATTATCCTGGAAGTCAGGCTTGTCTTTCCAAAGTCCAGAGGATTCTCACTATTAAATTATACAGTGGTACTTTGGTTCTCAAACTTAATCCGTTCTGGAAGTCTGTTCCAAAACCAAAGTGTTCCAAAACCAAGGCGCGTTTTCCCATAGAAAGTAATGCAAAATGGATTAATCCGTTCCAGACTTTTAAAAACAACCCCTAAAACAGCAATTGGACATGAATTTTACTATCTAACGAGACAATTGATCCATAAAATGAAAGCAATAAACAATGTACTGCAGTCACACAAGCAAACAATCAGGAGCAGAACTGGGTTCCACACAATCACAAAAACAAAACAAAAAAGCCGCAAAAACACAAAATAAATAGCAAAAACAGACAGATGTCAGTGGAACACCCAAAACGGAAGTGTGGCACTCAAAATGGAGCATGTTCGGTTTCTGAAAAAAGTTTGCAAGCTGGAACACTTACCGGTACTTCTGGGTTTGCAGTGTTTGGGTTCCAAGTTGTTTGAGTACCAAGGCGTTTGAGAACCAGGGTACCAGTGTAGTAGTATCCTGACCCATTTCATTTAACATGAAAGTAGATAAGCAGAAATGTTTGGTTAGACACGCATCTATTTTGTGGCTGAGAAAGACAAAGAATGAACAAGACAGAGTAGCTAAAGTGAATGCGTTAGGTGCCTGTGAGACTGTAATAAGTGGAAGGTTTCTTTATTTGTTTAATTAAATATATGACTTCAAAAAAAGAAAAGGAAAAAACCCTACCCCTAAAGTAAAACAAGGAGCCAAGTACAATTAAAGCTGTTCTGATTTAGCACCATGGCAATTTTTTTTTTTAATCATTTCTACCGGGAGAGAACGGATTAATTATGTTTCATGTGCTTTGGTTTACAAGTACTTCAGTGGTTTCTGTTTGATGAAACAAATCAATGAGCATTCTGGAAACTGTGAACATCTTACAGCAGCTGAATACATTAATGCACCAGAAATGTGTGAGCGCGCGCACACACACAAACGTACACACACAGACACAGAGCAGAATCGGCATTGCCCTTGTGAGCTGCAGCTTAGGAGTGGAGAGGACCAAATGGATGATGTTATTGAAGTAGAGAGCAGCAGAAGAGGAGCTGAGGGAGAAGTAATCTGGCATATTGCATGAGAAAATTACATTATTATCTGAAAGTAGATTGGTTTACTTGCCCTGTACTCACAAACCCCTTTCTCTTGATAATCATCTTCACACTCAACTGCACTTCATAGCTTGTTTACCATGTTGCAATGATATTTGCTCCCTACGTTGATTTGATGTTGGCCACCTGAAAACATTATCATTTAAATTAGTTCCTGTAACTAATGAGCATACGTTTCGTAGCAAACAAGTAAAGGAATTTTTGAGGCTTTTTTTAAATCTAAAAAAAAAAATCGCATTGCAAAAATGTAAACTGTATATTTTCAGATACTGCACAATGCAGCAATCCTGAAAATATTAACATATATGCTAAGGAAAAGGAATAATTGACGTCAGAGCTTTTTTGCCAGTGTGCCCAGGAGTATAGCATGGCAGTGTAGTCATTTAGAAGCTCAGAAGTAAGCCCCGGTAAGTTCAATGGGGTTTATTCTCAGATAAGTGCAAATCTGAGACCCTATGAGCCTATCCACACTTATGTTGATTCTGTGCCTAGAAAGCATGGGCCCAAGCAGTTCCCCCCGTGTCCCACTCTTTTTGAAGAGAAAATCCACTCTTTATCTTTGGGGATCGAAACCGGGAAAGGGGGGGGGGCGAGAGTTCTGGAATCCAAAGGGTGTATAATTATATTTTGTTTTATGTTATTATGTTCTTTTTTCTTTTAATTAGTTTAAAAATTGGGAAATTTGTGGAAGGGAACGTGGGTCGACCTTAGAAAAGGATTTAAATGATGAGTATCGTCGTTTAATTGAGGTTTATAACTTAAATTTGGTTAATTAAGAACAAATAAGTAAAATAATAAGGTAAAAGTTGGAGATAAGAACTTGCTGAGTTAACTATTGGAATCAGGATGCAAGAAGGGGAGGTGTGGGGAAGTCATGGAAAGTGGTTAAGAAAATAAGGTTTTGAAATTATGCATGTTTGTCTTTGTGTTTGTGTTATGTCTATATAAACTATGAAAACCCAATAAAAAATTTATAAAAAAGAAAGAAAGAAAATCCACTCTTTAGTGTTAAATCAGAACAAATGGCAATTCGTGGGGAATCCCAAATTGCCATTTGTTCCAACTAAGCACTAAGAGCGGTTTTCCTCAAGGAGGTGGGAAGCAGCAGGACAAGAAGATCTTAAAGACCTACACTGGTTCCCAGTACGTTTCTGAGCACAATTCAAAGTGTTGGTGCTGACCTTTAAAGCCCTAAATGGCCTCAGCCTTTTATACCTGAAGGAGCGTCTCCACTCTCATCATTCAGCCCAGACACTGAGATCCAGTACTGAGGGCTACTAGCAGTTCCCTCGCTGTGAGAAGTGAGGTTACAGTGAACCAAGCAGAGGGCCTTTTCGGTAGTGGTGCCCTTCCTGTGGAATGCCCTTCCGCCATATGTCAAGGAGATAAGTAACTATACAACCTTCAGAAGACAGCTGAAGGCAGCCCTGTATAGGGATTTTTTTAATGTTAAATGTTTTATTATGTTTTTGAATATACTGGAAGCTGCCCAGACTGGCTAGGGCATACTAGTCAGATAGGCAAGGTACAAATAAAACAACAACAACAAAAATAAGAAGATAAGCCCAGTGTAGACTGGAATTTTTATCTCCCAGTAGATAGTCAGGCTTTGTTTCCAAGGTGGATGGAGATAGGAAGATAAAGGAAGGAATTCAAAGTCACACTATGGCGGCCATTTTGTCAGGCCAAGTATCTCAGATTACCAGACAGAACAATCCCCCCTCCCACCTGTGCTGTTCTGGGGATTCTCACATCCCTCAATAAATAAAATAAAGTAAAGAAAGGCAGTCAGAAGACTGCCAGTTCCGTCTGCTTAAAATCTTGAGCTGAGGCCATCCAAAATAATGGAACTGTTTCATAAAATATAAAGTAAGGACCACAGCTCAGTGGCTTGCAAGAAGGTCCCCAGTCCAATCCCTATTGCCATCTACAGGTAGAATTGAGCCACTCCTGCCTGAGACCATGGACAGCCACAGCTGCCAGTCAGTGTAGGCAATACTAAGGTGGTCCAATGGTTGGTATATGTTCTTAACACCATTAAGAGTCATAAATTTGGATTTGGCTTGAGAACAGCAGCTTCACCTGGTCTCTGGTGGTAATGACCTATCATTTCCACAAAAGCTGAGATCATCAGAGTATTGTACTAACCCTTCAGAACCTTTTTCATTGCAATAATGGCCTTTTCACAGTTTTTCGGTGACCTCTGGGCTTTACTGAGCTCTGCTCCTCCTCCTGAAATCTAGAGTGGCTGGGAAAACCCAGCCAGATGGGCAGGGTATAAATAAATAAAAAAGAGTGCACCTCCAATATTGCTGGGTGTATTTAGGGTGCAGCACATACTGAGCTGTGCAGATAATCTACACAAGTAAGATCCAAAGATTGCCATATATCCTATTTTTCCAGGACACGTCCTCTTTTTCATGGGTAGAGTCGTCATAGGGATCATAGTTAAAAGTAAAAGGTAAAGGTAAAGGTACCCCTGCCCGTACAGGCCAGTCGTGTCCAACTCTAGGGTAGTGCGCTCATCTCGCTTAAGAGGCCGGGAGCTGGTGCCATCCGAAGACACTTCCGGGTCACGTGGCCAGCATGACGAAGCTGCTCTGGCAAGCCAGCACCAGCGCCGCACACGGAAACGCCGTTTACCTTCCCGCTAGACAGCGGTACCTATTTATCTACTTGCACTTAGGGGTGCTTTCGAACTGCTAGGTGGGCAGGAGCTGGGACCGAACGACGGGAGCTCACCCCGCCGCGGGGATTCGAACCGCCGATCTTACGATCAGCAAGTCCTAGGCACTGAGGTTTTACCGACAGCGCCACCTGCGTCCCATAGTTAAAAGTAGAAGTTGGCAAATGTGGCCTCTTTTTTGCTCTTCAAAATACGGCAACCCTACGAAACTGTATGGTGAAATTGTATAGTTTTGTAGCTTCTACATCCTCATACAATTCTGTCGAACATGTGGATGATAGCCAGAGTTTAAAAACACAGATCTATTCTCTATGTCAAGAAACATTGCTTAAGCTTTAATGTTCTAGCCTAGTCTATTTGAGATGAGATAATCACATGGCAGTTCACAGCAAACATTTCAGTGATTATTAGTGTAAATCTTGAGCAAATACAAAGTTTTGGGCAAATGTGTTCAGTCTTGATCAGTGTTTTTCCCCCTAAAAAATGTTTAGGGGTACTCTCATTTTGACTCAAGAAAATCACCATTTTATAGTTCAAACTGGGGAAAATAAATACAGCAAATGGACAGAAGTACAAAGATTCAGAAAATGTTAAGGGGTACCGTATTTTTTGCTCTATAAGACTCACTTTTTCCGTCCTAAAAAGTAAGGGGAAATGTGTGTGCGTCTTATGGAGCGAATGCAGACTGCGCAGCTATTCCAGAAGCCAGAACAGCAAGAGGGATCACTGCTTTCACTGCGCAGCAATCCCTCTTGCTGTTCTGGCTTCTGAGATTCAGAATATTTTTTTTCTTGTTTTCCTCCTCCAAAAACTAGGTGCGTCTTGTGGTCTGGTGCGTCTTATAGAGCGAAAAATACGGTATGTATACCCCCAGAAAAAAGCACTGGTCTTGATTATATATTATATGTGCACAGTATTTTTATATATGAAAACTCAGTTTCTTCCACAGTCTTCAGTCCCATGTGCAGTTTTAAAAAGCAGGACAGGCCTGTAGCCTTAAAAAAATTAAGTGCTAACCTTCTTGGGCACTTGAGTTCATTATATTGTTTCCAATTAAATGCATCAAGGCTGCATAAAGAGTTTATTATTTGTCAAGCTTAGTAAGATTTTACAAAGACATTTGCATTGATTTGTAGTGAAAGGGCAAATTCCAGCACTTATGAGTAATTAAAGGCAATAGAGCATGGCAAGATCGGGATGTTTCTTGGCTGTAAGTTGACAGATTTTTTTTGAACTTTTTTTTAGTTCCATTGTCCAGTGGCTAGCGAGTGCTTATTTCACCTTAATCTTTTTAAAACCCAATGACCATTTTTACTGGCGATTTAACAAGCCTTTAAAACTCGCTGCACTATTTAATCAAGCATGTATTCAAAAAGCATAACACTATTTTTGAAAAAGCATAACACTATGTTGAAAAAAATCTCACTTTTAATACACAATTCTACACCGAGCACAATCTCATTTTGCATTTGGCTATATATGGGTTTATATATTAGTAGGTTTGTTAGACCCTGTTTGTAATTTCCTTGTTTACTGCTTCATATTATTTTAGGCTGCAATCCTATAGACACTTGGGAGTAAGTCCAGTTGACCTGAATAGGGTTTACTTCTGAGAAGTCATGCATAGAACTGCATAGTCAATGTGGTTAAATAAGTAGAATGGTTATTCAAGAGTAGAATCCCAGTTTAGCTAAGATGATTCACACATGGAAGCATGCTTGCTGGATGTCAGGCTTCGGGGAATCAGTTCCTCCCCCCCCCCCCCCGTGGCAGTAGATAAGAGATCAAATGAAAGGAATGCCTTACCTGTTAGAATCTTTAACAATCACAGTAAGAGAACAAGAAATGGCGGTGCTCCCAATTAAGGGACACTCCTTCCTCCTTCCGTATTAATCTACATCACTCCTATGTCTTAATAGTCTAAGTTTGTACCCTCTGTGCTTTCTGTTCTGACACTTTCTGAGCTCTCTGTGACTTTGGGGAGGGGGGTGGATACTATCCAGAAGACTGTGAATCTCTCTTTCAGTGTTCCTCCTCCTAGCTGTTCCCCATCCAGAATTTCCCAGCTTCTGCCTTCTGAACTATGCCCCTCTGCAAACCACTGTTCCAAATCTATGCTGTCCTCCTGCTCCTGGATCAGGATTCAGGATCAGGATCAAGGGGAGGGGGTGGCTCCCACCATTCTGCCTCAGTGTAGCCCTCCTCAGCACGGTCCCTGACACTGGACCACAAAACACAGACAATTCAGATGTACATATTGGAATCCAAGTATGGGAGCCATCTTTCCATCATGAACCTGAAGGTAAAGGGACCCCTAACCATTAGGTCCAGTCATGACTGACTCTGGGGTTGCGGCGCTCATCTCACTTTATTGGCCGAGGGAGCCGGCGTACAGCTTCCAGGTCATGTGGCCACTAAGTCGCTTCTGGCAAACCAGAGCAGCACACAGAAATGCCGTTTACCTTCCCGCTGGATAACCTATTTATCTACTTGCACTTTGATGTGCTTTCAAACTGCTAGGTTAGCAGGATCAGGGACCGAGCAACGGGAGCTCACCCCGTCGCGGGGATTCGAACCACCGAACTTCTGAACGGCAAGTCCTAGGCTCTGTGGTTTAACCCACAGCACCACCTGTGTCCCCCTCAGCCTCAACCCCACCCCCATTAATTTCCATCATGAACTACCAGGAAATTAAAGGGGGGGGGGTTTAGGGCTGAGATCAAAGAGCACATGGCTGTTGTGTGATTCCAGACAAGTAAGTAACTTCTGGCTGATCTACTGAAAAATCCTTAGTTTCATCTAGCTAGCCATCTTTCTGGGCATAATGATTTGAAATGTTTTGAAACGTAAAGAATGTACAACTAAATATTCCACAACCAAGAAATGGGTTTTGAGATTGGAAAGTGATTGGCTAGCATGAGGAGGAGGAGGAGGAGGAGGAGGAGGAGGAGGAGGAAGAAGAAGAAGAAGAAGAAGAAGAAGAAGAAGAAGAAGAAGAAAATTTTGAATTTGATACCCCGCTTTATCACTACCCGAAGGAGTCTCAAAGCGGCTAACATTCTCCTTTCCCTTCCTCCCCCACAACAAACACTCTGTGAGGTGAGTGGGGCTGAGAGACTTCAGAGAAGTGTGACTGGCCCAAGGTCACCCAGCAGCTGCATGTGGAGGAGCGGAGACGCGAACCCGGTTCCCCAGATTACGAGTCTACCGCTCTTAACCACTACACCACACTGGCTCTGTGACACAAACAATGTCCCGAGTGCAGAACTTGCTCCTTGGTGTTTTCATAAACAGAGGCAGCCACCCTCAGAGATTCTTCTGTTCTTAATCACCATCTCCATGATGTGCTCATTTACCCTCCAGTTTGTGGAGGACGGGAGCCAGGCTGCTTTGATACAATTCTGGCTCTTGGCAGAACATCCTATTGCCACGGCAGCAGAGCTCAAACACTTGGCGGGCGAAGGGTTTCGAGCGTGACAATGACATTGTATTCCTTTTAGCAAACGGGAGCCAATGCGCTCTAGAGTGCAAAGCAGAGTGAGTGACAAAAAGCAAACCAAGCCTCCAAACCCCACAAAAGCACAGTTGCCACCATTCACTCTCGGATCACAACTTGTTATACAAAACATCCAATTTGGCTGAGTGTATGTTAATCCATTTCTAATTGTGCAAACAACACTCTCCCGTTTGGTTATCAAGTCAAACAGTTCTTTAATCAATTTAATAAACATAATCTTATTAAACCAATGGCAGCTCCCTGTCCCCAATTAACCCGAGAGATGATACAGAACGGCCATTTCCCCCCCTTTAAAATGCATCTGTTATGCTAAAAACTTTTTAAAAAGAAAGAAATAGATTTGAAATTTGTTTTTAAGTTATTAGTTTTGTCTTGGAACATAAAGAGGAGGCAGAATTTTATATGTTTACATTTGTGAATTCTCAAATAGAATGAAGAATGGCCATTGCTTGGGTTTTGTATGGATGAGCGTATTCGCGGCTTCAAAACAATGAGGATGTGAGACCAGATCCAGACTCAGGAATTCACAGCCAGCATTGAAGAATGCTGTTTACTTGGCCCACAGCACCCTATATTTCCTGGGTTAAGGATAGTTCACAACCTCCTCCTCTGTGGTCAGTGAAGAACTCCAGGGGGGGGGGAATAGAGGGGGGCAGGTTTTAAACCCTGCTATATAAGACCTTAATATACAGCAACTGAAAGCTGGGAGATTGAATGTGGTACAGGAAAATATTATGGGACAGTATGCGCTCCCCATGGGGTTATCCTGGAACTAACCCAATGTCAGAGTTGAAGCTGTGACTGATAAGTGAGTTATTTGGACTACAGCAGGGGTAGTCAACCTTTTTAGACCTATCGCCCACTAATGCATCTTTCTTGATGGTAAAATTTCCTTACTGGCCACCAGTGCTCGATGGAAGGAGGATTCAGCTTCTGCCGTAGAACCCCCTACCTCCCACCTAGAATCCAGAAACGCCCACTAGTAGTGGGTGGTAGGGACCAAGTGGACAACCCCTGGACTACAGGAATCCCTGGGATCCTAAAGAGTTGCTGTTTTCCAACAACAACAACAACAACAACAACAACAACAACAACAACAACAACAACAATGTATTACTAATACCCCGCCCATCTGGCCGGGCCTCCCCAGCCACTCTGGGCGGCTTCCAACAGAACATTAAAAACACAATAAAACATCAAACATTAAAAGATTCCCTAAACAGGGCTGCCTTCAGATGTCTTCTAAAAGTCAGATACTTGTTTATTTCCTTGACATCTGGTGGGAGGGTGTTCCGCAGGGCGGGTGCCACTACCGAGAAGGCCCTCTGCCTGGTTCACTGTAACCTCACCCACCCCAAAATAAATACACACGGATACTTACATTAGTTTAAGTTTTGGGGCAAATTTTGGCCACAACTTTATTGAAATACAATCATGTGAGCGGTATTGGCTTAGGCATTGACTCCCCACTATAACTGACTCCACCTCTCAGGGTGATCGTCCAATGGGGTAAACCAAACGAGGGAGCTAGGTTGATGAGGACCAACCTAAACTCACCCCAGGGTTCCTGTGGGCCTTGCATGGCCCTAGCCCCTCAAGTGGATTTCGGACGAGATCCAGGAGCCCCAGATTCCTTTAACGGAATACCCAGTTCCTGGAGGGGCAGGTGATGGCTGCACCTCCCCTCCCCACAATCCAACTGAACCAATGCCTAACCACTGCCTTAAAAGTTGTGATGATTTGCTAAGGGGTAGGTGAAAACCAAATGGCTAAATCCAATCTGCCAAATGGAAAAATTCCTACCCAGCCCCTGTTCCAAAACAGGCGACCCAAACCAAAGCAAGGCCAAGCGACTCTACCTAAACTAGGGAGGGTGGGTGGGTGTTCAGCAGTGTGAAGAAAGTGCCCCTGCTTGCGTCACACTGCCGTTTTTAAAGCCCCTGGTATCACGCCACCTACTGGCTATTGGCTAAAACCGCCTGGCATGATCCCAGGGGAATGACCAGGACTTCCTGCTCCCCCCCCATTTTAACCCTGTCAGGTGAGCTCTTGGGTCCTGCACATAGCTGTCAACTTACAGATTTGAAAATAAGGGACCAGCAGCCTCAAAAATAAGGGATCAGCAGCCAAAATAAGGGATTTTCCAAACACAGGTATGTTCAACTTCTGAGCCCCTCCAAGCCAAAGGCAGAAAACCCAGCCAACAGCCAAACGAAGCCTCAAGAGGTGGTTCCCACAGCGCAGCAACCCGGCAAAGGGGATGCAGCAAGGAAAACCACCGTCACCTCTCCGCTGGGAAGCGCTGAGCAAAGGCGAGTCCCCAGGCAACACGGCCGATTTGATCGGCACAAGGCATGCAAGCTCCACCTCCCCCAGTCATTCTTAGACTCCTTATTGAGTGAGCAACGCAGCCAAGCAACACAGTTGGAGCCTCCCTCCTCCCTGGCCGGCAGGGAGGGAGGGAGAGGAGCTGCTTCCATTGAAACCCGGGAAATTTAAGGGACATCATCAATAAGGGACAGCAGCGGGACACAGCACTGGGATAAGGGACTTTCCCGCCAAATAAGGGACAGTTGACAGCTATGGTCCTGCACACAACCAGGACTCTCTGTTATGAGGATCCCATTTACAGAACCAAATAGGTGTCTGCAGAATGTAGGAGCTTCTGATGTAGGAATTTGGCCCACATTGACCCAAATATTATGTGACTGGCTCGCAGCTCAGCCTCTCTTTATGATGCATTTGCTGAAGTCCTTCTTTGACAGATTTGGAGGCAAAGCTTCCTGACGGGCTCACTGCCCTCCTACAGCACTTGCTCAACATGAGAAATAATTTTAAAAATCACAATGCAATTTTAGTTCTTCTGAGATCTAAGAGCTGCCTTGAAAGAAGGAGCCCTCGGAAAGGTAGTTAACATGAAGAGCGGCTTGTGGCATGCTAGAGAGAAGCCGATCTTATTCCCCTTTATCAGGGCTCAAGGCAATCTAGCTTGGATAATGAAGCTGGTTATGTTATCCTTTTACCCTTCCAGGGTGAACAACCAGCAAGAGTCTTGATATTTAAATTGATGTTTTACACCCTAATAATTCTTCACTTCTTAATTCAATCGTGGTCCGTTAGATGCCCAGTAATAAGAGGGAAAATATAAGATAAACTGCTCTAATTACAGTGTCATGAAGGGAAACAATAAACATATTAAACTATGAAGGGATAATCGTTATCATGGCTTAAAGAGAAGATCAGGGTCTAAGGCAGACATTTCTAACAAGGTTCATTAACTGTCCTTACAGCTCTTGGAATATTTTAACGGCGGCAATTAACATAAAAATAGATTTAGCGACACCAGCTTCTCATTACTGTCAGCTTGTATTTGGGCTCATAAAATATAATTATAAATAAAATACACTTTTCCTTCCTAATGCTTATTAAAAGGGGATATTATACAGTTTTGCAGAGCTACTAATGATCAGCACTTTAATTCAATATTGTAAATTGCGGCGTTCATGTGCACAAATATACACACACTAATTGCAAGTACATCTCATCATAGGATCTCTCTGTGTCACTCCACTCTCAATTTACAGATTTCACTTGGCTGTTTTCTCCTTCCCTTCAGTCGCTCTTTAAATTTAAATGGTTATGCATGCTATATATATCTTTTGTTCCATAACGCGATCCACTGTGCAATTGAGCAATTTCAGTCTTTTTTTATTCCAAATAGTGCCAGTTTAATGTTTCAATCTTCACACTGCATAGTCGGTGCCTAGAGTAGACCCAGTTAGTTCAATTACACTAATCTAGAGGAAGCAATTTGAGGATTCTATCTTTCAAATGCTTGGGCCCTCTGAAGCTATTTATCCTGCAAGCACATTTTCTGCAGTGTACCTGATCTGTAAATAGATGAACTCTGTATTCTGGATTGCGAAAGTACTCCTCTCCAGCTTATAAATGGGTTGTGTGGTTTGGCATAGAAGCTTCACATGCCTAATTTGAGAGGGCTAGCTTTTAGGATGCCAATCATGACATCAGGCTGTTTCCCTCCAGTTCTCCCTTTCCAGCTCCACATGAAGGAATTCCCCCTTCTGTTTCCCTTCTTTCCATTTCCTCTCCCTCTGATTCTTTCCATCGTTCTTCAGCCCCCCCCCCACTCCTTCCAGCTGATCTTTGATTCATTTATTTTTATTAAAAAATGGGTGCTCCATTTCAGGGGTTTAATTTCTCCCAGATTACCTGTTTCCAATAAGTCATCCCTTTCAGGCATGTTCACTTAAAATAATCCCACAAGTACAATCCTGTCCAGGTCTGAGCACTGGCAATCATTTCATGTGCCGGAATACCTTTGATGTGAATGCAGTCTATAGCTCTGATAGCATTCAAGGAATGTTATGTTGACCTAGTTGTAAATATCTATCTCTATGGCTATGCCTGGGATTAGACCCATCCCTCAGGTTCATTGGGACAACATAAGCATTGTGACGCACGTTCATTTCAGTTTCATGGTCTGGCTGTTTTTTAAAGCAACAACAACATCACAACTTGCAATATATGTATATTTTCAAATGTATTAATAGTATATTATTAAAATATGTAGCCAAAACAACTTGCGATATCTAACATTTCAAAATTGAAAATGACATCACAGTTCTATGAATGTTTGCCCAGTGAGACTTACTTGTCTCACTGAGAAATGGAGCCTGATAAAACATGTATCTTCATCCTGCTGTGAAGGGAGAGTTATGAGCACTTAGGACATATTATATAAATACTGTTTACTTGACCCTGTTTCTGAAGTGCCTCTAGTCTGGATGAAGCCATTGACTATTACTGTTTGTTTAAAAGCAAGCCCGTTACTCAAGAAGAGGAGGTATATCTATGCCAGTAAACCTAAACGATTCTTGCAATGCAAATAGTGAACAATGCTAAGAGAACAATTTTTTTTATTTTAAAAAAATAGCATTCATGCTGCCTTTTAAGGACAGCTGAAACAACATACAACATCATAAAGACACAGTGATCACAACTATCTGGATTAATTGAGACTGATAAAGGCAATAGGGAAGTTTGGCTGACACCTTCATTATACATATTTAGGCACCAGGCAAAAACATTCCTCTTCAACCAAGCCTTTGGCTGATTGACATCTGACACCCTTTTAAATGTGTTGTGGGAAGTGGTGGGCTTATTGGTTTGTTCTTGTTTTTATTACATATTTTGTGCTTTTCGTATCGTATTTTTATGTTGCAAACTGCCCTGACAGCTGCGGATGAGGGGGCGGTATACAGATTTAATAAACACCATCAACAACATGAACGGTGATTAAAAGGTCAGTTAAAACAGTTAATAAAAATTCAAGCATTCTGTTTATTGAGCACTCATCCTGATCTGTTTGTGCAAACATTATGCAACATGTCTCCGACATCACCGCTTATAGACATCACCTGTTTGTGTTATTTGCATGGAGAACGGATGCCCTGGGATGTTTGGCCACTGTAGGCAAAACGTGCCCCCTGCCGACTACACTGCCAAAACCACTCCCGCCCCGCCAGGTCCAGGCCCCCTTCCTGTCCCTGCCGTCGTGCCCACACTATCACCAGCCCTGCCACCACAACCACAAGGTGCTGTGGGGGAAGCGGGGACAGCATGGGTGAAGCTGTGGCGGGGCTGGCAGTGGTACAACAGTAGAGGTAAATCTGCCACCTGAGGCAAATTGCTTCACCTCACCTCATGCAAGTGCCGGCCTTGGTGTGGAGGTTATATGGTGTTGCCCAACTCTCTGTCATTCCACACTTTACCGTGCATTTCCTCACCATTCGCATGAAAAATCCATTCTGGGGCAGAAGGTATGTTGTGTTAGGGTTCAAAATCCACTTCATTTATTTATTGCACTTATTCCTCACCTTTTTATCCAAGGATCTTTTATTTCCATGGATGGCCATCTGTCATGGATGCTTTAGTTGAGATTCCTGCACTGCAGGGGCTTGGACTTGGTGTCCCTTCCAACTCTACAATTTTATGATCTCAAGGTGGTCATACAGTTCTCTCCTTCTTCATTTAAGCCCCACAACAACTCTGTGAGGTAGGTTCGGCTGTGAAGCAGTTTCTGGCCCAAGGTTATCTAGTGAGCTTCATGGCTAAGTGGAAATCTGAACCCTGGTGCCCCAGGTCTGGCACTGTAATGACTATACCATAAAGGTAAAGGGACCCCTGACCATTAGGTCCAGTCATGGCTGACACTGGGGTTGCGGTGCTCATCTCGCTTTATTGGCCGAGGGAGCCGGCATACAGCTTCCGGGTCATGTGGCCAGCATGACAAAGCCGCTTCTGGTGAACCAGAGCAGAGCATGGAAACGCCGTTTACCTTCCCGCCAGAGCAGTACCTATTTATCTACTTGCACTTTGATGTGCTTTCGAACTGCTAGGTTGTCAGGAGCAGGGACCGAGCAACAGGAGCTCACCCCGTCGGGGGATTCAAACCGCTGACCTTCCAATCGGCAAGCCCTAGGCTCTGTGGCTTGACCACAGCGCCACCCGTGTCCCTGTACCATGCTGGCTCTTATTAGCTGCACATCCTATTTTACCAGTATATGATTGGCTCATACCTTCAAAATGGTGACAGCCTGGAACCAGCCTAGTACAGTCGTACCTTGGAAGGCAAACGGTATCCATTCCGGAAGTCCGCTCGACTTCCAAAATGTTCGGAAACCAAAGCACGGCTTCTGATTGGCTGCAGGAAGCTCCTGCAGCCAACCGGAAGCCCTGGAAGTCCTGTCAGACGTTCGGCTTCCAAAAATAGTTTGCAAACCAGAACACTCACTTCCGGGTTTGTGGCGTTTGGGAGCCACAACGTTTGAGAACTAAGCTTTTTGAAAACCAAGGTACAACAGCAAGACAACTAAGCAGAGCTCTCATCTGTAGCGCCGCTCTGCTGAAAAAGCCTTTTAAAGTACTGGTAATTACTATTACATCTAGAATAGACGCACATGGTTTGGTAATGCAAATACAGCAGGATGTCCTGCTGCCAATAGAACATACAGAGGCCAAAGCTTTGCTAATAAAAGCAAATAAAATCCTGCTATCAGCTTTATATGCATTACATATTCCAGCCATATATTCAGATATTCCATATATTTGAGGCTAAACACACTAGTGCGTGTAACCATAATACTCAACAGCCATAAATAATGAGTGATGCTTTCCCATAGCATGTAAAATCTAAGATTCTCAAAACACTTTGTAGTCATTTATGTTTCTATGTTCTCCAAACCCAGTTGAATCTCTCTTTGGGGAGCAGTAAATTCAAACACTGAGTACAGAAGTGATTTGTGTAAAGTGAGTCAGCAATCTTGCCAGGAACACAAACAAGGGTTTCTGACTTTTAGTCCTTTGCTGAAACCACTGGCTCCTGTCTTTCTCCCTAGCTCCAGGGTAACTTGGCAAAAGAGATCAAGTAAGCACATAAAAACAAGGAAAGGAAGGGGGGAAAGAAAGAAAAGATAGATATGTTACAGCAGCTTTGTTCATATTTTATAAAAGCCAAACAACACTAGACACTTCTCAGGCATTATCCAACAATAAGTGCCTTGCAGTGCAATCTGTGAAGTGTCTATACTCAGAAGTAACCCCACTGAGTTGAATGGGGTTTACACTTACGTTTATAGTTCCTTCACTCCAATCCAGAATCTGTATTTGCTCAGATGTGAATGTGCATTGCTTGCATGTCTGGGATACTCTAGATACAAGGTTCTCAGACTGTGGTCTGTAGAGGACCAGTGAACTTTGAGCTTCATCCTGGTGGCCCACAGCATCTCTGTGAAGATGCAGTTAAAAACCATACAGCCTCTAGCAAAGCACATCACAAAAACTGCAATAGGCAGATCTGGAAGGCTGCACTCCTATACATACACTTACCTGGGAATAAGTACGAGCGAATGCAGTGGGGCTGATTTTTGAATAGAACTGTGTTCATTCATTCAATCAATTCATTGATGCAATCAACAATACAAATAGCATTGTGTTGTGAATGCATTCACCAAATTCAAACTAAGCACGCCGAGTAATTTTAACGAGACACATGCTTATATTTTGCTTTCCAGGCACATTTGTCTGATTCACAGAGTTCACGGGCCTTTTCATCTAAAGAGTTAAGTGTGTGTTTGTTGAGTACGTCAATCATGATCAGTCAGTCAATCATGCAACTAATTCCTTTAGGGGTCATGGTTTCAACAAGGACAACAGTTGACAGCAGAGCTGACAGACCGAGGCCTACCACCTAGATAACAGTTTGTTAATACTAAGTCTTTCCTTGCACAAACAGATGGTACAGTCCATTCAGTATGAGGTAATCCCTCAGGCAATTTTTGACATTCTAACCCAAACAATTCCTGAATGAGGAAGGGAGGAAAACGGAGCCTCTTAGATTTCACTGCTTACTATTTTCCTTAATAATTGCCACATTTCACACTTGATCCAGAGCCTTTGTTGACATATTTAAAAATTACAGAATCAGACTCCCCACAGCTATTTAAATAAAGTATTATCAACACAGATGTAAGAAACCTAGAATATAGGAAAACACACACACATTGTGCTTCAGGGGGAAAAAACAATAACTTAACTTATCCTCTCCAGAATGCATATGCAGGGCAACGGGCAACAGCCTGGAAAAGTCTAATGTGCTAAGTCCATTGAATTAAGGGAGAGGGTTAAGCATCCTCATAACTTTCCCCATAGAAATCGCTGGGACTTAAAAATATCTAACTTGCTCCGGATTGTGATTCTTGATATTAACATTCTTGAAATTCTCCAGCCAAACATGCCCATCAATTAAGGTATTTGTTGGAGGCCTTCCAGGTATTCTTGCCTTCTGAAGTTAAGCAACTGGCTTTCAGAAAGAGGGTCTTTTGTCTGGTGGCATGAAAATTATGGCGCTCCTTCCCCCATGCATGCTTGCTAGGTCATTTCTTCACTGTCTTTTTGGAAAAACGTGTTCTCCCTAGCAGAGAGCGCGTGTTGCGGTGGGGGATACAAGCCACCCCATTGTTGCTGGGTGGATTTGGGAAGGGACCCAGTCAGTGTATTGGTTAATTGGGTCGCTGGGGAGAATTGCTTGTTGCCAATTTTGAAGGAGGGGTCAGAGGTTTTAAATACTGGTCGCCCAACTTTGAGCGTTCTCTTGGCTGCTTGCACCGGATCACCCGCCCACCCTCCCTGTATTGGGGGGGTTGTTCGCTTGACCTTACTATGCCTGTCATGGGGTCGTCTGCTTTGAGGCAGGGGCCTGGTAGGAATTTGTCCATTTGGCTGATTGGCTGGTGCCATTTGGTTTTGCCTACTGCGTAGCAAATCATCACAACTTGTAAGGTTGGCGGTTAGGCATTGGTTCAAACTGGTTGATGGAGGGGTAAGTGCCTACCCCTCCAATGTTGGTGCGGAAAGGGAATTCCGTTAAAGGAATCCAGGGGCTTGCCATTCTTTTTGTCCTTGTCCCTGGCATCGGACTTGGGCCGTGCAAGCCACCAGGAGCATGAGGGTGAGAAGTGAGGGACTGAGGCCCAGCTTCATTTTCTCCCCAAAATTTGTTTCCCGCACTGGCTTTCGCTGGAATCTGGAAGTCCAGTTCTGTCCCCTGGGCAAGGACAGATAGTCGGAACCAATGCCTAAGCAACCACTCACTTGGATGTATTTAAATAAAGTTGTGGCCAAAATCGTGCCAAAAACCCAAACCAAAATTGATGTGTGAGTTGTTGGAGGGTGGCTTGGGGACCTCGACACGCAAATGGGCAAAGTTTATTCTCTTCTCTCAGGCTGTGAATGGTATCTGATGGCTACATACTCTGCCTGTTTAATTTGATGATTTCTGTCTTGAAGTGAACTGAAATGGAGCCCTCTCCCTTTCCTGAACTTCAGAAATGTGGTCTCCAAAATATCAGCCAGCTCAAGATCAATGAGGATTTTTGAGAATTTATTTCAGCATTAATCCAAACCATCAATCTGTTTAGTAAATACTCTGAGACAATAGCATGGAACATTCCTTACAGCTTTTAATTAATCATAGCAATGTGATTCTTATTATTTCTAGCTTGACGCCAGCTAACTGTATAAGGCCACACCACACTGGTACTTGAAAGCCATGGCTGCTATATTTCATATATCAGCACTGTGAATAAGACATCTTTAGAAGAGAAAATGAATCTAAAAGAGGATTCATCATTCTGAGGCAGCAAGACTGTAATATTAATGAACCTAAGTCAATAGTATAGTACAATGTTTGGCTACTCTCCCACACCCATGGGTCTGTTCTAACGAATAGGATTTCATTAAAAAATGTCAACTTAAAAGGTAAAAGAGTTTTTATGGTTTTCAGACCACACACACAATTTAATGTGTTAGTAGAATGACATTCATATGCCTATTATTATACTCTAGAACTTTATAAAGATGTGTTTGTGTTGTCCTGTTTCTAAAAAGGCGAACCCTACAAATACTTCACCAAAAAAGGCAATTATGTGACTTGAATGAATGATGCTTAGGAAGCAAATTTGCATATCAGTCTTATCTGCCTCTGTGGAAGGAGCAAGGAAGGCAGTGAAACCCTATGCCTGTATTTAGACTCCCCTAAATACCTGGATCCAGTAAATATTAGAATCTAATCAATGCTTGCATTATTAAACTGGGTGCCAAACACTGAACACCTGGATGCTTCTTATGTTAAAATGTAAGTCAGGCCAGTTTCCTCATGAGGTAATTACGTGGGATATGACCCATTAAACAAGAACAAAGGGAAAGCAATGGACTATTAAGAAAGCTAAGGGGTGAGGAGGGTGCTCCTCCAGCTCTGAGTTAGTTAGGCCAGAGTTTGAAGCAGAGTAGAGTTTAGGATTGGATTTCAGTGTTGGCCATGATGTGAGCTAGCAGGGAAAGTTTGCTGCCGGGTCAAGGCAGCAGTCTGTAAAACGCAGCAAGCTAGAAAGATGGCCATGGCCATGGCTAAGGTCTGTTTGAATCCAAGGTTGATGGGAGAAGCAAGACCCTCTTGGGGTGTTAATGTTGCAAACCCCTCCATCATAGGCTCAGGTTGTACATTTGTGCAAATAAACCATATATCACAAAGACACCGCAGTCACTGCTGTGCCTCATTTCGGAAAGGAAACACGAACCACCTGCAATCTTTGCACTGCTTGGAGATTGGGTTGGCGTGCAACCATCTTACTCATTTCATCAACCTTTTGTTCAAACTCTACTGATATATGAATCACTGATTATATGTCCTCCATTGTTTCTAATGTACTCTCAGAGGTTGCCTATCTAGCTCGCTCTATCTATCTATCTATCATCTATCTATCTATCATCTATCTATCTATCATCTATCTATCTATCTATCTATCTATCTATCTATCTATCTATATCTATTCTATCATCTCTCTCTCTCATCTATCTCTCTCTCTGTGTCTGTCTGTCATCTATCTATATCTATCTATCTATCATCTATCTATCTATATCTATATCTATCTATCTATATCTATCTATCTATCTATCTATCTATCTATCTAATCTATCATCTCTCTCTCATTTATCTATCTCTATCTGT
Organism: Podarcis bocagei; assembly: GCF_964188305.1. Classification (NCBI taxonomy): domain Eukaryota; kingdom Metazoa; phylum Chordata; class Lepidosauria; order Squamata; family Lacertidae; genus Podarcis; species Podarcis bocagei. Next base: position 16,326,780 of record NC_138136.1, on the reverse strand, counting down.
GTCTGTCTGTCTGTCATCTATCTATATCTATCTATCTATCTATCTATCTATCTATCTATCTATCTATCATCTATATCACCTATCTATCATCTATCTATCTATCATCTATCTATCTATCTATCTATCTATCATCTATCTATCTATCTATCTATCTATCTATCTATCTATCTATCTATCTATCTCTATCATCTATCTATCATCTATCTATATCTATCTATCTATCTATCATCTATCTATCTATCTATCTATCTATCTATCTATCTATCTATCTATCTATCATCTGTCTATATCTATCTATTACCTCATTCCTTGAAAACATTTTCAGGATGAAGTTATGATCAGGAAGCTTTGGCCTTCCAGATGTAGCCAGAATGAAACTACCATCATCCATGATCATTAGCCATGCTGACTGGTGCTAATGGGAGCTGGAGTAACATCTGGAGGGCCCCTGGCTCTCCTCACTCTTTTTATAGGCAGATTTCACCCTATCAGCGTACCTTTTCTCCATAGCAGCCGTGTGGTGCCTGTAATTCTGCTCAGGATCAGCCTGCATAATAGCAAAACGAGGACAAGGTGATGCATTGAAGACACAATCTACTGGGAGGTTCTCCTGCACAGCCCCTAGGAACTGGAGCCGCACAACAGCACAGCTTGGGGGCGTTCTGACACAGAACGCCTCTTGAGTACGTGTCCCAAATTCCTTGTCTTAATGGGAGGCTGGGAGACATCACCGTACTCTGTACCAGATTAATTTTGCTATACAAACCTGGACAATAAAAATGCTTAAACCTCCACTACAACTCTCTGGGGGTATGGCAGCTATTATCCCCTATTGAGTTGGTACTTACCATTCAGAGCCTGAACAATTCATACAGAAAAATAAACCATAACATTCCTGTTTATTATTGCTTTAGCTGAGAGGCGCTGACATTAAACAGTTCTGCACTGCTGCTATAAATCAGCAGGCTGCGGATGTTCGCAGCGTGAGACTGCAGCTCCTTGGAAACAGCACTCATCAAGGCAACCAGCTGCCAGAATTCTTCAAATTAAACTGTTATTACTGTAGTATTCATTAGTCAGTTACTGACTATTAAGATATTTTTATATCAACGCCATTGACACTGGATATTGCTTTTTAATATGCAAGTTATATATAAACATGATTAAGTGGTTCGTGTAGATTGGACGGCTTTGGTTATAGCTCGTGCTCCCCCTCTGAAGGGGCTCGGCTGTTAAAGTGGCTGCCCTGGTCTCTGCAAATTAATTTTCTGTTTCGGCTGTGATTGATCGATTGTGCCCTCCAAGACAGGCATTTGTGTGTCGGGCAAGAGAGGAGTTTATCCTAGGCGGGGAGGGGGGCAGGAGATATTAATCTGAAGCCCTGTGAAAGGTTTTGGGTTCAGCACCAATATACCCAAAGCCCTTGAGGCCTTGTAAATATCTCTTATGGGATAAAGGAAAGCTGTTGTTGTGAATCAATGGGTCCTTCCAGGGAGCCAGAGGCTAAAGAATGACGGACAGACAGCAAGAGGGTGGAGCTTGGTCTCACACCCCTTTATTTACACCTGCCTCGGTTGGCCAATTGATGTGGCGCTGTAGTTGGACATGTGCACTGCACATCCCTTCTGTTCCCCCTGGAGAATAGAGCCAAGGGTTGAGTCGCTCACAACCTAGGCTCACCCAGTACCCAGGGATGCCAACAGTGTTTTCTGGGCCCAGGACACTGTGTATAGATTTGCCCCTCTGTTGCACTTGCATGTTCAGACCCAGAGACCTCCCCCCTAAATAAACACACATTTGACTCAAGTTTTAGTTTTGGTTTTTGGCAGAATTTAGGCCACAACTTTATTGATTACAGAAAGTGATTGGTTGCATAGGCTCTGGTTGGACTAGCTCCCTACACCCTTGCAGGTAGTGCTGACCGAGAACTCTATCATAGGTCAGCCAAGGGTGAACACCTGAGGTAGGTGGAAAGCCCGGGAATGGACTATGTCCACTCCCCAGATGCTCCCCTGAACTCAGGCACAGGCACAACCCCCTCTCGGGGTTGACCAAACCAAGTTGAGTCCCTGGATTCCTTTAACGGAATACCCTTCATATAGGGATGGTGAGACCGCTCTCCCATACCTATCACATGAACCAGTGCATATCCGCAACCTTACAAGTTGTGACTATTTGGTATGTGGCAGGCGGAACCCAAATGGCTACAGCCAATCAGCCAAGTGGGGAAAATTCCTGCCATGCCCCTGTCCCAATGACAGATGACACACGACGGCATAGCAAGGTCAATCGCAAAATGCCCTAAAATTAGGGAGAGGTGGGCGGGTGTTCCGATGCACACGCCGAGAGAGGAAGCTCTCGTACACGTGCATGGGTTTATATAGGTTCCTCAATCCGTTTAGACTGCACCCCTTTGGCTAGATTAAATCCAGCAACGAGGGACCTACCAATCGGGTGTTGTGGCTATCCAGTAGACCCACCCACAACCAGGAGGTCAGTCTCCAGGTCTTACTGCAACACGTGCCCTCTTTTAGGGAGGACGCAATTTGCCAAAGAAGGCACAATTAGTGTACGACTCATTTCACATGCAAGTTTGTACCCTCTTTTGAAGGTGGGGGCAGAACACCCCATAATAAATCACGAGTCATACACAAGTATACGCTGTCCAACAGACAGAATATCAGCAGGGGACACTTTCCCCCAAAATTGTAGCTCCACATTACAAAAGGCGAAGGGCAGATCCACACAAGACATTGAAAGCACATCCAAAGCACATTGCAAGCACACACACCCCCCCCCCCCGGTACTGAAGTTTTTTGTTAGGGCCATTGAAAGACTTTTGAGGGGAAACTGAAGCTCCCGGGATTCTTTGGGGGGACTCATGCACTTATAATTTGTGTTCAGTCCAATATACGCCACCACATAACTGTTTTTTTGTTTTTTGTTTGTAAATAAATTTTATTTAAGATTTGACAATAACAATAAACCAACAGTAACTAATACAGTGGTACCTCGGGTTACAGACGCTTCAGGTTACATACACTTCAGGTTACAGACTCCGCTAACCCAGAAATAGTACCTCAGGTTAAGAACTTTGCTTCAGGATGAGAACAGAAATCGCACAATGGCGGCGCGGTGGCAGCGGGAGGCCCCATTTGCTAAAGTGGTGCTTCAGGTTAAGAACAGTTTCAGGTTAAGAACGGACCTCCAGAACGAATTAAGTACTTAACCCAAGGTACCACTGTACATCAATTCACTACAGTTGACCATCTTTAATAATAGTTAACAAACTATAAAACATCACTTCAAGTTAGTCAACTTTTCATATTTAACTTTATCTCTTTCTTAGCAGATCAGAAAAAAGGAGACTAAAAGAAGAAAGAAAGAGAAGAGAGAAAAATTAAGAAAGGAAGAAAGCAAAAAAGAAAAAAGGAAAGAAATTGATAAAGAAAAGTGTTTAAAAAAGAAAATAAATACATTTAACTTCCGATTGGACTCATTGTATTATTATTTCTATTGTTCTTTCACACATAGTTCCAAATTACTGTGCTTTCTTTGTTTGTATCAGATACCAAAGACATTATGTTTCTTATTTTACAAGAATCATTCTAGTTCTGCCAGCTGATGTTTGTTATTACAGTAGTTTTCCAGGTATTCTTTAAATATTTTCCATTCTTTCTGTACTTTCTGTTTTGGATATCCTCTGATTCTCCCTGTCATCATAGCCAACTGCAGATATTCTATCATTTGGACCTGCCACTCATTTATCGTAGGCGTTTTATCGCTTTTCCACTTTTCCTGCCACATAACTGTTAAAGGCAGCAAGAGTCTTTTTACTCTGAAGAGTAGGATAAACTGCCAAATAGCAGTAGCAATGATAATGACGATGACAATAATAGCAAGAACTAAAATATCAAAAGGAACAGGAGCAAAATTAACAGTAAAAATATACTGACCTGGATTGAATTTCATGGGGACTCCAAGGAGGCAGTCCATGAGAAAATGTTGGCCATAATACAATCACAGCATAGAGCAGCTACGGCTGCCATTGGCTCCTTTGTGGCAGCATGGCACATAGATGCGCCTTTATTCTCCCAAAGCACCTAGAGTCATAGAATTGTAGAGTTGGACCACAAAGGCGATGTAGCCCAACCCCTTGTCATGCTCAACATGGGGCTTGAACCCATGACCTAGAATCTCATGCTCTACCTACTTAAACAGCAGGGTAACCTGTGAGGTAGGCTGAGGAAAAGTGATTATCCCAAGGGAATCCTATGTGTGCTTTGTTGTTATTGTTTAGTCGTTTAGTCATGTCCGACTCTTCGTGACCCCATGGACCAGAGCACGCCAGGCACTCCTGTCTTCCACTGCCTCCCTCAATTTGGTCAAACTCATGCTGGTAGCTTCGCGAACACTATCCAACCATCTCATCCTCGGTCGTCCCCTTGTCCTTGTGCCCTCCATATTTCCGAACATCAGGGTCTTTTCCAGGGAGTCTTCTCTTCCCATGAGGTGGCCAAAGTACTGTAGCCTCAGCTTCAGGATCTGTCCTTCCAGTGAGCACTCAGGGCTGATTTCCTTAAGAATGGATCGGTTTGATCTTCTTGCAGTCCATGGGACTCTCAAGAGTCTCCTCCAGCACCACAGAGCCAGTGTAGTGTAGTGGTTAAGAGCGGTAAACTCGTAATCTGGTGAACTGGGTTCGCTTCCCCGCTCCTCCACATGCAGCTGCTGGGTGACCTTGGGCTAGTCGCACTTCTTTGAAGTCTCTCAGCCCCACTCACCTCACAGAGTGTTTGTTGTGGGGGAGGAAGGGAAAGGAGAATGTTAGCTGCTTTGAGACTCCTTAAGCAGAGTGAAAGGCGGGGTATCAAATCCAAACTCTTCTTCTTCTTCATAATTCAAAAGCGTGCTTACTTGGGAATAAGTCCTGTGGAACTAACTCCCGAACCGACCTATATAGGATTGCTTCAAATCTAAATGCGGAAAATAGCCCAGTCCAAATCTGCCACGCTATGTGAGTTGAGACCACATTCAGCGCAGTGCCTAACTAGAAAATACCCACCATTCTCACCAACAGCGGTAAGTATAAATACTATGAGGTGGCGCGTAAGGCCAGAGCGATGAAAGAGATGCTGTTGGCTGTTTGTGCAATTTGTGCTCTCTTTTTCCTGCTCGTGTTTGGCAAGCGTGCCCCTCTTCCTTGGAGAAAATTGCCGTGTGCTTTGTTGTTGCTCTTGTTGAACGGAAACAGAGCTCAAGAGTGTCAACAACATTTTCTTGTCCTTATGGAAGTCATAACCGACTGCTATGGCAACGCTCAAAGCTCTCTGTGTTCTCCGAGGAAGGCTAATGATGAACGAGGTAACCAAAAAAAATGACCGGGTAGATGAAGCACCAGCAAGACTGAGAAAGTAGAGGGTGTCTTAACTCCTTCCCAGATGAATGAAATTAGCCATTAGAAACAGAAATGCTCTTGATGTGGCTGAAATTTTGGGGTGTTGGGTTCTCCTCTTTGATGCTTTCATTTGTTCATTCATATGTTTGGACCAGGGATGGAGAAACTCAGTCCCAAGGGATGAATGTGGCCCTTCAGATCTTTCCATCTGGCCCTTGGGACTCAGCAATCCCATTTGCTGAACCACAACCCATTCTGACCCTCCTTTGCACCCTCCTTGAGCATTTCCCATGGGTGATTCTTGTCCCGATCTCTGAGAATGTTCCTTGCATGCCCCTATGCTTTGGCTCACCTGGAGAGCTTGCACGAGTGTGTCCAAAAAGCAGCCTACCATACAGAGGTAAAAATCCACCTCTTGTCTCCAGTGCTTGTTCTCTACTGGTTTTCATGAGTTTAAAAAACGTTTTTGTGTTGTTGTACACCACCCTGATATTTTAAGAGCGAGTGGTATAGAAACAGCTTTATACAGTGGTACCTCAGGTTACATATGCTTCAGGTTATATACGCTTCAGGTTACAGACTCCGCTAACCCAGAAATAGTGCTTCAGGTTAAGAACTTTGCTTCAGGATGAGAACAGAAATCGCATGGCGGCAGCGGGAGTCCCCATTAGCTAAAGTGGTGCTTCAGGTTAAGAACAGTTTCAGGTTAAGTACGGACCTCCGGAACGAATTAAGTACCTAACCCGAGGTACCACTGTACATTAATATTTCCATCAAACCATTCATCTCTCTTTGAGATATTTGTTTCTTGGAGAGAGAGAAAAAAAACAAATTATTATGAAGTATACCGGTAGCTTTATTTTGCCTGTACCTTTTAAAAGGACTGTTCGGGCCATTCATATTTAAAGTCATATTTATTTTTACCCAGATTCCCCTATATCTCTATTTTTTAAGCGTAAATCAATGTGGCAAATGGGAGCAGTCCTTTATTATGAAAAAGAAGAAAAGAGGAAAGTGAAAAGCAACATAATCAAATAAGTGGGAGGGTATTTTAACCCTTACACAAAAACACACAGACATGCAGGCAGACAGATAGATATGCACATGCATATAGACTTTATTTGGAATGGCATTTTCTGCTCTAGCTGTGATTCCTACTCTGCAGTTAATGCAGATAAAGTCTTTCCATCACTGTGGACGCTGCTGATTTCCTCTGCAACTTCCTCATGTGATTTCAAGTCATGAAGCAAAGTTCTAGGGTCTTCCCCAATTTATAAAGAAATCTTAGGACTTCTCAGTTAAGTTAAAAGGAATCCTTATATATCAGATGCCCTCCATCGTAGGCACTTTGTCAAAGAAATAATCTCCTTACTTTTCCTAAACGTTGTAAGAGAAACCCCAGTTAAAATAAAGTCTCCTCTATCCAACTCCACTTTAGGCTGCTCTGTGAATGATTCTAACACTTTGCTCGTAGAGGCCCAATCCATAAATTTAATTAGTATGTCTCTAGGGGACTTGTTTTATTTGCATATGTACTGTTAATCCTGAATGTCGTATCAATTAGAATTTCTACCCCTACATCTGTTCCCACACAGCCAACAAATTATTCAGTCAGACAAACTTTTATATCCTCTCCTTTGAGGTTCTCATTCAGGCCCCCAAGTCTAATGTTATGCTTTCTGATCTTATTTGCCAACGCATAAATTGTGCCATATAGAGAGTCAAGGTCTTGTTCTTGTGGTATAAAATAATATGGGTTAGAAATTTCAGACAAGCACAAAGACTCACTAAAACCTTGGTGTAATTTTTTTGCTTATTGGCATAATAAACCAAAATATACACATAATGGGCAAGCAGTCTTAGAGGTAATCTAATAAGAAATCATTCTAAAGCTAACCATCAGATTTATGCAGAAGGATAGGTAAAGGGACCCCTGACTGTTAGGTCCAGTCGTGGCCAACTCTGGGGTTGTGGCGCTCATCTCACTTTATTGGCCAAGGGAGCCGGCGTACAGCTTCCAGGTCATGTGGCCAGCATGACTAAGCCACTTCTGGCGAACCAGAGCAGCGCACGGAAATGCCGTTTCCCTTCCCACCAGAGTGGTACCTATTTATCTACTTGCACTTTGAAGTGCTTTCGAACTGCTAGGTTGGCAGGAGCAGGGACCGAGCAACGGGAGCTCACCCCGTCACGGGGATTCAAACCGCCGACCTTCTGATCGGCAAGCCCTAGGCTCTGTTGTTTAGACTACAGCGCCACCTGCATCCCTATGCAGAAGGATAAGTGTATACAAATGGCATGCATTCTAATATTCTCTGGAATATCTGCGACAATTCTCTGCCCATTTCCCCTACCCATTTCAATCTGTGATTATTCATTTGCTGATAGTAATTCTTTTCCTGTTAATAGTAAATGATGTATAACAAAGCCATTGATTTTTTTTATTAAAGAAGTTTTATAGTTTAAAAAAGCCTGTTGCCAATAACCCATTTGTGATATCTCAATGAGCTGTTTACAGCATCCTAGAGCTGCAATCCTAAGCACACTAACTATGGAACAAACCCCATTGAATCTGGTGCAGTGATTATAGTGTTGGAGTAATGCCAAGGAGAGTCAGGTTCAAATCACCACTCAGACATGTAGCTTCCTGTGTGACCATGGGCTAGTCACTGTATTTCAGCCTAATCTACCTCACAGGGTTGTTGAGAGATAAACATGGAGAGCGAGGAAGAACTGCCTTTAGCTTCTTGGAGAAAAGATGGGCAATATGAGTACTAAATAAACACAAACTAATAAAATGCAGTTTTCTTCCAAATAAGCACCAAATTGTACTGTAATACCTTTGTATAATGATTTTTTTAAAAAAGAACTCATGGTGATATAAAGATAAACCATATGCACAATATGAACAGGATATATTGTAGATGATACAGTTTAGGAAACTTCCATGATTTTAAATATCCATATTTAAAAGTCTGAGTATGTTGTTAAAGACCCCTTTCCACAATCTGTTGTGGTACAGTTTACTACATTATTTCACCTCATTTTGCTGCAGGTGAGCAAGAAACAAATACTTTTCTCCAGTGCTTGTTTTCTAAAACAAAATGTTTAGGGGTACTCTCATTTTGACTCAAGAAAACCACCATTTTATAGTTAAATCGGGAAAAATAAATACAGTATATGGACAAAACTACAAAGAACATGCATTACTCATAGTGAAATACTGCCCCTCAGTGAGGCCAAACTTTCATCAGTAAAACTCCACACATCCACATTCCACACTGCTTCACACATTAAACGCTCGCTTCCGTCTGAGACTCAGGAAACACTGGGAAAGGAAATGAAGCCGCCATTGGAAGTAGTAACAAGAAAACTGATCAATCACCATACTGGATTCCAACTCCTACTTCACACATTAAACCAGGGGTCAGCAAACGTTTTCAGCAGGGGGCTGGTCTGCTGTCCCTCAGACCTTGTGGGGGGACCAGACTATATTTTTTGGGGGAGGGGGATGAACGAATTCCTATGCCCCACAAATAACCCAGAGATGCATTTTAAATAAAAGGACACATTCTACTCACGTAAAAACACGCTGATTCCCGGACCATCCGCAGGACGGATTTAGGAGGCAATTGGGCCGGATACGGCCCCCGGGCCTTAGTTTGCCTACCCATGCATTAAACGCTCACTTCCGTCTGAGACTCAGGCAACACCGTGACAGGGAATGAGACCGCCACCAGGGGTATCAATGGAACTGACGATTCACCGAGCTAGAGAAGAAACTAAAAAAATTATATATATTTTTAGTTTTTTCTCTCGTTAGATTCACAAAATGTTTAGGAGCATGCGTCCCCCCAGAAAAAAGCACTGCTCCCCCCCCCCCACAAAGCATGCCACTTTCAAGTTAAATATGTTCTTAGTGACATAAGAAGTCAGCTTTGCCCCTGGTAATGATCAACAGGGGGTTGCATTGTCCAAAATCACTTTTCCACTTTCTGGATGAGTCGTGATGACTTTATCACCTTTCTGTTGCCATCTGTCTTTCATCTTTCTGCCTGGTGGTACTCTTATCACTGGGAAAGTTGCAGCTAGGTTCTTCTGAAGTCTTGCTGTTTGCATTTGACGTTTCTTTCCTCTGTTGAGCTCCTGCAGCCTCAAAACATGAGCCTGTAGGATTTAGCCTTAATAAAGAGAAAAGCTGCAGAACATTGAATCTGATACTTTGGTAGTGGGGATAACAACACTTTGGATACTATTCTTAGAGTTCCCCGTTAACTTGAGATACTGTAAGCCCTCTGGAGAGCATTCTTAAAGTCTAGATGCACAGAACTATCTTTTTTTTCCCAGTGGCTTGCATTCAGATACATAAAAGAATAACCATCTCAGTGCAGTTGTCTTAAAGACAAACTGATTCAAAACAGCCTGAGGTTATTAATATTGTAAATCTTTTCATAAAGATTTGATCTGATATTCTGTATGAAATAAAACAAAATTAAGCACGCTGTAGATCTCCCACAACGGGCATAATGGCAAGCAGCAGTTGGCTGTGTTTGTGTGGAATAAAGCCATTCATTACATCTGGCCTTAAGAACAGCACATCATTATTATGTGATTTATTTATTTTTAAATAACCAACTAAAGTTGAGGTTAGCAAATACCAAATAAATGCCAAGTCAATAATGAGCCATTGATTAATATCATTTGTCTTCTGGAACTGGGAAGATTATTGGAACTTATTTGCATTCTTTGACTGTCAACCATTAGAATGATCAGAGAACAGTAAATGTTGAAAAGTGGGCATTCCAGAAAACCTATTGCTATGGAGAAGGGAAATGATACTTTTTATATCAACTTAGGTAAATCAAGTTTCCACCATGAAGGGAAATAAGGTTTACTGGAGTGGGTTGGGGGAGCACAAGTAAACAAGAACCACAAACTGCAGGTTGCAAGAAAAGGAGGAAAATGGTCTGACCTGAGCTAAAAGGCCCTTCTGCTAAATATGGCAACCAGGGAGAACATGGATAAAATCCATCCATTAATCCAGGTTCTTGGCTTTCTCCACAGTTCCTGGTTCCCAGCTCATCATAGCATAAAGGTAAATGTGGCCAGCGGGTCATGTGGGCAGCATGACTAAGCCGCTTCTGGCGAACCAGAGCAGCGCACAGAAACGCCGTTTACCTTCCTGCTGGAGCGGTACCTATTTATCTACTTGCACTTTGACATGCTTTCGAACTGCTAGGTTGGCAGGAGCAGGGACCGAGCAACGGGAGCTCACCCCATCGCGGGGATTCGAACCGCCGACCTTCTGATCGGCAAGTCCTAGGCTCTGTGGTTTAACCCACAGCGCCACCCGCATCCCCCATCGTAGCATACTCTCCAACAATTTGAAGCCCAAATCTGGGATGCCTTCTTCCCAGACGACACCTTCTTGTCTTTTATCGCAAGAGCATGGTGGCCATCTTGGTTGCCATCATCTTACGCTATTTCGCACCCTGGTCCATCCCCCCCATAATGCACTTATCAGGCACTGCACCCAAAAATGCATGTTTTGGGGTTAAAAGCCATGACCCAACTCTTGTAAGTTTAAATGCATGACCTTAACATTAATTATGGTTTCAGCTGTCACATAAACAGGTTTTCTTTGCACGCCTAAATATTTATAGCTGATGTGGAGCTATATCCGTGTTCAGATTGCTTCTTTATTCATTCCTAGAACGAGAATGTTTTCCCCTTACGCAGCATTACACTATCATATATAGGAAGGAGAAACAATTGCCTGGGATTAGCCTTTGATACATCAGCAGACGACGAGAGCATCAGGACAGTGTGATAAAACTGGCCCATAGTAACGATAACAATTTAAAAACAAATATCATAGAGGACCTTTTTGAGTGGTTTGTCAGACCATAAAAGTCTAATTCCCATACAAGAAATGTCTCCTACATAGCTCATAACCCACTGCAAAATGTGAAAAAGAAGAAGGCTATAACCTTTCAGTAACATTATCTGGACCAATAAAGTATGCTTATGCATTTCATTTTATTTACTAGATCATAATGGCGCCCAGAACATCTGTTTGGTGTTTGCCCTTAAATCTGCCTCTGAAAGGCAGGAAGCTTTCACAGTAACATGTGTCGCAAGAGCTGTGACCCCCCAAACTCAAAAGATCTGAAAAGCTTGCTTTCCCCACTGTTCACATGCAAATCTTTTGTATTTTCTGCTTTGTGGAAACTCGAACTGAATGATTTGGAACAAATTCTGTAGCGGGGAATATTTTTATTCTAATCTTGGGGAGCAATGTAAAGGTTCCCTGTGCATTTGATTTTAAAACTTGATTTACACATGTTCTTTACCTGCTACGGTTAAAGTTTTAACGGGCTTTTCATCCGAGCTTTCAAGTGTGCGATTTGTTCTTAATCAACACACATCCTTTGTTTTAAGATTTTCGGCCAAAAGACATGCACAGAATTTAATGAGATCTGGAAGGGAAATTGATAGTGTGAGAATACAGAAGGTGAAATATTTTTGCATTAAAATGGGTTTCTATATTCAAGTCAGATTTAGTAAATAGGATTAAGAAGGGCTTTTTTTTCTGTTGAGAACATTATTTTTCAGGCTGCAGGGAAAGCAAATAAAACACGGCTAGAGATAAGAATGTTTTTCATACATATCCATACTTTATAATCACAGGGCGATGGGAAGAACAAAATTACTCTACGAATTGAATACTAAGAAGCTAGCAACTGCATAAGCTCAGTGGCAAACACTTTCTGCCCACATACAAACCTTCTCACTCCTGTTTGCTAATTTCTTGTGGCTGCCTGTTCACTCACTGTTTAGGCAGCCATATATCTGAAACTGGAGTAGCCAACGTGGTACCCTGCAGGCGTTGTGAGACTACAACTCCCACCAACCCCAGGCAGCCCTGGCCAATGGTCAGGGATGATGGAAGTTGTAGTTCAGCACCATAGGAAGCCAACATCTTGAATGAGGGAGCAATTTCCCCATGATAATCATTGATATTAGCCTTCATCTTGCATTGCTAGGTTGAAAACTGTCATGGATGGTAAAGGAAAACAGAGAAATTATTGTGGAAACTTGTTCTCAGGACAAGGCTGCTTTTAGAGATTAAGCGAGTGGTACAACAACCTCAGATATGCAGATGACACAACCTTGATGGCAGAAAGTGAGGAGGAATTAAAGAACCTCTTAATGAGGGTGAAAGAGGAGAGCGCAAAATATGGTCTGAAGCTCAACATCACAAAAACGAAGATCATGGCCACTGGTCCCATCACCTCCTGGCAAATAGAAGGGGAAGAAATGGAGGCAGTGGGAGATTTTACTTTCTTGGGCTCCATGATCACTGCAGATGGTGACAGCAGTCACGAAATTAAAATACGTCTGCTTCTTGGGAGAAAAGCAATGACAAACCTAAACAGCATTTTAAAAAGCAGAGACATCACCTTGCCAACAAAGGTCCGTATAGTTAGAGCTATGGTTTTCCCAGTAGTGATGTATGGAAGTGACAGCTGGACCATAAAGAAGGCTGATCGCTGGAGAATTGATGCTTTTGAATTATGGTGCTGGAGGAGACTCTTGAGAGTCCCATGGACTGCAAGAAGATCAAACCTATCCATTCTGAAGGAAATCAGCCCTGAGTGCTCACTGGAAGGACAGATCCTGAAGCTGAGGCTCCAATACTTTGGCCACCTCATGAGAAGAGAAGACTCCCTGGAAAAGACCCTGATGTTGGGAAAGATGGAGGGCACAAGGAGAAGGGGACGACAGAGGACGAGATGGTTGGACAGTGTTGTCGAAGCTACCAGCATGAGTTTGACCAAACTGTGGGAGGCAGTGGAAGACAGGAGTGTCTGGCGTGCTCTGGTCCATGGGGTCACGAAGAGTCGGACATGACTAAACGACTAAACAACAAAAACTGTAGAAAGTTGCCGCTTTCCCCATAGTGTCCAAATTATGGAATTCTCTCTAGGCATGCTTGAATGACAGTGACACCATTTTGTTTTTGTTTGTGTGCCAGGCAAAGTCTGTTTTCCCCATGCCTTCCATTGCTTTTAATTGAATTTAAGCAGGCAGGTAGGATTGGCAGAAGACAGACTCAGGTTGGTGCAGCAGTATCCCATTTGTCCGAATGTACCAGCCTTTGTTGTCTATGGCCACCTATGTTTAGCATTGTTCCAGGGCACAGTGGGGAGGAAGGAGAGGGGGTTGCCGTGTGTGTGTGTGTGTGTGTGTGTGTGTGTGTGTGTGTGTGTAAACAACTACACAAAAGTGCACCAAAATTTGCAAGATGGCTTTTTTTCCCTCTTCAGGAGGGAATGAGAAAAAGAAAAAAAACTCACAAAAACAACAACAACCCAACAAGTTTCCTGTGAAATTTCAGCTTCGTTTTTAGTTCGAGGTAATAATTGGAGGAGAAATGCAGACATTATTATGGAACATGGTTAAAACCGTCTTGTTCAGTTTAAGACTTCAGGGTCTTAGGCATTGCCACTTTAGGCTGTTATTCTTAAACGAGAAGCGAGCTTCACGGCAGGGTAACTGATGGCTTTTTCATTTGCATTGTTAGCTTCTGCAGCCGTGCAATAAACTCGGAAATTTAGCATGGATACGTGCAAACAGACGCACATGTAACAAAAGGAAGAAAATAAAGGAGAGGGGAAAACAAAGGTTCTTGATAAGTGACAGATGTAACCATTGTTAATTATGAGAGACAAAAAATCAATATACAATGACATTATTCTTTTCAAGTATCATATTACGCTCGTGTTCTGCTGTAAAAAAAAGAAAGAGCCTGAATCCCATTTCAAAAGGCATATGCTCATGTTTGCTTAAAACAAAGGGATGGTTGACTTAATGAATTATTTACAGGCCTGCAATATGGCAAAAGTATCATTAAGAACTCTCTTCTAAGATCTCCTCTGGCTACTCCTGGCAGGGTGTCAATTTGCTTGTTTTTATTATAGGTGGGAGAGATTATGGAGCTATTTTCTGAAAAGAGATGCTGCTCTCCTACTTGTTTTCTATGTCAGCAAAGTCAGGCTCAAAACGGTGGCATTGCCACATCAGTTATAAAGACTGATCATTTCCCAGAAGTTTTGACAGGGGAGGAAAACTCCCAAAGGAAATGCGTGACAGGTCATGTTTGAAATTCTGAAATGCATGGCGCCAAAGACATTGAACCATCCATGGAAGAAGTGAGAGGAAACCTTCTTTTAAAAACTGGAGCAGATAGGTGTGGGCCATGAAGGGCAGATGCATAGCTCCATATCCTAGCTCCATGTGTTTACTCCAGGGAGGGGATATTTGAATGCTAGATGATGGGTGGGGTCCCCACAACTCTTACTGGGGTGCACAACAGGACAGCCCATGTTTGGGAAACTGGGAAGAAGGCAAAAGGGGCAGTTGGACCAGATGTCTCGAGACCTCACTGTCAACATGCAGTCAGAAGAAGAAGAAGAAGAAGAAGAAGAAGAAGAAGAAGAAGAAGAAGAAGAAGAGTTTGGATTTGATATCCCGCCTTTCACTCCCTTTAAGGAGTCTCAAAGCAGCTAACATTCTCCTTTCCCTTCCTCCCCCACAACAAACACTCTGTGAGGTGAGTGGGGCGGAGAGACTTCAAAGAAGTGTGACTGGCCCAAGGTCAGCTACATGTGGAGGAGCGGAGACGCGAACCTGGTTCACCAGATTACAAGTCTATCGCTCTTAACCACTACACCACACTGGCTCAGAAGGTCCTGAACCTTCCCAAGTTCAGTTTTCCACAGACAACACTGTGTGTCCCCCAACTCTCAACTAACATGCCTCTTTTCTTTCTCTGATAACTGCAGCCTGGAAGACCATCGAACTCTGATACAGAGTGATAGCATCATCTGTGCATGTTAGGATGCATTCATTATTGTCATAAGGTCGTAAGAAAAAGGCTCTCCTTTTGCTTACTGTAAGCAATCATAAGACGATGGAGCAGGGTTGAGGAACCTGCGGTCTTCCAGATGTTTCTGGGCTACATTTCCCATTATCCCTGATCCTTGGCCATGCTGGCTGAGGATGATGGGATTTGGAGTCCAGCAACGTTCGGCATGCCTCTTTAAACAGAGGGAAGGGTAGTTGTTGGGGATGAGGAAGAACAGGAACGATAAGCTCAGCTCAGTTACATGTACCTAAGCACACTTTCAGTAGGGACAGGACTAAGGGATTGTGACAAATTGTTTCTGGAGGAGGTTTTGAGGATATTTTGAAGGAGAGAGGAGAAAGGTTGCAATATGAGGATATTGCAGGAAGCAGTTCCTCACAACACATGACACTGGAGTTAAGGAGGTCGTTAGTTATTCTTCAAAAGCATTTCCCTTTGTAGGGAGCGAATTATCTCATTCACACTTATTTGCAGGGAGTGAAGTGTTTAGTAACAGCAGGTTTGCAAATGCTGGTCTTTCAAACAGAACTGAAAATGTTGGTGGTGCCCGTGTACAATGTTGGCCACATGCCAAACATCTCAAATATACTTGTTAAGAGAGTGAGCATTTATTTACATGTTTCTAATACCATCCTTTCTGGCAGCATGCAGGTCCCCAAATATCCATCAAACCTAGGTGATATGAACATTGGCAGATATATTGGGATCGTAAACATAGATGTGTGTGTGTCTCTGTCATACACTAACTTAGCAAGTTGGTTTAGCTGGCTTCCTAGTGCTTGATAAATCTTTTGTTTTGTTTTTTTTAAAACATTTTTATTGCATTTTTTCCAGATAAGGATACACAGTCAGAAATACAACGACATAAGAACATCAAGAAAAGAAAAGAAAGAAAGATGAATCATTTCAAAACTTTTTTTTCATTCTTCTACCGGACTTCCCCACATCTCCCTCACCGTGCATTCTTAACAATAAAAGTATCAGCAAATTATAACCTTGTTTCATGCGTTTCTTTTGTACTTTCAGCTAATTGCTTTTTAAGTTTAAATTACTTAATTAATTTACTCCAAAAACCAATATAATGTTATTTTAAACATTTAAACATTAGACCTTTCGTTAATATTGCTTAATTTCATATATCGTCCACTCTCATTGCAAGAGCTAACCTTTCCAAATCATGTGAATTCTTATAATTCATATAACTTAAAGAATTTTTGCAGATAGTCCTTAAATTTTTTCCAGTCCTCCTCCATTGCTTCTTCTCCCAAGTCTCGGATCCTGGCAGTCATCTCAGCCAATTCCATGTAGTCCATCAATTGCGTTTGCCACTCTTCCAGTGTGGGTAAATCTTGAGTCTTCCAATATTTCGCGATAAGAATTCTTGCTGCTGTAGTTACATACATAAAAAACGTTCTGTCCTTCTTTAACACCTTTTGGCCGACAATGCCCAAAAGAAAGGCCTCTGGTTTCTTAGGGAAGGTGTACTTAAACACCTTTTTTAACTCATTATAAATCATTTCCCAGAAGGCCTTCACTTTTGGACAAGTCCACCAAAGGTGAAAGAATGTCCCTTCAGCCTCCTTACATTTCCAACATTTATTATCAGACAAGTGATATATCTTGGCCAGCTTGACTGGGGTCATGTACCACCTATATATCATTTTCATAATATTTTCTTTCAAGGCATTACATGCCGTAAATTTCATACCGGTGGTCCATAACCTTTCCCAGTCTTCGAACATAATGTTGTACCCCAAAGACATATCACTGCCTGATTATAATGACTCCTGCCTTCACAGTACTTTCTTTGGTTCAAAAAGTGATTTTTGTTCTAATCAATGTCTGCTCAGTATTAATTATGTGGTTGGCTATATCCTGCTATTGCATATGATAGACTTTGAATTCTTTCACTAAGTTGGTTTCAAGGCCGAATGGGAAGAAGCGGAGGACCCTAATAAACACTGTGGATATATTGTTTGTTCTGGTGTACCTTTGTATTTCACACACACTTACAAACCCACTTAATGCAACTGGACATTAGCTGAAGAAGCTAAAGTTGACCTGGCTGAAAGCATTATTTTGAAAATGGCTTTCTGGGTTTAAGTTGTATGTGGTTTTAGCTGCCTGAACTGGGATTAGTAGGAGAATGGTTGAAGAATCCAACAGCAGTATCCTCTTCTTACAGGGAATCTTTGTATAGGATCTCTGGTCTGTTTCAAAACAGACATGTTCTTGGTCCTGAAAGAGTGTTGGCTTTGTTTATGGGCATGTTCTCCTTTGTGTATCCTTTATGTTGAGTACCATTGCCGCTGGATGTGTGTGGTGTTTCTCTTCCCTGTGGTAGACCTAATATGCCCATTTCTGTTGAAGGAGAAGATTCTCTTAAGATGGACCTCCAAGTGAATTGGTCTTAAAGTGGATTGTCGAAGTGAGTCAATCAGAGGTATTTTACAGTTGGGAGCCTGTGATGGTGGAGGTATTACCTTAATAAGAATCAGGCTTGAGTGTCCAGGGGTTGCAGAAAGACTAGAGCTATATCTTCAAAAGCCTAAGGAGAGCAGGGACATTTACAGATGAGCTCTGGCCCCTTCCTGCATTCAAGAACTGCTGAACCACAGCAGTCATGTGCTATTTCATACAAGCCAACTACTTTAAAGCCAATTCCGTAATTGAACTGTCCACCCCAAATTCAGAACCGATATAATCAAGTAATTCAACATACCAATTTCATATAGTTTGTGAAGATTTCACACAGGAGTAGATAACCTGAACATCAGGGTTGCAAATTGTGCACAGGATTGTTTCGATCACAAATATTTTCCAGGCTTTTGATTAACTCAGGCAACAATAACCAAAGGGAAATTAAAAGGAAGATGATAGACAGGAGTGCAGATTTCTCATACAAAACCACCCACAAAGTCCGTAAACAAAATGATCTTGTTACATTATTGAGCGTACAATGCCACGGCAGTCTGCCAAGCCTTGTTGCAGCCCAAGGTGACTTTTTGGATCCATTAGGCATAATACCAAGCCTCTCTATGAGTTTTTCTTCAGGTTTTTTTTTGGGGGGGAGGTATGGTGAACCCATGACCCACAGGATGTATCTGTTCCTCCCATATCTGCAGCCCACAAATTGCTCATTTGGAAATAAATAAATAAATTAAAAGCTTAAATGCACACATATGGTTTATCAACTGCTCCCATGGGCACTTGCTGTGACGCAAATCAGGTTTTTTGGTGAGGCCTCCGAAGGGCCACACCCAAGTTGTCCTTAATCAACCAACCTCAGTATCATCCAACTCCTTGCAATGGTAACGCTTGGGCTGCTAAATTAATGTTGGAAGTAAGGTGCAAAACCATCCCTGATAGGGCCTTTTCAGTACTGGCACCCTGCTTAGGGAACATCTTTCCCTATCACCAGATAAAGATCCAGTCCTTTTGTAGTGGGCCTCTCAGTTTTTAAAGCTGCGTTTTCAACCTTGGGGGTGTTGCGTTCTCTCTTTTTGCTGAATTGATTTTGTTGAACTTTGATTCCATGCTCTAAGGTTTTATTTTATATGTACAGTACATTGCTGCTGTTTTTCATTGTAAACCACCCAGAGAACTTTGTGTTATGGCAATGTGTACAAATGCCAAAAATAAATAATGAGGTATGCCTTGAGGTGTGGCTGATTTAGTGTTTGTTCAAGATTAGCTGCATGAAGGATGAGCTAAGGTGAGAATGGGCTTATGATCTAAGGGAAATCTTTGGGTTGTGTATTAGGAGTCAACCTATTTGAATAGAGAGGGGAAAACCCTTTCACATTTATTAAGGGAGAAATGAACTTTTCGTTTCCTCTCCATTCACAATGAAAGTCGTATTCAAGTACAGCAGTTTGTAGTTGCCAGTATAAAGACCATTCTGTGTTCCTGGAAGTCCCAGCGGTTCAGCTTTGCCATTTGTCATTGGCACGTAACGCCTACAGTGGGAATAAAGGTATAAAGCTCATTTCCATTTCCTTCTGGAAACCAAAGAGAGAGAGAAGTTGTGATTGTATTAATAAATGTATTTGCACTTCAAGATCTCTTCGTGGAATAGAAGAATTTCTGACATAAAAGAGAGAGAGAGAATAAATGAGTTGTTCGCTCAGATTAGGTCTGTGTCTCTGAAACACAGTGTGTTAGAATGTTAATTGAGTTTGACATAAGCATGGATATAAAATGCTTGATGCCACTCAACTTACCAGCAGTGAAACTGATTACCAATTATAATCATTCTATGCTTGGTGACAGCATACCAAGATGGAGATGTTGAATATTTCAGTTGGCAATATTATCTGAGTTGTTTAAAGTACTGACTACGTGCCCTGAAACCAATAGAGGTAATTGGTATGCATGTAAGAACTGGCAGACTGAACACATCACTTATTTATAGACTCTTTTGATGTAACTCTATAGAGGGAGGGGGGAAGTTAATGAAACATGCTTCAAAGACAAATTTACACTCGCCATTATATTATGACAAAGTACAAATGATTGTACCTAAATAACTGTTTGCTGGTGAATAGGGTTCCTTTCTCCTTTCATTGAATTGGCCCGATGGAAAAAGGCCAGTTGTGGGAGACTGGGAAGTGCAGGATGGTTATTATCAAATTCATCCTTCTTTTGTGCATATTGTCTGGCTGGAATGGTTAGAGCGAATGGCACATGACAAGCTTTTGCAAACCTGGCACCCAGCTTTAGACTAGAACTTCCACCTGTGCCAGCCACCACAGCTGATGGGAGCACGGTCCCAGATATCTGGAGGGCATCTGGTTGGCGAAGGCAGACGTATGACATTCCTTCCAGTTTGCTCTACAAATTGTTTTATGATCCTCTTAGGGCTCATTCATCAGCAGACTTCATGTCAACAACTGATAGGAAAGCTTGAACTGATCAGAAAACAGGATGCAGGAAGTGACACGCTGACCTTTACCGCAAGGCAACAGGCCAGCTAAATGAGCTTTAATTTAAACCCTTCTGCTGCAAGGATGCTGCTGCAGTCCTTAACAGGAAACAGAATATAAAACCTTAACATAATATTTATAGAATGCTTTGTTTTGGCTAGTTCTGGCTATAGCCTGGATGGGATCTTGTTATAATGTCACTGGGCTGCAGACAAGAGAGAGAGAGAGAGAGAGATAGATAGAGAGAGAGAGAGAGAGAGAGAGAGAGAGAGAGAGAGATTGAAGTTGTGCTGCGGTTAGCATTCTGAAATGATGCATCAAGTATGAGAGGGAACAATATCCCCCCGTTTTGATAAAAATCTAAGGAGACTTCCGCTATTTCTTTCTGAACTAGATTCCATGTTTTTCTGTGTATAAGACGACGGTTTGTTTTTTCAAATTTATGTTGGAAATCGGTGGTTTTCTTATACACGGATTAGCGCATGGGGGGGCATGGGATTGGTTGCTGCCGCAAGCCGAAAATTGTCTGAGGCTATTGGTCGTGTTATTGGTGGCTGTGTCAAGGGCTGGTGTTGATTGGCTGTTGCTGCGGCAATTGGGTGGGCGATTGGTTGCTTCTGGCGGCAAGGGGACAGACGATAGGTGGCTTTTGCGACACGTGTGAGTGGCAACATAGGTCAGGCGGGCGAGCGATTTTCGTCATTCCCCCCATTAAGAAAGCTGAACAACTGTGTCCCCCCAAAGAAACTCAACAACTATGGGCAACATCTCCCCATTTTCTAAATTTGAGGGGGCGTCTTATACGCGGAAAAATATGCCCTCAGAATGCAGGCATGTATTTCAGAAGCACCATCTTCCAAAAATAATTGAGGGTTGTGATGTGACATCCTGATATCACATGCATTACGTCGTGTGACACTCTGTGTCTGGCTCCACATTCTTCCTGAACAACGGGGAGGCCTTTGCCCCCTAAAAAAAATATTGAGGTGGCCAAAAGTGTTTTGTCCTTTAGGAGTCAGTGTCTATGATGTATTAGATGAAAAATGGGGAGGACCTTTCAATCTGAGGATCACATTCTTTTCTGAGCAACTTTTTGGAGGCCACAGGACAAGCAAAAATCAGGGAATAAATGAAGAAGAAAAGCTGTTGCCGCATCTTCTTTTGCAGCTACATCTTGAGTGATGTGAACTGCCAATTCTTTTTTTATATATAATAAATTTTTATTGGAAATTTTATTTACAACATAACACAAACCCCCCACCCCCAACACAGAAATCCACCCCCATCAGACACAAACATAACAAACAACAAGCATAATATACAACAATACAAACAACCAAATAAAACACTTCCTTTATCCTGTTTCTGGCATCCTTAGTTACTTCTTATAAACTGTTTCCTTTATGAATAATTATTAAGATTTTTCTAATTATAACTTAAATAACCACAAAGTCTCCTGCAGAC
Organism: Podarcis bocagei; assembly: GCF_964188305.1. Taxonomy (NCBI): domain Eukaryota; kingdom Metazoa; phylum Chordata; class Lepidosauria; order Squamata; family Lacertidae; genus Podarcis; species Podarcis bocagei. The sequence continues at coordinate 16,305,062 of NC_138136.1, read as the reverse complement.
ATTAATTGAAACTGGTCCAGGTATGAATTTTAGGGCACTGTTTTGTCTCTGTATTTCCCCCATGGTTTTTGAAATTCTTGTCTAGTGTGATCTCTAATTGCCTCTGTTAATCTAGCCAGTTCAATATACTCTAACAGTTTGTCTTGCCATTCCATTTTTGTTGCCACAATTTCTTTTTTCCAGTTTTTAGCAATTAGGATCCTTGCTGCTCCTGTAGCATAGAGGAATATTTTCTGATCTTCTCTTGCTATACCTGCGTCTGTTATCCCTAGTAGAAAAGCTTCTGTATTTTTTAATAAAGTTATACTTAAACATTTTTTAAGCTTGTCATATACTAGGTTCCAGACATAGTGAACTGCCAATTCTATCTGCAAGCTGGTCTGCAGAGGAAAACCACGTTCGTTTAAAGGGGGGAAATATCTGTTTGCAGGTGCAATTTGACTCTAAGCTGTGCTCCCAAATGGACCCTTTCGGCTGATTGGTGCTTGCCAATCGGGATGGGGAGAAATCCGATACAGTTCTTATTTAGAGACAAACTTGCTGAAACAATGTATGAATCAAAACACAGCCATCTTTTTGAAATTCGCATTTCTCTGAATTTTGTACTGCAGTTCTCCAGCCAAGCCATTTGCATGAAAACACATATGCTAGGGTAAAACGTGCATATAAAAGCATATATTAGTGAATATGATATACAGAAGCATATTATATTAAGGAAAGCTGCTTTGAATAAAACATGTATACAGTGGTACCTCGGGTTAGGAAGTTAATTCGTTCCGGAGGTCTGTTCTTAACCCGAAATTGTTCTTAACCTGAGGTACCACTTTAGCTAATGGGGCATCCCGCTGCCACCGCACGATTTCTGTTCTCATCCTGAAGCAAAGTTCTTAACCTGAGGTACAATTTCTGGGTTAGCGGAGTTTGTAACCTGAAGCGTCTGTAACCTGAAGCATCTGTAACCCGAGGTACCACTGTATTAGGGGGAAATGCATATAAAAACATTTATTCCCTGTTTAGGGAAGCTTTTAATGTTTAATAGGTTATTGTATTTTAGTGTTTTGTTGGAAGCCGCCCAGAGTGGCTGGGAAACACAGCCAGATGGATGGGGTATAAATAAATTATAATTATAATTATAATTAACAGAAATTTGCACTAAAAGTTTGAGGAATTTTCATAAGGACTATTTGAAAATTGTTTTGGGAATGTAGAGAAGTGAACTTAAGCTTTGAACAATGAAGCACTGAGAGACTTATATAGATTTACCACTCCCTACTTGTGAAGGAACAATTGGGAGTGCACACCCAATAGTTCCTTTGCAGCCATGTCTTTACCTGTGTCACACTTGACATTAAATTATTATTATTATTATTATTATTATTATTATTATTATTATTATTATTATTATTATTATTATTATTATTATCATTACCCTGCCCATCTGGCTGGGTTTCCCTACCCACTCCCAACAGAATTAAAAGGACAATAGAACATCAAACATTAAAAACTTCCCTAAACAGGGCTGCCTTGAGATGTCTTCTAAAAGTCAGACTGTTGTTTATTTCCTTGACATCTGATGGTAGGTGTTTCCACAGGGTGGGCGCCACTACCGAGAAGGCCCTCTGCCATATTACAGAAGGTGTGGGGCAGGTGGTTGTGGTTTGGGGAAAATGTCCACACAGGCCAAATTAGGCTCCTTTTGCTTCTGTAAGCGATGCTTGATCCTATTGTTACTTTCCCAAAGTTTTTCAGTACACAGATTCTCAGTCAGGAAAAAGGTGGGATATCTGCAAAGGGTTTTCATGCTTCAACAATCCAACACTGTTTTGTTCCCACCCCCTTCCAGGAACAAAATGGAAAGTACCTAACAGAGAATGCATTACAAGATTTCATTTTTTTGGAAACAGAATGAACACCCTGTTATTTTTTTCAATGTCTCCGGCTCTAAACAGTGACACTCTGGAGCACTAAACAAGTCTCTGCCGTTACTGAATTTAATGTGGCTTGATTACGTTCTCACTATAATGCTAAAACTGTAATTGGAACAGCAGGTGAGTACACTGTAAGGAGGCACTAAAACTGAAAACCTTCAAACAGAAAATATATCCGCAGGGACACAATAAATTCATTAGCAAGTAGGAAAAAAATGAAAACAAACTTTCTGATATTGTTGTTAAAAGATGAATTAATTAAAATGCTTTCACCCGATTATCCAACTGATATGTTTCATTTTTTAGCAAACTGTTAGACAGAAGCTACCTATTTTTTATCTGGTGTGCAAACCATGCTCAAATTTCATTTTCCTGGCAGGAAAGCAAGAAATTCACCTTCCTCACACAGTTAATCCCCTGGAATTTACTGGGTACATTGTTAGATATCTTGAGCGAGCACAATTAACTCTCTTTTGGGGAAGATCATTACTGGAAGCCCAGTAAGTAATCCAGTGCATGACATCAGCCATTGCAAGGAGGATGCGAACAGAATAGGAAATGTGTTTCAAGTATTAAATCCCCTTATTTTGTACATTCAAAGGTTTAATCGGAAATCTGCAAGTAGAAGAAAAGTGTAAAGACTCATAACCTGCCCCTCCTTTTTTGTGATGTTCAGATAGTCAAACACATTCAACTGCGTGTATTTTTTATCCATTATAAAACAAAGCAAAAGCAGCCTCAGAGGCTGCAAGTTTAAGTGGAGGAACATCTGGTTAATGCTACTACTGCTACTAACAAAATAAAAAAATTATTTTTCCCCCTCCCATCTGACTGGGTTGCCCCAGCCACTCTGGGTGGCTTCCAGCATACACAAAAACAAAATAAAACATCAAACATTAAAAACTTTCCAATACAGGGCTGCCTTCAGATATCTTCTAAAGGTTGTATAATTCTTTATCTCATTGACATCTGATGGGAAGGTGTTCCACAGGGTGGGTGCCACTACCGAGAAGGCTCTGTGCCTGGTTCCCAGTAACCTCAATCCTCGCAGTGAGAGAACTGCCAGAAGGCCCTCGGAGCCGGACCTCAGTGTCCGGGCTGAACAACGGGGGTGGAGACACTCCTTCAGGTATACCGGGCTGAGGCTGTTTAGGGATTTAAAGGTCAGCACCAACACTTTGAATTGTGTTTGGAAACGTACCATGTGGGCGGGAAGCCGGATTGCTTAATCCTTTTTCCTTCCGGCCAATTTCCACTTAAGTTCCGTACACCCCCATGCATTTAAAGCGCACGTCTTCCTCCAAAGAATAATTGGAACTGTAGTTTACTCCTCACTGAGCTACAATTCCCAGCACCTTTAACAAAAATCAGTTCCCAGGATTCTTTGTGTAGTGGGAACGTTCACAAATGAGGCATATTTTCTTCCTGTAAGCAAGAATGGTGCGGTTACCTAGGCTATGCCCCAACAACGTGTGGAACAGCTGATGAACTTCTGGTATTTTTCCTTCTGTACTCAAAAAAAGTATGAACAATTCTGATGGGATCCCTCTTGCATTAATATAGACACCAAAACTCCACAGATTGCAAGGAGCAACATGAGTCAGTTGCTTCCTTGCAAACAGTCAACCAATATAACCTTCAGTCTACAAAACCATTCCTCCGATGATGGCCCTAGTTGTCAGCATGGGATTAAGTAATGAAGCTAGGATCAAGTCTTCAGGCATTTCACGCACAAACAGGGCTACTCTCATTGGTTTCCATGAGGCATGCATGGGAGAAATGTTTACAGGAGTGGTGCTGAAGGAGACTCTTGAGAGTCCCATGGACTGCAAGAAGATCAAACCTATCCATTATGAAGGAAATCAGCCCTGAGTGCTCACTGGAAGGACAGATCCTGAAGCTGAGGCTCCAATACTTTGGCCACCTCATGATAAGAGAAGACTCCTTGGAAGAGACCCTGATGCTGGAAAAGATTGAGGGCACAAGGAGAAGGGGACGACAGAATACAAGATGGTTGGACAGTGTTCTTGAAGCTACCAGCATGAGTTTGACCAAACTGCGGGAGGCAGTGGAAGACAGGAGTGCCTGGCGTGCTCTGGTCCATGGGGTCACGAAGGGTCAGACACGACTAAACAACTAAACAACAACAACAATTCACTCTTATTTAGAGAGGAAACTCAGAGCCATGTGGAACTGCCCCGGGTTTCCAATTTTCCAGGGATGAATCCAGCTCCCTCCACTTCACCACACATCATGAGTCTTCAGAATCAGTACTCATTGTCAGGTACTCCTGAAACTCAGGTATTAGTGGAGTATCTTTGTATCCTGTTGGCCAATACAGGTTGTACATTCAACACCTCATCCTAAAACGATTGCAACAATTATTAGGTCAGTTCAGGTTCCCCAAGAATAAAGCAATCTAACCATACATCAATTCCCCGCCCCCAACATTCTGAATTCTGCTTTGGTCCACATAATAAAATAATCACACAAACAGTCCTTGAAATATTGATGGATGGTTCATAAAGAATGAATATTGCACTTTTTATTTTGAAGGGCTGTCAATTGGGAGAAATGATTCTGCTTCTGCCTACATTTATTTATTTCTATTTTATTAGCTCGTGTTCAAAATACAGTATCTCCCCATGGTGGATTACAAAGTGTGATATATATCTGTATACCTGGCAAAAGCTGCAGGGAAATCCCCCATAGACATCAGAAAATCTCCCAGATCTGTCAGCCTGAGAGCTGGCCATAGTAATGAGTCTTTCATCCCTGCAGGGGTTTAAAGTGTTCAGAAGATCAATCTGAATCAGATAGTGATCTGACCTTGACAAAAGAGTCGCTACTGGCTCCCCTATGCACAGATAATTCTCCCCACACCCGGTACAGAAAACGAGGTCCTGAGTATATCCTGCCCATTATTTGAGAGAGGTCCATGGTTGCCAGGGGGAGCACAAACTCCTGAGCTAGACATGTAAGTCCCTACCTGCCAGGACCACTGATCTTGGGGTCCTCAACACCATATCAATCAGCTCAAGATGGGGGACTGTTAGGCAGCAAGGTGGACAGAACCTTAACAGAATTCCTACCTTCCTCAGTTTCCCAGCACTAAGTGCAAACCCTCAAAATCTGTAGACTCCTATGTAGGGTATCTGAAAAGAGAGATGCTATCCTGACAGCTTGTAAGCACTCAACACTCCCCTTGCCACTCAGACCATACCTGGAGATTTACACAATCCTCATCATCCAACTATTTCTGCCAAGCAAGCCATGTCAGCACGCTCTTCCTGAATTAAGATGGCCAGTAGCTTTCCATCCATCCATGGCACTGACCAGCAACATGGATTACAACTAAGCCTCCAATAATCTTAAATTGGGAGGCAGGTCAAAAGCGGCCATGGTGCAGAGATGTATATCTTGGTTGACAACTCTGTCCCCACCACCACTGGTGCACCCTGCTACTAGGGAGCCCTTTGATGGCCCCCTCCCTCTTTGAACCTCCTAAATCATTTTGACCTCCTAAAGTAGCCTAACTAGAATACCAAGACAGGTCATAATTAAGTATCCTAAATAAGTAAGTACTGAGCCCTTAGATGTCTGTGTCCCTCATTGTTGCTCTCGCCAATTTTCTGGCGGATCTCTTTTGCTGACCTGGGCACTAGTATGTGAGTATTTAAAGAAAGACCAGTTGGGTTCCATCCCTTGTTTGTATGTTCGTTGGGGCTGGGGGAACAGACCAGGAATTAGGAAACCTAGGGAGTCTTCTTAAGTACAGTGGAACCACAGGTTGCGAATGTGATCCATGTGGGAGGCACATTCGCAACCCACAGCGTTCGCAACCCTCAGCGCCGTGTCTGCGCACACGCGGATCGCGATTCGGCACTTCTGCACATGCACAAAGCGTGATTTAGTGTTTCTGCGCATGCGCGAGCGCCAAAACCTGGAAGTAACCTGTTCTGGTACTTCCGGGTTCGGCGAGGTGTACAACCCAAAAACAAGTAACCTGAAGCGTCTGTAACCTGAAGTACCACTGTAGTAAGTTCTTTCCCTAGCTTCCTGGTGCTGCTGCTTATTTACTCTCACCTATGCCAGCCCATGAGGCTATCCCACCCCTATCCCACCATATGAACAATGAATATTGTTCATATTCACTTGCTTGATAATAATTCATTTATTTATACCCCAGCTATCTGGTTGGGTTTCCCCAGCCACTCTGGGTGGCTCCCTACAGAATACTGAAAACACGATAAAACATCAAACACTAAAAACTTCCCTAAACAGGGCTGCCTTCAGATGTCTTCTAAAAGTCGGATAGTTGTTCATTTCCTTGACATCTGATGGGAGGGCGTTCCACAGGTGGGCACCACTACCGAGAAGGCCCTCCGCCTGGCTCCCTGTAACCTCACTTCTCGATGTGAGGGAACTACCAGAAGGCCCTCGGAGCTGGACCTCATTCTCCAGGTTGAACGATGGAGGTGGAGACGCTCCTTCAGGTCTACTGGGGTGAGGCCATTTAGGACTTTAAAGGTCAGCACCAGCACTTTGAATTGTACTGGGAGCCAATGTATGTCTTTCAGGACCAGTGTTCTATGGTGTCAGCAGCCGCTCCCAGTCACCAGTCTAGCTGCTGCATTCTGGGTAGCCTCCTTCAGCTGCTCTGGGTTCATTATTAAATTGGAAGTGGTACAGGACTGAAAATCTTTAAAAAGCCATTCTCATTATTTGTGATGTCTTTAATAAGAACGGAGGCAGCACAAATGTTTAAATAAATGGTTCAATGAACTGTCATTTTCTTTTACTAATCACAGTTATTAAAGGAAGCTCTTGGTGTTTTTATTGTGTTTTCAATGGGCACAGAAAATCTGAGTCTGATATTGACCTTTGTACATCATGCTGCAAATTGATTTTGATGACCTTTCACTCTGCTGTAATGAGGCAGGCTGTATGCACATTACACATCCTTCTGTCTCCCACTGCTCTCCAATTGTCTAGTTCCGTGTGCCTAAGACTCCTCTCGCCTCGCCTTTGTCTTTGTCTCTTTGTTGCTGATCAGTTGCCGTAGGGCTTGCTTTTCCAGCACGGCATCTAAACTGAAGTGGAATTTGCTTTTGTGTAAAGGAGAGCTTGTTTTATCCCTGAAAGCTTTTCCAGTTTGAAATGATTTCAACAGGTTTTCCACTCGACTATCCTGCTTCTGAGTTTTAAGGCAAACGGCTTGATGGTATTATATTTGTTGTCGGGTATTTGTAAGTTGCCTTGGCTATCCTACATGGAAAGGAGTCTGATGTGTGTGAGATTCACAGGGAAGCCACCATTGCACCCAGAGACCTGTCAGCTCCTTTGCCTGCAGAGTGTGCCCTCCCTAAAAGAGGGCACGTGTTGCGGTGAGACCTGGAGGCTGACCTCCTGGTTGTGGGTGGGTATATTGAACAGCCACAACACCCGATTGGTAGGTCCCTCGTTGCTGGGTTTAATCTGGCCAATGGGGAGCTGTCTAAATGGGCCAAGGGACCTATATATACCTACACACGTGACCCAGAGCTTCCTCTTTTGGTTCGTGCATCGGAATACCCACCCACCTCTCCCTGTATTTAGGGCATTTTGCGTTTGACCTTGCTATGCCATTGTGTGTCATCTGTCGTTGCGACAGGGGCACGGCAGGAATTTTCCCCACTTGGCTGATTGGCTGTAGCCATTTGGGTTTCGCCTGCCATGTAGCAAATCGTCACAACTTGTAAGGTTGCGGATAGGCTCTGGTTCAGGTGATAGGGATGGGAGAACGCTCTCACCATCCCTATGTGAAGGGTATTCCCTTAAAGGAATCCAGGGACTCAGCTTGGTTTGGTCAATCCCCGAGAGGGTGTTGTGCCCGTGCCTGAGTCCAGGGGAGCATCTGGGGAGTGGACATAGTCTGTTCCACGCTTTCCACCTACCTCAGGTGTTCACCCTTGGCTGACCTATGATAGAGCTCTGGGTCAGTGCTACCTGCAAGGGTGCAGGTAGATAGTCGAACCAGAGCCTATGCAACCACTCACTTTCTGTAATCAATAATGTTGTGGCCTAAATTCTGCCAAAAACTAAAACTAAAATTTGAGTCAAATGTATGTTTATTTAGGGGGGAGGTCTCTGGGTCTGAACACGCAATGGCTGCCTATTAGTTTCTGAGTCCAGTATAAAGGTATTCTCACTGAATTTTAAATCCCTAAACAGTTCAGGCTCCAAATACAGTCGTGAGCCATTGAAATAATCTTTGAGTGCTGCAACCCAGTGACTTGATTGAGGGCCTTCTTAGTTGTGGCACCCTGTCTGTGGAATTTCCACACTCTGGGGCCATAACAGTCATTGTCTTCACTCAAGTTTCTCCAGGCACACCTTAAAGACCTTTGAGCCTCCTTGAGGTTGTCTCCAATTGTTTTTAATGATATTTTATTCCTTCTGTTAATTTTGTTGCACACATTTTGTATGAGGTGCGCTCTCTCTCTCTTTTTACAAAATGAATAAACAAGTAAGGCACAGGGAAATTTGGTTTACTTGCTGCTCTTTTAAAGGTTGGTTAGGTTTTTATGGTTTGTTTTAACGTTTTGTTGTGTATTTGTGTGATTGAACTGCTCTGGGATTTTAAAAAAAATAAAGTGTGGCATATAAATGAATGTCATGAAAACAAATTATTTACAGACTATGGAACTTATAAATGAGTTTTATATGTTTTGTTTTACAAGAACCAAGGGATTTAATGAAGGAAACTAAAATGAATCTGTGATCAGAATTTTATATATATATATAAAAAAAGAAGACAGCTGTAACTCATAAAATGAAATGCTGTGGGGGTTTTCATTTAAAAAAAAATTAGGTAGAAAGCAGCTCTAACATGTCCATATGTGGTTAATGTGCAACGGACATACATTCACAGTATAACTGAACAGGCACTCCCCTGTACATACCTCCTGCCTTCCCTTTCTGCCTCCTCTTCCACCCCATCTGGTAAAAATGAACAAATTTCTCTGCAGGCATGTGCCTGCAATGGGAAGCTTCCCATTTGCAGCATCTGTTTTCAGAGTGGTTTGCTAATTTTCCTCAGATGAAACAAGAGGAGAGAAGGAGGAAGGAAGTAGATGGGCTGAACCAGCACTCCGTCCATTTAACTATAGACCGGAGCAGTTTGTTTACTCCCCTGCTGAAGAACTAACTCACTTGATCCCGCCCCTTTTGAAAAACCACGCCTTCAGCTTTAGATGATACCAAAAATGAGATTTTCTTAATCCACTATAGAGAAAAGCCCTGTGTAAATAACCTCGAGTGTGTGATTCATTCTGCAACAGTTTGATTCATTCTGCCAGCAGTTGCCCAAGAGTAACCTTCTATCTTTCGGGGCTCCTTATCATTTTCTCATCTGGAAAAGGCTGAGACACGTTATCCACGAGGGAGTAAGTGGCTTGGGCCAGCTGCATTCAGAGGCCATTAAGAACCATAATTCTTCCAACCACCACCTTCTCTCCGACAAGGTTAACTGTAGTCTATAGAACACACAGGGCAGCAAGCCATTGATGTCCACAAAAATAAACTCCATGTCAGTTTCCTTGTTTCCTTGATACCAATTACAGCAAATCCAAAACTGTATAGCCTTCCATAATACATCTTACTCTCAAAGGCATAACTTTAATAATGAAAAACTAGTAATAACTAGCCTTTCAATATACAGCTTCTGGATTTCTTTATTTACAAGTCCCACTCACAACAAAAATGCTTTTTATAAGTATTTGAAAGTATGGGGATTTTTGCAGGGTGGGGGGGTGTCAGCGATTGTGCTGATCAACCTGAGATTTTAAAATCCCAGTAGGGTGTGTGTTTTTCATTTTCAATTTTGGGAGACGGGGGAAACACATAACATTTCAATGTTAGTATGATTTATCTGTCAACCCAGAGTTGTAAACTAAAAAAAAAAAAGTATTTTAACATTGAATAGACTTGTGTAAATTTATCAAGGTAAAGTTTTGTTCGCTGCTAGATCAGATTAACAAAAGCACTGCAATTCTGAAGAAGATGAGCATCACCTATGCATGGATAGGTACAGATACAGATAAGTAGGGATGCTGGTGGCGCTAAACCACTGAGCTTCTTGGGCTTGCCGATCAGAAGGTCAGCAGTTCGAATCCCCATGACAGGGTGGGCTCCCATTGCTCGGTCCCAGCTCCTACCAGCCTAGCAATCTGAAAGCACACCAGTGCAAGTAGATTAATAGGTACCGTTGCGGTGGGAAGGTAGACGGCGCTTCCGTGTGCTCTGGTTTCAGTCACGGTGTCCCGTTGCATCAGAAGCGGTTTAGTCATGCTGGCCACATGACCCAGAAAGCTATCTGTGGACAAATACTGGCTCTCTCAGCCTGAAAGCGAGATGAGCCCCACAACCCCATAGTCGCCTTTGACTGGACTTAACTGTCCAGGGGTCCTTTACCTTTTACGGTGAGAGGCAAATGATGTACTCCAGGACAGGCACAAGTCGGGGCCAAAGGGCAGGAGCAGACTTCGTGGCTCAAGGCAAGCCAATGGTGGCCTTCTTAAAGAACAGGCCATGGAGTATGCTTGGCTCTGGGGGTGACAAGTTGCTCAGACTGAGGAACGAAGCATTGGGCAACAGTTTTATTGATTCAGCCATGCTTCAATTGGCTGGGCCAAACAGCACCTAGTCATTTGGTGGGTGGTGATGTAGTTCATCAGGGAACAGGCTGATAACTCGTTTTGCCCAAGAACTGCTTTGATTACGGAGCTCCCCATGGTCTGGATCTCTGAAGCATCTCTCCACATCTCAGCTCTGAAAAATTAATAAGTATAATTTGGAGTATAATTTGGTCTTTTTTATTTTAGTTTTTTTATTTTAATTGACGTATTACGATTGGATATATTAATTGGATGTTTTTTATTGGAAAGTCAATAAAAATGATTTTAAAAAAAGAACTGCTTTGATTACGCTGGGATCAAGATACTACTACTACTACTACTACTACTACTACTAATAATAATAATAATAATAATTGTATTTGTATCCCTCCCTCCTCAGCCGAGGCTGGGCTCAGAGCGGCTAACATCATAAAAACAGCACAATATACATAAAAACAGACATCAATTAATTAAAATACATCTTAAAATTAATTCAGACAAGTTAAAATCCGTGCAGGTGGCAATTATCAGGGTGGAATTGAGAGTGGTTAATACTTGCCAGGACCAACTGTTTCCACTGATCATACAAGGACCTGTGAGTGGGTTGGGGGCCTCCTTAGGGCTTGTTTTATTTTATTATTTTATTTTTTTAAATTTTTAATAAATTTTTATTCAATACAAGTTAAAATACATACATATTCACAACAAAAGAAAATACAAAAGAGAAAAACAAATACATCTATCCAAGGCAAAGGAATTAGAGAATATTTTGTTTTATACAAAGGAAAGTGAGTCAAACTGCATCTTGCCCAAAGGCCTAGCAGAACAGCTCCATCTTGCAGGCCCTGCAGAAAGATATCAAATCCCTGGTCCCTTGTGCCAGAACCTTTTGGGGCCTCCAGAATGTCCCTATATTGCAGGAGGGATTCAAACACATACAATAAATTTAGGCTTGCACAGTTCAAGTGAATTGAAATGCTCTGTCACCCTGGCACAACAAATCCACTTTTTAAAAAAGAGGGGGGTTTTGTGGTTAGGGAAAGGCACTGATTGATGAATGGGAAAACATATAACCACCATGCAAGCAAATCAGGGTGAATTCAGAATGAATGTTCATTGTCATATAACCTCTTCTCATGGGTGTAGCCAGAATTTTTGTTAGGGGGGAAAGACTTTGCTGGGGGGGGGCAGGACTTGTGTTAGGGGGGCAGAACAAGCGTGAATGGTCAGTTAGTTAAGTATTTCTATTGTTTTACTTGATCTGGGGCGGGGGAGACTGTCCCTTGCCCCTCTCGGCTATACCCATGCCTCTTATTAAAAAATTCAGAACGAATGTTCAGTAAAGACTCGGCAGAGTCTGAACTCCATGAAAGATTTGTTAGCATGAATGCTCAATAAACAGGTCATCTGGAGGAGCTCTTATATAGCACATGAGATGTGGACACCAAACAAATATAGTGACTTGGGTATATAGAGCTACTTTGGTAAGCCTACAATATTTCAGTAATGCTGCTATTGAATTCTGTTTACTCTCCTCTGCCTTGGACAGCAGAGATTCTAGGCTATATCATAAACCATTTAAAATGCTCCCCTCAGTTTTAAAAGTAGTTTTCTATGTGACATAAGGAACTATTGTTCAGCAGAAGAAATTTAAAGTCCCCTTGGGTGTATGGAAGCAGTTTCCCATGGGTGGTGGTAGTCATGCTTCTTAAAATGCAGCAAAAACAATGTATGAATTTGATGCTCACTGGCATTGTTAGTAAGTCCAATGTTGAAGCTCTGTGGGGTAGGGAGGAAATTGATTGACCTCATTTTCTGACTTTCCCTGCTATAGCTTAGACTCTGACTCAATATTGATAGATCTTTGGACAGGGAGCAAAGCCATGCAATCGTTATTGAAATGCAAGCATGCTGCTTTTAAAATCTAAAAGTATAAAAGAACAGCTGCTAGCATGAGAAACTTGCCATTTCTGCTCAATCCGATACTGGTCAGAGTACAATTTGAACATCTCTTGCAGAATTTACATAGAGTAAATTCTCTATAAATAGCACCTTCTCCGCTAACAATAGCAGTGGCCATCTATTATTTGATCAAGGGTACTTTTTAAACAATACTTTAGGGGCTTTGATCTGGCTATGCTGCTGAAAGGCTGCAGGTTGCTGGCGCAGAATAGGTTGTGCCCCAAGAGAAATCTCTCCGACTGCACACAGTTCAAAATCCATTATGATTGTTCCACAGCCAAACATTTGATGCGCTGATCAATGTTGAGGCTCGAGAGTGCAGAGAAGGAAGAAGCGTGTTTGCTGCTCTCAGCTTCTTTTTATTTGCCCCAAATATGTGGATTTTTAAAAGAAAAGAAAAGAAGGAAAAGCAGTTTGGGAGGGGGAATAGAGAGAGAGAGAAAGAAGCAAATCTCAGAACTAAGAGTGTCTGGGGAGAGAAGAAAGTCTCAGAACTAAAAATAAATAAATAAAACTGTTCCTTTGTCTTCAAGTCTTATGTGGCCATCTGTATAAATCAAAAACAGCTGACTAATGTTGCATGTACTACACACAGCACCCCTAAGGAAAATTAACTTCTTTCAGCTTTTTGAAGGCACATGAACATTACTTTATGATTATTATGTTTATGATGGCGGTTTTGAAGCAATTGAGAAAAACTACTGAATGAAAAAACACCCTTGGAAAGTTAAGTCTTTCATTCACTAGAAGCAGATCAAGGAGAGAGAGAGCCAGGACCTTAGATAAACAGAAGGGCTTTTATTGTTTATGGCCATATTCCTCCCACCCCCAACTACAAAATACACATAAAACAAAAATATGGTCATCAGAGACAGATCGGCTTGGAAAAATGGGGTATATTGATATCAAACTGTGCTTCCTCATGAGCCACTTGCGTATATGCCATGTGACTTTAAATGCTCATCAGTTTTACCAAAAACTTCATACGGTTGCGTACAATAGACCTTAGAATCATAGAATCATAGAATCATAGAGTTGGAAGAGACCACAAGGGCCATCGAGTCCAACCCCCTGCCAAGCAGGAAACACCATCAGAGCACTCCTGACATATGGTTGTCAAGCCTCTGCTTAAAGACCTCCAAAGAAGGAGACTCCACCACACTCCTTGGCAGCAAATTCCACTGTCGACCTGACTCTGAGTAAGTCCTTACAACTTTTGCAGGACCTTTTTAGTAGTGGTGCCCTCCTTATGGAAATCTCTGCAAAGTTCTCTTTGTAAAAAATTGGCTTTGGGGGACTTTTGCATGCTTCCATTGTAGAGTCCAGGACATAAACAAAGACAAAGGGGGCATCTGAGAGCACGCCAAAAAAATAAAGGTGCTTTTCAGCGATATAACCAAAGTGAATCTGAAACTAAAAAGTCTGTTTCAGGTCAGCTCAAACTGAGTTTTGCCTAGTGCATTGCCATGCAGTGTCCTGTTGGTATCTAAGTCATCCTTGTTGAACTCTGCCTACTACACCTCCGTCTTTGGGGAATTTGTAGCATCTGATATGGTCCGGAGCTGGTCCTCTAACCTATAGGGCGAACCTTAATAACTAGCCTTCATTTAACTTTTTACTATTTGACACCACTGCCTGACAATTTATTTGACACCAAGGCCAGCCACCTTCCAAAAGAGGAAAATCAGCTGCCATGGCGTCGAGGGACTTGTGTTCAATGGATTGCTTTTCGGCATGCTGCAGTCTCTCATCTTGAACTGACATTATACTCCACTCGTCACTATCAGTGTCAGAAGTTATATCAGCATCTGTAGCGGCAGCTGCATCTTATGGATGAAAAGTCTCAATGTTTACCTTAAAATGCCAATCCTCCCACACAATCGACATTCACAGAAGGGCTCCACCATTCATTTCTAGCGGCCCTGAAGATGTGTCTGGAATAAATGAGGCATGCGGAACAGTTTGAATGTGGGACAGTAGTCAAGACGCCAAGTATTTTGGTTTTGGGAATAATTCATCCTCGTTGGATGCATGGCTACAATAAGCTTCTTAGCATTGCGCTGCAATCTGAGGAACAAGTCTCAGAAGCTTTTGGACTTTTATTCAATAGGCATTGACTTTTTTGGCCAGCCTGAACTGAACAGACCCACAGTGAAGGCACTATCTGAACTTGGCATCAGATGTTCAAAGTATTGGCCATTGGGGAGTAAATTAGGCTATGGTGGAAGAGTCAGATTGTTGCATCTCAACTTGCCCTTTCCATGTAGGTTTGGTGGTACAGCATCTTCTTTGTAAACAGAAGGAGAAATGTTTGACTCCTAGTTTCTCCAGGTAAGGCTGGAAATGGTCCTTGTCTGAAATCCCTGAGAACTTCTACCAGTCAGTGCACACAACGATCCAATGATCTCCGTCCACAGCATCTTCCTATTTCCCCAAGTTCACAAAAAGTCAGAGCAGATGGAATAGGTCTCAAAAAGACAATAGCCCCTTTCCAGTTGTTCTTTACCTGTAGCTTCTCCATGTTGAAGAGGGCAGTGGAATAAAGGGAAAAGAGAACTAAATGGATATATAAGAATATGCAGGGATGGTGGGGAAATCAAAGGAACCAGGGAAGGAGAAAAAAGGGAAGTTGTAAATGATTGTAAAATATGTATGAGGGGAATGTTGATTTCAATGTGAACACGGTTTTCAAAATTGTAATAATGAAAAAATATTTTTTAAAAATGTATTAAAAAATGAAGACAAATCATGCTCACCTTTCAGTTATAGCATCTGCTCCCCACTTCTTCCTCTCTCATGGTTTATAAACATCCAGAAATAATTATATCCCGACTCTAAAAGAACTTACTATAGTCACTAAGGCTGTATAATGAGAAAACAATGGGATACTGGGGGGGGATATCATTCATTCTGGTGGGATAATGTTAAGCAGCTTTATCTCTTCCATATGACAATATTTTTGTCTCCACTTTTACTTCTGTCTTATATGTTTGGGGAATGTAAGCATGTAGTTATGGTCCTGGCTGGTTTCTGTAACATTATTGAATGTTTTACAGCACAGAGTACACTTATCACCCATTTCAAAATGGAAAATAATGTGGATGACATTGCTATTCAACATTTCTTGTTCACTGGAAATCGGTCAGGTGCAGATACTCTTTCTTTTTCCTTTTTCCAGGCCACACAGATATTAGAAAATTAGACTACAAATTCCCCATATCACCTATAGGACAACCTGGAAGTCCAGATACTTTTCATTACCCACCGAGAGGATGAAATCTTCATCTATAATTGAGCATAGCTTTCTGAAAAGCTTTGATAAGGCATTGTGTTTTTCATGCAGAAAGAAAGGAAATGGATTTTCCTATGGCAAATTGATAGCAGAATCATTCACAGAGTAGGAGAAATGTATGCTACCAAATAGCCATATATCAGCTTATATGTATGTAAGAAATATCTAGGTACTATATCAGTGAATCCATTAGCATAACTGAATTAACAAAAGAAATAAATAAATCAAATTTAATTATGCATAAGAAGGCCCCTTGTGAAATGTCTGATGTTTGACTCACTGTTGACATTCCTAGCTCATTTCCATTTCCTCACTTCCCTTCTAAAATGAGCTGTGATTAGATTTCAAAGGAGCAGTTCTCCAGCATTTCCCAAAGGCAGCCGTCATGCCACATAGCATGCTTCAGAGCCCATAACCTCTGCGTATGCACAGAGGTTACCCTCACATCAAAATGCTTTTAAAATAACTTAACTGACAAGAGAAGACCTTTTCCTTTGCAAATTAATTGTTGGGTTGTATTTTGATAAGGTGTAATTTTTACGTAGATGAGGATTTCATTTCAGGGGCTGAAAGGTAAACATTCTGCCCCCCTCTAATGGGCTCTTGCTACATGCAGATAGAAAGATGGGTTCTAAAACAATCACTTCTGAATTTGTATCTCTAAATCCCAGTGTACACTCCCTTTGATAGCTCAAGTGCAAACTAAGTACTTCTTTGTACCATGTTAAAATGGGGAAATGCTGTATTGCACTGCCAATTATTAGTGGCACACAGTGCTTTTTTTCTTAAAAAAATGTTTAGGGGTACTCTCATTTTGACTCAAGAAAATCACCATTTTATAGTTCAGATCGGGAAAAATAAATACAGTAAATGGATAAAAGTACAAAGATTCACAAAATGTTTAGGGCATGGGTAGGCAAATTAAGGCCCAGGGACCAGATCTGGACCAATTGCCTTCTAAATCCGGCCCACGGACGGTCCAGGAATCAGTGTGCTTTTACATGAGTAGAATGTAAAAATATAAGATGCATTTTATTTAAAATGCATCCCTGGGTTATTTGTGGGGCCTGCCTGGTGTTTTTACATGAATAGAATGTGTGCTTTTATTTAAAATGCATCTCTGGGTTATTTGCGGGGCATACGAATTCATTCATTATTTTTTTTCAAAATATAGTCCAGCCCCCCACAAGGTCTGAGGGACAGTGGACCAGCCCCCTGCTGAAAAAAGTTTTCTGACTCATGCTTTAGGGGTACCTGCACCCCCCGGGGGGGGAGCACTGGTGGCGTCCATGATTTTCTGCAGGGTTTTCTTTTTCAATCAGTGTCCAGATTGGGCGTTGGGCTTAATGAAACTCTCAGTCAAATGTAACTAAAAATCACCCCCTTCCTTATAGAATCGCCGTATAAAAACAGCAGTTAAGAGGGCTATCACAAATGTTTAAGAGGCAGGGAGACCCACACCAATTCTCCTAATGTATAGACCTCCCTATTTTCCAGGGACAGTCCTGGATTTACAGAAGCCATCCCGGTTTCTGATTTGATCCCTAGAATGTCCCATTTTTCCCTAGGACGTCCCTATTTTCATCGGATAAATGTTGGAAGGTATGGAGATATTTGACCCCGAAGCCAAAGAGATAAGTAACTAGACAACCTTTAGAAGACATCTGAAGATAGCTCTGTATAGAGAACTTTTTAAATGTTAATTTTTTAAAAAAATGATATTTATTAAAAGTTTAACAATTACAAAAAAAGCGGGGGGGGAGACAGTAAAGAGTTACAATACATCAAGAAAATAAAAAAAGAATAAAAAAAGAAATTCAACAATACAAGTCAATAAAAAGAAAAGAAAAGAAAAAACACACAATACAACAAAACCAAAAACAAAAGCAGACAAAAAATTTAAAAACCAAATCCAATATTCCCAAATCTTTATCTTTCATTAACTTGTTTCATCGACCTCCTCACGCCTCCCTTTTTCGTATTCTAGATTTTAATTATCTCAGCAAATCCTTTCCATCTTTCACTATATTCTGTCATTAATTTACCTTAATTTATTTTAACCTTATCTTACCATAAAAAGCCCTAAAGCTTAAAACTTAAAACTTATTTATACATAATTCCTTAAAGCATTTCTACTAAAGCCAAATAATTTCATTCCAACGTTTTTCTAACACTCATTAATTTTACAAAAATTCTCTAAATGAATTTTTAAACTTTCTTCTAATCTTCATCCATCGTCTCTTCTTCCTGGTCTCGGGTTTTGTCAGTCCTTTCTATCCCTTCCATCTAGTCCATCCACCTGGTGACCTTCTATCCGAGGCTCTTAAGTCTTTTCCATGTCCCTTCTGCAGGTCTTCTTCATGTTTATACCTGCACTTTACTTTGTCTTCTGCTGATCTTATTCTTAATTTCCTTCCTTTCTCACTGAGGGGTAGATCTCGGGGAGACTCCAACTTGACAGTATCTTTATCCCTTCTCGACAGGTCAGCCCATCCTCCATAGTCAGCACTGAAATCCAAAAGATATTTGAAGGCATATTTCAAAGTCCCTCCAAGGTTAAGGGGCCCCACAACTCAAACTCCCCCTGGCCCAAAACCAGATCCCAAAAGTCAAAACATCCCTGCATAGGCGGATCTATCCAGCTTCCCATCTCCAAACCAAACAGTACTCCATCTCTCCAAACCTGACTTTCTCCAAGTTCAGTCGTCAGAGACAACAACTTATGTTCCTGCAAGGCCGTGACTCTCTCCATTTCTGTTACTTGAGGTTCAGCCACAACCTCCTCCTTTGTCTTCTGCACAACTTGCTCCATTTCTATTACTTGAGGTTCAACAACAACCTCCTCCTTTGTCTCCTGCACAACTTGCCCTGTCAATGAAGATTCCTGGATTGGTTCCTGCGTGGTTTCTATATAGGTATTCACTGTTTGTCCAAAATTGCTAACTGCAACAGTCATCAAATCCATCTTCTCATGTAGCTGTTCCAGTAAAGCACTTGTCTTGCAAAAAGCAAGCACTAAAGCTTCTTCTGGGCACATTCTTATTCAAGGTCAAATGTTTGGTTCTCACGATCTTAATCTCCACAGCTGTAGAATTCCCCAGATCGACTCCAGCAACAGTTTCACAAGCTCCCTCTAGAGGAAACAATTTCTGTTTGTATCCGGCTTTTAAAAGCAGATCCGGCAACAAAATTCCTTTCGTTTTTCAGATATTTTGTTCCTTTTAAGTGCAAAAAGAAACATTGGAATCAATATGTTTCTCTTTTTTAACTATCTGTCAAAAAAGCATTTTCTTCACAGTCGATGAACTTCCCCAAAGCGTCTGTCTCTGACACCCCGTTCCCAGGTTCAAGAGGGTGGAAATTTATCTTTCTTTACTCTCTCTCCTGCAGGTTTAAACAGTCTAAGATTTCCCCCCTCTTCTCCTGCTTCCAAGGGGGGTTTGGTAGTTTTAACTGATGGAAATTTAGTCCTTTACAAGCGACTTTCCAGACTTTAGCTTGCAATGTCTTTGCTTCAATCTATTTACAAAAGCGGAAGGCGGACTTCCTGTTTAGACCTTCCCGCTTCGGTGCCAAATTAAGATGTTTCATAATCCAATTTTCCGTTCTACTCACGGGTAGTTGTTTAAAGTCCAATTGTCCACAGGAAAAAGTCAGCGCTCTCCGGCAACAGCAATGCGGCTTCACTCCGTGAAAAGAGCAGTCGATTCGAAGCACCGCACCGCTCACCCCACGTCGCTCCGGATCCCCGAAACCAGGTTTCCCCGTGAGTAGGGGAGGCACTAAAGGTGCCTGCCGAATCCCACGTCCACAGGCTTCTCCCGCCTGAGGTTTTTAGTGGGTCTCCGCCTTGCCGTGGCGGTCCAGACCCTAGTTTCACGAAGCGGATTCCTCCCGGTCAGAGGAAATCCGCATTGCCGCAGGCGCTAACCCAGAAGTCTAAATGTTGAATATTTTATTATGTTTTTATATATGTTGGAAGCTGCCCAGAGCGACTGGGGCAACCCATACAGATGGGTGGGGTATAATAATAATAATAATAATAATAATAATAATAATAATAATGGAATAGGATTTCCCTGTTTCATCAGAGCAATGTTGGAGTGTATGCCATGGACTGCTTCTTCCTACAGTCACTAAAATGGTGGTTTGGTCCCTGTTTAAATGTGCATGTGCCTCTCACAGGAAACAGTGCTGTCTATTTATTTATTTGAAGCCTGGTGCCTTTTGTGCCCTCCTGAAAAGTCAACCAGGTTCTCAAAAATCTACAAATATTTCTCTTTAAGAAGTAGGATCTCTTTTCATAAGAATAGCTGTGAGGCTTCCAGGAGCACAATGAGTGGTGGAATCACACTGCTCAGTCCGAATGGGGAAAAGGAAGCTTTTGTTTTAAAACACCAGAAGGAGGGAGGTGGGGAAAGCCAGCCTCCTTCCCCCACCCTTTTCTTCCTCTGAAGCAGGCTAGAACCGAAGCTGTTTTGCCATGAATTCCTAATTTGTTCGTTTTGCACCCTCCCTGTGACTAGATCGAAAGGCAGTGCCGGATTCCCAAAGCAGCGTATCTCAATGGGTTTGGGGTCCCCCCACCCCCACATCCAGTGTCTGAATGGAGGAGAGCTAGGACTGTATTTCCAGAAGAAGGTCTCACGCTGGCAGCTCCTTGCTGAAGAATGAATACATGCCAGGAGCATAGACCATTTGTCTGCTGATTAATACAGGCCCCAGGGGACCGGCTGTTGGCTCTCATTTCATTCCTCTTTCTCTCACAGTGAAATCTTCCTGCCCACTCCCGTTCCTCTCGGCTTCAGAGTAGCCCTGGTTCTCATCTCCTGCGTTATTTAAATCTGCTGTACAAATTAAAAAGAGGACTTCGATATTGTCTGAAATGCGTCGCCTTGCCTTGAAGGTTAAAGCTCGCACGCACTCACGCACGCACGCACACACACACGCACACGAACTCACAAAGTAGCCGTTTTCATCTGGAATGCAGCCCCGCTCATAAAGAATGCACTTGGTATTCACGAGAAGCATGCACAAATTCCCATAAAGAGTGCCACTGTAATTTAACGCCATTGCTAAAAACAGTGACGGGAGAGAGGGGAGCACTTAAAGCAAAATGTCACGGTCGCAAAATGGATGGCGTGTCGTTTTGCCTGTTGTATGCAGGGCTCGACTTACAAGACTTTCCCCTTTGCGTTGGTTGACTCTCCCTCCGTCGAAAAGCAGAGAGATATTTTACTGCTCTGAATACGCAGCGCCATTGATACAAGGCTCTCAAGGGTGGTGGTGATGCATGCGCATTTTATACACCTATTTTTCTCTGATATCTAATAAGAAATGTGTGCTTACTGCAATAACCTTGCATTACTCATGCTACTCCTGTGAGAGACAGAACACTCTGAAAGAATCCAGGAACTGTAGTCACCTCTGAGCTGTCTCTCTATTGTGTCTGCATCACAATACTTTCCAGGATCAACAAAGAACCTTGTGGAACCTGAAAGACTCCCAAACAAGAAGGTGGCTTATATTTTTATGCTGCAAATATACAGTGGTGCAGAAGGAGAATATATACGAGAGTCCCTTATTAAAGATTTCCTCTGACCCACTTCCGCTTATCATAGGAGGATGAAATTGCACATGTATCATGATACATCTCTCCATAGGTAATGTGGTAATTTGTAGCTCTGAGCTCCTAACAGTTTCTCTGTTACGGGTGCTAACATGGAGTCACGTCTGATAATGGAGCCAGTGGAATGCAGAGCGGTCATCAGGTTCCTGTACTTGGAAGGGCGCACACCACGGGAAACGTTCAATGAGATAAATGGAACTTATGGGGAGGATGCCCCATCGTATGATGTAGTCAAGCACTGGCATCGTCAGTTCAAGTGTGGTCAGACTTTGGTGGAACAGCTCCCATTCCTGGGTGACCACAGTTCGCCATTGATGAAGACACCATCCGACAAGTGAAGGCCACCATTTTGGAAGATCGCCGTATAACCATTCACCAACTAGCTGCAGATGTCAAAATCAGTGTAGGCTCTGCAGAAAAAAATCATCCATGACCATTTGCACATGGGAAAGGTGTCCACATGGTGGGTTCCCTGGCTGCTGATGCCTTTCCAGGAGCAGGAACGAGTCACATGCTCACTGGCTCTTTTGGCCATGTGTCACAAAAAACATAATGACTTCTTCACCAGACTAATTACTCAGGACGAAACATGGGTCCATCATTATGACCCAGAGACTAAATCCCAGTCCCAACAATGAAAGCACTCTGCCTCACCACCTCCAAAGTAGGCACATGTCCAACTGTCAATGGGCAAGGTCATGCTCACGGTCTTTTGGGACCAGCACGGAGTAGTTATGATGGATTTCCTGGCACAGCATACCATAATTACCGGGACATACTATGCTTCACTGCTGCAGAAATTGCGGAAGGCCATCAAAATTGTGAGGCATGGTATGCTGACCAAAGGTGTCCGCTTCTTGCAGGATAACGCCCAAGTTCACAACTCGCATGTTGCTCAGACAGAAGCATGGTCCTTTGGCTATGAAATCCTTCTTCAACCCCCCCCCCTTATTCTCCTGACCTCACATCATCGGACTTCCACCTCTTTACAACCATGAAGTTACTTTTGAAGGGAAAGCTTTTTCCAGATGATGAAATGCTAATTTCTGAGCTGAAGTTGTGGCTTCTAACGCAACCAGCTGACTTCTAAAGACGAGGTCCCTCTGCCTGGTTCCCTGTAACCTCACTCTCACATTGAGGGAACCACCAGAAGGCCCTCGGAGCTGGACCTCAGTGTCTGGGCTAAACGATGGGGGTGGAGACGCTCCTTCAGGTATACTCGGCTGAGGCCGTTTAGGGCTTTAAAGGTCACCACCAACACTTTGAACTGTGCTCAGAAATTACTGGAAGCCAGTGATGATCCTTTAGGACCGGTGTTATGTGGTGTCGGTGGCCACTCCCAGTCACCCACTATGTAAAAGAAGGAAGGTTTTCTCCCTGCTCTATCCCCCCACCTCTCTTCTCCCCCCACCTCATACTGTCTAACATTAGTGCCTCACAGTGAATGTAACTGATCTGTAGAAAGGACTCTATGAACTGAAAGCACAGATGCTGTATGTGCTTTTGTTACCCAAGAACATCTTAATAAAAACAATTTAAAAATACTGAAATAGAAGAAGGCTAACAGCCAGTGTCACTCCTGAATTGGATGTAACTGAAATTGGTGGAGCAGCAGCCAATTTGCTGTAATGCACCAATTTACCTTAATGCACTAGCTTTCTTGGGGGGTGAGGGATATTATTACAATGATGTCACAGCATGCCTTGTTTTCAACTATATATTAGCAGAGACATACAGTAAGGCATGGGAGTACATCCACTTGTCTCCCCATAGCATGTCCTTCAGGTGTTAAATGTCACTATGTGCCAGCTATGAATACCAATGGCATAAACACAATTTGCTCACAAAAGAGGAGTGGAATAACTATTTGGCAGCATGGATAACATTGCAATAGTCATGATGAAGTTTAAAAAGAGCCACAAGGAACGCTCTTAAAATATACTCTCCTTTCTCATATTTAATATTGTAATATTGGGACGCGGGTGGCACTGTGGTCTAAACCACAGAGCCTAGGGCTTGCCGATCGGAAGGTCAGTGGTTCGAATCCCTGCGACGGGGTGAGCTCCCATTGTTCAGTCCCAGCTCCTGGCAACCTAGCAGTTCAAAAGCACATAGATAAATAGGTACCGCTCTGGCGGGAAGGTAAACTGCGTTTCCGTGCACTGCTCTGATTCGCCAGAAGCAGCTTAGTCATGCTAGCCACATGACCCGGAAAAACTGTCTGCGGACAAACGTCGGCTCCCTCGGCCTATAGAGGGAGATGAGCGCGCAACCCCAGAGTTGTCCGTGACTGGACCTAATGGTCAGGGGTACCTTTACCTTTTATTGTAATATTATATGGCCTTTTAAACCTTGTTCTGAATACTATCCCCTTCCATCTCCTTTGGAAAACTGAAATGACGACCAAGGAGCAAAGGTTGGACAATCCAATGGATTTAGGATGCCACAAAAGTTCAGACAAGGATTTCCTCCACCGCTCATGAGAAGGTTAACGTATTTTTGGAACAGCCTTTAAGATCAGGAGGTTTGGTAAAATATGCACTGTCTAATTTATGATCCAAAACTCCATGGTGAATCATAGGTAGAACTGTTAAAGTAATTACCCTGGAAAGTCAATGTAATGAATACAGAATATGCGTTGGCATTATTTCGCTAATCTTTTCTATTGGCCAATGTATCATTTTTATTGTTCATTTACTTATGTAATATAGTCTTTGGTGTGAATTATCATCGCTAATATTCCCCTTTTTTTCTCTAGAATGACTCATTGCAGCTGTAGGACAAAGGTAATATTTGAAGAGAACTGGCCCAAGATACTTTGCTACCAGAAGCAAAGGACAAGATGGTTTCCCCTACTCTTATTCCACAGACAGGAGGCAACTGGCATGGCACTTGAATCATTCGTCTATACTGGCAATGTGTCTGCATCTTCCTAGCTAAGGAGCTAGGAATAGGGATGAGGATGGGTTTTCTGTTTGGTTCACATTTTAATTCTAATTCTCACTTTCTAGAACGATACACAAACCAAAATACAGCTTTCCTTCAAAATCCACGCTCTTTCAAATTTTGCGATGCAATTCTCCAGCCAAGTAATATGTGCAAAAATGTGTGTATTGAGGGAAAGTATGCATAAAAATGCACATACCAGTGAAAATCACAAACAAAAACTTACTGCATCTTGGGGAAATTGCCCACAGAAATGTGACTATGAAAGGAAAGAAGTACTAGCGTGTTGACGAATTTTCATAAGGATTTTTTTATATATTAAAAAAACACCCACAAACTGATGTAGAAATGTGGAGAACTGGATTTAAGATGCATGGGGGTGGGAGGAAACTGAAAGAAACTGAAGTTGGCAGATTGGTCTGTCCCTAGATATAAGGTGGCCACCCTACAGTATCTGCTGCATGAGGTAGTCATCTCACACTGCCTAATGATAGGACCGGACCTGGTCTGAGCAGTTTGTGTAAGTACTCGGGAAACCTTGACCACTTCAGTATTTTTCCAACGGCTTGTCTACATTTAGATATAACTACAGATGGAAGCAAGGTCAGAGATAACTCTGAGGCAGTCGCCTCATCAAGCATTATTCTGAGGACAATGAAGGTGCCATAAATGGACAGTTATTTTATTTATTATTTTATTTTATTGGGGGTTGGGTTTTCTGTCCCAGGAAACAAAATTGCGTGGACCACCCTTGCTTCTTGGCCACTTCTTTCCATTAAAAAGCATTTTTGTTTCTCTCTTTGTTATTCTAGCCATCATCAAATTAATAGTAATTATTCCATTTTATTGCATGGGTTGTTTGCATTGTCCCATAGGTATCACCACAGGGGCAGCAGTGTGTGCTGAGGGTGGGGTGGGGACAGAGAGCCCACTCCAGAAACCGACCTCTGCCTGCCCCCCACAAAGCTAGCAGAATTTTATGACATTGTACAACTCTCCACCATGCTTCTTGCCTTAGCTATTGGCTGGGACTCAGGACTCAGGCAAAATGTGCTAAATTGTGAGCAAGTAGTTCATCCTCTTTCCTGGCAAATGACTTGGTACATTATGCCTCAGCTCTGTTCAGTCAAGATGGTTTCCTTCAGGCACCGTCCAGCATAATGGCAGAAAGTGCTAAGTGTTGTATCAATAAAAGAGACAAAGCTTTTCCTCGTAAGCCGCTTGGCACATTCTGCCAGAGAAAGGGGGAAGAGAAAGAAGACTAGATGAATTTGAGGCACTAGAGAAAAGAGGTAGAGAGAACAATTTCAGCTGCTATAAAGGTACTGTAATAGGGAAGTTTTTAATGTTGGATATTGTATCGCTTTTTTATTCTGTTGGGAGCCGTCCAGAGTGGCTGGGGAAACCCAGCCAGATGAGCGGGTATAAATGTTGTTGTTGTTGTTGTTGTTGTTACCCAACACCTTTCCTGCCTCAACATATTAACTTTTCTTCCTAAGGACTCTTCATGTGTACACTGAATTCATGGAGAGGAGAGCTGCCACCACCGGCCTAATCCTTATCACCAGTTCCCCTGATCTCCACACTCCTGATTTCCACCCTTCAGCAGAAGGTCTGAATAGGAAACCTAGATGCCTAGCAACTCCTCCCTGAGCTACTATTAGCTGTGGAGATGCAACACAGTTGCCTGAAAGCTTTCCACTTCACGGCTAATACAGTTCCCGCTGTCCCTTGAGCCAAACTTGACTATTGCCTAGAGATGAACAAATCTGTCGATTCTGGTCCCTTTCCGTTTCTCAGTTTTCCAATCAATTTCTCTCTCTCTCCAGTCAATTCAGTTCTCCACATTTATTTCCACATGTCCTCATGAAAATTCATCAGGACTTTAGTGCCCATTTCTCCTAATGCATACATTCTCAAAGGCAATTTTGCCCGGTGCATATACTTTTAAAAGCAATTTCTCATAATATAATACATTTTTTCTATGTTTTTAATGAATATGTGCATTTTTATATACATTTTACCATAGTAAATGACTATTCTGTTTGCCATACTTGACTGGAGATCTGCACTGCAAAATTCAGTTTTGAAGGATAGCTGTGTTTTGGACTACAGGTTGTTTCAAGAAGAATAGTCCAATGAATTCTCATAGGGGCTTTTTTTTTTTTAAGCAAACTGATGCAGAAATACAGAGAGCTGAATAAGATGGGAAACATGAGAAACTGAGACAAACCACTGTCGAGAGATTTGCCCGTCCCTGTTCTCTACACATCTGTCGTGCATTTCACTGGTGTGCCATTTTTGTAATTTTCTTTGGACATGACAACCAGATTACTCTAAGCGTATCTTCTTTGGAAGGAAGCTCTATATCAAACTTGGGTTCTCCCAGCGAATTTGATGGGCAGGGCAGCAGATTGATTGACAGACAAAAGAAAACTCCGTCGCTTAACACAACATCTTATTGTGCCCTCTCAGTGTTGCTGAACTACACCTCTTGTCATCTCTGACTATTGACCATGCTGGCTGGGAATTGCAGGAACTGTACTCCAATGATATCTGGAGTGACACAGAGGTCCTCTCCCATATTTTAAATAGTTACATTGGGGAAGGATCTTCAGCAGATTTTCAAATTAGATGGGAAATCTTTCCCCCCTATTTGGGCATTGGTTGAGTTCATGACAAGATTAACTACATAGATCTTACCATCCATCATAAGTTCTTTATATTCTTTATATTCTATATAGTCTATTCCAGGGGTCGGCAAACTAAGACCTGGGGGCCGGATGCGGCCCACCGGGCTCATTAATCCAGCCCACAAACCTTGTGGACCTTGCCACCTGCTCAGTCACTCCCCGCGCTAAACCAGCGCGGTGCAGAGGCCTCGCCGCATGGGGACTGACTTCCACAATGCTGGCATGGCTTCAGATTGGCTGCATGAAGCTCCTGCAGCCAATCCGAAGCCATGGATGCCTCTGGGTGACGCCCCTTCCTTTCCGCTGTTTGTTTCAATTAATTTGCACAAGGGTGTAAGTCCCATTGCATTCAATGGGGATTACTCCCTAATAAGTGGTATAGGACGGCGACCTAAAACACAGATTTTGCTAGTAAATATTCCCTTCAGGATACAATGTCACATTTCACAAATGTATATGTTTCATTCAAGCACACCCGAGACAAATAACCATTTAGCAGGGGTAGGTTTATGGTCCTGGTGGATTTCTGTAGTCATTCCTGCAGAGAAATGCCACTTGAATTTAGTCCTGCAACAATGATACGTTAATGTTTTTGATGCATTGCATAGTGTTCAAGTATAAAAAAAAATGCATTTGAGGTTAGATTTTACTTCTTCTTCTTTAGTATCAAATTAAATCCAACTTAATACCTAGCTGTGTATCATGCAGATCAGATCTATTTGTAGAAGGCTGTGCAGTGTGGAGGTGGTTCAAATGAATGAATAGCTTTCTCATTACTTCACCCTATTCGGCTGTCTCTTTCCCCCCATCCTTTGTAATGTAATGGAGGACAGCTGTGGCAGTGAAGTGAATATTAACTAACCCCAGTGCCTCAGCAGATTGTGATTTTAATCCCTGCAAATACCACTAAAATCAAAATTTAATTACACTCGGCGTAGCTCTGTTAATGCCTAAAAATATTTAACAATTAGTGGTGGGCTTAATTAAGGGAGCTGCCTTTCACGAAGCAACCTGAAAAGTCTTTCCTCCTCTCCCGCCTCCCTCAAGCCCCCTCCCCCCGCCTTTATCTCTCAGACTAATTAGTCTGATGTAAGCTTACAGCACTTCATTTACTGTAACCGAGTCTTGATGCTGAGCCGATCCAGTTTGTGGAGCTTAACTGTGTGTAATGGAAGGGGAAGTTGTAAAAAGGGAGGTGGTTAACTCAGCGCGGCTGCTTAATAAAAGAAAACCTTGAGCATCAACCTCTAGATATAATCAGAGCCATTTTCCTACACTCCAGTTACAGAGGCGAAGAAGGAGTCGCAAGAGGAACAATGGGTTTGTTTATGTTTCCAGTCAGTATTGGATACTAGCAAACTGAGATTGGCTGAGCAATATTTGTTCTTCTTGAAGGCAGAACACGGTGTACCTGAAAATTAATAGGGAACTAAGTTACTCTGGAAGGGACTGAAGGTATTGGGTTCATTGGGGGAGGGAGAAGAACAAAGCTTGATAAATCTAAAGTAGCTGCTTGAAAGACATTGTCTGGTGGTTATCCATCAATCATTAATAAACATACGGTTATAATGAAGAAATTAGCTTTTAAACATACACTTTTCCTTTCCGTATTCACAGACACACTGTGGGCTAGATCTTCAGTAGGTATATACCTTTATTGTTCTTTTAAATGGAGTTTAATGTTTCATATAGAGCTGTGGATAACCTTTTTCACTCTGAGAACTACAGTGACTTCTGGGTATAGGTGCCAGCTCCTGGGGGTGTTTGTTTTTTTAAGGGGGCTGGGCCCCTTCAATGTTCAGAGGGTGTTTACCTCCACCCCCTGGTTGCTCACGATGTTGGATCAGGCCCCCTCAATCATCTTGAGAAGTTGACGCCTCTTCTTCTGGACAACCTTTCAAAGTCCACATGCCAGTGGTGGGGAGGGCCCCAGGCCACCCCGGTGGGTGGAACAATGAAGGCAAAATGTGCTTTTTGTACAGTAGGCTAGTTTCTACACAGACTCCCATACCTGTCTCTATCCCCTGTTCAGACATGCAAGTGGTAATATCAGAGTTCAAGGACATAGTCCAAGCAGGAGAAAACAGGGTGCAAAGGAGGGTCTGTGAGGGCTGTGGCCTGGGAAGAGAACCAGTTTTCCAACGGAGAGATCTGGAGGGCCCCCAGGCCTGAGATTCCCCACTCCTGAAACAGAGCATATAATGAGCAGACTATAAAGTGTATCCAAAATACAGATAAACTGACAGATATAAATGAGGATTTTTTTCTCTATCTGCCCTCTCTGCTACCTACATCTAGAATCTAACAGAGCATTATACAAATTGGTATTTCTGATATCAAATTGTATACCTCACCTTTTCTCCAATGAGCTAGTGCATTTGGTTCTCTCCCTGTTTTATTTTCACAATGACCCTGTGAGGTAGGTAAGGCTGAGTGACTGGCTTAAGAACGTCCATTAGGTGTCTGGAAACTGGACAAAGGCTGCTGGAAACCAAAGCGTGGCTCACCGCTATAACTTCTGGCTCTGCCTACATTTCACGTCCGATCCGTCTTCTTTAACTTTGCACATGCTGGCAGAATCCCACCACTCCAAATGGCTATCATGCATTGAGAGTAAAACAGAACCTGTGGCCTGTCACTAAAGTCGCTGCTTAGGCTCCCACAATTGGAATCATTCCAGACAATCAAGCGCAGAATCCTAGAGATTGAATTCCAAACCATTAGCAGCACAGCCAATAAAACCTGCTCCCCATTGGGGTTGGGAATTCCAGCCTTGTTTGGCCAAGACACTCCATATTTACACCAGCTTTACAATCCTGACCTACGTAGAACTCTTTCCCTCGCAAGATTTAATGTCTTACCGCCTGCAGTTTTGCAAGGTTGATTCTTGAAAATCCCATACTGCCCTTGTGGCACAAAACAGGTCGAATCCATCACACACATTGTATTTTATTGCCCATTTTATGCAAAAATGTATGATACATATTTGGGGATTTATCACACTGGCTCTTCCAGGGTGTCTTATCTGCTGAACAATGTAATGGCGTTGTGGAGAATGTGGCAAGTTTTTTGAGTGATGCTATGAAATCACGTCACCATAGGTCCCAAGAGCCATTTTGATACCTCATGATGTTTGGACAGTTTTATGCTAAAGTATCTCCTACTATGTTTCGTTAACTGTATTGTGTTCTGATCCATGTGCTGTGTTAAGTGATGGACTTTTATGCCAATAAAGGAGACTGGTTGATTGAAATGTACTACAGTGGTGCCCCGCAAGACGAAATTAATTCGTTCCGCAAGTTTTGTCGTCTAGCGAATTTTTCGTCTTGCGAAGCACGAAATCCCATAGGAATGCATTGAAAATCAATTAATGCGTTCCTATGGTCAAAAAAAGTCCAAACAAAGCCAAATTTGGTACAACAACAGTTTATTAACTGCTCTTTAAAGTCACACATACTGTAAAGAGCAGTTCAAAAATTGAAGGGAAAATAAATTAACTTTATAAACAAAACATGTCTTTGTTTTTAGACAAAGGAAACAAAGTCGCAAGACGTTTTCGTCTTGCGAAACAAGCCCATAGGGAAATTCGTCCTGTGAGGCAAATCGAAAACGGAAAAACCTTTCGTCTAGCGAGTTTTTTGTCTTGCGAGGCATTCGTCTTGCGAGGTACCACTGTACATGGCTGAGTGAGGATTTGAAAACTGGTCTCCCAGGTCCTAGACTAGACCAATACTCCAACCACTGCAACACTACACTAGTTATTATAATGCTAAATGCTATTTGCTATAGTCTTCGCTTCTCTCTCTCTCTCTCTCTCTATCTCTCTCTCTCTCTCTAATATATCTGTTACTGGGGTGTCAACACTCATATCAGTCTGCAGTTTGTGGCAAGTCCTCAAAAGATCAGGGATGGGGGTTGGGGGAGATGCCTGCAGCAGCAGTATGGGAGGCTTGCCTTCTGACAAGAAGGGGTCATGTTTACAAGGGCAATCCATTCACAAGATCAAACAGTCCAACATTAATATTAGAGAATCTCTGCGCAGATCATTTGTTTAAGCTGGGCATACACACTTCCAAAACGTGTCCCTGGAAATGAAGGTCGGGATTTGTTTTCTTGAATGTCGGGAGGGTGTTAAAAGCACCCAGGGCCATTTATTTGAGTCAGTGCAAAGAGCTTTCGCCAAAGATTCAGCAGAGGTTAACCAGATCCTATGGCAGTGGTTTGATAACGTCACTTGGCCGCTTACCCCTCTCCCCACCCCCCATTCTCAAGGAATGTAAAACAACATAGCTATTTTTATTTGACACATGTGGAAGCAGATGCTTTTGCATTGTTCCAGCACAAAGGCACAGATGTTTTAAAGCCCAAATCTTGTCTTCACAAGATAACTTCTATGCAAACATGATATTACTAATAGTTTGCTTTCATGCAGTTCAGTGTTGGACTGATTAATTTTTGGCTCGTGGCAATCCTCACTTACCAGGCACTTTTACAAGCAAGAAAAGGATCATTTAAAAGTGTAATGCTAATGAAAGCTTCTCTCAGTAAAGCCAGACAGAAGGATTAAAGATAGATTCTATTTTTTAATATATTATTGGCATTGAATGTGTGGGGGAGGGGGGCACCTGCAGTGAAAGTCAAAAATGGTTGCAAAATGTGAAAACAAACGAAGTTTGTCAGCTTTGAGTTCCCTAATGACAAGGTAAATTGCACACGCTAATAAAAGGAGATGCACCAAGAAATCCATACTTGCACATCCCCTTTGGGTTTTGAAATTTAATCTAGCCACTCACATGCTCAACAGATGTAATAACGGGTTTTGATTTGATGGCTTTTGCAACACATTAAGAAGTAATTAGGACAGCCTCCAAACCTAGTCAGCAAATTAATCGGTCTAGGAAGTTCAAACTGAATTTGCACTATGTTTTCTTGTCATCCTTGTTCTTTTGGAAAGAAAGAAAAAGAGAGAGGAAGGCTATAACGTAGATTTTGAATCACCCCAAGATAGGTGGGGGAAAGCTTACAGTTATATAAAGGTAATACATCCCAGTAGTGATGTATGGAAGTGAGAGCTGGACCATAAAGAAGGCTGATGGCCGAAGAATTGATGCTTTTGAATTATGTTGCTGGAGGAGACTCTTGAGAGTCCCATGGACTGCAAGAAGATCAAACGTATCCATTCTTAAGGAAATCAGCCCTGAGTGCTCACTGGAAGGTCAGATCCTGAAGCTGAGGCTCCAATACTTTGGCCACCTCATGAGAAGAGAAAACTCCCTGGAAAAGACCCTGATGTTCGGAAATATGGAGGGCACAAGGAGAAGGGGACAGAGGACGAGATGGTTGGACAGTGTTCTCGAAGCTACAAACACGAGTCTGACCAAACTGGAGGGAGGCAGGAGTACCTGGCATGCTGTGGTCCATGGGGTCACGAAGAGTCGGACACGACTAAACGACTAAACAACAACAATACAATGGTAGTAGTGTTCCTGTTCATCAGACAATTTTATTTTTCTGTTTCCCCGTTCCCCTGTCCCAAATTAATAATGGCAATAGTCAGTGCTGTTCACAATGAATGCCTCCTTTTTTCTCTTATAATGGCAGTGGTGCCCACCTGAGAGGTGACAGAACTGAGTTCCGGTGAGTTCCAGCTGAAAAAAAAGCCCTGGCAATAGTTATACTACCACAGTCATATCTCATGTTACGTTTGCTTCACGTTGCGGCTTTTCAGGTTACAAATGCGGCAAACCCAGAAGTGTTTACTTCCGGGTTCGTCACATGCGCACGCGCAGAAGTGATATGCATGCCTTGCACATGCGCAGTAGCGACGCTCTACTTATGGATCACGTTCGTAAGTAGAGGTACCACTGTAATTTTAAAAAGCATGGTTTATGTCATGCCCCTGCCCCATGGAGCTTGGGGCAGCACACTTGGTTTTCCCTCCATTTTTTTCTTCACAACAGCCCCATGAGGGAGGTGAGACTGACTGGCCAAGGACACTAGGCACTGTAGCCAGTAAACAACACAGCTGAGTGGAGATTTGAGCCTGGCTCTCACCACTTCTAGCTTAAACCTACACCACGAGGGCTCTCAGCTTTCAAAATGTCCATTTAGCAATATCATTCATTGTTTTGTGGAAAGGCTGATGGCGTGTTACAATTGGCACAACGGTTTCTGCTCTTTTCTTTGTCAGGGAGGACAATTGTTATTGTGTAGGCTCTGCATTGGCACTAAGGCTGAAGTCGGAAGCTCGTTTCCCTGGGAGCAAGCCCACTTTTGAGTAGGCACATACAGCATTGTACTGTCAGAGCAACCTTGGATAATAGAAGGAATAGGTGATGGTTGACAAGTTCTGTGTGAAAAGGCTGGGAATGTGTTCAGCACATTTATATTAGCAGTAATACCCAGGGCAGAGGTTTGAGAACCTAAGGTCCCAGGCAGTGCTATTCTTCTAGAAAAAGAGGTGCCAGAACTCACCATAAACACCTCCCTTGTTCTCTTATAATGGCAATGCTCCGTCCCAGCTCCTGCCAACCTAGAAGTTCGAAAGCATGCCAGTGCAAGTAGATAAATAGGTACTGCTGTGGCGGGAAGGTAAACAGAAGTGTGCTCTGGTTTCCATCATGGTGTTCCATTGCTCCAGAAGTGGTTTAGTCCTGCTAGCCACATGGCCCATACAGCTGTCTGTGGACAAACACCGGCTCCCTCGGCTTGAGAGCGAGATGAGCGCTGCAACCCCATGGTCTCCTTTGACTGGACTTAACCATCCAAGGGTCCTTTACCTTTTACCTAATGGCAATGGAGCCCACCTGAGAGGTGCTGCAACTGAGTTCCAGTGAGTTCTGGCTGAAGAAAAGCCCTGGTTCCAAGGCCAAAAACAGCTCACCAGGCCTTTCTCTGTTCCTCTTGATTGACTGTTTTCACCCCACTCCAAAACCCACCCATACCACTCTAGGAGAAGTGCTGCATAACCTGCAAATGCCCTAAGCTGTGTGCAAGGCAGCGGTTGAGTGGATGGACTGTGTTGTATCAACTGTATCAAGCTACCCACTACTGCAGCTCTTGGGGATCATATCCCATACTGCTCCAGAGAGTCACCCCTCAGAAAACAGCTTTTAGGGAAGAGGAGCAAAGGAGGCTGCAGTCGTCGCAGGGAATCAGTGAACATTTGGTTTCCACTAATGCCAGGCACCCTTCGGATAAAACCCATAGTCCATCCCATTTCCACACGGGGAACCATATTTGGGCTACATAGTGGTGGCAGGCGGGGACAGAGGCAAACGTGTGTAGACACAAGATTTTCCCACACTGGAAGAATGGCAGATGAAGGTGATTGACTACATGGAATTGGCAGAAATGACTGGCAGAATCCGAGACCAGGGAGAAGAGATGGTGAAAGAAGACTGGAAGAAATTTAAAGACTATTTACAGAAATATTGTAAAATTAATGAATGCTAGAAGGATGTTGGATAGAAACTAAGGGGTTTCCAGCTGTAATGCGTTAGGAGATACGGAAAAAAAAGGTTTACAAATGGGTAAAAGCTTAATGGTAAGGATTTGCTGAACTAACAAATTGAAGTGGAATACAAAGAAGGGAGGTATGAGGTGGTCTGGGGAAATAAGTGCAAGGAAGATATGTTATGGAAAATTATTTTTTTTAACTGTTTTTATGTTGTATTTTGTTTCTTTTTATTTTTCATTTTCATTGTTATATTTTAAAAACTTTAATAAATATCTTTTAAAAAAAAAACAGAGGCAAACGTGTGTGTGGCCAGAGACAGCAAGCTACACTCTAGCCATGAAAAAGCCAGAGATTTATATGCACACACCATTCCTCCGCCCAGGCAAGTGGCAGGCAGCTTTAGGGAATGTCACAGCCAGGCAAAAGTCCTTGCGGAAAGTGTCGAACAGGACAGTGAGGCCTGGGGAGAGGTGGTGTGGCCTGTAGAAGGGGCATCACCCGTGGGGAGTCCAGAGGGCTAGAGAAATAGACCACATCCAGACCTCAGACCTGAAATTCTCCAACCCTGGTCTAGATAGCATGTGTGTGTCTTTTAAGGAATATACAGTGGTACCTCGGGTTACGCTTCAGGTTACATACAGGTTACAGACTCCACTAACCCAGAAATAGTACCTCGGGTTAAGAACTTTGCTTCAGGATGAGAACAGAAATTGTGCAGTGGTGGTGCAGCGGCAGTGGGAGGCCCCATTAGCTAAAATGGTGCTTCAGGTTAAGAACAGCTTCAGGTTAAGAATGGACCTCAGGAACGAATTAAATACTTAACATGAGGTACCACTGTATAGATTATCTTTTTGCCTTTGATATTGCCGTTCACCCCATATACATTGTGTGTGTGAATTTGCCACACCCCTCCTCCCCTAGAATAAGAGGAGAGGTGGTATCTCCCTAGGGCAGGACATTATGGCCTGAGGGCAATTTTGCCCAATGGGAAGACACAGTGACAGGCTATATAAGCCTTCTCTGTCCCGCGCTCTTCCCTCTTTCTCTGCCTGGAATTAATTTGATTTGGCTACGTAGGTTGAATCTCACTAGGTTGTTTGTTTTGCAGATTCTCAAGTTGTTATATTTAATAAGTAAAACCCATTTGTCCACATTTGGTTGTCTTGACTCTTCTTCCTGGTGTGTTGGCAATGTAATAGCCCTCACAAAGTTCTCATCAGAAGTTAAAACCACATGCTGCCAGCCCGAAATTTTGCCATACAGGTTTCATTTTTATTCCACGTCCTATGTACTTGGGTGTGTTGACTTTTGAATGATTGTGTGTTTTAAATTAAATGCAGTTTCCCACTGATTTCCAAAAGCTCCCTATGCCTGGAATCCCATTATTCCTAATTAAAGAGCCGTTTCAATTTCTTGCCAGTGTATAACTTCCATTAATGGTAATGGGAATTATCCGTGTGCAGTGATCTGAGAACGGGCTCCGAAGGTATTGTGTAAATATTTTACAGCTGGTTGGGTCTTGCCGTCTAACCGAGCAACATGATATTCTCTTAGACACCAGTGTGTGAAGCTTCAGTTGTACAATTGGGCCTGTGCACACTGGTCTGACTCCTTCGTGACTGGGAACAAAACACTCCACTCGGCTTTATCAAGCAAGTCAGAGACAAGAAGGGGGCATCTTGTTCCGTAGCGAGGTTTACACTGGGTCATGGACAGTTTGCATATGCTGGGCAAATCCCTGTGGTAAATATGGTACACTAACCGCATGGCCTCAACTCACCAACATCTGAAAACATTACATTCTGGATTGTAACAAGAGGAATCCATTCTGAATAAACATTACAGTAGTACCTCGGGTTAAGTTCTTAATTCGTTCTGGAGGTCCATTCTTAACCTGAAACTGTTCTTAACCTGAAGGACCACTTTAGCTAATGGGGCATCCTGCTGCCGCCGCACCGCCAGAGCCCAAATTCTGTTCTTATCCTGAAGCAAAGTTCTTAACCTGAAGCACTATTTTTGGGCTAGCGGAGTGTGTAACCTGAAGCGTATGTAACCTGAAGCGTATGTAACCTGAAGCGTATGTAACCCAAGGTACCACTGTATTAGGATTTATAAAGAGAAATGCAAAGCTTAATATCAAATATCTTTTTTCTTTTGTCCAAAACTAAAACATCGATCCAAATACAATAAGAACATAGAAAAAGAGAGAGAAGAAAATGAAAAGGAAGAAAGCAGAAAATATAGAAGGAGAGAGGAAAAAAATAAAGAAGAAGAAATAGACAAGAGATTAAAAGAGAGAGGGGGGAAAATTAAGTTAAGAAGTTAAAGAACTTCCAATTCTTTGTCTGACCACTGAATATAAACAATATTCACTCAAACCACTCCAATATAACACCCCACAAAAGCCACAATGAGAGGAATCCAGATCTCTGCAAAACTGACCTTTGGTCTTCCTTATGATCTGAACCTTAGAAGGCATATGAAACATGGAAATATAGAAATAAGCTATGCATATTTAATTCCAGGCAATTAAATGGTTTGCATTTGACGGATGCTTTCTAGAACTGTTTCTTCCACAATCTCTTATTGCAGTTAAAGCTTCTCACTGTCTGGTCTCCTGAGAACAAGAAATGCTTAGTTTTGCCTTTTCGTGCTTTCGAACATTGTCCTAACTTTATGCCTTTACTCCTCATTTAACAAAGGCTGTGCATCTGAATTAGAAAATACTTTGTAGTGGGGGATGGGGGAACCACCTGGATCTGCATGCAGTGTCAACCAAATAATGCATGTTTGCGCAAAGCTTAAATGTTTGCTTTTGGATGGAAGAATCACCTAGCTAGACAACAGAAGACAGCAGAACCTACATACAGTTATTAAATCTTTTCTTAGCTGGGAAATTAGTGTCAAATTGCATAAGCCTATAAACTATGTCGGTGTGAGACAGTCTCATTAATTTGATGGCTGAAGGTAGGCTTCTCAAACAGCAGGTTTCTCATCCCCTAGCTTTTTCCTCCCTCTTTTTTTTTTTTAATCAGCTAAAATAATGAGCTGGGGGGTTGAGTTGCTTAACCAGGCCAAGAGAAGAAGAAAGCCGAATCATCTTAAAGCACCAATCCTGGATTTAATAGCCTACAACAAAACACTAAGCAGGTCAGTGTCATGGTTCAGCAATTCCTAAAAGGCCTGTCTGCTTCTCAACAGCTTATCAGCGGTCAGTATAGAAGAGTTCCCAATGAGGGCTGATTTACAGCAGTGGAGGGGGAAGGGGTAGCAGGGAAAATGAAGGGCAAGGATCAGAGTGTGCTGTGCGTAATATATATATATGTATAAAATATCTCCAAACGAAACAAAACCCTAAAATCTCAAAAAACGTTTCTCATCTTGTGATAGAGATATCTTGCAGTTTGCATTGACATAAACAGGTCACAGCGCCTAGGAACAGACGACTCAGCAGCATCCCGGTTTGTTTCTTTCTGGGTCAGTGCCTGGCTTTGTCTTGTTAAGCCAACTAATTGAACACAAAACCATATGATACCAAATGAGGCAAGTGCATTAAATGAGACAAGATGGGGAGGGTACGCGGAGCAGGTTTGCTTTGAGTGGCATTCGGGGAGATTACATTTCCTTCAGATTTGCTCAGCGTAACGTGGCCATATCTATGCTTATGCGGTAGGGATGCACAACCAGCCATTCTGTTTCTCCTGCGTTGTGTTGAGGTGATGAGAAGAACTAAAGGCATTGTAGAACAGTAAATGGGAACAAAGGTCTGTATAGTTAAAGCTATGGTTTTCCCAGTAGTGATGTATGGAAGTGAGAGCTGGACCATAAAGAAGGCTGATCGCCAAAGAATTGATGCTTTTGAATTATGGTGCTGGAGGAGACTCTCGAGAGTCCCATGAACTGCAAGAAGATCAAACCTCTCCATTCTGAAGGAAATCAGCCCTGAGTGCTCACTGGAAGGACAGGTCGTGAAGCTGAGGCTCCAATACTTTGGGCACCTCACGAGAAGAGAAGACTCCCTGGAAAAGACCCTGATGTTGGGAAAGATGGAGGGCACAAGGAGAAGGGGACGACAGAGGACGAGATGGTTGGACAGTGTCCTCGAAGCTACCAGCATGAGTTTGACTAAACTGCGGGAGGCAGTGGAAGACAGAAGTGCCTGGCGTGCTCTGGTCCATGGGGTCACAAAGAGTCAGACATGACTAAACGACTAAACAACAACAACAACAAAATGGTTGCTCCAGCCCAAAACTCTGCATGTGCCCCAGCGTGCCTGCAGAGCTCTTGGGCAAATAGCTGACCCATCCAATTCAATGGAGACAGAACTGCTTATTTGATAGAATACCCATTCAGCACTTTTGCTGCTGAAATTAAATGCAGAGATTATGGCAAATTATTTTATTTGATAAGGACTTTATTTTTTTAAAAAATAATATTTATTAAAAGTTTAAAGATTACAGAAAGAAGTAAAAAAAGAGAAAAAGTAAACAATACAAATCAATACATTACAATACATAAAAAAACCAAAAACCAAAGACACAATACATCAAAACAAAAACAAAAGCAAAAACAATTAAAAACACATCCAATATTTCCATATCTTTGTCTTTCATTAACTTGTTTCATTGACCTCCTCACACCTCCCTTTTTTGTATTCTAGTTATTAATTATTTCAGCAAATCCTTTCCATCTTTCACTGTTTTCTGTCATTTAATTGTCTCGATTTATTTTAACCTTATCTTACCATTAAAACCCTAAAATTTATTTGAACTTAACTCCTTATAATGTTTCTACTAAAGCCATGTAATTTCATTCCAACATTTTTCTAACACTCATTAATTTTACAATATTTCTCTAAATAAATTTTTAACTTTTTTCCAATCTTCTTTCACCGTCTCTTCTCCCTGGTCTCGGATTCTGTCAGTCCTTTCTATCGATTCCATATGGTCCATCAACCTGGTGATCTTCTGTCCGAGGCTCTTAACTCTTTTCCATGACCCTTCTGCAGATCTTCATATTTATACATGCACTTAACTTTATCTTCTGCTGATCTTGTTCTTAATTTCCTTCCTTTGGCGCTGAGGAGTAGATCTCGGGGAAACTCCAACCTAACAATGTCTTTATTCCTTCTCGACAGGTCAGCCCATTCTCCATAGTCAAAACTAAAGCCCATAAGATATTTCAGAGCGTGTTTCAAAATCCCTCCAAAGCTAAAGGCCCCCACAACTCCAATCTCCCCCTGACCCAAATCCAGATCCCAAAAGCCAGAGCATTCCTGCATAAGGGGATCTGTCCAACTGTCCAATCCAAGCGGGACTCCATCCCTCCAAATCTGGCTTTCTCTAAGTTCAATCATAGAAGGCAACAGCTTATATTCATCAAATTGCCTCTGAACGGCTGGGGCTCTCTCCACTTATATTACTTGAGGTTCAACAACAGCTTTCTCCCTCGTCTTCTCCACAACTTGCCATGTCAAAGTGGATTCCTGAATCGATTCCTGAGTAGTTTCTGTACAGGCATTCACCCTTTGTCCCAAATCAGTCACTTTTTGTCCCAAATTATCAATTTTAGTAGTCATCACATCCGTCTTCTTGTGAAGCTGTTCCAATAAAGCACTTAACTTGCAAAATGCAATCACTAAGGCTTCTTCTGTCGACATTCTTGTCCAAGGTCAATCTCTGATTCTCACGGTCTTTAATCTCTGCAGCTGGAAAATTCTCCAGCCCCACTCCTGCAACAGTTTTGAAAGCTCCCTCTAGAGGAAACAATTTCTACTTGTATCCGTCCTTTTAAACGCAGATCCAGCAACAGAATTAGTTTCAATTTTCAGCCACCTCTGCTCCTTTTTAAGTGCAAAAGGAAACAATGGAAACAATATAGTTCTCTTATTTAACTGTCTGTCAACATACGTTTCATTCACAGTCAATGAACTTTCCCAAAACGTCGATCTCACTGGCAGCCCGTTCCCAGGTTCAAAACTGTGGTAATTTATCTTTCTTCACTCTCTCTCCTGCAGGCTTAGGCAATCTAACATTTCCCCCCTCTTCTGCTTCCAAGGGGGGGTTAGTAGTTTTAACTGATGGAAATGTAATCCTTTAGAGAAGGCTTTCCAAGACTTTAGCTCGCAGCGCCTTTGCTTCAATCTATTTACAAAAGAGGAAGGCGGACTTCCTGTTTGAAACCTTCCCGTTTCGATGCCAAATTAAGATGTTTAAAGATCCAATTTTCCGTTCTACTCACGGGTAGTTGTTTAAAGTCCAATTGTCCACAGGAAAAAGTCAGCGCTCTCCGGCAACAGCAATGCGGCTTCACTCTGTGAAAGAAGCAGTCGATTCGAAGCACCGCGCCGCTTACCCCACGTCGCTCCGGATCCCTGAAACACCATGCTTCCCCCTCCCTCCCCACTCATTAGTTTCTCGAACATTCGCTCAGAAAATTTTCTGTGTCGTTTGTAGGGTTGCTACATGATGAACCCAACATCATTCGGACTCAGTAAAAATACTATTTTATTCGCAGTGTTAGAGCTTATTCACACTTAACCTTTTGCACACTCTTTCCATGCAAAAAGTGTCTGTATCTAAGCGGTCCCCCCTGCAAGCTTTGCCCCATGAAAAACCGACTCTTTAAAGCTGGATTGGAGTGAACATCAGTTCGGGTTTTGGGGGGATTACTGTTTGCTCTGAATGTGCTTTAAAGAGCAGGTTTTCATGGGGAAAACTCCAGGGCAAAAAAGGGCACACTGGAAAGACTGGAGGAAAGGCAAGCTCTTAGTCTAACAGACCTTCCTTAAAAGTCTAACTACCTCAGTTTGATGTATTTGATTGTCTGTGAGCTCCAGGTGTGGTGTCAAGTTAGACTATATGTTTACGCCACATGACCCTGGATAGCTCTGTTGGTTAGAGTGTGGTGCTGCTGCTGCCAAGATTGCAGGTTTGATCCCTGTATGGGGCAGGTGCATATTCTTGCATCGAAGGGGGCTGGACTTAGATGATCCTCAAGGTCCCTTCCAATGCTACAACTCTATGTACTCCTATTTTTATTTTAACACAGTATTGGGTTAAGGCTTTGCAATGCCCCTTTTTCCATTTCCTTGCCCTTTGGACCATTATGGTCAAATTCAGAATCTACATTGGATCCAGTCATACCTTTCTGCAACTGGAAGGGCTCCTTTTCCTTTTTTTTTTTATAAAATTTTTATTGGTTTTACAAAGTTTTTTAAAGACAAACAAACACCTAAAAAGACATACAAACACGTATAATTTCATAACATTTTTTCATAAACCTCTTTTCCGGGACTCCCCCATACCCCCCTTTCTGCACTCCAATGTCCATAATTTTTTAGCAACTTCTAAATATTCCTTTCCAACCTCTGTCATCTTAATCTTTTCTATAATCTGTTCTTATGTCACTGTATCCCTTTTTTTCCTGCAAACCTCAACATTCTAACATTCATCAAGTTTATAATAGTCCTTCAGGTATCTCTTAAATTTTCTCCATTCTTCTTCCGCCGTCTCTTTTCCTTGATCACGGATTCTGCCTGTCATCTCGGCCAATGTCATATAGTCCATCACTTTCATCTGCCATTCTTCCAGAGTAGGTAGATCTTGTGTCTTCCAATACTTTGCGATAAGTATTCTTGCTGCTGTTGTAGCATACATAAAGAAAGTTCTATCCCTCTTTGACACCAATTGGCCGACAATGCCCAAGAGAAAGGCCTCTGGTTTTTTAGGGAAAGTACATTTAAGTACCTTTTTCATTTCATTATAAATCATTTCCCAGAAAGCCTTAATCTTCGGGCATGTCCACCAAAGGTGATAGAAGGTACCTTCAGTCTCTTTACATTTCCAACACTTGTTATCGGGCAAGTGATAAATTTTTGCCAGCTTGACTGGGGTCATGTACCACCTATAAACCATTTTCATAATGTTTTCCTTTAAAGCATTACATGCCGTAAATTTAATACCGGTGTTCCATAACCATTCCCAGTCAGCAGACATAATGTTATGACCAATATCCTGTGCCCACTTAATCATAGCCGATTTAACTGTTTCATCCTGTGTATTCCATTTCAGCAGCAAGTTATACATTCTTGATAAGTTCTTAGTATTGGGTTCTAACAGTTCAGTCTCTAGTTTTGATTTTTCCACCTGGAAGCCAATTTTCCTATCCTGTTTGAAAAACTCCATTATCTGATGATATTGAAACCAATTTTGTACTTTATGTTTCATTTTCTCGTAACTTTGTAATTTCAATTTATCTCCCTCCTGTTCCAAAATTTCCCAATACTTCGGCCATCCGACCTCCATATTGAGTTTCTTCACTGCCTTAGCCTCCACTGGTGACACCCATCTGGGGGTTTTGTTTTCCAACAGATCTTTGTATCTTATCCAAACATTAAACAATGCTTTTCTGACAATATGATTTTTAAAGGCACTATGCAGCTTAATTTTATCATACCATAGATATGCGTGCCAACCAAATGCGTTATTGAAACCTTCCAGATCCAAAATGTCTGTGTTCTCGAGGAGCATCCACTCTTTCAGCCAGCAAAACGCTGCTGCCTCATAGTACAGTTTTAAGTCCGGCAGGGCAAAACCCCCTCTTTCTTTAGCATCTGTCAGTATTTTAAATTTAATTCTGGGCTTTTTGCCCTGCCAGACAAATTTTGA
Source organism: Podarcis bocagei (assembly GCF_964188305.1). NCBI lineage: Eukaryota > Metazoa > Chordata > Lepidosauria > Squamata > Lacertidae > Podarcis > Podarcis bocagei. The sequence goes on along the minus strand of NC_138136.1, from coordinate 16,261,827 downwards.
GATGTCTTTCTGCCACCTCTTGAAACATTCCATCTTGTCAAGAATCTGCAAGGTCTGAAACAAGAACAACATTCTAGGCAATACATTCATTTTAATCACTGCAATTCGGCCTAACATTGACAGTTTCAGATTTGACCATATTTCTAGATCTTTTTTGATTTCTGACCAACATTTTTCATAATTATCCTTATACAAATTCACATTTTTAGATGTCAAATAAACCCCTAGATATTTCACCTTTTTGACCACCGTCAACCCTGTCTCCTCTTGGAATTTCTCCTTTTCCATATCTGTTAAATTTTTTCCTAAAACTTTAGTTTTTTGTTTATTCAGCTTAAATCCGGCTACCTGGCCAAACTGTTGGATTATTTCTAACACCTTTTTCGTACTAGTGTTTGGCTCTTGCAAAGTCAATACTAGGTCATCTGCAAATGCTCTTAGCTTGTAATGTTTAGCTCCGACCTGCACTCCTTTAACCTGCTGGTCATTCCTAATCATATTCAGCAACACCTCCAGAACTGAAATAAAAAGCAATGGGGAAATTGGGCACCCCTGTCGTGTTCCTTTTTCTATCTTAAGTTCCTCAGTTATTACGTTATTTACAATCAATTTAGCTTTTTGTTCAGAATATATTGCAGCCATACCATTCTCAAAACCTTGGCCTACCCCCGGAAGGGCTCCTTTTTCTTTTGTAAGGGACTCCGACCTAGTCGCAGCTCTTTCTGGAGCACCACCTTCCATACTCTTCCAGAGGACCCTCCAAAGCAGCTTTGCATGGGGGCAGGAGAGAAATATTCATTCATTCATTCATTCATTCCCCACCCATCTGGCTTGGTGGCTCCCAGCAGAATACAACAACTACTACTACTACTACTACTACTACTACTAATAATAATAATGGGATAAAACATCAAACAGTAAAAACTTCCCTAAACAGAGCTGCCTTCAGATGTCTTCTAAAAGTCAGAGAGTTGTTTATTTCCTTGACATCTGATTGGAGGGCGTTCCACAGGGTGGGCGCCACCACCGAGAAGGCCCTCTGCCTGGTTCCCTGTAACCTCACTTCTTGCAGTGAGGGAACTGCCAGAAAGCCCTCGGAGCTGGACTTCAGTGTACAGGCTGAACGATGGTGGTAGAGAAAGGAAATTTGCCCCGAGGAGCATAGCCCAAGAAAATTCTGCTCCCGTAAGTCTGGATCCAATCCTGCATGTTTTTAATAATAATAATAGTATTAGCAAATCACTACCATCTGATTTTTCTGCTTTGTTTTAAACAAACAAATAAAGGCAAAGGCTGCTGTGACAATAATGTAACATATCTTGATTTTACTTCATTGCACTTTAAGTGGCCAGTGATGCATTTGAGAAATGTTAGACTCTGGGCTTACAGTGGGTGTGGGGCTTTTTCAGTGATGCTGGATTTCAAAAGGCAGCAAGTCAACCCAATTGCCCTTGGAAGCCCTCTTGCTCTCAAGGGCTGAGTGGTGCCCTTGACTTCTGCCCCAAAGTCCTGGCCTGACAGCACCGCTGCAAATGGCTGAGATCACAGAGCTATATTTAACACAATTATGCTAGACGTACCTTTGGATAACCAGGACGCCATTCCGGTGAAAACCCGCAAGTAAGGGAAAACCTGACAGGGGTATGATTTTAAACCACCATTGAACAAACTAGTGGTCCACACTAGATCCCATCAAAGGGAATTATATATAACCACGCCTGCATTTTCCTAGTATGATTAAATTTGCCTTAAACACACACACACACACTTAAGTTATGATAAAAATAACCCAGTCCAGGTCTGTGTTGATTCTTTCTTTTCAGTCTCTGCACATTTGCTATTAGCATAAGAAATGCTGCTTATAGCAGAGCCAGCCGTGCTTGAAATTTCTGAATTAATGGATTTGATTTCCTCTTGAGACAAACCATCAGCCTTGCAGTAATGGAAATAGATATAGTTGGTAAAACAAATAAAATGCTGGCATGCCGATGAGATGAGTTTTGGTTTAAAATAGTCATGTCGTAATTGAAGGGAACAATTACAGGGTTGCCGCTGGGCACAAAAGGAGTGGCGTGTCAATGAAGTAATGTTGTTGTTAAGTGTGCAGTCATTTCATGAAAGTGCAAAACCACAGATGTCATTCTCTGTATTAAAGAAAAAACAAAACAAAACAGAAAACCCAGAAGGGGTGGAATTGGGGATTTCCATTTAGGCTGCCCGACAACGCTTCCTTAATTTTTAATTTAAGGGTCATTCATTTTGACCTTTAGAAACATTTCTTCTTGTAGACAAAAACAGCTTTTCTTTCCTTAAAAAAATATATAGCTTGGTTCTTTGTAAAGCAGGATCCCTGGACGACTCACAATGGCAACTACGCTAGCCTAGCTCATCAGTTGTAGCATTTAATAAATGTAAAGGTAAAGGTAAAGGGACCCCTGACCATTAGGTCCAGTCGTGACCGACTCTGGGGTTGCGGCGCTCATCTTGCTTTATTGGCCGAGGGAGCTGGCGTACAGCTTCCGGGTCATGTGGCCAGCATGACTAAGCCGCTTCTGGCAAACCAGAGCAGCGCACGGAAACGTCGTTTACCTTCCCACCACAGCGGTACCTATTTATCTACTTGCACTTTAACGTGCTTTGGAACTGCTAGGTTGGCAGAAGCAGGGACCGATCAACGGGAGCTCACCCCGTCACGTGGATTTGAACCGCCGACCTGATCGGCAAGTCTTAGGCTCTGTGGTTTAACCCACAGCACCACCCACGTCCCTTTTAATAAATGTAAGGTCCCCATAAAAAGAGAAACATAACAGTTGTCAATATTCTCATTTCTTTTTTTTCTTTCTTTTGAAATAATTTTTATTTGGTTTTCCAAGTATAAAATTATAACAGTATATATCCATATTTAGAGATACCTCCGAATCTCTGGACTTCCTACCTTCCTCTCCATGGGTCCTATTGTCAACCTTTTCAACTGCATATTATTCAGTAATCTATATTTTATGTCACTCCATCATATTTGCTACATTACAAGTGCTATTGCAATCCCCCTCATGTTGACATCTGCTTACAGTGGTCTCCCAGATGAGTTATAATTTTTCCCCATTCTTTATTAAAGTTTTGGTCTTCTTGGTTCCTGAACTTTCCAGTTAGATTTGCCATTTTGGCATAGTCCAACAACTTAGTTTGCTATTCTTCTCTGGTAGGGACTTTGTCTCGGGGCTAGTAACAGCCGTGCAGCTGTCGTCACATACATAAAAAGTATTTTCTGCTCCTTTGGAATGTTGGTACCTACAATACCCCGCCTGGGCGGCTCCCAACAGAACATTAAAAACGTGATAAAACATCAAACATTAAAAACTTCCCTAAACAGGAAGACAGGAGTGCCTGGCGTGCTCTGGTCCATGGGGTCATGAAGAGTTGGACACGACTAAACAACTAAACAACAACAATGTGTGGTCCATTGTGTGTGTGTAAACGGCAGATAATTCCCACTCTATTACAGTGGTACCTCGGGTTAAGAACCTAATTCGTTCCAGAGGTCCGTTCTTAAACTGAAACAGTACTTAACCTGAGGTGTGCTTTCGCTAATGGGGCTTCCCACTGCTGCTGTGCTGCTGGATGGATAAGATTTCCATTCTTATCCTGGGGCAAAGTTCTTAACCTGGAGCAACCACTTCCTGGGTAGTGGAGTTTGTAACCCGAAGCATCTGTAACCTGAAGAGTCTGTAACCCGAGGTACCACTGTAATGATTTTGCATACATTCCCCCCCCCCATGAATTTGGTAAATGAATTTCCCAGAAGCACGAGGCAAGACTCCATAGTATAAAGCAATGTGTTTACAAAGGCTATTTTACTGTGCTCTCACTGAGATTTTACCGCTTTCTTCACACTGTCATACTTACATAAATACACCAGCGTAGAACTGGGCAGCTTGCTGAATCTCCAAGCATTTCAGAGACTTCCCCTCCACACACATGCAAACAAATTAGCACCAAAGCACACCCTCATCTCCAGTGTGTTTACTACCTTATCTGGCATTTTAAAAAGAAATGTTTTAAAGCAGATGATGTGTTGCCACTGAACTAAGTACACATTTAATCTGCGGAGGAAAATAAATGTCTGACAGTAAGATTTAGATCTCCCTCCCTTACCCACTTCCCCCGACATGGCAGCATAAATGTTCTTCTCCCGGTCCCCCAATTTGACAGAGTAATAAAAATCTCATTATCTCTGAATAGGCAGCAATTTCGTTATCTAATCTTTTTACCAAAAGGTTAGTTAATTAATCAGAAACAAATCCTGATTATTATTTCAATAGAATTAGAAAGACAAATCACCAGAGTTGAGCTAAATAGGGCAGGCCTGTGGTTTAGCCCACCTCATTTACATAGAAATACAGTGACTGTCAGGCTGAGAAGCATTGCGCAAACAGCCCCAGGAACATCAGCCAGCAGATGGTTTTCTCTGGTAGCTCGCCTCTCCTCTCCTCTAATGCCTGTGATCCCGTTACTTCGCCGAATCCGTTACCAGGGTAACTGTTAAATTGCTGTGAAAGGCATGGTAATAAAGTAACCTGTCACGCTGGCAATAAAAGCTGCAGAATTTTCCTGTTCACTGAACTTTTCAGCTCATCAATACTCACTTTATGGCGAAATTCACCAGTCCGTACGGGTCAGCAGCAAGGATTGTTCTATGAGCCTCCTGAAAAGGAAATGAAAGTTCATGTAAACACGGGGAAGATATAATGAAAAAACTGGGCCCCGGCGTGGACAAAGAGCTCTCCCTTTACAGTCTATGGGAGAAAGTCAGGAGGAGGCAATTATTAGATACTTCAGCTGCTCCTTTAAAAAAAAAAAGGATATAATGTTCCGCCAAGGAAGAAAAGTAAATTCATTCAGGATACATTATCTGTTTTGATTAAGATTCCGGCTGGCTAACCATTTTAAAAAACAAGCAATGGAAATGTAATAATAATAATAATAAAAACATTTGCAAACAACATCTTTAACTCATCCTCAATCAGAAAATCATACTGGGGATATCTCTCTCTCTCTCTCTCTCTCTCTCTCTCTCTCTCTCTCTCTCTCTCTCTCTCTCTCCCTCCTCTTTTTAGGCAGATGAAGTCCCCCAAAAGATGATTAAGCTGTTTATGAATGTAACGACAGCCGCTAGGCACAAAAATGGAAGGAAGAAGAAGTTCCCAGCAAGAAGAATGCATGAGTAAAGTGATGGGCTGTGTGGAATGGGCAAAGCTAACAGCAAAAATTAGAGAACCTAATGAAGATTTTTTTGCGGAAGAGCGGAGGCCTTTGGGGGATTATTTTAAGAAATATTATAGTACGATGAATTCGCGATCAGGATTTGAACTATGAGCAACAGAAGGAATTAAGAGATTATTGTATGCTGGTTATGGTAGAAGAGACAGAAGATAGCTTGCAACAAGGGGAAGAAATTGAAAACATCATGGATGGGATGGGAAGTCAACAAAAGCAAAAGAAAAACTTATGTCTTGGAGTGTATACGTGAATTTTTAAAACTTTAATAAAATATCAGATGGAAGAAGAAGAAGAAGAAGAAGAAGAAGAAGAAGAAGAAGAAGAAGAAGAAGAAGAAGAAGAAATATCTCCAATGATCTAATTCCAAGCATCACTGTAAAATGTATTTTGATCTGCTTATTCCCCCCTCTAAATGTAGTTGTCGTGAATATTTGTTGAGAATTGCACTATAGACTTGACCATTGATTTATTACAGTGTGGGATCTCTGTGAACCCTTTTCTGCAGCTGAAAGGCAAGTGAAAGCGCTGTCATCAGCTGAGGCCTAAACCACACGAAAGCATCCTTGTGTTCATTAAGTATGTGTGACTTGTGCTTCAAAACCCCCTGGGACTGGTAAACATTGGACTCTGAAGCAATTCCACTGTTTCAATCTCTGGAGGCTTCCCAGCAATTTCCAGGGAAGGAGGCTCCAGTTTTTATCAGTTCTGGGCAAGGTGTAAACAACCCAAGTCAAACAGAACTTCATTAAGCAATGTGATCTCTCACGAAGTACCACTTTTCAAATGGCTTTATGTCAATCGGAGGTAATGGAGGAACATTCAAGGCTGGTTGCTTTTCCTGCAGAGTGCTTTTCAGATTAGAGGCCAATGGCATCTCTTTCTTTAAAATAAAGGTAGCTGCCTTTTTTAAAAAGTGTGAATAATATCGCATATAGTTTGTCTCAGTGTCTTCCGAATCCCAAAGTGGAGGGATTTCAAAAACCAGGAGCCACCATCAAACCCATGTTTCCACCTTTTATGTGGATGCATGTTTCTGTTATCCCAAAATGTTATCAGGTGTGATACATGAAATTCACAGAAGACAGCACAAAACTCCCCTGATTTTCTGAACTAATGGGGTTGCCAACCAATTTTTTTCTGGAAGCAATTATCACAAAAAGATGTGCTACCCTTCTGCTAGATTAGTGGCGTTTACATTGTGAAAGATCACATAAAATGTGGAAATAATCAGCTAGGAAAATGTCATGGAAATGGAGTAAAATGTTGCCTGAATGCAGCCTAAGTGCATTCCTGACTTTTCCTTTGCATTAAGAAGTTGGAGCTTTGTGAATGACAGACCTTTCTTTTGTTGCTGTGTAGGCAACAGAAAAGGGTGCCAAATTCAAAAAGGGCTGGCATTTTGATTCAAATGAGTTATATTCCCATTTTTTAATTCATTTTAGCTTGAAGTTTCTTGAAGTTTCAAGCTGCAGTTGGAAGTTTTCTGAGCCTGATGTCTTATATAGGTGGGTGTGGTTTGCCCAAAATAGTCTGGTAGGCCTGTTTGCCAGAGGTTTCCTCTCCATCTAGCAAATGCAGACTTCAGTTATCCTCCGATTGCCTGGCTAAATATGTGTTCCAGTCATGACAGATAAAATTTGTAGCTACCTGAACTTCATATCCAGTGTTTTGTGTGAAGTGTTTTCTTGAACCAACATCCAGATCCAAATAATGATGATGATGATGATGATGATGATGATAATAATAATAATAATAATAATAATAATAATAATAAATAATTTCTTTATACCCCACTGTGGTGATCACACAGGGTCCCCGGACGTTTGACGGTCTATAGATCCCTGTGCCCCCACTGTGCTCGCTTCCCCACTGCCACCAACCCGTTACTCTCGGGTACACACTGAGTCCAGACAGTTGTTAAAATTGAACCAAATATAAGCGTTAACAAGTTAATGGTTTCTCAGATAATATTCTTGTCAGTTTCTTAACTTTAGTTTCTTTACCGGCCTATACCTTCCTAATACCTTCTGACTGATTATATCAACTGTTTGACTCCTCTTAACAGATTCTCTCACTCTTTCACATCAGACTAGCCCAACCCACAGACTTATCCTCTCTGTCTCTTCTCTAACTCCAGACTGACTTCTCAACCACCCTAACTCTAACTCCTCCCCTTGGGTTCCCATTGGTTAGTCATTTTACAGTTAGTTAACCCTTTCCTTATGAACCCAGTATGATGTCACATACCTAGGAGGTCAAATGCCACACCCACCCATCTGGCTGGGTTTCCCCAGCTACTCTGGGAAGCTCCCAACAAAATATTAAAATACAATAATTAATCAAATATCAAATATATAAGTAAGTTGTCAATTGCCAATACATTTACAGTTGATTTCAAAAGAGGAAACTTCTCAAAAATGAGGGGATTGGTAAAAAATTGAAATTGAAACTCAAGAGGGGTCAGAACTCTCCAGAAAGCTTGGCATTATTCAAAATCACAATGGTAGAATCTTAGCTTGAAAGTATACTGCAACTAAGGGCAGATACCACTGAGGTCAAGAGGATGCCAGCATGGTTAAAAAGCAGAGTCAATAAATTGCTCCACATTCCAGGAGAGATGATACTTGGTGTGGAAGGAATAATCATTGGAACTCCATATGGTCTGCAGGGTCTAACATTTCGCAAGTTGCACATTAGGGGCTGCCCCATATTGCAGGAGGTAACATTGACATGGGTTGGAGTCACATGTGGTTTGGGGCTTCTAGAGTTTTCTAAATTGCACATTGGGGGCTGCCACAATTGGGAGGGGACGTGAGAAGGCCCTTGACATCTGAAACCTGCTTCTGATTTCAAGAAGTGTTTGTTCCTCCTTTTACTCAGAGCTGTCTTTCACTCAACATAAATAATTCTTCTCTCGTCCTCCCTCAACATATTTTGAAAGCACTGGCTTCATTCTCCTCCACGACGCTCCAAGCTATTATTTTACACTGACTTCCAAAGAGCAGTTTATTATGATTTTGTAAATCACTTAGCTGGAACCAGCTATCAGAGCGTATTGAACTCGAACCTAGAAAAAGGACTGGCAGTTATTATATTTGTTCTTCCAGTATGAGATGTCCTTCAAGGAATTTCCCGCAGTTCTCAGTCAGACACAAACATGATTTTCTAGAAATGAAAATTTGGAACCGTCTCTTATGTGGATAAATGTACATACATACATTATGAGAAGAAGTCAACAAATTCTAATTGCTAGAAAATGAAAATTTTAATGAGCTGTAGAAAATTAGATTTTTAGGGTTGTATCAAGTAAGGCGCACTCAGGGAAGGCCCATTGAAATAAAAATAAAGTAAATTAAGTCCATTGCTTTCAGTGTGTCTACTCTGAGTATGACTTAGTTGGATACATTTTATCTTAGTTTGATGGGAATCCAAAATTTCAGGGTCATGCTTTAATGGAGCTTAAAACTCTGACTAATGGAGAAGACAGATCTGTTAATGCTGTGAGCCCCTCCATCCTATGCTCAGGTGGTATATATGTGTCAATAAAAACAAATAAAAACATATCCCCGTTATAACCTAATATCTGAAGTTGCCCTAAGGGTTTCCTCTGTTTTATTTATTTTGCTTCATTTTGATAAACCTTGTATTTCTCAATGCCCATAGTTTTCCTGTGTGGATTATGCATGCACAGATATTGGAAATATTATAATTATAATAATTATAATAATTATTTATTTATACCCCACCTATTTGGTTGGGTTACCCCAGTCACTCTGGGTGGCTCCCAACAGAATATTAAAAACACGGTAAAACATCAAACATTAAAAACCTCCCAATACAGGGCTGCCTTCAGATGTCTTCTAAAAGTTGTGTAGTTCTTTATCTCCTTGACATCTGATGGGAGGGCATTCCACAGGGCGGGTGCCACTACCGAGAAGGCCCTCTGCTTGGTCCCCTGTAACCTCAATTCTTGCAGTCAGGGAACCGCCAGAAGGCCCTTGGAGCTGGACCTCAGTGTCTGGGCAGAACGATGGGGGTGGAGACGCTCCTTCAGGTATACTGGTCTGAGGCCGTTTAGGGCTTTAAAGGTCAGCACCAACACTTTGAATTGTGCTTGGAAACGTACTGCAATACACAAAAGGAATAATGTGGACACAATGAGGGATACAGATGCCACTGGAAACAGCAGACTGGGCTACCTACCACATGGGTTTTTCGCATTGTAGCAAGATGAAAAATGTCTGGCATATATTGGAAACTTAATATTTGCTTTCCACTCCTGCAAGCAGGTTCGTGATCGTAATGAAAAGCTAGTAGAATGCAAAGCAGGCAGCGGTGCAACCAAATATAGTTACTTATTTCAATAAATATTCATAGAAACTTTCTTGTAGTGTTTGCCCAGTCTTACTTGGAATTCATAAAACAGGAATTTAGGTGGGATGAGAGTTCATGGGATAATGAATATGCAACAAATTTTCAGCTGGTGTAAACTAACAGTGATTTCATTGGAGGTCATAAAATTTCCTTCTGCCCAACACACCTACAGATATGGTTAACGCCTTAGGTGCCGGATCTTCTTGCCTTGATATCCTCCTCCATGAACAACATACAGAGAAGGAAAATAAAATTTTTTAGAAGCAAAATGTATGTGTGGCCCCCTGCTCCCCCTTAATATTCTTCAAGCACTACTCATTTATGAACAGGGACAGAGCAATCCTGTACATGCCTGTTCAGAAGTATGCTTCACTGACCTCAATGGGGTACAATCCAGATGATCCACAGGGTCCCTTTCAACTCTACAATTCCATGATTCTATGAATCCCAAGTCAATAGGTATAGGATTGCAGCAGAATGAGATATTAATTTTCTTAACAGTGCAATTCTATGCATGTCTTCTATGAAGTATGGCCCATTGATTTAATTTGGTCTTAAACCCAGGTATGTAGCTACAGGATTGCGGCCTAAAATGCAAAAACCCAGTGTCTACTATTGAAAATGACAGCAGTGTTAAAAGAAACCAAGGGTAACGAGTCTCGCAATATGTGCTGCCTGCCCCACCAACAACTACTGTCAATGTCTTTTCATCTTGAGTTGCAGATGGCTATATATTTTTAATTCCAGGCCTTTTAAGTTTTAGGGCTCCATGTTTCTGGCTGTTTAATGATGCTTTTATCAGTTTTATTACAATTTTGTTGTTGACTTATTCTGTACTTTACGGCTCTGTTTGTAAGCTGCCCTCAACATATTTATAATGAAGAGAAGCAAATAAATTCTGAAAACGAATAGGGAATAAATAAATGAGAACTACGTGTCCACACAAAGGGAATTGCGTGGACAGGCAGAGTCCCCCAACCCCAGGCAACCCCCTGAGTGGAATAATGACTCAAGACAACGTGCTATGGAATTAAAATTGGCCACAACTTCAGATGTAAGAGACCTTGGCTCAGGCATTGAGTGTTTATCCTTCCCAGTCCCCAGCTGGGGAGCTGGGAGACATCAGGGTTATCCAGAATGTGTGGGGATTGGGCTGGCTCTGGAGAACATATGTTCAAGCAGAGAGTCAGTGTGGTTAAGTCTCATAATCTGGGGAACCGGGTTCACGTCTCCGCTCCTCCACATGCAGCTGCTGGGTGACCTTGGGCCAGTCACACTTCTCTGAAGTCTCTCAGCCCCACTCACCTCACAGGGTGTTTGTTGTGGGGGAGGAAGGGAAAGGAGAATGTTAGCTGCTTTGAGACTCCTTCGGGTAGTGATAAAGCGGGATATCAAATCCAAATCCAAACTCCTGCCCCCCGTTTCACGCCATTGGAGGGAAGAGCAATAACAACCTCTCGGCGTATGGCCAATGCCTCCCCTCAAGACCACTTTAACGGGGATCCGTGTGATCACTGCAGCAAGGGGGGCGTGGGTCACCGCCTCACGCCCTCCCTCCAGAACGAATTAAGTTCTTAACCTGAGGTACCATTGTAAAGGACAGAACTACCTAAATTGTATAGAAATTTATTTATGCACAGTGGTACCTCTGGTTGCATACTTAATTCGTTCTGGAGGTCCGTTCTTAACCTGAAACCATTCTTAATCTGAGGAACCAATTTAGCTAATGGGGCCTCCCACTGCCGCCGGCACATGATTTCTGTTCTCATCCTGAGGTAAAGTTCTTAACCCGAGGTACTACTCCCGGGTTAGCGGAGTCTGTAACCCGAAGTGTTTCTAACCCGAGGTGTTTGTAACCCAAGGTACCACTGTATTGCTACTACAGCAGCAAGAATGTTACTTCCCCCAAAATGGAAAGAAGCAGAAGTCCCAGTAGAGGAAGAATGGATACAAAAACTTATGGAATATGCAGAAATGGCGAAACTTACCGGAAGAATAAGAAATCAAGATAACAAACTTTTTATAAAAGAATGGAAATGGTTTATTGAATATTTACAGATAAATTGTAAAAAGAGAAAAACATTAGCAGGATTCTTGTAATAACCTGCAGTTTTATAAGAGTATATATTTACAGTAGATAATTAAATGAGTAAGTTAAATGAATTTGGATATGCAGAAGATATTAAAAAATAAGTTTAAGGAACGGCAGAAAGAGGGGGAAGGAAGTCAGATTTTGAAGTGTTAAATAGATTGTTATAATGAAATGTATAAATTTGAAAAGTATAAATAAAAAACTTTCAAAAAAAGACATTGGTAATGCTAATGTTCTTCTGTTCTGCTATTGGATCACTCATGTTTACTGCTGACAGCTGCCTACACAAGGCAACATTTGGTAAACATTTGTCAGAGACAGAGGCGCTGAGTTCCGTGTGACTTGGGGGGGGCTCGTCACATGCGTGTGATGTCACACGTGTGACATACACATGTGACGTCACTTGTGTCGGGAGGAGGCTACGTTGCCCAGGGAGGCCTGCTGCCACCGGGTGTAGTCACAGTGGGGCTATCTGCCACTGTGGGGAGGCCCAGTGGTGCCCAGCTCCTCAAGATTGGGGGAGCTCACCCCTGTCCCCATATACTGTGTGTGTGTGTGTGTGTGTGTGTGTGTGTGTGTGTTGAGCTGTCCTCTGCCCCACAGAGTTGGCACCTACGGTCAGAGATTTGCAATTACTCTTAAGTTAGACAGAGATAGCTAGCGTTTCACATCCATGGCACTTTCCCTAGCCAACTGACAGTGCAATATCCATTGAATGTGCTCCTAGGTAAGGCTCCATGTCCACAGTGACAAGGCTCAGACACCTAGCTTGTGAAAGTGAATCTATACAGGATCTTTAGATGCACATAGATCTCACAGACGGGGTTGTCCATTAAAAAATACTTAGCAGTTAAAACCCCCCTCTAAACGAGATTTTAGAAATATGTCTAAAAGACAGCTAATTTGTGCTAATTTATTACAGCATACAACCAAGTGCGGTTTCTGAAGCCGGAACTACTCATTTTATGTTTACAGTGTGACATGCATTCTGTAACTCTCAATACATTACAATTCCTGGTCACAGACTCAAGATAAAAGATGCATTTTAATCTTCAGCTTGTAGATACTCATAAATTGCTCAAGCGATGCTCTCACACTCAGAGGCAGCTTCACAACCTTCAATTCAATTATGGGCTATCATCAATAGGGATCATGTATTTAATCTGTTCACAAACAAATAGAGTACAACAAATATTTTAAAGATGCTTGTTTAACACAACTTGATAATCAGAAGTGTTGCAATAATACTACTCAAACAAGGCTGGTGTATTGCAGCTACATGACCAAGTCTGCCTTCATCATCATCATCATAATAATAATAATAATAATAATAATAATAATAATAATAATTTTACTGTTTATACCCCACCCATCTGGTTGCGTTTTCCCAGCCATTCTGGGCAGCTTACAGCATATATAAAACATAGAAAAACATTAAACATTAAAAACCTCCCAATACAGGGCTGCCTTTAGATGTATTCTAAAAGTTGTGTAGTTCTTTATCCCCTTGACATCTCAATGGAGGGTGTTCCACAGGATGGACACCACTACTGAGAAAGCCCTCTGCCTGGTTCCTTGTAACCTCACTTCATGCAGTGAGGGAACTGCCAGAAGGCTCTCAGAGCTGGACCTCAGTGTCCGGGCAGAACGGTGGGGGTGGAGACACTCTTTCAGGTCTCCTGGGCTGAGGCCGTTTAGGGCTTGAAAGGTCAGCACCAACACTTTGAATTGTGCTCGGAAACGTATCTTCACTAATATTCTTGGGTATACGAAATGCAGGCTTAATTTGATGCATTATAGAATTTCAGTTTTACTGAAGCCTATCCAAGCAAGGGCTTTCCTGAACTCTCAACATTTCAAATGCATCTGCTTAAATGCAAATACTGAAAGCCGACTGAAGCAAAGGCAATTATAGAAGAAACAAATCTCTCTCTTTTTCTCTACATCTGTAAGTTATTATATCTGTGGCAGCGGGGAAAATTAAAACTAAAATATTTATATCTGATAATGCTATACATTCCAGAGTACTTTGAACTGAACTGATGTATGCCACACATTGTGATGTAAAACAAATGATTACATAAAGGGGGAAAGTATTGCATGTGGTCATGGTGATGTATTATTTCTAATATTAGAATTGACCTATGCGGACCCAAGTTTACTTCATCCATGCCTTCAGTGCACTGAAATAAGCAGAGTCCAATCATAATAGCCATAATATAAGCTTAGTTTGCATACATTTAAGCTTTATTTTAATACTCACCAATGGATCTTTTTGCATGAATACATCCTCGCCCCCTATCTGGTGTGGGCAGCAATGTAAAAAATTGGCTTGAAACGCCGTGGCGGGTGGGGTGGGGATGATCTCACTGTGTGTGTTTGTGTGTTTTCCCAAATTTGTGGTTTGAGGACCCAACCCCCTCAGTGTGAAATGAATACACAAGGACATGTGATATAAGGCTTATGGGCAAAGAAAGGCCACAACTTTATTGATTACAGCAGTGAAAAGGTATTGGCTTAGGCATTGGATCTCTAAAACAAGGGGGTTTATTCACCAGTAGGTGGAGCCTGTTGATGCTAATCCAACTATAGGCTCTCCCCTGATGTCACCGGGGTCGTGCCATGGCCTCCCGCCAAGCAGGCATCGGATCAAATACACGACCGCCAGATTCCTTTAAGGGAATACCCAAAAATTGAAGGCATAGTCGATGGCCACACCTAGCCCTTCGACACACCACAACACAATATTCCAATGCCTAACCTACCCACCAATACCACAAAAGTTGTGATGATTGCTACGAGGTAGGTGAAAAAACCACAAAGCCTAATGCTAAATGGAAAAACTCCTACCAGGCCCCCTGGACAACCAGGGCGACCAACCTAAGGTCCATAGCAAGGCCAATGACCTAAGCCCTAACTCAAAGGGAGTGGAGGGGGGGTGACTCGTGACGAGACGGCGAAGAATGAGGCCGGGGCAAGGCTGGCGCCACAGCAAAAGGCTGCTGAACACGCCCCCTCTGAGGCACCTGGTTGGATGCCTGCCGAGGGGCGTGGGCGCCAGCCAGGTGAGGTGGAGGCAGGGGACAAACGCCCCCTGCTAGGGGCGGTGCTCAGGGTCCCGGCCACAACCACTCCCCTCTCTTCCAGGGAGGAGAGTCTTTTTAAATTTGGTTTTACATATTAAAATTTACAATCATACCACAACACATTCCAACATGAATCTCTAGACTTCCCAAAATCGTTAGTGGAACTGCAATAACACTTGTAATGTAATGAGAACTATGGAAACAATGGAGATCTAAAAAATCGGACCATTATAAAAGATGCAGCAGAAAGGGTTGAGCAATGGGACACACGGAGATCTCACTGTGTTTTAAGCGGCTAATGTTTTCATAGCCTCTGTCTACCTGCAGTCCATAACACTGTGGACTCTTCCATGTCAATTCTTCTTCATTAGTAGGAAATCACGCAAATTACCACAAATATGAACACACCTCGAGGAGAAACAATGGTAGGTTCTCGGTTAAAGGATTCAGGTGCTGTTTAAAAGAAAGGGAAGGGGAAAGAGTGATGGATATCTGGAGAAGCAATTTCCACACTGAAGGACCTGCAACAAGCAAAGGGCAGATTGCAATATGTCCCTGCTACATAGGCAGGGCTAGGTTTCTGTACATGATGGATAGATTTGCACAAATCATTTCCTTTCAGCTCACGCAATCTGGCTTGCTAAATGAGAAAAAAGCACGAAACAGAGAAAAATATATAGCAACTTCACTGGAGTAAAGCTAATATACCTCGTAATAAATGCCACCCAAAATGTGATGTGTATACAAACCTCAGTCTTTTCCGTCAGTGGCAAAAAAATTGTTGCCTGCAGTGAATCTGATATAAGCAACTACCTATTGTAAGGAAGCATATATAGTGTAAGTAGAGGAGATTTGTTTTAAACTCTTTTCCATGTTATATTTTTAAACTGCCATAACCAGCCCTGGCTCCTTCCGGTGAAGGGTCTGTAAGAAATAAAACAATAACGATGAACAATTAAAAATAATACGATGGACGTTTATTCTAAATTGTGGTCCTGACTGTTCCATGAAAGTGTTGCATTCCAAAAACATGTAG
Organism: Podarcis bocagei; assembly: GCF_964188305.1. NCBI lineage: Eukaryota > Metazoa > Chordata > Lepidosauria > Squamata > Lacertidae > Podarcis > Podarcis bocagei. Next base: position 16,245,962 of record NC_138136.1, on the reverse strand, counting down.
GCAAATGCCTTATATTCTTTTGTTAACCGGCGTGTGTGTTTCCCCCATTTTGCAAGCTAGAAAACATCTCCTAGCGGCAGAATCGGCAAGCATGCTGGGTCATGAAACTAATTATGTTTCGTGATGGCAAAAAAGAGAAAAAAGGCTCCGTTTCAGAGCTCGGGACAGAGCTCTGAGATAGATGCATGTTTAAAAGGCACTGTGTGCTTTCCCCCCACCATTTTTTTTTTTTTTGCTGCATATTTATTCTGACTACTTCTAAATTATTCATTTCCTTTAAGCAATCAATATTAATAATGTGATTTGCTCCTTGGCATTATGAGTTGCACTTCTGTTTAACTGACTGTAAATAAAGGTCACTGGGAGGCTTCCCGCTGCTGTTCTGAAGGTCCTTGCCTAATTAATTCCCTACACTTCTTTTCCCTATGACTCTGATTAGCTGTTGCAATCAAGCTTCGCAATTAGCAGCCTCCCTACTCTCAGATTTCCTCGCTGCAGTTCAGCACAAGAACACACATCTGTATACTGTTCCGGTCCCTGCAGGAAGACTGACATCCATTTATTTTATGTCTCTGGGTCACGCAAGACCGTTAACAGTCCGTTTACGTTACTGGTTGCATGCAACTGCTGCTCTATGCCTTGCTGTCTTTTGCTTGACACTCTTATAAATATGAGTGACTTTTAAATCATTTCCCTCCCTTTCTACAACACCAACTTATACATGTAAAAAGAGCCCTGCTGGATGAAGTCAAAGGTCCATCTCCGCCAGCATCTTGCTGTCATAGTGGCCAAGCAGATTCCCATGGGGAAACTTGCCAGCAGGACCTGAGGGCAACAGAGCTCCATTTGCAGTGGTTGGTTGGCCAAAATATGGGACAGGTCAGGCAAAATAAAGGATAGCTTGTGAAGTGGAGGTGGGTTCCCATGAGGCAAGACACAGTAATAACAGCAAGAACCTTTATTGAACTAACAGAACTGGACAACAGGGGCAAAGCAACTGCTTATATACATTTCTGAAGGCCTCCCACTTCCAACATGATTGGTTGTCTAAACCAGGGCCATCTTTACCGGGGTTGCAAGGGGTGCGGTGTGTTGAAGATTCCATTCCACCTTTTGGTTCAGACATGGAACTGTTGCGTGTCACATGTCTGTTTACATTCCAGCGCTGTTTGCTGACGCAAACGGAACTTCCATTGTGTTGCTTTTGCTTTTCTGTCTCTCTCAGAAGACTCGGCAAGGAGAGACAACATGTTTCTTTGTCCTGATTTATGTTTAATAAATCCGTAGTTTGTTTAGTATGTCTTCACATGCCTCAGGCCTCTTTCATTGAGCAGTTTTGCTCTGCTAAGTGAAGTGTGCCCATGTCAGCAGACTTGGGTCACTGATTTATGTCTCACCAGAAGTCAGAGGATCTTCACAGTGCGGCAGCTGGAAGGAGACGATCCAACTGGGGGATAGCCAGCTGGCCATTCAACCCCCGGTCGCCGAATTCTGGGGGGGGGGGGTGCCAAATGTTTACCTACAGCATACCGGTCCCTCCCGATAGGCAGCAGTGAAAAGCTTTGAGTTCACCCCCCCCTTTAAAAAAGGGGCTTTGGGCAGATCTTTGCACCCCGGCGTCGCATATGCTAAAGACAGCCCTGATCTAAACTTCCAAGCTGCGAATCAAGACTCAGAGTTTAAGGGCCAATGGCAGAGGCCCAAATCCTGAAATGTTCTGTGATTGGATATCATTTATCGAATCAGAACACAGGGGCTCAGAATCCTTAGTCCAGACTCAAGCTCAGGCCAACACAGACCACTGGATACATAACAGGTTGGGGGATGGGTACTACAAAGTGAGTAACCTTCCCTTATATCAGATAAGAACTCAGGGCGGGTGGGTCTTTTCCCTGTGAAGGGGGGGGGGAGACCCGGTAAACTAGCAGAGCAGAACTGAAGTTTCATTGGTACACAATGGAGATAAATGTTGTATAAAAGTCCAGTGCACAGCGTTCCATAGAACATGCAGTTCTGCAATTCGGTAGTGAAGGACATTGTTTGCAAAGATCCTTCATGCATTTCCTGGCATGTCTTGGTTGAGGTGTCTGTAACACTTGAGAACTGCTGTCAGTCAGAAGACCCCAACCTTTTTAGGCCTAGAGGCTCATTTTGACATCTAAGGTGCTGTCGCGGGCATTACAAAATACCCATTTCATAGAAGGAAAAAGCAGCAATGATCAGAAACCTTTTCCACCAGTACCTTACCTACTCTTGTTCTGACAGCAGCAAGCCAAAGGATGCTTGCCCTGAACAAGCAGATTTCTCTTTCTTTTTCTGTTCCAGCAAGTGTATTCATTTAATCTCACAGGGGATCTGACAGCTTTTCCTAGCTCTTAAAGCAATTCTTTAGCACTCACTGAAAAGTGCTCTAAGCCAAAGGAAAGAATGCTGACTGGTGCTTACATGCAGAAACCTGCCATGGGCTAGAGGCGCTTTGGGTAAAAAAAACACCATCTATTTTCCAAATGTTATTGCTCAGCAGAAGGGCTGGAAGCAACTAACTGAGTCCATCAGCGTCTAATGAAGGTATAGTACAATTTATTCCCTCGGTGAGCACTGTAATGCCACAGATAAAAACAAATGCATTTTGCCAAATACCGAGTAGGTGGTTTTGACGTTCAACTTTTCCTCACTCCTCACAAAATTACAGTCCTCATGCTCCTTGTGGAGAAGCCATGACAGTCAGGCTGGCGGGAAACATTTTGCTGCCTGAGGCAAAGCTGTTCAATGAAGTGAGTCACTCTTCACAGGTGAGAGGACAGCAAGTCCTGTGTCACACTGCAAGGCAGCAACCCACTGGTACATGTGATACACAATGCTCTGCGCTCCAAAACTTCACTGCCACCACCCTCCCTCCAGTATCAGCTCCCTGAAGTGGCTGCCTCACTCTGCCGAAAGGTCGGCCATGGAACTTGCATGACCAATCAAGGGGCCTCATACTGCCTTCCAATCACAGCTCATTTTTTCATTTCCTTCTTCACAGAACAGTGTCGTTTGCTAGGAAAGCTAACGGAATCGGACTTTGAAGTTTCTATTGCAGGCACGTCCAACAGGTAGATCGTGGAGTAGATCACTGGACGCAGAGCCGTCTTTCCTATTGGGCTTAGTGGCGTGTTGTGCCAGGGCGCCAGCCTCTCAGGGGCGCCCCAGCAAGTGGGGGAGCTGCGCGGCTTTGCTGGCGGCCTCCCCTTTCCATGCACGCACGTCAGCTGTGCCCCATCAACTATATGGCTGGTGGGCATGCAGCTTCCTTCCCAAGGCTCCATGGGAGGAAAGCGATCCCCGCAGAAGCTTTGGAAAAGGTCGACAACTCAGGGAAAGGGGGAGCACTGGAGGGATCTTTGCACCACGGCACCGAATATGCTTAAGACGGCCCTGACTGGACGTCCGTGGTAGATCATTGGCTCCCCCTACAGAAGCTCAACAACTTTGAGCTGAACCCCTAACAAGCAGGGCTTTCCTCCTCCCTCACAAAAGCTCAACAACTTCAAAAACTGTACCCCCAAAAAACAGGGGTAGATCACTGCAAGATTTTAATCCAGAAAGCAGATTGCAGCGTCTTGGGAGTTGGCCACCCCTTTTCTATTGCAAGCCATGGCTATTATCTATTAAATTTATATACCCCCCCCCCTTCCAGGCCCTCCAAGTGTCCCTGTTTTCCAGGGACAGTCCCAGCTAGCTAAGGTGCACTGGTCCCTAGTGCGGCTAGCTAGGGATGATGGGAGTTGTAGTCCCAAAACAGCTGGAGCCACAAGTTTGGGAAACCCTGTTCTACTCTTCAGAAATAAGACCCACTGAGTTCAAGAGCTCTTACTTCCAATTAAGTTGATATAAGATTATCGTTCTTAGACCTATTTAGAAATTATTTTATTGCTTTTGGAAATTGGGGCTGTGTGCACACTAAACCTTTAAACCACATTCACAGCACATTTCCACTCTCAAAGAACGCCTTCCCAGAGTTACAATTCCCAGAAACCCTTAGCAAATTACAGTGCTTGGAATTCTTCAAGGGGGAAAGTGTGTTTTGAATTTGCTTTGAAGCCAAGAGTATGTACACAGCCTGGGTTGTATGTTTTATCCTGCTGGATTATTGTTCTTTTATTGCTTTTAGAAATTGGGTTATGTGCCCACACTTCAATGGCCTCTGCTGGTGAAGAGGTTTACAAATCTGTTAAATAAATAAATACATCTGTTTGGCCCAAACCTGGCAAGTACACGAATGGTAAAGTGATCATCAAATCTTCCTTATCAGGGGCAAACTAGATGACAAAGTAGAAAATGTGTGTCACCTGAAAACTCTTTTTTTAAAAAAGCTGAAATATACCGTATTTTTCGCTCTATAACACGCACCAGACCATAACACACACATAGTTTTTAGAGGAGGAAAATCTGTAGGCATGCCACCCGTAGGCATTCCCTCCATAACACGCACAGACATTTTCCCTTACTTTTTAGGAGGAAAAAAGTGAGTGTTATGGTGCAAAAAATACGGTAGCTGTGGGGAGTTGTGATTGGAGACATGACAAGTTGAAATGACACTTAACTGCTTAACTCTTTTCTCTTTTTTCTGATCAAAATAATCTCCTCAGATGCCTTCCTTCTCTTGGGAGAACAGCTATGAGACCATGCAACTTTTTCCTTCTGAGAAGAAAAGGGTTTGGGAAAGAGTGTAATTTTGAACGGGAAAATGACCCATGGGGAAAGGGTTAAGAATCCACTCAACCTGCTGTTGCTCCATATCACATTCATGTCTCATGGCAGCTGAGTTCTGTCAAGACAGAAAAGCCGAAGCCATCAGAAGGAGGCTGATAATACATCTCCCGGCATTTTCTCAATTTTGACCCTTACATACAGTCTGCATTCGACAATAAACTTTGTACAGTGGAGTCGAGTTGCAGGTCTTAGGCTGCTGTCTCTCTTGTACTCGCGGAGACTTGACTCCTATCAAAATCCACTCAAAAGGAAGTGGCCCCATTGGAAGAGTATCAGCACTGGCTTTTTACAAGTGCCCTTTGGCACGCAATAAAGCTGCAAATTATTTCTCCTGGACATTGTGAAGTGGGTGAACTGGCACCTAGCAAACCCTTTTAGCATAAGAGTGGTGAACTGTAAATGGCCGCTAAAGTTAATTAGAGTAACCAGGAAGACGAGAGACCGAAAAGGGGCTGTATGTAGCTAAACCTGTTTGATTTAATCTGCCAAATGCCTATAATAAACCTTTTTAGAGTGTGAGTGCCTGGCACACCAATAGAATTTTACAATGCCATAAAATTAAACCATTAAATTATTCAATATTTATATTCAGCGCTGTGCACATGGGTTCTTTTCATCTGCCTCAGAGCTATGATCAAAACTGCATATGTATCATTCCCTTGATTTCTGATGAGATGTAGGGTATGTCTACAAGAGGAAATAGAAGTTATGTAACCAGGGGACTGAAATGCCTAGTTTAGAACTGAAACACAGAATAAAGATTAGTTTCATCAATGACTACATGCCTTCCTGCACCTGCACACCAAACCTTAAGGAAGGCTAGTCTTTCAGGTCTTAATCATCTTTAAAACAATCATAGAATTCCCGTTGCTCTGTGCCAGCTCCTGCCATCCTAGCAGTTCGAAAGCATGCCAGTGCAAGTAGATAAATAGGTACTGCTGAGGTGGGAAGGTAAATAGGATTTCCATGAGCTCTGGCACTCATCACGGTGCCCCGTTGCGTGAAGTGGTGACCCATGCCCCCCTTGCGGCGGTGATCCCAGGGTTCCCCATTAAAGGGGTCTTGAGGGGAGGCATTGGCCATATGCTGAGAGGTTGTCATCGCTCTCCCCTGAAACGGTGTTGTAAAGGGGGGGGGCTCTCTTAGAAGAAGAAGAAGAGTTTGGATTTGATATCCCGCTTTATCACTACCCTAAGGAGTCTAAAAGCGGCTAACATTCTCCTTTCCCTTCCTCCCCCACAACAAACACTCTGTGAGGTGAGTGGGGCTGAGAGACTTCACAGAAGTGTGACTGGCCCAAGGTCACCCAGCAGCTGCATGTGGAGGAGCGGAGACACGAACCCGGTTCCCCAGATTACATGACTACCGCTCTTAACCACTACACCACACTTTGCTTGAACATATGTTCTCCAGAGCCAGCCCATCCCCCACTCACACTCTGGATAACCCTGATGTCTTCCAGATCCCCAGCGGGGGACTGGGAGGGATAAACACCCAATGCCTGAGCCAAGGTCTACCCATATCTGAAACATAATAAAGTTGTGGCCAATTTTAATCCCATAGCACGTTGTCTTGAGTCGTTATTCCACACAGGGTCACACAGGGTTTGGGGGACTGTCCATGCAAATACAATTAAGGTTATATTATATATTTTAATTATTCCAAATATTGATAGAGTATTGCTCTTAGTGATATTAAATACTCAAGAATAATCTTTTGGAGAATATTCTCGAGAATATTCTCAATTAATGAGAATATTAGAGAATTTTCATTTAAAATAGGGGAATATTCATTTTAATGCATTGAAAATGATATAATTTTAATGCATTGAAAATGATATAATTTTAATGCATTGAAAATGATATAATTTTAATGCATTGAAAATGATATAATTAGTTAATATACATGTTTATTCATGGGTAAACTTGTTCAGATGGCAACCAAAAACTGTACAGATACTTTTATTCAATGGGGCAATGCAGTGAATTCACATTCTTTGTTTTTTTGGACCAAACTTTAGAACATGTACATGTTACAGGATAAGTCAAAAAAATACAACCTTCCTTCCTTCTGATACAAGCAAATTCAGTAATAGGCTATCTTGTGCGTCTAATAGCTCTAACACTTAATAACTGTTTTGGTGACTAAAACACAAATTGATTAACAAAATTATATGCATACATATAAAAAAGAAGCCATTAACATTAAATATATTATCGTTATATGATACTATATTTCAGTATGTCAATCTATGGTAAATGGCACCTTGTACCATTGAATGGCACTGCAAAAACCAGTTATTGGCACTAAATAAAAATGTAGAAACGTCAACTGTTTAAATTAAGGCCACCTCACATGCTGTTACACATGATTGTATAGGCCTAGGTACTTTAAGTGTATAAAGCATTAAAGCTACTTTCTGTAAAAAATAAAATAAAAAACACACTGTGTATGGCGAAGGGTATAGAATTGCTAAGAATAAGGTCACACCAAAACAGAAAAAAGGCTATTACATATAGTTGAAATACATACGAATTCAAATGTTCATCAAATTAAATGAATAGCATTTTTGAAACAAACAAACAAAGTGTTTTCTTTAGCTCACATTTCAGAACTCCCAATGGTGAATGATACAGTGCCCAGTAATGTAACTGGATAAAAAAAAAAATCATTATTCATTACTTACACTGGCAATATCACAGCTTGACATATTATTTACTAGATTTTTTAAATGTGGGTTGTAAAACTGGTCCTTACATTAGGATTTACTGTTTGTGGAGAATATTCTGCAGAGAATTTTCTAGCAGAGAATATTCTCGTGAATATTCTCATTCTCGAGAATATTCTCCGGAGAATATTCTCACCTCAACCCACTAATTGCTCTAAACTTAAGAGTGTCTGAAAATGTTCGCACAAACCATGTTTAAAAGTAGAGGTGCAGAGCCAGTCTGTATGTTTTACACTTCATGAGACATCTCTGTAATAAAGGAGATGGCCTAATCTGGGTTTGTTTCTGTTAATTAAAGAAACTTTTCCAATTCTGTTTGGTGCTATTTGAACTTCATATTGGGTGTTTCTTCTTTTTGAATAATTTTCATTAGGATTTATAAAGAGAAATACAACAATTAATATCAAATAACTTTTTTTGGTCCAAAACAAAAACATTGATCTAAATACAATAAGAACATTGAAAAAAGAGAGAGAAAGAAAAGCAGGGGGGGGGGGAGAGAGTTCAAAAATCAAAGAATTTCTGATTCTTTGTCTGACTGCTGAACAATATTCACTTCATCCACTCCAGTATAATACCCTACACAGCCACTTTCTACAAACAAACATTATCTCCCATCCTCAAATCCAAATGTCATTATTTCATTTTCTTCGTATTGGGTGTTTCTGCCTAGAAGGAGACTTCCTTCAAGACTGCAATTTCATATATAACGTTTTTGGAATAGATTCACTTAAGAGAAAAGAGAACAGCCATTGATGCACTTACTGTCAGCGATTCACGCCATCTAAATTTTAAATGAATAAGAAGCTTGAATAATATTAGCCACATTCAATCCCTTTGTCACGTTGTCTTTTTTGTTGAAAATAACAATGTCCATCCAGATGATGAGAAGGGCCTTAATCCACTGGGAAGTCCTCCTGTGCAAAGCCCTTTGTAATTAAATCTACTTCTGCTACTCCCATTCAGAATCATTTCAATGGGACTTGTAGAGGGAAGCTTCCCAGTGGATTGTGTTGCTAAGTCCATTAACAACAACAGCACAGCCCTTTCAAATGTCTGTTTCCTTTTCCAGAGGGAAAGCGGGAGATTGAGAAAGTACGCGTCAACGACCAAAACAAGGAGGCTTGCTATAATGCACATTATTTAGTAACATCTATGGGCAGAAGCGTCTTTTAAACCATCTGATTCCTATTTCCATAACTCATCCCTTTCTAAAGCTGCCCTGGAAACAAATTAATGGAGTATTTATATTGTACAGATTCCAGAATTAAAAAAACCAGCAAAGAGCCATGATTTAAATGGTTGTGAAACCCAGCACTCCTCCAAATGCAATATTTCTTATTAGCGCCTGAGATCTTTCCACTACCACTTCCACCAAACTGAGGAGCTTTTCTTTTTTTGACAATTTGCTAGGTCAAGCAGAGCTTATGCTCTAGGGGAAAACTAGGTGCTCTCCATGCAGCCAAGTTATTAACCCAGGAAAGGGGGGAAGGGAATAAGCTTGTCTCCACCTCCGCTATTTATGGGATCTGATAGCAATCCTAGAGAATATCGCATACATATATTTTTTTAAAAAAAACATTTTTATTGCATTTTTTCCAGATAAAAATACACAGTCAGATATACAGAGACATAAGAACATCAAAAAAAGAAAAGAAAGAAAGATGAATCATTTCAAAACTTTTTTTCAGTCTTCTACCGGACTTCCCCACATCTCCCTCACTGTGCATTCTTAACAATAAAAGTATCAGCAAATTATAACCTTGTTTCATGCGTTTCTTTTGTACTTTCAGCTAATTGCTTTTTAAGTTTAAATTACTTAATTAATTTACTCCAAAAACCAATATAATGTTATTTTAAACACTTAAACATTGGACCTTTCATTAATATTGCTTAGTTTCATATATCATCCACTCTCATTGCAAGAGCTAACCTTTCCAAATCATGCGAATTCTTATAATTCATATAACTTATAAAATTTTTGCAGGTAGTCCTTAAATTTTTTCCAGTCCTCCTCCATTGCTTCTTCTCCCAAATCTCGGATCCTGGCAGTCATCTCAGCCAATTCCATATAGTCCATCAATTGCGTTTGCCACTCTTCCAGTGTGGGTAAATCTTGAGTCTTCCAATATTTTGCAATAAGAATTCTTGCTGCTAAGAATATCGTATACATATAAACCAAAAGGCTGGAATCAGAGTTGACAAGAGATGACTCTGCCATCTGGACAAGGCAGCAGGGATCTCAACAAATAGATTATATAGAGCACAACATCCAAAGTAAACATAGTGCAGAACATTCAAAACCCAACACAGTCCCTTTGTCACCCAATACATAAAAGCAATAAAGGAAATGTAAATCAGCAATATTTGTTGCAGTGGGCTGGGGTGTAGGAAGAAAAGGAATAGCTGTCAAAGGTTGAAGGCTTGTTGGTGGCGTCATTCATGTGAGAAGATATTTGGCAAGTAGGAAAGAAGGGAAGAAAGGATTGCAAAATTCAATATAGGAAGAAAGGAAGTTGCCTTATGTTGAGTCAGACTTCTGGTTCAGTAGTTCAGTAATCTGGTTCAGACTACTAGACCAGTAGTGTTTACCTTTAGTGGCAGCAGTTCTGAGTCTCAGACAGGGAACTCAAATCTCCCAAGTACCTCAGAAAAAAAGGACATACCATTTTTTTCACACAAGATATTGGCGGCCATTTTGGGTGCTGTGATCTCACGTTCTGACAGCATTCACACAAGATATCACCCCGGAAAAAGTGTGTTTTCTCCAGGGTGAGAGTGAGGCACAGGTCACGGGTACTCGCCTGAGAGCACGTCCCGGTTTGGGACTTGAGAAAGTTGGACAGTATGGGAACTTTCCCAGACCCACCTGAAGATGCCAGGCATTGAAGCTTGGAGCTTCTGCATGCACTGAATTAATGGATATTGTTATAATTCAGCTATTATTGGGGGACTATTGGGAAATTAATAAGAAATTATTTGTTTTCCATGTTCAGACCCAGAAACCTCCCCTCTAAATAAATTCACACTTGACTCAAATTTTGGTTTGGTTTTTGGCAGAATTTAGGCCACAACTTTATTGATTACAGAAAGTGACTGGTTGCATAGGCTCTGCTTCGACTAGCTCCCTCCCTTGCAGGCAGCGCTGACCCAGGGTTCCAGCACAGGCCAGCCAAGGGTGAACACCTGGATAAGCAGAAAGCCGGGAACGGGCTAACTCCGCCACCCAAATGTCCCCCTGGACTCAGGCACGGGCACAACCCCCTCACAGGGGTTGACCAAACCACCGAGTCCCTGGATTCCTTTAACGGGATACCCTTCACATAGGGATGGCAAGACCGTTCTCCCATCCCTGTCACCTGAACCAGAGCCTATCCGCAACCTTACAAGTTGTGACGATTTGCTACGCGGCAGGCGAAACCCAAATGGCAACAGCCAATCAGCCAAGTGGGGAAAATTCCCGCCGTGCCCCTGTCCCAACGACAGACGACACACGACGGCATAGCAAGGTCAAGCGCAACAAGCCCTAAAAGTAGGGCGAGGTGGGCGGGTGTTCTGAATGTATGCGCCGAAAGAGGAAGCTCTGGGTCACATGCATGGGCATAAATAGGTCCCTTAAACCATTGGCCAGATTTTACCTAGCTTTGAGGGACCTACCAGTTGGGTGTTGTGGCTTACCAGTTGTACCCACCCACAACACAGGATGTCGGTTGTCCAGGTCTCACCGCAATACGTGTCCTCTTTAAGGGAGAAAGATCGAGGGGGAGTGTGTTTGTGTTGGTGCACATAGGTGCATTAGGAGGAGGGCCGGTGTATATATCACCCCATGCCAGGGTTCACATCTCTCCCCCCCTTTTTTTTCAGGCATCCTGGTCTCAGGCCATATAGGGATCTGTGGCTCAAAGTGTATACGCAGGCCTGCAGTGCTATATGAGAGTGTTCTTTGAAGCTCACAGTGCCAGCAAATTCTGTGGGTTTTTTTATTATTTAAAGGAATAGCCAATCATTTAAAAATAAATGGCACCTAGGCATTAAAAGGAAATCGGCCGACTTGCAACCATTTGGAGAAGTATTGGCATCCTCATTCCAGTAATTACACAAGTCTTTGAGGAACTAATTTGAATTCTGTCTAGCAGCTTTGATGTTCCTCCTTTGCGTATTTCAATGTTCTGGAGGGCGATACTTGGCAGGAGATGAAGGGGCTGCAGTACAGAGGAGGCCTCATGTTAGCACTTCCTACGCTTTGACATCACGGAACATTGCAAAAGTGGGAGCCTGGGGAAGAGACGGTTGGTGCTGCTACCCAGATGAGACATATAGAAAACAGGTTGCAAAAATAAATACATAAACAGACCAATGAAGAGGGGGGGCAGGGATGATATTCTTCACGCAGCGATTACATTTGAGCTTTTCGGCAGAGGGAACGTACAAAATGGAAGACGAAATGACAAAGAAGAGCATTTCCTTTTGTGGTCTCTGTTACGTAATAACCTTGGATCCTAGAACAATAGGCAATTAGGATCCTAGAATGCAGCAACTGATTTGCTTGAAGGAGAAGACCAATCAGGCTCCAGGAAGAAGTTAATCTGGTGGAAGTTAGGCTGGTAGGATCATAGAATGCAACAACTGATTGCACTGCAGGAAAAGACCAATCAGGCTCCAGGAGGGAAGCCAAATCAGCCAATCAGACGGGACTCATTGTGCAAATAATGTACAGTGGTACCTCGGGTTAAGAACTTAATTCATTCTGGAACTGTTCTTAACCCAAGGCTGTCAACTTACAGATTTGAAAATAAGGGACCAGCAGCCTCGAAAATAAGGGATCAGCAGCCAAAATAAGGGATTTTGCTATTGTAAAGAGTTACATACATTGGTAGGATTGACAGATGCTGTCAATCCGGCATGAGGTGGTTGCGGTGCCGCCGTGGCCGCTGGAGCACCGCCCTTCTGTGTCCCTCTCCATCCCCTCCTCTTCCTCCTCCCTCAGGCCGCCTCCTCAGCTGCCACCACTGCTGCCGCCTCCGGGCTCGCAGGTGGCATGAGCGAGAGTCTCTCTCCCTCCCCCCCTCTCTCGGGCGGGGAAGGGCCGATGGAACTCCTTGCATCAGGACGACGGCGCCAGCGTGGGTGCGCATGAAACCCAGGAAATTAAAGGGACATCATCAGTAAGGGACAGCAGCGGGGCACGGTGCTGGGATAAGGGAGTTTCCCGCCAAATAAGGGACGGTTGACAGCTATGTCTTAACCTGAAGCACCACTTTAGCTAATGGGGCCTCCTGCTGCCGCCGCGCTGCCGCTGCACAATTTCTGTTCTCATCCTGAAGCAAAGTTCTTAACCCGAGGTAATATTTCTGGGTTAGCGGAGTCTTTAACCTGAAGCGTATGTAACCAGAGGTACCACTGTATATAAAAGCCTGAGGGTTGGGGGGGGCAATTCAATCACTGTTTTACAAGCTGCATAAAGAGCATGAAATCCCTATAGGACTCTGAGTATATTTCAGTCTCTTTCATATTATAGCTCGACAAATTGTGAGTAGCCAGCAGTTCCAGGAGAGAGCACCTATTTTGCTCCAGAGAAGCGGACACGGAGCAATGGATCCAAACTACAAGAAAGAAGATTCCACCTAAACATTAGGAAGAACTTCCTGACAGTAACAGCTGTTCGACAGTGGAATTTGCTGCCAAGGAGTGTGGTGGAGTCTCCTTCTTTGGAGGTCTTTAAGCAGAGGCTTGACAACCCTATGTCAGGAGTGCTCTGATGGTGTTTCCTGCTTGGCAGGGGGTTGGACTCGATGGCCCTTGTGGTCTCTTCCAACTCTATGATTCTATGATTCTATGATTCTATGATTTTAACTATGGAATTTGGTCCCACAAGATGTAACGATGGTCAGCCTTAAAAGGGAAATAAACAAAGTCGTGGGTGGTAAGGCTATCAATGGGTACTAGTCATGAAGACTGCATATTATCTCCCATGGCAAAACTGTATGTCTCTGAATACCAGTTGCTGGGGAGAGTGTTGTTGCACTCAGGTCTTCCTTGTTTGGTGCTTCCCATATGCATCTGGTTGGTCACTGTGAGGATAGAACACTTGACTAGATCGGTGTCAAGACAGGGCTTTTCTTGTGTTCTTATGAATTGTAATGATTACGAATTTTATTTATTTATTTGAGGGGTTTATATAAACTGCCTTAGTCCGGTATACCTGAAGGGGCGTCTACACCCCACCCTTCAGCCCAGACACTGAGGTCCAGCGCTGAGGGCCTTCTGGCGGTTCCCACACTCTGAGAAGTGAGGTTACAGGGAACCAGGCAGAGGGCCTTCTCGGTAGTGGCGCCCACCCTGTGGAACGCCCTCTCATCAGAAGTCAAGGAAATGAACAACTTTCTGACTTTTAGACGACATCTGAACGCAACCCTGTTTAGGGAAGCTTTTGATGTTTTATCATGTTTTAAATATTCTGTTGGTAGCCGCCCAGAGTGGCTGGGGAAACCCAGCCAGATGGGCAAGGTATAAATAAATAAGTTGTTGTTGTTGTTTACAGTGCTTTTTCTGGGGGTGCAGGGGGGTGCATACCCCTAAACATTTTGTGACTCTAAGTTTGGCCTCATTGAGGGGCAGTATTTCAATATGAGTAGGAAAATGAGAGTACAGTGGTACCTCGGGTTAAGAACTTAATTCGTTCTGGAGGTCCGTTCTTAACCTGAAACTGTTCTTAACCTGAAGCACCACTTTAGCTAATGGGGCCTCCCGCTGCCGCTGGGCCACCGCTGCACGGTTTCTGTTCTCATCCTGAAGCAAAGTTCTTACCCGAGGTACTATTTCTGGGTTAGTGGAGTCTGTAACCTGAAGCGTCTGTAACCCGAGGTACCACTGTACCCCCTAAACATTTTTATTTAAGCACTGGTTTATACCACTTTACAAGTGGATCTCACAAATATTGTATTAAATAAGTTAAGCAACAATGAAAGAAACATTATAATAAAATGGAAAGATAACTGTTTAGGAGAAACTGTTAACTGCGTCTTCTCTGCTCCCCTCATGACATGATGACCCTTCAGATGAGTTGAGGTCAGGAGTCAGTAGGCCTGCTCAGCATCAAATTTATCATTATCTCAGCACCTGGAAGAGGCATTTTTTCCTTTGTTTCCTTGGGCATTTGGGCAACACCAATGTTTGGATCAGTGTGTTCTAATTATGTTTTGAATATGCTTATGCATTTTCATTTTCATTCTCACAATGAATCGCTTTAGGACTTCTTGTTGTGGGAGACAACGCATCCATCGAGTGCACCCAACCTAACCTGTGTTAGTTACCATGCAATTCAAACGCATTTGGGTGTTGACATATCCCTGCCCTTACAATCACAATTATTCCACCGATTATTTCCATCCATTGCAGGATTAGCAATGATAAAGCCCTGAGTGAGTTTGTGTGTTTTGTGTGTTTGTGTGGGTGGCTTGGCTTTCATTTCTCCCACTTTTTTTTTATGTCTGTGCTCTGGAAGTCATTATTTTGTTTATACATATTCTGAAAACAATAAAAACCCTTTTTAGTGCCGTGATTATGCAGTCTATTTACAGCGCCTGTAGCTATGTACTGCACTGAGATGCTGTATTGTTCACTTATTCATGCTCTGAAGACACGAAATTAGATTCAGAGATTTTTGCATTTCAAATAGAGTCTTTTACAAAAGCAAGCATCTCATTTTAGATTGCATTAATACGTTAATGTTATGAGTGATCAATGCTAGGTGCTTTGGAAAGCTGAAAAGTGATACCTCCTCATAAAATACAGGAGACCAAATTAACCATCCTTTAATGAATGCAGTAGAATTTCCCCCCATCCCCAGATTTGCTAAGCATATGGAAAAAGGCATAATCCTTCTCTGTGCCTCAGTACATGATTATTTGCAATAAACCCTTTCCTTCTCAAACTGATGCATTTGAGAAGACTGTCAGGAATAACTATACTAAGATATATCCTTTACAGAAGCTTGCAATTCTCCTAGGTTTGCTCTTATAAATGATTTATTTCTATCATAAACCATTATCCATCTCATGGTCTTTTGACATTACAATGCTGTTTCATTCAGCACAGTGGGGTGGTTGATGGTTTTTCTTCTTGGTAAATATGAAGATTGACAGACAGGTGACAGTGCTAATGAAAAAGCTATGGCCAACTATATAATATTTCTTTCACCTGAGCTGCTTATTGCAAACAATGCAATGGCAACCTTTTATATGACAACCCAGCTGTGCCATATAACTCAAATGACTATGCGTCATGCAAATATCCCTCCTACGATGGCCACACATCCAACAAAAATATTCTTGCAATCCCCCCCCCCCTTTTGAGTTGGTAATTGGAAATCATGTTTTTTACACTGGGCAAGTGATGAAGATTGCGTATAGAACTTTAGATTAAAGTTAAAACTTTAGCTCTAAAAACAACATGCTTATAGGTTTGAATGTGTCAAATGTTTGATAGAAAACTCCTCTGGGAAGGGACGTGTTTGTTGTTACTTTGTAAAGTATCACACACATAGATGCTACTGTATAAATATATAAATGAGAAATTATTTTTACCATTGACAATGTAGTATGACATTAATGTTAAGAATGGGCATACAAATATGCCCCAGTATAAAACACCCTTTTATTGTCTAGTGATCTATTCTCTAGAGATTTTCATAAACCAACTAAGAGAAGATGGATTTCCTTTGCAGCTTAGGGTCAAAGGTAAAAGAGCTTGTTCTCAGCTGCTCCCCTACATGAATTAAAATGGAGTAATGAATTTGTGGTGTGCCCTGCGACTTTATGTTAGACCTTGACCTTAATATCACATTTAACTGAGAACAATCATAGGTCACAAATTAGAAGGTTTAAGCAATCTTCTGCTGTATCAAGGGAACTCAATTTAATCTGATCTGATTTAATGTGCTGGTCAGAATTTCTGAGAAAGAATTGTCGCCTCCATTACAGCGATGGTGCAGAAGTCACTTGCAGCCCTATCCATAATGCAGTTAGAAGTAAATCGATTTAAATCCCAGTACATTGGCTTAATTTGGCTCTTGAGCAGGCTTTTAGGTTCAGCTGCCAACACCTGAAGGAGCTTTGGAACATTTACTGTGATCTGGGGCTAAATGTGATATGACGTTACTAAAATCATATGATTCTAATATCAGCTATCTTCAAGAAAGACATTTTTAAATATTTCAGGTCATAAATGTTAACCACAATCAAGTTCACAAAGATGCAAAGTATTTTAAAATAGGAAACTTTTTTTTAAAAAAAGAAAAGCCCCAAAGGGACTTTTTGAAATATTAATAATAAAATAAAATAAAACCCTGAAGCATGAGGAGGACATTTAAAAAAATCACTCAATGATAGAACAATGACGCCTGCACCAGTTTCAAACTCGTATGGGGTCAGCTACAGAGTTGGAGGCAGAACACATAAACATAAACTACAGGAAATGAACTAATATAAATTCTGATTAGGGGACTACTTGACAGAGACATTAAAAACTCATCAAAATGTATAATTATAGTTTTAATTGCAGGCCCAAGATATGTTTTGATCTTCCATGTAGTATTTAATTTTAGTTCAGCCGTTATCCCCACCAAGTTTTATGTTAACTTCCATAAATTAGAATGTCAGAATATTTAAAATTGGGTTAGAAATTTTAATGGCTTTCCTGCCAGCATTTATCCGCTAAAATCAGTTTTCATTGGGATTGTCAAGCCTTACATTATTTTCATTCCATTTTTTGCATTCTTTCCAGAAAAGAAAAGCAATGTCTATTTTCATTGTGTTTTTTAAAAGTTAACATTCAATTACTGCCAGACCAGACAGAAGTCAGCCGCAGCTAATTTTGTTGTAATTCTTTCTCCACTGAAGACATACTTCTCTTTAAAGGTGGTCTTGAATTCAAGCATTAAAATGTCTTTTTAAAACCACTAATGGGCAAGTCAGGCAAATTCCTCATAGACAGCAATATTGCCCCCCCAGAAGGGAAAAAGCAATCAAATCATTGTCAAGGTAGCTGTTCTCAGGAATAAATTACAAATGGAAAATGCATTTGTTGTTAATCTTCCCAGAAGAGAACCATTGTGTGATGGTCCATTAATTATGATGTGCCTACGTTGTATGTGTAAATCAGAAACAAAAGCAGATAATTATGAAGAACATAAAACAGAAATGATGGAATATAAACTAGTCTTCACATATCAGCAAAACAATGGCTCATGCAACAAAGTGAATATTTTGCAAATAAAACACAAGGGTTCACCTTTTAGATAAATCATGGACCTGACAGAATAAGACCTTTGGATTCATAAAATGAAAGCTATAATTTAGGGGTGCCACACATCCGGGACATATCCGGGATTAATCTGTTGAAAATTGCGTTCAAGCGGAATTTCTGTAAATCGGTAAAAATGTCTGGGAAAATCCGGGCGGTTGGAGGTTGGATGGCGGCTAACAGATTGAAGTTGAATCCTGACAAGACAGAAGTACTGTTTTGGGGGGACAGGAGGCGGGCAGGTGTGGAGGATTCCCTGGTCCTGAATGGGGTAACTGTGCCCCTGAAGGACCAGGTGCGCAGCCTGGGAGTCATTTTGGACTCACAGCTGTCCATGGAGGCACAGGTCAAATCTGTGTCCAGGGCAGCTGTTTACCAGCTCCATCTGGTACGCAGGCTGAGACCCTATCTGCCTGTGGACTGCCTCGCCAGAGTGGTGCATGCTCTGGTTATCTCCCGCTTGGATTACTGCAATGCACTCTACGTGGGGCTACCTTTGAAGTTGACCTGGAAACTACAACTAATCCAGAACGCAGCAGCTAGACTGGTGACTGGGAGCGGCTGCAGAGACCACATAACACCGGTCTTGAAAGACCTACATTGGCTCCCAGTACGTTTCCGAGCACTATTCAAAGTGTTGGTGCTGACCTTTAAAGCCCTAAACGGCCTTGGTCCAGTATATCTGAAGGAGCGTCTCCACCCCATCATTCAGCTCGGACACTGAGGTCCAGCACCGAGGGCCTTCTGGCGGTTCCCTCACTGTGAGAAGCCAAGTTACAGGGAACCAGGCAGAGGGCCTTCTCGGTAGTGGCGCCTTCCCTGTGGAACACCCTCCCACCAGATGTCAAAGAGAACAACAATTACCAGGCTTTCAGAAGACATCTGAAGGCAGCCCTGTTTCGGGAAGCTTTTAATGTTTGATGTATTATAGTATTTTAATATTCTTTTGGAAGCCGCCCAGAGTGGCTGGGGAAGCCCAGCCAGATGGGCGGGGTATAAATAATAAATTATTATTATTATTATTATTATTATTATTATTATTATTATTAGGCACCCCATGTTTGGCAAATTTCCTTTAAAGTATCATTAAAAAACTTCCCTCCCTTTTTTTGGAAGCCCAACAACTTGTGTCTGGATTTTCACTTTTTGAAATATGTAGTTGGTTCTATAACGATGGAATAATAATAAGGAAACAGAATCCTAGTTGTTCTAATAGCTTCTACTTGCTTTTTCAACAAAACAATACATCAAGTGATATATTTATATATTCATCTGCTGCAGCAACGCCAGCAAAATTCATGACAGTTTGAACTAAGACATGAACTAAGATGGATCACCTGATCCCTTAGATCCCTGCAATGCCTTCTTTCCCTGCCCTAGCACTGATTTTGCAAAATGCAAAATTGCTCTGTGAAATGACCTACCCTCAACGGGCAGTTGAAGCAGTTTTTTGAAGCAGTTACACTGGCTCCCAATATGCTACTGAGCCATGTTTAACATTATGGCGTTGGCATATAAAGCCCTATACAGCTCAGGACCAAGTCTCCTTCTACACTTCTGCCCTGTTGCTAGTGAGTGCTAGGCAAAATGCAGTTGGGATATTTTTTTTCGGAACATCAGTAGGTCAGTTGGCTGTAACATGGCCCTGAGCTTTCAGTCGAGTAAGCTTAGTTATATAGTTACCTTTCCACTCATTGTTTCTGGTGTTACACATCTGTACATGTTGTTGGGATTTGGGATCTGTATTTTAACCTGTTTATTTTTTATTTCTTGAATTTACATACCGCCCTATACCCAGAGTTCTCAGAGCGGTCCATGGAACAATATTATTTTGAGAATATGCAGTTTCCACTGTACATCTCCAGCACAAGACACCTCACCTTGAAATATTATTAGCAACAGCTAGGCTATCCATCCTCCCTCAGGGTGAACCGCCATTTTGAAAGAACAACAACAACCAACTTTTTATGGTGGTCTTGCCTTCTGCTTCTCCTACACTAGAAACAACTTTTAGACACCCTTTCCTTTCCTTTCCTTTCCTTTCCTTTCCTTTCCTTTCCTTTCCTTTCCTTTCCTTTCCTTTCAAAGGTGGAAATATCAGCCTGGTTATACCTCAAGCAGTTTTGTTTGAACAATGTTAGCAACATTCATAGGACCTGAAGGAGTTCAGCATCTGTTGTTGTTGTTGTTTAGTCGTTTAGTCGTGTCCGACTCTTCGTGACCCCATGGACCAGAGCACGCCAGGCACTCCTGTCTTCCACTGCCTCCCGCAGTTTGGTGAAACCCTTTGTTGTTAAAATATAAAGTTCAGCATAGAAGCTGCCAAACATATGAAGCAGATTTTGTTTGATCATATAGGAACTCCCGAAAAACAATGTTGTGCTGTTTCAAAAGAAAATATCCTGATTTTATACTTTAACAACAAAGAGTCCTTATTATGGCATACATTCGCCAGTCTTAAAAGTGCAAGAGACACTTTGCTGTTGAGTATTGTTCATATATAATGGAAGCATAAGACACCTGTTGTGTATTTTATGTATTGATGCACCTGCCCCACCTGCAATCAAACATTTCTCTCCCCTATCAGTCTCTACAGCCACTGCAGGTCCTGTAACTCCCCAGTGGTTTGACTTCACCCCCAATGGCACACTCTTCCATTGCTTCCTGAGACAGACGGATTCCAGCAACAATTTACTGGTCAATTTACATATACTGGTCTGACTAGGTAGTTTCCAGGCCCTATTCAAAGTGCTGGTTTTGATCTATAAAGCCTTAAATGCCTCAGGACTGCAATACCTCAAGGACCGCCTCTTTCCATATGAACCTATCTGGATCCTGAGATTATCTTCTGAGGATCTTTCAATAATGGGCCTGTTCTGCAGTAGCTCCCCATTTGTGGAATGTTCTCCCCAGGAAGGTTCACCTGGTAACTTATTATACATCTTTAGGCGCCAGGCAAAAACATTCCTCTTTAACCAGGCCTTTGATTGATTGACATCCAATGCCCTTTTAAAATGTGTTGGGGAACGGGGTTATTGGATTCTTTTGCTTTTTATTACGTATTTGTGTTTTTATATTGTATTTTTATTTTATAACTGCCCTGAGACCTGCAGGTATAGGGAGGTATACTACTACTACTATTAATAATAATAATAGGGATGCAGTTGGCTCTGTAGTCTAAACCACAGAGCCTCTTGGGCTTTCCAATTGGAAGGTTAGTGGTTCGAATCCCTGCGACGGAGTGAACTCCCGTTGCTCTGTGCCAGCTTCTGCCAACCTAGCAGTTCGAAAGCACACAGGTGCAAGTAGATAAATAGGTATCGCTGTGGCAGGAAGGTAAACGGTGTTTCTGTGCGCTCTGGCTTCTGTCATGGTGTTCCATTGCACCAGAAGTGGTTTAGTCCTGCTGGCCACATGACCCGGGAAGCTGTCTGTGGACAAACGCCGGCTCCCTCGGCCTGAAAGCGAGATGAGCGCTGCAACACCATACAGTCATACCTCTTGTTGTGTTTGCTTCACGTTGCGGCTTTTCGGGTTGTGAACGTGGCAAACCTGGAAGTGTATACTTATGGGTTTCACCACATGCACATGCGCAGAAACATTCTGTGTGCTTCACACATGAGCAGAAGCACTCTATCGCACTCTGCACTTGCACAGAAGCGCCGCTCTAGTTGCAGACTTTTTGGGGTGTGAATGGCACCCCAGAACGGATTGTGCCTGCAGCTAGAGGTACCACTGTAGTCGCCTTTGACTGGACTTAACTATCCAGGAGTCCTTTCCCTTTATATACCTCATTATAATAACAACAACAACAACAACAACAACGCACTGCTTGGAAAAGTTAGTTTGAAGCAACTTATAAAATAATAAACAAACAAAGAATCTGAGCTACAAAATGTGCTTAAAACATTTCATGACTTCACATGTAGCTAAGGTGTTTGTTTTCTTTTGCAAAGTCTATCCTCCTTTTCAGAATCTGAAGCCACCAGTTCTCTTCATGAGCAACGCTGTCACCAGCATTCTGAGTTCTGCAACAGAAATAAGTACATTAAACGTCTCTGCAAGGCCCCTCCTGCCCTTAGCGACCTTGCCAATAAGAAAGCTTGACACGATAGTTGTGATGAGAGTATATTAAAGGTCATCGCAACCCACTCCAGTGCTTCTGCTCACAAGGTGATTATTTTATTAAGCAGTAGCTACAATAATTCACCAGCTTCCATATAACAAGTACATTCCTTTCTCAAGCAGCTGCACAATTACATGGGCACTTAATATCGTCACTATTTTCCATTTCACCTCTGCTAAATTACTTTGTCGCCACTGCTTGAGTCAGGGCAGTGCAGAAAATTTACCTCTGTAATAGCTGTGGTGTGATCATTCAGAAAGTTAAATTCCCCTTCAGCTGCTGATGATCCTGGTACAAGTTCACCGAATAGGGCGACCCAAATGATCAGAGGTTGGACCAGTTCCCTTCTTGAGTTTGGAGCTTTTGGGTGGGTGTGGGTGTGATTAAAGGAAGACATAGTAGAGATGTATATAATTTTGCATAGTGAGTAGAAAGCAGATAGAGAGAAGTCTTTCTCACTCATAATATTCAAACCTGGAGTCATCCAATGAAGCTGAATGCTGGCAGGATCAGGACAAATAAAAGGAAGCCTAATCGAACTATGGAATTCACCCCAAGATGTAGCAATTGCTGTCATCGTTCATGACTTTAAAGTGGACTCAGGACAACATATTATGGAGGAAAGGTTATAATTATTAAATTTGTTGTTGTTGTTTAGTCGTTTAGTCATTTCTGACTCTTCGTGACCCCATGGACCAGAGCACGCCAGGCACTCCTGTCTTCCACTGCCTCCTGCAGTTTGGTCAAACTCATGCTGGTAGCTTCGACCACACTGTCCAACCATCTCGTCCTCTGTTGTCCCCTTCTCCTTGTGCCCTCCATCTTTCTCAACATCAGGGTCTTTTCCAGGGAGTCTTCTCTTCTCATGAGGTGGTCAAAGTATTGGAGCCTAAGCTTCAAGATCTGTCCTTCCAGTGAGCACTCAGGGCTGATTTCCTTCAGAATGGATAGGTTTGATCTTCTTGCAGTCCATGGGACTCTCAAGAGTCTCCTCCAGCACCATAATTCAAAAGCATCAATTCTTCGGTGATCAGCCTTCTTTATGGTCCAGCTCTCACTTCCATACATCACTACTGGGAAAACCATAGCTTAAACTATATGGACCTTTGTTGGCAAGGTGATGTCTCTGCTTTTTAAGATGCTGTCTAGGTTTGTCATTGCTTTTCACCCAAGAAGCAGGCGTCTTTTAATTTTGTGGCTGCTGTCACCATCTGCAGTGATCATGGAGCCCAAGAAAGTAAAATCTCTCACTGCCTCCATTTCTTCCCCTTCTATTTGCCAGGAGGTGATGGGACCATTGGCCTCATATGATCTTAGTTTTTTTGATGTTGAGCTTCAGACCATATTTTGCGCTCTCCTCTTTCACCCTCATTAAAAGGTTATTTAATTCATCCTCACTTTCTGCCATCAAGGTTGTGTCATCTGCATATCTGAGGTTGTTGATATTTCTTCCGGCAATCTTAATTCCAGCTTGAGATTCATCCAGCCCAGCCTTTCGCATGATGAATTCTGCATATAAGTTTATTAAATTATTTAATATAACAGCCTAAAGGACCTGTAAATAAAACTAAACTAGCCAAATCAAAATATAGTTGGGAAGTTCCCTAGGGCAGGAGGAACCAGGTAACAACAACAACAACAACAACAACAACAAATCTTTATTACGGTCGTAGACCAGCATAAGGAGGGAGGGGTACAATCATTTAAAATCTAAAAAAGTTTTTAAAAAACTAAAAGGACTTAAAACAGAAAGTATATACAGAAGTCTGTAAGAATCCAAAAGAAGCTAAGAGAGTCTAAAAGAAGGGCTAAGAACATTAAACAAGAGTGGAAGAGTGTAAAAGGTTAGTATATATAAGACTATGGCTACCAATCTACAAAGCACTCTAATACAAGTGCTCATTATATCTAGTTTGTTACACAGATAATCATCCAACGAATTTTGAGCACTGCTGTGAATCTGGCAACGTTGTATGTTATAGCAGGGTTGGTATCTGAAAGCAGCAGGGAGGTAAAGAATTGTCCTGGGCGCCCTGTGTACTTATGCAGCGATGGTAAGATGAGGCTAGTACGGATGTCTCTATAATAAAGACACTGGAGAAGCTCAGGCTCTGTTGTCTCTATTTGTCCAGAGTCACAGGGGCATTGCTTCTCCAGATAAGCAATCTTCCTATATCGGCCTTCAAGGACAGCCGAGGGGAGGGCATGACATTGAGCCAAAGTAAAGGCTCTCCGGTGCTTAGGGACTTCAAGTTTAGCTAGACTTTCCATAGGGGAGGCAGAGCATTAAGTTGTGGGTGAACATATCAGACGACGCAGCGATTCTTCAAACAGCTCTTGTTTATTCACAGGCCCAGAACAGAACTGGGCTGAAGGGTTCAGCCAACCTGCTTATATAGAGTTCAACTACAAAGCAACAGTAACAACTTTCTGTAACTATCCAATCACTGAACGTCACTTTCAGTTCCTTATTTGCATATGTGGACCTGAGTGAAAACTATCTATGGTATCCCCCTGCTGGCCCAGGGTGAGAACTTCAGTACATAACACAGAGTACAGGAGGATTCACCGGCAAGAAAAGTTGGGGTCCTGGCTAGATCCAATTGGCACTCAGTGTCTACAACACGTTGTTTTATGAGAGATTTGGTCTGTTCATATCCCATGCTGAATAGAAAACCTGAAGAGAAGCCCGGGATTGAGATTTTAGTTGCCACAGCCTGTTTCCATGTGGATTGAAAATCATCATTCATAGTTAGTGGGGCAAGGCCAAAGGGAAGTACAGTGGTACCTCAGGTTACATACGCTTCAGGTTACATAAGCTTCAGGTTACAAACTCTGCTAACCCAGAAATAGTGCTTCAGGTTAAGAACTTTGCTTCAGGATGAGAACAGAAATCATGCTCCGGTGGTGCGGCAGCAGCAGGAGGCCCCATTAGCTAAAGTGGTGCTTCAGGTTAAGAACAGTTTCATGTTAAGAATGGACCTCTGGAACGAATTAAGTACTTAACCTGAGGTACCACTGTAAAGATAGTCTGAGCCAGTAGTTGTGTATGGTCACCCACACTCTAGCCTCCATTTTTATGAAAGCTGTCCCTAGTCTCAGGGTGGCATTTATCTGGCCGTATTTATAGGCAACACTGCCTCTGAGCAAAGGATTGGTGAAATTAATATTAAAAAATGCATTATATTAGGGGAAAATGCTTGCAAAGATGTGCATATTAGTGGCATGAAAATACACACAAACAGATGCAGAAATAGGATGAACTGAATTTAAGATTTAAAAAATGAGAAGTGGAAAGAAGTGGAAATTTTGTCCACCCCTACATGTAAAGTGTGTATCCCTTTTTGTAAACACTTCCTATGACTTTTTGAATTCTCTCTACTACTTTCTCAAGTGTGGGCAGCAGAATGGAACATGTTATTCCAGCAGCCAGCCCGTCGCTGCTTGCTGTAGTAATGAAGGTGCCTTGAGGGAAGTGAGATTTCAGTTATGGTCTCCCAGGGAATTAGATGGCAGAGGCAAATACATTAAGCAGAGGAAGCGTTCCTTGCCAGCCCAGGCTTTCACAAAATCTTCGGTTGATTTGCTTTCAAATGGAAACGTCTGCTTTCAGATTTTAGTGTGAATGCTTTGCCTGGTATAATTTTTTTTAAACCCCCCAAAAAACCTGTGAAACACAAAAGCTCATACAAACAAGATACAGGATGTGACAAAAACAAGCCAACGGTTTGAGCAATTTGGGAAATCAAGTCCAGATGTCATACGGAATCAATCCATCAAAACTGCCCTAAAAGCCTCTATAAATATAACGTATTTGATTTCAACCACAGCAAAGTTGCAAGGCAGCCTAAAACTAGCAAATATAGTGGTACCTCTGGTTACGTACTTAATTCGTTCCTGAGGTCCGTTCTTTACCTAAAACTGTTCTTAACCTGAAGCACCACTTTAGCTAATGGGGCCTCCTGCTGCTGCCGCGCCGCCGGAGCACAATTTCTGTTCTCATCCTGAAGCAAAGTTCTTAACCTGAGGTACTATTTCTGGGTTAGCAGAGTCTGTAACCTGAAGCGTATGTAACCTGAAGCATATGTAACCCAAGGTACCACTGTACCACCAGCCTAAAATACACATACACATTAGAAGATTTAAAAAATAACATTATGTATAGTAGAAAAATCAGTTTCTGTTATCCTGTTATTCACAAGAGCTACAGTTGTTCAATAAAATGTTATGCTCATAAATAAGGGGATTAAGGAAACGTACCAGTGTTACAAAAGGCTAAAACTCGGTATCTCTTCAATACCTCCACTTTTTCTGTATCCCATCCTAATCTCTGTAGTCAACTGATAACACCTCTTGATAAAGATTGATTCCATTGGAGAAGCCCCAAGTAGCCATTGGGAGCCTATCACTAATTTCAGAGCTTCCTTCATGAATGGAGGAACGCTGCTCAACTGAGAGGCAATATCCTTTGGCACTTAAGGTGACTGTCAGGAGTTATATAGTTATAGAATAGCTGTGTTTAACTGGCCTCTTGAAATTCTCCACCTTATTTGTATGTAATGAAATTAGGAAGTTAATATCACCAGTAGGAGAATTTCGCCCCTAAAAAAATTGCTTCTGGTAGGGGTGCTCACCATTAGCAGAGGCAGTGTGAAAGTTTGTGATGGCCTGGGATTCGGACTCGGAGGCTGAACCTGAGGGATCCCAGCCTGCACAGGATTCCCCGCCTCCAGAACCACCTGAGCTGGGGCTGGAGCATGAGCCTGAAAGGTCCTCACCTGTGCTGGATCCTCAGGTGCAGGCACCAGCTGAGTCTGCTCTGGCTCCTGAGGTGATGGAGGACCCGTTGCCTGCAGGTGCTCCACTCTCAGCCCCATCAGGGGAAGCTGAGGTTGCCTCTGGGTCCGGTAACCCTCCAGCCTTTCCTGAGCTGCAGAGGCTCAGGGCAGAGAAGCGGAGGGAACTAAGTTCCCGCAGGAGGAGTGCTTGCCTCCAGGCCAGGAGAGGTGAGTCACCTGTGGACCGGGGCCGCCCTATGCCTCGGGGCAGATAAAAGCCAACCAGCCCCAGTCCCAAGTTGCGGGAGCAACATTGTTGGTAGCCAGTTTCTGCCTGCACCCTGTCCTGCCTTTCTGCCGGAGCTCCTGATCTCACCCGACTCCTTGCCTTGGACCCTGCTTCAGCTTTGACGGACTGCCTCCATACTGCACCATCGACCTCGGACTGGACTCGGACCTCACCTCACGGTTGTCCCACGGGACCAGCACAAAGTTCCTTCCTTCCTTCCTGGGCCATCTTACCCATAGGCGCTAGGGGTGCAGGGCACCTGGTAGCTCTCAGGGGCACCAGGCCGAGAGTCTGGGGTCCAAGAGTTGAGTCCTATTTATTTTAAGATTAACACCATTTATTTCTGAACTGATGGTTCTGAGAATAGGGTTCCCCACCGCCACCTCCCTAGAAATTGCAGAATTTCCATCTGAATAGGCTCTATCTTTTTGTGTGTGTGTGGTCGTCATCATTTACCACCCCACATATGATGTCCCAGAACAGCCTGCCCATCGGTCAGAGTGCCGTGGCTGGCTCTTCTGCTGCGGGCGGCTCTGCGCTGCGAGTTCAGCTGAGGAGGGCAAGCAGCTGCGCCCTTCTGCGCGCCTGGGACTGGGCAACCTGGGGGCGGCACCAGGCGGATCTTTGCACTCCAGCGCCGCATATGATTAAGACAGCCCTGCTTCCTTCCTTCCTTTTTATTTTTGCAGCAGCAAGTGGTAACAGCAGCAACTGTGTTAGCAGCCTGGCCACCATTCTGCATTCTCCACAATGCCCTGATCAAAGCATTATTCTGGGACATCATACGTGGGGTGGTAAATGATGACGACCACACACACAAAAAGATAGAGCCTATTCAGATGGAAATTCTGCAATTTCTAGGGAGGTGGTGGTGGGGAATCCTATTCTCAGAACCATCAGTTCAGAAATAAATTGTGTTAATCTTAAAATAAATAGGATAGCGCTTAAGGTTTCCTATGTCCTTTGCTGGAAACTAAGGCACATGGATTCTTACAATAGAGATTTTGCAATGCCCATTTTTTTCCTTCATTTTTTGACAAGCGCCATCTTGACAGGGATAAGAAGTTGGAAACATCAAAATACATGTTAAATATAATCTCGATTAAGTCTAATTGTTATCTGTTTTGAGTTGATGTCGTGTGTGTGTGTGTTTGTGTATGTGTGTGTGTGTAATATTACTCTAAATAGAAGTTACAGGAGACTAGGCCTTTGGGAGCAAGGATGGTTTAAGCATTTCTGTGATCCTGATGAAATGATCCTTCTGAAGGTCTCCCTGACTCAGGAAAGAAGCTTCCACCAATGTCAATCACAAATAAAAATATTAATAGTATCTTATCATTAGGTATAGTCACAGCTCCCCACCCCCCAGCTGGAACTTGCTGGAACTCAGTTTCTGCACCTCTCAGGTGGGTGCCACTTTTCTAGAAAAATAGCACTGGGTAGAATCATCCACTTCAGGCAGATTTTTGGTGTCACGAAAGGGCAGCAAATTGTTAGTTAATTTGTTATTATTGGATTTTTATTTCCAAAAAGAGGTGCTTGTGAGGGCACAGCGCTGCCGTGGCCACTTAAGTGTGGCTAAACCCTGCCTCCAAGCCAGACCGATTGGTGGTGGCGGGGGCGCAGCACGGCAGCCAGAATGTCTGACGCAGGGGGCTGAAAATGCCCTCCCCCTGCTGACGCGGGAACAGGCTCCCGCTCACAACCCCTCCCCTCTGGAAGGAGGAGAGGTCTTGTTGACTGGAGCTGATGGGAGATCCCTTCAAAAGCTATGGAGGCTCCACTTGGAGAAAGAAGAAAGCCTTTCCCCAAAACAACGGTTTTTACTTCATCTATCAATATTACCCCACCAGTTCAGCATATTTGGTTTTTAAAAAATGAGTTCTGTGTTTTATACTTCCCCCCTCCCCCCTTTTTTGCCTTGAGTTATGGGCATGCTTTAACATAGAGCCTCGCTTAATAAAGCAAAAAAAACAGCAACACACAACTTTATTAATGGCCTGCCTCAGGTGCTGAGCAGAGATTCATGGTTTAACAGCTCCTTCTGAATAGACAGGAGTATAGCTTGTTCAGTGCTCGTGTTTAGCCTGTTGGCATTTGTAACATATAAGTAGATTATGAGGTTTTGGCTGGCTAGTTGTCTCTTTTACATAGCTTTCCTGAGCACATTGTCATTATAGATGCTACTCCCTTATAAAAGTTTACCATTACTTACCTCTGTTTACATTTCTGATTTCATGAACTGAACTAATCTCATTTAAACAATATCCTGAACATTGTAAGATCTACCCATGGAAGATCAACCAAACAGTAAAGGAGAAATGATGTAACCTCCTCTATGTGGAGCCGTCCTTCCATTTGCTGCAATTATGCAAATTGTGCTGGAAAAACAGAGATCATAACCCACCTACTTTCAGCAGCCAGAAACTTTATAGCCAGACACTGGAGAGACCTGTCAGGAGTAAGCATGGACCAATGGTATCAAATAGTATGGGAAACAGCCTTATTAGAAAAACTAACCAACAAACTGAAACTGACACGGGGAGAACTAGAAGAAGACGCCTTCACCCCATTATGGCTCCCCTCTATCACACACACAGCCCAACTAGACAACAACAAGAACCCGCCAACAGCATTCAAATCAATCTGGCTAACCTGATCCAAACACACACACACACACACACACACAAAACCAAAGTTCACTACAGCCAATCACAAATAGCCAGCCCCACCCTAGGCCAACCCCAACCTCTCTCACAACCAAAGGAATACAAGCAAATAGTAAAGAGAACTCACACAAGTGACGCTGACACAGAACCCCACACATACACTAAGTAGAATAATAGCATTGCCACCCACCCCACTCACCATTCCTCCCTCCACCTCCTTCCCCCTTTTCTTCCTAATGTAACACTAATGTCTCAACAAATGAAACTGATCTGTAGAAAATGTAACTAGAAAAAGAGACATTGCACATTGTTTTGTAAACCAAGAAATATTTCATTAAAATATTGTTATTTTTATTTATTTTTAAAAGGAAGTGTCTGTGTGTTCAGTGGAGTTTACTCCCAAGTAAGTGGGCATAAGATTGCAGCCTAGGGCTACAATTGTATGTACTCTTGTGTCAAGGCTTAGGGAAAGCTATTCCTCCCCCGGTTGCAGCAAGAACAGAAATTACAAGGTAGAGTCCTTTTTAATGAATTTCATTAATCATAATAGCGAGAGAAAAGAACGCAGCAAGCCTTAACAATGGCGTTGCTCCAAACTGGGCTTCCCCTCCCTCCTTCCCAGCAACAGCATTTTCCTTGACGGTGGCTACTCATGGTCAAATGTCTCTGATTCCTTTGTTCTTGCACTCTTAACAAATGCCGAGTTCTGGGAGAAGGGGGATCAGAAATACTCTCAGGTGGCAACATGTCATCTGGCTGTCCTGCCACAGCCCCACCTCCTTCTTCTAACATTTCCCAACTCTTCTGTTTGCCTATCTCTGAGCTGTGACTTTCCTCAAAATCCTCAAACCCCTGCTGTAAATCAATTGTGGTGATCTCCACAATTCCTCCTCCTCCATCTCACCCTCTTGAGTCCAGTCCCTGACATCTTGATTGGGAGTAAGTCTCATTGAGTCCTGCAAGACAGGATAGCTCAATCCGTAGAACATGAAACTTTTTTGTAACAAAGTGGACAGAAATAGGAAGTGGCATGGTTTCTGAGTAGGAGAAGCAAAGTCTTCTGAGGGGTGGCGCGAGTCTAATAAGTCGGCTGAAAAATAGTTGGATGGAATCCTATGTTTCCGAGCACAATTCAAAGTGTTGGTGCTGACCTTTAAAGCCCTAAATGGCCTTGGTCCAGTATACCTGAAGGAGCGTCTCCACCCCCATCATTCAGCCCGGACACTGAGGTCCAGCACCGAGGGCCTTCTGGCGGTTCCCTCGCTGCAAGAAGTGAGGTTACAGGGAATCTGGCAGAGGGCCTTCTCGGTAGTGGCACCCGCCCTGTGGAACTCCCTCCCAGCAGATGTCAAGGCAATAAACAACTATTTTACTTTTAAAAGACAACTGAAGGCGGCCCTGTTCAGGGAAGTTTTTAATGTCTGATGCTGTATTGTTTTTAATATTTGGTTGGAAACCTCTCAGAGTGGCTGGGGAAACCCAGCCAGATGGGCGGGGTAGAAATAATAATAATAATAATAATAATAATAATAATAATAATAATAATAATAATCCCACCCCACTTTGAGCACTTGTACTGCTCCAAAAATAAGGGACACAGATCAGACATTCTGCCAGTTAAGTACCAGACTGATGAGAAATACACCTAAGAAAAGACCAGGGGTCTTTTCCCCAGGTCACCCGGGGTCACATTTTAGAAGCTAGCCTTGCAAACTTTTCAGCTTCTTCTGCTCCAGTGTTTAAAGGATCAATTTCAAGGTCTCCCTCTGTAAAATGCTACAGCTGGGCCTCTGCTGGTGGGCTCCTTCATCAAGCCGTTACTAAGGTGGCCGTAGACAGCTGGGAAGCCGCCATTTCCAATTTCCCACAATGCCTCAGAGTACCCAAAGTAGTGTCACTCCGCCACACTGCGAAAAAATAAAAATGGAAGCTTGTAGTAGTCATCAGCGCTCAGGTTTCAGTTTAGGCTTCGGCAACAGTGGGCTTTGCTTGTTTCCTGGTGCTGCCATCAGACCTGCTTGTTGTCCACGTGGCGTGATGACAACCAGTTTTAGCCGAAAAGCATTTCCAACCTAGTCTACAAGAATCAGTACATACAGTATAAAGGAGACCTCTGGATCCTCCCCAGAATGAGAGCCATCATCTGTACAAAGCCCAAGGCTGACATTTCTGTCTCTCTTTTTGTAGATAACTCCTGGCATGCGGCTGGACCCTTCAAATGTACCGTATTTTTCGCTCTATAGCACGCACCTGACCATAACACGCACATAGTTTTTAGAGGAGGAAAATCCGTAGGTATGCCACCCGTAGGCATTCCCTCCATAACACGCACAGACATTTCCCCTTACTTTCTAGGCGGAAAAAGTGAGTGTTATGGAACAAAAAATACGGTATTTTCACCTGCTTGTGCACCAGAGCTGGACAGCTACTCTGGACTGAATCAGTGCATGTCAAAATGTATAAAAAGGGATCAAGTACTTGTTGGAAATGTAAAGAAAAAGATAGGACATTCTACCACACGTGGTGGGAATGCAAAAAGATTAGAAATTATTGGGAAATGATATATAATGAATTGAAAAAAATGTTTTAAAAGACCTTTGTTAAGAAACCAGAAGCATTCCTTCTAGGAATTTTAGACCAAGATGTAAAAAAAGAAAATTGGAAATTATTTTATGTATGCAACAACAGCGGCAAGAATTATATTAGCACAAACTTGGAAGACAGAAGAAATACCAACGAAAGAACAACGGCAAGGGAAACTTATGGACTATGCAGAACTGGCGAAACTAACAGAAAAATTACATGAAAAGGACAACAAAGACTTTAAAAGAGAATGGGAACCATTTACAACATATATGAAGAGACAACATAAAGAACTGGACTCATTGGCATGGTTTGAGTAAACAATCACAACTGCATACAACAAAAAATAAGACTATATGTATTGAGGAAATTTGGGGAAAACAATACACAGGGTGAATAATATGGAAATAAAACAAAACGGGAGTATGGGGGAAGTCCTGGGGAGGAGGGTCGAAATCTGAAAAATTGTTAAAGATATATTGTTAGAAGAAGTATACATGGAAAAATCAATAAAAATTGTTTTTTTTAAAAAAATGAATCAGTGCATGTAGTCAGTGGCTTCACAATGAAAAGCTCTCGACAATGAGAGCCCGTCAGGGTGTTTCCTCTCCCCCTTCCTTCTGGCAAAGGCAGGCTGGAAGACATAAAAACAAGTTCAAACACTATCATTTATGCATAATTCTCTCTTGGCATCTTTCCTAGGTTGCCACAATTTGCAGCCAGAAACCACTTATTTCTCTTCTCCTGTCTCTCAAAATAGTCCAGCTTTAAGTGGATCTAATTCCATCCCAGAAGAGAAACAGCCTTGTCAGGGCTTGGGTGTGTGTGTGTGTGTGTGTGTGTGTGTGTGTGTGTGTGTGTGTTGGAAACATCAAGACTTCCATTTATTGCACAGCTGCATTGCTTCGAAAAGCTGGTGCTAAGCCAGAGCTCTGTACCCACAGAGAGCTGTCTGGAATGATAAACACACAGCTGCCTGTGGAAAGGGCCACAAGGATAATAGATCGCCGTGTCTCAGCTAGACTGTGTCTGGGCCTCCACAAAACTATTAATCTGCTGTGTGTATATTAAGTATTGCAAAACACGTGCAAAAATGGCGAGCCATTCCGCAATGGCTGGCAACGAGGGGATAGCAAAGGAGCTGTAAATATTTTCCAAAGGTATATGCCAGCTCTGATTTACAGCTGTTAAGCCCTCTTGTTGCAAATAGTTCATAAAGCCTATGACCTAAGTACTTGCCCACAGGGCCACAATAACATTTATCTAGTATAAATTAATGTGTTTCAACCACTAATTCAATTTGGCTAGCTAATTCTTATGGTTTTGGCACAGCCTGACCTCTGCAACAAAAGTGGAGTTCTTACAGGGATGACTCACAGTTCTGGCTGTGTTTTGTTTCAGTCTCGTAAGTGATGTTTGAACAAAGAGGCCTATTGGTTGAGCGGCTATAAAACTCTTTCTTGAGAAAAGGTTGGGATCAGCGCTAATTGAAACTTCCTTTTCATAGGTGACTGATCAAAACCAGCTGTGGACGTCAAGCAGGAACATATTTAGAGATAGATTACATTAGGAATCCAACAAGTTCAGGACTTTGCGGCTGAAACTCTGACATTCAACAGGGACACAGTGCTTCTAGTTAGCAAGAGAGACAAGAAACTAATTTAGAGTGTTCATTCAGTCATCATTCCCCTGTTTATTGCTTAAATGTGTGTGTGTGACCCTCCAAGTATCCCTATTTTCTAGAAACAGTCCCGGATTTACAGAAGCTGTCCTGGTTTCTGATTTGATCCCAGAACGTCCCACTTTTCCTTAGGACACCCCTATTTCCATCGGAGAAATGTTGGAGGGTATGGAGTTATGTGACCCCTATACAACCTTTAGAAGACATCTGAAGGCAGCCCTGTAAAGGGAAGATTTTAAATATTTAATGTTGCATTATGTTTTTATATATGTTGGAAGCTGCCCTGAGTGGGGCAACCCATGCAGAAGGGCTGGGTAATAATAATAATAATAATAATAATAATAATAATAATAATAATAATAATAGAATAGGGTGTCCCTATTTCCACCAGAGAAATGTTGGCAGGTATGGTGTGTGTGTGTGTGTGTGTGTGGCAATTAAACTGAGTCTCAGCAATAATGAAAAAAAAGATTGAACCTGAAGACAGAGGACCTCAGTGGTTCATTCAGACAATTTTAGTCTCTGGAATTAATGGTTTTATGGGAGGCCCTTTTTAGAAGGTACTTGATTCAGAATGTGGTTTGCTAGCCCTGCTGTGTCTGAGGACTCCTGCTCCTTCTGCAGAATGGGGCCTTGGATTCCTGCCCCAGGGTCTTACCCTGAATGTACCACTAGATGCTCTATCTATTTGCTAGAATAACATGGCTCGACTCTTGAAAGCAGTGACTTTAACTATTAAATTTTTGTGGTTAAGAAAAATATGGGAATTGGCTGAAAAGTCAAATATAACAAGTCTTTTGAAATTAGGAGACATATGCCAGGGAAATGAAAAGCTAGTACTATTTTTCTCCAATGAACTGATCTCCTTTATTTCATACATTCAGCAACACTATATTACCCATTTGCAGAATTGGCACCTGAGAATAACAGCTTGTTAAAACACGTCTCCGAGATGCTGGAAGGGGGAAAACACACGTTTAATAGGGTTTTTCCTTCACAAATCAAGGGGAACAGCTCTCCACTAATTAGCAGCCAAATCCTGACCACATTTACTTAGAAGTCCCATATAATTCAGTGAGATTTACCTCCGAGGAAGGAGTGCTTGAAGAACTGGGTTTCTGCGAACTCTGCTGCAAGCTGTCACGATTCACACCTGCTGGACTGACGGGCAGATCAGTACGTAATTATCATTTGGATTTCACACTTCTCTGAATTTTCTGACACAATTTTCAATTCAAAGACATACCAAAAATACGTTGCAAGTTGTCTATTTTGGGAGTAAAATGCCTTCAGGAATTCATGCGTTGAGGAAAAAATTGTATTTCAACACATGTTGCGATATTTATTTAAGTACACATTAAGTGACAAATTTTCGGTTTTGTCTCCAGCTTTTGCATTTTAAAAGCACAAGCCTAGAACGTATTTGATCAAGAGCTAGTCTCCTTGAGTTTAGTAGGGCTTACTTTCTGGCAAGTGGGTGCAGTGGCCTGGATTGGCCTGTGCCCCTACTGAGGTACAGGGAAGTGTAAGTGAGCTAAAGGATGCCAAACCAGCACCCTTTGCCGGCCAGCAAGCCAGAGGAACCAGAGAGGACTGCCAGAGCCAATTCCTAGACCAGATAGGTGGGAGATTGCCCTCTCTTGATGAGGTTACACTGCCTCTGAAGGAGCATGTTCAAAGCTTGGGGATATTCCTGAATCCTTTGCAATCACTTGAGGCTCAGTTGGCCTTAGTGGCCCAGAGTGCCTTCCATCAGCTTTGGCTGGTGGCCCATCTATGTCCCTATCTGGACAGGGATCACCTAATTACTGTTGTCTATGCTCTGGTAACCTCAACATTAGATTACTGCAATGGGTTATACGTAGGGCTGCCTCTGAAGACGGTTCGGAAACTTCAGCGGGTGCAGAACTCAGCGGCCAGGTCGCTCACCAGAACAAGATGGTTTGAACATATTACACCGATCCTGGTCCAACTGCACTGGCTACCAATTAGTTTCCAGGCCAAATTCAAAGTGCTGGTCTTGACCTATAAAGCTTTAAATGGCTCAGGACCACAATACCTCAAGGACTGCCTCTTTCCATATGAACCTACCCGGACCCGGAGATCACCTTCTGAGGTCCTCCTTTGTGTGCCCCCTCCTCGAGTTCCAGGGGGGTGGCAACACGAGAAAGGGCCTTCTCTGCAGTGGCTCCCCATCTGTGGAATGCTCTCCCCAGGGAAGTTCACCTGACGCCTTCATGATACACCTTTAGGCACCAGGCAAAACCCTTCCTTTTTAAACAGACCTTTGGTTGATTTGATTGACATCCTATGCCCTTTTAAACTGTGGTGAGGGTTTTTTTGGGGGGTGTTATTGGGTCGTTGCTTATATTTTGCTTATATATTTTGTGGTTTTATATTTTTATTTGGCTCTGTGAACCTCCCTGAGACCTCCGGGTATAGGGTGGTATATAAATTCAATAATAATAATTGTTATGTATTCAGTGGTCTGTGTTTGCCTGAGCTTGAGTCTGGACTAAAGATTTTGAGCCCCTGTGTTCTGATTTGATACATGATATCCAATCGCAGAACATTTCAGGATCTGGGCCTCTGCCATTGGCCCTTAAACTCTGAGTCATGATTCACAGCATGGAAGTTTAGACAGCCAATCACGCTGGGAGTGGGAGTGGCCTGGGCCTTCAGAAACATATATAAGCAGTTGCTTTGTCCCTGTTGTCCACTCTGTTAGTTCAATAAAGGTTCTTGCTGTTATCACTGTGTCTTGCCTTGTGGAAACCCACCTATACTATACTAACAACAATAATGTGTACCCACTACCACCATGCCTGTGCAGTAACCACTAACCCCAGGATTGTGGAGGAGCAGGTGAAGGCAAGCACCCAAGGAAGTGGTCATGGGCAAGAGGCAGAGGAAGAAAAGCCTCTCTAAGCATGTGTTGCATTCCTTGAGTTTGTTTTCACCTTCCCGCTGCCCTCCTTCCTTCTTTCCCACCTTTTCCGTTCCCCGAGATTCCAAGGAGAAGCCTTTTCCCTGTGGAAGTGAGTGAAGGCCTTCTCCCGACTTCCACACAGCATGTAGCTGATGGGAAGAACTTCACCCCACTTCACTGGGGAATGTTCCTTGCGGAGAAGTGGCAGGAACACCAATACACTGGTACCTTAGGTTACATACGCTTCAGGTTACAGACACTTCAGGTTACAGACTCCGCTAACCCAGAAATAGTACCTCAGGTTAAGAACTTTGCTTCAGGATGAGAACAGAAATCGTGCTCCAGCGGCGAGGCAGCAGCAGGAAGCCCCATTAGCTAAAGTGGTGCTTCAGGTTAAGAACAGTTTCACGTTAAGAATGGACCTCCGGAACGAATTAAGTACTTAACCCAAGGTACCACTGTATATAGCTTTATTCCTTGACTCACCATGTGAGATAATCCCTGGGGCTGCAGCTGAGAGTGCAAAGCTGAATTCATGCAAGTAAAATGTTTGTGGGATGTGATCTCACCATATACACACACACACGGATGTGACAGCAGATGATGTAGCAAAAATTACACTGTATGTTAGACAATATAATGCCTGAAATGATCGTCAACATTGGCTTTGTTCTGTACAGAGATGGATCCGAGCAAAATTGATTTTACGTTAGACATTTTGCGTATCTGAGGTTTGTTTTAATTGTAATCTTCCGTTGCGGCACCTTTAAAGGTCAAGAATCTTTTCATTATTCATGCTTTCATATTTTGTTGGCGTCTAGGCTCCTGACTTGCATTTTAGACTGGATGGTTTCTTTCTCCTAAATATCTTGAGTCTCTTGAGTTGGCTTCCTTTTCAAAGGTTTCATTTTGTTGTTCAAAAAAAATTCCGAAGCTGAAGGTGAAACTGCAATAACTGCTTAGTCTCAGCTGTAATCAAACATTCATTTTTTAAAAATGTCTATTGGAGTGAAAAGAATTGATTATTGGAAAATATATGTGCATCCTAATCACAAAGAAGGGAAAGGAAAAGGGGGGAATTATTTGAGAAGTAGAGAGGCTTACGGTTTGGCGATATAATGTATTTTTCTGACACTGCTTCCTTCCTGAATTTCAAAAATCTGTTTGAAGTTTAGACAACTC
This sequence comes from Podarcis bocagei, assembly GCF_964188305.1. NCBI lineage: Eukaryota > Metazoa > Chordata > Lepidosauria > Squamata > Lacertidae > Podarcis > Podarcis bocagei. Next base: position 16,207,940 of record NC_138136.1, on the reverse strand, counting down.
CAGACAGATGAAGATATAGGCATTGGTATGGATGTGGGGTGGGGATTTAAACTTTGAAATATAATCAATAGCTTCTGCACAATTCAGCAAGGGGGAATCTACAGAGAAAACACAGCCCTTCTGTGTTTCTCAAATGTTCTCTAGTACAGTTCTTTCACCTTGCTTCACCCCTCAAGACTACAGTTTGACTACCTTGACTCAAGGACCGCCTCTCCCCATGTGATCATCACCTGAGGCCCTTTTTCATGTGCTCCTTCCACAAGAGGTCCAGAGGGTGGCAAAACGAGAACGGGCCTTTTCTGTGCTGGCTCCCTGCTTGTAGAATGCTCTCTCCCAGCAGGCTCGCCTGGTGCCTTCATTACATATCTTTAGGCACCAGACAAAAATATTCCTCTTCTCCCTGGCTTTTGACAATCTATGGTTTTTAAACAATCTATGGCTTTTTAAAATGTGATTGGTTGGGAGGTTATTGGTTTGTTTGTGTTTTTGTTTTATTATGTATTTTGTGTTGTCATTTTATATTTTTTATGATGGGAACAACCCTGTGATCTTTAAATGAAGGTCAGTATACAGATGATGATGATGATGATGATGATGATGATATAACTTCTTCTTGTTTATTTATTTATTTATATACCGCTTTATATTTTTAAGAAAAATCTCAAAGCGGTTTACAGAATATTAAAACATCAATAAAACATCAACAAAACAATCTGAAGAAAGTCAAATATAGAGTATACAGTCAAAGCAACATAATTAACAGAAAACTAAAATATTATCTTAAAAGATTTCAAAATAAAACATTACAAAGGAGGTCAACTACAGAATACATATTTAACACAAACAAAGTTAACAAAAAAACACCTTATTGTGGTGTATCTTTCTCAGTAAGCATAATTTAGTATGGTTGCAAGATATGTGCAAGTTGGTGACCATCAATACGGCTTTAATTTTTGCTTTTTTAATACAGTATATTACAAACCATTCTAGGCAACATGGTTTGAAAGGTAGTGTAGACTTTTCTTAAATAATTATTGTGGGTTTAGTGTAGTCATATCCATTTCCCATTTCCTCATCCAGTTTGTTTCTTTCTTCCTGCTCCTTATTAGCCAACCACTCAATATGCCACATGGAATCCTAAAGTTATAAGACAACAGTTTAAACCCATGGGAGATGTATCACTCTCAGCTATCTTTATCACTGCATACTGATGAAGAAGTCAGGATTGTGTCGGTAATGATTCATTGGGCTAAAGATTTTGGTTACAATATAAAGTTAGAAGACTGGGAAAAATTCTGGAAAGAAGGAACAAAATTAACAGTTTGTAATGCCTTAAGAGAAAATGTGATAAAAATGATGCATAGATGGTATATTACACCGGTGAAGCTAGCCAAATTCTATAAGGTAGATAATAAATGCTGGAAACGTAAGGAAAAAGAAGGTACGTTTTATCATATGTGGTGGGAATGTAAGAAAGTGAAGTGCTTCTGGGATATGATATATAATGAAATTAAGAAAATGTTGGAATATACATACAGTGGTACCTCGGGTTACATACACTTCAGGTTACATATGCTTCAGGTTACAGACTCCACTAACCCAGAAATAGTACCTTGGATTAAGAACTTTGCTTCAGGATGAGAACAAAAATCGTGCTCCTGCGGTGCAGCAGCAGCAGGAGGCCCCATTAGCTAAAGTAGTGCTTCAGGTTAAGAACAATTTCAGGTTAAGTACTTAACCTGAGGTACCACTGTATATTAAAAAACTGGAAGCTTTCTACTGGGAATTGTAGGTATAGACATTAACAGACAAGATATTAAGGTTTTCCTATATGCAACAACTGCAGCAAGAATTTTATTAGCACAGAAGTGGAAACAAAAGGAATTACCAACAAAGGAAGAATGGCAGCTGAAGTTAATGGAGTATGTGGAACTGGCCAAAATGACGGAAAGAGTCCGAGAACAGCGGTACCAGAAGTTCATCAAGGACTGGACTAAATTTGTAAATTATTTGAAAGACAGTTGTAGTCAATCAAACACGTTGGCAAGCTTGCAAGAAGCTTTGTAAGGAAAGGTATAAAAATCACTGCAGAGAAGAATGAGAAAATATGATGCTTTGATGTTTTTGATTTGAAAGCAATGGTTAAGAAGTGAAAATGCAGAAATTTGAAGTGAAAGATAGAAAATCACAAGGAAGGTTTGAAGCAAGTCATGGCCCTAAAAAGCCAAAATGAATAATATAAGAGGAGAGATTGTAATGGAAAGCATTATTGTAAAATTAATAAAAATGATATGGCAAAAAAGAAGTCAGGATTGCATCAAAGGAGTGTGTGTGTGTGTGTGTGTGTGTGCGTGCGTGTGTGTGTGTGTGTGTGCCTACAATAAGGAATCCATAATGTTCTGTTGTGCCTGAAATTCTCCCATAAATTCACAAGTGCTACATCGCACTGCATGAGAAAATCTGGTTTGTGTTCTCCAAAGAACAGAAGACCTCCCCATCAGGAACAATGTATTTGTGGTTGATAAAATGTTGTTGCTGCTGCTGCTGTTGTTTAAAAAAAGAAAACAATTTTTCAGAAACTGCCTCTGCCAATGATGAGAGGAGAGTAGGTTTATGGGTATTGGGTTAACTTCCACAATCCAGCCTTGTCATAATTAGCATTTGATTTGAAGTAACTCTTATTTGAAATCGTGTGCTGCATTATCATGCATAAAACAATGTCTCACTAATTATAGCTCCTGACATTATACCCCACAAAAAAAACCCACAGAAGCAGATGTATGCAGCACTTCACATCTCCACGCTTCAAAATGCCAAAAGAAAAATGTTAGAAGGGCTTCAAATAAATGTTCAAACACAGATACATAAATAATTCCTTAAGAATCCTTCTATTGTGCCGTAGCAGTGTTTAGCCCTAATGGCATTTGTCAGGAATACAGATGATAAACAAGTTTGCTGCTATTCCGCACAGAGATTACTCCTGTGTGACTATCGTGCAGGAGAAAAATGAACCAAATCTGTAGTAATAATAATGATGTGCTAATGATAATATAATAATAACAATGTAAGTGTATTTAAAATGCCACACAATGCCTCATTGTGCCAACTGAAATCTGAGAAGAGAAAGGTCTTTTTTTAATGAAAGCAATCTTCCCCAACCTGCTGCCCATTTTGGAGCACAGTTCCCATAACCTGATAAGAGAGGAAATCAGTTCTGTAGCATCATATAACAACCAAAGTATTTCAACCATTCATTATTTTTTTCTTGTAATCTATGACCATTGTTTGGCTCTATAATTTATGGGTGCATATAAGATCCGGCCAGAAATCTACTAAAAATGTTAGACCAGAAACAAGTGCTTAAGGATTCTGGTCACACCCCAAAGATCTGTACACTCATGTGTGCTTGGACCTGTTTTTCTTGGAGAGTAGCAGGGCTTTCTTTCAGCCGGACCTTGCTAAAACTCGATTGTGGCACCTCTCAGGTGGGCGCCATTGCCATTGTAAGAGAACAAGAGAATTGTTCGTGGTGAGTTCTGGACCTCTTTTTCTAGAAAAGCAGTACTCCTTCTACCCAGGGCCGATGCACCCATGAGGTAAGGTGAGGAAGCTTCCTCAGGTGGCAGAAGGATCTACTGGAACAGTAGATTCCGATTTCGATCTTTATTCCCTCTTTGTTCCTGGTATAGATCTTCACCCATCCCTTCTTACCTGACAGGGAGGGAGGCATCATTTTGTCATTTGTACCGGGTGCCAAAATGTCTTGGGCCAGCCCTGGTCGTGCCACAAAATACTTTTGAAACTGAGGACCACTCTAGATATGCTGTGCGAAACAAGCATTTAAAAAAACAAAACAATAGCAGGCAATTTGCTATATCCCAGTAGCGCAATTTAGATGTAGTACAAAACCAGTCAGACACCCTTGTAATCGAATAAAGGAATAATATATTGTTTATTTGTAATAAACTAAAAGGTAAAATATATAATGTAACTAAATAACAACCAGCACCAGCCACCAATTGTGACTCTGTATTTTAAACTTAATCCTTCACAAAACTACAAGCACTCCTATAGAGTACAGTATATATAAAGCAAACCAGGTCCCATTAAATGCACTTTAAAAGGTGATTTCTCCACAGACTGAAATGTGAAACAATAAATATAACGTTAGAAGCAGTTTGTACTTCTAGGAATGTGCACATAATTTTATTGGCCAAGCTGGTTCTAGGTTATTTTCAGTGAGGAATCATTGCAAATGAGCGAGTGTCGAGGTTTGTCTTCGTAAGCCAGCTCCAGCTATCATTATCACCAATATACCACACAGACTCGGGCATCTGTTCTGGTAAACTTTTGATTGCTTGTAAATTGTCATTACTACAGTAAATGCCTGTGACTGAAGCCTTTGGATATCTTTAGCGCTACACTTGTCAGCTCTACTTAGAAATAATAGTGACTGACTGTAACATGGTTCAGAGATCTTAAATGAGGAAATCAGTGCTGTCTGGAAAAGAGGATGCACAGGCATGTAATAAATGAATGCCTTCTGATAATTCTAGATAACCATGTTATGTTCCATTTAAAAATATAATGATCAGGGGATGACAGGGCGACATTCGAGAGTCCACACTGGTTTCTCAAATGGCAGATGTTGCTCTCACAACAAAGATGGCTCGGGGAGAACTCAGGCTGTTATCCTATACCCACTTACTTGGAAGTAAGTTCCATTAAACTCAACGGTGTTTAAGGTAAAGGTAAAGGGACCCCTGACCATTAGGTCCAGTCGTGACCGACTCTGGGGTTGCGGCGCTCATCTCACTTTGTTGGCCGAGGGAGCCGGCGTACAGCTTCCGGGTCATGTGGCCAGCATGACTAAGTTACTTGTGGCGAACCAGAGCAGCACATGGAAACACCGTTTACTTTCCCGCCGGAGTGGTACCTATTTATCTACTTGCACTTTGGTGTGCTTTCGAACTGCTAGGTTGGCAAGAGCTGGGACCGAGCAACGGGAGCTCACTCAGTCATGGGGATTCAAACCGCTGACCTTCTGATCGGCAAGCAGTAGGCTCTGTGGTTTAGACCACGGCACCACCCGCATCCCCCAACGGTGTTTATTTCCGAGTTAATCAAGGCTTAAATGGCACCCAACTGGCAAGGTCTGGTGGGCTTCTATGCACATTCAATTGAATGCTTGGAGAAGCCTACCCATAGTCAGGAATCCCAAGAGGTTTTGTAAGATCATTCCTTTTCATGTGCTGTAAAAATGTCAGGGACTGGCTGGATGAGGTGGGAGCCGCTTGCTCAAGAGGCCCCCCCCCCCCGGAGGGCACAGAAGACAGTGACATAGATCCAGGGGTAGAGAAAAGGGGGTGAGGTGAGTGCTGGTCGCCCCGGGTATCACCACTGAGGGGGTTACAAAATGCGTCTATGTATGCAACAACAGCGGCAAGAGTCTTGATAGCACAAGGATGGAAGAATGAGGAAATCCTGACAAAAGAACAGTGGCAAGAGAAACTGATGAATTATGCAAAACTGGCTAAATTGACATATAAATTGTGAGACAAGGACAACTGTGACTTCAAGGAGGAATGGGAACTTTATACAAATTATTTAAAAACACAACAAAATGAATTGGACTCCTTGGCAGGTTTTGAATAAACACACACAAATTTATTGATTGATAACATGGTAGATAGATAATGTAAGGATTTGCATAATTTTATAACATGCAGAGAATAATATGTGTTGAGAAATCAGAGAGAGGAGCTGAGGGGAGGGGAGGGAGGGTCTGGAGTGGGTGGGAAAGGGGAAAAATAATGAATATGATATTGTAAAAGGTATGAGTTACTCGTGCGTAAGCTGGTGCCTTTCTCGGTTAATTTGCCTTGTTAAACCTTTCCGACTGCACAGCCCCTTCTCATCGTGACTGTCTCTTTTTTTTTTTTTAATAAAATTTTTATTTGGTTTTCTGATTTTTTAGAGACAAGACATACACAAAGAAAAGACTAAGACAAAAACATATATAAAATCAGCAAATCCCCGTTTCATAAACTTGTTCCCTGACTTCCCCCCACCTCCCCTCGTGCATCCCAGTTTCAAGGTTATATCAGCAAGTTGGTATTTCTCCTCTCAACATTCTTATTCATCTTATTACCTTTTTTTATAATAAAAATTAATTTACCTAAGTTGGACTTAAGTTCTCTTCCATCGATTTTCATTTTATCTTAATTAAGAGTCATAATAACCAAACTTAGAATTCTTAAGAGTTTTTAAGAGTCTCTTCTTCCCTCCCTCCCATCCCCGGTTTTTGTCCCTTCCCAATAAGGATCCAGATTCAAGATTCTCAGCCTGGGTTCCTCACGTCCGAGGCTTTCAAATCCCTTTCAGTCCCTCTCCGCCTGTCCTGTTGGTAGTCACTCATCGTGACTGTCTCAGTCACTGGCAGAATCCGTCAGTGGGCGTTTCTTGAACCTCTTCCAACATAAAAGTTGTTTGACACCCAGTCTCCTCCTCCTCTCACTGCGCGGGAGTCTTCTGCGCAGGGAAGGCGTGGGTAGCGGAGGACCTGGGCTCTCCTCACTGATGTCCAGTGAAGAGTCCTGGAGCCCTCCCTCCAATTCCCCCGTCTGCCCCCCTTCATCCCTGGTGTTGCGCTGAATGGCTTCCCCCTCTACTGAGCTGTTTCTCCCCCTGCTGCTCGGTCCTTCGCCAGCATCATCTGGGAGCCTCCCCTTCGCCTCTCCCTCCGATGTCAGTTCCCTGACAGATATCTTTTGATAAGTTGTTATGTTGAAATTGCTAATAAAAATATTTTTTAAAAGAAACAAAATGACGGGCGGCACTCACTGCTGGGCCTGCAGTGCGCCTGAGCCACGCATTTCTCCTAGGAGAGACGCAGTGGCTTGGGCGCACGCAGGCTCCCCGCTGCCCAAACGGTCCGCCCGCTGCCTCCCCCCAGCTGTAGGGCAGCTGTGTGGGAGGAGGCAGGAAGACTCCGGAGGCCCCGCGGTGTGCCCCACCCGTATGTGTGGTTCACCCCGCCCCTGAACTCACCACCCCAGGCGCCTGAGCGGCTTCCTTCACTGTTGCATTGATCTCAGATCCTAGTGGTGGGATACCAGCAACACCTCAGGCGAGGGGACAAGCTGGGAGGTACTAGAAGCAGGGAGCATGAGGCAGAAGCAGGCAGGTGGCCCAGCACAGGGCAGGGTGATGAGCTTACCAGTTTGGATGCAGGGAAGCAGGCAGAGGGCCTTCTCGGTAGTTGCGCCCGCCCTGTGGAACACCCTCCCATCAGATGTCAAAGAGATAAACAACTACCTGACATTTATTTATTTATTTTTATAAGATATTTATTAAGATTTTCAAAGTATTACAAAGTGAAAATAAAAAAAATAAGAAAATACAAAATAAAAATGGTTAAAAACAACTCATTCTTTCCATTACTTATTTTTCATTAGCTTATTTCCCGGACCTCCTCACGCCTCCCTTTTTTGTATTCCAGTTCAGTTTGTTGGTTCAGCAAATCCTTACCCTCTTTGTTTATCCTAGTCTTTAATCTTAAAATATTGTAACGTTTAATTTTTACCTATTAATAATCCATTTTTCATATTCCCTTATAGTATTACAGCTGAAAACCACTTAATTTCTATCCAACATCATTCTAACATTCATTAATTTTACAATATTTCTGTAGATAGTCTTTAAATTTCTTCCAATCTTCTTCCACCGACTCTTCTCCCTGGTCTCGGATTCTGCCAGTCATTTCCGCCAGTTCCATGTAGTCCATCACCTTCATCTGCCATTCTTCCAGGTTGGAAGAAAATTCGTGAAGTGCAAATTCGTGAAGCGTTCCATATTTTCACATACAACTACCTGACATTTAGAAGACATCTGAAAGCAGCCCTGTTCAGGGAAGTTTTTAATGCGTGACATTTTAATGTATTTTTAATCTTTGTTGGAAGCCACACAGAGTGGCTGGAGAAACCCAGCCAGATAGGCGGGTTACAAATAAATTATTATTATTATTTGATGATGATGATGATGATGATGATGCAGGCGCTGACAGAGATGACAGAGTGGAGCCAAACCCTGCAGCTCTCCCACAACACCAACAGGACAGCCTCTCTGCTGATGGCTCTCTGGCCCCACTGATTCCTAGAATGCAAAGGATCTTACATGTTGCCGAGCAATGGCCCAGAGAGTCCCAGAGAGTGGTTCCTGCCACTCACTGTAGCAGATTACAATGGGAACAGGATTCAAAGGGCTAAAGTGTGAAGGAAGGGCTGCACACCAGTTCAAGGAAATTCTTCATGAGGAGGATGGTGGTGGTTGATGATGGTGGTTTCTAGGCAGTCACCCATCCAGGTACTGACCAGACCCAGACCTGCTTAGCTTTAGCAACGAGGCAGCCTCACACATGCCTTTAGAATCATAGAATCATAGAATCATAGAATCATAGAATCATAGAGTTGGAAGAGACCACAAGGGCCATCGAGTCCAACCCCCTGCCAAGCAGGAAACACCATCAGAGCACTCCTGACATATGGTTGTCAAGCCTCTGCTTAAAGACCTCCAAAGTAGGAGACTCCACCACACTCCTTGGCAGCAAATTCCACTGTCGAACAGCTCTTACTGTCAGGAAGTTCTTCCTAATGTTTAGGTGGAATCTTCTTTCTTGTAGTTTGAAACATCCCCTGTTCCACTCTTCTCTGTGGGAGTCAGCAATATCAGTGTGTAATGCTGAGTAAAAGGAGAAGGAATAGCAGATAAATGAGGCCAAAGCTGAGCCTTTAGGATTTGTTCTGCTGCTATTAACTCGGTGCAGTATTTCTTGTACGGCTTTAATTAAGATTTTCCTCAGGCTCTTGTGGCATAATTTTCCCCCCTCTACATACCCCACACATTTAGAATAAGTATCGGCATATATGAATAGAAAATTAAATGGATAGAACATTATTTGAAATACTTAGCGAATAAGGTAGGAGGGGAAAGAAAGGCCTTATCCATCCAGCTTTCAAATGGAGATGAGATTTCTAAGAGAACGTCACAGAGCAGTCATGGCTGCTTGCTCTTTGCTCTTTGCTCTTTGCTCAGCTAGGTGAAAAGATGGTTTAATTATAAAACAAGTTGAGCCTTCAGCTCCATGACCAGCATAAGTGATTCCTTCCATTTTCTACTGCAAGTTCATGCCCAGAATTTCTTTAAAACACACACACACACACACACACACACACACACACACACACACACACACCCCATTCGAAATGGCAGCACAGGTGAAGATGCTGTTGCTGCCTCAGGAGGCAGAGAATGCCCTAAGGTGGCTTCAAAAGAGGAGGGCCGGTCCACTGTCCCTCAGACCTTATGGGGGGCTGGACTATATTTTGGGGAAAAAATGAACAAATTCCTGTGCTCCACAAATAACCCAGAGATGCCTTTTAAATAAAAGCACACATTCTGTTGTTGTTTAGTCGTGTCTGACTCTTCGTGACCCCATGGACCAGAGCATGCCAGGCACTTCTGTCTTCCACTACCTCCCGCAGTTTGGTCAAACTCATGTTGGTAGCTTTGAGAACACTGTCCAACCATCTCGTCCTCTGTCATCCCCTTCTCCTTGTGCCCTCCATCTTTCCCAACATCAGGGTCTTTTCCAGGGAGTCTTCTTTTCTCATGAGGTGGCCAAAGTATTGGAGCCTCAGCTTCACGATCTGTCCTTCCAGTGAGCACCCAGGGCTGATTTCCTTCAGAATGGATAGGTTTGATCTTCTTGCAGTCCATGGGACTCTCAAGAGTCTCCTCCAGCACCATAATTCAAAAGCATCAATTATTCGGCGATCAGCCTTCTTTATGGTCCAGCTCTCACTTCCATACATCACCACTGGGAAAACCATAGCTTTAACTATACGGATCTTTGTTGGCAAGGTGATGTCTCTGCTTTTTAAGATGCTGTCTAGGTTTGTCGTTGCTTTTCTCCCAAGAAGCAGGCGTCTTTTAATTTCGTGACTGCTGTCTCATGTAAAAACACCAGGCAGGCCCCACAAATAACCCAGAGATGCCTTTTAAATAAAAGCACACATTCTACTCATGTAAAAACACACTGATTCCCACACCATCCACAGGCCGGATTGAAAAGGCGATTAGGCCGCATCCGGCCCCTGGGCCTTAGTTTGTCTACCCATGATTAGACCAGTTATTGGAGGAGAAGTCATGGCCTGCATAGATGCAGTCATTAATGCTTCTGAATACCAGTTGCTGACAACCACAGGAGGGGAGACTGGTTTTATGCTTGAATCCTTCTTGCGGGTTCCCCACAGGTATCTGCTTGGCCACCTTGAGGTACTGATGTCATTTGCTGCTGGTTGGGTGACCAGATGCAAAAGAGGACAGGGCTCATGGATCTTTAATAGTTACATGGACGAGGGAATTCCAGGAGGTGTAGCTGGTATGACAAACCAACCTGCTGAAATTCTCCTCTGCACAACTCTTTAGGGATGCTTTTAATTTTTGATGTTTTGTCGTGTTTTTAATATTCTGTTGGGAGCTGCCCAGAGTGGCTGGGGAAACCCAACCAGATGGGCAGGGTAACAACATCAACAACAACAACCAGATGGGTGGGGTATGAAGAAGAAGAAGGAGGAGGAGGAGGAGGAGGAGGAGCTGTTTTTCACTCTGTCTAAATATCCCTTCATCTGGACAATTTGGTCACTAGATATATATGTGTGTGTGTGTGTGTGTGTGTGTGTGTGTGTGTATTGGTTAACACTGCAAGTTTGTTGCATTTTGTATGTGATTTTAATTCTTGCATTTTAAAAATTTCCTATATTGCTATATCTATATTTTATTTTATTTTATTTTATTTTAGTAAGCCCTGGGGGGACTTTTGGGATAGAAAGTGTAGAATACCAATTATGGTAAAGAAATCAATATTTAAATAGAAAGCATCTTGAAAAGCATGACAAATAGAAAAAAAAAAAACCCAGTGCTTTTTTCAGGAGGTATTCAGGGGTATGCAGTACCGGCACCTCTTTTTGTTGTTGTTAAAAACTATACCACTTACTGTAACAACTTCATCGTGAGTACCGGCACCAGTTTTTCTAGGAAAAAAAGCACTGTGAAAATATAATCCAGTGCCTTATACATCAGCAATGAAATTGCTCTTCACAGCCACACATTTTTTCTTTTCTGCTCACTCTATAGAATGCTTTTTTTTTGTAACAGAAAAGCACCCTATCTTTTGCAGGGAACAGTTTAAGTGGCTCTAGCTGTCAGATCAAGCAACTCTGGGTCATCCAAGAGTAGAAATGTTAGCAAAGAAGAAGAAAAAAGACTACACTAGTTTAATAGATCAGAGATACAGCCCTAGAGCAAACTTCCATAGTAATTATACAAATCATTTCCACAACAGCATAATTGTGGGGGATCTTTGCCAGATATGCTTGTAAGAGCCGACTTTTCCACACCTTGCTCTTTTAGGCCTACAGCATGCTGCTATAAAATTCAGGTTTTGTAACGCATCATACCTCCCAGTCTGAAATTTTGGATCAACATGGCAGGATTAAAATCAAGATTGAAAGTAACTTGGCGGCATCTCACTGATTCTTACAAGTTTTTCATATTTTGGTGCAGTTGCTTGAGAATCAACTTAATTTAGGTTCTGGAGTCAGAGGTGGTCTAACACGGTCCATTTCAGTGTTACCTTCTAGGATTTTAAATTTACGGTGAATTATGTTTATATTTATTAGAAATAGCATTAGGAAGAGGGCTAATGTTGCAACTGTTGATTGAGTTTTGGAATCATCCCAGCAACTTGGAAGATTTCCAACTCCATGAATGCCACATGTTTTTTTCAGTCTGGATTCATATAAGTCATTGGGAGCCCTGCCATTAACCTTTAAGCTCAATGCAACAGTCTTCAACACTTGGAAGCAAAGCTCTTTTCCTAGAGCAGTCCAGATCCTCCATGCATCCAATGAATGCCTACTCAAATCTCCAGCCGAATCAACACAAACTACGGAACCACCATGAGAGGATACTTCTTTCACTGATAGACCCAAACCAGGTTGATGAGATAACCAAAGTATGCCAAAGGAGGTTATTTGAATCACCTCTTCTTTGCATTGTAAATGTCCTGCATGCTTAAGCTCCAAGCTTCTGTGCTCCATGGTTGATTGCTAGAGGTAGAGGCGCTTTGGTCTAAACCACTGAGCCTCTTGGGCTTGCCGAACAGAAGGTCGGTGGTTCAAATCCCCACAACAGGGTGCACTCCCATTGCTCGGTCCCAGCTCCTGCCAGCCTAGCAATCTGAAAGCACACCAGTGCAAGTAGATTAATAGGTACCGTTGCGGTGGGAAGGTAGACGGCGTTTCCGTGCGCTCTGGTTTCCATCACGATGTTCCGTTGTGCCAGGAGCGGTTTAGTCCTACTGGCCACATGACCTGGAAAGCTGTCTGTGGACAAACGCCGGCTCCCTGGGCCTGAAAGTGAGATGAGCGCCGCAACCCCATAGTCGCCTTTGACTGGACTTAACCATCCAGGGGTCCTTTACCTTACCTTTACCTAGAGGCCGGCCCATGAAGGAAAATAGGGCACTGCCCCACCAATTCCACTCTGTTTTCAGCCAGTCCCCTCCTGCCTACCCTCTTTCTTTCTTCAACTCCAGGGCTGGCCCTGGGTCTCAGCTTCTTCCTCCTTAGTCTTGGCGTTGCCTTTGTAGAACTCAACACAGAGGAGGATGAGGGCAAAACTGGACCTTAGATGGCTCTGCTTGTCACTGAGTCTGCCCCAGCTTTCCATAGGCCTCCCACCCTACTAGTTTCAGTGACCATTACCCACCGCTGCAAAAATTGAAACACTTCTCTGTTTTACACAACAACCTGACATCCTTTTTAAATACAGTGGTACTTCAGGTTACATATGCTTCAGGTTACAGACTCCGCTAACCCAGAAATAGTGTTTCAGGTTAAGAACTTTGCTTCAGGATGAGAACAGAAATCATGCTCCGGGGGCACGGCAGCAGCAAGTAGTGCTTCAGGTTAAGAACGGTTTCAGGTTAAGTACGGACCTCCGGAATGAATTAAGTACTTAACCCGAGGTACCACTGTGATAATAATAATAATAATTAATAATAATAATAATAATAATAATAATAATAATAATCCATTGTGTTTCACTCTTCGTTCTCAGACTGAGGCACATTTTCCCCTATTTCTTTTCCTCTGAGCAAACCAGCTGCCTCGTTTTTCCCTGGCTTGGATACAGACCTCGAGTTTATTAATATGGGAGAGAGTTCTGCTAGTTGACAATTTAAGATAAAGTAAATTGGAAGTGGCATCAAAGAGCATGTGGCTGTTAATGTGCGTCACCGAGGTTCTTTTTTCTGGCATCCCAAAAGGTCTTGGCTGTATGGCCGACACATGCAACCTTTACCAGTGACCCCGTGTTATTAAAGGCTAGGCACTCCCATTGATTTGTGAAAGTGACAGGTGCAGCAAGCGGCTGTAAATTAGCCAACTCTCTATGGATTTTCAAGGATTCTTCCATTGCTCCGCCCACCAGCGATTTGTTCACATCTATTGGCCGAGCTGCTTGTGCAGAAGCACTTAAATGTTTATCTGACATAAATCTGCTGTACTTCTGTGAATACAAATGGGTGTCCTCGTTTTCTGCTGAAAAGCAGACTTTGAAAGTTGCTCCCCCCCCCTTCTCTCCCTCCATTTCATAGCTGCTCTGCTGAAGTTTAGCTAGGTCACACCAGGTTAAAGCACAAATCCCCTTTCAAGCTGGAAACTCTGGGTTTTATTCAGAAGATTTTTTAATCTTGTGCATAGGGGGAATTTTTGTGCTAGGGAAGATTAAAGGTCTAAGTTTGTTGTCAATTGACACCCGCTTTCTGCATTGCACACCTAGGGCAACGAAAGTTGCACAAGCTTTCATATATTCCAGGCATTGAAATCTAATACTGTAAATTTAACCCTAGACAAATAAAGGAGCCGTACAGCTTGGATAATGTGTATTTCATTCTGCATGCAGTAACAGTTGCTGTTGTTGTAAATTGTTCATGGCTAATGCAGCAAGCATAAATTAATTTTGTTAAGTGTCCCTATTTTCCAGGGACAGTTCCGGATTTACAGAAGCCATCCTGGTTTCTGATTTCATTCTGGAATGGCCTGCTTTTCCTTAGGACGTCCCTATTTTCATTGGAGAAAGGTTGGAGGGTATGGAATAGGAGGTCCCTATTTTCATCGGAGAAATGTTGGGAGGTTATATTATATTTGCGTGTCGAGGTCCCCAAGACACCCCCAATAAATTCACACTTCACACAGAATTTTTTTGTTTAAGGTTTTTGGCATACATTTTTGGCCACAACTTTATTAAAATACAAAATGTGAGTGGTTGCTTAGGCATTGGTTGCAACTATCTGTCCCCGCCCAGGGACAGAACTGACATCCGCAAACCTGCAAAGTCAGTAAGGGAAAACATTTTTGGGGAGAGAATGGATCTGGGTGCCAGGCCCTCACCTCTCCCCAAATGCTCCCAGGGGCTCTTGCGTGGCTCTAGCCCCTTGCCAGGGGTTCGGACAAGAGCATGGCGAGCCCCTGGATTCCTTTAAAGGAATTCCCTTGCAACAGCAGCATTGGAGGGGCAGGCACAGTCAATCCATGCCCCTCCACCAACCAATTCATAAAACCAATGCCTAACCGCATCCTTACAAGTTGTGACGATTTGCTACGCAGTAGGCAAAAACCAAATGGTGCCAGCCTATCAGCCAAATGGACAAAATTCCTACCAGGCCCCTACTCCAAAAGCAGACAACCCCATGACAGGCATAGCAAGGGTGATCCGATGTGCGCAGCGAAAAGAGGAAGCTCAGCGCTGTGTGCAGGGAATGTATAGTCTCTAGGCTGTCAATCAAAATAAGCAACATTAAAATCTCCCCAGCAACCAAAGGAGCCCAATTACAACTGTGACCATCCAAACTAACCCGCCCAGCAACAAAGGGGTGTGTGTCTTGTGAAACCCAACCACAACACGTGCTCTCCATGCAGGAGAACACGCTTTGCAGCTGCATTTGCCCCTCCTGTGTTTTTTAGCAACTGGCATTCATAAGCATTTCTCCTTCCAACTGTGGAAGCAGAACACAGCCATGATTATTCTAATCATCTTTTGAATGTTTTTAAATCCCTGATCCCTGTTTGTGTGTGTAGGTCCCCAGGCCACCCCTCAAATAACTTCACACATAACACGTAATTTTAGTTTTGGTTTTTGGGCGCTATTTTGGCCACAACTTTATTAAAATACAAAATCAGTGAGTGGTTGTTTAGACCCCTGCCTGGGACAGAACTGACATCCCGAGGTCCGATCGGTAGCCAGTAGAAGAGAAAGTCAAACCTGGGGGTCATTTGAGCTAAGCGTCGGACCCACGCCGCTCACCCCAGCAGCTCCCCAAAAGCTTGCCTGCCCGGTCCTATAACAAGGATTCCCATAACAGGGATTGGACGAAATCATGGCAAGCCCCAGGATTCCTTTAACGGAATTCCCTTCAGTGCAATAGGAGGGGCAGGCCCAGCCTGGACCCCTCCACCACCAGCATATTATAACCAATGCCTAACCGCAACCTTACAAGTTGTGACGAATTGCTGAGTAGTAGGCAAAAACCAAATGGCACAGCCAATCACCAAATGGCAAAATTCCTACTAGGCCCCTGCTCCAAAGCAGACGACCCCATGACAGGCAAAGCAAGGTCAACCGGAACACAGGGCGGGCGGGTGATCCGATGCACTCTGCAAAGAGAAAGAGAAACCAGAGTGCACCAATATTTAAAGACTATGGTCCCACCCACCCAATTTGCAACATACAATTTGCCCCAGCAACCCGGTTAACCAATCATGATGCCAGGCAACAACTATTAACCTGCCTGGCAACAAGAGGCCTGGCCTGGTGGCCCACACCACAACACGTGCTCTCATTTATTGGAGAACACGCTTTTTAACTCTTTTTATTGAGAATTTCAGTGTTCTTGTTATATACACACACACATTACATTAGTATTTCTTTAAAAACAGAGCTATTTGGCCTATTGCATTGCAATATATTATTATTATTATTATTATTATTATTGTTGTTATTGTATTGTATTGTATTGTATTGTATTGTATTGTATTGTATTGTATTATATTATATTATATTATATTATATTATATTATATTATATTATATTATATTATATTATATTATATTATATTATTATAATACAGTGATACCTTGCTTTGCATACGTCTTGGTTTGCATACATTTTGGATTACAAACACGTCAAACCCGGAAGTGCGTGTCCCGGTTTGCAAACTTTTTTTGGATTACAACCCATTTTGGGGGGATCATGAACAAAAATTTTTTGGAGGCCCCATTGGCGAAAGTGCTCCTTGGGTTACAACCTGTTTTGGTTTACAAACGGACCTCCAGAACGGATTGTGGTTGTAAACCAAGGTACCACTGTCAATTAAAAAATAGTGAAGCATTTGGCTAGAAGCATGGGGGGGAAGGAATTCTATTGCCGTGTATTATTTAAAGACAAATTGTTGCCTGGACCTAAAGTTCCATGACAAAATGTGAAGGTTCAAAGGTCATGCTCCCATGAAATTCCTATTCTGTCTCTTTCTCCTAAATCACTTCCACTTATGGTGTGTTGTGGCAAGTTCTCCCACATTTTAACGAGTGGAGGGAAGAAAGATTTCTCTCCTTTTTATTTGGGAGAATATATGAAGTAGACATTCAGCATCACACAGAAGGTGAAAAGCTACAAAGCCATTAATTCCCTATTTTCCCTGCCATTGTTTGCCTGACTTGCTATAGTTGTTTTCCTTCGCTATTCAGGGCACTGAAAACATTGGGCAAGCAGTTTGCACTCCACATTGTGCAACTTGCGTCTACCACCCTCAAAGTTCCCACAAAGAGGTCACAATGCTGCCTTTTTTCAATTTAGCCTCCACAGAATATAACTTTCCACTTTCTTTAATTAACTTCTGTTTGATCCCCAAGACACCGGTTAAG
Organism: Podarcis bocagei; assembly: GCF_964188305.1. Taxonomy (NCBI): domain Eukaryota; kingdom Metazoa; phylum Chordata; class Lepidosauria; order Squamata; family Lacertidae; genus Podarcis; species Podarcis bocagei. The sequence goes on along the minus strand of NC_138136.1, from coordinate 16,190,895 downwards.
TCTGCACACAATCCGTCTTAGTTGTTTTCAAAGACGCTAGAAAAGTCTCACTATTTTCAGTTCAACAAAGCTGGGTTTTGCTTTGCTATTTAACACTCATTAATGCTTATCACTTCTTGGCTTTTACTTAAATAAGCAGTTCAAGCATATTCTTGAGTTGTGGGATTTTTTTATTTTATTTTTTACTTGAGGGAAAGAAATACTGAAATAAAAAGAAGTATTTTAAGGTACCAGAGCTCCATCATTAACAAATTCACACTGGAGTCCATAGCTAATCAGATATTCCAGTCTCTGATGAGTGCCTCAGATGATTCATATGTTTAATTTTGTTTTATATTTCACGAGCATTAAAATGAAGAATTGATTTAACCCCATTTTTATGCACTCGTTCCCAAGCCACTCAACTCTCTGGCACCCCACCCCTCACCCCCTTTTCAAACTCCAAAATTGACTGTTTCTATGGAAACAGGCGCAGATGTAACATTTGCAATTCACAAGAAAGAGAAAGAAGAGGAAAATGGATCAAAAAGTGTCACTTGCATTATGCAAAATTTCATAGCTCTCTGTATGAATTGCACGCTGTGAAAAAGGACCTTTGTGAACACGAAAGTTAGAAAGGTCATTCTGGCATCAGAGAAAATATTCCTTAAGTTTATAAATGAGAACTCTTCAAAGCCTTGGGTGAAAAAAAAGAAAAGTAATCTTTGGTTTTTAACTCCTCTAAATCTATCAAGAAAAGTTATTTCCTTTTCTTTATTATACGTATGAGTCTGCCAGTTTCTTTTAAGACATTTACAGTGTCGCCTAAAAAAGAAATTTGATTTCTACTTTTCATAGTTGCTTACCAAAAGAAAGTGTGCCCTAAACTCCTAGGAAGTCCTGCATCTTCGTTCCTTGTTTTTCAGCTCCTTAAAGCAATTATCTGTATATGTGTGGTTGAGTTGAGGAGGGAAAGTACATGGATGCTGGCAGGGAGATAAGCATCTTGTAAGAGAGATACAGACTCCATGTCAGAACCTCATCTGAGTTCCACTTTCCATGTAAAGTTCTCTGGTACAGGTACCATCTCATTCATTTGAGGTTCTACTGAGAAAGAAAGCAAGGAAAAAGAAAATTAGGAAAGATCTCTAACATCCAGTAATATTTTTTCTTATTAAAGATTTTCTTGTTTTACAGAAGTAAGTGTAATGTCTCTCGTATTTTTTCCATGTAACATTTTTACAAATCTGTTTCATTTGTTGAGACATTAGGGGGAGGAAAAAAAAGAAGGGGTGGAGGGAGGGGAGATGGGTGGGGGCGGGTGGCAATGTTTCTGTTATGCTTACTGTATGTAGGGTTTGGTGTCAGCGTTGCTTGTCCTGTTCACTTGTGTTCCTTTGGTGGTGAGAGAAGTTGGGGTTGGCCTAGGGTGCGGTTGTTTGTTTGTGATTGGCTGTGGTGATCTTTGTTTTCGTGTGTGAGTGGGGTGGGTGGGTGTTTTGGATCAGGTTAGCCAGATTGATTTGTAAGCTGTTGGTGGATTATTGTCATTGTCTTGTTGGGCTGCGTATGTGATAAAGGGGAGCCATACCGGGGTAAAGGCATCTTCTTCTGTTTGTTCCCATGTCAGTTTCAGCTTGTTGGTTAATTTTTCTAGTAGGGCTGTTTCCCATACTATTTGGTACCATTGGTCCATGCTTACTCCTGATAGGTCTCTCCAGTGTCTGGTTATGGTGTTTCTGGCTGCTGAAAGTAGGTGGGTTATGAGTTCTTTGTGGTGTAAATGGGCATTGTTGTTTTGGAAGATGTTTAGTAGGGCCAGTTCTGGGGTGATGTCTAATACTTGCTTCGTTATTTTACATATTTCTTGTGTGGCTGTTTTCCAGAATAGTTGGATTTTGGGGCACTCCCACCACATGTGGAGGTATGTGCCTGTGGAGGTGCACCCTCTCCAGCATTTTGGTGAACCTCCAGTAATATTAATACAGAAACCCATAGTTGTGCAGGGGCTTCATCTATACACCTAGAACCACCCTTCCAGAAATAAGTGAACTAAAATGATAGGTCTTTTAAAATCCTTTAGACAAGTAGAAAAATATATAGTGGAACCTCGGTTTTTCAAACATAATCCGCTCCAGAAGACTGTTCGACTTCCGAAATGTTCAAAAATCGAAGATCAAAGGGCGGTTGGCGAAATCCATTGAAAAAAATGGAGAAACGCGCCTTGGAAGACGTTTGACTTCTGAGGCACGTTCGAAAATGGAAGCAATTACTTCCAGGTTTTTGGCGTTCGGGTTCTGAATTGTTCGTCCATGGAGACTTCCAAAAACTGAGGTTCCACTGTAGTTACATGTCAACTCCTGAGGACTGCAAATAAAACATTTTAAGTGTGTATTAAGTGCAATATACAATGTGAAACTAGACGGCGATGGTGAGCCTTGTGGAAAATTCAATGTATTTTTTAAAATGCTTTTTTTAAAAAAAAGCATTTTCAGAACGGTTTTTATATGCATGTGGATTCCACCTCCCCACCCTGTCTCGGTAGTAGTAGGTACAGTGAAGACCAGCTGCCCAGGCAGGCCAGGATGCAAAAGGAATGGGTGATTTCCCATAGTTTTTATGTTGTTCCATCTTCAGAGGCTGGAAAACACCCCATTTCAAGGCTTCATGCTGCCATCCTTTAGCAGGAGCTTACAGAACCTCCAAGTGTCCCTATTTTCCAGGGACAGTCTCGAATTTACAGAAGAGGTCCCAGTTTCTGATTTGATCACGGAATGCTGTTCTTAGGGTATCCCTATTTCCCTCAGAGAAATGTTGGAGGGTATGGAGTTATGTTACCCCCCCCCCCCCGAGCCAAAGAGATAAGTAACCATATAACCTTTTGAAGACATCTGGAGTTAGTCTCCTGTATAGGGAAGTTTTTAAAAATGTTTAATTTATACACACACACACACACACAGTGGTACCTCGGGTTAAGTGCTTAATTTGTTCCGGAGGTCCATTCTTCACCTGAAACTGTTCTTAACCTGAAGCACCACTTTAGCTAATGGGGCCTCCTGCTGCCGCCATGCCGCCGGAGCAAAATTTCTGTTCTCGTCCTGAAGCAAAGTTCTTAACCCGAGGTAATATTTCTGGGTTAGTGGAGTCTGTAACCTGAAGCGTATGTAACCTGAAGCGTCTGTAACCCAAGGTACCACTGTACCACCAGCCTAAAATACACACACACACAGTGGTACCTCGGGTTACAGATGCTTTGGGTTACGCGTTTTCAGGTTACGGACGTACCGAAACCCAAAAGTACCAGAATGGGTTACATCCGGGTTTTGGCGCTCATGTATGTGCAGAAGCACTAATTCAAACTTTGTGCATGCGCAGAAGCTCTGAATCGCATCACACATGTACGCAGATGTGGCACTGCGGGCTGCGGGTGCTGCGGGTTGCAAACGCTGTGGGTTGCAAACATGCCTCCTGCACGGATCACGTTTGCAATCCAAGGTTCCACTGTGTATATATATATGTTGGAAGCTGCCTTGAGTGGCTGGGGCACCCCATTCAGACAAGAGGAGTATAGATACTAAAATTATCATTATGAAGTCCCTGTTTTCATCAGAAAAATATTGGACGGTATGAGCATACTGCCTGCCCAGGCAAAGCAGAAATGTGAAGTAAGCCTGGGCTTTAGACCTTGGTTCTGATCATTTATTCAAAAGAATATTCAAAGAATATTCAGGTAAGTTTTTTCTGAGTAGTTCTGGGTTTGCCTTGGCCCAAATATTCTTCATCCAAATGACGCTATAAAATATGTTTTTCTCTGCAACACTGATATCCCATGGCTCTCAATTAAAGGCTGCAATGAGGCAGGAGGTATAAACTGACTATCCTCACATGACTCATGCTCAGAGCTGTGCTGACTTTATATGTATTGCATAGTTTCTAATTTGGTTCCAAATGACTGTTTTTCCTGGACAAGCATGACTACCCTTTGTGAAAGCTATCAATAGCCTTGGCCCCTTCAGATAATTCTTTTTAAAAAATTAAAAGGCAGTAGATAATAAAAGCCAGAATGCACAGGATGCTATTACCATGCTTGACAAAGAGCTATTCAAGATGTTTGAGCAGCACTATAAGATTCAGTATCCAGACTTGTTTTGATCCCTCTGTTTAGCAATTTCAGCCCCGGAATTCGCTGTTGTCCTCATATCAGTGACATAGCATGGGATGCCAGCGCCCGGGGCTGTGCAGGGTGTTTTGATGGAGTACACATGCACATTCAGCCACCTTACGGAGTCCATATCACCCAGGAGATCGCAGCCACAGAGATAAGAAAAGAAGTCATTTCGTTGTTTGGAGACGTTACTTCCTGGTTCACATGGAGAAGCCGTTTTTCAATGGAGCCCACCAACAGAAGTGTGCAGCCATATTGAAGCAGCACCGGGTGTTGGCATTTTGTGCCCAGAACAATTTTGTGCCCAGGGCAACCACCCCTGTGGGCTCCCACCCATGCTATGCTATTGCTTCATATTACTAGGTCTGTACAGTGGTACCTCGGGTTAAGTACTTAATTCGTTCCAGAGGTCCGTTCTTAACCTCAAACTGTTCTTAACCTGAAGCACCACTTTAGCTAATGGGGCCTCCTGCCGCCACCGTGCCACCAGAGCACGATTTCTGTTCTCATCCTGAAGCAAAGTTCTTAATATTTCTGGGTTAGCGGAGTCTGTAACCCGAAATGTATGTAACCTGAAGCATATGTAACCCGAGGTACCACTGTACAACTGATTAAGGCCATTTCTAAAGAGTGAGCTTAATGCACATGGAGTTGTAAGCACATTATTTGAAGATTCTCCCATACTCAAGCCATTCTTATAACTGGAACCAGGAAAAGTTTTGGCTTGTCGTTGTAGTAGAACTCTGAAAGACACAGGAGTTCTGCCAGAGAAAAGTTGACAAGCATAGTTTGTTCTCAGAGGGAGGGACTGTAGTTCATAAGGCACCAAGTTGTAGGAACAAGGGCCCCAGATTCATAGTTAAGACAGGGAATGAGGAATCCGTGACCCTCCATATGTTGATGGACCCCCAACTCCCATAATCCCACACTGTTATGGACCATGCTATCTGAGATTCATGGGAGCTGAAGTCCACCAATATCTGGAGAGGCATGAGATTGCCATCTCAGGTTATATAATGAGATTAAAAAGATGTTCAAGTTCCTGATTCCCAGTAAGCTTTTCTTTTAGGCATCCTAGATAGCAATGACCCAAAAGAGTCGGTTAACTTATTTGTTTATATATATAATGGCAGCAGCACAAATACTGCATGCCGAAAGATGGAGAAAGGAGAGGTTTCAAGAAAGCAAGAATGACTTTTGAAAACGATAGAGTATGCGGAACTGGCAAGATTAACAGCAAAAACTAGAGACCAAAATGATGAAAAAAATTCCTTGAGGACTGGAGACTTTTTATTGAATATTTAAAGAATTACTATTGTGGTTGTTGTTTAGTCTTTTATTCACGTCTGACTCTTCATGACTCCATGGACCAAAGCACTCCAGGCACTCCTGTCTTCCACTGCCTCCTGCAGTTTGGTCAAACTCATGCTGGAAGCTTCGAGAACACTGTCCAACCATCTCGTCCTCTGTCGTCCCTTCTCCTTGTGCCCTCCATCTTTCCCAACATCAGGGTCTTTTCCCGGGAGTCTTCTCTTCTCATGAGGTGGCCAAAATATTGGAGTCTCAGCTTCAGGATCTGTCCTTCCAGTGAGCACTCAGGGCTAATTTCCTTAAGAATGGATAGGTTTGATCTTCTTGCAGGCCATGGGACTCTCAAGAGTCTCCTCCAGCACCATAATTCAAAAGCATAATTTTTTCGGTGATCAGCCTTCTTTATGGTCCAGCTCTCACTTCTATACATCACTACTGGGAAAACCATAGCTTTAACTATATGGACCTTTGTCGGCAAGGTGATGTCTCTGCTTTTTAAGATGCTATCTAGGTTTGTCATCGCTTTTCTCCCAAGAAGCAGACATCTTTTAATTCCATTAACTGCTGTCACCATCTTCAGTGAACATGGAACGCAAGAAAGTAGCGAGGTGAATATGCCAGCAGGACTTGAAATGAGCAACAGCAAGAATTATTAAGATAAATAGGTTAAACCAAGTGTGCTGAATTGTATATGTGAAGTATGCAGCATTCAAGGGTAAATATGGAAGCCATGGAAGGGGAAGACAGAAAGCCAACAGGTAAAGTAATTTATGGTCTATGTTAAAATTTGTAAATGTGTGTGTGTGTGTGTGTGTGTGAAAAATCAATAAATATGATTTATTTTTATTTTTATTTTTTAAAAAGAGATTCCTATCTCATGCAACAGGCGATGTGAAACACTGTGAAAAGCCATTGTGCCAATGAAAGGAGATGATATGGGACTGGTTAGGACAGTTAGTTTGCCTTGGTATGAGACAGCTTCCTGTGTTCCAATAACATCCAAAGGATTTTCTTTTTAACAAAGATATTTCTAAAAAACGTGCCAGTGTGTGACATTTTCTCATTTGAGCATGAATCATCAGAACACTTTGAAGAATGCTAATTATGTCTCTTAAGATTTCCTTGTAGCTTTGCAACTTACTTTCATGTCTCTCAGTCTTGTTTGCTTTTTCGCCTCTCTAAGAATCGTGTCCCATGGTTCAACCGATTGGTTTTCCTTTCTATCCTTCTAACAAGCTACATAGCGAGCTAATCGAGTCAAGAGATTTGTCACTTTCTTTCTCTTGCCCTACCAGGACTTCCAAATGACTGCTGAGAAACCAATTCTGACATTTTCCAGCCATGGATTTCTTGCTGTCCGCAATGAAGAAAACTGGACTTTAGAACTACATTCCTTGCAAGTTCTTAAAAAGTAAGTTGAAACAAAACTTTAAGGAACCATCTCTCTGGCTTGCAGAGAAATAACCAAACTGACTTTGCAGGACTTATAGTATAAATTCACAATTTTCCTATATTTTTCTCTTGGCAAACCCTTCTTACAGAACCAAGCCCTACTGAGGTCAGTGATGCTTTTCCTAGGTACGGGACTGCAGGATTGCAGCCTTATTTTACCAGTTTTGTTTACAACCCGCCGCCCCCCGCCCCCCAATATTGCTTAACCATAATATTGGCAAGCACATTTTACTCCTTTTTTCTTTCAAAAAATGCTGATGACTTGATAGGCTTTAATCAAGCTCTGGAAGAAATGGGGAAAGCAAGACACTGCCAGGGGCGCTGCAAATGCCAAAACATTATAGAGCTTTTTTATTTTTAAAAAACTCCCTTCTTTTAATCCAGGAATTATGCATGCTCCACATGTTCTTGGCACATTAGAAAAATGAGAGCTCAGATGCTCACGCGATTCAATGTGACAAAAAAGTCTACCGCTGTTAATTGTTGTGGGGAAAGAAACAGTGTCGAAGAATGGACGGCATCTCATTACATGGGCCCAATGTTTCCTCGCCATCAAATTTTGCACATATACATATGTGCAAAATTATACATATTGGCTTATGTGTGAGAAAAAGGGGCATAGCTCAGTAAGAGGGTGGCTGCTTTTCATGAAGAAAGTTCCAGGTTCAAGTGGTTAAGAGTGGTAGATTTGTAATCTGGGGAACTGGGTTCGTGTCTCCGCTCCTCCACATGCAGCTGCTGGGTGACCTTGGGCCAGTCACACTTCTCTGAAGTCTCTCAGCCCCACTCACCTCACAGAGTGTTTGTTGTGGGGGAGGAAGGGAAAGGAGAATGTTAGCCGCTTTGAGACTCCTTAGGGTAGTGATAAAGCGGGATATCAAATCCAAACTACTACTACTACTACTACTACTACTACTACTACTACTATTCTTCTTCTTCTTCTTCTTCTTCTTCTTCTTCTTCTTCTTCTTCTTCTTCTTCTTCTTCTTCTTCTTCTTCATATAGGGATGGGAATGTTCCCTCTGCCAATCTGTAGGAACAATTCTGAGCTACACGAGCCAGCTGCATTCTTAAAATGTTCTTAACTGCTTAACTGTTCTTAAGAATGCTAACAGGTGCATTCTTAAAATGTTCTTAACTGCTATTATCAGCCCTGGAGCAAAAAAGAGGAAAGTGCTGTTGCAGGACTAATAGCATCTGGGGGGCGCCAATTTAGATCAGGGAAAAGAGCTTGGAGGAATTGGAAGGCTAGGCAGTCAGAGTTTCCCCCAAGTGCTTTTGCGTTAAAAATAAAAAGCTGGACGATCTGATCATGGAGCATACAGCTGGCTTTGCCCCAAAACTGCCCACAAAAACTGTCTCAGATATATTAATTGTGTTCGTACCTAACCCAATCTCCACCAAACAGTAGCAAGATCCCAGAGTTCCTGGCACTTAACTAGGATGTGGAATGAGGCGTGGCGGAGACAGCGGTGCCTGTAAGAAGTATGGTTTGTTCACACATATTTACACCTGAGTTTTTCTGGAGGAGGTGCAGAACATCACAGCCCGCCCTGTGGAACGCCCTCCCATCAGATGTCAAGGAAATAAATGACTTTTAGAAGACACCTAAAGGCAGCCCTGTTTAGGAAAGATTTTAATGTTTGATGTTCTAAAAGGTAAAGGGACCCCTAACCGTTAGGTCCAGTCGCGGACGACTCTGGGGTTGCGGTGTTCATCTAGCTTTATAGGCCAAGGGAGCCAGCGTACGGCTTCCTGGTCACGTGGCCAGCATGACTAAGCCGCTTCTGGCAAACCAGAGCAGCTCAAGGAAGTACCATTTATTACCTTCCTTCCGCAGCGGTACCTATTTATCTATTTGCACTTTGTGCTTTCAAACTGCTAGGTTGGCAGGAACAGGGACCGAGCAATGGGAGCTCACCCCATTGCAGGGATTCGAATCGCCGACCTTCTGATCGGCAAGCCCTAGGCTCTGTGGTTTAACCCACAGCGCCACCCGTGTCCCTGTTTGATGTTCTACTGTGCTTTTAATTCTGTTGGGAGCCGCCCTGAGTGGCTGGGGAAACCCAGCCAGATGGGTGGTAAATAAATAAATGTCTCTTGGTGCAGCTTCTCCTAGCCAGGACGCATGGAGTTCAGATCCTCCCTTCTTCCTCTTCCCAAAAAATCTTGCTCAAAAACCTCTGTTTAAAGGGGCACCTTTTTTCCTGTGGTGACATCATGCCCCCGTAACCCTGGAAACCTCCCCCTCCCAGTCTTTTGCAAGCTAACACATAGCTGGTGGAGGAACTCCTGTCTGTGTTCTTTGATGGCACCTCTGCCAGCCCATCTCCTGAACAGGAGAGCTGGCTCAGCCAGTTTTTTAAACACTGCCCCGGGCACCTTCCCTTAGTACTCCAGATATTAGCTAAATTTTCTATTTACTAAGTGAGGAATTTATGGGGAGCCCCCACCCAACCACAGGTAATAAGTGCAGAATAACAGGTTTATTTTTCCACTAATTAGTTCCGCATTCCAGACACTTGATGGCCTGTTTGAAAGCCAACAAGGAATTAGCAGCCTTTGCTTGCAGTCCTAAAATATTCTCAAGTATTCCACCAGAAGCACACACACTTAAAGGTGCATATTCTGTGCACACATTACTGTCTGTCATTCCTGTGCAGTGGGGAAAGGATGTTCAGTAAGTATTGTTGGCTTTTTGCAGTATAGTGACGCTGCAGAGAGCTTGCTGGGGAGATCATGCATTAAAAAGAAAGGACTCAAAAATAACTTAAAGAAGGTTTTAATAAGAAAAACAAAAACTCCATTTACACTAAATACATCAACAAACCAGACCCAACCACCAACCCATCCCCCAGGGTAAATGGGAGAGCTAGGTGCTGCTCCTTATATACTACACCCAGATGCTGACACACCTTAATCAAATACAACTCAGCAGCACCTGCTATGTTACACAGCTGTAAAGCTGGGTCTCGTTATCTTGCTCTGGCCCTTGCTCTGGCCCCTTAAAGACATACACATGGAGTGGAACAATGATGAACCTTTACATTTAAAGAAACCATTCAACATTTCCCCTGCGGTTCATCATTGTGGAACAAAAACATAAAGCATACTTTGTACATGTTTTTCATGTGTAACCTTTGGAAGTGCTTTAGTAAAAATGTCCGCAATTTGATTGTCACCTGGAACATATTTAAATACAACCATTTCATCAGTAATTAGTTTCTTTACAAATTCTAAACGTAATCTTAAGACTCTAGTGCGCTGCGTATTGGTCTCTGAACACAGGATAGCAAGTCCACTCTGGGAATCAAGGTAAACCTTTACTGGTAGTGTTACTTGCATCTGTAGGTCTGCAAATACTTGCAGATACCATTCTACATCACGAGTGGCCTGAACGCATGCACATAATTCACTCTCTGTTGTAGAGAGACAAATAATGGTTTGTGTCTGGGACTTCCATTCAAATGGACAACCGTTATAACAGAACACCATACCAGACACACCCCTGCAATTATTTTGTTCCACTGCATGAGATGCATCACAGAAAATTTCAAAACCTTTATCAATACTGGGTGTAAACTGCAACCTATAATGTTTGGTATGTTTAAGGTACATTACCACTCTCTTAAGAGCAGAGGAACATTGCATAGTGGGCTTTTCCACACTGTGAAGCATCTTTTAACAAAAGCTTAACTGTTTCATATTTTACACTTGGTGAATAGCACAAATCATAATCTTCTCCTGGAATTTGTTGAAAACCCTTAGCAACTAGTCTTGCCTTGTACCTTACAACTTCATTTTTGTCATTCATTTTAACTCTATAAACCCATTTTGAATCAATAAGTCTCATATCTGGGGTTTGTGGTACAAGAGACCAAGTGTTATGCTCTTTTAAAGAAGCTATCTCCGAGTTCATAGCTTTATACCAATTTACAGCTTGGTGCTTAGGTAAATTCTGAACATCATTGTAGCTTTTTGGCTCAAAAACTGCCTTATTGGCATACACAGTATTAAAATGTTCATCTGCGAATCGTTGTGGCTTCTGCCTCTTTCTATCTGAACGTCTCAGTCCGGAAGGAGAGTCAGACTCCTCAGACTTAATGGGACTAAGTGAACTACTAGTTTCAGGTTGTAAATCATCATTGTCAGACTGAAGAGGTGCCTGTAGGCTAAGCTCACGGTCAGAAAACTCAAGAGAATCTAACCTCCCCTCGGGTGCCTGTGACTTTAAATCAAACAAATTATCAGATTCAACAGGCTTTTTGTCTTTTTCTATTAATTCAGAAGCACCATTTTCTCCTGCTGCTGCTTCTTCCTCTTCTTCCTCAGTATCATTTATACCATCAGTATCTTGGAAAACAGCAACCCCATTCCAATTTACAGTTTGTATCATGCTTCTGGTAATATGAAATTTGCCAGTTGCTGGTATGTAAATTCTGTACGCCCCCTGCTGATAGCCCATTAATTTTCCCTGAACACTACGTTCACCCAATTTCTGCTTAGCAGGATAATGCATAATTACATCTGAACCCCAAATACGTAGGTATTTCAGATTAGGGTGTTTTTTAAACAGCTTCTCATAGGGGGTGACATCTAAACCAGAATGATAACTGCGATTTCTAACATAACAAAAGGCATGGAGCGCTTCAGCCCAAAAGTCTTTGGGCAGATTAGCATCGTGCAGATAAGTTTTAACCCCTGCCTGCAAGTCACGCTGCACAACTTCAACAAGCCCATTTTGCCAGGGACTTCGGGGGCAAGATAACTCATGAGTAGTCCCCTGCGCTTCCAGGAATTTCTCAAAATCCTCAGAAACAAATTCCCCACCCCGGTCAGAAAACAGGTTCTTAATTGGTTTGTTAAAGTGTGTTTTTACCCAGTTGCAAAAAACCTTATACTTCTCAAATGCTTGTGACTTTTCAGCTATTGCATAAGTCCAACAATATCTACTATACTGGTCTATGAGGGTAAGCCAGTACTTTGAACCGCCTAATGATGGTGGGAGTGGCCCAACTAAATCACAATGTACACGCTCAAATGGCTCAGTTACTTTCCTATCTGAGCACCTACCCTTGCGTGCAACCTTAATCTTATTCTTGCAACAGGATAGACACTGCATAAAGAATTTACATGGTTTTAAGTTGAGGCCATTGACAATATTCTGTGTCTTAATTACATCAGCAAAATTCAGGTGTCCCAGAATTCTGTGCGCCTCGTGGATACACCCAGAATGTGGTCTTACATTCCTCAACCCCTGGCTTGACTGTGCTGCTCTGCAATTTATAGACGATTGTGAGTAGGTGCGAAAATACAGTCTATATAAACCATCAGATTCCCGGGCATACAGTAGACGTTTGTTCCCCTCGAAAAACTCACACATAGACTTTAAAAAAACGCACAGTTATGCCTTGACGAGCAAAACACCTTACTGATAATAAATTGTCCACTGACGGGCAGTAAATGCAGTTCGCTATTGTAATGTTTAAAGAGTCAAGTTTAACAGTACCCCTGCCAAGCAACTGCAGGACTTGTGAATTGGCTAAATGTACATTACCAATTTCCTCTTCGAAAGAAATAAACAAGCTTCGATCATTGCAAACGTGCTGCGATGCTCCTGAGTCGATAACAAAAGACTTCCACTTGGCATCTTTAATTCTTTTACGATCTTTAGTCCGAGCGTGAAAAGCTCGCGGCTCGTTTTGACGAACAGAAACAGGCTTGGGAGTACTTTGCTTTCTTTTGGCTCTGCAGTCCCTTGCAAAATGTCCTTGCTTATTGCAGAACCAACAACGCTTTGCAGCTTTAAATGCAGTTGTATCACCACAGGTTTGCATATGGCGTTCCTCATTCTTTCTGGAAACAGGAGTGCTTATTGCACAAGCCTCCCTTCTATCCAACTCGCCCATTAATCTTGCCGTTACCCCTTCCACAGTTAATTGTGCTGGTGGAACAGCAGATATCTGGCTAGCTATACCATCAAAGTCCTCATTAAGGGAACATAGGATGATTAAAAACATACTGAATATCAGGTATCTCCATGTCCCTTCGAATTAACTCGCCGCGTATTGCCTCCAGACGTCTCAAGTGTGCTGCCAAATCACCACCAGGCTGCAACTTCGTCTGGTACAACTGCTTGAAAAACGTCAATGCAGACGCTGACTCTTTTCTAACATGCACTGCTGCAAGACTGTCCCACATTTCTTTGGCAGTTTTCTTATTTCTTATATAGACTACTTGCTGGTCGCTGACTGCCAAATTAATTATCGCCCTGGCTTTTGCATCTCCTTTCGACCAAGCATTAGTTACAGGGTTAGGAGGGTCATCAGTTACATAGGTCCATACTTCTCTAGAGGTCAAAAGCGCCTCCACCCGAAAAGACCATAAACTATAGTTCTCATCTGTTAGCTGTGGGAAGACCAGAGCCTTCTCAGCTTCAGGAACCCGGTCAACCATTCTGGAACTCTTCCAGACCCACAAAAACTATGCTAACAGGAGAAGGAGTTTTCAAACCTTTCTCAGAGTCCAAAAATATGCAGTCATCCACTCAGCAGCTGGGCCCATAACCAAAGATGTTGGCTTTTTGCAGTATAGTGACGCTGCAGAGAGCTTGCTGGGGAGATCATGCATTAAAAAGAAAGGACTCAAAAATAACTTAAAGAAGGTTTTAATAAGAAAAACAAAAACTCCATTTACACTAAATACATCAACAAACCAGACCCAACCACCAACCCATCCCCCAGGGTAAATGGGAGAGCTAGGTGCTGCTCCTTATATACTACACCCAGATGCTGACACACCTTAATCAAATACAACTCAGCAGCACCTGCTATGTTACACAGCTGTAAAGCTGGGTCTCGTTATCTTGCTCTGGCCCTTGCTCTGGCCCCTTAAAGACATACACATGGAGTGGAACAATGATGAACCTTTACATTTAAAGAAACCATTCAACAAGTATACCTTCACCATATTCTCTCCAGCTGTTCTCCAGTAGTCCACATGGTGCAAAAGAAAACCCTGCAGTTTAAGGGCTCTGAAAATGATATCCCAAGGGATTTGCAGGTACGGCCTAGGACCCTTGTACCTACAGGACTGCCTCTCCTGGTATGTCCCACGGAGGACCTTACGGTCTTCAAACAAAAACATCTTGGAGGTCCACAGGGAGGTTAGGCTGGCCTCAACCAGAGCCAGGGCTTTTTCGGCTGTGGCTCCAATCTGGTGGAACGCTCTGTCACAAGAAACTAGGGCCCCGCAGGACTTGACATCTTTCCGCAGGGCCTGCAAGACAGAGCTGTTCCACCAGGCCTTTGGCAATCCTCACAGAACTCTAGCCCAATTGGCTGCCATTAATTTGATTTGAACTGATTTTATAATTAATTGATTTTAGAATGCTGTATTATTTTGCTGTTGTTAGCCGCTCTGAGCCCGGCTTTGGCTGGGGAAGGGCGGGATATAAATAAAATTACTATTATTATTACGTTAAGATCCCAAGACCTCCCTCAATAAATAAAGACACAATTGATGCAGAATTTTGTTTAAGGTTATTGGCATAATTTTGGCCACAACTTTATTGATTACAGATCGTGAGTGGTTTGCTTAGGCATTGGTTCCTGACTAGCTGCACCTGACCTCAGCAGGGCAGCATTGACGTCTGGACTCCGGCAGATGTCAGTAAGGCAAAACATCCTGAGGGAGCATTGAACCAGATTCAGACTCAAGCTCACCCCAAATGCTCCCAGGGGCTCTGGCGTGGCCCTAAACCCTGGAAGGGGATCGGACAAAAGGAAGGCGAGCCCCTGGATTCCTTTAACGGAATACCCTTCCGCGCATTGGGAGGGGCAGGTGACATCTTGACATCTGATGGGAGGGCATTCCACTCTGAGGGAGCCACCAGAAGGCCATCGGAGCTGGACCTCAGTGTCCGGGCTGAACGGTGGGGATGGAGATACTTCTTCAGGTATACAGGGCCAAGGCCATTTAGGTCCTCTCTCCCTCTTGCTCTGCAAAGCTGCAAAATCAACGTAAACGGTACAAATAGGACCCAAATTCTGCTTGTAGGCAGAATTCAGTGAATAATAATAATAATAATAATAATAATAATAATAATAATAATAAATTTTATTTATATCCCGCCCTCCCCAGCCGAAGCTGGGCTCAGGGCGGCTAACAACAATCGAATAGATCAACATTCTAAAACATTCATTATAAAATTAATTAAATCAAATTAAAATCAAATAAAACTTTCATGAAAGTTTTCAAAATCAAATGAAAACTTTCATCCCGCTTAAAGAATCCTGGGAACTTTAGTTTATTAAGAATGCTGGGAATTGCAGTTCTGGGGGAGGGTAAGCTACAGTTCTGAGGCTTCTTTCGGGGAACGCATTAAATGTATCAGGCATGTCCAACTCCCAAGAGATTGCGATCTACTCCCAATATAAAAAACTGGCGGTGGTCTACCCATTGGATTGACCAAAGTTGTTGAGCTTTTTGGGGGGATGATAGATGATAGATGCTTTGTGGGGGGGTGATCAATCAGGATCGCGCGATTGATCAGGATCAACCAGGGACGCCCGGTGATCGACCAGTAGATTGTGATCGACCGGTTGGACATGCCTGAAATGTATGATGTGAGCAATGTATGATGCAAGCCAGCCACTTTTGTTGTTGTTGTTTTTGTTGTTAAGTTGATTAGTTGTGTCCGACTCTTCGTGACCCCATGGACCAGAGCATGCCAGGCACTCCTGTCTTCCACTGCCTCCTGCAATTTGGTCAATCTCATGCTGGTAGTTTCGAGAACACTATCCAACCATCTCGTCCTCTGTCGTCCCCTTCTCCTTGTGCCCTCCATCTTTCCCAACATCAGGGTCTTTTCCAGGGAGTCTTCTCTTCTCATGAGGTGGCCAAAGTATTGGAGCCTCAGCTTCACGATCTGTCCTTCCAGTAAGCACTCAGGGCTGATTTCCTTAAGCATGGAGAGGATTGATCTTCTTGCAGTCTATGGGACTCTCAAGAGTCTCCTCCAGCACCATAATTCAAAAGCATCAATTCTTCAGCGACCAGCCTTCTTTATGGTCCAGCTCTCACTTCCATACATCACTACTGGGAAAACCATAGTTTTAACTATATGGGCCTTTGTCGGCAAGGTGATGTCTCTGCTTTTTAAGATGCTGTCTAGGTTTGTCATTGCTTTTCTCCCAAGAAGCAGGCAAAGCCAGCCACTACAGCAGTCAATTTAAAAACTGTTTCCCATGGCAAACTTGTGGCCAGCAGGCAGTTTGCTTCCTACGTCTTGCACCCTTGCATCTTGCACAGCAGCCCTTCATTTATGTGCATGGCTGAAGCGTCCTTATCGAATGTCGTCGGAGGCCATCTGAATTAAGAGAGGTGTCTGTGGGTTTTCAATCAGTACCTAAATTGGCCAGCTAGGCTTACAAGCGAGCGTGCAAAAACTTCGCTCCAGCTGCAGGGTAGATGCCTATTACAGGAGAATTTTCTATAAGTGGGAGCTAAGTTGCCAAGGCAGGACTATTTCAAAGCAGACCGCACCTTAGCCTAGAGCACTCTATGCTGCCTCCCGTTAATTGATTGCTTTCAGAAGTTCAAAGCGAATGCCCAAAACCCAGAAGTACAACAGATGGCTTCAGGGGGTTCCTTGCACTTTCGTGCTGTAGCTGCTAACTGTTGCCAAAAGTTCTCATGTTGTTAATATCTGGATTTTATTTCAGACACAGTTTGGAGCCACTTTCCCCTTCTTTCGCTATCGTGAATCACCTGGTGCGGCAGTTGAAGCCAGTCACTGTGAATTTTGAGAAAAACAATAGCATTGTTGCGTGTCGAGGTCCCCAAGTCACCCCCCAATAACTCACACATCACACATCAATTTTGGTTTGGGTTTTTGGCATGAATTTGGCCACAACTTTATTTAAATACACCCAAGTGAGTGGTTGCAGAACTGACTTCCGGATTCCAGCAGAAGCCAGTCAGGGAAACAATTTTTGGGGAGAAAATGAAGCTGGGCCTCAGCCCCTCACTTCTCACCCTCATGCTCCTGGTGGCTTGCACGGCCCAAGTCCGATGCCAGGGACAAGGACAGAAAGAATGGCAAGCCCCTGGATTCCGTTAACGGAATTCCCTTTCCGCACCACCATTGGAGGGGTAGGCACTTACCCCTCCACCAACCAATTTGAACCAATGCCTAACCGGCAACCTTACAAGTTGTGACGATTTGCTACGCAGTAGGCAAAACCAAATGGCACCAGCCAATCAGCCAAATGGACAAATTCCTACCAGGCCCCTGCCTCAAAGCAGACGACCCCATGACAGGCATAGCAAGGTCAAGCGAACAACCCCCCCCCCCAATACAGGGAGGGTGGGCGGGTGATCCGGTGCAAGCAGCCAAGAGAACGCTCAAAGTTGGGCGACCAGTATTTAAAACCTCTGACTCCTCCTTCAAAATTGGCAACAAGCAATTCTCCCCAGCGACCCGATTAACCAATTCACTGCCTGGGTCCCTCCACAAATCCGCCCAGCAACAATGGGGTGGCTTGTATCCCCCACCGCAACATGCGCTCTCTGCTAGGGAGAACACGTTTCCTCATCAATGGGCATGGTTCTCATCATCATTCCCACCTCCTGCTGTGTATATTCTCTACTTCTTGGGGGGGGGGGGCAACAGTGATGCCCATCTATATGATTTGCCTGCTCCGTGTTTATTACAGTGGTACCTCGGGTTAAGTACTTAATTCGTTCCAGAGGTCCGTTCTTAACCTGAAACTGTTCTTAACCTGAAGCACCACTTTAGCCAATGGGGCCTCCTGCTGCTGCCATGCCGTCGGAGCCCGATTTCTGTTCTCATCCTGAAGCAAAGTTCTTAACCTGAAGCACTATTTCTGGGTTAGCGGAGTCTGTAACCTGAAGTGTATGTAACCTGAAGCGTATGTAACCCGAGGTACTACTATAGTTCCCAGAAAACTGACAAGGGGCAGGGGGAATAAAGTTAAACCATTTAAGGCATTTTGTCCATTTGTTCATGGTAACCGCCCCCCCCCCAAGCCTCAGAGCCACACCAGTGAGGAACAGGAAGAGGCTGGAGTTTTCCAGATTATGTCTGGGAAAGTACACACCTCTTGTCTCTATATGCTGTGCATGAGAATTAGAATCCCACAACTGTAATTAATTAAAGTTAAACATAGGTGACTGGGAGCGGCCGCCAAGACCACATAACACCCGGTCTTGAAAGACCTACACTGGCTCCCAGTACATTTCCGAGCACAATTCAAAGTATTGGTGCTGACCTTTAAAGCCCTAAATGGCCTCGGTCCAGTATAGCTGAAGGAGCGTCTCCAGCCACATCGTTCAGCCCGGACACTGAGGTCCAACTCCGAAGACCTTCTGGCAGTTCCTTCTCTGAGAGAAGCCAAGTTGCAGGGAATCAGGCAGAGGGCCTTCTCGGTGGCACCCGCCCTCCCACCAGATGCCAAAGGGAAAAACAACTACCAGACTTTTAGAAGACATCTGAAGGCAGCCCTGTTTAGGGAAGCTTTTAATGTTTAATAGATTATTGTATTTTAATATTTCTGTTGAAAGCCGCCCAGAGTGGCTGGGGAAACCCAGCCAGATGGGCAGGGTATTAATAAGAAATTATTATTATTATTATTATTATTATTATTATTATTATTATTATTATTATTATTATTAGTGTTCTCCAGACCACCTATTTATTGAATATTCATCCTGATTTGCTTGCAGAAAGCTTATGGGGCAGACAGATTATATCCAGCTTTTATTCAGCATTTATTTCAATTTGTTGGCAGGGCAGTCATACATAACTGAGCATCCATCCTGCATTCGTCCTGATTTGCTTGTAGGGTGCTTATATTTCTTCTCATTAATCATTTGCTTGCCCCACACTTTTCAACGCATTTCATTGGCCCTTTCCTAAATGCAAAAACTGCTTTTAAAGCGGATTTATCATGCTAAGGCCTTGGAGCACTGTACAGTGGTACCTTGGGTTAAGTACTTAATTCATTCCGGAGGTCCGTATTTAACCTGAAACTGTTCTTAACCTGAAGCACCACTTTAGCTCATGGGGCCTCCTGCTGCTGCTGCGCCGCCGGAGCACGATTTCTGTTCTCATCCTGAAGCAAAGTTCTTAACCTGAAGCACTATTTCTGGGTTAGAGGAGTCTGTAACCTGAAGCGTATGTAACCTGAAGCGTATGTAACCTGAGGTACCACTGTAATTGCACAAACCTAAATTTACAGGATGCACTTGGAATTTCTCTCGCAAATTAGTGGCAGTCTGAAAGCACCCTTGTTAATGAGTCATTTTTTCACCCTTGCAAAATCAAAACTCTGTGTAATCTCCCAGGCAGCTTCATATGTAGAAATTTAGGGCTTCAGATCCTGTTGTGTGGATCCATTCCACCTTCTTCCATTAAGTAAATTAAAGGAGAGCTGTTTCTGATTTGAACCTGGAATGGCACGTTTTCCCTAGGACATCCCTATTTTCATGGGAGAAATATTGGAGGGTATGAAATAGGATGACCCTATTTTCATGTGGAAAATGTTGAAAGGGACATCTCTATTTTCATCAGGGAAATGTTGGAGGGTATGGTGTTCCTATTTTTGTTGGAGAAATGTTGGAGCGTATGCACTGATATATTTCAGAAGTTCCATGAATAAATAAATGAAATGACTGTGTCAGTTTTGGTTTCACATTTTTCTAGTCTCAAACTCAGCAAATAGAGCTACAGAAACGTCTTGTTGTGGTTATACTAAACCATTGTATTAGTCAGAGAATTTCACCATCAGTCCATTTCTGGCTTTCTCTTTCAATTTTTTTTACAATTGAAACATTGCACAGTCCTGTCTCCAAATCACTTTCTCTTTGCCTGCTTCATCCATGAGCTGGCTTCCCATTTGGTGTTTATGCTATGAAAATGTTTTGATTTTTGATGTTGAACGTGCACTCCCAGAGGTTGCCAGGTTTCAGGCAGAAAGATAAAGCTTTGCTCTTTATGTTGCCTTGCAGCAGAGCAGTAATACATGCCACACACTGTGTTTAAATCCTCGGTTTTATGAAAGTAAGAATAATTTCTACTTTGTGGTTCTTTTGACATTCAAGTGGTGTTTCCTGAGGGAACGAGCCAGCCAGCAGAACATTTTCTCAGCTTCTCATGGTTTCACAAACTATACACAGCTTTCAGGGAAAATTGCTGGTGGTGTAGAAAAAAAAAGGCGAAAAATGGACTGAAATTGCTAGAAAGAAGCAGAGTTCATTTGACATTGCTGGCTGCAATAAAGACACCATATATTTATGAAAATAACTGCTTGAGCGTTGCAATCCATAAACAAAGCAAAATCCATACCCACGGTAATTGGTTGAATGCAAAATTAAATGCTGTAGTCCAAATGAGAAGCTGTAAGTTGGTTTTCCAATAAAAGGAAACAGCAAATAAAGAAGAATTACCGAGTCCATTTTAAATAATTACAGCTGAAATGTACTGGCCACAAATTGAATCCTGTTGTACATGTACTTCAATGAAAACTTGAATTTGAGGTCCTGATGGGAAGTGTATCAAATTCTTATTATACAGCAGGTTAGTGTTTGGTCCTGTAACAGTTTTATAGGCTAATTCCTGAGTTTTGTGGAGGATGATAGCATTACTGGCGTGGCAGAACAATCTGCAGCGTTTTATAAGCTAGGAGAAAAAAAGAGGAGGGATCTTTCAACCTAGTGTTTTTCTTCTTACAAGAGTAGTCAGTGTGGTATAGTGGTTAAGAGCGGTAGACTTGTAATCTGGGGAACCGGGTTCGCATCTCCGCTCCTCCACCTGCAGCTGCTGGGTGACCTTGGGCCAGTCACACTTCTTTGAAGTCTCTCCAGCCCCACTCACCTCACAGAGTGTTTGTTGTGGGAGAGGAAGGGAAAGGAGAATGTTAGCCGCTTTGAGACTCCTTCGGGTAGTGATAAAGTGGGATATCAAATCCAAACTCTTCTTCTTCTATTCAACCAGGCCACCCCCTGTTGCATTCTGAAATGGTACAGTCCAAGGGGGATTATTCTGTGTGATATCTCTGAATGTGCAGTCCAGCTCTGAAGGAGGGCAGTCATGACACACACGTGGAACATCACCTTCAGATGCTGTTCCATAACTATGGGAATCCTTCCCCTTGAAGACCCACAAAGTGGAATCTGTTGGAGAACCTTTCCAATTCACAATCACTTTTAGGGCAGCAGTTCAGTGAAAAACCATCGAATCACTTCAGTTCTGGCCAGTGTTCCATAGCTGGAGCATCATGGAGATGGGAGGGAGTGACCTTACAAATTTTAGCCTAAGACACATATTTGTTTTAAGTGTGTGTTTTCCTGAACTTTAAAAAAGGAACAAAGCAACTGGTTGACATTTGGAACTAATGATGACACAGTGATAAGTCAACTTAGCTTTACTGAAGGGTGGAAATTTGTGATTTGCATCACACAGCTCATACTATTTAATCTGACATTGAAGGTCAGGAGGCAATGCATGGAGAGAAGCATCCAAATGTTTTTGTGGGTGTGACATGACTCAATATAAATACTTTCCCCTCTGCTTGGTCCTTCTTCTATGTCGGTTCAGGCTATAACCCTGCAGTTTGAGTTTATCTTGGCTGTAAACTGCTACAGGAATTTATATGCTCCCTTGCTCAGTACTCCTCAGAGGCACAGGCAGCTGTCTAGCCAGCAGTTTAAAGAAAGAACTGTAATGAGCACTTGAGTGAGCAGAGGAAGGGAAGGCAGCCATCATACAAGTTCCTCTGTCTCAGCAATCTTAGCTAGCAGTCATTACATTCAAATGCCATGACTGCAGCCTGAAATGTCAGCCCAAACACTTTCCTTATGCATTTGTCCTTTACATCTGCCTATAGATGTAGTTAGAGAGCCAGTGTGGTGTAGTGGTTAAGAGTGGGAGATTTGTAATCTGGGGAACCGGGTTCGTGTCCCCGCTCCTCCACATGCAGCTGCTGGGTGACCTTGGGCCAGTCACACTTCTCTGAAGTCTCTCAGCCCCACTCACCTCACAGAGTGTTTGTTGTGGGGGAGGAAGGGAAAGGAGAATGTTAGCCGCTTTGAGACTCCTGAAGGGGAGTGAAAGGCGGGATATCAAATCCAAACTCTTCTTCTTCTTCTTACCTACCTAGAGGTCAGAGGCATTTATGCTTCTGAATACCAGGAGACCACAAGCGGGGAGAGTGTTCATGAGCTTAGCTCCCACTTGAGGGTTTCTCATAGGCATCTGGGTGGCCTATGGCTGGGAGAGCAAGGGTGCTGGACCAGATGAGTCATTGGCCTAACCCAGCAGGTTCTTCTTACAGACAGTTCCAAGGCATTTCATCTTCTCAGTCCTTTCCTATTGGTTTTGAGTTCAAATATATGTCTTAGCTTGGGATTCAGTCCAACGCTTGTGTTCAGATTGTGGGGATGTCTTGAACTGAAGAAGGCTTGTGCTAGTGCTATCACTGCCATTGTTTGTTTGCTGTCTCAAAAATCTTTAAGAGAAAAAGAAAAACTGAGAGAAGAGAGAGCAACCAAAGGAAACTACAGCTACTTTTTGTTTGCTGCTCTCTTTTGGGAGGAAAGGCAGGATATAAATTTAATAAATAAACAAATAATAAAGAAGTTGCGTGTTCAGACCCAGAGACCTCCCCACTAAATAAATTCACACTTGACTCAAATTTTAGTTTTGGTTTTTGGCAGAATTTAGGCCACAACTTTATTGATTACAGAGAGTGAGTGGTTGCATAGGCTCTGGTTCGACTAGCTCCCTGCACCCTTGCAGGCAGCGCTGACCCAGGGTTCCAGCATAGGTCAGCCAAGGGTGAACACCTGGAAAGGCGAAAAGCCAGGAACAGACTATGTTCGCCACCCAGATGCCCCCCTGGACTCAGGCACGGGCACCACCCCTTTTCGGGGGTTGGCCAAACCAAATTGAGTCCCTGGATTCCTTTAACGAAATACCCTTCGCATAGGGATGGCGAGACCATGCTCCCATCCCTATCACCTGCACCAGTGCCTATCCACAACCTTACAAGTTGTGACGATTTGCTATGCGGCAGACAAAACCCACATGGCAACAGCCAATCAGCCAAGTGGGGAAATTCCTGCCGTGTCCCTGTCCCAATGACAGATGACACACAACAGCATAGCAAGGTCAATCACACAAAGCCCTAAAAGTAGGGAGAGGTGGGCAGGTGTTCCGATGCACGAGCCGAAAGAGGAAGCTCTGGGTCACGTGCATAGCTATATATAGGTCCCTTGATCCATTTAGCCTGCGTCCTATTGGCCAGACTGAACCCAACATTGAGGGACCTACCAATCAGGTGTTGTGGCTAACCAATCAACCCACCCACAACACAGGGGGTCAGTCTCCAAGTCTCACTGCAACACGTGCCCTCTTTTAGGGAGGACACGATTTGCCCCTCTCCCAGCTGAAATGGAGCTAGCCACCCAGACTGAACTGAAGACCTGCTTAGGCCTCAGCCTGGAGTTGTCTGTTGCTGAATCAGAGCTGGAGCCTCTTCAACCTGAGTATCAAATGGTGCTATCCAGCTGCTACCTGGAACTTGAACTTTGCCTTGCTTTGCCTGAGAGGAAACAGGAATTTGCCTTGCTTTCCTTTGTCTTACTGGAAACGGAACTTTCCTTTCCTGGCTTAGCTTGCCTAACAGGTACCAGAACTCTTGCCTAGAACTCTTTGCTTGGACTGGAACACCCCCTGACTTGAGCCCAACACTTGTAACTAAGTTACGGTGTCCAAATTGCAGTGAGACATTTGACCCAGAAAGTATTTTGTAAGATTATGGCAGACTTGGGAGGCTTCAGCATCCAAATATATTCCAGTGCAACTTTTTGAATACAAGCTAAATAGCTTCTCTGCGGGTGTCCAATCCTATAATTCTCATTTTTGAAGCAGTTTTTGACTCAAAGCCTTTCAAACATATGGGACTATTTCCCAGTGATTGTCAAGTATGCCAAATCTTCTGCCAGAAAGGCATATTTTCAGCGCAGAAATCCAGTTCTCCCACATCTCTCTTCAACATCCCATAACCTCTCATTTACTCAATAAGGTTCAGAAGGACACAAATGAAATAATTTGTTGAACAAGGCAGAGTTCCAAAAAACACACAAACCACCCTGAAATGGCATCCAAACAGACAGTAGACTGTTAACCCTCCTTAGAGATGTTAAACCTGATTGCATTCCATGCAAATCAGACTTCGCTGCTGATTCTGACACATCAATCTGTCTTGCTCGAGATATTATGGCCATGAAAACTTCATTTGCTATAAACATTAAGGCTATGTACACATTAAGATTCTGTTGTTCACTACATTCAGTTTCTCGGATCAGATTTTTGTCCCCTTTATTATAGGAAATCTCAGGTGACTCCTTGGAAACACAGCTAATTCATTTATTGCAAGATTCTGATCCGAGTAGGTCCCTTTCTGTTGCCAGATTTCTGATAACAGTATTAGCCTATAAAAGGAAAAATGGATTACTCTATGATTATAGATTTTGCCTAAATAATATTGATTTATACTGATAATTTGATAATTTAAGCACTATACTGTTCTTATTTTAATGCAATTTAGAAACTTACTGAGATGTACTTGATTTAAACATAATTTAATTTATTAATTTTATCTTGTTATACCTGTGTTGCTGTATGATGTATTGAATATGGGCCTATGGCCGTAATAAACTATCTATCTAGTGTACACATTAAGAGGCTTAAGGTGAGGTGAGGTTGTTCTCCCATCCCGTGTTCCAAATCACATTTGCACATTGCTGTACTCACCAGAGAGGAGCAAGAACTCCTTCATTCAATGTGCATTACCTGTTTGGTTTCCCCATGTCTGCACCTCCCCCCAAAACTCCCATTCAATGAAGCTGTCATCTGGGCACGTACAGCATCTATCTCAAATGTACATACCTCAGCTTTACATGAGAAGTTAAGGCGTCTTACAAGTTCAAATCGGATGGAAGTTGGTTTGAAGGGTAAGGCATCAAACAGCAGTATTTCTCCTGAAACTACAGGGTTGTTATGTTGTTGTTGTTTAGTCGTTTAGTCGTGTCCACCTCTTCGTGACCCCATGGACCAGAGCACGCCAGGCACTCCTGTCTTCCACTGCCTCCCGCAGTTTGGTCAAACTCATGCGGGTAGCTTCGAGAATACTATCCAACCATCTCGTCCTCTGTCATCCCCTTCTCCTTGTGCTCTCCATCTTTCCCAACATCAGGGTCTTTTCCAGGGAGTCTTCTCTTCTCATGAGGTGGCCAAAGTATTGGAGCCTCAGCTTCAGGATCTGTCCTTCCAGTGAGCACTCAGGGCTGATTTCCTTCAGAATGGATAGGTTTGATCTTCTTGCAGTCCATGGGACTCTCAAGAGTCTCCTCCAGCACCATAATTCAAAAGGATCAATTCTTCGGCGATCAGCCTTCTACAGGGTTGTTATGGATTGTGCCTAATGGCATGGGTACATAGCTTCCCACCCCAGAAGCGGGAGCATACTGGAGCCAGAGTAAATGATACTGTGTCCACAGATGACTGTGTTCTAGATAAACAGAAACATAAAGACCAAGCCAAACATGAGTATTCTACATACACGGGTGGCGCTGTGGTCTAAACCAGTGTTTCCCAACCGGTGTTCCGCGGCACACGAGTGTGCCGTGAGACACCGGCTGGTGTGCCGCGAGATGCCTGGAGGGAGGCGGGCGAGTCGGGCGGCGAGAGGCGGGGCGGCGGCGGCGAGGAGAGGCCGCACCTCCTGCTGCTGCCTGGCGCTCCTCCTCGCAGCCGGCAGTGCTGCCTGGGCGCCTCTGCGCGACTCTGCCTCGCTGGGTTTGGTCTCCCAGCAGAGACGGGTCACACGCGCACCTCCCTCCCTCCCTCAGCCTGCGCGGAGGGAGAGCCAGAGAGAGGCATCGCTCCTGCGCGGCGGGAGAGGGAGCAGCCGGAGCGATGCCCCAAACGAAGGCATGGGACCGGAGGGGAAATCCTCCCGGCGTGACGCTGCGCGCTGACGTCACGGGGCGGGGCTTTAATGGTGGTGTGCCGCGAGATTTTTTTTCAGTAAAGAGGTGTGCCGTTGCCCAAAAACGTTTGGGAAACACTGGTCTAAACCACTGAGCCTTTTGGGCTTGCCAATTCGAATCCCTGTGACGGGGTGAGCTCCCGTCGCTCTGTCCCAGCTCCTGCCAACCTAGCAGTTTGAAAGCACGTCAAAGTGCAAGTAGATAGATAGGTACCGCTGTGACGTGAAGGTAAACGGCGTTTCTGTGCGCTGCTCTGGTTTCACCAGCAGCTTAGTCATGCTGGCTACATGACCTGAAAAAACTGTCTGCGGACAAATGTCGGCTCCCTCGGCCTGTAAAGCAAGATGAGTGCTGCAACCCCAGAGTCGTTTGCGACTGAACTTAACTGTCAGGGGTCCTTTACCTTTACCTTTATCATCTGGTTTAGGTTTGCCATACGTCAGGAAAGCTCCTGACATGTCCTGGTTTTCGGGTGTAAAAACGGATGTCAGGAATTGTATTTTTCGAAATATGGCAACCTTAGGGCTAGCCATTGGAAGAAAAGGGTTCTTAAGACCTGTAGATTAGATTGCAAGCACTTCAGTCCTTTGCAGATGAAAACCAACAAACTGGAAGATGCTCAGCATTCAGGAGATTGGGCTACCATAACTGAGTTCCCCGAATGTGGGCAGGTTTTTGTGTGTGCGCATTTTATACACGCTAATTGCTATAGTAATCAAATATTTAATTAAGCCAGCCAAGCCCATTTAGGGCAAGATCTTCTTTTATCAATCACTTTGGGCCAGCCTTGAGCAAGTACAAACTACAACGGAATCTGTGGTGCCTTCCTACCACGGATGAGTTCTTTTCCTATTCTAAGCTGCCATCGATTTTGTCACCGTCTGGGGGTGGAGGTGGTTACAGACTCAACCTCCTGCTGCCTTTGTTGCTGTAGCAGAGCAAAGTGCTGTTTCCAGGTGGTTTTTACAGAGGGATCAGGGAGTTAAGTCTATTTCAGCATTATTAGCCTGCAAATGTTTCGTTTTTATTGAATTGATCTTTGTTTTACATTACATTTCCCAAGGCATATTAGCTAGCATTTTCCCCCAGATTGGAGTGCTCATTTTGTTACTTCCTGACCATGTTTCTGACCTCTCTAGGCTCCATTGTTCTATTATTAAACAAACCTGTTCGTGAGCGCTATGAAAGGAGAGATCATGCATGTCTAGGGCTTATTTTTATTGAATTGCGGTGAAAATTGCACCTTGTGGGAGGGTTTATTATATTTAACTACTTAATAAGGATTTATTAAAATAAACAGCCCAGGAATCAAGATAGACTTTCGCGTAGGTTAAATTCACACAAGATCATAAAATAATGTTCCAAATGTTAGCATAAACTAGATTGAATAAACTAAGATTCATGGGGTTTTTGCTTTTTGTTCAAGCTACGTTTTTAATGCAATGTCGAAGACACAGGAATGAGTTGCCTTTCCAGTTACATCTGACATCTTTACTCAACTGGATTGTAAACAGAGATGCCAAAACATTTAATTGTTCAGGCCTGCTTATCAGCACTTAACTGTTTTTTAGTATCTGGCTACAGAACTCTTTTCAACAGGAAATGGCTCTTTTATTGTCCTCTGCTTCATCATAGCTTTCTTTTTCATGGATAGCTTTTCCAAAATTGCCCATGGGAAGAACTGTATATAAAAAAGAAAAGGGAAAAAAAGTACGTGTACAACAGGTGTGACATAGATCATGATACATTTCCCATAGCCAGGTCCAAATGCTTCTGCGAGGAGGGGAGCATTTATATTTTTTGTATTTTTCATTTAGTGAGTGGGTGAGAGTACTGAGGATCTATATGCTTATGCCACCAGCATTCATCACCCAGCTCTCAACCAATGTCTTTGTCTTCTTAGACAAAGTATGCTACTCCAAGCAAGCAAATTCTGGCCTAACAATGGACAGCCCTCCATGTTTCTTAGCAGGGCGACCTGACTCTGACCCACTGCTTGCTAGGCAAAGGCTAAGAAGTGGGAAGGGAAGAGGAAGGAGGCACTTAGTACAGACCCACCAAGTGTCCCTATTTTCCAGGGACAGTCCCAGATTTCCAAAAGCTGTCCCGGTTTCTGATTTTGGAAGCTGAACGCCTGACGGGGCTTCCGCGGCTTCCGATTGGCTGCAGGAGCTTCCTGCAGCCAATCAGAAGCTGCGCTTTGGTTTTTGAATGTTTTGGAAGTCAAACGGACTTCTGGAACGGATTCCGTTCAACTTCCAAGGTAAGACTGTATGTTGGAAGCCACCCAGAATGGCTGGGGCAAGCCAGTCAGATGCGCAGGGTAAAATAAAAATAAAAGTAACAGAGGAACAGGATGTCCCTATTTTCACTGGAGGGTATATAGTATCTCTTGTCTGTTTGAAATCCCACTTTGTTCACTAAATGTGGAGCTTCAGCATTTTCTGGAGTTCTGGGCTTGGAAATGTCTCTGCTTCTATTCAAGCATTGAAAGGAATGCATGGAATGGATGAATGGGCACATTTTCTTTCATTTTCTCACATGGAACAGCAAGGTCTGAAGGGGCCTCATCTGGGTTCCCAACTGGAAAGAAAGGCTTTAAAGTGTTTCAGGCAAACCTGTCCCCTTCAATCCCCAAAAGATCTCACAGGAGCATCAAAGGTGGACCACGCACAGCCAGATATGCCCTCGCCCATTTCCCCTTTCCAGGTGTTCCCTCATTAGTTCTTTTGAATGCTTGCATAAGGCTTCCCTTTGCCAAGAATAGACCTCTTTTCCTTCTCCCACAGCTGCCTGATCATAAATATTGCTAATGTGTTTGGGTTGCAGCTACTATGAAACGAGTACAGCCAATTCTTTTGTGATATTAAATATATTCTTGGGAGTCCGTTGCAGTTAGTACACTAACACACCTTGCCTCTGGGGCAGGTTCAGCAGGGAACTATTCCAGACTCTGTTAATAACATAACGGAAAGTGCCTTCAGGTTTGCTCAAATCATGACTCTTGGTGTGAGAACAGGGATGACAATATCCATCAGAATGGCTCCATTTTCTTGCATATAATTCATAAGATGCTGACTTCCACCAGGTCAAATTAGTTGCACATTTAACTTGCCTGTTCTGACTAGCAGAGGCTCTCTAGGGTTGCAAGTGCAAACCTCACAAATGTCCTGGGGGGAAACGGGACATCCCATTTTGTCCCGCGAGACCACAGCAGCCATTTTGGTCACTGTGGCATCATGCAATTTCATGCCAAGATCTCGCCCCCCACCCCACCCCCAAAAAAACACTTTTTCAGGCCGCAATGTTGCACAGCACCCACAAGTACTTGTCTGGGGGCACCGTGAGAGCACAGCCCCCTCACCCAAGTATGTCTCTTGGGCTCCATGATCTGGTATGGGGCACCTGACTCACAGTATAATGGAAGATGCATGCCCTGGTTTTAGAAATCAGTGTGTTGTAGAGTAAGCAATTGCAGGCCTCTCACCAGTGAAATATATTCGGAGTCCTGTAGTGATTTCATGCTCTTTATTGCAGCTTGTAAAACAGTGATTGAATTGCGCCCCCCCCCCCCAACCTCAGGCTTTTATATACATTATTTACACAATGAGTCCTGTCTGATTGGCTGATTCTGCTTCCCTCCTGGAGCCTGATTGGTCTTTTCCTGCAGGCCAATCAGTTGTTGCATTCTACGCTCCTACCAGCCTAATAGGCTGATTAACTTCCTCCTGGAGCCTGATTGGTTGAATCCTGCAAGCCAATCAGTTGTTGCATTCTAGGATCCTACTTGCCTATTGTTCTAGGATCCAAGCTTAGTACATAACACAGTGGCACCTCTAGCTCAGTCTCAGAAGATTCCTGTCACAGTATATACAACACAGACTCAATAGCAGGGATCTTCTTTTTGCATCATTTCAGCTAAAGATGCTGAAGATTGAACTTCGGACCAACTCACGTGCTCCATCTACTACAATGGTTCTCCCCTTTCTTAACTTCTTGGGCTGAGCTGTATCAAGTTGTATCAAGTCAGCCATTTTTGGTCCTATTAATTCACACATATATTGCTTTAAACCAGCGGTCAGCAAACTTTTTGAGCAGGGGGCCGGTCCACTGTCCCTCAGACCTTGTGGGGGGCTGGACTATATATTTTTTTTTGGGGGGGGATGAACAAATTCCTATGCCCCACAAATAACCCAGAGATACATTTTAAATAAAAGCACACATTCTACTCATGTAAAAACACCAGGCATGCCCCACAAACAGCCCAGAGATGCATTTTAAATAAAAGGACACATTCTACTCATGTAAAAACACGCTGACAGTCCGTGGGCCAGATTGAGAAGGCGATTGGGCCACATCTGGCCCCCGGGCCTCAGTTTGCCTACCCATGCTTTAAACATTGAGGTATTCTGAAGACCAAAAAGAAAACCCCTGCAAAGATTATGGCTATTGAGGCTATAAAGAGACAGGCTGAGGCAGGGAATAAATCGGAGGGCGGGGGGGGGGAGGGAAGGCAGATTAAATTACAAGCAACTTTTCAGACCCCCAATGTCCAAAGAAGTATAATCAGGGAAAGCAAAGACACTAGTTAGCTGGAAACTTTGAATTCTTTTAATCCCTCGGGTCAGTTTAAAGGGAAATGATCTGACTGTTCGGCATCTGTTAGTGATTGGAGGCAAATAAAAATCGTTGTGTGATTTCCAGTTCAAGCAGTGCATAGCACACACCACTATTATGAAAGCAAATACTGCAATTTCTCAATTGACCTCAGCTGACTAATAAACCTTGTGATGGTTCTAACATATGGGATGCTGAAACAAAGAGGAATAAAACATGCACACGTGCATGCCCATTTCTTTTTCTCACTCGCTCTTTTTTTAAAAAAAAGAGAGAATAATTTATTACCAACGCTGCATTTCGCCAAAGCCTTGCAATTCCCAAATCATCTTTTATATTTAGTCTGCTATACTGAAAACAAAGCTGTGGGGGCATTTGAAATTGTAACATATGGTGTCCCTTTCACATTTGACCTGCTGCAAATCGGAAACCAAAAAACACTCTTGGAAGGATTGTATGTGTTGACTCTGAGCAACGGGAGCCTGGGTAGAGAGAAATGCTCTGTTGAATTTGCACAATTCTTTGTGTACAGTCCTGCAAATGATCCCGTTTTGGCTTGTAATGTTGCTGGATTACATCTGTTGGGAGGAAAGCTGCAGTCCCATGTCATGAAGAGGTTCCTACAAAGATTACTTTCTCTAAAGGAGCAGGAAGGAGATATATAGAGTGCCTGACAGACACCTCCAGGAATACAGTCTCTGCCTGCATTCCATTGCCATGACACACTTGCCATGTGCTCGCCTGCCTCCTCCAGCTATGAGGTTAGCGCCACTGCAAGTAACAGCCTCAAGCTGTTCTCTGAAACAAAATGATCTATATCTTTCGTTCTTCAGAGGCTGCACAAGGGGTGAAAAGAACTGGATGTGTTTTTGGAAGGTCCATTTCTGCCAGGTTCCTAGTACTCTCAGCATGGACCTACTGGAGTCAATCACAGCAGCTGTACAAAGATGATTCAGGAGGCTGGGGGCCATTTGGCTGGTGACTGGGGAGAAATGTGAGCCAAAACAATTTGCATTTTCTAAAACAAAATGTTTAAGAATTTTAAGGTCTTGGATATATAGTAAATGTTCATAAATGTACCAAGCAAACACGTACATAAATATATAAACCACGTCTGAAGACAGTCCTGAAACCATTTTGACTCCCAAGCTGACCAAATGTTTCTCTGCAAGGAGGGAGGAGGTAAAAAAAACACCTTCGATGTTACAGGAATTTAGTAATCACAATTTCAAAGGAATGGGCAGACTACCAGGAAAGGCAATCAGATAAGGCATTATCAGATAACCTGGCAAACAGGAAAAACAACAACATTCAAATTTCTGTTATAGACCGCCTTTTCTGTGATGTATGTATGATGTATGGAGGGGTGGTCTTGAGCTCCAGGGCAGGGAATTTAAAATGTCTTTGTAAGGGCAGGCACACCTGGGTTCTGGGTCCTCCTCCTTTCCTGCGTGTGAGGGGAGCACCCTGTTGCAACAGATCAATAAAGATCAGGCTTACTAGCTGCTTTGCTTCTCAATATTCTCTGGCTGGCATCTGTTATTTTCTCCTACCAATAGGAAACCCACATAAGGACGCTATATGGGCTCTTGGATACCCTATAAGGGGAAAAGGGCAGATTTTGTTTACAACAGAACCGAAATGCTTTCAAAATTCACTGTCTTCAGCTTTTTGCAATACAGTTCTCCAGTCAAGAAATGTGTACCAAAATAAATCATCATCATCATCATCACCACTATTATTACCCCGCCCATCTGGCTGGGTTTCCCCAGCCACTCTGGGCGGCTCCCAACAGAATATTAAAAACACGATAAAACATCAAACATTAAAAACTTCCCTAAACAGGACTGCCGTCAGATGTCTTCTAAAAGTCAGATAGTTGCTTATTGCCTTGATATCTGATGGGAGAGTGTTCCACAGGGCGGGCGCCACTACCAAGAAGGCCCTCTGCCTGGTTCCCTGTAACCTCACTTCTCGCAGGGAGGGAACCGCCAGAAGGCCCTCGGCGCTGGACCTCAGCGTCCAGGTTGAACAATGGGGGTGGAGACGCTCCTTCAGGTATACTATGGGTATACTATGATACGGTCTGCAATAATAGTGTATACAATGGTACCTCTAGTTATGGTCCTAATCCCTGAGTTTGCCAGACTGGGACATTTCCATATCATAACCCCCCAATTTCAGCTTGGTATAAGGCTGGTTCACACATTGCGCTGAACACAGGTACAAGTGTAGACATGTACAAGTGTTTATACATGTACAAGAGTGAATACTTGTTGATTTGTAAACTGCTGTATACCCAGGTACACTGACTGTACACTCACTGAACATTATATGCTACTAAATACAGATCAACCGTATCCAGATTTTGTACTGTTGTTTAGTCGTTTAGTCGTGTCCGACTCTTTGTGACCCCATGGACCAGAGCACGCCAGGCACTCCTGTCTTCCACTGCCTCCCACAGTTTGGTCAAACTCATGCTGGTAGCTTCGCGAACACTATCCAACCATCTCGTCCTCTGTCGTCCCCTTCTCCTTGTGCCCTCCATCTTTCCCAACATCAGGGTCTTTTCCAGGGAGTCTTCTCTTCTCATGAGGTGGCCAAAGTATTGGAGTCTCAGCTTCAGGACCTGCACTTCCAGTGAGCACTCAGGGCTGATTTCCTTCAGAATGGATAGGTTTGATCTTCTTGCAGTCCATGGGACTGTCCAGAGTCTCCTCCAGCACCATAATTCAAAAGCACTAGTTGTGTACTAGTTGAATGAAACGTGTGAACACCCCCTCAAAATTGCTGCATTTCCATCACCAAAAAAAGATTCTGAAACCTTTGTTCTGCTACATGGTCCTGCAACACATTAGAAAGATTCAGCATTCAAATGTATGACCTTCATGCACTGCCTATGGTCTGGCAGGCTTTGAGCATGTTGCAACGGCAAGGATTTTGACAGCACCAATGTTTACATGGCGATAAAGCTACCCACACACTTATTTTAAATATATAGCTCTTCTTTTCCTCCCTTGCATATTTCTTGAGCGTTGGTAGTTTGAGAGGGATAGGAATTTATCGCATAAGCACTCTCTAACCTTCTGTTTAGAATATATAAATGTGTAATTTCGCTTTTAGCAGAGTGCTGATTTCTCAAGACCTCTTTTTACTGACTCTTGGGATGGGTTTGTCAATTCTTCTCTTGCAAGCTGAATGAGTCTGGCAAATGAGTGGCCTTAGAGCTGCAGAAATAATACAAAGGGATTTGTAATGTTAATTTTTATGTTGCATTGAATTCAAATGCCTGCTAAATTATTTTTGCATAGGCTCCAAGCTGGTATTCTAGCTCTTGGCAGTGCTCAGAACTATTCCCTCACTCCTCCGTGCTGCTTTTGTTTCCTACAAATCTGCTGACAACATCTTTACAAATGTCTCCAAAGGAAACAAAACAGAGAGGCTGAAAAGTTAAAATCCTTTTAAACTCGACTTCCAAACACATGCCAAGATGGTGTGTGGGGAGAGAATCCATTGAAGTTTGGTTCTGACACAGAAAAGCTCTTTGTAAGAAGGAGGGGAAGGCTTTCATATCAGAGAGGGGGTCTGGTAGGGGAGGTGTCACAGAACTCGAAAGATCCCATGGTTCATTGAGCACAAAGCTTCTACTCTGTGCATGGACCCCATAACTAAGCATGAAATATGTCCATCGAAGGACTCGCAAGGAATTGCTGCTGTATGGTCTTCTTTGGAGTAAGAAGTAAGAGCATTGATGAATATCAGTGTGAGGTAAAAGACAATGTTCGAAGCCTGGCTAACAGGCTGTAACTCAACTGATTAAAGCCATGAGGCCACCAGTTGGGTTTGGTTGATGAGACCCTTCATATATATATTTATGTGAATGACAGCCCTGTTTAGGGAAGTTTTTAATGTTTGATGTATTATAGATAGATAGATAGATAGATAGATGATAGATAGATAGATAGATAGATAGATAGATAGATAGATAGATAGATAGATAGATAGATAATACGTTATTCGGCTATAAGCCCACCAGGTAAAACCAATCGGTAAATAAAATAGCATTTTACATTCTAAAATTTTGATGTATTATAGTATTTTAATATTTTTTGGGAAACCACCCAGAATGGCTGGGGAAGCCCAGCCAGATGGGCGGGGTATAAATAAATTGTTGTTGTTGTTGTTTTTATCAGAGGCCAGAATTATTGGGCACATGCCATGCAGGGCCCACTTCCCAGTTGGGTTCCCACTGCTAACTTTCACGGCTTACTTCCCCGGCTTGCTCTAACCACAGTTTGTTGTTGTTGCTTAAACTTGTACACCACCCTTCACCCAAAGATCACAGGGTGCTTCACAACATAAAATTACAAAACGAGAACACAAAATGCATAATAAAACAAAAACAAACCAATAACCCAAGTTTCCCCAGTGCCTGAACTGTGAAACTATGGTTGGTGTAAACCAGGGTTTCCCAAGTTTGGTTCTGCAGCTGTTTTTGAACTATACTTCCCATTATCCCTGTCAACTGGTCCTGCTAGCTAGGGAGGATGGGAGTTGTACAGTGGTACCTCAGGTTGCAAACACTTCAGGTTACAGACGCTTCAGGTTACAGACTCCGCTAACCAAGAAATAGTACCTCGGGTTAAGAACTTTGCTTCAGGATGAGAACAGAAATCGCACAGCAGAGGCGCAGTGGCAGCAGGAGGCCCCATTAGCTAAAGTGGTACCTCAGTTTAAGAACAGTTTCGGGTTAAGAACGGACCTCCAGAACAAATTAAGTTCTTAACCCGAGGTACTATTGTAGTCCAACAACAACTGGAGACCCAAGTCTGAGAAACACCGGTGTAAACCATGTTTATGCTCCAGCCCTGGTTTGCCATGATCACTGAACTGGGCAAGATATGATTACAAAAAATAAGAAAAGCAGGAGGGGATCGTTGTAGGCTCCCAGTATATTTCCGAGCACAATTCAAAGTGTTGGTGCTGACCTTTAAAGCCCTAAACAGCCTTGGTCCAGTATATCTGAAGGAGCGTCTCCACCCCCATCATTCTGCCCGGACACTGAGGTCCAGCTCCGAGGGCCTTCTGGCGGTTCCCTCACTGCGAGAGGCCAAGCTACAGGGAACCAGGCAGAGGGCCTTCTCGGTAGTGGCGCCCGCCCTCTGGAACGCCCTCCCATCAGATGTCAAAGCGATAAACAACTACCTGATATTCAGAAGACATCTGAAGGGAAGTTTTTAATATGTGACATTTTAGTGTATTTTTCATCTTTGTTGGAAGCCGCCCAGAGTGGCTGGGGAAACCCAGCCAGATGGGCGGTGTACAAATAAAAAATTATTATTATTATTATTATTGTGATCCACATGCCAGGGTAATAAAAATGGAGGACATGTCTTGGCCTTAAGAGTGTTGCAGATTACCAAACTGTGGTTTGGTTCTCAGTTTCCATGATGACTGAATTGAGCTTATGTTTTTGAATGTTTCATATCGATAGAGAGGTCATTCTGAAAGATAACGAAGAATAAATAATGAAGTTACACCATGACTTCTGAATAGAGAATAGAACCTTATTAGAAGCCAGACAGTTAAGAGGCTGCCAGTCAAAGAAGTCCATAGGTGTAGAGCAGACCTTCAGTTTATTTAATCTAGATGTGAACTGATACGAGAACAGCTGGTATTTTACACTCTTGGCATAGTCATATCACACCTTATTAACAGTGTAGCTATTCCCTTTTTTCCTATTCATAACATAAAAAAGCTGGAGATGAAAGCATGACATTCTAAAATATATTTGGTGCAAAGGAAAAAGGGTGTCTCACATGACTACAAAGGAACTCTTTTAAATCAAACTTTAATTAAGTATGCTTTTATGTCAAAATGGAATGGAAAGCCTTTAAACTCTAATAGGAAATGTTAGTTTGTGCTTACCTTAAAATTTTACCAAAAAAAATAAAAAATCATTTTGATTCAAATGGGAACATAATCCAGGTGGAGAAAACCGTTTCATGAAGCCTACTCAGAAGTAAATCCTATTGGGTTCAACAGGAACTCTTAGGCAGATGAATTTATCAGCATCAATTTATTTATTTATTCCCTACCTTTGCCCTTAGGGTGGTTTAGCTATTGTTTTTTTTAGCTGTATGTTGATTTACAGAGTACTTTAAATACTATTCTGACACACACACACACACACACACACACACAAACATATATATATATATATATATATATATATATATATATATATATATATATCAACGAATGTTTATATCAGCCTACCTAGAAGAGCAGGCAAAGATTTCCCAAGAGAACAGTTGAGACCTATTGGTATAATGCAATATCAGCTTGTCTAATAATAATAATAATAATAATAATAATAATAATAATAATAATAAAGGTAAAGGTACCCCTGCCCGTTACGGGCCAGTCTTGACAGACTCTGGGGTTTGTGCGCCCATCTCACTCTATAGGCCGTGGGCCAGCGCTGTCCGGAGACACTTCCGGGTCACGTGGCCAGCGTGACAAAGCTGCATCTGGCGAGCCAGCGCAGCACACGGAACGCCGTTTACCTTCCCGCTGGTAAGCGGTACCTATTTATCTACTTGCACCCAGGGGTGCTTTCGAACTGCTAGGTTGGCAGGCGCTGGGACCGAGCAGCGGGAGCGCACCCCGCCGCGGGGATTCGAACCGCCGACCTTTCGATCGGCAAGCCCTAGGCGCTGAGGCTTTTACCCACAGCGCCACCCGCGTCCCTCCAATAATAATAATAGTAATTGCTTATACCCCGCCCATCTGGCTAGGCCTCCCCAGCCACTCTGGGCAGCTTCCAACAGGATATTAAAAACACAATAAAACATCAGACATTAAAAACTTCCCTAAACAGGGCTGCCTTCAGATTTCAAGCTTAACTTTCCATATTGTGAAAATGCACAATTACGTTCTCATGATAATCATCGCATTCTTCTTATGGCCACAGCCTTATGGTTTTCTGAGAACTAGATCCTCTGTAACACAAAACATCAAGCTTTGCTTCTTTCCCATCCAGCTAAATAATGTCTTGGCCTTGCTTCTCGACAACGGAGACTAGGCTACATGTGATACAGAGCCAAGGCTGGCAGGAAGTTTAATCCCCCTGCAGGGGCTAGGTTTTTTATCCTAATAGTCTTCACCAGGATATGATAGATGGGCAATGGGAGTAAGGAATGGGGAGAGGGAAGGAAGCTGATTGTAATACACCGTGAGAGTCAGAAAAATACCCACCGAAGGAGCTATAAGAAAAGGACAGAGTCTGATAAGAGTTTGGGGAATATAACATAATTTGTTTAGAGGTACTCAAATGGGACTCATTTTACTCTTATTATCTAAAGATTGTCTGTGGGGACCAAACACTAATGTTCTCAAGGAGTAGATAAATTGCTCCGTTGAAAGCACTGTGGTTTGTTCATGGCTTTTGCATCTGACTACTTTGTGAATGTAGAGGAACCGTAGACAAGAATCACAAGAGGGGGGTAAATCTATTCCTTAGACTGTGAGCAAAGTAGCTGTGTTTGTCTTTGGTGATTTACTAACACGCCAGGCCAAATGGTGATAGAACTGTGGCATGTTTGTGTGGCGCATGTATAATGTACCCATGCGTGCATAGGGAGCGTATATTTTGAACAGAAAGGGGATTTTAAAACAATAGCATGTTTACCTGTTAATACTTCCAGACAATGGCTTGCTCTCTTCCCAGTAGCTATTTGTCAAAGGACAGATAAGGAAAGAAAACACACATCTCTCAAGAAAATGAACTGTATAATTGCAGAACTGGTTTTTACTGTTTCCAGTTTATTGAATCTGTAATTCTTCGTATTTTATATTTTATTTCATGGTACACTGCTTTGGGGACTCTTTGTTGTGAAGTGGTATATAAATCTGCAGATAAACTAGGGTTGCCATATTTCAAAAAGTAAAATTACTGACACAAGCAAAGTTGTTGAGCTTTTTTTGTAGGAACAAACCCAAAAATAGTGATTTTAAGCTTCTGGAGCTGTTTCCGGTGCTTTTTCCATCGCGTTGCCATGCATCCGAGTTTTCCCCTACGATTCAGCTTCCCTGACACCATTTTTACACCCAAAAACCAGGACATGTCAGTAGTTTTTTTTTACATATGGCAAGCCTAAACCAAATGATGCATTAGTGTAAACATGTCTGGTTGCATTCAATTAATGGAAGCCATAGTTTCCACTGTGCATAGTTTCCACTGCGCTGCAAGAAGCAAGATCTGAGTCAAGATGTTCCTTTGGTCTCCAGCAAGACTCTTGATATGTTGTCATCCTATGAATCCTATAATGTACAGAGATGCTGTCTTCTGCAATACTTGCCTTAATGCCTTAGTAAGTCCCTTACTGATAAAAAATAGAGGCACAAAGTTGTACGATTTGAGGTTCTGGGGTGGATGAGTGGTTAATTGGATGCTGCTTGATTAATTAATTGCAGTTATGAGTCATTTCCCAGAAAATATCTGAAAGTCATTTAACGATTTGTAAAAATATTAACAATAAAAAATGCCCACTTAAAAGCTTGCTGGTAAAGAAAGGTCTTCAACAGCTATCAAAAGGATACTAGAGGCATCATTTGATATCTAAAGGATAGGAACCACCACATTTAAGGCTCAGTTCCTACATCGTATGGAATGGACTCATCATAAAATGGTATTTTCAAGAAGCCCTCTCCTGCAAAACGTAGTGGTTGGGTATAATAATACCTAATCCTCGCTTTTTGAAGAAAGATGCAAACCAAGACACACACATCCTTTAAAAATTGTTAACTGATGTGGAAATGTGGGGAAGTGAACTCAAGATTGGGGGAAAAAATGAGAAACTGAGAGAAAAAGAAACAGACATATTCTCCCACTCTTACTCCCCTCCCTTAAATCCCCATCAGTCCAGATTATTTGACTGCGATCTGCTATGCCCATTTGGCACCATCGTTAACATCTTTTTGATTCCAGGACGAAAAGCCTCTCGCTTCTCCCAGATATTTGATGGATTGTGACAATTTTGCTCTTTATTGATACGTTTTTGCTGCTGTTTTATTGGGTCTGCTTTCTCGTTTTCTCTTAAAATTTTTGTGAGAGTTGCTTAGAGACCCTTTGTGCTGAAAGTGACTAATAAATTGAATTAATGATTATGGTGGTGGGGTATGGTTTTCCTGCTCCTGCTCTTCCTTAAATTTATAGCCCCTGACAAAAATTGGCTCAAATGCTAACAAAAAGCACTGGTGCTTTACTAAGGTATCTGTACATGGTTGGAATTACATGTGTCAGTAGAGCTACATGATTTTTTCCTTTAACTTTGATATCTGCTGCCAGGGACTGTAAATTTAATGAGAGCACCTGCTGCCCTCTTGCTAGTTAATTCACAGTGATTTGCCTCAACGAAAGAATTTTTATTTTTTAAGCCTCTGTTCTTCAGTAATAAATTACCAGCCTATATTATAGCCTAAAGGGTCTTTGATTCATGTAATATTACATTTACACTAAGCACTCCTGGCAGTGGGGACATTTAGCTTCTGAATTGAGGGGGGGGGTCTATTTAGTGGAGAGGGGAAGTGGATGGTGAGATTAAAATAAAATGAGAAGATCAATTGCCTGAATGCTGACAGCCGAAGGGAGGGTTTTGTCCTCGACCTCACGGGCCTCAAGCAATTATTTTCACAATGCCAAAAGTCTCCAACTAACAC
The DNA here is from genome assembly GCF_964188305.1 of Podarcis bocagei. Taxonomy (NCBI): domain Eukaryota; kingdom Metazoa; phylum Chordata; class Lepidosauria; order Squamata; family Lacertidae; genus Podarcis; species Podarcis bocagei. The sequence goes on along the minus strand of NC_138136.1, from coordinate 16,150,571 downwards.
AGATTTTACTACATCCAGTGACAGAATACAATATGGGGCCATTAAATGTAACGTTTGTGGGGGTGGGGGAGAACAAATAATGACTTTCGTACAATTTTCCTGCTCGTCGTTTTTTCCCTTCCTTAAATCGGAGATCACACATTTGTTCATAAAATTAATGCCACTGCGGTGAGAGAGAAAAAAACATAATGTAAACAGCAACCTGTGCTTTCTTTTATTATTTTCGTTACAGCTTAGAAACACTTTTGAAAAGAAGAGGAGGGGAACAATAAAAAAGAACATTTAATAAGGTAACTTTAAATAGAGAATTCAATAAGCAAAATCATAGTATTGATGAGGATCAGCTGTGGCAACTCTGATGCCTAGGGACATAGTTTCTGGGGTGCTTATCCTGTAGGAGCCCCACTGCAATTAATGGGATACTGAACCCCTTCTGCTTTGTCTATTTCACAAAGCTGAGGAGAAATGGCACCATTGATGGGGGGTCAGAGGTTGGTTTGCTTGTTTGAAGTGCCAAAGAAGTTCCTCCTTGCTGCCAGTTCTACAAACAGACCTTATATGCATCACCATAGCCTAACCCAGGCTTCCTCAAACTCAGGCCTCCAGATGTTTTGAGACTACATTTCCCATCATCCCTGACCACTGGTCTTACTAGCTAGGGATCATGGGAGTTGTAGGCCAAAAACATCTGGAGGGCTGAGTTTGAGGAAGCCTGGCCTAACCCAATCATCCTTACCAGGAGGTCAGCAAACTGATCATATTGCATATACAGTGGTACCTTGGGTTAAGAACTTAATTCGTTCCGGAGGTCCGTTCTTAACCTGAAACTGTTCTTAACCTGAGGTAGCGCTTTAGCTAATGGGGCCTCCTGCCGCTGCCATGCAATTTCTGTTCTCATCCTGAAGCAAAGTTCTTACCCAAGGTACTATTTCTGGGTTAGTGGAGTCTGTAACCTGAAGCATCTGTAACCTGAAGCATCTGTAACCCGAGGTACCACTGTATTAATATTGCACAGTTTGAAACGACAGGATGCATAAAAACGGACTCCATTTGGAATGGAAACATTGTCCAGTCCCATTAGATATTATTCAAAGCTTTACTTGCAGAGCTTTCTTCAAAGCAGAACAAAAACATCAAAGATTCATCAAAATAATTCCGTAGAATATCTTTTGCTCTTTAGCTCAGCATCTTAGAAATAAAAGAAACATCCAAGCAGACTTATAAGCAAAGGTCCTTAAAGCTTTTCCTGGAACTGTTTTCCAGGAGAACCATTTACACATCCTTAATTCCACAGAGCCTAGGAACAAAGACTCAGCCACCACAATTCCAAGATGGCAAATTTGCAATTCAACACCTCTCATGTGATCACAATGTTAGAGCTACTAGAAAATAATGACAATAGTTAATTGTGTGGACAGGTGGAGTCCCCAGATCCCGAGCGGTCCCCCCCATCATGTGTAATAACGACTCAAGACAACGTGCTATGGGATTAAATTGGCCACAACTTTATTAAATTTCAAATGTGGGTAGACCTTGGCTCAGGCATTGGGCGTTCTCCCTCCCCAGTCCCCAGGCGGGGACCTAGGGAGCATCAGGGTTATCCAGTGTGTGTGTGTGAGGGGGATGGGCCAGCTCTGGAGAACATATGTTCAAGCAGAGATAGCCACCCCCGTTACGCCGCCGCCACAGGGGAGAGCAATATCGACCTTTCGGCGTACGGTCAAAGCCTCCCTTCAGAAACCCCTTTAACGGGGAACGCTGGTATCGCCGCCGCAAAGAGGAAGATGGACTAAAGGATTCCGCCCAAGGCCTGATACCGCCAAAGTTGTGACGTTTTGCTACGGGAAAGGCGAAACCTGCCAATGCAGGGAAATTCCTTTCCGGCCCTTTAACAGCGACCTTATCGTAGCAGCGCCCGCATACCTGTGAAGAAAAGTTAACCTGCAAAACCTATGAAGAAAAGTTAACCTGCAAAGGAAGACATTAACTGAGGGTGGGTAGGGTGGGAGAAGCTCTGGAGCCAAGTGAGGATTCCCAGGTAAGATCCTCCCTCTATTGTGTGGGCAGGTAATCCCTCCCCTACCTGGCCTGGTCTCCTTGGCAACGCTTCCCCCAGGTGGGATTGGACAACTGACTGAGGTAGGCGGAGACCTCCAGGTATCCCACCTGAGGGAAGGCAAAGCCAAACCTATGCTGATGGGGCCGCTCCAGATCTAGGGCTGCACGCGTCCACGCAAAGGGCGCCCCCCGTTTTAAGCGGGGAGCGGTCATTGTCATCCCATCTAGGCAGCTCAGAGAGCTCTTCTTGCTTAGTGGAGTTTTCCAGTGTTAATCCTTTTGGCAAATACACACAGGCATTTTCCATTCCGGTGTCAATTAAACAATTAACAGACCAGTCTTTGCCTAGGCCTTAGCTTGGTGTTGCCATTATTTGGATTGAATTCGACTCCTAGCTAAAGTCACTTTCCAATTCCTGTAGTGGGTAGTTTGCAAACTACAAGATATGCTATGAACTAGCCAGCCTCACACTGCCCAGATTATCGTGTGAACCAGAACACTGTTAAACTTTAGATTCACATTTTATTTTATGATGTAGTTCTTGGCTCCAAGATGTATTGCAATGCATTTCAAAAATGCATATTTTGAGGGGGAAATATATATAGAAATGTGTTTTTTGAGATAAAGCACTTTGAGAAATTTGTATTTCTAGGGGGGGGAAAACATTCAGAACAGAATTTAAATGTCATTTGGGGGGCAGATTTATCTTGATTTTTGTGGTTCTATGATTCTATGATATAATTCACAGATTCATGTGGAAATGAGGCTGAATAGATTTAACACTGAAAACATGTGGAAGGTGCTACAGATAGAAAGTAGACTGATCTGCCCCTCCCTAGACGCACCGTACAATGTGGATTTTTCTCTCTTAAATAAAGAACACATCTTTGACATTTGCCATACTTTGAGACCTTTGCTTTTTAAGGTCCTCATCAGGTATTTGGAAAGTAAACTGGATTAAGACTAGGAGTGGGTGAATCTGTCAGTTTGAGTTTCTCTCAGTTTCTCATCTTTCTAGTCAGTTCTCCACATTTCCACATCAGTTTGGGCGTTTCTTTTTTCTTAAAAAATATCATCATGAAAATTAATCAGCTTTTATTAAGAATTTATCCCAATATACATAAGTTTTATATGCAATTTTGCCCAATCCACATATTTCTGCAAGCATTTCCCCATGATACAGTGCATTTTTGTATGTTGTTTCATCAATGTAGGCACTGTTATGTACACTTTTTATCACAGTATATGCATTTTTGGTGGGTGGCGCTGTGGGTAAAACCTCAGTGCCTAGGACTTGCAGATCGCATGGTCGGCGGTTCGAATCCCCGCGGCGGGGTGAGCTCCCGTCGTTCGGTCCCAGCTCCTGCCCACCTACCAGTTCGAAAGCACCCCTAAGTGCAAGTAGATAAATAGGTACCGCTTTATAGCGGGAAGGTAAACAGCGTTTCCGTGTGCGGCGCTGGTGCTGGCTCGCCAGCTGCAACTTCATCACGCTGGCCACGTGACCCGGAAGTGTCTTCGGACGGCGCCGGCTCACGGCCTCTAGAGCGAGATGAGCACGCAACCCTAGAGTCGGACACGACTGGCCCGTACGGGCAGGGGTACCTTTACCTTTTATGCATTTTTGGTACACGTTGCAAAGTTAGAAGTGTGAATTTCAAAGGATGGCTGTATTTGTGTATTTTGTGAAGGAATTAGATAGATTTGCTTTTAAATGTGAATTGAACAGAATTTATCCCCATCCCTATTTGAGATGTAACCTAGTCCCAGAGCTGTTTTATATCGTAGGAGTGAAGAGCAGAAATAATAACAATGATAAATCATAACAACAACAACCACGACTACTACTTTTGGCCATCAAAAATAAAACATCTCAGCTGCTACATTGGTTGTTTTCCAATAAGAACCAAGGTAGTTGAAGCTGGCAGCCTTCTTAAAATTATTAATGGCACATCAAAGACTCTGATAAAGAGCTCCTGTGTTAAGCAGCTCAATACAATAAAATCTCATTTTATTAGTGGTTTATAAGTAATTCAGTTTGAATAACCGATAATTGTGATTTGTTATGGTCAGGCATTAAGTGGAATTGTAAAGTTTAATAATTATTTGTTTAAATAATGAAATGGCTTGGTGTGCGGAGGATCGTCCAGCGCAGTAAAGATTTATTATCTTTAATAATCGGATTAAACAAATAGATCTCAGGAGAATCTTTCAGCTACCTTAAGTGAAGTGGTAATAACATTACTAATTAAAGAAGAGCATTGGTTGCTGGAAGGATAGCTGCACAGCTGCACAACTGACACAGGACCCGCTGCTTGTAAATCAGTCTTGCTGAGCTGAATTCTAAGCCCGAGCAATAATTTGAAATTGTGCCTCTTAGACTCGTAATTTCACATACCAATCACAGGTCATATTGAATGGAAAGTACTGAGATTTGTCATAACTGATGACTAAGCTTAAACTATAGTAAGAGTGTGGATTCCCCCCCCCCCTGTGTTTAATGCAAGATGGGCTTCTTTTCATAGACAGCAAACGAATGCTGAAACTGAGCACAGAAATTAACAGAAGGGAATCTATGAGTTGTATCCAGTTGTGTTCCTTCACTCCTAGAAAGCTCCTGGGTTCCTTTTACCTTTTTTAAATTAAAAATTACATATTTAGGCATTGATTGGTTTAAAAGTAAAAATGCCACTAGAAAAAGAAACCAGCCATCAACAGTGGTCTGGCAGACAATAAAATGCATCACTGTGTAATAAACAAAAATCTGCCCTTATTGCCTTATGGGGGACACAAGAGCCCTTATAGAGTCCTCTGTAGGTTCTCCATTGGTCGGAGAAAATAACAGAGGCCAACCAGAGAATATTGAGAAGCAAAGCAGCTAGTAAGCCTGATCTTTATTGAACACGCAGGAAAGGAGGAGGACCCAGAACAAAGGTGTGCCTGCCCTTATATAGACATTTTAAAGGTGTGCCTTCCCTGGAGCTCAAAACCACCCCTCCATACATCATACCTACATCACAGAAAAGGTGGTCTACAACAGAAATTTGAATGTTGTTGTTTTTCCTGTTTGCCAGGTTATCGGATAATGTCTTATCTGATTGCCTTTCCTGGTAGTCTGGCCATTTCTTTGAGATGGTGATTTCCCAATTCCTGAGTACGCACCTGGCCAGCACATTTATGAACACACACACACACACATATATATATATATGACCTTAATTTTTTATTTCAACTGGCTGTTGTGCTTTTAATTCTGCTGGGAGCCGCACAGAGTGGCTGGGGAAACCCAGTCAGATGGTATAAATAATAAATAATAAATTATTATTATTAATTTGTTGTTGTTGTTGTTGTTGTTTGCCTTTCTATCTATATACTGTATCTCATAACAACTTTAGCCATAACAACATTGTTTATTCACTCACCTTTAAAAAGAAGTAAAGGGATGATAACGTTGGCATTTATATATTCTGCACAAGACCCATTTAGAAGTTTATAACATCGATAGTGTAAAACCAACAAGGCAGAAAATAAGACATATAGTTCTGTATATCTTTCCTGTTGACATTTTAAAAATATATATCAAAAACAGCCTTGGGGAGTGAGTGTTTGAACAAAGAAATGATGTTGGGGAGGGCAGCTTAACCCAATTCCTTCTGGCCATTTTTGTCCTGCTCAGAATCAGCCTCAGCTGTTCTTTTGCCACATGGTGGGGAAGGTAAACTTCTAACACACACAAAAATGGACAAAGGATATAGCGGTATTCCCTTCTTCATTCAAGCTCACACATTTAGTAACATTTCAGATCTAGGTTGGGCCACAGCAAGCCTCACTAATGGTTCCTCATCATCCTGGAAAAAAGTAACAATGTGGGATGTTGAAGGGTTCTGTCATGGGCCTATTGTTGTTCAACGTCTTTGTAAATGACTTGGATGGAGGAATCAGGGGATGCTCATCACATTTGCAGATGACAGCAAACTGGGAGAGGTAGCTAATGCAGCAGAAGACAGAATCAGGATTCAAAATGACCTTAAGAGATTGGAGAACTGGGCCCAAACCAACAAAATGAATTCCAATAGGGTCAAATGTAAGGTTCTACACTTAGGTAGGAAAAATCAGCTGCACAGATATAAGATGGAGAACGTCTGGCTTGCCTGTAGTACATGTGAAAAGGATCTAGGGGTCTTAGTAGACAAGAAGCTTAACATGAGTCAACTGTGTGATGCAGCAGCAAAAGCAAAAAAGAAGAAGAAGCTAATGTTATTCTAGGCTGCATCAACAGAGGTACAGTGTCCAGATCAAGGGTAGTAATAGTACCACTTTATTCTGCCTTGGTCAGACCACACCTGGAATACTGTGTCCAATTTTGGGTGCCACAATATAAGAAGGATATTGACAAGCTGGAATGGATTCAGAGGAGGGCAACTAAGCTGATAAAGGGTTTGGAAACTAAGCCTTATGAGGAACAGTTGAGGGAGTTGGGTATGTTCAGTCTAGTTAAGAAACTGAGAGGGAATGTGATAGTCATTTTCAAATATCTTAAGGGCTGTCACGTGGAAGACGGAGCTTGTGCCAGGGGGTAGGACCCAAATCAATGGATTCAAGTTGAAAGAGATTCCAACTAAACAGGAAGGACTTTCTGATGGTGAGAGCTGCTCAACAGTGGAACGAACTCCCTTGGAAGTTGATGGACTCTTCTTCATTTGAGGTTTTTAAGCAGAGGTTGGATGGCCATCTGTCCTGAATGCTTTAGTTGAGATTCCTGCATTGCAGCAGGTCAGACTAAATGATCCTTGGGTCCCTTTCAATCCTATGATTCTAAGCCACAAATATTGTTGTTGTTGTTGTTTAGTTGTTTAGTCCGACTCTTCGTGACCCCATGGACCAGAGCACGCCAGGCACTCCTGTCTTCCACTGCCTCCCGCAAGTTGGTCAAATTCATGTTAGTAACTTCGAGAACACTGTCCAACCATCTCGTCCTCTGTCGTCCCCTTCTCCTTGTGCCCTCCATCTTTCCCAACATCAGGGTCTTTTCCAGGGAGTCTTCTCTTCTCATGAGGTGGCCAGAGTATTGGAGCCTCAGCTTCACGATGCTGTCCTTCCAGTGAGCACTCAGGGCTGATTTCCTTAAGCATGGAGAGGTTTGATCTTCTTGCAGTCCATGGGACTCTCAAGAGTCTCCTCCAGCACCATAATTCAAAAGCATCAATTCTTCGGCGATCAGCCTTCTTTATGGTCCAGCTCTCACTTCCATACATCACTACTGGGAAAACCATAGCTTTCACAAATATAGATGCTTCCAAATCCTATACCATAAGAGGGTTGAAGCTCCTGCCTTTCCTCACCTAAATAGTGTCCCTTCTTTTTGTAAACCCAAAACACTGAAAGAGATTTTGCCTCAGATAACTCTAACCTGGGATTTGGGGGCAAAATCGTTCCATTTTCCAGGGTTCATTTGCACTTCCAAGCTCAAGGGACCACAAGCTCTATGCCATTGGAGAAAGACAAATGATTTAACAAGCTTAGCAAAATGGAAATATCTCTACCTCCCATCACGCTGAGTATATCTTTCTTTCATTAATGCTCTGCTGTTTTCTTGAGCCATGTCTTCTGTGTCTTTCAACTGTCCTCTCTGCGCTGAGGAGCATGGAGGGAGGTCCTGAACTCCATACAATGAATGAGACCTGCCATGCTAAGAGTAATTAGTTTATTGACGTCACTTTGGCTTTCAGATCACATTTAACTGAGCTGCTACTCCTTGAAACAGTAGGTCATTTGTAGCACATTATGCAAATGTAAAGACTAATCTTTTGCATAATACATAAGGACTTAGTTTTTCCATTAGCTAATTTATCGGTCTACACAGGAGCTATGAATGCCGATTTTTATTAAGCTCTTCATTAAGTCAAAATTGTAGCTGAAGTCATGTGTGCTACTTTTATATATGCTGGAAATATTATACCATCAGAGGACAGGGAAGGAGGGAAATAAATTGTGTGTGTGTGTGTGTGTGTGTGAGAGAGAGAGAGAGAGAGAGAGAGAGAGAGAGAGAGAGAGAGAGAGAGAGAAATATGTATGTATCTGTTCTGAATGCAGTTGCTCTCTACGTAGAAACAGTCGTGATTGTTTCTGGCAGCTTACTCTTCTGGTCTAACTGGGATGGCCCCCACTATTAAATTGTGTGGGTGTGCCCCCATCACATGATTGAGTAAGTGGGGAGGGGCTTACCTGGGGGCCCCCAAATATTTTATTCCGGTTGGCACCCCTGTGGCCAATAAACTTCCTTTTTAATATTTTTACTGGTTTTCAATATAACAAACATCTTATAACAATAAACATTAAGAAATAAGAAATAAAAATTTGAGCAACTATCATTTTTCATAATGTTTGTACATTCAACACAGTACCAAAATATGGGATTTCTCTAATCCCCCGACTTCTCTCTACCCCCTCCCTGGTTCCATTACTACATTGTTCAATTGTACATGTCCAAATCATAAACAAACAAAAAAGACTGACAAATTAAGTTAATGGAATATGCAGAGATGGCCAAACTAACTAGTAGACTTAGAATGTTATCAGGATGGTAACAAATTTAAAAAGGAATGGGAAAACTTTATTGCAAATATGACAAAGCATTGTATAAAAGTAAATACATTAGCAGGATTCTAAAAACACTTGCAATATTATCATAATAGATAAAAATAGATATGAACGTAGCCAATAAACTGCTAACTCATTTAAATGTGTAATCTAGAAATACCCTAGGCCTATCTCTTTCATGCATATTTTGACTATTGCTATGCCCGGGCTCATATTGGTACCAGGGAAACAAAAATCACTTCATTGAATTTTGCAGTCCAGGTTCTCCTTTTACTAAAGACACAGTCCATCTTCCCTATTTACCGGGATTCCAAAATTATGCTTTCAGTCAGAGGCAAACATTAAGCAGCCTGAAAACACAGCACCAGTTCTCCACTTGGTGAAGCCAGAATAAATCTTCCGAACAGAGCATTTCCCACTGTAAGATGCATTTTCAAGTAACTCGTTTTTATTTGCTGCAGAGCGCAGAGAAATCAAAGGCAAATATGTTTTCATTAAAATAAATTAATGTTTATTAAGATTTCTTGAGAACTGATTTCTTACTTCACCAAAAGCACATCCTGCATAACAGCTAGTATATATAATTTATATGCGATGCTTAGTACAATATGTACATGTAAGTAACTGCATTCCTTAATAGAGCTCCGTATTATCTCCTATGGGATAAATGTCGTTAACAATGGGAGAGATCTACTAAATCAAAGCAGCCTTTGGTAACGGGTTGAAATCCACCAATAAACTGCATATGAGATTTTAATACTATGCGACATTCCTGCTCACATTGCAATAAAATGGCATTTAGCAGTTTTAACAGTCAGAGACAACCACTGAGGAGGAATGGTGCAATTAATATTGAGAGCCGGTTTTAGAAACAAACAAACGAAAAACAAAGCACCGTTTTTACCTGGTGGTTACAATGCACGGTAACTTTGGTTCGAATTTTGGAATAGCAGTTTCCGTTACAGTGCACGGTAACTTTGGCTCGAATTTTAGAATAGCAGTTTCCAGATAGGGGTGGTGCCATTTTCCAACCAACAACAAACCTATGGTTACGTGGAACATACTCAATAAACACACAAACCGTAACCGGCTGTACTTTCGAATAAATAAGGTATACTATTCATTGTATCTATTTGTAGATTTCAACAGAAGTCTCATAAAGTTCAATGAAAAAAGCAGAAGACCTAGTGGATGTTCATTCTCTAGTCAGTTCATGCATAAGGTCCATACATGTATAAGTATCTATTCTACTTGTCTGTTCAAAGAGTCCAATAATGAACCACATGAAGGGTTGTTACAGTTCCACAGAATCCTTTCACAGAGTCTAAGACAAGGATTATTATTAGCCTTGTTTCGCCATCCTAGGCTTCATCAGTAGAACAGTAAGCTTACTGCAACCACTACTATGCTATAAGATCCACTATCCTGTAATAATACATATGAGCCTGTTCTAATAATCAACTTGTTTTTATTATTGGTTGTTAGCTGCCCTGAGCCCGGTCTTGGCTGGAGAGGGCGGGGTATAAATGACTTATTATTATTATTATTATTATTATTATTATTATTATTATTATTATTATTATTTACACTACTGAATTTATCTTAATGCTACCAATGTTTTCAGCTGTACACAATTTCCCCCATATATTCAATAAACATTTTTCAATCTTCTTTAAACATATGTTCTTCTTGTTCTCTTGTTCTATAAATTAGGCCCGCAAGCTGCGCATATTCCATCAGTTTAAGTTGCCATTCTTCTTTAGTTGGGACCTCACTCGTTTTCCATTTTTGGGCTAACAAAACACGGGCCGCAGTAGTGGCATACAAAATAACCTTTTTTGACACCTGGGAATTTCTGTCTGAGTTATCCCCAACAGAAAAGACTCTGGGTTGTTGTTGTGGGTTTTTTTTTGGGGGGGGGGAGTACTTTTAAACATTTTTTTTTCAATTCATTATGGTAGTGCTTTTTTTCTAAAGAAAAATGGTTAGTGGTACTCTCATTTTGACTCAAGAAAATCACCATTTTTATAGTTCAAATGGAGGAAAATAAATACAGTAAATGGACAGAAGTACAAATATTCACAAAATGTTTAAGGGTATGCGTACCCCTGCGTACTCCTCCCCCCCGCCCCCAAAAAAGCACTGCATTGTGGATCATTCCCCAATACTCTTTTACAAGTCCATCCTCTGCCCTTTTCTGATGGTGTACTAGATTCTGTGTGGGGAAAGGGTGTGTGCAAAAGACTCCTCCAAGGTGGAATATATGGCTAAATGGTCTTAGCAGAGTACTTCATAGGACAAACTGAAAAGTCACAAAGTTGCTAGTAAGCCTTTGGGTTGGATCCAGAACCAGTAAGTTACACTATGGGCTTAGGTCCCCTTGAACACATGTGACTGGATTTCAATTAGACAGAAGCACAACTGAGGGATCGTCCACATTTCCAGTTGTCTTGTCACTTTCCCCCAGGAAAATCCACTCCTTGCTGCCGAATCCAAGCAAACATCAACCGGCTTTTCCGTGGATTGACGTTTGCTCTGATTCAGAGGTAAAGAGTGGGTTTTCCCAAGGAAAACAGGTTGTCAGGTTTAGCATTTCTCTCACACAAGACACGAACATGCTGGCAGTTTAACTAGTTGAGGTTTATTAACAATAACAGGCTTCCAGTAATCCAAGCTTCCCACAATTCCTCACTGTTGGAGTCAGTTGACTCAACTGGCTTCCAGCCCCTTCCAAGGCCAGATATATGCCAAGCTCGCCCCCACTTCCCGCTGGCCCTCCTTTGTTCTAATCCCTTGCTCCACCTCCTGCTTCTTGGAGACTTGGGTGCAGTCAATTCTTCCTCCTCTGGAGTTGAATCCAACCCCCTCCTATTACCTGCCTCCTGCTCCTTAATCTCTGTGCTGCTGCGAAAACTTAGAGGCAGCATTCCAGAGCGAGAAGGGCTTATTTCCCTTTCGTTTTGTGAATGAATCAAGTTTCTATTTTCCTTTTTTCCCCCTCCAAATTTTTTTATTCATTTTATAACACAAATAAAGAACAAAAAAAAAAAAACAATACAAACAAATTATTGTCATATTCTTATTTTTCTAAACATTGTTAAGTGGGCTTCCCCAGGTCCCACCTCTCTTATTTTCATTTTACTTCATCTTTAGCAGTTTACATATATAATCGTTTCTTCACATTTTATCACTTACAAATAATACTATTAAAATACACTATCTTCTACTTCTAAACTCTACAGCCTATATCCACTTCCAAAGCTATTCTAAGATTTAAATATTAACATATTTTTTCAAATACAGTGGTGCCTCGCAAGACGAAATTAATTCGTTCCGCAAGTCTCTTCGTCTTGCGAGTTTTTCGTCTTGCGATGCACGGTTTCCCATAGGAATGCATTGAAAACCAATTAATGCGTTCCTAGGGAAACCGCCTTCAGACCAGGTCCGGGGACAGTCTGTCCCCGACCTCTTCTGAAGGCTGGGGGGGGGACAAGGGCTTTTCTTCCCACCCCCAGCATTTTAAAAAACCCTGTCCGGGGCGATTTAAAAGCCCCTGGGAAGGCAGGCAGGGGGGACAAAGACTTTTGCCCCCCGCCCGCCTTCAGAAGAGGTCCTGGACCTCTTCTGAAGGCGGGCGGGGGGCGAAAGTCTTTCCCCCCCGCCTGCCTTCAAAAGCCGTCAGCGACAGCGGAGAAAGGCGCTGCCTTTCTCTGCTCTCCCGGGAAGGCAGGCGGGGGGGGAAGACTTTCGCCCCCCGCCGGCCTTCAGAAGAGGTCCAGAACCTCTTCTGAAGGCCGGCGGGGGGCGAAAGTCTTTGCTCCCTCCGCCTGCCTTCAAAAGCCGTCCGCGATAGCGGGAAGCGCTTCCCTGCTATGCCGGACTGCTTTTAAAATGCTGGCGGTGGGGAGCAAAGCCTTTCGGCCCCCGCCGGCCTTCCTGGACCTCTTCTGAAGGCCGGAGGGGGGGAAAGGCTTTGCTCCCCACCACCAGCATTTAAAACAGGTCCCCGGAGATTTCCCTATGGGCTTTCGTCTTGCGAAGCAAGCCCATAGGGAAATTCGTCTTGCGAAGCGCCTCCAAAACAGAAAACCCTTTCGTCTTGCGGGTTTTCCGTCTTGCGAGGCATTCGTCTTGCGGGGTACCACTGTATTCCTTAAACGTATTCCAGTCTTCTTCCACCATCTCTTCTCTCTGGTCTCGGAGTCTCCCTGTCAGTTTGGCAAGTTCCATATAGTCCATCATCTTCATCTGCCATTCTTTGATAGTTGGTAAATCTTGTTTCTTCCAATTCTTCGCTAGCAATATTCTCACAGCTGTTGTGGCATACAGAAAAAAAGTAACATCCAAGTTTCTATCTGCATCTGCCTCTTCCTCCCCCTCTGCAGATTCTTCTCTGCTGGCCATGTCTCTGACACAGGTCCACCACATATGAAGGAATGTACCCTTGACCTCGTTGCATCTCCAGCACTTTCTCAGCTTGTGGGGATGTTGGGATTGCAAACATGCTCTCCGTTGGAGTGGCTGGGTCTGTGAAGGTGGCGCTTGATTCTAGGCAGAAAGATAGCACCCTCCTGTATGGGATCCTGTAATGTCGCTTCTGCTTCCTGTTCTGCCTCATGGCTTAACAGAGCCCTCCCCAGCCTCTACTGAGGGTCTCCGCAGGAAGGTTGGTGGGACGAGAGCTGGATCCCTGCTTCCCCTTCTGAAGTGGCTGAAGTCAGTTGGATTGAAAATAAGCGGTATTGGTAAAAAGATTAACAAGAATATGTGAATTCGGATTGATAATGGTTTAAAATATATAGTTATAATAGGTTAAGATATTGAGTAAAGATAAATAATAGAGGGTAAGGATTTGCTGAATTAACTATGTGAACTGGAATACAAAAAAGGGTGTGTGAGGAGGTCAGGAAACAAGTAAATGAAGTATAAGACATGAAAATATTGATTTCTTTTTAATTTTTTCTTATTTTTTATGTGTTTTGTCTTTGTATTTTTGTATCTCTTTTTCTTTTCTTATTGTTATTCTTTTTTATTTCTTATTTTTAATCTTGTAACCTTTTATTGTCTGTAAAATTTCAATAAATATCATTTAAAAAAAATAAAAAATGAAGTGACTGAAGTCAGAGGGAAAAGGAAGATCCCTCCATTTCCAACCCATGTTCCAACCACTGGGCCTCTCCCCATTTCTTCCCCCCACCCCGCCCCATGCATCGGAGTCTGCCATTCCAAAAATGAAAGTACCCAGAATCCTTTAGGAAATGAACATAGATGTATGAAACAAAGCAGGAGCGATTTCTGTTTCCCGATGCAGGTGAGACCTGAGGAACGACCAATGGAGAAGGAAGGAAGCAGGCTTGACTGATTGTTTTCTTATTTCTCTGATGTCCAACAAGTGGTCCATTAAAAGTAATAACCACTCTTTACAAATGACAAAGAGATCATGTATGCATTAGGCAGATAAACAGTACATTGCTAGTAAAACTGATTGGACAAACAGTTCAGGGTTCTGGCCCTGTGCCCAACTTTACAAAAGAATGTTTATTAAATTATTAAAATTTATGGGTTGATAACACACTTATACAATTTATAGCAGCTGTAAAGTGTTTTTAAGTTTTAGAAACACAATAAAGTTGATTTAATAATCCCTTAATCTTATACTCAACTTCCCCTGGAATTTTCTTCAATGTCACCTCATAAATCACAATTTATACTACATTACAGAAACACTAAAATAAACACTACATGAGATTTCGTCAGATTCGTATATTTTGTTGAGTTAACCAGGAAGCATATCACAAATAGCCATTACATACTAAGCCCTGGGCGTCCCATGCAAAAAGAAAAAATCCATCTGCCAATGATAACATGGAAATTTTTGCTCTCCTTTCACCAAGAGCTCTCAACTAATGACTCTTCAAAGAGGCTGAGCATGCAAACTGTGTGTGTCTGTGGTAATTCAACTGTATAAAAGCAGGAGTGAATCATATTCAAATGATAATTAAATAAAACTTGTTTTTCTTTTTAAGAAAAAGAAAAGGTTTAAGACAGAGCCTACCACCCCTCTTTCTAACCTAGAACAATATCAAAAGCACCACCATTTTACAAAATATGTCTACTGCCAATGAAATAGTGGCATTGACGGATTGATTGATTGATTGATTGATTGATTGATACCCCACACTGGAGTCTTTCTGCAGAGAGGATCAATTTAAAAATACAAAGGGAGAAAATATGCAGTGAGCAAAGTGTGAAAGTGCATGTTCAGATTCCATTCTAAATGTTGCAAGAGTTCGTTTTCCTAATGGAAGACAGTCAGAGTGGAATGCACAACATAATGGAACCAAAAGAGTAATGCCGGAATGGAACTGGATAAATCTATGCCATGTTGCAGTAGGTCAAGGGTAGCCAACTTGTGGTCCTGCCATCAGTCCCGGCCAGCATGGCCAACGAACAGGGATTATGAGAACTGTGGTTGAACTGGAGGGCAGCAGATTAGCCAGCCCTGCTCTAAAAGGTAAAAAGATAAAGGACCTCTGGACGGTTAAGTGGGGTCATGGGGTTGTGGCGCTCATCTCACTTTCAGGCCCAGGGAGCCGGCGTTTGTACACAGACAGCTTTCCGGGTCATGCAGCCATGCTTCTGGCTAAACCGCTTCTGGCACAATGGAACACTGTGACAGAAACCAGAGCATATGGAAACACTGTTTACCTTCCCACCACAGTGGTACCTATTTATCTACTTGCCCTGGTGTGCTTTCGAACTGCTAGGTTGGCAGGAGCTGGAACAGAGCGACGGGAGCTCACCCTGTCGCAGGGATGTGAACCGTTGACCTTCCGATTGGCAAGTCCAAGGGGCTCAGTGGTTTAGACAACAGCGCCACCCGCGTCCCCTGCTCTAGACCTTGCTGGAGCATACTACCTACAGTCTAAGGACTTACACATCAAAAATTTAAAAATAAGAGCCAGTGTTGTTCAGGAGAAGGAGAACACATGAATTCAGGACTGTGTCATTTTGCAAGGAAAGAAAAGAAGACTGCTCTAGAGGGGACATCTCTGATCAGAGTTAGGTAGTCCATGCCTATTGTAGTTTACAAGGCAATTTTGTTAAAATACTTAATAACAGTATATTGTATATGTTGTTGTTGTTGTTGTTTAGTCATTTAGCCGTGTCCGACTCTTCGTGACCCCATGGACCAGAGCACGCCAGGCACTCTGTATATACCATATACTATAGTATACACACACACACACACACACACACTATAAACTATATACTATAGTATATAATATATAGTATATAGTATAGTATATTTACTTTGAGGACAATAAAACACCGTAATCGGATTGCTCACTGTGAATGAAATGCTTAGTCACCAGGGAAAAGTTATACCTTACTTTACATATAAAATTTCAGGAATTGGCCAGAGTTCTCCATAGCTGCTTTTGGGGAAACCTATAAACATATGGCCCTTGAGATTAGGAGAAATGGCCACCCCCACCCCATACGCTCACTTCTTGTTTCTCTCTTCAAATTTGTAGTTTCAATGGCACTGGTTGGTGGTATAAGCACTAAACTTAATCATTACCATACAAATGAGACTTTCCAGGTCTTGCCCTGTGTAAGCAACAGTTTATACTCAGCCCGGATGGTATAAATCAAGTTCATTGGACATAAATATCCCTGACTCCACAGTCCGCAACAACCTAGGAACCTATCAGCGTTCAGGTAATGCTTTCATTTTCATTTTCTTTTCTTTTTTTCATTTAGAAATGTTCCAGGTTTTTATTATCCGTATTAAGGACAGATGTGTTTTGTTAGCATTACAGTTAACATTTTTCAAATTTATTGCTGACATTTTATATACTATGCCCCAAGGTTCTTCCTAAGACTGAAATAAACAGACTGTCTCCTTTAAGAGGAATCTGAGAATTAAATGTATTCCAGAGGTATAACGTGTGTGTTTTTTAATTGAGCAAACAAGAACATTTGGTTTTTTTACTGTAGTTCAAATCCTTCTCAAATCTTTTTTTTAATGCTTTCCATGTACTCATTAGAAATTTTTATTGATTTCTAGGCAGTATCTTGCATTAATTTGGACTCTGCTGCAACCACTATGGGTAAAACAAACATCTGGAAATTTTTCGGTGTGTGATAGACTTCACAGACTCCATAGGAACCTTTTACACCACAGTAATCCTTTTAATGTAATTATTGAGGATATAACTTTTCAATAAAATGTGCAACAGGACTTTCTCACCACCATTAATTTGTTGTTGTTTTTTGCATTTTTTGCAGTGTTGTTGTCTGTACAATCCCCAAAGCAAGCTATCATCCACGTAATTAACTTTTTGCTTTCCCCCAAAGATAGTGAATGAACTCATGTTCTGGGGAGAGATAAAATTATTTTTGTAGACTTCAAAGAAGCTCTGAGTGAATATAGCAGGACAAAATCATTTTATCTGACACTGTAATATAAAACCCATCATTTCATCCAACACTGTACATCGCCACTGAATTTTAAAAAAATTCAAAGCAGAGTCAGATGTAGGAATGAGGAAGAAATTTGGTTCAGATTACATTTAATGTAAAACTACTTGATTTGCATTTACCAGAAAAACACGCGAACTGAAACAAAAGCTATAAAAAAATGCACTTTTTCTGAATTTTGCTGTGCAGTTTTCCAACCAGGTATACATTATAGGGTTACCTGTTCCAGAGGCACCCAAAATCACACATGGCCAAAAGCTGCTGGCTGGATGGCAGGAGGAGGAACTCCCATACAGAGAACCTCGCTGTACCTCTGCTGCCTTCCATCACTTCTCCATGCACAGCCATGGCCTTGAGAGGGCCATAACAGATTGTTTTCCCTCCTCTCTGCAGCAAGGAAGGGAGAGTGGAGAGTGCAAACCAGCTCTCATTGGGTGTGAGATGGGTAGGGAAACAATGGAACCAGACAGCGGAAAAGGAAACCTAGTTTCCTCAACTGTGGAAGGGAAGAGAGAGGGAGAGAGGCAGGCAGAAGCTCCATTCCAGCCTTTCTCTTCCGCTGGTGGACCAAAACATTTCTTCTTTGTGCTAGTGTCAGTGGTTTAGTCATGCTGGCCACATGACCTGAAAAGCTGTCTGTGGACAAACACCAGCACCCTCGGCCTGAACGTGAGATGAGTGCCGCAACCCCATAGTCTCCTTTGACTGGACTTAACCATCCAGGCGTCCTTTACCTTTTTACCATGTGAAAAACACAATATTTTTTGGTTTCTTCAAATTCCTGGGCAATGCCAGGCATTCCATGCTAGTATTTAATAAACACTTTCCATGTTTTCTCAAATAAGGCCCTTATCTCTTCCCACACTTAGTTTTTCTGTTAATTCCTCTAAAAGACCACCTTGCCAAACTTTTTTTGATTCCACAGGTCAATATTTACATTCTGAAGTGTTTTTCAATTTTGAGCTACACCAGCTTGTGCAGCTGAGAGTAAATGACTCAACAGCTCTTCATGATTAAGGTCAACATTTCTATCCAGAAACAAGTTTAACAACACCAGTGTCAGAGATGGATTTATCCATTGGCCAGGAAACAGGCAGACAGGATGCACATCAAGGAATGCAAGTCTTTGGTTCTCACAATTAGCAGAAATCTTTGCTGCTATATTTTTCACCATCTTGCTCTTGTCAACATGTGGAAAGGGTTGGAAGCGTTTGTTGAACCAGCTTTCCAGGCAGCTCAGAAGTGCTGCTGGCATGCTCCACGTCAAATAAACATCCGGAGTCCAAAGCCATCCTTTCTCCTGGAACTTCCCAACGGGTTAAGAGAAACAGACCTTGCTTTTTAAGACAATGTACTAATCCTTACTATGAAGAGCAAGGAGGAGGAAACTTATCCTCATATTTCTGCTGTGTAATTTATTGCTGTTAAGATGGACCTTCAGCTCTGGAAGAGAAAGAGGGGGGGGGGAATCAATATTAATCCACTCATACTTGTAATGGAAGGATGTGGTCACATAAAGTATGGCTTGAGAGTGCCGGGCCAAAGCCCGAGCCCGAAGACAGATTCTTGTACGTTTGCGATGGAAACAACAGACTATAACATTGTATTTGATATGGAAAAATCAATCACACCATTACAAGCTAGACTCCGTTCCACTCGGAGACAAGAATATAAAGTACTTCAAGCAGTTGTTAAACAGAAGCGGTTTCATGATTATTTAATCACTTTAGAGGTCAAAGCAATTAAAATATCACCTGTCAATACTTCCTCTAAGATTTGTTTGTTCTGGCAATGAATGTTTTTGTGGTATCTCTATGTTCTTGATTTAAGCGGTGATGCCCCAACATAATAAAACCAGCACAGTCATGACATACAGCATGGTTTTCCAACTGGAAATAACATAAGGTTTTCACAACTGTAGGCTAAGCAATAAGTGACACAAACCATCCCATAAATGGTGGTTGAGGGGGTACATCAGATGGATATTCTCCACAGCCTCGTCCTCTGAAACAGCACTCCACACTATTATTTTCCTAAGACCTTTGATGCTTATATTTTTAAAATATTTATTACATTTTTATACTGCCCTTCATCTGAAGATGAACCACAAGGTGGTTCACAGCGCAAAATACAAAATGAAAACACAAAATTGGACATTGTGGATTATGTGTGCTGTAATGCTTTGTGAATTTTATAATATGACTTTTATTGGGGTTATGATGTTTAACCTATTTTTTAAGTTGTTTTCTTAATAGTGCTTCACAGAAGGTGGTTGTTTCACAGATGATTTGTCAGTTATTTTATATGATTTATGTTGCAGTTGTGATGTTCTGCTATGTTATTATTTATGGTATGTAAGCCTCTTGGTGACTCATGTGAGAGAAGAGCGGCGTAGAAATATAATTCAAATAAATAAAATACATAAGAAAAGAAAACAGGCCAATAACCTACCTGCCACAGAAACATTTAAAAGGCCATAGAATGTTAATCAGCCAGTGACAGATTGAGGTACTTTATTTTATAAATAACACATTTGGTGTCATCACAGCAGCAAAACCAGTGGTTGGCTTGGTCAGGTAAGATCAGCCTCCATTTTACTTTAATTCAGAGGTAAGGAAACTGTGACCCTCCTGGTTTTGCTGGACTAGAACTCCTATCATGGCTGACCAAAGACATCTGGAGGGCTACAGACTGAGCATCTTTTGAGGAGGAGCGGTGTTAAATGGCAAAATGAATTTGCCAACTGCGCCGTGCCTTAATTTGATGCCTCATCCATATAGTTATCTGAAAATTTTACATGAAGAGTAGCTGCAACATGAGGAAGATTTTTTGTAAAAAAAAAAAAAATACACCGTATTTTTCGCTCTATAACACGCACCCAACCATAACACGCACATAGTTTTTAGAGGAGGAAAACAAGAAAAAAAATATTCTAAACAAAACAGCAGATGTATGGTTTTTGTGGTTCATGCTGTGGCCACAGACATGTGATCTGACAGTGAGTTTGGAGTAGCCCAATGCAAAAATCCTGAGGATCCATGTGGATCCATGCTTTGTAACCACGTTTTTGCACCACTGCGGCCCCAGGCAATAGTGGGTGCATGATTTTTTTGGTGCAAGCTGTAGCCATGGACATGCTATGTGATCTGATGGTGAATTTGGGGTGACCCAGTGCAAAAATCCTGAGGATCCATGTGGCTCCGTGCTTTGTAACCACGTTTTAAGTGGGGAGGGAAGGAAAAGCACTCAAGGGACAAGGAGCACGCGTGGGGTGGGTGGAGAAGGATGCTGTTAATAATGCAGAAGAGGGGTATAAGAGGAGAAGGCTCCTCTCCTCTCCCGCTTTGCTCCTTTAAAGCAAGCAGGCTCTCTGTCCCTCTCTCCTCCCCACTCAGCGGCTCTTCTCCCGCTTTGCTGTTGCAAAGCAAGCCACGGAGGAGGGAAGGAAGGGGCACCATAGATCCTCTGCTCACGACTGCAGCAGATCCCCTCCCCCCCCCGCCATCCGCAGGCATTCGCTCCATAACACGCACAGACATTTCCCCTTGCTTTCTAGGAGGAAAAAAGTGAGTGTTATGGTGCAAAAAATACGGTAGATTATTAGTTCATACATGGTGGGTGAAAGGCACAAAAGAAAGGCAAAGGAAATTCTTCAACCATACTCTTAGTTTCTAACTTCTTTTTGCTTCTTCTTTGAGGTGATTTCATTGATCTTTGTGAGATGCTTCCATGACGCATCTAACAGAGACTTAGCATTCCCTGTTTTGTTTGTTACGCTGTTTTGGCCAAGCCATGTCATTGTCTACCTACCTGACATTATATATGGTGTCAGATGTGGGAAGATAAATACATATCTGAGCCAAAGAGGGTTTAGAGGCACCTCTGATCAGCTGATCACCCACACTTACAAAAGTGCTTTGCAAGCAACAATCAGCTGATTGTCCATGTAGGCAAAAACAGGCCGCCTAAGATTATTATGATGTCAGGTGATTGATAGATGGGCATTCCCACCTACCTATCAAACTTGGCCCATGGGTGCAGTGGCATAGTGTGGGGGGTGCAGGGGGGGCCGGCCGCACCGGGCGCAACATCTGGGGGTTAGGGTTAGGGGGCGCAAATCCACGGGTTAGGGGGCGCAAATCCACGGGTTAGGGGGCGCAAATTACTTGCCTTGCCCCGGGTGCTGACAACCCACGCTACGCCACTGCATGGGTGGATTGGGAAAATAAGGATATGGCCTACCAGTCAAATCCAGTTCTCTGCCCTTACATTAGAGCTAACCTCTTTCTGTATATAGATTGCTCTGGTAAATGGTCACGACAAGTGTTTATTTTCAGACTTCTAAACACATGAATCAAGTTAGGGTTAAGAATTCCTATGAAAAGGACAAGAGAAAAAAATAATCACTTTTAAAAAGCTATTTCTTAACAAGGATTCGTAGTTAAGATGGTTATTTAGATCAAGAATGAAATAAAGTTTGACATGAAAAAATCAAAACAAGTTTTTTAATTAAAACCATTTCAGATCTGCTAAAATTGCATTTTGTTTAAAATCTGTACAATGCCAACAATAATTAAGAAGAAAAACTATATATTTCATCCAGTATGTCTGTAGCAAGAACAAAAGCACCAACCAAGCTTTTCCTTTATGGGAACTTTACGTGGGTTTCCAACCAGCTATCAAAATAATAGACTTAAGTATTTGCTTGCTGTACAGATTAATTCTTTATACATTTGCTTCCTAGCAGATAATACGCAGCATAATTCTATGCATGTTGATTTAGAAGTCAGTCCCACTGTCTTCAATAGGCCTTACGCACAGGTGATGTGAATAGATTCACAGCTTTGAAAACCTTTTATCCACAGGATAGTATTTTGCAAAACTAATGTCATGAGTGCATGCTATGCAAAATGTCTTCCTTAAACAGGACATTGTATTTCAATGACTTTTACAAAGACCTAGCCAAACAGATAGAGACTAGTAAAATAGCATTCTGAAGAGGAAACAGTGGACAGTATTTAATTTGTGTGTGTCCCCCCCCCCCATCTTCTTTTCTTCTTATTCCAGCGCTCACTTGATACTCCTCCAAATTAATCAGTTCTGGGAAATGCGACCACAATGGCAGACCTCACTATGCGGAATGTTTTACAACTATGCTGTTCCTTTCTAGCCATGAGTTGCCACCGTGACCGAACAACTGATGGCCAGCACTGTTTTTGTCAGATTTGGACAAGTGAATCAATAAAAAGACACAGCGAAGGCTCAATGTGAACAGACACCACTAATACGACTAGCCTTTTGGGACCCACAGGAGTGTGAAACTGCTTTTCCATGTTAATTTCTCTCCAGCACTCTTGGGGTTATCCTCACCTTTGGCCCCTGTTAATTAAAAATTGCCTCTCCTTAAAGCTCCTTGGCAGACATTTTCCTCATGTCGGCCCATTTTGCTGGCTGCTGGGAGAGGAAATGAGAAAAGAGAAGGGCCTGAGATTGTTGTAAAGGAAACATTGCCCAAATCCTATGTTGTCGTCCATGGTTACTGTGAATGTAAAGCACAGTTTCTTTTTCTTATTATAATTTACTGAGAGAGTACGTGTAGAATAAACATGTTACTGTTGTTCTAATGCATGTTATTGTTGTTCTAATAAAAGATATAATATTTTGGAGCTCAAGCATTCTAGCTCCTTAATTGGATATTATATCAGATAGATAGATAGATGATAGATAGATAGATAGATAGATAGATAGATAGATAGATAGATAGATAGATAGATAGATAGATAGATAGATGATGATAGATGATAGATAGATAGATAGTTAGATAGATAGATGATAGATAGATAGACAGATAGATGATACGGTAGGTAGGTAGACAGACAGACAGACAGACAGACAGACAAACACA
Source organism: Podarcis bocagei (assembly GCF_964188305.1). Classification (NCBI taxonomy): domain Eukaryota; kingdom Metazoa; phylum Chordata; class Lepidosauria; order Squamata; family Lacertidae; genus Podarcis; species Podarcis bocagei. The sequence continues at coordinate 16,127,521 of NC_138136.1, read as the reverse complement.
TACACACACCAATCACAGTTAGATTTTTTTGGAGTGAATGGACCACTGGGTTTTTTATTTTATTTTGTTAATATAGATTCGTTTCACTATCTATATTTTCACTATCCAAAGTCAAGTTTGAACGGGAAGATATAGCTCAAAACTTTGCTCATTATTTTGTGACATTTTAGTTAGGCCTAATGAAGATCCTGTCCTACGGTAGATTTTAAATTTAGCTAGTTTCTGTTGTCTTGTTTCCCTTTTAATCTGGATTTCCTTTTTCCCATTAGCCCGGCTGTACTGAAGGTAATTAGATTTCTCCTGTTGACATCTCTTTGTTGCCAATGCCTGCATTGTCTCCTAGCTACAGTTTGCATTGATTCTCCTTGACATGAGGTTTATTGTCACAGTACCCCTAAATCTCAGTGAGCCTCTTTTCCCATCCATAAGTGGACACATCTGTGGATACCTTTTGTCTTCAGTCTTATAATTCTGACTGTTACTTTTCACACCAGGCAGCTGTTTAATTTGTTAATGGAAGCTGAATCCATACATCACACTGGCAATATGGTTGACGCTAAAGTGCAAACTGCATAGACATAACCCGAGACAGCCGGTTGTTTTATTGTGAAGTGCATTGGACCAGTTTGACAGGATCTGAGAATCTCTCTTTTCAGGATGTTTTTACCCACACTGTTAAAAATATGTCCTCCAATTTTGGGTGGGAGAGGGTTTTTTAAAAAATAAAATAAATAATAATAAATCTGATGCAGTTAATATGACTTGGAGCATTCTGATAAAGAAGAATACTCAGTAATGGACAGCATGTTGGGGGCTGACCTCCCAAAAGATGAGTCCCTACTGCTTACTAGGTAAAAAAAGGTAAACGACCCCTGGATGGTTAAGTCCAGTCAAAGGCGAATATGAGGTTCGGCACTCATCTGTAGATTGCCAGTGGCATGAAAAACTGAAATGATCTTTCAAATTTCCACTGTGGGATATGTTTTGAGTGCCTTAAGCCCAGCTATCATGTAGCATTTTACACACTGCAAAGCTGCAATTATTATTATTATTATTATTATTATTATTATTATTATTATTATTATTATTATACCACCCTATATCCGGTGGTCTCAGGACAGTTCACAGAATAAAATCAAGATATAAAATGACAAAATACATAATAAAAATAAAAACAACAACTCAATAGTTCCCCCCCCCCACATTTTAAAAGGGCATAGGATGTAAATCAGATCAACCAAAGGCCTGGTTAAAAAGGAACATTTTTGCTTGGTGCCTAAAGGTGTAAAGGTAAAAAGGTAAATGACCCTGGACAGTTAAGTCCAGTCAAAGGCGACTCTGGGGTTGTGGCGCTCATCGCGCTTTCAGGCCGAGGGAGCCGGCGTTTGTCCACAGACAGCTTTCCGGGTCATGTGGCCAGCAGGACTAAACCGCTTCTGGTGCAACGGGACACCGTGACGGAAACCAGAGCGCATGGAAATGCCGTTTACCTTCCCGCAGTAGCAGTACCTATTTATCTACTTGCACTGGTGTGCTTTCGAACTGCTAGGTTGGCAGGAGCTGGGACACAGGAGGCACTGTTGTCTAAACCACCGAGCTTCTTGGGCTTGCTGATCAGAAAGTCAGTGGTTCAAATCCCCACGACGGAGTGAACTCCCGTTGCTTACTAGGAGGGAACATTGAAGGGCCAAGGTGATAGGGAGGTTGACATGGTGCAATGCATCAGCAGAGCCAATCTGCTTCTCCTGCCCATGAATTTGCACCACACCAACATCCCTGCTGCCTCACCCACCTTCTCTTGGTAAGCATCACAGCTGTCAGGAGGTTAGCTAAACACAGATACCCCACCAGGCCATCGTCTACTGGCAGTACCCATGCAGTTTGCTGTCTCAGTGACTAAGAAGAACCCTGTCATATGTTCGACAGGGGGGAAAAAGCATTTTCATTCAGATATGTGGTAAATATAAAGTGCAATCCCATTGGTGCAGGGGACAGAGAATCCATGTTGGAAGAACGGCCAAATCCTAGGCCCTGCCAGTCCCACACTGGCTAAGGATGAAGGGGTGTGTGTGCAAGGGGGGGGGGGGAGAAGAACTATGTCAGCTCCAGAACTTGATTATTTTTCATTTCCTTGTAAGGATTGTTGTGACAGTAGAGCTGGAGGAAAAATCAATCTGCCCTTGACACACCCTTCTTCGCCTTCCCCATCACTGGAAAACAAATGGCAGCGGAGGGACAGACACAGTGATTTGTGGGGTTGCAAAAATGCACACTTCAGGGCTGCACCTCTTCACCCATCATAGGATTTTGTCCTAAATGTTTTGAGCAGTTTTTACCACTGAAATGAATTTGTGTGTAGCGAAACAAAAAACAAAAATGCATTAGAGAAGAATTCTTTTTATGTCGTGATATGCTTCACCTTTCGACATATTGGCCTTTAGAAATATTTCACACACAGAGAGAAAGAGAGAATGATAGAAAACCCTTTAATAAACTTCAGATTAATCATAATTCACTTCTAGGAAAGGAGAGTCTCCAGCACAATGTTTCTTTCTAAAATGGAGTTTCTGAATGATTTATATCACTGAATAGATGTGGAAAATATGTAGAACTATACACATGTAAATATCCACATGGGTTTTACAGGAAAGAGTTGTGTATAGGTGCTGACAGGAATCTGGTAGTTTTCTGAAAACCCGCGTGTCTTTCCATTAGGCAATTCTACAGAGAGAGAGAAATGTAAAGTCAGAGCCATCTGTAATTGGCTGGGATCTTGAGCCTCCATCTTCATGCCATCCTTAATATATTTCAGTTGAAGGAGACAGAAACTTAGTAATGAATATTTCAGCGTGGAAATCTTTTTCAGTTACAATACAAGAAAGGTTTCAGCATGGGCAATTGGACAGAATTAAGCACCAGTCCCTCTTCAATATCATTGAACATTATCTATTCAGCAATTTCTGCCTTTCGATTATGAACTTGTCCAACCACATTGTTGTTGGTAGAATTTAATCAGATGGAATGCACTTCTATTTTAGACAGGCGTTTTCTGTATTTTTAGTATGTGTGTGTGTGTGTGTGTGTGTGTGTACACACACACACACACATTGCCTCAAGGAACGAACAGATGTAATAGATAAGAGGTGAAAAATAGTTCTTTATTTGATGCTCATATGTGCCACAGACATGACTTATGGAAAACAGACTTCAGCATGATTTCTAATTCCAGTATTTGGCCTCACATCCAAAAGAAGACTGATAAGACAAAACTGGAAGAAAGATTATATTGATTAAAATTTAACAAATTGGAGGAGCTTCAACCATTAACAACAACAACAACAAAATATTTTATTGGGGGGTACTCAAGTGTATTTAGTACCGGCACTTTTCTCTCCCCCCCCCCCGATACATTTAACATGTGGCACTTACTGCAACAACTTCATGGTGAGCACCTTTTTTCTTTTTAAAGAAGCATCGCCTCAGCTCTATGAGCGCAGCTTTCTCCGGATTGAAGGGCAGAGTGTATGAAGACTGAGACATTTCAAAGCAACTACTCTATTCCAAACTTAAAAATAGAAAGTGTAATGCTGGTGGTCAACAAAAGAGGTTTAAAGACTCTCTCAAGACAAATCTTTAAAAATGTAGGATAAACACCAACAACTGGGAAACACTGACCTGCGAGCGCTCCAGTTGGAGAACAGCCTTTAGGATTGCTAGGACTAGCAAGGAATTCTGCCAGTTGCACTATCTGCAATCACTGTGTGATTGTGAATAACAACGTTAAAAGGCTTATGAAATGCTAGCAATGGCTAAAAAAAACCCAACAGTTAAGTCCAGTCGTGAACGACTCTGGGGTTGCAGTGCTCATCTCGCTTTACTAGCCAAGGGAGCCTACATTTGTCCGCAGACAGTTTTTCTGGGTCATGCGGCTAGCATGACCAAGCTGCTTCTGGCGAAACCAGAGCACGGAAACACCATTTACCTTCCTGCCGGAGTGGTACCTATTTATCTACTTGCATTTTTTGACGTGCTTTCGAACTGCTAGGTTGGCAGGAGCTGGGGCCGAGCAACGGGAGCTCACCCTGTTGCGGGGATTCGAACCGCCGACCTTCCGATCGGCAAGCCCAAGAGGCTCAGTGGTTTAGACCCGAGTCCTGAGTCCCATTGCTAGCAATGGCTAGCAAATGTTTAACTAGCTAGTTAATTTTGAGCCTACAAGTTCTAGTTTAGTTCATTGCTCCTTCCACATGTATAAATAACCCACATTTTTATGTGTTCATTTATTATTACATTTATATCCCACCTTTCCACCAAGGGACTCTCTTTATTGTGCACCCATGGCTCTCCTTATTCTTACAACAACCTGGTGAGGTACGGTAGATTAGGCTGAATGACAGTGACTGGGCCATGGTCTCCTAGTGAGTTTCGTGGCTGAGTAGCATTTTGAACCGTGGTATCCCAAGATCCTAGTCCAACATTCTTACCTTCCACCATGTATATTTTTTAAAAAACATAAACTTTTAAATAAATGGCTCCAAAGCACAGAAAGAAGCATATCTCATCTACAGTCACACTTGAAACTCAATCAAATGTCTGAAACCGTGCGATTCAGCTGCTCAGTGTCAGGCAAGCAAAACATGTCATTGGTTGCCAATGTACAATGTACATTTCCCCGCATAAAATAACAAAGAGGCTAGGATGCATTGTTTGTTGCATCCAAAGATGTGGCAATGATGTACAGTATATGAAGGCAAAAAGCCTCTTCACATTTGGTATGTGTTGTGTGTTTTTTTAAAGTAAAATGAGACAACGCAACTCGCTTGTCCTCATGACAACTAGCTTCTTTGTCTAATTTCCATTTGTTTCTGTGGCAGCTAAAACACCTTGAAATTACCTTCTCCAGCATGGAAGAATGATTTTCCCCTTGCTCTAACTGTCAGAGTGATTAGAATTTTAATTAGTAAAGTGGAGAGAGCGCACAGGGAGGAAAATCACTGAGAGAGTGGGGGGGGGAGAGAGACACATGAAAGATTCACAATTGCAAGGGAGACAAAGAGACGTCTTAGAGCAGCGTCCCAGCATGACAGTTCCACCAGCAATTCAAGTGCGGCACAAAATTCCATATGGTGCTACTAACACACTGCTGGCCACGCACTCACCCCTTTCTGACAACATGAGGCTGCTGGGGGCAGGAGAAAACATTTTCATCAGTTGTCGCCCACAGGAAAGCAAATGATTTGTGTTTTCCTTTCTTTTCTTTTCAGGATCTCAAGACTGCAGATGGCCCCGTTGCAAGATCCCTTGCGACCCTTTGATCTACTCCTAGCGACCTGGAGTGGAAGGAAAGAAAAAAAATCTGTAGATCGCCAGTGGCATGAAAAACTGAAATGACCATTCATATTTCCACTGTGGGATATGTTTTGAGAGTTTTAAGCCCAGTATGTAGCATTTTACACATTGCAAAGCTATTATTATTATTATTATTATTATTATTATTATTATTATTATTATTATCCTTATCCTTATCCTTATCCTTATAATTAGAATTTATATACCACCCTATACCCGGTGGTCTCAGGGCAGTTCACAGAATAAAACCAAAATATAAAACCACAAAATACATAATAAAAATAGAAACAACAACCCAATAGCTCCCCCCTCCCTCCCAAAAAACCACATTTTAAAAGGGCATAGGATATAAACCAAAGGCCTGGTTAAAAATGAACATTTTTGCCTGGTGCCTAAAGGTGTAAAGGTAAAAAGGTAAAGGACCCCTGGACAGTTAAGTCCAGTCAAAAGTGACTATGGGGTTGCGGCGCTCATCGCGCTTTCGGGCCAAGGGAGCCGGCGTTTGTCCACAGACAGCTTTCTGGGTCATGTGGCCAGCAGGACTAAACTGCTTCTGGTGCAACGGGACACTGTGAAGGAAACCAGAGTGCACGGAAACACCGTTTACCTTCCCGCATCGGCAGTACCTATTTATCTACTCGCACTGGCGTACTTTTGAACTGCTAAGATGGCAGAAGCTGGGGCAGAGCAACGGGAGCTCACCCCATCGCGGGGATTCGAACTGCTGACCTTCTGATTGGCAAGCCCAAGAGGCTCAGTGGTTTAGACCACAGCACCACCCATGTCCCTTAAGGTGTATAATGAAGGCCTAAAGGTGTTTAATGAAGGCGCCAGGCGAACTTCCCTGGAGAGAGCATTCCACAGATGGGGAGTCACTGCAGAAAAGGACCCGTTCTTGTGTTGTCACCCTCTGGTCCTCTTGAGGAGGAGGCACACGAAGGAGGGCCTCAGAAGATGATCTCAGTGTCCGGGTAGGTACATATGGAAAGAGGCAGTCCTTGCGGTATTGTGGTCCTGAGCCGTTTCTGATACAGTTTCTTTGTTCATAGCATACACACTGATCTTTCGAATGAGCAACAAACAACAGTTGGTGCTAGATAGCTCCCTTGGTTCAGAAAGTAGTTTGCAGCTGCCCCTTCTGGAAGTGGCCAATATTCTCTGGTGCTGATGGAGTGGAAAGAGGGACTGCACAAAGGAAAGGGGAAAATGAGGGTGGTTGAACAGCTCCCTTCACAAGCTCAAAGAACATTTTCAAGAGTTCCCACTGCTGTTGTGCTTGGTGGCAGCAGACACCACTCATGTGTTTGGCTTTGCCAGAAGCCTAAGGATGAAGACTTGTTGAGTGCCCTCATGCAAGGAGTGAACCTGAGTAATTCCAGAACCCCCACCCCTTACACAAAGGAGCTCTACCTTTGCATGTGGGTGGTGTGGGGTGTGTCCGGCACACATGCCAATGGTGGGGCCCACAGCAGTGGAAATGACCCTGGGTCCTCCCAGAGATGTGAGGGGTGGTCGTCCAAACCCTCCTATCATACAGTCATGGTCCTAATTGGAGAAATCGGCAGAACAACCCCACCCATCTCAGCCAAACCAAAAATCTCTTGGCTCACTAATACAGAATTATTACTCAATTTGCCCTCTCTAGCTATGCTAAAAACAAAATACGATCTTATGTCAAGACAATTTGTTTTTGTTTGTTTGTTTGTTTGTAGGATTTCTATGGCACTCAACACCACACATGTACAACAGAGAAACAGCTTAGATCATGAAATCAGGTTTGTTTGTTTTTTTAAAAAAATCTTAAATTCAACATGGGTTGAAATCATGTGCCACTCTCCTTCCTTCCTTCCTTCCTTCCTTCCTTCCTTCCTTCCTTCCTTCCTTCCTTCCTTCCTTTTCTTTCTTTTGTGCTGGTGTATTTTATGCCACCTTGAGATGCCCCTCAATGTGGGAAGAGAGCACCAATTGCAAGTTCTAGACTTGTCTACCAGTAACTATTTCAGCTGTCTGCTGTCTTTGACAGCTGAAATAGTTACAGCAGTCACAAAATTAAAAGATGCCTGCTTCTTGGGAGGAAAGCAATGACAAACCTAGACAGCCTCTTAAAAAGCAGAGACATCACCTTGCCAACAAAGGTCTGTATAGTTAAAGCTATGGTTTCCCCAGTAGTGATGTATGGAAGTGAGAGCTGGACCATAAAGAAGGCTGATCGCCGAAGAATTTATGCTTTTGAATTATGGTGCTGGAGAAGACTCTTGAGAGTCCCATGAACTGCAAGAAGATCAAACCTCTCCATTCTGAAGGAAATCAGCCCTGAATGCTCACTGGAAGGACAGATCGTGAAGCTGAGGCCCCAATACTTTGGCCACCTCATGAGAAGAGAAGACGCCCTGGAAAAGACCCTGATGTTGGGAAAGATGGAGGGCACAAGGAGAAGGGGACAACAGAGGACGAGATGGTTGGACAGTGTTCTCGAAGCTACTAACATGAGTTTGACCAAACTGCGGGAAGCAGTGGAAGACAGGAGTGCCTGGCGTGCTCTGGTCCATGGGGTTACGAAGAATCAGACATGACTAAACAACTAAACAACAACAGAAACTATTTCAGCATGAGAATCCTTAACTTTTCTATCTAACCATGCTGGCCAGCTACGTTTGTGCTAGTGCAGATTTTCAGATTTCATTCTTTTTGAATGTTAATTATGGTGTTTGTATGTTTGCTTGCTTGCTTGCTTGCTTGCTTGCTTGCTTTAATATCTTGCCCATCTTGCCTAAATGGCCACATTTGTTTTGGCTGACTGTTTTTGTTGAAATGGCCACAGCACTTTTCCTTTTAATGGGCTGACCCATTTCCCACCAGCCTTGCTTCTGGAAGCCCACCATAACAGAGGTGGGCTAAGTCATGCAGTCATTGTCCCAGAAAATTCACATTATACCTCATGTTCCAGAATCTCCAAATATGCTATTTCCAAACCACAAAGCTGAGGGCAATAATTTATCCCAGAATTCTCTGATGTGTTTTAGTGGCAAAGATTTGATAGGCATAGGGTTAAGGAACGAGGCTGCTCAGATGAACCCAAATAAATATTACACGGTCTACTCTCAACTTACATTTGGGTTACTTTCCAGGGATAGCACTTAAAACCAAAATTGGGTATGGTCAAAACACTCTTTCCCAGCACCTCTGAACACTCTTGTCAATGTTCCCCCCCCCCCCAGATGCCCACCCCCTTCCTCCCCAGTCAAGTGTGTAAAGTTGAATTTGCACAAGTTAAATGCGTGTAAGTTGCTAGTAACCATGTTACACTGAAGGTGGCGCTGTGGGTTAAACCACTGAGCCTAGGGCTTGCTGATCAGAAGGTCGGCGGTTTCGAATCCCCGCAACAGGGTGAGTTCCCGTTGCTCGGTCCCTGCTCCTGCCAACCTAGCAGTTCGAAAGCACGTCAAAGTGCAAGTAGATAAATAGGTACTGCTCCATCAGGAAGGTAAACGGTGTTTCCATGCGTTGCTCTGGTTCGCCAGAAGTGGCTTAGTCATGCTGGCCACATGACCCGGAAGCTGTACGCCGGCTCCCTCGGCCAATAAAGCGAGATGAGCGCCGCGACCCCAGAGTTGGCCACGACTGGACCTAATGGTCAGGGGTTCCTTTACCTTTTAAGTTGCTAGTACAGACACCTTGTAGCAGGAATAGCTAAAGTGGTGCCTCTTATACAGCTACTAAAACATTGTTTTATATTTTCAAAACATCATATTCTCTTCCCTCTATAACCACAAGCTGCTACTGTTCTCTGAAGGATCTTTGTCTGGTTATAGGCAAATCTTCCTCTAGGGCAACAAGCAGGCTTCCTTGACCTTTTCTCTCAGAATGTAATAACACTTGACATGGTTGTAATTCATGAAAATCAATCCATAGAGTATTTTTTCTCATTTCAAGTAATTACAGGAGAGTTTTGGATCTAAATAAAGGTGAAAAAGAGGTCATTAGGGAGAAACCATGTTACACTGAAGATAAAATTAGAAAGCAAAGTTCAAAGCAGCAATCCATACTAGAAAGCTCTAAACCATAGTTAGAGGGTAATAATTACAGCTCAGGTCAGCAACCATCTGTTCTGAATAGCTGCAAAATATGTTTAGATCTAAAGTACACATTCTTTTTTCAACACTTCATATTTGTTTTAAATGTTGAGCAAATGCATTTGGCAGAATCAAACATTTAACAGTATGAGCCTATGTGCATCTACGCAGGAGAAAGCCCTAATAGGTTTTATGGTGTGAATTACCCTGAGATCTTCAGATGAAGGAAAGTATACAACTTTAATAAGTAATAATAATAACAATTAAAAGTTCAATAGGGCTTACGCACAGGTAAATATGTCTAAAAATGCAACACCATTCCTGGTTAGCCCAACCTTTCTACATTGTAGCAGTATAATTTTGAAGGGGGGACATTTTGTTGTTGCTATATATGGCGGGCAGAAATCCTTGCTGATTTACTACAAATCACCCAGAAATCTATGAACAAATCTAGATCAACCTTCTGCCTTTCCCTCAACTTACAATACTACAATACCACAAAAATTCTACCCTGTAACATATTGTTACTCAATACCCCAATCTCTGAGTGGTGTGAGATTCCAGGGTTTCTCAGTACTTAAACAGGGATCAGTTTTGTTAGAATGAGGGATGGCGGAGACTGTGGTGTCTTTATGATATATGGTTTATTTTAAAATATATACAACCTGAGCTCACAGCATCAACACCCCAAAAGTTATTGCTTCTCCCATTGTCACAACCTTAGATTCAAACAGAAATCAAGCATGGATCTTTGGCTTCTGTCTGCAGCCTGCTTCCCTTCCCCCACTTCTTCCTGGTTTTTTACCAGCCAGCCAGGTGAGGAGGGGCAAAGGCCCACCCAATTTGCCCAATGGGTACCATCACTTCCTTTGTTATACTAATGTTGGTCCTTAGGTGGCAATTGTGACCATTCTTTCACAAACTTGCTTAACTAGTTCAACAAAGGAAACCTCCTTAAGGTTTTAACCCTAAAGGAATTAGAAGGGACTCAAACATCATGTAGACTAACCCCCAGACTTACAATAATATTCATTCTTAGACCACTTTTCTGTAGGTCTGTGCATGGCTTCCTATTCTTCTTTCTGAAGCATGAGCACAGCACAAATCAACCAGCTTTCTGTCTTCTTCTACAATTTCAGTTCTCCTGAGGGTCGTCAATCAACAGCAGAACCTGTTGGCCAACCGAATCTCAGAAGCATGGGAAACTGTCAGAAGTTCCCCATCAAAAGATCTCAGTCCCTCCAAATCTCCCTATTTTCCAGGGACATTACAGGGATTTACAGAAGCCATCCCAGTTTCTGATTTATTCCTGGAATGTCCCGCTTTTCCTTGGGACGTCCCTATTTTCATCAAAGAAATGTTGGAGGGTATGGGATCTCAGTGACTGAAGTGGAGTATAAGAAATAGATCACTATGAAATATGACCAAAGCTCTAAAGACAACAATTTCATGTTAATGCAAAATATCTATACATTTGGGTCTCTTGTCCAAATTACCACCACCATATAGTCAATGGAGGCTGGGGCAAAAACTAGGGCACCAAAAAGCTTTACAAGCTAAATTTGAGCTAGCGACCTCCTAATTGACACCTCAGTTTCTTATCCACTGCATGACACTAGCTCTAAAATGCAAGGAGAAATTGGCTGCCCTTTTTGTAAAACTGAATAACAGCAAGCAAAATCTATACTGTAGGTTGTCACAGAATTTTAGCATTTTTAAATGTAAATACTTAGTTCCTGTTGATTTGTTATGCAGTTTGAGACGCAATACCTGATGCAACGCAAGCTACTTCAGAGACTCGCCATCTATTTAAGTATGGGAAATAAGTGGCCACAAAAGAGTCATTTGAATAAAATCACCATCGCTGGCTTAAACAGTCCCAGTAGCTTAATTCAAGACCTCCTGCAGTTTGTTAATGTCATCGCCAACCACTTTTCGTGCAAAAGAAAATATTACAATATCTCCTGTTGCAGATGAACACACACACACACACACACACACATACAAAAAGGCAGCAAAAACCTCATAAATGACCCCGAGGCACAAACCTGTTAATCAAGGGTTTGAAATAAAACAGCACCTTAAAGATCAACAAAAAAGTTAATTGAAATTTTACAGATGAAGGGAGAGACAAACCAGAAGATGTTTGCTTTATCTGGTAGCCAGAAAGATGGAAAGACAGGTGTACAACCTTGCTGTAGTCTTCCTCTAACGAAAATGAAAATAAGTTATTGGATAATAACAAAGCTTTCAGTCTAAAGGTGCAGAAAGATGTTGCATTTAAAGGGGAGTCTTCTGCTAGTCGGAAAACCTAAATTTCAATTTATGATAACCCTGTGGAGTAGGTTATGCTAAGAGTCAAGAAATTGTCACCCTTGAACCGCAATCTCTGATTGGGGAGGATTCCCATCCCCATGTTAGAAACCCTTTGCATCATGAACCACCTTCCTTCAGACTCAGCCAATCATGTACTGACTGGAGAACATTTACAGCACATGCAAAAGTCATCCAAGGGCCACAGCTAACCCCACATGTTCCTGCAGGCACATTTGCATGTTCTGTGGTGAATACCTGAAGTGGGCTTAATAGAGCAGTCATCCAAGAAAAGAAGGTAGATGGGAAAGAGAGTGGAGGAGACCACTTTTAGAGGGCTGGGACAAGGAGGGTGTGTTTAACAGGCATTGAAAGGTTCAAATCCCATCCTTGTCGCCAGTATTAAATAGTGGGTGGACATAGCAGACGACACAGAGATTTCTCCAAGTAGTTCTTTATAAGTAAGCTGGAACTGAACTGAACAGCAAATAGCTCAGCTGGCCTGCTTTTATAGGCAGCTGGCTGTCAACATTGTAACATCAACAACCCAGGGTTTCCTGCCTAAATTAACTGCCATGGACCTGAGTGAAAACTATATACTCAATACACAATACCCCAGGGTGAGAACTTCACTACATAACAGAAATACAGTTGATTGGCGGCTGCAAGCAATTTTCAGCAACCCCCCCCCAAAAAAGCTGTAAAACTCTGGGCAATCCACCCCCCAAAAAAAGCTTAACAACTGTGAGCCATCTCCCCCCATTTTCTTAAATCTGAGTCCCCCAAAATAGGGAGCATCTTATATATAGGGGAGTTTTTTAAATTAGTGGTCATCACTACCTTCTGTGGGAGTGGGTTCCATTGTTTAACTATGTGCTGGAGCCCCAACCACTTATCCATAAGGGAATGCAACCCCTCAAGATGGTCTGCTCCTGCTCCAAGTTCTTCACCCCTCCATTCATTCCAAAAATTCTAAGCCCTTTTGCTGATTTCATCTCTCAATTTTTTAAAAAAACACCTCTGTATTTAATGTTTCTTGCATTCCACATAACTGTTGATAACCCATTGGTCGTTTGGAAATGAGTTCAGACCATAGGAGCTCTCCATGGAGGCGACACATAAAGGCCAACACTGTCCCACACCCCACTTTCATTCTTGAGTACTATGACCCTCTGTGCTCATGAGTTCTGTGATCTGCTTTCTGAAAACACCTCTTCCCAAGTGCTATTCCAGAGACAGAGGCCAGATGTCCTGTGCGTTGCAAGCTATTTCTCAGCAGGGAAGAAAACGGCCTTCCGGGAGAGCCTTGGAAAGCTTCAGAGCAATATGTTTTCAGTTTAGAAGCCTGAAATAGGTTGTCCATTTCTCCAATCAACTGAAAGCTGGTTTGAAGAATTGCTGTCAGTTCCCTGCGCTTCACTTTTTCTCCTGCTGCTATCATCTCACATGGGACTGCCTGCAAATGGAGTGCCGGAGGGATCTACGCTGAGCTTTCTAAAGCAAACATAACACAAGTATTGTGGCTGGGTTACAAACGTAACGGCTGTAATACAAAACGTGTAACAACATCCCCTAATGGCATTCAAATCATGCTCCAAGTGTCAGGTGTTTTTCATTTCTGAGCCTGGGAAAGAGATATTCTCATGTGCTGATTTTGTAATGTCAAACAGCTATGTAAACTCTACTGCGTTAAGGCATGCTGTCGATGGGTTTCATCATGGAAGACAAATATCTCACTAGGCAGAGATGAGTGGATTTAAACTCCTTGGCTCTGGGCGCATTTTGTAAAAAAAGAAAGAAAGAAAAGGATTTGTTCAGAACAAAATCACCCTGAACTCCACTGATCCTTGCATTTTTTGGTCTCATGAAAAACTATTTTCTGTCAAGTATGCCCAAGTATAGAAGATGAAAGCTGTGAACGTTAACTGCAAATTACCCTGTTCATCTCATTTTCTTTATGCTCATCCACAGCTAGTGCATAATAGGATGGTAAACGGGAGCTGAGTGATGACTTGGTCCCAAGTCCACTTCACTGTGCCCATAATTCAGCCAAGGCTCAACTCAAATTGCCACCACAACCATAGTCCATTCTTATGATATTTCAGCAGGTGGCAAACCATAATTTAGAGTCAGCCCGTGTTGACTTTTCGCTTCCCTGGCATATATTGAGTCAATCTCCACCATGCCACATGCTTGTCAGTAGGGATTGACTTATTCTACAGCATTAAAAGTTATCAAAAACCTGGGCCTGGAATTGCCATACAAAGATCTGAACTAGGCTCGCTTCACCACAAAGCATCAACATCCACACAATTTCAGCTGACTGAAGCCATTGCTGTGAAAACAGCCCCTATTATGGTTTTGATCTGGCCTTTAGCTATTCCTCTTGGAAAGGAGCCATCATATGCCAAAGCTTAATTCATCAACCCTCTCGAATATGCATTGCTAAAATTAGGCTCTCAAAAAGAAAAAGAGGGGAGGGTGAAGTCATGTCTCTGAAAACGAAAGATTGATTTCACAAATCACAAAATAGAAGATGAAGAAGAAGAAGAAGAGGAGGAGGAGGAGGAGGAGGAGGAGGAGGAGTTTGGATTTGATATCCCGCTTTATCACTACCCGAAGGAGTCTCAAAGTGGCTAACATTCTCCTTTCCCTTCCTGCCCCACAACACTCTGTGAGGTGAGTGGGGCTGAGAGACTTCAGAGAAGTGTGACTAGCCCAAGGTCACCCAGCAGCTGCATCTGGAGGAGCGGAGATAATCTGGTTCACCAGATTACGAGTCCACCGCTCTTAACCACTACACCACACTGTAAAAAATAGACCATCAGAAGCAGCCACTAAGGGGACAGTATGGGAAAGCAGGGTTGCTACCAGTCCTATATAATGCAGGATTGTCCCACATTTCAGTGTAAAATGCTATGTCCTGCATTGATATAGTTTTGTTCTGTATAGTTCTCTCTCTCTCTCTCTCTCTCTCTCTCTCTCTCTCTCTCTCTCTCTCTCTGCCAATATAAGGATCCTCTCCAAATATGTAAATATGTGTGTTTGAAAGGGTGTGTGATAGGTCATGTATTTAAGCTCTGGGAAGCAACGCACAGGCGGATTTACAAATTTGTGTGTGCCTGACCAATTCCAGAGGGGCCATCCTTTTAGGCTGCAATGGATTATAATGGATGAAAAGATAAATTGCCCCCTGAGCTGAACTGCCCTGCCCCACCCTGTCCTGTATTTTGCCAGAACAAAGGTTCAATCACTGGCATTTCTAGATATGGCGGCAATGCCCACTGTCTGAAATGATGGAGTGAGGCTGCCTGTCATTTTGGCCCTTGTGATTTGATCGTGCCACAACCGGATCGCACCAGAGCAAAAGACTTACCACAACCGGCGCGCACCAGAGCAAAAGACTCACCTCACCAGGACGTCAACATTCAGCAAAGGAAAATAACGGACTTCTTTAAGGGAGCGTCCTTGCTGCATAAGAGCTCCCCACAAGAATTTAAATGACGGTTAGCCGGACAACCCAAAAAACCACCAATATCGATCCAAACTCCAGCCGGCTCCCTATCTCCGCGGAAATCCGACATCATTAGATATGAACAGACTCAACCCTCACTCACAAATCAAGCAAAAGCAGTTCTTTCCTTAAAAGACGCACCCAACCCATCCCAGAGCCTTAAAATTGTCTCCTGGAATGTTAACGGCTGGGCGACAAAGCAAATGGATCCTGAAGCAATGAGTTTTATCTCTTCCTTCGACATTGTGTGCCTCCAAGAGACCTGGTCCCAACAAAGTATCGCTCTCCCAAATTATTGCTCCTTTAGCTCCTGTGCTCGCAAACTAACCAACAGAGGTCGCCCCCAAGTTGGCCTCGCCTGTCTTATTTCAACCAGCTTATCTCTCACTATTTGCGAGGAAATTAAATCTTCCCCTTACTTCCTCACTATAAAGATCCATCTCCCAAAGACCAAAAACCCATGGTTGATAACTACAGTATATCTGCCCCCAGTAACTAACGATTCCGACCGCAATGAAAGATGGTCTGAACTTTCGTCTTGGCTCCATGATCTTCAAACAACTAACCCAGGACTTCCTCAAATCCTCTTAGGCGACTTCAATGCAAGAATAGGTCCCAACGACGATGATATAGTATCTCCCGCAGTACTCCTGGACAACCCCCTGCAGCCCCCCTGGGGAAACAGATGCTCTCTTGATCCTATAACAAATGCGTCAGGGAGACTGATGGCCCAATTGGCCATAGAAAACGATCTCTGCATAGCGAATGGTAACATTACTCCCTTGTCCTCGCAGCAATTAACGTGTATCACTTCCCGGGGAACCAGTGTTGTCGACTACATTTTATTGACGCCGGAGCTATTCTCAATTTCTACAAAAATGGAAGTGGCTGAATATTTTGGTGGTGACCACCTTCCATTGACTCTATTGTTAAACCTAACAGAGCCACCTTCAGTCCCATCAAACTATAGAACTATGGTACAAAGCCACCCTGTATACAAAACAAAGAAATGGACAAGTCTCAGCTCCTCTCTTGCCCTGGACATACAAAAATCATTTGATATGCCTGCAGCTCCCTCTGATCCAATCCTGCCCGCTGATCAATACCGGACATTACTTGATGCTTTCTCAACAATTTACATAACCACCATTTCGCCTACTCACCAATGCCTTTTCTCTGAATCGCCTTGGTTTGACAAGGAATGTAAAGCCCTAAGAAGGCGAATTAGGAAAATGGTCAGAATCATCAAATTTTCCAACGATCCCCAAACCCGCGCAAAGCTCATAGATATTAAAAGAACATACAGAAACATGATTCATCGCAAGAAACAGCAGCACATCCTTGAGGCTTGGTCCATTCTTCGTTCGGCTGTAGAGAGGCATGACTCCCGCTCCTTCTGGCGCTTAGTTAGACCTTCGGCACCATTCAATCCAGCTACCCAGATTTCCGCTGATGAATGGATTGCCTATTATTCAGCCAGTTTCGCTTCTCCAAATCTTCTTACAGATCTCCCTCAGTCCCCGTCGGACCTCTGTTCCTGCTCTCTTAGTCCCACTTCCTCAATAAACTTTACCTCAACCCACATTTTCAACATCATAATGTCAATGCGAAGGAATAAGGCCCCCGGCCCAGACATGGTCCCGTTAGACCTTTTCCTGACTGATCCTCTTTGGTGGAGCGAACACCTGACTCCTGTATTCACCGCTATCTCCTCCGCCCTAGACATCCCCAACTCCTGGAGAGAAGCTATAATAGTTCCGATCTTCAAAGGCAGCCAGCCAAACATCCCTAGGAACTATCGCCCCATCAGTTTATTATCCATCCCGGGGAAAATATTTGCCGCTGTTTTATTGGAGGAACTTCTCTCATGGGTCCAGGAGAGGAACATTTTACCGCTGGAACAGATTGGTTTCCGAAAGTCAGCGTCAACCATGGACCACTGTCTAACTCTCTATCACCTTGCCAGTAAATACACTGCTCCAAGGCAAGGCCACCTATTTGCCGCTTTCATGGACCTGGAGGCCGCCTTTGATTCCATTCCTAGGCAGAGATTATGGTCCAAACTTGCCCATCTGGGAATTGATTCGCACCTCCTCTCCCTAATTATTTCCCTTTATTCAAACACCACAGCTCGCGTCTGAAGTGGTCCAAACGGCTCCCTCACTACTCCATTTCCAACGGCCAAGGGCGTCCGACAAGGTTGTCTCTTGGCCCCTTTATTGTTTAATCTCTATCTTCACGATGCAATTTCCACTTTGAAGCTAGCATCGAAGTACCCTCCTCACTTAGCAGGCCACCCCGTTGTTTCCCTTTTCTATGCTGATGATGCTGTCATCTTATCCAGAACAGCTGCGGATCTAGCAAACGCAGTTAACGCATTTATCGCCTATTGTAAGGCGGAAGCTCTTAATATTAATTATAAAAAATCGAAAGTCCTCCACTTCACTCGTTCCCGCAAACTCAAATTGGAGCCGCTTAAGATCACAGGTGGCTACTTAGAAAAGGTAAAAGCCTTTAAATATCTAGGCGTAATATTCACTTATAATCTCTCCTGGACCACCCATCTACAATCTGCTTTTCTTGCTGCAACCACGACCTCTAACGCCATTGTCCGATTTTACCACCAGAAGGGCGGCAAACACCTTCCAGCAGCAATTCAAATATTTAATGCCAAAGTTGTCCCAAAATTATTATATGGATGCGAAGTATGGACTACAGCAATATCAGGTAACTTGGATCACCCACTTCATATGTTTCTGAGATCTCTTTCTGGCGTCCCGAGATGTGTCTCAGGTGCAGCCCTATGACTCGAGTTCGCCCAGTCCTCAATTGTTAAACGAGCATGGAGCCGAGCCATTTCCTACAGCTTCCACCTACTAACATCGGATGCTCAAATTAGAGGTGGTTTTTCCAATCTGATCCTAAGAGATATTCATAATTCTCCCTGGAAAATTACAATTAACCTCAAATTCCGCTCTCTTCTCAATTTGAACTGTAAAACTGTCCTTAACTTAGAGTGTATCAGCCCGGCGGCCCTACCTCTAATTAAAAAGAAACTACAGCAACTTGATTTTTCTAACACAGCTTCCTATGCAAGAGGACCGTGTTCAGGCCTAGCCCTAGCTATTCCACCCCCTGAAGGGATCCCTCTATACTGCTTCACAATTTCTTCGGAGGCTAAGCGTAGGGCCTTTACCTGTGCCCGTCTCAACTGTTTTCCTACAGCAGTTCTGTCAGGTCGTTATTCCAGAGTTCCCATTGCAAATAGAACATGCTCTTGTAATGACACGGCCCTGGAGACCATGGACCATGTAATGCTCTTCTGTCCCAACTGGACAGATGAAAGATCTCGGTTTTTAACCCCCCTAGTGAATAAGCTTCATCTCCCAATCCAGCCTTGGATAGTGTCCCTCTTTCTGCAGGATTCTGATTGTTGGATTACCGAGATGACAGCAAACTTCCTGCTTAGTGTGATGAAGAGGAAAGCGGCACCAACGTCTTCTTTAACACCACAGCTGCAGTCGATACGCCGCACAACCGAACGAAGTCCCAAGTAGCCTTATTGTACAAGGACAATCGATCTAGGACATATCTGAGGAGCTGAAGGACCCTTTAACGGTCCTCCTCCAGCCCCAACAGTTGTTTTTTTGTTTGTTTGTTTGTTAAAGTAATCGCCCAGGACGATATCTACCTTTACCTCCCCACCCCTATTTTATGTTGTTATCTCAATGTATATTATGCTATGGCCACACGGCTAATGCAATAAATAAAGAAAGAAAGATTGTGGACAGTACTGGGGTAAATAGACCATTGGTCTGACTCATCTCCCTCTGTTACTGTGATGGTGAAGGCCGGATGGTTATGCCCACGCTGAAATTTCAGAAAGTGCCATTCAGTTCCCAAATCAACATACTGACTTTGTTAAACTTTGCAGTATATGAAATAAAACTCCTCATCTTCTCAGCGCAAAACATTTTGCAAGTGATCTAACTCCTAAGCCCATGGTTGATACGGCATAGACGTTTAAAAGTCCTGTTTGATATGTAAATGCTGCTCTTGACTTTGGCGTCTGAATTGGATACAAAATGGCCACAGCTGATAATCCATGAAATGAAAAAGACGGAACAAACCTCTCCCAACTGATGGCTTTTAGGACAAGGAAGGTTGAAGAAGTGCAGCGATGAATTAATAATGTGTGCTTGCTAATGAGATGACGGCTGATTGTTATGCAAAGTGTCTTGGAGAAATCCCCTATGCCAAGCCTCTCTGCCCTTGGGCACATGTCCAGCAACCCTTGAGCTGCTGCAGGCCATCGGAAATGATATGAATCACCATCAATGACTCTTAGTTATGCGTTTAAGAGAAACACTTGCAAAGCAAGTCCAGTCCTTCATTCCAGTGACCTTGTAAAATACCAAAGAGCAATGGGCATTGCAGAGCCAACTTGAAGAAGGATTGGTAGGAAAGATGCTAAATAGCTTCAGTGAAATGTCCACCCTGTAGGTCTTTGTGTTTTAGAATACTATGACTGCTTCCATTTTTGTCAAAAGAAAAGTTCCATGTAATCTAATTACAGTGGTACCTCAGGTTACATACGCTTCAGGTTACATACGCTTCAGGTTACAGACTCCGCTAACCCAGAAATAGTGCTTCAGGTTAAGAACTTTGCTTCAGGATGAGAACAGAAATTGGCGCGGCGGCAGCAGGAGGCCCCATTAGCTAAAGTGGTGCTTCAGGTTAAGAACAGTTTCAGGTTAAGATCGGACCTCCAGAACGAATTAAGTACTTAACCCGAGGTACCACTGTATTTCCTTTCAATGTTTTGTGGCTACAAAGTTTCCCGTAATGTTTGTGTTTTCGAATGTGCCACCTACATCTCAGCAGATGTATAAAAATAAGGTTCATCTAGTTTAGTTTCACAGTTGGATTAATGAAGTGCAGTGCTACATTAATTGGAAGGCTCTGAGAGCTTGCTAAGAATTTTTGGAGTGATTTGATCTTTGGTCACCTCCCTGAAACCAATATGGACTGCAAGGTCAATGGCTGTTTCAAAGGGGGATTAAGTACAGCCCCTTTCCTTTAATATGCTCATGTGGAACTAATTTTATATTCTCTTATTTTGAGCAATTGCAGAGAAGGCAGATCGGGCAATAGTTAATGTGGAAATGACAGTCACGTTAAGACCCATTGGCTTATTTTATTCACAGTATGTTCCAGCCTTTATTTAAAATAGAATAGTTTACAAGATGATGTGGAATTCAAGTTGCCTCAGTAAACATGACAATTCAAAATTCCCAGGAGGGAAAAAGATGTGTAGAACAAGCATAACAGGCACAAAGAGAAACAATATGTCCTTAAACTCTGCAGGGCTATACAAAATGAGGTGAAAATGTTCACAATCCATTTTCCTTTCTAGCCAAAAGGAGAAAGACCTCGTGATGTATCACATTGCACATTACTTCTTATGAAGTGGCAGATGTGTTGCCACTTTGAGGTTGCAGTCCTGTACCCACTTACCTGGGAATAAGATCTGTCCCTGTCGAACTCAGCGTGACATACTTCTGACTGGCTGTATACATGATTGCACTGTAAATGATACAATCCACAGCATGATCTACTGTGAACTGTTTTGACAAAATCCACCCAAACATGAGGGGTTCTGCCCACCACCTGACCTACTTCAAACTTCCTGCCTCTACTAGGTCCACCACTGACTGTAGTAGTTGAAGGCCAAATTTCTCCCTCTCCTCTCTATAGCGGCATGGCCAAGGAAAGTAGGTGGCAAACACTTCTCTGATAAACGCCTTTACCACTCTTTCACTGCTCCAACCAAACCCATCATTCCAAAGTCACCCCCCTAAACTCCCATAGCAGAAACATTTCCTTTCAAATCCTACAAGATTTAGCAGAGAAATCTGAATATGCATATGTAAAAGATTCCATCTATGGAGCTATTTATAAATTCCATGTATTCACAATCCTCTATCGGTTTTCACAGACTTGCTTTCTTCCTTGAAGGCATGAATGCGCATGCCCTACCAGAGAAGCCACTTTGGCATGAGGTGAATTTTTTAATAGGGCCAGAGGTGCCACATGTTGTGAATTTGAGCACCATGCCTCCCTCCCTAAGCTGGGCAGAAGCTTCCTGGGCTTTGGGAAGGAGGCACCAGGCTTTAATATTTTCATACTCTAATTTACCAGGAATGTTTAGGGGACTATTCTACTCTCCCTAGTCCACTGACCACACACCACTGATTATTTCTAGGACTGCAACTTAAGAGAAAAACTGGATCCTTCAAGCTCTAGTTGTTACCTAAGCATTTTCTCCAAGGTTTTCTGAGTTTGGGTGGCTAACCTGTGGCCCTCCAGACATAGGAGCCAACTGGGGGGGCTGATGGACCTTCATCTCCCCCAATAAAATATTTGAGGGTCCCAGTGCCCCCCAATGTTAATGGACATTGCCATTCAAATGGTGTTTGTGAGAAGCATCGTGTGATTGATTACCCTGGGGCACCCAATATTTTTATTCAAGTTGGCACCCCTGCCCCCAGAAGTTGGTTGACTCCAGTTTCCAATGTAAGGATGAATGGTCCTCATCTCATCAAGTAATTTGCCTCCTTGAAAAACCAGGAATGATCATGCATGGGCCGCTAAGGATGAATCGTCCTCATCTTGGTGACACATACATAATCCGTGCTGGTTTTTCGAGGAAGCAAATCATCTAATGCACACATGCACCGAAAAGAAAAGAGATGCCTGCACTTTTGAACTCAGATTGACCTATATGTGTGTGGTGACATAACATAATGATGATGAACAGCCCCATTACAGCACAAAAAGAAAGCTTGCTGTGGCAGTGCTGTTTTCATGCATATCTGTGCTATAGAAGCAGGGGAAAGGCCCTGCCTCAAGATAAAAATAATAATAATAATGTTGTAATAATCTGTCATTAAAATCAATAACTGTTTTATTATTCATTAGGCAGGCACTGCCAAGATGAAGCCTACTGTGTGCCATAAATTTACTGGCCTGTCACTTAATACAATATGATTTTACAATATTGCTAATGTGCACAAAGCATTCAAATATAGAATATCGGCACATGCGTGATTGATAACAAATAAGGTGAGGATAAATTTTGGCTAAGTCCTCACGTTACTTGACTCAGGTCAAAGAAAAATCAATACGATTCATAATGTATCTCTGCCACAGAAGCTTGGATGAAAGCCTCCTGAGGGAAAAGATGAAGCTTTACTTATCCTTCATTTTTTCTCTTTTCAGAATGTTGGTGCTATGAAAAAGGGCAAAAAGAGGGCAGGGTTTTGTTTCTCTTCAGTGAAGAGAAGGCTGTACTCTCTAAATAAGCAATGCAGAACAGCTGGTGCAGGGAATCCTGTATTTATAAATTTCCTGCACTGACATGAGTGCTGATTCCTCAACATTTGCTTCTGTGGTGCTCAAGGTACCGACTGGGTAACTTCATCTTCTGCTCATGTGCTGAGGACAGATTGTGCAATTATGTACCATGCAGTGTTTTGCCAACACAGTACTCAGTTATATAACTTGCCCTAAGCTTATACGTGGCAGATGAAGAAGCTACCTAGATTGGCATGGGAGAAGGTGCTCCTTCAAGTATTTAGGTCTCAAGTTGTCCCATTAGACAATTAGTTTCAAATTCTCTCATCCTGGTCTGCCTGGGAGTTGAGATCTACAGGGCGGGCTCTTTTGGGTCTTCCTACAGTTGAACAAAATCTCTTATGCAGTCCTCTCTGCTGAAACACCTCAACTGTAAAATGTTCTCCTCTTTGTGATGTGGCTGGAGATATTGAATTTTTGTCACCAGATAAAACACAACTTTCTTCTCAGGTACTTGGTGATTAGATTTTTGGTTAGTGTCAGGGCTTTTTTTCAGCCAGAAATCACCAGAACTCAGTTCCGACACCTCTCAGGTGGGCGTCATTGCCATTATAAGAGTACAAGGGTTCCAGCACCACTTTTTCTAGAAAAATAGCACTGGTTAGTGCTGTTGCCCCCAGCATCTGCTGAGTGTCGTGAGTCTCAGTCTCATGCCTTCATTTTTGCTAGGAATTGGGGAGAAATTTGATTCAGTTCATACTTAAAGGCAAACCTACCTAATTGCATTTCCCAAAACAAGACCCAAACCAAAACAGAGACATCCTTCAAAAATTCATACGTCTCTGAATTTTGCAATGTACTTCTGCAACCAAGGAATGTGTACAAAGATGCATATACAAGGATAAAGTGTAGATTAAAAAATGCTATCTAGTCAGGTCATTGCTTTATATAGCTCAGCAGTGACTCTCCAAGGTTTCAGGCAAGAGGCATATCCATCCCTAAGTGTAAATGATCTCTATGCCAAACAAATGCTCTGTCACTAGCCTGATTATTTTTAGTGGGTTAATAATAATAATAATAATAATAATAATAATAATAATAATAATAATGTAATAGAGTCTTGAGAGTCCCATGGACTGCAAGAAGATCAAACCTATCCATTCTGAAGGAAATCAGCCCTGAGTGCTCACTGGAAGGACAGATCCTGAAGCTGAGACTCCAATACTTTGGCCACCTCATGAGAAGAGAAGACTCCCTGGAAAAGACCCTGATGTTGGGAAAGATGGAGGGCACAAGGAGAAGGGGACGACAGAGGATGAGATGGTTGGATAGTGTCTTCGAAGCTACCAGCATGAGTTTGACCAAACTGCGGGAGGCAGTGGAAGACAGAAGTGCCTGGCGTGCTCTGGTCCATGGGGTCACGAAGAGTCGGACACGACTAAACGACTAAACAACAACAATAGATTATACACACACACACACACACACACACACTGGTACCTTGGGTTAAGTACTTAATTCATTCCGGAGGTCTGTACTTAACCTGAAACTGTTCTTAACCTGAAGCACCACTTTAGCTAATGGGGCCTCCTGCTGCTGCCGCACCGCCAGAACACGGTTTCTGTTCTTAACCTGAAGCACTATTTCTGGGTTAGCGGAGTCTGTAACCTGAAGCATATGTAACCTGAAGTGTATGTAACCCGAGGTACCACTGTGTGTGTGTGTGTGTGTGTGTGTGTGTGTGTGTGTGTGGATAGATAGATAGATAGATAGATAGATAGATAGATAGATAGATGATAGGGTGGAAAGGTGAAGTGCATGTTTTCTGAACTAAATAAATGCAGAAATAAACTTATTACATTTTCTATCCAATCTCAACAGTGCATTGGAACAATCCACATAGTGGTGTTCATATGAAGAGAGCATGTTAAAGGCTCGCACAGTCCAGTTGCGAATTAGCTTTGAAAGGGCAATTTCCTTGGCTCCGTTTAATAAATGAATAGCCTCAGCCACTGAGAAATGTGCATGCTGGAAGCTGTCTTTTTTGTCATCCGTTTTGCAGGAATGCTCAGCTGTGTGATAGCTAAATTCAGATGGCAAAATTATTTCGCTTTTAACTGCATCTATTGAAAATCTATTTCTCATGCATGCACTGTATTCCCCTGACTAGTAATTATAATTTAGGAAGTTCAAGTAGAACCATGTATATCATTCCTACTGCCAAGAGCTCTCTGGTAAATCATTGTTCTTTTGACCTGAAACTCTTGACTCATTCTTTGGAAGTCTGCTGGGTTGGAAGCCAACTGCAAAGCTCTTATCTGCCTTTATACTGCACTGTGAAACTCACGGGGAGTTTTTGGCATTTCAATACTGTATGTCAAAGCACCACATTTTGCAACAACAAATGTAAAAGCCTAGAGCTCTGGTAGTGCATAATAAGCACATACACAATTTCAATTCCATAATCAGATTGATTTAAAAAAATCAGAAGAGAATGGCTGAAATTTTGCAGGCTGCATCCTCTCTCACAAGGGACCTACAAACTTCATCCAATTCTAACATATAAAGTTCCATACATTTTCTTTTTTAAAAAAATGCATTTTAAAGGTGCCCTGCACACACAAAAACCCCCTCTGGATGTATTTGTCTACAATTTGGCACACTTGGTCCTCTATGGACAGACTTCCGTGCCTGCAAATTTCATCCATTTTGGCCAGGGGGAAAGTTGATAGTAAATTCTTCCTTATATTCCTTCATTTTATATACTGTACTAGGTGGCTCAGAACTGGAAGCACAGATGAAAAACTGACAAAGCACAGAGCAACTTGGAAACATCTAAGATTATTTTTTAATGCACAGATTGTGTGGACAAAATTAGAGTAGAGCTCACATGGGGGATGCTCACGAGAAGAAAAAGAAGCTACATTGCATTATCCTTAACATCACATGGTGTCCTTTCCCCCTCTCACATTAATACCTTGAGCATCCTTTGTTAGCAGTTTTTTCATATACAAAGCTGCATATGTAACCGTGTACATCTAATGGCAGGCACATGCATGAGAAGGGCTGGACTGGGGGCCCCTTTTCACATTTGCACAATTTAAAGATGTTTCACACACACACACATTTTTAAAATATTTGCTTTCCGTTGCACCCCTGCACTGGAAACACGCAGGTCTGCCTTGCTTTCTACCACAGAATACTCCCATCATTCTGCTGAAATGATTACATCTGCCCAGAAAACAGAAGAAGTTGGTGCAATGTGTTTTCATTTGCATTCAGAGTTTGAGAAACAATGGAACTCAATTTTTCCAATAATAATAATAATAATAATAATAATAATAATAATAATAATACCCCGCCCATCTGGCTTGGCTTCCTCAGCCACTCTGGGCAACAAAATATTAAAATACCGTAACACATCAAACATTAAAAGCTTCCCTAAACTGGGCTGCCGTCAGATGTCTTCTAAAAGTCTGGTAGTAGTTGTTCTCTTTGACATCTGGTGGGAGGGCATTCCACAGGGAAGGTGCCACTACCGAGAAGGCCCTCTGCCTGGTTCCCTGTAACTTGGCTTCTCGCAGCGAGGGAACCGCCAGAAGGCCCTCGGCGTGGACCTCAGTGTCCGGGCAGAACGATGGGGGTGGAGACGCTCCTTCAGTTATACTGGACCAAGGCCGTTTAGGGCTTTAAAGGTCAGCACCAGTACTTTGAATTGTGCTCGGAAACGTACTGGGAGCCAGTGTAGGTCTTTCAAGACCGGTGTTATATGGTCTCGGTGGCCGTTCCCAGTCACCAGTCTAGCTGCTGCATTCTGGATTAGTTGTACACCCCATGTACAGAGAACCCATCTTCTTAAAAGTATTACTATTGTTTATTACATTTCTATACCACCTTTATCTTCCAAGGATCTCAAGGTGGTATACGTGGTTCTCCTCTCTCTATTTCATTCTCACAACAACCCTGTGAGGTAGGTTAGGCTAAGAGATGGCGATTGGCCCAAGGTCAACCAGTGAGCTTCATGGCTGAATGGGGATTCAAACCCAGCTCTCCCAGGCCCTAGTCCAGCACTCTAACCATTATGCCACACTGGTAGATGCAAATGAGTTGCTTCTATCTCATCTCTTGCGCACACAAACACTTTTCAAAATGTAGGAATTTGAAGGCGAATTGTCTTTCTCCACCAACAGTCTGGTGACTTTTATTTATTTATTTTAAGAAAGCAATAAAGTGTTAATTTTGTATGTTTTTCATTATCATTTTTTGGATTTACATGAGGAGACCAGCCCTGAAACGTCAGCATGTTTCAAATGCTGGTGGTTTTTGATAGAAGAAGTCACACTCAAACCACCAAAAGATGAACTTTCCGTTGCAGCCCACTAAATAATAAATACCAGGTCCTCAATTTTCATAGCAACAGATGTCAGATGTGCACATCACTTGGGAAAACGATGCCACTTTGCATAAAGCAAATCCAGCACAAATATTTTGCATTATGTGGACATAAATGACTAGTGGAAATAACAAGCAAATGATTTTTAAAAACCCATAAAATAGGAGTTGTTCCTCAGCTATATGCAAAATACATGTTAATAGATAGCATGTTTCAAAATGAATGTGCATTACTGGAGAATATCACATGTTTTTCCTTCTAGGAATGTGTATTTAATATTGCACCTTGCTGTAATATACCCAGATGATGTGGTTCAACATCTAGAGCAAATTCTCTGCTTTTTCCTCCGCTCCATTGCTTCCTTTTAGCAGCTACATTGTACTACCCACAGTTCCATTAAATTCGTGAAGTCACTCTGCCTGACTCGCTCTGAATCCACCACACCATTTACATTCAAGTTGGTCTAATCAATCATCTGTCTCTCTCATTTGAACAAGCACTTTGGTACACAGAACTTACTCCAAAGCAATATCCCCACACGACCTGAGACGCAGCGTGTTCTCTCTTGTAATCCTCATCTAGAGTTCCATTTCAGATTTCATGGGATGGAAACGAGACCATCTTTCAGCCAAGGCTTAGCAGTAGAAATATATTCAAGGTTAAAACTGAGAGAGAGGAAAACCAGCCTATTTTAGGAAAATCTGTGGCCTGTAAAGGGACCAGACTCTCTCCACAAACCTCATTTAATGACATTGTAGGTCCTCATTTACCCTCCTACACTAGCAAGGTAATATACTAATCATGTATTGAGGTGGATGTGAGCCTAATTTATTCCTAGGTTGTTTTGCTGTCCTTTATTTAAAAAATATGGCATACAGTTGTACCTTGGATCCCGAATGCCCTGGAACTCGGACGTTTTGGCTCCCAACCACCACAAACCCAGAAGTGATTGTTCTGATTTGTGAACGTTCTTTTGGAACCCGAACATCCCATGGGGTTTCTGTGGCTTCTGATTGGCTGCAGGACCTTCCTGCAGCCAATCAGAAGCCTCAGTTTGGTTTTGGAAGTCGAATGGACTTCCAGAACGGATTCCGTTCGACTTCCAAGGTACAACTGTATTTATCAGTAACTCCAATGCAATGGGGTGTGTGTGAAATTGTACTGTATTTTAGAGTTGCCCAGTACAGTGGTACCTTGGGTTAAGAACTGAATTCGTTCTGGAGGTCCGTTCTTAACCTGAAACCGTTCTTAACCTGAGGTACCACTTTAGCTAATGGGGCTTCCCGCTGCCGCCGCACAACCAGCGTGCGATTTCTGTTCTCATCCTGAGGTAAAGTTCTTAACCTGAGGTACTACTTCTGGGTTAGCGGAGTCTGTAACCCGAAGTGTTCGTAACCCGAGGTGTTTGTAACCCGAGGTGCCACTGTATGTAATAAAGCAGAAAGGGAAGTTGGGGGGAGTCGGGATGGGGGTAATAGAAAATGTAAAATGCAATTTGTGTTTTTTAAATTTAGTATTGATTATGTTACAACTCTATTGGAAAATCTTAATAAAAAATAGATTGATAGGGATAGGGGGGGAGTGATCCTTAACTGGGAACACTGCCATTTTTAGGAGACGTGTTCTTTGTTCTCTCACTGTGATTAATACATATTCTAACTGGTAAGACACTCCTTTCGTTCAATCTTTTGTTTACTGCCACGGCGGAGGAATCCTGACATCTAGCCTCCCAACAGGTGAGTTACTGCTGCTTACTGAGAAGAAAGGAGGAAGGGCAAGGTGGCAGTGAGGTCAGCACAGTGCAAATGCATTGGCAGGAGCATCAGATTGGCTCTGCTGTTGCGTTTCAACCACACCAACCTTCCTGCCACCTCACCCCTCCTGCTTCTCCCTCATGGTAAGCGGCAGCAATTCAGCTGCTGGCAGGTCAGGCGAGTACTGCCACGCCATCTGCTACGGATTGCATGCAAAGCATGGGATCTAAGACTGAGATACGGCCTCTGTGTGTCTTATTGCCCTTGTACTGAGGTTTTCAATGCAGAAGAAACAGCAGAAGAAACTCTTGCTTTCTTTTTTATTGTTTCAATCTTAGCACAAGTGAAAACTTAGCTTATTTGCTTTGACAAGTACAGAGAACTTGGCAGAGAGGCGGCATCTTGTCTCATGCTGGGCTTGGGAGAAGGTTAAAGGGAAGAATAAGTCAGTTTCTCCTCAACCTGACACAAATGAGAGAAATCCCTATCTCTCTGCTGTGCCCTTGGAAAATGATTTTGTTGATTTTGGATTATCTCCATTTCTCACTTTTCCCCCCAACTCCATGTGACCACAGTTTCACATCAGTTTATGAATCTCTTTTTAAAATGTCCACATACTAAATTCATCAGCAATTTGATGTGTTGTGCTTCATATACAAATGAATCTTCCCTAATATAATACATTTTTGTACATTATTATTGCTAATATATGCCTTTTACACACACTACTCCCAAATTTTAAAAAATATTGTATGCATTTTTCTTGGATGGCGAACTACATAACAAAATTCTGAGATAGTGGCATTTGAATTCATGTATTGTTTCAGGATTGTTTCCGGATTGTTTCCGTGCGCTGCTCTGGTTTCACCAGAAGCGGCTTAGTCATGCTCGCCACATGACCTGGAAAAACTGTCTGCGGACAAACGTCAGCTCCCTCGGCCAGTAAAGCAAGATGAGCGCCACAACCCCAGAGTTGTTCCCAACTGGACTTAACTGTCAGGGGACACAACATATCATGAGAAGGGAGAAAACTCATGCCTTGCTGAGAATCACCCAACTCCTTGGTGGATGTTCCCCAAGGTAAAAGACTTCTGGGAAAGGATTTATAATGAATTGAAAAAAGTGTTGAAAAACACATTTATTAAAAAACCAGAAGCCTTTTTACTTGGTATAGTGGGGGGGGGGGTGAAATCCCCAAAAAGGATGTTACTTTTTTTTTCTGTATGCCACAACAGCTGCGAGAATATTGCTAGCGAAGAATTGGAAGAAACAAGATTTACCAACTATCGAAGAATGGCAGATGAAGATGATGGACTATATGGAACTTGCCGAACTGACCAGGAGACTCCAAGACCAGAGAGAAGAGACGGTGGAAGAAGATTGGAAGAAGTTTAAGGAATATTTGGAAAAAAAACATGTTAATATTTAAATCTTAGAATAGCTTTGGAAGTGGATATAGGCAGTAGGGTTAGAAGTAGAAGATAGTGTATTTTATAAGTGATAAAATGTGAAGTTTTTTGTGGTTAAAGTAAGTGTAAAAAAAAAAGATCGTTAGAAATTATGATATATGTAAACTGCTAAAGATGAAGTAAAATGAAAATCAGATAGGTGGGACTTGGGGAAGCCCACTTAACAATGTTTAGAAAAATAAGGATATGAAAAGAATTTGTTTGTATTGTCTTTTCTGTTTGTGTTTTTTATTTGTGTTATAAAATGGAGAGAGAAAATTGGGGGGGGGGCGGAGAATCACCCAACTCCAGGCCAGGAATGATTGCAGGGATAAGGTTCATCATGAATAGCTGAGACTTCCTCCCTTGCTTAAAAACTTGGCAGAGAAATGTGGAAACTTTCTGGAACAAAGCTGCGTCTCTCACGCAGTCTTGGAACTCCTGCTACTAATCTTGGACTCTCGAACCTTGGCCTTTGCTCTCAGACTGGATTTATTTTGCTACTCCTCTGGTTTGTGAAAGCACCTGGAGCTATTCCCTAGCTGCTGGGTCTGTATAGACTTCTATAATAAAAGTTCACTTCTTTGCTAGCAAGGAAATGCCTCAGTTGTCTGGTTTGGGATGGGAGCCAGGACAGTAGGGGGACTGGGAATATGACAGAGGGGGCAGGAATAGCTCATTACCTCACAAGGGATTATGGAATAATCCACAAAAACCCTGGATCTATTTCTCTTCAATTTGGCAGGCTTAATAAACACTTGAGGGGCTCCTGAACCTGTAAATTTCATCCACTTTGGTTAAAAGAGGAGAAAGTTGCAGCAGTTTTAATAATCCAGTTTATTTTCTGTTCCTGAGGACTTCATTTTATAAAGATTGTCTCAGAACCCAGAGCAATGATCAAAGCAAAGGGAACACAGAGCCACTCATAAACAAATTGGATTATTATTTTTTTAAGTACACGGATAACAGATATAATGTACAACTTTGAGGCCATGCATGCCCCTAGAAAATGCACAAAGAGGAAGGTCTTAATAGGGCAGCTGAGGGTGAACAAAGCTCATTTATGTTCAGAGACAAATCTGATTGGATACATGATGACATCACTGTAGTGGTGACATCACACTTCTTTAAAAAATAAAAGGGGTCAGAAGCAAATTTTGATCAGCTTTGCAAAAAGGGTCATTTGGAAGTGCCCTAATCTGAATGTGAGGGGTGTGATGGCATGCTCATTCATTCCACACCCCCAATAAATCACAAAAGGAATTTGTTTTAATATATAAAAACCTCTTGATGTATATTTTTTACCTTTTTCTTAGTTCAGTTATACCTCAATCAACATTTTACCCAGTTTGGTACCACCTGCTCTGTCCTGACCAACTGAACCATTATTCTTATTATTCTTATTCACGGACGTCTCTAGTGATATTCCATCAGGATTTATGAGGTACTTACAATCCCACAAGGAAAGCAGCTTCTGATATCTTCAAGACTGTACACATTCAGTCTATTAACTCCCACAAGCCTAAAAATTCACCTCCGGCAGCAGATTTTTCAGTCCATAGCTATAATGTCCTTATACAGAGGGAAAAAGTTGTTAGGGTCAATTCCTTCCCTGTTGTAATAATTTAATAGTGCAGCTAAATCAGTTTTTGAAAGAACGCCAAGTAACTCAATAAAAATGCTTACCTATGGTCTGTCCCCTTTTCTTTTTAAAATAAATGTCATTGCAGAGAAAAGATCACTATGTTCTACAGTAATAAAAACTACAGCAATATATTCTCTTCAGTGGCTAAGGCTATCGGGAAGAAATAACTCAGTCCCCTAAAAGAATTTTGGGTGAAACCCAAACACTCAAAGTCGATTAAAACAAAACATTTGGAGTGGGAAAATTTGGCTGCCATTTTTTAAAATAAAATTTGGATGAGAAGCTTGGA
The DNA here is from genome assembly GCF_964188305.1 of Podarcis bocagei. Lineage (NCBI taxonomy): Eukaryota > Metazoa > Chordata > Lepidosauria > Squamata > Lacertidae > Podarcis > Podarcis bocagei. Next base: position 16,095,387 of record NC_138136.1, on the reverse strand, counting down.
GCAAGTATATTTTCATATTGTAAGCAACACGTTCTTTGAGCTTCATGTTCTTTTATACTTGCCTGCTTAGAAGCGGTGAACCACAGCCCCAGGGCTGAATTTGCCCCCCAACCTCTCTGTTGGCACCCCCTCAGGCCACACCCACCTCTCCAGGCCACACCCCTCTCTGCCCCTGCTGCTCTGTGCCTTCCTTGAGTGCCTGCTTACCTGGCTGGAGGGTGGAAAGAAGTGTATCTTCTGAATTTTGCATGGTTAAATTTTGCATAACCAATTGTACTTAGGTAAGAGTATCATCTGTTGCTTTACTCACTTTTTCCTCTGACTTCACCCACTTTTTACTCCTGGCCTCACCCACCGACAGCATGCAGCTTCTCAATGATTGCCCATAAGGGGATGCAATCACTGGGTTGAAAAATGATCTCTACCTTGGCTTACAGCAATCACTGTTATTACAGGATGTTACACAAGCGTACATGTGGACAATCTCACCAGCCCAAGAATCCTGTTCACATCACTCTATCAGCTAGAATTCATAGTTAGGTTGGGTGTCAGGCATCAGAGGATCCAACCCAGGAATGGATAAGACAAGGGAAGTTCTTACCATTGCCTTTTATTCAATACTCACAGAGAGAGGCTTAGAAATGCAGCCTCTTGCACAAATGGTGTTGCTCCGAGTGAAACCCCACCCCTCCATCTCTCCTACTTCCTCATGGGTCATTGGTAAGGGGAACTGGAAAGGGCCTTTCGCCTTTGAGCTCTCTGCTCTCCTGTTCTCAATGCCTGCCAGATTCTGGGAGGAGGGGCTGGAAAGCTTTCTAAAGACACTGAGTACATCAGCTGTTTCTCCCCCAATGCTGTTCTTCCTCATCTTCTCCCATTATTTCCCAGCTTCCCCCCTCATCTGCCTCAGAGACCCAGTGTGGTGTAGTGGTTAAGAGCGGTGGACTCGTAATCTGGTGAACCGGGTTCGCGTCTCCGCTCCTCCACATGCAGCTGCTGGGTGACCTTGGGCTAGTCACACTTCTTTGAAGTCTCTCAGCCCCACTCACCTTACAGAGTGTTTGTTGTGGGGGAGGAAGGGAAAGGAGAATGTTAGCTGCTTTGAGACTCCTTAGGGCAGCAATAAAGCGGGGTATCAAATTGAAACTCTTCTTCTTCTTTTAATAATAAATAAGTACAAATAATAAATAACACTCTGGGACTGACATCTGAGTAAACGGGCATAGGATTGTGTTGTAAGTCACCAGTCAGCTAACAAATGGTTCTATAGCAAAACTATGGGAGTTAAATATTACCCAGAAGGTCAGCAAAGGAATTTTAATGGGTGCAGACGGCTGAATGAAACACTCCAAGCAAATTCATTCTAGGTATGTGCCATACATCACAACCAAGGTCTTGCATTTCATGATACCCATAGAGAAAGATGAGGGGAAACTGAATTCATGATTAGCCACATAAATATATTCATAATTGTGATCAAATGTGCATGGAATGAGAATTTGCTGTACACGGTTACTGAAGGAAAAGTAAATCATTGATCAAACACGATCTTTCTCTGTGAGTCTGGTCAGAGCCAATAGGTAATTGATCTGCAGTTCTAACCGCTTTACTCTTTATGAATAATTACCCAGAAGTAATGCCATTTCTTTTGGCTAGGTGACATAATTGTGGAATAACCAATTAGACCTGCAGTTTCAAATCAATATTTTGATAGGTCTTTAAGCATTCTTTTTACAAAAGCCAAAAAAAGGCCTATGTTAAAAGAAATACACACACTTCAGTGATGATTTAGTGCTCTGGCTTCGTGCCATAAAATGAATGATTGATTAACGTTGTGCAGTATCAGGGAGAATTTTGTCACCAAATGTCATTGCATCTGCTGCTGGGAGGGTTTCCTTTACATTAATGTACAAGAAATAAAAACAATACCCGGAGCTGCCGATTAAAACTGATTTCAGTTTCCTGACTCCCTGGTTTGTTTCACAATGTAGAAATCATGGGAACGAAACCAGCCGTGTTAATGCAAGCATTTAATCTAAGAAAACTAACACCAGGAGCCACTTAGAGTCAAAGTGCAGGCCTGCTACAATATGTGCAGAAGTTGCAAAGGAAACGATGGCAAGATGATGGTGGGGAGATGGCAAACACAGCAGAGAGGCATGAAAGGGAGGAAAACATCAAGGACTGGATTCACTTCCATGCTTATGGATGGGCAGCTCCCAACAGAATATTAAAAACACGATAAAACATCAGACATTAAAAACTTCCCTAAACAAGGCTGCCTTCAGATGTCTTCTAAAAGTCAGATAGTTGTTTATTTCTTTGACATCTGATGGGAGGGTGTTCCACAGGGCAGGTGCCACTACCGAGAAGACTTGTTCCCTGTAACCTTACTTCTCGCAGGGAGGGAACCGCCAGAAGGCCCTTGGAGCTGGACCTCAGGCTGAGCGATAGGGGTGGAGATGCTCCTTCAGGTATACTGGGATGAGGCCGTTTAGGGCTTTAAAGGTCAGCACCAACCCTTTGAATTGTGCTTGGAAACGTACTGGGAGCCAATGTAGGTCTTTCAGGACCGGTGTTATATGGTCTTGGCAGCCACTCCCAGTCACCAGTCTAGCTGCCTCATTCTGCCGTAGTTGTTAAGGAGGCCAAAGTTATACCACAGGCCTGGACTGAAAAGATGTCTCCACTCTGGTCCCTTATGCCAGGCCAACCAACATTGACTTGACTGGCTGTAGGGTAGATCAGGGCACCATTAGCTGTCAAGTGGGCCCCAGAATAAGCAGCAGAGAGAAAATGGCTGCCACGATCATGGCAAAATAGTGGATATGGAACAACCCAGTTCAGACAAACATTGCAGAGATGTGCATTGCTGTAGAAAGGATTTAGCAGAAACTAACAGAGTAAACCAGCTCAGAGCTACCAGATCCAAGGTGCCTATTGGAGAAAGTGCAAATACCTCAAAACACAAGTCTGAATCTCCACTAGGGTGGGAGGTATATGCTTGGTCTGAGCATGAAATTATCCCCATCACAGTGGAGAAATGGCTGTCGGGCTAACATGGCATGCGGCTACATTGCAACATGTTGTTTGTTTCAATCATTTGGAGCCCCGGCAGCATTTTTTTTTAAAAAAAATTAGTCCTTGACATCTAATATTAGCTTCTGTCAGTCTGAGGTTTAGACATTTTTCAAAAAGATTAACTGAGGTTTGGTGAATAAAATGTGTGTGGACGTGAAGAATGCTCAATTCTCAATTCTCAAGCTCTGTGCCAGGGTTTGCTGTTGTGACATGGAAGAAGTTAGCTGAGAAGAAACTGAGTAATTAATGGGTGGGTGGTATTCACCCAAAGGGGATGTTGTATCTCTGCAAGATTAAATATTCACTCATTACTGGGGGCAACTAGTTCTACTCTCTTCCTGCATCATGTATGCCTAGATCATTTGAGCATTCCTCATCCCGAAAAGCAGCAAAATTATCCATACTCATTAACATGTTGATCCAGTGTGTGGCAGCTGTGAAAAAGGCAAATCTGTGTAAGGGATTTTGAGGAAAGGGGTTGATATTTATGGCTTGCATCCATTGCAGCACTAAGAAACCACCCTATCAGTGCAAGGATTTATGCTTGTGCAACAGGAATTTCCCCTCTCTGTGCACCCTCTAAATCTGTTCTAGGGTTTCTGAGACACTCCAGAATAGATTAGGTAAGGCTGTGAGACGCACACAGGGTTGGGGGAAAGACCGCTGCACAAACATAGATCCTTGCCCTGCCGAGACAGTTGTTTAGCACTGCATTGTATGCAGTCAAAATTTCAATATCTCTTTTCCTTTATACAACTCTGTGATGCAAGCACACTTGGGAGTATGGTGTGTGGCTTTCAGTAATGCACTTCAAAAGACGCAAATGATTGTGGTGCACCTTATGAGGAAAGGGTACAATGAGGCTTCTTATTTTAGACAAAAGCCAAGCCAGAGGTAAGCATGATAGAGGTATGCGTGGTGTGGACAGGAAAAAGTTTTTCTCCATCACATATTACTGTATTGGCCTGAATATAAGCCTCACCTTTTTTTCCAAATTCCAACCGGGAAAAGTTAAAAGTGTGGCTTAAATTCGCGACCTTACAAAAATTGGCTTTTACTATATCGCTGCTGAAACGGTAAAACGGAATGGGTGTGAGTGCTTGTGGAATTTTATGGTAGCGCCTTATATTCGAGTATTGTCTTTTCTTCTTTTTCCCCCTTGAATTTTAAAGGTGCGACTTATATTCGGGTGCAGCTTATATTCGGGACAATACGGTATATGTTGGAATTGTCGGGACAAACAAAACAAAATACATCTTCACCCAATGCATACTCAAACTGTGGAATTCTCCTCTGTAAAGGACCCCTGGGTGGCTAACTCCAGTCAAAGGTGACTATGGGGTGCGGCGCTCATCTCGCTTTCAGGCCAAGGAACCCACGTTTGTCCACAAACAGCTTTTTGGGTGATGTAGCCAGCATGACTAAACTGCTTCTGGTGCAACAGAACACTGTGACAGAAACCAGAGCACATGGAAACGCCGTTTACCTTCCCACCGCAGCAGTACCTATATATCTACTTGCACTGGTGTGCTTTTTAACTGCTAGGTTGGAAGGAGCTGGGACAGAGCAACGGGAGCTCACCCCATCGTGGGGATTCGAACCCCCGACCTTCTGAATGGCAAGCCCCAGAGGCTCAGTGGTTTATTCCACAGCGCCACCTGTGTCCATAAAATATAGTGATGGCCATCAATTTGGACTAAGGAAGTCATTAGTGCATGCAATAATATTGGCTGAAGTATACCTCCAAATCTGAGAGAAGGAAAACTCCGATCCTAGACCTCCACTGCTTTGCAGGGTATCTTTGGCAGAAGAAAAGGCTCGGGAGTATTCCCTGTGGAGTAATCTGGGCAGCCCAGGAGCTCTGAACACACTGCCCAGGCTTGTGCCCTGGGAGCTCACTTTGGTGCTGGTAACCCAGTGAGTGGACTTCACCCCCAGAGGTGTACTCCATTGCCTCTCAAGACAGATGGATGCCAACAATACCCCCGATTGCCAGGAACTGAGGATCATGAGTGGCAAAGTACGACCATAAGTATCTGATTAGTCACTGTGAACCTAAAATGGTGGTCTAGGCCAGTCTTTGCCCAGATCCCACAGAGATCTTATGCTCCCTTTTAACACCTGTATTGCACACTTTCCTGCAAAGCTGATTTCACAACTATGGGGAGGACTCTAAAATTGCTCAGAAAAGCCGCTGCAACTGAGCTGCCAGAATAATGCACTGGTGAGGAAGTCTAATGTAACGCCTGGATATGGAAACCCAAGGGCAGCAATGAGAAATTACTTTAGATAGCCTCCGCGCTGAGAGTGCTTGAATTGAAGCACTGCATTCAATAGGTAATTTGCAATGCTCACATTTGGTTTAGGTACACTGTTTGCAGTCATCAGGCATTCTTCTCACAAACACGTTGAATTAATGTCAAATTCACAAAAGCAGCCTAAATTATTCTCTGTGTAATTTTGCAGCTTGACCTGAAGCCAAGGTTTAAGTAACAAGTTTTCCTGCACAGTGTAGGCTACTCTCCAGGCTTTCTCCTGCTAATGGGATCAGGGACCTCTACCTGTAATGTGTGTGAATTGTCACTTAGGTAATGTATTTCTTGGAAATGTTCTAACGCAGACCTTTAAATCCAATACACTTCTATGTAGCACTGTGCTGAATTTTTGCCCATGAAAATACAGCTGAGACGAGATTTGGGGAGCTACCGATTATTCCCCCCAAAACAACTAAATAACGCCTTTCTCCACTGATTTCATCGTGATTCTCAGCACCTGTTTTCTCCTGAATTGCTGCTTTAAATCATTTATTTCTTAGCTTTTCCCCTTGTGTAATTCTCAGCAAATCAAGGATCGTATATGGATAATGATGATGTCACAGTGCCACATAGTTATCAGATTTGACGGTGCGATTATGTCATTAATTAAGACAATGTTTTGCTCAAACCAGCAATAGGGAAGAAATTCAGTTCAGCTCTACCTAATTTGCACTTCGTGAAACAATACCCGAACTGAAACGCACCCATCCTTCAGAATTAGCGCTTATCGGTGTTGTTATTGCTGTTGTCCATTTATTGATCATCTTCTATACAATCATCTTAATATGATGTACAGCAAAAAGGGGGAAAGAGTTTAAAAACAACACACCACACACAGATACATAAAACAAAAAAACAACAAAAAACCCTCTGTAATGGTTCTAGGGGTTGCTCGTGCGTAAGTTGCCGCCACTCCTGGCTAGGTTACCTGGTTGAACCCTTTCTGTCTGGACAGCCTCTAGCTTCATGGCTGTCTCAGTCGCTGGCAGAATCCGTCAGTGGGCGTTTCTTGAACTTCTTCCAGCAAAGAAGTTCTTTGACGCCAAGTCTCCTCCTACTCTCCCTGCGCGGAAGTCTTCTGCGCAGGGAGGGTGTGGGCAGCGGAGTACCCGTACTCTCTCCGCTGGTCTCCGGCGAGGAGTCTTGGAGCCTCCTCTCCGATTCCCCCATCTGCCCCCCTTCTCCACTGGTGTTACGCTGATTTCCTTCCCCAGCAGATGGGCTGCCTCTCTCCCTACTGGGACCCTCTCCGGCATCCCTCTGGAGCCTTCCCTCCGCCTCTAGCTCCAATGGCAGTTCCCTGACAACCTCGTACAAAATACTCATGGCAAGCCCTCGTTATCTATCTTGGATAGTGCATTGGAACAAAAACTTCTTCAATTGTTTCTGAAAAGTACAGATAGTGGGACCCCATTGTATCCCAACTAGACTGCTGTTCCACAGAAGTATGGCAGCCAATGCTAAAAGCCTCGCTCCAAGCAGGGGCGTAGGAAGGGGGGTCCGGGGAATGCGGTCCGCCCTGGGTGTCATCCCTGAGGGGGTGACAAAATGGTACACTGCGGGGGCAGCACTTACCGCGGGGCTGGGCCTGCAGCGCGCCTGAGCCACGTGTCTCTCCTGGCAATGATGCAATGGCTCGGGGCCCAGCACTGCCCGAAACAGCTGCATGGGGCTTGCTTCTGCCAGGCAGACTCCGTGGGCAGCTCGCTGTGGCGCCCCCCTGGGCAGATCATTGCAATGCCCTCGTGGGTGGCTCACTCCGCCCCCACCGCTCCAGGTGCCGGAGCTGCTAGTTCCGCCCCTGGCTCCAAGTTACTCCGAGTTTTATCCTTCCTATTGCATATCTCCAACCTTCCTTTTGTCCCATCCAGTAAGATTATTGGGCTGGGAAATGCAATGGTTGAGAGCTTTTATTGTGCCAGGATATCCACTTCCTTTCTCTCCCCTCACCCTGCATTCTCCTGTGAACCTCAGTTTGCTCCAGCGGGTTTGCTCCTCAACCTCCCAGAGCAGATTTTTGGAATGTGTGATGGAGCTGCAGGGGGCAAGAGAGGACAGGGAAGTCCTGTTCACGTGTACAGAACTCTTTTCCACAAATGGGGCGCCCCAACCAGATATCACCCAGAGTGTGTTGACAGGAAGGGGGACAGACAGAGGGAGGGGGAATTTGAACAAAGTTGTCTTCATTCCATTTCCACCATTCTGTAAAACAACGCTGTCCAACTATTATTACTTTTTTTTTTTAAGCCCAGATAATGAATAAGAATCAACTGAGATCAAAGGAGGATATTTCTAAAACAGGGATGAAATATCATCAAATCTTCTTTTTTTAATGAAAAACTGTTTTTGGCAGTTTAACTTGCACCATTTCAGTTTTCAGCTGAATTGTTGTGTTGGAAAAACATAGTTTCTTTTCCCCTTATTGCCATTCTGAATCTCTTGCAAGTAGATCACTGAAGCAGCAGCACACATAGCCAAGGTAGCTGACTGTTAAATTATTTCTCTCTGCCTTTGGCACATCTAAGTAAATGGTGTTAAAGCTAATCTCTGGCAGCTTGTGCAAACACCACAGGAATATCTTGATAGGAAAGATATATTCACCCATGTTATCATCAGACTGCTTTAGATACAGAAATCTAATTGCCAACGTAGTGTATGAGCATCTTTAAATTAAGTACACTAACTTTTACCGGTGCTTACCTCATTCATGTAGAAAGCAGAGAATTTCAGAGTGAAATCTGATCTATTATTATTATTATTATTATTATTATTATTATTATTAGACGTGGGTGGCGCTGTGGTCTAAACTACAGAGCCTAGGGCTTGCCAATCGGAAGGTTGGTGGTTCGTATCCCCATGATGGGGTGAGCTCCCGTTGCTTGGTCCCAGCTCCTGCCCACCTAGTTCGAAAGCATGCCAGTGCAAGTAGATAAATAGGTACCACTCCAGCAGGAAGGTAAATGGTGTTTCCGTGCACTGCTCTGGTTCGCCAGAAGCCGCTTAGTCATGCTGGCCACATGACCTGGAAAAACTGTCTTCGGACAAACGTCGGCTCCCTTGGCCGTTACCCCAGAGTCGTCCATGACTGGATCAAACGGTCAGGGGTACCTTTACCTTTACTGCCCTATACCCGGAGGTCTCAGGGTGTGCACCCTCAAAAATTGTGCACCTGGGGCCACAGCCCCCCCCCCGGTAACCCTCACTCTACGCCCCTGTCAGCACCCTTAACAACTTTTAGCACCCAGGGTTCGTTGGGAGAAGCCATCACAGTTTAAGGGGGTATGCTACCGCTTTAAACATAGAGTACAGATGGGGATTTTTACAGATATAAGTGGCATTTGCTATTTTCTGCACAGGAAGATGCTCTTGATACCTATAGTGATAAATCATGTTGCCCTTGTTAACAACACACATTCTATTCCTTTATCATTTTAAATGCAAGCTCTTAGTTGGTTTATAGTGCAACCCTTTCTATTCTTTGCGATTCGGAAATAAATTCTAATCAGTTCAATGGGACTCATTCCCAGGTAAGTGGGTACATAACGCAATAAGGATTGCTGCCTTAATTAATATTAAGGCCACAAAAAGGAACTCCATAGCTTTTCTTCTCACTTCTTATAATGCTACAAGGCATTTTCTTTTGCAGATTTCAAAATGGCAGACTGCAAAGCTTCCATTTCCTAAGCATTATCAAAACGGTTAATACGTTATTTGGCCATGCTTACAAATGATTGCAATGCTCTTTATAACACCGAAGAAGTCCCTCAGTGCGTTCCAGGCATTGTTTGTGAATCTCTGTACCTGATTAGTCCATGTACGCTGTAATAACCCGGAGAGCACTGAACATATGCTGTGGGAAAATGCTGTCAAGCAAAAACAAAACAAAACAAAAACCCCTGCAACAACCTCTAAGTTAATCTCATTTATCTCTGTCACCCAGAATATGAATACTCACTTATTCAGCAGTTGTGTATAGGAGTAATACATTTAAATTATTATATTATAATACTTATTTAGAAATGGTGAACTTAGAATGGCTTTAAGGAAATGCTGAAAGTGATCTGTCATTTAATTTAGTTAAAATTCACATTGCAGTTAATAATCAACTCTACCAAGTTGAACAAGGCATATTATGGGCATCCATAGGCGCCTCTTTCTATACCCAGTCCAGTAAACCACATGTGCAAGTGGCTCCTATTGCTGGGTGCAAAACAAATGGATCTGCAGTGGCAAGTAGACAAAAGCAGACAATGGCATTGTTCGCATGTCATGCTAAGACAAACCATGGCTTAGCGTGAACGCACAATCGTGCAGGCTCCCCAAAACACTTCCCTGTTCATTTTGTTGCAGCAGCGCACTGAACTAAGCCATGTCTTGGCTTGGCATCCAAACCCAGCTTCCTGCTTTAGCTGTCTAGACCAGGGGTCAGCAAACCTTTTCAGCGGGGGGCCAGTCCACTGTCCCTCAGACCTTGTTGGGGGCAGACTATTTTTTTGGGGGGGTGAACGAATTCCTATGCCCCACAAATAACCCAGAGATGCATTTTAAATAAAAGATATAAAAAGAAGCCTGGAAAGTATTGAATTAAGGTGCGTGAGAGAAAGAAAAGAGAAAGAGGAGGTAGAAGCAAACTCAGTCTGATAAACCATGGTTTGCTGGACCATAATTTGTATGTCTTTCTTTATGTGTGTAAGAAAGAAAAAACAGAACACCTATTCTATTACAAAAGGGAGGGGGAATCAAGTCAGGTTTCTTGTTAATAAGCTTTAGATGGCTGTATAGTATCAAGGATATACTAGGTTTGACATTTCATTTCAGATAGTTAATGATGTTTTTACCTAGGCAGTCACTCACCACTGGTTTTTGCAGCAAGGTCTTCATAAATAACGTGGTTTCTCTTTCTATTTTACAATCTGACAAAATGAAAATTGAGAAGCAATATATCAGGCACAGAGTTCTTATGCCTACAGTTTGCTGAGTCATCCAGAAAAACTGAGAAAGCATCTTCTGACATAACTCTTTCTGTTTAACAAATATTGCCTACCATATACCATTATGTCTCAATGTTGGCTTTCAAAATTGCTGTCATGTTAGAAGCACATTACAGCTTTTCAAAAACACAGTTGCTAAGTACCACTGAAATTCACTGACTCCAAAAAAATTCTAAATAATCTGAAATAATCTTTCATTCATTTTCAAGTAGCCAAAAGAAACACTTCTCCGTTCGTTAAATATCAACAATGGTGATTTTTCAGAATGAAAAGAAAATCTAGCTTTTTTCATTTGTTTGTGGCAGGGCATGTCAGAGTGCCAACCACACAGTGCGCAGACATGAATGCCAAAATGAAAAAGCCTTACATTCAAGTAAATATGTGAAACGTTGTTTAAAAACAGATCACCAAAAATGTATTTTAATTCATCTTTATTCAAAACACAAAATCTGAAAAACATCTGAGTTAAAAAATATAAATTTCAAGCTAGCTTTTTTTTTGAGGGGGGGCAAGTTGTTGAGCTTTTTTCCCCACAAAAAAACACACAAAAAAAACAATTGAGACATGGGTTTTTAGCAATTTTAGGAAATGTCACCTGAACCCTTTCTGACAGATGAATGCCGGGTCTGGCAGCCCTATCTATTATCCCCTATCCCTGCATTTGCCAGCAAAATCACCAAAGGAAAACTTGTTTACCATCAAAGAACAAACATAGGCTTTCCGGTCCTTATATTTCAAAAGTAAAATTTACTTGCTGCACTTTCATAAATGAAGGGAGTAACAACAATAATCATTTACCGTCTGTCTTCATGTACTCCCCCCCCCCTTTTTTTTAAACCCTGGAATATCATCTAGTTCTCTAATACAAATTACTCTTCCTAGGGGTGGAAAGGGATATGCAATAAACACTATGGTACGAGCATTTAAATCCATCAGGCCTGACATTTTAATGGTAGGCTTCTCGATTTCTGCTGATGCCAGCATTTCTGGTCCCATGGCAGTTGGCTGAAAAAGAGATGCGCCTGGTAAAACATCTTAATGTTGAAAGCTGTTACAAAGTGGCAAGGACATTTCATTTTGCCCTCCTCAGATGAAATGATCCGTTCCTCTAAAGAGCTTATCGAAATATGGCTGGGTGGGGAACAAGAGAACGAACTCCGTTAAGGCTGGCCCAGAATCAAAGTCTCAAAACGCATGGCAGGCGAACCAGTCCACCCCTTTAGATCGCGATGCCGACAGGCAGAAAATCAGCGCTCCTTTTCATATCCTCATAGTTCAGTGTATTGTTCAATGTATTGATTGGTGGTGCTTGGAATTTATTTATTTATTATTTATTTATTTATTTATTAACTATATTGGCTTTCTTTTGGGGGAACTCTATAAACCGCCATTTGATTTTTCACGGAAATATCTGAGCATATACAGTGGTACCTCTAGATACGAACGGGATCCGTTCCAGAGCCCCGTTCACATCTAGAGGTAAACGTATTTAGCGACGGCACGTCTGCGCACGCGGGTGTCGCTTTTCACCACTTTTGCACATGTGCGTGACATCATTTTGAGCATTTGCGCAGGCACAAGCGGCGAAACCCGGAAGTAACACGCTCCGTTACTTCCAGGTTGCCGCGGAGCGCAACTAGAACGAGCTCAACTCGAAGCATATTTAACCCGAGGTATGACTGTGTCTGGGATGAGAACGGACTCTGCCTGGAGCAAGGGCAACTAGCTTTTCTCAGCTGGGGGGGCACACTGACTGTCAGCCACCCCTCTAAGGGCCACACGTTGACAGTGGGCACGGACAAAAGGGCGCATGTTTACTCATACATGTATATGCGGTACAGCGTGCGCACACACATGTATATATCGTGAGCAGGCGCACAACATAATTTCACTCTCACACCTGCTAACTCATAGCATCACACAACACCCCTCTGTTGTCATTTTGGCACCTGCCTCTGTCAATAACTTTTAAAATAGAGAACTGTCCTCTTCTTAACCCATGGAAACTCATCCCCTGGTATGGGGGACATTTGCAATTGTCCAGTGGTGGCCGCCATTTGTTGGTACTAGGAGGGCAGATGGCAAAGGGGTCAGTACTAGGAAGAATGGCAGCCAATGAAAGCATACCCCCACAAACACAACCATCCCATTTTAAGCAGGATATCACAGAAGCCAATCTCAGCTTCTGTTTGCCTCCTGGAATGTCCTGTTTCTTGGCCTGGTGTTCTGGCGGGAGTCGTTGTACCAGAACGCTGGACCAAAAGATGCTCACTGTTGCGCATGACAGCAGGGTCGCACCAGAGCACTGATGTACCTTGCTGCCAAGCGCTAGAATGCCTGACCAGAAGGCACACCTCGCCTGATGTCCCAATTTGGGGGATGGAAATGTTGGGGGGGTATGTGAGGGCAGAGTGCCACCATCTGGACAGGATGAAAGGAAGACAGCAGGCAGGTGGGAGTTGGCTGAGGAAAAACTGTGCTGGAGGGGCTGTGCCCCATGGAACAGTCTCTACTGCAGTGAGGGACATGGGTGGCACTGTGGTCTAAACCACTGAGCCTCTTGGGCTTGCCAATCGGATGGTCAGTGGTTCGAATTCCCACAACAGAGCGAGCTCCCGTTGCTCTGTCCCAGCTCCTGCCAACCTAGCAGTTCAAAAGCACACCAGTGCAAGTAGATAAATAGGTACCGCTGTGGCAGGAAGGGAAACAGTGTTTCCATGCGCTCTGGTTTCCATCATGGTGTTCCATTGCACCAGTAGCGGTTTAGTCCTGCTGGCCACATGACCTGGAAAGCTGTCTATGGACAAATGCTGGTTCCCTCGGCCTGAAAGCGAGATGAGCGCCGCAACCCCATAGTCGCCTTTGACTGGACTTAACCGTCCAGGAGTCCTTTACCTTTACCTTTTACCTCTGCTGCAGTTGACAAGAAGGAAGCCTCTGGAAAGCACTCCTTGTGAATGCAAATCTCAGTGGATGGAACAAAAGGCAGACATTTCTTTTCCTGAGCTCATTCAAGTAAATGTGACTTTTCGGTTTGACACATGGATGTGGAAAATGAGGCTATGCACATGACTGAGGGTCGGAAGGCGAGGAAGGCTTAGCCTTATTCTCCTTTTTGGCTAGCAGCAAATGAAACAAAAGAGTTCTTGATACTCATTTTGAGCAAAAAAATAATCTCTCCGGAGAACCGAGCAAAGGATGAACCACAGATGCGGTAACGAGAGTTGAACAGTTGCAGCGGGCCTGTAAAATTAATTAGACCCTAACTATTTGCACCCTGCTGTCTCCTTAAAATGATCACAGATTTGTTCGTGCAGCTTGTTATGACAGGCTATAGAGGAGACTCTTTCCATTCTCACCCCTTCCTCCTCCTGGCTTCATTAAAACGCCTTCTCTCTGTGTTATTACAGACGTGGGAGAGAAACAGAGACCCTACTGTAGGCTAGTTCTCCCTTGCATTTAACAAACCAGACCTGTTGTGGTTCCCCCTGCCTTTGAATCTATTCATGTGACGGTATTCTTGAATTTTAAATGAGAGAAGGGGGGGTGATGTCTTTTATATTTATTAAAGACAGTCAATTCCTTTGACTCTTTTTCACATTCCATTCCAACATGCTATTAGCACTCAATAGGGAATTCAGAAGTACTCAGATGTGATTAGATTGCAAAAGCTGAACTCGACCAAAGAACATACTCAAAACAGCTGCTGGCTAAGAAGTGACCCAAGACAGACATGGGGTTATAGTTTGATGTGTTTATGTTACAAGGGATTTGAAAGGAAAGGCTTAGAAGCAGAGAACTAAGGGGGAAATGTACTTCAAGAATGCTGCTGTTGCTTATCTTAAATGCTTGTTTGTTAAAAGCTTTTCAGATCACATTTAAAGTTTCCTCCAGAGTTTATGGGAACAAAGGGATGCCATTACTGAAAAGTAAGAATCGTGTGTTGCTGCAAACTTAAGGTTGCCCCCTCCCACTTAATGATGATATTTACACCATTATACCCTGAAATATTTCCATTCTTTACTGGGTACCTTCACACAATAAGAACTGTGCATCTATTCTTAGAAGCCGGGGGGGGGGGGTTATTAAAAAAAATCTAAATTAACCACCACTGTGTACAATGGATCCCTAAGGCAAAAGAAGCACACCCACATATTAAGCCATTTTTTAAAAAGAGCTGTTAAGTCACATTAGTCAGCTGTTCTGTGGAAAGATAAGGCACCATCCTAGGAATGTATAGGGGAAAAAGAGTGACTATTTTACAGGAACAGAAACGAATGAATTTAACTATGATTTTCTATAATATACTGTGTTCTATTAGAATTATAGCTAGAGTAGCCACTCACACAGCGAGAGAGAGATATGCCCCGATAAATGATGAGGACACAAATTTGCATAAAACCTGCATGTGCTGATTTATGTGTGTAGATGCAAAATTAGAAATAATTAATGGAATTTAAATTTCACAGAAAGCCAGCTAATTAATTTCCCATCCAAGTTCAATTAACTGCAAGCCCTACATCAGATCAACCCAAATAAGTTTCTCCCCAATTAATTTGCCCCAAATTTAATCCCACCACCAGATCCTGCTCCAAATAAATTCCCTTTCAGTTAATTAACCAATTCATCACCTCCCCCTAAATTAATAGCAAAATATATAGGGTGCACAAATATTTATGAGGGTGGGGAAATTCTTGTCATGAGATCAGTTGCCATGTCTTTGGCCCTTTTTTCAAGAATCCAGTGATTAAAGGTTAAAGGTTAAGATTGCTCTACACCCCACGGTTGCCCCTCCAAGAGAGAACCACCAACATTGTTTGTGTGCCAAGATGTCTCCATGACACATACCAAGCCCAGTCTGCAATTTACACCATGGTCACTTTCAACTGCCACAGTGTGCTTCCAGAGGAAGCATGTAGAGAACTTGTCCACTCCGGCGGCGGAGTAAGACGATTGGGCGTCTGGGGTGGCGCATGTACCCTATGCCGAGGGGCAGGGTGAGCTGGGACAGGATGCTCTGTAAAGCCTCTGAGGAGTCTGCCTGCCTCCTCACACTCAGCCCCCCTACAGCTGAGAGGGAGGCAGTGGGCGGACTGTTTGGGACTGTGCACAGCCCGTGGGCACCCAAGCCACCGCATCGCTCCCAGGAGAGACGTGTGGCTCGGGCATGCTGCAGGCCCTGCAGTGAGTGCCGCCCGGCATTTTGTCACCCCCCTCAGTGGTGACAGCCGGGGCGACCCACCCCCACCGCACCCCCTTCCTCCGTCCCTGGTCCACGCCATATCTCTGAAAGCAGCAGTTTGGGTGTGTTCCTGTCCACTTTTCCTTCCCCACAGCCAGTGAGGCCCAGCAATTCAGCTCCTACTCGAGCTCCTGGGCAGTGGTGGGGCATCCACAGAAGGTCCTAAAGCTCAGCTATTGCTGCTGACCTACTGTCACACCATTCACACTGCCATTTAAAATCTCACATGATCCTAGGATGCAATGCTATTTCCATTTCCAGGGACGCTGCATTGTGGTGGTGGGGAATGTCTTCTCTATTGCCTCAAAGTAACATCTTCCAAGAGGGACGCGGGCGGCACTGTGGTCTAAACCACTGAGCCTAGGGCTTGCCGATCAGAAGGTCAGCGGTTCGAATCCCTGCGATGGGGTGAGCTCCTGTTGCTCGGTCCCAGCTCCTGCCAACCTAGCAGTTCGAAAGCACGCCAAAGTGCAAGTAGATAAATAGGTACCACTCCGGTGGGAAGGTAAATGGCGTTTCCATGTGCTGCTCTGGTTCATCAGAAGTGGCTTAATCATGCT
Source organism: Podarcis bocagei (assembly GCF_964188305.1). NCBI lineage: Eukaryota > Metazoa > Chordata > Lepidosauria > Squamata > Lacertidae > Podarcis > Podarcis bocagei. The sequence continues at coordinate 16,079,198 of NC_138136.1, read as the reverse complement.
GGCCACATGACCTGGAAGCTGTACGCTGGCTCCCTCGGCCAATAAAGCGAGATGTGCGCCACGATCCCAGAGTCGTCCGCGACTGGACCTAACAGTAAGGGGTCCCTTTACCTTTACCATCTTCCAAAGTTATCACATACCATTGCTTCCAAGGTCCGCAATACCTCAAGGACTGCCTCTCTCCAAATGAACCTACCCAGAGCCTGAAATCATCATCTGAGGCCCTTCTTTGTGTGCCTCCTCCATGAGAGCTCCAGAAGGAGTTGGAAACCACCCAGAGTGGTTGCCCAGATGGGTGGGATAGAAATAATAATAATAATAATAATAATAATAATAATAATAATAATAATAATAAATTCTGAAGAAACTATTATACTATTTCTAAATTTAATACAACCTGATATGTATTCTGTGGTCCTCTACTAATTTTGGGAACTGGATAAAAGAAAAAGAAATGATCAATGGGGAAAGAAGAAAGATCGCCTGCCTTTTCTGATTGTCCAGTACCAGACATATAGGAAAACAATCTGGTATGAAAGAGGTCTTCTGGTCAGACTAGGAGGAGCTTTGGTAACCTACTTTATTTTAGCTGTTTTAGCTATTTTGGAGTAGCCTTGATATTTTCGACTCACTTTAAATATCAAAGGTACTCCAAAACACTCAATGCAATATTCTGGGGTTGTTTAACACAAGAAGCATATATTAAGGGAAAGAAAATACAAAAATGCACCATGTTTGGGAAATTCATTGCAAAAATGGATATATCACAAGAAAGTGTGTTAAACAAGTTGCTTTTCTTTTCTTTTCAAGCCTTTGACAAAAATGTAAAGAATTGAAAAATGCTTCTCCCCTCCCCTTGGCAATTGGTTTTCAAACTGTAAGCTGTCCCAAATCACTGAACTGGAACAGGATAAAAATATTTTTAAAATAAATTCAGTTTCACCCATGAAAAATGGTTTTCTTTCCGTCACTTTATTCTCTATTAGCAGGCACATTTTATCTCTGTGTGTGGTTGTTTGCATTATAGCCACTCTATCAGGGAAAAGCCAAGCTTTTCTGTTTTTTCTCTGTGTGTGTGTGTGGGGTTTTTTACTGCCCATGAGTCTGCCTCACTTGGCTACAGATGGCCTGTCAAATCTATCAAGTTCCTGATTGGAATAGATTACTGAGCTGATGGAGCATTGGGATTAAGGCCATCTTTCTGCAGGAGGCTCTGTAATCATGATGAGAGGCTGTTGTTGCCTGGGAGCTCAAAAAACGACAAACTGCACTGCACGCAAGGATCAACAAAAGCTTTCTGTAATACAGCAGGGATTGAAAAACAATAGTGTCTGCTTCATGTCCATCTAAGCCCCAAGAACACAGGCAAGGTAGTTTCAATGCATTCAGAGAGAGAAAGGGAGAGAGAGAGAAGGAAGAAGAATTTTATTTATTATACACAGATTTAAGCTAGTGGTTGAAAGGGAGAGATTCAGCATAAAGGGTAAAATGCCCTCCTCGAATACACTCACTTTAGTAGGGAAGCACAGAAGCTGCAATAAAATCAAAAGTTGTGTGCTTTTTTCTTGAATTTGCTCCCCAGTTGCCGTGGCTAGATTTCAACAAAAAACAAACTGAGATGATCAGTAATCTATTTTCTTCCAGGTAAACTGTTCCTGACAATAACAGGTGTGTGGGGATATCTTAAAGCACTCCTCTCTCTCTCAAAGAGAGATTTCACCAAAATCCTTTTCTTTTCTTCAAGATAAGAAGGCCCCAGAGATCTATGGGAAGAAGGATGCCTCACAGTTTTTCCTCCTTTGTTTACAAACTGTGGCAGCGACCATCTTTTTTCTTCTGTTAAGGGTGGCTTGAAATTTGAAATGTTGTTTTCCCTGGGAAGAACAAAGGCTTCCTGGTTGTACTATCACCAGGAGAGTCCAGTAGTATCAAAGCTAGAAGTGGCTTTAAAGAAATTATTTTCACTGGTTCTCCAGAAATCTGGCAAACCCTTTAATAAATCTAATCTTACATTTTAGCGTCAGAAGCTTGGGTCTGTGGGGATAATTCATGCACCAGCTCTACCCACTCACACTGGGCACATGCTACGAAAGATTTGGAATGTTTCCTAGTTAACTACAATTTCCATTTTAAATGTTTGGCTGCTGCAGAAGTGTTAGTGTCTAGCTGCCTCTTTTTATCTAAGGTTTCCTGCCAGCCTTGGTCTCCTTCGTGGTAGCTGGATAGCATTTCAGACCCTCCAAGCATCCCTATTTTCTAGGGGAAATCTTGAATTTGTGGAAGCTGCCTGGTTTCTGATTCAATCCCAGAATGTTCTACGTTTCCTTTGTTGTTGTTGTTTAGTCGTTTAGTCGTGTCCGACTCTTCGTGACCCCATGGACCAGAGCACGCCAGGCACTTCTGTCCTCCACTGCCTCCCGCAGTTTGATCAAACTCATGCTGGTAGCTTCAAGAACACCATCCAACCATCTCATTCTCTGTCGTCCCCTTCTCCTTGTGCCCTCCATCTTTCCCAACATCAGGGTCTTTTCCAGGGAGTCTTCTCTTCTCATGAGGTGGCCAAAGTATTGGAGCCTCAGCTTCACGATCTGTCCTTCCAGTGAGCGCTCAGGGCTGATTTCCTTCAGAATGGATAGGTTTGATCTTCTTGCAGTCCATGGGACTCTCAAGAGTCTCCTCCAGCACCATAATTCAAAAGCATCAATTCTTCGGCGATCAGCCTTCTTTATGGTCCAGCTCTCACTTCCATACATCACTACTGGGAAAACCATGGCTTTTACTATACGGACCTTTGTTGGCAAGGTGATGTCTCTGCTTTTTAAGATGTTGTCTAGGTTTGCCATCGCCTTTCTCCCAAGGAGCAGGCGTCTTTTAATTTCGTGACTGCTGTCACCATCTGCACTGATCATGGAGCCCAAGAAGGTAAAATCTCTCACTGCCTCCATTTCTTCCCCTTCTATTTGCCAGGAGGTGATGGGCCCAGTGGCCATGATCTTCGTTTTTTTGATGTTGAGCTTCAGACCATATTTTGCGCTCTCCTCTTTCACCCTCATTAAAAGGTTCTTTAATTCCTCTTCACTTTCTGCCACGTTTCCTTAGGATGTCCCTATTTTCATTGGAGAAATGTTGACGGGTATGGAATAGGAAACCCCTAATTTCATCAGAGAAGCGTCAGCAGGGACATCTCTATTTTCCTCAGAGACATGTTGGAGGGTATTATAATTTATAATAATAACAATTTATTATTTGTACCCCACCCGTCTGGCTGGGTTTCCCCAGCCACTCTGGACAGCTCTGAGCAGAATATTAAAAACACGATAGAACATCAAACATTAAAAACGTCCCTAAACAGGGCTGACTTCAAATGTCTTCTAAAAGTCAGATAGTTGTTTATTTCCTTGACATCTCCTGGGAGGGTGTTCCAAAGGGCGGGCACCACTACCGAGAAGGCCCTCTGCCTGGTTCCTTGAAACCTGACTTCTCGCAGGGAGAGAACTGCCAGAAGGCCCTCTGAGCTGGACCTCAGTGTCCGGGCTGAACGATGGGGGTGGAGACACTCCTCCAGGTCTACTGGGCCAAGGCTATTTAGGGCTTTAGAGGTCAACACCAACACTTTGAATTGTGCTCAGAAATGTATTGGGAGCCAATGTAGGTCTTTCAGGACTGGTGTAAGTATTTCATGTCCTTAAACAGAGACACAGGGCATCTCTGAACTTACTGGTGATTCCAGGAACTCCAGGCCTTTCACAGCATGAGTAGTTACTACTTGGGGATGCCCTTCTGCTTGGGTCCTGCTTGTGGATTTCCTACAGGCATCTGGTTGGCTGCTGTGAGAACAGGATGCCGGACTCAATGAGCTATTGGCCTGATCCACCAGGCTCTTCTGATGTGTGCTTCCATGAAAATAAGCCTCATTGTCAGGGACCCTGCTGAGGAGGGCTGCACTGAGGAGGAATGGTGGGAGCCTTCTCCTCCCCCTGCTCCTGCTCCAGATCCTGAATCTTCCCAGGAGCGGGAGGACAGTATAGATTTGGAACAGTGGTTTGCAGAGGGGCATACTTCAGAAGGCAGAAGCTGGGAAATACTGGATGGAGAGCAGCTAGGGGAAGAAACACTGGGAGAGAGAGGGTTGACAGATTCACTGTCTCTGGAAAGCATGCATCCGCTCTCCCCAAGGTCAAGAAGAGCTGAAAAAGTGGCAGAAGCCACAAAGAAAGCAGGGAGAAGCTCAGATTACAAGATGCAGAAGTGAAGTGGATTAATAGGGACAGAAGGGGATGGAATCCTTAATTGGGAGCACCACCATTTCTAGGAGATGGGTTCTTTGTTTTCTCGCTGTGATTAAAGTTTCTAACTGGTATGAAGACTCCTTTTCCTTTGTTCTGCTTATCTACTACCACGGGGGGAGGAAGCCAATTCCCTGAAGCCAAACACCCATTGAGCTAAAGGCTACTTATTCTCAAGTAACAATTCAAACATCTTTTATGCTGGGAAGGGGTGTGTGTGTGTTTATTAGATGGAGATGTCTTTCTGCCCAGTTCTCCCACCTCAGTCAGCCTTCCACCAGCTGCCAGGTGTGCAGATCAGTAAATGAGCGATGGAACATGGAACTGTGGAAACTCTTGAAATGCAGAATTCTGAAGAAAGGGAGGGACTGAGCCAGCCCAGGATCCACTGGATCCTGAGCCATTCTCATTGCTTGTTGTCACCCCCCCCCCCTCATTGAAGGACACTGTCCCATTGCAGGCAGTGTTGAAATAAGATTCAACTACCAGCCCCATCAGTTGGAGGCTGAACCATCTTTTCCTTTGCATCAATCAGCCAAATGTATTAGACCAGCCCTGCTTCAAAGTTTAAAATGAGAAAGAATGTGACTTTTCACATTGCAGATTCCAATTATCTAATCTTAGCTTAAGCATTTATATGCAAATCGGAAATTTTAAAAAACTGGGATTTCTAAACTTTGAATAGATGTATAGTTTATGTATAAAGAAACTGATGGCAATATTTGCGGGGAGAACAAAGCCAAGTGAGAAATTACTACCCTTTCTGCAGATATCCATCCATCCATAATTCTTTAAGCCTGTGAAAAATCAAATATTGGTCATAGCTGCATCTCCCTTGTTTCTTTCTCCCTCTCCACAATTCTAATAACATGCATTATACTTTCCTTGCTATATGTACCTTTCATTTCACTCAAAGCCTTTAATCCTCCTCTTTTTAGATAAAATGCCACAGCCATACCACAGTAGGTTAAGAATGATTGACAAGTGCATATAATTATGGCTTCAATACCAAAGTATGTTTTACAGTCTTTTTTTACAAAAAAATAAGCTCAACCTTGAAAATAAAGAAGCTATGCCCTTTCTGTGGGATAAAAGGATCATATCAAATTGCTTCATTTCTTTTGCAGAATGAAAGAAAAGACTTTTTAAAACAAAGAACACTTCCCTGAAGGCTGCAAAAGGAAGTCTTTTGCAATAGATAATACCACAGCAATGAGAAAATCAAACAAGGGCAAAAAATAGATTTCAGGGCATATTCCCCTTTTTAACCTCACTTGTCATTCACTAGCCCACAGAAGGCAAAGGAGACATATATATATATATATATATATATATATATATATATATATATGTTTTGGTGTCTTCGGGTGTCTTCCCGTGTAAGAGTTGGGGTGTCTAGGCGACGTTTCGACGAGGTCTCACTCGTCATCTTCAGGCTGGTGCTTTCGGCTTCTTGTTACTAGAACAGAGCAGGATCTCAGATCCTGCTCTGTTCTAGTAACAAGAAGCCGAAAGCACCAGCCTGAAGATGACGAGTGAGACCTCGTCGAAACGTCGCCTAGACACCCCAACTCTTACACGGGAAGACACCCGAAGACACCAAAACCTACATTCCTGTACCCGTGAAAATCTACGAAAGCATATATATATATATATATATATATATATATATATATATATATATATCCAATCCTCATTGAATTTGATCTCTAGTTCTTTACCCAAATTCCACTTCCATTTTATTCTTATTAAAAGCTCTGAATTTGACAGAACAGATGCAAATCCAAGTTTGCCTGGGAATAAAATAGATCTTTCATCCTAAAATGATAAAAGATTCCATGTGTCATATTCGAGCAGGCTGAGACCCTACCTGCCCGCAGACTGTCTTGCCAGAGTGGTGCATGCTCTAGTTATCTCCCGCTTGGACTACTGCAATGCGCTCTACGTGAGGCTACCTTTGAAGGTGACCCCGAAACTACAACTAATCCAGAATGAGGCAGCTAGACTGGTGACTGGGAGTGGCTGCTGAGACCATATAACACCGGTCCTGAAAGACCTACATTGGCTCACAGTACATTTCTGAGCACAATTCAAAGTGTTGGCACTGACCTTTAAAGCCCTAAACGACCTCGGTCCTGTATACGTGAAGGAGCGTCTCCACCCCCATCACTCAGACCGGACACTGAGGTCCAGCTCCAAGGGCCTTTTGGCAGTTCCCTCGCTGCGAGAAGTGAGGTTACAGGGAACCAGGCAGAGGTCCTTCTCAGTGGTGGCGCCCACCCTGTGGAACGCCCTCCCCTCAGATGTCAAGGAAATAAACAACTAAATAAACAAATGACCAAGTACAACAATGTGATGTCAATATAATATGTTTATTTGGTTTTATGTGTTCAAGAGAATCCATCAAAAGTGCATATTTTGTCTGCAGAGAGTACACATTTCATATATATTTCATACATTTCATACTGTTCAATGTTCTGTATAGATTATATAAAGAGTTTATATTGACATCGCATTGTTGTACTTGGTCATCGTGTTGCCTTTGGATATTACTACAAATAGATCCCTTGACAGTGGTGTGTTAGTATTGCCTCCCATGTTGCAGTGGAAAGATTAAGAGTCACAATGATGGTCAAGCTGTTATTCTGGCAACTGTGGTGGAACACAACTTAGTTGCTGGAAAATCCAGCCCTTTTTCCTCCTGAGAAATGTTCATCATGGAAATTCATCACAGTCCTACCAGTGTGGTCAAGATGCTTCCTTCCAGACATCAGCTTTCCTGGATGATTATAGCATTTTTTGTCGTCAGTGCACAATTCATTTGGCAGCAGCGCTGATCCACACACCGATTCTACACCATCTACAGGGATCAGCTTAAGCAACAGAGAATACATTGCTCAAAACCAAGCAACAGACAGTTTCTCAGATATGCTCTAGATGTTAGGATGTCTAAAAGTGCCCTTATTGTTGTCATTTCATCAACAATCCAAAAAGGGTTTTTGCTTTGTTTTTTAAAGATAGACTTTGTATTTCTGTTTGAGCTGGATTAAAGCCAGATGGTAACAACTCTAAAACCAGTGCCACAAACATATGTTTCAATTAAACCTATTAAGGCAGTGATTAAATTCAAAGGTGGTCCAGTTGTTTACAAAAGGCATTATTATCCATATTTTACAGTGCTCATGAGAGGTTGCCCTTTCACAGTTTTATTAAACTAAATTATGATGTTTTAGTAATGCCAAGGCTCTGAAAATGCTACCTTCCGAAGCAAGTAACCTGAGGAAATGCTTGCTATTTGTTCTTCCAAAATCTAGTTGGGGGTTAGAAGAAAAAAGAGGGGGATTGATAGCACTGCTAAACCATTGCTTAATTTTCAAGGACGGTGGTTACTGTTAGCAACACTGCTTATATACGAACATCAGATGCTGTTTTGCAGGCTTTGTGCTATGTATATGAGATAACTGGATGGAAGCTCAATTGTTAATTGCTGGAGGAAAACATTACTACTTACCCTCAAGGCAAACCAATTCTCAAAAGTCCCAACTTTCATTCCCTTGGTTTCATAGCTTTAAGAAGGAAGGTGCTTTGTATACCTTCCACAGGGAAGATTTTTGATATTGGGGCATTTTCTTAGAAACAAAGTAGGCATAGCATTTCTCATGTGGTCTGCCCTTATGTGATTTATTTTATGACCAGCTTTATTTTATAAACCAGATTAATTTCATAACCATATTTATTTTTATAACAAGAGACAAAATGGTGGGAAATTATTATTTTTACTGTGACAAAAATATGCTCCAGAGTCTTGAATTCAAATAAATAAAGCAGGATGGCAGAAAATAACAAATCAATATCAAGCAACTTTGGCTAAAGAAAAGAACCATAAGTGTACATTTATGTTTGCCTTCCAATATTTTGGAATTAAATGGGTTCTGAGCAGCAGTGCTAGACTGAAAAGTTTTATTATGCTGCTGCTTGGTTTAGGGTTTTGGTATTAAAGGGATTAGTTTAAAGCTTTAAATACTGCAACCCAACATCAATATGCAAGGCAGAAACACTTACATTAATTCAGGGCCAACAAGCAATTATACGAAACAGGAACACTCAACCCAGTTTACAGACATACAAATCCACCTAGGTAATTTATAATCATGGACTTGCTGACCTTACTGTAGGTTCAGAAAAGAGGAGTTCTCGTGTTAATGCAGGCCAGGAAAGCCACCCCCATTGTACCATGTCTGATTCTTACATTTGCTTAGTAGCGAGACAAAGACTGTTAAAATTAGTTCCCAAAATTTCCTTGTTTCAGAAACACAAGATTTTTTAAAGATTAATTCATTCATCTAATTCATTCTTTAAATGAGCCAGTGCACAGTGCATGAAAGACAGAATCACCACAATCTGATGTCATTATTATTATTATTATTATTATTATTATTATTATTATTATTCATCATTTATACCCCAGCCATCTGGCTGGGTTTCCCCAGCCACTCTGGACGGCTCCCAACAGAATATTAAAAACACAATAAAACATCAAACATTAAAAACTTCCCTAAACAGGTCTGCCTTCAGATGTCTTCTAAAAGTTGTTTATTTCCTTGATATCTGATGGGAGGGTGTTCCACAAGGCGGGCGCCACTACCGAGAAGGCCCTCTGCCTGGTTCCCTGTAACCTCACTTCTTGCAGTGAGGGAACTGCCAGAAGGCTCTCGGAGCTGGACCTCAGTGTTAGGGCTGGACAATGGGGGTGGAGACGCTCCTTCAGGTATACTGGACCGAGGCCGTTTAGGGCTTTAAAGGTCAGCACCAACACTTTGAATTGTGCTCGGAAACATACTGGGAGCCAATGTAGGTCTTTCAGGACGAGTGTTATATGTTGTTCATCTGAATCTGCTCCACACCTTTACCTATGAAGCTACCTTTTGTAGACCTACAAATAGGAATTCTGAATTTGAATTGGAAGTCCATAGGTAGGATCTCAATGGCTGTGCTCAAATTATAGGGGTGAGGGCAGAGAGCACCTGACATACTTATATTTTGTATGCTACTGTTTTGGAAAGCTATGGGGACATCCTTTGCCGGACAGTGGGGGGCATCTGAGGGTGTTGCTTGTGAATTTTATTAAGGGCTCCCAATATTCGCCTCATAATCTGAGCCCTTCCCTGATGTATTTGTGTTTTCTACTGCAGCTCCTGCCTGGAGAACTAGACATAGACAATATTTTTCTTCTGAGCCATAATTGGAAAGTGACCCGGATATTCACCAACCGTAATAGGCAAGAATTTGGACAAAACATGTTCTCTAAGGGTCTATTCACCATGTGATGAATGCAGCATTAAATGGCAACTGGCATGTGTAAATGAAGCATCGTGGTTCAGACGCCAGAGGCAGTAAGCCCATGTTCCTTCAAATGCTTTCCAAAGGAGTTAGTTTAAACAGAGTGGGTCCTAACTGATTCTATTCTGCTCCCAGAAGAGATTTGTGACTCAGCAGATGCATCGTCTAACTCAGCTCTGCTAAAGAGGCTCCAGGTAAGACCAGTGGGACATCGCTATGCCTGACAACAAACCCTAACTATTCAATTCTTTTGCCCCATCTTTTTGTTCCTGCCAAACAGCATGCTTATGATAGTATTTTATTCTCTTGTTAGTTTTGCTGTTTCAAATGTGCATTTTATATTTGACATCACTTAGCAATGTTGTTGTTGTTTTGAAATGTTTTAAGATTATTATTATTTGTTAACTTAGTTTGTGTTAAATATGTATTCTGTAGTTGACCTCCTTTGTAGTGTTTTATTTTGAAATCTTTAAGATAATATTTTAGTTTTCTGTTAATTATGTTGCTTTGATTATATTTGACTTTCTTCAGATGGTTTTAGTGATGTTTTAGTGATGTTTTAACATGCTGTTGTTATATATATTTTCAGAAAAATATAAAGCGGTATAGAAGTGAAATAAACAATAAAATAATAATAGGCAATTCTTGCCAATTGCCACAGGAAGTTCCCAGAGCGCTCTGAATGTCAGCTCCAGAGTGTTGGGGGCAGTGCTGGATTTACCTATAAGCTAAACAAACTATATCTTAGGGCCCCACTCTCTTGGAGGCCCCCAAAAAAATTAAAGGGAAAAAACCCCCTGGATGTACATTTCCAAAATATAAGATAAAAAATAAAAATAAAAACCTACATACAGCAACAGTGTTTTGTGTTGTGTAGGCTCCTATTTGTTATGCGCAAATGGCTTTAGATACCTATTAGGTCCATAAATTACGATATAGCATATATTCAACACGAAAAGCAGCAACAATTTGTTGTTGACAAAGGACAGCTGGACATAAAAAGGGCCCCATTACCTTCAGTAGCTTAGGGCCTCATCAAACCTAAATCCAGCCCTGGTTGGGGGATTCTCTTAAGTACAGTGGACGCTCGGGTTGCGAACGTGATCTGTGCGGGATGCACATTCGCAACCCGCAGCGGCACGTCTGCACATGCGCAGGTTGTGATTCGGTGCTTCTGCGCATGCACAAAGCATGATTTAGCACTTCTGCGCATGCGCGACCACCGAATCCCGGAAGTAGCCCATTCCGGTACTTCCAGGTTTCGGCGGGTGTGTAACCCGAAAAAACACAACCTGAAGCGGCTGTAACCCGAGGTATTGCAATGTGGCATGGGGGCTTCTGGGGGAGAAATAATCTGCGAAAATAGTCTCTGTAATGGGAATGTGAAAGGCCTTTGTATTGAGAGGAGTTAGTAGTGTGCAACAGTGGCTCCTCTCATGTCCAGACCTAATTTTCAGGGGTCTGGGACTATTTACTTACGCAGCTCAATCTCTTCCCATGTGTTAGGACACCTGCTGATAAGGTGGCAAATTTCTTATCTATCGCTCAGTCGCAGGAAGCTCTTAATGGGGCTTCAAGGTCTCCTACCTGTTAAAAGGTAGGAGGTGTTTCTAAGTCACCCACTGTCTTTCTTCATAAGTTGGTGGAGAGGGTGTGTGTTTGTCTTCACATGCCTTACATTTTCAAATCAGATTGAAGCCGGTCTGGGGTGATACACATCAGTATCACTCAAGAAAATACAGGATCAATGTGGGTCATGCAAACACTGTGTGCATGTTGCTTCACAAACCAGCAATGGGAGTGCACTGAATGCAGGGTACACAGCCAAGGGAGAATATACACAGCTGAGGAAAGAAAAACTGACTCAACATAGTCACCAAATTAAAATGAGTTTAGGCTTTCCACAATTGTTAGCTTGAAGGGCATTGATTTATGGTGCATTAAGCTGATCTTACACACTTTGAACGAGACATGTAGTCAAGCTGTTATTGTTCATAGAGATTTTCAAATATGTATATATATTGTGCCTTAAAGTGTTTTTGTAGAACGCTATCTTATCCAATGCCAGATTTCCAGGAAATGGGAAGGAGAGAGATAAGCTGCAACCCTTATATATCAGATATAAGTAGTAATCCCACAGTAATCTTTACATAAATTTGGCTTCTGTTGGAGGCTCATATTTCAGTACATCTGTCAGAATTTCTTTTATGATGTCTCAAAGCTATCAGCTTACATGAGTCCTTGTCCCTTCATCACCATGATGCCAGATAGCTGATATTTACTGAGACATGGGGGACTGGACCTTTTACATTAGGGCTGCAATCCTATAGATACTTACTTGGAAGTTAATTCCAGTGAATGGGACTTACTTCTGAGTAGGTAGGTATGTATAAGATTTTATTGTCATTTTCTTTGCGTGTCGAGGTCCCCAGGTCCACCCCAATAACTCACACATCACACAGAAATTTTTGTTTAAGATTTTTGGCATAATTTTGGCCACAACTTTATTAAAATACAAATTTGTGAGTGGTTGCGTAGGCATTGGTTGCGACTAGCTGCCCCCACCGTGGGGGACAGTCTGACATTCCGCACGATGCAAAAGTCAGAATGGGGGAATACACTTGGGGGTTACGCGGAGCAGGGAACCTGCCCTCACCCCAAATGCAACCAAGAGCTCATTGCTATGGCCCGAGCCCCCTTGACAGAGTGGACAAGCAATAGTTAGCTCCCAATTCCTTTAACGGAATCCCTTGCAGCAGCAGCATTAGAGGGGCAGGCACAGCCAATCCATGCCCCTCAACCAACCAAACCATAAACCAATGCCTAACCGCGAACCTTACAAGTTGTGACGATTTGCTACGCAGTAGGCAAAAACCAAATGGCCCCAGCCAATCAGCCAGATGGACAAAATTCCTACCAGGCCCCCGCTTCAAAGCAGACGACCCCATGACAGGCATAGCAAGGTCAAAGCGAACAACCCTATTCTAGGGAGGGAGGGACAGACAATCCGATGCACGTGCGAAAAGAGGAAGCCCTAGCCTCGTGCCAGGAGTTTTACTATTTCTGGCTGTCAATCAATAAATGGCAACATTAACTTCTTCCCAACAACAAGGGAAGCCCCAATCGCATCAGTGGCCAACAATCAATTAGCCCGCCCCCAACTTTGGAGTGTCCTGGCGGCCCCAACTGCAACACGCACTCTCCATGAAGGAGAACATGCTTTGTCAGACAATAAGCATTAAAAAATATTAAGCATTTCTTCACAGGAAAAAGCAATGCTTCAGAATTTCCTCTTCACAAACATCTCTCCTCTGTTAAAAAGTTGTATCAGATACTTCTCTTAACCTAAAATGGGAATCTCTACTGAGAAGAAAGGAGAAGAAAGAATGTGTGGCAAACTAGAAAGGTTTTTAATATTTAAAATTTTGGGGAACCAGCATAGATTCTGCTTACAAAGAGCATAGGATATTTAGAACCAAGCTTCCCATGGAGAGAGGTGTTTTTCCAAATCAGCAATATTCAGAGACTTCCAAGCATGGTAAACTAAAAAGTGGAATTTATTTTTATATACTTTTAGCAATTCAACGCAGGGTGACTGTGGGGACTAACCCCCCACTTCCACCCAGGAACCACACTCTACAAGGGCTGCGATTTTTAAAGGAGAACGTACAAACATAACAAGAATCTGCTGAATCAGTCCCACATCCTGTTCTCACAGTGGCGAACTAGATGTCTGCAGGAAACTCACAAGGAGAATGTAAGTAAAGGTAAAGGACCCCTGGATGGGTCAAAAAAGACTATGGGGTTGTGACACTCATCTCGCTTTCAGGCCGAGGGAGATGGCGTTTGTCCACAGACAGCTTTCTGGGTCATGTGGCTGACATGACTAAACCGCTTCTGGCACAATGGGACACCGTGATGGAAGCCAGAGCGCACGGAAATGCCGTTTAACTTCCCACTGCAGCAGTACCTATTTATCTACTTGCACTGGTGTGCTTTCGAACTGCTAGGTTGGCAGGAGCTGGGACAGAGCAACGGGAGTTCAGAGCATCACAGGGATTTGAAGCACCGACCTTCCGATCAGCAAGCCCCAGGCTCTGTGGTTTAGACCACAGCACCACCCGTGTCCTTAGGACATAAGTGCAACATTTCTTATAAATGGGATAGGAAGTAAATCTGTCTTTGCCCAAGACTGAAGTTCTCACTTGGGAAGATGACATTTTGCAACATGTGCTTCTCCAAGATGCTAAAGTCCAATGAATGTATGTGCAATTGCTTCTTGTTTTTTTTTAAAAAAAAGATGTATTGGAGTCGTGTACAGAAAAACAAAAATAAGCCTAAAATATACACCAAGGGTAATACGGTTAAATAATAGGACAACACTAGAAGATAATCAGAGAACAACAGCAGGAATACAGTACAATTATATATACAGTGGTACCTCTGGTTACAACCGCTTCAGGTTGTGAGCTCCGCTAACTGGGAAGTAGTTGCTACTGCTTGCGAACTTTGCCCCAGAATGTGAACGGAAATTGTGCACCAGAGGCACATGCGCAGCAGGAGGCCCCATTAGCGAAAGTGCACCTCAGGATAAGAACAGTTTCAGCTTAAGAACGGACATCCGGAACGAAGAGTACGGGGCCTCAGTATGGGGATGCGGATGGTGCTGTGGTCTAAACCACTGAGCCTCTTGGGCTTGCTGATGAGAAGGTTGGTGGTTCGAATCCGCACAATGGGGTGAGCTCCCGTTGCTCTGTCCCAGCTCCTGCCAACCTAGCAGTTCGAAAGCACGCCAGTGCAAGTAGATAAATAGGTACTGCTGCAGCGGGAAGGTAGACGGCGTTTCTGTGCGCTCTGGTTTCCGTCACGGTGTTCCATTGCAGCAGAAGCGGTTAGTCATGCTGGCCACATGGCCCGGAAAGCTGTCTGTGGACAAACGCCGGCTGTCTCAGCCTGAAAGTGAGATGGCCAAGGGAGCTGGCGTTTGTCCACAGGCAGCTAGGTTGGCAGCAGTTGGGACAGAGCAACAGAAGCACACCCCCATCGCATGGTTTTGAACCACCGACCTTCTGATTGCCAAGCCCAAGAGGCTCAGTGGTTTAGACCATTGTGCCAACTGTGTCTTTTCACCAGGGTCTTGTGGTAATAGTGCTGAATATTTGGTGCACCTTTACCTCACGTACAGTGCATTTACCCCCATTTTTTTACTAACTGCACCTCACTTGTATTGAAGCACATTTATTTTATAGCTCAAGAGAGAAGCAATGCCTTCCTCTGGTTTGATTATCCCTTGATTTTGTATATATTGCAAGGACATGAACATTTCCAGGGTGCTTTCTACTATATACAGAGTTCCATTGGGGGGGATCCATTTGTGTATTAATTACTGTATGAACTGAAGGCATATGGCTTATACCATTAAGCACATTAAAAGAAATTAAGCTTTCTACTAGCTTTGAAAATCCAGTTTAATAGTAGTGAGCCCAGCAGCCATTTTCCACTGTTTTATTTTTTAGTGAATTATTCTTGGTAGCTGGATTCAAAACCTGATATTTACTTTCAATTTTGGTTTCAAAGGGCAGAAACAGCACTGTCTAGACTTATTGTACTTTGATACCTAGTTGCCATAGCAACATATGTAAATTATTAATCTTTATATGTAAAACAGCTCCAAAAGGAAAGATTACTTTTGTGTTAGAATGGCAGATAGCTTTAAATATATCCTGGTGATGAAAAATGATATTCTTAAGATCAGCAACAATTCTATATTTATTTTTACCTCGATTTTTCCAGCATTATTATGCCTTCAAAAATGTGTGAAAGATTACCTCACCCTAAAAGCTAATTAGAAAGTCATATTAATAGCAGTTGAAGGCTCAATTATTTAAGTCAGCAGTTTTTAAACTTCCCACCTTTGGGGAACACTTTCCATTTTGACTTGTGTGCTAAAAAAAAACAAGTACCTGAAGAATGTCTTCTGAACCCAAGATGAGCCCTACTGGAACAGAGCTAGACAGAATGATTTTGAGACAGAAAACAGCAATTAACTGAAGTAGGGGGGGCGGATTCATTTCTGCTACATAGTTGAAGCAAAATAAAATAAAATAAATCAAATTAGACATCTGCATTAGGGTACACTGTTTGGAAGGACTCCAATTTAACAGGACCATTTCAGGAGTGGTACCATCAAGGCAGATTTTGGGGGAAGAAGTCGAGGACACCGCTGACAGAATTGGCAGGAAGCCTCCCCAAACACAGCAGGAGTGTCTTACCAAATTTTGAAGGAAGGGGAGACATATACGTTTGCCATCCAAAGAGAATCCTCAAGTAAGAACCTGGAGCCGTGTCTCAAATTTGTTAATGGCACCAAGGAATTTCGGAGTAAGTGACGGAACTACTGTAACCTTGCTACTGAAACTCCTAGGGCGACAGGTGAAAAAGGTGTTTCTTCGAAGGAGACTATCAGATTATATATTAAGTGGCAGGGCAGTTCCATTAGGAAAAAAAATCACTTGCCTATCCACATATGTATCTTCACGTTTTCAGAGCAAGATCAGATATTTGTGGAAGTTCAAATCTTTGCAGTTTCGAATCAAGTGGAGAAAAAGCAGCTAAGCCTTTAATCTTGAGCAGGAAGAGTTCCCCAGTGAGACTTATTGCTGAGGAGGAAAAGAAAAGGAAGAAAGACCATAAAAAATAGAGAATCGTTGCCCCTTTTTTCCTGGGAAATAACCTCCAGGCTTTTTCTTTTTAACGGCAGCTGACATCAGTGGACAATTGACATTAACCCTGACAAATAGTACTCTACTTCAGTGCGTGAGATTTATTTAATTATTTGTTTTACTTCGTAAAATTTCCACCTCTCTGATGGTTACAAAAAACCAAACAAACCTCAAAGCGGTTTACAAAAAGAATAAGACAACAAAATTATCGATGCAAGTATGGAACCTGTTAATAAGATAGTTTTGTTTCCTGCCAACTAACGATTCCTGAGGAAAGTGAGTTCGAGAACATCAAATCTGAGTCCCTTCAGAGCTAATTCCTCAAGCCATTCCGCCTTCAGGAGCAAAGTTTTAGGGTGATCCTTCCCCCCCCCCTTTTTTCTTTAAAGAACCATTACACTGGGGGATAAAATTTTTGTTGCATTGACACCTGGAGTTGTTCTAACCTAACTTTGACGTGCTGGTTTCATATCTGAAGTTGGTTTTGTTCTGTAAGCTCTAGTTTTTTTGCAATTCATGTTTTTCACTTTTCACCATAATCTTTGTTTTTCACAATGCAAGAATTCAATATTTTATTAAACACATAGCCAAAGTAGTACAGTATGAGTATAAACGTATGTGGCTTATATAGCACTGAACATGACATGTATAGCATTGAAAATGACATAAGGTATATATCTATGTACAGCTGGAGGTATGCAAAAAAATGAATTCCCTTGGGATACACAGTATACTGGGGAACAAAGGCTTGTTTACACATTTTTGTCTACTTGAAGAAGCCATGGTCCAATCTGAAAAATACAAATATTTAGGTTACAAAACTATAACAATAAAGAAAAATTAAGTTTGCAAAACAATAATTACCATGTGGTTAGGGTAGATCAACACACGTCAGTGTCCACTTATCCCCAGTGTAAATATGACATATAGGCAAAAGTCAGAAATTGCAAGATAGCTATAGCATGTACACAAAAATCGATTTCAGATTTGAAATCAGAATTGAAAGAACATATAAGAACAGCTGAAAAGTCTCATGCAACAGAAAATGAAAAAAAATTGTTCCCCAGTGTATCAGTAGGCCCTTCTTCCCCCCCCCCCCACACACACCAAAGATCACCCATAGCACCTCAGTCTAAATCACTGTCTTGGAAAGATAAAAGATGTTGTAAGTAACATTTGCCTCGCTTGCATTTTCTACTTATTTCCCCGCTGACATTGTGTGCAATTATTAAAACTGTTAAATTATATCTGAAAAAGTTATTTTCCCATATGGTCTGAGGGATGAGAACATAATAGTGCTGATCTGCCCCCCACCTCAGCAGTTGTACTAACTACTACAATCTATATTCCTTTTCTCCTTCTTGCCTAGGGAATGCTGTGCCCCAAGAAGCAATTCACAATTTTTCACAGTATGTTGGGCTTCTCTGTGTGATTTAAAGTCTAGTCTGTCTCTTCCTATTTTTAACAACAAGCATCACGCCAGCATGCTGGTACTTTTGCGTGCTAGATTGCTTTCCGCAGATACATTTTACAACCGGTTTGTTAACCCTAGGGAGAATAAATTCTGGTATTAAGTACGAAATAATTAAAATGACTCATACAATTGGACACAGAATGAAAAGGATATTAGAGCTCTTAAAAGTAGCGGGCTCTTTGCAAATCACTAGCACCAGTGCAATAATCGTGACACATGAAATGGAGAGAGAAAGAAAATAATCTCCAGGGCAATGTTTTATAAATGTTTGTTGATTGTCTCATAATAGCAATAATGACCTTGAAATTGAGCATATCCCGGGGTTTAAGAAGCAGCTGGGGTGAACGGTCCCTTGGACACACTTCAGGGCATCAATGCCTCCCCCCCATGTCATTAATCTTTCTTAACACCCTGTAGCTTGATCATTTATTCCTTACGCGCTGAAAAGATTTCAGCTTTGAACGTCATTGCGTAAAGTGCTATAATTTTCAAGCAGGACTCATGCAGGCAATCTTCAGAAACATCCTGAACATTAGCGCTGAAAAGAAGCATGGACTAGAGAGCCATGGGAGGAGGGGAACCTTGGCAAAAGAATAAATACTAATCAGGAAGCCTTTCAGCTGAGAAACTGCAATACAGAGAGTAGAAAGATCAGTAAGAGCATATTCAGTGGTAGTCAATCCAGGGTGAGGAGAGCCAGCGTGGTGTAGTGGTTAAGAGCGGTGGACTCGTAATCTGGGGAACCGGGTTCGCGTCTCCGCTCCTCCACCTGCAGCTGCTGGGTGACCCTGGGCCAGTCACACTTCTCTGAAGTCTCTCAGCCCCACTCACCTTACAGAGTGTTTGTTGTGGGGGAGGAAGGGAAAGGAGAATGTTAGCCGCTTTGAGACTCCTTAGGGTAGTGATAAAGTAGGATATCAAATCCAAATTCTAATAAAATCATAAAATTATAGAGTTGGAAGGGACCTGAGGAACATCTAGTCTAACCTCTCGCAATGCAGGAATTCTGCTCCAAGCAATCCCTGGTGGTCTCGAACCACCAACCTTCAGGTTAACAACCAGGCACACTGACCCACAGAGCCACAGGACAGCTCCAGAGCAGCAGCCCCATATACTCATGGAGTATTTGAATTCCACATGAATAATTGTTATCTTCTTTAATACCACCATTATTAGCTTTGTTATACCTCCATCTGCTTCCTATCTGTTTTTAGTCCATCTTCAGGGCTTATCCAGAAGTTTGTAATTTGTAATTCCTCAGGATTATGTCTTGTGCATCCCCTACTAAAGGCAAAGGACCCCTGGATAGTTAAGTCCAGTCAAAGGTGACTTTGGGCTCATCTCGCATTCAGGCCAAGGGAGCCGGTGTTTGTCTGCAGGCAGTTTTCCAGTTAGTGTGGCCAGCAGGACAAAACCACTTCTGGCACAAAGAGACATGGTGACGGAAAGCAGAGCGCACAGAAATGCCAATTACCTTCCTGCCACAGCAGTACCTATTTATCTACTTGGACTGGCATGCTTTCAAACTGCTAGGTTGGCAGAAGCTGGGGCAGAGCAATGTGAGATCACCCCATCATGGGGATTCGAATCACCATCCTTCTGATTGGCAACCCCATGAGGCTCAGTGGTTTAGACCATAGTGCCACCTGAGTCCCACATCCCCTACTACCGAGATGGAAGCAGTGGCGTAGCGTGGGGGGGTGCAGGGGGGGCCGGCTGCACTGGGCGCAACATCTGGGGGTTAGGGTTAGGGGGCGCAAATCCACGGGTTAGGGGGCGCAAATTACTTGCCTTGCCCCGGGTGCTGACAGCCCACGCTACGCCACTGGATGGAAGCTAACACTGTGGTGGTAGGACAAATCATTGAATGGGTAGGTTTAAGATGCTAAGATGGATGTATTTTATTCATTAATAACAAGCTGAAAAGACCCTCCAGGCCCCTCCAGACTGGTGCTTCATCGCTGGTTTATTTGGCAACATGTTCTTGGCATAATAGTGCTATAACTAGCGATGGATCTATTCTGCTTTAGTCTGTTCTGCAATGATTCCCAAATGCTACCACATCATTGTTGCACAGAAGGGCTATAGCACAACAAGGATGAGACAAAAATGAACTAGAACTTATTTTGGTATGAAAAACTGCAGGTACAAACGGAATTGAAAGCATGTGCAATAAAAAGGAGGTCCAGAGAGGCCCAGGCCATTGGGTTGGCCCAATCGCATCACCAACAAAGAAAATTTCCATCACTTAAATAGGAAAGAACTTAAAGGGCAAAAGAGGACACCAGTTCACATAAAGTCTGCATATGATATATTCCCCACTATATCTCTAGCAAACTGTGTACATCAGATGGGGCACTGCTGAGAGTACCATATGCCCCAGAGGTGCTTTTAGTCTGTACTAGAAACTGGGATTTTAGTTTTGCAG
This sequence comes from Podarcis bocagei, assembly GCF_964188305.1. NCBI lineage: Eukaryota > Metazoa > Chordata > Lepidosauria > Squamata > Lacertidae > Podarcis > Podarcis bocagei. The sequence continues at coordinate 16,058,948 of NC_138136.1, read as the reverse complement.
CCCCAGCCCTCTGGAATCAATTACCAGCCAAAATCAGACAGGGACCTAGTGTGGTGAACTCTAGGCACCCACTGAAGGCACTTTTGTTTAAGAAGGCTTTCCTTGAGCTGTAACAAAGTCGTGATATATTTGACCAGTGATGAGTACATAGAGCTGCATGGGAATTTGTAGGGAAGCCCCATATATATATATATATATATATATATATATATATATATATATGGGGAGGGAGGAAATTTTTAAAATGGATAGTCAGTTTGTGCCTTTGGACCTGCCATGTCAAAAACTGGGTGAGGTCATGGCAAAGTCACATTTCAGCCTGCCCTCTTGAGTCAAAGTGGCACCCAGCATGCAAATGGTGAAAAAGTCCACCTCCCTGACTTTGGGAACTCTCATGCCAAGTTTTGTGATGGTATCTCAAGACGTGGCTGAACCTATGCCAAAAAAGAAAACCAGAGAAAGTCATGGCAAAGTCACATTTCAGTCCACCAACTTGATTCAAAATGGTGTCTGGCATCCAAACACCATCAAGGGCTGTTACCCCCGAGCAGGGCCATCTTTAGCATATGTGGCGCCGGAGTGCAAAGATCCGCCCACCACCCACAAATGTTCATCTTGCTGCTGCCACCTCCTCCTCCCGAGTACAGTGGTACCTCGGGTTACAGACGCTTCAGGTTACAGACTCCGCTAACCCAGAAATAGTACCTCATGTTAAAAACTTTGCTTTAGGGTGAGAACAGAAATAGCGCTGTGGTGGCAGCAGGAGGCCCCATTAGCTAAAGTGGATACCTCAGGTTAAGAACAGTTTCAGGTTAAGAATGGAACTCCAGAACTAATTAAGTTCTTAACCCGTGGTACCACTGTGGTAATAAATGCTACTTTCACGGAGGGAAGACTGGGGGTATGTGGCTGAGGGAGGGGGATCCTAAATTCAGGCAGGGGAGCCTGGGGGTGTGGGGTGAGGGAGGGAGGGATGCTTGGGAAGGAAGCTGCAAGCCCACTAGCCGTATAGTTGGCGGGGCGCAGCTTCCATCCTAAGCCTCTGCAGGGATCGCTCTCCTCACGAGGAGGCTTAGGAGGCAAGCTGCACGCCCACCAGTCATATGGTTGATGAGGCGCAGCCAGCGGGCATGCAGAAAAAGGGGAGGCCACCAGCAAAGCCGCGCAGCTCCCCCACTCCCTGGGGCGCCCCTGAGAGGCCGGCGCCCTGGCGCAACGAACCACTAAGCCCTATGGGAAAGACGGCTCTGCCCCCAAGCTTGGGAACATTCATGCCAAATTGGGCAATGATATCTCAAGACACAGGTGGTGCTGTGGGTTAAACCACAGAGCCTAGGACTTGCCAATCAGAAGGTCGGTGGTTCGAATCCCCACGACAGGGTGAGCACCCGTTGCTCGGTCTCTGCTCCTGCCAACCTAGCAGTTCGAAAGCACCTCAAAGTGCAAGTAGATAAATAGGTACTGCTCCGGCGGGAAGGTAAACGGTGTTTCTGTGCGCTGCTCTGGTTCACCAGAAGCGGCTTAGTCATGCTGGCCACATGACCCAGAAGCTGTACGCCGGCTCCCTCGGCCAATAAAGTGAGATGAGCACCGCAACTCCACAGTTGGTCACGACTGGACCTAATGGTCAGGGGTCCCTTTACCTTTACCTTTACCTTTACCTTTACCTTTACCTATCTCAAGAGGCAGCCAAACATATGGAGAACAGACAGACAAACCACAAATATACAGTAGATTTTTTGTGTGTTTTGTTTTAACGGGTGACTGTTTTGGGGTTTTTTAAGAGTTTGTTGAATTTATTTTATTATTCTTACAGCTTGTGCATCTGCACTGTAATGCATTTAATGAAATAAATAAAATAAGCATGAAGGCCAGGGTATTGTCAAAGCAAGTCAATTGATTACGTTATTTCTCTCCCTCTCTCTCCATCCCTCCAAAGCCGCAAAAAGCAACACACTTGCCCAGGGAGAATAATCTTGCTTTCTGATTAAATGCAATCAGTGAGCATTGCCTGGCAATCTGGTCTAATGTATTAACAATCATATCAGGAGATAACTGCTAATAACTTCCAGTATTATATGGTATCAGAAATGAAGGTCAAAAGCTGCGACACGAAAGCTAAATAGGCACTGTGAGGTTTTTCCAAGACACAAAGTCTTGGCTTGCACCAAAAAGGTCACCCTGATAAATTCTTTAGTGGCTGGCTTCACCTCTAATGTAAGTATGACTGGCAAAAGTGCTACATGGTAAAAACTGTATAACATTATCTCATTCATTTCTTTAAAAGTTTTAGCTATCAAACTCACTGTATGTCACAACGTTACTGCAGCTGAGATCAAACACAGCAAACTGCCGTTACAGTTTCAATTAAATTAAGACCTAACTATTAGAAAAACAGGGTTAAAGCAGAATCACAACACCCATGACTCACCCTTTGGGGCAGCGCAAGTTGAGAAGCGACTGAAGAGGGTCAAAATTACTGGAGATTCGTAAAAGCAGAACATACATTAGATTGTTTTCCCTAGCCAGTGACACAATCCATACGATACGATAATCTTTATTGTCATTGTCCCATACAGAACAACAAAATTGAAAAAAAATCTACATCAGACATTCAAAAACCAACACGCATTTTATCCCAGCTATCCCAGCCTGGGTAACCCCCTAAAAACTCTGATATCCCATAATTAAATACAATATTCTCCCATAGAGACTACCTTACACTGCGTTTAAAACCAAAATCGCATTTGGATAGAAACTGTTTCTCAGGTGGCTAGCCCTAGTCTTTATAACCCTGTACCTTCTTCCAGAAGGCAGAAGCCGAAAGAGATCATTTACGGGGTGCGCACAATCCTGCACTATCTCTGCAGCCTTCTTATGACATCTGGAAGCATCCATCAACTGATACCAAATATTTCAGATATATTACTACTCCCCATTGTGTCCCTTCCCAGAATTAAAAAAAAACAAAAACAAATGCCTGTGTGAATGAGAGGAGTGACCTTGAACATGGGTAGGCAAACTAAGACCCGGGGGCTGGATCTGGCCCAATCGCCTTCTAAATCCGGGAATCAGTTGGTTTTTACATGAGTAGAATGTGTGCTTTTATTTAAAATGCATCTCTGGGTTATTTGTGGGGCATAGGAATTCATTCATTTATTTTTTCTTCAAAATATATTCTGGCCCCCCACAAGGTCTGAGGGACAGTGGACCGGCCCCCTGAAAAGGTTTGCTGATCCCGGCCTAGAATTAGGGCTCTGCCAACATTTATTTCTGCATTTATTCCAACTATTCTTCATCAATTAATAATAAAATGAATCGCAGTCAAAAAGGATCAAACATTTCTATGATAGCCCATGTGCGAGGTGCAGAATTGTGTTCACCATACTGAAGTGGTATGGGGATGCTGTGCAGTTTTTTTAATTTTATTCTACTGCATCTCTCTAGTGGTTTGTATTCTGCAGCCTTCCCAGGTGCCCTTGCTTCCCGAAAACTCCACGACAACCTCAGCTCAGCTTTCCTGTTGGTGCAGAAAGGTGGGAGCCTTCCTTCTGCATGCCTGACAGCTGTTGTTTCTTATTTGGTATGTGCACAATGCCTTTAAAGCGGTATAAATCCACTTTGGAAAGCCATAGCTTTTCCCCAAAGAATCTTGGGAAGTGTAGTTTAAGTGTGCTAAGAGTTGCTAATAGAATCCTATCCCCCTCACAGAGCTGCAGTGGTTTAGCAGTCAATCCCTCTTCTTGGGGAACTCTGGGAATTGTAGTTTTGTGAGGGGAGAAGGTGTCTCATAGCAACTCTCAGCACCTTTAAGAAACTACAGTTCCCATGAATCCATGGCTGCTTCTTTAAATGTGCAGAGAGGGCATTAGGTTTTACTAAAACTAACAGATTATCCTGTCCGTGATAAATCTCAATATTTGTTTGGTTCCTTAAGAGTTCCTGGACAACACTGGGTGCTTTCAGCTCGCCTAGTATATATATATATATTGGAAGACTGCTTGCTTTGGACACATCTTAAACTATCATAACCAAATTTTGCATGATGGATTCCCTGAATTCAATGAACAAGTTTGCATGCAACTGGGCACCATTTTGAATTAAGATGGTGGACTGAACCTTTCAAAACAGCACAGATTTTAACCACCAATTTCAAAACAGCACATTTTTATTTTTTGTTTCTTAGATCTCCCAAGCAATGCTGGGTATAAGGCTGCTAGTACTTCATACTTCATGTCCCTTGATTATATAGCTTGTTTTCAAATAAAATATATTTAGACAAGGAATTATACACTGGAAATCACTGCAACAAAGATACAAATTACTGTCATTAATATTAAGAGATGAAAAATTAATGCAATACGTATTCAACATAATTGATATCTTAGCTTTTTAATAATCTAAAAGTCACCTTTGAAATCTTTATTGCCAGAGGGATTCTAATAAAATCTACCCAAAGACTCTGTTTTAAAAATGTCTCTAGACTAAATTAATTATTTCAGTGAATACCAGAAGATGTATTTTGTAGTTTTTGAATGAGCGACTGCTATAAATTTAGGGAGGGTGCACTGTTTTATTAATCTTGTTTGCTAAAAAGCACTTCTTCATATATCAGTGCAAGAATAACACTGGAGCTTGTGCAATTTGTAAAGCATTTGACATCCTCAGATGAAAGCCTATAAAAATGAGAACTATTATTATCTGTGTAAGAGACAGTGCTTGACTGCAGTGTAATATTCTGCTCTCAGCAGGGCCTCTCTCCTAGGAACTGCCAAGATTCCGTCTCCCATTAAATAAATGGGAAAGAGGAACATTCAGTGTTTTGCAGAATTAAACCCTGATGTGTGAAGAGAGACCAATGCCTTTAGCACTTTGCCATGTAAAACTTCCTACTACACTTCAGAATGAAGAGGAGAAGATAAAAATATTATTTAAAAAACACACACAGTGTGTGCACACACGTGTATGTAGATGTATTGCAGATGAATTCAGAAAAAATAAGGCAAACTGGGTGTGCCCATGACATCTAAAAAAACCCACTATCTCTTTACTTAGACAGTTTCACCCATAGAAATTTCTGAGATAGACATAACTATAAGGTAAAAGTAAAGGACCCCCAAAGTTATATTATGAAGTGTCCTGCCTATGCTGGCTTTGGAATTGGATACTGTTAAAAAATTATTAAAGGATCAAACCACTTATGCAATCCCACACACACTTTTGGCTGCCATGGCTGTGGTCCTCTATTGGCTTTTCTCATGGGTCAACAGCCCTTCACAGGAAAAAGTTTCCCACCGCTGACTTAAATAAATAAATTGATTAATTTATTGTTTGTTTTAGAAACCATCCTTCCTTCAAGGAGCTCAGGGTGGTCTGTATCATTCCCCATCCCTTTTACCCTCACAGGAATCCTGTGATCTAACCTTCCCCAAGGTCACCAAGGGAGGTTCATGGTCAACTTGGCTTTTAAGACCAGGACTTCACAGCTCTAGTCTGACACTGTAAATGCCAACCACATTGGCTTTGAATGAATCCACAGGTATCTACACTTGTGGCCAAAATTGTGGAAACCTTTTGGGGAAAGTGTATTTCCGAGGTTTGATGGCTCATAACTCCACTTTCTTTTGGAGTAATACCATAAAATTATATATCAATAGAAAGATAATTTAATGAAGAATGTAATGCAACAAAGCTTGTTCAATTATCTGTATTCAATCAAAAGTTATAGCCAAATAACCAGAAAAAAGGAAGCACAACTTGCTTAGGTTGATATGCAGGAACGTTCCTTCGTTTGAATGTAGCCAATGAGCATCAGCGTTCAGAAAGTTAATCAGGTGTTATGAGCCATCAAACCTCGGAAATACACTTTCCCCAAAAGGTTTCCACAATTTTGCCTAATAATGTACTTCCCCACCTGCAGAGACACATGTCTTCATTATGAATGAATATGTGGAGACAATAGCCAAACTGGAAGAAAGCCTGAGTTAACACAGAGATTGACGTAGTCCTAGTATGGCCAATGTCGACTTTGTCATTTTCTCTTCCGTGTTTGCTACCCGTTTTGCCATTCCAGGATCCTGACGCAAATGCATAAGGAAACACACTGCATCAATGCAAACAGGCTAAACTATTAGTATGCTGCTTCATATTTAAAAACCAGCTTATAGAAATAATGCCAGATTAGAGGGAAATAATACATTGCACACACAACAGACATTATGTTAATCCTAAAGATCGCTAAACATCAATAGCACCTAAAATTAAATCACAGCTATATTATGTGGTATTTATAGTCATCAGTGTGCATGGTACAGTCCAGAGTGACAGAAGCAAAAGACAAGCCTTGCCCCCTAAGAGGCTATAAAACTAAATTTAGAAAGGGAGGGTGAGGTGGAGAGGCAGTGTGGATAAGGAAGAGGAGCAAATGCAGATATGTTTTCTTAGCATCCCTTCAATGAGGGCTGCAGCAAAGGCTTCACGGAAGAGATAAATATTGAAATGAGGTTTGGTGGTAAGGAGAGAGGAAGAAGACTGGCTCCACTGTGAGGGACGGAGGATAAATTTGTTTGCTAGTGGAAAGACTCATTTCGACAGTCCTGAACCTGTTTGCAGGCAGGAACACAATTCCCAATCAGATGTCCCGCTTCTCTGAATTTTGCAAGGTTATTTTCTTGTACCAAAAAGTGTGCACAGAAATACAGTGGTGCCCCGCAAGACGAACGCCTTGCAAGACGAAAAACTCGCTAGACGAAAGGGTTTTCTGTTTTTGCATTGCTTCGCTAGACGAATTTCCCTATGGGCTTGCTTCGCAAGACGAAAACGTCTTGCGCTTTTTTTTCAAAGCCGCTTGAAGAGGCGCAGTTGCGACGGACCGTGCTTCGCAAGACGAAAAACATCGCAAGACGAAAAGACTCACGGAACGAATTCTTTTCATCTTGCGAGGCACCACTGTACGTATTTCATGGTTTAAAATATTATATGACAAGGAAGCACATTGAAAAACACTGGAAGGTTCATATTTGGGGGAAATGGGTACAAAAATTGTGTATAATGTTGAGTTTGGTTTCAATGAGAACTTTTCACGCATTCTTTAAAAAAAAATATGCACCCAACTGTCATGGATGCTTCAGTTGAGATTCCTGCATTGCAGGCGGTTGGACTCGTTCTATGGAACAGGATGGAACAGTCCTACAATTGAGTGCCAGGACAAATGAAACGGAATGCATTTCGACTGATCTATTCATCCCTACGTGCTATGCATGAGGGAGAAACATATTAATACCATCCTTCCCCAGAAGGGCGGGGGGTAAAGAAAGGAAGGGATTGGTGGTTGAATTAGTGCTGGGCTGAACTGCAGTCAATGAGTGGAGCCATATTTTCCCCAAGTTAACCCTTGGAATGACAATGTATCACAATGGAGCATTGTTCTTGGAGTCTTCTGTCTAAGGAATGTGTTTGTACAGCTGAGAGCTGCCAAGCCACAAGGCTTCTTGTAAAAAGAAGAAGGAAAATTCTTTGGCTGCCTTGTCTTTAATTATTAGTTGTTGTTGTTGTTGTTGTTGCTGTTGTTGTTGTTGTTGGCCTCTCCATCTGGCTGAGTTTCCCCCGACACCCCCTGGGCTCTAGCAGAATAGTAAAAACACGATAAAACAACAAAAATGAAAAACTTCTTGACACAGAGCTGCCTTCAGATGTCTTCTAAAAGTCAGACAGTTGTTTGTTTTGAAGGGAGGGTGTTCCACAGGGAGGGCACCACTACTGAGAAGGCCCTCTGCCTGGTTCCCTGTAACTTTGCTTCTCGCAGTGAGGGAACCAGCAGAAGACCCTCAGAGCTGGACCTCAGTGTCCAGGCAGAACCATGGGGGTGGAGCCGCTCCTTCAGGAATACTTGGCCGAAGCGGTAAGACTAAATATTCTTAAAATTTTGCCCCCTGCCATCAGTCACTGAATATCCAGCACATATTTTTGTGAGGAAATAAGTGGTACTATGAAAGTACAAGGGTTGGGGAGGAAATTTGGCGCGTCTTTACTTTGAATGGTGCTGCAAGATTTGTTAAAATGTCGACCTAAGTGAAACATACCATTTGGGAACTGCTACAGAAAACAAAAGTGTTTTGGGGCCAGCCTGGAAGAGGTGACACCCAGTGGGTGTTCTGCTAGAGAGTTTGGAGCATATGGGATAGCACAAAAAATATATATGTGCACGGTTGCTTTGAGAGAGCGAAAAAAACTAGTACGAACAGCGTTAGAAAGCGAAGAATTCCATTGAACGTTTGCATTATCTAGTGATCTCCCTCCCCCCACTCTAGCCCCAAATAGTAACTCTCACAATAACATTTTCTTCAGTGATTTCTTTTCACCCCACTGGGAATCACACCAATTTTGAATCCTCCGTATTTCCACCTCTAATTGCTGGAAGGGTTCATTATCAGCTGTCGAAAGTGCAATACATCAATCTCGTAAAGCTGCTATACAAAAGACTTTCACACATCTGATGGACTGCTGTGCTAAATACATCTTAATTTGTGCTGCATCTGCTGTTTTCTAATTTGTTTGTCATGCTGTGAATGCTACAGTCTTTGCTACAGCGGCTCCCTGGTTTTACTTGGAAAAGGAGGGGGGATCCCTAGTTACTCGGAAAAGAAATGGCAGCGTGCCATCATTGTTCCTCCGTTTTTCATCCAGAGTATCATGTTTTGTTTTGCCTTTTATAAATGGGGAACATAATAAATGGCTTTCATATGGCCACCTATATATGGCACAAGCTTAGGCTGAGATATACCTGTGCAGACACATGGAGTTTAAATTGTTGTTTTTTTTAAAAAAAAGAAATGGAATGGAATTATAGCTTCTTTTTCAAATTGTTATTCATTCCCACCCACCCACCCAAAAAAATATTGCAGTATTTTTCCCTTAAAGTGATTGTGAGGAATATGAAATAATTTAAAGGCTTGCCACACTGAACAATTACTAAATCTGAATATTTCATGTTTCAGATACGCTGCTGAATACATTTATCCCGGCCAATTCCATCACGTTTGGTGTCTTTTTCAGTCTCTGGGTAAATACAGCAACCCTCCTAATGAAATGAAATGAATCTGGCGTCCTCAGATCAGTGCCTGCTGAGTCACAGACCAAGACCAAATAAGCCAAATAATGTGATACAGGATCCAAAATGGATCAAAGGCTCAGAATAACGAGAAGCCTCCATCTCAATTGCTATGGTGAGGTGGGGGGCAGAATGCCAAGCTGCTGTTATTCCCTCTCAAAGGGGAGAGTCTGCTTTAACAGGTATACCAGGTTGGCACACTGATGAATCTTCACCGCAGCCACCTCTGCTGTCAGTCCATTAACCTTCACGATCACAGAAATCCATCCTTTGAAACGGGGAGGGAGAAAGCCTCCTTCAAAAGCCACGCAGATGGGATTCTCTGTGTGTTCAAGAAGCTTTGCGGGGCACGAGGTTAAGAAGACATCCGCCTGACAATAACATACATTATTTTGAAGCCTAAGGAGTGGTTGACTGACATCAGTCGCTGGGGGAGATCGCTTAGGGATATGGGGTGGAGAGTAAGAATGGCACCACCAGCCCCCCCCCCTCCAGCCCCAAAATTTAATAACGTCAAGGATTGCAGTCAGTGCAAAAGAGCAGTTGCACAACACAACGCTGTGTAACCTAAGCAATTTGTGTGTGTGCACGTCGTCGTAGATAATGTTTGTAACATAGCTGCCAATCTCTTTCAGTTAGCCCAGAAATCTTCATGTCAGGTGCAGAATGTGCAATATATATCTCACTTTTGTTGATACACAGACCGAGGCTTTGCATGAACATATGGAAGGCAGATTCGCAGCCCTTGTTTTTTGTAGCACATTCTCTCTCGCATTCAGGTGTGAGGGGGGTGGGAAGCCATTCACATGGCGCCAATCACTCGGTGTTGTCAACCCTGTGGTAGGCAACACATGCCAGCCTCTCCTGCTTCCTTCTCTCCACTTTTTCTTGTTCCTTTTTCTTTCTTTTTTTAACCCAAGAGGGTTTTATGATTGACAAAGTCCCAAGCAAATCAGAGCTGTCCTAAAAGGACTGTGTGTTTAATCAATAAGGCATATTGTTCAACGGGTGCCAGGGTGGGCGGAGGAGGAAATCCTCATAAAGGTAACAGCATTTGTAAAGGTTAATCAATTCAGCTAATTGTAAATGCTCTCAATTGTCAGCCTCTAAACAGAGCCCTTCTTTTGTAGCTAGTAATTCACTGTGGGATGCCGTGGTGCTAAGCCGGAAAGCCTGAGAACGAGGAGAAAGCAGTCAGATTCCTCATTACGCTCCTCATGTTGTGCTCAGGCTGTGTCTGTAAATGTCAATATATTTACCACAGGGACAGAGTCTTTTCTATCTGCTAGAGCTACCTTCCTAACACACTAAACAAAGTGAAGGGCCTAATCAGCATGGTGCAAAGAAACGGAGAGATCTTTTTGGTTCCAACTAATCATGACAGCAGTTGCTGCAGGAGGGTTTAATTTTTTGGCAGTAAGCAAAATGAATCTGCCCCAATTAGGGATGCAATGAAGGCTCTCTTGTGAACATCTTTGGGACAAAAGGCATGCTCCTTTCAAGGAAGGCTGAAATGTTTCTCCTAAATGCCAAACAGTATATATATATTTATATTAGTGCCGTTTGCAGCCATTGTTTGGTTCCCCCTCTCTGCCACTCTGATACCTCCAATCCCTGCAAACCCTCCAGCATTTTCCTGATGAAAACAGGGACATCCTCTTTAATAATAATATTAATAATAACCAGTGTTTTTTTTCCCTGGAAAAAAATGTTTAGGGGTACTCTCATTATCCTACTCATATTGAAATACTGCCCCTCATGAGGCCAAACTTAGTCACAAAATGTTTAGGGGTATGTGTACCCCTGCATCCCCCCAGAAAAAGCACTGATATTATTATTATTATTATTATTATTATTATTATTATTATTATTATTATTATTATTATTATCACCCCACCCATCTGACTGGGCAACTCTGGGCAGCTTGTAACATATCTAAAGGTAAAGGGACCCCTGACCATTAGGTCCAGTCATGGCCGACTCTGGGGTTGTGGCGCTCATCTCGCTTTATTGGCAGAGGGAGCTGACGTACAGCTTCCGGGTCATGTGGCCAGCATGACTAAGCTGCTTCTGGCAAACCAGAGCAGCGCACGGAAATGCCACTTACCTCCCCGCTGGAGCAGTACCTATTTATCTACTTGCACTTTGACGTGCTTTCGAACTGCTAGGTTGGCAGGAGCTGGGACTGAGCAATGGGAGCTCACCCTGTTGCAGGGATTCGAATCGCCGACCTTCTGATCGGCAACTCCTAGGATCTGTGGTTTAACCCACAGCGCCACCCGCATCCCTTGAACAAGGCTTAGCCAATGCCTAACCTTACAAAGCTATGATGATACAAGGTAGGCGAAAACCAAATGGCTGCGGCCAATTTGCCAAGTGGAAAAATTATTACCCAGCCCCAACAATATGGCGGCCAACATTAGTCCATAGCAAGGTTGCTGTCATAGCAATGCATGTGCTGATTGGTAAGCTGGGGGTGTGATGTGGCCGGGAGCCCCCATGATGTGGGCGGCATTCCTCTGCCCACAGTCAAGTCACTGGGAGGTCCTGGATACCCTGCCACAACACTGCAGGTGAGTGGACTAAATAATATGCTTATTTTTTGTGATGTTTGAGGACAATGGTGTCTTCATTGTCTAATATATGTATAATATATTCCCCTGTCAAATTGTATGTGTGAGTGTACTTGAACACACTCATAGAGATGAAATTTTTAGAGATTTGATTTTCTTTCCATATATTAATATTTTACATCACTTCGAAAAGTTATTGGAGTTTCACTCAAGATTTGCTTCTAGATTAAAATACTGTAAAGAAAAGAACCTTTGAAGCACTTTAACAATTCCAAATCGCTCTACCCAAAGCAATTTAAAATTATTAGAGCAATTTTGTAAGTATGTGAATTTCAAGGTGATCAGAGACCTGAAAATGTGCAATATAAAGCAATTTAAAATTATTAGAGCACTTCATAGATAGAGAGAGAGATGTGCACTTGACTTTGTAAGTCACCTGGTTTTGACTTCTAGGATTGTCCAATCCAAATGGGAAGAACATTCCACTCCATAGGCATCATTGTGAATGGCTGAACACAGAGCTTTTCAGTCTGGCTACATAATGTTCAGTTGCCCAGCAGAATCACAGCAATAGCATTCTGGACTGAATTTAGAAAGGTGCACAGTATGACAACTCTTCCAAAAGCACCATAAAACTGTTTATAAAATCAAATGCATACATTGGTTCTGACCCTATCGAATCAGTTGGTCTTCCACAGCACGTCTGTTCTCATCTCCTGTTGACTTTTCTCCAGGGATCAGGTTAACAACCGCTCTGCCACATTTTCTGGTTTTAAGCAGTTTGGTTCAAATGAAGCCCATTCCTTTTGTACAGGCAAGGGTTGTCTCAAAACATCCTCCTTGCCTCCCAAATCCCAAAACTTATTCCTAACACCAGCACTTCTCATCTGTATATTGACACTCCTCAACTGTGAAGCTCTAGCTGGCTCCTACATAGCAAGCTAAACTTGGTTTCCAGGACTGTGCAACTACATGTTACCCTACACCACTGCCACTATGGTTGGCCACAATGAGAACAGAATGTTCCCTTCAACAATTTCTATGATGAAACTAGGGCCATCTATTCCATCATCATCATTATCCTTAGATCCCCAGCCACTCCAACATATGGCCTGGCTTCCAACTTATATGTCTTCTAAAGGTTGTATCTCCTTGACTCTGGAGTCTCATAGCTCCATACCCTCCGATAAAAATAGGGGCGTCCTAAGGAAACGCATGACATTCTGGGATCTAATCAGAATCCAGGGTGGCTTCTGTAAATCTGGGACTGTCCCTGGCAAATAGGGACACTTGGAAGGTCTGATATGAGCTATTTGCCCGATCCAGCAAAGCTCTACTTGTGCTCCTATGACTCTTTCAAAATTCTGATTGTCACCTACAGTGTTGATCAGGACAAAATTGCGGGCAACAAACTTCCTTTGCAAGAGCATTCCATAACTGGGATGCTGAAATGGAGAAGACCCCTTTCCCAGTTACCACGTGTCTTTTTCAGATGGGTGTCAACAACTCTGGGGAACCTTTCCTTAAAAAGGTCAACAACTTTGGGGTTGCTCCCCCCTTAAAAAGGTCGACAACTCTGGGAAACGGGGGGGGGCGCCGGAGGGATCTTTGCACCACGGTGCTGGATATGCTTAAGATGGCCCTGTTGGCAATATCTGTCTCTCCAGGCCGAAAGATTCTTCTCAGATGGCCCAGCAACTCCTTTTCCGCTGTTAACAGAATTGCTCTTTGCTAGGCCAGCCAGGCTGGTTTGCATTATCCAGCCCAGGGATTCCTTGTCTGGCACAGTTCTGCAGCTTCAGCTTTCATACATATCCCAATTAATCAAAATCCTACCATTTATTAAATTTCTAGAGTTTAGAGGTGCCCCCCCAATCTATAACAGTATCTTAAATCTGCTTATTGTCATATATATCTTCATCCATCCTTGGAACAGAAGTCTGACATAGGAAAAACCCTAGGAAGATGCTTTTTAGTGGCAGGGTACTTCGGCTCAGTGGTGCATCATGACCTGTTTTTCTGTGTACCTTTTGAAAATAAGTAGCTTCTGTGTTTTTGATGCATTTCTGAGATCATCTCACATCTGTGTTTATCCTCATGCTTGTTCTGATGGGGGCTCAAAGATTTGCTTGGAGGATTCTAGGATCCGATAGCATTCGGCCAATATTATCAGCTATCACATGGAAATCTGAGTTGGCAGTCGCTTTATTTTTCCAGTCATCTAAGTAGCTGCAAAGCAATTCACAACATTAAAAACCTCCTGCCACTCCAGGACATTCAACAGTAAAAAGGCTAGCACATTTGTTACAGACAGCATGCCAAAAAAGTGTGCTCTATGAATAGGACTGACAACAGCTGTGGAAGAGGAAAATTTCAAAACAGGGGTCCACATAAAAGCTGAATATCAAATCCCAAAATCCCAAGTGATGTCCATTTTGACAGGCCTTTGTGAGAGCAAAAGAAAGCTGAAATCCTTTTGAAAAGGGCATTTAAAAGTTGAAATATTGCTCCCCTCTTGAAACCGGGTGATTTGCCTAAATGCAAGCTTTTTTTGGTTTGTTTTACTAAATAAATTAGGCCAATGGAAGCAGAAGAGCAGCCATCCAAGAAATCCATCAGTTCAAGCTTCCATTGGGTCCTTTATTCCAAGCAAATGATAGAAGTCTTTCATGTTATTGCCATTTTATCGGACATATAGTTTCTATTATGTGGTGCATTTTCATGGGGTAGTTATGCACCTCCAAATGTTCCAGACCTGCTGCGAGGACATTTGTTTGTTTGTTTGTTTGTTTGTTTGTTTTTACTACAATCAGTAGACAAATACAAACAGAACTCCCGCCCCCCATTCATCTGGACATTAAAGTCATTGCACAATAAATTAAGATGTCAAATGTCAAATGAGGCTGCCAAATCTTCCCATTTTGGGATGGTCGCATGACGTGCACAGCTCAAGTTAAGTCTTGATCGAGTCACATTCGCAAAGACAGTGATTTATTTTGATTTTTGTGTGAAGGTATAATACAATGAATGGGAGTCGTCAACAGAAAGGAAAATGTAAGAACACAAAGTATAACTCAGGTCTTCATCAATTCGAGGTATCAGAGCTCAGATTGGAGTTGTTTTCATTAAACAACACTGTGTTCCTCTGCTCTTGTTATCTTCTTCTTAACTACCTGCACATGTCCTGCTACTGCCTGCTAACCTTTCTTCTTTGAGCATGCCAACAGTGGCCAGAGTGAGATGGAGCAGGATATTCCACTCACCTTTTGCCCTCTCTTGGTGTGCAGTTTGGACCTACAGAGAGAGAGCAAGCCAATGGGGAGTAAAGGCAAGTTATCTTATACAAGGGTTGTTGTCATCGTCGTCCCCAAAAAAGCTCCTAAAGTTGGCACTGCAAATATAGGTTCTTTGTTGGATTAATAACTAACTAGTCCGATGTGTTTCAAAATCTGTAAAATATATAATCATTGCCCAATTTCCCATCCACCATCAGTCATAAAAAGATAAAAACCAAATTCCGTTTCCCCAGAAATATATATTATATATAAATATTTGCACCCCTGTATTTGTGATCAACTGGTTACACACACACACGCACACACACACACACACACACACACACACAATACATCCAGCCCTGTTGGTCCATTAGAAAAATAACATAGCATATTAACTTTATTGCTGAAAAAGAATTCTGGTAAACTCAAAAGGTTGTATCCAGAAGTTTGGATCATCCAAACTTCAGTTGTCCCGAGCCTAGAAAGCACAGTTACAAATTATTTTTGCCTTTCCCATGCTTTCTATAATGATGATGATGATGATGATAATTAATAATAATAATATATTTGTTATACCTTGCCCATCTGGCTGGGTTTCCCCCGCCACACTGGGTGGCTCCGAAAAGAATATTAAAACCACGATAAAACATCAAACATTAAAAATTTCCTTAAATAGAGCTGCCTTCAGATGTCTTCTAAAAGTCAGATAGTTGTTTATTTCCTTGACATCTGATGGAAGGGCATTCCACAGGGCGGGTGCCACCACTAAGAAGGCCCTCTGCCTGGTTCCCTGTAACCTCAATTCTCGCAGTGAGGGAACCACCAGAATGTGCTCGGCGCTGGACCTTAGGGCTGAATGATGGGGTTGGAGATGCTCCTTCAGGTATACTTCGCCAAGGCTGTTTGGGGCTTTAAAGGTCAGCACCAACACTTTGAACTGTGTTCGGAAACGTATGGGCATTCTAGGCATATGTCTAAGCAGTTTTCCATCTGCTCTGCTGCATTCCTTGGGGAAACCCACTCTTTACCTCTGAATCAAAGCAAACGTCAATGCATGGAAAACCAAGTTTGGGCAGCAAGGAGTGGATTTTCCTGGGAGAAAGTGACAAGACAATTGGAAATGTGGACGATCCCTCAGTTGTGCCTATGAAGTACTATGCTAAGACCATTTAGCCATATATTCCACCTTGGAGGAGCCTTTTGCACACATCCTTTCCTCACATGCCATCAGAAAAAGACAGTGAGTGGAGGTTAAAAGTGTATTGGGAAATGATCCATAATGAATTGGAAAAAAATGTTTCTCTTAGGAATAGTAGGAAATGAAATAAATAGAAAGGATTGTAAACTTTTCCAATATGCAGTAACAGCGGCAAGAATATTATTGGCCCAAAAATGGAAACAGGAGCAATTACCAACATTGGAGGAATGGAGAATGAAGCTGATGGACTATGCAGAACTGGATAAACTAACAGGGAAGATTAGATATCTACGAGACCAAAAGTTCATCGAGGACTGGGGGAAATTTGTAGATTATCTGGAATGTATATGTGATGAGAGAATAACGCTAGTAGCATTTCAAGAAGCTCTGTAAAAGTATGAGGAGTATTGTAAAAAGGAAAATAAGATTGGAAGGGTATACTAAAAGGCAATATTAAATTTAGGAAATGCGAAATTAAAAAATTTAAATATAGATGATTGGCAGAGAAGCTGAAGGAAGTCCAAAAGAGAAAATTTGTGAAAATTTTGATATGGTATTGTATGTTTGTATGGAAAACTAATAAAAATGATTACAAAAAGAAAAAAGAAAAAAATGTTTAAAAGTACTTTTCCAAAACAACAACAACACAGAGAGTCCTTTTTGTTGGGGATAATTCAGAGTGAAATTCCCTGGTGTCCAAAAAAAAAAAAAAAAGGTTATTTACGCATGCCACTACTGCAGCCTGTGTTTTGTTAGCCCAAAAATTGAAAACGAGCGAGATCTCAACTAAAGTACTGTGTCCAGTTCTGGGCACCACAATTCAAGAAGGACACTGACAAACTGGAATGTGTCCAGAGGAGGGCAACCAAAATGGTCAAAGGCCTGGAAACGATGCCTTATGAGGAACGGCTAAGGGAGCTGGGCATGTTTAGCCTGGAGAAGAGGAGGTTAAGGGGTGATATGATAGCCATGTTCAAATATATAAAAGGATGTCACATAGAGGAGGGAGAAAGGTTGTTTTCTGCTGCTCCAGAGAAGCGGACACGGAGCAATGGATCCAAACTACAAGAAAGAAGATTCCACCTAAACCTTAGGAAGAACTTCCTGACAGTAAGAGCTGTTCGACAGTGGAATTTGCTGCCAAGGAGTGTGGTGGAGTCTCCTACTTTGGAGGTCTTTTAGCAGAGGCTTGACAACCATATGTCAGGTGTGCTCTGTTTGTGTTTCCTGCTTGGCAGGGGGTTGGACTCGATGGCCCTTGTGGTCTCTTCCAACTCTATGATTCTATGATTCTATGATTCTATGAAAGAAGAATGGCAACTTAAGTTGACAGAATGTGTGCAATTTACAGACTTAACATATAGAATAAGGAGAACATATGTTTAAAGAAGATTGGAAAACATTAATTGAATATATGGGAAATAATTGTGTACAGCTGAAAACGCTGGCAGCATTAAGATAAATTCAACAGTGTAAATAAGTTTTGATGGGTGTAATAATGGAATACAGAATGGTGTAGTTTTTGTACAATATGCAGGGATTTATGATATGCAAAATGAACCATGGAAAGAGAAGAAGGGAAGTCATTGCTATCTTAAGGATGTAAAAATGAGTATTTTACATTGTCAAACAGAAAAGTTTATTAAAAAATTATATACAAACAGTAAACAAATAAAAAATAAAAGGGCAGAGGAGCTTACACCACTGAAATGCATTTGAGCCACCCAAATAGCAACAAATACTCAAAGCAGAAATAATACAATTCCATTTCATTTGTTCCAATGGAGTCCCCAGAAAAACACCAGTGAAGCTAATCAGTCTAGCTTGTCCTAGCCATCTCCAAGGGGTGAAGCAAAAGGAAAAAGAGTCAGGAGGTTCTGCAATTGTTGCTTTTTCCTGCAGGGATACACATCTGTAGCCCAGCAGCTGCAAATGACTTCAGTACACAAATACTGTTATTTTCATTATTGATATACATTTAACAGCATTTCCAGCTGTCTCGGTGACGGGGTGTGTGCGAATCTCACCCACGAAGCTGTGAGTCGAAACAGGACCCCTGGAAAACAGCATTTCACGTTTTGGGAACACAAAAGCACTTCATTCCGCAGGGGATTTTACACGGAGAGTTCGTGAACATGAAGAAAGCGGCAAGCATGCCTAGCAAAGGAATCGTATTCTTTTTCTCTCTGCTAGGTTAACCTGCAGTTCAGCTTGAATATTTACCCAGAGTTTATGTTGTGCCTGGAAGGAACAAGCAAATATTTTGACTAAAATAAGAAAGAGACTGGCATTTTCACAGAATGCCCTCAGAAAAGCGATTGAGCTACTCTTGGTTGTACAGAATCTGTAAACATGAGGCAAACAACATGATCCGCTCTATTATTGGATGACAACTTCCACCAGCCCCCCATGACCATTGGTCAGGAATGACGGAATTTAAGAGTCAAACAACCTCTGAATGACATCATGTAGACTACCCCTGCTCTCGACAGTGACCTGACACTTTTCCTTGCCTTCCGAAATATTGTTATATATTGTGTTTGTACTTTAAGAAAGAAGTATTAAGGATGCCATGCACGGGGGGGGGGGGGAGTCACTGGGGAACACCAAGAAGAGGAAAGATGCAACTGTATATGGTTTAATATGATCAGGAGCTCATCAAGTTAGTGGCTAAATATCTCTATTTGGTTTTTTGTCGTCGAAATGCACTGCAGACGTCTGATCTCCCTGGAGACCAAGAAATGTGACGATAGACTGCTCTGCCTCCTTTCTTTCAGCAAATGTTTTGTGCCAGTGGGGAAGTGGTAATTCTGTATTGATTTGTTTTGGCTGTTGTATGTGATGCCAATAAAAGGTTTGATTATGATGATGATGATGATGATGGTTTAATGTGGGTATACAATGCAATGTTAAATGTGGAAAATACATCATGTGTTTAAATTATAGCTTGAATATTCAAAGTTATGTATTTTATTTATACCACCTGACCATATGTGTATGAATAAATATATAAATAAAGTATTATTTTTAAAAATTGTTATAGATTTGAGAGCGGGAACCTCCCCTCCACAAACCCTATAATTAATAAATGGTAGGATTTTTGATTATTTGGGGTGTGAAGGGAGAAACACAAGCTGCTGAGAAATTCCTGGGCTATCCTATGCAAAACGACCTGGCCAAGCTAGGGCCATTAAGAAACAATACAGGGCCACTGAGGGCCATTGACAATGCAAGAGAATCATCCTCACATGCCCTGAGGTGTGAACAGAGACAGGGGTTTGGAAGGTTGCCATGGTAACTGGGTGAGAGATGATAGGAAGAGAGCCTTTAGCAAGGGTTCCTGGGATCCATCTTGGGCAGGATGGCTGCAGGTAGGCTGCGAGAGATGCCTCGGTTTCAGTGCCATGGGGGAGAAGCCCCTCTTGAAATAGCCAAGCTATGAACTCCCTTCATGCAGACTGAATGTGCAAATAGGTGAATAAAGCCATATTTCTTAAAGCTATGATAGTCTCTGCTGCGTCTCGGTTCTCCAAAGGACCACAGACCCTGGGTGAGTGCTTCAAACCCCCTGGGTTCTTGCTACCGCTGGGCAGAGAGAAGTGGAGACACCCAACTTTTTTTAAACAATTTGAATACGCCCATTCATATGTTGGCATGGGACCTGCTTTTGCCAAGTTGGGTCCCATGCCACTTTGATGTCATCCAATCAGAAAGAAACATTTATTTGTTACACCTGAAGTTTGCACACCTCTTGGAAACTGGCAACACTGGAATGTATGCAGTTTGGTGCAAGTCGAAATGTCTTCTTAAACACTGGGTAGTTCTGACTTTGCAATCTTTTTTCAATTTAAATTATCCTGTGCTGTGAATATAAGTACAGTGGTACCTTGGGTTAAGAACTTAATTTGTTCTGGAGATCCGTTCCTAACCTGAAACTGTTCTTAACCTAGACACCACTTTAGCTAATGGGGCCTCCTGCTGCCGCTGCACAATTTCTGTTCTCCTCCTGAAGCAAAGTTCTTAACCCGAGGTAATATTTCTGGGTTAGCGGAATCTGTAACCTGAAGCGTCTGTAACCCAAGGTACCACTGTAAACATAAAGCTTCCCAAAAATCCTTTCATAAAAACAATTTTGGACCTCTCCAATGGAATTCTGTCATTCTATTTTGCCTCAAGGAGATGCAAGACTTAACATCTGCTTTTGCCTCATAGACTGCATGAGACAGTACCACAGCCAGTTAACTGGCCTCTGTCAGCTTAAATCTGAGGAGTTCAGTTCAATAGGGCTGCCAGCTGTTAGACTGATTTCTGCAAGCCACTTTCTCAGGAGTAGTCCTGCTGTTTTCAGGAAGGATAAGAGAGCAGTGCAGGCCTTAATCTTTGTCTCTGTCAATCCTTCCTTCAACCTGATTAAAAAGAGAACGGTTGTTCCTGAAATCCTGTGCACACACCATTTACTCCCAGGGCTATCATCCAGGAGCAAGATGTTGCGGCATGTAGGATTTCACATCAAGGTGAGGTTTTTCCATCCCACAGCCAGATGAGATCTCCTCCAAACACACTCTCGGGGAATTTGCAGAGAGAGACAGAGATCTTGCTGAGTAGCTGGCAGGCTCAAAGTCAGAGCGCTTTTCCCAGACCACAAGTGTGTTGGAGGATCCTGCTAAACTCTCACAGCAGTAATCCATTACGCCCGCCAGCAATATGTGTGTCTCTAGATTGATCATAGGTTCTCGTTCTCTTAAGTATCCCAAGCATAACAACAGTGCCTCTGCGGCTCCATCCAGTTCCCCAATTGACTAATTGTTCTGCAGAGATGCAGGGAAGTTCCATTCCATACACTCGCTGCTGTCAACAACATCTAGGCAACACATCAACAAGGACGGTTGCATAGCTTTCCCCAGCTCTCCCCCCCCCCAATTATTATTACATCAGTGCCAATTTTCTGTCTCTGGCCTGAAATTTAGCGTACTGCATTTATAAAAACAAAACCTAGATGCAATATTGAAGTGATGTGAGTCTGAGCGTTTCTTGGAAAGAAGGGCAACTCAAATGATCCATTGCATCTCTCCAGCTCCTCTATAAAATAACATACCCTTCTGTTTCCACATACCTATAATCACTCCCAGCAAAGGGGGGGAGGGGCAAGGAGAAATACAAATTTTTAATTCAACTGAATTCTCATAAAAAATGTTGAGTACAGACAATTTAGCAATTTTAGCTCTCAAGACGTCAAAGGGTAATGCACTAGATAGAAATCTCTCATTTTTTTAACCTTCCCATTTTCCTCTAGGTAATATGACACGGGGGCAATATTTCTCTGCTCTCAGTTGTTCCAAGTTTTATTTCTTCAGGCAGATGCAAACATTCAGGGGTGTATCTAATTAATTGCCTGAGCGGTACAACTTATAATTATGCACTGGCACTTCTAAACCCTCCTTTTCCAGCACACCCTCCACCAAATTTGCTCTACGGGAAGAGACTTTACATTGTGCAAGTGGAAGCCATTCTTCTCCTGCAATGATTTAGTTGGATTCAATTCACAGAATGTAGGTGTGGCGATCACACAGGGCCCCCGGACGTTTGACGGTCTATTGACCCTGTGCCACCACTGTGATTGCTTTCTTTGCTGCCACCAACCCATTTCTCACGGGTAAAAACGGAGTCCAGACAGTTGTTAACATTAACAAATAATCAAGATTATTTATAGGCATGAACAAGCTTATGGTTTCAGTTAATTTTCCTTGGCAGTTTCTTAATCTTAGTTCCTTAACTGTCCTATGTGTTCCTAACAACTTCAAACTGATTATTCCAACTATCTATCTGACTCCACCTAACAATTCTTCTCACTCCCTCACCACACAACTCGACCAACCCACAGACTTAACCTCCCTCTTCTTCAACTCCCAACTCTCAACTGACTTCCACACAACTCTGACTCTCACTCTCCCTTGCGTTTCCACTAGCCAATCATCTTCACACACATTTAACCCTTTCCTTATGACCCACCTAGAAGGCAAACGCCACAGTAGGGTTGCAATCCTATAATGACTTACGCAAGAAAAAGTCCTACTGAACTCAGTGGGACTTAATTTTGAGGATACCCAGTTAGGATTGCTCTGTGTGACCTAGGATATCAAACTTTTGTTCAGCAATCGCTTGTTATTTGCTATAGGTTCTGGTATTATTAACTAGAGTTCATATTTCATTTCGGGTCAGGTTTAAGGTGCTGGGTTTGATCTTTAAAGCCCTTTGTGGCTTAGGGCCCTAGTATTTACGGGACTGCCTCTCCTCGTATGCCCTGCAGAGGACCTTAAGGTCCATGAATAATCATAGTTTAGAGGTCCCGGGCCCTAATGAAGTCAGATTATCCTCCACCAGGGGCAGGGCCTTCTCAGTGATGGCTCCGACCTGGTGGAATGCTCTGTCCCATGAGACCAGGGCCCTGCAGGATTTAACTTCCTTCCGCAAGGCCTGTAAGACAGAGCTATTCCGCCTGGCTTTCAATTTGAACTTAGCCTGATCTTTTATTCCCCTTCCTTCCCTCCCTCTCCCCTTTTTATGAAGATTACCCATTTTGGGGTCCCACAGCTAATTCTCCCCTGGTCTTGTCACTGGCCCAAATAGGACTAATTTAGCCAGCTAGCCCTGGTGATCATCTAATGTTTATTGAATGGATTTCCCCCCTAAATTGATTTTTGAATTCTGAATTTATTGTTATTCATGTTTTATACTGTATTTTATGCTGTTTTTGTTGCATTAATTAAGTGTTTTAAATTTGTTGTTAGCCGCCCTTAGCCCAGTTTTCTGAACCGGGAAGGGCAGGGTATAAATAAAAAAATATTATTATTTATTATATTTTGATTGGGAAACAAACTAGAGCAGAGGTTTTCAATCTTTATGGGTCCATTGACCAACTACATTATTTCTGTGGCACCCCTGTGGGGCCCCATAGCCCAGTTATGTCACCCCTTGCCTGCAGAGCTGGCAGCCTCTCACCCTCTTCCAAACACCCTCCACTGTGGCGTGTTCCCTCAGCCACCTCTCCTCTCTCCTTGGGAGTCCTCTGGGCAGTCACTGCCACCGCCCCTGGTCTCTGAGCTGCCCACCCTGTCCCAAAGAAAGGCGCCTCCTCACAGGGGCCTGGGAAGCACCCCCTGGCCAGCCCCAAAGGTACCATTCACCTGGGGAGCTTGTAGCCAGGGCTGCTGCAACAAACAGCTGTGCAAGCCTTTGGGAGGCAGAGATGCAAGAGGGCATCAGAGGAGGGAGGGAAGGAAAGAGGGACAGAGGCCAGTGTTGCCCACCGCACCCCTGACCATTATTCAAGGCACCCAGGGTGCCACAGCACACTGGTTGAAAACCAATGAACTATAGTATTATCAATCTGTCCTAGCACTCAAGTACAGTGGACGCTCGGGTTGCAAACATGATCCATGCGGGAAGCATGTTCACAACCCGCAGTGTTCGCAACCCGCAGCGCCGCATCTGCACACGGAAGGTCACGAATCACGCTTCTGCGCATGCACAAAGTGCAATTTAGTGCTTCTGCGCAAGCGCCGAAACCCGGAAGTAACCCATTCCGGTACTTCTGGGTTTTGCAAGGTGAGCAACCCGAAGTATCTGTAACCCAAGGTATGGCATATTCTGCGAGTTTTTCCTCCGTTGTTCAACATGATTTGGAAGAGCCACTGAAGAGATTGGGGTAAATAGCGCTCTTTCCTCAACAAAAAACCGCCAAACATTCCAGATCCAAAGGAATGAATTTCTTCTCCTTTGGTTATTTTCCTACTTGCTGGAAGAGAAAGTGAGCGGTGAACATTCTGTTGGTGTTAATGCACTGTCATCAACCCCAGTCCCCATCCCAAATGCCCTCCTTCCTTGTTTCCACAAGGGTTAGGGTACAACAACAGCTTACAACCTGTAATGTGTATGGCTTGCTCGTGCGTAAGTTGCTGCCTCTCCAGGCTTTGTTGCCTTGCTAAACCTTTCAGTCTGGACAGCCCTTCACTTCGTGGCTGCCTCGGTCGCTAGCAGAATCCGTCAGTGGGCGTTTCTTAAACCTTTTCCAACATAAAAGTTGTTTGACACCCAGTCTCCTCCTACTCTCTCTGCGCGGAAGTCTTCTGCGCAGGGTGGGCGTGGGTAGCGGAGGACCCGTGCTCTCCCCGTTGGTGTCCGGTGAAGAGTCCTGGAGCCCTCTCGCTGATTCCCCCATCAGCCCCTCTATATCCCTGGTGTTGCGCTGATTTGCTTCCCCATCTGCGGAGCTGCCTCTCTCCCTGCTGGGCCCTTCTCCAGCATCATTTGAGAGCCTTCCCTCCACCTCTAGCTCCGATGTCAGTTCCCTGACACAACCCCACCATGTTTGTCTCATCAGCTGCCAGAGACTGGGTAGAGGAGGACACTGGAGAGGGAGGTGATGTCAGGGACTGGGCAGAGGAGGAATGGTGGAGACCACCTCCCCATCCTGACTCTTCCAGGGAGGAGGAGGAGGAGGAAGACAGTATAGATTTACAACAGTGGTTTGCGGGAGGTCACGGCTCAGAGGCAGATGAGGGGGAAAAGCTGGGAAATCATGGGAGAGGAGGAGCAGGCAGAGTCGGAGCAGCAGCTAGCTGACACAGTGTCACTAGAAAGCATTCCAGACCCTCCATCTCCCAGAACCCGGCGAGCCTTAAAAGTAGGAGAGCAAAGAGCTCAAAGATAGATGGTATGTAGCAGCACCCATAGAGTAGATGATGATGATGATGATGATGATGATGATGATGATGATGATGATGAATGAGGAAGAGGGAGAGATGGTGGATGGACAGTCACTCAGGACAATGCCATTATCCAAGAGGCTGGGTTCTATAGCCGCTCTCTGTAAAGTTTGAAATGAATAAAGGACCATAAGAAACCTTCCCTTGTCTTTCTACTTTCCTGGGCAACCAGCTAGGAGCGGCTGACAGCATCCTGACATCAACACAGAGAATGTTTTTCAGTATGTGAAGACAAACCGAAACACCAAATGTCTCTCAAATGGCATTTCAGGATCGTGGCCACTCAGCAGTGAGTAAAGGAGGTTCAGGTCTACCAGGCCACAAGGCCATCAGCCAGACTGTCAGCTTCATTTTTGCTAGTCTTAAAATCTGCATTCAACAGGAAAAAAGCAGGAAAGCAGCTTAAAAATTATAAGCACCTATACAACCTTATTTGCAAAAAGTGGTTGACCACATATATCAAAGCTGATAAGCACAGCAATGCCTCACAGAGCACAAAAGGGCCACACAAAAACACTGTATGAAATCTGTGCCTAAATAATAATTTGAGGCAATAGATATTATATTGCATTTCATTGTATATCATATATGAATGCCATGATATTTTCAGTGACCGTTGTTAGATATTCATCTGAACAGAACAAAATATTATGGTTCGCAATCCAAGCACTAAGAAAAATAACTTTCCACAAGCACCTCAGAAGTCTCTCCTTTCTTCCCTCTTCCATCCTTTTTCACCAGAATAGCTGCCATTTCCTTGAGTGAAGTGTTGGGGCCTCCTGGGATGTTATGTAAGTAAAAACCAACCAGAAGTTTGGAATTTCCAAAAATATTCGATTTTAAATATACTTTATATGCCTTTGCAGACACTTCCCTTGGCAGGGGAGCGCTGCATGCTGTAATTTCTCATTGGTGACAGACGGTAAGCCGCAGTCCAACTCAAAAAAATTGTAAATAAAGGGGTTTTGCTCCTTAGCCATTTATTATTTTCATACATGGCTCGTAAGCTTCTTGCTGTGAGAACTGCTGGAGGGGGAAAATATTCCCCAAAGTATAAGATATGTTACCTCACGTGTGTCTGCCTTGGTACTTGGTACAGCACCATTCCAGATCTGAGGGGCAGGTAGCAATCATCCATAACATAATCTCCCTCACCAGTGTCTGAGTTTGAGGGACTATTTGTGGTGTTGGGCCAGAGAGATAGAAGAGGGATTTTGTTAGTGTTCCTACACCATACTGCACTACAATCTCGCTAACCAAGCAGGCAGAAGGTTGTTAAGTATAACTGTTTAATTGCACATTGAAATGGAAAATAGCTCTGTATGTGTATTGCTAAAGGGAACATGGAAAATTCCAATGAAGCTAAGCAAGGCTCTCTGAGTGCCTAACTGGTTGATTATTAACTGAAAATATATCTCTGCTGCTCTCTCAACATGGTGCTTGAATCACATGAGAAAGGTATTCAGTTGCAAATCTCCATTTTGTGGCAGTGGGTTCTTTTTCCTTAAGCCGCTGAAGACAAATGGTGTGCTAATGATATCTCTTTCTTCAGAGAGAGCACAGCCTCGTGTTGTAATGGAGTCCATATAAAGGGAAATAACTTGAGTTCAGTTCTGTTTGAGGTCATTTCATATTTTTAAGATGCTGAGCATATGGACAAGCATATGATTTTATGCAATTATTTGGATGTGTCCAGGCCTTTCCCCCCTCAGCCGGAACTCACTGAAATTCAGTTCCAGCACCACGTTGGTGTCATTGCCATTCTAAGAGAACAAGGGAGGTGTTCAAGATGAGTTCCAGTCCCAATGGTCTGATTCAGTGCAAGCCAGTTTGCCTACAGAGTATTTGCACACCTAAGACTTGGGAGAAGCAAACACACAACCCTAGGATTGCCTTCTTTCTTATGCCCAGTCCTAATCTCTGTTATCAGCTGATTAACTGATGATGACACATCTCTTACTTACCACAATCATTCCTTTGATGGAGGACCCAGAACCGCAAGGACCCGGTTCACGCATGAGCTGCAGTCACATACTTTCTCTGTACAATCTTTGCCGCATACACAATTGCACTGCTCCAGACACGCTTGTGGAATGGGATGTGCATGGTTAACGCCTGCCGTGGACAACAGCCTGTTTTCGCAACACATTTTCCAGCTGCCATGATTGTGAAAATACACGCTGGCTCCTGTTAGCTCCACTTTCATAGATCCCTTGCTTAACTATGTGAGCCCGTACACAGGAGAGATCACAAGGAGACAATAATAACCCATCAGCTCACATGAGTCCTCATTAAACTTTGAGGCTGGCACAGAATTGGATGTGGATCCCTGAACCCAAAGCTCCGTATACCAGCCTCTTGTAAACAAGAAGACTCTCTTGTCACTTGTTTAAGCAGAGATCTCAATTGTAAATATTCATGGGGCCAGCTTAAAGGTAAAGGACCCCTGACAGCTAAGTCCAGTCGTGAACGACTCTGGGGTTGCAGCGCTCATCTCGCTTTACTGGCCGAGGGAGCTGCCGTTTGTCTGCAGACAGTTTTTCCGGGTCATGTGGCCAGCATGACTAAGCTGCTTCTGGCGAAACCAGAGCAGCACACAGAAATGCTGTTTACCTTCCCGCCAGAGCGGTACCTATTTATCTACTTGCACTTTGACGTGCTTTCGAACTGCTAGGTTGGCAGGAGCTGGGACCAAACAACAGGAGTTCACCCCATCATGGGGATTCGAACTGCCAACCTTCCGATCGGCAAGCCCTAGGCTCAGTGGTTTAGACCACAGCGCCAGCCGCGTCCCTAGGGCCAGCTTAAGCACCCTCATTTCAGAATTGCAAGTTGGTTCCTGATATTAAATGGGTGGGTGTTCCCCTCCCCCAAAAAGCAGCACTCCCCCCCCCCAGGTTTCTTCTTAAATATCCATGTGGAAGTTATAAAAGCACGAGGCTTTAATGTTTATTTTTCATTAATAGTATCGCAATAAACCATTATTAATATGGTATGAAATGAGAAATCTACTGCGCAGCTAATAAAAGCCTTTAAAGCAGTATTCCCTCTGAATTCTCCCATGTATTGGACGAGCCTTTGCGGTACAGGAATCAATGAAATTCACACATAATGCAATGGAACAGTAGGGCAATTATTTCAACATTCCCTCCTCCTCCAAGTACCTTAGGCTTTTGTTGATTACTGAATAGTCTTGCTCTTTAAAGTTACAGCCAACGCTAAGGCTTTAAGTTGAACTGGATTGTGGACAAATTGTCATATAATGTATGTTGACAGTTTAATAACATGGGTTACTATCCTTCATTTTCTTTATGATGTAATACATCTTTATAGGAGTCTCCTGGGATTTCAAGGCACAGAGAACTCAATAAACCAAACTACTCCAAGGAAGGTTTTACCTCTTACATTGTATACTTTGGAAATTTTCCTGAGAAATAAAGAGGTGCTACAAATTTGAAAACATTTTCCTGACATGACTTTTTGTTTTTCTTGTCGTGTATTAAAATTTTTATGGTACATTTCATACTTTCATCTTTCCCAAAGATCCGTGTGTGTGTGTGTGTGTGTGTGTGTGTGTGTGTGAATGAATAACTAGCTTCATTTTTAGCTGTCTGTAGGAATTTCTCATTCTAGAAAATGTTGTCAATGTTCCACATTTCCCCCCCCCCTTAAACAGTTTTGTGATGCAGTGAGTGAGAGAAAGTTAGAAAATGAGATCTGTAGGGTTCACTTGTTTGTGTATTAGATTTGAAGCCCACTTTTTGGCAAAGTTCTCCTGATGACTCTCAGCGAAAACAATGAACGACAGCCATCCTAGTCAAGAAAACAATCAGCGAATCAATAAAAGATCACCAATCAGGAGCCAATAGTCCAGAGGTGCCCTACGTGGTTCTCTTTAAAAGTTGTTGGACTTGGAATGTCGTTGAAGATTCATTGATCATTGGTCCTGTTGACTGGACCACCAACATCTGGACAATGACCTGGGGGGAGGGGGGAGTTTTTAAAGCTTTAATGAAGGAACCATTGTGGTAGATCTGGCATATTCTGGCTCCTGTGACAATATCACCCCAAGAATGCATAATTCCCATCATAAAACCTCATCAAGTCTACCAGTTCACGCAGAGAAACTTTCTGTGGTCCAGGTTGCGGAATTTCCACGAAGAAAGGGCCACTGTTCATGAGCAAAATTTACACATTTTTTCCATTCCATATACAATCTTTCTGGTCCTGCAGACAGGTCCCTTGCGACTCTCCAGTTCTACTTAATTCCCCGCATGTTTTCTGTTACAGGTCGCACACATTCAGACTAATTAGTTGGAAGATTTTGGCAGGGAAAGCACACAGATGTGTTTCAACCGCAAAATCAAAATCTGGAGAATAATTCAATTCTCATATTACCACCATTCTATTTGTACAGGTGTCTGGATTTAATCTAAAATAAGCAAGAGGTACTCTAAAACTATTGTAAATCAACACTGTTTTCAATACAGAACATGCACGCCCCTTTAAACAGCATATTTTCAAATAATATAATTTTGTGTGGTGCTTATCCTAATGGAACAGCTGGGCAGGTGTTACAGAAACAGAGCTTAATCTTACTTTGAAATTAAACATAGAGTCATATGGTGGGATAGTGTCTTACAGTGTTAAAATTTAAATAACTCCAAGACAACTATATTTCATCCAGTTCTTCAATTGCCATTTGTTATTAGTATCACATAGTGCAATGGCATGCTCATAACATCAACAATTCCTTTAATAACATACAGTGGTACCTCGCAAGACGAATGCCTCGCAAGACGAAAAACGCGCAAGACGAAAGAGTTTTCCGTTTTTTGAGTCGTTCCGCAAGACGAATTTCCCTATGGGCTTGCTTCGCAAGACGGAACGTCTTGCGAGTTCTTGCAAGTTTGTTTCCTTTTTCTTAAAGCCGCTAAGCTGCTAAGCCGTTAACAGCCGCTAAGCCGCTAATAGCCGCTAAGCTGCTAATAGCCGTGCTTCGCAAGACGAAAAAACCGCAAGACGAAGAGACTCGCGGAACGGATTAATTTCGTCTTGCGAGGCACCACTGTAGATTAAAAAATTCAAATACCTTCTCCAGTAAAGGTAGTAATGTGCAGCTTTTGGATTTTAATGTGTAGAGTCAGGCAGGTTCTAGATTTGGGGTTGCCTCCTGTTCCTCACCTTCCCCACCAGCACTGGTCTTACTCTTATATAAATTCAATATTAATAATAATATTAATTTATTATTTATACCCCGCCCATCTGGCTGGGTTTCCCCAGTCACTCTGGGCGGCTCCCAACAGAACACTAAAAACAGAATAAAACATCAAACATTAAAAACCTCTCTATGCAGGGCTGCCTTCAGATGTCTTCTAAAAGTCAGATTGTTGTTTATTTCCTTGACATCTGATGGGGGGCAATCCACAGGGGAGGTGCCACTATCGAGAAGGCCCTCTGCTTAGTTCCCTGTAACCTCTCTTCTCGCAGTGAGGGAACCACCAGAAGGCCCTTGGCGCTGGACCTCAGTGTCCAGGCTGAACGATGGGGGTGGAGACGCTCCTTCAGGTAATTACACAAGATGAAGAAGAAGAAGAAGAGTTTGGATTTGATATCCCGCTTTATCACTACCCGAAGGAGTCTCAAAGCGGCTAACAATCTCCTTTCCCTTCCTCCCCCACAACAAACACTCTGTGAGGCGAGTGAGGCTGAGAGACTTCAGAGAAGTGTGACTAGCCCAAGGTCACCCAGCAGCTGCATGTGGAGGAGCGGAGACGCGAACCCGCTTCCCCAGATTACGAATCTACCGCTCTTAACCACTACACCACACTGGCAGTGACCTCAGGCAGCAGATACCAGGAGGCAGCACTGTGTGCCCCTACCACTTGGATGCATCTCCCAAGTCCACCAGTTGGAGATCAGAGCTATGCATGACACAAGAATACATGCTCTAGACTAGGCCACCGCCCTCAAGCTGTACTAGAAGATGCTATGCCAGCACCAGTGTTGAAGTAAGAGTCAACAGCCAGTCCAGTCGGCTTCTGCACATGGGATAGAGTTGGGCGCCATCTTGTCCTTTGCCTCTGGGAGCAAGATGTCTGGGCCAATCCTATTCTCCACTTGGCTTCCACTTTCCCATAGCTGGAGTAAGTGGGAGGAAGATGCCCAGGCCTGCAGATTGATACCAAATCAACGTTTGACAAAACGTATAGAATTATCTCAAAAGCAGACTGAAATGTGGGTTAAATATCAGGATGTTTTCAATCAGTTTCTTGTGCTCTGTCAGCAATCCGTTCTGCCCTCAAGCTTTGCAAGCTAACTAGTTTCACATCCCTTGCAACAAGGCTATCCACATATTCCTCCACGGGGGCCACATTAGGAACCTGCCAGGCCCTCAGGCTTATGTCTAATTGGCATATGCATTTACATATAGTTGTTTTATCTTGAAATAGAAATGCAAGGACATAATCATGACATTTACTACTGCTCGCACTGCTGATTGGAAATCATTATTTTTGAACCATCAAAAATCAGATTAAGTTGAGTGAATGATATGGTGACAATTCTTAAAACATTTAATGCTGAGAGGGGGGAGAACTCTTCATTTGACTGCTCTTTACTGTATTTTATTTTATTGCAACAAGGGTGACAGGTTCAGTGTAAGTGGGGTCCACGTAGGGGGCAGAGAGAAAAATGGAGACACTTCCCAAGGGGCTGGGGGTCCAGAGAGATCAAACCTTAGACTGGAAGCTCATTATCATGCTCATTACTTTCCAAAAGAATGGATTATAACTATTTCCATTAAATAAATATATATTTAAGAATCTGCATTGAATCTGTTTGTAATAATTGCATAGTTTCAACCATATGTGTTGATAAACTTTAGCTAACTTCAGGAAAAGGTAATCTTTATTCAACCTTTGTTTATTATTGAGTTGTTTTGTTCTTGTTAACACAGTTGAATCCTAGAATTGTAGCATTGGAAGGGACCCGAGAGTCATCTAGTCCAACCCCCTGCAATGCAGGAATCTCAACTAAAGCAACCATGACAGATGCCCATCCAACCGCTGCCTAAAAACCTATAATAAAGGAAAGTGTACCACCTACCTAGAGGGTCCATTCCACTACCAAACAGCTCTTATCATCAGAAAGTTCTTCCTGGTGCTGGGTTGGACTCTCCTGTCTTGTATCTTGAAGCCATTAGTTCACATCCTACCCTGGTGGCTTCCTTCCACCCACCCCATAATCACATTATAGGATGCTCTGCCTCTCTTTTGAACTTAAGCACCAGCAGTCTGGTTCCATCCCAGTCCCAGTTGAACTGTAGGCCTTGGTCTCCAGGTTCTCCTTCTTTATCAGCTTGCCTGCTGAAATTTTGCTCTAGATCATCTCATAGATAGATAGAGATAGAGATAGAGATAGAGATAGAGATAGAGATAGAGATAGAGATAGAGATAGAGATAGAGATAGATAGAGATAGAGATTAGAGATAGAGATAGAGATAGAGATAGAGAGAGATAGAGATAGAGATAGAGATAGAGATAGAGATAGAGATGATAGAGATAGAGATAGAGATAGAGATATATAAATTTTTATTAGTTTTTTAACATATCATTTTCAACATTAATTAAACATACTTTTACATCTTATTCAATTTTTTTGACTTCCATCAATCCTGTCTGAAAATTTTCCAATCTAATCTCTTAGTATGCAATTCTTATTTTCCTTATTACATTTCAAACTCATAACCAATATCTCTACCTTTTTCTACTTTGTAACACTTCGTATATTTCTCCTTACAAAACTTCTTGTAATCCTACTAGCGTAATTTGTTGGTTACAGTTGCTCTTCAAATAATTCATATACTTCTTCCAATCTTCTGTAAATCTCTGGTTCCGCAGGTTTCAAATCCGTCCTGTCATTTTGTCCAATTCTGCATAGTCCATGAATTTTGCCTGCCATTCTTCTTTCGTCTGAATTTCTTCTTGCTTCCATTTCTGGGCTAACAATACTCTTGCTGCTGTTGTTACATATAGAAACAATTTAACATCTTGTCTATTAATGTCCTCAGCTATAATACCAAGTAAAAATACTTACTTGGCAGGGGAGACACCTTGATCACCCCTTTATGTTTCTCAAAACATCTCTTTCTCTACGTGATTTAGGTTGGGGCCGCTGTGCAGGGAAAGAAGGAGACCACCCCTCACCTGCTATTAATGTATAGCTAAAAGCAGTTGGGAATGGGACGCTGGTGACGCTGTGGTCTAAACCACTGAACCTAGGGCTTGCCGATCGGAAGGTCGGTGGTTCGAATCCCGCGACAGGATGAGCTCCCATTGGACCTAACGGTCAGGGGTCCCTTTACCTTTTAAAAGCAGTTGGGAGGAGGGCGAGTTGAACCAGAACCACAGCACGGAGGCACCCCTGGGAGTTTTGCTCTAGATTATCAATGTGGCCTGCCTGTTGGAGAGATGGGTCCATGTTCACCCGTCTGTTATTTCCAAATATAATGTGCAAACTGAGTGCTGATGGATATGCATGGCAGCAATTCCTCCATGAAGGCAGCAGCTGGAAGAAGTGCCACCGCGGCGATAGAAATTGCTGCTGATCATATGCACGGCCCACACATAATGTTCCTGGAAAAGATCGGAATCCCATGCACCGAGAAATAATGTGCAGATTGGCTACCACCATCAAAGCAACATCTCTCCATGCGTCTCCTCAATGCTATTTTTTAAAAAGTTCATTAGCATAACTCAGCTCGGCATGATATCCCCTTTTCAGTTGTGGACCCCAGAGAGAACTGATTGATTTTTGTCTTCATTTGCAGCTTCAGTTGAAGGAAATATTTGTAAATAACAATTGAATGCAATCTATCAGACGGCCTTACGATTGCCCTTTCGATGGAGTTTGGCACTGACATTGCAATCTTCCCCTAACCCCAGCTTTTTAAATAAACTTTCCCTTTTATACTTTCCCTTCTGCTGTGTTGTTAGGTATCCTTCCCTCTCCCATCCCCCCAAACAAACCATGAAGAGTGTGTAACTTCATGCAGGTCAAGACCGGAATCATTCTTGCTATTGAAGTTCTGTAGTTTGGCTAATCAGGTTGCGCTGAGTAACTGACAGAGCTCATTAGCATCATGCAGCTCTCCTTATGCGCCACCCGCCATGCAGAATGCCAAGCGATGAAAAAGAAAGTTGCCTTGCCGGTCCCAGTATCTCATACAAAATAGATAAGGCAACACTGGTCAATTAATGCAAAAGTTAGATTTGGCATCCATTGATTATGGTTCTGTCTTTTTTGCTAATTGGGTCCAGTCTTATTCAGGAAGGCTGCAATATACTCTTACTTGGGAAGACAGCATACACTGTCCAATATTTTCAAGCAAATTTGGGTTAGTAGAAGTTGCTTGAGAACCCATCTCCTTCCCCAAAATTAGCACACACAGTGTGCATGTCTGAACTGGTCATGTTGTTCGGATGCGTGATTATCGTCTTCCAAAACAACTACTTTATTCCGAATTTAAAAATGGAAAGCATAATACTGGCAGTCAACACAAGAGGTTTAAAGATTCTCTCAAGGCAAATCTTAAAAAATGTAGTACAGTGGTACCTCAGTTTATGAACTTAATCCATTCTGGAAGTCCGTTTTGAAACAAAAACTGTTCTAAAACCAAGGCACGCTTTCCCTAATGAGGCCTCCCGCCACTGGTGCCCTTCCACCATTTGGACTCCATTCTTAGACCAAGGTAAAGTTCGCAAACCGGGACACTACTTCCGGTTTTGCAGAGTTCATGAACCAAATCATTCATAAACAAGACTGTTCTTAAACCAAGGTACCACTGTATAAACACCGACAACTGGGAAACACTGGCCTATGAGCGCTCCAGTTGGAGAACAGCCTTTACCAAAGATGTTATGGGCTTTGAAGATGCTCAA
Organism: Podarcis bocagei; assembly: GCF_964188305.1. Taxonomy (NCBI): domain Eukaryota; kingdom Metazoa; phylum Chordata; class Lepidosauria; order Squamata; family Lacertidae; genus Podarcis; species Podarcis bocagei. Next base: position 16,024,084 of record NC_138136.1, on the reverse strand, counting down.
ACTCAGAATGAAAGGGAGAAACGTGCTAAGAAGAAGACACGCTTGGCAAACCCTCACCATGATCAACTCCCACCCGGAAACCTATGTCCCCACTGTGGAAGGACGTGTGGTTCCAGAATTGGCCTCCACAGTCACTTAAGGACTCACTGTTAAGACCGTGTTTATGGAAGACAATCTTACTTGGCTACGAGTGATCGCCAAAGAAGATGTATCAGAGTATGAGTGACATCCCCAGAACCTTATACACTGATTCACTTGCATGCACACGGAAAACCATAATATGGAGGGGAGCTGATTCCTGCCAAAGTGAAGGTCACTGGCACTCCCAATCAGCTGATTGGCGGCGTTTGCAAAGCCCATTTTTTGGCAGGGATTTCCCTTTGCAGCCTGGCTTGAGCTCATGAATAAGAAGAGCCTGCTGGATCTAGCCCATCTTTCCACAGTGGCCAACAAGATTTCTACGGAAAGCCCATAAGCAGGACCTGAGCACCTGCCTCTTTCCTTTAAAGTCCGATTGCCTGACATCACGGTGACATCGGATGATTGACAAGTGGTGGTCCAACCCCCTGTCAAAGTGGCTTGTGAAGGAGCTCGGGATCCTACCGGCTGGCCAGAACCTGTTCTCCATCACCTGGTGGTGGGCCATTAGCTAACAATGGCCACAGGTAGCAACAAGTCAATATGGCGATACATGTTTCCTTCTACAGAATTGCTGGATGTTGGTGTTCCCTAGCCAAGCAAGACACCTAGCTAAGTGGCCAAAGTCCCTAGGAAGAGGCCTTGCCCATTTAGGTCCCCCACTGCCTCCATGACATGTGAACCCTTCTCCTAGTAAATCTGGGCTCTACATGCAAACATCTCAACCCCACCTCTGATGGGGATGTGCCATAACCCGTTTCCGGGGACGTGCTTCTTCGTTTTGTATGGATGGAATGCATGCGCATTCAGTGGGGTGATGTTGCCACACCATTCCTGCCGTCATGTGTCAATTGATTGATTCCATTCATGAGTATCAGAGGGAAGAGTTGCTTGCCATCAACCAAAATGAATCACGGGCAACAGCAGAGTTGCCAGGAACACTATGGAAAGGCCGTATGCATGGCTGTGTTGCCATTTGTGTCTAAGGAAATTGTGGCGCTGTTGACTTTGTTGCTGGATAGTGCTGAGCAATATGTCGATATATCATCGCAAACCAGCTTGAAATCCATAATGCATTAATTCATAACTTCATGATATCGGTTTCATAGTTTTTGACTTGGCAATATATCACGAATCATGATGTGTGTGCACACTATACAAAAATCACAATGTGGGGAAAACTGTGAAGTCATACCTCGGGTTACAGACACTTCAGGTTGTGTTTTTTCAGGTTGCAGACCTGGAAGTACCGGAACAGGTTACTTCCGGGTTTTGGCGGTCGCGCACGTGCAGAATGGATGGAACAATCTAAACAATACTAAATCGTGCTTTGCGCATGCACAGAAACACCGAATCACAACCCGCATGTGCGCAGACACGGGTTGCGAACACTGTGGGTTGCGAACGTGCATCCCTCACGGATCATGTTCGCAACTTGAGCGTCCACTGTACATTGTTCCATCCTTATTTCAGACAAGAGAGAGAGAGAGATGTTTAGCCAGTGGTATATCATGAAGTTGAAAACCAGCTATTTCCCAGCCCTACCATTCGCCTCTACAAAGTTCCATCCTTATTTCAGACATCATGATATTTATTTATTTATACATACATACATATCCCACCTAGACTGACTGGGCGGCTTCCAACAGAATATTAAAAACATTATAAAACATCAAACATTAAAAACTTCCCTAAACAGGGCTGCCTTCAGATGTCTTCTAAGAGAGTTGTTTATTTCCTTGACATCTGATGGGAGGGCATTCCACAGGGCGGATGCCACTACCAAGAAGGCCCTCTGCTTGGTTCCCTGTAGCCTCACTTCTCACAGTAAGGGAACCGCCAGAAGGCCCTTAGAGATGGATCTCAGTGCCAGGCTGAATGATGGGGGCGGGGAGGTGCTCTTTCAGGTATACTGGGCCGAGGTCGTTTAGAGCTTTAAATACAGTGGTACCTCGGGTTACATACACTTCAGATTACATACGTTTCAGGTTACAGACTCCGCTAACCCAGAAATAGTACCTCGGGTTAAGAACTTTGCTTCAGGATGAGAACAGAAATCGCGCGGCAGTGGGAGGCCCCATTAGCTAAAGTGGTAAAAGGTAAAGGTAAAGGTACCCCTGCCCGAACGGGCCAGTCTTGACAGACTCTGGGGTTTGTGCGCCCATCTCACATCTATTGGCCGGGGGCCAGCGCTGTCCGGAGACACTTCCGGGTCACGTGGCCAGCGTGACAAAGCTGCATCTGGCGAGCCAGCGCAGCACACGGAACGCCGTTTACCTTCCCGCTGGTAAGCGGTACCTATTTATCTACTTGCACCCGGGGGTGCTTTCGAACTGCTAGGTTGGCAGGCGCTGGGACCGAGCAGCGGGAGCGCACCCCGCCGCGGGGATTCGAACCGCCGACCTTTCGCTCGGCAAGCCCTAGGCGCTGAGGCTTTAGCCCACAGCGCCACCCGCGTCCCTTAAGTGGTACCTCAGGTTAAAAACAGTTTCAGGTTAAGAACGGACCTCTGGAATGAATTAAGTTCTTAACCCGAGGTACCACTGTATTGCAATGTTTAGCTGGAGATATAAAACGGGATGTTGAAAACCAAATATTGTCCAGCCCTACTGCTGGAAGCACCTAAGATTTACTAACTAGTATAAGCCCCTGAAGTCACAGCTGCCTGACATAGCAGGATCACAGAATGAGTGTGCCTGAGAGCTGATAGTCATAAATGGTAGGCAATAAGTTTCTGATTCCTAATGCCTCCTGCAGAACTGCAGTCGTACACAGTGTTTGCATACAGCATTAATGCACCAAATATGTAAATTATTAGACTGCAATTCCAAAAAGGCCATTGCAAAGCAATAAAGCACTGAATTGGCCAGGTTCCTGCATGAGTTAAGTGCTAATCTTTAACACACATCAGCTCTAGCTTGGCTTGTCTCGTTAGGTAAACAAAATGTGTCTTGACTGTCATTGCCATAAACTATTAATGTACTGGAAGTCTCTAAACCTTGCTAAGCATAAGGCCTATTATCACACTTAAGAGCAAAGCAATCTAATAAATCGCTGGCTGTATAAAAACTAAGTCAGCTGGCAGAGACGGTAATCTCCCTAATGGATAGTAAGAGCCTAATCTTCAACTACAGCAGCTGCAGTTCCAGAGAAATTATGTTTCTGCTGCTCGCAACAAATGCATTTGTGCTGAATTCTGTTATTTAAGCTCTGGAAGGATCGTTAGAAATTGCCATATATTAGGAGGGAGGAAGGAAGCAGCTAACTAAACACTGCTCAAGAAGACTCATATTGCAGACACAATATTTTTATTGCTCTCTAAATTTCAGATATTTAAGCCCAAATAAAAACAGAGCAAATGCGCCTATTGCCCATTTTCTAAAAACATCAAGCCGTGCTCATACATAAATAATCTTGTATATTTACCAAGTCCTGACTCGGTGTACTTAATTGAAAACAACTTCCTTGTCTGGCACCAGTACAAGGTCCTTGTGGCTATATTTAACCATAAACACAATATTGTCATATATTTTATAATAGAGCAAATAAAATTGTGATTATGTTATGTTTATGGTGTGCTTATGGGCCGTTTCGTTTGATACAAGAACAAATACCCAAATAAATGCAATATTGTACAGCAGAAACCCAGGAGAATATCCGCAGCAAAGAAACAAGGCTTTGTTTGTAATGCTCCAAGCATATGAAGCTGCTATTAGTCTATCTAGTCCAGTGTTGTCAATTCCAGGGTTTCCCAAACTTGGGCACCAACTGTTTTTTGGGACTACAACTCCCATCACCCCTAGCTAGCAGGACCAGTGGTCAGGGATGATGGGAAATGTAGTCCAAAAACAGTTGGCCCCAAAAGTACTTTTTCTGGGGGAAATCACAGTGCAAAATTGCGAGAGGTCACGGTGCCCCAAAATAGCCACTGTTCTCTTGTAAGAAAAAACAGGATATCCCCGTTTTTCTTGTGGGTTATGGATTTGGGAGAAGTGCAGGGCAGAAAGGGAAGGGAATTCCATTGCTCAAACAAAAGTCCTTGCTCTAATGGAATGAGTGTGTTGGGCACTACCCATGCAAATACAATGAATTATATTCCTTACTGCTTAAGACAAGAAAATCTAGGCAATAACTTCTTACTTTAGCTGATATCAGGTCCTCCCTTAAAAAGGGCACGTATTGTGGTGAGACCCGGAAAACCAACACCCTGTGTTGTGGGTGGGTATGATTGGTCAACCACAACACCTGATTGGTAGGTCCCTAGAAGCTGGGTGCAATCTGGCCAATGGGACGCAGTCCAAATGGTTTGAGAGACCTATTTATGCCCATGCACGTGACCCAGAGCTTCCTCTTTCGGCGCGTGCATTCGGAACACCCACCCACCTCTCCCTACTTTTAGTGCTTGTTGCGCTTGACCTTACTATGCCGTCGTGTGTCGTCTGTCATTGGAACAGGGGTATGGCAGGATTTTTCCCACTTGGCTGATTGGCTGTTGCCATTTGGGTTTCGCCTGCCGCGTAGCAAATCGTCACAACTTGTAAGGTTGCAGATAGGCTCTGGTTCAGGTGATAGAGATGGGAGAACGCTCTCGCCATCCCTATGTGAAGGGTATTTCGTTAAAGGAATCCAGGGACTCGGTGGTTTGGTCAACCCTGTGAGGGGGTTGTGCCCGTGCCTGAGTCCAGGGGGACATCTGGGTGGCGGAGTCAGCCTGTTCCCGGCTTTCTGCTTATCCAGGTGTTCACCCTTGGCTGACCTATGCTGGTGCCCTGGGTCAGCGCCACCTGTGTGGCAGGGAGCTAGTCGAACCAGAGCCTATGCAACCACTCACTTGCTGTAATCATTAAAGTTGTGTCCTAAATTCTGCCAAAAACCAAAACCAAAATTTGAGTCAAATGTGAATTTATTTAGGGGGGAAGTTTCTGTGTCTGAACACACAAATGGAACTCCAGACAGGCCACATGAACATAGAAAGTGCCCCCATTTACAGGTGTGAGAGAAGCTGCTTCCTTTCCAACTCCAGCCCTTCTTTCCACATTGAATCCTGTTTCAGAAGCCCCTCTTACAGTCCTCAGGAGCAGCTTTTTCTGGTGCAAAAGGGCTACGGTAGGAAGAGAAGGTCAGAAAGGCTTGGAGTAAACATGGAAGACCCAGCACTGCGTGTCGTCCTTTGAATCCCACATACAGCACAGTTTTAATCATGTCAACTCAGAATTAAGTCCAATTATATTCCATGGAGCTTACTCCTTAGTGTTTCTTAGAGGCAGCCCAAAATGTATTAAATTAGTTCTCTGTTTCTTGTATTAAAGCACTCTTGAGCACATATGCTTTCAATTTTACAATGGATCGTTTTCAACAGCTCTTAGATTTTCCCTCAACATATTAAAGAATATTTCAGCTACAGCATTCTGTAAAATGGTAATTAAATGCAGGTTTTAAAAACAAAACAAAAACAAATATCACGTAAAGTGTGTGCAAGACCCAAGTCATTTTAATTATTGCTTTCCTGAAAACAACGATAGGTTATAAGTTTCTATAAAGATAAAAAGAAACAGCATATCCATGGAATAATGTTCTATTAACTATATGTATACTATTTCAACTACATGCCTAATTACTGTTACATTGCCAAAACTAAGTAATTATTATTCAGAATACTTACAATTTTTTTTTAAAAAAAGGAGGAGACAGAATGGAGTGGGAAAGAGTGGCATTATATATTCTGCTGCAATCTGGGTCTTTAATCTTCAGCAAATTCATTTATTAGCCAGTTACTTAGATTCCGCGGAAGTCTTCTAATTTGTAAAATGGTCATTTCTATTACACTTTGTTCTCTTTAAACAGAAATGAATGCATAGCTGTGTAAGATGACTAGAAGAAGTGATCAATGTTGACTTCTGTACGTCATTATTTTTCAGTCAATAATTCTGCCCATGCTAACGAAGATATAACATTAATGTTATGATTATGATAAGCCTGCTTTATTGTTTGTATATTTTGCTGACTGCAAACGCGTGTTATATTTATGGATTAAACGGCGAGCAAGAAATATTTCAAATCAACCAATTGGCCTACTTTGTATGTTGCAAGAAGCCAAACGATGGTTTACCAGGACTGTGTAGAACTTCTGGCCCCCAGAGAAGAGTGCTTGCCCTTCACTGGTCCTCCTAGCACTGTATGGTTGGTGTGTTTTCCTTGACCGATCTCCTTCATTTATGAGAAAAATAATTGCATTTGAAAATTAAGAAAGGTGAGACAGGACTGTGGGGATTTTGTAGTACTCACCCACCTTCCAAAGTGGCTAAAAGGTGTTTGTGAGCATCCTTTATTTCACTGCGCATATCTACTCTGCATTTGGCGGTCTTCTCGGCTGCACAAATTTCCTGAAAACCCCATGACATCTGCAGGTGCTCTTTCCTGTAAGAATAGGGTGCTGCTTAAAGAAACCCTTGTATAAGGAAAGACTTCCCTGAGAACCAAACCAATGGCCACACATTTTTAGGTGTCACTATGATAAGCCTGCTTCTTGGGAGAAAAGCAATGACAAACCTAGACAGCCTCTTAAAAAGCAGAGACATCACCTTGCCGACAAAGGTCCATATAGTTAAAGCTATGGTTTTTCCAGTAGTGATGTATGGAAGTGAGAGCTGGACCATAAAGAAGGCTGATTGCCAAAGAATTGATGCTTTTGAATTATAGTCTGGAGGAGACTCTTGAGAGTCCCATGGATTGCAAGAAGTTCATACCTATCCATTCTGAAGGAAATCAGCCCTGAGTGCTCACTGGAAGGACAGATCGTGAAGCTGAGACTCCAATACTTTGGCCACCTCATGAGAAGAGAAGACTCCCTGGAAAAGACCCTGATGTTGGGAAAGATGGAGGGCACAAGGAGAAGGGGATGACAGAGGACGAGATGGTTGGATAGTGTTCTTGAAGCTACTAACATGAGTTTGACCAAATTGCGGGAGGCAGTGGAAGACAGGAGTGCCTGGCGTGCTCTGGTCCATGGGGTCATGATGAGTCGGACACAACTGAATGACTAAACAACAACCACAACAAATGATAAGGTAAATGGATTGCCATGTCCACCAGAATTATAATGAAAATCTTAAGGACCCTGAGAAAAAGACAGAAAGAGGCAGGCCTCTTTTGTAGGGGAAGAAAACTTTCAAGAAATTGGAGGGCCCATTTCAACACAGCGCTAGTAAATACACCAAGTCAAATTGCCCTGTCAGGTTCAACCTGAGGCAACAGAACAAAATGCGCTGAAAGCCTGATTCCTTTTGTACTGAGAATATATGCCACTCCTGTGGCATATATTGCTCTCCCTTTTGCTAGAGTAATCTGTGGTGTCTGACAACTTTTCCGAGAGTCGCTCCTTCAGATGACCTCCAAACAGATATGGGTTAGCTGAATTGCTATCTTCTTTTTCATCTGGCTTTGTTCATTCTTTCCACTTCCTTTTTGTTCTTGTTGTTGTTTCCTTTTCAGACAAGGAAGATGGAGTTCAAAAGGAAAGCAGAAAGAGAAATATATCACCACACGGTACCAAATACTTTCTTATCTGTTATTAATGGCTTATTCTTATAAAGAGTGTTTTTCAGCCGAACAAATCATTGGGCAGAGGGCAACAGACAAAGACTTTCCTGTGGCTCTTGTTTCCATCATAGGCCTCTTGAAATGGAACAGGGCCAGCTAGCTGAGAGAATCTACCACCTAACTTTTGGATGAGAATTAGCTTAAAGAACTCCATGATGCCCTGCTCTTTTCTGGAACTTTGTCCATTAAATACATAGTATTTTATATTCAGCATATTGGATATTTCAATGATCAAATGATAGCACACACAACGGAGTAGAAAGAAGGCCATTGAAATTTTAATATGCATATTTCAGTGCATATAAAAATGATGTCCACCATTGTAATTGGGCTCCTCTTGTTGTTGGGGAGAGTTTGATGTTGCCAATTATTGATTGACTACCTTAGGTTATATATTCTCTGTGTGCAGCGTTGAGCTTCCTCTCTTCTCTCCGTGCATCGGATCAAGACAGATGGATGCCAACAACAACAATTTCATGAATCGAAAACAAGTTAAAGAACAATTAAATCCAGGAAGGGGGAGGGATAATGTCACAAAATATCACCTCCCCACCGTAATATATCCCAAGCTTCTTGCAACAGAAAGTTATTAAAGTTCAACCATTCTTCTGGCTAAATAATATAGATACCGTTTAAACATAGGTAGGCAAACTAAGACCCGGGGGCCGGATCTGGCCCAATTGCCTTCTCAATCCGGCCCACGGACGGTCCGGGAATCAGCATGTTTTTACATTAGAACGTGTCCTCTTATCTAAAATGCATCTCTAGGTTATTTGTGGGGCATAGGAATTCGTTCATCCCCCCCAAAAAAAAATATAGTCCAGCCCCCCACAAGGTCTGAGGGACAGTGGATCGGCCCCCTGCTGAAAAAGTTTGCTGACCCCTGCTGTTTAATGGTCCTAAGCTCAGCAGACACTCTTTGGAGACAATTTTTTTGTGGAATGGCCTCCCATCAGATGTCAAGGAAATAAACAACTATCTGACTTTTAGAAGACATCTGAAGGCAGCCCTGTTTAGGCGAGTTCTTAATGTCTGATGTTTTATTGTATTTTTGATATTTTGTTGGAAGCTACCCAGAGTGGCTGGGGAAACAAATCTATTATTATTATTATTATTATTATTATTATTATTATTATTATTATTATTATTATTTGAAGTTTTTATCTCTACAAAATAACAGAAAGAAAGAAAGGTTTACACATATGTATATGTTAGTAACACAAAGCATCCCACCACCTCACCCCACCACCACCATTGGTTTGATATAACTCGAAATGTGAGTTAAAATCTGACTTCCTTCCATTGTTGCTTGACCTTAATTCTATAACTTATCTTTACAGTTGTGTTGTTATATTGTATTTGACAAATATTCTGATTTTACTTGCATTTGTAACCTTTTTCCCTTACAAACTTTGTTCTTTACATATCTATTATTATTATTATTATTATTATTATTATTATTATTATTATTATTATTAGTTTTGTTTTTGCAATTGTGAAACTATTTTGACAGCAGAAGAATGAATTAAAGAACACAAGTAGGCAACAGGAATTAAAAATGGCTCCTATACCCCATGAATTATAATTACCATTTTAAATCTGCAGTTGCGTTTCTCCACCAGTTAGCCAGCCAGGTAAGATGATGATGATGATGATGATGATGATGATGATGACGACAATAACAATGATAATAATAATTTATTATTTATACCCCACCCATCTGGCTGGGCTTCCCCAGCCACTCTGGGCGTCTTCCAAGAGAATATTAAAATACAATAGTCCGTCAAACATTAAAAGCTTCCCTAAACAAGGCTGCCTTCAGATGTCTTGCATGGTTTTACCACACAAACAGAGCTCCGCACAGTCTGGAGAAACCCAAATGTTTCCTTTGTTTGTCAGCTGTGACATTTAGACCTAGCTATACCTCAGTTGTGGCAATTTCTAAGCCGGCGTGAGTTCCCATATCATTGGCTCTGCCTTTTCCAGATCAGCTGAGTCGGCTTTCAGATTGTTCCCTCATTCCCCACCCTCCACAGTTGTTACATCTTCCTTTGTCTTTCTTGTGCTTAGCCAATCCATTACATACAGAAAAATAGATCCATACACATAACTCATCTTAATAAATAGAATTTTAATGCCATTTTTACTGGAAACAGAACATTGGGGTTGGTTCCTGACTCTATTCAGTCACTCCAGGAAACAATCATGGATTCTCTTGGTTGTAGACTCCTACTGCATTGAATGCTGACTTTGTATCTTATTATACATGAAGGTTATTGTTATTGTAATGTATCTCAGTGGTGTACCAAACGTTACTTTAATGATGTAATTAATATGCTTGGATTTTCCATCTGATGTTCTTAGGCACCACTTGTGTTAGCATGTGATACCACCAATTTCAAAGATATTTGGAAACAGCCGCTTTTTGTTAAGGGAGTTGGCAGAGAAAGAAAAGGCGTAATAATCCAAGTCAGATTCCTTAACACTTGAAAAACATTTGTGTCAGATGTGTTCAGATGACATGACAATTTGGAAGGATGATGTCTCTGAAGTTTATACAAGCTGCATTATTTATAGTCTGTCACTTCTTTCTCTTCTTTTCTTTAAATTCATGAATGTAGAAACAATAATCAAGGCTTCAGGCAGGTTCAGTTATTGCCCTGACACATCAATCTTTGAAAACGCTGACGTGCAAAATCAGTTAGCGTTTTTGTGGAATGGCCTGCGCCGAAGGGCGAATTTCAGCTGGTGCATCATTTCATTAAGTTGCGCTTAAAATTTATAAGTAAGTTCCCTTTTCCTTTCAAGCAACCATCATGTTTTCTTTTACACCATTAGATGGTCTGGAAACCCCATGACTTCAGCAGCTGCATAAGGGACAGAAAATAACAGCTGGATATTTTCCTGGCAGGGAGATACAGGGATGGTGGAAGCTGCCCCTTCTGATTTCTGTCAGTTATGCACCTGTCCATAAAAAAGAAGGAAATCCTAGTACTATTATTAAACATTTGTTTAGTACGATACTGTACTACAGAAAAGATTCCTAATCATGGTTTGTTTGTTTTTCTCCAGAGGTTTTATACTACAGCTCTCATCAGCTCAAGCCAGCATGGTCAATGGTCAGGGATGATGGGAGTTGGAGTTCAAAACATCTGGAGTACACCAGGTTTTATTTATTTTAAAATTTATTAAATTTATATCCCATCCTTTCTCCCAAAAGAGTGGTGAAGGTTAAGAAAGACTGCTTTTTACAAATTACTTAAAAAGACAACAAAATGACTTGGACTCCTTGGCAGGTTTTGAATAAACATCCACAAATTTATTAGTTGAATATATGATAGACAAGGCAAGGATATGTACAATTTTATAATATGCAGAGAACAATATGTGCAAAGAAACCAGATAGGGGAGCTGAGGGAAGTCCTGAGGAGGGGGGGGAGGGGAAGAAATAATGTAATTGATTATTTGGACTGATCATTTGTTGTGTTGAAATTGTTTAATAAAAATATTAAAAACAAAACAGAAAGACTGCTATGGAAGACTAGACTCCAGAGGAAAAAAAGAATCTATATCAGAGGCTAATGGAGAAATAGATATTTTCTAGAAACCAGAAAGGACAGACCCTACTGCAATGTTAAGAGGAAACAGTCTGTCTTTTACGTACTCCAATTCACAAGACTTTGGAGCAGTTCCAGTCTGGGTTTTACACAAGGCTCACGAGCTCTAGAAACCAGTTGAAGAGAGAGATTTGTTGTGGACATTTCTTCTGCCTAGTGCGCGAAAGAGCTTGTTCTAAACTCTTCCATCCCTCATGCAAAGAGCACATCTTCCACCTCCCAAGCAGGGAGATAGGCCACTGAATCATTCCCAAGTGCTTCTCAATGTATTTCCTGATATGTCGCCCATACAGCTCACATCCTGCAAAACACACTGATTTCCATCTCAGCATATGACTAATGAAAAATACACACTTCAGTGTATCTGAAGAAGTGTGCATGCACACGAAAGCTCATACCAAGAACTAACTTAGTTGGTCTTTAAGGTGCTACTGGAAGGAATTTTTTTATTTTGACTATGGCAGACCAACACGGCTACCTATCTACTACAGAAACTAATTTTGTTTTCTCCCTCCTCCCTTAAATTTTAAAGGTGCGGCTTATTTGCAAGTGTGACTTATATTCAGGCCAATATGGTAGTTGCTATGTCCAGGGAGGACAGCGCTACAGATGGCTAGGCAAGCTCCCAGGAATACAATAAGTGTACTTAATATTTATAAAGTGTCCAGAGTGCTTCATATACATTATCTCAGTAATGAGGAAGCCATTCCACACCTGGCTAGATAGGGCCTTGTGTTCGACTAGCAGTGCATACAAAGAAATAATCACAAAAGTTTTGAGAATGAAAGTCCCTCTTTTAGGCCAAAATGAGACATCTAAATGGAAGATTCCTTGAACAGATAGGGCTTTCCCCCTTCCATCAAGTTTTGCAGACCTAAGGCTCACACCTGGATCTGTTTGTGCTCAGGTAAGTGTTGCAGAGATGTGATACATCCATCTGGCTCATTGAGGGTATCACGAAAATACAGGTCTCCTTTCTGAGTGGGAGTGGTTCTCAGAATGCCTCAAAAATACAAAAAAACATAGATACGATTTGCTGCTACAGAGATATGGTTCACTTCATCCCATTCCCACATTAACCTGCAATAAATGAATCCATCATTTGATGAAATGATATATAATGGGAAATGATATTTAAGAAAATGAAAAAGATGTTTAAAATAACATTTGTTTTTAAAAAAAAAAACCAGAAACTTTACTTTCGGGAATTATAGGGACAGAACTACCCCAACTGTATAGAAATTTAGTCACATATGCAACTCCAGATGTTTGGGACTCCAATTCCCATCATCCCTGACCACAGGTCCTGTTAGCTTGGGATGATGGGAATTGTAGTCCCAAACATCTGGAGGGACAGAGTTTGCCTATGCGTGTTGTAAACCGAGATGGGAAAACATTATGTTTCGAATGGCAGCTTAGAAATGTCATAAATAAACCTCAAAACATGTTTCTCTCAAAATGTGCTATAGTGTGTGTATGTTTCGAGCTGTGAACTCTATCCCAACTTTTGGAGAAATGCAAAAGCCAACGAATAGCTGAAATCTGATCCACACATTCATCTGCAAGAGGAGTCTGGATCAGGCTGCTTTGTAAAGGAATTTGCAAAGTTGACATTCCTCTACTCCCGATTGCTCTTAACCAAAGGCACAGGCAAACTCAAAGGACATGGCTGTGCACTCCAGCTAAAGCTAAGCAGAATTTCTAGGAAATCCTAATGTCTGGTATTTTAAAGAAGGTGCCAAGAGACACAGGGAATATATGTTCATCATGAAAGTAGCATCTACAGATCAAAAGCACAAGTGTTCTTTCATGAAATTTTATAATGAGGCAAATGTACAAGTGCAACTCCTAATTAATAGAAGCATATGCTAAGACAAACAATCTGTTAAGAATGTTAGGAATTTAGCTTGGATATTTTTATTGCTGCTTCCTCCCCACCCCCCGCCTGCTGCCTCAAAACTAATCCCAGCTGAGTTCTGGATTTCCATTCTTCATATCCTGTAAGTCATATTTCAGCTGGCACAGCCAGTTTTTCATTTAAACAAACAGGGATAAAATTGTAAATCTAGTCACGTTTAATGTTCTGCAGCTAAGAAATACAAAATGCAGCAGGAAAGGACGGATGTTGTTTTTGCCACAATTGATCTCTTAAAAACTGTTGCTCATTTAGAAAACCAGAGATACATGACATGTGCACTGCATAGCATTAAAGGGGAAGAGCAGCCCTTTGAGCTCTTCCATGTTGTTTTTATAGAGTCTATAAAACCAGCATCCAACTGTAAGCCAATAACCTGAGAGTCTGAGATGTGGAAAGGGACGCTCTTATCAGATGTATCATCTAAAAGGAGACAAAGCTGTTTCTCCTTTAGAATAGTTTAGGTGCCTTCAGATGGCAATATGGACATCACATCAGCAAAACAAATGGCAATCTGTTGCCTTCTATGTGCGTCTTTTCATTGGGTGGGAGGGAGAAGGGCTGCAGGAGCTCATTAATGTGTGACCCCAAAATTTCAGATCCCCTGCCCAAACTGATGCAAAGTTTGTGAGCCCCATGTTTTGTGCCACGCCCCAAAATGAGTAATTGACACAGCATATTGGGGGTGTTGTTGTTGCTGTTGTTACCCTGCCCATTTAGCTGGGTCTCCTCAGCCGCTCTGGGTAGCTACCAACAGAATACTAAAAACACAATAAAAGATCAAACATTAAAAACTTCCCTAAACAGGGTTGCCTTCAGATGTCTTTTAAAAGTCAGATACAGTGGTACCTCAGGTTACATACGCTTCAGGTTACAGACTCCGCTAACCCAGAAATAGTGCTTCAGGTTAAGAACTAAAGGGAAGTCTTCTTTCTGCACATAACTGTTAAGTCTCTTTCTGCACAAAACTGCTCCATTTTGGGGAAGCCTTGCTCCTCTTTTCTCTTGCTTTCTGAGAAGTTCTGCTTGTAGGCTTTTCCCTGCTTTTGCACACACTGTACGAACCTGCTCTTCACGCCTAGCTGACCACATCCACAGAACTTGATTGTTACATTGTCTCATGCTATGATCAATCATTAGTAACAGACATCCCAAGCTCATGGAAAACAAACTGTACCTGCTCTCCATGCCTAGCTGACCATAACTATAGAACCCAATTGTTATATTGTTTGTGCCAATTAATCCCTAGTTACAATTCAATTAGGAGGCTTCATGCCTGTCTAGTTCTAGCTCCGATTCTCAGCCTTCTCTCCATCAATGATAAATGATCACATGTAATCCCCACCTTTCAGATGTAATTCCCGCCTTAGTACTTATGTTAACCAATTACAAGTTTCTGTGTGTATGTATCAACCAATCAGCCACAGGCCCACCTGTGGCAATGCTTGCAATATTCAATAAAATAGGCTCTCAGGGTCCGCCCTGACAGACGCCTCATGTTACACCTGCCTCTCTCGTCTCCCATGATTTTTCATTTCTACATCTGGTGACCCCGACGTGCCAGATCCCTTGCACAGCCGAGCAGTCAGCCAGCCTCATACTTCACTCGACTGGAGAAGTCTTAGCCGGCTACACCGTGAGTATGGGGGGGGGGAGCTTACAAAGTCCCAGAAAGTGCATGCTACTGAACTGCTTCATTTAGTCAGACAGAGAGGTGCAGGTGCTCATGTTTCTTTACAGGAAATTGAACGTTTGCTATGTGAGATTGCATTCCAATGCCCCTGGTACCCTGAGGCAGGCTCCTTGGGGGTAGAGGTTTGGCAAAAGATTGGGAAAACCTTTTTTGCAGCGCCCAGGGCTCCTATCCACTGTCTGCTAACTTGGCAGAAGTGTGCAGATGCCGTGGCAAAATTTGGACCTCAGGCGTCCCAGGCGTCTCCCTCGGCCCCTGCATCTCTGTCTGTTGGAGACAACCCCCCTCCTTATCCTAAGCTTTTGCCTCCTGCACAATCCTGCCAATCCCTCCCTCCTTTGCCTGCTTCCAACCCATCCACCCCCCCTTCCCCCCTCCTGCATCTGCTCATACAGGAGCTATGCCTCAGCCCACCCCATCCCCCCTTCCCTCCCTCCTGTGTTTCCTTTGCCTGCATCCGCTTCTTCAGAAGCTGTGTCTCAGCCAACATCCACTTCCCCCCCTCTTTCTTCCCCCCCACTTTCTTCCCTCCCTCCTTCCACCCCTCCCTTGCCTGCCTCAGCTCCTGCCTGTTTCACGGGAGCTGTCCGTGTTGCACTTTCCCAGGCAAGGCAGAAAGGGCTCCTATCCTTAGAAGAAGAGTCTGAGTGGGCTGGGGTGTTGCCATCTGCTTTCCCTATTTCTTATGCAAACCCAGGCACAGCACAACAACAGGTGCTATATGAAACCCTTTCTTATTCTGTAATGCGAGAATTAAGAAGGGCCATTGTTGATTCTGGTCTCAAATCCTCCTATGTAACAGGAATGCTGGAGGGAATAGCAAATGGTTATACGATGCTACCGCAGGATTGGAAGGATCTTATGCGTATGCTTCTGTCCCCAGCACAGTATGTAGTTTTTGACAGTGAATTTAAACATAACGCCTCGACCCTGTCTGATCCACAGCATACAGCCAACGAACTTTATGGTGCTGGTCCGTTTGACAATATAGCAGCCCAGGCAACGCTGACACCTGCACATTTCAGTCGCACTGCGACCTGTGTACAGCGCGCCTTTCGGAAAGTCCCTGTATCAGGGCAACCACAGAGCTCCTTTGTCAATATTAAGCAACAGCATTCGGAGCCTTACCATCAATTTATAGATAGATTAAAAGAAGCAGTTACTCGGCAGATTGATAACACCACAGCTCAGAATGAGTTGATGAAAAAAATGGCTTTTGAGAATTCTAACACAGATTGCAAAAAAGTTTTACAGTCCGTCGTCCAACGTGTTAAATATGACCTGGCGGATATGATAAAAGCATGTGCGGATGTTGGAAGCCAGAGTCATGCGATGTCCTTGCTTGCCGGTGCCATCCAGGCTGGCAATAAGCCAACCGGTAACTGTTTTAACTGCAAGCGCCCAGGACATTTTGCAAAAGAATGCAGAGCACCTGGCGGTGGGGCGCACAGGAATGGTGATGCCAACAAGGCCAAACCTTCCAAAAAATGCCCGAAATGCGGTAAAGGCTATCATTGGGCTAATCAATGCAGGAGTCCGGGAAACTCCATTGCGGCCCCACTCTCGGGCCAGGACAATTAGAGAGTTTTCCGCCTTTAGTGTCCGCTGCTGAAAAACTTTCTAAACATACACCTTCTGAACTTGCCATTGATTTGATAAATCAAGAGAACAAAGACACTGTTTTACCTGGTGAAATTGTGCTCATGCCTTCCCAATTGGCAGGACCACTACCTCCTAAAGTCGCAGGCTTAATTTTACCAAAATTTTCTGCGGCGAAAGAAGGGATCCAGGTTATTCCTGGTGTTCTGGATCCTGACTATGTAGGCACAATAATGGTTCAATTTTGGAGCCATATGCCCATGCAGTTGAAAAAGGGTGAGTCTTGGGCACATTTGGTGGTGCTCCCTTCTAATCCTACTGCTTCTATTATTGATAGTAATTTGCACGAGCTCTCACCTCTTTCTCCACAGCTATTAGCTGTAATCCAGCGGATTGGTCATCAGAAACCTCTTCGTAAGTACAAGATCAATGGAAAAGTTCTGGAAGGCTTGATTGACACGGGCGCAGACATTTCTGTAATTTCCAGTGATTGCTGGGACCCCAAGTGGCCCCTTGAGTCTGCCTCTGCAGTCTGGGGCGTGGGTGGCCCACAAAATTCTTCCAAAAGCGTACAGTGGCTGCCTGTTTCTCTGCCTGATAGTTCTGAAACCATTGCCTACATCCAGCCCTGTGTGCTGAAAATCCACCTCAATCTGTGGGGAAGAGACTTACTGCAACAATTACAAGCTACCATTCAATTTAATGAGTAAGCTTGCACTTCCCCCTCAACTGGAACTCTTCTGGTCGTGCCCTGGCTATACGTTTAATTACATTCCAGCAAACATCAGCCATGGCACACCTTGCTGTTTAAGCCGTTTGTCCATCATTTTACCCAAGAAGCATAATTTATCCTGCTCTCGATATCGCCGCTCTGAGAAATTGACTAATGATTGTGATGCTTTTGTCTCCTTTTCAGGTTAAGTTTCAGGTTAAGAACGGACCTCTGGAACGAATTAAGTACCGGTACTTAACCCGAGGTACCACTGTAGTTGTTTATTTCCTTGACATCTGGTGGGAGGGCATTCCACAGGGTGGGCGCCACTACCGAGAAGGCCCTCTGCCTGGTTCCCTGTAACCTCACTTCTCGCAGTGAGGGAATCGCCAGAAGGCCCTCGACACTGGACCTCAGCGTCCGGGCAGAACGATGGGGGTGAAGACGCTCCTGTCTTCCACCTCCTCCCGCAGTTTAGTCAAACTCATGCTGGTAGCTTCGAGAACACTGTCCAACCATCTCGTCCTCTGTCATCCCCTTCTCCTTGTGCTCTCCATCTTTCCCAACATCAGGGTCTTTTCCAGGGAGTCTTCTCTTCTCATGAGGTGGCCAAAGTATTGGAGCCTCAGCTTCAGGAACTGTCCTTCCAGTGAGCACTCAGGGCTGATTTCCTTAAGAAGAGGAACAAGCACATTTTTTTTTAACAAAGAAGCAAAGTTTCTCAGTGAGGCAGTAAAATAATCCTGCTCCTTCAAATGGATTCCCCCCCCCCAAACCTCTAATCCAAAACTAAACACTGGAAAATTCAGGCTAAGCCCTCCTTTTTACACCTGCATGCAAGCCCCCCAAAATGATACAGTGATATAATATCTTAAAACAAGTTGAATGGAAAACAAAGAGCTGCATGTTATTAAAGAGACTGAAGCTTTTACCGGCAATAAAAACAAGGACAAAAGTGAGCCTGCTAATAAAAACCAAATGTCTCCCATATGTTGCCATATGGTCCAACGCGAGGCTCTTGGTCATATAAAATTAATCCAAATAATAAACCACAGCACAAAGCCAAACATTTCCAGAATATGGAAATGTATCTGTCAGGGAACTGCCATCAGTGCCGGAGGGAGAGAGCAAAAGCCAGAGGGATTCCAGAGAGCGTCCCGGGAGTGGGAGGAGCAGCCCATCTTCTGGGGAAGAGAATCAGCGTAGCACCAGTGGAGAAGGGGGGCAGAGGGGGGAAGCGGCAAGGCGGTCCCATGACTCCTTGCCTGGGACCAGTGAGGAGAGTAGGGGTCCTCCGCTGCCCACGCCCTCCTTGCACAGAAGGCTTTCGCGCAGAGAGAGTAGGAGGAGACTAGGCGTCAAAGAGCTTCTTTGCTGGAAGAAGTTTAAGAAACGCCCACTGACGGATTCTGCCAGCGATTGAGACAGCCACGGGTGAGTGGCTGTCCGGACAGAAAACGTTCACTTAGGCAACCCAGCCAGGTGTTTGCACCCAGCCAGGGAGATAAGCACCGGCTTACGCACGAGCAACCCCTAGAACCATTACAGTATCCAAAAGGACTATCATATTTTGAAGAGCAGAAAAGAGGAGACATTTGCCGACTTATACTTTTAGCTATAAGTGATGATATTCCAGCTGAACTATTTAAAATTTTAAAAGATGATGCTGTTAAGGTGCTACACTCAATATGCCAGCAAATTTGGAAAACTCAGCAGTGGCCAGAGGATTGGAGAAGATCAGTCTACAGCCCAATCCCAAAGAAGGGCAGTGCCAAAGAATGCTCCAACTACCGCACAATTGCACTCATTTCACACGCTAGCAAGGTTATGCTTAAAATTCTACAAGGCAGGCTTAAGCAGTAGGTGGACCAAGAACTCCCAGAAGTGTAAGCTGGATTTCGAAGGGGCAGAGGAACCAGAGACCAAATTGCAAACATGTGCTGGATTATGGAGAAAGCTAGAGAGTTCCAGAAAGACATCTACGTCTGCTTCATTGACTATGCAAAAGCCTTTGACTGTGTCGACCACAGCAAACTATGGCAAGTTCTTAAAGAAATGGGAGTGACTGATCACCTCATCTGTCTCCTGAGAAATCTCTATGTGGGACAAGAAGCTACAGTTAGAACTGGATATGGAACAACTGATTGGTTCAAAATTGGGAAAGGAGTACGGCAAGGCTGTATATTGTCTCCCTGCTTATTTAACTTATATGCAGAATTCATCATGTGAAAGGCTGGGCTGGATGAATCCCAAGCCGGAATTAAGATTGCCGGAAGAAATATCAACAACCTCAGATATGCAGATGACACAACCTTGATGGCAGAAAGGTAGGAGGAATTAAAGAACCTTTTAATGAGGGTGAAAGAGGAGAGCGCAAAATATGGTCTGAAGCCCAACATAAAAAAAAAAGATCATGGCCACTGCGCCCATCACCTCCTGGCAAATAGAAGGGGAAGAAATGGAGGCAGTGAGAGATTTTACTTACTTGGGCTCCATGATCACTGCAGATGGTGAAAGCAGTCACAAAATTAAAAGATGCCTGCTCCTTGGGAGAAAGGCGATGGCAAACCTAGACAGCGTCTTAAAAAGCAGAGACATCACCTTGCCAACAAAGGTCCGTATAGTTAAAGCCATGGCTTTCCCAGTAGTGATGTATGGAAGTGAGAGCTGGACCATCAAGAAGGCTGATCGCCAAAGAATTGATGCTTTAGAATTATGGTGCTGGAAGAGACTCTTGAGAGTCCCATGGACTGCAAGAAGATCAAACGTATCCATTCTGAAGGAAATCAGCCCTGAGTGCTCACTGGAAGGACAGTTCCTGAAGCTGAGGCTCCAATACTTTGGCCACCTCATGAGAAGAGAAGACTCCCTGGAAAAGACCCTGATGTTGGGAAAGATGGAGGGCACAAGGAGAAGGAGACGACAGAGGACGAGATGGTTGGACAGTGTTCTCAAAGCTACAAACATGAGTCTGACCAAACTGCGGGAGGCAGTGGAAGACAGACGTGCCTGGCGTGCTCTGGTCCATGGGGTCACGAAGAGTCGGACACGACTAAACGACTAAACAACAACAACAACTTTTAGCTATGGATCGCTATGACAACTCTCATTATACAGACCCATGAAAAAGAGTACTGGGAAAAGAGGACTTATGGCAACTCTCTCTTTTTTAAAAACTTTATTCCAAAACTGAAAAAGAATTACAAACATCAAATTCAAAATCCATATTCATTTTCTAACATAAGCCTATTACATAATTGACTAGATTAAAATATACCTAATTCCTATAGACTTCCGTTTGCTGTATATAAATGCAACACAATTAGAAATATTATATTAGAATTTTTTATAAATTCCCCTATACCTCCCACTCCCCTTCATGCATGTGTGAACTCTACATGAATAGCTAGTTGACCTGGGCATTATACATAGTTGATTATTATGTTCTGCATAGATATTACACATAGCTGATTATACATAGTTGACTATTATCCATAGCTGATAGTGAACACAGTTGATCTGAGCATTACAGCTTGAGACCAATTTACTTGTGAGGTTTTCTCGCTCCATATTTGTCCACTTGCCTGCTTCAATTTGCAGAAGTGGCGCAGTCCCAGGTGCCACATAATATTTGCTTCACACACTTAATAAATTTGTCTTGCAGTGTGGCAAAACCCACACTTTGCAACTCCTTGCCTATTGACATCTTTGTTGTACTCTTTTTTTGGCATCTGCTTAAAACATTTTTGTTTAGGCAAGCCTATTCAGAAATGCGGATGTTGACATGTTTTAATCTCTTGTTTGCCTGCCGTTGATTTCAGCTATCTTTTACATGTTTTTAATTACTTGTTTAAAACTGCTTTCATTGATAATGTTGATATCTCTTGGAAGCCCCTTTAAGTTTTTATTACAAACAAACAGGCCTGGATTGTGTTTCTTTGAGGTTTGGTTAGATGGTCGGTTTTAAGGTTTCACCATCTTAACCTGACATTTGCTGGCACAGGTGTATGATGAATGGTCTTGTGTGCTACCTTTCCCCATCAAGCTTTGTCTAGATGACTTGAATATTCCTTCTTGGATTACAAAGGTGAAGAGACTGTCACCCAGGATTGCCCCAAGATGTTTTGCTGCCAAAAGCAAATGACAGAATGATCCCCTTTCCCCATCCCCTGGACGGTTAAGTCCAGTCAAAGGTGAGTATGGGGTTGCAGCACTCATCTCGCTTCAGGTCAAGAGAGCTGGTGTTTGTCCGCAGATAGTTTTTCGGGTGATGCAGCCAGCATGCCTAAACCACTTTTGGCACAACAGGACACCATGACGGAAACCAGAGCACACGGAAATACCGTTTACCTTCCCGTTACAGCGGTGGTTGTTGTTGTTTAGTCGTGTCTGACTCTTCGTGACCCCATGGACCAGAGCACGCCAGGCACTCCTGTCTTCCACTGCCTCCCGCAGTTTGGTCAAATTCATGCTGGTAGCTTCGAGAACTCTGTCCAAGCATCTCGTCCTCTGTTGTCCCCTTCCCCTTGTGCCCTCCATCTTTCCCAACATCAGGGTCTTTTCCAGGGAGTCTTCTCTTCTCATGAGGTGGCCAAAGTATTGGAGCCTCAGCTTCAGGATCTGTCCTTCCAGTGAGCACTCAGGGCTGATTTCCTTAAGAATGGAGAGGTTTGATCTTCTTGCAGTCCGTACCTACAGTATTTATCTACTTGCACTGGTGTGGTTTCGAACTGCTAGGTTGGCAGGAGCTGGGACAGAGCAACGGGAGCTCACCCCATTGCGGGGATTCGAACCGCTGACCTCCCAACCGCCAAGCCCAAGAGGCTCAGTGGTTTAGACCACAGTGCCAATGTGTCCAAATGGACAGGCGACTGAAAGTTTCTGGTGGCAAAATAATGCCTTCCACTGCAAACAGAGCCCTGTCCTTTGACAGAACGGAATGGCTGGAGGCTTAGGAGGAGGAGCCAGGAAGCAGCTGTTAAGTATCATTGGTTTAATTGAAACAGAAATGGAAAATGTCTGTGTATTAATGAAGGTTCAACATGAGGAGATTCCACTGAAAACCACGAAGAGCACTCTGGGCTCTTGCTGAGCTGATAATTAACGAATTGTTGTTTTCCACTAGCTAACATGTGAGTGTTGTAACCTTAGATCAAGTGACAAAGGTACTGAACTGCAAATCATCATTTTGAAAGTGTGGTGGCTTCAGTCTTTCTCTGAACACCACAGAGAAAGAAATGGTGTAAATGAAGCTCTTCAAGAAGCTGCATAGCCTTAGGCAGGCTGCAATGGGGACAAGGTTTGGATTTTTGGAGTCTTTTTTTTATTTCTACTGAGATGCTGAACCTGTGCTGGACAGCACAAGACATGGTGTGGATATTTTAGATGTATCTTTGATGCTTCTGCTCTGTTTTTGAGAGTTCTGCAAGTAAACTTTGGATAGTATTTTTATGGGTCTGGACAATTATTTCTTCCAAACAGTGTCCGTTCTTATGCTTTTCACTCGCTAGAACTTCTAAATATTTATTCATTATTATCATTATCATCATTTAAATTGGTATACTGTCGACTTCCGGAGGCAGCGCGAAACAAGCAATGGCGGTCCTCTTCAGTCTCTGAAGAGGGGCTCCACAGGAAAGGATCGTTCGCTACGGCACAGCGACGATCCACTAAGAAAAACCACGGGCAGAGTGAGCTCGTGGCCGTGGGACTCGGAGGGCACCTGGAGCGACCCCCAAAACGAAGAAGGGACCCCGTAAGGGGCTCCGGAAGCGCGGAGGGGAAGCGGTGCTGTGAGTTCATCGCTCTTTCTGCGGGAGCGAAGCCGCGCGGCTGCTGCTGATGAGCGCTGACCTTTCTTCCTTAAATATTGGATTCTAAATCATCTACTCGTGAGTAAGAATTACTCTATTTGGAACTACAAATTGTGAATTTGGCTGAAAGCGGGAGACGAAAAAAAGGAAGTCCGTCTTCCAGCAAGGCTTAAAGATCAAAGGCAAAGGAACTGACAAGCTGGGCGCAGTGGAAAGGGATTATAAAATCGGAAGTATCATGCGTCTGGCAGAACTGGCAATTGAAAGAAAAGGCAAGTTCTTTTTCTTCTCTATGTTATTGTGTTGATGTAAACTGGGGACCTTCTCCTTTTGCGGACTTTAAAAACTTTAAAACCCAACCTCGGGCTGGCAGAAGGGAAAAGAGCTGTCTTTGCGGATACAATATATAAAGCTGAAATAGATACATAGGGGCATTACTGGAAGATACAATCAAGTAACTGTATCTTGCACCTTTGGATGTGACTTTTGTGGCAACTTTGGAAGGGCTCTGCAAGTGGAAAAAATTTTAAGGACTATTGTTAAGTTACTCAGCTGCAGGAACTTTAATGGCGACTAAACCTTTCTCCTTCTTCCATGAACTGTAACAACACTCCCTCTAGTGGAGTCTGGGATTTACAAACTCCTGGGAACTAACTTTGTTTTGACTCTCTGCTGTTTTGTTATCTACATTGTGGACTGTCTTTCCCATGGAACATTTGACAATTTGACCTTGACTCATAGACAGGTGTGGAATGAGTGGCCCTCCGAAAACAAGATCTGCAAAAGCGAAAGCAGGGAAAGGCCAACTTGTGCAAACAATTCTGACTTCTCAGTCTCGCAGATCGTCAGTCCCTGCTGTATTAAAGGGAGTTGAACTCCCAACAACAGCCCTATTAAAGGAAGCTGAACAGCCAACAGCAGAGGATATGGCTGCAGGGGCATCTGGTACCCTTCTAGATGAAATGCTACAACAATTTGCGATTCTAAATAAGAAGGTTGATGATCAAACAGCAAAAATTGACTTAGCCACATCCTCTATTACAAAACTATCTGAACAAGTGGCACAACATTCACAAGCAATTGGGAATTTAAAAGACGCCACTGCTGAGAATCGGAAATTGGCTGAGGCAGCAAATGAAAAAGCTGATCAAGCGAATCAGAAAGTGGACGAACTGAAAGGAGAGGTAAGGCCACTACATAAGCACATTAGTGACCAGCAGGCCTACCTGTCTATGGTGGAATTGAGAAATCGGGAAAATAATTTAAGATTACGCTTTATCCCAGAGCTTGAGAAAGAAGATCTGACCGGCTATTTGACAGCAGAATTTTCTAGGTTCTGGGGTATAGAGGAAGACAAAGACTTTAAAATAACAACTGCATTTAGATTGGGAAGAGCAGCAAAGAAGGACAGGCCCAGAGATTGTCTGATTATTCTGAGGACTAAACAGGAGAGAGACAAAATACTTGACCTTCATTTTAACAAATCACTTGAGATCCAGGACAGAAAAGTGGAGATCTACAAGGATATACCAAAACAACTATTGGATCTCAGATCTATATATACTGACCTAGCTAGACTTTTGAGAAGCAACGGGATACCCTACAGGTGGGAGTTTCCACAAGGTTTATCATTTAACTACAAAGGAAAGAAGGTTAGAATCAAAACAAAAGAGGACCACCAGAAGTTCCTGCACGACTACGGAGAGGACCTGCAGAAGGGAACGGCAGTCCCTTGGCCTCCACCACAGTCTGGAATAGAACCAACACCTTCCCCCTCGGACTTGGACAAAAAAGAGGACACCCCATAAAGAGCAACAACAGATTGATACAGGATGTCTCTGCAGCTGTATAGTTGGAACATTAATGGCACAAATTCCCCGGAAAAACGCAAAAGGATTTTCCATATTTTGAAAAAAGAACATCTGGATATAATTTGCTTGCAAGAAACTCATGTGACTAGGCTCCATAGGAAAGTGTTAATTAACAAAAGACTAGGCCAAGAATTTATCTCATCAGACAGAGTTAAAAAGAGAGGCGTGGTGATCTACACAAAGGAGAACCTATCACCGAAATTTTTGTTTAAAGATGAACAAGGAAGAATCCTGGCAATTGAAATACAAACTCAAGGAGAAAAAGTTTTGATATTAGGAATTTACGCACCAAATGAGGGAAAATCAGAATTTTACAAGAAGCTACATGAGACATTACTGGATTATCTGGATTACTCTAATATCATTATGATGGGAGACATGAATGGGGTGGTCTCTACTCATATGGATAAGTCACAGAACCAGAATTTAACCAAGGATGGCAGACTACCAAAAACTTTTTTTGAATTAACTGACAATATGGACTTGATTGATATATGGAGGACGAGAAACCCCTTAGGTAAAGAAGGAACTTTTTTCTCTGAGGCCCACCTGTCATGGACAAGAATCGACCAAATTTGGACAACTAGAGGGCTGGCACCTAAGACTATAAGAGTGGAAATCTGCCCTAAGACCTGCTCCGACCACAACGCTTTGAAAATGGAAGTGAGATTCACCCCAGCCGATTCCTTCAGATGGAAAATGAATGACAACCTGTTAAGAGACCAAGAGATTGTAAAGAAGGCCCAAAAAGCCTTAAAGGATTATTTTGAAATCAACTTGAACACTTCGGTGGAAAAAAGAACAATCTGGGACGCAAGTAAAGCCGTTATGAGAGGGTTTCTGATACAACAGAATACGATCAAGAAAAAACTCTGGAATGGAAGAAAGGATAAGATACTAGAGAAGATAAGAGATGGAGAGAAAAAATTAAGATTGAATCCAAAATCAAAAGAGACTTTAAGAGAAATTAAATTCCACCAGTCACAATATACGAAACTGATAAACCAAGAAGTGGAATGGAAAATTAAACAAATGAAACAAAGATCTTTTGAATCTGCGAACAAATGTGGAAAACTGCTAGCTTGGCAGTTGAAAAAGAGACAAAAATTAAATTATGTCACCAACCTAGAAGTTGAAGGGAAAAACATTCAGAAACCGGGAGAAATTAGAAAGTGTTTCCAGAAATACTTAAAAAAATTATACACCCAAGGGCCTGAGGAAGTGATTGAGATAGACCAATTTTTGAAAGACAATGGCCTACCAGAACTATCTCAGGAGAAGAGATCAATCTTGAATCACAAAATAACACAACAGGAAATTGAGGATGCCATTCAGAACATGCAGCTAGGCAAATCTCCAGGCCCTGATGGACTTACCTCCAAGTATTATAGGACGTTAAAAGACTACCTGATACAACCATTAATGGAGGTTTGTAACCAGATTATGGGGGGAGGGAGGGCACCGGAAACGTGGAAAGAAGCATTCATCACACTGATACCCAAAGTGGAAACTGAAAAGACTCAACTTAAGAACTACCGTCCCATCTCACTCCTAAACGTGGATTACAAAATATTTGCAGACATTTTGGCAAATAGATTTTAAAAAGTACTAAATGAAGTAATTCATAAGGACCAAGCAGGCTTTCTTCCAGGCAGGCATTTGTTTGACAATACCAGGAACATTATTGATATTTTGGAACTTTTGCAAACAAATATTAACACCAAAGCAGTGCTAATATTCATTGATGCAGAGAAGGCCTTTGATAATATTTCTTGGAAGTTTATGAAGAAAAACTTGGAAGGGATGGGAGTGGGACGGGGGTTTGAAAATGGAATAGAAGCAATTTATTCAGAACAAAAAGCTAAGTTGATAGTGAACAATGTGGTGACAGAAGAGTTTCATATTGAAAAAGGAACACGACAGGGGTGCCCCCTATCCCCTTTATTATTTATCTCGGTCCTGGAGGTGTTGCTGAATATGATTAGGAAGGATCGGCAGGTACAAGGAATACGGGTCGGAGCGAAACAATATAAACTGAAAGCTTTTGCAGATGACTTGGTTTTAACACTACAGGAGCCAGAATCTAGTACAAAAAGAGTTTTAGAATTAATTCAAGAATTTGGTCGGGTGGCGGGATTTAAGTTGAATAAACAAAAAACTAAGGTACTAGGAAAGAATTTGACATCTTCCGAAACAGATGGGTTTCAGAAGGAAACAGACTTAAATATTGTTAAAAAAGTGAAATACCTGGGGGTTAACTTGTCTTCCAAAAATTTGAACTTATTTAAAGACAACTATGAGAAATGTTGGTCAGAAGTTAAAAAAGACCTAGAAATCTGGTCAAGATTGAAACTATCCTTGTTAGGCCGAATTGCAGCTATAAAGATGAATGTTTTGCCAAAAATGTTGTTTCTGTTTCAAGCCTTGCAGATCGTGGACAGAGTGGAATGTTTTGGAAAGTGGCAGAAGGATATTTCGAAGTTTGTTTGGCAGGGCAAAAAGCCCCGAATAAAGTTTAAAATATTAACTGATGCAAAAGAAAGAGGGGGGTTTGCCCTGCCAGACTTAAGGTTATACTACGAAGCTGCAGCCTTCTGCTGGATGAAAGATTGGATTTTGCTAGAAAACACTGATGTCCTAGATCTGGAAGGCTTTAACAATTCGTTAGGTTGGCATGCGTATTTGTGGTATGACAAGGCAAAAACACACGGAATGTTCAAAAGCCATATTGTCAGAAAAGCAATATTTATGGTCTGGAAAAAATACAAAGACTTACTTGAAAGTAAGACCCCGAGGTGGCTATCACCAATAGAGGCCAAGGCTCGGAAAAAACCTAATATGGAGGCCGGCTGGCCGAAATATTGGGAAATAATAGAAAACATTGGAGACAATTGGAGGTTGCAGAGCTTTGAAAAATTAAAGGATAAGGTGCAAGATTGGTTTCATTATGCCCAAATTAATGAGGTTTTTAAGTTGGACAAAAAAACAGGATTCCAGGTGGAAAAATCGAAACTTGAGACAGAGCTGTTAGAACCAAAGACCAAGGTATTATCGAGAATGTATAACTTGCTGCTTAAATGGAACACCCAGGATGAGACAGTTAAATCAGCCATGATAAAATGGGCTCAAGACATTGGGTACAATATTATGTTTGAAGACTGGGAAAGGTTATGGACCACCGGTATGAAATTTACGGCATGTAATGCCTTGAAAGAAAACATTATGAAAATGATATACAGGTGGTACATGACCCCAGTCAAGCTTGCTAAGATATACCATCTGTCTGACAATAAATGTTGGAAGTGCAAGGAGGCTGAAGGGACATTCTTTCACCTTTGGTGGACTTGTCCAAAAGTGAAGGCCTTCTGGGAAATGATCTACAATGAGTTAAAAAAGGTGTTTAAGTACACCTTTCCTAAGAAACTGGAGGCCTTCCTCTTGGGCATTGTCGGCCAAAAGGTGTTAAAGAAGGACAGAACGTTTTTTATGTATGCTACTACAGCAGCAAGAATTCTTATCGCTAAATATTGGAAGACTCAAGATTTGCCCACACTGGAAGAGTGGCAGACGCAATTGATGGACTACATGGAGTTGGCTGAGATGACTGCCAGGATCCGAGACTTGGGAGAAGAAGCAATGGAGGAGGACTGGAAAAAATTTAAGGACTATTTGCAAAAATTTTATAAGTTATATGAACTATAGGATTTCGCATGACTTTGAATGTTAGCCCCAGCAACGAGAGTGGAATATATATGAAATTAGATAATATTAATGAAAGAATCAATGTTTAAATGGTCAAAAAGGATAATATGTTTGCTTATAGAGTAAACGGATAATAAGGGATTTAAACTTAAATTGCAATTGAAAGTACAAAAGAAACACATGAAACAAGGTTATAATTTGCTGATTAATTTATTGTCAAGATTGCTCTGTGCGGGAGACGCGGGGAAGTCCGTTGGAAAGTTGAAACAAGTTGTTGAAATGGTTGATTTTCTTTCTTTTCCCTTCTCTTCTTTCTCTTTACTTTTTTCTTTCTTTGTTTGTTCTATACTGTATCTGGAAAAAATGCAATAAAAATTATTTTTTAAAAAAATAAATTGGTATACTGTCGTATACCCTCAGGTCTCAGGGTGGTTTACAACGTAATAACACAACGTAAAAACACAAAATACATAGTTAAAGCAAAAAGACAATACACACAGGGCACTGAATGTCAGTCAGCCCAAGGCTTGGTTAAAGAGTAACGTTTTTGCCTGGCGAGAGCATTCTATAAATGGGAAGCCACTGCAGAAAAGGCCCGTTCTCATGTTGCCACCCTCTGGACCTCTCACGGAGGAGGCACACAGCCTCGGAGGGTGATCTCAGGGGTCTGTGTAGGTACAATGGTAAAGGAACCCTGGATGGTTAAGTCCAGTCAAAGGCAACTATGGGGTGCGGTAAAGGTAAAGGGACCCCTGACCATTAGGTCCAGTCGTGGCCGACTCTGGGGTTGTAGCGCTCATCTCACTTTATTGGCCGAGGGACCTGGCGTACAGCTTCCGGGTCATGTGGCCAGCATGACTAAGCCGCTTCTGGCGAACCGGAGCAGTGCATGGAAACACCGTTTACCTTCCCGCTGGAGCAGTACCTTTTTATCCAGTTACACTTTGACATGCTTTCAAACTGCTAGGTTGGCAGGAGCAACGGGAGCTCACCCCGTCGTGGGGATTCGAACCGCTGACCTTCTGATCGGCAGGTCCTAGGCTCTGTGGTTTAACCCACAGCGCCACCCGCGGTCCGATGGGATGCGGTGCTCATCCATAAAAAGCATTCTTGCTCTATAACTCAGAAGCAAGGACCACATATTTATCAGAGTTTCTTCTGTGCAGTATGGCATAATGGCAACTGGTTGGCACTATACTGGCATAATTCTGTTAAAAGATTTAAATAGCCCACTGAATAATATCTGCACGACCGCTATTAATTTCCACCTTTTTACTGCACACTTCAGCTAGTATGTGACCTCTGTTGTGTAACGGCAGTTACACTCCAGGGATTAGAGATTAACAACATGTGCTCCGAGTGGTTTATTTTACAATTGCTGTGAAATAAAAGCTGATGGAAAACGAGCCACTGCTGAATTACTCTGCCTACATAAAACAATATTTCTTTTTTTCCCCTTCTTTTTTATCACTGATGAAAAGCTTTTATTTTCCTTCCTTGTTCAAAATTTTAAGTGTTCGCTTGTAGTGTTAACACAACACAGGAGAACAGCAGCCTTTTGTCAGGAGAAGGGAGAGGAGGGAAAGAATGCTAAGAGCTATTTCAGCGCGTTATTTGTTGCAAGCTTATTGGAATAAATTTAATCAGTCGAATCTCTGTCACAGATAATTAACACACAATTTAGGTCTTTAAAAGCATTCAGCAAGCCAATGGATGTTATTTTCGAGATAAGCTACAGTCAGTCAGACTGTCTCGCTTTCATGAGGGAAATGTCAATGAATTTGCTATGCTAGTTTTATTAGGTGGTGGTTGTTGACGAATCCAATCCCAAATCTCTCTCTCTCTCACTCTCCTGTGTGTTAAGAGACTTGTTTGCTGTGAATTTACTCACTGCTACACACACACATATATAATGTGCTAAAGCTACTTGAGGAAAAAACTCCTCCTGTTACAGAATGATACCGAAGAATCTTGAATGCTGCAATTCAAATTTGACTTCTTGTGCGACTTCATATTATGGACGTATTATGAACAGGAGACAATCAAATTAGTAGGAATTTGTTTATTTACTTACAATATTTTGGAACAACAGATTTCAAGACTATATCTGGCCATTCATATTTTTGTAATGTTCATCTATTAAATGACTATAAATATGCACCTCATAAATTGCAATGGATTACTATTTTATCATTTCTATTTTAACAGGTCAGAAAGGTAATACGAATCCATCACGTTTTAAAAAAACTTCCACTGATTTTCCATAATATCAATTTCTTAATCAAAATTAAGAAAGATTTAGATAATGTGAAGAACATCTGTTGATTAAAATGGGAGGTCACCGAAGGTTGTTTCAGACCACAATGAAGATATATGACACTGGTCATTATGAACACTTATCTAGCATGTTTTGTTTTTCTGGAATTCTCCACAAAGTTTCCATGCTTAACCTGTTGGTTTGTTCCAAGCAGACATGCGACGGAGTGAAAAGCCATTAAATCCAAATAAAAATTCCAATCCCTGCATCAGAAAGAAGCTTGTAATGTTTGCAGATTTTCACTGAAGCTTATTCATGTCAGTTGCAGGCTTCTCTTTCATAGCAGATTTTAAAAACTTGAGCATTTCTCTTACTATTTCCTCTGCAAATTTGGGTGCATCTTCATGGGAAAACTTGAATCACTCTCAGATGCAACTTACATGGTTTCCTTCAGTGACAGATCTAATTTAGAGGAGGAGTACTATAAAACCAGGATTCTGTGGGACCATATCAAAAACACAACATCTGTTCAGAAAAGTGAAACAAACAAACAACTATAGCACAGCTATAGGACTGAAAATATGGAGTGACAAATGCATATAAAAAAAAAATGTGAAACTATAGCCTTTCATTATCTCTATCGCCACCTAGTGTTGACCTCCCTGCCTTCTGCCCACCTGTCTCAATCAGCAGCAGTCAACACTGGCTTTTAGCCTTCACTTCAGTGGACGTTGAGCATTCTGGGTGATCTGTGCTCTTTTAAATGTCTTCTGAGCTCGGGATAAAACTCATAAACTGCAAATAACCCCCATCTCAAGCAGCAGCAGCAGCAGCAGCAGCAGCTGATTCATTGTGTTGATTCAACCTCCTCTTCAATGGCACAAACTGAATCATTCTTCAAGACTGACAAGGTTGATCACCAGTCATTATTGCTGTAAACATTTAGAATCTCCTGAATCAGAATAAGGAAGCATTTTGAATCATGATGAACAGGGAGGGACATTTCAATAGCAAGTTGGCGTGTAAATCATCAATAACGCCACACTTTCCATGGAATTAGCTGGCTTTTTATTGTTTCTTGGTTGGAAGAACTTCACTATTAATCATCGATATTTATACATAAACATTAAGGCTGCAATCCTACACACAGTTTGAACTGCTTAAAATCCCATTAGGGAGATTTAAGCAGCTTGTGTGTAGGACTGCAACCTGACGCATCTTCTGACTTACAGATGCAATGCAGAACTGATTTTTGTTTTAATTTCATCACCTCTTACAAAGGCAGATGACTGCTTTGCATTCTGCTTTAGCGCTCAGGCCCACGCATGTTTAATTCATGACTATCAGATGATTGGATATGGTATAATTTACACTTGCAGAATTCACAATGCTTTATGAAGTTATTTGTAGCAACACTGGAGCCGAGAGAGAATATGATTTAGGATGTGGATGTTTTCTGACAAGCTACAACAAAACTAGGTTTTGTTTTGTTTTTTAAAGAAGAGGGCCATTATCATTGTGAGTTGGGGGGAGACTGGATACTTGAGACCCCTTCTAATTCCTTGATCCAACATGAATTAAATTCCTGGAATAGCCAGGCTAGCTTCCCAGTGACACAATGGCCCTCTAAGTATGGGCCATTAAGGTAACAAAGGGTGTGATTCTGTGCCACACAGAAAACGGGTGTTCCCCCTCCTCCAACTCTTTAGTAGTTAGAAAGACAAAGGCCAGAGGTGGAGAGTTGAGGTATCAGAGAAGGAGAAGCTAGAACCCAGCAAGCTGCGCAGCTGGGAGACAAAGCTATGCCTGATCTCTGTCAGAATCCAAGGCTGTGGCTATCAGTTGACTTGGGGTGCTAATGCTGTAAACCCCTCCATCGTAGGCTCAGGTTGTAGAGAAGTGTAAATAAACCATATATCCTAAAGACACCGCAGTCTCCGCTGTCCCTCATTCCAAAGGAAACATGAACCCTGGGTAAGTGCCAGTAACTGCTGGAATCTTGCACGACTCAGAGAATGGGTCTTACCCACCACCGCCACCAAGCAAGGCAGCGAGATTTTAAACTTGCCACCTTGTTTATCGGGTTTTAGGAGGCTTTTGATATTTCGTGAGAGCCTCCCAGAGCCAGGTAAGTTCTCCTTCTGTGCATTTAATTTGTGTGATTTCAGCTGGTCAGCTTTCAACTGTGTATAGTTGAAATCACACATATTAAGTGCACATAACTTGTGTGTGTGTGTGTGTGTGTGTGTGTGAGAGAGAGAGAGAGAGAGAGAGAGAGAGAGAGAGAGAGAGAGAGAGTACACACACACTAAAGCAGATCTGAAATTTTGAAATTATTGAAATGGACTGGCGGGATCTGGGGGCACAGTTTTGAGAGGCAAGGTTGTATTTTGGGACAATGAGATTTGCATGCACCATCCTTAAATTTCTCAGTTCCTTCAAAACTTACGAGTTTTTCCCTCGCGGTCTTCTGACTAGCAGAGTTCTGTTTTATATTCAGGGTTACATTTACCAGGTTAGCTAATACAGGCTTTAGCTTGGATTTCAACTTCAAAGTGAACATGTTGTTGACTCATAAGCACTTGCTGACATATCAAAAAGCTAGAGTAGCCTAGCTAACAATTTTTAAAAATTGGCCCGAGTCAAGTCTTATCCAAAAGGTACAGGCAGTCCAAGTTGTTCTCAAAACAAGGCAAGGAACTGCCAGGAATCTATTAAAAATAAATGACAAGAGACTCAGGTCAATTTTATGTGCTTAGCAAAGAATATGAAGGACAACATGCCCTCCTGAAATGTGTGGTGTGTTTTTTCTCTCCACAGAGAAAAGCATTCACTGCTGAGAGAGGTCACCGTGTTTGTCTCTTCGAGCAAAAACAACAAAAAGCCTGGCATTTTAAAGACTAACAATTTATCATGTGTAAGCTCTCAAGCATCAGATGAGAGTGTTATCCTGAATTGAAAGAAAACACACAGAGAGAGATGGGGAAAGAATGCTATGCAGTAAGAGTAGAAGAAAATTAAATGCAAAACAATATAAACCGTTATTATTACAGTATTAACAACAGTCGTTCACATAGAACCATTATGTTGATAAGACAGACATTGGTAGCATTGGTAAGTCAATTAACACATGCAGAGTAATTATTCAAAAAAATGGGTCAATTCAATCCTGCTTTGTCAATATTGCTATTTCGGGTGTCCAATTTGTTTCCATTCATTCTTTTTCATAGATACTGGCCCATTTGTTGCATGTAAAAAGCAGAAGAACATTGTTGGGTGATTGATGGTGGAATATCATGTTGGCAGATTAGCAGGTGACTGAACCCCTGATATGCGGGTGACATTATTAGATCTTTTATAGTGTTGCTAGAGCATAAAAGGAGACGATTTGGACATAATATCCTCACTGCATGGTTAGGAGGGGGAAACTCAGACTGCATGCCCAGCCCCACCATTCATGCATTGGGAGAAGGTCTAAAAGGGGAGTAATTCTCTACATGTAAATGCACATCCTCATGATGGCAAACCTTGTGCAATCAGGGCAGCCTATGTGTTTAGAGGAGGTTTGCCAACACACAGCCTATGGGGTAGCAGGACTAGCAAAGGTGAAATGGTGAGATAGATAAATAAAAACTTCCAGTGCAATTTTGTACACGTCTACTCAGAAGTGAGGGACGCGGGTGGTGCTGTGGGTTAAATCACAGAACATAGGACTTGCCGATCAGAAGGTTGGCGGTTCAAATCCCTGCAACGGGGTGAGCTCCCGTTGCTCGCTCCCTGCTCCTGCCAACCTAGCAGTTCGAAAGCATGTCAAAGTGCAAGTAGATAGGTACCGCTCTGGTGGGAAGTGTTTCCGTGCACTGCTCTGGTTCGCCAGAAGCGGCTTAGTCATGCTGGCCACATGACCCAGAAGCTGTACGCCGGCTCTCTCGGCCAGTAAAGCGAGATGAGCGCCGCAACCCCAGAGTCGGCCATGACTGGACCTAATGGTCAGGGGTCCCTTTACCCTTTAACTTTATTCAGAAGTGAATCCCAGCAAGTTCAGCGGGGATTATTGTGGATAGGGGATTACAACTTTACACTCTAATCCTCAGCGCACTTTCTAGAGAGCAAGGCCCATTGGACAAGTGGGATTTACTATGCATGCATAGAACTACACGGTTAGCCTTTTTTGCTAGTGTTCCTGACAGCTATGGATCATGTCCCAGGACCACAAAAGAGGACAGAAAACAGAGGCTGGGTTCCGGTTGGCTGCGCTATTGCTGGATCTGGACCCTTCCATTCTTATTCTTCATCTTGCAGCTGCAAAGAGGACAGAGGCGAACTGTAGGTATCGGAGCATTTGCTGTTAAATTTAGAAACTCCTCTGATATTGTGTACTGGGACAAAGCCCTTCTATTTTCTTTTCCAGTTCCTTTCAGCTTTTCTCCAGTGCCATTTCGGCTACAAATAGCTTGCATTGTTTGCCTGCACATAAAGTGAGTACGAGTTTTGCTTTTATATAAATCACTCTTCCCTGTTGTAGCCTGGCAGAGGATTCAGACGCAGAATTCACAGCGGAGTTGGCAACGCAGAGTTCTTAGTGAAGTC
Organism: Podarcis bocagei; assembly: GCF_964188305.1. Taxonomy (NCBI): domain Eukaryota; kingdom Metazoa; phylum Chordata; class Lepidosauria; order Squamata; family Lacertidae; genus Podarcis; species Podarcis bocagei. Next base: position 15,988,578 of record NC_138136.1, on the reverse strand, counting down.
CTTTCAGTTTGTGGACAATTCTTCTCCACCCACATAATGCTAGATGTTTGTTGCCGAATAATAAGCAACGCGATACCGTGATTAAACTGAACACAAATCAGTCTTATCTCACATTAGGATTTCCCCCACAAACAACTCCCTGAAGCTGCTTAAGAAGACTTGCGCAGTCACCAGCTTCATTAAAGTTTGGTCACTTAATTTGTCAACCAAGTTAAAAGCGCCCCCAGAGCCAAAGTTCACTTTGAAACAATCTAATACAATGTAAATGTTTGCTTTATTTGGAATCTTGCATTACTGTATACCTTAACACAGCCTTAAACTAACCACAAGTTTCACCTACACAGATTTTCACATCATAAGCATTAAATTAAAAAACAAAAAAACCCCATAATTTTTAAATAATCAGATTTATGATTGCTGCAATCTCCCCGCAAAATGTGGTTTCTTTCTCTATACTATGGGTTACCAACATTATTGGGCCTGCAGGCACATTTGCAAACTGGCTGGGGAAACCGTTATGGGCCTCACACCCAGACCACAACCTATTACAGTGGTACCTCAGGTTAAATACTTAATTCATTCCAGAGGTCCGTTCTTAACCTGAAACTGTTCTTAACCTGAAGCACCACTTTAGCCAATGGGGCCTCCTGCTGCTGCCGCGCCGCCAGAGCACGATTTCTGTTCTCATCCTGACGCAAAGTTCTTAACCGGAGGTAATATTTCTGGGTTAGCGGAGTCTGTAACCTGAAGCGTATGTAACCTGAAGCGTATGTAACCTGAGGTACCACTGTATATTGGTTGCAATAGAATGATTCTGTCAAAGCTAATTTCAATGAGGGATATTGCAGATACTAATATTGCGAAGCATGAAGCAACTGGGTGCATAAAAAAAACCCAATAGCGATACATCCCAAAAATCCCATACACTATCTTTTGCATGGCCAGCACAGCCTCAGCATCTTATAATAAATAACTTTACTTCTTCCAGAAATCAAAACTGCCTCCCTCCCATTCCTGCCTACAGTAGCCTGCACCCTGTCCTTCAAGGTGGTGATTTGCAGCTGAATACCTTAATCATGTGATCTAAGGTTAAACACCCGTGTGTTATAACCGAGAACATTCTCAGTTAATCATTAACTCAGTTGGAGGTCAGAAAGCTCTTAGTTCACTGCCATGGAAAATCCCCACTGTTAGCAGTACACAGGAATTCTTCATTTCAGTGCTAATTAAACAATTATACTTAACAAGGGACCCTGGAAGGCTTTTGTGGGCACATGTGTGCCCACAGTCTCCAAGTTGCTGACCCCTATGATACACTGAATGTTCGTGATAAAGCTGCCACAAACCAGTCTCAATGCCAAATGCAACTTAGCACGCTTTTGAGCCCACCTACAGATGTTGCTGCTGTTTGGTAGAACTGAACTCCAGGAAAATAATTTGATAGCAAAACCTTTGACTAAAGTCACTGCAGAGCAACAGAAAAGCAGGCATCATTACAGCAGTTGCAGAGGTATCTATTGTTCTCTTTAGTAAAGGTAAAGGTACCCCTGACCGTTAGGTCCAGTCGCGGACGACTCTGGGGTTGTGCGCTCATCTCGTTCTATAGGCTGAGGGAGCCAGCATTTGTCCACAGACAGCTTCTGGGTCATATGGCCAGCATGACTAAGCCACTTCTGGCAAACCAGAGCAGCGCACGGAAACACTGTTGACCTTCCCACTGGAGCGGTACCTATTTATCCACTTGCACTTTGACGTGCTTTCGAACTGCTAGGAGGGCAGGAGCTGGGACCAAGCAACCGGAGCTCACCCCGTCGCGGGGATTCAAACCGCCAACTTCTGATCGGCAAGCCCTAGGCTCTGTGGTTTAGACCACAGTGCCACCCGCGTCCCTACATTGTTCTCTTTAGCCTCTCTAAAGATAAAGTGGCCAAACAGTAGGAATCCTTATTATTATTGAAAGGGAATCAAAATTTCAATGCGCAAGAGCCTAAATAGGAGAGGGGGATTATCAGTTGAGTCTGCCTTGACACATTTTAGAAGGATGGGATCTAATATGTTGTGTGCATTATTCAAGTATAGTAATTACGGAGAAAACATATGATAAACACATGCTAATGAGATAAAGCATGAAGATGTGTGCTCCTCTCTAATGGAATTATAAGGAAGTGGCTTTGAAATATGCACAATGAAAATAAGTCATCAAATGTGTCATGGCTTACAAAACACAATGAAAAGGATTGATGTGTTTTATGCAGGCTTTAATGTGGATGTGGGTTTGTTATTTACACAAAAAGTTCCCTGCAGACGTTAAATCAGCATGGTGAAACAAGCAACAGCTTGTGTAAAGCAATCCTATTTAGTTAGGCGTTCAGGTTACCAAAAAATTCTAAACACTTCCCCATATGCTGAACATTATTTTTAGTTTCTCTTAACGTACAAAGAGGTACGCATATTTTCAGGAAACAAGATACACACATTCACATTGGGATGTTTTTAAGAATTATGCAGTCAATCATTTCAAGCTACGTACCTCTTGCTTTAATGATAGGAATGAAATCCTGTTTTAATAAACGGGCAGCACAACCTGATACAGGCCAATTCTAAAGTAAGTCCCATCAAGTTTAGGGAGGCTTACTCTTAGGTAAGCAAGTATCCTGGAAACTGTAGTTTGTTAAAGATACTGGGAATCTTCTTCTTCTTCTTCGGCGATCACTTGTGGCCGAGTAAGATTGTCTTCTATAAACACGGTTGTAACAGTGAGTCCGTAAGTGACTGTGGAGGCCAATTCTGGATCCACACCTCCTTCCACAGTGGCATCAGTGTCAGCCCTTGTGGAAAGATAACTGCCCAAGTAGGAGAAGTGATCAACATTTTCCAAAGTTACACCGTTGAGTTGGATTTGCGGTGCTGCAAAAGGGTTGTTTTGTGCTTGCTGGTGCAGCACTTTGGTTTTTTGGATGTTGAGCGATAGACCAAGCTTTTCATATAAGTTTCTGCAAACATATTTAGCAAGTGAGACTGGGAATTAGAGTTCTGGGGGAACTACAGTTACCAGGATTTGGGGGAGGGGTGAACCATGTGTTTTAAATGCATGCTGGGTGTGCTTTAAATTTGTGGTGTGGATTTGCCCGACGTCTGGGGGAGGGCAAAGTTTATCAACTCCCACCCTAGGGAAACTTACAGATTTACCATTATGGTACTATACAGTGTTATCCTACAAATACCTAAACTAAACCCTATGGTTTCACTGGGGCCAAGTCCCTAGTAACAATGGATAGGATTATGTAACCTCCACAAGTACTGAGCATCTGATAATATATTATCTTTGCCCTCTATATGCTGAATGTGTTGCATTGCTGACAATGGTGCCAACTTGAATAAAATATTGGGGGGGGCAGGTAAGCCCCGCCTCACAAAATCAATCACAAGATGCGGCACGCACACGCACACACACACACACACACAGTCATTTGAATGGCAATGTCCATCAAATTTAAAGGGCCCTGCCAAATATTTTATTAGGGGAGCTGAAGGGACCTCTCCCTTTAAGAGTTGGTTCCTATGATTGTTGATATTTCTCATTATTGCAATTAAAGCTTACTGGTTGAATCATCCATGAATTTATTTCATTCAGAAATAAATGTGTGTACAAAGTGTGATGGAACAAGCCAAGTCACATATGGCTGAGACAAAGAAACTAGGGTTGCCATATTTCAAAAAGTAGAAATCCATTGTTGAGATATTTTTTTTAGCAAAGGTTGTTGAGGGGATATTTCCCGCTCGGACACTGTTTCTAATGGCTAAATTCAAGCAATGTCCAGGAAATGTGGACATATGGCAACCCTAATCCAGAGACTCACCCCCCCCCCAAATAGATATAGATATAATAAAATACATGGTTGGAGGAAAAATATATAATAAAATACAGAGGTGGAGAACAAACGCTTCCCTCTAAGCAGCCATCTCTTCGTTGCAGTTTTCTTTTCAAAATTCATCCAAACCCACTAGCAAGAAAGGAGCTTTATTTTTTTCTCCCTGACTGAAACACAATGGGGAAGTTGATGCTTTACAAGGCCAAGTGACACGGAGGAACACCATCTTTCTGCTCCCCTGCTGATGAAAACAAGAATCTCTGAAGTCTAATAAAGCACCTGGTAATGTCAGGCAAACAAGAGCTAATAGAGCTAAAACCCGGATCGCCCTTGTGAAATAAAACATGTTCTGTCGGGAGGAAAAAGAAAATCCTGTTGAGTAGCTTGCCACTGTGCTCTACGCTCCACGTTTGTTGTTTTCTAAAATAAAAAGTCCCCATTATTTCTATCTCGGCCAACCAAGAGCCCATTAAATTGCTAGTGTTGGTATCTAAAAAAAATATGGCAGGCAGAGAGTGGCCTGTGTTCTACTGGAATATAGAAAAGTCCATGGAAAAGTGGCCACTGCTTCGAAGAATCTGCCGGAAATGTATCTCTAGGGATTGCTTCGCATGTGAGATGCAAAAGGAAATGGCGCTTTTCTGTACTGCAAATGATTTTCCAGGAATTGATAACAGTACACTGGGAAGAGGAAGAGGAAAGGGGGAACGGGGTGTGGGGAGTGTTGATTCTGTTGCAGAGACTTTTGCCTAAATTCAATGGATCTAAACTACCAGCTTGATTCTATGCATATTTACTCAGAAGCCAAGTTGACAGTGTTTAATGGCACTTATACATGAGTACATAGGAATTCTCTGCTGGATCAGCCTAAAGATCCATATAGTCCAAACTAGATGGAAAGTGAAATATACTCGGAGTCCTGCTGTGATTTCATGCTCTTTATTGCAGCTTGTACAACAGTGATTGAATTTCTCCTCCCAAACCTCAGGCTTTTATATACAGTGGTACCTCAGGTTAAGTACTTAATTCGTTCCGGAGGTCCGTTCTTAACCTGAAACTGTTTTTAACCTGAAGCACCACTTTAGCTAATGGGGCCTCCTGCTGCTGCTGCACCGCCGGAGCACAATTTCTGTTCTCATCCTGAAGCAAAGTTCTTAACCCGAGGTACTATTTCTGGGTTAGCGGAGTCTGTAACCTGAAGCATGTGTAACCTGAAGTGTATGTAACCCAAGGTACCACTGTACATTATTTACACATTGAGTCTCGTCTGATTGGCTGATTCTGCTTCCCTCCTGGAGCCTGATTGGTCTTCTCCTGCAGGCCAATCAGTTGTTGCATTCCAGGATCCTACCTGTGTATTGTTCTAGGATCCAAGCTTAGTACATAACAGAAAGGGAGAGGAAGCTCTGTTGTGCACACACAAACCTGTTGTGTGAGCAGTGCTGGCTACAGCCCTAGATGTACAGATGCAAATTTGACTTCAGAGATGTGGGTGGGAGTTGGAAGCAAAACCTTGCTCTTGGAGTTTATTTAGAGCTATGAGTGGCCCAACAGCATTTTCTGGGCCCAGTATGCTGAATACATATCGACCAAGTGCCCAGAAAAAAACAGGACATCCAGGTTTTTTGTGTGAGGTCACGGGGGCCATTTGGGGGGGGGGCACAATCTTGCACGCTCTCACGTTGCGCTCTCGCCATGAAAAAAGTGCTTATTTCAGGGCAAGAGCGAGGTGCTGGCCCCATGACTCAGGCAACAGCATGTCCCAGAAGACACATGTCCCATTTTTGGGTCAGAAAAAGTTGGACAGTATGTGAATGTGGCTTGGCCATTTCTCCCCACCTACAATCCCTTGCCAAGAATGTCTGCTTAGGAAAATACTAGAACTAAAAGAAGAATCTCTGGGCAAATTGTGATGGCATCTAATCAAAGTACAGACATGCCTTGGTTGATGAACACCTTGCGACTTGAACGTTTTGGCTCCTGAACGCCGCAAACTCGGAAGTGAGTGTTCCGGTTTGTGAACGTTCTTTGGAACCCGAACGTCCGACATGGCTTCCGTGGCTTCTGATTGGCTGGAGAAACTTTCTGCAGCCAATCGGAAGCCGCACCTTGGTTTCCAAACATTTTGGAAGTTGGACACACTTCTGGAACGGATTCCATTTGAATTCTGAGGTACCGCTGTATATTAACACACACCCCAAAAAAAAATATTTTAGGTTTTTTCATGGACTATTAAAAAAAATTATAGTCAAATGAAATTGCGGGCAGGTGTCAAGATAAAAGCGGTGGAAGAAAAATCATTAAATAATTGTAATAGCGAAACTTCTTTAAATAGAAAGAGACATAATGCAGTAGAAAAGGTTTGATTAAAAATGCTATGAGGGTGGGAAGTCAACTTAAAAGAATTATTTTAGGGGGGGGTTTTAAGGGGGAAAGGAATTGGAGGTACAGGGTAAGGCCCAGAACGGCTACCCTATTATTATTATTATTATTATTATTATTATTATTATTATTATTATTATTACATAAGTTTTAATAAATATTTTTTGTAAACTGTCAAGAGATGGTGTAGCATTGTAGTGAATTCAAGTGGAAAGCTTTGTGAGCTCTTATGTTTGAAAATAAAAAGGGTGGGCTTCTTCCCGAACCCGACAGCTAAATATGAAAAGCTGTTTACCAGTTTGCTCGCTGCTGCCTCAAATATATTCAAAGTGCATCATATAAGTACTAATTGGGTTTGAATCCCTCAAGAGTGCATTTGCTGTGACAATAGCATTTCCTTTACATATCATCTCGGTGTTTGTAAGAGAGGTGAAAATTAACATTTCCTGCTTTTGTCAGAGTGAAGCACGTTTCAACGAGTCTCTGAAAACATCTGAAGCATCCCTTGCATCCTAAGATCATCCAGCTATTATATTTTCAAGGGTTGTCTCTCAATGAACTATGGCAGACGTAAGATAAGTGATTGCTGCTCCTTTATAATAATAAAAAATAGCAAAAATTCGCAGGGGCTTGATCATCGCACTTCACCATTTATGGCTTGCCTTTTTTTAAAAAAAGAAAATAAATCACCCGTTTCAATTGCCTCTGGAGCTTTGTGTAGCACATGCTTTAACTTCAAAAAGACATGCAGGTATTAAAAAGAAGAAAATGGAAGTAATGTGGCATGATCAGTACAAATTCCAGGCAATATGATTTATTTATTTTTAAAGGCGAATGTTGTTGTTGTTGTTTTATTCTTCTTTTCTTTGCTTGGTGGAAGGAAGGAGGAGGAACTGGAAGGAATAAATACACGGACCAGGAAGTGAGCCCCATTTTGAGTCTCATCAAAGCCTGAAGGAGTCTGGATTGCACTCAAAATGGACCACAAGGGACCCAAATGGGTGTTTAGCATAGCATTTTCAAAAGCCCAACTTTTCAGGTGCTCACACCAACTCTAAGCAAGGACCCCTCCAGATATAACCCTGATTATTTGTGATCATGATGCTATCGAGGAAGACACCCGTGATCTCACTTTCAATACCAATTGTGCCTGCAAACATTTGGGGCTGATCACAGTGCTTCATTTCCAATCGGTGCGTATGATCACAGTTATTAATATTGCACATTTGGAAGCAAATGGATGAATAAAAACTGATCTTCTCGGGATAAAAATTGCCCAGTCCAAAAATATGGGTTCAAAGCTTTACTAACAGAACTTGTTCCAAATCAGACTTGCAACAATAATGATTCATCCAAATAGTCGCAAGCACAGGTCCAGCATCTTAGAAATATGGAATTACTTCAAAGAGAACGGAAGTCAAAGCTCTTTCTCTCCACACACACACACACACCATTCGAGCCTGAGGCAGTTCTTTCCTAGAAAGAGATTAGCATACCCTTTGTCTTGAGAACAAAGACTGGCTCACACAAAATGGAGATTTGCAACTGAATACTACTCACATGATCTAAAGTTAAACACCTCGTGACAGAACTGCAGGCATACATTCTTAGTTAATCAACCTGTTAGGCACTCTGAAAGCCTTACTTAGCTCCAATGGAATTTTCCATGCTCCCTTTAGCGATACGCATACAGGCAGATACAGAATTATTTTTCATTTCAATGAAACAATTATCCTTAACACATATCCCATAACTTCCTGCTGAAATCCCATGACTTTTTATGACACTAATATTCATTGTTGCTCCATTTTTAGTTGTGCCATATCCTCTCTGGATAGCAAGTGATTTGTAGTTTGTACTGCCAAACAAATTAAAGCAAAATAAATCCACCACTGTTGCAGCTTCAGTATACACCTGCAGTGAGACACCAGTCTGAAGGGCCCCCAAGACTGCTATTAAATTTTATATATATATATATCCTAAGAATGTAAGTTAAAGTGGGATGAAATGACCTCGAGCCTCCGAAAAAGCAAGGCCCTTATTATTTCAGTGTTTCACCAGGATGAAAGCCCTCACATTCAGCAATTGCTAGAAGTATAACTCCTTTAGACTAGTTCTCAGCTACCATCTTCTTTCTGTTCCTTAGCTCCTACAATCTGCTTCTCTGATTTCTATACCCACTTGCTGTCCTCCCCTCCTGCTAACATGCGCGTCATACTCTGTCCTTGGATTTGCTTCAGTCTTAGGAATTCACTGCTTTATTAGAGCACCTTGTGATACCTACAGGCTCTGCATCCAAAACGTACTCTCCAGTCACTGGGTTCTGTTAGAGACCGGGTTCACGTCTCCGCTCCTCCACATGCAGCTGCTGGGTGACCTTGGGCCAGTCACACTTCTTTGAAGTCTCTCAGCCCCACTCACCTCACAGAGTGTTTGTTGTGGGGGAGGAAGGGAAAGGAGAATGTTAGCCGCTTTGAGACTTCTTAAAGGGAGTGAAAGGCGGGATATCAAATCCAAATCCTTATACATAAATCAAATCCTGTCCATAATGGGACATGTCTGTCTACTCAATCTATTCTATCCCATTTAGAAATATGCTTTGTTCAGTCACCCATGGCTCAAGCCACTAACCACATTTTGAATATTATTAAGGAAGACACAATAGAAATAAAAATGAAATGAGGATCTTGTAACCAAATGGCTGAAAGGTGGTCCACACACTTCTGAATAGATGGATATAATAGGTGGATACAATACTTCTTTCCAGCTGCCTATAAATATGCTCCAAACTCCTTTGTACTGAACTCCTGGCCTACCTGGCGACAAGTCAGTATGTCAAGTCCTGAGTCCAGGGTCAATCCATGTGACCAAAGCACAGTCCCACAGAGATCCTGGAACATCCAAGCTGAGGTCCATCAACATGTGCAGCTGAGCAGACCAAGCATCTCAGCTCTGGTGCCCTTTTATACTTTGCATGCCAATTGCTGCATCTGCGCTTGGCAAGTGGCTTAGGAAGGGGTGTGTGGTGAGTGCAGGCCGCCCCAGGTGTCATCACTGAAGGGAGTGACACAATAGCAAAAATATGAGTTTTTAAAATAAAATTTTACAAAGTGGGCTCATGAAACTTTTTAGTTCAGTCAACAAACGCAACAAAACACAGCTGGCACTGGGCACCATACCGCGGGGCCTTCAGCGTGCCCGAGCCACGCATCTTTCCAGGGAGCGACGTGGTGGCTTTGGCACCTGCAGGCTCCGCACTGCTTGAAACGGCAGCGTGGGGCTTGCGTCTGCCCACCTTACAGCTGAGGGGGAGCGGCGGAGAGCCTTGCGCAGTGCACAGTGCACCCTTCCCTGGCTCGCCCTGCCCCCATGGGCAGCTCACTCTGTCCCCAGGTGCAGGGCACATGCACTGCCCCGGGCACCCGAGCGGCTAACTACGCTGTTGGGCTTGGTGATACTCACCTGTTTCAGGCCTAATCCACTAAGGAATCACATACCTCCCGGAGCTAGAGAGCCCCACCTCCCAGAGCTAGCTAGATGGATGGAGGCTAAAAGATTGAGGTTGAATCCTGACAAGACAGAAGTACAGCTCTATGTGGGGCTACCTTTGAAGGTGACCCGGAAACTACAACTAATCCAGAATGCGGAAGCTAGACTGGTGACTGGGAGCAGCCCCCGAGACCACATAACACCGGTCTTGAAAGACCTACATTGGCTCCCAGTACATTTCTGAGCACAATTCAAAGTGTTGGTGCTGACCTTTAAAGCCCTAAATGGCCTCGGTCCAGTATACCTGAAGGAGCATCTCTACCCCCATCATTCTACCCAGACACTGAGGTCCAGCGCCGAGGGCCTTCTGGCGGTTCCCTCACTGTGAGAAGGAAATCTACAGGGGACCAGGCAGAGGGCCTTCTCGGTAGTGGCGCCTTTCCTGTGGAACGCCCTCCCACCAGATGTCAAAGAGAACAACAACTACCAGACTTTTAGAAGACATCTGACGACGGCCCTGTTTAGGGAAACTTTTAATGTTTGATGCATTACAATATTTTAATATTTTGATGGAAGCTGCCCATTATTATTATTATTATTATTATTATTATTATTATTATTATTAGCTAGTGAGCTGGGCTGTGGGCCCTGGCCTGTCTCAGCCTCCTGGAGCAGCACACCCGCTGCTCCCTATGCCCCAGAGCCTGCCATGTTCATGGAGACAGGGCCCCTCTGGCTCTGGTGATGGGTCCTGCTGCCCTGGTTCCTGTGCACCAAGCCCCATCACCTCATCATCCTCTTTCACCCCACGAGTACTTCCTACGCCAACCTCTCCTTCCCCATCCCCAGCTTGCCCCAGTTCCTCCCAGTCACTGGGATCCTCTTCCTCCTCCCCATTGCTCTGCCAGTTCAAGACATCCACTTTGGAGCTATAAAGAGTAGAAAAGCATGGCTTGCCCCAATTGACCTTAAAGTTTACAAGCACAACAAGCAACATTCATTGTTAGGAATTATTATTTATAAAATGTTTCCAAACTTTGGCACTATAGCGTAGTTATGTTGGGGGGGAAACAAGATCCAATACTGCCCTCAGGCTTACAGTTCTGAAAGGGAAAAGATTATAACAAAGGAACATAGAGTTACTCCATTGGGGTCGCATTGCCTCCAAAGAGTATTTGAGAAGTTCGAAGATTTGGTTAAAAATCTATCCTACACTTTCCTAAGAGTAGGCGAAAAATAGAAAAGTCCTTCCACCCAACTGCATCTTGATTTATATGAGTCTACAGTGCATGAATATTCACCAGCTGGTCTATTTCCAATATAAACTTTCTAACTCACTAAATCTAACAGAGAAAAATTTAAATTAGTCATTATAGCACACATTTTCAACACAGTGGGGGATGAATAAGAAGTGCTATTACTGCTAATAGGAGCTACAGACTAGGTTTTATTCCCAAAAGTGCAGAGGAGACTTATAGACACTTTAACAATTGATGAATGTCTCATCGACACAGCTTTCGAGTTTGACTCTTTGTAGCATATGAAAAACATTCCCTTTTCTTTGTTTCAGGGTGAAAAACAAAGGCTTTTGAACATCCGTCTGACACAATATGCAAGCTGATTAAATTTTGTTCCTTAAAAACAAGACCAACAGCCCACATTAAGATATTCACATCAAAAAATCTGGATAAATTTGTGTCCTTACGAAAGCAACCATAGACTAAACAAAAGAACAAGTTTCCCTTCTGGTGAAAATCTTATTTTTTAAAAAAGTTTGGTAGCTAGTCTGTTAGATTTATCTTGCTTCATGTTTATATCTAATTTAGAGCTTAAATTGTGGTTACTGCGCAATCATCAGTTGCTACGCAGAGAGAAGGATAATTGTGGGTTAATATCCTATGAAGCTACACGGCTATATTATTTGTATTGCCTCCCTGTCTAGTTTAAGACTTTTTCTATTACCTTAGCATGTAATTAGAGCTAGATGAAGCCTGAAAAGGTATCTAATTCTCAAGCTCTGGTCGCATTCTGTGTAAGTTCCCTGGGAGAGCAAACCCATAAACCAGTATCTCTTTTCACACAGGGCATGTGTGGTGCTCTTTGACAACCACACATGAAAATTAGCAGCCCCAACCCTATCCCCACTTCAGTCACAGGAACAGAATCGGTAGAATTAATTGCTGTTAACGCAGCATTTGTTTCTTTGTTAATTTTATTTGCAGAATTTCTAGCCCTTCTCTCTCCCCCCCCCCCATTTCACTCAGAGGGTTCAAGGCAGCTTACAGTATGATTTTTATAATAAAAAATAAATGCACAAGAGGCATCTAGAAGCACAGCAACACAATTAAAATGCTTTACTTGATATGTGAGGTGAGGTGCCATTTAATGTAATAACAGTTGTCAACTAATTGATAACTCTTGGGGGGGGAGGGAATGCTGTTATTTAGCTAGTAACTAATAAAGGATAAATGGTACAATTACTTCTCATAGAACATTGTTCAATTTGGTTGTATGCTTTTTGATGTTTTGTTTATTGTTTATGTATATGTAATGTAGCGGGTGGTGCTGTTGTCTAAACCACAGAGGTTTAGACTTGCCAATCAGAAGGTCGGCGGTTGAAATCTCAGCTCCTGGGATGCTCGGTCCCTGCTCCTGCCCACCTAGCAGTTCGAAAGCACACCACAGTGCAAGTAGATAAATAGGTACCACTCCAGCGGGAAGGTAAATGGCGTTTCCGTGTGCTGCTCTGGTTCGCCAGAAGCGGCCTAGTCATGCTGGCCACATGACCCGGAAGCTGTCTACGGACAAACACCGGCTCCCTCGGCCTATAGAGCGAGATGAGCGTGCAACCCCAGAGTCATCTGTGACTGGACCTAATGGTCAGGGGTCCCTTTACTTTTACCTTTACCTTTATGCCACCTTGAGCATGGTTTCCGCTGTAGAAAGACAGCACACAAATAAGATGACTGATGATTGATTGATTGATTGATTGATTGATTGATTGAATGAATGAATGAATGAATGAATGATTAATTGATTAAAATTCAATCAAAACAGCGCAAGGAGACTCCCTGCAATCTTGTGTTGTTCAAAGGGGAAGGGGAGAAGCGGCATGTATGTTTCTTTTGATCCACCTTATTTTTATGGTTTTATGTTGTTTTTAATTGTTTTTGGTATTGCGTTGGAATGCTGTAACCCACCCAGGGTCCTTAGGGTAAAGGGTGAGAAAGAAAAAAATAAAGTAGTTGAAATTAGAGGATGAAGGTTGCAGAGACACCTCTGCAATTAGACCAGGGCCAGATTTAGGTTTGATGAGGCCCAGCTGTCCTTTGTCAACAACAAATTGTCACTGTTTTTTGTGTTGAATATATGCTATAGGGTAATATTATGGACCTAATAGATATCTAAAGCCATTTCCACATAGCAAAATATATATTTCATCAAAGTAATTGTTGAACTGAAATACAATTAAGAAGAAGAATATTAATAGTGGGGGGAAATGGGGGGGCAAGAGAGTGGGGCCCTAAGCTATAGCTTGTTTAGCTTATATGTAAATTCGGCACTGAACTAGACACTGCCACAGAGAATGCCCTCTCCCAGACTTACGCACAAACACACAACACACGGAAACATGCAAACCTCTGGAGGGGATGAAGATGGCCCCCTCTGATGAACTTAACACCCGAGAGGGTCTATAAGGCTGGAGACAGCCTTTCAGATACAGTGGTACCTCGGGTTAAGAACTTAATTCATTCCAGAGGTCCGTTCTTAACCTGAAACTGTTCTTAACCTGAAGCACCACTTTAGCTAATGGTGCCTGCCGCTGCGCCGCCACCGCGCGATTTCTGTTCTCATCCTGAAGCAAAGTTCTTAACCTGAGGTACTATTTTTGGGTTAGCGGAGTCTGTAACCTGAAGCGTCTGTAACCTGAAGCGTCTGTAACCTGAGGTACCGCTGTATTTGGTGCTCTGAAGGTGAGACAGAAAAATGGAAGGCATTTTTTCATGGGGCAGAAAATAAGAAATTGAAGAAGAGGCTTCTACACAGCATTCCTTTATTCTTTTTGTACCTTAGCACTAAGGATTCTACTGGTAAAGAAGCGATGGATCATTGTTTGGTAACTCTCTTGATTAATGTGAAGTTGGAAGGGGAAGTCTAGGTGTCAGTGGAAAGAATAAACTGCATATGATTTGATTGGGGAGGGGGGGGAGAGATGGTAACAAGTGATATTATAAGACGTGATGTGGTTTCAAACAGTGCCAGCCATCGTGTGTGACAACCTCATTGGAGGAAGCCGAACCTGTTACTATGACAGCATGCTTTGACTATAACATTCAGAGAAGATAAATCATTTCAATTTAGTCCGTCCAGTTGCTTTATTATTAAAGCTGACAAGGAAGCAAGAGCCAGCGCCACAAGAGAAATCACAGCAATATACATCTGTCACATCATAATACGGCAGGATCAGAGATCATCCAGGGGTGTCCTAATTGTAATTTCAGAAAACCGAGTAGGGTTTACACGATAGCATCCACCTATATCTCTTGAGCATGTATTTCCAATTTGCTGCCTGTTTGCATCCATTCAGGAATGAAGTGCTGCCTGTTGCTAAACGCGGCACAAATAAGTTAGGCCCGCCTGCGAAAGATCAGCATGAAATGCAAAGCGGCAAGGTAAACGAAGAGGCAGGGGTGGCGAGTCCACCTGTTTTTTTACAAGCCTGTGTGTAGTCTGTGAAGCACAGCCAAAGAACAGAACGTCAACTAAAGCTTCATACGGTCTCTATAAACAGCGCCCATGTGGTCCAGAAGGATGCCGTAGACTCACGATGCGGCCAAGTTTCTTGTCTGTAAATGGGAATGATAACAAACCGCCTTGCAGAACTGGTGTGGGAAGCGCCGCTGTTAAAAAGAGCTCTGTAAATTAGGTCCACGACTGGACCTAACGGTCAGGGGTCCCTTTAAGGTCCCAACTCTGGGGTTGCGGCTCTAATCTCGCTTTATTGGCCAAGGGAGCTGGCATACAGCTTCCGGGTCATGTGGGCAGCATGACTAAGCCGCTTCTGGCAAACCAGAGCAGCGCACGGAAACACCGTTTACCTTCCCGCTGGAGCAGTACCTATTTATCTACTTGCACTTTGACGTGCTTTCAAACTGCTAGGTTGGCAGGAGCAGGGACTGAGCAACGGGAGCTCACCCCGTTGCGGGGATTCGAACCACCAACCTTCTGATCGGCAAGTCCTGGACTCTGTGCTTTAACCCACAGCGCCACCCGCATCCCAGGGGTCCCTTTTGTTGTTGTTTAGTCGTTTAGTCATGTCCGACTCTTCGTGACCCCATGGACCAGAGCATGCCAGGCACTCCTGTCTTCCACTGCCTCCTGCAGCTTGGTCAAACTCATGTTGGTAGCTTCGAGAACACTGTCCAACCATCTCGTCCTCTGTCGTCCCCTTCTCCTTGTGCCCTCAGTCTTTCCCAACATCAGGGTCTTTTCCAGGGAGTCTTCTCTTCTCATGAGGTGGCCAAAGTATTGGAGCCTCAGCTTCAGGATCTGTCCTTCCAGTGAGCACTCAGGGCTGATTTCTTTCAGAATGGATACGTTTGATCTTCTTGCAGTCCATGGGACTCTCAAGAGTCTCCCCCAGCACCATAATTCAAAAGCATCAGTTCTTCTTTATGGTCCAGCTCTCACTTCCATACATCACTACTGGGAAAACCATGGCTTTAACTATACAGACCTTTGTTGGCAAGGTGATGTCTCTGCTTTTTAAGATGCTGTCTAGGTTTGCCATCGCTTTTCTCCCAAAGAGCAGGCGTCTTTTAATTTCGTGGCTGCTGTCACCATCTGCAGTGATCATGGAGCCCAAGAAAGTAAAATCTCTCAATGCCTCCATTTCTTCCCCTTCTATTTGCCAGGAGGTGATAGGCTCAGTGGCCATGATCTTCGTTTTTTTGATGTTGAGATTCAGACCATATTTTGCGCTCTCCTCTTTTACCCTCTTTAAAAGGTTCTTTAATTCCTCCTCACTTTCTGCCATCAAGGTTGTGTCATCTGCATATCTGAGGTTGTTGATATTTCTTCCGGCCATCTTAATTCCGGTTTGGGATTCATCCAGCCCAGCCTTTCGCATGATGAATTCTGCATATAAGTTAAATAAGCAGGGAGACAATATCCAGCCTTGCCGTACTCCTTTCCCAGTTTTGAACCAATCAGTTGTTCCATATCCAGTTCTAACTGTAGCTTCTTGTCCCACATAGAGATTTCTCAGGAGACAGATGAGGTGATCAGGCACTCCCATTTCTCTAAGAACTTGCCATGGTTTGCTGTGGTCAACACAGTCAAAGGCTTTTGCATAGTCAATGAAGCAGAAGTAGATGTCTTTCTGGAACTCTCTAGCTTTCTCCATAATCCAGCGCAGTCCCTTTACCTTTACCTAAATTATTAGAAAAGGCCTACCACGTCGAAAAGTTGGGCACTTCCAATGGAGCCTTTAAGGCATTAGTCACTCTCCAGGCAAGGTCCGGAAAAGATCACAAATGGGATAAAGCACACATAGGAGGTGTTGTATTTAAAAATGCCTCAGACTGCAATCCAATATACACCATTTCATTTCATTTCAAGGCGGTTTACAAGCTGAAGAAGTAACACAATACAGTCGTACCTTGGTTCTCAAACTTAATCTGTTCCGGGAGACCGTTCGACTCCCGAAACTGTTCGAAAGCAAGCCATGGCCTCCGATTGGCTGCAGGAGATTCCTGCACTCAAGAGGAAGCCACATTGTATGTTCGGCTTCCAAAGAACTTTCACAAACTGGAACAATCACTTCCGGGTTTACGGCGTTCGGGAGCCAATTTGTTTGGGAGCCAAGCCATTCAAGTACCAAGGTACCACAGTACACAGCAAAGATCACACACCTATTAACAATCTGATCCTATACAAAACAAAATAAAATCCTAATAAAAACATAACTTTAAAATAAGCACCTTATATCAGATAAAGCAATATCCAACAGCCCGTTGGAATGTAATAGTAACCAGCAAATAATATTTAAACAGTTTACATTTAGCAATGACAATAAATAATTGCCAAACTATAAAAATAATGGAAAGTCACAATGCATAAAATACCACAAAGGCGCATTAAAGGCTCAGATTGAGAAACAAGGACATATGAATCATACAATTATTTTTTTAAAAAATTCTCCAACCAAGTGATGTATACAATAATTTGTATATTAGTGTGTATGGAAACGCATGTATTAGTGAAAAGTACATTAAAAATGCACTATATCATGGAAAATAGGTTGCACAAATGGACACAGTAGGTGATATGTGTGTTAAAATGCTGATGTATTTTCCAGAGGACTTTTTAAAACAACTGAAAACTGATGCAGAAATGTGGAGAACGCGACTCAAGATTGGAAAAATGAGAAACTGAGAGAAACCAGCTTTGACAGATTTGTCCAGCCCCATCACCAGGGAAAGAGACAGCAAGGTTAATCGAGTCAAAATGTCTGTAAGATAGTTTCACTATGACAACCACCCTGTCTCTGCGATGTTATTCTTATGATGGCCTAAAATGATGGCCATAGACCACTAGTTCTCAAACTTTCTGCCCCATGGACCACCTGAAAATTTCTGGTCTTGTTGGACCCCTTCATGATTTTTCTGCCTGCTGTAGTAATTGTTATGTGCTGCGCTAGATACTGTATGATTTTAATTGCATTTTTATTGCCTGTTTTATTTTGTATATCAAATTTTACTGTACAGTCGTGCCTTGGTTTTCGAACAGAATGCATTCTGGAAGTCAGCTTGACTTCCAAAACGTTCAGAAACCAAGGCACGGCTTCCGATTGGCTTCCGATTGTGCAGTCGTGCCAGAAACAATAGCAGAAGCCGCACTGGACGTTTGGCTTCCTAAAAAATGTTCGAAAAGCGGAACACTCACTTGCGGGTTTCGATTGTTCAGGAGCCAAAATGTACAAGTACCAAGGCATTTGACAACCAAGGTATGACTGTATTACAATATGTGTGCCATGAATTCAAATTGCATTACAATAAAACGCATTCTTGTTCAATTATTGTACAATTAAAAATCAATATGACTATTTAATGTGGGCATGCCACAGACCACAGTTTGGGAATCCTTACCATAGTTAACTACTGTATGGTTTGCATTTTGCAGCTGGTCCTTTGGTGAGCAAACTTTAGCAAACAAGCCCTGCATCCATCACAATGGTATGGCAAATATACAAGGCATTTAGAAGTTTGTTCCTTTATTTTAAACGAAGTAGCTCTTATTGCTATAGGCAAAAACAGGTTTTCAATTTAATTCTTGAGCAAATCTGCTAATAACTTTGAAGGCTCTGCGCACACTTAAACAAAATTGTTCGTGTTATTTAAAATACACTTAGCAGTTTCGTTAATGTATTCAAATTAGAAAACAGAAGAGGAAGCTGAATTCACTGGAGTGTTACCTTTTTGGTCCTATGCTTTCGATGTCAGAATGATACATATTGTTCAAGCAGCTTTATAAGGGGATAAACTTAAGAAGACCAGGGCCACAATCATTTAATCTTTTATTTTGCCTATCTGAAAATCTTAATTTTTAGGGGTTTCCCTTTTTTCCATTAAACAAAATAGTATGAGCACAAGAGGAAGCTTAAACATATGGTTTATTAGTTTTCTCTCCTTTTTTCCACCTTTTTGGGTGTTTTTTATTACTTTTTTCCTCTTTTATTGAGTTTTAGGTGCAAGTTATGCAAGATGAGAGTTTATGCTGCGTTAACTTTGCTAATGGAATTTATGTATAAATACTATGCGTCAACTTGACATTTAATATTTTTAAAACAACAAAAGAAAGATATGTATTGTTCAACCAAGCCCAATTTTGTTTCCCCTCATGCCTTGGGAGATGTTTCCCTCCCTTTAAAAGTGGCACAAAAGTGCCTTAAATGAGTATGCAAAATATTTATATATAAATATATTTATATTTAAATATTTATTCCATCCAAAATGGAACCTGACATAGCTTACCGCAGAAGACAATACCCCGCCCTGTGCAAAAAAGAGATAAAACTCTTAAAGCATGTAAAATGCACAGTTATCTTATTTAAAAAAGAGAAGCTGTTACTATCTACAGTGCAAATAGCATACAATTTGCCTCAAAAGTTTGGATGAATAAATATGTTTAGAGACATTAGAGACAAGAGGCATTCCTATTAGTAGGGTATCACCACTAAGAATGCAGTTCATTTCTCTTTTCAGAGAAATGACCTAGGACTCAGCTTTCTTAGGAAAGAAACAATGATTTGAATGCATTATAAACATGGAACACCAGAGGGTGCAAGACAGCAGAAAAAAAATTCTATGCAGATTTCCATAGCGCTTTTTTCTTTTGTTATAATGGTCTGATTTCTGACTTTTAAAATATTTATATTTTATTAAGGTGATTTCAGTTATAAGAATTAAAGTGATACAGAAAAAAGAAGGAAAATAAGAGGGAGAAAAGCAACAACAAAGATACATATAAAAGCAAAAATATGCAAAAAAGAGAAAGCATACATTCCCCAAACATTCTTGTATAAATTGGTATAATGTTACTGTTCTAGTGCTTCTGTAAATGTAGCCTACTACATTCCAAATTTTATCGTATTTATCCATACAGAGTCTGTGCCTGTAAGCTGTCCATTCATAAATTACCAGTGATGTCATCATATCTTTATTTTTTCCAATTCCAATTGGAAATCTGATTTCTGACTTATTTATAGCATAATAAAAAAATTCCTTCCAGTAGCACCTTAAAGACCAACTAAGTTAGTTCTTGGTATGAGCTTTCGTGTGCATGCACACTTATTTATAGCATGTTTTTCCTGCATGTAGATCCAACCCTTGACTCCTGTGTCGAAGCGCAAGTATGGCAGGGCTATAGTGACATCTCTTTTCCCCCCACACTGGCCTAAGCAAACATTGGCTCAAAGGTTGGAACTTTTCTTTTTAGAAAAAAATAAAATTATTTATGCTTTTCAGATTTATACATTTCACTAATTTTACAATCATTCCAACATTTCAAAACTTGACTACCTTCCCCCTCTTTCTGCAGTTCCTTAAATTTATTTTTAATATCTTCTGCACATCCAAATTAACTTAATTTGCTCATTTATTCATCTACTTTAAATATATACTCTTATAAAATTGTGGGTTATTACAATAATCCTGCCAATGTTCTTATCTGCTTACAATTTATCTGTAAATATTCAATAAACCATTTCCATTCTATTATAAAAAGTTTGTTATCTTGATTTCTTATCCTTCCGGTAAGTCTCGCTATTTCTGCATATTCCATAAGTTTTTGTATCCGTTCTTCCTTTGCTGGGACTTCTGCTTCTTTACATTTGGAGGCGAGTAAGGGACGCAGGTGGTGCTGTGGGTGTTATGTACTGAGTTGAATAGGATCCAAACTGAAATCACTTTGCGACTCTGAGTATATTTCAGTGGGTTAAACCACAGAGCCTAGGACTTGCCGATCAAAAGGTCAGCGGTTCGAATCCCTGCAACGGGGTGAGCTCCCGTTGCTCTGTCCCAGCTCCTGCCAACCTAGCAGTTCGAAAGCACTAAGTGCAAGTAGATAAATAGGTACCGCTCTGGCGGGAAGGTAAATGGTGTTTCCGTGCACTGCTCTGGTTCGCCAGAAGCGGCTTAGTCATGCTGGCCACATGACCCAGAAGCTGTCTGCAGACAAACCCCAGCTCCCTCAGCCAATAAAGCGAGATGAGCGCCGCAACCCCAGAGTCGGTCACGACTGGACCTAATGGTCAGGGGTCCCTTTACCTTTACCTAACATTCTTGCTGCTGTAATCGCATACATGTATAAGTTTCTGTACAATTTAGGTAGTTCCGTTCCTATAATTCCCAAATAGAAAAGCATCTGGGTTTCTTTACAAACATTATTTTAAACATTCTTTCCAATTCATTATACAGTGTTACCTCGGGTTACATACGCTTCAGTTTACATTCGCTTCAGGTTACAGACTCCGCTAACCCAGAAATAGTGCTTCAGGTTAAGAACTTTGCTTCAGGATGAGAACAGAAATCGTGCTCCGGCGGTGCGGCAGCAGCAGGAGGCCCCATTAACTAAAGTGGTGCTTCAGGTTAAGAACAGTTTCAGGTTAAGTACGGACCTCCAGAACGAATTAAGTACTTAACCCAAGATACCACTGCATATCATTTCCCAGTAAGCTTTAACCTTACTACAAGACCACCAAAAGCTTGGAACTTTTCCTGGACCCCTCGCATGGCTGCAGAGCATGAGATTGCAGGAAATGAAATTTTATAGGAGAAAGAGAGACAGAGACTATTGTTGCATACACACTGTATATTGAAAGCGTCTCTCGCAGAGCTACAATTCCCAGCACCCTTTGAACAAACTGCAGTTTCCATGATCCTCTGCCGGAATGCACTTTAAATACATGGTGT
This sequence comes from Podarcis bocagei, assembly GCF_964188305.1. NCBI lineage: Eukaryota > Metazoa > Chordata > Lepidosauria > Squamata > Lacertidae > Podarcis > Podarcis bocagei. The sequence goes on along the minus strand of NC_138136.1, from coordinate 15,967,361 downwards.
GTGTACAGCTTCTGTGTTTGCTATCAGGGGATGGCTGAGTGGGAATGTTCAGGGTGGCAGGAGAGGATATATTGTTTATTAATATCCTTCCTAACTTGCGCTAGCAAGTTCCTTTACTTAGCTGAGCACATTCCCCTTTACACAGCAGAAAGCTTGTTGCAAACTCATTTGAGTTTCTTAAAACAATACGCAATTCAATCTGGCTTGTCCGGATTGAAATGTGTTCTAATATTTTCCTGGTAAGACCCCTCCTAAAAGAATAAAGACACCACAGTCTTATTCATAAGTAATAAAAAGAAAATTTACTCATGATCAGGCAGAGCACAGTGTGAACCCTGAAGGCAGGTTTAAGGCTTAAAGTTACAAATGTATAAAAACAGGTTTACCCCATAAGGGAGATGACCAGAGGGGCTGCTTGGCTGGCAGCCAGCAGTTCATTGCGTGTTCAGACCTTTAAGCCTCCCCTTTAAATAAATTCAGACAAGACTCAAATTTTGGTTTTGGTTTTTGGCAGAATTTAGGCCATAACTTTATTGGTTACAGAAAGTGACTGGTTTCATAGGCTCTGGTTTGACTAGCTCTCTCCCTTGCAGGTAGTGCTGACCGAGAACTCTATCATAGGTCAGCCAAGGGTGAACACCTGAGGTAGGTGGAAAGCCCGGGAACGGACTATGTCCACTCCCCAGATGCTCCCCTGGACTCAGGCATGGGCACAACGCCCTCTCGGGGTTGACCTAACCATCGAGTCCCTGGATTCCTTTAAGGGAATACCCTTCACACAGGGATGGCAAGAGTGTTTCCCCATCCCTATCACCTGAACCAGAGCCTATCCGCAACCTTACAAGTTGTGACAATTTGCTACATGGCAGGCGAAACCGAAATGGCAACAGCCAATCAGCCAACTGGGAAAATTCCTGCCGTTCCCCTGTCCCAACGACAGACGACACACGACGGCATAACAAGGTCAAGCGCAACAAGCCCTAAAAGTAGGGAGAGGTGGGCAGGTGTTCTGATGCATGGGCCAAAAGAGGAAGCTATGGGTCACGTGCATGGGTATATATAGGTCCCTTGATCCGTTTGGCTAGTGTCCCATTGGCCTGATTAAACCCAGCATCAAGGGACCTACCCATTGGGTGTTGTGGCTATCCAATCATACCCACCCACAGCACAGGGTTTGGTTGCCCAGTCTCACCGCAACATGTGCCCTCTTTAAGGGAGGACCCCATTTCCAGGAAATTTGCAGGACAAAAAGAAGATGGAAGAGAGAGTGGCAGCATGCCTTGGCCTTTTACCAGGTCTGGAAAGGTCACGCCCACCCACTAGTCACATGCAAGGAAGGATGCTCCAGGCCAGGAGGAACAGGAAGTTTCGACTGGCTGGACCAAACATTCCCTTGCATGTCCACTCTAGCAAAACAAGGAATGTTGTATTTGACTGCTCTCAGTGGATTGCATCCCACAGGCTGTTCGCGTCCACCTCTGGGCAGCTGCTAGCAAGGGCTGTTTTGCAACTGTCTGGAAAGACTACCACCGTCCTGTTATATCTTCCCATAGTTTTGAAGCACATCTTCTGACATTGGGCAAATATTCTTCAAGCATAGAGCCTCCCTCTTCAACATAGTAGAAGACAATGCTGTGTCTGCCCTATAATTTGTGGAAGCCGGTGCCGTGATAAAATACATTTTTAGTTACTGGTACATAGATCAGAGGATGTGATACAAACGTACCAAAGCTCTGAACTTCCTCCAGTACACTCCCCATGAAGAGCACAGAAACAACACTCAGGCACCATATTTAGTTTCCTGAGAATCTCAGCTTTCTTTCCTTTCTTTCATAACCCCCTAATGGCGTTTTGTGCAAAAGAGGTACCGCTATGGTTGGTCGTAGTTTCTAGTACTACATAACTTGCCTGACTTTGGGTTGTTTGGGCTTTTTCGTGCCCTTTCAAAATTTAATCCAGGAAAAAGAACTGCAAGCAATGAAGTATAATTAATGAAATATGTGCTGTCCGAAGTCTGGTTCTAACTGATTCACAATTTGTTATTGTAGTCTTTTCTCTCATGTTGCTTAATAGAAACATCTCATACAAGTTTTATTTGACTTCATAGGAAAAATTATGAAAACCATTCATTCAGTTTCTCCCCTCTTTTTTAAAAAAAACAAAAAACTTGAGCATGTTTGTTTTCAGCATGTGTCTTTGATAAAGCTTTATTGTTTGATATAACATCCAGCCTGACAAATGGTTGAATTACAATTCTGAGTAGTCTCGAGTGATGAAGTTAAAAAATGCAGAACTAATCCAGACTAACCTTTCAACATTTGTACACGAAGGGAAGAAATCATGTTTTCTTATATGTAATTTCAGCTCATAAAACAGCAGTGATATTTTATGTTACCCTTTTGGCTGAACGGTATTTTTAAACCACATTTTCAAATCAGATTTGCCTGTGCTAGACTGGTAGTAAGATGACAAATTCTGAAATCGGCCAATTAAATGAAGAGAATGCTTGATCTAAAAAGTTAAATAAATCTATGTGCATGATACAACTTTGAAACATATTTAAATGACATTTCCCTTCTCAAAAAGTGATGGGCACTGTAGTTGATTAAGGCTCTCTGGGAACAGCAATGCTATGAGGGGTAAACAACAGTGCATGGAATTCTTTGAGGAGGAAATACGCTTCAAATGTGCTTTAAAGTTATAATGTGTACACCAGCAAAGTTAAAGGACCCCTTGGACAGTTAAGTGTCTATGGGGTTGCAGCGCTCATCTTGCTTTTTAGGCCGAGGGAGCTGGCGTTTGTCCACAGACAACTTCCTGGGTCTTGTGGCCAGAATGACTAAACCGCTTTTGGCACAATGGGACACCGTGACAGAAACCAGAATGCATGGAAACGCTGTTTACCTTCCCGCCACAGCAGTATCTACAGTGGTACCTCGCAAGACGAATGCCTCGCAAGACGAAAGAGTTTTCCGGTTTTTGAGTCATTCCGCAAGACGAATTTCCCTATGGGCTTGCTTCGCAAGACGAAACGTCTTGCGAGTTCTTGCGAGTTTGTTTCCTTTTTCTTAAAGCAGCTAAGCCGTTAATAGCCGCTAAGCCGCTAATAGCCGCTAAGCCGCTAATAGCCGCTAAGCCGCTAATACGGTTGCTTCGCAAGACGAAAAAACCGCAAGACGAAGAGACTCGCGGAACGGATTAATTTCGTCTTGAGAGGCACCACTGTACTTGCACTGGCATGCTTTTGAACTGCTAGGTTGGCAGGAGCTGGGACAGAGCAATGGGAGCTCACATTGTTGAGGGATTTGAACTGCCGACCTTCCAATCGGCAAGTCCAAGAGGTTTGATGGTTTAGACCACAGTGCCACCCGCGTCCATGTCCCCCTTTCACAAGAGGTTGGAGGGTGACAACACGAGAAGAGGCCTTTTCCCCAGAGAGGTTCGTCTGGCATTCTATGTCTTCAGGTGCCAGGCAAAAACATTCCTCTTTACCCCGGCTTTCGGCCATTAAATTATCTATAACCTGTTAAATGTGGGGGCTGTCATTATGATTATTTTTGTATTTTGCTGTGTATTATTTATTATTATTTTGTTATTTTATTATTATTATTTTATTATTGTGCTGCATAAATCATGCTCTTACTGTTTCACAGCATGCTGGGATCTTTGGGTAACGGGTGGTATATAAATGTAAAGGTAAAGGGACCCCTGACCATTAGGTCCAGTCGTGGCTGACTCTGGGGTTGCGGCGCTCATCTTGCTTTATTGGTCAAGGGAACCGGCATACAGGGTCATGTGGCCAGCATGACTAAGCTGCTTCTGGCGAACCAGAGCAGCACACAGAAACCCCGTTTACCTTCCCACCAGAGCAGTATCTATTTATCTACTTGCACTTTGACGTGCTTTTTGAACTGCTAGGTGGGCAGGAGCAGGGACCGAGCAACGGGAGCTCACCCCGTCGCAGGGATTCGAACTGCCGACCTTCTGATCGGCAAGCCCTAGGCTCTGTGGTTTAACCCAAAGCAGAATAAACAATAATAAGTAAAGAAAGAATAAAAGCCCTGTGCTGCAAATCCATAAATTGATCTTCACTCTTTCCTGTTTCCATAAGCTGGCAATTATGCATATATCTTGGGAAACACATTGCAGATAGAAGGGGTGAACTGTTGACAGCAGCTCTGTGGTAGAGCACATGCTTGGAAGCCAGAAGGCAGAAGATCTACTTCTCAGCATCTGCAGGTAGGGCTGGGCAAATGCTATTTTCTGAAACCCTGGAGGACGACGGCCCGTTAGTGAAATCAATACAGAGTTAGACAGACTAATGGTCAACTCATCCTAAGGCTTCTGACAGTGTAGCAGCTGCCGACTACTTTAATAGGGACCAGGTGATGTTCTTCTATGTGAGAACAGCTACTCAGTTCATTTGGTGGGGAAAATCTGGATGTGCAGTGAACGTGAGAGTTCAAGTGAGCTATGGAGTAGAATGGGGCCAAACTTTGGTCAAGAAATTCTGGCTCATGGTTGAGGTAGACCCAAATGCCTATATTAAGGGTAGCAATTGCTCTGCTTTCACCGGACCCTGCTGGAATTTGGGAAACAGAATGCCTTGACAGGCTTTAGTCAAACCGAGATCATATGTCGATGTGAAGAAGACACAAGATTTATTGCTAGTAGCTCTGAGCGACCTTCATGAGTTTCCCTGTGCCTTGTTGAGGTTCAAGAATCTGTCAGTCTCCAAAGTAATGCTGATTGCTTCTTTTAGCCCATTACTCCTATTGTTGCTACTTTTATATTTCTCTGACTGACCCTTAACAGAATTGCCTCTTATATTTCATTCATTCATTTTATTTTTAGCAATAACTGAAAGACACATCTTTGTCACTTCTTTGTTTTTATTTTATTCCATTTTTCCAGTTTGATATTCTTTTGGTCTGACTCTAGTCCCTTTCTGGTTTCCACTACTAGCTCACTGGAGAAACTCTGTTTTCAAAGAGCGTCCATTTTCCAGGTTTCAGCAGATAAACTGATTACCTAGAAAACTGTCATGATCCCACCCCTGTGTCACATCCGAGTACGCTACACTCCATGTAGACCATTGAAATTGATTGATCCATAGTCCACTTGTCTATGGATTTCAGTTCATCTATTCTGAGTATGGCTTAATTGGACACACACAAGCCATTGTATTTACTGTATGAATGCTGTGGTAGGGAGATGAAAGTATTGATTGAGCCCTTACATCTTTCCAAGAGTTGGTTAGCTGCTCCAGCATTTCATAACCGTTCTTGTATTGCAGGATTGTACCCAAGGATGTGTCCTGGTGACAAAGTTCCCCCTGAGAAATTGCTCTGTTTTTAATCTAAATTTATTTTGCTTTCCTTCCAATTCCTCTGAAGTTTCACCATTGTGACACAGTGGAACCTCGGTTTTTGAACTTAATTCATTCCGGAAGACCGTTCAACTTCCGAAACGTTCGAAAAGCCTGCATTTCCAGAAGCATTTACGTCTGGAAAACTCAATACCTAAGCCATGTGGGATGTTCGGCTTCCAAAAGGTGTTTGAAAACTGAAGCAGTTACTTCTGGGTTTTCGGCATTCGAAACGCCCGACTTCTGAGACGCTCGAAAACCGAGGTTCCACTGTACCTCATTGTGATATTTCAAACAGTGAAAATCCAAACAGAAACATTGTTGAGGATTGGGGGGGGGCAAGGTTGTTGAGATTTTATTGACAAAACCCCCAAAAATGCCATTTTTGAGCTATTTTTATGGGAAATTGGCAAAAACAGCATGCCATACACCCATATTTTCCCAGACATTTAACTGATTTCTGCCCAGACACTGATAGAAACAGCAGCATTCTGTATGTGTCCGGGAAATTCCAGATGTATGGCAACTCTACCTATTGCCCCAAACACATTATTTGCCGGGAAGGAATCCCAATGTTGGTTCTGGATAAGGGCTAGTGTTCCTTTAAGAATTTTAGGGGGGATTTCTTTCTTTTAAAGAAACATCTGCTAAGGCCATAAGAAAACATTTTTCTCACTTCTTAATCATGATTCATTTTCCAAGCCCTATTCCATTTCAACAGATTTCAATTCTTGATGGTGTTTCGTCCAGGGATGAAGTAGTTTTTCAGCTAGCTTTCCAACTCAGTTATCCAAGACACAAAAAAGAACCTTTTCCACCGGGGGGTTTACAACAGCTGATTTTCATAAGTGTGGCAGGGAGCTTTTACAGCAACAATGCAGCGGACAGTGATTTAAGTAGACAAAAAGCATACCACTAATCTGCAAAAGGAAACAGAATACAGATTCCTCCCGCCTCAGTTTTCACTTGTCCATTTCTGAAGACTCCTTCACCTTCTGGCAGTCATGCACGAACACATCAAATCAGAGACAAAATATAAGCATTCCTCAAAGAGGTTTACAATGGCAAGCACAAAGCCAGACCAGCTGTGCTGGCTTTGAATATCTTTTCAGCCCTCGAAAAAGACAGAATGTTACAATGGGCCATTAGCATCTTTAACAGTTTAAAAAGAACACCTCACTCCAATCAAATGCACACTCCCCCCCCCCTTCCGTTGCTGACATTTTTATTGGTTTTTTTAAAAAATAGCAGCGAAAAGAATAAGTTGAATCAACCACATCCATATTTCATTTTAGATTGTGGCATTTACTTACGGCAGAACTCTGCTGGACTTCAGCAAACAGCTGGGTGTTAAAGGCACGACTCAGTGAGTTTGAGTGACACTTATTTTTCCCTCAGGAGTAAAGGGCGAGACAGTTTGAAGAGGAGGATTTATGCACCTGAATAGGTGTTGGAGGTTAAGGCAAGGACAGGTTCATTTGTTTTTCTCTAAGACAGAAACCCCCAGTTAACTTTGAATATCTTACCAAGTCAGAGGAACTTGTGCCAGAGGCGTATTTGAGGCATTCAAAAACCTAGATTCAGCTAATATTAACCTCTTTTTAAATGTTGCATGAACCCCCAGCCTCGACGGATGAAGATGGAGGCAGCATGCATACGAACCACCATTGAAAACTGTGAGACTGCATAAAGATTAACAGGGTGGTAGTGATAAAGCTGGTTTTGTTATCACTCCAGGCTTACCACACTAAGTTTTCGGCCCACTCTTTTCAGGCACAGGTCCACACTTAAAAGCTCCATGTCCCAGTGGTGTAGTCTGGGTTGCCGGTGCCCGGGGCTGTGTGGAGGGATGGGTGGAACTGCCTAACAACACCTGTATTACTCAGGAGATTGCAGCCGCAGAGACAAGAAAAGATTTGTTCCATTGTTTGGAAAGGTTGCTTCCTGGTTCGCATGGAGAAGTCGCTTTCAACAGAAGCACACAGCTGTATTGAGGCAGCGCTGGGTGTTGAAATTTTGCGCCCCTAACAATTTTGTGCCCGGGGCAACCTCTCCTTTTGCCCCCCATGCTATGCCACTATCACGTCCAAGCCTATGCCTCTCTTTGTTTGCCCTGGAGCTTTCTCCACAAAAACCCACTCTTTAGCGCTAAATTGGTGAAAACGTCCATTTGTCAATTTGTCCAAAGTCCTGCCCGCCACCCCTTATAACACACAATTTGATAACACTGCTAACGTGGGATCAGTTCTATACGTATGTGCCACAAACAAACCTATGGCACATAAAAATAAAACCCACTAACATGTTTATTTTGACATGAGCCAAAGTGGTTTAGTGTGTAGCTGTCAACCTTCCCTTTTTTTGCGGGAAATTCCCTTATTCCAGCACCGTTTCCCGCTGCTTCCCGCTGCTATCCCGGATTGTTAGATATCCCCGGGACAGGTGAGGCTGCTGATCCCTTATTTTCAAATCTGAAAGTTGACAGCTATGGTTTAGTGGTAATATCAGGCTAGGGCCAAAGAGTCCATGATTCAAATCTCAATTTAACCATGAAGCTTACTAGGGAAACTCAGCTCAGACTTCCTCTCTCAGCTTAATCCAAGGAATCATTTTCATTCCCAGATAAAATTGTAATAGATAAGAACCTGCTTTATCAGATGTCTTTGCTTTTTTTTTTTTAATAAATGTTTATTAGGGATTTTCCATTTTCAAAAGCCAAAAAAAAATAAAAAAGAAAAAGAAAAATTAAAAACACATACAATTTGAAATCCTTATTTTCTATAACATCTTTCCTTGACTTCCCCACACCTCCCCTTCTTATATTCCCATTCGAAATTGTAAATTCAGCAAGTTCTTATCCCCAGTTTTTAACCTTTTTATCATTTTAAAGAAAAAACCAATTTTACCTTATAAACCTCAAAACTTATACCTCAGTGCTCATTCTTAAATCCTTTTTTCTAAAGTCGACCCAAATTCCTTTCCATGAATTCCCCACTTTTCATACTGATATCAAAACAGAATAAAAGAAAAAGACAAATTATATTTATACACCCTTTGGATCCCCAAATTCCACCCCATTCCCTTTCCCGGTTTCAATCCCCAACAAATGTCCATCAGACTTAATCTACTATCAGCCTGGAGATCTCACATCCGAGGCCCTTAATTGTCTCTCAGTTCCTCTCTGCTGGATTTTTTGATAGTCCTTAATATTAGTCACCAAATCTCGGAGATGCTCTAATCCAATGGGGACAATGCTTCCTCCAGCCAGACCACCATACTTAAAAGAGGAGCCCAAATCTTGTTTCTTACTCCTTTCAAATCCAAATGTCCCCAAAGCTCCAACTTTCGCTTTGATCAAGTTTATAATCCTTGGATCTTCAGATCTCCACATATAGAGATCTTTCCATTCTTCAGTCTCCAATTTGGACCAGGTTTTCATCATCCAATTCTTATTTTTCTTTGAAGCCATCATGTCAGGACTCTGGCTCTCCTTTGTTATCTGCAACACAACATCTCCTCCTTCCCTTTCCTCAGAAGCAACATATGTCTCTTTCTCCACACTCTCAAAGTTCTCAACTTTCTCCCCTTGTCCATCTGCATGAACTTCCTGGATCAAATCCTTATCAAATTCAATGCACTTGTTTACTGTTAAGTCCAGGGTTGCAACGTTGGTAGCCAAAACATCAATTTGACCTTGTAACTTTCCCAAGAGAAAGAAAATTCTGTCCAATTTAGCTTGAGTTTTCCCTCCTTCAGCCATTCTTGTAATGTCCCAAAACCCCCTCTAGAGGGATTTTGGTTACTTAGTATTCCATCCAGTTCAAATCCAAAAATCAAGTTAGTTTGTATCAGTTCTTCCTTGTTTTCAACAAAATATAACCAAATTGTAACAAATATATCCAGCAGAGACAGAAAACAAAGATCACTTTTTCCGTCTTGACAGCTAGTTTGACAGCTGTCAAGCTCTGCAATATCTCTCCAACAGGCTTTCTCGCGGATCACTCCCAGGTCCAGGGGGGTGACACTTCAGCTTCAAAAATTAACTCTTATCCTCCAGTAAAGATTACTTAAACTGCCAAATCGTGGAATTAATATCTTTTGCCCAATAAGAAGAAAAAGTTCCTCTCGACCTTAGTTAGTCCTTGCTTTAGATTATTTATAAGACGGGGTGACTGACTTCCTGTTTACGCCTTCCCCGATCATGCCTAATTCAACAAAAAAATTTCCTTTAAAAGTCCAATTTCCGTACTACTCACGGGTTACTGCTTTAGAGTCCAATTGTTCACAAGAAGAAGTCAGCGCCCTCCGACCATGGCATGCAGCTTCACTCCGTAGGAGAAGCAGTCGACTCACAGCACCGCGCCACTCACCCCGTCCCCCATTCCAAAGCCTTTAAAAAGGCTCCTTCACGGGTCGGGGGGCGCAAATGGTGCCCGCCGAGTAACCAGGTTCACAGGCTTCCCCGCCTGTGATTTTTAAGGGTCCCCACGTCGCCGCAGGGGCAAGACCCGATCCTACGGAGCCAATTCCCTCCGGAGCTCAGAGGGAATCCGCCATTAGTCGATCGCGCTAACCCGGAAGTCGCTTTTTTTTTTAGGTCAGGTACCTTTTTCATTATCCAAAATACAGTCAGAAAAGGCTTGGGCAGTAGACTTGCTAAATACCCTGTATTATGAACTCCTACTGGTTGTTGCAGAACGCCACTGAACAATTCCAACCTGTATGAATGATGTTCTTTATAATAAGGAGATGCGGGAGGCAGTGGAAGACAGAAGTGCCTGGCATGCTCTGGTCCATGGGGTCACGAAGAGTCGGACACAACTAAAAGACTAAACAACAACAACATAGTAAGGAGAATGGTGGCAAGTCCACCACCCAGATATTTCCTGTGAGTATGTGTTTCTGAGGATATTTCTTTCTTCGTTTGTTTAAAGCATTCCACCTCCCAGATGTTCTTTAGTCAAAAAAAGCAAAAACAAAAAACCCCACCACCACCCAAAAAATAAGGGATAAGGGATGGGGAAAATCTGAGGATATCATTGGCAGTGTTTGTCTGCCTCTACACAATGGCGATTATAAACACCTCCGCTTTCCTGGTGTCAACAAGATGGAATGCCGTGTTCATCTTTTAAATAGCACACAGCTCAGCCAACTGGAAGATAGAGTTGCTTTTAGTAGATAAGAACAAAGAACAAATGGGAAGACAGATTAGATTACTGTCTGTCACCAAGCCTTATGAGACTATCGAAGGCCAGCTTTAGTGACTAACTACAAGCAGCCTAAAATATCCAACCGTTTTATAATGCATCCCTTTCCGAGACTGCCTGACTATTCTGTGATTGAGCACCCCCAGCCAAAGCAGCAGAGCAGATATTCCCTCATTGTCAGCAGTTCGTGCTCATTCATCGTGCCTGCCGAAACTGGGCTCTGAAAATAACTGCTTGGGAAATATGTTGAGTCTTATCTCGAAAGAGTGGCTCTTGCAGTGTCATGTGCAAAGCATTTTTCTTTTTCTTTTCTTTTCTTTTCAACCCCCCCCCCCCAAACATTTGATGAGAGCAAGTAGCAAGCAGCAGTTTTCTGTATCGCTGGGGTGTGGGGAGATGTATTTTCCATATAATTGAAAAATGGAGAAGACAACATTAGGGTCATTTGACATGTTACACGGAGGCAAACAGAGAGCTCCCTAAAATGGAAATGCTGAAAGGGAAACAGAATGGCAGAAGATGGACAAAATGAAGTCTTGAACGACCAGGGATTTCGATCACGCAGGGTAGCTCTCTGGAGAGAGGTGACTCTCCATTTCAGCCTCAGAGTGATGCAGGGCTCTGAACTGGGTCGATGCAATGCACCAGAGCAGGCAGGGCTTGGATTAGGCCAGTGCATAGTTTTGCAGATGGAATTTGCTACCACAAGATGAAGTGATGGCCACCAATTTAGATGGCTTCAAAACAGGATTAAACAAATTCATGGACTATAAGTCTGTCAGTAGCTACTAGCCATGCTGGTGATACACTGCGTCCAGAATTGGCTGCAAATAGCTCTCAATACCAGGCATTGGAGAACAACAGCCAGAAAAGGCTACTGTACACAATACTCACAGGAGATAGATACAGATACAGAGACAGATACAGTCATACCTCGTGTTACATTTGCTTCACGTTGCGGCTTTTCAGGTTACGAACGCGGCAAACACTTCCGGGTTCACTGCGCATGCGCGTGCATAAGCAATCTGCGTATTTCGTGCATGCGCAGTAGTGGAGCTCTACTTACGGACTTTTCAGGGTGCGAACAGCACCGCGAAATGGATCACGTTTGTAAGTAGAGGTACCACTGTACCGATACAGATACATAGATATATGTATGTCCAAAATAATTTACACATCACTTGGGAAGACAGTTGAACTAATGTCAGTATACTGAAAGAAGCAAGATCACCAGTGTCGAAGCAATGATTCTTCAACATCAACTTTGTTGGACTAGCCATACTGTGCGGATGCCTGATGATCGTCTTCCAAAGCAACTACTCTATTCTGAACTTAAAAATGGAAAGCTTAATGCTGGTGGTCAACAAAAGAGGTTTAAAGACTCTTTCAAGGTATATCTTTAAAAATGTAGTCTAAACACCAACAACTGGGAAATACTGGCTGGCGAGTGCTCCAATTGGAGAAGAGCCTTTACCAAAGGTGTCATGGACTTTGAAGACTCTCAAACTCAGGACAAAAAGGAGAAATGTGCTAAGAGGAAGGCACGCTTGGCAAACCCTCACAGTGATCAACTCCTACCCAGAAACCTATGTCCCCACTGTGGAAGGACGTGTCAATCTAGAATTGGCCTCCACAGTCACTGTTAAGACCGTGTTCATGGAAGGCAATCTTACTCGGCTACAAGTGATCACCAAAGAAGAAGAAGAGAAAAAAAACATAGATATAGATCCCTCTGTGTCCTTTTCTCTGGTATACATAGTCAGGGAATATTTGGGTGGTAGGCTTCCAGACAATATATTATAAAGCACTCTTGCAGGTTCCCTTTTGTTTTGGAATGTCAAATAATAAGACCTTGGAAATATCATAAAAGTTCTGAAACAGCAGGAAAACATGCCTGCTATTCGTTAAATGCTATTTAAATCAGCCCAGTACTATGCCTGAAGCAAAATATTTTTGGATCTATCGTGTTCCTACATTTGCGCATTCCAGTTTATGACTCAGAACATGTAATGTTCTTGGCCGACATTGACATGGCAGGAAGATGTGCCTTCTGAATCCAGATGTCCACACGACTCATGGAAATCAGTGCACATTTGCAAATGCAATTGATTCACCTCATTTCTCAAAAAGCTCTTTCAGTTGGTTTGTCCTCAGCTCTTCTCTTACATATGGGCTATGACACTGCCCTTAATTCAGTAAAACAAATATTGTGGGATATTGTCTTCTGTGATTTCCAGGCCTATTCATGCTTACCAACAGTATACAGTATGTCGGGTCATTTTTCACAGCTGAATATTTAAGGAATTTGACAGTTCCCAATTACCGTAGCCTTTCTTTCTTTCTTTTTTAGCAAGGCCAGATTTAATGTGTTTTCCTCAGAAATGCTCCCAAGTAGCTTTTCTGGTGTCCCTTACTTTGCAAGATTATGTCTCTGTACTAACCAGGAAGTAGAATGCATGAAGCACATTATCCTGCCCTGTTGTCAAGCAGGCCTGACAACATATGATTAACCCACTACAGTGGTACCTCGGGTTAAGAACTTAATTTGTTCTGGAGGTCCATTCTTAACCCGAAACTGTTCTTAACCTGAGGTACCACTTTAGCTAATGGGGCCTCCCGCTGCCGCCGCGCCGCTGGAGCACGATTTCTGTTCTCATCCTGAAGCAAAGTTCTTAACCTGAGGTACTATTTCTGGGTTAGCGGAGTCTGTAACCTGAAGTGTCTGTAACCTGAGGTACCACAGAACTGGCAAATCTACCAGGCAAATTTGTCCAGTTCTATACCAAATCCTTTCCCACATTTTTGTTATATCATGATTTAGAAACCCAGCATGATATGTCACAGAGTATTGCCAGTTCTCCCTTTGCTCTTGGAAACCTTCTTACAGACCCTCCAAGAGTCGTTATATTCTAGGGATAGTCCTAGTTTCTGATTTGATCCTAGAATGTCCCACTTTTCCTTATGTTCTACTTTCCCTATTTTCATTGGGAAAATGTTGGAGGGTATGGAATAGGACATCCCTATTTTCATCAGAAAAATGTTGGAGGAGACATATCTATTTTCATAACTGAAATGTTGGAGGATATGGAATAGGACATTCCTATTTTCATCAGAGAAATGTTGGAGGGTGTGTCATAAGAAGCTGCTGTAGGAGAGGGACTGTGAGCAATCTCAATGAAGGATTCTTTCTAGGATTAAGATGGAACTGTGAAGCTCCCTTTTTTTTTTTGCTGTGGGATGCTGCTTGTTGTTTAAGTAATACAGTGGTACCTCGGATTAAGTACTTAATTCGTTCTGGAGGTCCGTTCTTAACCTGAAGCACCACTTTAGCTAATGGGGCCTCCCGCTGCTGCTGCGCCGCCGGAGCACAATTTCTGTTCTCATCCTAAAGCAAAGTTCTTAACCCAAGGTAATATTTCTGGGTTAGCGGAGTCTGTAAACTGAAGCATATGTAACCCAAGGTACCACTGTATTCTGAGTTACATGGCCCTCAGTTTCCCTTTGTTGTTATTCCAAGCGCTATTCTGTTCCTGAAATTTGTTGGCCCATAGAAGCTTGCAGCAAATGATTGTCTCAGCACATTGATCCCTGATATAAATTACCACCTATTGCTAGATATGGATTGTCGGCACTTTGCATAATCACTTGGTGGAAGCTTGTGGTTCCCTAGATGGTTTACGGAGACGTTAAAATATACAAATGCAATCCAAGCAAAGCACCATAAAACACTAAAGCTAATTATTTTTAAATGGCCAAAAAACAACAACATTTAAAGCCACCATAAGTTAAAACCTGTATAAAACCATGTGAGCAGAACTTACGTGCAAAAATTGAATGCCTTCAGATGTCTTCTAAAGATTGTATCTCTTATACACTTATCTCCTTGGCTCGGAGGTCGCATAACTCCATACCATCCAACATTTCTCCGATGAAAATAGGGACGTCCTAAGGAAAAGTGGGACATTCGAAGATCAAGTCAGAAACCGAGATGGCTTCTGTAAATCTGGGACTGTCCTTGGAAAATAGGGACACTTGGAGGGTCTGTACTAGTAGGACACAGTGCATTTTCAGGGGGAAAGTATTCGAGAAAGTTGCTTCTCTGTCTATGCACTCAGACACCTCTGAATTTACATCATGGAATTGGGCATGATGGTTTGGCCCCCAAACTGATTTGGGGCTGGGTCTTAGTTGGGTTGGGCTTGGGTCATGGCTAAGCAAGAGCACTCAATCAGGCTTCAGATCTGAATGGCGGGCGTACACATCCCTCAAAAATACTTTTTCCCCCCTTTAAGTAACTAACTACAGTGGTACCTCAGGTTAAGTACTTAATTCGTTCCGGAGGTCCGTACTTAACCTGAAACTGTTCTTAACCTGAAGCACCACTTTAGCTAATGGGGCCTCCTGCTGCTGCCGCACCACCGGAGCACGATTTCTGTTCTCATCCTGAAGCAAAGTTCTTAACCTGAAGCACTATTTCTGGGTTAGCGGAGTCTGTAACCTGAAGCGTATGTAACCTGAGGCACCACTGTAAATCAGTTTAAAAACTCAATATATTTTAGTGCCTTATAATTCTTGGTAACACTGGATACTTTCTGCTAATATTTTATAAAATGCCATTTTGAAGCACCAGTTTAATGCTTGCCTTCCCTTTTCTGTTCTGTTTTGCTGTTTCTATTCACTCCTGCCTCCCTTTAACCTTTCAGGACAGCTTCCACAGCTCAACCAGCCTCTTGCAATATGGAGACTATAATGATCATTTGCCTTACAAGGCTGTTCTCATTCATTCATTTATTTACTCACTCAGTGAATGTATACACGGCCTTTCTGTCTGACCCAGAAGCATTTCCTCACCCTCAGATTTGCCCTGTCCGTTCCCACAGAATCATTTCTACAAGCAGCTACAATAACGACAGCTATTTGCTTTGCCCTTAACATGCCAGATGTGTTGTCAATTCTTGTACTAGCTTTGGATGCAGTATGCAAATCACTAGCATTGAAGCCTGAGTCTCTGCTTGTTTACTAAGAGGAAAACCCCACAGGTCCCAATGGGGCTTTTTCTCAAGTAAATAGACTTTGAATTGCAGCACAAGAATTATTCCTTTGACCTCTGTAGAGCAGATGTGGCTCAGAACGGCAGCATTCTTCTTGCAACTCACATCCCCTCTGAGATGCTTCACGTCTCCAGTCCCTCTTACAAACTCACCCTCAAGCAACCATGACTTTCATGAAGTTGACATACACTGAAAGATAAAATAAACCGAGTGACTAAAGTACTAGAGGTGCCTGTGTTGCGTGTACAAAATTAGAAAATGCTACTGCGCTGTTGTTTTTGACTCACATTTTCACATCTGCTTGTCAAGAAATTCCTGATGGGGAAAAAAGCACAGATGCTCAGAAGAACATTTCCCATCTGGAGGTTTGTTTCACCAGGATGAAAAATCATAGAAGAATATTTGATCACATCTGTCCACTAGTCTCCCTGGACAATTGTTTCTCCCAGTAAGTGATATCCTAAATTTTCAAGACAAGTGTTGCCTATATTTTCCCTGTATCAAACATCTCACACATTAACACTAAATGAGCCATTTATCCAATTTTTATAACTTTTATGCACTTTCCTCTTTAAAGGAAGAGCCTTTGTTGTAGACAAGACCTGAGAAAATGGATCTGGGTAGAGGACCCTATAAGTATGCAAGAGCCTAATGGATCAGGTTATTGACCCATCTAGTCTACCATCCTATTCTCACAGAAGCCAACCAGATGCCTGCAAACAGGACCCCAGCACAACAGCCCTCTGCTCACCTGCGGTTTCCAGCAACAGATATTCAGAAGCATTCACTACTGCCTCCAACAGTGAAGGTAGAACATAGCTATCATGGTTAGAAACTCTATCTTTCAATGATACACTGGGCGAGGGATCTGGGACATAATATTCAACTTTCAGATTGGGAAAGATTATGGAAAGCTGATTTGAAATTCTCAGCATGTTGTACGCTGAAAGAAAATTATACGAAAATGATGTACCGGTGGTACTTGACTCCTAGTAAGTTGCCAAAAATGTATAAGACAAGTACAAATATCTGTTGGAAATGTAAAGAAAAAGAGGGCACCTTTTACCATATGTGGTGGACCTATAAGCATTCTGGGAAATGATATATCATGAATTGGAAAAAATGTTTAAAGTAACTTACCACTTACTAGCAAAGAATTGCATTCGCCAAAAGTATGAATTAGTCACAGGGAAAAGATTACATCTAGAGCTATGCTATTTAGGTATTTTAAAATAATAGCTGCTTCTATTATCACTGCTTTTATATGTAATAAGTATCCTCTTATTTAGCAATGGCATATTCTCCCAAACCTTTCAGAGATATTCCCTGGTTGCTATCTTTGTGAAAGCAGCACAATGAATCATCTCGAACTGACACTCTGTCCTAAGCTACATATATAATGTAAACCCTTGCCATTTTTTTCTTCCAATACGATACTTTAAATGAAAACACCATGGCAATCTTAAACAATTTACTTGAATCTAAAGCTCACCTTTTTTGGCCAAATTATGTTGAGAAAATTCAGGTGTGCGTTACATTCGATGGCACGTTTAAATTCGCTGGCAAATACTTTTTTTTGTTTCAAGGTTCTGAAAATTGAAGTGCACATTAGATTCGATGGTGTGGTAGACTCGAATAAATTTGGTATCTTTCCTCTGCCTCCCAAGCCAAAAATTTACAATAGGTTTTCATGCCGTGTGCTAAATATTATTTTTGCTCAATATAGTATAACCAAAGTAGTGTACAGATGTCAAATTTGTCATGTCAAAAATTTTCCCTTGGAGATGGCCTGGCTACATGCAACAAAGCACTTGTTTTGTTTTCCCGGAAGATAGGTTTGTCACACTCCATTCATGCAGGCAAGCTATTTTTAGATGCTGGAGCCAATCAGTTCTGTTCTGTTATCTATACATCACCAGCCCTAATATATAATGAAGAAACCAGGAAATGTAGTACCCAAAAGGTATGGAACTGGAAGATAAGGAACTGAGAGAACAGAGAGCAGCTCCACACATGGAAAACCCACTTCAGATACTGGTGGGTGCATTTAAAGCAACACACTTAACAGAAAAGCCTCCTGTCAAAGCACTGCAAAACCAGAAATAAGTGGCTTGTGTATAAACCAAAGAGCTGAGCATTCTCCTGAGGCCAAGCACTTCCTGTATCCTAAAAACTTCCATACCCTTCAACATTCCTGAGATGAAAATAGGAAGTTTTCTCACTCCCCATCAACTGATGCTACTCGAACCGCCACCCCCCATTCGCCTCCCTCCACTGTTAAGTTTTATTTGTGACATACAGTCATACTTAATTTTTATCTAGCTTACTGAATGTTGGGGGTTTTATTGCTTTTTTGCCGTATTAAGTGCTATGAAAATGTAATAGATAAATAAATAAAATATAAAATGCCTGTACATGTTGTTATTCTGCACCTTTAAAGAAGAAAACTGAGGATCACTCAGATATATGTTTTCATCTCTCTTTCAAGGCTCATTTGGCCTCAATGAGTTGGAACAAATTGTTAGGGGTTGCATTGCTTTGTTGGCGAACTCTTCCTTCACCTTTCGTTATAATTAAAAACTAGCTAAAGTGGTTTTCTTGGGCACCATTACACTTTAGAGGGTTTCGTCCCGAAAGCTGTTGCTTAGAAGCACTGTTTTTTTAAAAAAAATAAAAATTGAAAGCCTGCTCTAAAGTGTTTCTTTCACTTGCAATTACCTCTAAAAAGCATTTCACCAGACAGAAGGTACAGACCCACCATGAAACAGCGTCTGCAGAATTATGAAACTGAGCCCAGTACGATGAGCGGTTCTGTGAAAACAAAGTTCATAGGCTCAGGAGTGAATGTTCTCATGCCTATGCAAGGCCTTGAATGCCTAGGCAGGTTTTCTCCTGCTCCAGCTGCCAAAGGAATTTCCACAGCTGATTAAAGCTTGGGATAAGAATGGGTGGCAAAATGAGAATGCTTAGAGCAATATGGGGAACCAATGGCCCTCCCAAAGTTGTTGGACTACAACCCCCATCATTGCTTACAATTGACCGTACATCTGGAGCCTCACAGGTTCCCCATCCTTTGTTGACAGCCACAGATGTTGCCTCTACCCTATGACTGGAATGCTGAAACTTCTCACGTCAAACCAGGGAGAGGAGGAGAGCCAGTGTGGTGTAGTGGTTAAGAGCGGTGGACTCGTAATCTGGTGAACCGGGTTCGCTTCCCCGCTCCTCCACATGCAGCTGCTGGGTGATCTTGGGCTAGTCACACTTCTCTGAAGTCTCTCAGCCCCACTCACCTCACAGAGTGTTTGTTGTGGGGGAGGAAGGGAAAGGAGATTGTTAGCCGCTTTGAGACTCCTTCGGGTAGTGATAAAGCGGGATATCAAATCCAAACTCTTCCTCTTCTTCTACCCGCCAAGATTCTGCTGATGAAAATCAGGGCGTGTGTCTTTTGGTGTTGTGCTCTTGTCAGCTGACTTGCGCGAGGGCATGGCACCATTGGAAGCACTGGGTCAGCCTCCTCTCCGAGCTCGGCCGCAGGGGCAGCACCTGAGAGGGGAAACAGGACATTCCGGGATCAAATCAGAAGCTGGGGTGGCTTCTGTAATTCCAGGATGTCCCAGGAAAATCGGGACACTTGAAGGGTATGAGACAGTGAGGACACAGGGTCCCAGATGCCGTCTTCAGTTGCCTTGTGGGGCTGGCACAATGACACAGATTCTTCCTGTGCTATGAAGAGAGGTGCTTTTCCGACATGTCCCCTTCCTCAGCTATGGAATGCTTTCCCTAAGGAAGACCATTTGTCATTCACATTGCTATCTTTTTGGAGTGAGACTAAGACTCTTCTGTCTTCCCAAACCTCATCAGATCTGATTTAAAGTCCCTGTGAAGAGTTTGGATTTGGATTTGATATCCCGCTTTATCACTACCCGAAGGAGTCTCAAAGCGGCTAACATTCTCCTTTCCCTTCCTCCCCCACAACAAACACTCTGTGAGGTGAGTGGGGCTGAGAGACTTCAGAGAAGTGTGACTGGCCCAAAGTCACCCAGCAGCTACATGTGGAGTGATACTCTGAGCAAATGAGAGCAAATTGAAGAAACATTATCTCTGAGGACTGTATTCCGTTAAAGGAATCCGGCAGTCATGTATTCTGTCCGATGCCTGCTTGGCGGGAGGCCATGGCACGACCCTCGGTGACATCAGGGGAGAGCTTATAGTTGGATTAGCATCAACAGGCTCTACCTACTGGTGAATAAACCCCCCTGTTTTAGACTCACCCCTCTCCGAGTGGGTGGAGTCAGCTGACGTAATCCAATGCCTAAGCCAATACCTTTTCACTTGCTGTAATCAATAAAGTTGTGGCCTTTCCTTGCCCATTAACCTTATAACACGTGTCCTTGTATATTCATTCCACTATGCAGGGATTGGGTCCTCGAACCACAAGTGTGACTAGCCCAAAGTCACCCAGCAGCTGCATGTGGAGTGATACTCTGAGCAAATGAGAGCAAATTGAAGAAACATTATATTTGAGGACTAAAGTGCATATCCTGCAAAAGCACCAAAACCCCCAAAAAATTCACATCGGGTTGGCACGACAAAAGTGCCATTTGGACCCAACGTGGGTCCTGCTTACACAAAATCTATCACGGCTTTATTTTTATTATTATTTTTATTTTGTCATCTTCCATTTCTTTTGTCATGTTTACTCCGAGAATTCCAACCCAGCTGTTCCGTGACATGAAAGGCAAACATTTCTTTTATCAACAAAATATCCTGCCTAATTAATCTCTTGCTAGCTTCCTTTGTCTTTGTGTTGTGCGACGGTGCTTGTGTGTGTGTGTGTGTGTGCACGCCCATGTTTTAACCACAAGATTTTTGCAGCTAGTGCTACACAGAGCTGACAAGGACAATTATCGTTAAAAACTAAGCAGAAGAAAACTATGGTAATGAGGAGAGAGTGGCAATCCCATTCACTGAGGCTCTGTCAGTGATGAAAGGAGTAAACTGAACCTACTTTTTTTATAAATAGATAACAAAGCAATTACAACACGTAAAGCAATACAGAGAAAACAATCATTTACTGGAAAACAGAGAGAACAGCAGATTCTGGCAAACACAAAGGGAAACAACTTGCAGAAAAGATAATTTGCTATATCAAAACCTATTATGAATAGATGACATGTTTTTAAAAAGTGCAAAACAAAACACTATAAGCAGAAACCTGTTAATTACAATGCAACCAAAGCAGGGGAAATTGCTAGTCTCTGGGTGGCTGGGGCAGAATCTAGGCTAGGGCATGTCTTCAGCTAGTCGCACATTCGTGTGATAATTAATTTGACATGGCCAAGTTGACTTTCCATTGACAGTTACAGCTTGTTTAGGTTGAAGAGGCTCTCAGGGAGAATACCAATGTGTGATAGAAGTTTCAGGCCAACTGACTAGCACTTGATAACAGTGCATGAACGTGAAAACAATGGTGGTACAAATTTGCCCTCCTTCAGCGACATGAGCAGCTGGTGACATTTGTGGCGTGTGGCCTGTTTATTTACTTATTTAGAGTGCCACTTCTGCATCTTGCCACATACAAAATATGGCGTGCAGAAAACGTAAACAAACAAAAAAATACCAAAAAAATATGCACACAAAAGAACATGAGCACAAATATACTAACAAGTATACGCAGGTGGCACTGTGGTCTAAATCACAGAACCTAGGACTTGCCGGTCAGAAGATCGTGGTTCGAATCACCGCGACGGGGTGAGCTCCCGTTGCTCAGTCCCTGCTCCTGCCAACCTAGCAGTTCGAAAGCACCTCAAAGTGCAAGTAGATAAATAGGTACCACTCCGGCGGGAAGGTAAACGGCATTTCCGTGTGCTGCTCTGTTTCGCCAGAAGCGGCTTAGTCATGCTGGCCACATGACCCAGAAGCTGTACGTCGGCTTCTTCTACCAGTAAGGCGAGATGAGCGCCGCAACCCCAGAGTAGGCCACGACTGGACCTAATGGTCAGGGGTACCTTTACCTTTACCTATATACAGTCATACCTTGGTTGTAGAATGCCTTGGTACTCGGACGTTCTGGATCCTGAACACCACAAACCCGGACGTGAGTGCTTCGGTTTGCGAATGTTTTTTGGAAGCCGAACATCTGAGGCAGCTTCCGTGGCTTCTGATTGAGTGCAGGAAGCTCCTGCAGCCAATTGGAATCCGCGTCTTGGTTTTCGAACCGTTCCGGGAATCGAACGGACTCCCAGAACGGATTAAGTTCGACAACCAAGGTACCACTGTACAGATAATGTTTTCTTCTCCTTCCAACACTCTCCTCAACCTCTCCTTTACCTAGGACTCTACCCAAGGACCTTGGCTCTCACCAAGGGCCCAAACAAATGCAAGGAACAGCCCCCCCATCTCATAACGAAGAGGCTTCTTGGAATTTGCTGGCATCATTCTAGCCCATATCCTATGCTTGCTTAGAATATGGACACATCCAAAGTTGGTGGAGCTTCCTCATTCATCTGCTCCCCCTGTGCCTGGTTCCAGGCTAGAGACGTTTCCTAGGGGGTCCACAAAGGATGGCAAATAGTACACCCCTTCTAAAAATGGCTCTTTATATGACCTCTGCAGCCCTCTTCTCTTCCACCTGCTATGACTTAGATGCCTACAGTAGAAAGGGCACAACCTAGAGCACTGAACTCTAGTTTTCTTTTGTCATCACGGCACAGGTGAAAATGAAATCAAGTAGACTTAATTCTGCGCAGGGTTGTGGCATTTAGAGTGGTTTTTAAAAATTGCTTTCATTAAACGCAGACGAATATTTTGGACAGGTCACTCCACTGTCTCTCGAGACAGACAGATGTCAATAACAACAGCTTGACAGTTTGGCTCCTATAGGTATAGGCTGCAGAATAATTTTACTTTTATGTTGCTTTCTCTCCCCCCTCCCCTTACTTTCTTTTTCTTCATAAGGAAAAATACCCCTCTGGCTTCTAAATATGTGTTTTCTTTTTATTGCATGATTGTAAAAATAATGCTCGTCTAAAAAGCAGCCATTTGAAATATAGCACTATTTCATTTTTTTTCATTTTTTTAAAATGATATTTATTACTTTTCGAACAATTTCAACACAACACTACAAACAAACAAAAAAGGGGGGAAAGAACAATACAAATACAATACAAAAACACTACATACAAAACAAAACAAAAACAAACAAAAACAATTTAAAAACACCTCAAACATTTTCAATATCTTATCTTTCATTCGCTTATTTCCAACGACCTCCTCACACCTCCCTTTTTGTATTCCACTTCTATTTATTGTTTCAGCAATTCCTTTCCATCTTCCTCTGTTTTCTATCCTATAATTATCTTAACACATTCTTGCCTTATTTTTTCCTTTAATTTTCTATTAATCTATTTATACTTAATTCCTTATAACATTTCTACTAAAGCCATATAACTTCATTCCAACATTCTTCTAGCATTCATTAATTTTACAATATTTCTATAAATAGTCTTTAAACTTTTTCCAGTCTTCTTCCCCCGACTCTTCTCCCTGGTCTCGGATCTTGCCAGTCATTTCCGCCAATTCCATATAGTCCATCAACTTCATCTGCCATTATCCAACACTTCAGTGCTTTCAAGAAGCAACCATTCTCTCAGCCAGCAAAAAGCAGATGGTTCACAACAAAGTTTAGGGGTCTGGCAGGGCAAGTCCACCTCCTTCTTTGGCATCTGTCAATATCTTAAATTTTACTCGTGGATTC
This sequence comes from Podarcis bocagei, assembly GCF_964188305.1. NCBI lineage: Eukaryota > Metazoa > Chordata > Lepidosauria > Squamata > Lacertidae > Podarcis > Podarcis bocagei. Next base: position 15,943,979 of record NC_138136.1, on the reverse strand, counting down.
CTGCCCTGCCAAACAAATCTAGAGACGTCCCTCTGCCACCTCCTGAAACAATCCATCCCATCCAAAGCTTGCAATGTTTGAAACAAAAGCAACATCCCCACCACAGCAACTCGGCCCAACAATAACAACTTCAGATTTGTCCATATTTCCAAATCCCCCTTCTCTTCAATCCAACGTCCTTCACAGTTATCCTTGAATAAATTCACATTTCTGGCAGTCATACTAACCCCCGAATACCTCTCTTTCTCAACGGATGGAGATTTAGTCTTTTTACAAAAGGCTTTCCAAGACTTCAGCTTGCAGGCTCATTGCTTTAGTTTATTTACAAAAGGGGAGGCGGACTTCCTGTATTGAACCTCCCCGCCCCGTTTCGATGCCAAATTAACCGTTTAAAAATCCAATTCTCCCACTTCAGCTCTACTCACGGGTAATTACTTTAGAGTCCAATTGTCCACAGGAAAAAGTCAGTGCTCTCCGGCAACAGCTATGCGGCTTCGCTCCATGGAAGAAGCAGACGATTCGAAGCACCGTGCCACTCACCCCACGTCGCTCCGGATCCCCGAAACCGGGTTTCCCCGTGAGTAGGGGAGGCGCTAAAGGTGCCAGCCGAATCCCACGTTCACAGGCTTCTCCCGCCTGTGATTTTTACTGGTCTCCGTCTTCGCCGTGGCGGTACAGACCCAAATTCCCACGGGGCAAATTCCTCCCGATCAGAGGAATTCCGCCATTGCCAACCCGGAAGTAAATATAGCACTATTTCATGCTCTCTTTTAAGAAGTCCAATAAATACCACATCTACTGCTGTTCATTCTTTTTTTTTTCCCTTCCCTCCCCCCCCCCTTCACAGGAAGAAACTACATGCTATGCTATATTTATGTTAGCTGGAGCTCTGATTATGAGGAAAACAACCCATTAACAACCCTTAACTGTAAAATGGAGGATTATAAATAAGGCTAAAGCAGGGCAGTAATATAAATAAATATATCCTTAATAAACTCTTGACCGGTTAATGGAAGGGCTCTTGGGGGAAAGAAGGGAGAATGAGAGCAATTTGTCACATTAAAATAGCTCATAGCTAAGAGAAAGTATTTTGCCCCCAGTTACAAGATGACATGATGGGAAATAGATTCTGTTTCCATATGCTTCATATTCCAGCTCATTGCAATGAAGAATAATTGATTTCTACTCTATAATTTAAGAACCAGCAAGATACTGCTGAACACAGCTTTCAGTCATCAGTAAAAGCTGTCCAGAATATATCTAGTTGCTTTTTTTCCCCTTTTGGAACAGAAGGTTCTTGGACTTCAGTTTCTTGCAAAGGAGACTTAAATTTAAAATATAGTTGTCATACGAAGGCAAACAACAGCTTCCAAAATCTGCACAACCTTTTCTATAAGACAAGGGCAAACGTTGCCAAATGTCTCTCTCCAGTCAAGATCTGTTCTCTAAAAATCCGAAATCGGGATTCTGGGTGGGTTCAAACAAGCACTTGCATTGTAGCCAAATATTTTTTATTTCCCCTGTACACATACCCTCCAACATTTCTCTGATGAAAAGAGGGACGCCCTATTCCATAATAATAATAATAGTAAGAACAATTTAATTATTTAAACCCCGCCCATCTGACTGGCTTGCCCCAGCCACTCTGGGCAGCTTCCAACATATATAAAAACATATATTAAACATTTTTTTAAAAAAAAAAAAACTTCCCTATCCAGAGCTGCCTTCAGATGTCTTCTAGAGGCTGTGTTATTACTTATCGCCTTGGCTCAGGGGTCACATAACTCCATACCCTCTGTAATAATAAAATTTAAGGTCTTATATATATAATAAATGTTCATAAATGTACCAACCAAGCACGTACATAGATCAGTACAGGAAGACCGACCTGGAACCATTTTGACTCCCAAACTGACCAAATGTTTTCTCTGCAAGGAGGGAGGGGGTCAGGGAGCCTTCCCATTGTCTCAGGAATTGGGAATCACCATCCCAAAGGAATGGGCAGACTACCAGGAAAGGCAATCAGATAAGGCATTATCAGATAACCTGACAGACAGGAAAAACAACATTCAAATTTCTGTTGTAGACCACCTTTCCTGTGATGTAGGTACGATGTTTGTGGGGGGTGGTCTTGGGTTACACCCCTTCTGTGATGTAGGTATGATGTATGGAGGGGTGGTCTTAAGCTACAGGGCAGGGAATTTAAAATGTCTATATAAGGGAAGGCACACCTTTGTTCTGGGTCCTCCTCCTTTCCTGCATGTGAGGGGAGCACCCTGTTGCAACAGATCAATAAAGATCAGGCTTACTAGCTGCTTTGCTTCTCAATATTCTCTGCTTGGCCTCTGTTATTTTCTCCTACCAATAGGGAACCCACATAAGGACTCTATACAGGCTCTTGGATACCCCATAAGGGGAAAAGGGCAGATTTATCTCCGACATTTATCCAGTGAACATAGTGTCGTCCTAAGGAAAAGTAGGACATTCCAGGATCAGATCTGTAAATCCTGGGAAATAGGGACACTTGCTGGGTCTGCTGTACTGATACGGAAGGGGGGGCATGTCTTCTTCACCTCCTTCTTCGCTACAATATATCCATTTATTTCCAATTGTCAATGTCAAAAGGGACTAAAATCTATAAAATTCATAGAAAATCAACGTGCCAATTTGCTCAATTTCTCTAGGACCCCATGACACCTCCCCTGTCCTCCATAATCCCTCAAGCAAGGTGTCAAGACCCTAATCTGGTCAAATCGCTCTGCCAAGCCCTTCCTCCGGGCGATGCCAGGTGACAGACTTTGCATACATGGACCATTGTCTTCTCAGGATGTGCTTATCTGCGCATATCTCCAGCTCTGCATATTCCCCCCTCCCTCCTCCATATGTTAATCCTGTGTGACCCAACCTTGTCTTAATGTATTCTTGATGTAATCTGTGTAACCCAACCTCTTCTTAATGTATTCATGATGTAATCTGTGTAACCCAACCTCTTCTTAATGTATTCATGATGTAACTGGGATGTATTTTGCACTGTATTCTGGGACATGGAGGGAAATTTCAAAAGTTCATGTCACCCCTTTCTCGCTGTTCAATCTCGCCTTGAACCTGTTGCGCAATAAACTTGGATCTTCTGCAGTTTGCTCCTGTCTCCGGCTGAGCTCATTTTCTTCCGCAGGGACCCGCGGACCTAGTCCGACGAGCTGGGTGGCAGAGTAGCCCCGCACCCAGATTTTTTCGTAACATGTACACATATCAGCAGATCCCACAAAGTGTTGCGCACCAATTTGCCAATATTTATGATCAGGTGGCGATAGGATGCCACTGGAGAACCCAAAGAAATCTGCCTTTGGGTGATCCCTTTATTGGAACCTGATCAGGCATATTAACAAATGTGAATGGGTGTATTTACTATTTGAAAATGGGATTAATATGCATATGCAAGTCCTGAAAAACTGAGCATCGCTCACTATCGGGCAATAGTAATAATGGATAATAAAGAAACGAAGTGGAAATGCAGAGAGAATATGAAGAAACATTCTTGATCTCAACCAGCTGAGTCTGCCTTTCTTCTCCCTCTTGAAAAAAGGAGAGCAAGCTTTTTGCTGCTCTTGCCAAGCTTGCAGCCAGAATTTCCTCGCTGATGGAATACAAAGTAGTATATTTATTTATGGAGCTGCAAGGAATGGCTTTAATTAAAATAAAACATTTCATCCATCTTGGATCCAAATAGACTTTCAGATGAAAACATCACTTTGAATTTGATTTGGCTTGCTGGAGCAAAACCATTAGAATGAATCGCTGCTGCGTCCCTGGCTAGCATACTAAAACAATGGCTCGCATTTCTTCTTCCTTTGAGGAAGTTTGGGGCAATTAAAGAAAATGAAAAATAGTGAAAAGTAGAGGAATACTTTCTGCGCCTAGTTTATGATCATCTAAAATACGGCTGGGGGAGGAATCAGCTAACCCCTACCTTCCCAACCTGTGATCCCAATGAATTTCCCTCCCCACAAAAAAAAAAAACCCTTCTTATGTGCTACCTTTGGCATAAATAGACACTTCTCTCCTAAAAAAAATAGCAACTTTGGGAGAGAACTAATTTAATCAGGGAGGAAAGGATTAAAGTCCAGTCTTGCTTTGTGTGGCTGCGCACAGAAACATATTGCTGTTGTTATTTGTTAAATCCAATTGTGCAGTTAGCCTCACATCTAATTTGGCCCTAGCGTGTTCCTGATTTGCATTAACCTCAAGTTGTGCAACTCATTCCTTTATCGAGTGTTTATGCAGATGGTTCAAAGGCAGGAATGATCTTTCACTCATATGCACACACTTCTCCAGCCAACTCTCTGAGAGTTTATCTTATCCCTGACCATTATGTACTAGGCTGATAAACAGCAGAGCAGATACAGGCCTAATAGGACTTGAACTGCCTGTGACTTTAATTAAGGAATGTGGGTTTTGGTGAACTGAAGAAATTCTCCTTTAGTTCATAGCTACATTCCATGTGTCAGCGATGTAACTATTCCTTTAGATCATCTAAGAAAAAGAGGTGGAGAGGTGGAGGGAAGTTGAATATTTCATGTAAGATTACATTTATCTTTTTCCCACGTCAGAAGCGATAAGCAAAGCCAAATACCCTGAACAGAGAAATGATCCTTCAAAATGTGAGGTGGGGGAAGATTCTTGACATTTTAACAATAGCAGGCTATTAATATAATTCGCTTTGCGTGAACGCGGTCACAATGAGCTTTCAATGCAAGTTTCGTGTGTGTGCTTTGCTTTGCATTAAATATATTTCCGTCACATCAAATCCAAGGCTAGTGGTAGCAAACTCTTTGAATGCCTGCTTCTAGCAAGGAGGAATTAATTCAAAACATCCCTTTCGCAAATGACAAAATCCAAATAAAACGGATGAATGTTGTATGCAAGAGCATGACAAAGGCTAACTGAGCAATTTCAGGATTTGTTACCCACATGCTGGCAATGACAAAATACTTTAAACATTATTGCTGATGCCTCAGATAGCGTAATCCTGCACAAATGCTAATAAATATAGACCCAGTACAATCTTTCAGTGGGGTAAAAGCACTCTCAAAAAGCCTGAAGCAAGTGAGATGATGGTTTTTTTAAGGCTAGCTAATTTTAATACAGTCATACCTTGGTTTTCGAAGAGCTTATTTCTCGAACGGTTTGGCTCCCAAACATCGCAAACCCAGAAGTGAGTGTTCCGGTTTGCGAACTATTTTTGGAAGCTGAACGTCCGGCACAGCTTCCGTGGTTTCCGATTGGCCGCAGGAGCTTCCTGCAGCCAATAAGAAGCCATGCTTTGGTTTCTGAACGTTTTGGAAGTCGAACGGACTTCCAGAACGGATTCCGTCCAACTTCCGAGGTACGACTGTACTATGAAAAGCAAGGGTTTGAGTGACATAGAACTCTTTTACAGGCCAAGGAAAACAAGTGAAATATTCTCAAGGGGCCCAATCCACTGGAATAGTGTCCTTCTCAAGTCTCATTGCAACAAATGGGTACTATCATCTTCTATGTGAATCATCACAACGGTGCTTACTCTGAAGAATTCCCCGTGGATTGTGCCCAGTGCCAGCCACGTATGCTTTTAGAACCAAAGAAAAAGAACAAGTATTCAGTGATATGCAGGTACTATAGTTGTCAGGAACAGAAAATACCGTCCAAGTGTACCAAGGGATAGACCCAAAATTATGAAAGCCTTGGGAAATGATATATAATGAGATGAAAAAAATGTTTAAAATAACTCCCCCCCCAAAAAAAAAAATGTGGGGGGGGGAACAGAGGCGTTTTCATTAGGAATTGTTCAGACCGTGGTTTCCAGGAGTCATAAAAAAAATATTTATGTGTGCAAAAACAGAGGCTCCAATTTGGTTAGCCCAAAAGTGGAAAGTGAGAGAGTTCCCTAGTAAGAAAGATTGGCAACTTCAAATGATAGAATCTGCAGAGATAGCAGGTCTAACAAGCAGTATAAGAGAACAAGAAGAACAGGTATTTAAAGAGGAGTGGAAAATCTTTGTTGAGTATATTGAAAATAATTGTGCACAGTTAAAAACACTGGCAATATTAAAGTAATTCAACAGTATAACATATTGTGAAGTGTTGTAAGAAAGGTAAATTGAATTAGCTGGATTTATTAAACTTTGCAGAAATTCTGGATAAGTTAAATGAACCTTGGAAGGTGAGAGAGGGAAGTCAATGAATGTTTGGTATAAGAAAAGATGTTTAATTTGTAAAACTTGAAAATTAAATAAAATTATAATACCAAAAGAATTATGAAAGCTGTCCTGGCTTCTGATTTGATCCCAGAATGTCCCTGTTTCCCCCTCTCTGTTTCCTGCCACTGCCAAGTTTGGGGAGGAGGATGAGACGGCAATGGTCCTCAGCAGCGGCAGCTGCGAGAGACCATCCTGTTGCCTCTCCATGGTTGCCAGTGGCGTAGCGTGGCTTGTCAGCACCCGGGGCAAGGCAAGTAATTTGCGCCCCCTAACCCGTGGATTTGCGCCCCCTAACCCTAACCCCCAGATGTTGCGCCCGGTGCGGCCGGCCCCCCCTGCACCCCCCATGCTACGCCACTGATGGTTGCTGCTGTCGTCCTCATCCTAAGGAGGTTTAACAAACTGAAGGACATCGTCCTCTTTCTATGCTCCTCCCGATGGAAACATGCAGATGGGGACAGATATACCCCTGCTTTAAGTCATTTACATTCTGTCTTCTCTTGTATATTATTTACTACAAAGCTTGATGACCAAGCTCCTTAACAACGAAACGCCAAATTACCGGAATGACGTCCGAGCCCTGAACCCAGGTATATCACAAGTGAATTCTTTATTTACTGCATTTGCTATTGTTTAAGATAAAACTTATTTGGGAAAGAAACTACTTTTGCCATTTTCATGGACGTTTATTGTTTGATTACAGATACAGTCGTACCTCTGGTTACGTACTTAATTCGTTCCGGAGGTCCGTTCTTAACCTGAAACTGTTCTTAACCTGAAGCACCACTTTAGCTAACGGGGCCTCCTGCTGCTGCTGTGCCGCCGCTGCACAATTTCTGTTCCCATCCTGAAGCAAAGTTCTTAACCCGAGGTAATATTTCTGCGTTACCGGAGTCTGTAACCTGAAGTGTATGTAACCTGAAGCGTATGTAACCCGAGGTACCACTGTAGTTGCTTTGGTGATATCATCTTGTGTTGATTTCAGTAGTCATTGTCTTCTTCTTCTTCATTGATCACTCGTAGCCAAGTAAGATTGTCTTCCATAAACACAGTTTTAACAATGAGTCCGTAAGTGACTGTGGAGGCCAATTCTAGACCCACACGTCCTTCCACAGTGGTTTCCGGGCGGGAGTTGATCACGGTGAGGGTTTGCCAAGCGTGCCTTCCTCTTAGCACGTTTCTCCCTTTCGCTCTGAGTTTGAGCATCTTCAGAGCCCACGACACCTTTGGTAGTAGTCATTGTATTGCCACCCTGTTTATTGTTTTATTGTCCTTCTCCCGTAGGCAGCTAGTAGTGGAAGAAGAAGAAGAGTTTGGATTTGATATCCCACTTTATCACTAACCGAAGGAGTCTCAAAGCGGCTAACATTCTCCTTTCCCTTCCTCCCCCACAACAAACACTGTGAGGTGAGTGGGGCTGAGAGACTTCAGAGAAGTGTGACTGGCCCAAGGTCACCCAGCAGCTGCATGTGGAGGAGCAGGGAAGCGAACCTGGTTCACCAGATTATGAGTCCACCGCTCTTATCCACTACACCATACTGGCTCTGATGGATGCTGGAGAATGGTGGATGCTGGAGAATGGGTGTGAAGGGGGAGAGGCTGGTACCGCGTGATGCCCTAGATCTGAGGGGCAGGCAGAGGACAGGGCTGCCCTGTGTGGGAAGAAAACAGGAGTGCAGCACAGCACGGTGCAAGGAATATTGTCACCTAGAACCAGGCACCACCTTCACCTGCCCCGACAGAGCACACTCTTGCAAGCTCAGCATTGAGTCTCACAAGTGAGCGCACCATCCCACATCTTTAAAACCTTGCAAGGAGGGGAAATTTGTTGGGACATCTTTGTCGTTCTGCCTACTTCCAAACATCAGGCCCTGCTACCAAACTCCAGAACGATGACTCCTGAGTACACATCTGCTGCAGAATCTATAGCCTTACTTGCCTGAAGAATGATCTCTTACTTGCAGAGAATATCCTCTGTTAGTGTGTGTTTGGGGAGGGAGCCTGGAAAAAAGGGGTTAAAATCAGTAAATTATTTTCATAAGGCTTGCAGAACTAACCATGTCTAAAGATGGTGCCTATAATTCATTAGAGACAGTGCCAGCTTGATTCTATTAGGTAGAAATTTCCGTAACAAAATACACTTTTTTTAAAAAATCAGTGATGGTCAGACAATGCCAGGCTCTATCAGACGTGTCTCAGTAGCAGATCTCAAAGATCTGGCAGGGGTATAGTGAATAAGATGACCACACTGGCCCCAGGTTGTTTAAAGATTTATATTTAATAGTAAGAACCTTGCAGATTGCTCAGTAGGCTATTTGCAACTAGTGCAGCTCCCTCAACACAGATGTAATATGCTGTCAGCAGATCATGTATAATAGCATCTGGGCTGCCAAATTCTGCGCCAGCTGCAGTTTCTGAACCAGCCTCAAGGGTAGTCTGACATAAAAGACATTATAATAGTCTGTCCTCAAGGTTACTAATGATTAAACCTCTATAGCCAAACGATCCTGATCATGGAATGGTCACAGATGAATAGGGATGGAAAAAATTATAATTTTCCCTTCTGCTCTGTATGTGTCACAAGCAGCGCCGTTTCTTTGCTGCTGCAGTTTGGGTTCCTCAAAAAAAAAGAAAACACGTTATTTGGCCAAGCATTTGCTATGGCCAAATTTAACGGTGTAAGTTATTATGTTATTGTTACATGACTCCACCCTGTTTAGGGAAGTTTTTAAATGTTTGAGTCTATTTTCAATATTCTGTTGGGAGCCACCCAGAGTGGCTGGGGAAACCCAGCCAGATGGGCAGGGTATAAATAATATATGATTATGATTATTCATTTTGAGGGAGGAATAATAACATAACTTGGGGTGGGGGGGGATGGCAGCGGATTATGGACTGGATGGGAAGGGTTAACAGTGAATACCGACACTATATCTGGGGAACCGGGTTCGCGTCTTCGTTCCTCCACATGCAGCTGCTGGGTGACCCTGGGCTAGTCACACTTCTCTGAAGTCTCTCAGCCCCACTCACCTCACAGAGTGTTTGTTGTGGGGGAGGAAGGGAAAGGAGAATGTTAGCCACTTTGAGACTCCTTCAGGTAGTGATAAAGTGGGATATCAATTCCAAACTCTTCTTCTTCAAACTCTTCTGTCTGATTTCCATTCCTGATTTCAGATGAGCACACCAACCGACACAATTTCCAGAATCGACAGAATTCTGCAACATCCCTACAGCTGATGCACCAAGGCTATTGCAAAAGGCCCTCCTAGTCACTGAGGTAACCTGAACATCCAGCCCCTCTACCTCTCCTGTTCAGGTGTGCCAAGGCGTTTTGGGCCGCCTCAATATCTGTGGCCGTGGGCTGCCCCCCTCTCAGTGTTGATGGGGTGGAGGAGGCCAACCGCAGGACCGAGGTTGGTGCAGGCTCCTCCTGATCACGAGAGAGGAGAAGCCGCCAGCCACTGAAGCCCCACCATGCTGGGCTCTGTGTTTTGTGTCCTCCCGACAATTCGCCTCTGTTCCTTGGAGAGTATCCCTGGATTCCTCTCTGTCTGAAACACCCTTGCTATTTATCCAAATACCTCTGTGCTTAATGATGGAACTAAGACAGGCCTTCCTCAATCTAGTGCCCTAAAGATGCTCATTTATTCGGCTTATTTGTGTCAGGATGCTGTCAGCAGCTCCCGGCTGGTTGCCCAGGAAAGTATAAAGACAATAAAAAGTTTCTTACAGTCCTTTTTTATTTCAAACTTTACAGAGATTGCGGCATCTTGGATAATGGCATTGACCTGAATGAATCTCCACCCTTCCCCATCTCTCCCACTTCCTCATTCATCGTCATCATCATCTCCTCTACATGTGCCTCTAAGTGCCCTCTGCCTTTGAGTTCTTTGCTCTCCTACTTTTAAGGCTCACTGGGTTCTGGAAGATGGTGGGTCTGGAGTGCTTTCTAGCGACAATGTGTCAGCCAGTTGCTGCTCCAGCTCTGCCTGTTCCTCCTCTCCCATTATTTCCCAACTTTCCCCCTCAACTGCCTCTGTGACCTCCTGCAAGCCCCTGTTGTAAATCGATACTGTCTTCCTCTTCCTCCTCCCTGGAAGGGTCAGGATGGGGAGGTGTTCTCCACCATTCCTCCTCCTTTGCCCAGCCCCCCACAATTTGCATGACACTTTTCAACACAGAGACATAAATCATGCTCAAAGTCACTCACAGCAAAGAGAACAGGAATGTAACTCAAACAACCACTTGGAAACCATTCCACAATAACAAAGGCACCGGGTTCTGGCCAACCTGGGGTGCCCAGCGCATGCGCATGATGTCACATGGTGGGAGGAGGCCTGGCAGAGGCGTAGCAAGGTTAGGTGGTGCCCAGTGCGGAAAATTTCTTCTCACCCCCCCCCAATGAAATTCTTAAAAGGAAAAATAAGATACGATCGCAAGTGTTATTTTCTGGTTTACAGTGGTACCTCGGGTTACATACGCTTCAGGTTACATACACTACAGGTTACAGACTCCACTAACCCAGAAATAGTACCTCGGGTTAAGAACTTTGCTTCAGGATGAGAACAGAAATCGTGCTCCAGCAGCACGGCAGTAGCAGGAGGCCCCATTAGCTAAAGTGGTGCTTCAGGTTAAGAACAGACCTCCAGAATGAATTAAGTACTTAACCGAGGTACCACTGTATTTACTGAACATTGTGAGCATAAACACCTTTGGCTTAGCCGCCCAGGAGGTCATCCGTGGTGCCCCGGAGCCCAAGCGCTGTTGGTGGAGGTTGTGGGGGCTCAGGCTGCAGGCAGCCTCACAGGGCGCCCAGCAGCCTGGGAGGTCGCTCACAGCGCCTGCGTGCCCTGGAGCCCAAGCACTGTTGGTGGCCACCTCGGCTTCCGTGGGCAGCTGCTTCCTTGGCAGGTCACAGTCGGCCTCGGCAGCATCAGCCCTTGCCTTGCCTTGCCTTCGCCCTGCCCACAGCCCACAGCCAATTGGCCAGCTGGGTTGAGGGAGGGACGAAGGTCCCAAGAGAAGGAGGGTGGCATCCGGGACCCAGGAAGCCCCGCCCACCTCTCAGAGAGGAGCTTCAATAAGTTTATTATTAAAATATTTTTTCCTGTTTGTCAGCCCTCTCTGTGGTGACACCTGGGGTGATCCGCCCCCACCGCAGCCCCCCTTGCTACACCCCTGAGGCCCGGCAGGGTCCAGTGCAGCCACAGAAAGGCCCAACGGAGCCTGTTGTAGCTGTGTGAAGGCCCAACAGGACCCACCACAGGCCAAAGAATATTGAAGGCGCTGTCCTCTCCTTGAAAATGGGGGGGCCCTCGTCCCCCGCTCAATAGTGCCCCTGCACAATAGCATGGCAAAACAATAGCAAATATTGCCGGACTCCCAACCATAGCTGTCAACTTTTCCCTTTTCTTGCAAGGAATCCTATTCGGAATAAGGGAATTTCCCTTTTAAAAAGGGGAAAGTTGACAGCTATGCTCCCAACTCCTGCCAGCTCCATTCAGCATGGCCAACAGTCAGGAATGATAGGAGGTGTAATTCAACAACACCCAGAGGGCCAAGAGTTGGAAAAGGCTTCCCTAAGAAGCCAAAGTCTTCCACACGGCAATATAGTCCATGATATGCAACTCTGACATTTAAGCTCTGTAAAGCGAGTGCAAGTGTGGCATATACATATGTCTACATATATTAATAGGACATCTGTGTTATGTTTAGTGTCTGGAAAGCACTGTGTTCTGAAAGCACTCTCCCTCTCTGAATTGTGTCCAGCGAGCCGGGGAATGAGCTAGCCGTCGAGGAGGACGGAAGCATCTTGTGTGTTGCAGCCTTCCAAAGCAGCAGGAACATAGGAGGTTGTAATTCTGCCGACATTTGCAAGGTCTTAAAAAGTCACTGACTGCCTTTGCTCAGAAAACATCTGCAAAGCCAGCTGCACATGGACCACGCCAACGACTAAGAGGAAAACAAGGCCATAAATTCTGTTTTTAAAGTCGAGATGACAGGCACAAAGGCTGCTGAATGGCCGTTTTTTGCGGAGAGGTAAACATGAAACCTCTCCTGCAGTGGGAGGGATGGATGGACGGGCAGATGGACAATGCCCAGTTAGATCTTTAAGGAAAATATTGGAAACAGTGGTGCGTGTGTATTTTCGTATACAACTCTCCACATGCAAGGGACGCAGGTGGCGCTGTGGGCTAAACCACAGAGCCTAGGACTTGCCGATCAGAAGGTCGACAGTTCGCATCCCCGCAACAGGGTGAGCTCCCCTTGCTTGGTCCCTGCTTCTGCCAACCTAACAGTTTGAAAGCATGTCAAAGTGCAAGTAGATAAATAGGTACCGCTCCAGCGGGAAGGTAAACGGCGTTTCCGTGCGCTGCTCTGGTTTTCCAGAAGCGGCTTAGTCATGCTGGCTACATGACCCAGAACCTGCACACCGGCTCCCTCGGCCAGTAAAGCGAGATGAGCGCCGCAACCCCAGAGTCGGTCACGACTGGACCTAATGGTCAGGGGTCCCCTTTACTCTTTATCCACAAGCAAAGTGAGAACACTCTCTCTGAAGTAGAATCATAGAACTGTAAAATTGGAAAGGATCATGAGGGGTCATCTAGTTCAAACCCCTGCCACGTAGACACCACAAAGCTTAAACTAAAACTCCCAGGGGTGCTTCCGTGCTGTGGTTCTGGTTCAAATTGCCCTCCTCCCAACTGCTTTTAAAAGGTAAAGGGACCCCTGACCGTTAGGTCCAACGGGAGCTCACCCCGTCGCGGGGATTCGAACCGCCGACCTTCTAATTGGCAAGCCCTAGGCTCAGTGGTTTAGACCAGAGCCTCTCGCGTCCCATTCCCAGCTGCTTTTAAAAGGTAAAGGGACCCCTGACCATTAGGTCCAGTTGTGACCGACTCTGGGGTTGCGGCGCTCATCTTGCTTTATTGGCCAAGGGAGCCGGGGTACAGCTTCTGGGTCATGTGGCCAGCATGACTAAGCCACTTCTGGCGAACCAGAGCAGTGCACGGAAATGCCGTTTACCTTCCCACTGGAGCGGTACCTATTTGTCTACTTGCACTTTGACATGTTTTCGAACTGCTAGGTTGGCAGGAGTGCATAGCTAAAACTGCTTTTAGCTATGCATTAATAACAGGTGAGGGGCAGTCCCCTTCTTTCCCTGCACAGCGGCCCCAATCTAAATCACATAGAGAAAGAGATGTTTTGAGAAACAGAAAGGGGTGATCAAGGTGTCTCCCTGCCAGGCAAGTATTTTTACTGGTATTATAGGTGAGGGCATTAATAGACAAGATGTTAAATTGTTTCTATATGCAACAACAGCAGCAAGAGTATTGTTAGCCCAGAAATGGAAGCAAGAAGAAATTTCGACAAAAGAAGAATGGCAGGCAAAATTAATGGACTATGCAGAATTAGATAAAAGGACAGGAAGGATTCGAAACCTGCGGGACCAGAGATTCACAGAAGATTGAAAGAAATATACGAACTATTTGAAGAGCAACTGTGATCAACAAACTACGTTAGTAGGGCTACAATAAGTTTTGTAAGGAAAATTATATGAAACATTGCAAAGCAGAAAAAGAATAGAGATATTAGTTATTAGTTATATTAGTTACTTAAATGTAACAGTGAAAGTAAGAAATGTATATTAAGTGATTAGACTGGACAATTTTCAGATGTGCTTGATGGAAGTCAAAAAAAATGTATAAGATGTGAAAGTATGTTTAATTACTGTTGAAAATGATATGTTAAAAAAACTAATAAAAAATTATTTAAAAAAAGAGAGAGGAAAAAAAGAAAGGGGTGGAAAGCTTAAGCAACAGACCTTGCCATGTCACATCTACTTTGGACATCAGATGCCTTTCCAAAAACGTTGACACACGAACACAAACCGTCCGTACTGGGAAGTGCAAGGAGCTGCAAATGGAGAGTGCTCCCAGGAGAGTCCCGTGACCCCTTCCACAATCTCACCCTGAAAAAGTGTTTTCTTTGGTGCGAGATTGCGGCACCCAAAATGGCTGCCACAACCTCACACAAGAAAACAGGATACCCCTTTTTCCCGGGACACCTGGCAGGTATGCAACTGGCCCCTGGGCCTCCTGCTATGCAGGCCTGTTTTGACACACTTTTTTTCCCCTGCTGTTCATATGCGCTTCAAGTCGCAAGCAAACGCTCGAAGCAGAAAGCCACAAAGCTGATCTGAAATGCTTAGCCATTCCCTGAGTGTTCTCACCTCCATTAATTTTTTATTCTTTTGTACGTTTGGGAAGGATAGATTTTTGGAAGGACGGATCAAAAGGTAGCTGTGCGGTTTTGAGCCTCCTGTTGAGAATCCAACAATTGCAAACTGAAACATCCAATTGCAGACTGGCAAATGTAACTTTCATTCTCTCACTTATAAAGGTAGAAAGGTATGAAGGAAATTATGCTGAACTTCTGCTTGTTTTCAGATTTATTTGTGGTCAAATACTGGCTGTGTCTATCCCACTGGATTCCTCACCCCTAGGAATCCATGTGTGGTTTAGGACTATTGGAAGGAACATCTGAACTCTCTGGCTTAATCCATGGATCCTCTGCCTAACATCTGAGTCCTTTCGTTTCCCTCACAACTTTAGAAGTTATCGGAGTTAACAGCAGGCACACAAGCAAAAACAATGGTGGTAGAATAAGCCACAATGTAGATATATCTACCTAATATAAATAAATGTAAATAAAATATGGTAAAACTTAAAAATACACATCTAATGCTTGACAGTTACCCCACCACCATTGCAAGAATTGGCCAGAACCCTGAAGGTGGGAGCAAGTGTGTTAAAATTATCAATAAAAGATAGTCAAATACTTATTTAACTAAAGGAGCATCTCCACCATCTTACAGCACAGACACTGAGGTCCAGCTTCAAGGACCTTCTGGCGGTTCCCTCATTGTGAGAACAGATGTTGAGGAGATAGACAACTACATGACTTTTAGAAGAAATCTGAAGGCAATTTTTTCATGTTTGGTGTATGTCTTACTGTGTTTTTATATTTTGTTGGAAGCTGCCCAGAGTGGCTAGGGCAACCCATTCAGGTGGGCAGGGTACTACTATTATTATTAGGAAACATTCAAATGATAATTAAAATCAACAGAGATTAACATACATGCCAGCATGCTACATGTGTAGATAAGCTTGCCTAAGCAAAAATGTTTTAAGCAGGTGCCAAAAAGAATACAGCCCAGTGTCAATAGTGTTGAAGTAAGGGTAGTGAAATTGCAGCTGAGAAGCTCAAATCATATATATATGACTGACCCCCTTCTTTGGAAATTAAACCAGTGTCCAGACTTTATCATTCAAAAACTTTACGTGCAGAAACGTATATTTAGAGATGAATTAAAACATATTTACAGTCACATGCTCATCCAAGCATGGGCTTAGGCAGCGGTTCTCAACCTGTAGGTCCCCAGATGTTGTTGGACTACAACTCCCATCATCCCTGAGCTCTGGCCTTGCTAGCTAGGGGTGATGGGAGTTGTAGTTCAACAACATCTGGGGACCCACAGGTTGAGAAAGGCTGGCTAAGAGTCTCTTCTTCTAACTTCCAAACAAATACCGGTATATTTTCCTCTCTTCCCAAAGATCAGCACTTTCAGCCTTCTGTATCTCAATTAGGCCATACCTGGCAACTGCTATGAGAGATTTCCACTCTTTCCTTCTCCTGCGGTTTTGCTCTCTCTCTCTTTCAAGCAGAGAAGAAGCACTGCGACACTCTACTCAACTTAGCAGTGTCCACAGTGGATTCTAAAACACAGTCACCTTGCATCACATAAAATCACTGGTTACCTTCCATGTGTCCGATGTTAGCCAATCACATAAGAACTACTAGAATACTCTCTAGAATTCAGTTACCAAACAGCCAGATCTAAACACATCGTATTGCATGCAAGCCTTTACCATTTCAGTGAATTAAATTACTATACTTAACAAATAGGTGGGGAGTTCCAGAGTTGAGGTGATGCTACACTTAAAAGCTGATTTCTTACAAGTTGTTGTTGTTGTTTAGTCATTTAGTCGTGTCCGACTCTTCGTGACCCCATGGACCAGAGCACTCCAGGCACTTCTGTCTTCCACTGCCTCCCGCAGTTTGGTCAAACTCATGCTGGTAGCTTCGCGAACACTATCCAACCATCTCGTCCTCTGTCGTCCCCTTCTCCTTGTGCCCTCCATCTTTCCCAACATCAAGGTCTTTTCCAGGGAGTCTTCTCTTCTCATGAGGTGGCCAAAGTATTGGAGCCTCAGCTTCATGATCTGTCCTTCCAGTGAGCACTCAGGGCTGATTTCCTTCAGAATGGATAGGTTGTGGTTCGAGGACCCAATCCCGGCGTAGTGGAATGAAAACACGAGGACACGTGATATAAGGTTAATGGGCAAGAAAAGGCCACAACTTTATTGATTACAGCAAGTGAAAAGGTATTGGCTTAGGCATTGGATTACGTCAGCTGACTCCACCCCCTCAGAGAGGGGTGAGTCTAAAACAAGGGGGGTTTATTCGCCAGTAGGAGGAGCCTGTTGATGCTAATCCAACTATAGGCTCTCCCCTGATGTCACCGAGGGTCGTGCCATGGCCTCCCGCCAAGCAGGCATCGGACAGAATACACGACCGCCAGATTCCTTTAACGGAATACCCAAAAATTGAAGGCATAGGTGATGGCCACACCTAGCCCTTCGACACACCACAACACATTATTCCAATGCCTAACCTACCCACCAATACCACGAAAGTTGTGACGATTGCTACGAGGTAGGCGAAAAAACCAAAAAGCCTAATGCCAAATGGAAAAATTCCTACCAGGCCCCCCGGACAACCAGGGCGACCAACCTAAGGTCCATAGCAAGGCCCAAAGAAAACTGAGACCCTGAGCTCTAAGGGAGTGGAGGGTGGGTGACTCACGACGGGACGACGAAAAGTGAGGCCGGAAGGCTGGTGCCGCAGCAATTTGGGCTGCTAAACACGCCCCCTCGCAGGCACCTGGTTGGGTGCCTGCCCGTGGGCGTAGGCCAGCCAGGTGAGTGGGAGGCAGGGGGCTAACGCCCCCTGCTTGAGGCGGAGTCCGGCTCCCGACCGCAAACACTCCCCTCTCTTACAGGAGGAGAGTCTTTCTTACAAGAACAGAATGAGTATGATGTGACGCCTGTAATAGTGCCAGATCCAACTATTACACCGTGCTGTTGAGTGTCTGGGAAGTGGAAGAGCTGGGCTCTTTTTTCCCCCTGAGCCTACCTGTAAGGGCAACCAGCACTCACAGAAGCTGGTCGTGGTGGTCATCTGTTAGGCTGTACACACACAGGATGAAGAATTTCTTTGTGCTTACACACCACATGGCAGAGAACATGCCTTGGCCACAGAGGGTCCCTGATTCAGTCCCCACATCTTCAGGTGAGACTGGGGAAACTTGCTGCTTGAGGAGTCAGTGCCAAACAGTTTAGACAATGCTCTCTTATTCCAAGGTCATAGAAGAGAACATAGACTAAGCTTCTACCCCCATATCTCCCAGTGAAAAGTGTGACTCAAAAAATGTCCATTATTTCAGTCAACTGATGTTGTTGGTTTTCCATTAGAAGGCTGTAGCCAGCATTCACCCCTAGTTAGACAGTAAATTTATGGATTTATTCTATGTGCAGCAAACATTATTATTCCACATCTTTGCCTGTTAATGCATTACCAGCTAGTTCCTCAAAAGTAATATATAATAATATTGTGTTACGGTGTGATTGCATCTCTTAGAGTGATTTCCTGCTAAAGGATCTCAGGGACGCTGCCAAGATTTCATTCCCTAATAATATTAGACAGATGACATGTTTATTCATTGTTAGCTTGGCCCTGCGTGTTTCCCGGCCTGTTTACTTGACAATAAATCCCACTGAGTTCAGTGGTCTCTGAAATAAGTGTGCGTACAATTGGTGCATTAGTTACTGTGTGCGTAAGCGTAACGACTAGAATAAAAAATGTTTCCTATACTGTGACCTCACAGCATGCTCACTAGAACTTACTTGGAGAGGCAAAGGTACAGCCCATAATACACAGCACTTCTAAGACGCTATATCTCCTTATCTGTTTCTTTAAATATATGAGGAAGGTGGCGATCAGCTGGCGATTGCAATGGGCAGCTGTAATTAGGGCTTTCAATAATAGAAAAACGCATACATTGCTCTAATAAAAACAAGTTCATGTGCATATTCAGATCTCTAAACGCTCTAGTGTCAGCTGAAAAAGAGAACTGAGGGTGTACAAATGACAAGATGCTGTGCCACAAATCCTACAACCAATAACACGTCTTTGTCAGTTGTGCAGTCCTCCCCCCTCCATTTTGCCAGTGCGTTCTGTCAGTAAGTGCAATTCAGCAAGCGGCTATTTTCTCTTGACTATTCACGCATTCCCATACAAGGGAGGCAAAGCTTCAACAATTTGACAGTATGTAAAGATGCCAAGATGCAGTAAGAAAAGCAAACATCTGAAGCAGAACAAGGAGGTATGAGCCAAGGCTGTTTGTGTATTTAATCCTTGGTCATTTCGGTACTTAAACATAAATTAGAATCTGACCTATACATAAACCAACAAAAGCATTTACAATCTGAACCATTTTTACATAATAATCTGATACTTAATCGCAAGATGTTTAGAACAGCATTAACTTTTACAAAATGTTCCCTGGGTTTTTTCTTTCTTTCTTTCTTTTCTAGATATTCAGGCAGTAGATGCCATTAGCTACACATTTACTCGGTAGCAAATATTTTAATTTTTAAAGTGTGGCTAAACAAAAAGAACCATAATTAAAATTCGTGTAATAAATAATGTAGGCAACTCGCTACTGATTTTATCCACAGTCTGAGGTTAGATGGCAGCGAGGTTGAAAAAGACACTTGCTGAGGTCAGTGAAAAAGTTTCTAAATTATGAGTAAGCAGGAATACTTCTTTAGGGGAGGAATGGGGTTGCCATACCCCATCTTAATATTTCTGAAAAATTTACTCATCACTTAGGAAGTCAGGCAAACTAATGCCAGTATACTAGAAGAAGCAAAGATCACCAGTGTCAAAGCGATGATTCTTCAACATCAATTTCGTTGGACCGGTCATGTTGTCCAAAGCAACTACTCTATTCCGAACTTTAAAATGGAAAGTGTAATGCTGGTGGTCAACAAACGAGGTTTAAAGGCTCAAGGCAAATCTTTAAAAATGTAGTATAAACACCGACAACTGGAAAACACTGGCCTGCAAGTGCTCTAATTGGAAAACAGCCTTTACCAAAGGTGTCATGGACTTTGAAGACGCTCAAACTCAGGACGAAAGGGGGAAGCGAACTAAGAGGAAGGCACACTTGGCAAACCCTCACGGTAATCAACTCCCACCCAGAAACCTATGTCCCCACTGTGGAAGGATGTGTGGATCCCGAATTGGCCTCACTTAAGGACTCACTGTTAAGACCGTGTTTATGGACAATCTTACTTGGCTACGAGTGATTGCCAAAGAAGAAAGAAGCAATATTTCAGACTACACTTAGTTCTTCCTCATAACCAGTTATCTGGCCAACTCCTCGTTCCAGACGCTGATGTGGTTCGCACAACACTGTAAGCCAAATCAGAGTTTACTGAGAATGTCCAAATGGGCAGGCTCACAAATGGAATCAAGAGCCAGCCTTGAAACCTTGCTTGCCCCATTTTGGCCGTGGCATCAGACTTTGGCTGTGTTCACACTCCTTCTTGCTTTGTATCTAGTGTGCTTCCACCACTGGTTTGGGGAGCATCATATGCACAAAGCTAGCCACAATCCATACCTGTACTGTATTCGGTCATTTCTTGCAAAATACTGTGCATTAATGTGCTGCTCCCCAAATCAGCTTCAATCCAAACTGAGAAAAAGAACAGCTTAGCTGTGTCTTAAGCTGTCAATGTGTACACAGCCTCGGACTCTGAGATCCACATCTCAGATCCCCATAGTAACTTCCATTGCTAGAACAGCTGTGGATATTGAATTTCTGTTGAAAAGGATCCATGAATGAGCAATGAACAAATTATGTGCTTCAGTTAATATTAACAGTGGAGTGCCAACTGGGTGTCTAAAGACGCAAGAAGTCGTGGTGAGTTAAATCACATCTAATTCTGAGCCACGTTCATTAGAATGTGGTTATTTCATCAATACTAAACTCCGCCAATTCTGAGGAATTGGATGTTTTAAGAGAACAAAATAATCACACCCCATTCTGAGCAGAGAAAACATACCATTCCTGTGAACACAAAGCTAGAGATTGACTGGTACCCAAGAGAAGAGCCTTTAGGCATGCGCATGAACTGGGATTTATGTGAGATACACAAAAGGCAGGGTTTTTTTAATGGTGGAATATTCTCTGGATCAGATCAACGATAATGCAGTGGTACCCCTAGTTACGAACTTAATTCGTTCCAGAGGTCCGTTCTTAACCTGCAATTGTTCTTAATTAGAAGCGTGCTTTCACTTGCTGCCACTGTGCTGCTGGTACACGATTTCCGTTCTCATCCTGGGGCAAAGTTCTCAACTCGAGGTAACTCTTCCAGGTTAGCAGAGTTTGTAACCTGAAGCATTTGTAACCTGAGGCGTTTGTAACTCAAGGTACCACTGTAATGTCTTGGGTCATAAAAACGAAAGGTAAAGGACCCCTGACAGTTAAGTCCAGTCACGAATGACTCTGGGGTTGTGGGACTCACCTCGCTTTACTGGCCAAGGAAGCCGGCATTAGTCCACAGACAGTTTTTCCAGGTCATGTGGCCAACATGACTAAGCTGCTTCTGGCGAAACCAGAGCAGCGCACAGAAACGCCGTTTACCTTCCCACCTATTTATCTACTTGCACTTTGACATGCTTTTGAACTGCTAGGTTGGCAGGAGCTGAGACCGAGCAACGGGAGCATACCCTGTTGCGGAGATTCGAACCGCCAACCTTCCGGTCAGCAAGTCCGAGAGGCTCTGTGGCTTAGACCACAGCGCCACCCACGTCCCTGTCTTGGGTGATAGCTGCCCTCAAATAATTATCTGATTTAAGGGCACTGAGGCAATCTCTCACAAGGAAGGCAGTGCATATTACAATGAAGCTATAAGCAACACCCTTCCAAAAAAAAGCAGGGTGTAAAAAGCTAGGATGTATTTGCCTTGCAAAGGTGCCTGCTTGTCCTCAGTAACAGAACATTAAATAACATCAGACTGTATCAACCCAGTGCTTTTTTCTGGGGGTACGCAGGGAGACGCATACCCCTAAACATTTTGTGAATCTTTGTACTTATCTCCATTTGCTGTATTTATTTTTGCCAATTTGAACTACAAAATGGTGATTTTCTTGAGTCAAAATGAGAGTACCCCTAAACATTTTTTTTAGGGAAAAAGCACTGTATAAACCTGGTCCTACAGTAACCTCATTGGTAGAGATCTCTCCAGAACATGAGACATTCAGAACTTTAAAGTCCCATTGATTTCAATCAGAGCGTTGAGTGCATGCTTAGATTTCCTAGGTGAAATCATTGCGATTCGCCATGCTTTATTTTAGCCAGATTGTGTCTTTATTTTATAAAATATAAATTATGGCTGTCAAGATATGCAGATTTTATTTGTTGCTGGAGTTTGTTTATCCAGGACATGGGGTTGTTTGTAGCAGAGCTGAGCCAAAAATACAGATGTGTTTTACCCAAAAGGGGGGGGGGAATCAACTCCCCCCTGCACATTTCAGCCATTATTAAATAATTCCCAAATCATGTGGTTAGCAAGAAGAACCCTGCTGAGAGTGGGGTTGATTCAGAAGTGGCTGCTAAAATCAACACTAGAGCACACTTTGAAGCACACTGGAGCAAAAATACATTTTTCGCGGACTATGTGAGCATATTTCAAGGACACTGGAAGCCCCCCTTTTCACAATGAAAGCGTTGAGCCATAAAAATTTTAGCACAGCTCTCGTTTGCTGCAAGCATGTGCCTTATCATATGTTGTATTATGGATAGAGTTCCCCGTTAAGATCATTTCCTCTTCTCTTCTCAGATTCTTTGACTAAGTAAAAGGTTAAGTCATTACAACTCTAGGAAAAAAGCTTTTCAAAAGCTTGGCATTTGCTAGGGCTGCAATTATGTCGTTTTCACTAGTCATTTGACCAGTTCATGTCAGGGTAGCAGCATAGAACGGATTTAAAACACCAGTTGGGAACCGCAATTTATGGATATTGAATATTACAGTTTTAAAAAAGAAGCCTAAAGTCTTCTGGAAAGCACTGCCAAATGAAGGGATAATTCCCTGAGTCTAATAGGAAGACAAGAAAGGAAGGAGTCTGGAAGTCTGTGGGCTGTGAAGCTGTCATCCATCTTTCTCATTCTGAGCTACTCTACAGATGTAAATATTGTCAGAGTCTGATATGTAAGATTTCCAGATTTGGGGCTTAGTTACATAATATGGGTGGTAGCCAACATTGCATGAACTGGTGGAGAAAATATACTTTTGCCCAGTTGCAGACAATTCCCTCTTCCCACTGTAGCCCCTGACAATGCAGCTCAGACCCTTTGTCTCTATTTTCCAAGGACAGTCCCAGATTTACAGAAGCTATCTTGGTTTATGATTTGATCCTGGAATGTCCCACTTTTCCTTAGGATGCCCCTATTGTCATCGGAGAAATGTTGGAGGGCATGGAGTTATGCATATTGTGCCTATTTGCCTTCTTCTCACACAACGTTGGATACACCCCTATGCTGTCTTGAACCTCAGTCTCTTATATGTTCATATGATCAAGTGTTGAATCAGAGACTAAAGTGGGTCTCCCGATTCAACAGCTACCAGGAAGATCAGGAGCCTCATCCTGTTAGTGACGTACAAATATACCGTATTTTTCGCCCTATAGGACGCACTTTTCCCCCTCCAAAAATGAAGGGGAAATCTGTGTGCGTCCTATGGGGCGAATGCAGGCTTTCGCTGAAGCTTGGAGAGCGAGAGGGGTCAGTGCTCACCGACCCCTCTCACTCTCCAGGCTTCAGGAAGCTATCAGCAAGCCTGGGGAGCCCACGGGAGTTCCCGCAGGGCTCCCTAGACTGCGGATAGCAGCCTGCTTCCCGGAGCGCGGGGCGCGCTGGAAGCAGAGCGCCCAGCGCTTCGGGAAAACATCCGCAGCCTAGGGAGACCTGCGCTGCCATCCCGCTGTTCCCCAACCTGGTTTGGATTCCCCGACCTGGTTTTAGGGGGGAAATAAAGAGGGAAAATTTTCCTTTATTTCCTCCCCCCCCCAAAAAAAAAAAACTAGGTGCGTCCTATGGGCCGGTGCGTCCTATGGGACGAAAAATACGGTACCTTGATCCAGTCAAATACTCATTTGCAATTTCATCTGGTAGTTTATTTTACTTCCAGATGGGTAGCCCTGTTAGTGCTGTGGAGCAAAAATAAGAAAAAATATTGTGGCATCTTAAAGAAAAAGTTAATGTAGTGGCCTATCACAAAGCCATCTATGGCTGCAATTCTGACAGTGTCTACTCAGAAGTCAGTCCCATCAAATGCAATAGGGCTTAGAACCAGAGTTAGGTTTGAAGCCCCTCTTCTTCAATTAATCACCTATGTCATTTTTTCTTGCAACCTTTTATTTCATAAAATGAATATTTTATACAGAAAATGGTTGTGTGTGCGTGTCTGCTGAAACACGATGCTCAAGCTAATTTATGTTTTAATTGTTTGTGGTAAACATAATTTTGCGTTTGACATTTTGAAATAGTTTTGTGTGCCAAAGTATTCATACCATGTGAAAAAGAGCAATAATGAATGTTGTATTCCGTCGGTTTTAAAATTCAGCTGGGATTTGGCTGTGAGCGCTGAGTGGGGCAAGAGCACTCGTAAAACAAAAAAACAAAACAAAAACAAATATTTAGGGCATGAATGGATCATCAAAAATTCCAGTTCCAGATGGTTTGCCCCCACTTTATTTAAATGTTTAGAAACCACACCTTAATAATAACAACAGCAACACAATTCAAAGCCATCGAGACAGTATGCATCATACAAATATACAACATGAGCTGGTAAAAATAAATTCACATTGCATAGCTTTGTCTCAACAACCCTTTCGCAAAGAGTCTCAGGCTTTAAATGAGGATTCTAGATAAAGTATGTACTGTACAGGTAACAAAAGTGATCATTTCTTTCCATATGAAAATCACAACAAGGAAGGTTGCATTCCATTGGTTTTTAAAATTCCCAGTAAGAAGCAGGTTGAGGCTACAATCCTTACCACAGTTACCCATGAGTAGGCCTCATTAAATTCAGTGGGACTTACTCGAGTATGTTACTTGAGTTGAGCGCTTTGAGCTTTCTGGGTATTTCTGGACTTGTGATTCCAGGTCAAATTCTCACACCCAGATGATTTTGATAACATTCGGCAACTTTATTTGCTTTCTTTAAAGTTACTTCAAAGGTCCAGCCTGCTCAGCCAATTGCCAATCACTTATGTCTGCTGCCCTTAGTCATTCACAAGCTGATTTCCTTTATTTTGTTTTCTTGAATCATTTGCGTGAAGCAACCCCCATTGATGGCAAGAGATGTCTTCAAACATGGCTTCTCTTCCCGTTTCTAAAAATATTGCACCAGCTTGTAAGAAATGCAATGAGTAGCCGGCTCGGTTTTGAAAGAGAATAGAGAATGGCCTTGCAGTAAGCGAATGTAAAATACTTGTGGTCCGCGTCTATCAGTGGACACCTCCAAACTTGAAAGAAAAAGTCTTTTTTTCCCCACCCCCACCCTCATCCAAATTTTAAAGACGGAATCGCCTTAGTACCCTAGAAAGAATCTCTCACCCTGCTTTATTCTCAAAGAGAATATGGAATGGTTCTCCAATAAGCCAAGGGGGAAAGACTGGTACTCAAGTCTTTCTCAGATGTTTCTCAGCAAGCCTGGAAGGTTCAATACAAAAGAGAGCCTTTGTTTTCAAAGGTCGGTAAAGCCATTCTTAATGTTTTCCCCCACAGTTTCCCTTCTTTCATTGTGCTACTATCTCCCAGTAAGTTAGGAACAGGAATAAAATAATATCCTGATTGGTATTTTTCTTTCCCTTTCAAATAAAAGCAACTCATACCGTCAATGAACATGTACTTCCCCTACACGTGAAACACTCTGCGCCAAATTGTTCTGATCTAAATTGTGTTTGTCTGAGTTGTCTCAAAGTTTTGTTTGGGTCTTTGAATGGAACCCATTGCCATTGCATTCAAAAGAAGTTGTGCTACTGGTGTCAATTTATCTGCATGTGTCGATTTGTCTTCCCAGTACCACACGCACAAAAATATTGTTGACAGCTCCTCAAGGTTCTCAGCCTCTCTGATTCATCCTCAAGGGGTTTTAGGCCTCGCACCAAGTCAGGGCTAGGTGTGATTTGTCTGGAGAGAAACAAACTGAGATTGGGCTCAGACATCATGACAGACCACACCCTGGTTTATTTCCTGGCAGTATAGGAGGAGCAGGGTAGGAATGGAGTGACAACCTTTCAGCACTGTGCTCCAACATGCTGCGTGTTCATGTTAAACCATAGTTTCGTTGAGGTTTGTGAGAAACTGCAGCTTTGAAGTGGACAATTAGTGAGTTGGCAAGAAGCCAAGTAAAGCAAGAGTATGTGAGAAAGTCTGCTTAGAGATAGGGAAACCTAGCAACAGGTGGTGATTGGCTAAAAGTTTTTCCTTATGTGCTGGTCCCGTGGGTTACCCAAGAGGCAAGGTCCAAGTCCAGTCCGTGGTCCAAGGTGCAACGTGGAGGCAGGCCATAGTAGCTGAAGCTGGGTGCAGGGCAGGGAGCCGGGTGAAGTCAGGAGCAGGCATGCAAGCAGGGAGCCAGGACAGGGTTCAGGCAGGAACTAGCAACCAACAATGTTGCTCCCGCAACGTGGGACTAGGCTTTTATCTGCCCCGAGGCACAGGGCGGCCGCAATCCTCTGGTGACTCATCTCTCCTGGCCTGGAGGCAAGCACTCCTCCTGCGGGAACTTAGTTCCCTCCGCCTCTCTGCCCTGAGCCTCTGCAGCTCAGGAGAGGATGGAGGGTTACTGGACCTAGAGGCAACCTCAGCTTCCTCTAATGGGGCTGAGAGTGGAGCACCTGCAGGCGATGGGTCCTCCATCACCTCAGGAGCCAGAGCAGACTCAGCTGGTGCCTGCACCTGAGGATCCAGCACAGGTGAGGACCCTTCGGGCTCATCCCCCAGCCCCGGCTCAGCTGGTTCTGGAGGTGGGGACTCCTGTGCAGGCTGGGATCCCTCAGGTTCAGTGTCCGAGTCCAAATCCCAGGCCATCACACCTTATAAGCAGCATGACACAGTAGTTTGGTGTTGGAGTTGAGAGGTTGGTGTGTATAGTTTGAATTGAGTCTGTGTATATAGTAACTTGTACAAAGCTGTGCTATACTCTGTACATAATAAAAGCAAATACAAATCAAGTTACTGCTCAGCAAGTTATGTTCCTGAGTCGTCACACTGGACTACACGGACTAAGCAGCCGGTAGCAGAGAGTTTTGGTTGAGATCCACCAACAAGTTTGAATGTAATTGTCAGGGACTCGCCAAGCAGAGAGGAATCTCCAGAGAAGGAGAAATTGGCTGCACCTGAGTCGCCAAGAAGTAGGAGGTGGAGCAAGCCATTAGAGCAGAGGCAGGCCAGCAGGAGTCGGGAAAGGATGTGGCTTATATATGGCCTTGGGAGGGGTCCGAATAATAATAATAATTTATTATTTATACCCCGCCCATCTGGCTGGGCTTCCCCAGCCACTCTGGGCGGCTTCCAAAAAAATATATTAAAATACTGTAATACATCAAACATTAAAAGCTTCCCTAAACAGGGCTGCCTTCAGATGTCTTCTAAAAGTCGGCTAGTTGTTGTTCTCTTTGACATCTGGTGGGAGGGCGTTCCACAGGGCGGGTGCCACTACCGAGAAGGCCCTCTGCCTGGTTCCCTGTAACTTGGCTTCTCACAATGAGGGAACCACCAGAAGGCCCTCGGCGCTGGATCTCAGTGTCCGGGCAGAACAATGAGGGTAGAGATGTTCCTTCAGGTATACTGGGCTGAGGCCGTTTAGGGCTTTAAAGGTCAGCACCAACACTTTGAATTGTGCTCGGAAACTTACTGGGAGCGAATGTAGGTCTTTTAAGACCGGTGCTATGTGGTCTCGGCGGCTGCTCCCAGTCACCAGTCTAGCTGCCGCGTTCTGGATTAATTGTAGAAGCCAGTCGAGTCAACTGACTCCGACAGCGAAGGATGAGTTGTGGAAGCTTGGACTGCTCTAAGCCTGTTATTGAGAAATAAACCTCAGCTACTTAAACTGCAGCTTGTGTGGGAGAAGCACTAAACCTGACAGTAACCATGGTTAATATGACGTGCAAACCAGGCCCTCTACCAAAATCAGGCATTGCAACTGTGAGAAGTCTTGCAACCATTTCTGTACAGTGGTACCCTGGTTCTCAGACTGCTTAGTTGTTAAACAAATCTGCTCCCAAACACCGCAAACCAGGAAGTAAATGTTACGATTTGCGAACATTTTTCGGAAGCCGAACGTCCGACGCGGCTTCCGCTTGAGTGCAGGAAGCTCCTGCAGCCAACCGGAAGCCGTGCTTTGGTTTTCGAACGGTTTCAGGAGTCAAACAGACTCCCGGAATGGATTAAGTTCGAGAACCAAGGTACCACTGTACTTTAAAGAAGACTCAGAAAACACCCTCCCATCAACATTCAAAAGTTTTTCACTTGGAGAACAGCTTTCACAAGGGGTGTCATAATCATATGACACCTTGAAATTAAAAATGTCCTTTCTTGTAATTTGAAACCCCGCTAATCGTCCAAATAGAAAGTGTTCTCCCACAGTTTCTTTTCTGGGAACTGCAATACAGAGGATTCTTGCGCACAGTTAAGGTAACCTTGGAAATGTATGGGGGAGTTAATTATGTTACAGAAGTTTTTTTTAAATAAAGGAAAAGGAAAAGATCTGTGGCCATATTCCTTTAAGAAAGGTATCTTTAATCTTTACTTTGGCAGTGGATTTCAGATGGACTCTTTTCCAGTCCTCTTTTGTACTCTTGCAAATGAGAAAGTTCTTCGCTATGACCTACATTGCAACTTCTTAAAGAAATTCTTTGGCATCCTGGCTTCTTCTTTCCGACGGGAAAGGAACCGAAGTTATTGATATGCCACACTGTCACCTAGTGAACAAACAGATTCATTACTTCTCATGGGCATGATGACCCAATCAAAGTGAAACACTTTAAGGTCCCATTGAGTTCAAAGGGGGGACCATTAAGCGCATGTGTTATTCTCCAGTTGAAAGCCATGGAAGTTAAGGTTCCTTTATGCCAGCTGGATTGTGCTCACCATTTACAATTATTGCCCATGTTTTCAATGAAACCATTATTTAACCTGAGAACTCGCTACCTTAGCAATCCAATTCCCGACCTTTTGTATGGGCAATCTATCTGGAAGATATTTGTATTTTGAGGAGTTTGTGATCTCACCTGGTTTCCCTTCCTACCTCTGTTTGCTTCCCCCTCTCTATCTCTTCTTCAGCTCTTTGATGGCTGAGAACAGCCTTTAATGCCCTAATCTGTGGAAGGAAGTGATAGCGCTGGGTACCTTCACCTTCTTTGAGGTCAGACATTGTTTGGAGAATGTGAGGCATTGGGAGAGGTAGCTAGTGAATCATCTGCACATAGCCAGTTGAGCAAGTCACGCAGGCTAACAGGCTAGCTATCTATAAATCAGATGGTGTTGGGCAGAGTCTGAGAAGCTCATGCGTGGACTGATGGCCACGTGGCCGTGCAGACTGAGGCTACCTGGAGAAGTCACTTTGCCACTTCTTGAGGGCTTCCAAGTGGCAGATTAAGGTGCTTGCTTGGTATGTATGTATATATTGCTTGCTGTTTAGAATAAAATCTTTAATGAATTTTGGGGAAAGATTGGTATAGAAATATCCGGAATTGTGGGTAGGAAGGTGGGAATATCTAAATTAATGGTTATTATTAGCCTGAGTAGCACCGAGTTAAAAACAAAAGAGGAATGGAAATGGGTAAAATTGGTGATAATTGCAGCCAGACAGGTTATAGCAAGTAACTGCGAAAATGCTGAAGAGCTGGGGTGAACCAATGGAGGAAAAAACTGAATAATATTATAATTTTAGAATATCTAACTGTGAAGATACACAGAATGAAAGGGTTTAAGGTCAGTGGGAAAGAGGAGGATTGGTTTGAGAAGATATTGAATTATTGGGGTAGGTTTGAACAATTTTAGGGCAATTAAAATGTTAAAAGTTAAATAAGCTTTGTGGAGGGAGGAGTATTAATGTATATAGAATTGTACATGTGATTGAATTGAATATGTTATTATTGATTAAGTATACCCAATGTATCTGCATGCCTGGGGGGTGTCACTGTTTGTGTTTTGGTTGTTGGTAAAAAATAAAATAATAATAATAAAAAAGAATAAAATCTTTAATCTTCTCACTCACTTGCGTTTTGTACTACTTCTGAATCTCATTTAAAAGAACCACCTTGCATTTGACAAGACACCTTTCCCCCTGTCAGAGAAGTCATCCTGCACTCATTTGACGTTGTTTCAGAGCACAGCTGGCCAATTGTTATCTGGCTTGGGGTATTGACAGCAGGTTCCCATTACATTACCAATAAACATCTGAATGGTCTGGGCATTAGTGGACCTACATTTTGGGGGCACTGTAGCGTGAACTGTTACGAGGCCCCCTTCACAACCAGCAATGAGGTTTGGGTAACCACTGTTATCTTCTTCAATGGGATTGTTCCACAATGGATCATCACACCTTTACAACATCTGTGCTACTGACTCTCAAACTTTGGAATTGTTGAAATATATACAATGAAATATCAGTCAATTTGAGTCGGGCGACTCAAATGGGGCATGGTGCTGTGGTCTAAACCACTGAGCCTCGGGCTTGCCTATTGGAAGGTTGGCAGTTCGAATCCATGTGATGGGGTGAGCTCCTGTTGCTCTGTCCCAGTTCCCGCCAGCCTAGCAGTTCAAAAGCACACCAGCGCAAGTAGATAAATAGGTACCGCTGTGGTGGCAAGGTAAACGGCATTTCTGTGCGCTCTGGTTTCCATCACAGTGTCCCGTTGTGCCAGAAGTGGTTTAGTCATGCTGGCCACATGACCCAGAAAGCTGTCTGTGGACAAGCGCTGGATCCCACAGCCTGAAAGTGAGATGAGCGCCGCACCCCATAGTTGCCTTTGACTGTACTTAACCATCCAGGGGTCCTTTACCTTTTACCTTTACTAGACCCATTTTTTAAAAGCAATGTTCGAATCCCCGCAACGGGGTGAGCTCCCGTTGCTCGGTCCCTGCTCCTGCCAACCTAGGAGTTCGAAAGCATGTCAAAGTGCAAGTAGATAAATAGGTACCACTCCGGTGGGAAGGTAAACGGCGTTTCCGTGCGCTGCTCTGGTTCACCAGAAGCGGCTTAGTCATGCTGGCCACATGACCCGGAAGCTGTACGACGGCTCCCTCGGCCAATAAAGCAAGATGAACACTGCAACCCCAGAGTCGGTCACGACTGGGCCTAATGGTCAGGGGTCCCTTTACCCTTACCTAGACTAAAATTGCTTCTGGGGCCCCTCCAGGATTAGGGGCCCCGAAGCTTAAGCTTCATTAGTTTCACAGTAGATCTGCCCCCTGGGTCTGGGTCCACTGTCTTTGGGCACCACACCCATTTGTAAAGAACAATGGGTGCCTGTTTACTTTGAGCCACGATTCATAGTGGTGGTTAGGAATGTAAGAAGCCAGCAACTTCCATTCTGACCTGTTTTCATCACAGGAATAGTATGTCCTATTTCACTGCCTGAGGTAAAATGGACAATGGCACCCTGCTCTGCTGCCCCACCCTTCTCACCACCTTCATGACCACCTCACTGCGTCAGCCACTGGTAGACAGGCGGTGCCATCTCCCTCAAGAGACCTCACCAAAATCTCATGAGAGCTCTCGTGCTCTGTGAGCATTCTCACGAGATTTTGGTGAGATCTCCCACAGGAAATTGCAGGCAGTTTGATTTTTGATTCCTAATGATCCCTTGCACGGGGTTTGCCTTTTTCAATCATCATCATCATCCTTGAGTGGAAAGGCAGAATATAAATTTGACAAATGACTAAATAAACATTGTAGGATGCTGGGTTTGCATCAAGAGAGTAAAAAATGCACAGAGTCCTGTTTAAAAGCCACAGGTCCATGCTCACCTAAAATACATGGAGGAGATGAAACTTGCTCCCAGAGCAGTGAAAAGTCACTATCCCTTATCTTACATCCCTCGTTTGGGCTGTGGGACTTCAAAGCTAGAAATGGAGGAGAGAGCACGAGAGGGAAAGCCTGTGAGACGGTGTTTTCTGCAAATACAAAGCTTTTATTTTATATTTGAAAAAATGATGAAGGTGAGCCCCTGAAGGAATTCCAAGGATAGAGCTTTCAAGAACCAGCGCATCGTAAGCGCATCTCCTCAGAGAAACGGTATTGTGATTCCATTTTGTGCTCAAGGTCACTAAAATACTCTGAAAATAAATTTGGGGCGACCGTGTGGTTGTTCATGCTGAACAGCAGAAGGCAGGCCTAGCCTTTAAAAAAAAACATTTTTTTTAAAAAAAACCCCACCTTGCCTCCACATCGGCTATGAGACTTATAATTCTCCCAATTCATTTTTGGGAGTCACGAAAGGAGATTTATGTACTTGCTAACGCTAAAGATCCGTGGGAAGTAAAGAGCAACAGAGAAACAGTGTGCTCATTATATTAAGAATGGCATTTCATTTTAAATTGCAAACTCCAACATTTCTACTTCACACATGATCTTGTGGGGGGGACGGGGACTGTTACCAAACAGCCTTTTTAAATGGCATTGAAAGATGCATTTGTTGAGCGGGGGTGGAATCTACAGCAAGATCTCTGCGTTATCATTTTGCTCGTGAGTTTACAAACTGTTGCTGCTTCGTTTATCCAAGCTCTTCTTGCAAAGAGTAAAAGGGCTGCCGAGAAAGAATGACATAAATAAGGAATAAAATGGCAGACTTTAACCAGTGGCAGTGCTACCTTGACAGGTGCCATAGCCAGAATCACTTTTCCTGCAAGGAGTCTGATCTTGTATTGATAAGCAATCCTAATTAAGAAAATTGACTAGTGCTTGGTCTCACAGAGAAATCAATCTAGCACAGGACAGATAACAATGTAACCTACAAGGCAGTCGGTGATGTTATGTACTGAAGTTCTCACCCTGGGCCAGCAGGGGGATACTGTAGATAGTTCAGGTCCACATATGCAAATAAGGGATCAAAAGTGACATTCAATGATTGGATAGTTACAGAAAGTTGTTACAGTTACATTGTACTGGAGCTCTATATAAGCAGGCTGACTGAACCCTTCAGTTCAGTTCTGTTCTGGCCTGTGAATAAACAAGAGCTGTTTGAAGAATCGCTGTGTCGTCTGATATGTTCACCCACAACTTAACAGGTGACAAACAAACCCAAGACAAATTCTAAATATGGGTTGGGGTCAGACCGTGTATGATGCTTCATGCTCAGTAGACAACTATATTTCTGTTTCCTCTCCTTACCCCACAGCCCCCCATGAGCTTCAGGAAGGGAGAGAAAAGGATTCAGTTTGCATTTTCATGCAAAACTACAGATTTCACATTTCCCATACCAAATGAAAGGCAGCTTTCTTTCAAAACTTACCCTCCTACGAATTTTGCAGTGCCGTTCCCCAAGCAAGATAGGCATACATCAGGGGAAGGTGTGCACCAAATTCACACCTTTGTGAAAATAATATTCCAGCATGCATTAGAGGAAATCACATGGGGAAATGTATATATTAGGAGCAATGCACACAAATAAATAGGAGTTGTCACAAAGATATTTTTTTTAACTGATTTGGAAATTAGTGTATAGGATTTTGACGAATTCTGAATTAAAACAGAATGCTTTGGACAAATCCTTGTCTGAGTCAAACCAAAGCAGGGGCCACCAAAGCAATTTGGAGACTTGGATGTTGATAAAAATCTGCAGACAGCACGCCTGCTAAAAGGGAATCATTTCTCTGAAAGCTTGCCATACAAGGAAAATGCCACTATGGTCAGAGAGGAAAAGGGAGATTTGGAAGCGGCAGTGGCAGTATCCTCAAAATTAATTTCCACTATGGATTGCAAAAAAAAAGAAAGGTTACTATTATATATGCCATGTTCTGGCATTATCCTAAATGAAACATTTGGTCAGACTTTGATTTGTATTTAGAAGCTGTTCCCTATTTTGTATACTGATGTTCCTAAAATGTCAACAGTTTTATTTGGGGGAGGGTGTTAGTCTTGGTTTTCCACCTCAAAGCAAAGTGAGCAAGGTAGCCTATAGCCTAGGTGTTGTTGTTTTTTACTTTATTACTCAACAAATTTTTGATATTCCTTAGTTTGAGTTTAACCATCTTATAGTCTCTGGCTAGGTTAACGCACAACTTGTGAACAGACACAATGTAGTGATAGAAGATCGAATGGGTGAAGTAAAACAAATTTTTTAAAAAAAGGAAATTAATTTGGCAGTTTTCGAGTTCTAAGATAATATATGCACATGCACACACAATGCACATGCTAAATTGGATAGCCTAACAGAAAATCTTGAGATAATTTAAGCTGTAATGCATCTATTGTGGGGTTTTTTGTAAGTCGAATGTTTCTCTCCAATGAGACTCAAGTAAACAATTCTAGATAAAGGTCAGGGGAAAGGTCGTTTCTATCAAAGGATTTTGAAAGAAGTTCCAGTTAACAAAGACTGAAGCAAATGCTAGGGTTAGCGTCCTAACCAACTGAAAGGACCTTTCACTTGAAGTGGCAAGAGGGAGAGCAAAAAAATAATGGTCCCAGCTGCTTCAAATGATTTTTGTACCCTCAGTATAGTACCTTAGTACTATGTATCCACTGGCTTAAGATTGATCTATGACATGGGTAGGCAAACTAAGGCCCGGGGGCCGGATCCAGCCCAATTGTCTTCTAAATCTGGCCTGCAGACGGTCCAGGAATCAGTGTGTTTTTACATGAGTAGAATGTGTCCTTTTATTTAAAATGCATCTCTGGGTTATTTGTGTGGCATATGAATTTGTTCATTTTTATTTTCAAAATATAGCGCGGCCCCCCACAAGGTCTGAGGGACAGTGGACCGCCCCCCCCCCCCGCTGAAAAAGTTTGCTGACCCCTGATCTACGACTGGTGCCCTCAAGATGTCGAGTTGATGGGAGCTGCACCCCAAAACATCT
This sequence comes from Podarcis bocagei, assembly GCF_964188305.1. Classification (NCBI taxonomy): domain Eukaryota; kingdom Metazoa; phylum Chordata; class Lepidosauria; order Squamata; family Lacertidae; genus Podarcis; species Podarcis bocagei. The sequence continues at coordinate 15,909,455 of NC_138136.1, read as the reverse complement.
CGAGGGCAGCAAGTTGGCAAAGCCTGATCTTAGCACGAAAGAAGGGAAAAGCCAGAAATAAGAGGCAGAATGAGTGGCAGGTTTTGCTTATTCATAAGTCCGTATTTAAGTTTATGCCTATATGAGCTGCAGTGAAGATTGAAATTGAGTTGAGGTTGAATCCCGTCAAGACAGAAGTACCGTTTCTGGGGGACAGGAGTTGCAGGCAGAACCAGGATTCTCTGGTCCTGAATGGGGTAACTGTGCCCCCAAAGGACCAGGTGCACTGCTTGGGTGTCATTTTGGACTCACAGCTGTCCCTGGAAGCACAGGTGAGTTCTACTTCCAGGGCAGCTGTCCATAAGCTCCATGTGGTATACTGGCCTACCTGCCAGCGCACTGTTTTGCCAGAGTGGTACATGTTCTGGTTGTCTCCCGCTTGGATTACTGCAATGCACTCTACGTGGAGCTACCTTTGAAGGAAACTACAAGTCATCCAGAATGCGGCTGCCAGACTGCTGACTGGGAGCGGCCGCCAGGACCATATAACACCAGTCCTAAAAGATCTACATTGGCTCCCGGTACATTTCCAAGCACAATTCTAGGTGTGTTAGTGCTGACTTTTAAAGCCCTAAATTGTGGGATGTGATACATATGTAGCAGTCAAGTACAACATTCCTTGTTTTCCTAGAGTGGACATGCAGGGAAATGTTTGGTCCATCCAGTCGAAAACTTCCTGTTTCCTCCTAGCTGGAACATTCTTCCTTTGCATGTGACTGAATGTGGGCGTGACCTTACCTGTCCAGGTAACAAAAGGACAAGAGACGCAGCACATTCTCTCTCTTTTTCACTTCCTCCATCATTGGACCAGCTTTTTAGCTAGAAATGCTCTGTTGGCTTTCAGCCAACAGAGGGATGGTGGTAGTTGAGGTAGCTGGCCTCAACCAGAAATTGGGCACTTTGTGTCACAGATCCCTTGAGGTAGGAATATTCTTCCAGCAGAGATTTGGTACGCATTCAGCCAACAGTTGCTTTCAGCCAACAGAGGACATTGGGATTGTCCCTATATGGGATAGATCCACATGCATATATCTGTAACTAAGTCCGCCTTTAGGGATCCCACTGTGAACTGATGTGAGTAAACTTCTTTTGTATACTTTAAACAAGATTGTGGCGGGTTTATTCTTTTAAGAGGGATATAAGGGAACTTACCAAGAACCTAATAGTGAGAGGCTTAAACAAGCCTGCAACCAGCTATCCACTGTGCATTTAAAAGGGGAATGTAAAACTCTTCTAAGTAAAAGAACTTGCTAGCGCAAGTTAGGAAGGATATTAATAAACAATATATCCTCTCCTGCCTCCCTGAACATTCCCACATAAATTTCTGTATACCTGAAGGAGCCCTGTATACCTGAGCCCTGTATACCTGAAGGAGCAGGTAAGGAGGCTGGAAATCAGAATCATCTTTATGCTTCCTAGTAAAGGCTGCACTAAGAGACCGGGAACCACGATTAACTGCTGTCTTGGAGCCAAGCTTGCAGAAGCTCTGAGAGGGTCAACGAGAGACACTCTTGAGGTATAATGTTTTGCACCCCCTCCACTGCAGACTTCCAGGTGTAAATGTGTGTTAATAAACCATATTTCCCAAAGACACCAGCCTCTGCTATGTCTCAATCTTCCCAATGGGAAAACAATCCTGGGTAAGTGCCTGGAACCCCTGGCATCTTGTGGAGATTGGGGTCAGGTGCAACAGTAATATTCCATCTCTTGTCCATCTCTAAGAGATATCCATGTACTGAGATGAGCTGAAGGAAGTGATACAACAAGCATTGTTGAGTCATTAAGTGGTTGGGAAAGAGTCCATAGCTGTCAACTTACAGATTTGAAAATAAGGGACCAGCAGCCTCGAAAATAAGGGATCAGCAGCCAAAATAAGGGATTTTCCGGGCACAGGTATGTTCAACTTCTGAGCCCCTCCAAGCCAAAGTCAGAAAGCCCAGCCAGCAGCCGAACGAAGCCTCAAGCGGTGGTTCCCACAGCGCAGCAACCCAGCAAAGGGGATGCAGCAAGGGAAACCACCGTCACCTCTCTGCTGGGAAGCGCTGAGCAAAGATGAGTCCCTAGGCAATGTGTCCAATTTGATCGGCACAAAGCATGCAAGCTCCACCCCCCAGTCGTTCTTAGACTCCTTATTGGGTGAGCAACGCAGCCAAGCAACACAGTTGGAGCCTCCCTCCTCCCTGGCCGGCAGGGAGGGAGGGAGAGGAGCTGCTTCCTTTGAAACCCGGGAAATTTAAGGGACATCATCAGTAAGGGACAGCAGCGGGACACAGCGCTGGGATAAGGGACTTTCCCGCCAAATAAGGGACGGTTGACAGCTATGGCTCAGTCCCAGCTGCATAAACATCCTGGATTATCTGTTGGTTTCTAGGAACACCTTTCTTTCTCACTTAAAAAAATATATTCACTGTGTGAATGAGTTAGCCGTACAAGGAGATAGTTCCCTCTATACTTTTTCTATGCGCATATCTCTTCTTCCATTCTCTTCTCCTCATTTCCTTTAGAGGACAAAGAAAAGGAGAAATGGAACACGGGATGATGGCAGAAAAGATACAGAGATAGAACTTATCCCCTTGCCTTCTCTCTCCTGTGATGATTCCTCAATGGGCTGTTTTTGAAGAATTGGCCTCTTGATTCTCCCCCCCCCCAATAGTTGTTCTTTTTTGTGGGGGACCTAGGCTTTTCCCCTGGTCTGCTAGTAGTTCCCTCTTGCCCTTATATGATATCTTTTTGGCTTACAGAAGGATCAGAAGTCACTCCTGAAATTCATAAATAGAAGAAATGATAGGACATCATTTCTCTTGGAGTTTGATTCATTTATATGAAAACGTTTACATATTGAGATGAACTGTTTTGCTCCTTTATTCCTAGGGAAAGAGTCTTAAAAGGCGAGGGTGGAGGAAGGAATTAGTAAATATTTGAACATTTAAATTCCACCCCCACTCCATTAGTCTAGTCCATACTTGCCAACCAGTTTTTACAGTGCTCTTAAAAAGAAGAGTATTTAATACTATTTGGAATTTTTATGGCATTGCACTCCCATGGGAAACAGTCAAAAGTAAATTTACAGAAATTATTAAGAGCCAGGGAAAAAAACACAGTTACAAGCTGTCAAACATAAAACAGTATCTGGCTATTACTGGAAGTATTTATAAAACCACAGCTGTGGAATAAAAATGTACGCATTTAAGTTTCAGTACAGGAAGCACTGTGGTTGTCTTCAGCAATAAACAGGAAAAAAACACTTTCTGGATGCCTGTCAAATACAAATATATTTATCTGTGCAAAAATTAAAAGGGGTTTTAAAAGAAGAAAAGGGGGGGCGGAATTGTTGAAATCAACAGAATGCATAACTGAAATCTCATATCCGCCAAGTGTCCTGGAAAATATGGGACATCCCATTTTTTGCATGCAAGAACACAGTGGCCATTTTGGGTGCTGCTGTCACCTATGCTGCACTTTTGCATGCCGTGCTCTCTCCCCAAAAAATGCTTTTTCACAGCAAGATCATGGCACGAGTCACATGACTTGCCCAGGGGTGTGTCCTGAAAGATGCGAGTCCCAGTTTTTGAAATTAAGAAGTTGAACAGTTTGAAATCTGGGTTTCTAAAAGCATCAAGGAAGTCCAACTAAAAAGGAGAATGAAATGTCCATCTATATCCTGATGAGGCCCTGACTTCATACCTTAAGGACCAAGAGGGATTCCTTATTCAGGGGCGGACTTGGGAAATCTTTGGTAATATTGCACCCTGTGCGAGGCCAAAATCTGGTGCCCCAAAATGGGTCTTCCTGATTTTGGGCCCCCTTGACCCAGCGCCCTGTGCAGCCTTCACCACCCTAAACCTGGCACGGTCTTATGTTGAGCTTTCAATGCCATTCAGGGTACAAATGTTGCAAGTGCTTATATGTAAAATGGTTTCACATTAGGAAATACATTTAAACAAGTACCTTCAAGCTTTTTAGACCCAGGACCCACTTTAAACCCTAATATTCATTCAGGGACCCATTTCTTAATTGTTTACCCTATATTTGCATGGTGTTCATGATCCCATTGCAACCTTTGGATCAGGCTGTGATCCACTAATGGTCTCAGCCAGTGCTGTCTTTAGCATATGCGCTGCCGGGGTGCAAAGATCCACCCAGCACCCCCAAATTTATTTAGCCCCCAAATTAACTTTTATTATGCTTATGTCAGACACCATGCTTATGCCTTATCTCTTGTTTACAAAAGAAGGGAGGAAAAAGAAACAAACTTTTTTATTTGTACATTTATTTACAATACACTTATATTTAAGTATACAGTGACACCACACTTAAACTTACAGTGGTACCTCGGGTTAAGTACTTAATTCATTCCGGAGGTCCGTTCTTAACCTGAACCTGTTCTTAACCTGGAGCAACACTTTAGCTAATGGGGCCTCCTGCAGCCGCCGCGCCGCCGGAGCACAATTTCTGTTCTCGTCCTGAAGCAAAGTTCTTAACCTGAAGCATTATTTCTGGGTTAGTGGAGTCTGTAACCTGAAGTGTATGTAACCTGAGGTACCACTGTGTAAGTATTGTTTAGGCACCTACTTAGGAGAAACATCAGTCATGTCAAAGGTGCCGCTGACCCCGCTGCCATATAGGAGCTTAATAATAATAATAATAATAATAATAATAATAATAATAATAATAATAATAATAATTTATTTACACACCGTCCATCTGGCTGGGCTTCACCAGCCACTCTGGGCGGCTTCCCAAAAAATATTAAAATACCATAATACATCAAACATTAAAAGCTTCTCTAAACAGGGCTGCCTTCAGATGTCTTCTAAAAGTCTGGTAGTTGTTGTTCTCTTTGACATCTGGTGGGAGGGCGTTCCACAGGGCAGGTGCCACTACCGAGAAGGCCCTCTGCCTGGTTCCCTGTAACTTGGCTTCTTGCAGTGAGGGAACCGCTAGAAGGCCCTCGGTGCTGGACCTCAGTGGAAGAACGATGGGGGTGGAGACGCTCCTTCAGATATACTGGACCAAGGCCGTTTAGGGCTTTAAATACGTAACATAATACTGTATTTTGAAGTAAGAGTTAATTTTGCATTCATGGCACCGTTGTGAATGACACGCGCCATCGTTGAGTCTGACAAGCGCCGCCGTGAATGACAAGCGCCGCCGCTGGTGAGGCGCATCTTTGGTAAATGAGCACACAAAGTCAAAAGTCCTTTAGTGAAACAGTAGGTATACATTTCGGTAATACATAGGTATATATGTATTTTGTTTTTTTAGCTTGATCAGAATTATTTATTATTTCATAACAGGTAGATAATTAAGAGCATAGGCAACTTCAGCGGTTGGCGCCTGGTGGCCCCCCCCCCCCGAATTTGGCGCCCAGGTGCCCCTTGCACCCCCAGGTAAAGACAGCCCTGGTCGCAGCCCCCCAGCTACAGACAGGTGTTTGAAAATACTATTTAGAGACTGGATATGCCTGCCAGCCACTGCTGACTAGCTATTCAGCTGATTCTCAAAGGTGAAGGGGCTGATTTAAAGGAAGAAACAACAACCACTTGTGTCCTCAGCAAAGTTTTCTTCACATGTGTTTCCTTTTCCCCCCAGTGAGGTCACCCAAAACCAGCCTCTGTGTCTTTATAATAACATTCATGCTGTCTAAAGTTGAATGGTTCCTTTTGCTTTCCAGTGATGAATTTAGTCCCAGTTGTGGTTGCCTTTTAAAATGTAAATACTCAGACAAAAGGTGACTACAAAGATATCCTCGCAGTGGAATGATTAGCATTATCTGTCTTCAGGAAGCGGGGCTGGGGCTGGGGAGATGAAATAAATGCTCCCTTTCCCTGAAGTCGGTGGCAGAAGCAATGCATATTCTTCTGAGAAAGGAGCTAGTTAGGCGAAGGTTATACAGAATGACTCCTGGCAGACAACGCTCTCTGTCCCGCTTTCTCTCTTCCCCCCTCATCTGAAATTCATGAAGATGAAGTGCTGCTTTTGTTTCCTGTCTCTGAGATGAGCCCCACTCCTCTTGCCAAAAGCAAGCTAACACGGCGTAATTGTTTTTCATCTAAATTGCATGTCCAACCTGCTTAGTCTTCAAAGAACATTGATGATACAGCTTTGATACCCAACAGCGGACTGACAATGTACAGGGCACACACGCAGATGGTCATGATGAGCATTTTTAATCGTCACTTTATCTTTCCAGTGTGCGCCTGCGAAACAATGGAAGGGGAGAGAGAGAGGAGCCAAGTGCTGGGGGGAGGAGGAAGAGCAGGACACAGAGGATGTGGAAAGGGGGAATATTCATGAGACCAACGTGCTTCCTTCCCTCATTGATGAGAAGGCCTTTTCAAAACAAACAAGGAAATCGGCAGTTTGGAAAGAAGCTTCCCTGGAGCTGTTTTTAATCTGTTACACTCCCATACAATAGAGAAGGTTACAAAGTGAATGAAAATATAACCAGGGAAGACAAAGGAAGCCCGTCTATCCCTATCTGGAGAGTAGGCTGTTTATTTAAGCACAAAAGCAAATTTAGATTAGCTTTACATAAGAATGCATTTGCAAACTGGAATTGCATTATCGCCCCTTCCCTCGCCCTCCACAGCTCTATAACCAATCGGCGATCAAGATACTCTGGCAGCCTTTGTAACCTGTCGGTAAGTGGTCCGGATGATAAATGAGATGTTAATGTTATGATTTTCTGCACACACACACACACACACACACACGCCTTACATACAGCCGAACTGTTTAATGATGATGCTCGCCGGTCTCCTTTGCATCGCTTGGTGGCAATGCGATTTCGTGTTACCTACCCGAGATGTGATATAAGCTCCAAAGAGGCTTTCATGAAGTGAATAAAATAACCAAGGAGTTGTTATCTGAATTCATTCTCAGAGGTGGGAAGGCACAGCGGGAAAAGCATGAGGCTTGCATTATTGATCGCCGTGCTCCATTGTGTAATCTGGATCTAGGACAGGAGGCCTGCTTCCACTTTGCTGTTTTGTTCCGGTTAATTTAATTCTTCTTACCCAGTTTAAGCCATTGTTTTCTAATCACGGCCACTATGCGGTACAGAGAGCGGGGGTGGGGAGGGTGGACTGCTTACATCAAACATCCCCCACCCACATCTTTTTTGAAAGTTTAAAAGTACATAATTATATGTGCACTAAACATGATGAGACGCAAATAAAAAAGAAAAAGAGAAACGGCACCCATGTAGAAGGGAACCCAAAACTGTATACATTACAAAATTGTTATTGTACTTCACCAGATCTTAACCTATCACAGTATTTGTGAGAATGGATTCCAAATATCATTGAATTTGTCCATGGCAAGTCTGTGTTTATAAAAGAGGTTTAAAGACTCTCTCAAGGCAAATCTTTAAAAATGCAGTATAAACACCGACAACTGGGAAACACTGGCCTGCGAGTGCTCCAATTGGAGAACAGCCTTTACCAAAGGTGTTGTGGGCTTTGAAGACGCTCGAACTCAGGACGAAAGGGAGAAACATGCTAGGAGGAAGGCACATTTGGCAAGCCCTCCCCATAATCAGCTCCCACCCAGAAACCTATGTCCCCACTGTGGAAAGGATGTGTGGATCCAGAACTGGCCTCCATAGTCACTTACGGATTCACCGTTAAGACCGTGTTCATGGAAGATAATCTTATTCGGCTATGAGTGATTGCCAAAGAAGAAAATGTGCAAGTTGTTCATACAGTATGTTGCGAGTTTGTATAAGTGGCTCCCCTTCTACGATTGGACTGCATACATCAAACATGGAAAGGTGACTCCTGGGTTGTCCCTGCCGCTTTCTGTAATCACTGCATGAGCCAAGCACGAGAGATTTCTAATTCAAGACCAAGTGGTGTATGCTACAGTGTTCCCATAATATGCAAGAAAGCAACCCTGCTTAGGAGGTCTGGGTGTGTATCTCTGCCCTGTGCAGACCTATAAGAAAAGCAGTATACTTCAAATATTCAGCACATGTTATTGTTTTCCCTTTGGGGTCATCTTAAATGTCTGTGCAACTGTTGGCTAATTTAGGTCCAAGAGGAGAAACCCACCTCAATGGCCAAATGCCCACCTAATCTTCTCCAGATGAGGATGACACTGGAAATGCGGGCACTGTACAAGGGTTCCAAGCAATACACACACACACAAAAAGAACGCCAAAGATCTGAGAACGTAGTAAGAGTCTTGCTGGATCTGACTAACGCCCCATCTAATCTGACGTCCTGTTCTCACTTTGGCTAACCAGATGCCTAGGGGAAGCTTACCTCAAGGAAGACCTGAGTGCAACAGCACAACTCCCCACTTGTAATTCCCAGCAACTTGCATTCAGAGCAGGTATGCCAACTCTAGGGGGCCGAGGGGTCTTTGGTCCCGTCGATATTTGCTGAAGGGGACCAGCATGCATTGTGCACATGTGACATCATGTGTGTCACATGTCACAGCTTCAATGGCCGGCTTCTCCAGGCGACACAAAATTGTGCATGGCTTCACACACACACACCGCAGGTCAGGCCCCCTCCAGCAGTGGAGAAGGAACAAAGCCATTAGGCTTTGGGGGATCGGATCCCTTCCCCGGTGGCAGTAATTAAGCAGGTCAATGAAAGGAGCATTTTTACCAGACAGTTTCTTTAATAATCACAGCAAGAGACAAAGGAATGCATATCTCTCTAAAAATGGTGTTGCTCCCAGGAAAGGTTTACCCCCTCCATCCCCATTAATCTACGTCACTCCTATGTTGGGTAATCTGAGCTTGTTGCCTCTGCGCTTTCTTGTTCTATCACTTTCCATGCTTGTCTATTCTTGGGTGAAGGTGGGGGGGGGGTCAGGAATGCTGTCCAAGGACACTGAATCTGCCAGCTGTCTCTCTCCTGGTGTTCCCTCTTCTAGCTGTTCCTCACTCAGTATTTCCCAGCTTTTCCATTCTGGACTATGCCCCTCTACAAACCACTGTTCTAAATCACTCTTGCCCTTGGGAAGGTTCAGGAGAAGAGGGGGCAGCTCCCACCATTCCTCAGTCCAGCTCCCGATACCTGCCTAGTCGTCATTGGTAGCATTGTCATCTATGAATTTATTTAAACAGAGATTGGGGTTTGGAAGGTTGCCAGGATAACTGGGTGTGAGGCGACAGGAAAAGAGAATTTTTAGCAAGTCGCGCTGGGAAGGCGGAGGGCAGAGAAAAAAGACTGGGATCCATCTTGGGCAGGTTGGCTGAAGGCTGGCTGGGAGAGATGTCTCGGACTCCGTGACTGCACTGCTGTGGTGGACAAGCCCCTTTTGAAATGACCATGCTGTAAGAGCTAGACTCCCTCCATGCAGACTGAAAGTGTAAAGAGTGTAAAGAGGTTAATAAAGCATATTTCTTAAAGCTACAACTGTCTCCGCTGTGTTTCAGTTCCCCAAAGGAACACAGACGCTGGGCGAGCGCCTGGAATCTTGCAGAGAGTCGGGGTGGCACCCAACTTTTGTAACAATATATTCATGCTAAGTACTGGCGAGTAGAGTCCTGTATATTCCTGGTTGGGGAGGGGGGGAAAACATTTCAGTACCAATTTGAAAACATCCATTCAAGCGTTGGGCTATCTCCAAACCTTTCATAGGCGGCTCAGGTTATTTTAGAGCTATCTTTGGCCCCCTTCTGAAATAAGCAGACAGAAGGGCAAAGGTAAGCAACTGCTGTTTCATTTCAGGACTATTGATCTTATTGACTGGGTCACCAAAGTCCTGCAGTGCATTAAGTAAGGAGGGAAAACTGAAAATTACATTAATTCAAATGGCTAAATCAATATTTAAACAGTGTAGTTAGTGGTAGTTTATTTCATGCACACCTTTAATGAAGCTGAAGTGAACTCAAACGGCTTGAAGGACATCTACTGTATATTAAGGCTGAGTAATTTCTGAAAACATCCATTTCAAAGCCTTCTTATAATAGGGGTTCTTTTCTGGTTTCTGGCCAACATTTTGGGGTTCCCCTAAATGGGATGTGTTTATCAGGGAGGGGGACTCATGATGTCATCATCTTTTCGTTCCAGGGGTTCCAGAGATGGTCCAAGAAGGGGCTGTAGCTCAGTGGGAGAGAAGCTTCTCCACATGTAAGGTAAAAGGTGAAGGCCCCCTGGACGGTTAAGTCCAGTCAAAGGTGACTATGGGCTTGCGGCGCTGTTTGCGTGATGGAGGCCTGTGTCATTCCCCACCTCCCCAAACCTATTAAATGTTTGCCATGCAAACCGCTCGCAATTGGGTTGTTTAACTTGGGATTTATTTGAATAAAAAACGGCAAAGGAACAGAATCATTCAAACAATGTAACATTGCACACTAGAGACATCGTACTGCAGACAGATTGCTCCAGAATCACCAGGTCCACTTGCCTGTTCGTGTTTCAAAAATGGATCATATATGGGGGAGAGGGCCCGATGCAATCTTTGCAGATCTAATATTTTGGTGCCGGAATAAATGCAATGTTTCTGCCCGACTTCCATGGCTCCTTGGCACATTAGTTCATGGTGGTGGTGGTGAGGAGGGGGGTAGTTTCTTTCATACTCTTCCATCTTTGAAAGCATCCACTGTGGCCTAATTATTTTCACTTAAAATGCTCGTATCATCCTCTTTTTTTAAAATTCATGATTCTTATCAGCATGCTTCAGAAAGGTTTTACAGCTCCTTTGAAGATTTGTTAGGAATCACGCGAGTAAAGGAAGCGTCATGTTTTCATAACGCCTGGGTCCTGGAGGCTCTGGAAAGACACAGTAATTGTGAATCAAGGAATAATACGCTCCTATGAAATGAGTTTTTAATTACTGCAGTGCACTGAGATGGTTCACTGGGGCCATAAATGTCATAGCAGAATATATTGGCTAACGCTTCTCACATCTTCTCCTAAATGCAGACTGAATTCCTTTCTTTTGTAGATTTGCAAAGTGGCAAAGGGTGAATTCATGGGAATTGCTCTTGATTTATCCTGTGAGAGCCGGAGCTTTCATTAGGTATCACACGCTTTTGTTGTCATGTTCGAAGTTGTCTTCTGCTGCCTTTTAATGGTTATCTTACAGGGTGTCATGCAAATGTTTTTTGACCATTAAGCATGACCGCAAAAAGCTTTATATAACCTCACAGGGTTCTTATGAAGATAATAGGGGGAAGAAGAAAACTTTGTACGCCACTTTGGGCTCCTTAAAAGAAACCTTCTCAACACGCTGCAAGATTTGCCGTGTTATGAAATGGTGAAGCGGCCATGGTTTCACCTAGTTACACTATTTAAAGAACATTATCTTAATATTTGTGGAATGTGGGGTTATTTATACCCCTCTAAGTATGGGTGTTGCTGTATTTGCCGTGGCAAAATTTGGACCTCTGGAGAAGCTGGGAATGTGGCTGTGAAAATTTATGCAGTTTGATATTTGACAGCCTTAATACTGTTATAGCGGGGGGGGTGCGGGAGCAGTCTAGATGAAGATCTGTGTGACATTAGAATCTATGAAATGAAACCTGCTGAACGACTCAGACTAGTCCCTTTGTCAGGTAATGGCCTTAGCTGGCCAGCTAAGTGCTCCCATCAGCATCTCAAAAACTCCGCTAGTTGCCATAGCAACAGCTAAGTGATGGTGTTCTAGAAACATTGTAGGCATTTCCTCCATTCTCCTCACCAGGTTGGAGGCCACAACATCCTAGGGTGGGAAAGAATAGACCAAGCGGGGGATGAGAGGGTGCAAGTTTTGGCTGATGCCAAAAAATGGAGGCACAAGGCCTTCTCTTGCTCTGTGCAGGACCCCAAAGCTGTGGCTTGGGGGTCTCCCTGGGAACTTAATTGGGGGTGGAATCTGCTGGAGTGTTAATGCTGTGACACCCACCCCCAAATCCTATGCTCAGGTTGGATATGTGTGTAAATAAAACCAAAAATCCTGACGACACCACAGTCCCCATTGACCTTCATTCCAAGGAAACAGAACCATAACAAATGCATTAGTTTTTCATTGCTTACACCAGGGGTCAGCAAACTTTTTCAGCAGGGGGTCGGTCCACTGCCCCTCAGACCTTGTGGGGGGACGGACTATATTTTTTGGGGGGAAATAATAATGAACGAATTCCTATGCCCTACAAATAACCCAGAGATGCATTTTAAATAAAAGGACACATTCAACTCATGTGAAAACACCAGGCAGGCCCCACAAATAACCCAGAGATGCATTTTAAATAAAAGGACACATTCAACTCAAGTAAAAACATGCTGATTCCCGGACTGTCCGCGGGCCGGATTGAGAAGGCAATTGGGTCGGATCCGGCCCCTAGGCCTTAGTTTGCCCACCCATGGCTTACACCAATGACTTAAAAGATGTAGTTTGTTTGGGGGGTTTTTGCCATCCTGCCCTGCAGTTGTTCTTAATGCTTGTGGGTTTGCCCACCCCACTCCAACAGCTTTCCTTTCGGCAGAAAATACTGTATTCATTAAAATGGAAAATCACAGTGCCTGCCGCTTAACTGAATGTAGTGGGAGAAAGAAGTGATGTCTTAGTAGGCAGCACGATTCAGTGATCTCCCTGACAGTTTCCCTTTTGTCTGGTGCAAAACCGAGGCTCTCTTGACGAGGGAGTGTTGCACATGGAAATGAGTGTTGCTTGAGGAGAGTGAGTTATTTTCAGTTATCATTAAAATGATACACCAGGGGTTTGATTTACATAAAACCTGATTAAATTTAGTATCTGCTCATGTATCGCTGCTAAATCAATGTCACTTCATCAGCGCATAAAGATTACCTTTCTTGTTCCTCCCGTTAGAGCACTGAAATCCTGCCTTTCCTTTCTTTATTATTATTTTTTGAAAGAGCAGAGCTGCATGTGCAAAGCCCCAGGTTAAAACAGCAGGAATTGCTTTATTATTATTATTATTAATTTCTAGCCTTGATGATTACAGCCAAAAACTAGAAATGAAAAACATCGCTCCGTTCAAAGGCTCAGATAACGGAGAGTAAAAAAGGGGACCCTGAAATAAACGGAGCTATCGTTTTTTAAACATGTGTTGGGATGGTTTTCCTGTTGAATCTCGGGGAGGGGGCAGAATAGACATTTACTTTATCCGTGGTTGGTGTCAGGGAGCTGACAAGGAGAACAGGTTGTTCACAGATCAGAGAAAGACAGGGAATCACCAGCTAACTTGCAGTTGGTTTCTTTATTAAGGAAGCAGAACATACATAGACATCTGAGTTGCTTGCACTGGCTCACTCTCCCACCTCACTCTCTATCCCTCTGTGACAGGCCCCTCCCTCTGTCTACAGCAGGCTTTCTCAAACTTGGCACTCCAGATGTTTTCGGCCTACAACTCCCATGATCCCTAGCTAGCAGGACCAGTGGTCAGGGATGGTGGGAATTGTAGTCTCAGAACATCTGGAGGGCCAAGTTTGAGGAAGCCTGGTCTACAGCCAGCCGCAAAGGATCCTCTCTGTTTCTGCCTGGCTCTCTGCTCGGTGACATGCAATAGTTTGTTCTGGGAGTGTGGGGGGCTTGCAGGCTCTAAGCCAGTGATGGCCAAACTTGGCCCTCCAGCTGTTTTGGGACTACAACTCCCATCATCCCTAGCCGAGAGGACCAGTGGTCAGGGATGCTGGGAGTTGTAGTCCCAAAACAGCTGGAGGGCCAAGTTTGGCTATCACTGCTCTAAGCAGAAAAGCTGTCAAGCGTGGTTCTGTGGTGGAGTTGCCAAACCTGATTCCTGTCTCTGCCCTGTGCTGGGGCCACTGTCCGTTTCCTCCTCTTCATCATCCTTCATGCTCCCAGACTCCAGTACCTCCCAGCGCATCCCCTCCTCTGGGGTGTGGCTGGTTTCCCACCACCAGGAGCCTGGGTCCAGATCTTCTCCCTCTGTGCTATCCCTGGAGGCTCTGGGTCAGGTCGTTTCCACCATTCCTCCTCATCCAGCCATCTGACATCTGGTAAGTTCAGTGTTGTATGTTACCCCTGATCCAGAGGTCATGAGGTCCACAAAACTTTCCATAGGAAAAAAAAATCTGTTTTGACAGCACTAATTATCCCCATCACCACCCCAAATAAAAAGTATGGATATTACTGCTGGGAAAACTTATCCACTGGCCCATAGCTAAATGGTAGAGCCTTTGTTTTGTACACAGAAAGTCCCTTCTATCCCTGGCATCTCTAGGGCAGGCCTAGGAAAGATTCCTGAAGTTATAATGATAATACAGTGGTACCTCAGGTTACATACGCTTCAGGTTACAGACTCTGCTAACCCAGGTATAGTACCTCGGGTTAAGAACTTTCCTTCAGGATGAGAACAGAAATCGTGCTCCGGCGGCGCGGCGGCAGCGGGAGGCCCCATTAGCTAAAGTGGTGCTTCAGGTTAAGAACAGTTTCAGGTTAAGAACGGACCTCCGGAACAAATTAAGTACTTAACCTGAGGCACCACTGTAATAATAATAATAATAATAATAATAATAATAATAATAATAATAATAATAATAATAATTTATTAATAATAAACTAATAAATTATTATTTATCCTCCGTCCATCAGGCCAGGCCTACCCAGCCACTCTGGCGTCACCCAACAGAATATTAAAAACATGATAAAACATTAAAAACTTTCCTACCTAAACAGTGCTGCTTTCAGATGTCTTCTACAAGTCAGATAGTTGTTTATTTCCTTGGCATCTGATGGGAGGGCGTTCCACAGGGCAGACGCCACTACCGAGAAGGTCCTCTGCCTAGTTCCCTGCAACCTCACTTCTTGCAGTCAGGGAACCGCCAGAAGGCCCTTGGAGCTGGACCTCAGTGTCCAGGATGAACGATGGGGGTGGAGATGCTCCTTCAGGTCTACTGGGCCGAGGCTGTTTAGTGTGAGAGCCACCACCAGTCATTGTACAATATGAAACTTGGCAGACCAAGGACTTGGCCGTGAGCATCCTTCCTCTCACAGGCAAGCATATGAACTTCTTGACCCTAGCATAATCATCTAACAGAGATGGTTTCTTGTGCAACCTTATATTTCATCTTACAAATTAATAACTTGTCGCAATGGACTGCGAACGGTAGGTATTCATCATCTTCCCCCACCCCACAACAACTGAATTTCTGATTTAATTTGTATGTCTGCTATTTCTTCACAGGAAATAAGGCTGGACCGGCTACATTGTTCTCAAAAGATGTAATCAGCTAGAAGAGCAATAGCAAAATCGAAGGCAGGAGTTGCTCTTTTTATTTTGCAACCAAGGTGCAGCGAGTGCACCTGAGAAGAAGACGAGAAGATCTTTTTACCAGCAACAACACAGCGAACCCAATGTAATGTCATTGGCAAGACTCCTCTCATAACATGCTCTTCGCTTGCCATTAATCTGTGGCCTTTCCCCAAACGGCATCCAGGAGAAAAACTATAATGGAAACATGTAGGTTTAATGAACCAAGAGCATTGTCATGCATTGCAGCTACAAGCTAGAGTAGCGGTGGGGGAACTTTATGAGACCAAGGGCCACATTCCCATCTGAGAAAGCTTCTGAGGGCCACATAGTAGTGGTGGGCAAGGCTGGAGGCTAAAGAAGCCTTGGAATTGGCAGAAATGACTGGCAGAATTCGAGACCAGGGAGAAGAGTTGGTGAAAGAAGACTGGAAGAAATTTAAAGACTATTTACAGAAATATTGTAAAATTAATGAATGTTAGAAGGATGTTGGATAGAAACTAAGGGGTTTCCAGCTGTAATGCTTTAGGAGATACAAAAAAAAAGGTTTATAAATGGGTAAAAGCTTAATGGTAAGGATTTGCTGAACTAACAAATTGAAGTGGAATACAAAGAAGGGAGGTATGAGGAGGTCTGGGGAAATAAGCGTAAGGAAGATATGTTATGGAAAATTATTTGTTTTTTAACTGTTTTTATGTTGTATTTTGTATTTTGTTTCTTTTTATTTATTTATTTTTCATTGTTATATTTTAAAAAAACTTTAATAAATATCTTTTAAAAAATAATAATAAAGCAGGCGAAGCAGCAAATGTAAACTTACCTTTGTTGCAGTACTCTAGTACCTCTCTATACTGCATCCAAGCAAGTAGGAGGTATCGTCATATTATAGTTCAAAGGGAAGGGGTGGGTTTACTGATTATTATTATTTTATGCATTTTGCATTTTTATGTTGGTAAACCACCCTGTGATCCCTGGATGAAGGGTATAGAATGAGCAAACCTAGCAAGTAAAATTAGATACCAAGAAAAGACAGTGTTTAAAGAGGATTGGAAAGTATTATTACGTAGATTATATGAAAAATCATTGTAATTTATTTTTTTTAAAATGAGTCAGTTTGGAGTAAGCTCCGCAGTTAATCATTGTATGGAGGAAAATATAGATGTAAGATTGATTAGGGAAAAATGCAGAGCAGCAACTGTTAATAGAGAGATGAGCTTGAGCTCTTGGTACAGCAAACTAAATATGACATAATAGGCATCACTGAAACCTGGTGGGATAAGTCCCACGATTGGAATGTAATAATGGGGGGATACAATCTATTTCAGAGAAACAGACCAGACAAGAAAGGAGGAGGAGTGGCGTTATATGTCAGGGATGTGTATACCTGTGAAGAGATCCAAGATTTAGAACATCAAAGCCAAAGTGAGAGCATTTGGGTCAAAATTAAGGGAGAGAAGAATAACAGGGACCTCATTGTGGGAGTTTACTATAGATCCCCAAGCCAAACGGAGGACATAGATGATGCCTTCCTGGAACAGATGGCCAAGCATGCAAAAGGAAGAGAGATAGTAGTAATGGGGGACTTCAATTACCCGGATATTTGTTGGATGTCAAACTCAGCCAAGAGCATAAGGTCAAACAGATTCCTCACTGGCCTTGCAGACAACTTCATTGTCCAGAAAGTGGGAGAAGCAACAAGAGGAACAGCCATTTTAGATCTGGTCCTAACCAATGTTGATGATCTGGTTAGTGGGGTAGAAGTGGAAGGATCATTAGGCGCGAGTGATCATGCTCTTCTGAAGTTTACTATACAGCGGAAAGGAGCAGCCAAGCATACTAGGACTCAATTTCTTGACTTTAAGAAAGCCGACTTCATAAAACTTAGGGAAGTGCTGGGTGAGATCCCATGGACAGTAATACTAAAAGGAAAGGGAGTTCATGATGGCTGGGAGTTTGTTAAGAGGGAGATACTAAAAGCACAACGTCAGGCAATACCAATGAGAGGGAAACATGGAAGGTGCCTAAAGAAGCCAGGGTGGCTATCTAAAGAACTTTTAACTGAGTTAAGATTAAAAAAGGATGTGTACAAAAAATGGAAAAGGGGGGAAACCACCAAAGAGGAATTCAAACAAATAGCCAGCACGTGTAGACACAAAGTCAGAAAAGCTAAAGCACAGAATGAACTCAGGCTTGCTAGAGAGGTTAAAAGCAACAAAAAAGGCTTCTATGGGTATGTTCGTAGCAAAAGGAAGAGCAAAGAAACAGTGGGGTCACTCAGAGGAGAAGATGGTGAAATGCAAACAGGGGACACAGAAAGGGCTGAACTCCTCAATGCCTTCTTTGCCTCAGTCTTCTCCGATAAGGAAAACAATGCCCGACCTGAAGAATTTGGAGCAAATGATTCAGCAAAGGAAACACAGCCCAGAATAACTAAGGAGATAGTACAAGAATACTTGGCCAGTTTAGATGTATTCAAGTCTCCAGGGCCAGATGAACTGCATCCAAGAGTATTAAAAGAACTGGCAGATGTGATCTCAGAACCACTGGCAGTCATCTTTGAGAATTCCTGGAGAACAGGCGAAGTCCCGGCAGACTGGAGGAGGGCAAATGTTGTCCCTATTTTCAAAAGGGGGAAAAGAGAGGACCCAAATAATTACCGCCCAGTCAGTCTGACATCAATACCAGGGAAGATTCTGGAACAGATCATTAAGCAAACAGTCTGTGCGCACCTAGAAAGGAATGCTGTGATCACCAATAGTCAGCATGGATTTCTGAAAAATAAGTCATGTCAGACTAACCTGATCTCGTTTTTTGACAGAATTACAAGCCTGGTAGATGAAGGGAATGCAGTGGATGTAGCCTACCTTGATTTCAGCAAGGCATTTGACAAGGTGCCCCATGATATTCTTGTAAAGAAGCTGGTAAAATGCGGTCTTGACTATGCTACCACTCAGTGGATTTGTAACTGGCTGACTGACCGAACCCAAAGAGTGCTCATCAATGGTTCCTCTTCATCCTGGAGAAGAGTGACTAGTGGGGTGCCACAGGGTTCTGTCTTGGGCCCGGTCTTATTCAACATCTTTATCAACGACTTGGATGATGGACTCAAGGGCATCCTGATCAAATTTGCAGATGACACCAAACTGGGAGGGGTGGCTAACACCCCAGAGGACAGGATCACACTTCAAAACGACCTTGACAGATTAGAGAACTGGGCAAAAACAAACAAGATGAATTTTAACAGGGAGAAATGTAAAGTATTGCACACAAAAAATGAGAGGCACAAATACAAGATGGGGGACACCTGGCTTGAGAGCAGTACATGTGAAAAGGATCTAGGAGTCTTGGTTGACCACAAACTTGACATGAGCCAACAGTGTGACGCAGCAGCTAAAAAAGCCAATGCAATTCTGGGCTGCATCAATAGGAGTATAGCATCTAGATCAAGGGAAGTAATAGTGCCACTGTATTCTGCTCTGGTCAGACCTCACCTGGAGTACTGTGTCCAGTTCTGGGCACCACAATTCAAGAAGGACACTGACAAACTGGAACGTGTCCAGAGGAGGGCAACCAAAATGGTCAAAGGCCTGGAAACGATGCCTTAAGAGGAACGGCTAAGGGAGCTGGGCATGTTTAGCCTGGAGAAGAGGAGGTTAAGGGGCGATATGATAGCCATGTTCAAATATATAAAAGGATGTCACATAGAGGAGGGAGAAAGGTTGTTTTCTGCTGCTCCAGAGAAGCGGACACGGAGCAATGGATCCAAACTACAAGAAAGAAGATTCCACCTAAACATTAGGAAGAACTTCCTGACAGTAAGAGCTGTTCGACAGTGGAATTTGCTGCCAAGGAGTGTGGTGGAGTCTCCTTCTTTGGAGGTCTTTAAGCAGAGGCTTGACAACCATATGTCAGGAGTGCTCTGATGGTGTTTCCTGCTTGGCAGGGGGTTGGACTCGATGGCCCTTGTGGTCTCTTCCAACTCTATGATTCTATGATTCTATTATTCTAATTTAAGGAAACCATGGATGGATGAAACGGACGTCAACTATTCTTTCTTTTTTTCTTGTCTTTTTTTCTTTTTTCTGTTTGTATTTTGGAAATTTTATTTGAAAATGAAAATGAAAAGGGTACGATATAAATGTAATAAACATATGAGGACGCATTCCACCCAGGCAAAAATACTCCAGAAATTTAGGAAGTAGGGCTGGTGTTGCCTGCAAAGAGTGCAGGAAATTAAGGAAAAGGGTGGCCAGAAAAGAGTCCCAAGGGCCAGACAGAAATGCATGAAAAGGTCCTGGGACAGCGGTTCCCAGTTCCTGCATCAGAGCAACATTATTCTAAGGGAGGCTTACTCACCCTCGGGTACCACTGGGGACTCCACAACTACAGTACGATGCAGAATGCAGGGAAAGTGACAGGGGGCGCTGAAGTTGGGGTTGTTGTTTTTTGTTTTATGTTTATTTTTTTTATTTTTTACCAACAACCAAAACACAAACAGTGACACCTCCCAGGCAGCTGATACATTGGGTGTACATAATCAATAATAATATATTCAAATCAACCATATGTGCAATTTTATATACATTAACACTCCTTCATCCACAAGGTTCATTTAACTTTTAAAATTTTAAATGCCCCAAAATGTTCAAACCTACCCAAATAATTCAATATCTTCTCAAACCAATCTTTCTTTTTCTCACTGACCTTAAACCCGTTCATTCTGTGTATCTTCACAGTTAGATATTCTAAAATTATAATATTATTCAGTTTTTTCCTCCATTGGTTCACCCCTAGTCTTCTGCATATTTCCAATTACTCGCTATAACCTGTCTGGCTGCAGTTACCGTCAATTTTACCCATTTACATTCCTCTTTTGTTTTTAACTCAGTGCTACTCAGATTAATAGGGACGCGGACTAATAGGACTTGCTGATCAGAACATCGGCGGTTCGAATCCACGCGACGAGGTGAGCTCCCGTTGCTCGGTCCCTGCTCCTGCCAACCTAGCAGTTTGAAAGCACACCCAAAAGTGCAAGTAGATAAATAGGTACCGCTCCGGCGGGAAGGTAAACGGCGTTTCTGTGTGCTGCTCTGGTTCACCAGAAGCGGCTTAGTCATGCTGGCCACATGACCCGGAAGCTGTACGCCGGCTCCCTCGGCCAATAAAGCGAGATGAGCGCTGCAACCCCAGAGTCGGTCATGACTGGACCTAATGGTCAGGGGTCCCTTTACCTTTACCTTACTCAGACTAATAAGAACCATTAATTTAGATATTCCCACCTTCCTACCCACAATTCCCGATATTTCTATACCAATCTGTTTCCAAAATTCATTAACTAACGGACAATCCCACCACATATGGCTGTACATTCCCATCACTCCATATTGCCTCCAACAATTCTTACTTCCAGATTTTGTAATATGATAATAACCTTACAGGTATATAATACCATTTTTGTACCAACTTCAAGCCCTGTTCCTAGATTATCCTAGAGGCCGCAACAAAGAGTGGTTGCCGAAAGATTCTTTCTGATTCTTCATCTAAAATCTGTTCCTGAATTTCTAACTTCCAATATTCTTTCAAACTTTCCTTTGTTGATTTCCTTGGGTGGGGGGGGTTGTTTCGCACAGGGTGCCCCTGACATTTAAGACCCCAGGATCTGCCACTGCTCTGGTCCCATCTAATTCTCTCCAATTCCATTTCACTCAAATCCCTTCCTAGAACTCTGCAGCCTGTAGCACAGACTCGTGTCTGACATGTCAGGTTTTAACCACGACACCTCTTAAAAACATTTATTTTAGCAAAGAGTCAACTTAAACATTTCTTCGCCCGCAGCAGCAGCAAATTACATGCTCCTGTTTGTTGACAGCTATGGCAACATTGTTAAGAAATGTAAAGGAGCACTTATCTTGCCACATTCATACGTCCAACTGCTTAACATCAGGCATAACGATTGCCTGAGAATTTGATCAAAGGCGTGGAGTTTTCCACTCTCTGTGACATCCTTTCAGTCTTTGAGGGGGAGAGAGGGGAACCAGCCCAGAATGCATACCGTATAAAATTAAGCCTCGTTT
Source organism: Podarcis bocagei (assembly GCF_964188305.1). NCBI lineage: Eukaryota > Metazoa > Chordata > Lepidosauria > Squamata > Lacertidae > Podarcis > Podarcis bocagei. Next base: position 15,888,167 of record NC_138136.1, on the reverse strand, counting down.
TAATTATCTTGCTGCCTGTTTCCCGGGCTTAATTAACTTTTCTGAGTGCTTTTCTCCACCGTGTTGCAGGCTGGATCCATTTTTGCCTTATTCAGCATTTCCTCCTTTCCTGCTTTCGTTCCTAGGACAACGGAAAGCTTTTAAAGGCCCTAATTGCTATGCCAAAGACAGAGATATGAGATGTGAAAGACAAGCTGTAACAAAAATTGGGGGAGTGCAGCCGTGCATACTAATGGAAGGACAGAAATCTACGTATGCTGAGGGGTAATCCCTTCCAGCCTGTAAATGAACTGACTTTAAATATTTAATTATCTTGTTAAGTAAATTCAGATTACAGGACTCAAATCCTAGTCATTACAGGTCATCAGGCAGTTTTAGACGGAGTACAAATTGACTGGTAATAATCTGCGGTGATCAAATAAGTTTAGAATAAAATAACACCAGGTTTACATACTCGAGCTTTTTATTCCTAATATCCATGCAGATCCTCCTGCGATTTGCAAAGGCAGGAGTTAACATCTAGGAATACAGCTTTGCATATCGGGTTGGGGAATACAGGTCAGAAGCTGGTAAGAGCTGTTAGAAAACAGACGCACTGTTCTGCCCCCTGAATTTCACCTTCTGCTTCGAGTACATAAGCGGTTCTTCCACTTTAGCTACCTGATAAGTACGTATACCAGCTAGTCAAGCCATTATTATTTTTTCATTTTTTCATTTTAATATTGAACTGGTGCCGTATTACGGCCAGATCTCTTCCAGTGAAGCAAAGCTCTGCTCTGAAGTCTACTTCCGATGTCACACAGCACCACTTTTTGCTCACACAGATGTTCCTAGCATTTCCATTAGTACCAGGAATGTGACATATGAAAAAAAGCTTGTCCACGCAGTTTCAAGAGCCTGGTCTGAGGACTGCCAACGACACCCTTGCAAATGGGCCCATGAGCGCATTTGCAAAGTGGAGAAATGATGGTGTGCACCACACAGATTAACACGCAGCAGCTAAGCCAAGCACTGCATCCTAGCAACATTTAAACCAATGAACACCACAGATGTTTACAGTTGATGTTTTTTTTAATTATGTTTTGTGGATATTTAGGGACTGATCTTATTAAATGTTATAGGGATGCAGGTGGCACTGTGGGTTAAACCACAGAGCCTAGGACTTGCCGATCAGAAGGTCGGCGGTTCGAATCCCCGTTGCTCGGCCCACCTAGCAGTTCGAAAGCACATCAAAGTGCAAGTAGATAAATAGGTACTGCTCCGGCGGGGAGGTAAGTGGCATTTCTGTGTGCTGCTCTGGTTTGCCAGAAGCGGCTTAGTCATGCTGGCCACATGACCCGGAAGCTGTACGCCGGCTCCCTCGGCCAATAAAGCGAGATGGGCACAGCAACCCCAGAGTCGGCCACGACTGGAGCTAATGGTCAGGGGTCCCTTTACCTTTTTATTAAATGTTGAATATTGTAAGCCGCCATGACCTAATTTACCAAACTGCGAAGTATACATATTTAAATAAATCAAATAAATAAATTGGCTACAAGAGAATACTTCCCCCAAGTCTAATTTCAGCAGAGTAATGGGTGGCGGAAAAGATTTGGCGGGCATCATCGAAGGACCTGTGTACACCTGCAGGCATCACATCAGTGACCCACAACCTTGACCATGAAACAGCAAGAAAGAGGTGTTTTTTTCTGCTCCGTACCATATTCCAACCCACCCGTTCTTTTTTACATCCAACATTACAGGCAAAGTGAGAGAGAGAAGGGCATTCCACCCTTACTCCCAACCCTCCATCCAAACTGGATGCCAGGACTGTGCCTACTTTGTAAACACAAATTTCATGTACATTAAATTGTGAACCAGCCTGAACGGTCAAATAATCCTGGAAACAAAATGCCGCTTGGCTGAGATCCTATACACCCTTATTCAGGAATACGCCTCACTGAACTCAGTGAGGCATTATTTATTTTATTTTATTTTTTATTTTTTATTTTTTTTTATTTATTTTTTTATTTTATTTTATTTTATTTTATTTTTATTTTATAAATTCATTCACACCAATAATATTCTTGCACCATCTCTGCATAATCCAAAAATTTCATCTGCCGGTCTGCCCTCGTAGGTCTCTTGTCATCCTTCCAGCTCTAGGCTAGCAGCATCCTTGCAGCTGTTGTAACGTACATAAACAGTCTTTTCAGATCCTTCAGTTTCTCTGAGCCTACAATTCCTAACAAAAAGACTTCTGTTTTTTATTATTATTTAAAAATAATATTTATTAAAATTTTCCAATCAAACCAAATTATATATTCAAAATTATACAAATTATCCAATAATCAAACAAATCCCAATGTTATGCCTAATTATAAATTATTATTATTTTTTAGCTGACTTCCCATGCTTTGAGATCAGAGGGAATCCTAATCATCTCATATTTCTACTGCATTTCAAAATATTACAATAATTCCCTTAATACATTCTGATGTTAATCCTTCATTTTTTTCAACAGCCTCTGCATTCATTCTACAAGTGAGTTTAAGTCCAAATAAAATGTTTCTGTGTGGATTTTGTCTATTCTTCTTTATAGTCCAAATCTGTAGTCCAAGATTCCCCTCTGTAAATTCACATCCTCTCTTCACAAACTGGTGTTTCTGCCGAATCAGTCCAGGAGCCTTCCACTGCAGGTAGCTGCCATATGGACACACAGTCCAGATAAGATCAAATCATGGCATCTGCCCAATGTTGTTCCTTAACCAGCTGCTATTCAAACATTAACTTTTCCCGGGGAGGGGGGTTACCAAGTAAACTGGAAGTACAAGTATCAGTTTCAGGTTATTTTAAACATTTTTTTTTCAATTCATTATATATCATTTCCCAGAATTCCTTTATCCCTTTACAATTCCACCACATATGGTAAAAGGTTGCCCTCCTTTTCCTTACATTTCCAACAGACATTTGAACTAGTCCTATACATTTTCGCTAATTTACTAGGGGTTAAATACAAGTGATACATCATTCTCATATAATTTTATTTCAATGTGTGACACACTGTAAATTTCAAATCCTCTCTCCACAGTTTTTCCCATGCTGCAAACTGTATATTGTACCCAAAATCTCTTGCCCATTGAATCATTTAACTTCTTCATCTTTGGTAAACCATTCCAACAATCATTTATACATTTTAGAAAGTCGTTTCGCATTATTTTGTAACAGCCAGCAGGTTTTGCAAAAGAGCCCTTGCAGCTTGCCCACCTCTTCAGTGGGGAAGTGAGGCACCAAAACCACAACCCATAACATGCAGCTCAGGAGAAGGCACATTTCCCAGCAGACCGTGCGGCCGAAAGTAGGAACCCTCTTCGGCTACCTTCTACAGCCAGAATGTGTAGGGATGCTTCTCAACACACAACCTTCCAAATTTCAGCTTGAAAGCTCAGTCCATTGAACTGAAAGCAGCTCCAGCAGTAACCGAGGCTTGGAGGTGGGGAGGCATCCCTCGTCCAACTTGCGCCCTTAAAATTTTTGCATCTGGGGCAAGTACCGTCGGGGCCGTCTTAAGTATATCCAGTGCCGGTTTCCCAGAGTTGCTGACCTTTTTACAGCACTGCCGGCAGCCTTGCAGGGCTGGAGGAGGGGGGCAGCGGCTGGAGGGCAGCTCCTCCGGCAGGGAAAAGGCGGAGGCTCCGGGCGCGGCGCTGCTTCAGTTAGGCGGGCATGGGCGGTGAGCTGATGCTGGCAGGTGCCATGCCCAGCCTCTGCCTCTTCCCTGGTGCCCTCCAGAACTTGGCGCCCTGGCGCCCCTCACCACTTGCCTCTATGGACAAGACGGCCCTGAGTACCCCCTGTATGCTACACCACTGGGAAAGTGACAAGGCAAAAAAAAGTGCTTGAAAGTGTAGACCATGCCTGGAAATCACGGAGGAATTATTTTGTATGGACAGTAACATCCACTTGTTGAATTATATTCATTGTTTGCCAACAGTCTTCTAGGCACTGCATGCACAATAGTAGACGAGCTATATTTTGCTCAGGGGGGCCACTGTCTTTGTTGGACGGGCAATGGAGGAATGGAAAAATGAGGTCAGGAACCCAATCTGAAACAATAAAAAGGGATCTCTTGAAGCCAGGTGACAACGATTCAGCCAAGGAAATGGCCTCCGCAGTCCAAAAGCATTCGGATTTCATCACATTTTGAAGTTTTAACGTTGCGGCTGCTTTCGCTTTTCGGTGTCTGTTGGCTTTTGACAATGTCCAGATCAAATTTCATTTGAGCTCTAAATCACGCCGTCTAGCGCTACATTTCCTTGTAAATCGTGGATAGCCTGCCTCTGTGATTCAGATAAAAAAGTAAAAGTGCCCACAGAGAGGGAATCCATTTGTCTCGCAGAAATCCGCAAAGCCCCCCTCCTTCCGTTGCTTGATTGCAAGACAACAGCAAATTAGCATCTTGGTCTTTGCACATCAATTAGACAAGGCATCGACATCACACAGCCGAGTGTGTTACAGTGGAGTTAAAAGGCAGCAGCTTTTGTGTTTTCCTACAGTGACCTCTGTCTGAAATCCCACTAACATCTGGTTATTTACAATTCAATCTGCTTGGAATCGTCCTGTTGGCTGCCAAAGCACTCTCTCAGCATCACAGAACCAATTAAGGGCACCATAAATAAGAGCAGCCCAGAGCAGAGGGGAAGGATGTTGCCTTATTCGTTGGATTTGTCCAGCAGCATTCGATTTGCTCAAAGTGAACATTAACAGAGCTAGTTTCTAATTGTGTTCAGCTGCCTGGAAACAATTCCCTCCCATTGCCAAATCTTTGAGCTGGTCTTTCAGTTAAAAAAAGAAAGAAACATGGGGTGGAGAAATATGGTGGTTGGGTGGTTGGGTAGCATCCTGCAGGTTTGGGAAGGGTATTCCCTGAGTGAGGAAATATTACAACGCTGTGCACTCCTAATAATCAAGAAGAAGCAGGAGTCAGGTCAACTTCAGTGATTGTATGTATCTTAAAAAATAAATCAGTGGCTCAGCAAAGCATCTAGACAGGCAAGGCTAAGTGTCCATCTCATTTCCACTCAACTACAGAGGGAATCGTACCCAACGAGACATGGAGTTTTCCCAGACCCTCCAAGTGTCCCTATTTTCCAGGGACAGTCTCAGATTCACAAAAGCCACCCAGGTTTCTGATTTGATCATGGAACGGCGTGCTTTTCCTTAGGATGTATCAATTTTCATCGGAGAAATGTTGGAGGGTATGGAGTTATCCAACCCATGAGCCATCTAAAGGCAGCCCTGTGTATGGAAGATTTTTAATGTTTAATATTTTATTATGTTTTTATATTTGTTGGAAGCTGCCCAGAGTAGCTGGGGCAGCCCAGTAAGATGGGAAGGGTATAAAAAGAAGAAGAAGACGAAGAAGAGGAAGACATTTTCATTGGAGAAATGTTGGAGGGTATGAGTTGCTATCATAAGCCAGACATTTTTTTTTTTTAAGGGACAGGCCATACACACTAAAGGTCACTTTCTATAGCTTCCCCCATTCCCTCGGGTGGTATATGGCCACTAATGGGCCATCGTTGCTACATCAACACATCTGAACCCCAACCCAATCCTGTCCGTGTCTTTCAATACACAAGGCTGCTGATTCATGAAGTCATTGTTTTGACTCCTAACATATTGGGAGCAAGTCTTGCCCAGATCGGAGTGTCCCTTGATAAAAACGATGGTGGAAATCATTTTGTTCAGCAATGAATGCTGTTAGATCTCATTTGGATTAAAATAATAATAATAATCCTCTCCTGTAGCTCATGAATTTTGTGCGCCTGATGCTCAGAAGCTTCCCCCGCATCTTTTTCAAGCTGGCTGTAGCTCTTAATAGGAAAAAACCCATTGTGTTCCATTTGTCTAAATGCAAACGCATCATCTGCTGAAGCCACTAAGAGCTTATTGGATATGTTCGGTTGAGTCGAGTCCGCTTCGTTTCGCTTCTGCCCTCATTAGCAGGTTGTCTGGCAGTCAATGGAAATACAATAAAACCTCTGAATTTCAGTAGGCAAGAAAAGGCAGTGCAGAGCTAAAGAGAGCGAGAAAAGTAAATCAACCTGAAAAACACCTTTACATGCTCAACAATTTGCCTCTTTTCTGTTGCTATTACATAGTTATGCCCTATTCACTGGAAGTCTTTATTGCAGCCTATCATTTTACAGTCGCATGGAGGTGCCATCCAGTTCATAAAAGCTATCGGCAGTTGTCACTGCTTTCTGTTTTCTGCATTCGTTTCCTGTCGTGTGAGGTATGAGGACATTTGAAGCTATAACCAAAGCGAAACGTAAGCGGTGAGAATTGCATGCTATCCTGCCAACACTTATTATAACTCCTCCAAAATACAATGGAAAGATCTCTAACTGTGCTTTGCAAAGCTGGTTTTTATCACTGAGAGCCCTATAGTGTATGATTAGAATAAACCACATAGATTTACACCATCCTCCTTGTACTTGGACGCGGGTGGCACTGTGGGTAAAACCTCAGTGCCTAGGGCTTGCCGATCGCATGGTTGGGGGTTCGAATCCCCGCGGCGGGGTGAGCTCCTGTCTTTCGGTCCCAGCTCCTGCCCACCTAGCAGTTCGAAAGCACCCCTAAGTGCAAGTAGATAAATAGGTACCGCTTTATAGCGGAAAGGTAAACGGCGTTTCCGTGTGCGGCGCTGGTGCAGGCTCGCCAGAGCAGCTTCGTCACGCTGCCCACGTGACCCGGAAGTGTCTCCGGACAGTGCTGGCCCCCGGCTTCTTAAGTGAGATGGGCGCACAACCCTAGAGTTGGACACGACTGGCCCGTACAGGCAGAGGTACCTTTACCTTTACCTTTTACCTTGTACTTAAAAATAATGCATTGTCTGTTGCAGGTACACAATCGGAATCTTTTTAATATACTGGGTTTTTTAAATTGTGCAGTGAATGTTAGAAAAGGAGAGGGGGACTATAACTTTGTTGAGACAAGGAGACTGAGTAAGATTGTCTTCCGTAAACACAGTTTTAACAGTGCGTCCATTAATGACAATGGAGGCCAATTCTGGATCCACATGTCCTTCCACAGTAGGGACATGAGTTTCTGGGAGGGGGTTGGTCACAGTGAGGGTTTGCCAAGCGTGCCTTCCTCTTGGCAGATTTCTCCCTTTCATCTTGAGTTCGAGCATCCTCAAAGCCCATGACACCTTTGGTAAAGGCTGTTCTCCAATAGTAGCGCTCACAAGCCAGTGTTTCCCAGGTATTGGTGTTTATACTACATTTTTTTAGATTTGCCTTGAGACAGTCTTTAAACCTCTTTAAACGCTTTCCATTTTTAAGTTTGGAATAGAGTAGATGCTTTGGAAGACGATCATCAGGCATCCGCACAACATGGCCAGTGTTTCCCAGTTGTCAGTGTTTATACTACATTTTTTTAGATTTGCCTTGAGACAGTCTTTAAACCTCTTTTGTTGACCACCAGCATTCCGCTTTCCATTTTTAAGTTCGGAATAGAGTAGTTGCTTTGGAAGATGATCATCAGGCATCCACACAACATGACCAGTCCAACAAAGTGGATGGTGAAGAATCATTGCTTTGACACTGGTGATCTTTGCTTCTTCCAATACACTGGCATTAGTTCGCCTGTCTTCCCAAGTGATGTGTAGAATTTTGGAGACTCCACTGAGGGAACCTTTTGAGGAGTTGGAGGTAACTTTGTTGAGACAAGGAGGTAGACTGAGCATCACTGAGAGCACAGGCACTGGTTGGCCCCCAAAATTGGTGTCTTCCAACGCTGCACTGGCCAGACTTGTGCCTCCTAGTGGACAGCTGCCCAGCCCCTGCAGTGTCGGGAGATGTCACTCAGACTGCTGCAGACTGTGCCAATCCCGCTGAGCCCCCTGATAAGGAATATTTTTTTTAATAAGATATTTATTAAAATTTTCAAAGTATTACAAAATAAAAATAAAAAAGTAAGAAAATACAAAATAAAAATAGTTAAAAACAACTCATTCTTTCCATTACTTATTTTTCATTAGCTTATTTCCCAGACCTCCTCACGCCTCCCTTTTTTGTATTCCAGTTCAGTTTGTTGGTTCAGCAAATCCTTACCTTCTTTGTTTATCCTAGTCTTTAATCTTAAGCTATTGTAATATTAAGTTTTTACCTATTAATAATCCATTTTTCATATTCCTTTATAGTATTACAGCTGAAAACCCCTTAATTTCTATCCAACATCATTCCCCTGATAAGGAATATTGAGGGGGCTGGTGACACCTCTGCCCCCTAGAATTGGCGTGCCTGAGAGAGCTGGCCACTGGATGATCAGCACTCCAACAGCAAGAGAGAGCTGGCCACTGGATGATCAGCACTCCAACATGCCTTACAATAGTAGCACATACAGTAGACCACTGCTTTACTAGCAAAATATGAGATTACTTTATTTTTTGCTCTATAAGACGCACCAGACCACAAGACGCACCTAGTTTTTGGAGGAGGAAAACAAGAAAAAAAATATTCTGAGTCTCAGAAGCCAGAACAGCAAGAGGGATCGCTACGCAGTGAAAGCAGCAATCCCTCTTGCTGTTCTGGCTTCTGGGATAGCTGCACAGCCTGCTTTCGCTCCATAAGACGCATACACATTTCCCATTACTTTTTAGGAGAGAAAAAGTGAGTCTTATAGAGCAAAAAATACGGTAATTGGTTGCAAGTACAGATTCTTTCACTGCAATAATATACAGACTGAAGCAGTCTACTAGACGAGGGGTCAGCAAACTTTTTCAGCAGGGGGCCTGTCCACGGTCCCTCAGACCTTGTGGGGGGGCAGACTATATTTTGGAGGGGGGGAATGAATGAATTCCTATGCCCCACAAATAACCCAGAGATGCATTTTAAATAAAAGCACACATTCTACTCACGTAAAAACACACTGATTCCTGGACTGTCTGTGGGCCAAATTTAGAAGGCAATTGGGCCGGATTCGGCCCCGGGCCTTAGTTTGCCATGTACTAGACTTTGGCTCGTTATCAATTTGACTCTAACGATTGATGCGTTGACACTTCAGTTACAAATTGGCCTTTTGTTACAAACAATTGGCGCGTTTTGATACGGATTTATGCTAATTTTCAACACATCAGCCAGAACTGTTTTTATTTTGCCACGTTGGACTTCTTTGGTATTACTGTGCCGTTGCCCCACCTAAGCTTCTTTTTGCATCTTTGGTTCGGGATATGAAATTTGCCTCTCAAATCCAAATTCGTCACAATTCAAATAAACGGGCTCACCACACAATTTTGCCAAGGCAAATTAAATGTGATACTTGAAGAGAACAGTAGATGGCATAACTACACTGTGATGTTGAGAGAAGCTTTGGCACTGCTTCTTGTTCTCAATAGGAAGAATAATAATCCCGTCACTACTAACCACTTTCAAGTCTGGTTGAATCTCATAGGAGAGAACTGAGCATGGACTTAACTCTCTCATTGAAATCAATAGGAATTTAAACCTGGGCAAGTCTCTGAGAATAAAACCAGGCATAAAAGGTAAAGGGACCCCTGACCATTAGGTCCAGTCAAGGACGACTCTGGGGTTGCGGCGCACATCTCACTTTATTGGCCGAGGGAGCTGGTGTACAGCTTCTGGGTCATGTGGCCAGCATGACTAAGCCGCTTCTGGCAAACTAGAGCAGTGCACGGAAACGCCGTTTACCTTCCCGCCGGAGCGGTACCTATTTATCTACTTGCACTTTGTGCTTTTGAACTGCTAGGTTGGCAGGAAAAGGGGCCGAGCAATGGGAGCTCACTCCATCGTGGGGATTCGAACCGCCAACCTTCTGATCGGCAAGTCCTAGGCTCTGTGGTTTAACCCACAGCGCCACCCACCTCCCAAAACCAGGCATAGAAACTACCAAATCAAATACCATACCCTCCAACATTTCTCCAGTGAAAATAAAGGTAAAGGTAAAGGGACCCCTGACAGTTAAGTCCAGTCACAAACGACTCTGGGGTTGCGACGCTCGTCTCGCTTTACAGGCTGAGGGAGCCAGCGTTTGTCCGCTCCACAGACAGTTTTTCTGGGTCATGTGGCCAGCAAGACTAAGTCGCTATGGCGCAATGGAACACCGACACCAGAGCAGTACACAGAAATGCCGTTTACCTTCCCGCCGGAACGGTACCTATTTATCTACTTGCACTCTGACGTGCTTTCGAACTGCTAGGTTGGCAGGAGGGGGGACCGAGCAACAGGAGCTCACCCCGCTGCGGGGATTCGAACCACCGACCTTTAAATCGGCAAGCCCTAGGCTCTGTGGTTTAGACCACAGCGCCACCCATGTCCCAATGAAAATTGGGACATCCCATTCAATAATAATAATAATAATGATAACAATAAAAATAATGCCCCACCCATCTAACTGGGTTTCCATAGCCACGCGGGGCGGCTTCCAATGTATATGAAAATGCAATAAAACATTAAGAACTTCCTATACAGATGTCTTCTAAATGGTGTATAGTTACTTATCTCCTTGGCTCGGGGGTCACATAACTCCATACCCTCCAACATTTCTCCCATGAAAATAGGGAGATCCTAAGGAAAAGCTTGCCAACAAAGGTCCGTATAGTTAAAGCTATGGATTTCCCAGTAGTGGTGTATGGAAGTGAAAGCTGGACCATAAAGAAGGCTGATCACCGAAGAATCGATGCTTTTGAATTATGGTTCTGGAGGAGACTCTTGAGAGTCCCATGGACTGCAAGAAGATCAAATCTATCCATTCTGAAGGAAATCAGCCCTGAGTGCTCACTGGAAGGACAGATCCTGAAGCTGAGGCTCCAATACTTTGGCCACCTCATGAGAAGAGAAGACTCCCTGGAAAAGACCCTGATGTTGGGAAAGATGGAGGGCACAAGGAGAAGGGGACGACCGAGGATGAGATGGTTGGACCGTGTTCGCGAAGCTACCAGCATGAGTTTGACCAAACTGTGGGAGGCAGTGGAAGACAGGAGTGCCTGGCGTGCTCTGGTCCATGGGGTCACAAAGAGTCGGACACAACTAAACGAATAAACAACAACAAGGAAAGGCAGGACATTGTGGGAGCAAATTGGAAACTGGGACAGCTTCTGTAAATCCGGGACTGTCCCTGGAAAATAGGGATACTTGGAGAGTCAGAAATACTTGGGTGAATAGCCAAGGAGAAGGAAGAAGACAATGTTGGCAGCAACTGTATAAGTACTGCTACCAACAGGGTAGGGTTTTTCAGCGCGTCCAGGACAACAGTACTGGGGGGGGGGGACAAGATTGATGATGGTAGTAGGTCAAAGGCCTACTCGAACCTGATGCTATCCCTAAAAAATATGTACTACATATTTGGATTAATGGCCATTTAAATGCCTAAAGGTTTATTACTGATAAATTGCCTAAAGACTGGCATTGTTTTAAACGGCTATTGTTCTTTTCATAAGCACTGTATCCTACTCCCAACAGCACCTTATGTACACAATATAGAGCACGAAACTATTTTCCTTTTTTTAAAAAAAAGAAAGAAAGAAAAATCTCAGGGTTTTACATAAACAAAACTGTCCATATATTTAATGCAATTCATTTTTGAAAGTTGAAACAAAATGTTAGCATTTGAGTGCTGAGTTATAATGAATCCATTATATCTTCTTCTTCTTCTTCTTCTTCTTCTTCTTCTTCTTCTTCTTCTTCTTCTTCTTCTTCTGTGATCACTCATAGCCAAGTAAGATTGTCTTCCATAAACACGGTTTTAACAATGAGTCTGTAAGTGACTGTGGAGGCCAATTCTGGATCCACACATCCTTCCACAGTGGGGACGTAGGGTTCCAGGTGGGAGTTGATCACGGTGTGGATTTGCCAAGTGTGCCTTCCTCCTAGCACGTTTTTCCCTTGCGTCCTAAGTTCGAGTGTCTTCAAAGCCCATGATACCTTTGTTAAAGGCTGTTCTCCAATTGGAGCATCACAGGCCAGTGTTTCCCAGTTGTTAGTGTTTATACTACATTTTTTAGATTTGCCCTGAGACAGTCTTTAAACCTCTTTTGTTGAGCACCAGCATTACGCTTTCCATTTTTAAGTTCGGAATAGAGTAGTTGCTTTGGAAGACGATCATCAGGCATCCGCACAACATGACCACTCCAATGAAGTTAATGTTGAGGAATCATTGCTTCAACACTGGTGATCTTTGCTTCTTCCAGTACACTGATATTAGTTCGCCTGTCTTCCCAAGTGATGTGTGAAATTTTTCGGAGATACAGTTGACAACCTTACTATATGCTTGTGAAACATGGACCACTTATAAACGCCATCCATTATATCATCATTATATTGACAGCACATCCTTCTATCCTTAATTTAAAGCTTATATTAATACATGTTAATGTGGATTCCAGTTATTTAAGCATTCTTTGTACATGAGTATGTATTGCTTTCTTGGCATTATTGCTCATTTAATTACCCCAAATTTCAATAGTTCATCCTGTGCCAGCATCAGTGGAAACTCTGGAGCTCCAGGTGTAACTGTGCTCCCTGTGGCATAATGCAAGACTGACAATTCATATGGAAAGGAGATTAACACGAAGAGCCAAACGGCTTTGAGAAGTTTCTACTGCAGCTAGCTACTCAGCAGAAGAGACAAGCCACTTTAAAACCTGGCTTGCCTCTTCAGCCAATTTCTCAAGTGCATAAAACATGTTAAACGCACCTATTTGTTTCTCCTCTTCTTGTTTCTTGGTGGGCTAGGCTTGCATCTCTTTACAAAATTAGAATTATTTTTGAAAATGCATATTGTGGACAAATCAAGTGTGTTAGATAATTGCATTATATTGTGCACAATTCATAATGAATTGGATTCCTTCCTAACTAGAAGCAAATCCATCATTAGTACATTATCACCAATGGGAAACTGTGATCGAGCATAAGCTTTCCATCAGCTAAGGCTTAGAGATTGTTATCACAATTCATTATGAATAACTCCATTCACGATCATCAGATGTGTTGATGAATCAGTCATACTATGCAATGCTTTGAGGCTTTTGTATGAGTCACTGCTTACAGAGGTAGTGAGCACACAAACAACCCCCTCAAAACATGAAAGATTTGTTTCAGAAGGCGTATAACTCAGCTGACAACTAGAACTCACCTTTCCTACAGAAGAAACGGGATTATTATTATTATTATTATTATTATTATTATTATTATTATTATTATTATTATAAAAAGAAATCTTCCCACCACTGTTCCAGATAAATAGAAGATAAAGTTTTGTGTAAGTCATTGGGTATTATTTTTGTCCAATCCTTTGAAAATCCCCTTTATTATTTTCCCTAGGACATATCCATCTCCAAACAGTGCTTGATAAACCGCAGGATGTCATAACCATCAGATTTGATGGATAAATACTCTGCTATATGTCAGCTTCTTTTCAACAGTGTGCAGTTTGTCTAGATAGATTGATACCGGCAGGCTTTTCAAATCACTCCTTCACAGTTTTGACGCAAGACCTTGGCCTCTTGTTGGGTGTTTCTTTGATCCTGCAACTGTTTGGTACGTTTTCTCTTTAAGTATCTCAGTTCCAGCAGAGACATGGATTCTACCATTTGGTAGAACTTGCAATTTGCCCTCCAAAGTAAACATAAGTCTTTGTCTCTGTGCAACATAGATTGTCAAGCTAGGCTTGTGTATTGAAAATATCTGTATTCCACCTTTCTATATATTAAAAATCAAGGCAACCAACAGCAACAGAACGATGAAAACAATCAATCAATGAATTAATGGACAACAGCAATACATGTAAAATATTTGTGCCACCTTTGTTGTGCAAATAACACAGCCTTTGTTGTTTTGCTGCCAGAGGGTAACCTGTTTACCTATCTGGGAGTTAAAGCACATTGTTGGAAGTGACGGAGACAGGATGTTTGGATTACTGCGTTTCCGTGATGTAGGACTTTTGTCCTTTGTTCTCTCTATCTTTGCTGTCTGATGCTGAAGAGGAAGGAGCTGAGTTACGATGCTCCAAGTGTGTACAGTGGTACCTCGGGTTACATAGGCTTCAGGTTACAGACGCTTCAGGTTACAGACTCCGCTAACCCAAAAATAGTACCTCAGATTAAGAATTTTGCTTCAGGATGAGAACAGAAATTGCGTGGCAGCGGTGCGGCAGCAGCGGGAGGCCCCATTAGCTAAAGTGGTGCTTCAGGTTAAGAACAGTTTCCGGTTAAGAATGGACCTCCGGAATGAATTAAGTACGCAACCAGAGGTACCACTATATATGTAAATAAACATAGTTTAGCCAAAATGCTGCGCTACTGAGTCTGAACGCTAACTGCCTATACTCTATACCTTACGAGAGATGGCGCCCCCGGGTTTCTCTGTCCTCCACCAGTCGCGGACTGTGGGCCGGGGGGGAGGGGTGGCATTATTAATCCGGGAAGATTGTCCTTTCAGGGCTCTACCATCGCCATCGATCCCCGGCATCGAATGTGTTGGCCTAGTGTGGGGCTCCGAGGAGAGCTTGGCTGTCTGGCTGGTGTACCGGCCACCTAGCGCACCAGCAGCCACCCTGTCAGGCCTATTGGAGGCGGTGGCCGGCTGGGCCTTGGAGTTCCCTAACCTATTGGTATTGGGGGACTTCAACATCCATGCTGATGCCACTCCCTCCTCACAGGCTCTGGACCTGGTGTCTTCCATGGCGACACTAGGGCTCTCCCAGTTTGTTTCGGGCCCCACACATCAAGCAGGCCACACGCTGGATTTGATCTTTGGCGTCGGTATAGATGTGATCATGTCTCCTTCGATTAAGGTGCCATGGTCTGATCACTACGCTCTGAAAGCCAGGATTGACTTTCCACCCCCACCCTGCTTAGGTGGCGAGCCAATTTGGGCTCGCCCGCAGAGGCTGATGGACCCTGAGAGATTCCGCCAAGCCTTGCGGGACCTTGCTCCCCCTGGCGACTCATTGACTGAGCTTGTTGAGGGCTGGAATGCCCAGCTCCTGGCAGCCATCGATGAGATCGCACCTAAGCGCCCTCTGCGACCCCGCAGAAACCGGGCTCCCTGGTTTACCGAGGAGCTCCGGAAAATGAAGCGGGACCTCAGACGGCTAGAGCGAGTATGGCGGGGTGCCCGTGACGGAGCCTCAAGAACATCTTATAGGGCTTTTATGAAAACCTACGAGATGGCGGTGAAGGCTGCTAAGAAGTCATACTTCTCGGCCTCCATTGCATCTGCTAGCTCTCGCCCAGCGCAATTATTTAGTATAATCAGGTCTTTAACGTCCCTTGAGGGACAGCCAAATTTAAATAACAAATTGACACACGGCTGTGAGGCATTTGTGAGCTTTTTTGCGGAGAAGGTCTTGTCGCTCCGCCATGACCTCCCTGCCAATTTGGATACAATAAAGGAACTGGAGGCCCCTCGACTGTCCTCGGGTCCAGTATTGGACCACTTCGACCAGATATCCCCAGCCGATGTGGACAGACTCCTCCGAGCTGGAAAGCCCACCACCTGTCCTCTCGACCCGTGCCCGTCTTGGCTGATTAGAGCGTGTCCAGACGAGGTGCGGGCCCTCCTGGGGGATATCATCAATTTGTCCCTTGGCACGGGGACATTCCCAGGGGAACTGAAGGAGGCAGTGGTGCGCCCGCTCTTAAAGAAAACATCATTAGATCCTTTAGATCTATCCAATTACCGCCCGGTTTCGAATCTTCCGTTCCTGGGTAAGGTGATTGAGAGAGCGGTTGCTGAACAGCTTGGTGGGTTTCTGGATGAAACATCGGCTCTGGATCCATTCCAGTCCGGCTTCCGCGCTGGTCATGGGACCGAGACGGCTCTGGTCGCCCTAACAGATGACCTTCGTAGACAGCTGGATCGAGGCGGGTCGGGGCTGCTGATTCTTCTAGATCTATCAGCAGCTTTCGACATGGTCGATCACGAACTTCTGGACCACCGCCTTGCCAACGTGGGGATCCAGGGCACAGTCCTTCAATGGCTGCGCTCGTTTCTCTCTGGTCGGGGACAGAGGGTGGCGCTTGGGGGGGAATTGTCATCGCGCCACTCCTTGGTGTGTGGAGTACCTCAGGGTGCGATACTCTCCCCGATGCTTTTCAACATCTTTATGCGCCCCCTCGCCCAGCTTGTTCGGAGTTTTGGGCTGGGTTGTCATCAGTATGCCGATGACACCCAACTCTATCTGTTGATGGATGGCCATCCTGACTCGGCCCCAGACACACTGACCAGATGTTTGGAAGCTGTGGCTGGATGGTTACGTGGGAGCCGGTTGAAGCTAAATCCTTCGAAGACAGAGGTCCTGTGGCTGGGACGGGGCGATATGGGATTGGGGGGGCAACTCCCATCTCTTGCGGGGGTGCAATTAGTGCCAGCACCGTCCGTTAAGAGTTTGGGTGTAATCTTCGACACCTCCCTTTCCATGGAGGCGCAGATTGCAGCTATAACAAAGGCGGCATTTTTCCATCTCCGCCAAGCTAAGCAGTTGGCTCCTTACCTCTCTCGCCCTGACCTAGCCACTGTGATCCACGCGACGGTCACCTCCAGACTGGATTATTGTAACTCGCTCTACGTGGGGCTGCCCTTGAGACTGACCCAGAAACTCCAGCGGGTGCAGAATGCTGCAGCGAGACTCCTTACGAGGTCTTCGCTGCGAGATCACATTCACCCGGTGCTATACCAGCTGCACTGGCTCCCGGTGGAGTACAGGATCAGGTTTAAGGTGCTGGTTTTAACCTTTAAAGCCCTATATGGCCTAGGACCCTCGTACCTACGGGACCGCCTCTCCTGGTATGCCCCACAGAGAAACCTACAGTCTTCAAATAAAAACATCTTGAAGGTCCCAGGCCTCAGAGAGGTTAGGCTGGCCTCAACTAGAGCCAGGGCTTTTTCGGCTGTGGCTCCGATCTGGTGGAACGCTCTGTCACAAGAGACCAGGGCCTTGCGGGACTTGACATCTTTCCGCAGGGCCTGCAAGACAGAGCTGTTCCACCAGGCCTTTGGCTAGGGCACAGCCTGACTCCCTCCCTCGGCAATCTTCGCAGAGCTCTGGCCCAATGGTTGCCAGTGGCTTGAATTAATTAATTTTTATAATGAATGATTTTAGAATGTTGTTTATGTTGTACTTTTGTACTGTTTTATTGTTGTTAGCCGCCCTGAGCCCGGATTCGGCCGGGGAGGGCGGGATATAAATAAAATTTATTATTATTATTATTACTCTGCTGATCCTAAAATGTGCTGATGCCTCTGAGGTATCAGTTGCTGTGATGTTTGGGCTGGAGAAAGATTTTAAATCTTCCAAACAAACAACCAGGAGGGAAGAAGAAGAAGAAGAGTTTGGATTTGATATCCCGGTTCCCCAGATTACGAATCTACCACTCTTAACCACTACACCACACTGGGAGAGACATGCCAGTCGGGCATGTGTGTCTGCTGGACTCCTACTCCTACCCGTGTGTAGGACCTCCTGACAGAAAGGAGATTCCAACTAAATATTAGGGAAAACTTTCTGACAGGAAGAGCTGTTCAGCAGTGGAACAGTCTCCCTCGTGAGGTTGTGGACTCTCCTTCGTTGGAGGTTTTTAAGCAGAGGTTGGATAGCCATCTGTCATGGAAGCTTTGGCTGAGATTTCTGCATTGCAGGGAGTTGCACTTCGAACTAGATGGCCCTTGGGGTCCCTTCCAACTCTACAATTCTATGATTCTATGAAGCCACCACTTTGCTAAAGCTAAGCAGGTCTGGGTCTCATCAGTGTCTGGACTAGAGACATCCTGGGAACCACTTGTGATTAAACGTTATAGAACATTATATTTAATAACCTTTAGGAGATCAATGTAGATCCAGCCCAGAGTTCTTATAGTGTTAAAAGAGAGCAGGTCTCATGCTTGTAAACTACAGTGGTACCTCGGGTTACAAACGCTTCAGGTTACAGACCCCGCTAACCCGGAAGTAGTACCTCGAGTTAAGAACTTTACCTCAGGATGAGAACAGAAATCCTGCGGTGGTAGCAGCAAGAGGCCCCATTAGCTAAAGTGGCACCTCAGGTTAAGAATGATTTCAGGTTAAGAACGGACCTCCGGAACAAATTAAGTTCTTAACCAGAGGTACCACTGTACAATCCAACTAGCTGGACTTATTCTGTCAAAACATTGCGAATACTAATAAGCATTTTTTTAATGCCGTTTGGTTTATGATACTCTGTGTGCATGGTGTTTTGTTTCATTTAATCTTCATTTGAATCATGTTTGAGACAAAACTGATGAAGGGCTTTAAAGTATTGGAATGAAACAAGCAAATAGCAAGGGATGTTTTGTGTGGGAAAGCATTCCACATTGTGGAAACTTCCTAGCCAGCTTAAATGCTCAGAAATGCTACCAGCCTCACGGAATAAATGCAATTGAACCTCTGGCTCTTTCAAACTGTGTTGATATTGATCGCTGAAGGTGATGCAGCTTTCCAATTCCTCAAGGCGTGTGTGTGAGAGGGAGGGAAAAAGAGAGAACAACCAAGAACACAGACACAGCTGCACACATGATTCATCTTATTGGACAGACATTGTTTTATTGCTGCTGTCTTGTGCTTGTATATTGGCCCCAGAAAAAAACGTTTCTCTATACTCTATACCTTCCTTAATGGAAGTTCTCTCTATCTCGACGGGCGTGAAGTCAGGACTAAAAATCATGTCTCTTACTTCAGGTGTGAGGAACCTGTGGTCTTCTAGATGATGCTAGGCGATGGCTCCTGTGACAGGAATTTTATGGTCTTAGATATATGGTAATGTTCATAAGTGTACTGTAATGGTTCAAGGGGTTGCTCCTTGAACACCTGGTTGGGTTACCTAAGTGAACCTTTTCTGTCCGGACAGCCACTCACCCGTGGCTGTCTCAATCGCTGGCAGAATCCGTCAGTGGGCGTTTCTTAAACTTCTTCCAGCAAAGAAGTTCTTTCACGCCCAGTCTCCTCCTACTTTCCCTGCGCGGAAGCCTTCTGCGCAAGGAAGGCGTAGGCAGCGGAGGACCCCTACTCTCCCCGCTGGTCCCCGGCAAGAAGTCATGTGACTCCCTCTCAGAGTCCCCCATCTGCCCCCCTTCTCCACTGGAGCTGAGCTGATTCCCCTTCCCCAGAAGATGGGCTGCCTCTCCCAATCCCGGGACGCTCTCTGGGATCCCTCTGGAGCTCTCTCTCTCCCTCCGGCACTGATGGCAGTTCCCTGACATGTACCAAACAAGCACATACATAGATGAGCACAGGAAGACCAACCTGGAACCATTTTGATTCCTAAACTGAGCAAATGTCTTCTCTGCAAGGTCAAAGTGGGAAACCTCCCCATTGTCTCTTTCCTCACAAATCCTGTC
This sequence comes from Podarcis bocagei, assembly GCF_964188305.1. Taxonomy (NCBI): domain Eukaryota; kingdom Metazoa; phylum Chordata; class Lepidosauria; order Squamata; family Lacertidae; genus Podarcis; species Podarcis bocagei. Next base: position 15,868,812 of record NC_138136.1, on the reverse strand, counting down.
ATAAGGGCATATTTAAGATATGAATAGGGTGTGAGCCTGTGACCTGGCCCAGGAACTAAGTATTTATCACTACAAAAGAATGGCTGGGCTCCCCAGGCAATCCAATCAAGTAACCTGCCGGACAGGAGATAAACAACAACAGGAGAGAAATAATATTCAAATTTCTGTTTTTAGACCACCTTTTCTGTGATGTAGGTGTGATGTATCTGAGGGGTGGTCTTAGGTAACACCCCTTCTGTGATGTATGTATGTTTCTGGGGGTGGTCTTGATCTACAGGGTGGCAATTTCAAAAGTCTTTATAAGGCCTTGCGCGCCATTTTTCTGGGTTCCTCCTCTCTCCTGCGTGTGAGAGGAGCACCCTGTTGCAACAGTTCAATAAAGTTCAAGCTTACTAGCTGCTTTGCTTCTCAATATTCTCTGGTTGGCCTCTGTTATCTTCTCCTACCAATAGGGAACCTATGTAAGGACTCTATATGGGCTTTTGGATACCCCATAAGGGAGAAGGGCAATTTTTGTTTACAACACTCCTCTCCTCCCAGACCATTGGCGGGGGGGGGGGGCACAACAGGTTCCCCATGCCTGCTTTACTTGAAGATACCTTCATGCAAGCTTTGTCGTGAGATATACCAGCCAAGTCAAAACTCATCTCCGCGTCACATAAAGCTTTGTGCAATTTGGCAAAAGGCAACGACTTGAAGCATAGTTGCCGTGCGTTCTGACTCCAAGGCTAGGCCCCAAAACAGTTTTCTGCCAGAGGTAAAGGACAAGATGGCATTCCCTCCCCATTCCACATACGGAAGCCAGTCCTCAAGGTGGGCTCCTGTCCGCCACATCTAGTCTTGAGGCATTGATGGGTAGGTCTAAGAAAGCCCCTGCTCATCTTCTGGACACCTTCTTCGTGTGCCTCCTCCATGAGAGATCCAGAGATTGGCAACATGAGAGCAGGGCCTTCTCTGCAGTGGCTCCACGTTTGTGAAATACTCTCCCCAATGAGGTTTGGCTGGTGTCTTTAGGCACCAGGCGAAAACATTCCTCTTTAACCAGACCTTGGCTGATTGACAGTCAATGCCTGTGCTGGCCCCGTGGGCTAACCAAGAGGCGAGGTCCAAGTCCAGTCCGAGGTCGAAGGTGCAATAGGGAGGCAGTCCGTAGAAGTTGAAACTGGGTGCAGGGCAGGGAGTCGGATGAGGTCAGGAGCTCCGGCAGGAAAGCAGGACAGGGTACAGGCAGGAACTGTCAACCAACAATGTTGCTCCCGCAACTTGGGACTGGGGCTGGCCAGCTTTTATCTGCCCCGAGGCACAGGGCGGCCCCGATCCTCAGGTGACTCACCTCTCCTGGCCTGGAGGCGAGCACTCCTCCTGCGGGAACTTAGTTCCCTCCGCCTCTCTGCCCTGAGCCTCTGCAGCTCAGGAGAGGATGGAGGGTTCCCGGACCCAGAGGCAACCTCCTCTTCCCCTGATGTGGCTGAGAGTGGAGCACCTGCAGGCAATGGGTCCTCCATCACCTCAGGAGCCAGAGCAGACTCAGCTGGTGTCTCCTCCTGAGGATCCGGCACAGGTGAGGACCCTTCAGGCTCAAGCCCCACCCCCGGCTCAGCTGGTCCTGGAGGCGGGGACTTCTGTGCAGGCTGGGATTCCTCAGGTTCAGCCTCCGAGTCCGAATCCCAGGCCATCACAATGCCCTTTTAAAATGCGTTGTGGAAGGGGAAATTATTGGGTTGGTTTTGTTTTTATTATGTATTTTCTGGTTGTTTGTTTTTAATATCTTGTGAACTGCCCTGAGATCTATGGTTATGACAATAAAGATATTATTATTATTATTATTATTAGGTGGTAAACAAACTAAATAAAGACAGACAGACAGACAGACAGACTGACTGACCAGGGGCGGAGTAAGGGGTGCGGTGGGGGCGGGTTGCCCCAGGTGTCACCACTGAAGGGGGTGACAAAATGTCGGGCAGCACTCACTGCGGGGCCTGCAGCGTGCCCGAGCCTCGCGTTTCTTCTGTGGCTTGGAGGTCCGCAGGCTTTGTGCTGCCCCAAACGGTCCACCCGCTGCCTCCCCCTCAGCTGTAGGGCAGCTGAGTGGGAGGAGGAAGGCAGACTCCTCGGAGGCCCCACGGAGCGCCCTGCCCCTGGGCACAGGGAACACGCGCCGCCCCAGCCACCCAATCGGCTTGCTCCGCCGCTGTGACTGACTGACTTTCTTAAACATGGGTCCCAGGTATTATTCATTTCCCATCACCGCTGACCACTGGCCACGCTGGCGAGGATTGATGGGAGTTGTAGTCCAACAACATCTAGGGACCCAAGGTTGGGAAAGGTTGGAAATTGGGGAATGGCAAGCAAGGAAGAGCTCCAACTCCAACTGCTCTTAAGAAAAAATAGAAAGCAATGAGGAATCCAGTTGTGCATCTCCTGTGTCTTATTGAGTTCTGAAAGCTCCCCAATTCTTTGGTAGGGGTTTTCCCCAGCCCTGTGCCAACCTTTGATACAACATGTACTTTGCTACTTAGCCTTGATCTCACCGAAATCAGCGGATTTAGCAGGGTTCAATGGGAGGCAGGATTTACCAGTGCTTAGAAACTTAACCCATTTCCAATACCCAGACTCAGTTTACTGCACCGATTTGGCAAACTGTGTTTAGCAATGCCGCTCAGTATAAAAGCGGGTTAATGAGCCATGTTGCGAGAGTACGGCTTTCAAATACTGCTTCATTTACCAAAGGAATATATGTTTAAATAGCTCAATTTCTTAGCCCCCTTAGTGGTATATTAGTATTACTAATACCCAGGTTTTAGTACTAAGTAAATAAGGCTGCCTTCAGACAGGTACACACAAGAGGCATGTGACATTGCTCAAATAAGTAACTTATTAACTCATAAAGAAAGCTCCTTCCTGAGCTAGGTTCAGCATAAAAATCGACGTCAAATATCAGCAAACACCTGTGCTGCGGAAGGATATGTTCAGGAACAGATGAGAAGCATTTATTCTTTTTCCAACGGCCATTTAATTTTGTTAAAATGGTTAAGAAGATGCACGATCTACAAGACTTGGATTTTCATTTGAAGCGACGGTCTCGCTCCCGCAAGTCAAGCGACGACCCTCCTCCCCTCAGCGCTACCGAGAGTACTGGTTCGGTGTTCATCAGGTATGTTTAAAAGATTCTTTCCGATCGTTCCATGAGTATTTTGACCTAATGGCTTATAATTATGACCTTACCGATGACACAATGGATTATTATCTACTGCTTCTAAGTGGGTCACTCAGTGTAGCTGATACATTTCTCCTGGGACGTTAATGAAGTTTCTGTTTTGCATCGAGGATCAGGTCCGGCCAAGCTCGGATTCTGTAAAGGCAGACCCCATAATTAAAATGTTTAGGGTCACTTTTGGGATAACCGAATAGAGGCAAGCATTTCTGGCAGACCCCATTTAATCTAATCCAGCAGTTTTAGAGAGTTCAGTCTCAGTTATGAGACGCAAAGTGGATTCACACAAGCTTCATTTTTTATTAATTTTCCCCCAAAAAAATTAAATGAACAGACATATAAACAAACAAACATAATTCTCCACCGAATTAAATCAAACTCAGTTACATTGTTAAGTGACTTCCTCGTGTCCCCCTGGTTGAATTTCAATGTATACCATTTTAACGGTTTTCCAAATCCAATATTCTTCAAAAATAAACTTAATCGCTTAACATCTTTCTTTTTTTCCAATTCAGCATTAAACATATTGATTCATCCCATTCCATATTTAAATCCTAAGCCTATCTGGTATTTACAAGTTTGTCCAATTAGTTTAACTTAACATATTTAACTAAATAGTATTTAAATTTCATCCATTTTTCCTGGTACTCCTCCTCCTTCTGGTCACGGACTCTTCCAGTCAGGTCAGCTAGCTCCGAAAAGTCCATCATCTTCATCTGCCAATCTTCCACCATTAGTACTTCTTGTGTTTTCCAATTCTTAGCTAATAAAATTTGAGCAGCAGTTGTGGCATACAAAAATAATTTAACATCTTTCTTGGGCAATTCCAGACCTGTTATTCCAAGAAGAAAGGCCTCTGGTTTCTTAATAAATGTATATTTCAACATTTTTTTTGAATTCATTATAAATCTTCTCCCAGAAGTCTTTCACCTTGGGGCAGGTCCACCACATATGATAGAAAGTACCTTCTTTTTCTTTACATTTCCCACACAAGCTTCATTTTCACTCCCATAGTAGATATGACGGAAATAGGGGTGCATGGAGAATTTGATCTTTATTCATTCCTACATGAAATGAACCAATCCACATCTCTCAGACTAATGTGCAGATGAGAAGCATGCTTTCAACTAGATTTTGTCATTTTCTGGCTGTTCTAACAGTTCTTGGGGCTTTAACTATATAAATAGTATGCATTTATATGTGCATTCTGGTTTCTTTTTAAAAAAAAATTGTATAATGTACATTTGCGTTGCCAAATTTCAAAAAGTGAAAATCCGGACACAAAGGTTGTTGATCTTTTTGAGTTGTTAAGCTTTTTTATTATTAAATTCACCCAAATCGACATTCCCAACGTGGGTAGCCATATGTCTGGATTTTCCTGGACATTTAACCATTTTTCTCCCAGACACTGTTTGCGAAGGCTGAATACTAGCTATGTCCGAGACGTTTGGCAACCCTAAGTAATGCAACCATGGAACAGAACTGAGTAAAATACATTAAAATGACAGTACAGTGGTACCTCGGGTTAAGTACTTAATTCGTTCCGGAGGTCCGTTCTTAACCTGAAACTGTTCTTAACCTGAAGCACCACTTTAGCTAATGGGGCCTCCCGCTGCCGCCACGCCACCGGAGCACGATTTCTGTTCTCATCCTGAAGCAAAGTTCTTACCCCGAGGTATTATTTCTGGGTTAGTGGACTATGTAACCTGAAGCATATGTAGCCTGAAGCGTATGTAACCCGAGGTACCACTGTAGTGGATTGGAAATAGGCAAATTATCCCATCTCTAGAGCTAATGTGGTCTAGCTCCCCAACCCACAGTACTGCCATAGCACACAAAAGGTGAGATGTGGACCGAAAGAATTTTTGATTTGGATATCCCAGGTTACCAGACACATTGGGGGTACCTTGCCCAAGCCCATCTCCTCACACCCTAAAAATGCTGGAGCTGGCACTTTCTAGTGCACTTTAAATCAACCTTGGGATGAGATCTAAGCCTACTGCACAGGTAGCAGGAATCAGTTTCACGGTTGCACCGTGAAGCTTCCACAAGCAAGAACTTTGGCATCCTTACATAATGCTATCAAACTGTTGATGAGACACTTTGATATTGCTGACGTCGCAAATGTGAGAAATTGTACAGAAGCAAATATTCCCTCTCCCCTCCCAAATTAGATGTCTCGTTCAAATCAGCTATTGAATATCAACAACTGCCAATAACGCTGAGAAATGCAATCATTTCTGTGTGCTTTGTGTTGAATCAGCAGCAGGCAATTAAGTCGAGCTAAATAAAATGGGCACCAGCTATCTTGATAGGGGCTGCAGCCACACAACATTTTATTCTAGAATCAATAGAAACTGAGTGCTTGCTTTCTTATATCATAGTCCACACAAAACCTAGTTCTATTGCATATTTTTGCTCTTGAAAAGTGTTTCGTAAAAAACTAGTTTCGCTGTGAAAATAAAAGCTCATTGCTTTATCCCATGGTGTGCCCCGTTGAAATGGGCACACCTGCCCATTGATGCTATAGGTGGGAATATACCAAGATCACAATCACCGCTTCCTTTCTCCACTTGGGGCATGTGTAAGGAGGAAAAGGCATGGATGACCTAATCATGGGAAGGGTTTCCAAATCCATATCAAGTAACCACACCTTGTGGACAGCAGGATCTAGAACGTCCTGATTCCCACCCTCAAACAAAAGACTTGGACTCACTGCTCAGGAAATCCTGATAGTTGTATCAAGGAAGTTAGCACATGACCTTTGCATCAGCTCAGGTTACAAGTTGAAGGCTCAAAAGATACCTTGGCAGAGGCTAGGATAGGTAGCTAAGCTTAAGCTTGAGCAAAAGAACCCCAATGTATGGCACACCCAGTGCTTTTTTCTGGGGGTACGCAGGGGTACGCATAGCCCTAAACATTTTGTGAATCTTTGTACTTTTGTCCATTTACTGTATTCATTTTTCCCGATTTGAACTATAAAATGGTGGTTTTCTTGAGTCAAAATGAGAGTACCCCTAAACTTTTTTTTAAAAAAAAGCACTGGACACAGCCCTCCCACTTGTTTTAAAATGCTTTTCCCAGTCACCACTTGAGCTATCTCCACCCTCACCTAAGAATCCTCCTCGCCCTTGGGCAGATGCTGCCATTCCTGTCTCATTTCGCTTGGCATCACCTCGGGCATATATTGAGGATGAGCATGAATAATGCTAGATTGATTAAAAAAAACACATTTTTATGCTACAGATGGGTTAGTGCGTACACAGCCTTAGACTCTGATCTGCTTGTGGTTTATTTAAAGTACAGTGGTACCTCTAGATACGAACGGGATCTGTTCCGGAGCCCCGTTCGCATCTAGAGGTAAACGTATCTAGCGACGGCACATCTGCACACGCACGCGTTGCTTTTCACCACTTCTGTGCATGCACGTGACATCATTTTGAGCGTCTGCGCATGCGCAAGTGGCGAAACCCGGAGGTAACGCGCTCCATTACTTCCGGGTTGCCGTGGAGCGCAACTCGAACACGCTCAACTCGAAGCGTATTTAACCCGAGGTATGACTGTACAGTGGACACTCGGGTTGCGAACGTGATCAGTGCGGGAAGCACATTTGCAACCCATCAGCGCTACATCTGCACATGCACAGGTTGCAATTCGGTGCTTCTGTGCATGCGCAAGCACCGAAACCTGGAAGTAACCCATTCCGGTACTTCCGGGTTCGGCGCGGTGTGCAACCCGGAATTGCACAACCCAAAGTGTCTGTAACCCGAGGTATGACTGTATTGTATGGCGTATTCTCTGTACCTATGGACAGCCAGCGTTCTCGAAGTACTTATGAAAGTGGATTGTGTAAAGTTTGCAACGCAGTGTTGTTTGGGCCTTCTGCCAGTCTTGGGACTATCACATCTCATCCTGAAGGGAATGAGATATATACCAGTCTACCTCCACCACTTAATGAATTTCCTTCTGTTACCCTGTACCCTCAAGTATAAAACGGTAACCTGGCTGTTGCCGTGAAAGCTGTTAACCTTGAAAAGGGGAATTGAATTTGTCCAAACCGCACTAGAAAAGCACGTTCAGCCATGTATTTCATTCTCTAGCAGTAACAATTTTAATTCTGCACACAGACAGCCAAGCTGAGCAGGTAATCAAAATAAAATAGAAAAACCCTGTCCTCTGATTCCTGGTAGATATCTTTGTTATGTTGCTTTCCACCCTAAACTACACGACACAGAGCTTACATATTAGTTAAGGGTGAACGCTTCCATACGGTCACTCTTTCTCTTCCTTCTCCTTCCCCAACTTCCAGCTGCTCAAAGTACTCTCAGAACGTCGTTTGCAATCCCACCTTGGGATGGAAAACCAATCCTATTAGAGTTGCGTAATAGCCAATCAAAACAGTGTGTTTGGCTCCCCTTTTCCCCTGCTAATCAATATATAGCATTTTTATCCTATACCTTTTCATCAAAAGACTTGGATTTCTCTGAATGCAGGCATACACATACACACACACAGACTCACACTAATTTGTTGATATTTGCTATAGCCCAACAATCCTGTTTTGTTATAGCAAATGCCTGACCTGCTCTGGATCCTATAACCAGTGCTCTTTTTCTAGAAAAAGAGGTGTTGGAACTCACCATGAACACCTCCCTCGTTCTCTTGGAATGGCACCTACTTGAGAGGTGCCGGAATTGAGTTTCGACAAGTTTTGGCTGGGAAAAAACCCTCCTGTAACAGATAGAGCAGGGGTCGGCAACCTCAAGCCCATGGGCCACAAGCGGCCCATGGGGGTTGTTTAACTGGCCCATGGACCCCCGCCGCCCGCTCAGGGACCCCCACCACCTGCTCGGTCAGCTCCCGTGCGTCGTGCTAAACCAGAGCAGAGCAGGGACCACCTTCCTCAGTGCTGGCAGGCTTCCCATTGGCTGCAGGAAGGTCCGGCAGCCAATGGGAAGCTGCGCACACCTCCTCTGCGCCAGAAGGAGCGCCATAAATAGCATTTGCGCATGCATGTGCGCTCTCTGGCCCATCGTGGCATCTGCGGGACCGTGAACCAGCCCAAGCCACAAAAACTTTGCCGACCCCTGGGATAGACAAATATAACTCTAGAAATCATTTAAATGTTGTTGTTGAGTCATTTAGTCGTGTCCGACTCTTCGTGACCCCATGGACCAGAGCATGCCAGGCACTTCTGTCTTCCACTGCCTCCCGCAGTTTGGTCAAACTCATGCTGGTAGCTTCGAGAACACTGTCCAACCATCTCGTCCTCTGTCGTCCCCTTCTCCTTGTGCCCTCCATCTTTCCCAACATCAGCGTCTTTTCCAGGGAGTCTTCTCTTCTCATGAGGTGGCCAAAGTATTGGAGCCTCAGCTTCAGGATCTGTCCTTCCAGTGAGCACTCAGGGCTGATTTCCTTCAGAATGGATAGGTTTGATCTTCTTGCAGTCCATGGGACTCTCAAGAGTCTCCTCCAGCACCATAATTCAAAAGCATCAATTCTTCGGCGATCAGCCTTCTTTATGGTCCAGCTCTCACTTCCATACATCACTACTGGGAAAACCATAGCTTTAACTATGCGGACCTTTGTCGGCAAGGTGATGTCTAGATCGTTTAACTATACAGATAATATTTGAAAACTATCCACATGGTACCACCAGACAGATACCCTTGGGAATCATCATGATTGTGACCTGAGAAAGATAGAAAGAAAAAGAGGCCATCAGGTTTCTTTCCTGGATTGTATTTTTACCTTCAACATCTAGCAGAGTTTACGTTGCTATTTTGGCCTTACCCAAAAGATGTTTCTAGCAAGGGTGCTATCATTTATACAAGTGCACATCTTGACATGTCTCCACGATGATGAAGTATCTGTGACTCGGGGATGGAGACGGAATCAATCTAAAATGACTGTGGTGCAGCAAGCAATATTTGTCTGGATCGTGCCCAGCTGACCTGTGTCCCAAATAATGAGACTTACTGTGCGAAAATCGATTCTGCTGCACTCTGATCTCATTTCAAGGGGGCTAATCGTGTTGGCTAGCGTTGCAGCAAACAGCCAACCATTCTGATCTATTTGCTTCATATGTTTATTTATATACTGCTCAGTACTGAAACAGCCTCTAAGCAGTTTACAAAAATAATGAATTCTTTCTCTTCCTCTGTATATACATATATATATTATACATGTACATGCACACAAACATCAATGAATCGAAAAAACAACAATACAAAACAATAAAATTCCTCAAAAAGTTAAAAAAAAACCAACCTGCGGCATATTTTGAAAACCTCTTAAGATTCTCCTGCTGGAAGAGGCATCTGAAGTAGTGTCCTCATCGCTCTGTATCAAGTATGTTCTCCCGTTTGGTTTTATTTGTATTTTAACATAGAAAGATTCCTTTTTTAAAAAAAAAAAAATTTCTAAAAATACTTTTGAAAAGTTGGAGACATCCCCGTCCAGTTTATAATCCTATTTTAAAGGTAAAGGTAAAGGTACCCCTGACCATTAGGTCCAGTCACGGACGACTCTGGGGTTGCGGCGCTCATCTCACTCTATAGGCCGAGGGAGCTGGCGTTTTTCCACAGACAGCTTCCGGGTCATGTGGCCAGCATGACTAAGCCGCTTCTGGCGAACCAGAGCAGCACATGGAAACGCCATTTACCTTCCCGCCAGAGCGGTACCTATTTATCTACTTGCACTTTGACGTGCTTTCGAACTGCTAGGTTGGCAGGAGCCAGGACCGAACAACGGGAGCTCACCCCGTTGCAGGGATTCGAACCATTGACCTTCTGATCGGCAAGCCCTAGGCTCTGTGGTAGAGACCCGCGTCCCTATCCTATTTTAGAATACTGCAAAGGATGATTTTTGTAGATTTATATGTGCTTCCTGAAACGGTTGGTTTGTCTCTACGGTAGGATAAGCTTTAGTTGCTGGAATTTATTCAGTGCATGGATTGGCTGTAGCAAGCAGGGCTTTGCAATGTGACCCCACGACCCCCTTGGGCATCCTTACAACATGATTCTCAGACCTAGGTTCCAACCCCCATTCAGTGACGAAAATCACGGGGTGACCTTGGGTCAGTCATTCTCTCTCAGCCACTCCTACATCACGGGACTTATTGTGACCATAAAATGGGATGGTGCTGCGTTGAACTCCTTCGAGGAAAGGTGGGCTGTAAATGGAGTAAGTGAATGAATAACGTGATCTGCCAATATATAGTATGTGATGCTGTTTCATAAATTCATCTTGCTACACATATGCCAATTACTCATGCTGCAGGAAACCAGAGCCAGTCATGGATTTTCTCAGGATCTTACAGTACAGAGAAAACAATGCCCATATCTATCTATGGTATTAAGTGCATGAACAGGCACACCCTAAATGTTCAATGCATTCTGCTGAAGCTACAGGCTTTTTTTAGTTTTAGTTTTAGGTGTGATGCCCTTTCCTCTTATTTTTATACTGTATTACCTGTGGGCAGTCACATCCATTCTTTGAAGCGTAGCTGATTAAGAGTTTGGTTTTCTCAGTTACTCAGAAGCACCGCTAAAAAAATAATATTATATCCTTCTTGCTATGCAAGTGGTTACTCCTCACAACTGTATTCGCAAATCTTTGATCTTTTAAGTAATTTAATGAGAGGATTTCAGGCTGGCCAAAATCCATACCATTGTCAGCTATGCGACAGGCAAATGATCCGAGGCAGTAATTAGATAAACAGCTGAAAACTGACAATCGGGAGCCAATGAGGGAAGAGAAAGGTATTCATTTCTCATATATATTTGATTAGTGCTGCTGAAGAGATATGAGTGGTGATGGTGAATAAGGTTAAGACTCCTCCAGCTCTCCTCCTGTAGTATTCTTGGTATTCAAATACCGCATATATCTAACTAATGTCTCCTCAGTCATACGTATCAGTTCCTCTTCTCTAGAATCCATGAGTAATGCCTGTGCATTTTCTAGGCCAAAAGCCTAGATGCTGACATGTCAAGCCTTGCTCCTACTTCCAAAGGGAACATTGCTCTCCCTTTGCGCATGCCTTTAAGTAGCTTTTTTTCCCCCAACCTGGTGCATTCATGATATTTTGGACTACAACTCCCATCAACCTCTGCCAGCATGGCCAATAGTTAGGGTGATGGGCATTGTAGTCCAATAACATCTGGAGGGCGCCAGGTAGAGAAAGTCTGCTTGAAAGAAGAGGGTGCGCATTCTTCTGCCCAGTTCCATTATCATTACCATGGGAGTATCCCACATAGCGGGTGGCGCTGTGGGTTACAGAGCCTAGGACTTGCCGATCAGAAGGCCGGTGGTTCAAATCCCCGCGACGGGGTGAGCTCCCGTTGCTCGGTCCCTGCTCCTGCCAACCTAGCAGTTCGAAAGATGTCAAAGTGCAAGTAGATAAATAGGTACCGTTCCAGCGGGAAGGTAAATGGCGTTTCCTTGCACTGCTCTGGTTCACCAGAAGTGGCTTAGTCACGCTGTCCACATGACCCGGAAGCTGTACGCCGGCTCCCTCGGCCAATAAAGCGAGATGAGCGCTGCAACCCCAGAGTCAGCCATGACTGGACCTAATGGTCAGGGGTCCCTTTAGCTATCCCACATAAGGAAAGGAGATAGGAAAGGAGGGTGCGGGGACTTCACAGATGACAGTATAAAGAACATAAATTGCAGGTAAGCAAACTGTCCTTCCCCCCTCTGGGTGTTCATTTTTCTGGGCAGGCAAAACTGGGTGATCTGGAATGCCTAAGGAGCAGAGCAGTTTATGGATGACAGCCCTATCAAGAAGAGCATTTGTCTATGCGTTTCAGTCCAATGCACAGTGTTTCACAGATTTAGATAGATTTGATCAAGCAGCCTTCCTCCAGAGCTCCATGACTAGGACTGTTCTGGAGAAGGTAAAGTAAATGTTTCATGGTTGTTAATGGAATGTCCTCCAACGAGGCAAGGAGAGGTTGTTCTGCCAACTCACAGCATGTGATAGTGGAAACAATCCAGTGGGAGGGAAGTCACTGAGGAGAAGTCATTCAGGAGAAGTGTGATGAACCTTTTATGGCTCACCATAACAAATCAATAGGGTTTTCCCCTGTCATTGGAACGGTTCCATCCTGTCATAAGGCCCGGAGCCTAGGGTCTGGAGAGCATGTTGATTATTAGAGCCAGGCAGGAGAATTGGAAGGAGAAGACTAAATGAAAAATAGAGATGATTTTAGAAACAGTGAACTAGATGTCAAAACGCTTTTCCCTGGTAGATGCAGCGCTATGGTGAGTAAGAGAGTCTGAAGCATAGGTCACATGCCCTCCTGGGAAAGGTGTTAGGTATGGGCAACACTAACTTGAAAGAAAGGAGACAAAGGTTGCAGGTAGACAGAGGTTCAAAGTGTTTCCATATCAATTGGATAAGAACTAAGGACTAACTCCAAAGCAGACCCGAGCCTATTACAGGGGACCTCAGGTTGCCAGGGCCTTTAAAGAAGCATTTAACAAATGGGTGCACAAACACACTGTGTCTTTCCCAAGGAGGCCAGAATGCAAAACCCCCCCAAAAACCCAACACTACTAAAGAGGGCAGGAGAGAAGAATACAAAGACTTCCAGTGTGTACAATGTGAACATTCCCTCCAACATATCCAAGCCAAAAACTAGGACTCGCATCTTCTGGGTTGCACCCCTGCTCAAGTCATGTGATCCCCATGAGAGTATGGAGCCCCAAAAATTGGGGGGGCGCAGTGCTGTCACACATGAGCACAAAACCCCAAAATTGGATGGCCTGATTTAAGGGGTATCTGGCTCTTGAGGGGTATGATAGTCTAGGACAGAATTCAGTCAATGTGATGGGACCTGGCAAACAAATGAGAATGGGCTCCATCACAAAACATAGGATTTTCCTGCTGAAGGCTTCCTGGTATGAAGGCTGTCCATCAGAAGATTCCACTAGGACTAGATCAGGGATGGGTAACCTCAGGCCTGGGGGCCAAATGCGATCTTCCACGCTTCTGTATCTGGCCCTCAGGAACCTCCAACGCCATACCTCTTCCCAAGTTACATCATCTCTACCCAGGCTATTCCCCTCACTGGTTTTGTGCCCTCCTTTTGCCTGGTTGGAATGTGTCCTTGAGTTCTGATAATGGCTTTTATTTGCCTGGATGAAGGATCTTGCTGTTCTAGCTTCTGGTTTAGCCCCTCAGTCCCTTCCTCCACCTCCTGGAAAAGCCCCCAAGAGCCGCACGGAGCGTGTGTGTGGCTCTTGGGGGCTTTTCCCCAAGTCAGTGATGGGCTGCCCTTCTCCCTCCTCAGGGAAATGCCTGCAAGCGCCGCACACACGTTCCACACAGCTCATGAAAGGGAGCGCTGAGCAGAGCCTGGGATGCATACAGGCTCTGCTCAGCGCTCCCTTTAAAGAATTTTTTTTTCTTGCATACCCCCTCTAAATACTAGGTGCGTTTTATGGTCGGGTGCGTCTTGTGGAGTGAAAAATGTGGTGCATAGAAGGTAGAAGAATTGCTAGGTGAAGGAGAACCATGACTGGCATTGTCATATATGGGGAAAACATATGTGGAGAGGTCTTCTTATGGAACCAGTTGGCATCCCCCTAAACAGCCTTTTGGGTTGCGGTTGGCTATTATGGTTTGCTTCTTAGAAACAGTTTGTAATAAACTAATAACAACTGTGAAATGTTAAAGTCAGAATTTGTCACCAGCAGCTGTGTTATATCTCCCTCGGGCTCCAGGAATATAAACAGAACAGAAAGGCGATCTTCAGAATAGGAGACAAACCTAGTTCTGTGACCAAACATTGCAATATCCTGTTTGTGTGTATCTATTTGAAAACATGTGCACTTGAAGTTAGAAATGCATGGCAAAAAATTTCTTTAAGATCCATTTGAAAACCATGCCCGAGAACCAGTGTTCAGCCTGCCAGAGGTGGTGGTGGTGGCTCGGCTTGTGTTTCTGGAACAGTCTGTACCCCATGTGGCACAGAAAATCACTTTCGCAGCTGCAACTTTCAAAGGTTGTCTGTGTGATGCAGCACAGAAATCTGCTGTTCAATGAAAAAAAGGATGGAGAATCTCACCAGATGTGTCCCGAGTCCTTGATGTGCCTAAAGCAGCTCTTTCGGATCCTGGCAAAGAAACAGGACCCCAATTAAACTGATCAAGACCTTTCAAGATGATGCCCTTTTTTGTTCATTCATTGTGCAGTGGTTTTTTCAAATGCAGCATGGGATAAACGCCATTCCTGAAGGCAACACTTGCAGTGCAGCAAAATCACATTTCTCCAGCACTGTATGCTGCGGTTCTGACTTCAGAAAGTTTGTTAGAACATATCCACAGCAGGAGGAAGAAGAAACGCACTACAAAATTAGGTACAAATTTACAGAAATGATACCTGGCATTTTATAGCCCTGTAACTTGCCTTAAATTATTCCTCATACTGTAGATGTCTACAGTGGAGCTGGTCCCTCCCTTGATGAACCATAACCTCTAGATTTCACATTTGAAATACAATAGATTTCTAGCATTTATTTTTGATGGAAAAGTTAACAGAAACGGTACATGAAAGAAAACAATGTGAGAAACTACGTAACTTTCACATAACGTGGTCCTCCTTTATTACATATGCATCAAAGACAGAACATGCCTTTAAACCACCTAAGACACATGGGAGCATGTGGAATGATATTTTTTAAACCAGCAACTGTAGAAATAATTTTTTATTTGATTATATTACTAATGTAATTACCTGGACGTAGTTGGGGCTGGGGGTTTTTTAGGGGTTAGGGGAAAACTGTATTTGATTGCTTGTATTTGATTATATGTTGTTCTTATATTCAACTAATAAAATATTCAAAAAAGAAAAGAAAAAGAAATTAGCCTGCTCCCCCTTTTGTTTTGTTTTTAATCTCCCCCTCCCCAAAACATCCTTGCAGAAGTCCTTGCTATTCCTTAAGGCACAAACCATCTATCAAAGACTGACTTGATAATTCTGCCCTGTCTGATTTGAATATAAAATGCCAATTTATCCGTGTACATAACACCCTATAAATATTGGCTTTCCGCTGTGTGGCCTCACCACCAGCTCCCTCCCTCTGGTATGCACAAAGCACTTAGGGAAGAAGCAGATTTGACGGCAGTCTCACAAAGATAAGAAAGAGTGGGAGCCTCTGCTGCTTAACATTCTCCAAAGTGCTGTGTGAATGATAGAAATTCCTGTTGCTAACTCTCTGCATATGTTGGAAGGCTTCGGGGAGAAGCAGGACTTTGTGCCAATCTAACATTCTCCAAAGTTCAGAGCAGATGGGTTAAGGCCTCAAGATCCGAAATTATGCAGGATTTCAGAACGGCCATGAAAAATATGAAGAACGGATCTCAGTACAACAAGTAAAAAAAATTTAAAATGTAACAATGGTAGATTTGTTCAAGCGGGTACTGTTCAGCCCTGTATGTAGCATTGCTATATTCTATTCTAAATCATGGCTACAATGTCATGCTAAGTGGGCGAGATGCAATTTTGTTAATCATCTAGATGGGCCGTTTAGGGTGTGGATTGCTCGACTGAATAGGGGCTTCCAATTGTGCTGCATTGGCTTTTCACAGAGATGTTTTCCCTGCATCCATAATACATAGGCTATTAAGACTACATAATAATACAGCTACGATTGAGCTGCGTAGTTGCGTAACAAGATCTTGCCGCAGAATAAAAGCTCACAGTTTGAGAAGATTTTCCATCTGCATTGGCAACTGCTCAGTTTCCTATTTATCTTTTGTAAGACTCTGCGGGTTTGAAACTTAAGGCCCCTTTAAAACATTAATTTTTTAATGGCCGTTGAATGGGGAGTAGTTTGTTGACTTCACTCCTCAAAAATCTGGAGCCCCGTGTAAGAATCCATCTTGTCCAAATTTGCACAGGTTCCAATCCATGGATTCTCCAAGTGGTGGCATTGCATATAAAGCTGCCAGGTTCAGCCTTTAAGATAGGGTTACAAGACGTCCCCGTTTCCCAGGGACAGTCCCCGGATTTACGAATAAGTCCCCAGACAAATTCCATCCCCGGAATGTCCCCGGATTTCATCTAATGTCCCCGGGAAATGCAACCTATCGGAGCAGCCTCCCAACTTCTGAGAAGGGAGGCTTCACGCTGCCTATCAGAGCTTGCGTGCAAGCAGGAGGGGGCAGGGATCTCTCAGTTAGCCAACGGGAAGCCTCCCTTCCTAGCTGAGGGATCCCCGCCCCCTCCTGCTTTCACTCAAGTAGGAATGGGATTGGGGCTGCTCTGATGGGAAGGGAGGCATCGTGCTGCCCAAGCCTCGCCCCTGCCACCGCTCTTGGCCCTCCTTCTCCACCTTCTCCACCTTCCATGCCTGACCCACCGCGCACCGCTTCCCCACCACCACCACCACCAAAGAACCAACAACTCATGGGCTGCCCAGGCTCATGGAGAAAGGAGATAGAAGCCTCAAAGGGGAAATGTGGCAGTTGAGGTCAAGGCGGCAGCCGCCCCTCTGCCACCGCCATTGCTGCAGCATCAACGTCCGAACATGTAGTATTTATTTGTTTGTTTGTTTGTTATTTAAAGTGTTGCCAGATTCATTGGAAAAAATCTAGTAACCTTACTCTAAGAGGACTTCTGTTGTCTTTACGAGTTGCACAGAGGGAAGGGAGAATGTCACCAAGTATAGCTTCTCTCTTTGTTGCCACAGGAGCAAGGAAATCTGCACCTGGCTGAATTGTCTCTTCTGTACATCTCTTAAAGAATCACCCTCAGGATCTGGGCCTTGCAGTTTCCACTTCAATTCTGCATGTCCTGTGCCTGTTTTGCAGTACCTGCAGAGGACCAGTGCAAATGGAAATGCTTCGCATCCATAACTCTGGATATGAAACTGAGAACAGGCTGTGGGATTGCACGCTTGTTTCCCACTCTCCTTTGAAGTCTTTTCAGTTAATTTAGAGACCTGATTAGCCCTAATCCATTATTAACACCAACAGGGACATCAATGCCCTATCCAGCATTCATAGTGTTACTGGCCACCCAATTGCTGCTGGGCAGTAGCAGGATTCCAGGGGTCTTGGCACTTAACCAGGGTTTGTGTTTCTTGCGGAAAATGAGGCACAGTGGAGACTCGAGTCTTTGTGAAATGTAGTTTATTTTACACTATTTAGAACCTGAATCTTGACACACACTTCACAACATTTACATCTCCAGAGGGGCTTGTCCTTTCCGGCAGGGCAACACTGGATCGAAAGGCATCCTAAGCGCCATCGCCATATCGCTCTGGAACAGCCTGCTCCAACCAGCCAGCATTTCTGCCACCCTTCAGTCTCTGCATGGAGTTCTTCCTGCTCCTTCTTCCCAGAAAATCCCTGCTCCCCAAACCTCTGTTGTAAAAGGACACCTTCTTTTCCTGGGGTGGTATCATGCCCCTTCTGACCCTGACAACCTGTCCCTCTCAATTCTTCTGTTTCTGTCCAGTTCTCAGCTGCGGGAAGAACGGCGCCTGCATGATCAATCATTCTTAATGGCCCGGTACTTACGTTTTTCTTGTGTTTTTCATAAGGGCATCGCTATCAGCAATCTCCTGAACAGGAGAACTGGTTCAGCCTGTATTTTTCACTGGCCTGGCATCTTCCCTTCATATTCCAAAAAGCAGCTAAATGCTATCCTAGCTGGATTAACTCAGTTGGTAGAGGACCAGACTCTTAAATCTCTGGGTTTTGACCCCCATGTTGGGCAAAATATTCCTGCGGTCCCTTCCAACTTGACAATTCTATGGTTCTATGACCCTTTATTAAACTTAGATACAGTGGTATCTCGGGTTACATACACTTCAGGTTACATATGCTTCAGGTTACAGACTCCGCTAACCCGGAAATAGTGCTTCAGGTTAAGAACTTTGCTTCAGGATGAGAACAGAAATCATGCTTTGGCAGTGCGGCAGCAGCAGGAGGCCCCATTAGCTAAAGTGGTGCTTCAGGTTAAGAACAGTTTCAGGTTAAGAACGGACCTCCGGAACGAATTAAGTACTTAACCTGAGGTACCACTGTATATGGAGAGTCTACCCCCCCCCCAATTCATGACAATGCAAATGTATGAGAACTCAAACCATAGAGCGAGCACAGGAAAATAGCCAAGGGGGTACAGGCCCTCCCTAAATCAATAAAAAATACATAGACTAACTGAGGCTTTGTGCCCCCCCCCAACAAAATCCTGGCTATGCCCATTCTCCTCCTGTCCAAAAAAGGGGGGCATCAGGCTTATGTCGCCAATGAGCAAGACACAAAGAGGAAGAGTCTCAGCATGTCAGATGAATGGGCTTAGACTCTCCCTTCACACCTTTTGTCGTCTGTAGTGGAAGCTCATACTTTGTGCAGGAATAAGCACATGTCCTGATGCCTTCCAGACATTGTGGGATACAAACCACATCAGCACCAGCAAGCATGCCCATTCCATAGCCCATTCCTGAGCAACGGCCTCTGGTTAATGAATGAGAAACAGTCCAAAATTGATTGGGCCTGCAGTAATATCCAAATGAGCCAAGAATCTTCCATGCTACACAGAGTATGGATACCCAAAGAGCATTTGAGAAGGAGCTCTCTAAGGACCGATAGCCGCTTTTGCAATCTGCATGATCTTTCTGCTTTTGTCGTTCATAGGGATTTAGTCTTTGCATATTCCCAACAAGCAAAGAACAAATTAATTATGCATTTTCACAGATTGTGTATTTTCACCAGCTTTGGTTATTTGTATAGAAGGGTAGCAAACATAGTGTACTCCAGATGCAGCCATCGTTCCAGACTCTTGGCCAGACCGACTGAGCCTAATGGGACTTGGAATCCAACAACATTTGCATAGCACCATGCCAGACCCTCTAAGTGTCCATGTTTTCCAAGGAAAGTCCCAGATTTACAGAAGCCGTCCCAGTTTCTGATTTGATTCTGGAATGTTCTGCTTTTCCTCATGACTTTCCTATTTTCATCAGAGAAATGTTGGAGGGTATGGTAGGGTGTCCCTGTTTTCATTGGAGCAATGTTGGAGGGTATGGAATTATGCAACCCCTGATCTGAGGAGATAAGTAACTACACAACCTTTAGAGGACATCTGAAAGCAGCCCTGGTATTCAGAATTTTTTTAATGTTTAATGTTTTTATATAAGTTGGAAGCCACCCAGAGTGACTGGGGCAACCCAGTCAGATGGGTGGGGTAGAAATAATAAAATGATTGTCATTATTATTCTGGGATAGGGTGTCCCTATTTTCATCAGAGAAATGTTGGAGTATGTCACGCCGACTACCCGTGCTGTATACTACACTACACAATAGCTGCCTGCAGCCTCTGTTTGTCAGAGAGCACTGCAAGGACTGTTAATATATTACTTGCAATGCTTAGCTTCCTAAGGGAAGAGAGGTATTTGGATGGACTTCATGTGAGTTCAATGAATCCATATACATACACAATAGAGATAAAGCAGGGTTAGCTAATCTGTTTTATTGGACCAATAGTACAATTGTGCAGACTATTAAGTTTCAAAGTTCTTTGCAGGACCATAGTGGACAAAGCAAATACACTAAGAATTAAACTATTCTGATAGGCCCAGGGCAAAGACTCTTTTATGCATCTGTGCTCTGGTTTATTGACTTGGAATCATAAGGCACCAGGTCTGAGCCCGCGTGCAAAGTAAAAGTTGTTTCCTGTAACAAATAGGATAATTTTGCTAATGCAATGTGCTAGGGGTAAGGGCATCTTGACCAGGGCTTGTAACAGTCAGACACCAAAACGTTGTCTTCTGTGTCATCAGCACTGTCTTCTGACTGCAAGCTTTGCAGGCTGAATGTTGGCTTCAAGAGGCCATCTAGGTTTCAGTAGCTGCCTTCCTTAATGTCCAGTCAGTTGACGCCATGGGATAGGAAGAGCTCAGTTGGGTTTGTTTCGTAGATACGGAATGGCCCAGTTTCCCAGCTCTCCTATGAAGCTCAGAGGGGTTTCCAAGCGAAACTCTCTATAGGCACTCAGTCTGAATGTGCAAAGGGGAAAGGCACAGGGTAAACTCTTCCCCTCAATGATGCTATGCACCAGGTACACCCCTGACCAATGCATAATCAACTTTAGAATGAAGGGAGCTGCTTCACCTGCACATTAGGGCTGGGCAATATATTGATATATCATCCCAAACAGGTTCAAAGTCCGTATCATGATATCGTTTTCATAATTTCTGACCTGGCAATATATTGCAAATCATGATGTGTGTTAGGGCTGGGCGATATATCATCCCAAACTGGTTCGAAGTCCATATTTCATACTTTTTTACCTGGCCTATATTGCAAATTAGGGTGGGTAGGTGTTATGCCACAGTGTTAAAAACCAGCGCTACTGCACACAGGGTTTCCTCACTGTTGAAGGTTCCCATTCCCATGTTGGAAACTCCATGTGCCAATTAGCATCAGCTGGGAAGGGCATTCAAGTGCATCACTGAGGGTGAAGGGCTGATGGTTCCCACTTGCCATTTCACATATTCAGCTGAATGCACAAAGAGTGCTTAAGAGCTAAGTGTATTATTAGTATTAGAATTAGAATTTGTAAACCGCCCTATACCCAGAGGTCTCAGGACAGTTCACAGAACAAAATTAAAATATAAAACCACAAAATACATAATCAAAATGAGAATAACACCCCAAGTGTATAGAACTGCAACTATACAGCGAAGCAGAATAAAGCAAATCAGAATGAAGCGAAGTTGTTTTAAGTCCTTCAACGTAAACCCAGCTGAGAGCAGCAGAACTTGAGGAATGTATTATCACAGAACAAGGAGACCCTGTCCCCTCCAGGGATGGCTCTCGTTTTACTGTCATCAAAGAACAATTTGTGAAGGAGGAGAATAACAATGTGACATCACAATCCGAAAGGCCGGATGGTGGAGAAGAATGAACATTTCCCCTGTCCATTGCAACCATAGCACAAAAAAAGTATTTTGGAGACTCATGCATGCTAAGTGAAAGACCGTTATTATACTGTAGTTGCTCAATGTATGTAGGTGAAATAAATTTTATTGCAAGACAGGGACAATAAATAAATAAATAAATAAATAAATAAATAAATAAATAAATAAATAAATAAATAAATGTAACAGGAATATGTAAGAGTATGTTCTGACACATTATAAGCCACATACAAGGAGAACAAGAAAAACGAGCCACAGGAAATTGCACATTAGGATATGCGTGACTCTGCAATGGATTCAGTGAAGTTACATAAGTGTTTTAAGGAACTTCAAGTGTTTAATGAGTCATTCACAAGCAACAGTATATTCACCTGCCAGCTGGATTTGGGTGCTGGTTCCTTTAAATTTATTTTTATTTTTACATTAATTCAATACCATTTTAATACTGTATGTTAATACCGGTACATCATGGGAACCTCTTGAGTCAGTCAGTAAGATGCCAGCTTTAGAAATAAATAAATGAAATATTGTTGAAAAGTTGGCAATCCTCTTAACCCTTATTTTTGGATGTGGGAGCGTTCCCAAATTGTTTAATCTTTAATAAAACAGACTAGGGGCTCAGCTACATCAGTAAAAAAACAACAACAAAAACCAGCACTTTGAATGTGTTATAAACATACAAAACCAGATGGCATCGGAGAGCAAAGAATGTTTCTTTGCAACTTTACATAGAATTTTTTCCCCTTTTGTCATAACAATTTAATTTCTGATTTATTTATGGTTCTTTTTCCCCTGTGTGTATGGGATGAGGAGAAATTGCTGAAAAATTCTTTTCAGCATATGTCAGTGCTTCATTAATTCAGTGAACAAAGTCAGTTAACTTGATGATACAATACAGTTCTACCTTGGGATAAGAACTTAATTTGTTCTGGAGGTCCGTTCTTAACCTGAAACTGTTCTTAACCTGAGGTACCACTTTAGCTAATGGGGCCTCCCACTGCCACCGCGCAGCCACTGTGCAATTTATGTTCTCATCCTGAAGCAAAGTTCTTAACCCGAAGTACTATTTCTGGGTTAGCGGAGTCTGTAACCTGAAGCGTCTGTAACCTGAAGCATCTGTAACCCAAGGTACCACTGTAATGCAAATAGAGTACTGGGGATTCTGCTTCCTGTTTGTCGCTGCTGGCACAATCTCAAGATTAAAATGATTTGCCAGGTTTTACCAAAGATTAATACAATCACAGTGTCTAAGGCCGCAGTCCTATAGTCACCTTCCTGGGAGCACGTCTCATTCAATGGACATGTCGCGGAGCATAATTTTGTCATCGTTACTCACACTTTCACATGTGTTCAGCCATAAGTCCATTCCATTCTATGCCCACATTTGTCTGCAAATTTTTAAATTGCTTTAGCTTTTAAACATCTGCTGAAAAATTTTATATTCCGCCAAGCTTATCCAGGCAATAAAGAATAAATCTCTCCACAATGGTTAATCAATGTCTGTTTTTAACTTTTTAATATGGTTTTACAATGTGGTTTTAAGTATTCTTGTCGTAAGACACTTTTTATGAAATAGTGGTCTATAAATATTTTAATAAATAAAATATTAACAATAATTTGTATTTACATATGTATCAAATATGACTTTCCAAACAAATTTTTACATATTTCAGAATATATTTTATCCCAAAACAGACATTTTAAAAGTTGTTTTCATAATGTTTTGGGCGAAGAACTATTGCAGTAGAAGTAACCCGCAACTTAAGCGCATTTAACTTGTGCACATTCAGCTTTACAGTCTTGGCAAAAAAAGGGAAGAAAATCAAAAAGGAAAAAAGACTTTAGCAATCCCACCCACCATTGAGATCAATGTGTTTTGACAATACCTGGTTTTGGCTTTATGCACTATCCCCGGAACATAACCCCAGCATAAGTCGAGAGTCACCTGTATTCATGAAAAGTCTGATGGATAACTATTTTTCAGTTCATACATTAGCTGAGGAGGTTGGGGACTGGGTCAGTTCAATTTGCAATATATGAATTCCTCAAGCATCCTCAAACTGGTGTTGTGGAAGCTATGCAACCTGGTGTTATTGAAGCAACTGAAGGTAATATAATCCAGGAAACAGTAGCATGATCAGATATGACATTCATCAAGGAGTGGAGTGGGGCTGGGGACCAGAAAATGCAACCTTGTGGATTCCTTAAGAAAAGACACAAGGGCCCGTATTTTGATTTCTGATAGGGCTCTTAAAAGCTTCCTGGTGCACAAGCAGTTAGTGAGTCAAGCTTTTTCTGGCATAGAGATGATTTTTTAAAAGGAGAAATTCACCTGTTTAAAAAGCGTTTGGTTCTGCAGCAGTTGTTAGAGAGGCAAAATGCAGGGGAGAAATGGACCTATAATGAAACCAGGCTAATGACACTTAACCTGAGAGCAACATCAATACACATGCTTCTGTTGACATTGTGTCATTCAAGCCAAGTTGGATGTGAGCACTGTCTACCAGTTTAGCTAAGTTCAAGGTGCTGGTGGTATACAAAGCCCTATACAGCTTTGGACAAGGATATCGAGAAGATCATCTTACGCCTTATATATCCAAGGGGTTACTCTACTCCGCAGGAGACGGTCTCCTGAAGATAGCATCTTATGAAAAGGTCCACTCTGTAGAATGGAGAAACTGAGCTTACATTTTGGAACATCTTCCCATGACATACCATGTCTTTAAATGCCTGTTTGTGGGTTTTGGTAAAGGGTTTTTTGTTTTGTTTTTTGATAAAGGTTTTTTAAATCAACAGTTAACAACAAATGAATATCCAAAGATGAAAAACTGTAAAATAGGCATGAGTTGCATGTGAGTTAAAATAACAAACTCCAAGTGAAGACTATTGGTGCTATCAAGATCATCAAGTATAGCTTCAGATTTGCCATGAGGGTTATATGTCACAAAAGAATGCCCAATTGTATAAAAAGTGTTTTATTGAAATCTCAAATAATGTGTGATTTTCTCTGTTATGGCTATATTCCAAATTGAGTGTTATCAAGCATCCAGTCCAGTGCAAGATTTTGGGCTGTTTTCCACTGAGTCACAATTACTATTTGTGCTGCCAACATCATATATATTCTTTTGACAATGTATCTGCATTGGCATCATCCGAAATATTCAGTAACATTAATTTTGGACAACAAGCAAGTTTCTTTAGTAATACTTCCCAACTTTGTCCAAATTAAAATTCCAAAAATCTCTATTTTCTTCCGAGAAATGTTGGAGAATTTGGAGTTATCCCACCTCCATGCCATCTGAAGGCAGCCCTTTATGGGGAGGTTGCTTTAAATGTTTTATTGTATTATTAATTATGTTGGGAGCTTATATTGTGGAAGTGCTTTGAGGTGTTTCACCGGAAGCAATCCAGAAATGGAACTAGGCTTCCCACATGTCAGGCAATTCCTAGTTTTCATGTGAAAACATGGTGTCAGGGGGGGAAACCCAGAAGTTGAAAATCACCATTTTGGCGGGAGGTTTGGATTTGTACCCAATTTTGGTGGTGCTTTCCTTAAAAAAAAAACAAAAGCAGCTCATCAACTTTGTTGGCACCCTTCAAAAAGGAAACTTTGCAGGTGTCTGGAACTTTACTTTTGGAAATACGGCAACCGTAAACCGAACGAAATAAGCAGCTAGGGTTGCTGTATTTCAAAAAGATAAAACCAGGACACCCCAAAAGTTGTTGAGGGTTTTTTTTCTTTTTGAGAAGCCCCCCAACATGGTTGAGTTGTGGTGTGTGCTTTTTTCTGAAAACCCCCAAAATGGTTGTGTTTTAGTTTCTTTCTGGGAAACCCCGAAAGCTTTCGAGGTTTATTTATTTATTTTTAGACCCACCCCCCAAGAACTTGTTGAGCATTTTTCTTTTCCCCTCAAAAGCGCCATCCCCCTCCTCAAAAAAAAAAAAGGCGGGAAAATCCGAACGAAGGCCCTTCCCCTCACGAGGCCTTTGCCCAACCAACGGGGACAGCTCGCCCCCCCCCCCAAAAAAAACAACCGCCGCCTTCTGGAATGTTCTCGTGCGGTGAATACCCGACATGCCCCGCGCTACCGCGCTCTTCCCGGGCACGTTTTGGGCCACCGGCTCCCTCTCAGAGGAGCTCGTCGGGCCGGTTTCCTTTCCTCTTCCTCCTCCTCCTCCTCCTCCTCTTTCCCTCCAGCCTCGCCGGGACTCGCTCTGCGGGTTGAGAATGGGACGGGCCTTCGGCGGGGCTTTCCCTCCCTTTCTCCTCCTCGGTCGCGAACGGAGACCGGTCGAAACTCGCTCAGGTTAGCGAGGCTGAGGCGCGCGCGGGGCGGTGGGGGGGGCGGGGCTGCGAAACTTCTCCTCCTCCTCTCTCTCTCTTTCTCTCCTTCTTTCTTTTCTTCCTCGGAGGATGCGGAGCGTCGCGAGGTGACAGGAAGCAGGGAGGAGGGGAAGGGGGCGAAAGTTTCTAGCCCCCGCCAGGAGTGGGTTGGCCGTGAGGGGAAAAAGGGGAAACGGGTGTTCGGCTTCCCCTTTCCGAATGGTGCTGCTCCTCATGACTGACCTCCAGCACGACGGGGCGGCCGCCGCTAAAAAGGAAAAAGCTGCCTTGACCCAGTAAGTAGCTTTTCCTCACCACCATGTAGCTGCAGCCACCTGTTCCCCTCGCCAGGCTGGCCATCTTTTTCCAGAGGACGCTTCGGACGGCCGATCAAAATAAGTCTCTCCAAGTTGGACCCCTGGGGGGAAAAGGGGGGACATGGGGCGGGGGGGGAGGACACGTGGCCACCCTGTCACAAGGGGATGTGCGCTTTCTTTTTGTGGGGGTGGGAGAGAGATAAACCTTGGGGGGGGTACTTTATGAAAAAGTTATTTTTTTAAAAAAACCATATGCAAATACTTTGCCATTAGCAATAGCTTGGATGAATCATGGTCCACCATTAAACACACACACAGCCCCTGCATGGTGGTAGCTCTCTCTTTTTTTGCGATTTTGCAACACCTTTGCGCAAAACTTAACTAAAAAGAGCTCAGCAACTCTGCCCCCCACCCCCCAAAAAAGGAAACAGGTCAATGACTCTGGGCAAAACTAAGAAAAGCCCCCCCCCCCGAAAGCTCAACAATTTGCCAACTTTTCTATCCGGATTTTCACTGTTTGAAATATGGTCAACTTCTCTATGTTTATCCTTTGATGCTGTGTATTTTAACACTCCATATATGTGTGAGTGTATATATATATATATATTTGCTTTCGTAGATTTTCACGGGTACAGGAATGCAGGTTTTGGTGTCTTCGGGTATCTTCCCGTGTAAGAGTTGGGGTGTCTAGGCGACGTTTCGACGAGGTCTCACTGAAGATGCCTGAAGATGATGAGTGAGACCTCGTCGAAACGTCGCCTAGACACCCCAACTCTTACACGGGAAGATACCCGAAGACACCAAAACCTGCATATATATATATATGTATATGTATGTATATATATGTGTGTGTGTGTGTATATATAGGTGTGTGCACACACTTCTATGGATATGTGTGTGTGTGTGTGTGTGTGTGTGTATAGGTGTGTGCACACACTTCTATGTGTGTGTACACACACACATATACATAAACACACACACAAACACATATATATCCTGGGTTATTGGCCTTAATGCCTCTCTACTGTTGCTGATATTTCAAATGCTGCTCACATTTTTGTGCAATTCTAATGGCTCTTCAGATGTTCTGCAAAAGCATTCCAATCCTCAGACAAGTTTTCTGCTGACTACTCTGCCACTTGTCTGACTTGACGTTTGTGTTCTTTGTACAGAAGTAACTTCTCAGAACTAAGCCACAGCGCTCTCATGCTGGTTTTGCCAGTGTTTGTGGGAATTGGTTGTCGTGGCAATTTTTGTTCATGTTTATATTTAACTCGTTTGGGGGCCACAGCCCTGTCTGGCTATTTGTGTAGTTCAAAAGGTTGCCCAAATTGGTTAGTACAGAGTGGTTTTGATTTGTCACAGCAATGAAATGGGATGTGGTGCTCTCCCCCAAAGAGGCTGCAACAAGATGGTTTAGGTGGTTTGATGACTGTAACAGTGGTTCTCCAAGCTTGTAGTGGGATGGCGTGTAAAAGTCCATTATGCTAAGTTTGGTTCAGTCTGTTGCCACATGTTATGTACATAAATCAGTAACTTTTCACTGGATAGTTCTGCATTGCAAATTGGCTCCATCATAAGCACTGTACATATTTACCAGGTGATAAGCATTCAGACTGTGGCTTGATTTATGATCCATCTCACACGTTTGCCAGTCGCCACTTAACACTTAGTAATAAATAGACACAAACGTGCTGTTCCTTGGTCTGTTTCTTACATAGAGAACTGAGGCTTGGATTGGATTGGGTGGCATCGTAGGGATTTGTTTTATATTCGGACATATAGGTGAACACAGCATAAGAAAGCTAAACTATACAAAGCTCTGGGTAGGTAGGTAGTATGGCAGATTGAATTGATGCAACAGGATGCCTCGTTTATTTGGACACTGATTTAAAACTGTGACAGCAAAGGAAATACGTGTGTAGACATGTCCTAGATAGTTGACGTTCATGTCAATGGCTAATTCAGCTATAATTAAGTTATGAATTAAATCTTGCATTCTCTGTAGGATTTCTACCCAGTTGTAAGATGTAATTTTCTAAATCATCGACAGAGCTTAATTTGAGATATGGCACTGGCTGGGATTCAGGATTGTCTGGAATCTGCCTTCTGCCTTGGTTGCTACTCCTCTACTTGGCATGTTCAGTAGAGGCATTTGATAAATTCACCGTTTCCTGGCTAAGTTCTGCCATTAAAAACAGCTTAACAGTTTCTACATTTAATTTTGTTTAAAAAGAGACACACAGTTTATATACTGTATGTGTGCTCTTGTTTTAGATAGCCCCAAACACATTGTCTGGCAGCAGAGGCTTGTATCTAGAAGAGGCAAACAAAATAGACTTGCACACTTCCATTCCATTTGCCAGGCAATCCAAGGAAAAGTCTCTTTGGTACAACTCATGGTTGACACCTTAGTCTGCAAGGCTTAGGTCAAATGCTTGTCTGGCAACCTTCAGGATAGGATTTGAGGGACTGGTAGAAACCTGCCTTGAGAGAGCTTTTGAGTATTGCTTGTAATGTTGTAGTGGGCATCCTGCAAGAGTGCTGAAGAGTAATTCAGGGGGAGAGACTAGCTACTGATGCAGGGACAATGGGGCAAAATACCCCCACTGCATCCAGTGATGTTTGCAGCAGGATCTTGGATTGTGTTTTCCGAAGAACTACCATGTGTTATTTCTTTTAATGGAGGTAGTTCAAATTAATAGGTCAGTTTTTGTATCCTGTACACACACACACACAAATTGAAATGGTGAAATAATCAATATAATTGATTATTTGGGGGGGTCCCCACCCCCATCATTCAGCCAGAACACTGAGGTCCACCTCCAAAGGTCTTCTGGCAGTTCCCTCACCGCAAGAAGTGAAGTTATAGGGAACCAGGCAGAGGGCCTTCTCAGCAGTGGCACCCACCTTGTGTAATGCCCTCCCATCAGATGTCAAAGAGATAAAGAACTACACAACCTT
Source organism: Podarcis bocagei (assembly GCF_964188305.1). Lineage (NCBI taxonomy): Eukaryota > Metazoa > Chordata > Lepidosauria > Squamata > Lacertidae > Podarcis > Podarcis bocagei. The sequence goes on along the minus strand of NC_138136.1, from coordinate 15,840,063 downwards.
TAGAAGACATCTGAAGGCAGACCTGTAATGTTTAATGTTTTATTATGTTGTTATAGTTTGCTAGAAGCTGCCCAGAGTGGCCGGGGAAACAAAGCCAGATGGGTGGGGTATTCCATTATTATTATTGTTGTTGTTGTTGTTGTTATTTGCACCGGGGTCAGTTGATGGGCTTAGTAGTGCCAGTGTATTAAGATTCTAATACTCACAGCACAAATATATCTCATCAAGCACTAGATGGGAGCCACTGAGAGATTTCGGAGACACGAAATTTAAAGAGCTTGTGTGTAGAAGAAGGTGCACAAATGCATGTGCAGATGGAAACAGTTGCTCACATATGCATGAATGCCCTATGCGAACACAGGCTATAAGCAGCCTATAAAGGAGCAACCACAAAATATAAGAGGGCCCATCCATCTCTAGCTCCCCTGTAATCCAAGCCCTGAACATTAGTGGATCTTGATAGGCAGCCAGAATAAGTGAAGCAGTGTAGATCTGGAGACCAGATTGCCCTTCTTACAAAGGGAGACGTGGTAGAAAGATCCTTGCAGGGCGGGGAGATATAGGGTCCTTGGATGTAGATGGGGCCAAATGGTGCATCCCTATACCTTTCTAGACATCAGGTGGGGCATCAGCACTTCCAGGTTTTCTAAGAAGATAACTTCAAAATGGAGTTTGGTAGAGGATCACATCTGTCAATTTCTGTCCCCTGTTTACTCTGTCATTCAAGCATGCACTAGATTAGTGGTGATGGTGAAAGAGCCAGAAGGTTCATAGCTTACTGCTCTGCCTTTTATCTAGCTCTTGTCATTTCCTCCTCTATCCGGATAAAACCTGTCATGTAGAAGACTTCCACTTGTCTGAAAAAAGCTCTTAAAGAGTATGAATGCCTAACATATTTGTCTCAGGAAACTTAACCATGTAAAAAAACCTGTCACTTGAAGGTCAGTTTCTCTCTGCGAATGTGAAGAACTTCAAAGCTTCTTGTAAATTTAGTGGCTTGCCCTGCTGCTGCTGTTGTTGTTGTAACGTATGGTCAATCATGTTAGGCTTCCACCTCTGTGTCCAGTCCAGATGAGGTTACAGCCTCAGGTGGAGAGAGGTAGGCGTTTAAACTCTAAATACAGCAAATCATGCCTCACACTAGAGATCACCAGTTTAATTCCAGGTGTCATCTAAAGTGGCAGGTGTTTACTTGCAGGCTGTGTTCCTCCTATATTTTTCCTGGCAGGTTGTGCGGAGAACTACATACACAACTAAGCTTTTATGTTGCCTTGGAGCAAATAATAATAATAATAATATTAAACATGCTGCTGTCAATTTGTAGTTTGATCAGCGCTTGGCACATTCTGTAGTGATGGCCTACTTAGGCTGCAATCCTAGGCACAGTTAGCTGAGAGTAGCAATGGAAGGATCTGTCAATTTCAGTTTATCGTTTTTTGAACCTTAAATTCAGTTCTGTACATTTCTGCAGCAATTTGCGAACTTTCTTTTTTAAACTCCTCATGCAAATTCTTCAGGTTTGAATTTATCCTAAATAAACACTTTTATTGTATGCAGTTTTGACTAATGTACACATTTTTGCCACCAATTTCTCCAAATATATGTTATTTTAACTAATATATTCATTTCTGTGCACAATTTCTCCTAATATTGCATGGGGGGAATGGAGAACTGGATTGCAAAATTTAGATACCGTATTTTTCGCCCTATAGGACGCACCGTCCCATAAGACGCACCTAGTTTTTTTTTGGGGGGGGGAATAAAGGGGAAAAAATTATTTCCCCCCCAGGCGCGGGGCTGGGGCAGCCCGAGCTTCCCCCGACCCCAGCCCCCAAACAGGCAGCTCTCTGCAAGCTGTGGGAGCCCAGCGGTGGCTCCCGCTGCTTGGGGAGAGATCCGCGAAGCCTGGACGCGCTGAGATCAGCGCGCGCAGGCTTCGGGATGCCGGCAACTCTCCCCAAGCAGCGGGAACGTTCCCGCTGCTTGGGGAGAGATCCGCAAAGCCTGGACGCGCTGAGATCAGCGCGCGCAGGCTTCGGGATGCCGGCAACTCTCCCCAAGCAGCGGGAACGTTCCCGCTGCTTGGGGAGAGATCCGCAAAGCCTGGACGCGCTGAGATCAGCGCGCGCAGGCTTTGGGATGCCGGCAACTCTCCCCAAGCAGCGGGAACGTTCCCGCTGCTTGGGGAGAGATCCGCAAAGCCTGGACGCGCTGAGATCAGCGCGCGCAGGCTTCGGGATGCCGGCAACTCTCCCCAAGCAGCGGGAACGTTCCCGCTGCTTGAGGAGAGGTCCGCAAAGCCTGGACGCGCTGAGATCAGCGCGCGCAGGCTTCGGGATGCCGGCAACTCTCCCCAAGCGGCGGGAACGTTCCCGCTGCTTGAGGAGAGGTCCGCAAAGCCTGGAGAGCGAGAGGGGTCGGTGCGCACCTACCGCTCTCGCTCTCCAGGCTTCAGCGAAAGCCTGCATTCGCCCCATAAGACGCACCCACATTTCCCCTTCATTTTTGGAGGGGAAAAAGTGCGTCTTATAGGGCGAAAAATACGGTAAGTCCAAATTTTGAAAGATGGCAATGTTTTAGTTCTTGTATTGCTTTGGAAAGTGGGAATTTGATAAATTCAGCTTTAAACGTAACTGATTTGAATTTCTCCCTGATCCCTAACTTTGAGGAAATCCTACTGAATTCAGTGAGGCTTAACTTCTAAGTAGGTGTACACAGGATTGCACTGTTAGACAACATGTACATGAGTAGCCAACTTGATGCCACCCACGTGCTATTGGACTCCAGCTCTCTCTTTTTTTAAAAAAAAGATATTTATTAAAGTTTCAACATATTACAAAAATAAGAGAAAAGAGAAAGGAAAAAAGGACATACAAAATAAAAACTATTAAAAACAGATCAGTCTTTCCATATCTTATCTTTCATTTGCTTGTTTCCCTGACCTCCTCACACCTCCCTTTTTTGTATTCCATTTCAATTAGTTAATTCAGCAAATCCTTTCCCTCTTTGATTTTATCTTAATCTTTTAATATATTATAACTTTAGATTATCACCTGTTAACCATCCATTTTTACATATTCCTTTATAACATTGCTGCTAAAAACCACTTAACTTCAATCCAACATCATTCTAACACTCATTAATTTTACAGTATTTCTGTAGATAGTCTTTAAATTTCTTCCAATCTTCTTCCACCGACTCTTCTCCCTGGTCTCGGTTTCTGCCGGTCATTTCCGCCAATTCCATATAGTCCATCACCTTCATCTGCCATTCTTCCAGAGTGGGTAAATCTTGTGTCTTCCAATACTTTGCAGTAAATATTCTTGCTGCTGTTGTAGCATACATAAAGAAAGTTCTATCCTTCTTTGACACCAGTTGGCCAACCATGCCCAGGAGAAAGGCCTCTGGTTTCTTCAGAAAGGTATATTTAAATACCTTTTTCATTTCATTATAAATCATCTCCCAGAAAGCCTTAATCCTTGGGCACGTCCACCAAAGGTGAAAGAATGTACCTTCAGTTTCTTTACATTTCCAACATTTATTATCGGGCAAATGATAGATTTTTGCAAGCTTGACTGGTGTCATGTACCACCTGTATATCATTTTCATAATATTCTCTCTTAAGGCATTACATGCCATGAACTTCATACCTGTGGTCCATAACTGTTCCCAGTCAGCCATCATTATTTTATGTCCTACATCTTGTGCCCATTTAATCATAGCAGATTTCACCGTTTCATCCTGAGTATTCCATTTCAACAGCAAGTTATACATCTTTGACAAAATCTTAGTTTTGGGATCTAACAGTTCTGTTTCCAATTTTGATTTTTCCACCTGGAAGCCAATTTTCTTGTCCAAATTATATGCCTCCATTATCTGATAATAATGAAGCCAATCTCGCACTTTATTTTTTAGCTTTTCAAAACTCTGCAATTTCAATTTGTCTCCCTCTTGTTCCAAAATTATTGGACTCCAGCTCTCATCAGCCCCAGAAAACATGGTGAATGATCAGGGGTGGCAATCCAGCAGCAAATGGAGGGCACCACATTGACTACACCTGCTCTAAGGAACTGAAAAATACTTGATAAAAATTGAAAGTAAATTTTCCAAACTGAACAGAGGGCAAAATTAGCAGGCAAATTATATCTAATGTGAAATATCCAGTGTAAGTAGTCTACATTGTCTCTTAACACCTTTTAACTTGTCATACTCGCAGTCAAGAATCATTGTGCCCTAGATGTGAAAGTAACTGGATGCATCCCCATAATCAGAGGTTTGTGTTCAGGCTGTTTACTTATTTTTATTGTGCAAATTTCTAGGCTAATCTAGATAAGAGTTAGGGAACCTGTGGCACACCAGACATAGTTGAATCACAACTCCCATCATCCCTGGCCATTAAGCATGCTGTCTGTGATTGATGCAAACTGTGGTCCTGCAATATTTTAAGGATCACGAGGTTATGGGCAGAACAACAGAATGTTTGGGTGCGCTTTTCTAATAACAGCAGTACAAAGCTCAAAATGAATGAACTACAGCTAAAATGTTATGTTCATTTTTCACATGGTCTGGTCCTTCCCCTGCCCACCTCCCTAATATTCTTAAGAGGGTCTCTTCTCCAGTCTTTGGAAAGTAGCTGGAGGTGGGGAAGCAGAAAAGGGTCCTCTTTTCCTTCCACTCTGCAGTTTTAATCTGAAATCTTAGGCGCAGTACTTCACCCAAAGCTCAAAAACTGCTCGCACTAGTGAAATTCCCTGTTGCAAAATGCGCCTAGAACAATAGGAGTTTTGAATATTGATCTAAATTTAGGGGCACCACTTACAGGGCACATGAAAAGGCCACAGACAGTCCTTTGCTGAATATTTGTCACTATAGAAGACACTCTTACTGAAATAAGTTAATAATATATTTGGTATTTGAGCTAGTCCTCTTTCCAATATAGAAACTAAACCACTACCACCCAAAAAGACCAGGACAGAAACATCACAATTAATTTGGCATATAAATCAAACAAAACTCCCCTTGTTCATGTTATTATGTATCAGGTGCTATTAATATACATGGAAATTTAACAAGTAACATATGAAGTCACTGGGTCAAGGACTTTAAAAGTTGATAGTGAAAAAGACAGAAGTTGGGGAAGGGAAACAACAACAGGGAGAGGAAGACATGAGAGTAGCTAGGATACATATTTGCATCTCAAATATTTCCACAAACCTAGTAGCGTGTAGATTGGTTTATGCACAAATGATCTTAAGAGTGCTTGCCAACCTCTTCCCTCCGTCCCGTGTGTCCAGCAACATTTGGAGCAGGAAAATTCTGCTGTTTATGCAGTCTGCTACCCTACTAACAGTGTTTTGAATCAGGCTCTGTTCTTGTCATATGAGCAAAAGTAAACAACTGTGAAAAAATAACCCCACCACAGATACACACAGAAATTCCATTTATAAAGTCAAACAACAGCAAGTGGAAACTCAGCTCATGGGGTTCCACACATAAGGGTCCTTGTTAGAATTTCTTTAAACCATTCACTCTAATTCTGTTAAATCACTTGACTGCACTGCTATATCAATGTTTACTGTAAATATTCCATAATATTCTATATTCTATCCATCTATAGTGATACATTGACTATATTAAATAATTGCTATGTTTAAAATAATCAGGTCATATGAGCATTGTATTTTATTTGGAGCTCCAACATCTGCCTGCATGATTGGATCTGATGCCTGTGCTCATTTTGGTCTGCCGTTCTTGCTAGAACAGTCAGCAGGTACGGGGAACCTGGGGTCTTCCCAGTGGTTCTGGACTCCGACTTCCATCAGCCCTAGTCAGCATGGACAATGACAAGGAATTGTGAGAACATCTGGAGGGCCACAGATTACACATCCCTGGAGTAGGACAGCTTAGCATTCAGGTCACAGGAGCTGGTGTGAGAGCACTGCAGTGAATATCAGAGCTTTATTCTGCTGCATTTTCTGCAGATCATGGGAACACATTAGTCAGCTGAGCAGATGGGATTCCATTGACCCATTACTCACAGGCACACTTCTCAGCTTTTGCTAATTATATGTTAAGAGGCTCACTTCATTGTTTCGAGACAGAAAAGTTGTTTTAGTGTCTGTCTGGTGTGGTTTTACACAGAAACCAGTACAGTGGTACCTCAGTTTACGAACTTAATCCATTCCGGAAGTCCGTTCTTAAACTGAAAGTGTTCTTAAACCGAGGCGCGCTTTCCCTAAAGAGGCCTCCCGCCACTGGTTTTTTTTTTATAGAATTTTTTATTGGTTTTTCACCTTTTATAGAGACAAATACACACAAAAAAAGACAAAAACATGTATAATTTCAGAAAATCTTACTTTCCTAACCTTGTTCCCTGACTTCCCCCCACCCCCCTTCGTGCATCCCCATTCCCAAAATTGTGTCAGCAAATTGGTATTTCTCTTTTTAATCATCTTAAAATTACCTCTTTTATAAAGAAAAGTAAATTTTTTCTAAGTTGGACTCAAGTTCTCTTCCATTGATTTCCCAATTTGTCTTAAATAAAAGTCATATTAACTAAACCCAAAAGTCTTGAGTGTTTTTACAATTCTATTCTTCCCTCCCTCCCATCCCCGGTTTTCGTCCCTTCCCAATACATATCCAAAATATCAGTTCTTAGCCTGGGTTCCTCACGTCCGAGGCTTTCAAGTCTCTTTCAGTCCCTCTCCGCCGGTCTTGTTGGTAATCCTTTATGTCGGTCGTCGAATCTCGAAAAAGTTCTGTCACCATCCAACCATATTCTCTTCCCACAAGAACATTTGGAAACAGCTGCTGGAAAATTTCCACAAAGTCTGCATCTTCAGAATCAAAGTCAAAGTGGAGGCCCCCATCATATTTCTTTATTTTAAATTCCTGTGTTGCATAAACTCCCGGGGCCTCCTCCTTCATCTTTTGCATCTTTCGCAGATTTGTGTTAGATGTAATCCAAATGTCTCCTTGTTTATATTCCACAGATGTCAGCTCCTGGTTGGTGCTTTCCAACTTTACTTTCTCTTTTTCTTGTTTAGTCTCTTCCACTTCTTTAGATATCATTTCCAATTCAGCTGTGGAATCTTTCTCATCCTGGTCCTCAATACATTCAGCAGAGCTGCTTGTTCCAGAAGTCAAGGTCATAAGTTGTTTATTCATAGCCAGACTCTGCTCTTGTAAGACTCCCACCAGATGAAACATTCTTTCGATTTCCACTAGTAACTTTCCATCCACAGCCATTGTAATTTCACAGAATTCCCCCTAGAGGGAATCTGGTTACTTGGTAATCTTTCTCCAACAATCCTCCAACTTATTGTTGTTACTTTGTTTCCAACAATTTTAACTGAATTGCAACTCATTTTAATCCAGAGGGAACTTAAGTAGCAATTTTTCCACTTAAACTATCCGTTTGACAGCTTTGACAGCTGTCAAACTCCGCACCTCTTCCACAAGCTCAAAAGCAGGACGCTCCCGGGCCCGGGAGGGGGGGGTTGTTTACAACTAAAAGAAAACTTCCGACACTCCACTCTCCAGCTCAAAATTTCTTTTTGCCAAATCTTGGAAGTTAATGTCTTTTACTCACCCCACAAAGGGTAGGCACTCCAGCTTAGTTCTTATATCGTTGCTTTAGATCGTCTGCAAGAAGGGGGGGTGCGGACTTCCTTTTAGCACACCCCCCGGTCGTCTCAAATTCACGGGATAATATTCATAAAGTCCAATTCCGTTTTACTCACGGGTTATTCTTTTCAGTCCGAATTTCAAGAAAGGGAATCAGCGCTCTCCAGTCATGGCTCGCGGCTTCGCTCAACCGAGGTAGCGATCGACTCTCAGCACCACGCTACCCTCCGTATCCTCTCCGCAGCCTTTAAAAAGGCTCTTCGTGGATCGGGGGGGCGCTTAAGGTGCCCACCGAGTCTTCAGTCCGCAGGCTTCAGCGCCTGCGGTTTTTGAGGGTCCCCGCGTCGCCGGCGCGGCAAGACCCGTCCTCAGTTGAGCCGATTCCCTCCGCAGCTCGGAGGGAATCCGCCATTTCCAGATCGCGCCAACCCGGAAGTCGAGGCCTCCCGCCACTGGTGCCCTTCTACTGTTCGGATTCCGTTCTTAGACCGAGGTAAGGTTCGCAAACCAGGACAATACTTCCAGTTTTGCGGAGTTCATAAACCAAATCATTCGTAAACAGGACTGTTCTTAAACCAAGGTGCCACTGTATCTTGTTTGTTGCAGTTATATCCCACATTTTTCTCCAAGGAGGTCAAGGTGGCATACAGAGTTCACCCCTCCTTATTTAATTCCCACAGCAACCCTGTGAGGTAGGTTACGCTGACCTTTGGCTAGTGACTAGCCAAAGGTCACCCAAGTGAGCCTCACATCCAAGTGAGGATTTGAACCCTGATCTCCAAGGTCCTAGACAGACTCTATAACTGCTATGCCACACTGGCTCTGACATTTTTTGGTGAGTCTCTGGTTTCAAAAAATTTGTTGAGGTGTTGTTTTTGTTTGTATTTGCATATATCACTCAAGCAGATTGCCTACTGCCTTGATCCATTCAGTCTGGAGAATCCCAACAAACATGAACTATTACACTGCAATCCTAAACATAATGGAGCTTACTTCTGAATAAACACACACAGGATTGCACTGTTAGTTTGATTTGTGTTCTTTTAAATGAGTTGCTTATTTATATCTGCATTTGGATGCACGTATAGCCCTAGTCATGCATTTACTTACATGTAGGACTTTTGTGTGCAGCAGGTGGTGTGGAGTTGTGATTATAGCCTTGCACATGCATTGTAACACTGTTGCTTCTCCCCACTTTTGCATGCCGAGTGCAAAGGTCTGAACGGAATCTTTCATGAAAGCAACTGTTTGTCTAGAGGGCATCCATGGAAGCAGCTGGGTATGTCACTCAGCTGGAGTCCCTATTCACAAGCAGATGCTTGTGCAAAGGTTTTCAGATCTCCATGCTCAACATGCAAAGGTTGCAAGTGGGGCCAGGAGTACACATGAGTAAATGCATGAATAGTGCCTTCCCAGGTCAAGAATTAAGAGGTACTCCTGCTGCTTAATTGCTATGTGTCTATAATGTAGTTAATGCGCTGTGCATCTAATGAGCAGCTGCCCACTTAATTCCTAAAACCACCTCCACAAAACCAATCTCAAATTGTTATGTGTTTCCTTCAGGTTGTTTCATCTTCTCCTTTCCTACAGAGAGAGGGCATGCTAAATTGTTGTGCATGTTTCAAAGGATCGGCTTGTATAATGGATACTGAATTTGGCTCTGACATTGTCACACAAATAAAAGGGTCACTTCCTGTATTCCATCTTGCAAACAAACAAATTCTTGTTCATCTACAGTACCAGATGAGTTACAGAGGAGAAACAAAAATAAATTTCAGTAGAAATTTGAACATGTATACTACAGAGACCAATGTAACAGTCCAGCAGCATAAACAAAAATATCACTGACAGTTGGGGTTCCCATTCCCATTTTGAAAGCCCTATATGCAAGTAAGACAGCTCCCTGAAGACTAACACTGATCACGTATTGGTTGGGGAATGAGCCCAGCTGATACAGCAACATCAAAGGGGTGGGACTCCACGCATAAAATTCCTACTGGCCCCTTTGCACTTTTCAGTCTGAATGCCTGAAAAGGGATATAGTCAGACCTGTTGTGAGCCATGGTATAATACCAGAACTGTGGAAAATCTAATTTAAGAATCACAAGAGAAACGTTTCTTTCAAGATTTGTAATATTGAATGGGATTGGATCAGTATTAGAAATTAGCCAGGTTCCAGGCTCATTTTGTGACTGGCACAGGTCCAGTTGCAACCGTGTAGAGATTTCTGAGTGCCAGGTTGGAGACTGGGGAAAGCAAAACATCACTTAGAGAAGGATCTGAAATATTTTCCTTGAGGCTTGAATTTGTTTTATTCTGAATTGTTTTGTTTGATGTTTTAATGTGTTGTAAACGGCTTTGAGATTCGTTCTTTAAATATAAAGTCATACAAATGATAACGACGACAACCAATAATTTCCATCAGGTGGGCGTGAACAGGCGCATAGACATTCCATTGTGGTGACCGTAACCTAGGTTTAAGGTGCCATTTAGTGTTTAGCTTATATATCTGAGTTTCTAACACTGGATTGAATCATGGTGCTTGTGTTGTAAGTCTGTACTAGGAACCCAAAATGATACACTGACAGTGTCATGGATTTTACATTAGATTGTCCCTAAGAAAAAGGAGGGAAAGCAACAGGTTTGAGGAGGGCCTCAATAAATGAATGGACGCCTCACTCCGAGGATGGGGTCCTTCCTCAGAGTGAGGCATTATTGGTATCTGCCACTAGTTTCCCATGACAGTGTCAAATGCATCTTGAAATTCAAATTTGAACCAAGATTTGCCACCCTCACAATGTAGAAGTGGATCCAGGAATCTTTACAGCCACTATCCCCACAATGCTTTGCTCTGAGAAAGGAAGCTTTCCTCAGAGTGAGGAGTGGTGGTTCAGGAGAGCCCTGTTAGAGTGCTGGTGATGGCACTTCCTTGTGGGTGACAGTGGCTATAGTAGCCAGTGGGGAGGCAGCCAGCTATGGTGACGGTGGCAGTGACAGGCAACCCCATCTGTGTTGGACGGGAATGCAGCCTGCCAGTCTTCTCATTTGCTACCTGAACCATGAGGCTACTTCATTATAGTTTGGATAACTATTTTTAAAAATCCATAAATTTTGGGTTGTGGGCAAATTTCACTGAAATCTTAACTTTGAAGAAAGCTTTGTAGTTTGTTGCCTCCTGTAAATGTATATGGATGTCCTTTTTTGAATAGTCCTCCTTCTATTCACACATCAGATTATTAGTATGCTTTTGAGGTGTCTTAATATATAAGAGATTTTATAGTTCCTGATGCTGTTCTAAAATTAAAGAGTTAGTGAGTTCTTAATTTCATATCCTTGGTTAAAAAAACTGGTAACTTTTAGTGAACGCATCTTCATTGTAGGCATGTTTCCACCAACTAGTATATCTGCAACGTACATATTGTATTAGGATGTGAAAGGCTAGTGTTTCATTATAGATTGGCTGTCAACAGTGGCATGTAAGTCTTTGGAAATAGTTGACAGTTATATCCCGGAGCAAGATTTACCCATGATGAATCAATTTCCTCTTTTTACAAAATACTTCACTATTTTGTATGAGTTATAAATTTCACTTCCTGTTTAGATAATTTTGTGGGTTGTTGTTTTTTTTAATTGCTCACATAGATTGCTGTTTCAAAAGCTTTTGTAATCCTGGCATTAATGTTACTCTATAAGTGAAGAAATGTCTTCCCATTCTTGGATGAGCTAATTATTCAGTCATCATTTTAAATTATGATAGTTATCTGTGAGTTAATATGTGCAGCTTCACACATACAGCTGCTGGACAAATAGGTGCCTATCCTACAAGGTATTTAATAAAGGTTAAGAGCAAGTTACCTCATATGCAGAGCAATAAGATTAATTTATACAGGGGTTATATTTAAAAACAAAACATTAGAGTGTTTTGTTTACCCCCAATGCTGGATGAAGATTACATTTCATGAAGCAGGGTCATTCTTTGAGCTATCAGGGTTTCAGGAATGGATTTCCAACTTATTTTTGTATTTTTAAGGACACCCCCTATTTTATTTACCAATTTAAATGCCATGTTTATAGTTTATAGTACAAAAGGCAGAAAAGAGATTCCAAAGAGCTAAAGAGCCTTCAGCGTACATGTGCATAAACCGGGGGGGGGGGGTGTCCTCTTCCTCTTCTGCATGATTTTCTGCATGATTAATCCAGCATGTTTTACAATCTACACATTATCGGCTAGGTTCCACTGTGAAAAACAGCATGCCTCTTTGTGGAGAAGGTCAACCAGGTCTAAATCAAGCTGTTTTGACTTAATGGAATCAAGGACAGGATGCAAATGCAAATTTTCTTGTCTCTTTTCATTGAGAATTGCTGGGATTTGCACCACAGGTTTGAATAACAAATTAAGGGTTACATGTCTGTATCTTTTCCATTGGATCTTAATTCTTGCACAGTGGTACACCTGCCTGTCCCCATCTGTAAGTTATGATATGCTGCTTCCAGCACAAGTTTTAGAGAAAGAGGTGCCAGAAGCACCATGAATGCCTCCCTTGTTCTCTTATAATGGCAATGATGCCCACCTGAGAGGTGTCGGAACTAAGTTCCAGTGAGTTCCTACTGAAAAAAGCCCTGGCTACTTCCAGTATTGTTGACTAGACTCTACAAATATGTTCTTTAAAATTTTTCTTAATCCTGATATCGACCGATTAGCTGTTAGCTAGCTGCTAGCAGAAGGCCAAGGAAATTTCATGGAGAGAATCCATGGGTGGGAGGAAGGGCCTTCAAGATTCTGTCCTTAACCTTGCTCATCCCTTTTCCTTCATTGCTTGCTCTTTACTCCATCCCTTCCCCTAAGCAACTTTAGGCTGCTACAAAGGAACAGGGATGGAGAACCTCTCAACCCAAGCCACAGGCCTCACTGGTCTTGCTTCACACCCTCCTGGGCTGGAATGCATCACTGAACTCTGATAATGACTCTTGCTTCCCTGGACAGAGGATAGAGAGGTGTGTGTAGAAACTAGTTCACTGCACAGGGGTGAAATTTAAATCCATTGCTCCACCCACTTTTATTTCTTGCACCACTCACCATGTGTATGTGGCTCTCAGAAGGGAATAGAGCTCCTTTTAATATGCACTTTAAGCTGCTTGCATTCCCATTTAAGTAGCATCATCCACATGACATCACCCTCAAACAGCCCCTGTCCCTTTGGTTTTCCGCTGTAAATTCAGATTTCCCCATTCCAGCGGTACATTTTGAAAAATATATCCAAACTGCTTTACCGAGAGTGGATGCCTTGCCTTGATCCCCCCCCCCCCAAAAAAATTCCTGGATGTGTGCCATTCCTGCGCAGACACAATTTTTCAGCTGATTCTTATGTTCATGCCCTGGTTGTGCAAAATTAACACATTCAAACGAACAGATTGTAAGGTGCAGACAAAGACAAAAGGGAATAGCTGCTGGTCTGGACAGGATCAAGCAGGTTTGATCTTCAACTTCAATTTGACTAATAAGGTCAAATTCAAAGGGAGAAAATGTGGATTCCAGCAAGTGTACACAAGCCCTTAAGCAGCAACATCCTAGGCTTTACGCCATGACATCCAGTAGATTCTATTCAGTGACTTCATTGCTTCTGCATCACTATGCATCAGCAGAAAAAGTAAGAGATAGGTCAAAGGTGGGTGATAGCCTGCAGCACTCTCAAGCCAGTTCAAAGATAGGTGTGGAAGGCAAAGCATTTTCAATGTAATTCTGGTTGTTTTACCAGAAGCCATAACTTCCTTTGTCCCATCTATCATGTCATCTCTTCCAAACGTGAAGTGGATCAAGCAGATTCTTTATATATAGGAGCCAACACCCTAGCCTTGGTAACTACTTGTCTGCAGACTTTTTAGTTACAGTGGTACCTCAGGTACTTATTTCGTTCCCGAGGTCCGTACTTAACCTGAAACTGTTCTTAACCTGAAGCACCACTTTAGCTAATGGGGCCTCCTGCTGCTGCCACGCTTCCGGAGCACAATTTATATTCTCATCCTGTTCTCATCCTGAAAGTTCTTAACCTGAGGTACTATTTCTGGGTTAGTGGAGTCTGTAACCTGAATAGTATGTAACCTGAGGTACCACTGTACTAATTCCAACAAGTGGTACATTTACATCCTTATATCACCTAATCATCCTGAAGCTTCAAAAATAATTCCTAAATATGAACTTCTATCATATTGGAAACAATCAAAAACTTCTAAATACATAAAATATTTTGTTTAAAAAACTGTCGTCATTGAAGCTGAAGCATTCTCTTAAAGTTGAGGCATTCTTTTTCACAGTGCATATCTTAAAATTACAATACGTTTCCTGTGATTTTTCTCGTTCCCTTCTGTTGCATTACAAGCATCAAGCAAAAATCAAAATCTCAGTTCTGCTTTCTCATAATGCTTATGAAAATTATTGTCACAAAGTTCAGTTGAAGTCCCTGAAGAAGAAGCTACTCTGCAGCCCTTCAAAATAAAATAAACTTACTATTTTATGACTGCAGTATAACTAAGTAGCTCCAACCCATTCGGAAGGTCTCTAAAAAGCACAAATAAATTGGATGTGATTGGGGCCATCATGTTTTTAAATATTTCATTTTGTACATTTATGTCCCATCTTTGGGGCCACATACATGGCATTCCTAGATATCTCCCATCAGGATTACTGTTGTATCCTGTCCTCCATTGCTGTATTTATTTTTTAAAGATATTTTTATCCTGTTTTCCAGTTATAAAATCAAATTGATGGCAGCTTGCAATAAAAATTTAAATCTCAAGATTTCAAAAAAACCAAACAAACGAACACCCAAGCCTAACAATACAACAAACATGCCACGGATATGATTGACTCTCAGTGCAATCCTTTGTGCAGTTACAAAGTAATCCCATTAAATTCAATATGGGGCCTTCTTTTGAATGAGTAAGAAGACTAATTTTATTCACCTTAGAAAACATACTCTCTGAAGCAATGACAATCATATTGTCTAGTGAGAATGAAAATATTCAGTTTTGACGTTGTGCCATTTGCAACTTGGGTTACGAATCCCACAGCTGAAAGACCGTCTGCCAGTGGAACTGTTAAAGCTTTTCTATCTCAAGAGATCTGAAAGGGGAAAGAGAAAATGTAAAGAAGCTGCTTTTCAGTGACAGTTCTCATTCTGAACTGCTGGTTGTTTTGTTCCTAGAGAATGAGAAACACTGAATCAATTTCTATTGGTAAAAAAAGATGCGAGCTGTCAAGTTCCAGAGGACAGCACTCTATCATTTTTCATTGTCATTGAGTGCAGGTATGATGAATTCTTGAGCTTCAGCTCTTTTGTTGAAGGGAACTTGACTCAGTGTACCTGAATGAAAATGTTAGGGAGGAAAAGACGAATGGGTTGGTTTGTTTTTTTGTCCCTGTTGGTTGAAATGACCACCCTGACTGTGAAAAGAGTGACCATTTGAAAGCCGTAAGTAAGCAGAACCTGCCAAAGTTCATTTAATCATAACAGAAAAATTTAACATGCTCCATTTTACCATGTCTCTTTACCTGTCACTAAAGCAGAATTATTCAAGCTTGGTCCCCAGATATTGTTGAACTACAGTCTCCATCATCCCCTGCCAGTTTAGCCAGTGATCAGAGATGATGGAAGTTATAGTTCTAACAACATTTGAGGACCCAAAGTTGAAGAAGGCTGTACTTAAGGAAGCATTCCTGAGAATGCTTTTTGGAAGTAGGTTCCACTGAAAGCAGTGAGGCTTCCGTGTAAATAAATGCATTAGCACTGAGCATAGTGCATATCCCAAGCTTTTTGCTGCCTTAACTGCACTTCAGTCTGGATCTGCTCCTTCCCTCCTTCAAATTAGTAAAGTGATTATATGCTGCAGACAACCTTTATAGGCTGCAGACTTAGTGAGGCGGCTATCTCTTCTCTGATCTTTGCTGGGAATTGCAACCGGCAGCTCATGTTGCTTGGGACAGGTACATTATTTGTTCACTACACTAGCAAAACAAAGCCATCTTATTTCAACACACCCAGTACCTTGCTTTATTTGTCTTTCTACAAGTCATTTTACCTTCTTTCCTGCTTGTACTGGCAATATTCACACACAACAAACTCCAGAATGTTTACTTTACAGATATACAGACAGTGGTATTTCTGCTATGATAGCACACTGTGACTTCTAATGCTATTGTTTTAGCACTTGCCCTGCCAAGGTGGCACCATGTGGCGGGGGGGGGGGTGATAGATGAAAGCAGGAATTGGTGTCTGAGTTCTGCAGCAGGAGGTGGCACTATTTAGTTTTTGCTTCAGGCAGCAAAATGTCTTGGGCTGGCCTTGTTTATTCCTGCTTTTTTTGTCTTACATCCAAGAACAACTGTTGTCTTCAGTGCAGCAGCAGACAAAAAATCTTCCTACTGCATGTTTCCCAAGAATAAGCATATTTATATTTCACAATGATGGCCCCATTCCACGTTTCTTTTTGAACATCCCATTGATTTCAACTGGATTATGCCCAATTAAAATATGATTAGGTCTGCAGTATTAGATAACATTGATATTTTAGATTATATAAATATTTAAAAGTGCTTCGGATCATAGAACCAGAATAGATCAAAGGTGGCAGGAGCAAATCTCCACAGTGATAAGCAGCAGTGCAAAGTTCCAGCTAGCAACAAGAGAACTGAACTAGCTGGTGTGTACATATTGCAGTTGGTATAAAAATGTTACATTTGTTATGAAAGCATGGTGCTAAATCCTAACTAGAATCATAGAATCATAGAGTTGGAAGAGACCACAAGGGCCATCGAGTCCAACCCCCTGTTTAACTAGATAAACAGGCAGGCAGGTGCACAATTTAAGTATTAGATTTTAGGGTGATGGGTTGGGATTTGCTTTGTTTATTAAAGTTTGCTTTTAAAATGTAGAAGGCTTGGAATTTAAGGAATTATGCAGTGGCACTGATGATAAATGTCATTTTTCCTGCAGTTCAGAAAGTGAAAATGGGACAGAAGAAAAAAAGAAGAGCGGGAAACCATATCCTGGGCTGTCACAGACATCACCAAGTGATCTTGAATGTTTTGAAGATCAGAAGAAGGTTATAACTTCACGGTAATAAAGAATCCAAATAAACAAACTTTTCAATAGTGTAACTCTTCCAAAGAAAGCTGTTAGACACACAGTTCCAGAGGATGTTGCTTTTGCAGTCCCATTTGGACCACTGCCAATGTGGTGTGGGGCTCAGGAGAGTTTGAAAGGCTGGTCCAGATGGCCACCAGATCCAGACTCTGGCCACTGGTTACCTGTCCCTGCTACAAACTGTAGTAAATAGAGATGAGTGGAGGGTCCCTAATTAACCACAGACACATCCCCTTCCTCTCAGTTATTAAACATCTGGTTTTAATTCTCTTGAACACATAAACAAACCTGAAATTGATATCATATGAGTAAACAGTGAGTCTCAATCTATAAATAATCTTCAGCTTCTCACTTAATTCTGCAAAGTCGTAGCTTAGTAATTAGAAACAAGGGTAGTAATGCCATACAAATCTGGAAATAGGATTTGGTGTTTTGCCAGTTCGTTAGATAGATATTCATGTTCTGGGTTTTTAACAGAAGATCTTACTGGCTGACAGCTCTTCAGTTTGTCCTATCATAAGCTGGCCCAAAATTCTATACTGCAACTATGTAATAATATATGTGTGCCATTACCATACTCATCTTTCTGTACATCCATTTTGCATATACATTTCACAGTATTGTCATCAGCATAGTTTTTGTAAATGCATTCCTCCCTGCCCAATTTGTATTTCCTTCCTTCTTCTCTACATGCAGCTACACTCATCCTCAATCTGCTCCCTGATAGAAGAACCTCCATTATGGGTGGAGCAACTAGCTTTCTTCTCCCCCAGATTAGATAAATACCAGGGCAGAACTAAACCTATTCCTATGCATCATTAATGGCAGTAAGGGACCATTATCAGTTAATTAGGGCACTGGGTTTGAATTCATTTGAGCTCATATGATGAATGTTGCCTGTGTAAAGGAGGAGTCTTCAGTCATAGGCTTGGCATGACCTGGTGTCCACTCTCCCCAGCACACCATAGGCCACATTGTACTTCAGTGATGGTTTCCTTAAAATGTATAATTTACATGCATGGTTCTTGTGACTGAGCGGGTGTTTACAAAGCTTCCAGTAGTAGTCATTTGAAAACTTCAAAATAAGCATATTGGCTACCTACTATTTCTCTGGATTTATTTATTTTTAAAGTGTGGTGAACACGGGTATCAAAAGTGAGCTGATTATGTAAAAGAACTCCCCCCTGAGACCTTTAAGGGTAAGGTGTTGTTGGACTCCAGTTCTTATCAGCTCCAGCCAGCATGGCCATTGGTCAAAAATGATAACTGTTGTCCAACAACATCTAGAGGGCCACAGGCTCCCCATCCCTGCAGCAGAAATGCTGCCTGGGAGCTTTTTAAAAAAGAAAAACCTCATTTTGAAAAAATAAAAAAATTCCTTCCAGTAGCACCTTAAAGGTGCTACTGGAAGGAATTTTTTTATTTTGACTATGGCAGACCAACACAGCTACCTATCTGTAACTCATTTTGAAAACAGTGTTATATTCATGGGATGTTGCCTTGCTCTAGGTCAAAGACAATAGTGGATAATACCTTCTTGGCAACAGATGGCAAGAACATCTCAAAGCCCGAAAGAAAGAAGAGTGCCTCAAATCAGGTACTGGAGAGAATCTACTTGTTTGGGATCCAGACCCTGCAGTCATCATCTGAGGCCCTTCTTCATGTGCCTCCACAAGAGGTCCGGAGGGTGGCAACACGAGTGGGCCTTTCTGTGGTGACTCCATTTGTGGAATGCTCTCCTCAAGGAGACTCACCTGGCACCATCATTACATATCTTTAATTCCCAGGCGAAAGTGTTTCCCTATAACCAGACCTTTGGCTGATTAAACATTCTTGTATGGGCTTTTAAATGTGTTTGGGGGCTTGGTTTGTTTTTGTTTTACAATATATTTTGTATTCTCATTTTATATTTTTATGTTGTGAACTGCCCTGTGATCTTCTGATGAAGAGCAGTATTAATTTTTATTTTTATTTTTAATAAATACCCACTTTAGGCAAAGTGAATTGCTGTATTATTGTGCCAAACTACAACGATGACCTCGAGAATTTTTGGACCTTGCACAAAGTATCAAAATAATTCTCCCTCAGACATAACCGTGGCATTTTGGGCCTCTGACCCAATCAGTTTCCACTGCCACTGTTATCCATTGCCTGGGACTTCATTCCCTTCCAATAATATTAGGCCCTCAAACTGTACCTCTGTTCCTGAATAGCATAATATAACCCCAGTTCCTACATCTACTGCAGAAAAGGGACTTACAGTTAGTTGCTTAATGCAAAGATAGACATCAGCTGGTGTATATAATAATGTTAATGCAGCAATAACCAAAATGTATCCATTTGTTTCCTCAACTTTAGTTTAAGGCAAATGCTCACTTTCACAAGCTGTTTCTGGATGTCCCAATTGATGAACCCTTGAGAAAAAGTAAGTTGAATGCTATATTTTTTCCTGTTTCGTTACATTGAATTTTCTGTCACACTAACCCTTTGGCTTGCCTCAAAGTTTTTGCAAGGAATTCTATTACTAGCTAAAATATTAGTGAGAGATTTCTGGCCATTGACACGTGAATTTGGATGTTTAGTTTTTGATAGTCTCTTCTAGTTCATAGCCAAGATGTTTGCTTTCCCAAATATAATTCAATGACTATCTTGTATTGAGTAGCTTTCTCCTAATAGATCAGAGATCAGCTGCAAGAGACTTAGGATATGATCTAAAGCTACAGTGGTGCCCCGCAAGACGAAATTAATTCGTTCCGCAATTTTTGCCGTCTAGCGAATTTTCCGTCTTGCGAAGCACGGTTTAAACGACTGCTGGTGCTGCTGCTTGCGTGAGTGTTGGGAGGACCGCTCCCTTTCTGCCAACTCCATCTGGCCTAGGGGGCGGGGCCTGCATTCATCGCCACAGCATAAGAGGTCTGGGAGAGGCCTCCGGGACACGACTGCTGGTGCTGCTGCTTGCGTGAGTGTTGGGAGGACCGCTCCCTTTCTGCCAACTCCATCTGGCCTAGGGGGCGGGGCCTGCATTCATCGCCACAGCATAAGAGGCCAGGGAGAGGCCTCCGGGACACGACTGCTGGTGCTGCTGCTTGCGTGAGTGTTGGGAGGACCGCTCCCTTTCTGCCAACTCCATCTGGCCTAGGGGGCGGGGCCTGCATTCATCGCCACAGCATAAGAGGTCTGGGAGAGGCCTCCGGGACACGACTGCTGGTGCTGCTGCTTGCGTGAGTGTTGGGAGGACCGCTCCCTTTCTGCCAACTCCATCTGGCCTAGGGGGCGGGGCCTGCATTCATCGCCACAGCATAAGAGGCCAGGGAGAGGCCTCCGGGACACGACTGCTGGTGCTGCTGCTTGCGTGAGTGTTGGGAGGACCGCTCCCTTTCTGCCAACTCCATCTGGCCTAGGGGGCGGGGCCTGCATTCATCGCCACAGCATAAGAGGCCAGGGAGAGGCCTCCGGGACACGACTGCTGGTGCTGCTGCTTGCGTGAGTGTTGGGAGGACCGCTCCCTTTCTGCCAACTCCATCTGGCCTAGGGGGCGGGGCCTGCATTCATCGCCACAGCATAAGAGGTCTGGGAGAGGCCTCCGGGACACGACTGCTGGTGCTGCTGCTTGCGTGAGTGTTGGGAGGACCGCTCCCTTTCTGCCAACTCCATCTGGCCTAGGGGGCGGGGCCTGCATTCATCGCCACAGCATAAGAGGCCAGGGAGAGGCCTCCGGGACACGACTGCTGGTGCTGCTGCTTGCGTGAGTGTTGGGAGGACCGCTCCCTTTCTGCCAACTCCATCTGGCCTAGGGGGCGGGGCCTGCATTCATCGCCACAGCATAAGAGGTCTGGGAGAGGCCTCCGGGACACGACTGCTGGTGCTGCTGCTTGCGTGAGTGTTGGGAGGACCGCTCCCTTTCTGCCAACTCCATCTGGCCTAGGGGGCGGGGCCTGCATCCATCGCCACAGCATAAGAGGCCAGGGAGAGGCCTCCGGGACACGACTGGTGCTGCTGCTGCTTGCGTGAGTGTTGGGAAGACCGCTCCCTCTCCTGCCAACTCCATCCGGCCTAGGGGGGCGGGGCCTGCACTACCATCACAGTTTAGAGGACAGAGCAGCTACCGGCAGCAATGGACAAAATAGTTTTAAATGTTTTAATTGCTTTTAATTTGCAGCACCTTAAATGGGGGTTGTTGTTTTTTATAATATTATATTATTTCATTATCTGCTGCAAATGTTAAAGATGTTTTTATATATTTTAAGGTGTTTTAAAGGTGCTTTTATTGTTTACTTGTTGTACCACCGTGAATGGTGGTTTTTATTTATGTATTTTTGTTTGTTCCATTTTGCTTTGTTTTTGGGGTTGGACACTGAGTGGGGCGGGGATTGGTTTTGTTTGGGCATAATTGTTTTGGTTGTTTTGTTTTCTATTTGTAAATGGAGGTTAGTATGAGGCTTGGGATTGCGACCGTGGAGGGGCGAGGGAGGTATGGCGGTGGGGGCAGATGTTATAGGCGAAGGGGATCGAGATATGGATACGCTCGTACCCCTTCCAATCTGCGCCCCATCCCGAGAGACGAGGGTAGGGTGAGCAAGGATTACTCACCTCCTTCACTGGTGTTGTGCAATGCCAGGTCTATAGGCAACAAAACCGCTACCCTGCGAGATTTCTTTATCTCGCAGGGAGTTGACCTGGCTTGTGTGACGGAGACCTGGGTGCGCGAAGGGGTAACTGTTACCTTACGAGAGATGGCGCCCCCGGGTTTCTCCGTCCTCCACCAGTCACGGACTGTGGGCCGGGGGGGAGGGGTGGCAGTATTAATCCGGGAAAATTGTTCTTTCAGGGCTCTACCATCGCCATCGATCCCCGGCATTGAATGTGTTGGCCTAGTGTGGGGCTCCGAGGAGAGCTTGGCTGTCTGGCTGGTGTACCGGCCACCTAGCGCACCAGCAGCCACCCTGTCAGGCCTGCTGGAGGCGGTGGCCGGCTGGGCCTTGGAGTTCCCTAACCTATTGGTATTGGGAGACTTCAACTTCCACGCTGATGCCACTCCCTCCTCACAGGCTCTGGACCTGGTGTCTTCCATGGCGACACTAGGGCTCTCCCAGTTTGTTTCGGGCCCCACACATCAAGCAGGCCACACGCTGGATTTGATCTTTGGCGCCGGTATAGATGTGATCATGTCTCCTTCGATGAAGGTGCCATGGTCTGATCACTACGCTCTGAAAGCCAGGATTGACTTTCCACCCCCACCCTGCTTAGGTGGCGAGCCGATTTGGGCTCGCCCGCGGAGGCTGATGGACCCGGATAGATTCCGTCAAGCCTTGCGGGACCTTGCTCCCCCTGGCGACTCATTGACTGAGCTTGTTGAGGGCTGGAATACCCAGCTCCTGGCAGCCATCGATGAGATCGCACCTAAGCGCCCTCTGCGACCCCGCAGAAACCGGGCTCCCTGGTTTACCGAGGAGCTTCGGAAAATGAAGCGGAACCTCAGACGGCTAGAGCGAGTATGGCGGGGTGCCCGTGACGGAGCCTCAAGAACATCTTATAGGGTTTTTATGAAAACCTATGAGATGGCAGTGAAGGCTGCTAAGAAGTCTTACTTCTCGGCCTCCATTGCATCCGCTAGCTCTCGCCCGGCGCAATTATTTAGTATAATTCGGTCTTTAACGTCCCTTGAAGGACAGCCAAATTTAAATAACAATCTGACACACAGCTGTGAGGCATTTGCGAGCTTTTTTGCGGAGAAGGTCCTGTTGCTCCGCCATGACCTCCCTGCCAATTTGGATACAATAAAGGAACTGGAGGCCCCTCGACTGTCCTCGGGTCCAGTATTGGACCACTTTGACCGGATATCTCCAGCCGATGTGGACAGATTCCTCCAAGCTGGAAAGCCCACCACCTGTCCTCTTGACCCGTGCCCGTCATGGCTGATTAGAGCGTGTCCAGACGAGGTGCGGGGCCCCCTGGGGGATATCATCAATTTGTCCCTTGGCACCGGGATATTCCCAGGGGAACTGAAGGAGGCGGTGGTGCGTCCGCTCTTAAAGAAAACATCATTAGATCCCTCAGATCTATCCAATTACCGCCCGGTCTCGAATCTTCCATTCCTGGGTAAGGTGATTGAGAGAGCGGTTGCTGAACAGCTTGGTAGGTTTCTGGATGAAACATCTGCTCCGGACCCATTCCAGTCCGGCTTCCGCGCTGGTCATGGGACCGAGACGGCTCTGGTCGCCCTAACAGATGATCTCCACAGGCAGCTGGATCGAGGCGGGTCAGGGCTGCTGATTCTTCTAGATCTGTCAGCAGCCTTTGACATGGTCGATCACGAACTCCTGGACCACCGCCTTGCCGACGTGGGGATCCAGGGCACAGTCCTTCAATGGCTGCGCTCGTTTCTCTCTGGTCGGGGACAGAGGGTGGCGCTTGGGGGGGAATTGTCATCACGCCACTCCTTGGTGTGTGGAGTGCCTCAGGGTGCAATTCTCTCCCCGATGCTTTTTAACATCTTTATGCGCCCCCTCGCCCAGCTTGTCCGGAGTTTTGGGCTGGGTTGCCATCAGTATGCTGATGACACCCAACTCTATCTGTTGATGGATGGCCATCCTGACTCGGCCCCAGACACACTGACCAGATGTCTGGAAGCTGTGGCTGGATGGTTACGTGGGAGCCGGTTGAAGTTAAATCCTTCGAAGACAGAGGTCCTCTGGCTGGGGCGGGACGATATGGGATCGAGGGGGCAACTCCCATCTCTTGCGGGGGTGCAATTAGTGCCAGCACCGGCCGTTAAGAGTTTGGGTGTAATCTTCGATACCTCCCTTTCTATGGAGTCGCAGATTACAGCTATAACAAAGGCGGCATTTTTTCATCTCCGCCAAGCTAAGCAGTTGGCCCCTTATCTCTCTCGTCCTGACCTAGCCACTGTGATCCATGCGACGGTCACCTCCAGACTGGATTATTGTAACTCGCTCTACGTGGGGCTGCCCTTGAGACTGACCCAGAAACTCCAGCGGGTGCAGAATGCCGCGGCGAGACTCCTTATGGGGTCTTCGCTGCGAGACCACATTCATCCGGTATTATACCAGCTGCACTGGCTCCCGGTGGAGTACAGGATCAGGTTTAAGGTGCTGGTTTTAACCTTTAAAGCCCTATACGGCCTAGGACCCTCGTACCTACGGGACCGCCTCTCCTGGTATGCCCCACAGAGAAACCTACGGTCTGCAAATAATAACATCCTCAAGGTCCCAGGCCTCAGAGAGGTTAGGCTGGCCTCAACTAGAGCCAGGGCCTTCTCGGCTGCAGCTCCAAACTGGTGGAATGCTCTGTCAAAAGAGACTAGGGCCCTGCGGGACCTGACATCTTTCCGCAGGGCCTGCAAGACAGAGTTGTTCCGCCAGGCCTTTGGTCAGGGCGCAGCCTGACTCCCTCCTCTGGCAACCTGCACATAATTCTGCTTAATTGGTTGCCATCAATTTGATTTAATTAATTTTTATAATGAAATATTTTTAGATTGTGTGATTATTTGACTGATTATTTGATTGTTGTTAGCCGCCCTGAGCCCGGCTGTGGCTGGGGAGGGCGGGATATAAATAAAATTTATTATTATTATTATTATTATTATTAACAAAGTCGCAAGACATTTTCGTCTTGCGAAGCAAGCCCATAGGGAAATTCGTCTTGCGAGGCAAATCGCGGACGAAAAAACCTTTCGTCTAGCGAGTTTTTTGTCTTGCGAGGCATTCGTCTTGCGAGGTACCACTGTATTTGACTTTTTCAGAGTAATTCCCCCTCCATGAATAACAGCATTTACATTTCATAGACAGTATTTAATACATTGCTTACAGCATTGCACAAGTGCAGCTGTTAGATAATATTGTACTTGTGACCCTTTCAGATTTTACCTGTGCGTTACAAAAAGAAATCTTGTACCAAGGGAAGCTATTCATATCGGAGAACTGGATTTGCTTCCATTCTAAGGTCTTTGGCAAAGACACTAAGGTAAATGAAGTCAAGTGTTATGATGCATTGGGCTTGATTATTCTTGCCTAATTCTTTTTTTAATATGGTTGGGGTGATGATATAAATGTTAATGGAAATAATGGAACATTTGTAGAATTAGAAAATTAAAAAGGATCCGGTGGTTTCAGTCCCACAACCCTGGGTGAAATAATGTTGAATTTATTAATAGAAGTGACTATACCAATTGTTAATACAGCATTAGGTCTACAAAAAGAACCTCAAATCAGCTGGTGGTGGTAACGTAATTTGACTAGTCTTCTCAGTTCAATATGTGTATCTCTGGAGAAGCCGAGTTAAGGAAGCAGCATACTGCTTCCCTTCTAAGCAAGGGTTTAATTGGAGATGGAGCAGGGTGTGACTTGCATGTTATACAACTTAGGATCTTAGGAAGCAGATGTCAGCTGCTTTGTGACAGGTCTATGCAAGAACCAGCTTTCTCACAATGGTTTATTTCTCAGTAACCATGAAAACTACTGGAGCCAAGTTACCATCTTTAATAACTGATACAATCTCATTTCAGATTAGTATACCCGTGTTGTCAGTGACACTGATAAAGAAAACTAAGACAGCCCTTCTAGTGCCAAATGCCCTGGTTATAACAACAGTCTCTGATAGGGTAAGTGCACATTTTGGGAGAAGCTTCTTAGCACCTTTTAATTCCCCATTTTGTTTTGTTTTTCCTCCCCTTTCCCTGTCCTTCTCCATTAGCTGTTGGTCTTGTTAATTGGCTGTCCTGGTTTTTATTGAAGGTTAGATTTTTACTTATTTTTTTATTTATTATCACTTTGCATTTATACAGAAAAGAAAAGCAAGATAAAACTTGGACTAAAACAAAATAAAATAAACACACGGCTTGCTTTTCATCCCCTCATGTTTTTACCCATCCTTAGCCCCAGTTACTGGAAACATCAGGGAGCAGTTGCCAAGAAAATATCTGGAACTCTTAATACAAAAGAAGTGTTTTCACCAAGCAAAAATGTTCCTCTTTAATTAGGCCTTCAGCTGATTGACATCTGTTACCCTTTTAAAGTGTGTTGTGGAAGCGGGGGGGGGGGTATTGGGTTGCTTTTATTACGTATTTTCTGTTTTTTATATTGTGACTATGTTGTGAACAGCCTTGAGATCTATGGGTTTAGGACAGTGTACAAATTTAATAAATAATAAAATTAAAAAGACCCTGAACCAATGTTGTGGGAAGAGTAATACTCCTCCTGTAATGCAGAGATTTACAACTGGTGCCATTCTCTGCAGTTGTCTAACCAAGATACATAGTTTTTGGGCTATGTGGTGTGGTGTGGTGGCTGGGGCTCTCAGGAATGCAAGCATTTCACCTGAATCAGTGGTAATAGAGATACAGGCCTATTTTGCCCCTCCAAGTATGTCTAGGAAAACTAGCTGTTGGGCAGGCTTATCTGAGTGTGGCCATAGGATTGAGATGTCCTAGTAGTGGTCAGCTTGTAGGGGGAACTACTGACAGCAGCTATCTTGGATACAAATGATCCAGGCACATGATAAAAAGTAGCCTGCCATGTTGGATGACACACAATGACTTTTATGTGCCTTTGTTCTTAGCTAAAGCAAGCTATGGCAGTCTCCCCAAATGCTGAATAATAATTTTGGTGGTTTTCTTTTCAGTACATGTTCGTGTCCTTTCTGTCCAGAGACACTGCTTACAAACTATTAAAATCAGTTTGTCAACATCTAGAGGTGAGAGAAAACCTTTTTCAGGTGTGTCGGTGTGTGTTCTCAGTATTAGTAGTTGATCAAATGGTGTCATTTTAAAATGTGTTTTCAGGATGTTAGTGTTGGCAACAGTCCCAGTCTCCCTTCTCCAGAAAATAGCTTCCGGGCAAATCGCCCGACAACTTTACCACTGGTAAGTTTTGCTTTTTAATAAAATTAAAAGCAAAGAACTGATGAGGAACAATATAGAATGGCTATGAGCCAATATAATTTTCAGTAATAAGATTTTTGTTTTGAGATAGTATTGGAGGCTTTGTAAGAAATTCCTTGCTCCAATTCTGGCATGGACCAGCCTTTGCCAACCTGCTGCTGCTCAGACATTTCTGACTACAACGCTCATCAATCCCAAGCAGAATATGCTGGCTAGGACTGATGGGAATTGTAGTCAGAAACATCTGGAGGACAGTGAGCTGACAAAGGCATTAATGGACCATTTCATGCATGATGCACACCTACATGTACACGCTGAACTTGATGTTATTAAGATTGTTGAAGACTTGATGTCATGATTGCTGAAAGCTCACTGCAATCAAATGCTTCACTAATTGCTTACTTGTAAAGCTCCCTGGTCAACCTCTGGCAAGTCACTAGAGCTCTGTTCCAACATTCATCATGAGTAACTTGTACAGAGATTTGAAAAGAGAAGCTTCCACATGAACAGCTGTTCATGCATAGGCTTCCACATGATTGATACCAGTCCACAGTCTTGATTGCATGGACAAGTAGATGCTCACACAGAGACTTCCCCTTTCAGATGTCATTGTGAGCATGTGAACATCAAAGATACATCCTTTTTCATGAATTCAATGTGGCGTATCAAATGTAGATGCATTTTCCCCTTAAATGAGCTAATCAGTGTTTTATATATTTGAGTAAGGTGGATCACACTTTTTTAGATCTAGTTCTGCCCTTTTCCCAGGCAAACCAGATTTTAAGCTTGAGGTTTACATGAATATCTTCAGATATAAAAGCAATAATTATTCAGAATTTTCAGTCTCCATGTAAATTGAGCAGAAATCTATCATAGATCTCTCACTGTGGCCTGGTTCTCAAGACATAGGCTTCCAGGACCACACAAAAATGTGGGTTCCTGGAGAAAAGCTTGCAGCCACTTTCCCCCTCCCCAGTCCTTGTTTTACTTCTTTGATGCCCTGAAATAAGCCCAGGTGTGGCTTAATGGGTCATCTGAACCCAGGCTTGTGGTTGGTGAAAAGAGAACTTAACCAAGAGCCCTAGTTTGGGCAACAAGCTAAGCCAATTGTAAGAGAATTGTAACTTCTGGAACATTTGTACTAAGAGGTTAAATAACATCTGGTGACGCTCTGGAATCCTTTCCAACTGTATTTCAAGAGTTTCAGGTGAATTAAGTTATTTGAAAACTAGATTAGATTGAGAGAGCTTGACTTGACGGATCAAAATCTTTATGGAACTGCAACCTAAGTTTTCTATTTTCTACTGCGCCACATTGCTTTAGATATGCTTAATATTTGTTACTATTGTGATGTTATTGATCCATATTGCTGAAAGTGACATTTGGGGGGTGGCGGCTGCAGAATATTGAGCAGATCGTTAATTCTTAACTAACATTTCTGGTGCATCTTTTCTTCAGGATTTCAATGAAGATTTTTCTGAATTGGATGGCATCATCCAACAGCGCAGACAAGAGATGGAAGAATCCAGCAGCACTGGTTCTCAAACTCCAGAACTGGAAGCCTTCCAAGGTTTGAATAATAAACCATTTCTTTACTATCCAGAAGCAGAAACTGCAGCCTTTTATCTAGGAATTTAGAGCATTTTCCCAGAGGCTACATACACTCTGTACATTTAAAGCTCATTACTTCCTCCAAAGAGTCCTGGGAACTGTGCTTTGTTCAGAGTGCTTGAAATTATAGCTCTGTGAGGGGTAAACTGCATTTCCCAGCTTCCTTTGGGAGATGCCATGTGCTTTAAATATGCTTTAAAAGTATGGTGTGCATTCAGCCAAAGAGTGGGGAATGTGGTTGTTGTTAATGTAGTACTTTTTAATGTGCAAAAAGCTTTAAATTCTTTGTAGTGGTTTCAACACATAGGTAAGACCATATAAGGCCTGGTTTTTATTGTATGGAGGGGAGGGGTCAGGCACAGTTTGACACATATTGGCACTTGTCCAAGAGAATTAATAGGTTAGTCCCAACATGCTCTGTGTAAAATCACACTGTGGATTGAAGTATTAGTTATTCAGTAGCACCAAGGGAACATAATTGTGTGAAGCCTCATCTTGAGGTTGCAAATTCATTTTTCGAGCACTTAGGCCAAATCAATGTCTTCTCAGCATATTCATGCTGATCAGGAATGCTGGAAGTTTCTTTATACCATGTCAAACCATTGGTCCTTCTGGCTCAGAGTTGTCTACATAATGACTAGCAGTAGATCTCCAGATTTCTGCCAGGTCCTTTCCCAAGGCTGCTTGGAGACCCCAGGGATTGAACCTGGGACCATACAAAACATGTACACTACACTGAGCTACAGGCCACTTCTTGTCAGTGTTTTGATCAAACACCTTCATACTTTTTGAAGCCACCACCATCGGACATCTCCTCTCTTCCCACCCCCCACAAATGTGCAGAATCCAGGCAAACCATTTTTGCCTCTTGGAATCCTGTGCTGAA
Source organism: Podarcis bocagei (assembly GCF_964188305.1). Classification (NCBI taxonomy): domain Eukaryota; kingdom Metazoa; phylum Chordata; class Lepidosauria; order Squamata; family Lacertidae; genus Podarcis; species Podarcis bocagei. The sequence goes on along the minus strand of NC_138136.1, from coordinate 15,810,902 downwards.
GTATTAGGCACACTACACTAAAATCTTAATCAATCTGGTTGTTAAGCATCTGATCCATGGTTCTGACAACCACAAAAATTATGGATGTAAGACACGTCCTACTGAAATGAGGCTAACTTCACAGTAATGTTTATGCACCTGCAATGCACTTTGTGGTGTTATACAATGCCTTGAGTTGTTCACAACTCCCATTATGCCTGATAATTGGCCATGCTGGCCGGGAATGATGGGAACTGTCATCTGATAACATCTGGAGTACACCGCATTGGTTATCCCAATACTGCATGCATTTGTTTTTAGTTTGAAATGCTTGTTCTTCAACAGATTACCATGTTGTTGAGACCCAGACTCATCTGAAAACCTCCAGGGTGGAGTCAAAGGCTGTCCATACAGATGTTAAGGCTAAATATTTGTGTGATGATAAAATCAGGAATCTTCCAAGAAATGGTAAATAGAGCAAATCCCCATTTGAAGCTGGTGTTGTGGGCTAGGCTGATAGATCCAGGCAGGGTTGGATTTCAGCAATTAAAAATGACCATAGGTAGAATCCAGAAATGGCCTTCTATATGTGGAAAGTATCTCCTGCTCACAGAGAGGCTCCCTATATTGCACATTGTGCAGAACACTGGGAGTGAAGAGTGAAATTACTTCTGCAGGTGTTCTTCTACTTGTGCAAGAACTTATGCAACCTCTTGCCCAAGCAGAAGCCAGAGAACTGCTACAGAATCTACCTCTGATAGCACTAACTCACATTAAAGTATTTGTCAAACAAAGCTAGCAGCTGCTTCTCTTCTGCTCACATTTTTGTGGATCCAGCTCACAGTGGCAAAAAAAAATGTATACAGACTTTCAGTTTTATTTGATCTTAATTTTTGAGGCAAAATTCTGGAAAGATGCAGGAGATGATCACATATGCAAACCTCCTGATAGAATGTGACATACAAATCAGAAAGGTGAAAATCAGCATTTCGGTAGGGAGAATGCCTGTTGTAGGTAGGAAGTGAGGAAGGAATGGGCAAAGACTGCACCCATAATTGGAAACTTCTCCCAGCTATGTGTTCCTTTGGTTTACAGCTGGAGTCTACTTATGACACCAGATCTTGCTCTGTGCAGGTTCCGCTCCATGTAGTACAATCATAGCCTTGCATATTTATAGAATTCCTTTCTTTGCCCCACTGTTCTAAATAATATCCCATTCAGATCAACTTGCAATTTGGAATGCTATCTTACATATGGCTGAGAACATTAGCTCATCAGTCTATTAACCACATATTTAATCTGTAGGTTTTAATCAAGGCTTCCTTGGGTATAAAGGTGTCCAGTGCTGATGGCTTAACTCTAAACAATGTGCTCAGTTGATTTAGAGCATAATCATATTGCATAATAGACCAAGCCAGTTACCCTTCATTAAGTGGCCTCAGAGCATAACCTGAATTAACATATTGTAATATTTTTAATTAGTGAGGAAGAAACAACAACAACAGTCAACTTGCACCCTATAGTCATTTGGCAGTTGTTGTCTTATGGAGCGTGTCTGGTCGTATCATTTTCAGATTCTTCAATAAATATTTTATTCTTCTCATAGCGCCTCCTCCTAGAATCCTTGGAGTCCTTTACAGAGTGAATTACCAGAAGTTTTTGACTGTGAACCACATACTTATTCTCTATGCAATTCTGTAAGTATATATAACCCATTCCCCAAACTGCAAGGTTGCAAAAGCAAGACTCTGGGAAACTTTGCTGGCTTAAATCTGGGATGCTTTCAGAATGCTGGGATTCCTGTGGCTAAATAAATGGCTTGCACATTCTCTCCCCCCCCCACACACACACACACATTTGCTGCACACCAGTAAAGAATCTGAATATGTTCCACAGTACAAGTTTCCATTGCAGAAAATGGAAGCAAAAAATGTGTGACCTTTATAAATTGCTCAGAGTTGTGTTATATGGATAATAGGCTTATGCGATTTTCTAAAAGCATTTTGCCAGACTCCTGGAAGCTAACTGAAAGGAGATTGAGAGATATTTTAAAAGACCATGGGTGAATTGAAACAGCCAACAACATTGCAAACCATGTTGCAGATATGTAGGTTGGTGGAGTAGACAGTAGTAGAGCTTCACTGTATATATTCTGCTGTCTTCTGGGGTGATAGCAGCTGGTTCCCTGGCTGCAGCAAGCAGTGGAGGGTTAAGCACCATTGCATCTTTTAAATAAGGTATAGCCACCTTGCTGCCCTCCTGATGTCATTGGACTACAACTCCCATCATTCTTGACCATTGGCTGTGCTCGCTAGAGCTGATGGGAGTTCTAGTCCAACACTGTATTCTGAAAGACCCCACATTAGCCACCTCTGTTGTAAAGGGTGAAGATCTGGATGAGTTTATATTACCAAAAGGAAAACACTTGAGAAAAAATACCTGCAATGTCACTCTGAAAGTCTTTTTGCACTATTGAGCTTTGCTGTCTGAAATTGAGGCACATCAGCTTAATGGGGTGGAAATTTAACTGTTAAATTCCTAATAATGTTACATGGCTAAATGAATGTAACAGCAATTTGGTGTGTGGTGATCAAGTGTGTGTTTTTTTGTCCTCAATCCACCTCTCCTACAGTGTTTGTGTACTCATTTTCTCGACTTTCTACATGAGATATAAAATCTACATTCTGGAAGAGCAGCTTGGCAGCATGGCTTCCTATGTGGATTCACATCCCCATGCGTAAGAATGATTTTGTTGTTGGAATCTTCCTTATCTTTCCATTTTTAATACTATAGTCATCCTGCTAGACCTAGCTTCATCATCATCTATCCCATAGTTTCTCCCCTGGAGTTAGGCTTTCATTCTCTTCTTCAAGCAGTCATTTTAAATCTGCATTTACAATAAGAGTAATTCCCATTGCATTTAATAGGACTTTTTCTGAATAGACATGTATACGATTGCATGTGCATAGTGCACATTATTTTTGGCGTTTGATCTTTAACTGACATGAGGTAAAACTGTAAAATTTAATCCAGTACTATATTTCTGTACATTCTCATTCTAGTTGCTTACCTCACTATCTCACAAAACTCCAGACATCTCCTTTGTGCATTTTTAAATTGTCTTCTGCTTCCCTTTCCCCACATTTACTCTCCATTTCAGATATCCAATAAAAGAAGGTCTAGGATCTCAACTGCCTCTTAACATTGTTGGTCTCTCTGAGGAGCTAACAGCTAATCTTATCAAACTGGAAAAGGTGACTAATAGAGAACTGTGTAACTAAGAATTGATGCGTTTTTAAAAAAAGTTTCCCAAGGTAGCCAGACCTTCCAAGTCCTAGAAGAGGAATGGGGAACCTGTGATGTTGGACTCCAACTTCCATCAGCCCCAGCCAGCATGGCTAACAATCAGGGATGATGGGAGTTGTTGTCCAACAACATCTGGTGGGCAAAAGGTTCCCCATTCCTGTCCTAAGAAACAGCTGCTGGTCTATATGAGCATGAAAAGTGAAATTAATGTTTATAAGGGTGGCATGGTGCTTAACAACCATTCCCAAACCCTTAGCACTGCTTTTGTGCCAGCCCATTTGGCAAAGTAGTGGGGGAAATTCCTACCTGAAGGTTAGGGGAACTGGATCCACAGGCTACTTTGACAGGTGGTAGGGCTGCCTACCTGTCAGTCGCCTGATCTCACCATGACAGGCAACGCGTTTTCCTTTGCTTATATGTCTTGATTTCAAACCATGGTGGTCAAAGGGAATTTGAAACTGATTTGTGCAAAGGAATCAGGCTTACAAGTCTCACTTTTTCCCAGAATTGGCTCCACATAGCAGCTCCGAGTGGCACTAATCCCAGGGGGCTTGCATTTGGTGCCAACTTAAATGGCGGCAGATACAAGCCCTGCTTGACGAGGAACAATCTCAGGTGCACTTTAAGATGGCTAGATTCTTCCTTTGCAGCTGCATCCTTACCTGTCACACACCTTCCCTAGCTCCCAAAGCTCTTGTGAGTTTTATTTACAAATAATTTTCATAATTTCTTACGGCTCACTATAAAAGGGCTCTTTGTGGGAATGATTTTGCATTAGCAAAACGCAGCATAAGACTTCCACAGAGCTTCTAATCGTTACCATGGCACTGAGGCTTCTATGGAGGACAGAAAATTTGCCCTTGTGGACAGCTGGAACAGAACACGTTAAGCCCTTTTGCAATGTGCAAACGAGCCCTTCATATTTATATGGCAAACTGCAAAGCCTGCCTTTCTATTTAAAAGAAAAGCCTTAATCAGTCACTCTGTTTCCCAAACAATGTTGTACTTCCAATGGACAGGGGCTTGATTTCTGCCATTTGTTATTAGGAGATTTGCTTGTCTAGTTTCCTGCTCCCTGCAGATGGTACCCATTTAGGTTCATTTGCTAACAGTCGAAACAAATGAACTTGCTAACCTCTACCAGGGAGATTGAACGGAGCCTAAAACTAGGTGTGGAGGCCTCTTCACACTGCAGTGTACAAATCTCAGTTACAGTCAAGTTAATTCAGACCAAGAGGTTTTCCCCTGAGTACTTTTCTGTTCGGTGTTGTACTTCCCCAAGAATAGTTCCACATCCAAAATTCAAAAAGTTACGTGATGACGTGGTTCAGAAACCACAGAACACGTCTATTTGCTGCTGCTTTTCTGCAATATGTTCACTAGTATATAGGCAATAGACCAGAGATGGGGAGGCTGTGGCCCTTGAGATGTTGCTGACTCCGCTTCCATCAGCCCAAGCCAGCAGGACTAGTGGTGAGTTGCAGCATCTCAAAAGGCCACAGGTTCCTCACTCCTGAAACAGACAACAGAAACCTGCTAAGGTATTTCTGTTGCCCATCAACAAATACTCATCACACAAAGACGAACAGCATCTTCATAGACCTTGGGGAAGAGGCACTCGAAGCATGCTAGTTGACCTCAGGATACTTTCCCCAGTGATTCTCCATTTAAAAGCATCCCTGAGGATGGATAAGAACTGTTTGTGCAAACCATTGCTACAGAGTTTATAGAATTTAATTTACGGGCTGCTTGGATTTGACTGGATTGAGTGCCTTGACTTCAGAGAACATACTCCAGTTAAGCAATGCGTATGACACTGGGCTGTTCATCTGTTGTACAAGTGGCTGCAAGTTTTATTCAAATCCTTTCTCTTGTATTTTTCTTTCCTTATTAAAGATCCAAAGCAATTTACAAAAGCTACTTGAAGATGGCGAATGAATTGCCAGCTACCTTCATTCGTACTTCGTTTCCTTCCTGATAAGCAACTCTAAATGTGACATCAGACTCTGCTGGCCAGGGTGTTATGTCCTTCAACTGACTCCAAAAACTTCACTCTCCACTTGACCGTGGAAGTTTGAATCTGCGCAATAAAGTGTCTCTAGTCAGAGGATGATGCCTTTCTATTACCTATAACGTTGTGAATAACTGGGAAGACTGATCTTGGTGCTTTGTTATATTACTTAAATCCACAGGAATTCTACTTTCTTTGTGTGACTTTCAGACTTAATATTGTGTGACTAAGAGTAATGCTTGGTGCGGATGTAACATTTGCTGTACAATCATGTCTGGAAAGTTATGTCTTTCACATGCATGTATTGCCCAGCTTGTTTCACTTTTCTTTTTTTGCCGAAACAGAAATTGGGCACGTGACCGACGTGTTAAGCAGCAGGACCCAATGGGCTTCATTCTGCGAGGTGCTGAGCAAAACACCGTTCCCACTTTGCTCATGTTCTTCACTAGTAGGAGGTGACACATTCCGTGCAGACTTGCCAAATGGCCCTATTCTGCATGCCATTCTGCTGTCAAGGAAATGTAGCAATGAGTAAAGTTTTTCTGAAAGAGCATCCATTGCTAATGGGCCACCCCACAAGTCAGAATGTTCTTGAAGGCTCATTAGCAAGGCTAATTGAAAAGCTGACAACCCTAGTTGCATAGGGTTGGTCCAGATGATGGATGGGTGCATTAAACTTGGTCTGGGCCTAACCCATAAATTTTACTGGAGCAGAAACATACCAGCAGAGTTTAGCCCATTTAACTGGTCTGCAGATACCTAAATTAATAATTGCTTTCATGTACTTAATTTCTGTATCAGGATATCTGACACCTAATTACCGTATTTATTTTTGAAAATGCACTTGAAGTACTCCAAAGGAAGGGTTTTTTTAAAAAAAAAATTAAATCATATTGACTCTAGGTACATGTGTTACTAGGTTTGAGGATTGCAATCTGTCATTCAATTGTGTTGCTTTCATTCACTCTGTTGGAAGAATGGCTAGCTAGTGATTACAAATTCTCAAAGATTATGTGATGGTGTATAAATTCTATTATTATTATTATTATTATTAATGGTAACTCCATGGTATTTTGATCTACGATGGAACCATTATTTTTAGTGCTGTGTTGGCAATTTCTCCTGCATTTATTCCAACCATTTCCCATCAATACGAAAAGGAATTGCATTAGGACATTTCCAAATGGATGAAAGAAATTTTGATGAAATACTTTTGGGAGAAGGGTACAGGCTTCGGATGTGCTTACCTTACTTTTGAGGTGTTTGCAAGTGTCTTTCAGTCCGCAAACCATCTCAACACTAGTTTGCACTTCTGCAGCCTTCCTGGGTGCCTGCACTTCAATTAAAGCCCAGGGTAAGACATGAGGTAAGTCCTCACATGGGACTTTTTCATCAATAAGTGCAGGCAGCCAGGGAGGCTGCAGAGTGCTGAAGAATGTTCCCTGGGAATGAAAAAAAATTCCACATGCACCATCCTTAAAATTAGCTCAAAACCCTGTATTGACTGAAATTCTACAGAAATTTTCAAGTACCCTAAGAATAGGACAGAAAAATGGAAGCTTCTTTTACATAGGAAACAAATTTTTGAGAAACTGAAGGACAAATAGCAACACTTTTTGCCACTAGAATATCCATAGTCCATATTCTGCCACATACTACTGTCTTCACAGTGCCTTACCAGTGAAAAACCTGGTAATTCATTAGTTTTAGCCAGATGAGTTGGTTCATATTAATATTATTTAAAATAACTCGGATCTATAAAATACAGTGTTTTCTTCACATAGTGGAGAGACTACCTTATCATTTCTGTGAAATGTAACTTATTCATTTTTAAAATAAACTTTCTAAAACTGCAGTGTGTGTGCGAGTATGTATTGAAGTGTGTCTAACCTGGAAGCTAATTCTGCATGTGGTTAGCTGATCACAATCTGAACATGAGACAGAAGGGTGATAATGGCTGCCCAAAAAAAAAAAAAAAGGCCAATGAGATCAAAACCTGCTTTAAGAGAACCATAGTTTCCAGGGAAGGGGTGTAACAGTTCTACTTAATTCTGCTCATGCCATTTGAAGTACTGTGTCCAGTTCAGGCTACTGTACTTTAAGAAGGATATTGACAAATAGGGGTTCAGAGGCGGGCTCCGAGGGTGGTCAGCGCTATGGAAAACATTGGAGGCACAGAGAAGGCTTAGCTTGAAGAGGAGAGTGGGAATATGTTAGCAGCACTCTCCAAATACCTAAAGGACTGTCATATAGAAGAGGGCAAAGACTTGCTGTCTGCTGCCCCCAAGGACAGGACTAGATCTAAGAGGCTTAAGTTACAGGAGGATGGATTTCTGCTGAAGCTTAGGAGAAACTTTTTCACGATAAGAGCAGTTCATCAATGGGTCCAGTTTCCTAGGGAGGTGATGAGATCTCCCTCACTGCAAAGTGTTGAGTAGAGGATGAAGAAACATCCTCTGACTATGCTTGAGCTCTGGATTTCCTGTATGGAGCAGGGAGTTGGACAACCCCACCCCACCCCATTCTTTGATTTTGTAGCATTGGGTCATACGGAGATATGAAGTGCAATAGAGGCCTTGGGTAATATTCTACATGCAAATAAAGTCATCTGTATATGCCAGGCAATTTTATGTAACCAGAGTTTTAGAGAAATTGTTTCCGAAGACAAATACTGCAAATACTGTTACTGGACTACTGGGATAGCTCAGTCAGTAGAGCATGAGACTTTTAATCTCAGGATTGTGGGTTTGAACCCCACTTTGGGCAAAAGATTACTGCATTGCAGAGGGTTGGACTAAATGACTCGTGGTTCCTTCCAATTCTAGGATTTCTGCTCACAAGCAGCTGTGAGCACACTGGGATTCTGTGTAATTGCAGCAAAGGTGTGAAATGTGGCGTTGGGAGAAAAATTCAGATTTCTAAAGATCCCAGGACAGGCTTGAGAGTGTGCTGGTATCACCTGGTAAAATAACAAGAGTTTTGGACTACAACGTTTAAACAGGATTTCCGATGCCTGCTGACTCGATAGTCTCGCTAGTTTCCCCTTCCATGGCCATCAAAGACAGAATGAGTAATGCAAAAGATATGTAAATCAGCTTAATGGGGGGGGCAGCTATGCAGAGCTGTAGAATTTGGCTCTTCTTGGCACATAATTTTTAAGTTAATTTTTTAAAAATAGGTTGAGTCACACAAAGGCTGCAGGTGGAACAGAGTTCGCCTGGGAGCCATGTTTCTTTTCATGCTATTGCCTTCCCATCATTGAAACCCAAGATCCCTTGCACCTGACTGGGTTTTACCATACTGATGCAAGTCACATGCAAGTCACATTGTGGATTTCCAAGATGTCATTTTGCTGCTCTTGAGCAAACCAAGACTGGGTGTAGAAAGTGGCCTTTGTCCTACATGGCAACATTCCAGCAAAGGTAAGTCCAAATGGGAGCAAACATGTTAGGTAAGGATATTGTGCAATGTCAAGATCTGGACACTAAGTCAGTCGTTATGTATTTAAGCTTGCAGGTGTGTTGCACTTTAAACAAACTGCATGAGCCCTAGCAGAAGCAGACAAAAGACGCTTCTAGATAATAGCGTGTAGACTTCTTTGGTTTAAAAAAAGCTACCGCCCTATTTAAACACAACTCTATATCTCTCAATTTCCTTGTATAAAGTGCATTGACAATTCCACTCAGAGAATCCCACACCTGGGATACTGTGTCCAGTTCTGGGCACCACAATTTAAGAAGGATGTTGACAAGCTGGAATGTGTGCAGAGGAGGGCAGCCAAGATGATCAAGGGTCTGGAAACTAAGCCTTATGAGGAACGGTTGAAGGAGCTGGGTATGTTGAGCCTGGAGAAGAGGAGACTGAGAGGAGATAGGATAGCCTTCAGATATCTTAAGGGCTGTCACATGATGGAGGGAGCAAGCTTGTTTTCTCCTACTCTGGAGGGTAGGACTCCAACCAATGGCTTCAAGTTACAAGAAAAGAAATTCTAACTAAACATCAGGAAGTCCAACAGAAAGAGCTGTTCAACAGTGGAACGGTCTCTCTTGGGAGGTGATGGACTCACCTTCCTCAGAGGTTTTTAAGCAGAGGTTGGATGGTCATCTGTCATGGATGCTTTAGCGGAGATTCCTGCATTGCAGGGGGTTGGACTAAATAATGATAGTTTTTTTATCTGTACCCTGCCCATCTGACAGGGTTGCCCCAGCGACTGTGGGTGGCTTCTATCATCTATAAAAACGTAAGACATTATGTTAGAATATTTACAACTAGCAAAACTGATGGGAAGAGTTAGAGGAGTATTGAACCAGAAAATATTTGGACAATGGAGAATAATTAAGGATTATATAGGATCATATTGTACCAACCACACCATATTAGCAGAACTTGAGTGATACTTGTAAACACAACAAATACCGTTTGTGGAGTAGACGGGAACAATATTAAAGAATATAAAACTGCGAAAAAAGCAACGACAGTATAAACAGTACAATGAGAATGACTGGAAGACTCACTTTGTCATAAGTCTTATTTAAGTGTTTATTTAAGTATTAATTAGGATGATTAAGTTTTTTTATGCACGTAAATCTGCTTTTTTCTGTATTTTCTTTTTTCTTAATTGTTTTTTCTTTAATTTTCTTTTTGTAGTATGAGATTGTAAATTCTTTGTGCATGTGTGTAATTTAAATTAATAAAGATTATTTTAAAAAAACATGACATTAAACATTAAAAAGAAAAACTTCCTTATACAGGGCTGCATTCAGATGTCTTCTGAAAGTTGTATATATTTATCTCCTTGACATCTGACAGAAGGGCATTCCACAGGGTGGGTGCCACTACAGAGATGACCCTGAGGGTCCTTTCCAACTCTACAATTATAGGATCCTAGGTAGTTTGGCCTTTAGACCAAATGTTGTGACCAATGAGGCAGTGCAGATGGCACTCCTCTGTTTCCCAAGAAGCAGGGCACAGGGAAAGATCTGTGGTGTATGGCAGCGATGCCAGCCTGAAGCTCCTGCCATGATGGATTTTACTGAGCTCCCAATGCCTGGCCCTTCTCTGTCTTGGTAAGCAGCAGCAACCCACTGCGTTGGAAACCAAGGAAGACAACAGAACCCCACCCATGTTCTCTTCTGCAAACAGAGGAGGCCTTCTGAAGCCCACCTCACAATACATTTCATAAACCAGGATATCATTATTTTTCTGGCCCATATCTTGGAGGGCAGTCTCATAAGAATGAGGTTTTATTGATAAGGTTTACTGTGGACCACCTTTGTAGCTGGAAGTAGATGCACCTGGTAGATTACTTGCAGCTGCCGCACTAAATACATGTGACTGGTGGTAGTTGTGCTGGGTTTGCTACTCTCCTTGAACCCTTCCAAAATGAAAACATTGCTTAATTTGCGCCGCCATATTCTCTATCAACTACAGTGATACCTCGGGTTAAGTACTTAATTTGTTCCGGAGGTCTGTTCTTAACCTGAAACTGTACTTAATTCGTTCCAGAGGTCCGTTCTTAACCGGAAACTGTTCTTAACCTGAAGCACCACTTTAGCTAATGGGGCCTCCTGCTTCCGTGCCACCAGAGCCCGATTTCAGTTCTTATCCTGAAGCAAAGTTCTTAACCTGAAACACTATTTCTGGGTTAGTGGAGTGTGTAACCTGAAGCGTATGTAACCTGAAGCATATGTAACGTGAGGTACCACTGTACCTATGATGGCATTCTGCTCTGCTTTTTCTTACTGTTCACGACCAGTAAGATTTGCCTTTTCTGGCATTTATTGTTGTTTTTATGTAGATCTCTATTTCTTTATTGTCATTATTTGCTTAAAAATCTCAAAGCAGTTCACAGTATGCACAAAACCATGAAAATCAATAAATAACTAGTTAAAACATCCAAACAGTCACATCATCCCAACAGCAGCAGCAGCCAGAACAACAAAAATCAGTATCAACAGTCTGAAAATGCTGGGGTAAACTGAAATATCTATGGCTATTTGCAAAAGTACCCCATTGTTGGTGCTCCCCAGATCTCCATATGGCACTCAGTTCCACAAACTGGGCAGCACAACTTGGAAACTGAGGTGTTTCAAAACTTGGTTGCCATCAAGTATTTTGACCCCAGTCTCTCTTCTGGCATTTGTAATATGACAACGCTCATATCGAAACTCAGATTCCAATATTGGGTTTGGCTGTCAAGCCTTAAAATTATACCCTGTTGCCGCACCCACAGAAATAATTAATTGGTATCACATATTTTTACTGCTTACGTACTGGCACTAGGAGGTAACAGGTGTTGACATCAGTTGCTCAGCTCAAGGTAAACATGGACTGATTAGGTAGGACCTAGATCGGGGGTCAGCAAACTTTTTCAGCAGGGGGCCGGTCCACTGTTCCTCAGACCTTGTGGGGGGCCGGACTATATTTTGAAAAATAAAATGAATGAATTCCTATGCCCCACAAATAACCCAGAGATGCATTTTAAATAAAAGGACACATTCTACTCATGTAAAAACACGCTGATTCCCGAACCATCCACGGGCCGGATTTTGAAGGCGATTGGGCCGGATCCGGCCCCTGGGCCTTAGTTTGCCTACCCATGGTCTAGATGGAAGTGAGTTGCATCAGCCACGACTTGGAGCGATATTACAGGTCACAAGATGCTTCAGAAATGTCTCTGATGCTGACCTTCGATAGCTGTGCAGCAACTAAAAGCAATTGCAATAGAGATGCAGACTGGGAAAGAGATCTGCTGAAAGGCTGCCCTGATTCCTATATTGTACAGAGTAGACCTGATAAATGGTACCTGAAGAGCACAATGATTAATTGGTGCGAGATGATCTTTCAGGTACATCACAACAGGCAGGCAACTGAGGGGGAAATGGTCAGAAGCGTAATCTCATACAGTGGTGCCTCGCAAAACGAAATTAATCCGTCCCGCGAGTCTCTTTGTCTTGCGGTTTTTTCGTCTTGCGAAGCACGGCTATTAGGAGCTTAGCGGCTATTAACGGCTTAGCGGCTTTAAGAAAAAGGAAACAAACTCGCAAGAACTCGCAAGACATTTCGTCTTGCAAAGCAAGCCCATAGGGAAATTCGTCTTGTGGAACGACTCAAAAAATGCAAAACCCTTTCGTCTAGCGAGTTTTTCGTCTTGCGAGGCATTCGTTTTGCAGGGCACCACTGTATTTTCGATGTGATCTGATCCTTGTATTTGTGTCTTTTTATTATTATTATTATTATTATTATTATTATTATTATTATTATTATTAATAATAATAAATACAAAAAGTATTTTAATGTTTGATATTTTATCGTGTTTTTAATATTCTATTGGGAGCCGCCTTGAGTGGCTGGGGTATAAATAATAAATGATTAATAATAATAATAATAATAATAATAATAATAATAATAATAATAATATTGTGGGGTTTTTTTTAAAAAAATAACTTTTTAATTTTCATTTCTTTGAAGAAAAGGCTTTGTAATAAAATTGGACCATTTCTCACTTTAAAAAAGGTGTTTGTGGGAGGGGAGTCATAGAGTTGGAAGGGACCCAACGGTCATCTAGTCCAACCCCCTGCAATGTAGGAATCTCAGCTAAAGCACCCATGGCAGATGGTCATCCAACCTCTGCTTAGAAACCTCTGAAGGAGGAGAGTCCACAACCTCCCGAGAGAGACTGTTCCACTGTCGAACAGCTCTGACTGTCGGAAAGTTTTTTCCTGAAGGTTATTGTTTTGTTGTTTCTGTTTTAACTCCTTACTTGTGCTTTTTTATTGTATTTTTATCTTGTGGACTGGCCTGAGATCTTTTGATGTATATACATGCATTCTTTATTTCGGTGTCCAAAGACCCACAAAAGCAATTTCAAAACCAAAAGAAAAGAGAATTACAAGGGAAAGCTTTCGACGGCGGTCACTATGTTTTATCCAGAGCATGTGGGCTTCTGTTTCTTATTACAGTCATACTTTGGGTTAAGTACGCTTCAGGCTGAGCATTTTCAGGTTACGCTCCGTGGTGACCCGGAAGTAACAGAACGCATTACTTCCGGGTTTCGCCGCTCGCGCAGACGCTCAAAATGATGTCACGCGCATGCACAGAAGCGAATCGCGACACGCGCAGTCGCAGGTTGCGTTCTACTCAGGATGCGAACGGGGCTCCAGAACGGATCCCGTTCACACCCAGAGGTACCACTGTACTTCCGAGAGGAACTGGATATAAATCCAATAAATAAAAATAAATAAAATAGATGGACAATCCTGACAGCGGACAGCTCTCTTTCCATTTAGGGAAGTTTTTAATGACTGGTGTTTTAATGTATTTTTAATCTATTGTTGGAAGCCGCCCAGAGTGGCTGAGGAAACCCAGCCAGATGGGCAGGCTGTAAATAATTTTATTATTATTATTATTATTATTATTATTATTATTATTATTATTATTATTATTTAGCAGCTCTACTGCTGCATCCTTGGGTCCTTCAACCATCCTTCCAGGGACCACAGGATTCGTCCCTAACTGATTAGCATGATGTTCTCCTCAGAAGGGTCCACCCCACACTTCCATTCTCTGTTTGCTTTTTCGTGGTTAACATCAATTTTTATTTTCCAATCAGTGTTTTTAGGGTACTACTGCTATCATTATAAAACATTTGTCAGCTAGGCTGTTCTGTTTATAACTGCTTTTTTCCCCCTTAAGCTAGTTGCATGGGTTTATTATTTATATTACTAGGCTTGATTGTTTTTTTAATAGAAAAGTAGGATAAGCAAGGAGCAAAATGCAACCTCGCTTAAGCAAGTTTATTTCAGCAGGGGACTATATCCACTCTCCCTAAACAACTGTGCTGAGCTTTGACAAGATAGATAGAACAGATGCAGGTCAAGAATGTTAAGGCAATTGCCAGTTCCTGTACTCTTAAATAATAGGATTTGATGAGGTAATTTTCCATTGAGAAGGCATCTTGCCAGTGCTTAGCAGGAGATGGGAAGGCAATAATTTGAATGTGCTGCCAAGTGAAAAATTAAAAATTAACTCTCTCCTTTGTGGTAGTCACAGATATGTAGAAAATGGGTCTTTCCAATATAAAAGTGAAAGAACTGGAGGCTGCAACCTATGCTGAACGTTAGCCTGAAATAAATGTGTAGAATTAGGCATAACCCTTGCCTCGCCAGCATAATGCCTGAGGCCACAATGTTATAATAGTACGAAAAACAGATTGGTATTTTATCAGGGAGGTGAATTATTTCACAACTTAATTTTTCCAAGATTCATCTGTGTGTCAAACTGAATACCAATGTGGCACAATGGATAATAATAATAATAATAATAATAATAATAATAATAATAATAATAAATATTTTATTTATACCCTGCCCTTCCCGGTTCAGAAAACCAGGCTCAGGGCGGCTAACAACAAATTTAAACACTTAATTAATGCAACAAGAAACAGCATAAAATACAGTATAAGACGTGAATAACAGTAAATTCAGAATTCAAAAATCAATTTAGGGAGAAAATCCATCCAATAAACATTAGATGATCAGCAGGGCTAGCTGGCTAAGTTAGTCCTATTTGGACCAGCAAGGAGACCAGGGGAGAATTAGCTGTGGGATCCCAGAGCGGGTAATCTTCATAAAAAGGGGAGAGGGAGGGAAGGAAGGGGAATAAAAGATCAGGCTAAGTTCAAATTGAAAGCCAGGCGGAATAGCTCTGTCTTACAGGCCTTGCGGAAGGAAGTTAAATCCTGCAGGGCCCTGGTCTCATAGGACAGAGCATTCCACCAGGTCGGAGCCAGCACTGAGAAGGCCCTGGCCCTGGTGGAGGATAATCTGACTTCCTTAGGGCCCAGGACCTCTAAACTATTATTTTTCATGGACCTTAAGGTCCTCTGCAGGGCATACCAGGAGAGGCGGTCCTGTAAATACAAGGGCCCTAAGCCACAAAGGGCTTTAAAGGTCAAAACCAGCACCTTAAACCTGACCCTATACTCCACTGGGTGCCATTGCAGCTGGTAGAGTACTGGGTGAATATGCTCCCATGGCAAGAACCCCGTTGAGGAGCCTCACTGCAGCATTCTGCACCCGCTGGAGTTTCTGTGACAGTTTCAAGGGCAGCCCCACGTAGAGCGAGTTACAGTAATCAAGCCTAGAGGTGACCGTCGCATGGATCACTGTGGCCAGGTCGGGGGGGGGAGGTAAGGACCAACTGCTTAGAAAATATAGAGAAGGGAACAGTTTGCACTCTGGTCAATTGTTCGTGTTTGTTACTCGGTGGTACTCAAATGCATGGTCAAGCTCTCACTTCCATACATCACTAAAAAAAGGCTGATCGCTGAAGAATTGATGCTTTTGAATTATGGTGCTGGAGGAGATTCTTGAGAGTCCCATGGACTGCAACCTATCCATTTTTAAGGAAATCAGCCCTGAGTGCTCACTAGAAGGACAGATCATGAAGCTGAGGCTCTAATACTTTGGGAACCTCATGAGAAGAGAAGACTCCCTGGAAAAGACCCTGATGTTGGGAAAGATGGAGGGCACAAGGAGAAGGGGATGACAGAGGACGAAATGGTTGGACAGTGTTCTGGAAGCTACCAGCATGAGTTTGACCAAACTGCGGGAGGCAGTGGAAGACAGGAGTGCCTAGCCTGCTCTGGTCCATGGGGTCACGAAAAGTCAGACACAATTAAACGACTAAACAACAACAACAACTAGAATGCATAATAACACAATAAAACCCTTGGCAACTTGACCCTTCCATGGTCAAAAGTCAGCAAAAAAAGAAAGGGAGACAAACACACTTTTGGTGTCCGTCCCTTTGATGCTTCTGAATGCTAGTTTCTGGAAGCCACGGGAAAAGGAAGTGTGTGGGGCATCAGATCCTGCTTATGGGTTTATCAAAAGAGGCATCTGCTTGGCCACTGTGAAGTCAGGATGCCATTCGCCTGATTCAGCAGGACTTGTCCTTATGCACTTACCTAGCTACATATTACGAAAGGCATAAAAACAGATGTACCGCTTCGGACCGGCTGAAATCAGTCTACTTGGAAACTTTGAACGTTGCCTTCAAACACTGCTGTCTTCAGATAATATGTCATAAAAATATATTATGCCATCACCGAGGCAAAAGTGTCATAAAACGAGCAGATATTTAAATATGTCTTGACACAGAAGTAACATCATCCTGGGAAGGCTCTATTTGAGGGGATTTACCTAGTACAGTCATACCTCAGAAGCTGAATAGACTCCATTCCGGAAGTCCGTTCGACTTCCAAAACGTTCAGAAACCAAAGCGTGGCTTTCAATTGGCTGCAGGAAGCTCCTGCAGCCAACCGGAAGCCGCAGAAGCTGTGTAGGATGTTCAGGTTACAAAGAATGTTCGCAAACTGGAACACTCACTTCCAGGTTTGCGGCGTTTGGGAGCCAAAACGTTCGAGTCGCAAGGCGTTCGTCAACCAAGGTACGACAGTAATTATTTAGGGAAATTAAGATAATGCCTTAGTCCTTCGATAATGTTTCACATTTGCTCTTTCTGGCTACTTATGTTCCCCTACATTTATCAGCTGAGTGCCATAAACATGGTTATTATATTTATTAAAGTCTAGGACTTTGAATCTGTGCAGCCAAGGGGCAGGCAGCAATTCTGTGGGATTTCTGCTATCAGACATAGGATTGTGCTGACAACGGATAAACCATTTAATATTTGTACCTTATACTTTCTCTATCTCTATTTGATGCCATCTCTTGCTATAAAGGCATAGGATTGTGCTGACAACAGATAAACCACTTAATATTTATACCTTATACTTTCTCTCTATATATATTTGATGCCATTTCTTGCTATAAAGATGCGAGCTTTTAATCAAGAGCTTCGATTTGCCTCAGCAAGGCTAAGGAGGGCATTTGGCTCGTTCATATACAGAATTCTCGCTAGCTGCCACTCCTGTACAAATACAGTCAGTAAATCCTTGAGTAATCCTTCAATTTGCTTTTGGTCCACCATTTCAGGAAGTTTGAATGCAGAATGTACACTGCAAGCCGAAAACTAGGGTGTGGAGAGGTCTGTCCTTACTGCTTTTTCCATATCGCAGAGCTCTACCATGCCGTGGGTTTTGGAGCTAGTTACAGTGGTAAAGGAGACATCTCTTGCCTCTCTTCCTCGGAGAGCCGATTCATAAGGAGTGGCAGTCTTTGGTTTATGCCGCAATGTTTTAAGATTCATCTGCAACCAGAACAGGTAATAAAAAGAGGCAGAGCACAATACATGGGTGGACCAGAGTGACATTTAAATTACAGACCTCAGCAGAGAAGGAAACATGATCGAACTGATTCGAGTGAGTTATCTTGCCCAGGGCAAGAGGGCAAACAAAAACATGACCCCTGCACCCCTTATATAACCCACTAGCTCCACCTCGCACTTGGACCTAACCTGCAGACACACACTGAACAACAGAACTTTCCCCCTGCTCCCCAACCACGAGATGTTCCCTGCCAGAGATGTAAAAGGTAAAGGGACCCCTGACCATTAGGTCCAGTCGTGGCCGACTCTGGGGTTGCGGCGCTCATCTCGCTTTATTGGCCAAGGGAGCCAGCGTACAGCTTCCAGGTCATGTGGCCAGCATTACTAAGCCGCTTCTGGCGAACCAGAGCAGCCCACGGAAATGCCGTTTACCTTCCTGCTGGAGCGGTACCTATTTATCTACTTGCACTTTGACGTGCTTTCAAACTGCTAGGTTGGCAGGAGGCCAGGGATGTAAGAAGGCACCAATTTCCATTCTCACCAATGTTCATTGCATGCAGCACTGTCTCTCTTGTGCTGCAATTCGGCTTCTAACAAAAACTATGCCATTTGTCTCGCTGCCCACGGTGGGGGAATTTTACATAGATGTTACATTATTCTACATTTATTTTGATGCAAAGGTAGGCAAAGGTGAAGGACCCCTGGACTGGTTAAGTCCAGTCAAAGGCAACTATGGAGTGGCAGCGCTCTTCTCACTTTCAGGCCGAGGGAGCCAGCGTTTGTCCACAGACAGCTTTCCGGGTCATGTGTCCAGCATAACTAAACCGCTTCTGGAACACCGTGACGGAAACCAGAGTGCACGGAAATGCCGTTTACCTTCCCAACCCAGCGGTACCTATTTTATCAACTCGTGCTGATATGCTTTTGAACTGCTAGGTTGACAGGAGCTGGGACAGAGCAACAGGAGCTCACCCCATTGCATGGATTCGAACCGGCGACCTTCCAATCAGCAAGCCCAAGAGGCTCAGTGGTTTAAACCATGCCATGCAAATGGGGTAGTGGAGAGTCATCAATTACATCAATTACACACTGTTTGCAGGCTGAAAACAAATGCCAATTGTATTCACTGGGTTGGTTTCCGTTCTGGACTTAGTACACAAAGTCCGCTCCCTTTTCCATCGGAATTCTCCAATATTCCTACTCGCTGCCAGTAGCTCCACAGAGACTGTTGGAGTGGTTTGATCATTTGTCCCAGCAGTACAGAAAAGCACCACGTTGCAGAAACGTATCAATTCTTCAATAGCAAAGGCAGGCACAATACATGCTTGCCCAGTTCACCAACCCAGTCATTAGTTTCTAAGCAGGAAACTAGGGAAAGGATTGCAAGGAAGCAAAGCCCTTGGGGCACAGCTTGCATTCTCACCTACCTCAATGTATTTGTTCGTTTTTCTAACCTCAGTCAAGCAAACGTGTCTGGCTTTTAAAAAGAAGAAAAAAGAAAGGTGTCGGATTAATTGGTGTTCTAAAAGAACTCAGAAACAGAACAGAGACAGGCCTTGGTGACTTTTGCTGAACAAACAGCAATAACATTAGCACCAGCACAATCTGGCAGATTGCCTGTTACATGGGAGTAAGCAAACACACCTGTGTATATTTGCCAAAACAATATGGTGTACGGTTCATGGCGGAAAACGGCTGCTAGATTGCAGTTAAACCTAAAAAAGCTATTTTCATCTTACTTGTTGGAGCTGCGGGTATGTGCAGAATGATATTAATCAACTGAGACTTAAGCTGACTGAAGTAGATGTAATTATCAACTAAAAAAACACACAAACCAATGTCCCCAGCTGTGCTGGAACGTACAAGAGCTCATAAAAGTAGAGGCTTGCATTTCACACATCTGCCTTAATGAATGCAGAGGCTGATCTATTGTGACCTCATGAGAAGAAAAAGAGAAAACCGAGAAAACTAACATTTCTCCTCCTACGATCAAGTATATGTTTCCCACTGACCAACAGTGACACCTAAAGGCTACAAAAGAATAACAGAAGAAACTATTAGCACATCGCAGGACTGGTGAATCCTCATCCTCTAAACTTGATTTTTCATCTAATCTATGGATATTAACCTCCCAAAAAAAATTCTATCCTCATTCAAACGTTAGTGGAATGACCCAGGAGTTATCCGCTAACACCTTGTGCAAAGGAATGAATGGGGAACAGCACAATATTGTTACAGCTACTGCCTGTTTTATTCTAGAGTGACAGTTGTGTTAGACTATTTTGAAGGTGAAGGAGGGATATTCTCTTTTTTATAATATACAATTTACATATAAATTATAAAATGTACCACAAAACTTATCACTTATACAATCTTTTTAGACTTCCATCAGCACCTCTGATGATCCACCGTTTTAACCACGTCTTATGCATTTCTTAACTTTATATTGCCTTTACATCTCTTAACAAATCATCCTCCCCCTTGTCCATTTTTACAATGCTTCTAATAATACTCCTCACAAAACTTCTTGCAACCCTACAAACGTCGTCTGTTCTTCACAAATACTTTTCAAATAGTCCATAAATTTACTCCAGTCTTCCATGAATTTTTGCTCTCGCCGGTTTCGAATCCTTCCTGTTAGTTTATCTAATTCTGCATAGTCCATTAACTTCATCCTCTATTCTTCAATCGTTGGTAACTCTTCTTGTTTCCATTTTTGGGCCAATAATATTCTTGCTGCTCTTATTGCATATAAAAAGAGCTTACATTCCTTTCTATTTATATCACTTCCCGCAATGCCTAATAAAAATGCTTCTGGTTTCTTTATAAATGTATATTTCAACATTTTTTTCAACTCATTATATATCATCTCCCAGAAGCATTTCACCTTTTTACATTCCCACCACATGTGATAAAATGTTCCCTCTTTTTCTTTACATTTCCAACATTTATTACTGACTTTATACATTTTCGCTAACTTGACAGGTATAATATACCATCTATACATCATTTTCATCACATTTTCTTTTAGGGCATTGCATGCAGTAACTTTAAAACCTTCCTTCCATAATTTCACCCAATCACTCAGCTGTATATTATACCCAAAAGGAGGAGGAATATTCTCGTAGCACCTTAAGGAGTAACTAATTTATTGCAGACCCTCCAAGTGTCCCTATTTTCCAGGGATGGTCCTGATTTTACAAAAACCACCGCAGTTTCTGATTTGATCCCAGAATGTCCCACTTTTCCTTGGGACATCCCTATTTTCATCGGAAAAATGTCGGAGAGGACGTCTCTCTTTTCTTTGGAAAAATGTTGAAGGGTATGGAATAAAGCGTAAAGGTAAAGGACCCCTGACAGTTAAGTCCAGTCGTGGACGACTCTGGGGTTGCGGCACTCATCTCACTTTACAGGCCAAGGGAGCCGGCAGCGCACAGAAACACTATTTACCTTCCCGCCGGAGTGGTACCTGTTTTTCTACTTGCACTTTTTGGACGTGCTTTTGAACTGCTAGGTTGGCAGGAGCTGGGACCAAGCAATGGGAGCTCACCCCGTTGCGGGGATTTGAACCCCCAGCCTTCTGATCAGCGAGGCCAAGAGGCTCAGTGGTTTAGACCACAGCGCCACCTGCGTCCCAGGGTATGGAATAGGATGTCCCTATTTTCGCTGGAGGATATGTTGTTGCAGCATGTATTTTAATGGAGTAAAGACAGTTATTTAGCAAGTTATATTCTTCCTTTCTTTCAAATGCACATGCTCACTCCGGAAATGTAAGCAGTGACACTTGCCAAACCCACAAATATAAGATACAGGCTCAGATAAGTGGCCTCTTCATAACCTCAGTAACCAGTCTTGGCTATAATGCTGCCTTCCTAGCAATGCTAACTTAACATCCACGGTATGAAAGATACCCATGGCACCAACTAAGCCCAAATTAAATAGAATTAAATTTGCCGGTGCATTCTAGATCAGCAATTTCATACCAGCTGCAGCATCGAGACAATGTAAATTGACTTCCAAGCCACAAATGTATTCAGCCCAATGATTTGGTTAGAATTGAAGCACATGGCTGCTACCTGCAGAAAGGATTGTAAAAAAGAATAATAATAATTAGTCCTGGGCTCCCTGAATCAGAGGGAAACGAAAACAATAGCTTTGTTCAGTGTTCACAAATAAGGATATGGCAGCAATATTGGGGGAGGGGGAATAATTTGCAGCCAACCTGGAATATTTTATATATATATATATATTCTGGGGAAATGAGAGGAACTATCCTTAGCACAATTATAATTTCATGGGGAAAGAAAGCAGGACTTGTTGGTCTGTAACAGTGTTGGAGGAGCAGCCTCCTACTGACTACACTAGGGATGGGGGAGAGAGTCAGTGTGGTTTGCATTTTAATGGGAATTAAATTCACACTTTCTGAAACGTGCAAAGCAAAATGGAGTTTTCCTCCGAAATGTGCACTTTTCTGAATTTTGCAAAGCAGTTCTCCAACCAAAAATGGGAACTAAAGAGGTTTCTGTGTTAGGGGAAAGTGTGTGTGTGTGTGTGTGTGTGTGTGTGAATGTGTATCTCAATGGAAATAACAGAGGGGAGGAAAACATTATTAGGAATAAATGCTTGCAAAATGTGTATATTAGGAGAAATGCACACTAAATTATTGACAAATTTTGTGGTGTTTGGATTTTTTTAAAACTCAGAAACAGATGTGAAAATGCGGTAAACTGAATGTTAAAGTTGGAAAAATTAGGAGAGAAGACAGATTTGTCCCATCCCTAGACCACATTGATAACATGACATGGTGCATGAACACTATTTGGATAGATTCATGTTTTTCGCTTTTCACCATAATCTTTGTTTTTCACAATGCAAGAATTCAATATTTTATTAAACACATAGCCAAAGTAGTACAATATGAGTATAAACGTAAGTGACATATAGCACTGAACATGACATGTATAGCATTTAAAACGACGTGTATATCCATGTACAGTTGGAGGTATGCAAAAAAATGTATTCCCTTGGGATACACAGTATACTGGGGAACAATTTTTTTTCCATTTTCTTTGGCATGAGATTTTTCAACTGTTCTTATATGTACTTTCAATGCTGATTTCAAATCTGAAATCGATTTTCGTGTACATGCTATAGTTATCTTTCAATTTCCGACTTTTGCCAATATGTCATATTTGCATATGTTAGATTTGAAATCAGCATTGAAAGAACATATAAGAACAGTTGAAAAATCTCATGCAACAGAAAATGAAAAAAAAAATGTTCCCCAGTGCTATAAATCATGGCATTAGCATGTACAAAATGTTAACGCAGATGTTTTGAGACTACAATTCCCATCATCCCTGACCACTGGTCCTGCTAGCTAGGGACCATGGGAGTTGTAGGCCAAAAACATCTGGAGGGCCGAGGTTGAGGAAGCCTGTGTTAGCAGGTAACTGAGCTGGTAAGCAGTCTCTTGCCAGAGTTTTCCTGGGTGCAAAACCACCTCTTGCACTGTGTTGCAAACGATGGAGTGTCTGTTTCGTTGACCAACCTCTAAATGATGCCAGGGGAAGAGAATATTTCCTTCAAGGTCATCCTGTCAGAAAGCAAATACAGTGCTGGCCGGTGAATTATTGATCGTCCGTGTAATTCAACACTCTGGATTCACTGCTGTTATGTGCTCAATAGCAATTGAGCAACAGCAGAAGACGCAAACAGCAGCTGCACGAAGTGGCAAGCAGCTCCTTGCAACGCCTAATACGGTCGCAGCTCTAGGACATATTTTACAACTACTCAAACAATGCTCCTCAGGGAACAATGATCAACTAGCAGCAACTGCAGTTTATAATCTACTCAATAGCCTCTGATAATTAAACCAGAAATTAAGGATCATCAACTTGTTTACAGTATCTCTAAACTTGTCTTTGTTTCATTAGCACCTCATAAATACTGCTCTTCTAAAAAAGCTTATCTGCAACGTTGGAATCCACGCCAAGAATATTTGCTGAAGGCCGCATTTGAAAGGGCTCTTCCCACTGGAATGGCTGCAAAAGCTATCTAGCAAACCAAAGTGCTGTTCTTCCCTGAGGACACTGTAAAGCCAAGAGGTAGAATTTGCCTTCCCTATCCTAGTGCCCTCCAGATTTTTCGGATGACGACTCCCATTGGTCCCAGCCAGGATGGCAAACCGTCAAATAGATGATGGGAGTTGTAGTGCTAAAAAGCCACCCCAAGGAATTTTGAGAATCAAAACATTCCCCCCCACACACATCTGCCTAATTTGCTTACATGTAGCTGCAAAAATACAGTGATACCTCAGGTTACATACGCTTCAGGTTACAGACTCCGCTAACCCAGAAATAGTGCTTCAGGTTAAGAACTTTGCTTCAGGATGAGAACAGAAGTTGTGCTCTGGCGGCGCGGCAGCAGCAGGAGGCCCCATTGGCTAAAGTGGTGCTTCAGGTTAAGAACAGTTTCAGGTTAAGAACAGACCTCCAAAATGAATTAAGTACTTAACTCGAGGTACCACTGTACCATCCTTCCGTCAGAAGGATTGGCTATCCCTAATCAGAATTACAGATACTGTAGGATGTTCAGAATTGCCCACAGGAACTGTAAAAACTGATGGTGACAAAGAGGTCCTGGGGCTTCACCTAGTTGCTAGGCATTCAATCAAGCTTAGATAAAGCTGCAATAGTGAGAACCAGAAGGCCAAAGACAAGCAAACTGCAATTTTGGATGCATGTTGAGCTTGGAGCATTTCTTCAGCAATGCTTTTTAGATGCAATAAACCTCCTTCCTCTGCATGCAGAAATAACCTCCCCTCCCAAAGGCCTGGTAACCAAACTTTCTGCAAACAAGACCATGCCCTCAAACATTTCTCTGATGAAAATAGGGACGTCCTATTCCACCACCACCATCATCATAGTTTTATTATTTATAACCTGTCCATCTGACTGGGTTGCTCCAGTCGCTCTGGGCGGCTTCCAACATATATATAAAAATGCAATTAAGCATTTAAAAAGTCTGTAGGGTTGCATAGCTCCATAACCTCCAACATTTCTCCAATGAAAATAGGACTGCCCTACCATACCCTCCAACCATTCTCCAATGAAAATAGGGGCAAAAAACTAAGATCATGGCCACTGGTTCCATCACCTCCTGGCAAATAGAAGGGGTAGAAATGGAGGCAGTGAGAGATTTTACTTTCATCATGCGAAAGGCTGGGCTGGATGATTCCCAAGCTGGAATTAAGATCGCCGGAAGAAACATCAACAACCTCAAATATGCAGATGACACAACCTTGATGGCAGAAAGTGAGGAGGAATTAAAGAACCTTTTAATGAGGGTGAAAGAGGAGAGCGCAAAATATGGTCTGAAGCTCAACATCAAAAAAATGAACATCATGGCCACTGGTCCCATCACCTCCTGGCAAATAGAAGGAGAAGAAATGGAGGCAGTGAGAGATTTTACTTTCTTGGGCTCCATGATCACTGCAGATGGTGACAGCAGTCACGAAATTAAAAGACGCCTGCTCCTTGGGAGAAAGGCGATGGCAAACCTAGACAGCAGAGACATCATCTTGCCAACAAAGGTCCGCATAGTTAAAGCCATGGTTTTCCCAGTAGTGATGTATGGAAGTGAGAGCTGGACCATAAAGAAGGCTGATCGCGGAAGAATTGATGCTTTTGAATTATGGTGCTGGAGGAGACTCTTGAGAGTCCCATGGACTGCAAGAAGATCAAACCTCTCCATTCTGAAGGAAATCAGCCCTGAGTGCTCACTGGAAGGACAGATCGTGAAGCTGAGGCTCCAATACTTTGGCCACCTCATGAGAAGAGAAGACTCCCTGGAAAAGACCCTGATGTTGGGAAAGATGGAGGGCACAAGGAGAAGGGGACGACAGAGGACGAGATGGTGGGACAGTGTTCTCGAAGCTACAAACATGAGTCTGACCAAACTGCGGGAGGCAGTGGAAGACAGGAGTGCCTGGCGTGCTCTGGTCCATGGGGTCAGAGAGAGTCGGACACGACTAAACTAAACAAGGAAAAGCAAGACATTTTGGGGTCAAATAAGAAACTGGAACAGCTTCTGTGAATCCAGGACCATCCCTGAAAAGGAGGAACACTTGGAGGGTATGCAAGACTGCCACTTCCTAGGGCTGTGTGTCCAATCTGATTGAAGCCCACATCCCCAACCAAACTGGGTTCAGTCCAGGCTTGGCCCAGATTGGATTGAGGAAGCCCTCCTGGAGAGACCCAGGGTGGTCAGGCAGCAGGGAAAGAAACAGGCAGCTTCTGCAGGGTCTGTGCTGGGAATCTGTTGAGAAAGCAGCAGGACTGGACCCAACACATCCTTGCCCCTCTCACCAACCGATCTGATGTTTTGTTTTTTTGAACCCCAATTAAACATGTGGTTGGGAGGGGGCAAAGCATCTCCTTCCTTTGCCCTGCTCCCAACCATATGTTCAATAATAATCTCCACCTCCAAATGTATCTTTAGCTGTATGTTACCCAAGGATTTATTTCCCTCTGGGGTATTAAAAACTGGGAAGAAGTTACTACTGCTGTGAATAGCCATTAGTCTTATGCATGGGTAGGCAAACTAAGGCCTGGGGGCCGGATCCAGCCCAATCGCCTTCTCAATCCGGCCCGCAGATGGTCTGGGAATCAGTGTGTTTTTACATGAGTAGAATGAGTCCTTTTATTTAAAATGCATCTCTGGGTTATTTGTGGGGCATAGGAATTCATTCATTTTATTTTTCAAAATATAGTCCGGCCCCCCACAAGGTCTAAGGGACAGTGGACCAGCCCCCTGCTGAAAAAGTTTGCTGGTCTTATGCTTTGTACAAAATGTAGTATAAACACCAACAACTGGGGAACACTGGCCTGCGAGTGCTCCAATTGGAGAACAGCCTTGACCAAAGGTGTCATGAGCTTTGAAGACATTCAAACTCAGGACGAAAGGGAGAAACATGCTAAGAGGAAGGGACACTTGGCAAACCCGGACTGTGATCAACTCCCACCTGGAAACCTATGTCCCCACTGTGGAAGGAGGTGTGGATCCAGAATTGGCCTCCACAGTCACCTACGGACTCACTGTTAAGACCGTGTTCATGGAAGACAATCTTACTCGGCTACGAGTGATTGCCAAAGACGACACTTTTACATAGTCTCGCTTTCACTCAATTCTTGTCCCTCTCTGTTCATGGTGAGTTCCGGCACCTCTTTTTCTAGAAAAAATAGCACTGCATAGAAATATCATAGGCCTTCAATAGCCATTGTTTCACAGTTGTTTTTTTAAGAAAGGAATGAATTTCATCTCACCGCAAGCAGCACACTGTGAGCACAAAAATTCTGCCTAATCCCAGAGTTTTATTATTATTATTATTACTTTTCAGCACACTGGAGATCCCAAGTAAATAAATAAGCAGGTCGGTCAGGATAGCAAGAATTGTAGAAGTTTTATTTTTGCATTGCAACCGGCTACATAGGAATCCTTTCCAATACACTTTGGCACAGTTTCGTTGTGCGTGACCAATGCAACAGGCACAGGCGGCGTTGTAGAATTTTGTAGGTCATGATCTAAGATTCAAAGAGATACAGGTGCTTCTCTGGGACTTAAGAACAGCGCCAGAATCCAGGATACATGATTAGAATGTGTGCAAATATTCTGCCTAATTGGGATTTCTAGAAAGGGACTCTCGGGGACATACCTGGGGGTCGACAAAATTGGCCCGGGGGGGAGGAGCTGGGCGCAAAAAACACCCCCCAAAATCTGTTTCCAGTCGTCTGTGTAAGATTGGGAGCTGAGCAGTAGGAGCAATGGCAAGGCGGTTTGAAGGCAGACGATTACGGAGTGCATGATATACAGGCATACCTCGGAGATATTGCGGCAAGCCGAATTTGCAATATGAAGCAAGTCACACAATTTTGAGGGGTTTCCCAGTGCATATAAAAGTGATGTTTGCACCGTACTATAGTCTATTAAGCCGGCTCGCCTGGCTGCGGGGGCAGGAGGGGGGGGGGAAACAGCTTCAACTCCACTTCTGCGGCCAAAAGTGGAGCGGCATGTGGGGTGTGGGGCTTCCTTACCCTGGAAGTGGCCAGGAAAAATATATGCAAAGGGCCATGAATTGAAGCGCAATGAAACGAGGTGTGCCTGTATATTTGTGTTGTGATGCACCGAGAGCTCGAATGTAGGAGAATGTTCCCGTCCTCCTCACATTGTAGCACAAAGACAGCTTTTTTCAGCCTTCCTCCTCTCCAGACCCTTTTGAGTACTTGGGTTCCGTAAAATGCAGTCATTTTTGATACGGCTATCGCGGCAAAGGGATTTGGGCCCAGCGGCCACGAGGGACCCTCAGTATGTCTCCGGGGACACTGGAGCAGTCAAGTATCCTCAACACCACATGATTTCAGGGAGTTCCACGTCCAACATTTCAAATCAACAGGGACTTGATTCTTCAACACAAAGTTCAGCCAGGGTAGCACATTTGCAAGGATGCTATTGGAACTTGATTCCTTGAGCCAAAGGCAAATCCTTGCTGTAATTGATGGTGCTGAAAGATAAACAGATAAAGTAGATTTGGTCATGACAAATAAAATATTATTATTAATACGTTATTATTTGTACCACACCCTTCCGACTGGGTTGCCCCAGCCATTAAGTAAAATATGCAGGTTATAGGCGCAAAGGAAAAGCCAAGAACCCTACTGGATCAAACAATTTGATCGAAATTGAAGGTTATTTATGTAGGCCACTACTGCAGCCCGTGTTTTGTTAGCTCCAAAATGGAAAACAAGCGAGGAGCCAACCAAAGAAGAATGGCAACTTAAACTGATGGAATATGCGCAGCTTGCAGATCTAACATATAGAATAAGAACATACGTTTAAAGAAGATTGGAAAATGTTTATTGAATATATGGGGGGAAATTGTGTACATGTGAAAATGCTGGCAGCATTAAGATAAATTCAACAGTGTAGATAAGTTTTGATGGATGTATTAATGGAATACTGAACGGTTTAGTTTATGTAAAATATGCAGGGATTTATGCTACAAAAAAGGAACTATGGAAAGAGAAGAAGAGAAGCCATCAATATTTTAAGGTTGTTTAAATGAATATTCTAAATTGTAAAACAGAAAATTTAATAAAAATTATGTAAAATTATGTAAAAAAAGAAAAAATAAATTGAAGACATTGGGCTTTTAATGTTTATAGCTGCTCTTTAAAATTATTTTTGCATAATCAATTGTTTTAACTGCTTTTAAAGACATTTTTATATTGAAAATCACTTGAGGATGCTTCGCATAAAGTGATTAAGAAATGAAGCTACTACTACTACTAATATTAATAATAATAATAATAATGTATAACATTAGTTTTTCTGCTGCCATTTTTAACATAGAACATCTTTTGCAATTCTGTGTTCCATTGTTGCTTTTAGAAACCATTTACTGTATTTGCATTTTCATTCAGCATATCATATGGCTTCAGGATTATCTCACACACCACTCTGGATCTGTTTGGCACAGTGATGGAGAAACTGCAGCTCTCCAGATCTTGTTGGACTACAATTCCCATCAACCCTGACCACTGGTCATGCTGGCTGGGACTGAGGGGAATCGGGAGGCCCAACATTTGGAAAGCCACAAGTTCCCCATCCCTGAATTAGCATCACTGAATGGCATGCAAGTTGCTGCTCTGCTGTTAACAACAACAAAGCATTTGAAAACCAAAGCATGGCTTCTGATTGGCTGTAGGAAGCTCCTGCAGCCAATCGGAAGCCACAGAAGCCCATCTGACGTTCGGATTCCAAAAGAACATTCGCAAACCAGAACAGTCACTTCTGGGTTTCGATCATTCGGGAGCCAAAATGTTCGAGAACTAGGCTGTTCAAAAACCAAGGTACGGCATTGTTGTTGTTGTTGTTGTTGTTGTTGTTGTTAAGTGCACAATCCTGTTCCCCACAGCAGCCTAGTAGATCTAAAAATGCTCTCAGAGAGATAAGGTGAATGTGGATTAACCTGAAGCAACTACAAACTAATGTCACAGTTTGGGGAGGAAAGCATTGACAGAGTTTCTGCCAGAAAAGTGCACACCTCTACTCTGAGGTTGCCAGGATAACAAAGACACGTGGACACACATAAGGTGGAAATAAACAAGTTGGACTTACTCCTGACGTGAATATATGCAGATATAATTAATTCAGTTATGCATATACATTAAGCTATACATAACAGCTCCCTCTAGTGCTGTGCTATCACACTAATGGAACAAGTCACACAGCAAACCACACTGGCATATAGGCGTAGGGGTTTCTTAATTGAAATAATACTATTAAATTAAGCCTGGTTAACTACAATAAGAATCCCCCCCTTTTTTTTTTTGTTTTACACAAAATCTTTTTTTTGTCTGGTTTTCTGTGGGGACTATTTCTTGCTCCTTTTTTGCGTGTCTTGCCTCACTCTGTGCACTTGCGATTTTGTACTTTTTATTTTCAACCAAGCATATAACATTAAGGAAAAGAAATGAAACGACACAAAATTATAATCCAATTCTCAGTAAATTAGGGTCAAGTTAGAGGATGCGCACGTGTGTTTAGCATGCCATGTTTGTTACTTTTAAAATAACAGCTGCAGGGAGGAGGGCAGTGGTGAACGCTGACATTTGATTTTGGATCTTTACTCGGTTAATTAAATTATGTTTTTGCGTTCTTTCCCCCTTTAGACTTACGATTAAGGCTAAATTGTGGTTTGCTTTGCTTATTTGGCTTTCCCCTGAAGGGCAACTCGGATAATATTTACACGGCCATAACCCCTGAGCTCTTACCAAGTGGATCGTCTCATATATTGCTTCCACGAATCGCTGCCAGATTCCCTTCCGCCTCCAGTGTGTTTATTACCGCCTAGGGAGAAGGGGATGGTAAGTGATGTTGCAGGTTGAAAACCAAGGAATGTCGCTTTGCACTTCTCAAAGAAGCTCATATCTAGACAGACTATAGAAACATTCAGCCTCTTTCCTCTCCTCACTGAAGGCTAAACAATCTCAGCATCCTCTATCCTCCTGAAAATGCCCAAGTCGTCTCAAATTCACAGCTCTCATGATAGCAGGGATTCCATCGTGAAGCCAGAAATATTCAGTACATTCTTCCAACTAGAGAACGAAAACCTTATACAGTGGTACCTCGGGTTAAGTACTTAATTCGTTCTGGAGGTCCGTTCTTAGCCTGAAGCACCACTTTAGCTAATGGGGTCTCCCACTGTTGCTGCGCCGCCACGGCGTGATTTCTGTTCTCATCCTGAAGCAAGGTTCTTAACCCGGGGTAATATTTCTGGGTTAGCGAAGTCTGTAACCTGAAGCATGTGTAACCTGAAGCATATGTAACCTGAGGTACCACTCTACAGAAATTGCATTGAAGAGCAGGAGTGCTTAGGCTACATATTTTTTCTACAGATACAGTGGTACCTCGGTTGTTGAACGTAATCTGTTCCGGAAGACCGTTCAACTTCCGAAACATTCAACAACTGAGGCACAATAGGCAGTCGGCAAATTCCACTGAGAAAAATGGAGAAATGCGCCTCAGAAGCCATTCGAATTCTGAGGCGCGCCTGAAAACGGAAGAATTCACTTCCAGGTTTTCGGCATTCGGCTTCTGAATCGTTCGGCTTCCGAGACACTCAAAAACAGAGGTTCCATTGCACAGCGGTACCTTGGGTCTCGAACCTAATCCATTCCAGGAGTCTGTTCGACTCCCGAAACAGTTCGAAAACCAAGGCGCGGCTTCCGATTGGCTGTACAAGCTTCCTGCACCCAAGTGGAAGCCGCGTCAGATGTTTGGCTTCCAAAAAACGTTCACAAACCAGAACACTCACTTTTGCTGCATTCAGAAGCCGATTTGTTAGGGAGCCAAGCCGTTCGAGTACCAAGGTACCACTGTGCTCCAAATACTCCAACAAACAATTACTCCAAAACTTGGAATAAGGCATCTTTTTGACTTACGCTGAATAAATAGGAACATTTGCGTTTGATGTATGTCTAACTCTGAAGCCCTTCCTTCTAGATCAGTGATGGCCAAACTTGGACCTCCAGCTGATTTGGGACTACAATTCCCATCATCCCTGACCACTGGTCCTGTTGGCTAGGGATGATGTGAGTTGTAGTCCCAAAACAGCTGGAGGGCCAAGTTTGGTCATCATTGTTCTAGATGGTGCCCAATTTATTACAGCCTGACCGTGGGGTGGGATGGGGCAGACAGGATCCATCTGTATATCAAAATACACTACGAATACCCTGGACTAAAGCTGGGAGACTGGAGGGATCCAAAAGCAGACACAATTGTGTAGGTCATCTGTAAACTATGACCACCCCCATCTATGGATCTGCATAGAAATTTAGGAACTTTCTGTAGGTCCAATAGCATTCAACAATTTTTTTGAGAGAAGGGATAGGGGGGACATACCAAAGGCACCTCCAATTTCAGCCCCACTGGTTGGAATATTGACGTTTACAATGCCACAGTCTGATCCCTTTGGCCTGTAAAAAAAGGAAAATCGATTACCAAAGCAGACGTCAGTCTCAATTCTCCAGAAGGACCAATCTCCAACAACGAAGCTGGAGTTGGAAATCTCATCTAGGCAATGTTTGAAGAAGATGGAAATACCCCGCCCTCCAATAGAATATTCCCCACCTTTGTCCACAGAAAAGGGAAGAGCCATACCCGAGCCAGCGGAATATCCTGCCCAAATCTTTGGTAAAGATGCTGCTGGAGAGGCCTTGTTTTACTTCGTTGTTCCATGTGAAGGCCTCTTCTTCCGTCTGGAAATGAAAGTGCACATTGTTAAATGAGTCGAGAAGTGAGATTACAGGGAAGCAGGCAGAGGGCCTTCTTGGTGGTGGCGCCCGCCCTGTGGAACGCCCTCCCATCAGATGTCAAAGAAACAAACAAACTGACTTTTAAAAGATATCTGAAGGAAACCCTGTTTAGGGAAGTTTTTAAAGGTTGATGTTTTATCGCTTTTTTAATATTCTGTTGGGAGCCGCCCAGAGTGGAACCCAGCTAGATGGGCAGGGTATAAATTATTATTATTATTATTATTATTATCATCATTATTATTATTATTACTACTATTATTTTTTAAAAAATGAACATGGCACTGCAGCTGTTCGACATGAAACTAACATCTCCATATAAATGAGGGAAGGGAAGGATTTTCCAGACTCTCCAAGCCCTCTTCCTTGGAGGAGGAATATAGCTTTGTCTCATGTGGCTCTTTGCGGTTTTTCAAATTCTGTCTCTGACTTGGGTGACTGAACATTTAATGGTTCTTTCAGACCAAAGTATTTTCTTCATTTCCTTTGCTTCTCAGCTCCCTGTTCTTCCAGCCCAACCTTCCTTTCCAAATTATCAGTTATTTTACTCTTTTTTGAATGCTCCTGTTGTTGTTTTGTGAGAGCAGTACCATTCTAATTAAAGTACCCTGCTCCATCCTCCCAAATTTTCATAGTCGTCTTGGTTGTGTGTTGAAGCTCAAGAGTTTTCACCCTGAACTCTGGTTTTCCAGAGAGGAAAATTAAGGATGCCCCAAAATTGCCTGACACAACCCAAGGAAAACCTTGGGTTACAGATTGGTTGCAAGATCACCAGTTACACGATATGTTTAAATTAGATAGAAAGAATGGGTTTTTGGACCAAAGCTCACAATCTGAAAAAGAACTCTTGCAAAGTAAGGATAAACTTTTGTCTAAAATTTATAGTTTTCTATTAGAATGGGAAATGAAAGACAAGCTTGTTAAAGCTTCAATGACACACTGGGCAATAGATACAGGACACAATATAGATCTGAAACTCTGGAAAAGTGACCTGAAATTTACTGCATGTTATTCATTGAAAGAACTATTTGAAAATGATTCATAGATGGTACTTAACTCCAAGTAGATTAGCTAAGATTTATAAAAGAGAATCAGATAAGTGTTGGAAATGTAACAAAGTGGAGGGAACGTTCTTCCACATGTGGTGGACGTGTAAAAAGGTAAAAGGGTATTGGGAAATGATCCATAATGAATTGGGGGGGAAAATTAAAAGTACTTTCCCCCCAAAAAAAACCCAGAATCCTTTTTGTTGGGGATAACCCAGACTGAAATTCCCAGGTGTCAGAAAATGTTATTTATATGTGAAAAGTGTGGCCCATGTTTTGTTAGCCCAAAAATGGAAAGTGAGCAAGGTCCCAAGTAAAGAGGATTGGCAATTTGACAAAATATGCAGATTTAACATATAGAATATGAGAGCAAGAAGAACACACGTTTAAAGAAGACTGGAAAACATTTATTGAATATATGGAAAATAATTGTATACAGCTGAAAATGCTGGCAGCATTAAGATAAATTCAACAGAGTAAATAATTTTAGATGGATGTAGAAGTGGAAAACTAATTTGAATGGTTATAGTAAAATATACAGGGACGTAGGATACGTAAAATGGACCATGAAAAGAGAAGAAGCGAAGTCACTGGATATTTTACAGTTTGTAAAATGTTTATTTGAAATTGTAAAACAGAAAATCTAATAAAAATTATTAGAAAAAATATATATTGCCTGACACAACCCATGCTATGGCCAACATATTTAACACCATTTGGTGACAAATGTCCCTGAATAAATGTCATCTTAAAAATACACCAACTCAATGTTCTGTTGCCAGCTGCCAATCAAAACTTGAAAGGATTTCAAGGTTTCCAATACTCGGATGCTGACTTGTGCAATTCAGCACCATTTTTATGGGCCATTAATTTCCCCTCCCCCCTTCATGATGCTACCACCTTTGAACATGTAAAGAAAGAGAGTCTTTAACACCCAAACTTACCTTAAATTTCATTACGTACAAAATAGGGACAAACGTCTCCGTCTGCACGATCGGCGCATTATGTGGAAGGCCAGTCACAATGGTCGGCTCAACATAGTTTCCGGGACGATCTATAACCTGGAATGGATAAGGTGGAGAAGAAAATGGCACCAGTTGTTTTCGGGCAAGACAGATCATACATTAAATGCCCGATGCTCCAATGCGATTTCATTGGAGCATTTCACTAAAACGGCTTGCTTTCAGCAGAACTCGAAACCTCACAAAGACAGCAGATTCCCCATCAACTTTGAAAAGCCCATGGATATCAGTGGGTGCATTCAGAGTACGACTACCAAGGAATTTCACCTTCTAGGCTTTACGGTGGGGCTTTGTTTTAAAATTATCCGTCATCCAGAAAACCCTGATCAGAAATAAAACTAATCATCGACCCATCCTGCAAGCAGATTTTATCCTCCAAGAAAAATAGTGCACCATTGTTGGGAGAAACACGTTCAAGATGACAGCTTTAACTTTTTTTGTACAGTGGTGCCCCGCAAGACGAATGCCTCGCAAGACGGAAAACTCGCTAGACGAAAGAGTTTTCCGTTTTGGAGGTGCTTCGCAAAACGAATTTCCTATGGGCTTGCTTCGCAAGACGACAATGTCTTGCGAGTTCCTGCTGGTTTTTTTTCCTTTCCCCCCCTTTTTCTAAGCCGCTAAGCCGCTGATCCGATCAGCAGATAAGCCGCTAAAAGCCACTAATAGCGCTAATCCTTCAATGGGCTTGCTTCGCAAGACGAAAAAACCGCTAGACGAAGAGAATCACAGAACGGATTCTTTTCGTCTTGCGAGGCACCACTGTCATCGCAGGGAAAATATAGAGAGATTTTCAAGTATTTATGAGATTAATCACCTTCCCACCATAGACCACAGAGCCACCTTGCTGCTTGGCCTGGGCCACGGCATCAACATACAACTTCACCGCTTGCTCCGTGTGCAGAGGGCCATAGAGGGTGTTTGCTGCAAAAAAGAAAAGAAAAGTGTGTATCTGAGCAGGGCCCACAGCTCACATTTACCACAATGCCTACCGCTGTGTCGTCTTGAGAACTGCACTATATTTCTTCATCTATTTGTCATGCCATAAAGTTCTATATATTCCAATATTCTAAGGTGCCATTCTTCTCTCGAAATAAAGACAATTAAGAATTCAAAAGAGGGCTGGACATAATATAAAGAATATATGGGGGAAATATTATAACAAGAAAATAAGTGTAACAGACCAGGGGAAAGAAATACTCAGCCGTAGATGTGACAAAGGTAATGAACATAATTTAGTAAAGTAAGAAAATGCAGTCAAAAAGACAACAGATAGGAAACCAGAGAAAGGGTGGAAAGAGAGTTAAAATTAAGGTTTATAAGAGTGAATTAAATTGGAGGACCTAGTTATGCTACTATTATTAATTCGAGATATATTATTTACAGAAATGTTTTATGCTTATGTGATTCCCCCCCTTTCATAATACCATGTGTTTGCCTGTAACATACTATGCACTAATTATATGATAAAACAGAAAAGCAAATAAACATGTATAAAATGTATAAAACATACATATACAGTGGTATCTCTGGATACGAACAGGATCCATTCCAGAGCCCCGTTCGCATCCAGAAGCAAACGTAACTAGCAACGACACGGCTGCGCACGCATGTGTCGCTTTTCGCCGCTTCTGCGCATGACATCATTTTGAGTGTCTGCACATGCGCGAGCGGCAAAACCCAGAAGTAACGCGCTCCATTACTTCCGGGTTGCCGCGGAGCGCAACTCGAACATGCTCAACAGGAAGCATATTCAACCCGAGGTATGACTGTACTGTGGAACCTCAGTTTTCAGACGTAATCCGTTCTGGAAGACCCTTCGAGCCCCGAAATGTATGAAAACCGAAAACTCAATACGGAAGCCACCTCAAAGGTTCGACTTCGGAAGCATGTTTGAAAACGGAAGCATTTTCTTCCGGGTTTACGGCATTCAAGTTCCGAATCATTCGTCAACTGAGACATTAAAAAACCGAGGTTCCACTGTATATGTTGTATATGTATATAAAAAGAGAACTGCACTATAGACCTGGCCAATCTGGCGATAGATCGTTGAGAACCAGATTTCAATCCACATCATGATAACTGGTTCAAAATTTTGCCCCGACGATCCACCACTCGAAACCAGAAAATGCTTTTGTCTGTTGCTTTGCCTGCTCAGCTCTCCCCAGGCTCCCACAGGGAGCAGCAGACCACAGAACAGAGGCAGACGAAGAACTTTCCTCTAGCTGTGATGAAACTTGCTCGGAAAAAGGCTTCTGTGCCTCCGCTGAGCTGTGTAAAGAAGTCCCGCTGTTTCGCGCGAACAGAACAACAAAGTGGTTTGTTCAGCTGGGGCACAAAAAGGTTTTCTTGCCTCCGCCAAACCGTTTAAAGAAGTCCCTCCAGCTCACGAGAGCAACAGCGGTATCGGGGCTCACTTGGCTGGGGGGCGGGAAGCTTAGGTGGGGAGGAACGAGGTTGCCATATGTCTGGGGAAACGTGGACATGTCCTCTTTTGGGGGCCAACATGGTCATCTAGGCAGATTTCTACATTATTTTTCCCCCAAATTTTTAAATTGCATTTTCCACAATTATAACAAATATAACATAGAAAAAAGAAAAGAAAAAACACAAAAGAAAACAAAACACAAGACAGTACTAAAAAATAAAAATAAATAAATCTTAAAACACATATCCCTTTAAAACCCAATTTCTCTTACATTGCTAATTGACTTCTTCAGATCCCTCCCTTCTGAATTTCACTGTATCTGCATGTAACAGCTCTCCAATATCATTCTTAAACTAAAATTATTTCCAGCAATTAACTATCTTATTCTCTTTTCTTACTGTTCTAAATCCAACTTACTTACAATTAAATCCTAATTTAATCCTAGGCCTATTTGGTGCTTTCAAGTGACTTCTAATTTTTTATATTACCAGATTTCTACATTTTAAAGGAAATATCTGGGGGTTTTTTGTGGGGGGCTCAGGTTGGCAGCGGTTTCTGCTGTCCTCTTTTTTGCTCTTCAAGATACAGCAACCCTAAGGAGGAAGAAGCAGCCAAGATACATTCCAGACATTGTGATATATCAGCATATCAAGGGATTCAAGCTGCTGATATATCACAACGTTGAAATCCAGATAATGCCTAGGACTATTGCACCTTGAATAGGATCAGATCTTTTTCTTTCTTTTTTTCCTATTTCTATGCCCCTTTTTATTCAAATGAATCCCAAAGCGGCTTACAAACAGAAGATAAAAATAATATAATAGAACATCACGAATACAGCATAAATCATACAGAATACTTACCAAATCAACAGGAAAACAATCCCAAATCCCAAATAAAACAATTACCATCTATGTAACACTATTAACAAAACAACTAAAAAATAAGCTAAACATCAGTTACACCATGGGTAGGCAAGCTAAGGCCCGGGGGCTGGATCCGGCCCAATCGCCTTCTAAATCTGGCCCACGGACGGTTCACGAATCAGCGTGTTTTTTACATGAGTATCATGTGCCCTTTTATTTGAAATGCCTTTCTGGGTTATTTGTGGGGCATAGGAATTCGTTCATATATTTTTTTTCAAAATATAGTCCGGCCCCCCACAAGGTCTGAGGGACAGTGGACCGGCCCCCTGCTGAAAGATTGCTGACCCCTGAGTTACACCAACTCATTATAATATTATAATATTATTATTACCGTATTTTTTGCTCTATAAGACTCACTTTTTCCCTCCTAAAAAGTAAGGGGAAATGTGTGTGCGTCTTATGGAGCGAATGCAGGCTGCGCAGCTATCCCAGAAGCCAGAACATCAAGAGGGATTGCTGCTTTCACTGCGCAACGATCCCTCTTGCTGTTCTGGCATCTGAGATTCAGAATATTTTTTCCCTGTTTTCCTCCTCCAAAAACTAGGTGCGTCTTGTGGTCTGGTGCGTCTTATAGAGCGAAAAATACGGTATATTATATTATATTATATTACTATATTATTATATTATATTATATTATATTATATTATATTATATTATATTATATTATATTATATTATATTATATTATATTATATTATATAGGATTCACAAAGTATGGCACTATTCAGATCTATAAAACAGTATTAACAACATTAACAAAATAGCAACAAAACAAACAAAGCCCTGTTGAAGTTGTATACATGCTCTCCCCTCCACCATGACTCACAGACTTTCTTCTTTAACCATTATATACATATATAGAGAAAGAAGTTCAGATTAGCTAGGCTTGGCCCAAGTTGGAGCTGCTTAAAGCCATTTTCTTGCACCAAAATGCAACTTCTCCTTCCTAAGTAAGAGAAGCAACAGTTTGGGCAAGGCATTTGGGTGGTTCAAAACGCCCACACACACACATGTGTGCACACAGAGTTTCTTCTCAGACACCTCACAGGTAATCCTGTAAGGAAGAGGCAGAGCTATGAAGAAAGCCGCTCCCCCCCCCCAAAAAAAAATGGCAGTTTGGGAAGTGGGCAACTGTTCAGTTCTCCCAAACTCCAATGGCAACCAAGAACCACCATGCAATGCTTCCCAGAGCAAAGAGGAGCTCTTACCATCCCAAGGATCTCCAATACGGACTTGTGCGTACGCCTTTACAAGTTTCTCCACCACTTCATCATGGATGCTTTCATGCAAAAACTAATAAAACATTAGAAGAAAAAAACATGTTGAAGATTGGCAACAGAGGTGCTAACTTCCAAGGTCTTGCAGAGAACAATGGGGCTGCTAAGAGTTTGTTCCGAATGTTGAAAATGCCAATACAGTCGTACCTTGGAAGTATGACCTCCAAAATGTTTGAAAACCAAAGTGCGACTTCCAAAATGTTCAAAAACCAAAGTGCAGCTTCTGATTGGCTACAGGAATTTCCTGCAGCTAATCGGAAGCCGTGGAAGCCCCGTCGGATGTTCAGCTTCCAAAAATAGTTCGCAAACCGGAACACTCACTTCTGGGGTTGTGGTGTTCGGGAGCCAAAACGTTAGAGAACTAAGCTGTTCAAAAACCAAGATACGACTGTAAAGTACTTCCATTTTTATGCTGTCCTTGATATCAAACTAAGTTATGGCAAGTTCCTCTTTCTCCCCAGATACATACAGTGGTGCCTCGGGTTACAGACGCTTCAGGTTACATACGCTTCAGGTTACACACTCCGCCAACCCAGAAATAGTGCTTCAGGCAGGTTAAGAACTTTGCTTCAGGATGAGAACAGAAATCGTGCTCCAGGCAGCAGCGGGAGGCCCTATTAGCTAAAGTGGTGCTTCAGGTTAAGAGCAGTTTCAGGTTAAGAACAGACCTCCAGAATGAATTAAGTTCTTAACCCGAGGTACCACTGTACTGAGAAATGCACATTCTATTTCTCAACCAGATGGCATTTTTGAAAGCTGGCAAATTCTTCCACCATCTCAGGGTAAAATTGCCAAGACGTTTAAAGCGGAAATTAACAAAGCCCAACATATTCAAACAGCAGTAGCGAAAGGCTC
This sequence comes from Podarcis bocagei, assembly GCF_964188305.1. Taxonomy (NCBI): domain Eukaryota; kingdom Metazoa; phylum Chordata; class Lepidosauria; order Squamata; family Lacertidae; genus Podarcis; species Podarcis bocagei. The sequence continues at coordinate 15,770,952 of NC_138136.1, read as the reverse complement.
TAGAATCCAGTTCCTTTTGCATACAAAGGGCTCTTTACGCGGCAATTGGTCTGGCAAACCATAAAACAGAATTTGAAGAACTTCGGTCTGCCTAAAGCCAAATAATAGCACTTTGAGTTAAAACATTTAATCAAAGACTTAGAATCCAGTGCACATTTTGGTCTTTAAGGAAAAAACGTGGAATAATTTCACTATGCACAATCAAGAGAAAGCTAGGTACTTCTCCTAAATCTCTCTAAAACCCATGAGGTTTTAAGTAACTGCTGACTTAAATGAGATGTGCCAACATTTCTGCTTCACCTATTGGGTTTTATTCATTTGCATAAGCCTGCAATTCGGAACTGTATTTTCCTATTCATTGTGAACTAGGGAGATCTGATCAGAATTTAAATAACCTTATTTCAAAAGCGAGCAGTAATAACGGGAGACATCAAACATCACGCACAAGCAGACAGCCATTAATAGAACGGGTCTTTCCTTTCTCCTCCTGCAGCTCCAACATCCCAAAATACACCTTGAAAAGCTTAAGGACCCTCCATAGAAGATTTGGAAGACAGGTCGGGGGGGGGGAGGAGGGAAAATCTTGTTCTACAAAAATCCCCTTTTGAGTTTAGAACTAATGGTTTTGGAATAAAAAAAAATATTAAAAGAGCATTTGGGATTTCCCCCAGGCTGCTATGAAGCCTGTGATCTGTTGCCTAAGCATGACTCATTTGGCAAACAAAAATTATCCAATGCTTGAAATATTGAAAAAAATATGTATCATTTTTACAGAACCGCACCAATACAAACTGTGCTGGAGACAAATTTAAAGAAAGATAATCGCTTCGGAATTAACCAGAGTTCTTCTGGTTCCGTTCTTTGCTAAAGGGCCTTCTCGGTAGTGGCACCCACCCTGTGGAATGCCCTCCCATTAGATGTCAAGGAAATAAACAGCTATGTGACTTTTAGAAGACATCTAAAGGCAGCCCTGTTTAGGGAAGTTTTAAATGTTTGATGTTTTATCATGTTTTTAATATTCTGTTGGGAGCTGCCCAGAGTGGCGGGGGAAACCCAAGCCAGGTGGGCAGAGTACAGTGGTGCCTCGCAAGACGAAAAGAATCCGTTCCGTGATTCTCTTCGTCTAGCGGTTTTTTCGTCTTGTGAAGCAAGCCCATTGACGGATTAGAGGATTAGCGCTATTAGCGGCTTATCAGCTTATCGGATCAGTTGATAAGCGGCTTAGCGGCTTAGAAAAAGGGGGGGGAAACCCCCGCAGGAACTCGCAAGACATTTTCGTCTTGCAAAGCAAGCCCATAGGAGATTCGTTTTGCGAAGCACCTCCAAAACGGAAAACTCTTTTGTCTAGCGAGTTTTCCGTCTTGCGAGGCCTTCGTCTTGTGGGGCACCACTGTATAGTGGTACCTCGGGTTAAGAACTTAATTCTTTCTGGAGGTCCGTTCTTATCCTGAAACTGTTCTTAACCTGAAAGCACCACTTTAGCTAATGGGGCCTCCTGCTGCTGCCACGCCGCCAGAGCGCAATTTATTTTCTCATCCTGAAGCAAAGTTCTTAACCTGAGGTACTATTTCTGGGTTAGCGGAGTCTGTAACCTGAAGTGTATGTAACCCGAGGTACCACTGTATAAATAAATAAGTTGTTGTTGTCGTCGTTGTTGTTATTTTAATGATGATGGAAGGCATACACGAACAACAACAGAGCATTCCATCATTATGATGTGGAGTATTTTCACATAAATTACATAATAATGCAACAGGAATATACAGGAATATACCTAATAGTTATGTAATGATTCATTGAAAAGTTTCTACGGGCAGTCAGACCGTTATAGAATGAGCAGTGCTTAAAACTGCTGATGCGCTCAGACGGCAACTCCTTCCTGGAACTGGACAGATATTGTGTTGCTCAGGCAGGAGAAGGGGAGCAACAGGCACGAACAAACACAAGAGCCCCTCTTAAATCGGTGGAGGCTGGTCCCTTAGGATAGGCAAAGGCAAACTCGGCCCTCCAGATCCTCTGGGACTACAACTCCCATCATCCCTGACCACTGGTCCTGTTAGCTAGGGATGATGGGAGTTGTAGTCCCAAAACATCTGGAGGGCCAAGTTTGCCTTTGCCTGCATTAGGACAAAGCAAGCTCAGTCCGTCGTCAGCCAGACTTTACTCGCTTCTTTATCCTTAGTGGCAGTGTCGCCCTTTGCACAATTCCAGCAAGGAGGACGGCCAAGAGGGAGTCAAAGCGATAACTACCAGGCTCTGTCCAGTGGCGTAGCGTGGGGGGTGCCAGGGGTGCCGGCCGCACCCGGCGCAACATTTTGGGGGGCGCGTTTGGCCGGCCCTCCTCGAGGAAGCAGGAACCCCACTGTCCTCGGACCTCCTCCGAAGGCTGGCGGTGGGGCGGAGAGACCTTCTCCCCGCGCCAGCCTTCGGATGGCTGTCCTGAAGACTTGTGGTGGGAGCAGGGGCGTAGCGTGGGGGGTGCAGGGGAGGCCTGCCGCACCTGGCGCAACATCTGGGGGGGGGCGCGGAAGAGACTCGAGTGCTAAAATCCACGGGTTAGGGGGCGCAAAATACTTGCCTTGCCCCGGGTGCTGAGAACCCACGCTACGCCACTGGCTCTGTCTACTGTTGGGCTCTGGCTCCACCGAGCTGTTGGCCTGCCATCCTGCCAGCCACAACGGGCACAAGCAGTGCCAGATTTATGTATAAACAAGCTGTAACTTAGGGTCCCACTCTCTTGGGGGGCCCCAAAAAATTAAAGGGAAAAAAACCTGGATGTACATTTCCAAAATATAAGATAAAAAACAAAGAAAATAAAACCTACATACAGCAACAGTGTTTTGTGTTGTGTAGTCTCCTATGATGGAAGTAATGGGCCCTGCTAGCCTGCTCCCTAAACTATCACTGGTTTGTTCATTTCTATATATAGGGTGCCTACATTCTGCATAGACTGGCTGTATGGCAACATGTAGCATGCAGCTGCAGACTGCAGCGCAGCACAGTTGAATGTAGGTCAAGCTGTTGTACCTGTTATCTAATATTAAAATACATATAGTGGTACCTCGGGTTACAAACACCTCAGGTTACAGACTCCGCTAACCCAGAAGTAGTACCTTGGGTTAAGAACTTTACCTCAGGATGAGAACAGCAGTGGGAGGCCCCATTAGCTAAAGTGGTACCTCAGGTTAAGAATGGCTTCAGGTTAAAAACAGACCTCTGGAAGGAATTAAGTTCGTAACCAGGGGTACCACTGTATTTTGTTAAGCGCAAATGACTTTAGATACCTATTAGGTCCATAAATTACCATATAGCATATATTCAACACAAAAAAACAGCGGCAATTTGTTGTTGACAAAGGACAGCTAGACATATCAAGGGCCCCATTACCTTCAGTAGCTTAGGGCCTCCTCAAACCTAAATCCGGCCCTGGGCACAAGCCACCACTGTTCCTAACGCCACTGCAGGCGTCCGACTACCATCCAAACAGGTGTTTGGAGAAGACACGGAAATCCCAGCGCTTCTTACCAGCCTTCTGGCAGTTGTGCATCTCTGGCCTGCTGTCCCCACAGCCGCAAAGAGGGCCGACGGAATGACCAGCTGAAGGTCGGCATCATCAAAGACTGCAAGGCATTGAGAAGATACAGAAAGGGGAGAATTCAGATGCAACTGGGGAGACGGAGGAGACTCTCACCGACGGTCTGAGCAGTCAGTCAAAAAGCATGAGGGAAGAGAGATGTCAAAGATGCCTGGAAAACTCAGAACCCAAGAGGACAAAAGCTTTATAAAAGAATGGGAAAATTTTTATAAGTTGTTTAGGAGACCACTGTAAGCAGATGGAAACATTGGCAGGATTTTGATCTCCCTTGTTTTGTAATGAAAACCATGGACAAGATGGACTGATATAAAAGTTAAGAGTATGGAAGAATATGCGGTTGTAAATGTTCAGAATGGGATCCCATGAAGGGGGGGGTAGATTCGGAGGAATCTCTGTATGTGAATATATATTTGGATTTTTATAACTTTGCATTTGTAAAACCAAATAAAAATGATTTCAAAAAAGAAAATAGCATTAGGGAAGAGAGAAGCAGGTTTTGATTCTGAAGGCATTCAATGGCCTTTATAGGCAGTAGCAAAACACCTGAAAGGCCTCAGAGTACAGAATTGCCAACAGCCACACACATAAAAAAACTTGTAAAGGTAAAGGTAAAGGGACCCCTGACCATTAGGTCCAGTCGTGGCCGACTCTGGGGTTGTGGCGCTCATCTCTCTTTATTGGCCGAGGGAGCCGGCGTACAGCTTCTGGGTCATGTGGCCAGCATGACAAAGCCGCTTCTGGCGAACCAGAGCAGCACACGGAAACACCGCTTACCTTCCTGCCAGAGTGGTACCTATTTATCTACTTGCACTTTGACGTGCTTTTGAACTGCTAGGTTGGCAGGAGCAGGGACCGAGCAACGGGAGCTCACCCCGTCGCGGGGATTTGAACCGCCGACCTTCTGATCGGCAAGTCCTAGGCTCTGTAGTTTAACCCACAGCGCCACCCGCGTCCCCCCAAAAAAAGTAGGTAGTAGTTAAAATCACCAAACATAGCTAAGTTCAATCCACTGATTTCAACTCTAATTTTTTACTCTGAGTAACAGCTGAAAACCCCCTGTTGTTTTGAATCGAGGAGAATTGCCCAGTTCCCCGCGGATCTGGTGAGACAGGTACACAGTGGAGTATAACTGGATAGTGCAAAACACACACTGCACAAAAAAAGATAAAGCAGAAACGTCTTCTATAGGGAACTTCTGGCCCTCTCAATGTTGCTGAACTGCAACTCCAATCCACATATAACAGCTCTGCAACCATTCTGCTCCCACCGTTGATCTGGAACTGTAGCCAACGCAGCAAAGCAATTGGAGCTGCCATCCGGCCCCCGACTTTATGCTCAAGAAAAACAAGGGCACCCCAGTTTTTTCTCTGGAATCTTATTCGCTGGCATTAGGAGGCCAAAGAGGACTCTGCGGAATTTTGGGCAGGAACGTGGCAAGTAACAAATGAAGCAAAAGACCTTCATTTGGTGGAGTGAGCTTGAAAGGAAAGGCTATTAAGTGACACTTCAAAACAGATATTGAGCACCCTCTTAAATGCAAACACCAGCAGCTCATCATGAAAGCACGTGGACTCAAATTTCCAGGAAATTCCTAAGTACCTGCAGCAAAGCCATTGGCCATGCGCATTCACTCAGCCAGAGATCGGCTTTAACGTTTAATGAAAATATTAATTACCTATAATAGCGTTGTTTCCACCAAGCTCCAACAGAGACCGTCCTATTGAAATAAAAAAAGCAGTAAGCCATGTGAACATTACCCACAATTCCTAGCTAGGAATATGCCCTCCTCACACCCAGTTGTCATATTGACTTTGCATCTTTGAGCGAGTATTTTTTTTATATAAAAAACAACAACCAAGCAGTGTGTAAAATTTATGGACTAAATAAATAAAGAGGCTCACAAAAGAAGAAGGGAGCCAAAGTTGTTGTTGTTGTTTTAAAAAGCAGCTTCTTCTGTAAGCTGGAAAAAAACCCCTTAACGCAGGCCACAATTCAGAATTCCTCTATGTGCATGCAAAGGACTTGTGCATGATGCTTCTTGTAAGAACATAGGAAGAGTTCTGCTGGACCAAAGCCAGCACTCTTTCCATTTGCATTAATTATTATTAATTATTATTATTATTGTTGTTGTTGTTGTTGTTGTTGTTGTTGTTGTTAATTGAATTTGTGTACTGCCCTTCACCTGAAGAACACGGGGCAGTTGCCAACATGGAAAATTGTAAGACTCCTTGAATTCAGAAGAGATACTGGATCACGATACGCCACTTACCAAATCTCTCCTGAACCACCATCGCTACTTGCTTGCCCACATTGGTGCTGCCAGTGAAGGACAAGAGATCCACTCTTTCATCCTTTGCCATCGCTTTGCTACAGAGGACAGAGGAAGATTCTTAGTCAGTGGCAAAACAGGTAGAATGAGAAAGTATGTTAGGGTGGGAGGAAGGAGGAGCCCTGCCCTTCACTCTCAAAACACGTTACATTTGTGCCAATCAAATTTATAATTCTTGTGACACTCCTCAACCATCAACTTCGCTACCGTATTTTTCGCCCTATAGGACGCACCGTCCCATAAGGCGCACCTAGTTTTTTTTGGGGGGGGGGGGAAATAAAGGGGAAAAAATTATTTCCCCCCAGGCGCGGGGCTGGGGCGACCCGAGCTTCCCCCGACCCCAGCCCCCAAACAGGCAGCTCTCTGCAAGCCGTGGGAGCCCAGCGCTGGCTCCCGCTGCTTGCGGAGAGGTCCGCGAAGCCTGGACGCGCTGATTTCAGCGCGCGCAGGCTTTGGGATGCCGGCAACTCTCCCCAAGCAGCGGGAGCGCTCCCGCTGCTTGCGGAGGGGTCCGCGAAGCCTGGACGCGCTGAGATCAGCGTGCACAGGCCTTGGGATGCCGGCAACTCTCCCCAAGCAGCGGGAGCGCTCCCGCTGCTTGCAGAGAGGTCCGCGAAGCCTGGAGAGCGAGAAGGGTCAGTGCGCACCGACCGCTCTCGCTCTCCAGGCTTCAGCGAAAGCCTGCATTCGCCCCATAGGACACACACACATTTCCCCTTCATTTTTGGAGGGGAAAAAGTGCGTCCTATAGGGCGAAAAATACGGTATTTGTCTAAAGGAAAGTCTGTATTTTTAACATCATGAACAAGCTTCCTTCTGCTGTCCCATGCCATGTGTGCATTCATTTTTCCAAATCCATTGCTTTTTTTTGTTTCCTACACTGCATTTGATCGCATCGCAATCAGAAGTCTATGGAATGCAAAGGGCAATAACAAAAAATCGAAAGAAATATCAGCCGTAAAACGCAATTAAAATTCATGCCGGATCTAGCCCAAAGTTATTGCAATTGCAGAAAGATTATAAAGTGGTCCACCAAGAAAGATTATTAAGTGGTCACCAAGACCACCAGCGATTTTCAAATGGCCCAAGGGGAAAAATTTGGAAACCACCGCTTTAGCGTTCTGCTCTGCCACTCAAAGCTTACGGAGCACGTATATTTGAAAGTTTTTGTATTTGGAGGGAGAACACACCAAAGTTGCCACAAGACAGCTATTCCTTTTAAGTGTGCAAACTTGAACCTTGAAGGTTCAGAGTGGCTCTTAGAATGACTGATCAGGGACAAGTGTGGTTTCTTACTGTAAATTCAACTTCCTAGTGAATTTGACATTTCTAGCCATCATATTTGTGGTAGTGGGTGCACAATGCAATCCTTTATCTGGAGTGAGCCCCGCCATACCCAATGGAATTTACTTCCAAGCAGATATGCAGGGGACGGCGTTGTCGTGTCAAATCTAGGTCTACTGAGGGAATGGGTTTTCCTTTAGTAAGGAGATCACAGTTTAAGCGAAGCCTCATTCTTGTTCTGATGCAACGAGTCAATAGCGTAGGAAACATTTGCAGCTGTAGATTAAAAGGACCGTTAAGAGGTTAACAGGGATTTAACAAGATTCACCAGACTATATTCCCAAACTGTGCATAAAAATACCAAACGTTGCACCTACCCAATATCTGCCCCACCACAGACCAGAGAGCAGATAGCACCAGGCAGTTTGTTGTCCTCCAGAACCTGGGCAACTATTCTAGGAAACAAAGAATGAAGATTCATTAGATGTCCTGATGGTTCATTGGCAAAAGGATTACACGTGCAGGACATAGTGAGACTTGACTTTTCATCACCTTGCCAAACGCACATACAAAAAGGTCGTATTCAACGGAGAGCTAGCTGGAAGCATGCACAGAACAACTTCGGCTTGGTCAACAGGACTTTCCCCTCCTTCCCTAACATTCACCCCCTAAATCTCTTCTGAAGGGTTTGTAGAAACCACCCAAAATGAGATGTGGGACTATGTGGAGAAGAGGCAGCTCATACATGACCTTGCAGTGCCCGCCGGGACCATATAACACCAGTCCTGAGAGACCTGCATTGGCTCCCAGTAAATTTCCGAGCACAATTCAAAGTGTTGGTGCCAACCTTTAAAGCCCTAAATGGCATCGGCCCAGTAGACCTGAAGGAGCGTCTCCACCCCCATCATTATGCCTGGACACTGAGATCCAGCTGCCAGGGCCTTCTGGCAGTTTCTTCACCGTGAGAAGTGAAGTTACAGGGCACCAGGCAGAGGGCCTTCTCAGTAGTGGCACCTGCCCTGTGGAACGCCCTCCCGTCAGATGTCAAGGAAATAAACAACTCTCTGACTTTTAGAAGACATCTGAAGGCAGCCCTGTTTACGGAAGTTTTTAATGTTTGATGTTTTATCACGTTTTTAATATTCTGTTGGAAGCCACCCAGGGTGGCTGGGGAAACCCAGCCAGATGGGTGGGGTATAAATAAATTATTATTATTATTATTATTATTATTATTATCCGCATCCCTCCCTAATGCAACGAAAGTAGGGAGGTTGACATAGACTTCTCATTTCAGACGCTACCAGAGAAGCCCAGAATGCAAGCTGCAGCGAAGGCGGCACTCAGCCAGCTTCTTAAAACAATACAGAAGAATGAACAGGAGACAGAAAGGAAGCACAGAAGTTCTAGCAACAAAGATAAGTGAAAACTCACTTTGTAACAGCGACACTAACAAGCGACGTTGTGGGAGCACCTTTCCTTTGGAGGGAAACAAACCAGGAAAGATTATTCTTCCCAACTGCTTATTTTAAAATGAACATTGCATATTTTAAGAAGCTGCTGCATTAGAACACCTAAAATTACCTAAATCAGTAGATTACCAGGTTTTCATCTTTTCATTTTAACAGGTGCTAAAATGAGAAAACTCCAAACAACATGCAACTTTGAAGTAACAGGCCACCAATATTTGGTTACTTAAAACTTGGGTACAGTGTTAGAAACTCAGATGTATAAGCTACGTGCCAAATGTCTCCTTAAACCAAGGTTACAGTCGCCAAAATGGAATGGCTTGTTGCCATTTCAGGGCAAGTCTTATTTTTCAAACGATGGACTGACTGTGATTGATTCTCAGTTAAGCATCTGGCTAGTTCAGATCACAACCTTCAGCTAGTTTAAGAACTTCGAGAACTTAAAAGAAAAAAAGTCACTTGATCCAGGGACAGTCCAACTATATACTGGCCTGTTCTGACTTCTTTCTTAGTGGTGACGCGGACCATTCATAATACAAGAAAATTCTTCCCAACTGCGAGCACAGCAGTGAGGTGGGATAAGTTAAAATAAGCTAGAACAATTAACTATAATCTCATTCACTGCTCCTGCCCAGGCTGCACAGAAAAAGCATTTTGGTTCCTGAAATTCATTCCGATTGTGCCGATAAAATATAACAGATAGAATTCTACAGAATGTGTTGCTTGTGTGTGAAAACAGTCCAGATCTAATGATCCCAGGCAGAGGGTGGAGATGTCCAGCATCTTCACTTGGTCACACGTGGCCGATAGACAGAGTACCTAACCAAATAAGCATCATAATCTTTCCACTGTAAAAATATGACTCAGTAATTCTAGGCAACTATCTCAGCTGCTGAACAGAGATTCAATAAAGAAATGGAAACAGTCTCTGCTTTAAGTACATTCCAGAAAACTGCTGTGTAGGCGAATAAATACTTAGCATACGGAAGGGTCAGGGAACTTGTGGCTATTCAGATGTTTTTTGTTGTTGTTGTTTAGTCGTTTAATCGTGTCCGACTCTTCGTGACCCCATGGACCAGAGCACGCCAGGCACTCCTGTCTTCCACTGCCTCCCACAGCTTGGTCAAACTCATGCTGGTAGCTTCCAGAACACTGTCCAACCATCTTGTCCTCTGTCGTCCCCTTCTCCTTGTGCCCTCCATCTTTCCCAACATCAGGGTCTTTTCCAGGGAGTCTTCTCTTCTCATGAGGTGGCCAGTTGCTAGACTACAACTCCCATCATCCTCAACCATTGGCCATGCTGATTGAGCTCATGGGAGTTGGAATCCATCAACGCCCAGTTTCTGCATCTGCAGTGCACAGCTTTCCAACAACCATGAAATATACTCAAACGGCGCAGCGCCCCTTGTTAGATTAGAGGCCACCAGTTAAAACCATCACCATAAAGGAGGACAGATCGACTTACCAGAGGCAGACGTTGCCACAGACCATTGCAATTGCGTTGTTCCAGCCATAAACTGCTACAGGAAAGTTGAAAGCTGTGATGATTCCTACTAATCCCAAAGGATTCCATTGTTCTATTAAGGCATGCCCAGGCCCTGCAAATAAAAAGCCAAGTAGAGGACATTTGATGAGCATGGGATTTCATTTATTCTATTTATCCTTCTCGTTATCCAAGGAACTCAGTGTACACAAGAATTAGCCAAATTCCATCCCCACAAGCACACTGTGTCGTAAAGCTTATTGTGATAGTTTTTTTAGGCACCGAGCTTATTTTAGTAAATAATCGGACAGCAGAGCCCTTCGCAGCAAAGCACAAAAAATAACTCTGTTTGCATAGGATGAGATCTACAAGCCCGAAACCAGCTTGAGTAAAGAGTCAGGCTCCCTCCCTCCCTTTCTCCTCCGGCATACTTCGGAGGACGACTTTGACTCGGTAAAGTTCCGCTTTTAAAATGATCTGAACTTATTGCTGTGTTCAAAACAGAGGTGCTGGTTCAACACAGACTCTACTTAGCTTAAAAAGCCAGCCTGAGAAGCCATGGTTTGAGTGCATTAAACCATGTTTCGGCACTGAGCGCAAACCAGCACGAAAGGAGCCTAATTCAATGGTTGCTCCCAATTTAGTGGTCTTTACAAGCATGGAGAACAGCTTTCCAACAGCCATGAAATATACTCAAAAGGTGCAACACCTGTTGTAAGTTAAGAGGTCACCAGTTACTGTACGATTTCGTTACTTTTTGAGCCAAAAAGTGCTTACAGGCATCTTTTATATAATCTGAAATAAGATCTCTTTTTGCAAGTACTTTAAAAGTACTTCATATAAAAGTACTTTAACTGTATTGCTTGAAAAAAATGATATTTTTTGTAAATATTATTTATTGATTTTTCACAAAAACAAAAAAACCCATAAATTTCTTCACCCGTGGACTTCCCTTCCATGGTTTCCAGTGTTACACATAAATACCGCATATTTCACATATACTATTCAATACATCCATTTCAACCTATTTACATGTGCTGCTTGAAAAAAATCATAATGCCAGCTGCAAGGATTTTCACTAGGACCACAGTCATGGGGAAGTGGAGGTGTGATCCTTCATTCTCTCAACGCAAGGAAAGGGTTAAACCTCCCACCTCTGCTCACTGAAAATTGGAGCGCTCCTAGCCGAGTAATTGAAAAGTCCACACCCAACTGTTAGCCATGCAATGAAAGTTATATCTGTTGTTATCTCAAGGCTGCAATCCTGCCAGAAGAGCTTATTTCTTCCTAGTTTTGTATTCTGAGTGAGAAGCAAGGTTTGGCAAGGAGAATCTTGCACTTGCATCCCATTTATTTGTGCATTTTGAGGAGTTATACAAGGTGATCCATAGGGATGATAACTTATTCCGCTGGAACCCATGAAGGCATCGCTCAGCCTGCTCCTTGGAGGAAAATACAAGAAAATACAAATTTTCTTCACTGTGCCAACATGCTCAAGATAACAGCCGTGAAATGCAGCTGCAAAGTTGACAGTGCTGAGATTTTCCTGCCCTGGGTTACTTAATAGCATCCAGTATGTATTCAGAGAGGGGCGTGGGTGGCGCTGTGGGTTAAACCACAGACCCTAGGACTTGCCGATCAGAAGGTTGGCGGTTCGAATCCCTGCAGCAGGGTGAGCTCCCGTTGCTCGGTCCCCGCTCCTGCCAACCTAGCAGTTCGAAAGCACGTCAAAGTGCAAGTAAATAAACAGGAACCGCTCCGGCGGGAAGGTAAACGGCGTTTCCGTGCGCTGCTCTGGTTCGCCAGAAGCGGCTTAGTCATGCTGGTCACATGACCCGGAAGCTATATGCCGGCTCCCTTGGCCAATAAAGCGAGATGAGCGCCACAACCCCAGAGTCGGCCACGACTCGACCTAATGGTCAGGGGTCCCTTTACCTTTACCTATGTATTCAGAAAGAAAAAAAGGGAAAGACACATGCTTACTTTCCGAAGGAAAGACAGGTCCACCAATCATCCGGGATAAGCCAACTGCATAATCGCAGACATCCACATATTCTTGGACTTCGCCAACACTCTCAGCAGAGATCTTCCCCATCTCCAAAGAAACCTGACGGTATTAAGGAAATATGTTGGTCCTGTTCAATCACTGAATAGGAAATATTCTACTAAGCCCTATATGAATCAGAGGCAAGGAACTGCACCGACCAGTGGGCTGGATCCTCATCCCCTCAGTTCCCATGTGTCAAGTCTGACAGGCGGGCAGTCAATCACCTGCTGTCAAAATGGCGCCGGGTGGTCCATTTTGGCCCAGGCAGCTTGGAATCGAATTGTGAGGGCAAAGCAGAGCTCTGCACTTTGCAAGCACTTATGATCAGTTGCCGATCGTCGGGGTTTGCAACCCCACGGTATTCACACAAATGAAACTGTATCATTTCTTATTTTACAGACGTGGCTGTATTTTAGACATGGTCCCAAAACTTTCAGCCAGAGCAATTACTGTCGCAGCAGCAAACCGTACCAGATTTCCCAAAACATTGATTTTCTTTCTCAGGGCATCACCAATCTGTCTCACAATTTCTCCTCGTTTGGGTGCAGGAACCTAGACAAAGAAGAGAAAAACGGGTTTAAGCCCAGTCTTACGAAACACTGTGGACTTTGTCCAAAACCGTACGTTTAAATAATGTGTATCCAGATGAGGCAATCTCTATTAACACCATTGAAAGTATCAAGGTAACAGTTGAAATAAAATATCATGGGTGATTTCTTGAGTGACACAACTTGTCTGAATTCCAGGGAAATCCGAAGAAAAAATTATTTGGTATTTCAAAAACTACAGATGCTTCTGAACACTTCCCATTGTGTGTGTGTGTGTGTGTGTATTTGTGAGAATACATAAGACAATTGAAATAAATCTGCATGCCGAGAGATGCAGATGCTTTTCAAAAACGCAAGTGTGCCAAAATGCGTCTTTAGTTCTTCAAAAGTTGTGGCTTCCCTTTCTATGACCCGCATATTACATATGAGGCGCAGATTACAGCTATAACAAAGGCGGCATTTTTTCATCTCCGCCAAGCTAAGCAGTTGGCTCCTTATCTCTCTCGCCCTGACCTAGCCACTGTGATCCATGCGACGGTCACCTCCAGACTGGATTATTGTAACTCGCTCTACGTGGGGCTGCCCTTGAGACTGACCCAGAAACTCCAGCGGGTGCAGAATGCCGCGGCAAGACTCCTTACGGGGTCTTCGCTGCAAGATCATATCCATCCGGTGCTGTACCAGCTGCACTGGCTCCCGGTGGAGTACAGGATCAGGTTTAAGGTGCTGGTTTTAACCTTTAAAGCCCTATACGGCCTAGGACCCTCGTACCTATGGAACCGCCTCTCCTGGTATGTCCCACAGAGAAATTTACGGTCTGCAAATAAAAACACCCTAAAGATCCCAGGCCTCAGAGAGGTTAGGCTGGCCTCAACTAGAGCCAGGGCCTTCTCGGCCGCGGCTCCAATCTGGTGGAACGCTCTGTCACAAGAGACTAGGGCCCTGCAGGACCTGACATCCTTCCGTAGGGCCTGCAAGACAGAGCTGTTCCACCAGGCCTTTTGTCAGGGCGCAGCCTGACCCCCTCCTCTGGCAATCTGCACAAAATTTTGCTTGATGGTTGCCATTAATTTGATTTTAATTTGATTTAATTAATCTTATAATGAATGTTTTAGAATGTTGAACTATTTTGATTGTTGTTAGCCGCCCTGAGCCCAGCTTCGGCTGGGGAGGGCGGGATATAAATAAAATTTATTATTATTATTTATTATTATCTTTGAAATATTGGTGTTGCCGTTTAGTCTTCTAGTACTAATGAAGTCACAGATCTACCACACAAACTGCCACCTGTAAAGCACAACTCTAATAGCAACTGCTTACAGTGGCAGCGTAAGGCATAAAGCATCAGAAAGAGGACTCACACAAATTAAGGCAAACGCATCAGAATCTAACGGCGTTGCTTAATAAAAATGAGTTTAATGAGTCTGTGGCTCATCAAAGAATGTACCCCGTTTATGCGCATTCAATGCACGCACGACTGTGTGTAAGCGAATAGTGCCGAACCCAGAAGTGACTTGGAAACATCAGGAAACCAGGCAAAGGGCCTTCTTGGTAGTGGCACCCGCCCTGTGGAATGCCCTCCCATCAGATGTCAAGGAAATAAACAACTACCTGACTTTTAGAAGACATCTGAAGGCAACCCTGTTTAGGGACATTTTTCATGTCTGATGTTTTATCGTGTTTTTAATATTCTGTTGGGAGCTGCCCAGAGTGGCTGGGGAAACCCAGCCGGGTGGGTGGGGTATAAATAATAAATTGTTGTTGTTGTTGTCGTCACTAAAGGGGCAGAACGGGGGTCGGCGTTTGCAGGCTTTTTCAATGGGATTCAATTACACATGATTTCGCCGACCTGCGAGGTGCTTCTGAAAACAACTCCTGTGTAAACGGGAGGCTGCCTGTATTTCAGAAAAATATTAAGGAATTCAAACGTACCTCTGCCCATACTTTCCAGGCTTCCTTAGCTTTCTTTAGTGTTTCTTCATAGTCTTCGATACTGGCCTGTAATGATATATTTTTTTAAATAAACAAGAGTCACAACATTTGTAATTTTTTGACTCTTGTAGAAAACAGCAATGGAAAAAGAATGTACCCAGCCAGCAAATTCTAGTTTTATGGAAGAAGGAGGTGCTATTTGAACATAAAAAGCTTCAGAACCTTTGGAAATAGTTTGCCTGAAGTGGCAGAATAAAAGAGGAAATATACCACGAACCCATTTCTGTGGCGCAACCACCATTTCAACACATGTGATTTAAATCCAGCAAAGGAAGGGAGCGTACAACCATAAAATTTCCATCTTCCACTGCTCTCAGCTACTTTTCCACAGCCCCTCCCCAATTAGCTCTATTGACATTCCAAACCTAGCCTTTGGCTATTCGAAGAGTATTGCAAAAATTTCCAGTGTAGCATTTATCTATAGACTTGATCAAAGAGAGAAAGAAAGAACCTTACCTGACGAACTCTGGCAATTGGCTGATTGTTTGCAGGGCAATATGTCGTCACAACCTAAAGAGAGAAAGATGTGCCAATCCTCTTTAGTCACCAAGAACATAGCTTCTTCTCTAGCTTTAAGGATTAAGGTTCAAGAGTCACTTCTACATTGGGAAAGGACATAGTATGGATGGTCCTATATCTCAATCTGAATACACTCACCCTGATCTGCAGCGGAATGAGAACCACAATCTGCACACCAAAGCAAGCTATGGGCACATTGAGCAGTACCGTTGTGGGGAAAACCCATAAGATGATACACAGATCCTGAGTTTGGATTCCTATAAAGTGGCCTTGCTCTGGGGAGAGATGGGACCATCACACAAAACATGCAGCCTTCCGCTGCCCGTTCCTGGATTGAGGCAATTATATTTATTCTCCCAAGTGGATTTAAGGCCAAATTGAATGGATTTCACTTCTAAGTAGATTATTAAGACTATGCATAGGGCTGTTCTGCCCATCGCATATAGCAGCCTCGCCTCAGCCCAATATACAAGGAGCGTCTCCATCCCTATCATTCAGCCCAGACACTGAGGTCCAGCTCTGAGCACCTTCTGGTGGTTCCCTAACTCCAAGAAGTGAGGTTACAAGGAACCAGGCAGAGGGCCTTCTCAGTAGTGGCATCCACCCTGTGGAACTCTTCGGATTTCAAGAATTACACAACTTTTAGAAGACATCTGAAGGGGAAGTTTTTAATGTTTGATATTTTATTGTATTTTTAATATTCTGTTGGGAGCTGCCCACCCAGTCAGATGGGCGGGGTATAAATAAATTAATAATAATAATAATAATAATAATAATAATAATTATTATTATTATTATTATTATTATTATGCAGATGTACACAACAGTTAGCAGCCAATTATAGATTTTTTTCTTGCTCGGTGATCCAGAAGCAGCTCCTACTCTGCCCAAGAGACCAGGCAAGAGCCCTAAGTAGCATGTTTCCGTATTCCTATGGTTTGATATTCTGGATATTATAGTATCTTGATATTATTAAAGAGCGGGCTATACATATGCATGATAAATAACTAAGGAAGGCCTACTAGGTCTGGAATTCTTCCCTCTCAACCAGCATCCACCTACAGTGGCCAGGCTAGATGCCTTTGGGAGCCCTCCAAGCAGGGTACCCAAACATCTCCAGAAAGAGAAGGTCCAAAGATAGGAGCATAGCCAAAGGACAAACATTTTCTCAGCCCAACAATATGAATGATTAACGTGTCCCTTTCTCCTGCCGATTCCGGCCAGGAAACGGACTGTGGCAACTGGTAAAGGGCAACATATTTGTTAAAAGATAGACAAAATCAAGTGTGTTTCAAAACCACCGAAAGGTTACACATTAAAAGGCAGGCTCCTTTTCCACAGAATATGAATGTGCACAAATCCCACATCATAAACCTGAGGGCATTTCGACTTCCGAAAGCAACCTGGTTGTAGCCAGACTTGGCCATCGCAGAACTTCAGAAATTGCAATTTATCGGGAAATGCTATTGTGGCACCATTGTGCTGTCTAGGGATAATGGCTTTTTCAAATATAAAGTGCACCGCAGGGGCATGTTAGACATGCCCCAGCGTGGGCTAACTTGCTACCAAGGCTCCCATGTTAATTAACTACAATAAATCACTGTATTTCGCTTCCAGCTAATCTTCACTGTCTTTTCAGCCTTCGTCTAAAGCGGGGTTTCCCAAAGGCGGCTGCTTTTTGAGGACTACAACTCCCATCATGCCAAGCTAGTAGGACCAGAGGTTAGGGGTGATGGGAATTGTAGTATAAAGAGGGAGCTGCAAACAGATCAAGACATTGGCAGGATTATCGTAAAAACCTGCAGTTTTGAAAACATATATAAGATAGATATGAGAAGAGAGGATTAAAAGAATAAGACAATTCGGAGCATGCAGGAAAGGATGAAATTAAACGCAAGGGACTGCAGAAAGAGGGGGAATGGAGTCAAAAGTAAAAATGTTACAATTATAGCTAAATAATTGTTGCAATGTATATAAATGAAAATTATTTTTAAAGGTTTAAATAATAACAAGCTGCAAACAGATCAAGACGTTGGCAGGGTCATCGTAAAAACCTGCAGTTTTGAAAATATATTAGATATGAGAAGAGAGGATTTCTTAAATTCGTGGTTTTCAATTTTATACATTCCAATAATTTTACAATTATTTTAGCATGATAATGTTACAATGATGGCTAAATCACTGTTGCAATCAGGGCCGGATTTAGGTTTGATGAGACCCCAAGCTACTGAAGGTAATGGAGCCCTTTATATGTCCAGCTGTCCTTTGTCAACAACAAATTGTTGCTGCTTTTTGTGTTGAATACATGTTATATGGTAGTTTATGGACCTAATAGGTATCATCTAAAACCACTTACACATAGCAAAACATGTATTTTATCAAAGTAATTGTTGGACTGAAATACAACTAAGTATATTAATATTATTATTTTTTCTTTAAATTTTTTGGGGGCCCCCAAGAGAGTGGGGCCCTAAGCTATAGCTTGTTTAGCTTATACATAAATCAGGCGTTGGTTGCAATGTATATAAATTAAAGAAATAATAGGAATAAAGCTGTTTCGGGAAACTCTGCTAAAGTCAGATGTCTATGCTCGGGAGCACATGGAGAACTGCAAATCCGGATTGGACTCCAAATTTGGCTGCGGTGACTTTCAGGCTTGCTCCCGCCCGTGGCTGCCTACCTCTCCTCGGCCTCCCCAGGAGCCATTGTAGACGCCCTCGTTCTCCTCGCGAAGCCCCAGCTCCTGGAGCCACGAGTAGCGGCCTTGGCTGATCAGCAGGGTCGACATGGAGGCGCTGGAAGCGGCGGAGGCCGAGCGGACGCGTCGCGACAGAGCGCAGAGGCGGAGCGTCGTCCGCAGCATCGCGCCGCCCAGAGCCATCTGCGCGCCGGCCAGGAGGCTGCGGAGGGGGAGAGGATCCGCCACGCCCCCAAAACACATTCCGACGGCGGGGATTGGCCGGCAGGGCACCCCGCCCACGGACCAGGCTAAGCCGCGTCCAATCGGCGGCGAGGCGAGCAACGGGAACTTTCCTCGTCCCCGCAGGTGACGCCAGGGAAGACGACGCCCCTCTCGCCGGGCGCTGCCACGCGTCCGGGATGTCCCGGACACGTCACCGCTGTCTCTAGTAGCAGGGGTCCGGGGGAATCCGGGCGCGCGGCAAGCCGGTTTCCCCGGGAAAGAACTCCGAAGATAGGCTGGCCACGAGTCAGGAAAATCCCTGTTTTCTGAAGATCAAGGGGGGGATTTGGGCCGGGAAATCAGGACGTATGGCAACGCGATGGGGAAAGCAGCAGAAACAGTTCCCCAATTGGAAGATCACTATTTTGGAGGGAAGTTTCTCCCTCCGAAAAAGCCCAACCACTTGGGATTGTTCCCAAAAAGAAAGCTCAACCATTTTGGTGGGTTTCCATTTTAAAAACGCTCAATAATTTTATGGACTTCCGGGGAAAAAAACCTCAAACAGATTTGATTCAGGAAGTTTACAAAATATGGAAACCCTGGCTTTTTTGCCCAAAAAAACTCATGAGATGGAATCATTTGCCTATTTCCAATCCACAACTGTCATTTTCATGCAATTTATCCAGTTCTGTTCCCTGGTTGCATTACTTAGGGTTGACATACATACATCCTGAAATTCCCGGGCATAGGCAGTATTGAGCCATCGCAAACAGCATCTGGGTGGAAATCGCTTAAATGTCCAGCAAAATCCAGATATATGTCAAAACTCTTTTTTCTATTTTTATTTTGCAAAAAAAGTTCAACAGCTATGCCCCCCCCCAAAAAAAAATAGTTTATCTGTCTGGATATTCACTGTTTGAAATACGGCATCCGAAATACAGTATGGCCCATGGGGACTCCGGGCTAAGTCAGTTGCAGGGGTCTGTGCCCGCTTACTGAGCGCATGTCTGCAGCCTTGCTCTGTGTGGTTTAGTTGCTGCTACTTCTTGGCACAGACTGACATGTAATGCTTTCTGTGCATAGAGTCGTAGAGTTGGCACCCCGAGGGTCATTTAGTCCAACCCCCTGCAATGTAAGACTCTTAACTAAAGCATCTCTGACAGGTGGCTGGCCAACCCATGGGCATAGCCAATCCTCAAAAATTATTGAAAAGCATTAAAGATACTCCGTTAACTCAGTGTTTCCCAACCGGTGTTCCGCGGCACACTAGTGTGCCGCGAGACGTTGCCTGGTGTGCCGTGGGAGGGAGGCGGGCGAGTCGGGCGGTGAGAGGCGGGGCGGCGGCGGCGAGGAGAGGCCGCCCAGCGCGGGGCTCTCGCCGTCTGCCTGCGTGGCGCTGACGTCACGGGGCTGTAACGTGCCCCACATAGGCACACGCGGGGTGGCGAGCGAGCTCCCTCCCACATCCCATCGCCGCTCGCTTCGGCCGGCCTACTGGGCTGTCGCAGGCGGAAGGCCTGCGCATGCGCGAGGTTTTCGCGCCTTCGGGATTCCCTTCATGCCTTCCTCCTCCCGGGTCCTTGAGAGCGCGGGAAGCGGCAGCGCGAGACCGGCGTTGAGCCTGGTAGGTATTGCGCTTGCCAAGGCAGTCATTTGGGAAATGAAAACTTGCAAAGCAAGCAACCAGTTCAATCTGAAGTACGTGTATGCTTAATATCCTGTATCTGAAACCTGTTCTGCCCCCTCCCCCATACTTGGTGCCATTTTCATCTACACATGCAGCAGAGTAAGTTGACCCAGAATAGTACCAATTCAGATGGCAGATGGGAGAATGACAGTGCTGAATGCTTTCCCATGTAGAACAGTCCCTGCAAATAAAAACCTAGCATATTTGGAAGAGGGATGCTAGCCTAACCATTACCTTCTATGCTGTTACTATTTTTTTATTTTTTTTTACATAAGTAAAAAGTGACCTTTCCCCATCTGGCATGGTGGTGTGCCTCGAGATTTTTTTCATGAAACAAGTGTGCCTTTGCCCAAAAAAGGTTGGGAAACACTGCGTTAACTGAGGTTCTGCACCCCGCTAACAAAAGCCTGCCCCCCATAATGTCCTCTTTTGGGGGGATTTTTACCTTTGATCTCCAAAGAAAACAAGTTTAAATAATTCAAAGATTTTAAATCCATTACATTCAGATATTCATTCTGCAGTGTATCTCTTGAACTTTGTTCTAGTGACCCTTAGACCAAGTCTTATTCCTAAAAGGTTAATTTAGTTCCTAACATCAAGTAGGCTCCAGCTGGCTGTAAGTTGTGCAGTTTCTGATGCAGTCGGAACTTCAGCTGCCCCAGAAGTAGATCAAGCAAGAACATATACTTAAAGAGCAGCTTCCGATTTCACTTAATTAAAAGGTTTTTTGTGTGGCCATAACTGCCATGGTATACCATTCATTGTCACAATGAGCCCCTAGAAAGGCGAGCAGCCTAGGCACAAGCCTTTGAAATTGACAAGAAGCCTCACAGAGATTATGAACTCGGGTGACCCTACTTCAGAGAGATTTTGTTCACAAGTTCTGACTCTGACATCTGGCAAAGAGACAATAAAGTCTGAGAGGTGCCCTGAGAAGTACCTATCTGGTTATTCAGCTATAAAGAGGCCGCTTTCCCCTTTGCTCAGTGCTACTATACCTTGGTCCTGATCCTGGCTTGTAATGCAGGTGGAATAGGGGGGAAAAATCACAGAAATGGTTGCACATTCATTTGGGAAATGTGGTCTACCCATGTTCTGAAGCTCATAGACATGCATATTTTCAAGGCTTTTTATGGACCGGGATTTAAATCACTGCATAGGCAAATCATTCAACAAATAGAACCGATCAGTAATTTTTCTACACCATGTCACCGTGGGGCAAGAAATCCTGCTTCCAGCTATAACATGAGGGAAAAGACAGGGATAAATGAGAAAATACAAAGTACCTGGATGATTTCCATAAGCATGCACAACCAGTGGCATAGCGTGGGTTGTCAGCACCCGGGGCAAGGCAAGTAATTTGTGCCCCCTAACCCGTGGATTTGCGCCCCCTAACCCTAACCCCCAGATGTTGCGCCTGGTGCGACCGGCCCCCCTGCACCCCCCACACTACGCCACTGTGCACAACCTTTCTTCTGTCTAGGCCTTGAGCTGTGATAGTCACATGGCAAAACTGTATCAAGTCCTTACATTTTTCCAATTGGGAAAAGAGAACAAGCCTCGATGCAAAACTGCAATATTAGACAAGCCTTCTCTCTCCGAATCCACTGTTTTAGGCGATACGTTTAAAACAACGATTGTTTTAAATTGCTTTCTTTTGACCCTGTTAACGGAGAAATCCGAGGGCTCCCCAAGCACTCAGAAAAATCTGTCAAAACCTTCAGCCGTTTGAAAACCAGGAAGTTAAATAAAAAAGATTAACACCGGGGAGTACCTTTCATGCTGTTAATGGGTATATTTTGCAAAATCGCAAAGAACCTTTTTATCTAAAGCAAGTTTCCTTGGATCTGCTGAAAACCTTGTCAGCACTTCCTTCTCAAATTCCTCCTTTTTTCCCAATGCAGTTTTTCTGGGCACACTCAGTAAGCGTAGCACATTTCAGTTTCAAATATTCTGATGATGATGATGATGATGATGATGATGATGATTATTATTATTATTATTATTATTATTATTTTGAATTTATATTCTGCCCGGAGGTCTCAGGGCTGTTCACAGAAAAGATTAACATAAAAACCACAATATATATAATTAAAATAAAAACAACAACCCAATAACACCTCCCCCAAAATAGTTAACTTTAAGTTTTATTTTTGTAGTTTTACTTTTAGTTAAGTATTTTTAAATTTATTTACTTGATTGGGAGGGCAACTGCACCCTGCCACCCCTACCCTTTGGGCCTCTGGTAAAAGCTGCAGATCGCAGACCCGCCAAGTGCCCCTATTTTCCAGAGACAGCCCAGGATTTAGAGAAACCGCCCCAGTTTCTGATTGGATCCTGGGATGTCCCACATTTCCTTAGGACCATGGGCGGAGCAAGGATTTTTGTTGGGGGTGGGTGGCTTTTGTTGGGGAGGGGCAGAACCTCAGAGTTGTATTGATTTGTATTGATTTAGGGGACACCCATGCTTAGGATGTCCCTGTTTTCATTGGGGAAATGTCGCAGGCTATGGAGTTACGTGACCGCCAAGCCAAGGAGATGAGTAACTGGACAACCTTTGGAAGACATCTGAAGGCAGCTTAGGATAGAGAAGTTTAATGTTTAAAACTTCATCATGTTTTTATACAGGTTGGAAGCTGCCCAGTGTGGCTGGGGCAACCCAGTCAGATGTGCGGAAAATAATTGTAGCACCCTGCTCGTGGTTAACGCTTAGCTGGAATGAAATATTCAACGCAGCAATAGAAAAATTAAAATAATGATTTATTTGTCAGACAAATAAATGATAGGCACAGTGGCATATGGTTACCAAAGCTCTGCCCCCCTCCAGCCCTGATGGCCAGCACTTATATTTCCTCAGCCCAGCCCCCTTGCTCCTCATATGGCTGCCTCTGTCCAATCAGCCTGGTTGAAATTCCTATTGGCTGTTTGCTAGAACCAATCATAAAAGATACACCCATTTCCTATTACCTTTTATGGGAGACAAAGAACTATATTTCCTTCTATCCATAAATGGCAGACAAGTAGCCATATATCTTACATTTGCCTCGACAAGGCACCTTAATTACCAGATCACCTTTTGCCCCTGTTGCCCCTGCATTCCAAAACAAATGGCTAAAACAAATGGCTCATGGTATTAAATTCTATCTAAACAGAGATCTTGGGTTCACATTCTCACACACCATCAATGAAATAAGAATCTAACATAAGAATCTAACATTTCTTACTTTCTAAATCCTTTGCATAATTACATTAAGCCAACAAATCTCATACATAACATAGTCAAAATAAAAAAATTCCTTCCAGTAGCACCTTAAAGACCAACTAAGTTAGTTCTTGGTATGAGCTTTCGTGTGCATGCACACTTCTTCAGATACACTGTATCTGAAGAAGTGTGCATGCACACGAAAGCTCATACCAAGAACTAACTTAGTTGGTCTTTAAGGTGCTACTGGAAGGAATTTTTTTATTTTGACTATGGCAGACCAACACGGCTACCTATCTACTACTGGATACATAACATAGATAGCTTTTTAGAAGAAAAGGCCTTTGCAAAGTAAAAAAGGAACTCAGTAAAAACAGCTTCAAAAGAAGCCTCTTCAGTTTACACCCTGCTTTCCCAGCCAGCTGCTTTTCCCATTAGCTCTTCCCAAAATTTATTGCCCTTTAACTCTCTCAGTATACCTTAAACCTTAGGAAAATATGGCTAGAGTCTGATGGGAGGCACATGGTATTATTTTCTGTTAAACAATAAATCTTACTATTTACCAACTCTTAATTAGTGTTTTTGCAGCTTGGTTGTATTCTGTAATATGTAGGGTCAGTGTAACATTTGCTCCCAGCCTGTAATTTCCTTTTACAACTTTGAGAAACTTGTCTCCTGCTACTGCTATAAATCAGGGGAGCCCTTGTTCAGGAGAGCAGGAAGATAAACAACAGCCAAAGTACTTAGCCAGCTGGTTTCTGCCTGGCATGAAACATACAAACATTTGCAAATATATCTTTAAGCTCATTTTAAAATACAGGCCTTGATCAGATGCCTCATAATAATAATAATAATAATAATAATAATAAGAAGAAGAAGAAGAAGAAGAAGAAGAAGAAGAAGAATAGAATAGGATGACCCTATCTGTATCGGAAAAATGTTGGAGGCTATGGAATTTTGAGACTCCTGAGCCAAGGAAATGAGTAACAGCCAAAGACATCTGAAGGCAGCCTTGGATGGGGAAGTTTTTAACAGTTTAATGTTTTATTATGTTTTTATATATGTTGGAAGCTGCCCAGTGGCTGGGGCAACCCATTCAGATGTACGGAGAATAATAATAATAATAGAATAGGACGTCTCTATTTTCATCGGGGAAATGCTGGATGTTTTCTTATGTTTTATATGTGTTGGAAGCTGCCCAGTGGCTGGGGCAACCCAGTCAGATGTGCAGAGTGTAACAACAACAACAACAACAACAACAGAATAGGACAGCCCTATTTTTATAGGAGAAATGTGGGAAGCTATGGAGTTATGCAACAACAACCCCCAAGCCAAGGAGACAAGTAACTAGACAACCTTTAGAAGATATCTGAAGGCAGCCCTGTATAAGGAAGTTTAATGTTTTATTATGTTTTTATATATGTTGGAGGCTGCCCAGAGTGGCTGGGGCAATCCAGCCAGATGTGCAGATTATTATTATTATTATTATTATTATTATTATTATTATTATTATAGAATAGGACGTCACTATTTTCATCGGAGAAATGATGGAGGCTATGGAATTTTGTGACCTCTGAGCCAAGGAAATAAGTAACTATATGACCTTTAGAAGATATCTGAAGGCAGCCTTGGATAGGGAAGCTTTTAAAGGTTTGTTTTATTATGTTTTTATATATGTTTGAAGCTGCCCAGAGTGGCTGGGGGCAACGCAGTCACATGTATAATAATAATAATAATAATAATAGAAGAAGAAATATTAGAGGGTGCTAAGTTATGTGACCCCTGAGCCAAGGAGATAAGTAACCACACAACCTTTAGAAGACAACTGAAGGCAGCCTTTGATAAGGAAGTTTTTAAAATGTTTATTATGTTTTTATATGTGTTGGAAACTTCCCAGAGTGGCTGGTGCAACCCAGCCACGGTTATTGTTATAATAGTAAAAAACTAACTGTTAGGTTGTGGGCGAACATAGCAGACGACACAGCGATTTCTCCAGAGCAGCTCTTTATTTGTAACCTGGACAGAACTGAACAGCAAACAGCTCAGCCGGCCTGCTTTTATAGGCAGCCGGCTGTCAACATTGTAGCAACAACAACCCAGGGTTTCCCGCCTAAAATAACTGACGCGGACCTGAGTGAAAACTATCTACAGTATCCCCCGGCTGGCCTAGGGTGAGAACTTCAGTACATAACACTAACAGCAGCAACAATAATAATAGAATAGGACGTTCCTATTTTCATCGGAGAAAAGTTGGAGGGTATGCTATATAGTTAGATCCAACTGGACACATTCTTTTATAAACATCTCTCTCTCGAGGCATTTCTCTTGTTCCAGTGTCTTTGTTCCTAGATGGATGCATAGAGCTACATTTAGCCCTTACATCTTTGTGAAGGAAATATGGAGCGGGTCACGCTGAGTCCGTTACACTTCGGGACCTGTCGTTCGCGTGTGCCTGGTTTTTGTTTTTAATGATATTATTTTTATTAAACATTTCCTTGCTTTACGAAAGTACGCGCGTAGTCTCCGTTTCTTCCCCCTCCCCCGCCACTCCCCCCTTCAGGCTGCGTAGTCTTTCCCACAGCGACGAAAGCGGCAAGTCCCAGACTACAAGTCCCGGCATGCAACTCGGAAGGCTGGTCCCGCCGTTCACCGCTCCTCCCGGCGCAAAGCATTGTGGGCACTGTAGTCCTGGCTCGGCTGAGGCCGGGCCTTTTCCCGCGCGCTCCTCCCGCGCTGGCTGAGGAGCCGGGAAAGATGGCGCTGGAGGCTCGCGGGATGGAGGAGGACGGGGAGATCTCGGACTCCGACTGCGAAATGTCCGCCTCCGCCAGGAGCCCCTCGCAGGTGAGGCCGCTGCCCGGCGGCGACCGCTTCTTTCCCCGTAGGCTCGGGTCCGCCTGGGGGTCCGCCTGGGCGGCTGAGGCCCAGAGCAGCTCCGCGCTCTCTTTCCTGAGGGAAAAGCCGCGGCGAAGCAGTGAGGGGACGGCCCAGGCTTGCGGCCTTCCCCGCTGCGTTTCGCTTTTGCCTCCGCGGCGGCCGCCAAGGGCAAGAAATGCTGCTTCCCGCAAACGTCGCCCCGTCGGTGGCGTTCGAAATTCACCAGGCGCGTTTTGCCCCGGCCGCTGGCAGGTTGGCGCCTGAAGTCACCGCCGTCTGGAGGTGCCCGCTGGGGAGATCCTGGGGTCCGGCCCCTTCTCCCATGCACAAGCGACGCCTAGAAACAGGAGATGGGGAACCTGGGGGTGCCAAACAGCACCTTAAATGGCACCTATGATCCTTAGCTAATAGGACCAGTGGTCAAGGATGATGGGAATTGTAGTCCAATACATCTGGAGGGCTGAAGGTTGGGGGTGCCTGCCTTAAGCCGAGGGTGCAACAACGCGTGCGGTGAAATTTTCCATGGAGGAGCAGTTGCGGGCCAGAGGTGCCAGGTTGTGAGGGGGGTGGGGCAACGTCATGCATGTGATATCCTGATGTTGTGTGTGTGAGCCTAGCGCGCCTCCCTCCCTAAGCCGGTCAGGAGTTTCCCAGGCTTTGGGAAGGAGGTGCCAGGGCTCGGATGGGATGCTGTAGCCCTCCTGGCTCCTTCCGAAAGCCAGATGGGCATTGGGAAGGTGGCAGGACGGATCTTGGGTTCATCTGAGCCTCACGCCTCCCTCGCCAAGCCGGACAGAACCACCTTGGGCTCATTTCTCCTTGATCCAGATCTAGTTGTCTCTACTAGACCAGGAGTCTCCAAACTTTGGGGGCCTGCGTGAACATTTGTAAATCAGGGGAACTGCCATGGGCTGCCGCCACACAAATCTCCTGCAACCAAGCACACTCTGCATCCTATTCTGTTGGCAACAATATAATGTTTCTTTCAGGCTTCAGCAGAAGCAGGGGAACCTGTGGTTGCCAGACTAGGCCTCTGTGGACACATGTATGGACGTCTGTTTTGGGGACACTTGGCACTAGACAGTGATGGCTCTCTAACGATATATGGAAGCAGACATGGTCTTAATTTCCCCCCCAGACCAAGCCTTCTTGATTTGCTTACGGCAGTTTGTACTTGAAAGGAACAACTCTGTGTGTGGCTGTTTCGAGGGCCACATTGACCCGGCTTTCTAACGTAAAACAATGTTTGGTTTTCTAACTTAAAACAATGTTTGGCTTTCTAACTTAAAACAAACTATTATAATTAGTGTTTGTCTGCATTAACTGTTCTTAACAAGATTGCCACCCAATTCTCCTTGTGCTAATAGAGATGTCCTAAAAGAGATTTCAAACAGTGCGTTCAAACTACCTCTGTATCAAAGTTTGGCTTGTATGTTTAGGGCTGTGCTGCTTTTGTCTATCATTAGATAGGAAAGAGAATAATGGTGTATTGAAGTAGAGGAGACTCACTTTCCTGAAAGGTATTCAACCAAAGCTTTCAGCATACGGCAAATTGGTCAGCTGACGTGTGTTTGGAACTAAAATAAATAGAAACCTGCATCATTCATTTTCCAAGCTTCTGGACTTGTCAGCTAGTTTCTGTAGAGCAAATGATACTCATCATTATATTACCATCACCTCTGGTATGGCTAAGTAAAAAATGTGGTAGAACTCTTACATATTTTACATAAAATTATCAAAACTAACAAGATAATGCTATTTTTTGTGAAGATCCACACTGTTTCAAAGCTCAGCATAGAAATATTATACATCCAGCAGAAATCAGTGAGATACATTTGATATTCCGTAGGCATGTACTCAGTTTTTACATGCTTTCAGCCTCAGAAAGGGGTGGAAGGATTATAGAAATAGGCGTGTTTACTTATGGATGTATACTTTATGCCACATGTGGGAGATGGTGCTTATAAATCTGAGCATAGTATTTCTACATTTCTGGCTATGGGAAGTGGTCCTAGTACCTGGGGATGGGCGGAGGCTGGAGGAGGACTGATAACATCTATGCACTCAAATTCAGACCATGTATTGCTGTGAAATTTTTGGACCCATGGCCATTTCTTCCCACACCCATTTGTGGAAACCAGCTGCTGCTGGGCTTTGTTGAATTGCACCTCTACACACAAGCTGGGGTGTCAGGGTATGGGTGTTTTCAGATTGCACCACAAAGGCCATACATTCCTGCGCCAAATGATGTAGCTGACTACTGCCTGCACCTAGAGGGCTGTGCCCAAGCCCAATAAAGCTCAATTGGCTGCACTTGAAAGACCTATTACTTGAACCTTTTGTGAATGTTAGCAATTTTCCTTTCTCCTGTCAAAATTTTGACCCAGTTCTGCTGTAAGCAGAGCTAGCCCAGTGGAAATGTGGTGCCAGACTTGCTGAGGACTGTTAATACAAAGCAGACCTTGACTACAGTAGCTAAACTGAAAATTCTTCCACTTAGAAAGTCAGGTCAGTGTAGGCCTTTCAAATAGCCACATGCATGTTTACACTTTGCAAGGGCAACTTGCTGTAAGCTGATCATAACACTGATAGTTTTTGGGCTGGTGGCTAAAGTGGAGTCAGTAGTGTATTATTCTACCTCTCCTAGTCTTTCATTCTGCCCTCCTCGTTAGAAAGCTAGCATATTTACACGCAGGAATATTGTTGGACTGCAACTCCCATCAGCCACAGTTATTACTGTGAATGATCAGGTTGATGGGATGTCTAACAACATCTGGAGGGCCACAGGTTTTTCCCCCCTAATCATTTAAAACTGCAATGTGCTCACTTTGCTTGCTTTTTATATTTGTCTTTTTAGTCTTTATGCATGTATCTATGCTAGGTTTTTGTAAAACAACACTGGGTAATGCTCTGTGATAACAAAAATGGGGTGCTTCTCTTGTTTGAGCTTTCAACATTTCCCCTAAAATCTGACTGTGACACTGAGGCCTTGAGTAGCAGTAGAACTCAAGAATTTAGGCTCTGCTGAAATGTGCTGGTCACACTATCAGATATCCTTCAAACACAACACAGTTAAATATTTCATTATGTGGCCAAGATAGTCTGAAAGCAGCCTTCTGTTGCTGAAGTGAACCAAATAAGCAGCAAATGTGCAATATATGTATAAATCTCATAGTATATCTAATAGGTGAAATATTTATATGCTGTGTTTATATGTAAACCTTCCAGATGATACATGGCAATAGCTAAGTTTCTGAAGCTCCTCCAGGTGTCAGAAAGAGACAAGACGTACATTCTTTACGTAAGACTATTGTCATTCAGGAATCTGGGCTGTGAATTTTCAATAGGGTGCATCAAAACAGGTGTGTGTTTTTTAGATAAAAGTAAAATTATTAAGCACTTGAAATTTGATAAAATAAAAGCAGAAGTTGAGAGCAGCATTTCACCAAGAGGAAAATAGTTGGGACCCACATATCAGCACAGGGCACGGGCAAAGCCAGTAAGAGGGGTCAGGAGCCTCATTGACCCCGGTATTCTTCCCCCTGTGACTCTACACAAATCCTGTGCTTTTGTGCAAGCTGTCACAAAGAGAAATAAGAGTTGCCAAGAAAGGAGCTGTGCATACCCATGCTATGTGATTGGGTGACAAGTGTGCCTTAAGGTAAAGGTAAAGGGACCATTAGGTCCAGTCGTGACCGACTCTGGGTTTGCGGCGCTCATCTCGCTTTATTGGCCGAGGGAGCCGGCGTACAGCTTCCAGGTCATGTGGCCAGCATGACTAAGCCGAACCAGAACAGCGCACGGAAACGCCGTTTACCTTCCTGCCGGAGCAGTACTTATTTATCTACTTGCACTTTGATGTGCTTTCGAACTGCTAGGTTGGCAGGAGCAGGGACCGAGCAAC
Source organism: Podarcis bocagei (assembly GCF_964188305.1). Lineage (NCBI taxonomy): Eukaryota > Metazoa > Chordata > Lepidosauria > Squamata > Lacertidae > Podarcis > Podarcis bocagei. The sequence continues at coordinate 15,741,117 of NC_138136.1, read as the reverse complement.
GGGAGCTCACCCCATTGCGGGGATTCGAACCGCCAACCTTCTGATCGGCAAGCCCTAGGCTCTGTGGTTTAACCCACAGCGCCACCCGCGTTCCTTACAAGTGTGCCTACAGCATAGGAATAATGCTTTCTGCACCATACTCTATGGCTAGGGTCATGCCTTATATCTGGCCACAAGCAGGCTTCGGGTAGCCAACTTCTGCTGTGGATGGAAGCAAGACTTGTCTTACTAATTTGATCCTAGTTGCAAATAATAGTTTGTGGAATCGAAAGCTTAACATTCAAGAAAGTGATTATACTTTGTGTCCTTGCATGTGTAGTCAGAGAGCTAAACAGAAATTTGTTTCTTGTTAAGCAGATAAGATTCTGCAGTGCATGCAGAGGGTAAGGTTCACATTACTGTATGCTTCTAGGTTTTGTAAGACTCTAAATACTTTCCAGCCAATTTGTTCTAATCATGCAGCAACCACTTGATATGCACACTTTCCCTGGAAATGCATTTATTTCCCATCTTAAATCAGTTTTTTCAATTGGCCCATTTCCCCCTTGATGATTTAAACCAATCCACTGTGGTTTTCAGCCTCCTTAGGTACAGTGGTACCCTGCAAGACGAACGCCTCGCGAGACGAAAAACTCGCAAAACGAAAGGTTTTTTCGTTTTCGAGTTGCCTCGCAAGACGAATTTCCCTATGGGCTTGCTTCGCAAAACGAAGCTTGCCCCGCAAGCTCCGGGGACAGCGGGTCTTCCCCGCTGTCCCCAGACCTCTTTTGAAGCAAGGGGCGGCGGGGAGAAGCTGTCCAGGACCTCTTCTGAAGGCTGGCGGGGGGCAAAAGTCTTTGTCCCCCCTGCCTGCCTTCCCAGGGGCTTTTACATCGCCCCGGACAGCGGAGAAGTCCTCCGCTGTCCCGGGCGATTTTAAAATGCCGCCCGCCAGCATTTTAAGATTGCCCCGGACAGCGGAGAAGTCCTCTGCTGTCCCGGGGTTTTTTAAAATGCTGGGGGTGGAAAGAAAAGCCCTTGTCCCCCCACCCCAGCCTTCAGAAGAGGTCGGGGGACAGACTGTCCCCGGACCTGGTCTGAAGGCGGTTTCCATAGGAACGCATTAATTGATTTTCAATGCATTCCTATGGGAAACCGTGCATCGCAAGACGAAAAACTCGCAAAAAGAAAAAACTTGCGGAACGAATTAATTTCGTCTTGCGAGGCACCACTGTACAGTGGTACCCCGCAAGACGAACGCCTCGCAAGACGGAAAACCCGCTAGACGAAAGGGTTTTCCGTTTTGGAGGCGCTTCACAAAACGAATTTCCCTATGGGCTTGCTTCGCAAGACGAAAGCCCATAGGGAAATCTCTGGGACAGCGGGGAAGCGCAGGGCATTTAGAAGCGCTCGGGGAAAGCAGCGCACTTTGCTGCTTTGCCCAGAGTGCTTTTAAATGCGGGCGGCGGTGAGGGAATCCCTTGCCCCCCCCCCGCCGGACTTCCCGAAGCTCTTTTGAAGTCCGGCGGGGGTCCAAGGGATTCCCTCACCGCCGCCCGCCTTTAGAAGCGCTCGGGGAAAGCAGCGCGCTTCGCTGCTTTGCCCAGAGTGCTTTTAAATGCGGGCGGCGGTGAGGGAATCCCTTGCCCCCCCGCCGGACTTCCCGAAGCTCTTTTGAAGTCCGGCGGGGGTCCAAGGGATTCCCTCACCGCCGCCCGCATTTAGAAGCGCTCGGGGAAAGCAGCGCACTTCGCTGCTTTGCCCAGAGTGCTTTTAAATGCGGGCGGCGGTGAGGGAATCCCTTGCCCCCCCGCCGGACTTCCCGAAGCTCTTTTGAAGTCCGGCGGGGGTCCAAGGGATTCCCTCACCGCCGCCCGCATTTAGAAGCGCTCGGGGAAAGCAGCGCACTTCGCTGCTTTGCCCGGAGTGCTTTTAAATGCGGCCGGCTGGGAGGGAATCCCTTGGACCCCAGCCGGACTTCCTGCAGCTCTTTTGAAGTCCGGCTGGGGTCCAAGGGATTCCCTCACCGCCGCCCGCCTTTAGAAGCGCTCGGGGGAACACCTGCCCCAGCCGCCCCGCTTCGGAACGCTGGTCTGAAGCGGGGCGGGGGGGCGGGAACACCTGCCCCAGCCGCCGGGCTCCGGAGCGCTGCTGCGAAGCCGGGCGGGGGGGCGGGAACACCTGCCCCAGCCACCCCGCTTCGGAACGCTGCTCCAAAGCGGGGCGGGGGGGCGGGAACACCTTCTGAAGGCGGGTGGGGGGCGAAAGTCTTTGTCCCCCCTGCCTGCCTTCCCAGGGGCTTTTAAATCGCCCCGGACAGCGGAGAAGTCCTCCGCTGTCCCGGGTGATTTTAAAATGCCGCCCGCCAGCATTTTAAGATCCCCCGGACAGGGGAGAAGTCCTCCGCTGTCCCGGGGTTTTTTTAAAATGCTGGGGGTGGGAAGAAAAGCCCTTGTCCCCCCCCCCCAGCCTTCAGAAGAGGTCCGGGGACAGACTGTCCCCGGTCCTGGTCTGAAGGCTGTTTCCCTAGGAACGCATTAATTGATTTTCAATGCATTCCTATGGGAAACCGTGCATCGCAAGACGAAAAACTCGCAAAAAGAAAAAACTTGCGGAACGAATTAATTTCGTCTTGCGAGGCACCACTTTACTTGGAAGCTTGGTGGTGGGCGAATTTACTTGAGCTTCGAAGAGAAGGCCACAAATCAGTGTGGTATTTTAACCTTAAAGCTAAGTCATGAAAAAGGTTAGATTAAGGCCTAACCTGCCAAAGCCAATTACAGAGCAGTCAATGAACATATTTCTTTGAATGAAAGTTCCAGTGATTCAAAGGTGGATTCCTTCCAAATTAAAGTGCCTAGAAGTGTGCAAGAGCAGCAAAAATGTTCTAACCCAGTGTGCGTGAGCCTTGGGTCCTCAGATGTTGCTGGATTGAGACAGTGGATAGAGAAACATTTCTCTCTTTCATAGTATAGTGGTACCTTGGGATGCGAATGGGATCCGTTCGGGAGCCCCATTCGCATCCTGAATGGAACGTAAGATGCGACTGGGCGGGTCGCGTTTTGCCGCTTCCGCGCATGCACGTGACATCATTTTGAGCGTCTGCGCATGTGTGAGTGGCGAAACCCGGAAGTAATGTGCTCTGTTATTTAGGGGTTGCTGCGGAGCACAACCCGAAAGCGCTCAACCTGAAGCACATTCAACCCAAGGTATGACTCATGGTCATCCAATGTAGCTGAATGCAAGAAGAATCAGGTGAAATAAAGTAATTCTTCAGGGCATATTTGAGCTATGGAAATCGCTCCCACAGGGTTCCAGTGCTATCAGCTTAGATAGTTTTAAAAAGAAGCTGAGACAGAATTCATGGAGGAGAAGACTAGCAATGGCTGGCCACTAAACAGGATGGCTGCATTCTCTCTCTACTGTTGGAGGTAGTATTGTGCCTGAACACTAGTAAACTGCAGCCTGGTAGAGTGCTTTTGTGCTCAGATCCTGATTGCCAGTTTCTCAAGAGCATCTATCTATGAGAACAGGAGGCTGGATTAGATGGGCAGCTGGCCTGATCTAGCAGGGCTGTTCTCGCGCACTTAGAATGGTACTCAGAAGTTTATAACGTTTTAACTGACCAGTTGGATAGGAGGGGGTGAAAGCTGATTCTCTATTCAATACTGTAAGTCACTTTTGAAATTCAATACCTGTTCAGTTCAAATTGGAGTACCGTCGCTTAAAGGTTAAAGAGGTTGTGTGTGAGAGAGAGAATGGGAACTGAGCTTTGCCTTGAGTCTTGATCATAATTTTCTAGCGATTCATTCTTATTTGGCATGCTGATACACATGAGGAGCTTGGAGAAAATGAGCAAGAAGCGGAGTGCCAGAGGCTCTAAATTGGATCTTGGCACCTCCCTGCTTCCGATTTGCCTATGGTCAGACTGAGAGGAGAGAGATGGGCTCAGATCCTATGTCAGTGGGGACCTGGACAGATGGGTGTTCTCCCCCTTTTTTTACTCTCCTGAAAGACTGTGTATCCTGTTTGAGGACCTGAAGCCTTTCCTGCTCTAGTGCCTGTCTTCTTGTGGATAATAGAGTTTTAAATCTTTGTTTTGATTTTGGGGGTGCAGTGAGTTTTGTGTTTGCATTTATGTAGCTTTTGGTTTTGTTTTGAACTTACTTTACTTAATTTGTTGTAAGCTTCCCAGAGAAACATGGCAGCATGCAAGTGTCAAAAGTAAAATGATGAGAGAGGAGGCTGATTACACTCTAGTTTGCCTTGGGAAGTTTTGCACCCAAAAAAATCCCCTATAGGGTGGCAAATTAGTGCACAATAAAATGTTTCTTTTTTTAAACAACGACAGCAAACATCTGTCTTGCTTTCCTTTTTTCCATTTCAGAAACAGCATGATATCAACTCAGCCAGATCTTTTCCAACTGGCATTCCCCCCTGTGCACCAAGTGTCCCTTACCGCACAACCAAAAGTTTGGACTCCAGTGACGAGAGCTTCTCAGATTCAGATGAAGACAGCTGTCTGTGGAAGCGGAAGCGACAGAAATGTTCGAATCTTCCTCCCCCTAAACCAGAGCCTTTCAATTTTGGCCCGATCCCTCAGAAACAGATTACTGTAGGTGGTAAAAAGATCAACAACATCTGGGGTGCAGTGCTTCAGGAGCAGAACCAAGATGCGGTGGCCTCAGAACTTGGGATTCTAGGGATGGAGGGAAGCATTGATAGAAGCCGGGCATCAGAGACTTACAATTACTTGTTGGCGAAAAAGCTGATGAAAGAATCTGAGCCAGAAGTGGGTGAAGCATTAGACAAAGAGTTAGATGAATATATGCAGGATGACAAAAAGACATTGCCAAAGGAGGAAGAGGAGGAGGAAATTGGACAAGGCCTCTTGAAACGGAAACGGCCTGTTAAGGACAGATTGGGTGAAAGACAAGAAATGAATTACAAAGGGAGGTATGAAATTACTGAGGATGATCCTGAGGAAAAAGTGGCAGATGAAATTGCCTACCGGTAAGGTTTTGATCTTTTAATACACCTTCGTCAGATTTTCAATAAATGTCACCTTACACAATAACAAAACTTGAGGGACATTGGGTGTTTATTTTTTTAAAATAACGGTACTAAAGAAAAGCTATTACAGGGTGACCAACCCGCCAGTGCCGTGCTTTCATTGGCTCAGGGATACCAGATCCTTGAGATTCTGTTTAAAAAGAAACCAAGTCTTTAGCAAAATATGCAGGTACCCTTGTAAGCAGTTTCTGTGAACTGAGCTAGTCTGGCTGCTCCCACCTGCCAGTGTTTTTAGTCATTGCATGAAATCAGAGTTCTGAGGTTTCTGTTTCAATTCATGGTGACTGGACAGACAAATGCTTTGGCTTCTACTTAAAACTGACTGAATAATTTGATCTTGTGTGTAAAGTTGAACGTGGGAGCCTCTGCATACTAAGCAGATTCTACAGCTCTTCCCCAAAGCAGAACCCCAGTTCATAATGTTTATTTGCATGAAGTCCCCTAGTCGCCCAGATATTCAGTCAAAATATTACAGGTTTATATAGCCGTCCAAGAATTACCGTATTTTTTGCTCTATAACTCACTTTTTCCCTCCTAAAAAGTAAGGGGAAATGTGTGTGTGTCTTATGGAGCGAATGCAGGCTCCGCAGCTAACCCAGAAGCCAGTATAGCAAGAGGGATTTCTGCTTTCACTGCGCAGCGATCCCTCTTGCTGTTCTGACTTCTGAGATTCAGAATATTTATTTTCTTGTTTTCCTCCTCCAAAATAGGTGCGTAGTCTGGTGCGTCCTGGAGAGCAAAAAATATGGTACTGCACTATACAGAAACCTCAGGACTCTGATAAAATTCAGCTGTTTAGACTCACCCTGAAAATGTGTGCTGTTCACATGAATTGTGTGGCACCCTCCGCTGCACAGCCATAGAATATGCTTGAAATATATCTTGATTTACTTAGACACAACTAAAAAATCACTGTGAGAAGTTAGGAATGCACGTTGGACCCATTTTGGTACTATCTCGTTTTCTCCTCTTTAGACCGAATCTGTGTCCTAGACAATTGCATGGGGTTTGTGAAATTACCAAGGCGGTGGTTAACTGGAGAAAAGCATGAAGTTATAGGAACCAAAAGTAATATGAACAAACAGAATTACAGTTTGTCGTGATTATTGGGTCTGTGCATGTGTAAATGTTTTAATTGCATTATCTTTTTAATTCTGGTTTATCCGCTGTGTGCTTCTGGTTTCCCACTGTGGCCTTGGACTGATACAGTTGTAAAATTTTGCGGTTTTGTACTTAGTCAGGAAGAGAACAGGAAGGTTCCCTGTGCCCCCCCCCCTTTTTAGAAGATACTTATGAGGCCAACGGGTGCTGTGGATGATGCAGTCTTTCTGTTTGCCTGGTTTGCAGTTGTTGCAGAGGGCACAGCTGCCCCATGTGGAATTTGGAGCAAATTAGCCATTGTGTATCTTATGCTTTTAGGCTCCAGAGAATGAGACTTTATAAAATTAAAGTTTCAAGGTAAAAAGTTCCACTAGACCATATAATTATCATTGGACCATTCTTTACCCTCATAATTTGATAGCTGGTAATACTCAGTTAAAATAGATGTCTGTCTGTAATTCCCAATAACTGAAAACATTCTTAAATCATATTCAAAGGACTAAAGATAATTTTGGGTTGCACTGCCACCTGCCTGGAAGGTTATCCTTAGGGGGGAGTGTGTGTAAAATTGGGGGAGTAAGTGATGGTAAGCAGTAAGGTCAAGGGCAATTAAAAGTAGAAAGTACAGGCTGACAATTCAGTTTTAAAAAATATTACCAATTCAGATATATTCCACCCTTCTTCCCAAAACTCAGCACAGCGAGCCTTCACTACAGCAATGCTAGGCGAGTGTCAGATAGTGCTAAACTTGTAACAGGGGTACATTGGTTCATAATTATGTTTTGTCATTCAAGCAGGTTACAAAATGCAAGGGTTTCCAGTTTTCTTAGAATTTCCCTTCTCCTTTTAGGCTTTGTGAGCCAAAGAAGGATCTGATCATACGGGTTGTGAAAATCATTGGGAAGAAAAAATCTATTGAACTACTGATGGAAACAGCTGAAGTGGAACAAAATGGAGGCCTTTTCATAGTGGTAGGAAATAATTGCTTTTTCAGCCTACATACTTAATCTTTTAACAAATATAGAGCCCTGTTTAAATTTTTTTTTTTTTTTACATAATCTTTGCTCCAAGGGTTCTGTGCATGACTTCTTAAAAATATTTTGAGTTTCTGAGGAACAGCATATTTACAGCAGCAAGTCCTATTGAGTTGAACAGTGTATAGGATTGCAGCTGTTATGTCTATAGAAAGCTTTAAAAAGGTTCTTTTTCCATTATGCAGAATGGCACTAGAAGAAGAACACCGGGAGGAGTTTATTTAAACTTGCTGAAAAACACACCTAGTGTAACTGGAGAACAAATCAAGGTAAATAACATAATATATGTAAACCATTTAAAAAAGCACATTTTTAGATTACTTTGAAAAGCAAATGTTAAATGAGAATGTTTAAAGTATATCTCTTCTTGCTGACTTCTGATTTCAATTTATACATCTTCTAAAGTAGAAAATGGACATCTCGTTAAGCCAGCTGTTCTTTAAAGATCCCATTTTTAACATTTTTACTAAAAGTATGTTTTCTGAGCACAGTTCAAAGTGTTGGTGCAGACCTTTAAAGCCCTAAACATCCTCCAACCCCATCATTCATCCCGAATACTGAGGTCCAGCTTTAAGGGTCTTCTGCTGGTTCCCTTGTTGCGAGAGGTGAGGTTTCAGGGAACCAGGCAGAGGGCCTTCTCAGTAGTGGCGCCTGCCCTGTGGAATGCCCTCCCATCAAGATGTCAAGGAAATAAACAACTATTTGACATTTAGAAGAGACCTGAAGGCCGCCCTGTATGGGGAAGTGTTTAATGTTTGATGTTATATTATGTTTTTATATGTGTTGGAAGCCGCCCAGAGTGGTTGGGGCAACCCACTCAGATGGGTGGAATAATAATAATAATGTTGTTGTTGTTGTTATTACTATTATTATCATCTTCATTATTATCATCATTATTTAGATACAAGAAGAGTAACAACCATTCCCTCCCATCGAACAACTCCCCCCCCCCTTAAACAACCACCCAGCCCAGGAGTTTGTTCAGCAGCCTCAGCTTTTGTAGCTGGAGTCAGTCTGGGCCCCACCTTCCCAGGCTAGGTACAAAAAAATCTGCAGGGGTAGGGAACGGGTCTTAAAGGACTCACAGACAAGGTGGCCTCAGGCCTTTTTAGCAGTCTTAGCATTTGTAGCTTACAACTGTATTTCTGAAGGTTTGCTCTTCAAAGAACATGACAGTAAAAAAATACCCCCTAACATTTTTCATAATCCAAAAAGTCATCATATTTCCCTGTTTTTCCCCCTAGTCTATTAGTAAATCAGTGAAATCATAAAATTAAAATCTTCCTTCTAACTGCAAAATATGTAACAAATGACTGTAGCGGTGATGGGCTTCAGAAACAGCCCTTTCTGTATTCTGGGCAGGCAGACTTGCAGCTGTTTAAAATAGAGCACCTCTCTCACTTCAGGGAGCTGAAGTCTTAATTTTCAAATATTCTGTAGCGGCATTTGAAAGGATATGGCATTCTTCAAAAGAGATTTTTGTTCTTTTTGTCATACAGTTAGCTTTCATCTCTAGTTTAAAGGTTAGCGAAGGAAAGTGGTGGTTTCTGAAAGGTGACATTGCCTATTATTCCTCAGCACTTCATGGAGTGTTAACATTCTCTTTGAAGGAAATCTTCTATATTGAAAACCAGAAGGAGTATGAGAACAAGAAAGCAGCGAAGAAGAGGAGAATTCAAGTCCTGGGGAAAAAGATGAAGAAAGCTATTAAAGGGCTCAACCTTCAAGAATATGATGATGCCTCGAGAGAGACTTTTGCTAGTGATACAAATGAGGCATTGGCTTCACTGGATGACTTGCAGGAAGGACATGGAGAAATGAAACTGGATCCTGAAGATGCTATTGAAATTGATCACACTCACGACGTGGACCTCTTTTAATGCATCGGGTACTTGAGAGACCATGCTTTTTGTGAGATATATTAAATTGCAGTTTTTATATTAAGACTACATCTTGTTTTCATTAGTGGCGATGGTTGTATACTGAAGAGGGCCTTTGTTTTCTAACTTAGTGTCCATACTTGAGTTTTCAGTTTGATTTAGATCATGAAAATACTTTGATCCGCTATCTCCTTTGTTATATAACTCAGCACCTAGTTATGCTATGTTCCCTCACCTGTGGGATAGTTTCTAGGTAAGAGCAAAACTGAATATTCTCATTCCAGAGTAAAGCTCATGTCTGGCGCCTGCTAACTGCATAGAAATGTTTTCTGTATTATTTAACTAAAGGTAATATGCAACAAAGTGACATACCACACTTGGACATTTAATCTGCCATGGAAGCATTTATAATAAGCATGGTGTTCATGGTTGCAGAGTTTGGGAACATTTTTCTAATACGGTATTCCAAATGCTTGCAAATTACTGAAAATGTCTCTTTAGATGCAGCATTAATAATAGGAAGGAATGCAGTGCAGAGGTATTAGGTGTCCTTTGTCTGAATGTACATTACTATCCACAAGACTGTTTTCTCTAGAAGATTGTAAGGAATCTTCAGATTTATGTTGTGTTTTAATGACAAAGTATCTGGGATTTTTTTTCCCCCTATCTGAAGCGGTAGATGCAAAAATTTGCAGAACTCTTATCCCATTTTTGAATATTGTTCCGTAAGACAAATGGATTTACTGCACCACACTTTTAGTTATGCTGATGAGTTTTGTGCTAATGGTGTGATATTGTGTCAAATTACATGTACTTAAGTACCACTGAAATCTGTTGGGCCTTGAACACAATGTAACTGGTTACAGAATTGCAGCCCCCAGTAGGCCAGACTCAAGATTCTTGGTTACCATTTAGGACTACAGTACTCTTTCTAAATGCATATTTTTGTTTGCTTCATTATCTATGGGGGGTGGGAATCTGAGTTGCATAGTTTAGCTACGTGCAAGTGTTGTGTTGTACACGGCAGTTGTGCACAGTACAGTTTGTCGGGTGAAAAAAAGCCCATCTGAACTTATCCAGGCTGACTTCTTGGCTCATTCTCCTCTGTATTTTTGTGTTAATGCCCAACAGTTTCACGAAAGGGTTGTTGAGGCTTAGGCTGTGGTCCGCTGATAGCCTTCAGAGGGTCTAACAGTCTGCTGCATATCACCTACGCTGAAAATTCATGGCACTAAATTGCCTTAAATCTTGACTACACTGACTTAATTGTTTTGTGAGTTGCTGCTCAAATAACAAGTATACCAATTATCAATAGATCATTAAAGATCAACAAGGCTAAAGATATCCACAGTAACTAAATTTCTTGGGATAGAAATGTTCTTTTCTTAGTATCTGGTATCCGAGATGACCTCACACGCGTATGGGGTATTTATTTTTGTGTTTTCATTCCAAAATGTTAAGTTAAAACTGCTGTTCCGGATGTGGAAACAATGACATGTTATTGCCAGCTAATAAAGGATTGCTCTCTCAAACCGTATTGTAGAGAATTCAAACTTCACCTATAAGATGGTTGTACTGTACTTAAAAGATAACTATTGCATATACTTCAAGTTGGACATCCTTTTGCAGTGGTCTTGGTAATTTTCCATTTATTTATTAATTGGTATTTTGCAACTCTAGTCCTTAACATCCTAGGGACTACAATCCTCTGCTGTTTTGGGAATATGCACATGAAAGCAGGCTGTTAGCTAGAAAACTATCTGAAATGCTGCTCTAAACGCCATTACAGTGTTGGTAAAGTAGGGTTCTTTGCCAAGGCTGTTAATAGTCTGCATCCTTAGCAACCTTATCCTGGGTGTAGGAAGTCTAAAAGAATCACCCCACAGCCTGTTTCTTAATTAAGACCACTTAATTGGAGTAAAACTGTTTTGCCATCTGCAGTTGCCAAGAGCACTTTATTTTTGCTTTATTTAATATTTTAACATTTAAATGAGACCGAGCATATAATTCCCTGATTTTTCCATCACAGTTTAAGATCATTTCCTTTAAGGTCATGGGATTTAACAGTTAAAATCTAGCAACACATTTGCCTGAACCATAATGATAGGCATACAAATATCCCATTTGTAAAGACTCTGAGAGGACAAAAGCGGAGTTTCTCACGTATGGTTTAATGTTCAGTTGTAGGAATTAAAAGATAGTTTGATTTTTTAATAAAACTTGGTGTGTACCGAATGTTTGATTTCTAAACCCCCCCCACCCCACCCCACCCCACCCCTGAGCTTGAAAGAGGCTTAAAAAACAATATAGGAAGTGAAACAGCACAGTGTTGGGGTTATTGAGTCAAGAATAATCAGCATTGTGTGCTTATTCTCAATGTATGGATGCTTCACTTGCAATGCGGTTTTTATGAGTATCTGACTGCTCAGCTCAGACCTGCACAATGAATCACTGTAAGAAATGTTATTGCAGGAGAAGATGGCACTGAGCACACATGTTTCAATCCCCCGTTGTGTCAAAAAGTATTTGATCACTTAACTGCCTTTGGCAAAATTTTATTTTCCCATACTCCTGTAGTCTCCCTTTATTGCCTTGCAGTCCTTTTGACATGACAGGTGTACTCAGGGAAACTTAACAATACAAACTCCCATTGCACTTAAAAGGGAACCACATTGCCCTGGAATTCTTTTAATCCTTCTTTAAGCTATTGCTGCGGGGATCAAAAGGGGGAAGAAAAGTTGATAAAATAGGTGATGGCCGGAGGCCTCTGTCTGTGGAACGGATCAATATTGTCTTGTCGTTTTCTCGAGTTTAGCACACCCATTTTATCTACTTAGTTTCTGGAGCATGAGCCCTTCAGGCGTGAATGTCTCTTATGGCATTTTATACAGTGAGCAGGATAAAAATAACAGATTTTTAGCCACTACTATAGAAGATACAATTGATTAAGGCTACGGATATAAAGATACTTAAGGAGCCTGTACTGTCAACTTTGCCAGACTTCTAAGGGCAAGCTAGATGTGACTTGAATCACATGGTTGGCCATTGTGTGTTTTTTCCTTAAGCAAAGAACAGCTCTTGGCCATGCTCTGATCCCGGTAGGGAGCACAATGGGGACAATTCCTCATGCATATTTAGTAAAGAAAAACCAAGTGTCCTTGGGTCACTCATGCAATCACCATTGCATCCAGTCCATGAGGAAATGGTATAGGGACCAGGAGGGGAACAAGCTGATATCACCCAGGTTTTTCTCTTCATAACTCAGCTACCCAGATCCCTTCACCAGCACCAGGCCATGCATTTGAATGGGTTTGCATCCGATGATTCAAATGCATTGTAGAAAAGGAGTGGGTGAGTGCCCACAATGAGCACTGCTGGATCAGACCAAAGATCTATCTAGTCCAGTGTCACAGACTGGATGCAGAGAAGGCACCGGCTGGGGAACCCCCTAGGGAAGAAGAGGGTCAGAGCCAGGGAATCGGTGGTGGGATGACGGTGAGCTGTCAGAGGGAGCAGACTGGGAAGAGGTGTCAGCAGCAGAAGAGGCAATGGGGTTTAGTGAGCAGGAAGAGGCTGTGCAGAGAACAGTTCAGACTCTAAGGCTGGAGCAGAGGCAGAGTGGAGGCAGGCTGCTGAAGAATCCAGGGAGTCTCCCCCTTCTGCTGTGACCAGCTCCCCTCTCCACTGGTCTCCTGGAACACAGAGATAAATGAAACAGGCTAAGCAGAGGGTGGCTGTTCAAAGACACTCCTTGAAAGAGTTGCTGAGGGTGCTAGGCCTAAGCTGTGGTTTGCTTGAAGGAAGAGATAACTTTGTGGGAATGTTCAGGGTGGCAGGAGAGGATATGTTCTTTGTTAATACCCTTCCTAACTTGTGCTAGCAAGTTCCTTTACTTAGCAGAGTTTACATTCCCCTTCTCACGCACAGCAGATAACTGGTTGCAGGCTCGTGTGAGCCTCTCACTATTATACAATTCAATCTGTCTCAGATTGAATTGTGCATTCCTGGTAAGTTCCCTTGAATCCCTCTTTAAAAAAATAAAGATCCACAATCTTATTCAAAGATGATAAAAGAAGTTTACTCACATCAGTTCACAGCTGGATTCCTGAAAGCAGACTTCGTTACAAATGTGTACATGTGGATCTACCCCATGGGGGAATAATACCAGTGCTGCTGCTAGCTGAGAGCTACCAGAGCAGTCCTAGTTAAAAGCTGGTCAAACAAAGAAGGTGAAAAAGGGGGGGGGGTGCTGTGCAACTCATCCTTTTATTACCTGGACAGGTAAGGTTACACCCACCTTCTATCACATGCAAAAGGAAGGATGCTCCAGCCAGGAGGAACAGGAAGTTTCAACTGGGTGGACCAAACATTCCACCCGCATGTGTTCTCTAGCATCAAGGAATGTTGTACTTGACTGTCATGGATGACATCCCGCATACTTCACCGGCCTCTGGTGAGTACCGGTAATTGCTTGGTCGAGGATCTGACTCCAGCCCCGACATCCAGCAGGGGTGGGGAACCAGCCAAACAAGCTATCGTATGGTGTCGGAGGTGAGAAACATAAACCTTAAGATCATTCCTTTGCCGTCATAGTTTTACCTAGGCCCCTTTCCCAGCTTATGGAAGGCACGCTTTGGAGAAGTGGGGTTGCGAAACAGCAAGCAGGAATTCTTGAGTCACTGCCGAATTCTTGAATCACTGCCGGGACGTGGCTGACAGTGTAAGGCACCAAATTCAAACTGTGCCAAAGGCAGAGGAACTTCCTTTGCAGCTTCCACTTGGATTTGGTGCTGTTTAGGTGGTATCGCGGACACGGCTGGCGCCGTGGGTTAGACCACAGAGCCTAGGACTTGCCGATCAGAAGGTCAGCGGTTCGAATCCCCGCGACGGGGTGAACTCCCGTTGCTCGGTCCCTGCTCCTGCCAACCTAGCAGCTCGAAAGTACTCTTAAGTGCAAGTAGATAAATAGGTACCGCCCCAGCGGGAATAAATAGGTACCGCCCCGTGCGCTGCTCTGGTTCGCCAGAAGCGGCTTAGTCCTTCTGGCCACATGACCCGGAAGCTGTACGCCGGCGCCCTCGGCCAATAAAGCAAGATGAGTGCCGCAACCCCAGAGTCGGCCACGACTGGACCTAATGGTCAGGGGTCCCTTTACCTACCTAGGTGGTATCGCATGGGGTTTTTATTAACCACCAGTACTTGGCATGGCAAAAGCTTCACACTCCCAGGAATAGTTTAATTCAAGCTGTTTTGATTAAGTATTTGCGACTCTCCAGGGAACCTAATTAATGCCTTTCCTTCTAACTTCGTACACTTTCATGAAGTTGTATCATGATGTTCTTCTACATCTATCTAATCACACCGTTTTCAAGTGGACCTGATCCCTTCCCGATATTTCTTAAATAACATTTTCCCTTGTTGTTGCTCTAGTGTCATCAGCCTGACAATGGCTGATGCATCATAATCTTCACCTAGGCACACACAGGGACCGGCTGTTTGCACAGATCTCAGCCCAGAGAAGCAGCAGTGACAACGGCGGCAGCATGAGTAACCCAAATGTTGTGCCTGGACAGGGCTCTAATCCCAGTTTGGTTTCAAAGGCAGTCAATACTGACCTGAAAGGGTAAGACAGAGACTTCATCTCCAGCAGGAGCATTCAGGAGTGGGTGGGTGGGCGGGCCTTTCTGTTCCCTGAGGGTCCTGATCACCCCCCCCATGGGCTAGCAAGCACATTAAACCATTTTGGAAAGGAAAGTTGTGATGTTAAAGATTAACAATCTTCTTTGGCGATCACTTGTAGCCGAGTAAGATTGTCTTCCATGAACACGGTCTTAACAGTGAGTCCGTAAGTGACTGTGGAGGCCAGTTCTGGATCTACACATCCTTTCACAGTGGGGATGTAGGTTTCCAGGTGGGAGTTGATCGTGGTGAGGGTTTGCCAAGCGTGCCGTCCTCTTAGCATGTTTCTTGTCCTGAGTTCGAGCGTCTTCAAAGCCCATGAAACCTTTGGTAAAGGCTGTTCTCCAAGTGGAGCACTCGCAGGCCAGTGTTTCCCAATTGTCTGTGTTTATACTATATATTTTTCCGATTTGCCTTGTCTTAAAACCTCTTTTGTTGACCACCGGCATTACGCTTTCCATTTTTAAGTTCAGAATAGAGTACAGTGGTGCCTCTGGTTGCGAACAGGATCTATTTTGGAGTCCCGTTCGCAACATGAAAAGAACGCAACCCGCAGCGGCGCATCTTTCCAGTACTTCCGGGTCGCCGCGGGACGTAACCTGAAAGAACATAACATGAAGTGGACATAACATGAGGTATGACGCTTCAGGTTAAATCTTTTCAGGTTGCATCCTGCGGTGACCCGGAAGTAATGGAACGGGTTACTTCCGGGTTTCGCCGCTCATGCATGCGCAGATGCTCAGAATGATGTCACGCACATGCACAGACGAGGCGAATTGCAACCCACGCATGCGCAGACTCAGGTTGCGTTCTGCTCATGATGTGAACGGGGCTCCGGAACAGATCCCGTTCGCATCCAGAGGTACCACTGTAGTTGCTTTGGAAGACGGTAATCAGGCATCCAAACAACATGACCAGTCCAACGAAGTTGATGTTGAAGAATCATTGCTTCGACAGTGGCCATCTTTGCTTCTTCCAGTACACTAAAGCAGGCCTGCCAAACCAGGTTGATTGTGCAATCCTATTTATATCTACTCATCATTCAAAGCTTTATGGTGCAGCTTTAAACATCCATGCCATGCCCCCCAAGAATCCTGGGAGCTGTAGTTTGTTAAGGGCGCCGACAGTTTTTAGGCGGCTGCCTATTCCTCCCACAGAACTATAGTTCCTTGGGAAGAGGGCTTGATTGCTCAACCACTCTTGAGAATTGAAGCTCTGTGAGGGGAAATGGGGTATCTCTTAACACCCGCCGGAACCCTTCACAAGCCACAACTCCCAGAATTCTTTGGGGGAAGCCATGACAGTTTGAAACAGTATCACAGTGCTTTCAACATATGGGGCAGATATTCCTTTAGTTCCATGTTGGTGCATATCATAAAGGGGGATAACCATCAGCTCATGGACCAAATTTGGGTTGCCAAGCTATTTGGGGCAAGCCATGCCCAGCTGTTCTACACCTGACATCATGTGAAGGGCAGACATCCATGGCTAGTAAATGGATTAATTCCGGAAGATTCATGCAGGAACTGGCAAAACTTGGCAGGGTTTCAGGCCAGGAATAATATTTTGGTTAAATTCTTTCCTAACTCTGCAATTTGATTCCAGACCATCGCCAAGGAAAGGGGTCAGCATGTGACTTGATTTGTTTGTTTTCTGTTTATAGGCACCACCTTTCCTCCAAAGGCCCCATAGTTTCCCCACCTCTGCTTATGCGCAAAACCACCCTGTGGTAGGAAATGTGGCCGGCCCAAGGTCATGGCCAAGTGGGGACTTGAACTTGCATCCCTTCCTCTCTGGTCCAACACTCTTAACAACTGGACCTCCATGACTAAACCACGTGCTGGTTCTTTTTGTCATATACTTTATAGATAAGTTCAGTTAGGGGTGGGAAGGAAGGGAATTGTTCTCCTCTGTGTTGTTTGTCTCCCCCCTCTGTATTTAAATAAGTTTTAAAAATAGCAACATCCACATGGTGTGTGTGTGTGTGTGTGTGTGTGTGTGTGTGTGTGTGTAAAACCAACTCTTGTCATGTTCCAGGCTGATTCATTGCCATTTGCCAAGCTTTTCGTACAGACATGGAATGATTCCAAAGCTCTACGTGATGCCCTGGAAACAAGATATGAAGTATCGGGATATGGCTTTAAAGGTAAGGGAAATACATTTTTTCCTTGGAGACTCTCATTTTAAGAAGGACTCTAATTTTTGAAAGATACGAAGCATCGACAAAGTACCTGTTGAAGTCACTGCAATTTGAGAGCATTTCTTATCATTAACATAGATATCATTCAAATGTAATACAGTAATTTTATTTTTTAATACCCTGCCCATCTGGCGGGGTTGCCCCATCCACTCTGGGCGGCTTCCAACACATATAAAAACATAATAAAATGCCAAACATTAAAAACATCCCAATACAGGAAGTTGAATGATGCATATATCATTCAATCATATCCTCCATTGTAATTTATTATTATTATTATTATTATTATTATTATTATTATTATTATTATTATTATTAATGTCCTGATACAGGAAGTTGAATGATGTATTTATTGTTCACTCATATCCACCATTGTAGCTTTTCTATTATTATTATTATCATCATCATTATCACCATTATCACTATTATTATTATTATTTCTTACCCACCCTTCGTCCTAAGGTTCCAGGGCATGTTACAATCTAAATTACAGTATTAAAAACATTTTCAAGCAAATGACAATCACAGGAATAGGATGCGTGCTGAAAACATACATCTCAGATGTCAAAGACCAAAGCACAGAGGCAATGTTAAGATATAAATAAAGGTTGTTTGGAGTTGGTCTTTTGGTGACATTGCAGTTCTTTGAAGAAAGCAATTGCCCTGTGGGATCTTCTCCCCAAATTAGGCTTCTTCTGATTCTGTGTCCTGTTGACTGCACAGAATAAGGCGTTCACACCATGCTTTCTCATATACTCTAGTGCAGATAAAGCTCATTTCACACCATTTTGCAAAGCGATTTCCCTTATATGATACATCTCTGTTGGCGATTTTCATACCGCTTTTACACACTGAAGAACCAAATGGCAAAACCAGAGAAGTACAAATCCCGAAGGACTTCCTAAGTTCATAGTTGCTTAATTCTTTGTGTTTCATTATCGGCAGTGATGTTGTTATTTATTGACAATTGCTTGAATTCTTTTCCTTAGCATGCTAAACTTGTTGAGCTATATACTGGTCCCCTTGAAGACAGTCTGTTTCTGGAGAAGCGTGAAAGGCATTGTCATGGAGAAGACCGAAAGCAGCTTCTTCAAAAAGTTCCCTGTCAACTGACCGTTGAAGACATTCCCATTTATTCCCATCTTTCTAGATACCATAAGTCCATGGTGGCTTATGGCTTCAGGATTAGACTCTGAGGTGCTTTTCTCCAGTTACAGCTACATCGGCCACAAATTAAACAATGCTGCATGAAAACAGCGCACAATTTGTTCACCATTTTTCTAATTGTGTTAACTTTTGCTCAAGTCTGTAAGATGCTCTTAAACAATCCAGTAGTAAAATCAGCACCAACTAGGACCTTGACAACCTTTGAAAATCTCCTCCTAACAAGAAAGGGACATGGCAAGGGGGTGGTATCCACAATATACAAAATACTGCTCAAAAATCCCACAAACCCCCTCGGCATAATCAAAAAACAATGGGAGGATGACATAGGCTATGAGATTAACCTCACCCAATGGACTAGAATGTGGTCTAAACCTCCCTTTAAATCCATATCAGAGAAACGAAAAGAACTCACTCTTAAACTGATTTACAGATGGTACCTAACACCAAAGAAACTAGCGCTGATACACCCAGGAACACCACCAAAATACTGGAGAGGATGTACCTCCACAGGCACATACGTCCACATGTGGTGGGAATGTCCCAGAATACAACTCTGGACATCAGTAATACAAGAAATATGCAAAATAACTAAGCAAGTAGTAGAACTCACCCCAGAACTGGCCCTATTGAACACCTTCCAAGTTAATAATGCCCACTCATAAAGAGCTCATAACCCACATACTCTCAGCAGCCGGAAGCAGCAGAGTCAGACACTGGAGAGACCTGTCAGGAGTGAACATGGACCAATGGTATCAAATAGTATGAGAAACAGCCTTACTAGAACCAATAAACTGAAAATGACATGGGGACAAATAGAAGAAGACTAACCTGATCCAAAAATCCACACCCACTCAAGCACAAAAACAAATCTCACTACAGCCCACCAAAGACAACCAACCAGACCAACATATTTATTTTTTTAAAAAAGTTTGTAAGGTGTTCCGTTAAACGAATGATGTGACTTTTTCTTCCTTCTTCCTGCTTGGGTGAATTTGAACTTTGATTGGCAACCACTTCCAGAGATTTAGGCTAGGGTTTTTCCTTATTAAATAATCAGGTCATTATACAGGGATGTTTTATGAGGAGCATCCAAGTCTCTGTGTCAAATCTAACGTTCTTTTCTTGAGTCGGGTAGAGTTGAAAGGGAGCAGACTTTCAGGAATGGAAAAAGCTGCGAACACACTACCCCCATTTCAGACAATCCATTGTGAGCCATGCCTGCTCAGTCTCCTTTAATTTTTCATTTTTAATAATTGGGCCTTGGCAGTTTTGTTCTGTTTAAAAAAGATGGCACAGGATGGTAATTGTCCTATTGCAGAAGGTATGGAAAGAAAGTTTACCTCTTTCCTTCCTCACGGCAATAATGAAGAAAAACCCTCCTCTGAAGGGTTTGACGCCAATGGATATTTTTCTCCCAATGCAAGTAGCAGCAACAAAGGGAAGATTTTCCAAGGGACCACAAGAGAAGAGGAAAGTGTTAAATTTTCACTGCAGTCCCAATGATTCCTGGCACATGCACACAGGCTGGTGCTATTTGCATTTTTTAAAAGCATGCTGGTTAGATGCAAAGAAACCTACGGAGGTATAAGGTAAAGGTACCCCTGACCGTTAGGTCCAGTTGCGGATGACTCTGGGGTTGCACGCTCATCTCACTCTATAAGCTGAGTGAGCCGATGTTTGTCTGCAGACAGCTTCTGGGTCATGTGGCCAGCATGACTAAGCCGCTTCTGGCAAACCAGAGCAGTGCAGGGAAACGCCGTTTACCTTCCTGCCGGACCTATTTATCTACTTGCACTTTGACGTGCTTTCGAACTGCTGGGTGGGCAGGAGCAGAGACCGAACAACAGGAGCTCACCCTGTTGCTGGGATTCAAACCGCCGACCTGCTGATCGGCAAGCCCTAGGCTCTGTGGTTTAACCCACAGCGCCACCCACGTCCCTATGGAGGTGTAAAGGTAAAAGTAAAGGGACCCCTAACCATTAGGTGCAGTCGTGGCCGACTCTGGGGTTGCGGCGCCCATCTGTTTTTGGGCGACAGGAGGCAGGCAGGTGTGGAGGATTCCCTGGTCCTGAATGGGGTAACTGTGCCCCTGAAGGACCAGGTGCGCAGCCTGGGAGTCATTTTGGACTCACAGCTGTCCATGGAGGCACAGGTCAAATCTGTGTCCAGGGCACCTGTTTACCAGCTCCATCTGGTACGCAGGCTGAGACCCTATTGGCCTGCGGACTGCCTCGCCAGAGTGGTGCATGCTCTGGTTATCTCCCGCTTGGATTACTGCAATGCGCTCTATGTGGGGCTACCTTTGAAGGTGACCCGGAAACTACAACTAATCCAGAACGCGGCAGCTAGACTGGTGACTGGGAGCGGCCGCAGAGACCACATAACACCGGTCTTGAAAGACCTACATTGGCTCCCAGTACATTTCCGAGCACAGTTCAAAGTGTTGGTGCTGACCTTTAAAGCCCTAAACGGCCTCGGTCCAGTATATCTGAAGGAGCGTCTCCACCCCCATCGTTCTGCCCGGACACTGAGGTCCAGCACCGAGGGCCTTCTGGCGGTTCCCTCACTGCGAGAAGCCAAGTTACAGGGAACCAGGCAGAGGGCCTTCTCGGTAGTGGCGCCTTCCCTGTGGAACACCCTCCCACCAGATGTCAAAGAGAACAACAACTACCAGGCTTTTAGAAGACATCTGAAGGCAGCCCTGTTTCGGGAAGCTTTTAATGTTTGATGTATTATAGTATTTTAATATTCTTTTGGAAGCCGCCCAGAGTGGCCGGGGAAGCCCAGCCAGATGGGCGGGGTATAAATAATAAATTATTATTATTACTTATTGACCGAGGGAGCCGGCGTACAGGTCATGTGGCCAGCATGACTAAGCCACTTCTGGCGAACCAGAGCAGCGCACAGAAATGCCGTTTACCTTCCCGCTAGAGCGGTACCTATTTATCTACATGCACTTTGATGTGTTTTCGAATTGCTAGGTTGGCAGGAGCAGGGACCGAGCAACGGGAGCTCACCCCGTCGCGCGGATTTGAACCGCTGACCTTCTGATCAGCAAGTCCTAGGCTCTGGTTTAACCCACAGCGCCACCCGCATCCCTACAGAGGTATAAATATGTGCAAACTTCCCCAAAATAGAAGGGGGTAGGTAAGAGAGGAGACAGGTGCCTGGAGCCCTCTTCTGCAGACACTCTTCTGCAGACTCTGTCGTCAGCAGGAGGCACATAGCCTGGTCCACCTCTGCAAATCCACAGGCTGGCGGAGTCCAAAGTGGGAAATAACAGGATTGTTGCAGGGAATTCTGAGACTCACCTGCTGCTGAGGGCCTGAAGGGCCTTGCCGGCCTCCTTCCATCTGGGCTTTCTTAAAATTGCTTTTATTTTTTATCTATGTCATTTTAAATTGCAACTGATATTAATGCTGTATCCTTAGTTTTAGATTTTATGATTTATGTGGAAATGGTTTTCCATTTGGTAGTGTACTTTTTGGTTTCTTTTCTACATTGCTTATGACTTTTGTTACGTTGGTAATTATGTAAATCTTGTCATGTCGTAAGCCGCCTTGAGCATTGTTTTAACTATGGAAAGGCGGCATGCAAATAAAACGATGGTGGTGATGAATGATAATGTGCGGGAATTGCTTTGAATGCTCTCAAATGCTGTAGAACTGCTAATTATTATTTCCACAACACTTGCCCCAAATGCTCAAAACACTTTCCGTTCATGATTTAAGCAGATACGCCAGATGAAATGTTGGGCTAGGGGCAGAAGGGAGAAGCATTTGATGAGATGTTTTTAGATTGCCCATACTATTTACAAAGACCATTAAGTGCCGGACTTGGCTGTGAAGTGTAATAATTAAATGTAAAATATACCAATGCACCGAGATACTTTTAAAACTCTGCAGCACTGATACAAATACATAATTCTGAGCGTTTATTTAAATTAATTCCAGATTTGGGGGTCTGGGGAGGATTTCTCGCTAATAAGCACACTGCAGGGAGAAGCAATTTTTAAACAATTAAGGACTTACGGTTCTGAAGTTGCCATGGAAACAGACAAGCAGAGGTTTTTTAAAAAAATAAATAAAACACTTAACTACACTTTATATGTGCTTAGTATTGTCCCTCTACAGAGATTATATTTTTTTTAAAGCAGGTATAATCATTCTAAACAGCAGGTGTAAAAAAAGTCTCCCCCCACCCTCTTGAATAGAAGTAGAACACATATATTACTGGGTTTCACCCCCCCCTTCAAAGTTACACGGTAGATAATCTCTACATCACGTAATGCAATATTTATAGCAAGAAAGGGAGATTGCAGTCAAAATAGTTATTAAACCTTTGTGACTTTTCGCTCCTCTGTCAGCACTTCCAAATAGGGTTTTTAAAAATCCAAGATGGTATACATCACCGTTTTTTCCCCAAGAAGGGACTCTCTTTGACTTCACAGTAATGTAATAAAAATTATAATTCATGAATCAATGCAAACCAGACACAACCACTTAGAAACAGCCCACTATTGCAGCGGAAGGAGACAAATTTCAGGAAAATCAGATAAGAAACGTCTGAGGTGCAGCAATATAAAATATAATTCCCCCCCTCCCTTCAGGTACCAAAGAGAAATGTAAAAGAATAATTAGAATTTTGAGTTCCACTTTTCATCTGAAGTAGGGTCACCATATGTACCGGAAAATTCCAGTAATGTCTGGGAGGTGGGGGCTAAATTGGTTCCCCGGGGTTAAATCAATAGTAAATGTCCTGGATTTTATCTGTTCCCCAGCAGAAGCACTGTGCAGCAGTCAGTTCCTTGTTGCCTCCTAGATGGCAGTTTCGGAAGCCCGATCGCCACCCTGCTGTCCACCCCGAAACAGCTCAACAACTTTTTGAACAATGTCCAGATTTTTTACTTCTTGAAATAAGGTAAAGGTAAAGGATCCCTGGACGGATAAATCCAGTCAAAGGCAACTATGGGGTTGCGGCGCTCATCTCGCTTTCAGGCCGAGGGAGCCGGTGTTTGTCCACAGACAGCTTTCCGGGCCTTGTGGCCAGCATGACTAAACCGCTTCTGGCGCAACAGGACACCGTGACGGAAATGTGCACGGAAATGCTGTTTAGCTTCCCGCCGCAGTGGTACCTATATATCTACTTGCACTGGTGTGCTTTCGAAATGCTAGGTTGGCAGAAGCTGGGACAGAGCAATGGGAACTCACCCCGTTGTGGGGATTTGAACTGCCAACCTTCTGCCAAGAGGCTCAGTGGTTTAGGCCACAGCGCCACCATATTCTTGAAATATGGCAACCGGAAGACCACCAGTGAAGGACTACAGACATTTCAGGCATTGCTGCTCACATGTAGGCACCATGATCCAGAATAGCTCATTGCAGGGCTTTCTGCATAGCTGCCCTCGTTCTGTGGAACAGCACCCTTGTTGAGGTGCAGCAAGCGTGGCCTTCGCCACTTGTTATCTGTTCTTGTTCCTTATTAATTGCTTTCCACATCAGGGGTGTGCGGTGAATTTTTTTGTAGGGGAGCAGTTGAGGGCCAGAGGCACCAGCTTGTGAGAGGGATGGGGGGGGACCCATGTCACACGTGTGACGTTGTGATGTCCTGACCTTGTGCCTCCCTCCCTAAGCCAACCAGGAGTTTCCCGGGCTTTGCAAAGGAGGTGCCAGGGCCCTTAAGGGATGCTGAAGCCCTCGTGGCTCCTTCCCAAAGCTGGATGGGCTTTGGGAAGATGGCAGGATGGATCTTGGACCCAGTGGCATCGGAACGGGGGTGCGGTAGGGGCATGCCGCCCCAGGTGTCACCGCTGAGGAGGGTGACAAACTGGAAAGAATAAGTATTTAAAAAATAAACTTATTGAAGCTCCTCTCCGAGAGGTGGGGGGACTTCCTGGGTCCTAGATGCCACTCCCCTTGCCTTGGGACCTTCGCCCCGCCCCCAACCCAGCTGGCCAATCAGCTGCAGGCTGAGGGCAGGGCAAAGGCAAGGACTGGTGCTCTCAAGACCGACTTCCCGATGCTGCCAAGGCCCCCTGCAAGCAGCAGTTGGGTTTTTTGGGCCGCTGCAGCGACCTGCCGAGGAAGCAGTGGCCTGCAAAGGCCAAGGCCATCCTACAGAGGCCGAGGCGGCCACCAACAGCGGTTGGGCTCTGGGCAGTGCGGGCGCCATGGACGACCTCCTGGGCCGCTAAGCCAAAGTTGCTTATACTCCCAATGTTCAGTAAATAAACCAGAAAATGACACTTGCGACTGTATCTTATATGTCCTTCTTTTAATAATTTGAATGTGTGTGGGGAGGGGGTTGACAAGGTTTTTTTTGCACCAGGTACCACCTGATCTTGCTACGCCTCTTCTTGGACCCATCAAGGCCTCACGCCTCCCTTCCTAAGCTGGGCAGAAGCTTCCTGGGATTTGGGAAGGAGACGCCAGAGGAACATTTAGGGAACTAGCCTAGTCCCTTCAGTCCAATGACGCATGCCACTGTTCCACATAATTCCCTTCCATATCTATGATTCTGTGATTCCGTTACAAGTTCTCGAGTTCTTGCGGCTCCTGAACTGACCATCAACACACCTATTTTTCCCACTGAAGCACTCGGGATTACCTTGTCTATAGAAATGGCCCGAGATGTATCACACATGAGCATCTATGGTGCTCCGCGGAACTCATTTGTTAAATTGAACCGAAGCCTTCAAAGACAGACTGAGCTTCCTTCGCGCTCAAACTGTCACTTTTAACGAGTTATCGATCTTTCTGCGGCGCCTCATATTTCCAGCTGGAGGTTGTTGCTGCTGCTTTTTCTCCTACACTCGATCTCATCTTTTAAATCTTGCAAACAACAAGACCTGAGCCTCACAGCATAAACTTTCTGGTCTGAATTCAGTAGATATTGACTGCCCAAAGTATGTTTTGTGAAGCATTCTTCTTCCCATCAATGGAGTTTCTGTTTCCAGTAAAATAGCGTTAAGGTCCAAATAACATTTCAACCTCTTTTCTTCGTGTGGTGGGATTGCAAAATGGCTGTGACCTCGTATTGCCTAGATTTATGAGGCAGTCAAACTCCAGTTTTCAGCAAAGCCGAGCGGAACAGATGAATGTATGGGGATGGAAAGGTTAAATTTTATCTTGATTCATCTCCAGGACTGAGAGCTTGGTGCTATAAAAGAGCACTGGCTCCTTCTTTCCCTTCATCCTGATTATTTTGCAACAACCATGCTTTATGTACTTCTGCAAGGAAAGCACGAGAAACCAAAAGTGGTTTCTGAATACCAATGTTCAGGTTTCAAGGATGTATTTTTGTGAGGAATTCTACCTTAGAGATCTGGAGTCGAGAGAAATAGAAATTGAGATGTTTCTGCTTACAACTGAATTTTCCTCAGTTGAATCTGTCAGATGGATAAAGTTAAGTTCCGAAAGAGGGTCATGCTTGTTGTTGTTTTATTGAAGTTATATACTGCCCTATACCTGGAGGTCTCAGGGCAGTTCATGGAATAAAATAAATATAAAAACACAAAATGCATAATCAAAATAAGAACAACAACCCCAATACCCCCCCAAACCCCCCCATAAGATCCTCACAACATTTAAAGTAAGACAATTAACAAACCTGGACAAGAGCCACTTGTTGGAAAGACTGTGATCTCAGAAAAGTCTGTGGAGATATTTATTGGCAACCAAACTGGCCGGGTGCTTTTCTGATACAAACATAAAAATAGCTTTGAAATAAGGGCGGAGGGGGCTAATTAGCTTTGGTAGTTGAGCAGATGTAATGCTAATGCTTCAACTTCTGCAAGGGAAAGGCTTGTATCTAATGTTGCCAACGAGTCCTCTTTGCTGAGTTTCATCTTCTTTCTTCTTGGTCAGGAGTCAGCAAACTTTTTCAGCAGCAGGATGGTCCACTGTCCCTCAGACCTTGTGGGGGGCCGGACTATATTTTGGAAGAAAAACGAATGAATTCCTATGCCCCACAAATAACCCAGAGATGCATTTTAAATAAAAGGACACATTCTACTCATGTAAAACACACTGATTCCCGGACTGTCCGCGTGCCGGATTTAGAGGTGACTGGGCCGGATCCGTCCCCTAGGCCTTAGTTTGCCTACTCATGTTCTTGGTGCTGTTTCTGCCACTGATGTATGTTCCTGTTTGCCCATCCCAGGGCTACCCTGGCTTTCTGGATCAGCCTCTTGGTCAAAGTCTGTATACCTGTCATGCTCTGGAAGGCTGCTTGGTTTGGCCGAAGTCATTTTGCTGCTCAAATGACAAGATGGTGGCCTTCCATGACATGTATAGAAGCCACACTGATGACGGGGGGGAACCCACCATCACAACCAAGTTCAGCAGGCTAACTTTAAGGGCGACGGGCAGCCTAAGTGGCGCACAGAGCTTGCCACCTCTCCTCCATCACTTCACTGCCCTCCTGTCAGCATCCGCCACCCGAGGCAGCTAATTCGTTCTGGCTGATGGACATTCACTGTCGCCTACACCTTTTATGCTGTGAACCAGTGGCATAGCATCATTTGCTGGTGCCCGGGGCATGCTGTGTTGCCTGCCTGCCCGCACAGGGGAAAGCTGAGTTGGCCAACGCAGCCCTTGACGGGTGAATCCCCCCCCAAAGCAGACTGGGCCATGCTGGGATCACCCCTTGCCCTTCTCCCTCCTCATGCAGCCACTCACCATCTGAGCGAGGAGTGAGCGAGTGCTGGCCAGGCGGCCGTTCAGCAAGGGGATGCAGTGGCAAGGCCACGCCAGGCTCCAGGGCCCAGAGACCCCTGATGGCAGGTAGGGCAGGACGGAGATCGCTGCATGGGGATGCCTGGTTTGTGCCCCCTCAAAATTGTGTGCCCAGGACCACAGCCCCCCAAGCTATGCCCCTGTTGTGAACTGCCCTGTGATCTTCAGATAAAGGTCAGTTTACACACTTTTGTTATTGATGATAATACTAACACACCAATTGGAAGTGGTACTCCAATGTTACTGACCTGGAACATTCCCAGTCCTACCTGGAAATGCGGGAGATTAATTTGGAACAGTCTGCAAGCCAAGAGGATGCTCTTCCAATGTATAAAATATTATTGGAATGGGAGACAAAGGATGAGCAAGAAAAACCCTCAACGATATACTGGGAAATAGATATTGATCATAATATAGACATGGAAGCATGGGAAGGATTGTGGAATGTGGGTATAAAATTTACAGCATGTTATGGTCTAAGAGGAAATCATATGAAAATGTTATATCGATGGTACCTAGCACTGAGTAAATTGGCAAAAATATAAATCAAATAAGTGTTGGAAATGTAAAGAGAAAGAAGATTCTTTTTATCATATGTAGTGGTCTTGTAGTAAGGTTAAAGCTTACTGGGAAATGATATATACCGAAATGAAAAGGATGTTTAAAATAAACTTTGTATAAAAAAAAACACCTTTGTAAAATAACCTTTGTCATTTTACCAGAAGCTTTTCTTTTGGGAATTATAGGGACAGAACTACCTAAAATGTATAGAAACTTATTAATGCATGCTAATACAGTAGTAAGAATGTTTCTTGCCCCAAAATGGAAAGAAGCAGAAGCCCCAGCAAAGGAAGAATGGTTAAAAAAAACCTTATGGAATATGCAGAGAGGGTGAAACTTACCGGAATAATAAGAAATCAACATAACAATTTTTTAAATAAAAGAATGGAAATGGTTTATTGAATATTTACAGATAAATTATAAACAGATAAAAACATTGGCAGGATTATTGTAACAACCTGCAGTTTCATAAGAGTATATATTTAAAGAAGATGAATAAATGAGCAAACTAAGTTAATCTGGATATGCAGGAAGATATTAAAAACAAATTTAAGGAACCGCAGAAAGAGGGGGAAGGAAGTCAAGTTTTGAAATGTCAAAATGATTGTAAAATTAGTGAAATGTACAAACTTGAAAAGTACAAAATAAAAATACATAAAAATGGGGGGGGGTGATCTACCACTGAGCGATGGATATGCAGCAATTTGTTGTATATACTTTCCCCCTTTCTAGAATGGATATGAGAGCTGTTCTTGAAATAGGGTGTGTATTTCAATTTATACTTGGGTGGCGGTAGATGTTTGGAGAACAGACCTTTATTACAGAAAAGTGAATATGTTGAGAGATCAAGCATGGCACTCATGTAGGCAAGCACTTGACTGACAAGGGCAACCGTACGCGTGTCTACTCAGAAGCAAGCCTTACTGAGCTCAATGGGACCGATTCCCAGATAAATGTGTATAGAGCTCGCCTTTCCATGATTGTGCAAAGTGGCTCACAACTTCATTTAACACCATTTATTTAAATGAAGAGACTATTGCTGGAAGAGATTCTTGAGAGTCCCATGGACTGCAAGAAGATCAAACGTATCCATTCTTCAGGAAACCAGCCCTGAGTGCTCACTGGAAGGACAGATCCTGAAGCTGAGGCTCCAATACTTTGGCCACCTCGTGAGAAGAGAAGACTCCCTGGAAAAGATGGAGGGCACAAGGAGAAGGGGACGACAGAGGACGAGATGGTTGGACAGTGTTCTCGAAGCTACAAACATGAGTTTGACCAAACTGCGGGAGGCAGTGGAAGACAGAAGTGCCTGGCGTGCTCTGGTCCATGGGGTCATGAAGAGGCAGACACGACTAAACGACAACAACAGCATGGCAAAACTATTAGGTTCATTTCATTGAGTTCTGCAAAACACAGACTTTTCTGAACTTAAGCCAATCCAATGTGAGCTTGAAAAAAATGAATTCTGGCATAAAGGCGAAAACACCATCTCAAGTGATACGAGTCTTTTAAAAAAAATATTACTGATAGTAAAAATAAATAATCATGTGGTTGTGAATTCTTATGATTCTTACGGCATCAAATGCCATGGATAATGGCACAAATTTTAAAATTGTGATTGGATAGCGTTATACATATTAGAAGTAATTAAAAAAACCATTTCACAGATGTCATTCGCTATTTTATTTACCAGAGCAAAAAATAATCAGTGCGAATCAGGAGCCAGGGAAAGATCTTGATGTTAAACCGCAACTAATTGAACTTTATGCAATGTGTGGATTAAGGTTTTGCAGAATTTTCAAAACATGCCTCTTAACGCTTTTGGAATTGATTGGCTTGCATTAAATTAACCATTTCAACCGGTATTTTCTAGTCTTTTAGGCTGCTACTGAAACACTTCATATATATTTAGTTATATACAACTGAAATAAAGTTATATTTTGATGCTGAAATAAGCACAGTCGTTCCTTAGTCAAAACGTACGTATTTCCAGCAGAGGGCAGCCGATCGCTTTCCTTGTCAAGTTTGCCTGCTTTGAGGACAATGTCAAAATCTATTAAAATATTTTCCTGTAAGAATCAATCTGAATGAGATCTGAAATTAATGGCAATACGTAAAAAAAAAAGGAGTTAGTGATAGCATTGTTTACAGCGATGGTCCCAATTTCTGAATGGCAATTCTATTAGAGAGATGCTATCTCTTTTCAATTCAGATGTAATGGAAAGATCAAGAACACTGATTTAAGGAGCCAGCGCTTGCCTGAAACCACAGCTACAAATAATGAACACTCAAACAACTATTACTGGCGGGAAAATGAAGCAAAACGGCCAGCAGATAACGACTGCGCATTTCTTTTACCACATTAAGCTTTTGAAAACAAGGACATTGAATCCTATTTGTTAAACCAAGGAGATTCATTTATGGTATGTGACATGCCGTAAGCATTTAACTAAGCGCAGTAATTCTGATATCCAAATGATACTGAAAGGGCATGCCTGCTCTCACAGTTAAGTGGGCATAGGATTGCAGTCTAAATTAGTTCATTCTCCAGCCTGCAAAACCATTATGATTCGCCATTGGCCTCTCCTTGACTTTTCAGCATGACTCTATGTTCATCCCTCCCACTTCCTTATTTTTCTGCAGCGCTGTGGCTCCCAAACATTTTCCCCACGAACCGCTTAAAAGCCATAGAGTCGTCTCAGACCACTTAACGGTTTTTTCTGCCCCCCTTCTGTAGCAATTGCAGTGAGCTGCGCTAGAACATGTATAATTTACAAATACATGTGTATCACTATTTTTACCGTATTTCTTATACAGTGGTACCTCTGGTTACGTACTTAATTTGTTCCGGACGTCCGTTAGTAACCTGAAACTGTTCTTAACCTGAAGCATCACTTTAGCTAATGGGGGCCCCCGCTGCCGCCGCCGTGTGATTTCTGTTCTCATCCTAAAGCAAGGTTCTTAACTCAAGGTATTATTTCTGGGTTAGTGGAGTCTGTAACCTGAAGCGTCTGTAACCTGAAGCGTCTGTAACCCGAGGTACCACTGTATTGTCTTTTGCTTTGATAACAAGATGCAAAGCAAAAAATGCATAGCATCCTATGTATGCCCTATTAAAATGTGGGGTTTTTTTTGGCGTGGGTGGGTGGGTGGTTACTGGGTTGTTTTTATTTTGATTCTATATTTTGTGGTTTTATATTTTGACTTTGTTCTGTGAACTGCCCTGAGACATCTGGGTAGAAGGCAGTATATAAATTCAGAGGAGGAGGAGGAGACAACAAATGCAATTAAAAAACCCCAAGATAAATATTTTGTGTGGCTGATATGCCGACTTCCATCTGGGCCAGCATCATGCTCATTTGTGAAATGAGAATCTTGCAAAGAGAGGAAACCACATAATTATACGATTATATAGGAATTGTGGGATAGGAGGGCTTTGTGCTGATGCATGCCCCTACAGGTGCTCTGATGAAGAATATATCTGTGTAAAATGGCCAGCTGTGGCTTTACTTTTTCTTTTTTTAAAAATTGGGTTTTACAAATTCATTCACAGGAAAATATTTTTGCAAATATTAGAATTTTACGCAAGATTCTTTCGAATCCCAAGACTTCCCTCCTCCCCTTCATGTGTCCATTAAAAAACTTTCCAACTGCATATTTTAAGTCCATCCAGTTTACAGCCCTCCAGTATATCCAAAGTCTATGTACCATTGCAAGATTTCCTGTAGGACAGGCCAAACCCTATGCCAAACGATAAATGGACATAAATCTGACACCAGGAATCACAAGACAGAGAAGCCAGCAGGAGAACACTTCAGTCTCCCAGGACATTTATATACAAGATCTCCAAGCAGCTGTCTTATTACAAAAGAATTTCAGAAACAGACTTGAAAGAGAAGTTGCTGAATTACAACTTATCACTAAACTGAAAACTATTGAGAGACCTGGTCTTAAAAGAGATATTGGATTCCTGTCTCATTACATATGCTAATCATCTGCATACCATCCCTTGCTTTTTCCTGTAGGACTAATTGCAGTCGTTAACAGTCGTCAACAGCTTTACCATACCCATTATGTCAATCACCCATCTCCTACCACCCTTCTGAGAAAAACCCCACCCTCCCGCTATATATAAGGGTCTGGTGACTTCTGTTTCAGTGTATCTGAAGAAGTGTGCATGCACACGAAAGCTCATACCAAGAACTAACTTAGTTGGTCTCTAAGGTGCCACTGGACAATTTTTTTATATATTTTGACTGCGTCAGACCAACACGGCTACCTACCTGAATCTAGTACCATTGCAAGAGTTTGTTTTTTTAAAAGATATTTATTAAAGTTTTTAAAATATAACAATGAAAATGAAAAATAAAACAAAAAATACAAAATACAGCATAAAAACAGTTAAAAAACAAATAATTTTCCATAACATATCTTCCTTACACTTATTTCCCCAGACCTCCTCATACCTCCCTTCTTTGTATTCCACTTCAATTTGTTAGTTCAGCAAATCCTTACCATTAAGCTTTTACCCATTTATAAACCTTTTTTTTCGTATCTCCTAAAGCATTACAGCTGGAAACCCCTTAGTTTCTATCCAACATCTTTCTAGCATTCATTAATTTTACAATATTTCTGTAAATAGTCTTTAAATTTCTTCCAGTCTTCTTTCACCATCTCTTCTCCCTGGTCTTGGATTCTGCCAGTCATTTCTGCCAATTCCATGTAGTCGATCACCTTCATCTGGCATTCTTCCAGAGTGGGTAAATCTTGCGTCTTCCAATACTTTGCAATGAGTATTCTTGCTGCTGTTGTAGCATACATAAAAAAAGTTCTGTCCTTCTTTGGCACCAACTGGCCGACAATGCCCAGGAGAAAGGCCTCTGGTTTCTTCAGGAAGGTATATTTAAATACCTTTTTCAGTTCATTATATATCATTTAAATATTTAAATATTTAAATACCTTTTTCAGTTCATTATATATCATTTCCCAGAAAGCCTTAATCTTTGGGCACGTCCACCAAAGGTGAAAGAATGTACCTTCCGTTTCTTTACATTTCCAACATTTGTTATCGGGCAAATGATAGATTTTTGCAAGCTTGACTGGGGTCATATACTGCCTGTATATCATTTTCATAATATTCTCTCTTAAGGCATTACATGCCGTAAACTTCATACCTGTGGTCCATAATTGTTCCCAGTCAGCAAACATAATATTATGACTTCCGGGGTGGCGCCATCGGTAATGGCTGCTTCCCTCTGACTCGGAGGGAACTGGCTCTATAGAATCTGGGTCTTTTCCGCTACGGCGCAGCGGGGACCCTTTAAAAATCACAGGCGGGTGAAGCCTGTGACCGTGGGACTCAGCGGGCACCATTTGCGCCCCCCCCCCATTGCAAAAGGAGCTCGGCAACGGGCTCTGGAGCGGAGCGGGGGTTGCGCGGTGCTGTGAGCCAATTGCTTCTTCCGTGGAGCGAAGCCGCGAAGCTGTTACCGGAGAGCGCTGCCTTTTTCCTGGGATAATTGGATTCTGAAAACAACTACCCATTGCAAGAGTTATTTAAAGCCTGCCAAAGAGTTCAAGTGTTTACAGTGGTCTTTCAAATACAATCTATATTCTCTGTTGAAGTCATGATCATCCCGATTTCTGATTTCCCCAGTTAACCTTGCCGTCTCTGCATAGTCCAATAGTTTCATCTGCCAGTCCGCCCTCGTAGGTCTCTTATCATCTTTCCAGCTCTGGGCAAGTCCAGCTGTGGCTTTTTGATCCATCCCTACTTCATATGTGAACAGTGCAGCAACTAGAGAGATACCCAAAGTGGTTACTCCATTCTGTCCCATTTGGTCATTGTGTTCTCATTTTTCAGCCAAGCGCAAGCAGGCCCCTCTGCGGACGCCATAGCCAAGCCGCTTCACCCGTTGAGAAGCAATGCGCAATACTGCAGCATAATGATGTCGCAAGAGCACCCACAGAACATAAAGGGCAAGTCCATCTAAACCAGGGGTGTCCAAACTTTTTTAAAAGGAGGCCAGACTTGATGAAGTGAACATGCATCATGAGGGCCGACCAAACTTGTTGAGCTTTTTTTAAGATTTAGGAAACGGACTTTGGACTTGCCTGATCTAAACAATTCCTGTTGATGGAATTAGGAACTCGGGAGCTTGATTAATCAGACTCTAGACACTGGCTTTACATCCTTTTGCTGCTACTTTTCTTTTATAATTTTTTTATTGGTTGTTTTTTCAGTTTTTTACATTTTAACATAACCATTTCAAACATTAAAATACAAGGTTCTTTTGAACCTTCGGACCTCCTTCCCTCCCTCCACGGCTTCCATGTTTAAGATTAAATTTGCTGCATCTTTTACCATTATCCACCTTAAATATCCATAAAGGTAAAGGGACTCCTGACCATTAGGTCCAGTTGTGGCCGACTCTGGGGTTGCGGCACTCATCTCACTTTATTGGGCAAGGGAGCCGGCGTACAGCTTCCGGGTCATGTCGCCATAATGACTAAGCCGCTTCTGGCAAACCAGAGCAGCGCACGGAAACGCCGTTTACCTTCCCGCCGGAGTGGTACCTATTTATCTACTTGCACTTTGATGTGCTTTCGAACGGCTAGGTTGGCAGGAACTGGGACTGAGCAACAGGAGCTCATCCCGTCGCGGGGATTCGAACCGCCCACCTTCTGATCAGCAAGTCCTAGGCTCTGTGGTTTAACCTACAGCGCCACCCGCGTCTCGTTTAAATATCCATAAAGGTAAAGGTAAAGGGACCCCTGACCATTAGGTCCAGTTGTGACCGACTCTGGGTTTGCAGCGCTCCATAGCTATCATTAAAAAATTCTACATTACAAGTGTCATTACACCCCTGCCAGTGATTTTAACTGTTTACAGGGGTCTTTTAAATAAATTACAAATTTGCTCCAAACTTTAGAAAATACTTGATCTTCCTGGTTTTGGATCTTCCCCGTCAGTTTCACCATCTCCGCATATTCCATCAGTTTCATCTGCCATTCTTTGCTGCTGCTTTTCATTTACTTGCCAGACAGACCCTTTTAAAGGCCTGCATTCAATCCTGAGACGCTTTTTCGACATGTCTAGACCCCTGTTTGTGCCTGATCATTTAATCTCTGCATGTGTCCTGTACACGCGGGTCTTTTTTTCAGCCGGAACTCACCAGAACTCATCAACTTTTATAGAATGGCTTTGTAAATATTTCCTAATTTCCATTAATAATTCCATTATATTGGCTTCCCCTTCTTGCGCAGATCCTCTCTCTCCTTGGCCATGGTGCCTGCTTTCCTTTTGTCGCCATTTCTCCTTTCTCAACCTCAATCTTATTATATTCACTTGCTCCCTCTTTCTTTTCACTTTCCGTTCCTTCCCCCAATGTCTATATATTCATTTCATTATTTTTTTAAAATGATATTTATTAAGAGTTTTAGAATTACAGAAAAAAACAAAAAAGAAAAGGAAAGAAAGAAAATAAAATAAAAACAAACCACAATCAAACAATACAAATTGATAAAAATCAAAATAAAAAAATAACACAACACAATCAAAAGACAAAAATAAGCCACAAACATTTAAAAACAAATCCAATATTCTCAAATCCTTAACTGTCATTACCTTCTTTCTTTGACCTCCTCACTCCTCCCTTTTTTTGTATCCTAGTTATTAATTGTCACAGCAAATCCTTTGTCTATATATTCATTTCAGTACATTATTCTCCCTTTCTATTTTCTTTCTCTTTTCCCACTGTTTCTATTTCACTTTCCCGTTTCCCTTTTGGCCACCGGATGGCGCCAGAGACACTTTTGTACGTTTGCTCCGTGCAATTTAGCTACCGTATTTTTCAACGCAGGTGTTCCTTTGGTTCAATATTGTTTATGGTTTGTTACTTCCCAACCTTGCAGGAGTTTATCTTTCTGTCCTTGCTTTTCTGTTAAACTGCTTTTTCACTATGAATTTCTCCCTAGTAAATTCCTGTCCTTGCAATTCAGTTTAATTCTGAGTTCTTTTCCATTTTTACCATTTAAAATCCTTAGCGACTCATTTTTGTAAATATCTGTGAAGAAGGTTTACTTTGTCATATCTGGAAGTCTTGTTGGTTCAATTATTGGGCAACAAAGCCCCGAAATTAATCCCTAAACCACTCTATCAAAACGACATTTCCCAAGGATGACTTTGCAAAACATATGGAGAAGCACACAGGACACAGAAAACCGTTCTGGTTTGTGATTTAAAACCTTATTTCCTTTGGCACCCAAGTTGTTGAAAGCCCCTGCTGCCAGAACTGTAATCAATAAAACCTTGATTTCTTTGTCTTCCCCCCGCCCCACCTGTTTGATAGTACGGGGTTGCGATTTCTTTCTTCCCATCTTGTTTAGCTGGTTTTTAATTTGTGTACTTAGACAGTCTGTTTAGATCCACTGTTCTCTTTCGTTTGGAGGTTTCACTGCACCCCACAAAAAGCCTTCGGGGCCCTTACCCGCAAGTTCACGATTTTGCAGAAAATGCGACGTCATCCGATTCAATCCAAAACTCTGCTTAAAACCAGCAAAAGGACCCCTGCATTGTTTGGAAGTGAAGATCCCATGTTTCATGGCGCCTTACAAAATGAACCTTCAGTGCCCTAACGTGCAGGGTCACAGTTTCACCAAAAACGCAACGTTATCCAATTCACTCCAAAGCAGAGTGAATACGATTCAGTCTTCTTCTTTGGCAATCACTCACAGCCAAATAAGATTGTCTTCCATAAACACGGTTTTAAAAGTGAGTTCGTAAGTGACTGTGGAGGCCAGTTCTGGATCCACACATCCTTCCACAGTGGGGACATTGGTTTCCAGGTGGGAATTGTTCACGGTGTGGATTTGCCAAGAGTGCCTTCCTCTTAGCACATTTCTCCCTTGCGTCCTGAGTTCAAGCGTCTTCAAAGCCCATGGCACCTTTGGTAAAGGCTGTTCTCCAGTTGGAGCGCTCACAGGCTAGTGTTTCCCAGTTGTCAGTGTTTATACTACATTTTTAAGGATTTGCCTTGACACAGTCTTTAAACCTCTTTTGTTGACCACCAGCATTATGCTTTCAATTTTTACGTTTGGGATAGAGTAGTTGCTTAGGAAGATGATAATCAGGCATCCGCACAACATGACCAGTCCAGCTAACGAGTCCAAAATGTTTTGAGTAATGGGAGTGTATGCTTATTGTCATAATAGGCCTTCTCGGTAGTGGCACCCTCCCTGTGGAACGCACTAAGATGTCAAGGAAATAAACAACTATCTGACCTTTAGAAGACACCTGTAGGCAGCCCTGTTTAGGGAAGTTTTTTTAGGATTGGTGTTTTATTATGTTTTTAGATCTGTTGTATGTTATATGGTAATTTATGGACCTAATAGGTACAGTGGTGCCTCGCAAGACGAAATTAATTCGTTCCGCAAGTCTCTTCGTCTTGCGGTTTTTTCGTCTTGCGATTCACGGTTTCCCATAGGAATGCATTGAAAATCAATTAATGCGTTCCTAGGGAAACCGCCTTCAGACCAGGTCCGGGGACAGTCTGTCCCCGGACCTTGTCTGAAGGCTGGGGGAGGGACAAGGGCTTTTCTTCCCACCCCCAGCATTTTAAAAAACCCCGGGACAGCGGAGGACTTCTCCGCTGTCCGGGCGATCTTAAAATGCTGGCGGGCGGCATTTTAAAATCGCCCGGGACAGCGGAGGACTTCTCCGCTGTCCGGGGCGATTTAAAAGCCCCTGGGAAGGCAGGCAGGGTGGACAAAGACTTTCGCCCCCCGCCCGCCTTCAGAAGGTGTTCCCACCCCCCCCGCCCGGCTTCGCAGCAGCGCTCCAGAGCCCAGCGGCTGGGGCAGGTGTTCCCGCCCCCCCCGTCCCGCTTTGAAGCAGCGTTCCGAAGCGGGGTGGCTGGGGCAGGTGTTCCCGCCCCCCCGCCCGGCTTCGGAGCACCGGGAGAAGCGATCTCCCCACAGTCGCTTGCTTCAAAAGAGGTCCCGCACCTCTTTTGAAGCAAGCGGCTGCGGAGATAAGCGATCTCCCCGCCGCCCCTTGCCTCAAAAGAGAAGACCCGCTGTCCCCGGGGCAAGCTTCGTTTTGCGAAGCAAGCCCATAGGGAAATTCGTCTTGCGAGGCAACTCGAAAACGAAAAAACCTTTCGTTTTGCGAGTTTTTCGTCTCGCGAGGCGTTCGTCTTGCGGGGTACCACTGTATCTAAAAACATTTGCACATAACAAAATATGCATTTTATCAAAGCAATTATTGAACTGATATACAATTAAGAAGTATATTAATAAGATAAAGGTAAAGGTACCCCTGACCGTTAGGTCCAGTCGCGGACAACTCTGGGGTTGCACACTCATCTCGCTCTATAGGCTGAGGGAGCCGGCGTTTGTCCGCAGACAGTTTTTCCGGGTCATGTGGCCAGCATGACTAGGCCGCTTCTGGTGAACCAGAGCAGCGCACGGAAACACTGTTTACCTTCCCACCGGAGTGGTACCTATTTATCTACTTGCATTTTGACGTGCTTTCAATCTGCTAGGTTGGCAGGAGCTGGGACAGAGCAACGGGAGCTCACCCCATCACAGGTATTTGAACCGCCAACCTTCTGATCGGAAAGCCTAAGAGGCTCAGTGGTTTAGACCACAGCTCCACCCGTGTCCCGAATAAACAAGCACACAATCACTGATAGGTCCACCTGCCATTGTGAGGCTCAAAGCAATAAAGTTGATGCCTCCCCAGCTGTTGCCATTGGCTGTGGGTTTCTTGTGATGTTACAAAAGCACATGGCAACTCAGTAGATATAAAGCCAGACCAAGGAGAAAGCCCCTTTCTGTTTCCAGCAGGACACACCTGGCAATGGATGTGACATTCAGCACTGCCCAGGTTTCTTCCATTTGGAGGAGGCAAACTGGTGAATGGAAGGAGGCAATCCTCTCACAGCGGGATGCTATGGAGCAATAATAAGACAAGTTTGCTTGCTTGCAGGCTGCTGGTATCCATGATTGGAAGTTTGTGGACGTCTCATGATGGACCTAACAGTAGCTTTTGGCACAATGGGACACTGTGACAGAAGCCAGAGCACACAGAAATGCTGTTTACCTTCCTGCCACAGCGGTACCTATTTATCTACTTGCACTGGTGTGCTTTCGAACTGCTAGGTTGGCAGGAGCTGGTACAGAGCAACGGGAGCTCAGCCCGTCACAGGGATTCGAACTGCCGACCTTCCGATCGGCAAGCCCTAGGCTCAGGGGTTTAGACCACAGTGCCACCCGCGTCCCAAGTATATTAACAATGAAATACAATTAAGAAGAAGTATATTAATAGTGAAATAATTATTAAGATATAACTTAAAATGATTTTTTATTCATACAAACTTAATAATGCAAACTCATTGGCATTTGGCAATAACAAGAGTTCCTTTAGAAATGCAATTTATAAAGACTCGCAATTTTGGGGGGGGCCCCAAGAGATTGGGGCCCTAAGCGATAGCTTGTTTAGCTTATACAGTGGTAGCTCGGGTTAAGTAATTAATTTGTTCTGGAGGTCTGTACTTTGCAAATGAAGAAAGGCTTTGAGCACTTTGAGGGGAAGCATATCACTTTATACAGTGGTATCTCGGGTTAAGTACTTAATTCGTTCCGGAGGTCCGTACTTAACCTGAAACTGTTCTTAACCTGAAGCACCACTTTAGCTAATGGGGCCTCCCGCTGCTGCCACACTGCTGGAGCACGATTTCTGTTCTCATCCTGAAGCAAAGTTCTTAACCTGAAGCACTATTTCTGGGTTAGCAGAGTCTGTAACCTGAAGCGTATGTAACCTGAAGCGTATGTAACCCGAGGTACCACTGTACATAAATCCGGGACGGCTCACTGCCAAGGGGACATAACAAGCAAATAGAAAGATAAGCTACCCAAGTGCCACTGACACAAAATTTCCATGCATGCACTAAGTAAAAGAACATAAGCTTTACCACCCCAGCCCCTCTTTCCAGCCCCCCTTTTCTTTTTCTTTTTTTTAAAGATATTTATTG
Organism: Podarcis bocagei; assembly: GCF_964188305.1. Taxonomy (NCBI): domain Eukaryota; kingdom Metazoa; phylum Chordata; class Lepidosauria; order Squamata; family Lacertidae; genus Podarcis; species Podarcis bocagei. Next base: position 15,701,673 of record NC_138136.1, on the reverse strand, counting down.
AACGTTTTTAAAATATAGCAAAAAATGAAAAATAAACATACAAAATAAAAAAACAATTAAAAACACACATTAATTTTCAATAACATAACTTCCATACACTTATTTCCTCAGACCTCCTCACACCTCCCCTCCCTGTATTCCAATTCAGTTTGTTAGTTCAGCAAATCCTTACCATTAAACTTTTACCCATTTGTGGATCTTTTTTTTCATGTCTCCTAAATCATTACAGCTGGAAACCACTTAGTTTCTATCCAACATCCTTCTAACATTCATTAATTTTACAATATTTCTTTAAATAGTCTTTAAACCAGCCCCCCCTTTTCTTCCCATCCCTATTCCGAATATAACACCGATGTCTCACGACAAATGTAACTGATTTGTAGAAAACACAACCTGAAGAAAGAGACAATGCATGTGCTTTTTGAAAACGAAGAAAATCTTTAATGCAAATTATGTCTTTTAAAAACAAACCAAAGGGGAATTCACACTAGCAGGAAACCTGAGAATGAGAAGCAGCCTTTGTTTTTACACATGTGACCAAGGTCAAGAAGAGAGTTAAGTGGAAAACCCTATCATGTTTGGGCAAGACAAATTGCCTCTGTGTAAAAGTGTGACAGATGTTGTTCTTGGAAAGGCTGGAGTTCTGCAGGAGGGGCGACTTGTCAGCCAGCTTTTGTTAAGTGTAGGTGGTTTCGGAATGAGTCAGCACCCAAAAATACTAGCAAGACGTAGCCTAGAGGTTAAACAAGTGATTCTATTGATCTTTTCATTCATCAGATGTGTCAGTCCCACAATCTCTTGTCAGTTATCCAAGAGGTTGGAAACAAATGCAGTATTAATGCATCTCTGCGATCCCTGTTGAGACATGCTATCATTGTTCAGTAAGAAATTGGTTGCTTGTGGCATGAATTAAATGTTTCCTTTCTCTGCTGATGAGATTATTTGAGCGGAGTCACATACACTTTTTTGATCCGTAACTTCTTATGCAAAGTTTGGCGAATGTGTGCCATCTACGCGGAAGGCGATAAATACTGGGTACTACCTGGAGAGCACACAAATATTAAAAATTCTTTATCAGTCTCTAATATTGTCATTAGTGGGATATTTTTCTCACTTTCTGCATAATTTAACCTTGCACGTTAATCTTGAAAATTTACGAAAACTGTTTGTTTCTTGCCAGAAATAGCAATCATGTGGGCTGCAAAATTATTTGATTTGTGCTAAATAGTTTGGAAGATTACTCATGCATAAGTAAGGTTGCCATACATCCAGGAATTCCATAATTTTATTTATTTATTAAAGTTCTTATGTTACATCGACAAACATTATCATATTACATCACAAAGACATGTCTTCTTTTGGGGGGTCCTACATGCCTAACCAGGGGGAATTTTACATTTTAAAGCAAATATCCAGGATTTTGGTTTTTTTATATATGTATATGCAGTGCTTTTTTCTGGGGGTACGCAGGGGTACGCATACCCCTAAACATTTTGAGAATCTAATTTTGGCCTCATTGAGGGGCAGTATTTCAATATGAGTAGGAAAATGAGAGTACTCCTAAACAATTTTTTAAAGAAAAAAAGCACTGGGTATCTGTATCTGTAGCTATAGCTATAGCTGTAGCTGTAGCTGTATCTATCTGTATCTGCTCTGGCGGCTCTGGTTCATGCTCTGGCTTTGACTTGGGCAATCCAGGTTTTGGCTTGGGCTCTGGCTTTGACGTGGGTGGCTTAGACTGTCAGGAAATCTTGCCTCAATCAGGAGAAGCTGGCCACTCTCCAGGCACCCGGCTTGATCTCCTGTTGACCTCCCTGTCTGCATTCCCGAGCAGGATCCAGGCTAGATCACGATCGGCGATCCTCCTCAAACGTGAGAAGAACACACCACTCTTCCCTCCTCCCTGCCTCCCCCAGGCAGGGGAAAGAGATAGACAGAAATGTATTTACATGCCTTTATTTCTGTCTTTGCAGCGTTACAGAGAAACACGTCTGCTCTCTTCAAACTCCAACAGCAGAGAGAAAAACTCCACCTCCGGTACTTCCTGTACAGCTCACATTACACTCTGAGCTAAATCCGGTGCTCAGCACTGTGAATAGACTGTCCCTCTGTTCCCACGGAACAGTCCCAACATTCCCATTATGTTTTGCTTTCATGCTAGCAGCTGCTCGCGGCTGCATTGCTTCTATATCGTGAGCTTGGCAGTGGCAGAGGGGCTGTCAAGCAATTGCCCTAAAACATTTTTTGTGTGTCCAGATTTTTACCTCTTGAAATATGGCCTTGAGCTTGTTTGGAGGTTCTAGCAGGTGAGCTCAGCTATCGTATACCCTTGACTAAAGAACGGTACAGTCATACCTCGGGTTACAGACGCTTCAGGTTGCGTTTTTCCAGGTTACGGACCGCCGAAACCTGGAAGTACCGGAATGGGTTACTTCTGGGTTTTGGCGGTCGCGCATGCGCAGAAATGCTAAATCGCAACCCGCGCGTGCACAGATGCGGGTTGCGAACGCTGCGGGTTGCAAACGTGCATCCCACACAGATCACGTTCACAACCAGAGCGTCCACTGTACACTCCTTCTCTCTGGGATGGTCATCCTCTTCCACCGTGCATGCGGCTTCGGGAGGGACGCACATGGAGCGGTGAGGGAGGAAGGGGACAACCGCCTAGCCAGCCAGATCAGCCGAATCAACCCTGGCGATCAATGGGGTGACAGATGTCGCAGCCAGATCGCCCTCACATCCGCCTCTTGAAATATGGCAACCCTATGGGATGCGACTGGCGCTGTGGGTTAAACCACAGAGCCTAGGACTTGCCGATCAGAAGGTTGGTGGTTTGAATCCCCGCGACGGGGTGAGCTCCCGTTGCTCGGTCCCTGCTCCTGCCAACCTAGCAGTTTGAAAGCATGTCAAAGTGCAAGTAGATAAATAGGTACCACTGTGGAAGGAAGGTAAACGGCGTTTCCGTGCACTGCTCTGGTTTGCCAGAAGTGGCTTAGTCATGCTGGCCACATAACCCGGAAGCTGTACGCCGGCTCCCTCGGCCAATAAAGCGAGATGAGCGCTGCAACCCCAGAGTCGGCCATGACTAGACCTAATGGTCAGGGGCCCCTTTACCTTTACCTTTATGCATAAGGCTGTTGGAGAGTTCCGACAAAAATGGAAATGGCAATTGCCCACGTTCGCTTATTTGCCCATGCCCAGGATGAAAATCAACCCTGTTGTTGTTGTTGCTTTAATCAAGGATGAACTTTGGTCTTTCAAATTTCAGCATCATCCTGTGCGAGGCCAAATGTGATCCGCCCCTTTCCATTCTGCTCTATTCTGCTTTCATTGATGACATCCCCTTCCTGCGCTTTGAGTTTCATTTGCCTTGAAATGAATGGAGCTGATGATGAAGCCTTGCTGATGATGAAGAACATGAACCCCCAGCTGGGCCTCTGCCAGAAACTAGAGAGGTACATAAACAAGGAACATTGACATGGTTCACCAGGTATGCAAGGGGATTAGATACAAGGCTAAGTGCAGACGAATGCACTGATCCAACAAGTGACTCACACCTGCCACACTTTCCTTTGGAAGGATGGGTTGGGCACAGCACTTAGCACGGGAAATAGCCATAGTGCGATTGGGCAAGCAAACTGGCACTTCTCTGGGTTGGCTGAGCTTGCAAGGCCTGTTTGCACCATCACTGGTGTCTCCATGTCCGAGGAGATGGAGATGATGTCTATGCTGGTTCAGTATCTGACTGAGTCTCAGCAGTCCTGTTCTTTGAAGAAGGCTCATCACTGACAGGGTTAACCACTAGTTCCACAATGGGACATGGAGTTTCTGGTGTCACCAGAGCAGAACACTCTTCTGCTAGCCCATTTGGTGCCTCCCTGGCTCATTCTGCTGGGCCCGGGGGTAACCCAAGAACCACGGTCCAGGTGTGGTCCAGAATCCATAGGTTCTGCTAGGAGTCAGTCTGACAGGATCAAGGCAGGGCACAAGGCAAGGACAGGTACAGGATCTCAGACAGGGTCTGGCATACAGCAATGTTGCTCCCACAACCTGGGGCGGGGTCCAACAGCCTTTTATCTTTGTCAGGGTAACGGCCGGTCCTGATCCCCCAGCGACTCACCTCCCTGTCTTGCCTGAAGGCGAGCACTCCTCCTGCGAATACTCAGGTCTCTCCTTCTCTCAGACCTTAGTCTCTGCAGCTCGGGAGATGTCGGTGGGTTACTAGACCCAGAGGCTGCCTCAGCCTCTCCTGACCCAACTGGTAGTGGAGCAGCTGTAAGTGATTGCCCCTCTGAAGGCAACGAGGTCATCCCTGCAACTGGAGCCAGGGCATGCTCAGGCCCCTGACTCGGCTCAGCTGGTGTTTGTTGCAGGGGAACCTGTGCAGACTGGGACTCTTCAGGATCAGGCCCCTGACTTGGTTCAGATGACACCTGAGGCAAAGGATCTGGTGCAGACTGAGATTCCTCTGGTTCCGAGTCCGAGCCTGAGTCCCAGGCCATCACACCCATCATCCCCCGGGCTATCAGACATGTCCCTAGGCTTGGACAATTTCATGGGTCCAACTGACGCTTTCTACAACCCACAGACCCCTCCAATGGGTTGCCCAGCTTACTGAGCTCTTCTCATTCTTCTTCAGACCACCCGCTCCATGACAGCTAAAGGAGAACACATGCCAGGGGTGGAATAAAAGAATGACAGCATAATTCACAAATTAATTATGTAAGTTATATAAAAAGGTAAAGGTAAAGGACCCCTGGGTGGTTAGGTCCAGTCAAAGGCAACTATGGGATTGTGGCAGTCATCTTGCTTTCAGGCTAAGGGAGACAGCACTTCTCCACAGCCAGCTTTCCAGGACATGTGGCCGGCATGACTAAACCACTTCTGGCTGACGCAATGGAACACTGTGACGGAAACCAGAGTGCACAGAAACACTGTTTACCTTCCTGCCACAGTGGTACCTGTTTATCTACTTGCACTGGCTTGCTTTCGAACTGCTAGCTTGGCAGGAGCTGGGACAGAGCGACGGGAGCTCTCCCTGTTGTGGGGATTTGAACCGCTGACCTTCTGATGAGCAAACCCAAGAGGCTCAGTTCTTTAGACCACAGCACCACCCGCTCCCCCCGTAAGTTATATAATTTCACCACAACAGATAACAAGACTAATAATGCAGTTTTGGGCAGAAGATGAACTACAGCAGAACAGGAAAGAGCACAGCATGGAACAAATATAGGGTGGAATGTAATACGATGCCTTCTTTCTTTTGAGGTTTTCTCTTATTTTCATTGCTTACCTATTAGAAACACATTCAGTGTACATTGTGGACACAGCACAGCATGCTAGCCATCTTCCTTCTATGTCTCTCCTAGACAGACATTTAAATTTTTATTGAGAAATGCATTTATAATAAGCAAAAACATCAAAACAAAGTGCTTCATATGAATGGCACATTTTTAGATATGTGTCGCTATTGTTCTCATGTTTTATGAAATCTCTTTATTTCTTTCCATGCGGAGAACATTTGCGCAGTTAACTGTGCCAGTTTCACTCGGGAAGAAAGAAAAATCCACTTATAAAGGAAATAGAAGCATATGTTCTCCAAGGAAGAATGATCAAATAAAACGCCGAAAGAGGAACTGTGTTTCTCTTTGCAATTATTGGGTAATGGAGGAAGAACGAGCATTCACTTCTTCACTGTGGGGACATGTGTGGGCTCCCAATGCAGGAACAGCTCATGCCGCTCCTCCTGATGAAGTAAATGAGTTGTCCCCTCATTCACTAGGCCAGATGCACAACCACAGGAAGCACAGCTTGCTCACACTTCCTAGAAATGGGTGGATTCATCCTGCTATAGACAGTCTGTTGATTCCAGAGACCAGAGAACTAGCAAGCCATCTTAATTATGCTGGCCTGTAGCTTTGGGGTTACAGGCCCATGGCATCTGAGACTACATTAACAGTACAGTGGTACCTCAGGTTAAGAACTTAATTTGTTTTGGAGGTCTGTTCTTAACCTGAAGCACCACTTTAGCTAATGGGGCCTTCTGCTGCCGCCGCGCCGCCGGAGCACGATTTCTGTTCTCATCCTGAAGCAAAGTTCTTAACCCGAGGTACTATTTCTGGGTTAGCGGAGTCTGTAACCTGAAGCGTCTGTAACCCAAGGTACCACTGTACGGGCAACTCCCCCCATATGCAGGGGTCATGTTCTGGGCCACCGTAAGTAAAATCGCGTAAAGTGAGGAGCACGTTCTAAATACCCTTTCAATGCTCTCTCCTCAATCCATACCAAAAACACTGTATCCAAAAATAGCCACAACCAGAACTGGAACTCTAGGGCTGGCAGGAGGCTGGAGGACACGTGGGAAAGCAGCTGCTGCTGCTGCTGTGCTACCCCACATGTCAGCTGTTAGACGGGAAGGGTAAGCAGCATAAACAGGTGAATCTCTGCTTCTTAATGGCGCCATTGGAGGGTTTTCACCAGACGAAGTGTTTTTGCACCCAGCACTTCCCTGCCTTCCACATTCCATGCCGGAGCAAGAGTCAGATTCCTGAGATGAACTGTGAGTGAAGCCCATTCCCCCTGTCCCTGGGGGGAATTTGCAAGGATAATTACCCTCAACCACCCTTGTTTTTCCTTCGCCAATGATCTTCCACTGTCATGGGGGCTGCCTCCACAAAGTCAGAACATTTGTTCATCTATCTCTAGCCTCTCCTGCTATGTCCCACGGAGGACCTTATGGTCTTCAAACAAAAACATCTTGGAGGTCCTGGGCCACAGAGAGGTTAGGCTGGCCTCAACCAGAGCCAGGGCTTTTTCGGGTGTGGCTCCGATCTGGTGGAACGCTCTGTCACAAGAGACTAGGGCCCTGCGGGACTTGACATCCTTCCTCAGGGCCTGCAAGACAGAGCTGTTCCACCAGGCCTTTGGCCAAGGCACAGCCTGACCCCCTCCTTTGGTAATTCTTCACAGAACTCTAGCCCAATGGTTGCCATCAATTTGATTTGAACTGATTTTATAATGAATTATTTTAGAATGCTGTATTATTTTACTGTTGTTAGGGGAGGGTGGGATATAAATGAATTATTATCATCATCATCATCATCATCATCATCATTGTCAGGGAACTGACATCGGAGCCAGAGGCGGAGGCGAGGCTCTCAAACGATGCTGGAGAAGGACCCAGCAGGGGGAGAGGCGGCTCACCAGCTGGGGAAGGAAATCAGCATAACACCAGGGATAAAGGGGGGCAGATGGGGGAATCGGCGAGGGGGCTCCAGGACTCTTCGCCGGAGATCAGCGAGGAGAGCACGGGTCCTCCGCTACCCACGCCCTCCCTGCGCAGAAGACTTCTGTGCAGGGAGAGTAGGAGTCAAACAACTTTTATGCTGGAAAAGGTTTAAGAAATGCCCACTGACGGATTCTGCCAGCGACTGAATAGCCACGAAGTGTAGGGCTGTCCAGACAGAAAAGGTTTAACAAGGCAAACTAGCCAGGAGTGGCACCAACTTGCGCACGAGTAACCCCTACAGTTATTACAATCATCATCATCATCTCAGTATTATCTATGCTGAGGTAGGGAACACCTGAGGCCCTTCATTCTGTTGCAGGACTGTGACTCCCACAATCCCTGGCTACGCTGGCTGAGGCTGATGTGCGTTAAGGGACCAGCAAGGGCCATAGGTTCTCCATCCCTGGTTGCACAGAGTTTCAGACAACCGTACCTAGAGGGCTAGAGAGTGAACCTGTGAACTTTTGTACCCAATTTCCTTATCCACTGTGCTTGAGTTCTTTCTACAACTACATATTGAGGCCTGCGCCAGGAATAGTTTAAATACTTTTTTATAGCATTGCAGCCAATTTGAATTTTGGCAGCCATCATTTTCATACTCCAACGGTGGGTGTAACAAAGTGATAAACTGAGTAACGTCTTCCCCGCAGAGGTGTGTCTGGACTCTTCATTTCTCAGCTTTCATTGAATGGTGTACCACAAACACTGGAAAACCCCAACAAACATTCTATTAACTGCATTTGTTGAGGAATAAAACCCTACTTAGCAAGGCATTCTCTTATCTTATGCAAGCTCATAAATCTCTTCTTTTGGCACAGGAATACAAGAACACAATGAAGCTGTCATTCCATATCTAAGCAGATGACATCCTTGCAAAGCAAACTCAACAGAGAATCAATTCAACATCAAGGTAGTTGTGAAGACTTGTATTAACTTGTTCAAGACATGCATAATACTCCCAGTATGTACTCCAACACAGTGGCGTAGCGTGGGTTGTCAGCACCCGGGGCAAGGCAAGCAATTTGCGCCCCCTAACCCGTGGATTTGCGCCCCCTAACCCTAACCCCCAGATGTTGCGCCCAGTACAGCCGCACCCCCTGCACCCCCCACGCTACGCCACTGCTAAGGGGACAAGGAACACGCGTGGGGTGGGTGGAGAAGGATGTGGCTAATAATGCAGGAGGGGGGTCTAAGGGGAAAAGGAGCTCGCATGGGGTGGGTGGAGAAGGAGCTTTTCGGAGAGCTGAGCGGGGAGGGGGGAGGGAAAGAGCACTGTTGCTTTAAAGGAGCCAACCGGACAGCAGCCACTTACAGCAGTGTAAGCAGCTCCTTTCCACTCCCGCTTTGCTCCTTCTCTCCCTCTTTGCTGCTTTACACAGCTAATGGCAAATCCCCTGCAACCCAAGTCCTGCTCAGCGGATCAGCTGAGACGCTGGGAGAATTGTAATTTCCCCCTCTCCCTCATCCCGTGCCCTCCTGTCCCCAGCAGCCTTTTAAAAAACTTTTTTACTGGTTTTCACTGCGCTCGTGGCTCAGAGCCCTCCTGTTCCCTGCCGTCCCTCTGCAGCCTCATTGCTCCGTTTAGAGAGCGCACGGACCTTTGCAAGCTGAGGCTGCAGCAGCTGTTGCTGGCTACGCGGCGCTTTTTCCGGGTCCCTATGGCTCCCGTCTGTCCCTCCTCGCGTGTAAGCGGCTGCTGCCCGCTTTGCTGGCATGGCTCTCCTTCCCTCCCTCCTCCTCAGCTCCACCCCCTCCTCCTGGCTGTAAAGCAAGCATGAGTGCTCGCTCCACCTCCTCCTCCTCCCGGCTTTGCTGCTGCTGCTGCTGCTGCTGCGCGGCTCTTTTCCTCCACCGACGGCGCGCTGCGCCTTGGAGAGGTTCCCGCTTCCTCGAGGGGGGCCGGCCAAACGCGCCCCCCAAAATGTTGCGCCCGGTGCGGCCGGCACCCCTGGCACCCCCCACGCTACGCCACTGCTCCAACACAGCAAATACCTTTGTGTTAATAAACATTACAAAGACCAAAGTCTTTCATCAGTTGCAGGCAGGTCAATTTCTCTGAAAATACAGCTGCCAAACATACCACGATGGAATCTAACCCTTCATGAGATGCCACATTAAATTATATTCTTATCTGCTTAGCCACAAAAAGCTAATTTTTAGGATTCCAAGCATTCTTTTGGCACCAGCAAAGCCTGAGTGTAATCCTTTAATAATTCAATGAAAATAGAAATATAACTCTGGCAGGGGAGGAAGCAGAAATATTAAAGCTGTATTTCATTAGTTGACCTAGTGTCAGGAAAACCTAGCAGAAACATCTGCAGATTTGCTCTGCATACGAGCAAGATCAAAGCTCTGTAAGTAGACAGTTGAAGCAGATTTTGGAGGGGCATACGGGGGGGGGAGAGTGTCCCATATTGATATGGGTTTTAGTGGTTCCTTTAGGCTGTGGCAAAGTACGCCTTTGCTTTCAGAAACTCTGTGCAATGGAAAATAGAACTTGGAACACACATAATAATATACCCTCCAACATTTCTTAGATGAAAATAGGGATTTCCTACTCAACAATGATAGTATTATTTTGTTATTTATATCCCGCCCATCTGGCTGGGTTGCCCCAGCCACTCTGGGCAGCTTCCAACATATATAAAAACATAATATAATATCAAGCATTAAAAACTTCCCAATATAGGGCTGCCTTCAGACGTCTTCTAAAAGTTGTGTTGCTCTTTATCTCTTTGACATCTGGTGGGAGGGCGTTCCACAGGGTGGGCATGACAAACCAAGTAGGCCCTCTGCCTGGTTCCCTATAACTTCACTTCTTGCAGGGAGGGGACTGCCAGAAGGCCCTCAGAGCTGGACTTCAGTGTCCAAGCTGAATGATGGGGATGGAGACGCTCCTTTAGGTATACTGGGCCAAGGCTGTTTAAAGCTTTAAAGCTCAGCACCAACAATTTGGATTGCACTCAGAAAGAGACTGGGAGCCATATTGTTTAACACCACTCCAATCTCTCAGTGGTGTGAGATTCCAGGGGTACCCAGGATTTGTGTTTCCTGTTGGGGATGAGGCACAGCAGAGACTAAAGTGTCTTTATGATATATGGTTTATTTACACACATATATACAACCTGAGCCTTTGAGGAAGGGGTTCACAGCATTAACACCCCAAGAGGGTCTTATTTTTCCCATAGCTGCAACGTTGGCCCCACCCATTTGCCAACACACACAGAACCCCCTTTTCTTTGTTCTCCTAATGGCCCATCACCCAGGCAATCTCTTCAACATAGGAAGCTAGCCTGGCTTACATTTTAACACTTTCTGGATCCAGGGGTTAGAAGGGTCTTGCATGCAAAACTCAACAATATTATAGGACTACAATCATAGGTGTCGAAAGGGTTTGGAGAGACTTCCAATAACAATCCAGGTAATTGTACTAACTCACAAACAGCCTTGAATATGCGCTAGTGCAAATAACACTACACCAAATAACTTCATTGTGCACTTTCCCCCATTCTTGTCACTTTATAAAAGGCAAAAGGTAGAGAGAGGGTCTATTACTATTGATGAAATGTACTCAAAGTTGAGTGTTGATTTCATGCTCTTTATTTCAGCTCATGGTAAACAGTGAGTGATTCCCCCCCCCCAAAAAAAACCCTCTGGCTATATTTACTGTACATTATTTACACGATGGGTCCCGCGTAATTGGCTGATTCAACTCCCCTCCTGGAGCCTGATTGGGCTGCTCCTGCAGGCCAATCAGGTTGCTGATTCACTTCCTCCTGGAGCCGGATTGGTTGGCTCCTGCAGACCAATCAGGCTGCTGCCTTCTAGGAGCCTACCTGTCTGTTGTTCTAGAATCCAAGCTCAGTACATAACAGCTGATGATAGTGCAGTCCTATGTATGTGTTCTTACTAATAAGATCCACTGAGTTCAACCATCATTATTTTGTTTTCTTCTAATGCCAATCCAAATTCACCTGTGCTCATAGCCGAAAAGGCATCATTCATGCACATGAGAGAGTTATCAGGAAACCTGAGATAACCCTGAGGCTTGTAGATGCCACCCCACTCGCAGTGGGGTGGGGGTCAAATCAACCCCATAAGAGCTCAACTAGCATGCAATGTTGGAGACTGAGGTCACGACAACACTATACATTTAAAACACCAGTTTTAAACCGTCATGGTTTTCCCCAAAGAATTCTGGGAGTCCTTGTTTGCTAAGGGTGCTGAGAGCTGTTAGGGGGTCTCTAAAGGTAAAGGGACCCTTGACCCTTAGGTCCAGTCGTGACCGACTCTGGGGTTGCAGCGCTCATATCACTTTATCGGCCGAGGGAGCCGGTGTACAGCTTCCAGGTCATGTGGCCAGCATGACTAAGTCGCTTCTGGTGAACCAGAGCAGTGCACGGAAATGCCGTTTACCTTCCCACCACAGCGGTACCTATTTATCTACTTGCACTTTAACGTGCTTTCGAACTGCTAGGTTGGCAGGAGCAGGGACCGAGCAACAGGAGCTCACCCCATCGCAGGGATTCGAACTGCTGACCTTCTGATTGGCAAATCCTAGGCTCTGTGGTTTAACCTACAGCACCACCTGTGTCCCTGTTAGGGGGTCCCTAACCGCCTACAATTTCCAGAGTTCACTGCGAAGGATTGGTCGTTAAACACACCGAGAATTGTAGCTCTGCAAAGGGAATAGGGGTCTCCCATCAATTGTCAGCTTCCTATGGCAAATCAAGTTGATGGACTATGCCGAAAGGGCAAAACTAACTGGGAAGCTCAGGAATCAAGAAGAAAAGAAATTTAAAAAAGAATGGGAAATGTTTATAATGTATATATGAAATCATTGTAAACAGGTCAAAACATTGGCAGGATTTTAAAGACACTTGTAATGTAACAGAACATATAGATAACCTAGGAAGATGAAAAATTGGAGAAGTATTGATACGCAGTTGAAAATAGAATCAATAGGACCCAGGGAAGGGATGGGGGGATTTCAGGAGATTCAGAGTCATTTCGATAATTAGATTGGGTATTGTTTTTGTTGTATGTTTATATTTTGGAAAATCAAATAAAATTTATTTTAAAAATAATAATTGTCAGCTTTTTTAACAAACTGCAGCTTCCCAAATTCTTTGGGGGAAGCCACAATTGTTTAAAGCGGTATCATAGTGCTGTGTAAATATGATCTGGAAGGGGCAAAACTGGCTAATGGATGGGAGGGGGAAGGAAATGGAATGACCGGGAAAAGAGGAGACAGATTTTTTTGATATAAATCTAGAAAAACAATCTATTTGTCTGGATAGTCACTTCCTGGTTCACATTTTGCTACAGATCCCACTTGTAAATTTCATTCCCAAGTAAGTGTGTATATTACTGCAGCTTAATAGTGCAAAAGATTAGTATAAATTTCCTCCTTGCTGCAGGATCGGAGAGAGACAATTTCCATTTTGTTTTAAATGGTTTGACTTATTTACAAGAGCAATGGGAGGAGGGATGCTATTTTGCATTTTTAAAGTTAATTCTCAACGGCCATCTAATCAAGTGCAGAGGAGTTAATCTTTCAAATATGACTCTAAAAGCATAACTAAGCAGTTTCAAATTGCTTCATTAGACATACACCTCAAAAAAATGGAAATTCTTAACTATCAATCTTTTATGAAGCAAGAACTAAAAATGGAAAATTCAGAGTGTCAAAAAAGGAAAGTTTGGAACATCAACATTTGGGACATGCAATAAACTCTTTTCCTTTTAAGATTGGAAATACATTACATTCACCATTTGTTCTCTTCATCAAAGCATTACATATATTAATTTTGACACCTGATAACAGAGGAATCGCGTCTTACATGGGTCGTCCAATCATTTATTTGTCTATTTAAGGCATTCTGTACTGACATTTCTGTTGTTTATTCCAGAGCTGTACATGGCACAAGTTAAATCAATAGTAACACAAAATGTACAATTAAACCCAAATCCCGGATGTTAAGTGGAAAAATCTGAAAAGGTTTTCCATGCAAATTTGGGTCATTTGCATAGGGAAATTGACAGTTTGTACTGAAAAATATTTGGATGCCTTCCTAGAGAAAGTGTAGGCAACATGCTGCCCTCCTGATGTTGCTGGACCATTAATCCCCTGACCATTGGCCTTGCTGGCTGAACAAAAAACACTAAACGTGAAGATCCTTGAAACTGCCAAGCTTGTCTAATATTGCAGACCCTCCAAGGGAACCTACAGTGGTGCCTCGCAAGACGAATGCCTCGCAAGACGGAAAACTCGCTAGACGAAAGGGTTTTCCGTTTTTGAGCTGCTTCGCAACGAATTTCCCTATGGGCTTGCTTCGCAAGACGAAAACGTCTTGCAAGTTTGTTTCCTTTTTCTTAACACCGTTAATACAGTTGCGACTTGACTTCGAGGAGCAACTCATAGAACGCAGTGTACATAGTAGCCTTTTTTGAGGTTTTTTAAAGACTTTGGTGATTTTTGAAGCTTTTCCAAAACTACTTTTGCAGCCATTTGGTAAGTTAAGCTTTTAAAACTTTTTTTTTGGGGGGGGTTGGATTTTGGGTTGGGGTGTTTGGAATTCAAGGACTTGGTGTTGGGAAGGGGTTTGCAAGAATCTGAAGGTTGTGTGGTTTTTTCCTGCATTTTTATGATTTTCTGTGACCATTGGGCCACTCTGCTGTTTTTTTTAAAAAAATCTGGATTTGAATTTCTGTGTGCTGGGTGGCTGGGGGAACAGTTGGGGAGGGGTTTGCAAGAATCTGGAATCTTGTGGTTTTTTCTGCATTTTTATGATTTTCTGTGACCATTGGGCCACTCTGCTGTTTTTGTAAAAAAAAATCTGGATTTGAATTTCTGTGTGCTGGGTGGCTGGGGGAACAGTTGGGGAGGGGTTTGCAAGAATCTGGAAGCTTGTGTTTTTTTCCTGCATTTTTCTGATTTTCTGTGACCATTGGGTCACTCTGCTGTTGTTTTTTTTAAAAATCTGGATTTGAATTTCTGTGTGCTGGGTGGCTGGGGGAACAGTTGGGGAGGGGTTTGCAAGAATCTGGAAGCTTGTGGTTTTTTTCTGCATTTTTCTGATTTTCTGTGACCATTGGGCCACTCTGCTGTTTTTGTAAAAAAAAATCTGGATTTGAATTTCTGTGTGCTGGGTGGCTGGGGGAACAGTTGGGGAGGGGTTTGCAAGAATCTGGAAGCTTGTGTTTTTTTCTGATTTTCTGTGACCATTGGGCCACTCTGTTTTTTAAAAAAAATTCTGGATTTGAATTTCTGTGTGCTGGGTGCCTGGGGGAACAGTTGGGGAGGGGTTTGCAAGAATCTGGAAGCTTGTGGTTTTTTTTCTGCATTTTTATGATTTTCTGTGACCATTGGGCCACTCTGCTGTTTTTTAAAAAAAATTCTGGGTTTGAATTTTGAAATGCTCTTTACAGTATGTGTAACTTTAAAGAGCACTTAATAAACTCTTGTTGTACCAAATTTGGCTTTGTTTGGACTTTTTTTGACCATAGGAACGCATTAATTGATTTTCAATGCATTCCTATGGGAAACCGTGCTTCGCAAGACGAAAAATTCGCTAGACGAAAAAATTCGTGGAACGAATTAATTTCGTCTTGCGAGGCACCACTGTATTTTCCAGGGACAGTCCTGGAGTTACAGAAGCCGTCCTGGTTTCTGTCTTGATCCTGGAATGGCCCGCTTTTCCATAGGATGTTCTTATTTTCATTGAAGAAATGTTGGAGGGTACGGAGGGTATGGAGTTATGTGAACCCTGAGCCAAGGAGATAAGTAACTAGACAATCTTTAGGGAAGTTTTTAAATGTTTTATTATGTTTTCATATATGTTGGAAACCTCCTAGAGTGGCTGGGGCAACCTAGTCAGATGAGTGGTGCATAAGTAATAAAATTATTATTATTATTGAAATAGGCCATTCCTATTTTCTTTGGAGAAATGTTGTCAGGTTTGATATTGTATGTGTAATTGGTTGCAATTCATTCTTAGTCGAGAACTTAGGAAACAGAAAACTTTCTGACCGTGTCACTGTCTACACCTGAGCTGCAGTCCTTCTGCTGAATTTACCTTGAATCTATCATCTTTATTGGTATGGAATAAAGTTGCATTATTTAGTTCAGTGTGATATTTTGTTAGTTAAATAATAACAATGGCCTAGATCTTATGGTAACCTAAGTTAAGGATCCCCTTACCTTATATATTCCTAGTCAGCTGCTTCAATCTGTGACACGGGCACTTTTACAAGTACCACATAATGCTTGCTCTGCACTTGCAAGAAATTGATCCTTCCACCTGGCAGACTGTACACGGTGGAATTCCTGTCCATTGATATCAGGCAGGTGCTTTCTCTATACTGTTTACAGCGTCCTTTAAAAAAAAAATGTTTAAGCAAGCGTCTCTAGACATGTCTCTTTCACTAAGTAAATTTATTTTATTGTGTGCTCCAGAACTTAATTTGTTCTGGAGGTCCGTTCTTAACCTGAAACTGTTCTGAACCTGAGGTACCACTTCAGCTCATGGGGCCTCCCGCTGCAGCCACACAATTTCTTTCCTCATCCTGAAGCAAAGTTCTTAACCCGAGGTACTATTTCTGGGTTTGCAGAGTCTGTAACCTGAAGCGTCTGTAACCTGAAGCGTCTGTAACCCGAGGTACCACTGTATCGGTTTTGCTTCCCCACACAATGAGTCAAATACCTTATTTTGTTTTATTATGTTTTTTATTCTGCATGGAGCAGGACGCCACCATCAGGTGTAGCAGTCCAAGGCCAAAGGAACTTCAGCCTGTGTGGAGGCCTTGCAGGGCAGAGCAGGCCTGCAGTAACCTTGACGCAACCACCACAGAGGCGAGCAAGAGCCTTATACTGCTTTCTCGAAGCTCTTAGTTCTGGCTCCTTAGTTTGAATCAACTGGATCTAGATTGCCAAGAGCATGTTTCACGATTGGTTACAAAGGAATTCAGTCTTGCTCTGTCAAGAATCAGCGACATTGCTCAGAACAGCACAAGGATCGTCCAGACATGTTGGTTATTCTCAGATTTAACTTCAGCCAGAATTGCGCCAGCATTCAATATGTTACCGCTAGCAGTGAGAGATTGAAAAAGGGAAAGGACTCCTGGACGTTTAAGTCCAGTCAAAGGCGACTCTGGGGTTGCAGCGCTCATCTCGCTTTCAGGCTGAGGGAGCCGGCGTTTGTCCACAGACAGCTTTCCGGGTCTTGTGGCCAGCATGACTAAACCGCTTCTGGTGCAAGGGAACACCATGACAGAAGCCAGAATGCACAGAAATGCTGTTTAGCTTCCTGCCAGAGCAGTACCTATTTATCTACTTGCACTTTGACGTGCTTTCAAACTGCTAGGTTGGCAGGAGCTGGTACAGAGCAACGGGAGCTCACCCCATCGTGGGGATTTGAGCCACTGACCTTCTGATCGGCAAGCCCAAGAAGCTCAGCGGTTTAGACCACAGCGCCACCCGCATCCCTAAAGGTTAGCATGCACTATGCTATATAAAGTGATGTGCCTCCCCTCAAAAAGTAATTTTTTTTCAAAGTGCTCAAAGCCTTTCTTCATTTGCAAAAACGTCACTGTAACGGGCAATGATATATTCCCATAAAAGGCGAGAAAACATAACCATTTCCATTGCCTATTGTCAACAATGAAGCCAAGTTAAAAACAACAATTAATCATTCTCCGAAAGTCTGAAAAACACGGATAAACCATTGATAGTTTCAGCAAAGAATTAAAACTAGTTGAGACTAACATTCATATCGGCCTGTTTGCTAATATTTTTTAGTATCACAAAAGAAGGAAAAACAACCCCGTACTGAATTTCTGCTCCAGGAAACTATCCAACCAGAAAGTGCCCTTAACTTTTTAAATGAATATTACCAGCTGCAGTGGAACCAAACATGCAGAAGGTTATTAATAGCAGGTGCATTTGCTTTGTTAGAAGTGGCTGATTGCTTCTGCACTAGCTATTAAATGGCTGCATTAACTTTATGTACTTCTTAATTAAAAAGCAAATAGGTTTTAGAAAAACTGTTTCACTGGATGCTGAAACGTAGCACTAATGTGAAGCCTGGAAGGAATGGCCTATAATGTTAAATTAAGAATATACTAGGGATTAACATATCCATTTTTAATTAAAAGATTATAGTCTTGTGAGACTCCAACACACGGCCAACAATGCAGCAGAAGAAAAACCGCCATCTGCAAATATACTATTAAAAAAAGTGTTTAGCGTTCCATAGATATGGTAAATAGCATCAGCAGAAACTCCATGATCAGCCTCATTTATCAATCAAATTCTAAATGTACTGTTGCAACCCATGATTCTAAACCTATACCAATTTGCATTACTGAATATTTTATCCACAGTACAGAATTCCGCAATGCATATGGTTGGATCTTGAATTTATTTGTGCATTGCAACAATAACAGCAAACATTGATGCACCTACTGTTATTTCTTTGCCTTTTAAGTCTCACAGCATAAAATATTTGTTCATCTTAACGATCTTCTTAAATCTTACCCATCAACTTTCTAGATTACTTAATCTGTTGGACAAAGTCGGTTTTAATCCGCAGAACTTTATGTCACAATATTGTCTTACCGGTTAATTCTATTATTTCATTTTCATAATTTTATTACGGTCAAAGACCAGCTCGAAAAGCACAACTGGGACAGCTTTCACAAGAATAAAATATACATTTAGAACATTGTACAACACCATCTTAAAGATTAAAATCTAAGATAAACGCATATACACATAAAGACCTAAAATTTGGGCTACCATACAAATTGGCCCTGCCACCATAGAGGCCGACTTCAACTGTTTTCCTAGTGAACTAATTTGTTTCAGGGGGTGGTCTGTGCCTGCAAATCTGCGCGCAGAATCTGGCAACCATCCAGGTCGTCTTGTGGTCTTTGCCTAAGAGGAGAAAATAAGTTTAGACTTATCCAAAAGGTTAGCAAGTCTCCCCAGCTGGGGGTCAATAGTATCTCTGCGTATCTCGGGTCAATTCTATTAGTCTTCACTTGGATGTAAATGGGATGTGCAATGCAATCCTAATCATATTTGCTGATACTGCATACATACCATACATTTAAAGCACATTATTTCCTCCTACAGAATCTATGTATGGTGGGTACATAGCATAAGATGTATAAGGGGTGGATTTAGGTTTGATGTGGCCCGAAGCTACTGAAGGTAATGGGGCCCTTTATATGTTCAACTGTGCTGCACTGCAGTCTGCAGCTGCATGCTGCATGTTACCATGCAACTAGTCCATGCAGAATGTAAAGGCTGACCATTAGGTCCAGTCGTGGCCGACTCTGGGGTTGCGGCGCTTATCTCGCTTTATTGGCTGAGGGAGCTGGCGTACAGCTTCCGGGTCATGTGGCCAGCATGACTAAGCCACTTCTGGCGAACCAGAGCAGCGCACGGAAACGCCGTTCACCTTCCCGCCGGAGCGGTACCTATTTATCTACTTGCACTTCAATGTGCTTTCAAACTGCTAGGTGGGCAGGAGCAGGGACCGAGCAACGGGAGCTCACCCCGTCACGGGGATTCGAACTGCCAACCTTCTGATTGGCAACTCCTAGGTTCTGTGGTTTAACCTACAGCACCACCCGCGTCCCATGCAGAATGTAGGCACCCTATATATAGAAATGAGCAAACCAGGGATATTTTAGGGAGCAGGCGGGGCCCATTACTTGCATCATAGGAGCCTACACAACACAAAACACTGTTGCTGTATGTAGGTTTATTTTATTTGTGTTTTATCTTATATTTTGGAAATGTACATCCAGGTTTTTTTCCTTTAATTTTTTGGGGGGCCCCCAAGAGAGTGGAGCCCTAAGTTAGAGCTTATTTAGCTTATATGTAAATCTGGCACTGGATGTGAACTCCCACTGCATTCAGACACACTCTTTAGTTAAGTGTGTAGGATTACAGACCAAGGAATTACAGTGGTACCTCGGGTTACAGACACTTCAGGTTACAGACTCCGCTAACCCAGAAATAGTACCTCGGGTTAAGAACTTTTTTCAGGATGAGAACAGAAATCGTGCTCTGGCAGCGCGGCATCAGCGGGAGGCCCCATTAGCTAAAGAGGTACTTCAGGTTAAGAACTGCTTCAGGTTAAGAACGGACCTCCGGAACAAATTAAGTACTTAACCCAAGGTACCACTGTACTCCCAAGAGAATCTGCAGATGATCACAGCTTTTCAGCAAAGTTATTTGCATTTTACTTGTAAGTCCCACTGAGTTTAGTTATTAATTTAATCGTGGAAGCCTTACAATACCACAGTGATATGCACCCTTTAATTAATTACATTCCTGCTATTTGAAATTTAGCACTGGACCATGAATTATGGGTTATGTATGCATTAGAGTCAGCCAAACACATGATGTCGGCACACTAGAAGAAGAGATCGTAACCTTCCATACAGCGATGGATTAATGATTTGCACTTCCTGCGCTTATTTGAACTGGCAGTGTATCAATATGTATGCAAAGAGAACAAGTATGAAAACATTTGCTCGGCTTTTTTTGAGATGCATGCATCATAGAGGAGAGAGAAGTATAGGACAAAAAACAACGTAAGCCATTGTCACATCATGGGGTGCAGCCTGCACCACGAGAGGGAGGGAGAAAACCAGTTAACTGTGTTTTCCCTGGTTGCCTCCACTAAAACACCCTTAACCCTCTGTAACTTTGTCATTTCCTATCAACCTCCTTACGGACTGAGCCAGTTCACTAGACTAGATAAAGAGGTGAGTAAAGTCCAGAAGGTACGGAAATGAAAACAAAGTCATTAAGCCAAGATGAAACCACAACAAATTTAGTTTTTATCAAAGGTCTTGAAAAGCAGCAGTTAAACAGTTGCTGTCTTAACATTTTCTAGCAAAAAGTAGGTCCTGAAACAGTTTAACCACAAGAGCAATTATAATATGAAAATCACAGTGGGGAAACCCACATCCTTTGAAATGTAGAACCAGAGATCTTGGTTCACTGCAAATCCTACTCTGATCGAGCCAACTTTATTTCCATCTGGCTCGTTTTACTAGCTGGAGTTTGTGATCAACCACTCTCCCAGGTCCGCAAGAAATGGCGAAAGGGAAACTAACCTGGACAAAGTCCTCCTGGAAGAGGACAGGGCATTGTGTGACCCCAGAGCTTTCCATGGGTTCATTCCAGGTCATGCATGCAGTTCTAGACTCAGGGGTGGCTTATTAACCTGTGGCCCTTTAGATGTTGCTAGAGTACAAATGAGGTGAGGCAAGTCTTGGACCAATGTCTAGTGTCGCAACCCCAGAGTCGGTCACGGCTGGACCTAAAGGTCAGGGGTCCCTTTAACCTTCTTACCTTTAGAAGGTAAAGGAAAAGGACCCCTGACCATTAGGTCCACTCGTGGCCGATTCTGGGCTTGCGGTGCTCATCTCGCTTTATTGGCTGAGGGAGCCGACGTTTGTCCGCAGACAGTTTTTCTGGGTCATGTGGCCAGCATGACTAAGCTGCTTCTGGTGAACCAGAGCAGCGCACGGAAACACCATTTACCTTCCTGCTGAAGTGGTACCTATTCATAGGCGCCGACGTGCTTTCAAACTGCTAGGTTGGCAGGAGCAGGGACTGAGCAACGGGAGCTCACCCCGTCACGGGGATTCAAACCGCCGACCTTCCGATCGGCATGCCCAAGAGACTCAGTGGTTTAGACCACAGCTCCACCCGTTTCCTGAATAAACAAGCACACAATCACTGATAGGTCCCCCCGCCATTGTGAAGCTCAAAGCAATGAAGACGATGTCTCAGCAGCTGTTGCCATTGGCTGTGGGTTTCTTGTGATGTCACAAAAGCACTTGGCAACTGAGTGGATATAAAGGCAGGCCAAGGGGAAAGCCCTTTTCTGTTTCCAGCAGGACACACGTGGCAATGGATGTGACCTTCAGCCATTTACCTTCCCACTGGAGCGGTACCTATTTATCTACTTGCACTTTGACGTGCTTTCGACCTGCTAGGTTGGCAGGAGCAGGGACCGAGCAATGGGAACTCACCCCGTCGTGGGGATTCGAACCGCCAACCTTCTGATCGTCAAGTCCTAGGCTCTGTGGTTTAACCCACAGCGCCACCAATGTCCCAGTGATGGGTTACATGATGGTTAATACAGAGCCATCTTTCCCATTGGGCTTACTGGTGTGTTGCACCAGGGTGCCGGCCTCTCAGGGGCGTCCTAGCAAGTGGGGGAGCTGTGCGGCTTTGCTGGCGGCCTCCCCTTTCCTTCCTGCATGCCTGCCAGCTGCACCCCATCAACCATATGGCTGGCAGGCGTGCAGCTTGCCTCCCAAGCCTCTGCAGGAGGAGAGCGATTCCTGCAGAGGCTGGGGAAAAGGTCGACAACTCTGGGAAATGGGGTGGGAAGGTGGGGCGCTGGAGGGATCTTTGCACCACAGCGCCGGATATGCTTAAGACGGCCCTGATACACTTAACTGAGGCTGAATTCTGGTATGATGTAAGCCCCGTGTGAGTGAGTTGTTCCCTGTTGGTTGTTCTTGGCAGGGTTGCACTGTCTTGTGAAGGAGCAGGTATGTAGCTTGGGAAATCTCTTAGATCCATCACTGTCAACGGAGGCACAGGTGTCCTTAGTACTGTTGAAGAGTCCTTGCAGCTTCATCTGGTACAGCTGTTCCTGGACAGAGGCAGTGAGGCAGCAAGTTGCTAACCTGCAGTCTGAACTGCTGGCAATGTGCTCTACGCTGCGCTTGTCTTTCATTGATAAATTGTAGCTAGTGCAGAATGCACCTGCTGGTGGTACATTCCTGAGCAAAGTTCAAGCGTATAAAATCCTAAATGACCTGGATTACCTTGTCCCTTAGGCAGATCGCTGTGGTTATCTGGAGGAGTCATCCTGATTACCCAACGCTGATTACATTTGTTTAGCTTCTTTCTACTCAAACTAAACCTTTGCTTTTGCTTTTGTTATATTATTGTGTTATATTTTTATTAACCAATTTCCACATAACAATTTATCAATCCTCTTAACCAATTACATCATTTCCCCCCCTTCCCCCCTCAACCCTCCCTCTCCCCCCCCACGGACTTCCCTCAGCTCCCCTCCCTGATTTCTTTACATATATTGTTTTCTGCAAGTTATAAAATTGTACATATCCTTACTTTGTCTATCATATATTCAGCTAATAAATTTGTGAATGTCCAGTTCATTTTGTTGTCTTTTTAGATAGCTTGTAAAAAGCTCCCATTCTTCCTTGAAGTTGTCCTTTTCACATAGTTTATATGTCAATTTGGCCCAAATTCCACATAGCTCATCAATTTTTCTTGTCACAGTTCTTTCGTTGGGATTTCCTCATTCTTACATCCTTTTGTTAACAAGACTTTTGCTACTGTCGTGGCATACATAAACAAGTTCTTTACTTTTCTTGGCAGATCTTGTCCTACAATCCCTATTTATTGTGTTTTAAGGGTTTTATGATTTGATGCTGTTTTAATGATTTTATTGTGCAGGCTCCATTATATTATTTATGAGTTTACAGTTGAAACACACACAAACACACACAAATGAAGATGCTTGCTCACTTGCTTGGGCCTTACGAGTAAAAAGAGTCTCCCTCAGGGCTGACTCCCCTGTCTCTGCTGTCTCGGGTGTTTGCCTCTTTCTGTCTGATAATAGGGTCATCCCTGATCTTCCTTTCCTTTGTGGGTGGAAGAAAGGTCCATGGCAGACAAGACATATTTAGAGGGAGAGCAGGGTTTGGAGTGTTTGTTACAGTGTCCGTTTCAAGTGGAATTAATTTTAAATATATGCCTGATTCGCACATCACCATGATTGCTACTTCTGCTGATCTTGATTCTACAGCACAACAGGGACATTTAAGAGGTGAAATCATAATGTAAGTTTCCGCAACTGTGCCTCCAGCACCGATGGTGTGCAAAACTCAGCACTTAAATATAATTGATATTCTGAAACATGTTTAGGTGACGGATTTATGGTTGTCAGGGTAGAGTCTGAAAGCGTATGAGGACACCACCTTGCTGAAGCTAAGCAGGTAGAGCAGCCACTTACATACAGTGGTACCTCGGGTTAAGTACTTAATTCGTTCCAGAGGTCTATACTTAACCTGAAACTGTTCTTAACCTGGAGCACCACTTTAGCTAATGGGGCCTCTCACTGCTGCCGCGCCTCCAGAGCACAATTTCTGTTCTTATCCTGAAGCAAAGTTATTAACCTGAAGCACTATTTCTGGCTTAGTGGAGTGTGTAACCTGAAGTGTATGTAACCTGAAGCATATGTAACTCGAGGTACCACTGTATTGCCAGAAAAGAAGAAGATGCATCTCTGAAAGGGGGGACAGAAGAGGATATGGATTTGCATATATTAATTTATATGTCTAGGGGCAGATTTAGAGTTTAAAAAGAAAAAGGTAAAGGACCCCTGACAGTTTAGTCTAGTGGCGGACGACTCTGGGGTTGCGGCGCTCATCTCACTTTACTGGCCGAGGGAGCTGGCATTTGTCCGCAGACAGTTTTTCTGGGTCATGTGGCGCAACGTTCTGGCGCAACGGAACACCAAAACCAGAGCACTGTGCGGAAACGCCGTTTACCTTCCCGCCGGAGTGGTACCTATTTATCTACTTGCACTTCGTGCTTTCGAACTGCTAGGTTGGCGGGAGCTGGGACTGAACAACCGGAGCTCACCCTGTCGTGGGGATTCAAACCGAATAGAACAGCGTTATGGGATTTTAAATTGGCTGCAACTTTTATTGATTACAGATGTAGGTAGGCTTTTGATCAGGCATTGGGTGTATATCTATTTTCGGGATCCATATGGAGGGCTGACGCTTCAGCAGCGTCGCATCTGACAGGGCAAATTCGAAGCTTGTGATACCGGCTGGCTGGGAGGCATTCCTGGCTGTGGCAAAGTCATTTCTCCCTCTGGGGATGTGAAGGGCTTCTGTGCCCGGCCTGTCATGAAATTCTACTCAATATTGATCCAGAGCAGATTCCAATGTGTAGTTAGCAGAGTAACAACTTAAACACATTGCAGGATTCCCAATAAAATAGACCAGAGGCAATTAATATTTCATCCAGCAGATCTTTACTGCTACTGAAGGCAAATGGACATAATGGTCACAAATCCAATACATTCAGGATTGGCACCGTCCATAAGAAATCCAGTTGCAGCAGACTTAACTTAAGCTTACAATAACTTATAAGAAGTCTAAACCTTAACGCTAAGTGTTAAGTTGTGGGTGAACATATCAGACCACACAGCAATTCTTCAAACAGCTCTTGTTTATTCACAGGCCAGAACAGAACTGAACTGAAGGGTTCAGTCAGCCTGCTTATATAGAACTCCACTACAACGCAACAGTAACAACTTTCTGTAACTGTCCAATCACTGAACATCACTTTCAATCCCTTATTTACATATGTGGACCTGAGTGAAAACTATCTAAAGTATCCTCTGCTGGCACGGGGTGAGAACTTCAGTACATAACACTAAGCATACTGTGTACAGAACACCACACCAGAAGGAAAAGAGATAGAAAGAGAAAGTGAAACCCAGGCTCCTTGTGGCCTATTACAGTGGTGCCTCGCAAGACGAAATTAATTCGTTCCGCAAGTTTTTTCTTCTTGCGAGTTTTTCGTCTTGCGAAGCACGGTTTCCCATAGGAATGCATTGAAAATCAATTAATGCGTTCCTATGGAGACCGCCTTCAGACCAGGTCCAGGGACAGTCTGTCCCCAGACCTCTTCTGAAGGCTGGCGGGGGAAGAAGGACTTTTCTCCCCACCGCCAGCCTTCAGAACAGCCTTCTGAGGGCTGGCGGTGGGAAGAAAAGCCCTTGTCCCGCCGCCAGCCTTCAGAAGAGTTCCCGGAGGGCTGCCTAGGCTGCGGATAGCAGCCTGCTGCCCGGTGCGAGGCAGACATCTGCAGCTTGGGGTGCCCTGCAGGACTTCCCCGCAGGGCTCTCCAAGCTGCGGATAGCAGCGTGCTGCCCCACACGAGGGGCGCTCTTAAGCAGAGCGCCCTTCGCGCGGGGCAGACACCTGCAGCTTGGGGAGCCCTGCAGGACTTCCCCGCAGGGCTCTCCAAGCTGCGGATAGCAGCCTGCTGCCCCGCACGAGGGGCGCTCTTAAGCAGAGCGCCCCTCGTGCGGGGCAGACATTCACAGCTTGGGGAACCCTGCAGGACTTCCCCGCAGGGCTCTCCAAGCTGCGGATAGCAGCCTGCTGCCCCGCACGAGGGGCGCTCTTTAGCAGAGCGCCCCTCGTGCGGGGCAGACATTCGCAGCTTGGGGAGCCCTGCAGGACTTCCCCGCAGGGCTCTCCAAGCTGCGGATAGCAGCCTGCTGCCCCGCACGAGGGGCGCTCTTTAGCAGAGCGCCCCTCGCGCGGGGCAGACATCTGCAGCTTGGGGAGCCCTGCAGGACTTCCCCGCAGGGCTCTCCAAGCTGCGGATAGCAGCCTGCTGCGCCTATCCGCAGCTTGCAGAGCCCTGCGGGGAAGTCCTGCAGGGCTCCCCAAGCTGTGAATGTCTGCCCCGCGCGAGGGCGCTCTGCTTAAGAGCGCCCCTTGCGCGGGGCAGCATGCTGCTATCCGCAGCCTAGGCAGCCCTCCGGGAACTCTTCTGAAGGCTGGCGGGGGAGAAGGGCTTTTCTTCCCACCGCCAGCCTTCAGAACAGCCTTCTGAATGTTGGCGGTGGGGAGGAAAACCTTCCTCCCACCGCAAATCTTCAAAACAGGTCCGGGAACAGAGGAGAAGCGCTGCGCGCCTTCCCCTCTGTTCCCGGACCTGTTTTGAAGATTTGCGGTGGGAGGAAGGTTTTCCTCCCCACCGCCAACATTCAGAAGGCTGTTCTGAATGTTGGTGGTGGGGAGGAAAAACCCTCCTCCCACCGCAAGCCCCGGGAACAGAGGAGAAGCGCTGCGCGCCTTCTCCTCTGTTCCCGGACCTCCCACCACAAGCCTTCAGGACAGGTCTGGGAACAGAGGAGAAGGTGCGCTGCGCTTCCCCGCTGTCCCAGGAGATTTCCCTATGGGCTTTCGTCTTGCGAAGCAAGCCCATAGGGAAATTCGTCTTGCGAAGCCTCTAAAAATCGGAAAACCCTTTCGTCTTGCGGGTTTTTCGTTTAGCGAGGCATTCGTCTTGCGGGGTACCACTGTACAGTGGAACCTCTACTTACGGACGTAATCAGTTCCAGTCTGTAAGTAGTTCTGGGTCGCTGGTAGAAGCGCCGTTGTGTGCAGGCACATTCGACGGAGTGCGCTTCTGCGCATGTGCAGATGGTGGCAGCCACTTCTGCGCATGCGGAAGCGGCAGAAGCCGCTTCTACGAGTGCATGAATCGTGGCAAACCCAGTATTTTCTTCCGGGTTTGCAGTGGCTGCAACTTGGATCGGGCCCAAGTAGAGGCGGTGGTAAGTAGAGGTTTTACCAGTGGAACCTCTACTTACAACCATAATCCATTCCAGAAGTCCGGTCATAACTAGCAAAGTACATAAGTAGAGGCGCACTTTTCCATAGAAAGTAATGGAAAAGTGAACTGATCCGTTCTAGATGATGAAAAACACCCCCTAAAACAGCAATTTAACACAGATTTTACTGTCGAACGAGACCGTAAATCCATAAAATGAAGGCAATAATCAATGTACTGTACTATAAAATAAATAAGACAGTATTGCAAATGAAAAAATTAACTTTTTTTTCCTTACGTGCACTGAGGGTGGGTGGGATTACCTGGTTACAAGCTGGGGGGTAGGGCAGTAAAGAGCTGATTCACTTCGGCCAGGGTCACTTTTTTTCCTTGCCAGCCCAGGTTCTTCTCTGGACTTCCTCAGGTTAGTTCATCGGCAGGGTTTGGGGCTGCAGTGCACCCTGCTGTGCCTCTTGCAGGCAGCACCTCTTCCACAGCTTCAGGGGTGGGATGGGGCCCTCTCCCTGGCAGCAGAGGCCTCAGCGCTGCCCCACAGCCGGCTGGGCGAGGTCCGGGCTGCTGGCAAGGCCTCTGTTCGTATCTAGAGGAACGTTCATAAGTCGAAGCGCCTACTGAAGGTATTAACTGGAATTGTACATAAGTAGAGCCGTACGTAAGTCAAGGTTCCACTGTATGCATAAAGGTAAAGGGACCCCTGACCATTAGGTCCAGTCGTGGCCGACTCTGGGGTTGTGGCGCTCATCTCGTTTTATTGGCCAAGGGAGCCGGCGTACAGTTTCCAGGTCGTGGCCAGCATGACTAAGCCGCTTCTGGCAAACCAGAGCAGCGCATGGAAACGCCGCTTACCTTCTCGCCAGAGCGGTACCTATTTATCTACTTGCACTTTTTGGTGTGCTTTCGAACTGCTAGGTTGGCAGGAGCAGGGACTGAGCAACGGGAGCTCACCCCGTCACGGGGATTCAAACCACCGATCTTCTGATCGGCAAGTCCTAGGCTCTGTGGTTTAACCCACAGTGCCACCCGCGTCCTACTGTATACATAGGAAAGATTAAAAAGGCAGCATATGCACAAAGAATAAAATGCAAACACTGCAGAAATCAAAAGTTATGTAAAATAATTGTGTTCAAAATGAACAAGATATAATCTTGGCTATTGCTTCATTTTCCTTATTCCAGCTGAAAACTGGTTATACAATAAAGATGGAGAACTGGTCATTCCACTTGCTAAAAGTTGGAAGTGTTTATGTTTAAAAGTTCTTAAACTTTTTCTTCTTTTCTAAGTTACCTCTGTTATAAGAAAAAAACCTTGCTCTTTTTCCCTTATGGGGTACCCAAGAGCCCATACAGAATCCTCTTTTTAGGTTCTCTATCTATAGGAGAAAATAACAGAGGCCAACCAGAGAATATTGAGAAGCAAGGCAGCTAATAAGCCTGATCCTTATTAAAGGTGTTGCAACAGGGTGCTCCCCCCCATACACGGGGGGGGGGGAGACCTCAAGCACAGGCGCACAAGCCCTTATATAGACATTTGAAATTGCCAGCCCTGCAGAACAAGACCACCCCCAAAAGCATCATAAATAAATCACAGAATACATCACAGAAGGGGTGTAGCCCAGATCACTCCATTAACACATCAGAGAAGGAGCAGAAATCTGGGTGTGTTGTTTCTTCCTGTCTGGCAGGTTAGCTGATCGGATTAAATGGCATCCTGGCCACTCTTTTGTTATGATAACTAATTCCTGACTCTAGGTCACAGGCTCACACCCTGATCATATCTTGAATGTGCCCTTAAGACAGGATTTGTGAGGACAGGATTTGTGAGGAAAGAGACAATGGGGAGGTTTCCCACTTTGACCTTGCAGAGAAATATTTGAGGTCAATTTGTTCAGGACCTTTTCTGTGGGGTTTCAGACTTGTGGTTTATATATACAGTTATGAAGATTTATTTTTTCATATATGATCTTAAAATGCTTATAAAACCTCCTACGCCTATTTGTGTCTGCAATTGTACATATGTGCAGTAGGCAAGACAGTGAGAGAGACTGGGGTGGAATCTAGACGCGTATTAAAAACGTTGTGAAAATGTTTCTTAAAAAAAAAACGTTTTGAAAAAATATATTGAATTTGCTATAGCTCACCATCGCCGTAAAGTGTCTTATTTGTATAATGCCCTCTACAACACACTTAAAACATTTTATTTGCAGCTGTGTAGCTGAGTCCTGGGACGCGGGTGATGCTGTGCTCTAACCACTGAGCCTAAGGTCTTTATATCCACTCAGTTGCCAAGTGCTTTTGTGACATCACAAGAAACCCAAGAAATGGCAACAGCTGGGGAGGCATCATCTTCATTGCTTTGAGCCTCACAATAGTGGGGGGACCTATCAGTGATTGTGTGCTTGTTTATTTGGGACATGGGTGGTGCTGTGGTCTAAACCAGTGTTTCCCAACCACTGTTCCGCGGCACACTAGTGTGCCGCGGGATGTTGCCTGGTATGCCGTGGGAAAAATTAAAAAATTCAAAAGATTTTTTTTTTAAAGTCAAATTTTTGATTGGGGCGCCGTGTCTAGATGACCCCTGGGGTTCCCTCCCTCCCTCCCACTCTGCGCCTCCCTCCTCCTCCTCCTCCTCCAGGGAGGCCCTTCCTGGCTCTCGGCCAAGGCTTGGCGGCTGCCACTCACTCACTCGCTCGCCCACCCGTCCCTCCATCCCTGCACCTGGCCTCTCCCCCTCCGTCCCCGGCGCGGGGGCTGCCGGGATCCGTAGTCCCCTCGCCCTTGGGCTCCGTGCCCACGCAGGGTGCGCGAACTACGTTTCCCAGGGTGGCCTGGCGGGCTGGGCGTTTTGTTTGAAGCGCTCTTCTCCCGGCCATGGAATGAGCGCAGCGGCAGCGGCCGGGCAGGGGCTCTTCCGCGCAGACCCCGCGCAGCCAGCCTGCGCCCCCACGGAGATCGGGCGGCAGGATGGAGCCCGGGGATCCCCGCGGAGGCGGAGCGGCGGAGGCTGCCCTCCCAGGTAGGGCTGCGTCGGGGGGGGTTTTATTTTTGCAATGCTGCATCCGCGCCGGAGGGGACGCATCGGACTGCGGGGAGACTCCTTGGCGGGCGTGCAAGGCAATGCATGTGTGCAGGCGTTGCATGGAGTGCAGTGCAATGCAATGGCAACGCGGCGCCCTGCATGCATGCATGCAACTTCCACCGGCGCTCCGGACTTGGCAGGTGAGGGGGGTCCCCAGTGGGCGGCAGAGAGAGCCGGGAGGGCGAAGGGGAGCCGGGGGTAGCAGCGCTGCTCCCCGAGCCGAGCCCGGGGGGGAACTTCGGCGTTGTTGCGCCGGGTGTTAGAAGCGGAGGCTGGCGGGGGCCCCACACCTGCAAAACCTGGTCGCCTCTCATATATTTCGTGCATTGCATTCATCGCCCGCTTTCTCCTCCAAGGAGCTCCCGGGGGCGCGCGTGGTTCTCCCCGTGTTATCCTCGCAACAACAGCCCTGCGAGATGGGTCAGGCGAGTGGCCCAAGGGAGCACCCAGGGATTGTCCTGGCCAGGTGGGGTGATTTGAACCCTGCTCTCTGCCCGGTCTTCGTCCTCATTTAGCCCCCACATGTGCATGACTGTGCATGACTGAGGTTTTCCCCCCTCATCTTGGCTATGGTGTGAGTCTGTCCTGTTAATTAATGGGGTTCTGCCTTCGGAGAAGATGAGCCAGCCCTCAAGGAGGTGATTATGTAATTTGCTAGCAATTCATGTTCCTCCCGGCGTGACGCTGCGCGCTGACTTCACGGGGCTGTAATGGTGGTGTGCCTCGAGGTTTTTTTCATGAAACAAGTGTGCCTTTGCCCAAAAAAGGTTGGGAAACACTGGTCTAAACCACTGAGCCTCTTGGGCTTCCCAATCAGAACGTTGGCGGTTTGAATCCCTGTGACGGAGTGAGCTCCCATTGCTCTGTCCAAGCTTCTGCCAACATAGCAGTTTGAAAGCACGCCAGTGCAAGTAGATAAATAGGTACCGCTGTGGCGGGAAGGTAAACGGTGTTTCTGTGTGCTCTAGTTTCTGTCACAGTGTCCCATTGCACCAGAAGTGGTTTAGTCATGCTGGCCACATGACCCGGAAAAACTGTCTGCGGACAAACGTCAGCTCCCTCGGCCAGTAAAGTGAGATGAGCTCCGCAACCCCAGAGTCGTTCGCGACTGGACTTAACTGTCAGGGGTCCTTTACCTTTGCCTGAGTCCACTGAAAGGGCCAAACTGAAGCTATACCTCCATGATACCTGACACTCATCTATGGAAACAGATCCATTGATTGATTTCACTCTATTTCCCAATAGAGGCATTGCAGTCAGCTAACTGAATCCATCTAGTTTTGCCATGACCTGATGATAATCAGCAGGTGCGCCAAGGGGGGTGGGTGGGTGGGGACAGGCCCCCCAAGTTCTGCAGTGGCTGTGCGCACACGCCACAGGGCGTGCTCACATCACATGTGCAAATACAGGGCATCCACATCACAGATAAGCACACCCAGTGCTCTGAGATAGCCACAGAACCACCCACATTTCATATTTCTTTATAACATTTCTCATCGCCGCACGGTGTTCTCCTTGCTTCCTCCTCCTTGTTCCCAGAAAACCTTGCAAAAAACAAACCCTGTGTAAAAGGACTTTTATGACATCACAACCCCGTTGCCCTGGGAACCTCCTCCTTCTTCTAGCCTTGCCATACATGAGGAAAATTCCTGACAGGGCCTGGTTTTCGGGTGTAAAAATGGTGTTCGGGGGGAATCTGAAAAATGTTGGAAAAAACTCACATGTATGCAAAAAGCAGCTTAAAATTACAACAATTTTGGTGATTCTCTTAAAAAAAGCCTGACAACTTTGCGGGTGTCAGGAATTTTACTTTTTGAAATATGGCAACCCTACCTTGGTTACCTTGGGCTTTTTGCCTTGTAAGATGGCTTAATGGCATGTTTTTTGGATATCCACTTATATTCTACTCAAGGGAAAATGCCGTTTCCCCCCCCCAGGAAATAAATATTTGTTATATATATGTACCCAGAAGTAAGCTCTATTGAGCCCAGGCGGCAGCCTAAGAAAGGGAATTGAAGCCAGCATTAAACATCTGGACGGGACCTCAACTTCCTCAGCACCGCACACAATTTTATTATTTTGGCTCTGAGGTTATGTGTGCACACAGACTCTTTCACTTCAGCGCCAGCTGCTACACAGAGCTATTTAATGCTGTAATCCTAACTCTATGGCAACTTTATATTGTGGCAGGTGCGACAAGGCAGCTTGTTCTGTAGCTCTTGTTCTTAAGGCATCCCTTCTGCTTACAACAGACTGGGGAAAGCGGAGAGGAAAAACCTCTATCATTAAAGGCCTGAACTGTGTAAAAAAGAGAGAGGACACTGCTCTTTAATGTTTTTATAAAGGACCAATAGGGTGTGGTATGTATACTGAACATAGCAGCAGTTGCTACAGTTTTAGTCTCCCCTTAGGTGTGCCTGGATTCCTCCTGCATATTTTCCCAGAAACTCCAATGTTCAGACATGGTTCAGGTAGACTTTATTTCTTTACCTTTTCAAAGGACTACGTACTTGCTTCTTTATTCAATTTAGCATCCATTGGTGCCTTGTCCTTCCTTCCTTCCTTCCTTCCTTCCTTCCTTCCTTCCTTCCTTCCTTCCTTCCTTCCTTCCTTCCGTCTTTCTCTTTCTTTCTTTCTTTCTTTCTTTCTTTCTTTCTTTCTTTCTTTAAAAAAGCACAGTGCATTTTTAATTTTCTCAAACCTCTCCTGGATTGAAGGATGAGGGAGACATTGTGACATCACAGAACCAACCAATCAGCATCATGTGCACCGGAGGCCAGCTTCTGCTGACAATGAGTTGAATTAGTTTCCTGAAGCTCAACTCTGGAAAGCGATAGGGATAGCTGACCAGAGCATGGTGAGTATGCTTTCAGAGTTGTTCCAATGTAAATTTGTAAATTCAGAACTTAAAAATGGAAAGTGTAATGCGGGTGGGCAACAAAAGAGGTTTAAAGACTCTCTCAAGGCAAATCTTTAAAAATGTAGTATAAACACTGGAAACTGGGAAACACTGGCCTGCGAGCGCTCCAGTTGGAGAACAGCCTTGACCAAAGGTGTTGTGGACATTGAAGACGCTGAAACGCAGGACAAAAGCGAGAAATGTGCCAAGAGGAAGGCACGCTTGGTAAACTCTCACCATGATCAACTCCTGCTTGGAAACCTAAGTCCCCACTGTGGAAGGACATGTGGATCCAGAACTGGCCTCCACAGCCACTTACGGACTCACTGTTAAAAGCCTTTGTCTTTCAAATTCTTTTTTAACATCCATCTGCTTTTGTGTGTGTGTGTGTGTGGGGGTAGTTTCCTCTTTTGATTCAGATTTGACCATGCTGGCTTTTCTTGGCAATTGGCCATGTACATGTATATTTCATTTAATAGCACTATGGCTACTACTTCCAACTGGCTTAACATCACTTCTTATACCTCATGCCAGATTCTAGGGTCACCACCCCTCCGATCAGTTCCATGAGCAACTGTTCTAGGGCAGAGTCATATTAGGGTATCTAGAAATTTTTCCTTTTTGTTGTGACTGGAACACATATGTAGCCAATCTATGCGAGACTAGTTCTAATAGCCCATTACTAACATAATCAACATTTCTTCTTATAGATGCTTCCTTGATTTCATTCTTCATCCTAATATTTCCTTCAGCATTTTCATCAGTGGGACGATAGCACACCTCCTGTACTATATTATTCTTAGGGCCTTGTTCATCACCCACAATGTTTCTGTGGAGGAGTCTGTCCCTTTTGGGATTTCTAGCATGTTGGACTTGGTCAATGACCTCTTTAACATACAGAATGATACCAGCTCCAGTACATTCTTCTCTGACCTTCCTATAGCTTTTGTATCCAGATATAACAATGTCCCACTGGTTTTCTCTGTTCCTCCAGTTTTGCATTATGCCTATTATATCAATGCAGTCCTCTAAGACTAATCACTCTGGTTGGTTCACCCCAAATTCACCATCAGATCACGTTACATGTCCATGGCTACAGCCTGCACCAAAAAAATCACGCACCCACTGTTGCCTGGGGCTGCAATGGTACAAAAACATGGTTACAAAGCACGAATCCATATGGATCCTCAGGATCTTTGCATTGGGTCACCCCAAATTCACCATCAGATCACATGTCTGTGGCCACAGCATGAAGCACAAAAATGATACACCCACTGTTTCATTCAGAATTCCCCCCCTTGCTTTCCTCCTCTAAAAGCGATGTGTGTGTTATGGTTAGGTGCGTGTTATAGAGCGAAAAATACGGTACTTTAGATTTCTAGCCAGTGTTAAAGACTATATACTTCTGTCCATGTTTCCTTGAAAAAACACTCTCTTGAACTCAGTGGGACTACTTCCAAGAAACATTCCTAGGTGCAAAATGTGGGTTGCCACAGTTCTCCTAAGGTTCTAACACTGAGATTTAGATAGTTTGAGATCAGGATTAGTGCTTGTGAGAGGAAGCTGGTTTGCATAGATGACTAACAGATGAAAGAGGAAGTATACCAAATCAGTGTGTGGTGAGTCAAAAATGGAAAGCTAGATTTATTGTGAGCAGTGTGAATAAGGAAGAAAGGATTACCACCTCTTCCAATGTAGGGAGACCTACATTTTCTCCCAGTACATTTCCGAGCACTATTCAAAGTGTTGGTGCTGACCTTTAAAACCTTAAATGGCCTCCGCCCAGTATACCTGAAGGAGCGTCTCCACCCCATCGTTCAGCCCGGACACTGAGGTCCAGCTCCAAGGGCCTTCTGGTGGTTCCCTCACTGTGCGAAGTGAGGTTACAGGGAACCAGGCAGAGGGCCTGCTCGGTGGAGGCGTCCGCCCCGTGGAACGCCCTCCCATCAGATGTCAAGGAAATAAACAACATTCTGACTTTTAGAAGTACTTTATCTCAAAATGTCAGGAAACTTAGAAATACTTTTTGAAAACTCTGTATGCTAAAATAGGAACTTCAAAAGAGCTTCACAATTTTCAGTTATGATAAGGAAAAGCATAGTACATAGAATATTAGCCATAGCTCTTCTGTCTCATGAAATATTGTTTTGATTAATTTTAATCCAAACTAGTTTCAGAACTTGGCTGTATTTTAAGACCATAATGTAGACATGGCCTTATATGCCTATTCAGTTTACCCTGCATTACTTTGCGAGTGCAATTATGTAATTCTTAATCCATATCATTTTCTAAATAAGCTGCCTGCCATTTCCTCTACGTTGTTACATTTCCCTTCAAAGTTCATCAAATTTGTAACATTAGTTTCTGAATGATGCATTATGCATCAATAAAACAAGTGATTTGTTTCAGTTACCTTTTTGTGTATGTAGTCTTTTATACATACAGTACTGGGGTTATACTTTACCCCAGGGGATGGGAATCTCTGGCCCTCCAGAGATGTAGTTAAGACTGCAGCTCCCATCACCCTTGACCAATGACTATGGTGGCTGGGGCCAACATCTAAAGAGCCCCAGGTTCCCCACTGCTGCTCTACCCTCTGACCCCATGGATTGCTAGAGTGCCAGTTCAAACCCAGTTAAGATATTTATTATTATTTATTAAATTTCTATAACACGCTTCACCTAAAAATTGCAAGGATGTTTGCAATATAAAAACACATACCATAGCAACAAACAAAAACATCCCCCTCCAGTTTAAAAAGCCATAGATTTGTGGGATGTAAAACTGCAGTCAAGTACAACATTCCTACAGTAGACATGTGACTTGAAGAGGGTGTGGTCTGTTGTACTAGCATGGAGGAGCGCATGGCCTCCACATTCTGATTAGTGTGTGTGTTCTCCATTTTGGATGTTGCTGTATAATTGGATAAGTGACTGCTTAGCCGCAGTCACTTGGGACTAACTTCTTTATGGAATAGTTGTACTTGTTAAGTAACCAAAACCTACCTTCAGGGATATGTCTGTGAACCTGAATGAATCTGTGAGTAAACTATTTTTAGGTAAAGGTAAAGGGACCCCTGACCATTAGGTCCAGTCGTGACCGACTCTGGGGCTGCGGCACTCATCTCGCTTTATTGGCTGAGGTAGCTGGTGTACAGCTTCCGGGTCATGGGGCCAGCATGACTAAGCCGCTTCTGGTGAACCAAAGCAGCGCACGGAGACGCTCTTTACCTTCCCGCTGGAGCGGTACCTATTTATCTACTTGCACTTTGACGTGCTTTCGAACTGCTAGGTTGGCAGGAGCAGGGACCGAGCAATGGGAGCTCACCCTGTCATGGGGATTCGAACTGCCGACCTTCTGATCAGCAAGTCCTAGGCTCTGTGGTTTAACCCACAGTGCCACCTGTGTCCCTATTTTTATATTAACGTTAAACAGATTCTTGTGTTTACAGTGGTGCCCCGCAAGACGAATGCCTCACAAGACGAAAAACCCGCTAGACGAAAGGGTTTTCCATTTTTCGATGCGCTTCGCAAGACGAATTTCCCTATGGGCTTGCTTCGCAAGATGAAAACATCCTGCGATTTTTTTCGGTCCCCCCCCCTTTTTCTAAGCCGCTAATAGCCTTTTAGCCGCTAAGCCGCTAATAGCCACTAAACCGCTAATAGGGTTGCTTCGCAAGACGAAAAAACCGCTAGACGAAGAGGCTCGCGGAGCGGATTATTTTCGTCTTGCGAGGCACCACTGTATTCTTTTTAAGAGGGAAAGGCAAGGGATTTTACCAGGAAGGAATCTTTAATAGTAAGACTCAGATGAGTCAGCAACAAGCTGATCGCTGCATAATCTAAAAAGGGCGATGTTTGGAACTCTGCTAGAATATGGAACTTGCTAGCGCAAGTTTGGAAGGATATTATTAAATAATATAACCTCTCCTGCCTCCCTAATTGCCCCCACATTATTTAGCGTATTTACTCGAGTCCAATGCACCATCAAATCTAATGCACACCTCAATTTTCAAAACCAAAAAAGTATTTGCTGGCGAATGTAAATGTGCCATCGAATCTAATGTACAACTTAAATTTTTGCAATGTGATTTGGCAAAAAAAAGGTGTGCATTAGATTCAAGTAAATACGGTAATTAGTCAAAGGCCTGGGAGACGGGGAATGTTTTTGCCTGGCACCTAAAGATAATGAAGGCGGCAGACGAGCCACCGTGGAGAGAGCATACCACAAATGGGGAGCCACTGCAGAAAAGGCCCGTTCTCATGTTGCAACCCTCTGACCCTCTCCTGGAGTGAGCACACAGAAAAGGGCCCAGATGGTGATTGCTGAGTCCAGGTTGATTCATATGAGGTGATCCTTGAGGTATTGCAGTCCTGAGCCATTTAAGGCTTTATAGGTAAAAACCAGCACTTTGAATTGGACCCAGAAACTAACTGGCTACCAGTGCAGTCAAACCAGGATGGCTTAAACTGCCTTGCTTCGGTGAGCAACTGAGCCTCTGAATTCTGCATTTGCTGAAGCTTCCCAACCGTCTTCAGAGGCTGCCACACGTATTATCACACGATAATATATTTTTCTCTCTCTTGGTTTTTAGTCTCCAAGGAAAGGTGCACAAGAGATCAGAGTCCAGCTTTCCTATACAGTCATACCTTGGGTTACAGACGCTTCAGGTTGCGTTTTTTTGGGTTACGGACCTGCCGAAACCTGGAAGTACCGGAATGGGTTACTTCGGGGTTTCGGCAGTCACGCATGCGCAGAAGTGCCAAATTGCACTTTGTGCATGAGCAGAAGCGCCAAATCGCAACCCCCGTGTGTGCAGATGCGCCACTGGGGGTTCTGAACACTGCGAGTTGCAAATGTGCATCCCACCTGGATCACATTTGCAACCAAAGCATCCACTGCATGTCATGTGTACAGGACAGCCGTTGACAAATAATGTTAGCAGTGGCTTACCAGCCCCTCCTCAGAATTGCATATTTTTTTATCGGAAGAGAACCTGCCAATGAGTTTTTGTTTTCCTTATAGGAGATACAACGTTGAGATCTGCTCAGCATTGTCTTATAAATCTTAGTTCGTCTTGTGTCCATTGCCTCCAAGCGAAATGCCAAGAAAACTCCACCTGCTGCAGAAAGGAGGCCTCTTTTCGCGGAAGCAAGGGAAAAGTTGTAGCTTTGCAGAAATGGGAGTACATATTTACAAGGGGCAGAGGACCTGGCAGGCTGTAACGAAACAGCCACTTGCTCCCACTTTCCTGGCAAGGTAGGACAGGCGGGGAGGAACTTCCTTCACAGAATTTTCTAAATCTGAATACATGTAATCTGAATTTATTTGCGGAGAAAAGGCAGGCCTTTTTTTAGAAGACTCCCCTTTTCCTCCTCAAACCTTGGAGCGCAGATTTAAAGTCCAGTTAGCACTGCGACAGTCAAATATGTTTTCATTTTCTTTATGTTGTGAACTGCCTAGTGAGGTTCAGCTGAAGGGAAGTGTACAAACGTAAGAACTAACAAGACAGAGAGCAGCAAAAGGCATCCCTGTCAATGGAGAGGTGTGCGGCCAAGTTACTTTATCATTATTTTTTATATTTATGATTTTCAGTTATTTCAATAGTTTTACTTTCATTTTAACATTTCGAAACCTGACTTCCTTCTTCCTCTTTGTGCCGTTCCTTAATTTATTTTATCATTTCCTGCCCATTCTAAATTAACTTCTTTTATTCATTGACTTTAACTATTTACTCTATGTATCTGAAGAAGTGTGCATGCACACGAAAGCTCATACCAAGAACTAACTTAGTTGGTCTTTAAGGTGCTACTGGAAGGAATTTTTTTATTTTGACTATGGCAGACCAGCACGGCTACCTATCTGTAACTATTTACTCTTATGAAACTGCTGGTTATTACAATAATCCTGCCAATGCCCTTGTTGCCAGGAATATTTCTTCATTCCACTTCTCGGGTGCCTGCGGAAGAACATCCTTGGCAGAAAAGGACAAGACCTTGTGTGTGTGTGTGTGTGTGTGTATATATATATCCTTATATATATATATATATATATATATATATATATATATAAATAATGTGTGTGTGTACACACACACGTACACACAAACACAAACTTCCAGTTTTGCCATTTAAAATACTCATTTAAACATCCTTAAAATCATTGACTTCCCTTCTTCTCTTTCCATAATTCATTTTGGATATCATAAATCCCAGCATATTTTACAAAAACTAAACCATTCAGTATTCCATTATTGTATCCATCAAAACGGGACGAGACTCTTTCGACGGGGCGCCTGAAGCGCTCACCTGTCTCAACGGCAGGGCTGAGCCCGCCTGTTTCACAACCTTAGCCTTCCCATCCCCGCATCTTGGACGCCACCCTGAGCTGGCCACCGCAGCCCCGTCGGTTCCCCTCAGGCTTTTCCCGCCGAAAGCCAACGGTCCGCGCGTTCAAACAGACCGAACGGAAGAGGATGCTGGGCTGCCCGCTTAACAGCGGCTAGGGGAAGTTTCACGCCGCCAGCCCTCACAGATAGCCAGGAAGGACAAATGCGTGTGCGAGGGGAAAGAAAAACAACACAGCGGCTCCTTCCAAGCGCTCCAGGGCCCGATAAACAAGCAGCCCGTCCGCCCGCTCCTTTCCTCCGCCTCCTCCTCCTCCACAAGAGATGGCGGAGAGCGAGGGAGAGAAGAAAGGAACGTCGGCGGCCTAACCGCGCACGCGCACTTGGGGGTTTCAGCCGTGGGTGGGCGTGTTTGTGTGTGAGAAAGAGAGAGAGCGCGCGCGCGCGCCGCTGCCTCGCCGGCAGTTGAGGGTTTTGAATTTAGCGTCTAGACCTCGGCGAAGAGCCCCGCTCGGCGCCCTATTGGTTGAGCGCGGGTCACGTGCGGTGGGGGCATAGGCGAGCGGAGGAGGAGGAGGAAGGGAAGAGAGGGAGGGCCGGCGCTCGAGCGCGCGACGGCCATATTGGTTCGGAGCAGAGCCCGCCTGTTTTGTGTGTTCTGCCCGGGGAGGAGCGGCCGGAGGCGGGATACGCGAGGCTGGCCGGGCGGGTGGCTCCGCTCCTTGCAGCGGCGCCGGGTCCCAGCTGAGCAGCAGCCGCTTCTCCTCGCTCCCTTTATTTGCTTGGAACATCCAATTCGCCTCAGCGAAGCACCTGCAGAGCCGCCTTCGTTTCTTTTCGCTCCTCCTCCCCCCCTCCTCCCTTTTTTCCCGCTCGCTCGCTTCCTCACCCTCGCGGGTTATTATTTTTATTCATTCATTTGCATCCTCGGTTCGTTTCCTTTCTCGCTTAACTTTTCCCTCTCCCTGCCTCGCTGCTCGTTTGCCAATTTGCTTTTAGGATTGCTGTGCTTTTTTTAACCTTTGCATTGCCAAGCTCTCCGCTTTTGAACCCCTTTCGGGCTCTTTCCCCCTCTTTTTTCCCTTTGGGCTTCTTTCCCTCCCCCCCTTTCCTCGCGCGTTTTTTGCGCGCCATGGCGGCGGCGGTGGCAGCCATGGCCTCGACGCCGTCGGGGCAGCGCTCTCGGGGCAGCGCGGCGAGCACCCCCCTGAGCCCCACGCGCATCAGCCGCCTGCAAGAGAAGGAAGAGCTGCGCGAGCTGAACGACCGCCTGGCCGTCTACATCGACAAGGTGCGCAGCCTGGAGATCGAGAACAGCGCGCTCCACCTCCAGGTCACCGAGCGAGAGGAGGTGCGTGGCCGGGAGCTCACCGGCCTCAAGTCC
Source organism: Podarcis bocagei (assembly GCF_964188305.1). Lineage (NCBI taxonomy): Eukaryota > Metazoa > Chordata > Lepidosauria > Squamata > Lacertidae > Podarcis > Podarcis bocagei. The sequence continues at coordinate 15,661,222 of NC_138136.1, read as the reverse complement.
CTCTACGAAGCCGAGCTCGCCGATGCCCGGAGAGCCTTGGACGACACGGCCCGGGAAAGAGCCAAGCTACAGATCGAGCTGGGCAAGATCCGCAACGAGCACGACCAGCTCCTGGGCAAGTAAGTGGCCGAGGAAGAGACGGAGGCCCCCTCGATCTCTCGTCCTATCTTGGCTTCAATAAGAGTTCATAGAAGCCAATTCCTAGGGCTAGCCCCCCCCCCATAAAATATGTGAGAGGGTTTCCCCCCCCGCCCAAAGCTGATGGGCATTCAAATGTTGCGCGTGCACAACATCATGTGATTGTGTGAGGCGGGGCTCCCCCCCCCCAATATTTCACTCCATTTGGCACTCGGTGTTCCAAACTCCCATTGTTCTGGGCGCGTTTTGCGTGCTGTTTCTGAGCTCTGGGCATAGCACTGCGCCTTAGATTTCCGATTAAAACTGCAGAGTGGAAGGAAAAGAGGAGCTTTTCCTGCCTCCCCACTTCCAAAGACCGGAGAAGAGACCCTCTTAAAGATATTACGGGGGTGGGCTAAACCAGGTGAAAAGTGAACATAATATTTTAGCTGCCGTTCATTCATTTTCAGCACTGTATTCTTGCTATAGAAAGCATGTGCCCAGACATTCCGTTGTTGCGCCTGTAACCTCGTTTTAAGGTGCCGTTTAGCTCCTAGCTTTCATATCCCACTTTCTAACACTGGCTGGGGGTCATCAGGCCAGGAGCATGTGGCCTCTCTTGGTCCCCAAGAAGCTCCCTTCTCACATTGCAGCACATGACTGACGCGGACTGCCTGCTGGGGAGACCAGGGTCTGGGTCTTACTCTGCTGCTTGCATGTTGACGTCATAGACCCTCTTCCATTTCCTGCCTCCAACCCCACCCTGTCCCTTGGAATCTCCACACCATACTTCCTCATGCCTTCTCTACTCCTGCTTGGGGTGGCCACCTTAGATTTGCGTGCCCCCAAAGCAGTTAATATAGGTCAGCGTGGAACTCCTCCATGAAGCTTGTTTCATAAGAGGGTTTGATAACTTCCCCTCACTTTCATGTTTGGGGAGATACCATGTCAGAAGTTAGAATCATGCTATCTACGTAGAGATTTTGGTGTGAGAGAACTCTTTATTCATGTGTTTCCCTCGGCAACACTTTTCATCCTGTTTTATAGAGGTGCGCATGATGTTCGGTTCCTCCTTTCTGGTTCCTTCTGTTAATTTATTTGTATTTCTGTCCATGCATGTTCTCTATGCTCTATTTGCAAAGGTGAGCAGTAAAGTAAGAGCATGTTTTGTAATCTTCACTTTAAAACAAGGCAAAGCTTGAGCTAACAACAGATTCAAAATCCACATTTTACTCCATTGAGAGATGAGAACCAGGCATGGTTTGAGAGCGCGTTATTGTCTCCTCCCCTTTCCTCCCATTCATTTCTTGAGTAGTGAGCATATTAGTCTGACTCCTCTAGCTGCTGCCATGTGCTATAGCTAGTGTGGTAATATTTGAATGAATGAAAAAGAGGGCTGGGAGGTTTCTTCTTAAGAGCAGTTTCCGGCCTAACTGACAGTATGAGGTGTATGACACTGGGGTGGGCCATGCTTTCATCATCATTTCATATGTTCAGATTTGATCTAAATACATGGGTTATTAACATGTGATACTTATGTACAAAGTTGTCAACTTACACAATTTGGCTAACTTTTTAAATAGCTTATCTAAAGTGGTAGTCCACTTTAGAGCTAAAATAGAAGGGGAAGTTTTTCTGTGTTTGCTTTTGTTGATGTTAGGGGGAAAAAAACCCGGCGAGATATATTGCAACAAGATAGGTACTTATTTTAAATGCAGTTCTTGAAAGAGAAGCGCTTAATATGATTTTTTTCCTATTTTGATAAGAGCATTCCTGGTCAAGCATTAACAATACACGTGAGAATTGAAATCACTCCTGCTTATGTCCATGTTTACATTTTTGAGCTTTGCAGAGCTGCCTGCCTAAAGAAATGTGTGTAACTTTGGGAGAAGGCAGATAGCTCCTTTTCTCCAGTGCTCAGTGAATAATTTGGTTCATAACTCCATGGAACCTTTTCCATTTTGTATGCTTTCTAGTATTGGGTATGTTCCTTTTGCTGGCTGGCCTCACTTCTTTGGAATGAGCAGGTGCTTGCTTGCACTGATAAGCTTGATTCATACACCTCCAGAGCTCTGCAAAGGAATGCTTTCAGGGGTGCTATTAAAACTTTCCTTTAACAGTTGTGTGCTGTCAGTTTGCTGTTGCTGTTGCTGTTGCTTTGCCTTTTTATTTTTTGTTAATGGCACCCAAAATTTGTTTCTTAGGGAGCTTCCACTTGTGCTATTCCCTGGTTTTTTTTAACCATTTTCAAATGTGTGTGGCCATACACTTGGGGTGAGAACACAATGAGACTTTTCTCCCTGTAGACCTCTGCCCCCCAATCTTATTCTGAAACAGAATGGGTGTAGTGGAGGGGGAGCGGAAAGGCGCTAGAAGTCCTGTTGCCTGCCATTTTTCCTGTTCTCTTCTCTGATCCCCCTCCCAAGCTCTGCATTTCTTTGTTTGTTGGCAGTGTACTGTTGCAATCGTTTAAGTGAAATTGTGTAAGATGTATTTAATTATATGTTCTAAAAGCTTTTTAAAATTTATTTAGGACAATTTTGTATTTAAGACAATTTTGGATACCTTGAAAAAATGGTTCAGGTGTTGCAGTTTTTGTAGTATATTTCACAGTGAAAAACTATGCCAAGTAATCATCTTTTGCTCACTTCATCATCAAAGTTGGCCAACTTCTGTATTCTTATGGCAGTACTCCTGGAATTACAACTCTGAGGGGGCAGTAAACTACAGCTCCAGAATTCTTTGAGGAAAAGAATGTGCTGCAAATGTGCTTCTCCAGTGGCCTAGGAGAAGTAGAATGTTTTTGCCTGGTGCCTAACAATATGTAATGAAGGCACTAGGCAATGTTAGAAACTGGGATAGAAAAGCTAGGAGCCAAATGGCTTCTGGGATCTGGCTTGTGGGCACCAAAACAGAATGTCTAGTTGCCGGGGGGGGGGGCGGGCGGCAACAATTTTTATTTATTATTTTGATAAGCATGAACTAATATGCAATTCACATAAGTGACACATTGTTAATACCACATTTTTAGCAGAAATTGTTAATACGTGTTTAATTTGGTGTTTACAATAAAAATATTGGTACCATGCTTCAGTTTTCAAAACACTACAGTGGTACCTCGGGTTACATACGTTTCAGGTTACATACACTTCAGGTTACAGACTCCGCTAACCCAGAAATAGTGCTTCAGGTTAAGAACTTTGCTTCAGGATGAGAACAGCAAGAGGCCCCATTAGCTAAAGTGGTGCTTCAGGTTAAGAACAGTTTCAGGTTAAGAACGGACCTCCAGAACGAATTAAGTACTTAACCCAAGGTACTATTGTACTCTTTATTGTGAAACTCCTTAACATATTGTCTATCCTTAACGTACACTTCAAGGCTCCATACATTTCAGTAATCCTTGAGTGTCAGCCAGGGGGGGAAATGGCACCCAGACTTTTTTGAGGTGCTCACAAATGGAGAATCTTTAGGTGCAAAATGCTCCTGGCACCCTTCTAATTTTGAACTCTGGTGCCAGGGGAGCCTCCCTGTGGAGATCATCCCACAAACAGGGAGCCACTGCAGAAAAGGCCCTTTCTCATGTTGCTACTCCCCAGGTGTCTTGTGGAGGGAGCAAAGAAGTGCCTCATATGATGATTGGAACTCCTTGCGGTCTCTTTCTGTTTTTAATGCTCTGAATAATTTGGTGTCATCAGAAAACCTGGTCAAACCTGGTCAATTCACTGCTCACCCCAACTGCATTTTTTTTTTAAAAAAAAATATAAAGTACAGTGGACGCTCAGGTTGCAAATGTGATCCGTGTGGGATGCACGTTCGCAACCCGCAGTGTTCGCAACCCGTGTCTGTGCACATGTGGGTTGCGATTCGGTGCTTCTGCGCATGCACGACCGCCGAAACCCGGAAGTAACCCGTTTGGGTACCATAACCCGAAAAGAGCGGCCCATAACCCGAAGAAACGCAACCTGAGGGGGCTGTAACCCGAGGTATGACTGTACTGGTTCCAATACAGATTCTTGAGGGACCCACTTCTTACATCCTGTCCATTTAAGCCTACACTCTGCTTCTTGTTCTTTAACCAGTTACTGCTCTATAAGAGGGTCTGTCCTCTTATCCCATGTGTTAAGATCACTTTAGTAAGGGACCCGATAGTAAAAGCTTTTTGAAAGTACCATGTATGCAATGTCTATTGGATCATCCCTGTCTACATATTTAAATTGGATAAAATTGCTGCAGTGGTTGCATCTTACCTGCTGACTGATCCCTGATCTAAAAACTTCTTCAAGAAGAAAGTTATGTTCATTTTGCTGTTATGCTTATGGCGTCCTTCTTTGCGTCTGCTTGCATGCTTTTCTTGATTCAACTTGCACGTTTGAACTGCTAACTGGTTTTTTAATGCTATAAATTAGAGTTCAAAGCTTTGTTGCCACCATATTCAGAGCTCTGTTTTACTAATTGTGCCTTCTCAGCAACATTTGCTGTGGTATAATTTGTGGTGGGCAAGTTTTAAAGCTTGGGAAAAGCTACTTCTAAACATTAGTAATAGTCTCAGATAACAGCCTTCTGGTTTTGTGAGGTGTATTAGTATATATAAATATTTGGGAGGAAGAATAATGTGTCTAGCTGCTGCAGCTTAGGGACTTTGTCTTGCAGTGAGGAAAAGAAGGTGATGCTATCATTCTTGTAGAGCCAGGTATGTATCTTTTTGTGTTAGGAGATACGTTGCACATCCATCAATCCATATGTGGTGGTAATGGAGTCATGAAGAATAAATTTGTAGAACCATCTATCTGTACACACACAAACACACACTCGTTAATTTTTTGCTGGGCACTTTCAAATTGACTAGAGTGCTTGAGATAAAATTATGTTTTCATATGTTGGCAGTAGAATAGGAGAATCCACAATAGTTGGTTGGAGTTACGGTGTTCTGCTTTTGTGAAGACCATTGCTTGTGGCTTGGTGGTGGTTCTTAAATCTTGAGGCCATAGTTTCTGTTGCCTTGCTCTTTTCATAATTAGGTTTCTATGTAGCAGTAACTTCTAGGGTTTTTTATAGCTGGTCTAAATTGTAAGGGTGAAATTAAGTGTGGGAATTATGCATGTGAAATGGCTTTTAATCCAGCAGAAGTGCCTGCTAATTAAAGAGATTATTTATTACTTCTCAGTCCACTGCATTCTCTCCAATAATGTTCTAGATCGTTTTGGGGGACCCTCCTGTGGTAAGTGGCATGAAGAGGAGGGATAAAGAGGGAATCAGCAAAAATGCCTCCTCTTTCCTTAAGTTAGCAGATGCCTCTGCTGCATTTTGCCCTAAAATCTGTTACTTGAAAAAGCAGTGCATGGGTCCAAAAATGATTTCAGGAGGATGAACTCATTCATTCCTTCTGTCTTGAGATAGAGATCAATACAGGAGAGACATGTTTTATTGCAGCTGGGGCAGATGAAGGCGTCTGGTTTCACTGCTACAGATGCGTCATGACATCTCTTCTCTCTGTGCCCCTCTAGCAGTCATTTCTTCTCTGGTCACTGCTGTGGATACATGACCTGACTGTGTGTCTCCAGGCACTTCATCATTTGTCAGTCAATTCCAAATTGAGTAGCTTTGTTAAATCTGTAGCAGAATGAAGTTGAGAAGTATTGTGCTTAACTGTTGCCCCTTTTCTTGTTGCTTCTGTTGAAGTTGTACGCTTTCTAAATTCCATTTATTCGTTTTTAAAAAACCGGGAAAATAAACTAGTGCTGTGCATGTGTTCGCTTGTCATAATTAGCTCTGAAGCATCTTATAGTAGAAATATGATGTGGTTTTCTGCCTAGTGACTGAATAGTGTAACTCTTGATATGGATTCTATTTCTCTGGGAACTCCAGCTTACCACTGAAAAGCTGGATTTGCAAATTGCTAGAATAATTATGGTGAATGGGATACTTTGAGATCAAAGTAAATGTACATCTTTTGAAGGGACAGGAATTTCTGTGCAGACTACCCCCTTAAACCTTTAATAAACAGGCTTTTCCATATTAATGAAAACAAGGTTGGAAACCGGGGGTGGGGGGGTGGGAGGGATATCTTAAAGTGCCAGTAATTTGATTCTCATCTATTTGTTTTAAATCCTCAGGCCCTGCTTCTCATCTTAAGGCCTGATTTGCACATGATTGGCAAAAGCAAAGCACTTTATCTAGTTCCAAGCCCATGTGGGGTTATTTAGATGTCATGTTCTAATTAATTGGATGGTGGTTGAGTTATTGTATTCCTACCTCAAAAACGAGTTGAAACTTCTTCTCTTTTTTTGCAAAGGTTTTGAGTTAGAAGCAAATTTTGTGTGATTTAGAAGTAGGGCTTGGATTAAAGTACATCTGTGGTAACTCCTGTTTGAGATGTGAAATGTGCACTTACACGTAAGTATAATACTTAAGTTTAATATAATCACTGGTTCCTTTGTTACTTCTTACATTAGCTTATATTAATAGCCAGATAAAATGCAGAAATCTGTGATTCCTAATTGTGGGTGCTGTGTTTTGACACATCTCTTAAGGTTGTATTCAACTTTAAGTAGCAGGTTGGCTTTCTGGAAGTTAAGAAGGGAAAAACCAATATTATAGAGAGCTGCTTTCTCCATTAATGTTAAGAACAATCTTGTATAAGCACTCAGTTCTGGGTGAACTACTTAACTTCTGCTGTTAAAATGAGTAACAACCCAGTGAGAAAAACCCTTGTAAGAGATATTACTGTATACAGGTGAGCACCCTGGTGAACCATAGTGGCTCGTGAGAAAACCCACCTGAGATCCCAAAGAGGACCTCTTCGGGCTCTGGGAAGGATCTCCTCGCAAGCTGGAGGGGCAGTGGGGCTTTATTGAGCTGCTCAGCCTCACATCCTAGCATCAGAAGTGTCCCCAGAACCCAAAGAAGATCTCAGCGTGAGCTGGAGGGGCAGCAGGGCTTGCTCAGCTGATGCACTGAGAAGCGGCTGCTGCTGCGCTACCTGGCACACAGTGTTAGAAACTGGGATAGAAAAGCTAAGAGCCAAATGGTTCCTGGGACCTGGGTTGTGGATGCCAAAACAGAATGTCTATTGGCCATTTTGGGGGAGGGGGGTCGGCCACACTTTCTATTTATTATTTTGATAAGCATGAACTAATACGCAATTCACATAAGTGACACATTGTTAATATCACATTTTTAGCAGAAATTGTTAATTTGTGTTTAATTTGGTGTTTATACTAAAAATGTTGATATCATGCTTCAGTTTTCAAAACACACTACTCTTTATTGTTAAACTCCTTAGCATATTGTCTATCCTTATTGTATACTTCAAGGCTTCAAAGCACATATAGTTCAGTAATCCTTTAGTGTAAGCCAGGTGCAAAAAATGGCACCCAGACTTTTTTGAGGTGCTCGCAAATGGAGAACCTTTAGGCGTGAAATGTGCCTGGCACCCTACTAATTTCGAACCCAGCCTGCACGTCAGTTGTTAGGCAGTGAGGCTGAACAGTTCAACAAAGCCCCGCTGCCCCTCCAGTTCACGATGAGATCCTCTGGGGTGAGTTTCCTTGCAAGCCAGGAGTGTGCTCCCTATTTCCGAATACCCAGCACCACGCATGTGTGCAGTCACATACAAATAGATCACATGTAAATGGGAGTTGCCTGCATACATATAGCAGTAAATAGGATGGATTTGTGTCCTTGGTAAGTGTATTGCCTATTACCCTTGTGCATTCTACTGTAGGAAACAAACCTAGCTGCTTGTTAATTGTACCTCAACTTTGCTTCAATCCTTGTGCTGCTACTGCATGATTTTGAATATGGTCAAAATATGTTTGACAGGGTTGGAAAAGTGAAATGGATATGTGAAGTTCTGTGGTATAATACTTAATGCTTGTTAGTAAATCTCAAATCAGATGCTTGTAAAATCTGTATTGGGTGGCATTACCTGAAACCAAATACATCAGTTTCAAATTGCTTGCAAGATTGTGAAATCTTGCCTAAGAGTAAATTGTAAAGCATGGTACTTTTGCCATCTAAATATTATTGTGGAAAACTAGACTTCATATCAGTAACAGGGGCTTCTGTAATCTTCAGACTTTGTGTCTTAATTTCCCTCATATTATTTAAATGTGATGAAAAGTAAGTTTTAAAAATTAGAACACAATTTAAAAAGAATATACTGCATGTAGTGCCAATTTCACATTAATCAATACCGTAGTGTTTGAAAGTTCTGTGGTGAATAAGTGTATAGACTATATTTTGGAACTTCTAGGTTGAGGATTGCCACAAGAGAAACTCTTAAGCACACAGCTGCAGACGTGAAAGGTTGTACAGTATCTATTAGCTGTCAATCATTTAGCTTACATAGTAAGATTGCTAGCAGCTAAGAGGAACAGAATCTTGTACAATTTTTTTTCCTGTTACTATCATCCAGTTCCAGGAACAGAAGATTTCTTTTAAGGAAATAACGTTTTTTTCATTCTTACGTTCCTGCTTCCTTTTTTTAAAAAAGGCATATTTATGAAATTGCACTGAAAATCTACATCCCCATGGGCCTGTTATTAAGACAATGACTTGATTGATTCAGCAAGTGTTAAGTATAGTTCAGCTGGTGCACAGGGCAACTGTTCAGAGGGTAAACATAGTTGAAACAGCTGTCCCAAGTCCATATTGCTGTGTTAAAGTATGGACCTCAATAGGAGAGTTAGTCTAATCTGATTTAAATGAATGTTTCTCCCTCAGTTGCAATTCAGACTATTATCCAAATCATCCCTTTTGCACATGGCCGTTGTACTGTTGGCACAATGATTATTTTCAGTGTTTGAATCCTTGTGCTTATGAAATCAGACTATAGGTAGATGAAGCTCTTGTCTGTCATTTACTCTGATTCAGCATACAACTACTATAATTGTAAGCTTTTCAGTGATTTGCCAAATGTGCCATATGGTTACGGCAAAGTAAGGCAGCTGGGTCACTTCAAGTATTTACTGAAAACTGTCCAATTTGTCATGTGCTGGCCCCATGTGTTTGGTGTAACACAGTACTCTTAAATCAAGAGTTTTTGAACTTTCATGAATTTAATATGTCTCAGATACTCCTTGGCATACCCCCCCCGCCCCCAAATAGGGCATGGATGTAGAGTGGCATTCTTTTCAAGATAAGATAGGTGCACACTATATGAGCTTTGTAGAAACAGAGAATTTACCAGCTGGGTGACTGGGTCTCTGCCATGAGTGTCTATTTTGTATTGTTTTGATTTAAATACATCTGCTGTTTTTGTGTGTTTAACTGTGTTTTTGCTGGTTTTATTGTACATCATCTTGAGCTGATGGTGTAAATAGCCATTGATAACTAAGGACAATAATAATGCAGAGAGAAAAAGCTAGTCAATATTATTCTCTTAAGGTCATTGATGCTGAATATTACAGCCTGTAATAATTAGGTACTATATGTTTTTAAAGGCTGTGCTAGAAATCTTAAAACTGAGTTACTTTTCACTGTATTTTTTACTGCCTTATCACTTTTTAAAAGCATATATGGGGTAGGGGTGGGGAACAAACTTAGGTTCCCAGGAAAGAGAGAACAAATCACCATCTACATTACAGTAATTTACTGTTTTTTGAATTGGGTGCCAAATTTAAAAAAGCAGTGAAGTATACCACCAGCAGCAAAGAAAGACTCAAGAGTGCCCTTCGAATGCACTCCTGATGCGTGGTGATTAATTTGCCACACAGAGTTACCTGTGCTGTGCCTGATGCCAGGTGATAACAGGTGGGCATAGTTCAAGCCAAATCATGTCATGGTCCCAATGGGGAGGCCTGGCAGACCTAACCCAAATTAGGCTCCAGACTGGAGGTTTCCTAGTACCGAACAGTGGCTCGGTGGCATGTGTGAACCTAGAACCCCTACTGGTTTGTTTGGCCAGCAGCTGCCTGCTTCCTTTACATTCAGTCTAGCCCATTGAATTGCAAGCCCTAGCTGTGGTGAAATGGCTGTAGTGGCCCTGAAACTCATGTTTTGTGAATAGTGTTGTGGCAAAGGGTTTGAGACTACTTGCATTTTTACCTAGGAGACTCAGAAACTGCCCTTTACTAAGCCAGACCATCTTGCTCAGTATTCTGGAAACCCATAAAGGTAATAGTAAGTAAAAGAAAAGAAACTCAGTTTTGCCCAAGAGGTAAACCAGGCTCCTGGTAAAAACGAATAAATGTGTGTGTTCTTAGTATGTTCCACCTCTTGTTATCTCTTCCGGGTCAGACTAATCTGTTCCCTGAGCTATTGGATTTGGAAACCGCCTTCCTTGCTGAGAATGGAATTTCTGTTTCTTCTCTCTAGCCCAGACTCATCTTGGTGACAGTATGGAGAACAATGGATATTCCAGTTATGGGGTATGGCACCCCACAATAAGGAACTGCATTATAACATTACACAGCTTTGATAGCTTTAGCTGTGAAGTAGTTTATAAATAAACAAATACATAAAAGCCACAGTTGTACAACACTTAAGCAAATAAGCAAATGCTTGGTAAAGTACTTGTTACATATAGAAAGTCTCTAGTATGTTCTCATTAAGACGAGGATTTCATAAGCTGGCTTCCTATGAAACTTATGAAGGCCCACCTCAGTGTTTGCATTGGGAAGAATTGTGGTTTTTTTGGTTTCCGCTGCAGGTCTGCCCACCAACTTATGTACTGTTGGGGTAGCTTCCGTTCTGGGGCCTGAAGGACATCAAATCACTCTTCATCTAAGTTTTCTACCTAAGAGCTCTATAGATGTGCAGCAAGGAGAGAGAAAATTATAGGTCATATCCCACCAAGTTTTACTCAGCGTAGACCCATTAAATTTATTCCAGTGGCTGTGTGTGGAGTTTTAGTAACTTGAGTAGCTGCTTGCCTTTTCCCCATGACTAGGAAAAGGAGAGTAGATTGTACAAATTTGTTCTGCTTATGTATTTTATTCTGCTCACAGAACTGCTTTCCCTGGCACATAATTTGGATTGTATCAAATTCAAAGTTTTTTGTAGATATGTTTTGGGCTTTTACTTTTTACAGTGCTAGTGTCCCAGCTGCACAATAACAATTTTATGATGGTGCTAAAAGCAGTTGAGTGTGCTGAATAACTTGAACTTCAGGTTCTACAGTCATTCAGCAAGTTAATATTGCACTTTGGTTTTTCTCTATAAAATAGAGGCTATACTTAATCTTAGCATCTTTGCAATCTTATTCTTCACTGTTTTGGCATAGAGTGCTTGTGTTGCAAAAATAGCTAAGTGTTTTTGATTGGTTTATCTACAGCCAGCAAAATCTTAATCGCTTATGAAAATCTAGCTATGTACTATGATGAAATATTAGTTTAGTGTTACAGTGGTACCTCGGGTTAAGAATTTAATTCGTTCTGGAGGTCCGTTCTTAACCTGAAACTGTTCTTAACCTGAAGCACCACTTTAGCTATTGGGGCCTCCTGCTGCTGCCGCACCGTCGCTGCACAATTTCTTTTCCCATCCTGAAGCAAAGTTCTTAACCCGAGATACTATTTCTGGGTTAGCGAAGTCTGTAACCTGAAGCGTCTGTAACCCAAGGTACCACTGTACTAGTTCTTCACTAGAAAGGATTACACAGAATGAGGCTTTTATCTTCACATGGCTTATATATTAAGAACTGTAAGGATGAAGTAAATTACATCTCACTAGAGTTTCAGTCTTTTAGCAGATTTTCCATTCCCCACAAACCAGTGGAATCCAACTATAGTCATACAGCTCTTTTTAAGTTTCATCTTGCATTAAAGAAAATATCTGAGGCACCTTATTGAACTTCGTTTTCCTGTTTTTTAATTACTGTTGTTTTTAGCTATGCAAAAAAAGAATCTGATCTAAATGGAGCAATGCTTAAGCTTCGAGAGTTTGAAGCTGCTCTGAATGCTAAAGAAGCTGCACTTGCCACAGCACTTGGTGACAAGAAAAGCCTGGAGGTGGACCTTGAAGATTTAAAAGATCAGATTGCTCAGGTAAATATATAAGTTACTACACAGTGCGCTTCAGGCCAGCTTGGAATAAGCAGCAACAGCATCTTACAAATATGGCTACAGCTCGTTGAGTAGTTAATAATGCTCACTATTTTAATTAAAACAAAACTGGTGAGTGTGTTGAGAAATTACGGGGTGGGATCTGCACACCAGAGCAGATTTTGGGGCAAACAGGAGGCTACAATGGGGGGTGGGAAAGGAAGGTGAAGTCTGTTGTGCAACCTGAAGTCCATTGCACTTGTGACACCATAGGAAGCAACTTAGTTTCTCATAATAGCCTAGTTTGGATGTAATGATAATGGTTACTGTAATGTACAGTAGCCTAGATCTCATGCACTCACACCTCAGCTGTTTTGGTGCAGCCAGGATGCAATCAAAACCTTTAACTTTTGATTTAGATCAATTACAGTTTAGCATTGTGGTCATACTGTAAATTAGTTAATCCTAACTATGGTTATTTGAAGCAGATCCGTTTTCCTAAACTATGGGTTGAAATTTACTTGTTTTGGCCAATCATTGCTATGACCAGTATTTGACATTAGCCAGGTGCCAGGCGCATTTTGCAGCTAGCTTTTACCACTTGCGACCATGTGAAAATTCCTGGGTGCCAGGATGCATCTGGCATATCCACCATCTGGGGATCATTGAATGGACTGTTTTCACACACTAAGACCCCATCTTGTAGAATTCTATTAGTTATATGTTATCTGCACAATCAGAATGAATTTCTGGAACCAAATTACTTTTTCTGTGCACCCTGAGCAGGGACAGTCACCTTTAAGAAAAAGAGGTTGGAATAGGCCAGTATATATGTGGACTGCTCCTGAATCAAGTGACTTTTCTTCTTTAAGTTCTCAATGCTCTTGACCTAGCCCAGAGTCGTCATCTGAACTAGCCATATGTTTAACTGATAATCACAGTCAGTCCATTTGACCAATAAGGCTATAGAGCTGTCTTGCCCCAAAATGGCAACTAGACATTCCATTTTGGTGAGTGTAACCTTGGTTTAAGGGGAGCTATTTGGTGCCTAGTTTATATATGCATTTTTCACACTGGCTAAGATTAACTGTGGCTTGTCTGGGTTCACTTACCTAATGTTAGTTTTGAACTGAAGCAAAAAAGCCCCAGCTCTTTATGCCAGGCAAAGGGGTGCAGTGTGTAAGCCCCAAGACTTGCTGTTGCTTGCTCCCATGATGATAACCCAAACAACAGTACGTGAGACATTGTGGATCAGTAAATGAGCAGTACTTAATGAAGAGTGTACTTAACTTCAGTGCATCAAATGTGCTTTATTCTATAATTGGCCAGCTTTATGAAAACTTTGCCAGATGGCACTTAATTTTTACTTGTGATAATTATTTTATGCTGGAATTGTGTTTTTGCTAATTTGTAATTATTTCTTTTAAGCTTGAAGCTGCTTTAGCTGCTGCTAAGAAGCAGCTCGTGGATGAAACTTTACTGAAAGTGGATCTTGAAAATCGCTGTCAAAGTTTGATTGAAGACCTGGAGTTCCGAAAAAATATTTATGAAGAGGTAATATAGTTCAGGTTCTAAGGTAATGTTATGCAGTGACAAGCCAGTGTGCACCCTGGCTTCAAATCAGGTCTCTGTGTCTGCCTCCAAGTAGTGATAGATGGATCAGTCTATTTATGATCTGTGTCAATTTTGCACATGTGTCTATCCCAAAGTCTGTCCTGTTACAGCACTAAACTTCGATTTTAAAAACAACAACACAAATTGGTGTTTTGATTTGAACTTAAATATGGATGTGTGCTATGTCTTAATGTATGTATTTCTAAAGGTGATTTATCCTAAAATACATGTTTTATGCATTTTGGTAAAAATTTTGAGTAGAGAACAATCATAACATGTGCGAAAGCATGCTGTCCGAAGGATTATTGCGTTTTGATCCATGTATTAGTATGGGAAGGGAGTATAAGGTCGGTTGCTTATAAAAGCAAACCGAATACATTTCTCCATCTTTACTTCAGACTCTCCAAGACACTGGGTTTTTTGTGCTTGTATCCCTGTCTGTCTCAGCATTGCTTCCAATCAGTGAAGGAGGAGATATACCCTCATTTTTCTATACCTGAAGCGTTTCCAGCTATTTCCTGTGCCAGCCCATTGCCCTAGCTTACATGGCAAAAGGGGGGTATTTAAGAGACATGACCAGGACTGTTTAGTTAACAGAAGAACTGGTTTGACCTTTTTAGCAATATTCTCAGCTCCAGTCTTACAAATAAAGAACCCTAAGATTGGAAGCAATCCCAAGAGGATACCCATTCTAATCCCCAAGCTCATAAAAGTAATATATTGGAGCACATTTAGTAAGAAGATTTTGGGGGGGGGGACCCTCGTAAAAGTGGCATATCCAAAAAATATATTTGGAGTATTTCTCTTAAAAGCTGAGCCCCAAGAAACCTATTTAAGCGAGACTTTCCTTCTTATCAGTACACAAAGCAATTGCAATCTAGCTGGAAAGCCAATGGGGTCATACTTTATTTAATATGCCATCCTTGCTTTTCTTTGCTAAGTGAAATTGTGTTATTGAAAAGTAATGTTATTCCTCCTTAGGAAATCAATGAGACAAGAAGAAAGCATGAGACCCGTCTTGTTGAGGTGGACTCCGGGCGTCGGATAGATTATGAGCACAAACTTGCTCAGGCGCTTCAAGAAATGAGAGAGCAGCATGATGTGCAAGTGAAAATGTATAAGGAGGAGCTTGAAGAGACATACCATGCCAAAGTATTAATATTTACTCTTGCATATAATAAAATCCTGATAGTTGTGTTACAGAAACTTTGTCTGAATAATTGAAATAGAAACTGTTTCTGGATGTGAGCTTAAATTTCATTTCTTCTAGAGATTGATAGGTAGTAATGGGTTAAACACCAATATACAAAATAGAAATTTCCTTTAACGTGAATGCTCCTTTTAAAAACAACTTATTTTGAACTAGTGTAGCTGTAGTGAATAAAACTCAACACAAAGAAGCAAAGTGGAATATATATTCAAGTCGAGAAGGGTGCATGTTAACATTTCAGAAAAGCTTTGCTGATGTTAAAGATGAGTTACTGTAGACAATTGGAATGTTTGAAGAGCAGGGTGTTTTCTTATAGTCAACCTGGGGCTGCAGGCTTCCCTGTGTCATACTTGACTGATCTAGTACAGAATGAGTTGTTCAGAAACCACTTGCTTAAGATAAGGTAGTGCGGGCCCGCACCATTTAAGTGCTACCCAATCAGTGCAGCCAAAGTTACTGCTAGTCCTCCATATCTGGCCAACATTCCAGGCTATCCCATTTCCTTGTCTTGTGCATCCTACTTGAGCTGAAAGGGCCTTTGCTATGCACCTAAAGACTCCTGCTCGCATTTGTAGAATTACTACTATGGAGATCCTGAAGGTCTTAACATGGTGAATACAGTGGTACCTCTGGTTGCGAACGGGATCCGTTCCGGAGGCCCGCTCGCAATATAAGCAGAACGCAACCCACGTCTGTGCGGGTAACGATTCGCCGCTTCTGCGCATGCACGTGACGGCATTTTGAGTGTTTGCACGTGCACAAGCAGTGAAATCCAGAAGTAACCCTTTCTGGTACTTCTGGGTCGCTGCGGGACGCAACCTGAAAATGCTCAACCTGAAGCAAACGTAACATGAGGTATGACTAGTGCTTTTCCAAGACGGAGTCATTCGGCAGTCAAATGAATTCCCTGCTTACCGTGTTTCTTTCCTTCATATGTAGCCTTAAAACTTAGCTAGCCTCAGAAGGCATTCTTAAGATACTGTCGGTTAATCTTTGTGCTGTCTTGTGAAGCTGTACTTCATTGCCTTGGAAAACTTGCAACTCTAGTATAGCTGGTGTGGATTGTTTTCTTTTAAAAGCATTAAGCAACAACACCATTACCTTCAACTAAGTTGAGTTCACTTGTAGCTATATGACTCTGAACAGTTTTGGATCACTGTTGAAAGTTATTGAGGAGCCATTCTATAAGTTCAGAAGGTCACTTTGATGGTTTTTCTAGTAAATCCTTGCATTCCTTTGAACATTATTTGCTATCTTGGTTCCTTAGCTTATTAAATGCTTCCATATTTAGTTGATGAAAGAGTTGAGGAAATGGCACGTGGCCTAAGGGGAAAATAAGGATAAAAGAATCAGATATTTTTTTTTTTGTGGTTGGAGGGGTTGTCCCGGAGAAATATTACATATGTTCTTAGCTGTCAGATTTTCAGAAAAGCCTGCATGACAGGTTTCCTGTATTACACGCAATGTGTGCCTTACTTAATGTTGTTGCAGATATTTTAAAGTACAAGCACTTGCTTCTCTATTTGTTGGCAGACCAAATGTGGAGTGTGTTCTGCTTGTTTTCCTGCAGCTTGAGAACGCCAGACTCTCTTCTGAAATGTCTAGCTCTGCAGCCAACACTGTCAGAGAAGAACTCATGGAAAGTCGCATGCGCATTGATAGCCTCTCTTCCCAACTGGCTAATTTGCAGAAAGAGGTAAGGGATTCCACAGTCCTGTCTTTATCACCTTAGTAGCAGGTAAGTACTTTTCAGATATTTTATACATTACATTACAAGTAGTTCAGTGGTTTTCCAGGCTACTGTTGTGTGTGTTGTACTTTAATATTTTTATTCTTTTTTTAAAAAAATCCTGCGTTTGAAATAGACTGAGCCAATTTGTTGTCCATTTTGGGGTCAATTCCACCTTTTGTTCCCCTCTTGATTTATGAAACTTACTATTGTTCAGTCTGACTCCATTGTATTGATTACCGAAAATGAACAAGTGCTTCCTTGTAGACAAGAGGAATTCATTGTGTGTTTGTGCTATCATTCTGCTGGAGCATAGAATTCAGTTTCCTGAGATTCTCAGCTTTCGATTCTAATTTTTAAATAATAAACTGTGTTTTTGACCCTTACGTTTATGAAGATTTGCTGGAACGTTTGTAGGGAATACTCAAATTTTGGGTGACTTTGTTGGCCAACTAAAAACTTGTCGCTAGGACATGCCCAAAGGAGTGGGGTCTTCTCCCTGACTGTATGCTGCATCTTTGAAACATAGCACTTCAGGGGCAAACAGAAACTCCTCTATTGTTCCTCTCCAACTTGCCACTGGGGAGGGGTGGATTTGTTTGTTTTTGCCTGTCAGTTGGTGCTGCAGCCCCTCTCAAGGTTTGAAGTCAGTGAGGGGAGGCCAAGGATGGTTTGGGATTTCATCTTTTATCTCGTAAATACAGAGTTAAAACAAATGACAGATAGCTCTGGTCCCAGGAAGAAGCCTTTGGCTCAATCTCAGTCAGCAGAGCCTGGTTGACTTCTCTCACCACGTCAGGATAGGAGAGTGAAATTGACATACAGTAGTGATATGTAGTGATTCCTCAGAAGATTAGAGGGGCCCAAACATTATTTGCAGGGTCTGGGGTAGGGCTTCAGGGTCCTCCTTAGCCCCTTCTTTTAACCAGTAAAATCAAAATGGTCCTTCATAGCCAACCCAGGCATTTATATAAGCTTGCTTAATTTACAGAACTATATGGGTTGCAAAATTGAGATTATTTTGGTTCACTTTCAATTTTCTGTTCAGTGTGCACAACATCACTGATTATCATCACCTGCATCTTAATGCCATTCTCTTTCTTAAGCCATGCCCATGCCCTTTGCGTAATATGCTAGCAAATGAGAAAATATAAGAAGTGCTGCAGCTTGTCTGTGTTCCAGTAATGAGCCAGTTCTGCAATTGTTCAGTGACTTGCTAGATTTATTCTTGCCCAACATAGGAAGTGTCTGTACGTGTGTGTGTTCTGTTTGTGCTTTTTTTGAAAACAGATTCACAACCATAGACATCAGCTTTGTCACTTTTAAATATGAAGCAATAGACCCAATACCTTGCACAACAGGCAATTTGTATTAAAAACAGGAATGTAACACTTGCGTAGCTCTTCATATTCATTCTATGTCTTTGAATATTGGCTTTTAGAAATTAAAATTCCTGAAGTTGGTGTCTGTGCATTTTTTATTTTCTTTTTTAGTCTAGAGAATGGCTAGAAAGGATGCAAGAACTGGAGGATATCCTGGCTAAAGAAAGAGATAACTTTCGCAGGGCACTGTCTGATAAAGAGAGAGAGATGGCAGAGATAAGAGACCAAATGCAACAGCAGTTGAGTGATTATGAACAACTCCTTGATGTAAAATTGGCGCTTGACATGGAGATCAGTGCATACAGAAAGCTCTTGGAAGGTGAAGAAGAAAGGTAAGAAATAGTTGTCATTTTACAGGAGAATGGAAGTTATCCTAAAGATTATGTACTCCAACTACCTGCCCAATTATTCCAGGCACATGCAGTCCATGTTTAAGAAGGGGAAGGGATATTGGCTATATGTGAAGAGCAAAATGTTTTGACAACTAGAGATGAATGATGGAAAGAGCTTCTCAGTCAAATGTAAAACTTTTTCCCAGTTGCTGAATGTGAACACTAGAATCTCTCCAGGTATAATGTCTTATGAAATAGAAGGCATTTAAATTATGGTTTATAGGTATATCCAGCCAAACTATTCCTCTTATGCTTGGTGTTTTGCAAGGTAAATATTTTCTCTTGAAGTTTTAATGGTTGATTTAAATGTTGCTCTTCACCCTGGGCACTCCCAACTGAAATAGTATAATAATAATTTTTAAAGGAAACTTAATCCCTCATTCCCAGGCCAACCCTGTCCTTGAAAACCCTTAGTCCCCAGCCCTGGTTCTTCCCACCCACTCTAAATGGTGGGTGAATAATCCAAAATGCACATACTTGCTTGAAATCCAACCTTGCAGGTAATTAATATACTCAAAAGTAATTATCAGAGTTTACAAAACATGTTACTAATCCATGCTGCCTGAGAAGGAGAGAGATGAAAGCACACTTGAAACGTGTGTGTTGATGGGTTTCCTTTTTTTTCTCTTCTTCCACAGATTGAAACTTACTCCCAGCCCATCTTCTCGTGTGACAGTCTCTCGGGCATCATCCAGCCGCAGTGTGCGCACAACCAGGGGAAAGAGGAAGAGGGTTGATGTTGAGGAATCTGAGGCCAGTAGTAGCGTTAGCATCTCTCATTCAGCTTCCGCTACTGGAAATATCTGCATTGAGGAAATAGATGTAGACGGGAAGTTTATCCGCTTGAAAAACACTTCTGAGCAGGTATGGAAACCTGAATAATCAGATGAGGTGGTTAAAATGTAGATGACATTTCCCTGGATGACCGGAGAAAGAAGCAGCAGCAACAAACAAATGTTCTCCTGTGACTGATGACTTGTTCTGCAAAAGTTGAGAGTGGATCAAGAGTGTAAAACTCTTAAATGGTCTTACAAGATGTGTCCCAGGTGAAACAATAAGGGTTGCATAGTGATCAAGTTGATAGAAAGGGTTAGAAGGCATATCTATTTCACCATCCTCCCTGTGTTTTGAAGGGCTTAATGTTCAAGTGTATATAATGACTTATATGGTAAGCCAGCTACTTAAACGTGTTGGGATACTGCCAGGGAGATAAAGTCCATCATGGCCCCAAGCCGTGTGCCGGATGATCCATCGATCTCTGGTAGGCACGCAGTATCATCGATTAGCGACATGAGTTTCTAGAAGTTATCTTGCCACATTCTAGAGCTCATGCACACTCTATCAGCAGATAATGCACAGCCAAAAGTTGCACTCCGGAGAGCATTATTTACAAGCTTTATTCAGCGTTGATCAGAACAAAGAAAGACATGACTGCCTGCGTCAGTGTCTCCGACAGAGAGAGAAAACAAAAGCAACAGGAAACATAAACATCCTGTGAACAGGACATGCGCAGACTCTGTGACTCACAAAGCCTGCTCCCTTTTAAGGTGGAACGGACATATCCTAACAAAACGTTCCAGGGATAGTGCCTAAAGCCAAAATCATATCTAGTTAAAACAAACTGGGTGCCATGGCAGGTGGGATTGCCAGAGGCCTCCCCCCTCCAGATGCCCCCCTTCTTTCCACCCCATTTTTAATTTAATATTTTTGCCAAGCTGAATGCGTACAAGACCAGCAGAAGACAAAGTAAAGTGTAGGTACAATTATGAAGAAGATCTGCAGAAGGGACATGGAAAAGAGTTAAGAGCCTCGGACATAAGATCACCAGGTTGATGGACTAGATGGAACAGACAGAAAGGACTGACAGAACCCGAGACCAGGAAGAAGAGAGGGTGGATGAAGATTGGCAGAAAGCTTATAAATTCATTTAGAGAAATATTGCAAAATTAATGACTGTTAGGAAAATCTTGGAATGAAACTATTAGGCTTTAGTAGAAATGTTATAAGGAGTTATGTATAAATAAGTTTTTAAGTTCTAAAGTTTTTTTATGGTAAGATAAGGCTAAAATAAATTAAGACAACTAAAGGACAGAATACAGTGAAAGATGGAAAGGATTTTCTGAGATAATTAATAATTAGAATACAAAAAAGGGAGGTGTGAGGAGGTCGATGAAACAAGTTAATGAAGATAAGGATATGGGAATATTGGATTTGTTTTTAAATTTATTCTTTTGCTCTTGTTTTTGATTTTAGTGTATTGTATGTTTTGTACTTTTTATTCTCCTTTTATTGATTTGTATTTAATCTCTTTTTTCTTGCTTTTTCTTTTTCTTTTTTATGTAAATTTAAATTCCCAATAAATATCATTTTTTTAAAAAAATAAAAAATGAATGCGCACATGTTAAATGCATATAACTTGCAAGTGCACTGTAGTGACATTCTATACATTGATATTCAGAAGTACGCCCCACTGAATTCAGCAGGACTTCCTCCCAGGTAACCATATATAGTCGAAGTGGGGTACCTCTGGCCTGTGGTCTTAATCATGCCCACCAGAGCATTTTGTCCCAAGCCATGTGCACCTGTCCTACATTTGACATATATGATGGGTTGAGGGGGGCAGCTAAAAACCTTACTAACTGAAAGGGATGCCTGCAGGCACTAGCAGTTGGCAAAGCCCTTTTCAATGTGCTGTGCAAGATCACAGAGGGATTTGTGAAGACCCCTGTAGTCAGAAAAGGTGATGTCAGGTGATTGACAGGTGGGCAGCCTGTCTGTGTCAGATGTTGTTCATAAGGGGTCAGGTGGGGATAAAAACAACCTGGTTTATAAGACTAGTCAATGTTCAGAAATAAGTACATAATGGCTTGACATGAAAATATCACCTGCTTTTGTTTAGGACCAACCAATGGGAGGTTGGGAGATGATAAGGAAAATAGGAGACTCTTCTGTCACTTACAAATATACCTCAAGATATGTGCTGAAGGCAGGCCAGACTGTTACAGTAAGTGAAACCTACTTTTTGAGATTAGCGTATTGGAAACGTGCTTTGGGTCTAACGTGGGTTCTTTGGTAATTGCTGCTGCTGCTCCAATCTAGGTGTATGTATTTCATTTTCTATTAAGGACTTTCAGTGGCTTCCTAAAGAGCTGCAAACATTGTTTACACACAGTGATCCTAGTAAATTCATCTCTTGAAAACCCTTTGGTGGAATAATAGGAAAATGGTGGTGGAATATTTATCTGGTTGGAACAGAATGAGCTTTTAACCTTTTCCCTGTGCCAGTCTCGGTATTTTTCTCTCAGACTTGGGCTGTTTCTTCTACTGCCAGGCTTTCTGGTGCTGAGCCTGGTTAGAAGCAAAATGTAAAAGGTGGAGATGGGTGGGTTTGTCACTCCTTCCCAACACCAGTTTTCCTGTGTCAGTATTCTGAGGGAAACAGTAACTCCTGCTTAGCGAGTGATGCTACTTTGCACTTAGGCACCTCTAAACATGAGAGGCAAAATAGAGCAGGCATGAGCAAAAAGTGTGTCACCAACTGGGAAAGTTTGGAAAACTCTGGTGTGAGCCATCTAGCCTGCACCCATGGCAATTACAGAACTCTCCAGAAAGCTGTGGGTCCTGGGTCTGTTTTGGAAGGGCATGACTCCACCCTGCAGATATCTACATTATCTAGAGATATTGCAAATGGGGAGCAACTTGTATGGTACTCTATAAACCGCTTTTTATAAAGTTCAGCTAAGAAAATTTAACTTATTACAAATGCAGTTATTATGGATCAATCCCTTTAAGCTGAATGTATTTGTCTAGGTCTTCCGCCATTTATTTGCTTCCAGAACTATTGCTATAGATAGAGCTTGCATAATTCTTTTCTGGAAGACGTATTTTAATCCTGATTGACGTATCTTTCCCTTTCCCAGATATGGGCTGCTAATGCTGGAGTAACAGCCAGTCCTCCTTCTGACCTCATCTGGAAGAACCAAAACTCTTGGGGCACTGGCAAAGATGTGAAAGTTGTGCTGAAAAACTCTCAGGGAGAGGTAATGTTGGAAACCTGGCTAACCTATGCTCATCACAAACTAATTTGTATAGTGAGAATAGCCCCCAAAGTGGAACAGAACTGTACTTTTTGCTTGGATATATAGTGTACTGGTACAAGCCACTAGTACAGTCTGTCAGATTCTAGATTGACAACAGTCATACTAACATCCAAAAAATGGTCACTAAAAAATGCCAGATAGCTTAACATTACCTTAATGTTGCAAGCATTGAATAACTGAACAGCTGCATCTGTTATAGGAAGTTGCTCAGAGAAGCACCGTCTTCAAGACAACTTTACTTGAAGTTGAAGAGGTGGAGGAAGTAGATGAAGAACCAGCTGAAGCTGTAGAACAAGAGGATCTATTCCACCAGCAGGTATCTTATAACTTACTCGAACTGGTATGCTTTCGAACTGCTAGGTTGGCAGGAGCTGGGACAGAGCAACAGGAGCTCACCGCTGTCATGCAGATTTGAACCGCCAACCTTCCAATTGGCAATACCAAGAGGCTCAGTGGTTTAGACCACAGCGCCACCTGCTTCCTGTAACTTAAATAGTGATGTGGAAAATAAACCTATTTCCCTAGTGACCTTGGCAGGAGAACAATCCAGGTAATTGGTTTTAAAAAAATCAAAATATTGGTATTTGGAAGAATTCCTGCAACTCTTTCATATTGCAACAGTGAAGTCAAGTTATGTCCATAGTAACCTGTGTATCTAAAGGTCCTAAGATGTAGCAATTTTAGTGGCTACTATGAGGTAAGCATTATGTGAGTCCCAAGCAGAGCCCAAAGGTGGGGAACCTAGCCCCCCAGATGTTGTTGGACTAACTTCCATCAGCCCCAGCCAGGATGACGTAATGGTCAGGGATGATGGGAGTTGTAGTACAACAGCAACAGGAGGACCATGGGTTCCCTATGCCTAACATAGGCTCTCATTGGTAATTTGAGAATCTCGGCTGCAGAGACACTGATGTGCTAGAGAACATGTGGGCCAACTCTGGCTAAAAGGGCTGAAACTAAATTGTATTGCTCATCACAGCTTTAAACATGCATGGCTTGCATTGTACTAGATCAAAATCATGGCCTAGAGCTGTGGCAGGCAATATTCTGTTTAACTCATTGTGCAGCCTACAATTTTATGCCAAGCATTACATTTTGAAACTTGACTTTCCAATAAGGCACTATATTGTGGAAAGCAGTGGTTTTGGTTCCTCTCTGAGCAAGATCTCTTTGCTCATCAGCCATGAATTTAGAATGTACTGGTAGTTACCCTTTGCACATGAACTCCTGCTCAAGCCCTTCAAAGGTTTCCATCCCTGAGCATTGCTCATGCTGGCAGGGACTGATGGGAGTGAACAATATCTGAAGAAAGTACATGTTCTCCACCCCTGGCTCAAAGTGTTTCCTGCTTGATAAAACATGTGCCCATGAATTTGTCCACAAGCAGTTCCCATAACAAAAAGCTCAGTGAAGAAGGCAGACTGTTAAAAACAGTTCATCAAACTACAATTATTGAAAGATACTTAAAATGTCCCTACTTTAACCTTAATTAAAGCTGTCTTTCCTCTCTTTAAAACAGGGAGACCCACGAACAGCCAACAAAAGCTGTGCAATCATGTAAACCCGTCATCTGTATATCCTCAGTTATGTTAATCCCTTCCTGCAGAGGAGAACCTGTTTGGAAGCACAATATTTTTGTATTTCCTTTTGTGAATTTTAAAGCTGTGTCTGGCCTTAATTTCATTTGTCACAGAGATGGAGCTTTTTGTAAGTGAAACCCATATATATAGCTTTTTGAAATGTGAAATATTGACACTGAATAATGTACTGTTTTTCAGAAACAGTCCTCATTTTTATGCTGGTCCTTTTCTAATATCTTCATTTAAGAATAATAAACTACTGTGTGGGGGGTTTGTTAGTTAGATTAGCCATCTACTCTTTGTCCTTTTACATTATTAGATTTTTTTTTTTTTGGAAGGGGAAGTAAAGGGGCACTCAACAAAACCTTTTGTACTGAAAACTTTTGTATTTTAGCTATCAGGTTATACAAGTTTTACTTGGAACATTTGTAAAGAACATTATCCAACAATTGCATCGTAAATAGAAGGATGAAGGATTCAATAAAATTCTTTTGCTAGTTTTGCTTCACTTAGAAACTTTACCACAAATCAGGCTTATGATAATGTGTTAGGTGTGTTTTTTAAATTCTAGTGTAACCTGCATACCTTTTCATGTCAAATTAACAAATAAAAGTTACCTTAAGAAGGGACTTGTATTTTTTTTGGGCGGGGGGGGGGGGACTCTTTTCCTTTAGAAATGATATGTGGAACCATCATATTTGTAGGTGAAAGAAACTGTCTTTAATGACCGGTGTACCTTTTCTGCTTAGACCAATTCGTTTTAGCTATGTACTTGTCTTTATTTTTATTAAACATTTATTCAAAAGTTACAATACAGCTTTGTCCACTGCCATAATATCACAGAATGATCACTCCAGTCCTCAACATTTTACAATATGCTTGTCACTTACACCTTTAAAACATTAATCAGTAACCACAACAAAATACTGCTTAGATTTTTCTGGGGGTGTTTGTGTGTTTGGAGTTTCACCACCTGATGTTGAACCCAGCCTATAACAAGATGGGGAGCAGTCTTCCTGCTTTGGTCAAGCGTCTTGTAGACTGGATGCTTCTGAGGGGCATTTCCCCACACTTTTCTCCAAGGCAAGGAGGTGCCTTGCACCCAGCCTGGAGCATATTTGGGAGACCATCCCTCTGCTTTGCAAACCGTCCAATTTAATTCAAGGTCCGAGAGATCCCTTTCTCCTCCCTGCTCTTCCAAGACATGAGAACCTCAATGTCTTTCTCCCCTTAGGCTGTTTTCTAAAGGCAAGCAAGAATTGACCTGTAGACCAGGGATTCCTCACCCCTGCAAAGGGCCACCCGCATTTGATATTTAGAAGAAATTATTCTTTCATGCTAATAAAACACTAATAGAAAAGTTTGATATGTGAAGTAGGTAAAGGAGGAGCTCTAGTCCTTTAGGCAACCTTACATTGTCTGCATCTACCATGTCTCAACCAAACTAGAGATTCAGTGCTTACAGCTGTGTCAGCAGCATCTCAGAACCATCTCTATTGTTCATAGATTCTTTTCCTTTGTTCATTGGTCTTATTACAGATTGCCTTTTCCTTATTGAGTGGGTGTTAACCCTTGGTTATTAGCTGGATTGATTAGAGCTACTTAGGTTGGCTACAGAGAAGCCTTGATATAGCTGGTTATAATTGGGAAAGTGGAATGTGCCTTTTTTTGTTACTGTTATCAGTTAATGAAAGTGGAAAAAAAATATTCTGGCTTGTAGGTGCATTGTTTTAAATGTTTTGCAAGCAGAAATGTTCCTTTGCCAGGATACAAAATCAAGCTAAATTGGCTTCCAGCCATGAAGAGGAATGTTCAACGATACATATTTTGAGAAAGGATACGGAAATCAGAAATAGACATGACCTATTCTAAATGCCATGAAAGCCAAAAGCTTTCTCTGGCGATTCATGTTCTACAACGATCCATTCCGCCACAAGATGGAAGTCTTGCTATTGGAGTGTTCATTGAAGATAGGAAAAGGGCAATTCACTGATAAAATTGACTTCTACTTTTGCAAGGTTCAGTACAGCACCGTATCAAACCCAAGAAGTAAACATTTGAGCTGTGCTGAAGTACTGGAGATTAAAAATGTCTTAATATCTACTTAATGTCGAAGAGAGATGCTACATTCATATGCATTATTGGCTATCATATCTTACAACATACCTTAGATTCATATCTAAGGATATGAATGTTGTTGAAATGAAACAACACCCTAGAACACTTCCCTTTCACTTCTGTTATCCTTCCCCACAATGCCTTTTAATGAGTGAAGTGAAGATTTGGACTGTTTATCCCCCCAAAGAGGATAAACTGGGTGGTGCTTGGTTCAAGCTGAGGATGGAGGAAAGTGGTCTGTCTTGAACTCAGGTTGATAATGTGTTTGAAATAGGCTACAAGTGTCTCATAGGGCGTGTAAAATAAAGAGATAATGCTGATGAAAGGACCTAAAAGTGGTCATCCTGCACCTTTTCATTTTGTATAAGTAATGTTGTTTGGCAGGGAAGTGTGTAAGAAAGTTGGTAAATGTTAACCAAAATTAATGCCCCATTTAAAGTTTAGTCTTGTAACAGAAAGAGGATTTCTTTTGGCTGATGAGAACAACCATTTGGAATCCTGGAATTGCATCAGTTTACACCTTGATGGTGCTCTAGCTAAATAGCTCTGAGAAGAAACCACGAAATTCAGGTTTGTAGACATATTTGTTCTTATCGTTTATCAAAATAGTGTAATAGAGTCATGGGAAATTAAAATAAAATGGGATTTGCTTAAGGATACCTTGAAAATCATTCTAGATAATAGACTTTGTGTGCTGAGGAGCTGAAGTAAAGTTGCTTACATGTTAGATATTTTGCTCTCTTCAGTACTGTTAAGACACCAGGAAAGGGACAGTTACTTATTGATTTGCATCTAATTTGATAATTATCATTTTTTGCTGTGTCATAAAATATCAGATGGTGTAATGTTATGTAAAGGATCTTTATAGGATAAATTGCCTAATTCTGTGTCTTGTGTTTGTGAGAGAATCTTGGCAAAAGTAGTATACCTTCTTTTTCCATGGTAGAAGAAAGAGTACGATAAGCCAAGAGGTCACTTGACAGTATGCACATTGATAGGATTAAAAGAGAGAGGCAGTCGCTAGGCCATATTTTCTCCCCCCCCCCCCTATATTTATGTACAAGTTCATCTAACATACAGGCATTCCCTCTCCTGTTATAACTAAGGATACTGGATGAGTTGAACATGTAGTTGGAGAAAAATACATATCAACCAAGATTGACCTTTCCCAGTTTTGTTTCCTCCATAAGCTTTGAGCTTGCAGCTCCAGCCAGCAGATCCATGCTGATTTGGGATGATGGGAGTTTGAATCCAAAACATCTGGAGGGTACTAGGCTGGGGAAGCTGACATAGACTCAGAATCATAGCGTTGGAAGGGACCACAAGAACCCTCTTGTCCAACCCCCTGCAATTCAGGAATTCTTCGCTCAGCTTGGGACTGAAACCCATGACCCTCAGATTTAAGAGTCTCAGGTTTTACTGACCGAGCCATAGTCCCTCTTACCAGCTATCCTGATGGGTGTCTTTGATGTGCAATTAGGAAATGATTAAATGCATGATTGTATTTGAATGTCAGCTAAAGATACAGTGATGAGACATGTTCTTCCTTTGGAGGAGAAAGTGTTACATATTCTATTGTCGGCAAGCTCTGCCTCATCTTATTTTTGAAATTTCCTGTTGAGTGACAAGCCAGAAAAGTGAACTTCAGCTGTTCTAATTTGATTAGTTCTGGTCAAGGCATTTTCTTGGGAGAAATCCGAAGCCCTGCTTGTCAATAACTTCTATACCAAAGGCTGAAGTAGGATTTGCACTTTTGCTAAGTGTCAAGGTGTACAGACCTAACTGCTTTGGCAAAGCATCTTGAGACAATCTGTGAATCTCCCTGCATGACGTAGGATGGGGAAGGGGGTTCAGTGGAAAGGGACTTTCACGCCAAATCAAGCTTGTTTTGAAATAGTATACAGAACTAGGAAGTGTTCATTAGGTTGATAGCTGCTGGTTCCCGTTAGCTGTAAAAAAAAAAAGATTTTTTTGCTTTTCATACGATAGTTTGAATTGTATCTAGTTTGGGGTTTTTTTGGCCAAATCTTGGCATCTTGTTCAGTAGCTGGGAGAAGAAGCTTGGGAAGAAACAGGCAACAAACTTCTTCATTGGCTTTTTAATTCCATTTGTTCTGGACAAATTTCCCTTTACAGCTGCAAGGAATAAATTTATCATAACCTGTATAATTTTTAATCTCTGTATAAAAGCAAGCCTTTCAAAAACTGGCACAAAGTTGCTTTGGAATTTAACATGGTAACAAAAACCTACAGGATAGAAAATAAACTTTTTAAAAGCAAAGCTTTCTACTGAGAATCTGTCAGATAGCACAAGCTATTTACCTGTATTAAATACCGCTGATCCTCTTCCTTGAAATCCCTCTCTATATTATATAACTTTCTGTTGGAAATTAATGAATCTGCTACTGTGAAAAGCTGTTTGCAACCACCACCATCCTGGTTTACAAACATTTATTGAAATTGAAGTTTCATTTTTGTTTTAGTAGTAATTTCAGATACGCGGCGGCGGCTAATATTTAGAGAAGGCTCCAATGTTATCTTTCCCTATATATGTGAATTGTAGCAAATGTTTTGCCCAAGCTTGGTAATGGCTCATTGTGCTATGTTTACAATATCTAGCTTCATGGCTTTTGCTCTGGAGGCTGTTTGCACAGAGAATTGGTTCGTCAAGGGAAGCCTTATTGCTTTTTAAAATTATATCTTTCTCTGCTTTTTTTACTCGGAGTAGCTAAGATTTGCCTAGACTATAGACCCAAAACAATTGTTTTCTTTCTAATGAGGTACTAGAGATAGTTGTTGTTTTCCCTCTCAATTAAATATCAGGGCTGTCTTAACGATACTCCGAGTTTCTTTGGATTTGGCGAGTCCTTAATTCTAACCCCATTTTTTTCATGCTAAATTGTTAATTAGACTTGTCATTGCAACATAAGGTGTAGTCTTCGTATCAGCAGGTTCGCTGCATTGTGGTATCTGCTAAGATTTTACAATAATGCCTGTATTTTATAACATTCCCGTTCCCAGTTTATTTTACTGCCTGAATGCATCGCAATGGCAAGTTCTGTATCTGTCTGCTTTTTGTACAAGGTTACAGCCAGGCATAGGCGGTAGTCGGATGATAGAGAGGTGGGAGCTACAAAACATCTCCCAAGAAGAAAGCCGTGATGCAGAACCCTTCATAGATAGCTCTACTAATAAGTTGTCTTAGCTGAGACACTGTTCTGCCTGCTTTACACCCCAAAACCAAAAATTGATCCCGTTGTGACTATATTACACACTTATACGCTCCCCAACCATTTCATTCTTTGATCACCTTGCTATTTTGTGTTTTTTGAAGCTATGAGGTTTCTAGACTTGTTTTTCTTTGGCCGTTCTGTAATGAAGTTAATCACTTATAATCTCCCCTATAATCACCACACCTCCCCTACATTTACACCACACCTCCCCTACGCCAAAGAATAGAATAGAATAGATATTTATTACGGCCATAGGCCCATACAGATAAAAAACAAGACATAAATAACAGCTTGTGCACGTGGGAAAAAACAGTCGCTAAAACATCACTATAACAATAAAATACTGTAAGATGGAATGACATAGTGCGCCTTAATTAGCTTGTAGTGCACCTTGGCAGCGCTTTTGGGTAAGGACAGCGACCAGAAACCTAGCCACTCTCAGGGTCGTATGGATATCCTTATCCTGCAGGATTTGGGCAAGATGGAATTTTGGTGGGGTACCCTCTAGCTTCTGTATGATTGGTCCCAACAAATTTGCCCGTGGCACATTAAACAAGGGGCAAGTAAACATAATGTGCTGAAGCGACTCCGGCGTCTCCTTATCACATACACACATGGCGGAGGCTTGGCCCTTTGAGAATCTATGTCTCAGGACATTGGAGGGAAAAACGTTAAACCTCGCTTTGGTGAAGGCCAGCCTGTGAGCAACAGTCGAAAGGGAGGAGAGGTATGATGGAACGCAGTAAGTTAAAGTGATACCAATGTTCTGGGGCGAACAAACACCTCCCCCCAGCGAATAATTTCGCTGTAAGTCGATGTCATCCAGTCTTTGGCGGATCAGTCTTTGAGCAGTGATTTGATCTAGTTTTAGGGAATCTAAGGGAGAGATTCCATAGCTCAAGAGTTTGGCGTGAATTCTACTAGTCCAAAGGCTGGAGAATTCATCTCGCCATAAGCATTGGACAAGATAATGGTCTGGTAATCTATGCCACAATGATAACCAATAATTGAAGACTTGCTTCCACAGGCAAGTTTCTAAGGATGCGATCTTCAATTCTAGTCGTATGGCTGCGTTGCTTACGCACAGGGGGAGCATTAGGAGCCGACGTAGGAATTGGTTTTGCAGAGTCTCAAGAGGAGCAAGATCTGTCATCACGGCCCAGAGCGGGGCAGCATAAGCTAGCACGGGAACCACTTTTGCCTTGAACACCTTTAGGGCCGAGGGCACATGCAAAGCTCCATCCGAAAAGAAAAATCGGAGGAGCGCATATGACAGAGTTTTGGCCTTGTTAAGTAGGTGTTGAATTTGTGCTTTCCACCCCAAATTGTATTGAAAAATAACTCCTAAGTATTGAAATTTTAGGACTTGCTCTATTTTTGCTCCACCAAGCTTCCATTCGTATAATCTCCGACTTCTGGCGAAAATCAGAATCTTAGATTTAGCATGGTTGATGGTTAATTGGTTGAGTTGACAATACGTGGCAAAGATCTTCAGAGCTCTGGTTAGTCCAACACGTGTATAAGATAGAATTACCGCGTCATCCGCGTATAAAAGGAGTGGACAGCGGTAATCCGCTAGTCTAGGCGCATGTGTACTTGGAGATGAGTTGACTAGGGATGCTCGCATGTCGCTGATGAATAGATTGAATAGGCAGGGAGCCAATATACATCCTTGGCGCACTCCCTTGTTTATTGGTATCGAATTTGTGAGGTCGCCCGCAGGAGTAAGTCTCACTCTGGCAAGGGTACCTTCGTGGAGCTGACTTATAAGCCATAAGAGTCTTCTGTCTATGCCCTGTTTCGCAAGTTTCTCCCAAAGAATATTTCTAGGAACACTGTCAAAGGCTGCCTTAAGATCTAGGAAGGCAGCACACAGGTAGCCCCGGGGAGGGGAGGAGTACTTCCGTGCCAGATGGTAAAGAACTATCGCATGATCAGTTGTAGAGCGTTTAATTCTGAACCCTGCTTGTTCGTGGCCAATCTGGTTAGTCTCATCTACCCATCGCAATAGTTTCGTCAGCAAAAAGCTGGCATAGATTTTCCCTATGATCGAAAGGAGGCTGATGTTACGGTAATTTTCCGGCTCCGTTGGAGAACCTTTTTTATGAATTGGTACTATAATGGCCTCCTTCCATATTTTGGGGATGAGTCCAGAAGCGTTGATTGCGTCGAAGGTTTTGGCCAAGATGCCAGCCCACCATTTTGGGTGTAGCTTGATGGCTTCAGCAGGGATCAGGTCGGGCCCTGGGGCTTTGCCCGATTTCAGCTGGGCTATTAGCTTGGCTATCTCATCGGGATCGGTGGGAGGCCAAATAGGTAGGTGGGAAAACAGATGCATCAGATGGTCGGAGGGAGCATCTGCCTGTGAGAAACATTTCTTCAGGAACAATTCCCATGTCGGTGCAGGGATGACAGCCCTTGGGTATTTCCTCGCCCTTCTGTTAATCAGCGACCAGAATTCCCTGGATCTGTGTGATTTTGAAGCAGTAATCAAGGCCTGCCAGCGATTGTGTTGCCACTCGCGTTTGGCAGTTTTCTGCGTGCGTTTGTAAACTTGCTTGGCTTGTGCATAACTAGCTGGCAGAGTAGATGCATCGGAGGTCTTATATGCATCATATATAGCACGAAGGCGCTGTCTTGCTTGTCTGCACTGAGAATTATACCAGGGGGCACCGTAAGTATACTCGTTTCGATTTAATATTTTGGGTGGTAACCTGAAGAAGGACGTAAGTTCAGTCGTATGATGGTGAAAGCGTTTCAACACTATGCTATACTCGTCTGAGGCAGAGCCTATGTTGGAATGAGGCCCGAGGATTTCTTTTTGAAAGAATTCCTGATACTTTTGAGCCTGGGTCTCCGACCATTTGATTCCTCTTACTTGGAGAGAGGATTTGTTGGTTGCCATCTGGGTCGCATGTCTATGGGCCTCCGACTGCCAGTTCAGGGAAAGCTTGGCTACAAGGGGAAGATGATCACTAGATTGTACATTCTCGATCTTAAAGGTGGAAATACACTTAAGTAGATCACTGGAGACCAACAGGTAATCGAGGACGCTGTTTGATTTAACGCTCAGGTGAGTGAAATCCCCTGGAATATCAGGGAGGCATGTTCCATTTAGGGGGACCAGATTTAAACGGATGGCCATTTGATAGAGGAGTACTCCAGCCTCATTAGCTCGTTGGTCTTTAGAAGTTCTCCTCATGATATGTTCCAACTCATAATTATTAAGGTTTGGGGTAACCCACCATTTGGTTTTGGTCAGCGAGTCCCAATTTGCTGCTGTGCGGGCATTAAAATCGCCACCTAATATGGCCGGGGTGTTAGGAAACTTAACATAGCATGAGAGCAAATGGTCTTCTAGCGAGCCCCATTTGGAGCCCAGTTCGGAGGAAGAACCCCCAGGTGGCAAGTAAACATTTGTAACTAGAAGAGAGATCTTTTCCCCCGCAATCAGTCCGGTAAGGGCGTAAGGAGGCAAGGCCTGTACTAGAGTAAGTTTAGAGCGTAGGTTGAGGGAGATGCCTATTATTAGGCCCCCTTTAGGGCGGCCTCCTTTCAGGGAGGGGCAGGCAGGGAGTTCTAGAAGCTCAAAGCCATTTAGGGCAATTTTCTCTACTTCCCATGATTCTTGGAACAAGATGATATGAAACAGGTTAATATACTCCAAGAATTCTGGGTCAAGTTTTTTCCCCTCCAGCCCGCAATGTTCCAGCTGAGGACTGATAGGGGGGAGTTCCTGTTGTGACCAATTCGCTGTCATTTCAGGGAGAGATGTGAGTCCTTTGGAGGCAAGGCAGACCCCACAAAAAAGTCAGTTATTTTACTTTGCATGGCAGGCACCTGCTGAGGGTACCTAGTCTTGAAGTTGGTAGTGAAGAATTCTGACTGGGGCGACAGAACGGGTCTCCCGCTGGCTAACCCAAGGGCGGACACTTCAGTGGGAAACTCCACAGGATTTGCTGAGACTGCCCCACCGCAAGGTCTAAAGGTCGCCGATGAAACCATTTGGTTTATATGTCCGGCCGGGTCTTCAATCAAATCCGGGCCATTTTTTGAAGTAGGTGGAACATTCCCATGACCTGATGCTGGCGAAGGTACAGGGGATGCTCGGCGTACTGGTACCGTTTGTATGTCGGGTCTATGCCGCTCAGGGGAATAAGAGGACTCCAGTTCCGGCATTGATGGGTTAGATGGTAAGGAATTGTTTTGGTGGAAGGGACTCTGAGTTACACTCCTCAGCGGGGGACTCTTGGAGGGCGAGTCAAAATTTATCAAGAGTTGGGATGAGGGGCCAACTTGTGGGGCAAGACCTGGGTCTGCCAAGCGTCGGTGGGTTTTGCCCACAAGTGGGGGAGGCATGGGTTTAGGAGCTGGGCTAAGGTATGGAAGACTTCCTGCTTCCTTAAAACACGACTCCGAAAAGCTGGCAAGGTTATCCTGAGGAGTGGGCAGGACTCTTCCGTTCTTCTGGACCTGTAAGAGCTGATGATTAAGTACTTCTAGTCTTCCAATTATTTCTTGTTGTTCTCTCGGTGGAAGGTCGCCAAAGGTGGCTAAAAGCTCTCTTTCCTCCGGCGGGGTCAGAGAATTGCTTGTGCCAGTGGGTTTCTTTGGGGCTCGTGGGGACGTAGGGTAAGTCCAATTTCGGTGCGGATGGATATCCTCCGGGAGAGGAGGCTCGATGTCCTGGGGTACTCCCGACCTCTCCGACAGAGTCCGCTCCGTGCCGTGACCGGCAAGTAGGAGGGGGTGGGTCATGCTATCCATAAAAACTCTTGTTGGGATGATATCATACCTAGCCAAGAGTGGTTTCTGCCTGATGATAGCTGAAGGGATCCTTGGAGAGTAAAACGCAAGCATCACTTTCTGTTGCCTGAGGTGCTGGTTCAAGGGTAATACTGCAATGAGATCACATTGTGATATTTCAATGTTTAGGAGATTGCTTAGATGCTTTTTAACCCCACTCAGAGTAAGCCACCTTGGTGACCCTGCCCCGATGTTTAGGCAGATTTTCTTAGGTTGCAGGAACAACGCTTGGTGTTTCAGTGCAGGATTGGGTTTATATTTAGGGATCACACTTCTTTTTTTGGTTGAAGGCAAGGACCTCTGGCACTTCAATTCCCCCGTGTCTACAGTTGGTTTAAACTTTGGCCAGAAGTTATCAATTTTCTGTTCGAGGTTACATAGCTGGGAGGATAGCACATCAATCTTCTTAAATATGCAATTAAGGGTTCTGACCACAAGATGGAGATGTTCGTGTTGTTCTTGTCTTGCGCAGTCCTCAGCTCCGGCGTCCTGCACCACCCTCAGTGGGACACTCCCTCTTTCTCCAAGCTTGCCGGCCACAGTTTTAATCTGGGGTAAAAATAATTCCTCTGATGTTGACGTTGTTTCTGGAGACATTAGAGGGTAGAAACGGTTCTGAGTTTTCACCCTATAGCAGTGTTCAGTGGGGTCAGTCCGATTGCCAGACACGAGGGGGTCGGTTTTTAATTGTTTGGCTCTTGGGGAGGGCAGAGCCTCGTCACAATCCCTTAGGCGTTTGCCTTGGCCCATCGTTATGAGTCTTTTAAAAGTCTTTTAAAATAACAGTGCTTAAAAGGTAATAAAAGGTGGAAGAAATAAAAATACAACTGGATGTGAGCTGGCGGAAACCGGTAAGTCGGAGGCTGCTTCCAAGGCTGCCGGAGAATACAATTATCTGCTCATTAAAGCTGATTTACGATGCAGGCTTTACAGTTATCAACAATGTAAACTCCTGGCGTGGGCTCCAACACCCTGATACAATCTTCAGCAAAAACTTGAAAGGCTGGGAACCACAACACAGATTATAGAGAGGATTCGAAATGAGCTCCGGCAAATGCGTCTTACCTCATCGCCATCTTGACCGGAAAAAAATCCCCTACGCCAAAGGATAAATCTGACATCAGGAATCACAAGGCAGAGAAACCAGTAGGAGAACACTTCAATCTCCCAGGACATTTACATACAAGATCTCAAAGTAGCTGTCATATTACAGAAGAATTTCAGAAATAGACTGGAAAGAGAAGTTGCTGAATTGCAACTTCTTACCACAGCCTTTGACTGTGTCGACCACAGAAAACTATGGCAAGTTCTTAAAGAAATGGGAGTGCCTGATCACCTCATCTGTTTCCTGAGAAATCTCTATGTGGGACAAGAAGCTACAGTTAGAACTGGATATGGAACAACTGATTGGTTCAAAATTGGGAAAGGAGTACAGCAAGGCTGTATATTGTCTCCCTGCTTATTTAACTTATATGCAGAATTCATCATGCGAAAGGCTGGGCTGGATGAATCCCAAGCCGGAATTAAGATTGCCGGAAGAAATATCAACAACCTCAGATATGCAGATGACACAACCTTGATGGCAGAAAGTGAGGAGGAATTAAAGAACCTTTTAATGAGGGTGAAAGAGGAGAGCGCAAAATATGGTCTGAAGCTCAACATCAAAAAAACGAAGATCATGGCCATTGGGCTCATCACCTCCTGGCAAATAGAAGGGGAAGAAATGGAGGCAGTGAGAGATTTTACTTTCTTGGGCTCCATGATCACTGCAGATGGTGACAGCAGTCACAAAATTAAAAGACGCCTGCTCCTTGGGAGAAAGGCGATGGCAAACCTAGACAGCATCATAAAAAGCAGAGACATCACCTTGCCAACAAAGGTCCGTATAGTTAAAGCCATGGTTTTCCCAGTAGTGATGTATGGAAGTGAGAGCTGGACCATAAAGAAGGCTGATTGCTGAAGAATTGATGCTTTTGAATTATGGTGCTGGAGGAGACTCTTGAGAGTCCCATGGACTGCAAGAAGATCAAACGCATCCATTCTTAAGGAAATTAGCCCTGAGTGCTCACTGGAAGGACAGATCATGAAGCTGAGGCTCCAATACTTTGGCCACCTCATGAGAAGAGAAGACTCCCTGGAAAAGACCCTGATGTTGGGAAAGATGGAGGGCACAAGGAGAAGGGGACGACAGAGGACGAGATGGTTGGACAGTGTTCTTGAAGCTACTAACATGAGTTTGACCAAACTGCGGGAGACAGTGGAAGACAGAAGTGCCTGGCGTGCTCTGGTCCATGGGGTCACGAAGAGTCGGACACGACTAAACAACAACAACCAAACTTAAAACCACGGAGAGACCTGGTCTGAATAGAGACATTGGATTCTTATCTCATTATACATGATAAAGCTATTTTTAGCCATCTCACCCCTTGCTTTTTCCTTTTCTGCAGTCATAACAGGTTTACCACACCTATCAGCCAATCACCCATTCCCACCACCCTTCTGAAGTAATACCCCTCCCCACCCTCCCGCTATATATAAGGGTCTGGTGACTTCTGTTTCAGTGTATCTGAAGAAGTGTGCATGCACATGAAAGCTCGTACCAATAACAAACTTAGTTGGTCTCTAAGGTGCTACTGGAAGGAATTTTTTTTATTTTGTTTCGACTACGGCAGACCAACACGGCTACCTACCTGTTACTGGATTACTGTTTGTTACACCTTGAATAATAATCCTTCACAGAATGCAACTTCATGCATAAACCAATATCCCAAGTTGAGAGCTTGGTTCTGCTTTCTCCCTGGGTTCATCTCTTAACATAATGCTGATCATCCCCTTAGCTTTCCTGGACCATAAAACTGGTTATTTACCAGACTGGAGTAGTGAAAAAGCTTTCTTGTTGAACCTCTTGGTGTTCTCAGTTGAAAGCACTCAGTTTTTTGCACTTGGGCAAAAAAAATGAGAGGCACAAATACAAGATGGGTGACACCTGGCTTGAGAGCAGTACATGTGAAAAGGATCTAGGAGTCTTGGTTGACCACAAACTTGACATGAGCCAACAGTGTGACGCGGCAGCTAAAAAAGTCAATGCAAATCTGGGCCTCATCAATAGGAGTATAGCATCTAGATCAAGGGAAGTAATAGTGCCACTGTATTCTGCTCTGGTCAGACCTCACCTGGAGTACTGTGTCCAGTTCTGGGCACCACAATTCAAGAAGGACACTGACAAACTGGAACGTGTCCAGAGGAGGGCAACCAAAATGGTCAAAGGCCTGGAAACGATGCCTTATGAGGAACGGCTAAGGGAGCTGGGCATGTTTAGCCTGGAGAAGAGGAGGTTAAGGGGTGATATGATAGCCATGTTCAAATATATAAAAGGATGTCACATAGAGGAGGGAGAAAGGTTGTTTTCTGCTGCTCCAGAGAAGCGGACACGGAGCAATGGATCCAAACTACAAGAAAGAAGATTCCACCTAAACATTAGGAAGAACTTCCTGACAGTAAGAGCTGTTCGACAGTGGAATTTGCTGCCAAGGAGTGTGGTGGAGTCTCCTCCTTTGGAGGTCTTTAAGCAGAGGCTTGACAACCATATGTCAGGAGTGCTCTGATGGTGTTTCCTGCTTGGCAGGGGGTTGGACTCGATGGCCCTTGTGGTCTCTTCCAACTCTATGATTCTATGATTCTATGATTCTAGGGTACAGTCAAAAGCAGCTATACTTTGAAATAAGTCTCACTGTCTTGCTTGTCAAATGTATGTATTAGAACTTCCATTAAACTAAATTTCTGATTGCACATTGATCGAAATGTTACAACAGTATCACAAACTCCCTCATCCAATTTTGCATCAGAACTTTGCTACCAATGCTAAATATTTTCTCTTGGTTCGATGGCAAGGTACCCTAGAGTAACTTTTTTTGTCACTTGGTGACACAGTTGCTGCTTGGGAAGCACTTCTTTCTGCCTTCTGCTGAGCTAAGCAATGTAATGTAAAACCTACTTCTTAGATCAGCTTTATTTTAGGATAAAAACCACACAGAAATATTTCTCTTTGCTTTCCCTATTGAATGTACTCTTACAATTAAACTGTAAAGTCTGAAGATTTTGGTATCTACTAAGATCAGCCTTTTGGATTCTGAAAGTTAAAAATGGATTTATCACATGTCTAAAATGCTGATATCGGAATTCTCACATTGCAAGGCTGCCGTCCCTAGGGAGCCTCAGGCAGCTGCTAAGGAGTGATGGAAATCCTTTCCTTATACTTCTCTTCGCTGCCCCATCTTGTATTTTTGTGCCTGAGTTGGGTAGATGAGGAAACAGCAAAACCTGAAAAATGCCTTGCAAATGATCCCCCCCCATTAAAGTATTTAATTGCATGATTCTCAGTTGCGTTAACTAAACAATAGAAAGTTGTTTCTCAAATTGTAGAACCCTGAGAGCCTTCTCTACCCAGGTACCCAGGTACAAGTTGATTGACAGGTCAACACTCGCATTTGAAGTTTATGTTCCTGTCCTAAGAAGAGTCTTCCCTGTGTAGGTTGTGCACTGACAAACTGGAAGTAGGCATTTTACCCCTTTCTGGTTTGTTGATTGCACTATTTATGGTTCACTAGGCCAAACACACCCAGAGGACCACTTCACACATTCTCAAAAGGAGATGATTAAAGATATAACTTTGCATAAAATTTGTGCACACTAATTTATAGGTGCCAATCCACTATAAGAAATACACTATGCCATAGTGGGGAAGACTGGCACCAGGTGGTTTTCGTCCCTGCTCAGACTGTTGCGCATGTGTTAAATGTTTCAATGGGCATCTTCAGTTCTCCCTTATAGTTCCTCAATAACACTTGGATGCTTCAAAATAGAGACTGTCCTTTGAAGACTAGGATACATGGTGATCTTGAACACAACTCATCCTCTGAATATGAGAGCCTACCACGGCTTAATGAACTTAGGTTTGTTGCTGCATATTATTATTATTAGTAGTATGGGCGACTTTCAGACATTAAAAACTTCCCAATACAAGGCTGCCTTCAGATGTCTTCTAAAGGTTGTATAGTTACGCCTTGACATCTGATGGCAGGGCGTTCCACAGAGCGGGTGCCACTACTGAGAAGGCCCTCTGCCTGGTTCCCTGTAACTTCACTTCCACTGAGGGAACCGCCAGGAGGCCCTCGGAGCTGGACCTCATTGTCCAGGCTGAACAGCGAGGTGAAGATGCTCCTTCAGGTATACAATCTAATCAGCGGGCCAATCTGTGTGCTTCTCCGTCGTGAAAGCCCCCCTTGGGCACCTCCTACCAGTGTTCTGGCAAGGGGTAAGAAACCCCTGCATAAGGCGTAAGTAGGCCTTCCAGTGCCGAAAGCCTGAGCAGGCATAAATCTTTGGCTCTGGAGTCTTAAGTCACATAGGTGCTATGATGAAGCTGCAGAGCTAATCCTTTGAATAAGCCTCGGGAGCTTTGGCACTCGTTGCTCACATACCAAGCAGGTATAGATTGGGCAGTGGGGGGCCATTTTAATTAGGGTTTTGAGTGAAGGACCTCAGGCTGTGGTGCAATGCTGAAATAAAATGAAATACTGAAGTCCTAATATCGTAGCTTTTACTGGATTGTCATTTCGAAGAATTCTGCAGTATCTAAAGGGCACCTATGCTCTTGTTTTGAATGTATTCAACATTATATAAGGATACATTCATCTGTTCAAAAAGGTGGTCAAACTTCTTAGTTGAATTATGGGGGGGGGGGGGGTTGGTTTTTTTTGGCCAAATAACAGTTGCTTATTCCATCTGAAATATAAGCCATATTTTTTACATATCCTCTCCCATTCGACCATTGTAACAGGAAATACAAGCCAAATGCAAGCTTACCCCCTATATATTTGCCATGACTTAGAAAAAGATAATAAATTGCACATAAGCTACATGTCACCGCCTTGCCAGCAGTAATTGTTGGTACAAGCAAGTCCATTTGATAGCTTAACTCTAAAAAGGGTAAGGGGATGAATAAAACAATTTTTCCCCTCCTTAGGAAGGGGCAGTCGTAAGCAAGGCGTACCACCCCCCAGGAATTTAAAAAAAGAATTCCAAATTGGAATTGGCCACAATTACAAAGCTTGCTGTAAACATTTGTTCACAAATAGACCTGAAGTCTCACTGGTACGAAGAAGTAGTCTTATATACTCTCTAAATTTACCTGTCAAGTGGAAAATCCAGCAGAGAATTGTAGCTTTACTTGATTGTTATGCAACTCAGGCCCAGTCTTCCTAGAACACGTCTAATGAGGCAGTCCGTTATGTATGCAGAAGCTCCTTTTACAAAATAAATCTGGAG
Source organism: Podarcis bocagei (assembly GCF_964188305.1). Lineage (NCBI taxonomy): Eukaryota > Metazoa > Chordata > Lepidosauria > Squamata > Lacertidae > Podarcis > Podarcis bocagei. The sequence continues at coordinate 15,620,633 of NC_138136.1, read as the reverse complement.
AACTAGGGCAAAACTCTGTTCTGATGTAATGTGGCTCACTCAAGATTTACACCAGTATTTATGGCACTGATATGTTTGATACGTGAGGTATGAAGCTACAACATTACTCTGGCCTTCAAGAGTAATGCCCCAGGATGTTCTGCTATGAATCCCAGGAGGAGGGGATCGATAGGAAAAACATGCAGAATCTCCTGTATATCCCTCAAGGAAATTTCCTCTGGTCAGATACGAAATCGGATGTTTTAGACTACAGTGGTACCTCGCAAGACGAACGCCTCGCAAGACGGAAAACCCGCTAGACGAAAGGGTTTTCCGTTTTGGAGGCGCTTCGCAAGACGAATTTCCCTATGGGCTTGCTTCGCAAGACGACAGCCCATAGGGAAATATCCAGGACAGCGGGGAAGCGCAGCGCGTCTTCCCCACTGTCCTCGGACCTCCTCCGAATCCGGGCGGTGGGGCGGGAACGCGTCCTCCCGCCGCCGCGGGGCTTCGGAACGATGCTCCGAAGCCGGGCGGCGGGGCGGGAACACCTGCCCCCGCCGCGGGGCTTCGGAACGATGCTCCGAAGCCGGGCGGCGGGGCGGGAACACCTGCCCCCGCCGCGGGGCGGGAACACCTCCTGAAGGTGGGCGGGGGGCGAAAGTCTTTGTCCCCCCTGCCTGCCTTCCCAGGGGCTTTTAAATCGCCCCGGACAGCGGAGAAGTCCTCCGCTGTCCCGGGGCGATTTAAAAATGCCGCCCGCCAGCATTTTAAGATCGCCCGGACAGCGGAGAAGTCCTCCGCTGTCCCGGGGTTTTTTAAAATGCTGGGGGTGGGAAGAAAAGCCCTTGTACCCCCCCCAGCCTTCAGAAGAGGTCCGGGGACAAACTGTCCCCGGACCTGGTCTGAAGGCGGTTTCCCTAGGAACGCATTAATTGATTTTCAATGCATTCCTATGGGAAACCGTGCATCGCAAGACGAAAAACTCGCAAGACGAAGAGACTTGCGGAACGAATTAATTCCGTCTTGCGAGGCACCACTATACAGTGGTACCTCGGGTTACAGACGCTTCAGGTTACAGACTCCGCTAACCCAGAAATAGTGCTTCAGGTTAAGAACTTTGCTTCAGGATGAGAACAGAAATCGCCCAGTGGCAGCGGGAGGCCCATTAGCTAAAGTGGTACCTCAGGTTAAGAAGAGTTTCAGGTTAAGAACGGACCTCCAGAACGAATTAAGTTCTTAACCCGAGGTACCACTGTACAACTGTCAGCCCCAGCTAACATTGCTGGGTGGTGTGGGAACTGTAGCTCAAGCTTCTGCAGGTCGCGAGGCTAACAAAGCCTATACTATATATTGCCGATTCTCCTCTGCTAACTCAGCATTCATGGTTAGCTATAATCCTATTCCTACTTTCCTGGAAAGAAGTCTCAACTCAACAGGACTTATTTCTGACTAAACATGTACAAGACTCTGCTGTTAGTAACCAGTCCATTATCTTTAAAGGTAAAGGGCCCCTGACAGTTAAGTCCAGTCAAAAATGACTATGGGGTTGCAGCACTCATCTCACTTTACAGGCCAAGGGAGCCGGCGTTTGTCCACTCCGCAGACAGTTTTTCTGGGTCATGTGGCCAGCATGACTAAGCTGCTTCTGGTGCAACGGAACACCGAAACCTGAGCAGCGCACGGAAACGCCGTTTACCTTCCCGCCGGAGCGGTACCTATTTATCTACTTGCACTGGCATGCTTTTGAACTGCTAGGTTGGCAGAACCTGGGACTGAACATCATGGGGATTTGACCCGATTGGCAAGCCTGAGAGGCTCAGTGGTTTAGACCACAGCGCCACCCGCGTCCCGTCCATTATCTTTAGCATGGCCAAAATAAGTGTTTTCTTCCTTGTTTTTCTCTGCTCTTAAGATGACAATTTTAAAGAAACCAATCAAAATATTTTAACCTTGCATGGAGCACATGGAGCAGATCATCCAACATTTGGCAGATTATGCTAAACTCTACCTAATTTGCAGGTTTTAAGCATTTAAAGCGGGGGAGGGCAGATGCTGGACACCCAGCTTTCATCAGCTGCAGCTAACATGGTCAATGGTCAGATATGGTGGGAGTTACAGCCCCATACCTGAGCAGCGGCTACCTTCCTCATTAGCGGGGGAAAGGCACCCAGGAGCAGAATTTGAAAATATGCCATTGAAAATACCGTATTTTTCGCTCTTTAACACGCACCTGACCATAACACGCACATAGTTTTTAGAGGAGGAAAACAAGAAAAAAAATCCGAATGAAACAGTGGATGTATCATTTTTGTGCTTCATGCTGTGGCCACAGACATGTGATTTGACGGTGAGTTTGGGGTAGCCCAATGCAAAAATAGTGAGAATCCATGTGGATCTGTGCTTTGTAACCACGTTTTTGCACCATTGTGGCCCCAGGCAACAGTGGGTGCGTGATTTTTTTGGTGCAGGCTGTAGCCATAGACATGCTATGTGATCTGATGGTGAATTTGGGGTGACCCTGAGGCAGAATGCAGGAAAGCAGCAGCCTCCTCTACAGCTTTCCCTCCTCCGTGACGCGGGATCTGATTTTTGCCTGATTTTTGCCCCTGCACTCGGGCCAGTCTGCTCCAGGGACCACACATTCGCTCAATAACACACAGAGACATTTCCCCTTACTTTTTAGGAGAAAAAATGTGAGTGTTATAGAGAGAAAAATACGGTAATTGGGAAGCTCCTGTTCCCATGTATGTTAACCAAATAAAGGGTGATCAGTAAATAGACTTTCTTTTGCACATTTGGCCAGTCTTTGTGAGGCTTGAGCGGAAAATCTTAAGTCTCTTATGAGACCAATGTGCTGTGTGTGTCAAACCAATACTTCTCTCTCTTTTCAAATGGCATTTCACTTATTAAAGTTCAATTGCAGCACAACATCCTCCTATTCTTCTTGTTTAATGTAGGTGGGAGAGGAGGAATGCGGCAGGAAACCTGTCAAACCACTTAAAGAAATACTGCCACAGACGTGTTTTGCATTGTTTGCCATCATAGTTTAATAATCTTTAAACAACAATAAAAAAGGGTTGCATCCCTAGCGATGCAGCTATATCAACATGGGATTGAGGAATTTCATACAGTATCTGCTAAAGTTTAAGCAGGTTTGGCAGCTCAGCAAATATCATATGATTGCAGCATCCATGATTTCAATTCCAACAGTCGTGTCCTCTCTTCGGAGTAAAGAGTCTTGTCTTTTCATAATAACCACTATCAGGTTTGGATGGAATTAGACCCCCGCATGTAGTTCATGGCCCCAGCTCATGATTATCACAATTAAACGATTGTCTCTTTTGAGTTCCTTTTGACCGAATGCAGGCCCAGCAACGACTGCTGGTTTGAAGGGATGCTGACAGACTTTGGGATGAGGAGGATAACTCTTTGATTGGTCCGACGCCATTCATTATATAATCTACAGTGGTACCTAAAGGATACCTGCAGGAAGAACAAGGGGAAAGGGCATATTTGAGATGAGAAGAGCGAAACACAGAGCAAAAAAAAATGCATTTCATATAGTGCATCTTCACTCAGCTATAGCATTTCAAGGTCCAGCATTAATCAGAATTTATGATACGGTTTATAGATCGTGGCATAAGTATAAGATTAACTCAAATATGACATGAGACCCTCCATGATGAGCTTTGGTGATCCTGGAACAAGCCAGATTCCAGCCCCCTGCTGAAAGGCATTTGGGCATATCCTGAGTTGACCCATAAATGACCAGAAGACAAACACATACAAATTTAGTTTTCAAGTACAGTCATACCTTGGAAGTCAAACGGAATATATTCCGGAAGTCCGTTCGACTTCCAAAATGTTTGGAAACCAAAGTGTGGCTTCTGATTGGCTGCAGGAAGCTCCTGCAGCCAATCGGAAGCACCGTTGGGAGTTTGGCTTCCAAAAATAGTTCGCAAACTGGAACACTCACTTCCGGGTTTGCGGCGTTTGGGAGCCAAAATGTCCGAGAACTGAGCTGTTTGAAAACCAAGGTAAGACTGTACATGATACTCAACTCCTCAGTGAGATCCATCCCCACAATGGTAAGGTGATGTAAAGGCAGATCACCGACAGAGATGCGCAGGTGCAGATACTATTGAAGTCTTTTGCTCTTTTGTTAAGCAATCAGGAACACGATGGCCAAAGATGGGCAAGGTAAGAACTAGGCAGGAAAGTCTGGAAGGGATTGTGCAAATTGTCGGACACATTTTACAGCCTCTCCCCTCTCCACTGGCATACCTTGGCAAAAAGTTATACAAAAAAGCATTATATACAGGTAAAGGTGAAAAGGTAAAGGACCCCTGGATGGTTAAGTCCACTCAAAGGTGACTATGGGGTTGCGGTGCTCATCTTGCTTTCAGGCTGAGGGAGCCAACATTTTTCCACAGACAGCTTTCCGGGTCATGTGGCCAGCATGACTAAACCGCTTCTGGTGCAACAGAACACTGTGACAAAAACCAGAGCGCACGGAAACACCGTTTACCTTCCCACCACAGCAGTACCTATTTATCTACTTGCACTGGCGTGCTTTCGAACATCTAGGTTGGCAGGAGCTGGGACACAGCAACGGGAGCTCCTCTGTTGCAGGGATTTGAACTGCCAACCTTCTGATTGACAAGCCCAAGAGGCTCAGTGGTTTAGACCACAGCTCCACAAGGTTAGTTGGCTAGCTGCAACAGGACAGCACTTACCCCAGTGCTCCTCAGGATTCAGCATATTTCTCCTTTACTTAAAGGGTAGGTAAACTTCCCCCACCCCCTCTTCAATTCAAGTTTATGCCCACGTTTTTGTAAGCCTTTCAGAACAGTTAGAGAATCTTCTACTCTTTAATCAAGGTGTGTATGTATCATAATTTGCTACCTGCTTAGAATGTAAGTTTGCTGTCTAAAGCAGCATCTTTATAGATTCTGTCACTCCCATTTCATCTAATAAACCAAACGTCCTTTATTTCTTTGTGAGAGCATCCTGTGGGCATAACGTTAACACACGTCCATAACAAGCGTCTGCCATAACACCAGCTAAAGATCCCAAACCTCTCAGCAGTTGTGTATATGAACGTCCATGTGAGTCCAGGTGCGCACTCATAACAGGACCAGACCTATTAAACGTTACAGAAGAAGGTTGAGGTCCAGCCATCGAGAAGCAGTTCTGAGGCTCTTGCAAGATTATAAAGAGCTACCCAGCTGTGCAATGTATAAGCTCACAGTAGGGAGGTATGATTATTTCATTAACTTATTTCCTGCCCCTCCTCCTCCCCCCAAAGGAGCCCAGGGCCACAAACACATCAATACTGAAAACACTGTTAATAGCATTCTAAAAAACGGTTAAATACATTTTCTCAACCCGTAATTTCAGTGGTGCCAGGAACGATGGGCGAGATTCACTCAGCAAATCCTGTGAGCTGAAGCCCTGAGCAAAGACTTCTGCTTGCACAACAGGGCTCCCCCCCCCCAATGGCTTGGGGGAAGAGGGGGGAGTTCTTTGCATCTGGCAAGCTAAAATGCTTGCACTGATGGGATGATAATTTCACCCAGTACCTTTCAGCCATCAAATGCCTGGAAGTCAGTAAGGGAGACAGATGCACTTCACTAAGGTGGGTCTTCACAAATAGGGACCTACCACCCAATCGGCTCTGTCATGGGTCAATGCCTATTGGGCAGCCCCCAGTGATGGCACCACCAATCAAAGGTTGGTTCTATGCTCTATGTCAGGGATGGGAGATTTGGCTCTCCAGGTGATACTGGGCTCTAGCTCTCATCAGCTGCAACCAGCATGGCCAATAGTCAGAGATGGTCAGAGTTGCAGTCCTACAAATATTCCCCACCCCTGCTCTAAGTCTGTTCCAATCCCAGGTCAGCCAAAATTCCGGCAGGATGTATAGCCCAACTTGTTCTTGTTCCATGTCCATGTATTTTAAATTATTTAATTTAACAACAACAACAACAAATTTATACCCCAGCCACTCTGGGCAGCTCCCAACAGAATATTATTATTAATAATAATAAAGCGATAAAACATCAAACATTAAAAACTTCCCTAAACAGGGCTGCCTTTGGATGTCTTCTAAAAGTCAGATAGTTGTTTATTTCCTTGACATCTGATGGGAGGGCATTCCACAGGGCTGGGGCCACTACCAAGAAGGCCCTCTGCCTGGTTCACTGTAACCTCGCTTCTTGCAGTGAGGGAACTGCCAGAAGGCCCTCGGAGCTGGACCTCAGCATCCGGGCAGAATGATGGGGGTGGAGATGCTCCTTCAGGTATACTGGGCCGAGGCCATTTAGGGTTTTAAAGGTCAGCACCAACACTTTGAATTGTGCTTGGAAACATACTGGGAGCCAATGTAGGTCTTTCAGGACTGGTCTAATATGGTCTCGGCGGCCACTCCCAGTAGCCAGTCTAGCTGCCGCATTCTGGATTAATTGTTGTTTCCGGGTCAGCTTCAAAGGTAGCCCCATGTAGAGCGCATTGCAGTAGGACTTAGTATATTAGCTTTCCACTCCCAGTTCCACATAACACAACCAATAAATGCGTATTAAGAAATGGAAGTACATTCAATCCATATTGTGGATTGCCACTAGAAAAAAAATCCCCTCTGATGAGAAACAAATTTTAATTTGTAACAGCCTCAAAATTGCTGATTATTAGATGCCAAGGGGATCTAAAACAACATCCCCTGATATGATGTAAGGCTTCTAAATAACAGGGGGACCCTCCAGAAGTAGAAGACTTCCCACTTCGTAAAAATGATGGTCAACTGTTAAAAAGGAGACTGACAGGCTGGAGTGGGCAGATCTTGCCAGATGTGTGGGGAAGGAATCTAAGAGAAATGAATGCTTGAATATGGCTAAGTGGTGTCACTTGTGCCCACTGCTGCCAGTGGTCAGTGGTCACCACTGTCATTGGTCACCACTGTCATGAAACCCCCAGGTGGTGCGCTAATAGGCAATGCAGCACTCGGTTGAAAATGATTCCCCATTTTAAGCCAAAAAAATAATATAAAAATTAAAGTGATTAGGGTTGGGTTTAAAAAAATATTCAGTGCTTGCAGCTGCCTAGTTCACAGTGGCCATCGGGCTTCCATGTTCTCCATCATACTGATATCTTTTTGTAGGGCAGTGAACAACCACCTGGGTACAATTTAGGATGTAAAATTCTGGCTGGAAAAACCTAGTGGTGCCTCTTGAAAAAGCAGGATTTTCTCTTTAGATCGCCATGCAAGCTCAAGCAAGGCTTCTCCAGGAATAGCTGCTTTGTTGAGCCAGGCTCCAAGTGGCTGCTCATTTGTTTAAGACATTTTCACAGGATATCCTAGTTAAGCCTGACAGCTTGTTTACAACGGGTTCTTGCCTTCAGGCACTCTCCAAGTGATGTCAGCTACTGAAATTTCAGCAGCGGCCAGGACAGCTCAGCCTCGCGTTTCGCCAGCAAGCTCTCTGGGCAGCAGCTGCAACTTGCTCAAGTGTTAGAGAAATAGTTCACAAACCCAAAATGTGAAGCCTAACCATTTCTAAATTCCCCTTTGAGTTTTCTGAAACACTGTGCAGTATTTCTGGCGAACTATCAGCCATTCTAGGGAGATGTAATTCTGTGTAATCTTGCTGAGGTGAGGCTCAATGAGCCAAGGAAGGATTTGCCCCTTCAATGCTTAAAAAAACCACACACCCCAGAATCTTGGATTCAAAAGCTTTCCTGTGCAGAACAGAGACGAGGTTTGTGTGTTGATCATGGAAACAATGATGAGATTCATTCAAATGGAGAAACAGCAGTCTCTGTGGGAGACAGAATCTTATTTAAGGATGATGGAAAAGAGCTTCTCTGCAAATGTATGGGTCTCTGTTCCTAAAATAGTTACTTCCACTAAACTCTTAAGTTCAATGGGCTGCAGTAGTGCATTGATCACCCAGAGGGCAGCTTTTGATATATGCATCACTTGGTGTTGGCATACCCTCCAACATTTATCCGCTGAAAATACAGTGGTACCTCTGGATACGAACTTAATTCATTCTGGGGGTCCGTTTTTACCCTGAAACATTCACATCCAGAGGTGCACTGTTCTGCACAGGCGTGGGTGGCAGTAGCCCGCTCCTGCGCAGGAGCTGTCGGCGGAAACCTTTACTTTACTTCCATGTTTGCCGCGTGCATAGCCTGAAGCATTCACAAAGCGGGTGGTTCATATCCAGAGGTACCACTGTTGTTGTTTAGTCGTTTAGTCGTGTCCGATTCTTCGTGACCCGATGCACCAGAGCACGCCGGGCACTCCTGTCTTCCACTGCCTCCCGCAGTTTGGTCAAACTCATGCTGGGAGCTTCGAGAACACCATCCAACCATCTCGTCCTCTGTCGTCCCCTTCTCCTTGTGCCCTCCATCTTTTCCAACATCAGGGTCTTTTCCAGGGAGTCTTCTCTTCTCATGAGGTGGCCAAAGCACTGGAGCCTCAGCTTCAGGATCTTTCCTTCCAGTGAGCACTCAGGGCTGATTTCCTTAAGAATTGATAGGTTTGATCTTCTTGCAGTCCATGGGACTCTCGAGAGTCTCCTCCAGCACCATAATTCAAAAGCATCAATTCTTCAGCGATCAGCCTTCTTTATGGTCCTGCTCTCACTTCCATACATCAATACTGGGGTACCAGTGTAGGGACAACCTATTCCACAACAATGATGGTGATGGTGATTTTATTATTTAAACCCTGCCCATCTAATTGGGATGCCCCAGCCACTCTGGGTGGCTTCCAACAGGCAACTCTGTTAAGGGAAGTTTTTAATGTTTGATGTTTTACCATATTTTTAATATTCTGTTGGGAGCCGCTGGGGAGTGGCTGGGGATGTCCAGCCAGATGGGCAAGGTATAAACAAAAAATTACTACTACTACTTCTACAGGCTGTCTAGTTACTTATCTCCTAGGCTCAGGGGTCGCATGACTCCACACCCTCCAACATTTCTCCAATGAAAAAGTGGGACATTCCAGGATCAAATCAGAAACCAGGGTGGCTTCTAAAAGTCTGGGTCTGTCCCTGGAAAAAAGGGACCCTTGGAAGGTCTGTGTTAGGGACAATGTAACTTAAAAAAACACACCTTTTAATGGCATGGTACCCAAATACCATAAATAACCACACCTGAAATACAGCTATTAACAACTATTGGTTTTCTCTACCATACCCTCCAACATTTCTCCGATGAAAATAGGGACATCCTAAGAAAAAGCAGGACATTCCAGGATCAAACTGGAAACCGGGATGGCTTCTCTAAATTAGGGACATCCCTGGAAAATAGGGACACTTGGAGGGTCTGCTATGGTAACCATTCCTCTAGGCATTGCCATTACGAAACTCAGGAATGTCCTGAGCAATTCATTTGGCCTCAACTTATCTGTGGGTATCTCAAAGCCAAAATTAAATGGGTGCCACTGGGTGGCAAAGTTTAATCAAGCACCCATGGATTCAGCTATCCTCTTGTGATCCAACTGGCACACAGAATGCTTCTCTTTGGCCAGTACTCAGTTGTGGCAGCCAAAAGCACTGCAAGGCAGCAAATGGACTATTGGAAACAGAAAAGCCAGCACATTTTGGAAGCTAGCAGCCTGAGGTCGCTACCAAACTTAAAGTTTGGCTAGCTACTTTCTGTGATTATTTGGCCGTGTGTGCGATTAGGCAGCGTGGATTATCGGAGCTGCACTCATGTCTTTCCTGCCAAAGAGTTTTTAATGGGCTAAAAATAAGCACCATACAACATTTGAAACCAAAGTGCTCAGGGAATATTACAGTCGAATGTTATGAGTGTTTGTCCGAGCAAAGGAACAATTAGATTCGCCTATAACTATCACTGTGTAGTTTGGGGTCACCTGCTGGGCCATTGTGAGTGAATCTAAGAACAATGATCTAGTGTCAATACTTTTAAGCAACAGGACCTAATGAAGCACACTGAAATATCAAAACTCGGCATGCAGCCGGACAGAAATTGAGATAGGGCTTGAAAACATCTATATAGCATCCCAGGAGGTTAGTTGTACCGAGCCTTGCCGGTGAGATCAGTCGGTGAGATCGTGGTGCTGATAACGTCAAAGTCATAGGTTTGAGCCCTGTATGGGCATATATACCTGCATTGCAGGGGGCTAGACTAAAATATCAGGGGTCAGCAAACTTTTTCAGCAGGGGGCCGGTCCACTGTCCTGCAGACCTTGTGGGGGGCCAGACTATATATTTTTTTTTGGGGGGGGGAAAGGAACGAATTCCTATGCCCCACAAATAACCCCGAGATGCATTTTAAATAAAAGCACACATTCTACTCATGTGAAAACACCAGGCAGGCCCCACAAACAACCCAGAGATGCATTTTAAATAAAAGGACACATTCTACTCATGTAATTCAATTCAAAACTTTATTAGCAAAGCCAACAGGCCACAGCTGTACAAGAGTTAAAAGTGAGAATAGGGATAAAAGGAAGAAAAGAACAGGCAAAAGGAGGTCCGTCGGGTGAACAGGTCTGTCACTCAGATGGTGGCCCTCAATTTCGCAGCTCTCTCGATGTACCTCGCGACCTTCTCTGTTATCTGACTATCCGTATCAGATAATAGAAAATACAGTGTAATGTCTGGTGAACGGCCGGGGTTGGAGAGAATGAGTGGAGTAATAATCTCATTCCTTAGGTCTTTATAAAGGGGGCAAGTAAGAAGGACGTGGGACACTGTTTCCGTGTTACCATCTCCACATGGGCAGAGTCGTTTTTCAAATGGAGTCTTTTGGTAACGACCTTCGAGTACAGCAGAGGGAAGCACATCCCATCTAGCCAATGTAAAGGCACGTCTGTATTTTGGGATGGTTAGTTTAGACAAATATGAAGCTGGAGAATCAAAATGAGAAGGGGGAAAATAGGTATACCATGGGCACAGTTTCTTTAAGATAGTCAGGTTGTTTTGTCGTTCAATGTCTTTCAGGCGCTGGCCTATTAGACTCTTTGCTTTAATGAGGCCCATTGATAGTAGGGACTGTGAGTGCAGACCGCATGTAAGGAGTTTTTGCTGCACAGTTTTAAACCACTTGCTTTTGTGAGAGTCTTGCATTACCAGCGGTAGTAGACCAGGAGGATTCAGATTAAGACGAAGCCAATAATTAAATGTTCTCTGCCAGGTCCGAGTTTCCACAGATGGAAGGCAGGCCTCGAGTCGTAATGCTGCGTTTGGAACACAGGAGGGGACACCGAGTATCTGCCTTAGAAATTTGGACTGGACAGTTTCGAGACTGGAGCAATGGATCCCCGTCCAGATTTGCGCCCCGTACAGTAACTGCGCCAGAGGTTTTGCTTGAAAAACTTCAAGGGCTGCTGGGATGTATCTGCCCCCCTTCGTATAGAAGAAGCAGGACAGCATCTTGATGCTTTGAGCAGCTTTTTCTTTGGCACATTTTTGATGGACATCCCAGGACCCGGTCGACTGGAAAACGATACCCAGATATTTGAAGGCTTTGACTTGTTCAATTGTCTGGTTATCCATCCTCCAGCTGTACTGTCTGTGTTTCCTTGCAAAAACCATAATTTTGGTTTTCTGATAGTTTATTGCAAGTTGCTCTCTTCTACAGTATGCTGAGAATTCACCTATGAGCCTATTTAAACCTATTCTTGTTCGAGATAGGAGTATCGCATCGTCAGCGTACAAAAGCACTGATATTGCTTTGTCAGCCAGTTTGGGGGCGTGGAAGTCCGGAGATGACAAACAGTTAACCATATCATTGATGTAGATGTTGAATAGAACTGGGGCCAGGATGCAACCTTGCTTGACCCCCTTACTGACAGGAACTGGTCCTATAAGATGGCCATTTAACGAAGTTCTTACATGCAGCACCGTGTCTTTGTATAAACAGCTGATCAGAAATAATAGTCTTTTGTCTATGCTAGAGGTGCTCAATTTGTCCCAGAGTCTTACACGTGGAATTGAATCGAAAGCAGCCTTTAGATCGATAAAGGCTGCATATAACACCCCACGGGATTTTTTGGCATATTTGTCAATTAAATAGGCTAGGGTGAAGCAATGGTCTATGGTGGATCTGCCTTGCCTGAAACCCGCTTGCTCTTCCGCTAGAATAGCTTCGGTTTCCAGCCAGCTAGTTAGCTTGGTATAAAGATGTTTGGCATATAGTTTGCTGGGTATAGGCAGAAGGCTGATTGGTCTATAACTCGCCGGATCTGTCATGGGTCCTTTTTTATAGATTGGGATAATTATTGCCTCAGTCCAACCATCTGGGAGTAAACCCGTTGAGTCGATCCAAGAAAATAAAGACGCCAGCAGGGGGGCCCACCAGCCAATGTTGGACTTCAGAAGTTCGGCAGGGATGTAATCATTCCCTGGGGCCTTGTTGTTCTTTAATTGTGCGATTAAATTCTCAACTTCCTTCGCAGTTACTGCTGGCCAATGAGGTAGGTCCTCCAGTTGAATGCATAGTTTGTAATGTTGGGCTTCCTGGTCATAGAACAAAGATTGAAAATGGCGCAACCACTCCATTGGTTCCACTGTACAGATGGAATTAGTACGCTCCTGGTCCAGTAGACCAGATATGGTTCGCCAAAAGCAAGTAGTATCTTTCTCGTGCGATGCCTTAACCAACCTGTGCCATGCGGCTCTTTCAGCTTCCAGTTTCTTTCTCCTTAATAATTGTTTGTACGACCGTCTCAGATAAATATAAGCATTAAGTAGGAGGGCAGTCCCTGATTTCCTGTATCTCCGGTAGGCTGTTCTCATTTGTCTCCTTGTTTGCCTGCACTCCAGGTCAAACCAGCTAGCTCCGTCCTTTGCCCTCTTTGTAGCAGAGCTATGTATCGCTGTTGTTAAATGGGGTTTCAATCTTTCCAAGAGTAATTTAAAGCGTTCCATAATCGCAGCTGCTGAATTTCCTGATACAATAGCGGAGCGAATAAGCTTTAACTCCACTGACTGAAGAAGGAGGGTTAGGTTTTCATTCAATATTGGGGACCATTTGAGTCTTTTGGGGGCAGGTATATCCAAATTTACAGAAGGTATATATTGTGGCTCGGCAATAGAATAGTCAAAAGGCCCACCTGCAAGCTCTAAAATTAGAGGTAGGTGATCACTCAGAGTATTATGGCCCACTTGAAACTTCCTTATAAAGCTGTGAGCAAATCTTGAGATTAAGATATAATCTATAACACTTCCCCCAACCTTGGAGAAATGGGTATATTCCCCGGGGCGGTCCCCCTCTATATTGCCGTTTAATATCAGCAGTTCCCTCCGTCTAGCAGCCTGCACTAAGCAGAGACCTGGGAAATTACTTCTACCATCTTTGGACAGACGTGTCGCGCCAATATCCATCTGTTCTTCAGGGTCCATAAATTGGTTGAAATGAGTGTATAGACTGTTGTCATCTGTTCCTATACGAGCGTTGAAGTCTCCACACACAATAGTCAGGGCAGACGGGTAAGTAGATTCGAGAGGCTCTAAGAACGCCTCTAGCTCCGCCCATGTAGCCTTAACAACTGGTTTTTTTGGCCTGGGGGAATATAGACATTGACCAGCAAGAGAATAGTTCTCTTGAAGCTAAGTAGAGCGGCTGTTGCTAAGGAATTGCAGCTGGGTAGGGCTGTTAGAGAGTGCGCTAGCTCCGTGGAAATGAAGCAAGCTAGGCCACCACTAGATCTGCCGCCCCTTTGAGATGGAGAGGCAGGCAGGTAGTGGCAGTTATACCCATTAAGAAATATAGGGTCATTCTGCCATGTCTCCTGCAAGAAGATGATGTCAAATTGCTTAAGGTAACACAAAAATTGTTGATTATTTTTCTTGGCGTGCCAGCCCGCGATATTCCAAGACAGCACTTTTAGGCCCCGGGCCCTTCGGGGAGCTGGATCTATGTCACCACCATGTCCAGCAATTCTTTGGTGTCTAAAAAAACACACCCGTTGGTTCTTTTCGAGGCTGGCTGCTTGGAGAGAGTGTAGTGATCCTCTTTTCTTGGTGATTTGGGGCTAGATTTTGGAGTTGGGGGGGAAGCTAATTCATTCGGAGACAATTTAAGATAGCTGTGCCAGGAGCTTTGAGGTTTCACACCTTGCTTTGGTCTTACTTTATTGTACATCACAGGGGGCTCTGATTGTAATTCCACGTCTACACATTTAAAGGTGCCTCCCACTGTCTTCTTATCCACCAGACATTTGGGAGATATGGGCTGCACATAAGGGTCCTTCATTGTCTCACCTTGATCATCCTTTTTTTCTAGTCTGCTTCGAAGTAAATCAAATCTTTTCAGGATCTCTGTTTGAGCTGGAGAGTGCAGTGACCAGAATCGCTTTATCAGCGAGAGTTCTTCCTCCCAAACGGAGTCCTCACTATCCCACGTGGGAGGCCCGACGCCAGTTGGATGTGAGGCTTCCTTTTTTTCATTTGGTGCTGTTTGGTGGGGATGATCCTGCTGGAGCTTATGCTTTCTATTTCGATGGTTTTGGTGGTTGGTTTTTTCCCTTTTGTGAACTTCCACTCCTATGCTCTTGGGCCCTATCAGAGAGGTTGCAGGTGCTCTATTTTCAAATATTCTTAACAGAACTATTCTTTCTTTTTTGAATAGGTTTTTAGCTCTAAAAATGAAACTGGCCAGATTATGATCTAAAAAAGTAATCAATGCTCGTACCGAGCAATCATCTTGATGTAGATACTCTATAGCGGCTATGTCAGTTGCTTTTACTACCCCCGGTAAAATGCCACTTATAATAAACAAAAAGTGGTCTATACGGTCCAACCCTGCATAAAATCTAGGCGGTTTAGGGTAATTAGCAAAGACAAGCTTTTGTGGAATTAAGACTAAACTCCATTCTCTTTTGGGACACAACATCTGTCGAACTTGGGAGGAGTGGTTCCCCTCAATAGTTTGGATCGCCTGCTCACCTCTGTCTGCTGATTCTGTGCTGGCCATGAGAGGACTCTGGGGCGATATGACTGCAGACGGATCAGTTCCTTTGTCCCAGCTCGGTGTTGATTCTTCAGAACTTAATTTAGATTCTTTTATGGGTGTATCTACTTTACGTGTCTCTTTGATGGCACTCGACTTGGATTTGTTTTTTCCACTTGTAGAAAGGGATGGAAGAAGATTAAAGAGCTTCTGCCAATATTTTTTACAGGTACGGTGAGTTGTCTTAAGCCGCCTTAGGTTTTTCATGTTTTTGCTTTTCTTCATCTTAGGCTCAGCTTTTTTCCTCCGGGGTTTGCTGGGGAGTGGTGGATCCGGGCTGGCTAGGGGATTTGTATTCTGGTCTGAAGCGCTCACATGTTGTTTGAAGTTATCCACTAGGGTCAGGAGCAGCCCGTTTGTTATCGCTAAAAAATTTTTAACGTTAAGGAGATCCTTAGAGATCTGGTATATCTGCTCCTGAAGATGATCACCCCACATTTCTATTCCACAGTCATTGGCTTTCACCCAGTGGGTTGAAAGATTACCTCCAAGTTCCAGCGGTGACATTTTAAATAAAAGGACACATTCTACTCATGTAAAAAACACGCTGATTCCTGGACCGTCCGTGGGTTGGATTTAGAAGGCGATTGGGCCGGATCTGGCCCCCGGGCCTTAGTTTGCCTACCCTTGGACTAGATGATCCACGGGATCCCTTTCAACTATGATTCTATGACTTTGGGGCAACTATGTGGACCCATTAGGGGTTCAGCTGGCAAGCAGATCAGAATTGCCTCCCATCTCAATAGTGAGGACCCCTATAACAGATCAAGGCAGGACAAGTCATTCCATACTCTGCTCAATAGTGCCTTACAGAACAAGACACATACAGTTGTACTTTGGATCTTGAACGCCTTGTGACTTGAATGTTTTGGCTCCCGAACGCCACAAACCCGGAAGTGAGTGTTCCAGTTTGCAAACAATCTTTGGAAGCTGAACGTCCAATGCGGCTTCTGATTGAGTGCAGGAAGCTCCTGCAGCCAATCGGAAGCTGCACCTCGGTTGTCAAATGTTTTAGGAAGTCGAACCAACTCCCGGAACGGATTCCATTCGGCAACCAAGGTATGACTGTACTTGAATGCGAGGGCTGGTTTCCCTGTAGGGCGGCCTCTAGACTGGACAGAGAGTCAGGCGAGAGTAAGGCTCAGGCTTGTACCATCTTCCATTATGTACAGAACCTTAATGTGAACCACAGCCTTTACGCTTGGGCCTAACAACATCTGCGCCCCACTTTTCATGGATGAATCATGCCGGTTGCCCTACTATGCACTAAAACTTCCATGTGCAGTGGAACGCAGGAAGTTGTCATGCACGGAGTCGGGCAACAGGTCCATCTAGCTCATAATGGTCTGTGCACTAGTAATGGTTCTCCAGGATTTCAGCCAAGGGAAAGTCCCAGCTCCAGTGGTGTGGCGTGGAGAAGGGGGCCACAGGGGCGGTTGCCCCGGGCACAAAATTTCAACCCCTGGCGCCGCCTCAATACAGCTACATGCTTCCGTCTCTGGGCTCCACCGAAAACAACTTCTCAATGAGAACCAGGAATGACCTCTCCAGACAACACGACTCTTCTTTTCTTAACCCCACACCTGTGATCTCCTGGGTGGTGTGGACACCTTAGGCCGTTGCATGTGCATGTGTACTCCATGCATTTCCTTCCCACCCTGCTTCTGTGCAGCCACGGGCACTGGTAATCCATGCTACGCCACTGCCCAGCCCTACCAGGAAATGTTAAGCATTGAATCTGGGCCTTTTCTGCATGCAGGGAAGATGCTCTACCACTGAGCTATGCAGCCATGCAGTGGGGGAAGTGTGTGAGTTTGCAGCTTCCTCCAGCGCATAGCCCACATGCTCGGGCCACGTGTCTCATAGTTTCCTATGGAACTTGTTCCCATTATATATGTTTAGCACTACAGTGTACGAGTCCTCTGTATACACACTGCGTCCTCTTATTATATTGCCAGCTTTGTGTTCCAACAGTTATGTATGTTCCCTATTAAATTGAGCCCCTGCTGATACACAACGAAAATCTGAAATCTCTTCCTCGCCTGAGCTGGAGAGCACATTGCCTCATTAATAAAGCCCCCTCCTGTTGGACTTAATAGAATAGGAATGGAATCAGATCTCCCACTTGGCAGCAAAGACAAGCTATAGGTTACCATGCAATTGATAATTTATTAGAAGTGCACTCATCTATCTAGTATTCATATCAGGCTTGTGACCACGATATATAAAAATGGGAAACAATGCAAAAAATATGTGCAGCTTATAGATATTTTGTTCCTGGCTGAAAAATACTTTAAAAATAATAATCTCATGAGTTATTTTAAGATGCAAATTATCCTGAGGAGTTGCACTGATAAATAGTTGTTAGCATTCGCAGTTAAAATGCATATTCACCTGAGCAGCGATTAAGCATATTCAGGGTGCAAGTTAAATACTGTGTTTCAGGAAAGAACTCCTCCTACATCACTCCAAGTCACTAGCAGCAATTTGGGAGACATAATAAAAAATAGGAAGCTTTCAGGGCCCAGAGAAAGAGCGGACTGCACCCTATAGTTAAAATGTCAACTTAAGATGACATTTACAGTCCATGAAGTGCAGCAAAGAAGCAGAGGAACATTACTGGAAAATAGAAACCATCAGTGATAAAAGTGTTAATATGCTCTGTATGCTCTTAATGTGCACAGAGTAATAGTTCCACAGCCCTTTTCTTTGAACAGCTATTTTCTGGAGAGAAGAGAATCCGTTATGAAAGGCTGACCACCATGTAAATGCTTATTAAAGGAATATAATATACTAGAGAAATATGAAAAAGATCTGCATTAAAAAGAGGTATTACTTTCCCTCCTTTGTTACTTGCCTGTTTTTTCAGTGTCTATATGTGTTGTGTTGTGTTGTGTTGTGTTGTGTTGTGTTGTGTTGTGTTGTGTTGTGTGTGTGTAGTTCAAACAGCTTAGTTCCCAAACATTTTGGCTCCTGAACATCAAAAATGAGGAAGTGAGTGCTCCGGTTTGTGAACTATTTTTGGAACCTGAACGTCTGATAGGGCTTCTGTGGCTTCCGATTGGCTGCAGGAGCTTGGCTGTAGGGTTGGTTCTGCTATTAGCGGGGGCACGATCTATGGGGTCCGGAGGGCCGAGGATCCCCCAATTTTTTTTTTTTTGTGTGTGTGTATACAATGGTACCTCGGGTTAAGTACTTAATTCGTTCCGAAGGTCCGTACTTAACCTGAAACTGTTCTTAACCTGAAGCACCACTTTAACTAATGGGGCCTCCTGCTGCTGCCACGCCGCCGGAGCACAATTTCTGTTCTCATCCTGAAGCAAAGTTCTTAACCTGAAGCACTATTTCTGGGTTAGTGGAGTCTGTAACCTGAAGCGTATGTAACCTGAAGCGTATGTAACCCGAGGTACCACTGTGTGTGTGTGTGTGTGTGTGTAATTTAGTTTTACAAATTAAAATTTACATTCAAAATCATGAATTATGAAAAAATAAACAACGATTCAACCAAATTTCTGGATTCCCCGCCCACCCCTCCATGGGTTCCGTCAATAGTCCTTTTCCGCTGCATATTTTAAGTCACTCCAATTTTTAAATATTCTATATATCCCTAGTTACAGTACAAGTGTTATTCAAATCCTGCTAAAGAGTGTACAGTGGTCTCCAAGGTAAGTTATAAATTCCCCCCATTCTTTATTGAAATTCTGTTCTTCCTGGTTTCTGATTTTCCCAGTCATTTTCGCCATCTCCGCGTAGTCCATCAGTTTGGTCTGCCATCCCTCTCTGGTGGGAACTTCTTCTTCCTGAGGACCCTCCAAATTTTAAGCAGAGAGATGGGCCCCCTCCTTGGCCTATGACAGGCCTCGCCAGCCCCCCCCCACCGGCTATGACAGGCCCCACCGGGCCCCACCAGTGGCCGGCCCCATCAGACCTCCTCCTGCCACATGACGTCAATTATGTGCACTGGGCCACCCCTAAGCTGGGCGGAATCCATCCCTTGTGGGTATTAGGCAAAGTGAATCAGGTGCAGATATTGGGGGACGGAGCCTTCTATGCCATGGGGCCCAAACTAGGCCCCCTAAGCTAGCCTACTGCCCTCAAGCGAGGAGGTTGTGGGGTGCTGTCACAGCAGCTGTGATGAAGCAAGATTCAGTTGCCAGCCTGATAGGATCCTGTACATGGAAATGGCGAGATAAGTGGCACCATCATGCCCATCATCTCAGGCAGGCCAGCCCTGGCAGACGGCACTGTTTTATTTTAAGAGATTCTGCGTCTCCACAGAAACCTTTCATATTTTGTCTGGGATCCTTAATCCACCCCATTCAGAGTCCCCGAGGTGAACGGCAGCTCTTAGCACCACTTGATATAAGGCAATTACAGAAATGGTGATTGCAGAATTTTCCATCCCTCTTAAGAGCCTGCTATTTTAGGGCATCGCAAGTACGATCTGCATTAAAATGTTGCAGCGAAGAGTGTTCTTGTTCATTGTTCCAGGCAGTCAGACCACACCCTCCTCCAGGACTATCCATTCCACTTCTCCCTCCATTTTCTATGTGCCCCCCCCTAAAAATAAAAGCACTCCATGGTTATTGAGCACATTCAGTTCTCAATGAGCTGTTTTCAGCACTCAGAATGACCCCCCCCCTTTTAAGGGAGAGGTTAATTTCTGCAAACTTTAGGATTCCTCCAAGCCAGAAAATACCACCTGCTTGTGTGCAGATGGTGTCAATTTAGCTGCATAATATTTCGTTTATAACCCTTTCCCTTTGTATTTAGAGGTCCTATTCCTCCCTCAGCTTGGCAGAAAGTGAAAATAGTTGTTTCCAGGAAAGCTGCCATTGTCTCACAGCTATATGGGTACTGAAGTGACAATAACTAATATCACAGCTTCCTTCCCTGAAAACCTTTGCTGGTTACAGAGATAAGGCTGTTGTGTCGCAAGCTGCTGTCGTGTTTAGGTGTTGAGATTTCCTTAAGGGAGGGTGGACCAGGTCAAACTGAAGGCTATAAAGATTTCTGCAGCGTCACAAACTGGCAGAGGGAACAGGGCACCAGCCACCCATTGATTTATGTTGAGCATTATGAACGCTAGACAACACAAAGAAATAACAGCCTGTCTAAAATTAAACGGTTTAACTTACGCAGAGTTTGCGCAGCTGACAGGCACCAATTTCTTTTGGCTACTTTGGAACATTTATTTCATTTACTTGGTCTTAAGGTAAATGCCAAAGATGCAGTTTTTGAAAATCAGATAGGAAAGGACTTGAAAAGCAGAGCAGGAAAAGTACAGAGCAAGTGAAACTAAATATGCACCATATATATATATATATATATATATATATATATATATATATATATAATTTGTTCACTCCAGTGGTTTCCTAACTGGGGGCAGTCAAAGAGCTACGCACATGGCATTTCTTTAGAAAGTTACATATTTGGAGGGGACCGAAGCAAATCAGGTTTCAAATCATTTGGCTTACTGACTGGAGGAGACTGCTTGCACTGTAATCAGAAAGCCGGTGACTTTCAAAGGCTGGAACAGATAACAAACAGTGGGGTGGCGGCAATAGAAAAATGTTAGTGTGAAATTGCAGACTATGAAATTGGGGAGGCAGATGGAGGCAAAAGAAAATAAGGTCAGAATTACACCTGGTAAGAGTCTTACAGCACAACCCAATAATAATAATAATAATAATAATAATAATAATAATAATAATAATAAGGATGATGATGATGGTGGTGGTGGTGGTGGTGGTGGTGATGTAAGGTAAAGGACCCTTGGACGGTTAAGTTCAGTCAAAAGTGACTATGGGGTTGCGGCGCTCATCTCACTTTCAGGCCGAGTGAGCCGGCATCTGTCTGCAGACAGCTTTCCGGGTCATGTGGCCAGAATGACTGAACCACTTCTGGCACCACGGGACACCGTGAGAGAAACCAGAGCACACAGAAATATCGTTTACCTTCCCACCGCAGTGGTACCTATTTATCTACTTGCAGTGGCCTGCTTTCGAACTGCTAGGTTGGCAGGAGCTGGGACAGAGCAAGAGGAGCTCACCCCGTTGCGGGGATTCAAACCGCCGACCTTACAATCAGCAAGCCCAAGAGGCTCGGTGGTTTAGACCACAGCGCCATCCGCGTCCATAATAATAATAATAATAATAAAAGTAAATCCCTCCTCATCTGACTGGGCTGCTCCAGCCACTATGTGCAGCTTCCAACATATACAAAAACCTAATAAAACATTAAAAAACTTCCCTATACAGGGCTGGCTTCAGGTTGTCTAGTTACTTATCTCCTTGACATCTGAGGGGTGGGTGCCACTACCAAGAAGGCCCTCTGCCCGATTCCCTGTAACTTCACCTCTATCAGCTGATTGTCTAATTTTTCAATGTGAGATACTTTCATTAGTTTATTGTTTACAAGACTACATTTATTACATCTTCTGTTAGTGAATTACACAACATGTTTTGATGCGAGGAGCCACCTTGAAGATGGTTTACTATGGAAAGGCAGCATTCAAAGACGCAAAGATGGTGATGTTTTAAAAGTTGGATTTTCTGAGATATTTTTTTGGGGGGGAGTAGAGACAAGAAGTGGTGTTGTGTTAATGACATTGAATGGATGCTCTGTAAAAGGTGAGTGGAACTCACTGTGGCTGTTCTCCAGTAAGAGCCCAATGTAAAAGCTGCCAGAGTCTTCTGGCACCTTAAAGGCAAAACAGATTTATTGTCACATAAGCTTTTGTAGACTAAAGCTCACTTAAGCAGATATATGAAGTGTCATTCTCATTTTGCAGGGGGGGGGGAATGTGAACGGTGGGTCCAAAAGATCACGAAACGCAAGAGGCACAGTCACAGAATGTCAGACTGTATCTCTCACTGCATGACCTTTTGGTCCTGCTGCTTACAATTTTCTTTGTAGGTCTCTCTCTCTCTGTAATTTCTCTCTCTCTGACAACTGAGGATAACACTCCATGCATCTTTGAAAGCTTATGGCACACTAAATCTGCTAGACTTGTAGATATGCCCATAAAAATCACTAGCCTATCCCCCCCAAATGCTAGCCAACTAAGAGACTTGTCACCTACATTCTCATCCTTCACAGCCGGTGTAAAAATACTGACTACTCAACTTGCACTGGGTAGGATGACAGATGAGAGACACATCACTCTACATCCTGTTTGCCATTTCCATGCTGGTGATGGAAGAACTTTACTCCCTTGATGGCTAGCACAGAAACCAGGTGGGCTTCTGGGGGAGGTATGGAGATTCTTCTTCTTTGGCGATCACTTGTAGCTGAGTAAGATTGTCTTCCATAAACACAGTTTTAACAATGAGTCCGTAAGTGACTGTGGAGGCCAATGCTGGAACCACACGTCCTTCCACAGTGTTGATCATGGTGTGGATTTGCGAAGCATGCCTTCCTCTTAGCATGTTTCTCCCTTGCGTCCTGAGTTCAAGTGTCTTCAAAGCTCATGACATCTTTGGTAAAGGCTGTTCTCCAACTGGAGCCCTCGCAGGCAAGTGCTTCCCAGTTGTTGGTGTTTATACTACATTTTTTTTAGATTTGCCTTGAGACAGTCTTTAAACCTCTTTTGTTGACCACCAGCATTATGCTTTCCATTTTTAAGTTCAGAATAGAGTAGTTGCTTTGGAAGACGATAATCAGGCATCCGCACAGCATGACCAGTCCAACGAAGTTGATGTTGAAGAATCATTGCTTCAACACTGGTGATCTTTGCTTCTTCCAGTACACTGGCATTAGTATGCCTGTCTTCCCAAGTGAAGTGTAAAATTTTTCGGAGACACGGTTGATGGAATCTTTCGAGGAGTTGGAGATGGCGTTTATAAGCGGTCCATGTTTCACAAGCATACAGTAAGGTTGGTAGTATAACAGCTTTGTAAACAAGCATTTTGGTTTCCCTGCGAATGTCCCGGTTCTCAAACACTCTGTACTTCAATTGGGAGAAAGCCCCACTCATAGAGCTCAGGCGATGCTGGATTTTTGGCATCAATGTCGGCTCTTGTGGAAAGATAACTGCCCAGGTAGGAGACGTGATCGACATTTTCCAATGTTACACCATTGAGTTGGATTTGTGGTGCTGCAGAGGGGTTGTTTTGTACTTGTTGGTGCAGCACTTTGGTTTTGGAGATATCTGTATCTCCGTCCACTAACCCACTCTTACTGCATGGAATTCCCAAGGCTACTTTAAGATGCCACAATATTTTTCGTTCACAAAACTCAAAATATCTATTTAATGCAGGGATGGGAAATCTCAGGCCTAGGGCCCGAATGGGGCCCTCTGTTCATTCTTTGGGACTCTTCACGCCACAGCCTCCTTGACAGATTCTGCCTGGCTGGAATGTGTCCTTGAACTATGATGATGCCCACTTGCTTCCCTGAACAGAGGCCGGGGAGATATGCATCTGTACAGAAAGTTCTGACATTGGCGTGGCTCAAAATGTAGGCTTTTGTGCTTAGATAAGAGTCGCGACTGTTGGTCCACCTGCCTCTCACTCTGCCCACCAAAGAGATCCAGTCCCTGCATGAGGGAATGCACCCAAAAAAGGATCCCACCCTCGATTTAGTGTGTCAACAGGTTAGTTATTGCACATTGCTGAAAACCTGAACATAGATGGAACTCACTTGTTTCCATTACTACAACTTTGATTATTACAACAGGCAGGGTGCATGGAGGAGCAGATCAGGTACTGCAAAATTTCAGGTAAGGAGAAGCAATTTCAGGGATGTACACACAATTTCAGATGTGATGTACACACAGTTTAAACTTGCTATCTCATAGTAACACACACACAAAAGTGCAAGTATTGCAAGTGCACCTTCGAAAGCACTTCTACTTCCATGTCAAAATGCCTGTGGGGTGCTGACCTCAGACTCTCATCTGCTGCAACCAACATGCCTAATGGTTAGGGATGAGGGGGAGCTGGAGTCCAGTAACACCCGGAGGACCAGAGGTTTTTCCATCCCCATCCTTGCTTTATGAGCTGCTCCTTTCCCCAAATCCGTGTACCACAATAAGACATCTTCCAGGCAAGAGAATTCAGTGCAATTCCTCCATGCCTGTGCATCAGACTGGCAGTCCCCTGGAAACAGATAAGGCCAACTTGACGTATTCATGTATTCTGTCTCCAACGAACTTGTGATCGAGCTGCCAACCTTTCCCACAGATTAGAGGAGCAAGTTCAGTCAGTGACACCAAGTCACAGATGTCTAGACGAGGAAACCAGATTGTATTTTTAAAAGTGCTAGAACTCAAATTAGTGCAGTAACCCCCCCCCCACAAAACCACCCTTTCAACACTGTAACAACATTATCGTTGTCTAACCTACAGTGTTCAGCTAACAGCTTCAGACTTGTTATTTCTGAACATCATTGAGCCTTGGAAAACGTTGACTTTTTGGCACTCCATATCAAAGGAATGAGAATGGTTCAGTTCTTTCCCACTGCAGTTCGTTCAGTGCATTCCAGGTTGCTCTTGCCCAGTGTCAACAGAAGACCTATTTAGGGAGACTGAGAAAGGTCTTGTGAGCTTCTTGTCCTGAGGCAAGTTCAGCTGTCTTGCAGAATTTGCATTAGAATAAGAAAGCACACTTGTCTCAAGCGTTTTTTCTTCCAACACCCAGTAACTGAGGAAAGGAATGTATGCTGGGTGGGATCCCTATACTCCAGATTTTATTTTGCATTTAGCTGATATGGAAAGGTATTGTTTTGTAGGAGGGAAGCATCCACCTCTCCTTCCTGTGTTCGCATCGGAAGCTGAAGTGCCCTGCCTCTTCAGCCCATTTTTCCAAGTCCATTCAACTTCTCCCTTCTCTAATTAGAGTCTGTCCAAAGTTCCTATGTTTAGAGGCTAACTTTACATCTCTCAGGTGCCAAAATCCCAAAGGAGCAGAAAAGACTATTGATGTATGCGACCACGGCTGCATGGATGTTACTGGCCCAGAGATGGAAAGAAGATAAAGCCCTTACCAGAGAAGAATGGCAGATGAAGTTAATGGACTATGCTGAAATGGCTAAAATGACCGGAAGAGTCAGAAATCAGGAGGACCAAAATTTTAACAAGGAATGGGGGAAATTTATAACTTATAAGACCACTCTAAACAGTTAAAATCGTTAGTAGGATTGGAATAGCAATCATAGTTTAAGGTTGATTCTAGGCATAATGGAAGAAGTAAAAGGTTTGGATTATCATAAAATATGTGGGAGGAACGGATTAATAATAGGACCCGCATTGGGGAGGATGGTAGTCTAGGATATTCCTTGGAATCTTGTTTTTATGATTTATTTTTGATATATTTCTGTAAATTTTTAAGTTGAGAAATCAAATAAATAAATTTATAATAACTCTACATCTCCGCAGTCAAAATCAAAGTTACAAAGCTGGTTCCTCTTTTGATAAGCCAAGAGTTGTGCGGGGTGATCTTTGAACACTGCTACATCATGGTGACATGAAAAAAACCATGGCTCTCCAATCTAAATGAAAGTTAACAACAAAACAACAAAGAAAGAGTACTTACTAGTGTCCAAAAGAGGTAAATTGTGAAGAGTGCGACAGTGAGTGCAATGAGGCCAACAGCTTCTAGCCTACTACTAAAGTGCAGGTGGTCCACTGCTCCCCGAAGACACAGCCAGCCAGAGATGGTAGCCAACGGAGTAATAAACAAGAAGCACACCATGTCCCCAAACAAAGTTCGTTTCTCGTGCTGGGGGCCGGGATTTCTTAGCCACTGTAGAAAGAATTAGCACAGAATAAGTCTCAGCAAAATCAATGCTTTCATCCGGATAACTTGGCTCCCTTCCCTTAACACAACTCACAACATTCCACTGTCTTTTTATTTAGTTCTCTGCTCGGTTTGTAAAACGGATGGTTCAAATAACCCAAAACACAAGCCAGATGATTGCAAAGAAAGAAAGAAAGAAAGAAAGAAAGAAAGAAAGAAAGAAAGAAAGAAAGAAAGAGGTAAGGTTCACAGGTGTTATGGAGGACTTGCTCACAAATTTATTGACAACTGCACGAATTATTATAGCTGGGAAGTGGAAGGGCCAAGTAGAATATAAAATGGAAGAATGGTATAAAGAAGTGTGGGATATAGCTATTAACAAAAAAATAACATGTGCCATTAAGGAAAGATGGGGAATATGCTTGAGAAATGATTTTGAGATGTGGAGGATGTTTGTAGAATTTGTACAGTGGTGCCCCGCAAGACGAATGCCTCGCAAGACGGAAAACCCGCTAGACGAAAGGGTTTTCCGTTTTTGAGCTGCTTCAGAAGACGATTTTCCCTATGGGCTTGCTTTGCAAGACGAAAACATCTTGCAAGTGTTCCGATTTTTTTTCACTCCCCCCTTTTTTCTAAGCCGCTAAGCCACTAATAGCCTTTTAGCCGCTAATCCGCTAAGCCTTTAATAGCCACTAAGCCTTTAATAGCCGCTAAACCTTTAATAGAAGCTAAACCGCTAATAGCGCTAATCCGCTAAGCCGCTAATAGGGTTGCTTCGCAAGACGAAAAAACCGCTAGACGAAGAGGCTCGCGGAACGGATTAATTTCGTCTTGCGAGGCACCACTGTACTGTTAAAACAGAAAGGTGTCAAGCCATCACAAGAGGTGTTGAAATTTTGGGAGGTTGGATAGTTACAATGGAATGGTTTCAGTGGTGGGGTGCACATGTTTATTCTTATTTATTTATGATTATTACTTTGTCAAAACAAACAAACAAACAAACAAAAAAGAAAAAGAAAAGGAAAATGCTATTAAAAACCACTATTAAAAAGAGGTAAAGTGAACATGCTTCATCTGAAATAGGGCAAGTTGGGTTTATTTGCTGTTTTCATCGACTTTTTTTTTCATTTCTGGAGTTCGATACTTGTAAAAAGCTGACAATTTACTCAATGCTGTAAAAATTATTTAAGAATTTCTGTGCCACGTTGCAGAACAAAATCCACACCCCACACACCCTGGTCCAAGGTGGGTTACAATCAAATGGAAAAAGATAGAAAATATAAAACGAGTATATAAAATGTCAAAACAGCAGCATGAAATAACTCAGACCAGAAAACTAAGTCAAATGTACTGTAATTTAAAAGCATTTTAAAAGCAGTATCAGTTTAAAACCCGCCCCGCCCTCTTTCTCTCAAAGAGAGGAAAAAAAGTATTTAATGCTTATCTAAAAGAAGATAGGGAGGGAGCCAAACAAACCCCTTGAGGGAGGGAGCTTCAAAGATATGAGGTAACGGCTGAAAAGGCTCTTAGAAAAAAAAACTTATACAGACCAAGTATATAGGACAGAAAAGCACTTGTTCTCACCCTTTCCCAAATCTGGACATTTCACAGCTTATCTGGGGAGTGCTGGCTTTTACAGGTGTGTTTTGGAAACTGAAGGTAAAACTAATTTAATGAAGACTAGTAATGGCTCTCTTGTTGAAACAGCATCAATAACCTGCCTATAAGCCTTGTGTTGTATTTATATATTTGTGAATGGATGGGCATGGGCATAGGATCAGGCTGAAAAGATCACTCTTTTTTATAATTTGGCAAACCTCTAGGCAGGGTCTGGGAGAGAGAAAACCACTGCCATTAGAGGTACCATGAAACCTGTTACTTACTTATTTTTTTTCAAGAGGGAATACCTAAAATGCAATGCTAAACAGTTTCAGATTACAATGCAATGCATGTATTACAGTGTGGGACCAGGAAACCTAAAAGATCATTTCCCCCCTTATATATCCAACCAATCATCAAAATTGCCTCCTGCGGATAACATATTACCAGGAGATGCATGCAATGTGGGAATCTGGCCTTCAGTGTGGTGACACCTACAGTATTTTTTGCCCCATAGGGTGCACCGGCCCATAGGGCGCACCTAGTTTTTTGGGGGGGAAATCAAGGGGAAAAAAATTATCCCCCCCCCCAGCCACTTCAGGATGCAGGCATCTCTCTTCGGGATGCAGGCAACTCTGCAAACCAGGTCGGGGAATAGTGGGATGGCGGCGCTCCGCCTCCCCGCTGTCCCCCGAGCTTGTGGGGCTCCCCGATATCTGCATGAAGCCCGGGGCCCGCAGAGCTCCCAAGGCTTGCGGATAGCTTCCTGAAGCCTGGAGAGCGAGAGGGGTCCGTGCGCACCGACCCCTCTCGCTCTCCAGGCTTCAGTGAACACCTGCATTCACCCCATAGGACGCACACACATTTTTGGAGGGGAAAAAGTACGTCCTATAGGGCAAAAAATACGGTATTTTTTGGAACTTCCTTCTGTTACATTAGACAGGTACTATCCATGTTGTCTTTTTGGAGCTTCACCTTTCAACAAGGCTTTTAGGTGGCAATATTTATCCTAGCCTGCACATATATTGGAACTATTTTAACTGTTTACACACACACGGACTTTTTGCACTTTTCTTGTTTTATGGTTGTAACTGTTTTGTTTGTTTCATAATTGTATTAAAAAAATATGTACCCCACCCTGAGACATTATGGTAAAGGGCAGCCAAGAAAGCTAATGAATAAATAAGTTGTGCTGCTTACCAGTAACTGCTGTGTCTCTCTTTTCTCAAACTAGCAGAGCCAATGCACTTAAAATCCTAAACTCTTAAAACATCTATAGTATCCTTATTCACTTAGATCCCAGCCCCTAGAGAAATAACTGTAGAGATCACTATCCCTGCTTATAGATCGCACAATTGTTGCTATTCAGTTAATTATACGCGCATCTTGCCTTTCAAGGCAACGTACACAGATATCCGCCCTTCAGTTTTATCATTGCAGCCACCTTGTGAGGTCAGTTAGGGTGAGAGAAAGTGACAAGCTCAAGGTCACCCAGTGGAGCTATTACTACTACTTAAGAGAAGAGTTTTGACCACACTGTTTTTCACTGATCATTATACTAGAGGTACAAAAGTATTACACACTCATATCTTGCCGATCAGAAGGTCGGCGGTTCGAATCCCGTTGCTCGGTCCCTGCTCCTGCCAACCTAGCAGTTCGAAAGCACGTCAAAGTGAAAGTAGATAAATAGGTACCGCTCTGGCGGGAAGGTAAACGGCATTTCTGTGCGCTGCTCTGGTTCGCCAGAAGTGGCTTAGTCATGCTGGCCACATGACCCGGAAGCTGTACGCTGGCTCCCTCGGCCAATAAAGTGAGATGAGTGCCACAACCCCAGAGTCGGCTACGACTGGACCTAATGGTCAGGGGTCCCTTTACCTTTTATATATATATATATATATATATATATATATATATATATATATATATATGTTTTGGTGTCTTCGGGTGTCTTCCCGTGTAAGAGTTGGGGTGTCTAGGCGACGTTTCGACGAGGTCTCACTCGTCATCTTCAGGCTGGTGCTTTCGGCTTCTTGTTACTAGAACAGCTCTGTTCTAGTAACAAGAAGCCGAAAGCACCAGCCTGAAGATGACGAGTGAGACCTCGTCGAAACGTCGCCTAGACACCCCAACTCTTACACGGGAAGACACCCGAAGACACCAAAACCTACATTCCTGTACCCGTGAAAATCTACGAAAGCAAATATATATATATATATATATATATATATGGCTCATGACTTGTATTTTTTCCTGCTGAGTCTAGAGATTTTTCTAGCAACAAATCATGTTCCAAAGTGACCACTCTGTTTGATATTTGGAGTTGTGGCCAGGGTCTCCTCCTGCCTTTGAGCAAAGGATTTGACTAAGTTGACTCTTGTCCTTTCCAAAGTCCTAATTTGCAGCGCCGTATCTCAAAGCACTTTTCACAATGAACTAAGAGAGGGTAAGGCTGCAATTGAGTTTTCTAACCTAAGAAACTTCTCCTGTGTTACTGAGATACTAAAAGTAATATGAAGCCAGTAATAAATCTCAGCCGTTGAGAGGAGGAGGGAAAAGGGCAGAGGAAAAGAAGATGGGAAGAGCCGAAATGTCACCAAGTCCACACAAAATAGGAAGGAAGATTTGGAAAACAGGAGCAGAGAAAACAAATGTCTCAGTTCCTACAATTGTACCAAGAAGCATACAAAAACATAGCTCTAATGGCTACATTTCCCCCTCTAAACCAGGCTTAATAATACCCCCACCACCCCAAGTTACATTGTATGCTACAAATCATGAACTGAGGAATAAACCAGAAAGGTAACTGTAGCAAAGAAATAGCAGGTCTCATATCTGTAGCCTTTGACTTGCTCTAATTGTTTTTTATCAGACAGTTCAATTACTTTTGAAACCTAGATAGCAGCAAAATTTAACTCCTGTTAAAAAAATGAGAAGAATGCAAAATTCTAAAGTGTAAATAACTGTTAAAAAATATTCATTAAAACCACCCAAATAAATGCATCTTTTAGCAGATCCAAGACAATTTCAAGTCATTTTCAGGCTGTGGTTATTTTGTAGGTGGGATTCAGTCACATCCCATGCAATTGAAGCCGATTTAATGTCCTTGTGCAATAAACTCCCTTTCGTA
The DNA here is from genome assembly GCF_964188305.1 of Podarcis bocagei. Lineage (NCBI taxonomy): Eukaryota > Metazoa > Chordata > Lepidosauria > Squamata > Lacertidae > Podarcis > Podarcis bocagei. The sequence continues at coordinate 15,590,195 of NC_138136.1, read as the reverse complement.
ACAACAAGAACAACTTCTGGGGAAATAGACAAGTGTGGAATAGCAATGCTCAGTAAACAGTGGACATTGTCTAACCTCCCAACGCACCTTCTGCAAACAAATCAGGGTGAATGAGAACTGAGGCAAAACTAACAAAATGATTTTGACTAAACATCAGGAAGACCTATTATTATTATTATTATTATTATTATTATTATTAGAAATTAGACTGGCCTCGACCAGAGCCAGGGCCTTTTTGGCCGTGGCCCCGGCCTGGTGGCATGCTCTCCCAGAGACCAGGGCCCAGTGGGATTTGACATCTTTCCGCAGGGCCTGCAAGATGGAGCTGTTCTGCTAGGCCTTTGCGCAGGATACAGTTTGACTCACTTTCCTTTGTATAAAACAAGCCCGAAGGAGGCCCCCAACCCGCTCACAGGTCCTTGTATAATCAGTGGAAACTGTTGGTCTTGGCAATTATTAACCACTCTCAATTCAACACTGATAATTGCCACCTGCCCGGATTTTAACTTGTCTGAATTAATTTTAAGATGTATTTTAATTAATTGATGTCTGTTTTTATGCTTATTGTGTTGTTTTTATGATGTTAGCCGCTCTGAGCCCAGCCTCGGCCAGGGAGGGCGGGATACAAATAAATTATTATTATTATTATTATTATTATTATTATTATTATTATTATTATTATTATTATTATTACCAACCCATCTGGCAGCCTCTCTGGGTGACTTCCAGCACATATAAAAACAGAATAATACTTTCTGATGGTAAGAGCTCAACTGTGGAATGGACTCCCTTGGAAAGTGGTGAGCTCTTCTTCCTTGGAGGTTTTTGGGTGGCTATCTGCCCTGTATGATCTAGTTGAGATTCCTACATTGCAGGGGGTCAGACTAGATGTCCCTCAGGGTCTCTTCCAGCTCCACAGTTCTATGGTTCTATGAATGCTCAACCAACAGGTCACCTGGAAGCAACCTTTTCTTTGTACCTTTTATCACTGGGCTGTTGCCCACAGTGTCACTCAGGAGACAGTAAGGTTCCACCAGCAAAATAGGGGCGGATTCGTGGCAATTCCCTGTGCAACTCTCCTTAAACCCATTCCAGAAAGTTGGGGGACCCTCCAGACCAAACATGAGGGGAGCACGCGAATGGCTTCAAATGGTAAAATATTCAGTATGGACTGTCAGGAGTTCAGCCTACACTCGAGTAGGACTCTGGCAGAGACACATGCCCGACTGGCATGTTCCCTCCCTCCTGGTCAATCATTCGGGAGCTTCAAAAGCTTTCTTCAGCCCGAACATCACAGCGACCGATGCCAACCAAAACTGGCACACTTAGGGATCCACTGAGTTTGCGCATCATGCGTAACAGACCTCAGCAACTCAGCATTTCGGCTAATCTACTTTATTTACATATAAACACACATGGAGCACTGCAACATGGCTCCCTCTCTCTCTAGCATCAGACAGCAAAGAGAGAAAGGACAAAGGACAATAGTCCCACTTCACGGAACACAGTAACAGAAACAGCTTGTTTCTGTCACTTCCCCCTCTGTGGAGTCAAAACATATACCGTCATGTGATAGACAACAATCCCATGACTGCAATCATGGAGAAGGAATTCTAACATTCATACAAGCTGAAAAATGAAAGTGTGTGAGACTTATTTGTGGCTTTATTTGCTTCATTCTTCAGTGAAAAAATAAAGTTGTGGCACTTGTAGATTCCAGGAGTCTTAGATTCTTTGGCTTTAATGCTTTAAAGCACAATAGCTGCACAATTGTAATAACAGAACCAGGAAACCAGGCCTAGATGCAGGAAAGCAGACCTAGAACATTCCCAGAAATTGGCTGTTGAATTGCTCTTCAATGTAAGAGGAATTTCTCCTGATGTTCAGCTGATTCTACCATCCTGTACTTAAACCCTTAACACCTTGCCCTCTCTTTTAGGGCAGCAGTAAACAAGTCGTCCTCCCCTTTTTGTGGCATTCAGCTATTTGGAGATGCCCTTATGTTTCCCACTGCTACCACCACCTCGGTTTCCTCTTCTCTAGGCTAAACATACCCAGTTCTTCCAATCTTTTCTCATAGGACTTATTCTCCACATTGCTGGCAATCTTTGTTTCCTTCCTCTGAACCTGTTGCAATGTGCCTGTGAGTCTGTAATCTATTTAACACACACACAATTCAGACGTCTTTCCTCAAGGTTGTATTTCCTTTGTGAGAATAATGAGTTCTGTGACCTGTCTAAATTGCATGTCTTCTTATTTTAATCCTATAAGAGATCGCAACAGTGATTTCTGGCGATGCTAACAAGGCCATTCCCTTCCAGAAGGCTAGAAATGCCATTTCACAAACATTCTATTTTGTTTTTCAATATTTCTGTTTCAGGCTAGGAAGGTGCAGCACTTTAAAAAATAATCTGAACATTTCTTAGTGAAGTCTCTTGGGGTTGAGATTGCAAGATGTTTTTCTGTGCCCATTGAGCTGGCACCAGCAAAGACTATGATGTAAAACTTTTCCAAAATAAAATAAATAAAAGAAAAATCCATACAGAAAATTCTTCACAATCTAGGATACATAATCATTTCCTTTAGGCATCACGTCTATCCTGAAGCTCTAACAAAACAGGTAGAGATAAAGAAATTTCATATTCCTGTAATTCCACTTACATTTGCTAAACATCTAGTCGGCCTTTTCCGCCTCAACATAACACTTAACATACCAGTGAACAAGGAATGCAACTCATACAAGTCAAACACCCCCCCTCCCTTAAATGCAGTTTAAACTGAACTAGTCAGATTTGTAGGGATGCAGGTGGCGCTGTGGCCTAAAGCACAGAGCCTAGGACTTGCTGATCAGAAGGTCGGCGGTTCGAATCCCCGTGACGGGGTTAGCTCCCGTTGCTTGGTCCCTGCTCCTGCTCACCTAGCAGTTTGAAAGCATGTCACGGTACAAGTAAATAAATAAGTACCGCTCCGGTGGGAAGGTAAATGGTCTTTCCGTGTGCTGCTCCGGTTCGCCAGAAGCGGCTTAGTCATGCTGGCCACATGATCCGGAAGCTGTCTGCGGACAAACGCCAGCTCCCTCGGCCTATAGAGTGAGATGAGTGCGCAACCGCAGAGTCGTCTGCGACTGTACCTAATGGTCAGTGGTACCTTCACCTTTACCTTAGTCAGATTTGTGCTGTAACTAACAGGTTGGGATAAGCATGAAATCTAAAGACCCCAAATCAATAATACACTTCATAACACTTTGCCCTCTGCTATCAAGCAACAGTTCTTCTGACTTCTCCTGTATCTATTTCTTAAATTTTCCAGGATTTTTATTATTAATACATTATGAATTTGAATTATTACATCTGTGTATTGCATCCATCCCACTACAAGTCGGATGGCATTTACCAAAAGCAGGGGATGAGAAGTACGTGGAAGAATACCCTAAAGTAGATTTTTGAAGAAGGTATAGGTGGGATTCTACTGACTAGTCCCATCACAGGAAGCCTGCACAATAACTTCCTTTAGAGCAATGGGCCTTCCCCCATTGCTATAAAATAGACTTTAGGGTAGGGTTCCCAGATGTCCCTGGTTCCCGGGGACAGTCCCCGGATTTGCAAATCTGTCCCCGGGAAACATGGCAGCAACAGCCTCAGCAGCCCGGAGTCAGCCTGGTAGCACAGTTGGCTCTGGCTGGCTTCAGGAGCTGCTCGCTGCTGTTGGGTCCACCATTTTTCCTCTCTGGAAGTCCCCATATGATGTGTCTTGTGCGTAACACATCATATGGGGACTTCTGGCAAGGAAAAATGGTGGGCGACACTGTAGCAAGCAGTAAGCAGCTCCTGAAGCCAACCAGAGCCAACTGGGCTACCAGGCTGGCTCTGGGCTGCTGACTACTGCTGCCGCCGCCACTGCTGAAGGGAAACTAGGGACATCCGGCAGTACAAATCTCCTATCCCCTTCCCTCTTTGTTTTGACTGATCGGGGGAGGCTCGGGAGTTGCGGGTGGTGCGCCGTTGCCCAGTTTTTAAAAAACTCTGCACATTAATGTTTCACAGGGTGCGAAAGAAGGGCTTTGCACCTTTATAAAATATGCATGTGTGCTTGGGCCCAGGGTCTTTTGCCTCAACATCCCCACTACTGACCCCCTGTTGCTACTCAACTTCAAAATAAAAATAAAAAAGTGTCCCCGGATTCATTTAAAAAAATCTGGTAACCATACTTTAGGGGGGAACCGGGAAACCGCCCCCCCCCAGAACAGTGAACAGAGGGAGGGGGCATCGTTCCATCTGGCAAGCTGAAAAGCTTGCATTTCCGGAACAACCACCATAGCACCTCTTTGAACTGCTTAGATTTAATATCAGCATAAAATGGAGTAGTAGGATGGCAACGACACAGGGGAAATTGATACAGCACCTTTTCGAATGCAATGGCAAAAAGTTAACTGGCAGGACACAGTCTGGAAAGAAAATGGCTCTACTCATGAAGGATGAGAGGTACAACAACTGCCTCTGTGGAAACAAAGTGAGACTTCGGCCCAGATAAATAATGAAGCTCTTCCATGAAATGCTCAATCTGTCAACCAGTAGCCATATTCCCTGCCAGAGACACAAATATCTGCCAAGCTCTCCTGGTCTGAATGCAGCCTCCATGCTTCAGAACCACAGAGATGATTTTTCACACACAGCAGAATCTCTTTCGTGCCTGCCGTGCGCTACGTGTGGATATATTTTTTTTACTACAAGATAGGATGCAAATGCCAAAGATAAACTGCATATACGCGATTGGGAATAAAGGTTTTTTACATTCACCGCTGGCCAGTTGAAGGAAATGCTGACACAGGAAGCCTCACCGGTGTCAACATCTTGAGATCTCAACTCCTTGAGTCTGAATTCACCACTAGGCCCGTTGCATTTTCAGGCACACTCTTTAGCTCTCTTTTTTAGAATATTTTTTATTGGTTTTCCAAATTATCACAGATCAGACCAAATTACTTTAATACAATTTCTTTTTTAAAAAAATCAGGTTTCCCGCTTCCACTTCATCTCTTCTTTAATATCCACTTGATCCTTCACTTGAAGTTAGTCCATTATCACAGCTGACCATTATTCTCTCTTTACATACAGTGCCTCTGTTACTTCTCATAAATATAAAACCCATTTCACATGTGTGAAACGTTGTTCTTGGACCTGGTGTGTTCGCTCTTTACCTCTCTTTTTTTAAAAAATAATATTTTTTAACTTTTCCATTTTAACAATCCGGTAAAAACCACATCAAAACATTCCAAATTATAATACAATCAAAAAAGCCAAATATTCATGCCAAATTATATATCTTTTGGTGACTTCCCATGCTCTGAAGTTTGGGGAGTGATGATCCAGTATTGTACTGCATTCCTTAATTTGTCCAAACAGTCCCACTAAAACACTTCCAATGTTGATCCTTCATTTATTTTTAACAGCCTCTGAATTCGTTTAGCAAGCGGGTTAGGCCTTTGTAGTTCTGTGTGAAATATTTTAATTTTCTCCTTCTTAATTTTCCTGTTGTAATCCAAAGTTCTCATCGACGCTCATCCATTTTCGCTTTCTGTATAGAAAGACAATTCTCAGTGCGTCAAATCCAAGACAAAGGGAGATCTAGCCTTCCGCCATTAGTGCCGGGCAGATATCCAAAATTCCCTTCTGTGATCTTGTTCCAGCTCTTTACCACTCTTGACCCAGTCAGATCCTGTAAACAGGAGTAACTATCTCAACATGCCTTCACACCAGCTTGCCTATTGATTGTTACTGTACAGGAGGAATGGGGAAACCCCAATGCACAGGTCTAGCTAGGCTTGTCAGGCATCTTCAGTTGACCCATGAGGCCATTTTGTCCATGTCACAGCTACCTGCTCAACACCTGACATCATTTATGACATTGATGACACCAGGGAAGCCCCTTTCAAAGATATGGGATGGGCTTCTTGTGATCCAACCGTGTCTTCAGAAGGTCCTCTCAAGGTGCTTCTAACTGGACTTCAGATCTTCAAAGTGGCTTCTAAAGATCCCTGTGGGCAAAAAAAGGCTTCCTGACATCATTGTGACATCAGGAGATGGACAGGTCCACCCACCTGTCTAACATAGCCCATGAAGGGTGAGTGAGAGAAAAACCAGTCCCACCAGGCTTAAAAAGTTCTCTATTCCTGCTCTACAGACCATACAGCTGAATGTGTGCAACGACTGCACTGAAACAATGCATTTTGTAGTGACAACAGGAGGTGTGAATACTCTCAGGGCTGCAAGATGTGCTACAGCTCATTTGTACATACAGTCGTACCTTGGTTCTCGAACAGAATCCATTCTGGAAGTCTGTTCGACTTCTGAAAACGTTCAAAAACCAAGGCACAGTTTCCAATTGGCTGCAGGAGCTTCCTGCATACAATTGGAAGCTACGAAGCCACGTCAGATGTTCGGTTTCCAAAAAAATTCACAAACTGGAACACATACTTCCAGGTTTGTGGTGTTTGGGAGCCAAAACGTTCAAGTCACAAGGCATTTTTGAACCAAGGTATGACTGTACATGTTTATCACCAGAGGCTGCAGTTATGAAGGAATGATTAGCATGTATTAACCATGGGGTATACTTTTGGAGGATTAATTCAATGGCATTTTAAAAGAAAATTCTGGAACAGAAGGTCTTTGCAAATGCCAAATTTTGCTTGAAGGTGGGGACTAAATGTTCAAATTTCCTTGCATATCACTTATTGCTGTCACCTCAAGGTTAGTCAAACATTTTGGCAAGGCAGTTGGGAAGATGACATTTTAGAAAAAACACACACAAAGCGGCGTGTTAAATTACATTCAGACAGAACTCTTGCGCAGTTCTTGGGCATTTTATGCAAGGTTGAAGGGTTCTTGTTGTTAGGATTTATCTCATTTCCTTAGAAAATACCGCTGAGGATAGCAGCTGGATGAAGGTGCTGTTGCAATCCCCGATTACAATTGGGCTGCTTCTAGACATGATTGATTGCAACCTACACCTTGTTCAATTTCCATGAATCCTTGTAATGAGAAACTGTAAGACAACCAAGAGGAACTTGAAAGTGCTTCTTTCAAAGCCGACTGCCAAAGAGTTGGAGGGAAAGTTGTTTGCTTAAAAGGTGACCTGCAGCGTTAGAGAATGAGCACCTGGACTTTTCATTGATTGTGGTGGGAACTGCAGGTGCAGAACCTGAGCTCAATCTACTGGGAACTTCTCTATGCACAACCTCACTGAATTGAGTTTGTTTTCTTTGACCCCTAGTTTCCAATTCTACTTTACTCAAATCAGATTCCTTAAACTGCATTTGGGGCGCAGGTGGGTTAAACCACAGAGCCTGGGACTTTCCGTTCAGAAGGTCGGCGGTTCAAATCCCTGCGACGGGGTGAGCTCCCGTTGCTCGGTCCCTGCTCCTGCCAACCTAGCAGTTCGAAAGCACGTCAAAGTGCAAGTAGATAAATAGGTTCTGCTCTGGCTGGAAGGTAAACGGCGTTACCGTGCGCTGCTCTGGTTTGCCAGAAGCAGCTTAGTCATGCTGGCCACATGACCCGGAAGCTGTACGCTGGCTCACTCGGCCAATAAAGCGAGATGAGCACCGCAACCCCAGAGTCGTCCGCGACTGGACCTAATGGTCAGGGGTCCCTTTACTTTTTAAACTCCATTTGGTCAAGCTATCCTTCTACAGTGGCACCTTGGTTGTTGAACAGCTTGGTTCACGAACAAATCAGCTCCCAAACCCCGCAAACCTGGAAGTACCGTAAGTGTTCTGGTTTGCAAACATTTTTTTGGAAGCCGAACATCCGACACGGCTTCCATGGCTTCCAATTGATTGCCAGAAGCTCCTGCAGCCAATTGGAAGCCGCACCTTGGTTTATGAATGGTTCCGGGAGTCGAATGGACTCTCAAAATGGATTAAGTTCGACAAGTAAGGTAGCACTGTATGCATGAACACAGGGATGGCGAAACGGGATTCCCTGCCCTTCAAATTCTTTTTTCCTGAAACAAGAAAATGAGACAGGAAGCCAAAGTGTGGGATTAAGGTAGCATCTAAATTTGGACCTCACATTAGTGTCACAATGGCATCTGGCTACGTTCAGGTGCCCAAGACTAGCACTATTGCAAGACTGGATGTGACTAAAATAAATAAATAGAAGCACACCACCCCCACACAAATATATTACTGGAAAAACTTCACTATACACAGAACACAACTGAATACATTACATGTTATTTTACCCTCTGGTATAAATTAAGATGTATGATATTAAGCATCAGCAGTTACTGAAAATGGCATATGCATACATCCTAATATAGCATGCACTAATTTCTCCTAGACATGTTTCTGTTCTAAATGTAGTTTCCAGGCTGTGTTTCAGAAAAGTGCACTGTCAACCTACTCTACAGAGGAAAAAGTCAAGCCAGCAGATCCATTCATGGAGGCAAAGGCTGCACAATGATCTCGATAAAGTGCTGAATGGGCTTTTTGATGCAGACATATGGTAGGTGCTAGCAAGCTGTGAAAGACTCCTGTCTGGGGTGAAATGCGGAGGTGACCATGCACAGAATCAAATTAAAGCTATAGAAAATGTCAGTGGGGAGAGATCTGTTAAGTGGATGGCTATTAACAACAGAGGCAAACAGCAGAATTATTATCCATGCTCCGGTGACCCTAAAATATCACATACTATGGGGTTGTTTTTTCTTTCTCCACAAAGCTCTGCAGAAATGCATTTCTGTAAGCTGTTGTTGTTGTTTAGTCGTTTAGTCGTGCCCGACTCTTCGTGACCCCATGGACCAGAGCACGCCAGTCACTCCTGTCTTCCACTGCCTCCTGCAGTTTGGTCAAACTCATGCTGGTAGCTTCGAGAACACTGTCCAACCATCTCGTCCTCTGTCGTCCCCTTCTCCTTGTGCCCTCCATCTTTCCCAACATCAGGGTCTTTTCCAGGGAGTCTTCTCTTCTCATGAGGTGGCCAAAGTATTGGAGCCTCAGCTTCAGGATCTGTCCTTCCAGTGAGCACTCAGGGCTGATTTCCTTAAGAATGGATAGGTTTGGTTTTCTTGCAGTCCATGGGACTCTCAAGAGTCTCCTCCAGCGCCATAATTCAAAAGCATCAATTCTTCGTCGATCAGCCTTCTTTATGGTCCAGCTCTCACTTCCATACATCACTACTGGGAAAACCATAGCTTTAACTATACAGACCTTTGTTGGCAAGGTGATGTCTCTGCTTTTTAAGATGCTGTCTAGGTTTGTCATTTCTGTAAGTACGCAGTTTAAATGGGAAGATTCATCTGAAAGTTGCACGAGCCTGCCACAGTCTGAAACACTTGAGGTAGACAAGGATTAGGATAATTCTCCCATCCCCTTAATAAACTGGCAGTAATGTTTACTCATCAATCCTAGGGATGTGGGTGGCGCTGTGATCTAAACCACTGAGCCTCTTGGGCTTGCCGATTGGAAGGTCAGCAGTTCGAATCTACGCGACGGAGTGAGCTCCCGTTGCTCTGTCCCAGCTCCTGCCCACCTAGCAGTTTGAAAGCACACCAGTGCAAGTAGATAAATGGGTACCACTGTAGTGGGAAGGTAAACAGTGTTTCCATGCGCTCTGGTTTCCATCACGGTGTTCCGTTGCGCCAGAAGTGGTTTAGTCCTGCTGGCCACATGACCTGGAAAGCTGCCTGTGGACAAACGCCAGCTCCCTCGGCCTGAAAGCGAGATGAGCGCTGCAACCCCATAGTCACCTTTGACTGGACTTAACCGTCCAGGGGTCCTTCACCTTTTACCTTTACCCATCAATCCAGCTATCCAACTGTCTGGGATGTCACCTGTTTTCATGACATATGACAATGACAAAAACATCAGGATCGGAAAAATGAATGGCTTCGTACATCTTTCTAATCATCCTGATTCTGAAATGGCAGTGACTTGGAGAGGATCTGCAAAGAGGAGTGGGACAAAATACCTCCTGAGATGTGTGCAAACCTGGTGGCCACCTACAAGAAACGTCTGACCTCTGTAATTGCCAACAAGGGTTTTGCCACCAAGTACTAAGACATCTTTTGCAAAGGGATCAAATACTTATTTCACTCATTATAATGCACAGCAATCTCTGACTTTTGTCTTCTGGGTTTCTGGGGGTTTTCCTGTTGTTATTCTGTCTCTCACAGCTACAATAAACCTACCATTAAAATTATGGAATGGTCATTTCTTCATCAGAGGGCAAACAGGCAAATTTAGCAAGGGATAAAATGCTTTCCCCCCTCACTGTATACTACCAGATCCTAATTTATACTCACATATATCAGTATATAGTCTTGAGCCTCTCTTGTTTTGTACAAAAGAAATAAATAGTTCATAGAACCATAAAATTGTAGAGCTGGAAGGGGACATGAGGATCATCTAGTCCAGGGTTTCCCAACCTTGGGTCTCTGGCTGTTTTTGGACTATAATTCCCATCATCCCTGACCACTAATCTTGCTTGCTAGAGATGATGGGAGTTGTAGTCCAAAAGCAGCTGGAGACCCAAGGTTGGGGAACCCCGATCTAGTCCAACCCCCTGCAATGCAGGAATCTCTTGCCCAGTGTGGGGCACAAACCCACAACCCTAAGATTAAAGAGTTTTAATTTTACACAGCTAACGAGAATGAACACTGAGCACTTCTTAAAGGAAAGTGTGCCATTTTTGTACAGGCACTTTTCAGAACAGAAGCAAATGTCAAGCAATCATTTGCCTTAGGTGGATTAAATGGGAACTCTTGACCTTCTCTGGATGAGCAATTAGCATATAGTGAACACATCTCATAAGACTCTGCACATATTCTAGCTAGCCTGAAGATCTAAGTGCAATTTCCAACACTCAGTCATTTAAATCCTTGGGGAATTTTAAATTCATCAGCTATTTAAATAGGAATGGATCCACAGCTAGAGCTTGAATATTTGGGTTTATCAGTCCTATCCTAACCATGTTGATTCAGAAATAAGTGTCACTGCCTTTAATAAGACTTTGGCCTAGCTATATTTGCGTAGGATTACAGATGTGCACACCTCGATCCTAAAATGCTGAGACGTTAAACCACCATGTTCAATCAAAGGCACTCCCCAAGTAAGTGTGTATAGCATGTCAATCCTATCCAGAATAATTTGGGGAGCAGATTCCATGCACTTAGTGGAATTTATTTCCAAGGAAACGTATACAAAATCTAAATCTTCACCGGTGAAAATCAGCAATGTTTAAGGGACAAAGTAGGCTCAGGCTAAACACACAAGCTGGATAACTTTGTAGATTTGGCTGTAAACATACGAGATCAGTACAGAGTTTTCCAGCAGACTGCAACAGCAAATGCTCAGCCTATCAGATATAAGGGGGAAGGTTATAAAGGACATGGGATGACCACCATCGGCAACAGAAGCCATTTTAAAAGGTCACAGCATGTTTTCAGCTCATGTTGAGAGAAATCCACATCCTAGAATCAATACGCAGGCTTTATCGTAAATTGGTTTACTTCATCACAGGCAAGAAGACACTAAAGTCATTGTTTTGTACCAGCTGCCAGGAAATATGCAAGACAAAGAGTAGGATTTGGGAGATTTAAAAATGTCAAATTACAGTAATTGGATAAATATACACTTCTTAATCTGGATTTTGAAAGCTGTCGGGCTTTTTCTAAAAGAGTACGCGGCAACAACGCTCAATGGAAGTTCATAATGAGAACACATAACAGAGTGTGTGCATGAGCAAGCTAGAAACCCAAGATTGGTGCAGGAGTAGATGGCGTGGGAGGTAGCCAGATTAGGAGTTTTTATGCCACAGTGGCTCCTGAGCTACGTATATCGCACCAAAAAAATGTTTTTGGGGTGCTAGCAACCATTTTTAAGTTACCACTCAGCTGAGGTATATAGGATATAGCTACAAGGCCTCATGTAGATCTCCTGTTGGTACTGGGATCATTATTAAAGGTAAAGGGACCCCTGACCATTAGGTCCAGTCGTGGACGACTCTGGAGTTGCGGCGCTCATCTCGCTTTATTGGCCGAGGGATCCGGTGTACAGCTTCTGGGTCATGTGGCCAGCATGACTAAGCCGCTTCTGGCGAACCAGAGCAGTGCACGGAAATGCCGTTTACCTTCCCACCGGAGTGGTACCTATTTATCTACTTGCACTTTGACGTGCTTTGGAACTGCTAGGTTGGCAAGAGCAGGGACTGAGCAACGGCAGCTCACCCCGTCGTGGGGATTTGAACCGCCGACCTTCTGATCGGCAAGTCCTAGGCTCTGTGGTTTAACCCACAGCGCCACCTGTGTCCCATGGGGATCATTATTACCAGACCCCAAACATAGGAAGGTAAATGGCGTTTCCGTGCGCTGCTGTGGTGCGCCAGAAGCGGTTTAGTTATGCTGGCCACATGACCCGGAAGCTGTCTGCGGACAAACGCCAGCTCCCTTGGCCTATAGAGCGAGATGAGCGTGCAACCCAAGTCATCCCTGACTGGACCTAATGGTCAGGGGTACCTTTACCTTTACTATTTACACACAGAGTGGAGCCCTTTCAGCTTTTCCAAGCTGTTTATTCTAGCTGGACATCATCTTTTTTATTCTGTCCTAATGTCTCTCACTGCTCTCGTTTCTTACTCTTTGAAATGAGCTTTTAAAAGAAAAAGATAAATCTTTCAGCCCTGCCTTTAACCACCTCAGGAGAGTGTAATGAAGTTGTCCCCTGTTTGGCTTCAGCACGGTGGATTGCCAGCTCTTGCCTCCATTAGCCCTTAAAGCCAATGGGCCATTTCGTCTCGCTGATTACATGCCGAAAACCCCTTTTCCCTTCTAGCCTTGACAGTGATCTCTTTGTGAACTGTGTCGGAGAGCATCTGGCCTTCTGCTGCGGTAACAGGATACCAAACTCCTGCTTCGCTGAACAGCGGAGGGCTGGGATGTACAAAAGGGAGGACGGAACGGAAGTCGGTTCAAAGCTTTACATGGAAAAACAGTCAGATGAGCTTCATATTTCAGTACAAGGCTTCAGAAAGCTTTCAATTACCAAGCAAGCTCATCTTAATCCTTTCATGCTTGAAACTGACTGCCCATCCCCCAGCAACAGCTTCCCAGCTGCCCAGTGACTGGTAAAAAGAGAGAGAGAAGAAAGTAACAAGTCCTAATCAATGATATTTATTGCAGGGCTCAAGACGCAAAGTTGAGTAGGAGCATCAAAGGATGGCTTGCATGTATTTTTATATTGCATGTTAACTTTTATTTTACTAGATTATAGCATCCCCTGCATTTTCTTTTAAAGTACATGTTCAATATCTGAGGGACTGTGTTTACGTGTAACACGCCAACCCAGAAATGTCATAAAGATGTCTTGAAATGCCACTAAAAGGGCAGAATGGGGGCACGGTGTTTGCAGGCTTTTTCAACAGGTTTCCATTATACGTGGTTTTACTGATGCGTGCGGTGCCTCAGAACATAACCCTCGCACACTGACACCGGGTATAGGGGGCACTGAGGGCTACAGCCCCACTAAATATTTTGAACCAGGGGGCCCAGCCCCCCAATATTCAGGGGGCCGACATCCCCCGCCACCACCCTCCAGGTGCCTCACTCCCCACCCAGGAGGGAACAAGTGAGGGGGAAGAAGAAGAAGAAGAAGAGGAGGAGGAGGAGGAGTTTGCATTTGATATCCCACTTTATCACTACCTGAAGGAGTCTCAAAGTGGCTAACAATCTCCTTTCCCTTCCTCCCCCACAACAAACACTCTGTGAGGTGAGTGGAACTGAGAGACTTCAGAGAAGTGTGACTAGCCCAAGGTCACCCAGCAGCTGCATCTGGAGGAGCAGGGAAGCGAACCCGGTTCACCAAATTACGAGTCTACCGCTCTTAACCACTACACCACACTGGCTCTCTGTGTCTACTGTCCCCCAGCGCATGCCCTGCGGCATGTCCCACTGGACGAAACATGTCACATGACATCACATGGTGCGTCACATGATGCTTCCCCCTCCAATATGGGGGGGCACAAGTTGTCACTCCTGCCCTCACATAAATGGGGGGCTGCCTGTATATAGTCCTTTATGATCTGGTAAGAGGTAACACAATTCTTTGTTACAAGAACACAGTAGTAACTTATAAAGTAACCCATGACTCTATTTTTAAATTTATGTGTACCTGAGCACTGGAAATAAAAATATCGACCTGGAAATTCATGCCCAAATTCCTTATATTACTGACACCCAGAGTATAATCCAGAAACCATTCACTCTTTACTATGTACTAAAGTCTGTGGGTATACTCAAAAATAAAACTTTTCTAGTCTTGTGATCCATGTCACTGAATTTAATCTTCTAGAAGTTCTACTGTGCTTTCCACAAGAAGCAGCAATGCAGAAATGGCCTGTCCATTTCATATAGGACTCTATGATAAGACATGTTTCTGTCACGTCTTCATGCAGTGTGTCTTACTCTTTCATATTATGTTTAAGCAGAAAAACATAAAAGAGAAGAAATGGCATTTATCGGATCAATGAATTATCAAATTTTGTCATGATGGAGGTCCTCCAAGTCAGGAAAATCACTAGTTTCCCCACATGTAATTAAGACAAAGCAAATTTGCCTGCAACACCTATTCGCTCCTTCATTCATGACTGGATCGGCAGTTAATACGGGAGTCATTCCACATGTGCAAACTTAGCTAAATGTAACACGAAAGGACAGTTTGAATTAAAGACAAAAATACTAAGTCTGATGTGGAATTCTGGGCACAGAGAGAACTGCTACTTAACAAACCAACTTACAAATCTGTCCTTGGTCTATTAGGGATGAGAACCTGTGGACCTTCAACTCCCATAATCCCTGACAACTATTATTATTATTATTATTATTATTATTATTATTATTATTATTACTATTATTAGATTTTATATACCGCCCTATACCCGGGGGTCCCACTACAGGTTCCCATCCCTGGACTAACACTATCAGCTTAATGACACTGTGATCCTCTTGTGCAGAAAATATAGGGTAACTCTTATCTATTAGTGTGTTTGAAAGTTTAAAAGCTGGCATTGGAATTTCAGATGGGTGTCTTTTCTACTTGGAGATGCCAGGAATGGAATCTGAGACCTGGTGCAGGAATTCCACATAAGGAAGGACATGAACTCACTTTTATTACTAGTGTGGCCAAATGTAACATCAAATGAAGGTTTGAGTCTGTTTTAAAAATCTGTTTTGCAGGGTAGCTATCAGGCGTCAGGGAATCCTATCCCCTCCATGGTAGGCTGCCAGGAATAGATAGTGAAGAAAGGCTCTTACCAATGTCTTTTATTCAATATTCACAGAGAGAGGCTTAGAAATGCAGCCTCTTGGAGTAATGGCATTTCTCCGAGTAATCTCCACCCCCTTCTCTCCTCAATCGCCAACAGCAGGCATAGGCAAACTCAGCCCTCCAGATGTTTTGGGACTACAACTCCCATCATCCCTAGCTAACAGGACCAGTGGTCAGGGATGATGGGAGTTGTAGTCCCAAAACATCTGGAGAGCCGAGTTGGCCTATGCCTGGTCAATAGCATCACACATCTTATGGTGGCCACTTAAGGCCGTTTGCTCTCCTACTTTCAGTGCTTGCCAGGTTCTGGGAGAAGAGGGATCTGGAATGCTTTCTAGTAATAACGTGTTAGCCAGCTGCCCCTCTGGCTCTGCCGCCTCCTCCTCTCCCATTATTTCCCAACTTCGCCCCTCATCTACCTCTGAGCATTGACCTCCCGCAAACCACTGTTGTAAATCTATACTGTCTTCCTCTTCTCTGGAAGGTTGAGGAGGCAGAGGCAGTCTACACGATTCCTCCTCCTATCCTGTCCCTGACAGTAGCACAAACCACACTTTGCTGGTTGGGAGAAAAAGCAAACCATGATATGCCTCAAACCAGGAATGGAAGCAGGGAATTGCCATGCATAAAAGTCCAACGAGAAGGAGAGAGAATGTGTGCATCTGAGGCCCATCCCAGTCTCATGCACATGATGCTAGACCATAGTTTAGTGGTTGCTTTCTTGGGTCCAGCTGGGAGGAAAGAAGAGAGTTAAAATTCTACATGGGTCTGATACATCAGAATAAAGTATTATTAAAAAGTGGGGAGTGCTGTGCTGTATTTTGGCTAGTGAACTGCAACTTCCTTTGGAAGACCGAGTTTTGCAGCATTTCACAGCAGTAGATAAGGCATGCACCGTCAGCGATGCACATTGCAAATGTGGTTTTTTGTTTTTGTTGTTGCAGTAAAATATAAACTGGTTCGCCTTCAGAATGCCTATTCACTATATCACTTCCGTTACATTTTTATGCCTGATCTTGTGAGAACAGAATCTCTGCTATTTGGTTAAAACTTCTGCCACCTGCAGGAAACAAGCCTCTTTTATATTGCTCATACAATTCTTATCTATAGCACTGTGGTCTTTTAATAGGAAAAAGAAATGAGAAAAATCTAATCTCTCCCACTAGGGCCAAAAAAGAAAAGAAAAAGATGCCTCTTATCAAAAGGAAGATCAAAACATCATGCAAAGCCTGGCATCTGAATTTTCATTTTCCTGGTTCCATTTCCTCACAATTATAAAGTATGCAGCTGACCTCGTAAACTCCGCTCTAGGATTATTGTTCCACACGGAAAAAGATCTTAGGCTAGACTGTGAAATAATAAGAGAGGACCTATAATGACTGGCCTTTGTTTAAAAAGCTATGCTCTAGGTTTACTCTGAAAAAATGGAGCACAAGTACGTTGTTGTAAGATAAAAATGGAAAGGAAGCTGTGAACCAGGGGTAGGCAAACTAAGACCTGGGGGCTGGATCCGGCCCAATCGCCTTCTAAATCCGGCCCACGGACAGTCCAGGAATCAGTGTGTTTTTACATGAGTAGAATGTGTCCTTTTATTTAAAATGCATCTCTGGGTTATTTGTGGGGCATAGGAATTTGTTTACCCCCCCCCCAAATATATAGTCCGGCCCCCATAAGGTCTGAGGGACAGTGGACCGGCCCCCTGCTGACCCTTGCTGTAAACTGAAGCCTTCAAGCCCACCTGCTTTGCGCAATGAATGAGGCATAAGGCTAATGTAAAGTCAAGGCTGATTCTGGCACAAATCCACGTTCTCTGCAAAGCAAAACAAAAAAGGCTACAAGAGACTGGAGGATTAAGCATGTCACAGAAGTCGTCTTGTCCAACAGCTCATTGAAAGCTGTACCCAGCGGAAACGTGTCTACTCTCTAATTTCATCAGTCGTATAAAGTATAATAGAACTCAACAGTGCAGGGCTACCAACCATGAAGAATGATGGCGGGATACTTTTGGGCAGCCATGCTGACTCCTCAGTTTTTACACTAGTGAGAGGAGGGGAGTTTACTTTGGAAGGAATATTGGTAAAAACAGTGAAGCTACAGGCTTGGGGTGAGGGTCTAAACCAGCGCAGAGCAGAGTGGGGACCGCCTTCTGCAACGCTGGCCGGCTTCCCATTGGCTGCAGGAAGCTCCTGCAGCCAATGGGAAGCTGCGCACGCCTCCTCCGTGCCACAAGGAGCACCGGAAATAGCGCTCGTGCGTGCAAACACTCTGGCCCACCGCAGTGTCTGCAGGACCGTGAACCGTCCCAAGCCACAAAAACTTTGCTGACCCCTGGTCTGAAGTGTCCTAGGCTGGGCTAGGATCAACACTTTGCTGCCAGGTTACAGCGTGCATGCTCAGCCCCCACATCCACCAAGGGTCATTTAGGAGGGCAATGTCAGGCTTCAGGGAATCTGATCCCTCCCATGGTGGCAGCCAAGAAGGAGATAAACCAAAAAGCAGTTCTTACCAAGTACCGTATTATTTGCTCCATAAGATGCGCTTTTTTCCTCCTTAAAAGTATGGGGAAATGTGTGTGCGTCTTAGGGAGCGAATGCAGGCTGCGCAGCTATCGCTGAAGCCAGCACAGCAAGAGGGAGAGCTGCGCAGCGCCTCTTGTAGTGCTGCCTTCCCAGCAAAGTGGGTGTAGGGATGGAAGGGAGCTCCCCTATATTTATAAGGAATAAAATCACCTGCCCTCACTTATGAATTGGCTCTTGATTTGCAGATCTTACATTATATTTCAATAAATATAACTATTTCACCAATATGCCAGCTCTTAAGTCGTGGAATCATAGATTGTACAATTGGACGGAACCACGAGTCTCATCTAGTGCAACCGTAGCAACGCAGGAAGGTTCGGCTTGAACCCGCAACCCTGAGATTAAGAGTCTCATTGCTCTACCAACTTCTTCAGGGGATAATAGAAAAAAATGCCCATTTGGGAAGGAAATCTCATACTGTATATCAATTCAGCGGCTTTACTGTTTGCATATGTTCCTGTTAACTGTACTTTGATATTTTATATACTTCCAGTATCTAATGAAGCCTTAGTTCACTGGCTTTCCACAAAGTAACAATCTCTTACATCTAGAACATATTTTTTATTTAAATCAGAACAGTGGTCAGCAAACTTTTTCAGCAGGGGGCTGGTCTACTGTCCCTCAGACCTTGTGGGGGGGCAGACTATATTTTGAAAAAAATCAAATGAATGAATTCCTATGCCCCACATATAACCCAGAGATGCATTTTAAATAAAAGGACACATTCTACTCATGTAAAAACATGCTGATTCCCGGACCGTCTGCGGGCTGCATTTAGAAGGCGATTGGGCTGGATCCAGGCCTCGGGCCTTAGTTTGCCTACCCATGAATTAGAGCTTTGTTATTGCAAGCCTTGCAATACCAGTCAAATGTTTACTGGGAAGGATAATTGAAAAGTCCACAACAATAAAATACAGTAGTTATTAGTATTATGAATTTTGTTACTACTGTTCCTTTGTTTTCCCCTCCATTGAACAAACAAACACAAACATATTTGTTGCTTCTTGATTTCGTCTGCTTTTTTCCGTTGGTCAGAGGGAATGTTCATTTCTCCATAGGATGTTAAAAAGCAAAGCTTCTCCAGCTCTGGAAGGGTTAACGTTCAATTTCAACTTCCCCAGTCACTATTAATTCTCAAGAAATGTCACATTCCATTTGTGCAAAGAACATTTTCAATCCCAAAGGTGAAATTGCAATAAATTGGGCCCTAAAATCTATTTATTTACTCAATGCTATCTTGTGACCATTTCTTTATCTTAGTAGACTTACAGTCTCACGCTCCTCCCCCTCCCCGCAAAAGTTGCATTTACTGATAATAAAAAATGTTGATTTTGGGCTTCTGCTGTATAAGACGCCTGTTCAAGATGCCACTGTCTTGTTATCCAAACTTAGCTGCTTAACTGAAATCTAAAGCTCACGCCACAATGACTTTAGGGTACCACAAGACTTTGTCAGATCGAACTAACCATGAAACTCGTAACTGCCAGAAAGAAGAGTTGGATCAAATTGCCAGTTACCTTCAGACTGCAGTCCTTGAATGGAAGGACCCTTTGGCAAGGGGTTAAAGGGCTACTGGATTACTAGGCCTCCTCCTTGCCAGGAAGAATACCGTGACAAAAAGATGACAGTGTGGCTCAAGCCATCAGTTGGAGACTGAACAGAAGAAGGCATCTTGATTTCCTGCTCCCTGACGGAAAGAATACTCTCCTTCAACTGCCATTTACCCTTGCCTTACAAAATCTGAAGGGAAGCACATTCTGGACTGTCGGGCTGCTAAGCTGTGCTGCACGTCCGTAGCGACTTCTTTTGTTGTATTACCAATTTGTTGTGGTCGGCATTTACATTTCAAATGGAAAGGGTAGTAGGTTAGTGGCAGAGTTTTGCACGTAGAAGATCCCAACTTAAACCCCTGTCATCCACAGGATGGGCAGAGAAAGACATCTGCCTATCAGTGCAGACAATTTAATAATAATAATAATAATAATAATAATAATAATAATAATAATAATAATAATTGTTGATACCCCACCCATCTGGTTGGGTTTCCCCAGCCACTCTGGGCAGCTCCCAACAGAATATTAAAAACATGATAAAAAATTGAAAACTTCCCTAAACGAGGCTGCCTTCAGATGCCTTTTAAAAGTCAGATAGTTGTTTATTTCTTTGACATCTGATGGGAGGGCGTTCCACAGGGCAGGCGCCACTACTGAGAAGGCCCTGGTTCCCTGTAACCTTACTTCTTGCAAGTGAGGGAACCGCCAGAGCTAGATGGGCCAAACAGCTCCCTATGAAGCAAGGCTCCACTGTTGTAGACAAGCACCCATGAAGCTCTGTGTGATCAGAATTATGCTGCCCCCACTGTGATTGATATAAGTTATTTTTATGTTGTCATTTTCTCAACCAACTTTCTATAATTCATTGTATAGCTGACTCTGAATTCTCATCATCACGGCTCCGTTTTCAAACTCCTAAAGGAAAGAAGTGACCTGTAATAATATCATATTTCAAAAGAAAGGAAGAGACTGCGGCTGCGGCCCAGAGAGCAGATTGAAATTTTATGTGCAGTCCAATTTATTTAAAATAATTGTATCCACAACCTGCAAGTCTCAGACTGCAAGTAACCAGAAGAAGAAAAATTGGCTGATGTGAGTAATGTTTGGCCAATAAACAAACCAGTGTTAAATCTATAAAGTGGCAATACAAAAAATCCGTCCATGGGTGACTTTTAAAAACATTAATCCTTGATCTACATTTTACAATCTGCAGTAATGTGTTTTTTTAAAATAGTGTTCTGTAGATCTATGTCCCCCCCCCCAAGAGGTCTCCGTTAAAGCAAAGAACAAAATATATGCTGTAAATATTCTCCCCCAAAGTATGCAGAGTCCTACAAAGGAGCCAAACCATTTGTCCTATTGTTCTCACCCATGCTCTTTGAGGAAAAATGAAGGTTTTAATTACGGTTGCCCTCTTCCTGCCCTTCATTCCCCGCCCCCCCTTCTAAAAACACCCCAAATGTATAGCTTTTCTTTTGCTTCATCGAAGCTGCAAATCTGTTGTGATCCTGGTGTAAAAACAGACATCATTAAAGCAAAGCTTGGGAGGACATGCCCCGTTTACTGACCTCGACCAGCGGCCTTGGTTTGCGCTCTACTGCAAACCTGAAGTGGCAGAGTTCACAGTAAGTGGTATTCGAAGACGACAGCCAGTGCTCCAGGCAGCTGCGATGTATAGTTCCCAGGGTTCCCGTACATTCACAGGGAGAGAGCAAGTCTTCTTGACTGCTGCCTTCGTGGCAAATCCTACACATTGGTCGGTCATTGAAAGGGCTGGAAGACAAGGAAGAGGGGTCGTGGGTTAGTATCGGAGTCATGGAGGGGAGGAAATGGGATGATTATCTGGCCCAACCCCATTGCCACGCCAACTCATCGCCACACAATTACAAGCCTTTCCACAGTAACCACACCATACAATAGTATACAAGGTAGCTTCACTCATTGAGAGGACACAGTCACATCCCACCCCAAATTAGGAGGTGTACTGTATTTCCCCGTGTATTGGATGAGGTTTTTTGACACAAAAATCATGTCAAAAAACTGGGGTCATCTAATACAGTGTTCCCCAACCTTCGGTCTCCAGCTGTTTTTGGACTACAACTCCCATCATCCCTTGCTAGCAAGACCAGTGGTCAAGGATGATGGGAATTGTAGTCCAAAAACAGCTGGAGACCCAAGGTTGGGGAACACTGATCTAATACATGGATAGTGGCATGGGGTGGGGGAGATGTTGTTGTGCGCAGGGA
This sequence comes from Podarcis bocagei, assembly GCF_964188305.1. NCBI lineage: Eukaryota > Metazoa > Chordata > Lepidosauria > Squamata > Lacertidae > Podarcis > Podarcis bocagei. The sequence continues at coordinate 15,568,501 of NC_138136.1, read as the reverse complement.
ACGATCTGGGGGCACTGCTTAGTGGTGCGCAGCTTCCCCCGCTGCCGCTGCACGTGGGAAGCACTCCCTGGATCGTTTCCCGCATTCAGCTAACCGGCTGACTGGCTGGAGCGCAACTTTCCTCGATGCTGCTGCCCGAGGGAAACACTCGCTACCTGCTCACAGGAAATGATCTAGGGAGTGTTTCCTGCCCGCAGCTGCGTGGGGGGGGGGAAAGGCTCAACAACGTTGGGCCATCTCCCCTCATTTTCTAAAAATCGAGTCCCCCAAAATAGTGGGGGGTCTTATACACGGGGGCGTCTAATAGATGGAAAAGTACGGTATCTCCTCCATCTCTACTAGCTAACCTGACCTGGGGTGACATTTTTTCTCACCTGCAGATATGGAGAGCAACCAACTGCAGAGCACAAACTATCTAGAGAGGTGTAACATCTTTGGTTCCATAGTACAGTGGTACCTTGGGTTACATACGCATTAGGTTACACACTCTGCTAACCCAGAAATAGTACCTCAGGGTAAGAACTATGCTTCAGGATAAGAACAGAAATCGCGCAGCAGCAGTGGAGGCTCCATTAGCTAAAGTGGTGCTTCAGGTTAAGAACAGTTTCAGGTTAAGAACGGACCTCAGGAACGAATTAAGTACGTAACCAGAGGCACCACTGTATAGTTTCTCCCAGTGTTTTGTTTCTGTGCTGCAATGTACATTGCAATTCAGCCGGGTAACAACAACAACAACAATTTATTATTTATACCCTGCCCATCTGGCTGGGTTTCCCCAGCTACTCTCCAGTGGCTCCCAATAGAATCTGTCATGGATGCTAAATAGATACCGCTCCGGCGGCAAAGTAAATGGCGTTTCCTTGCGCTGCTCTGGTTCACCAGAAGCGGCTTAGTCATGCTGGCCACATGACCCGAAAACTGTACGCTGGCTCCCTTGACCAGTAAAGCGAGATAAGCGCTGCAACTCCAGAGTTGTCCGCGACTGGACTTACTGTATTTTTCGCCCTATAGGACGCACTTTTTCCCCTCCAAAAATGAAGGGGAAATGTGTGTGCGTCCTATGGGGCGAATGCAGGCTTTCGCTGAAGCCTGGAGAGCGAGAGGGGTCGGTGCGCACCGGCCCCTCTTGCTCTCCAGGCTTCAGGAGAGCCCCATCGCCAGCCCCGCAAACTGGGGGGACAGCGGGAGGCGCAGCACGCCTTTCCCGCTGTCCCCCGACTTGGCTAGAAGGCTGGCGGGGGGGGGGGGGAGAAGCCTGCTCCTCCCCGTCGCCAGCCCCGCAAACTCGGGAGACAGCGGGAGGCGCAGCACGCCTTTCCCACTGTCCCCCGACTTGGCTAGAAGCCTGGCGGAGGGCTTTCCCCTCCTCCAGCCCCGCAAGCTCCCAGAGCGATGCCGAAGCTGCACGCAGCTTCGGCATCGCTCTGGGTCCTGTTCTGGGGGCTGGCGTGGGGGAAGCCCGAGCTTCCCCCGCCCCAGCCCCGCGCTGGGGGGGGATTATTTTTTTCCCTTTATTTCCCCCCCCCCCCAAATCTAGGTGCGTCCTATGGGCCGGTGCGTCCTATAGGGCGAAAAATATGGTAATAGTCAGGGGTCCCTTTACCTTTAGCTTTTTATGGTTTGTTTTTAGCCCGGGCTCAAGCTGTAATTTCTTTTGTTTTGGACTTTAAGCTGTAGTTCAACACACTCCTGAAGTGCTGCTTTAATGCTTAAGAGAGAAGGGAGTTTGTGGATACTGTTACATTTGAACCAGGCCAGTGACTTTCCCAAATTATGTTCATTGGGACACACCAACCTAGGCTGTTTTCTCACCAGCACAGTTAGGCTATAAAGGCACTAAAGGCATTGGGACCTTTGTGTTTACCACAATATATGCACAGCCTGCTCTCCCCTCTATAGCAGTAGCAGAGCGTTACTGTGCAAACTGTTGCATGCTGTAAAAAATGGCAGGATATACTAAAGTCTTGGTTGGTAAAAGAACACTTCCTAGCCATTACTGTACACAAAACATGAATATTTTAAAAAAGAAAATCCTTTGTTAATGTTCTTTGAGATCAGCGAGGTTCTTTGCTCAGATGACTATTTTGCAGTCTGTTTAAGAATTTTTCGCCTCTTTTCCTTGGAAACCATATTCTGCTCCCAAGTTTTAATTTTTAATGGACCATGTATAGCCATTAGTTTTTATACCCATGGTCTTTCTCAGTCTCTCTAGTGTATTCGTAGTGTGCAGTTATATGCACTCTACAACTCCTTTTGGCCAGGCTGAACAGGCTAAGCGTTTTCAATATGTTCTCCATTCCTGTATTCATTCTGCTTATTGCACTTGGTGTATGCTCAAGAAGGATAAACTTAAAATTGCAACAAACATGACCAAAACTGTATCTTCTCTTCCAAGGGAAACCTTAGGTGGTGCCCCTTAAAGACGGGATTAAACATTCACTCTCTGACATTACCTATGCGTCATTTGTCAAGTACAAGGTTTTTATGATGCATGCTCCAGATACAGCCTCTGCGGCTATTAGATCTAGATGGAAACACAAGCTCTCTTGTCGTCTTTAGCAAGTCTACTTTCTGCGGAGATAGCAATTCTATTTCCTGGTAGAATTTTGCTGGCTAACATATGATCCCTAGCAGGTATTGATCCCTAACTTCCTTTCTTCTGTCTTCTCTTCCTTATGTCATAGCTATCACCTCTCCTCTTCCAGGTAGAACCAGTTCCTGTCTCTGCTTCTTCCAAGGTCATTGAAAGGTTCAATCTGTACTTCCAGTTTTCTTTTATGCTGGCTGGATTTGGCTTTGCCAAGATGAGGTGCACTGTCTCTTGTTCTTGTTTGGTGGTAAGCAAGGAGTAGGAGGGGGAGGCGGGTGGTGCTGTGGGTTAAACCACAGAGCCTAGGACTTGCGAATCAGAAGGTCGGCAGTTTGAATCCCCACGATGGGGTGAGCTCCCGTTGCTCGGTCCCGGCTCCTGCCAACCTAGCGGTTTGAAAGCACGTCAAAGTGCAAGTAGATAAATAGGTACCGCTCCGGCGGGAAGGTAAACAGCATTTCCATGTGCTGCTCTGGTTCGCCAGACCAGGACATGATCCGGAAGCTGTACGCCGGCTCCCTCGGCCAATAAAGTGAGATGAACGCTGCAACCCCAGAGTCAGCCACGACTGAACCTAATGGTCAGGGGTCCCTTCACCTTTAAGGAGTAGGAGAGGCTTGCTTTGTTGAGGAGAGGCATCCTGCCCTTCTAAGGAAGAGTTTTCATTGGTGAATCTCAGAGGCTCGCAATGGCCTGGCACATTTAGCTCAGCACAAACATGCTAAGTTCCAGTCACAGTCATTTTGCTCTCTGTTGGTCCTTGCCAATCAGAAGGTTGGTGGTTCTAATCCCCACGATGGGGTGAGCTCCCGTTGCTCTGTCCCAGCTCTAGCCAACTTAACAGTTTGAAAGCAGGCCAGTACAAATAGATAAATAGGTACCACTGCAGGGAAGCTAAACGGTGTTTCTGTGCGCTCTGGTTTCCATCACGGAGTCAATCCCCCATGGTAATCATGAGTCATAAACCAAGAGTCATAAACCATGGTTACAGCTCACGGTTAGCCCATAGAGCAGCGGTAGGCAACCTAAGGCCCAGAGGCCGGATGTGGCCCAATCGCCTTCTAAATCCAGCCTGCAGATGGTCAGGGAATCAGCATGTTTTTAAATTGAGTATAATGTGTCCTTTTATTTAAAATGCATCTCTGGGTTATTTGTGGGGCATAGGAATTCGTTCATTATTATTTTTTTCAAAATATAGTCCTGCCTACCACATGGTCTCAGGGATGGTGGACTGGTCCATGGCTGAAAATTGTTGCTGACCCCTGCCGTAGAGAGGGCTTAGACAACACGCTCAAACCTTGGCTTGATGTGGTGCGGCAGCAGCAAGGACTGCTGAGAAGCAAAGCGACTGCAAGCTCTCCACTTGTGGAAGACCACCAGCTCACCTGCCACCACTTTGATTCTTTATATCTCTGTATGTGCTTGCCTGTTTTTCATGTTCCTTAGGCTCCCCAGACTCTTTCACGAATAAGGATTGAGGAAAGGATCGTTAAACTATAAAAGGAAAGTGGATTATCTTAGAAGAGACAAATGATTCAATGTGGCTGGAACTTTCCTTAAGCTAAGGGAGGTGGAATTCTAGAATTGTAGAGTTGGAAGGGACCACGAGAGTCATCAAGTTTAACTCCCTGCAATGCAGGAATCAACCTCAGGTAGCCCTATATACCGGAAGAAGCATCTCCACCCCCATTGTTCAGCCTGGACACTGAGGTCCAGCTCCGAGGGCCTTCTGGCAGTTCCCTCACTGCAAGAAGTGAGGTTACAGGGAAGCAGGCAGAGGGCCTTCTCAGTAGTGGTGCCCGCCCTGTGAAACACCTTCCCTTCAGATGTCAAGGAAATAACCAGCTATCTGACTTTTAGAAGACATCTGAAGGCAGCTCTCTTTAGGGAAGTTTTTAATGTTTGATGTTCTATTGCTTTCTTCTTCTTCTTCTTCTTCTTCTTCTTCTTCTTCTTCTTCTTCTTCTGTTGGGAGCTGCCCAGATGGGCAGGGTATAAATAATAAATGATGATGATGATGGGGAAGCAGCGGCCATCACCTGGCCTGAGCTCCGCCCCCCAGAAGTTCCCCTCTGTTGAAGGACACAGGTATATATTTGCCCCTGCTAAGCTTAATTCCTGTGAACGACATCATACCTTTGCCAATGCTGAAGGAAGATTTAGCCCCGTCAGCTTTTGTACATGCAATGCGGAAAGGGCACCATATTGTCTTTTGCCTCAGGCCGCAAAACGTCTCAGGCCAACCCTGCCTATCAAGCAGCTTTAAACTGAGTTAGGCCCAGGGCTTCTTTTAGGGGGAACTCACAGGAACTCAGCTCCAGCGCCTCTCTGGTGGGCGCCATTGCTTTTCTAAGAGAACGAGGGAGGTGTTCACGGTGAGTTCTGACACCTCTTTTTCTAGAAAAATAACACTGGTTAGGCCTGTGGTTGATTCTAGACCAGTCTCCAATCTTCCTTTCCTCAGCAAGGTGTTAGGAGCACGTGGTGGCATCTCAGCATCAGGCTTCCTGAATGAAACAGATTACCTAGATCCATTTCAATCTGGTTTTAGGCCTGGCTGTAAAACGAAGACTGCGTTGGTTACCTTGGTGGGCAATCTGCATTGTGAACTGGACCTCTCAGTGGCTTTGGAGACCATCAACCATGGCATCCTTTTGGACTGTCTGTCTCGGATGGGACTTGAGGGCACTGTTTTACAGTGGATGTTGTCCTTCTTAGAGGGGAAAGTTCAGAAGGTGGGGCTGGGGTGTGTGTCTCCCATTCAATCTTGTGGTGCTTTAAATATGGGGTCCCTCAGGTCTCCATCTTGTCCCATGCTATTTAACATACGTAAACATGAAACCTCTGGAAGAGCTCACCAGAGTGACGACACACAACTTTGTCTCTCCTTTCCATCACAACCAAGGAAGCAATCTCCTTAACGCAACAGGAAAGATTGAAGGAGCTGCGTATGTTTAGCCTGGAAAAGAGGAGACTGAGAGGAGATATGATAGCCATCTTCAAATATCTCAAGGGCTGTCACATGGAGGAGGGAGAAAGCTTGTTTTCTCGTGTTCTGGAAGGCAGAACTCAAACTCATGGCTTCCAGTTACAAGAAAGGAGACTCCTCCGTCAGAACCAAGCCTGATCCAACTTTTGCCAAGCCAAGAAAAGGAGAGTGCCTGTGCATATTTTCAGACATTGTTCTCTTTCTTAAACATTACCGTTTGCTCAGCTGTCTTATTCCTAATTCAGACTTACATCAATTAAAAATAGCTTAGCAATATGATCCTCTTCTGCTTATTTTAAGTATTTCCATTTCGAGGCAGTATACCGTAGTGTAGCTTCTCCTAACAGTGTGGCATTTTAGACCACCATTCTCATTGGCCTCAAACCAGCATGGCCAATGGTCAGCTATTATTGTGACTGTAGTGCAAAACAGCTGGGTGGACCAAAGTTGGGGAAGGCTGGCGTAGTAGGTTTGGAGGCTCAAATTCCCTCTCAGTCATGCATCTTTCAGGGTAGCCTTTGTGCACAGCATCACCTCTCACTAACCCTGCAGGGTAGTTATTGTAAGGATTAAACAAATTTCATGTATCCTGCTTTGACCTCATTGGAGAAAAGGCAGGATACAAATAGGATGGATGGATGGATGGATGGATGGATGGATAACTAACTAACTAACTAACTAACTAACTAACTAACTAACTAATTGTGCTTTTTTTTTTTTAAAAAAGCACACTTACACTGCTATAAAGGTAAAGGTAAAGGGACCCCAGACCATTAGGTCCAGTCGTGGCTGACTCTGGGGTTGCGGCGCTCATCTTGCTTTATAAGCTGAGGGAGCCGGCGTACAGCTTCCGGGTCATGTGGCCAGCATGACTAAGCCGCTTCTGGCGAACCAGAGCAGCGCACGGAAATGCCGTTTACCTTCCTGCCAGAGCAGTTCCTATTTATCTACTTGCACTTTGACGTGCTTTTGAACTGCTAGGTGGGTAGGAGCAGGGACCGAGCAACGGGAGCTCACCCCGTCACGGGGATTCGAACCGCCGACCTTCTGATCGGTTTAACCCACAGTGCCACCCACATCCTTTGTCTACACTGCTATAAAAAAGTATATAACAACAACAAAAACAACAACAACAACAATAATTTATTACTTATACCCTGTCAATCTGGCTGGGTTTTCCCAGCCACTCTGGGTGGCTCCCAACAGAATATTAAAAACACAATAAGACATCAAACATTAAAAACTTCCCTAAACAGGGCTGCCGTCAGATATCTTTTAAAAGTCAGATAGTTGCTTATTTCCTTGGTATCTGGTGGGAGGGCATTCTACAGGGTGGGTGCCACTACCGAGGAGGCCCTCTGCCTGGTTTATTGGAAGGCAAATCTATGAATTTAAAAATGTAATTGAAGCACAGCTCTTCATACACAAAACTTTCTAGAAAGATATCAGCTCACTCTAGGAGCTTCCAGTCTACCCTTCTGAAAAGAAAAGCTATGGTTAAGGGCATGACAGGGGATATTTTTGAAATCAGCACTGGTTGAACAACATGCCCCCCCCCCCACAAAATATAACTATTTTCGTAAATAGTATATTCTACATGCATTGGCCAATTGCCTACCAATAGACATACCAAGCCATTAGACATTCTTCTGAATGGACTTTAAAAAATATATAACATGACCACTGCTTACTTACACCATATCAAACTGCAGCCTGCCAGCGGTGAAAAAAATCTCATACAATACCACCCCCAAGACCCACTCCAGTCCATGGACATGAAAGAGAACAGCAAATTCTGTACCTAGGCAGCGGGCATCGTGTTGAATATCAAGTTTGCCCAGCTGCCCAGCTATACAAAACGTGGTCTAGAAGTATAAAAGATGAAAGTCCACAATACTCCACACAGAACGCGATAGGCTAGATATGAGTTTTCCTCCCAATCTCTCTCACACACATGCAAACGTGAAACGACAGCCCTCACTGGGAAGCTGCGAGCACCATGCTCAAGTCAGCAGAATGTCACTCCTGAACTTTTCTCTTTCGCCTCAGGAGGATTAATGGCCTCTCCATCCCTTTGCCACCTGCCTCCCCCAACGGTCCCTGCACCCCCTTCTTTGCGCGAAGCGGAACGAGTTGAATCGTCGGGGATCGCGACAAAGTTGCAACACATTACGAACTCGAAGAGGAGTCAAGCTTTTGCTCTCTTTAAAGTGAGCAATGCCGTGCGCATCATTCGGAAAGCATGGCTATAACAATACAGAAGAATTGAATGTGCAGCTTCCCATCTGCCTGCCCCTGAAACGGACCTGTGACTTCGGAGATGAAAGACCCCAAGTGCACTAAGGAAGGTTCGGGTCTTGCAATCGCAAACCCCCTCCCCTTCCCGGCACTTTCTTCCCCACGCTTAGCAAGCAATCAGATGTTTCCTTGGCTCGGTACGACCGTACCTCTGTGTGGCAAGCGTCCGTACTACTGATGACAGCAGCTGCCCGTCCTTGGCCGAAACTTGCATGACATACTGCGGTTGCCCATTCGCGAGGCTGCTACAGTCCTCCACCGTCTTCACCACCGGAGCAGCCGAGCTGGTGCAGTCTGGTAAGACTTCGGGCAGGTGACTGCAGCGGCTGGTTGTCATGGTAACAGACAGCAATTACTCTGCTAATGGCTTCCACATTCATACAGGATTTCCATCTAGGAAAGAAAGATTAGAAAACAATTTATCGAAGGCAGGGGCTGCTGAGAGCGGACGCCGGGCAAGACACACATGCAACAAACCACCAACGTCTCCGTCATTAAAATTCAGCAGGACTCAAAGAGCATTGCTTCCCATTAGAAAATATTCTAACACAAAGGTGGAAAGGGGGGGGGGGAGAATAGAAAGGCAGGAATTGTTAATAACAATGCAGCAAGCACCTCTGTGTACAACACTGTCTTATTGATTCTCTTTGAAAATGAGATATTTCTCTCTCTGCCCCCCCTGCACCTCCTATTTCTTCCCCCCCTTTTAAAAAATTGCTCCTGCTATTTGCAGGGGATGGGCAGCCACACAATTACGTGGAGTTGAGAAACTGCGTCTCTATGAAGTGTGTATTATCTTGAAAAGCAATTTTTCCCCCTTTACTTTTCTCCACAGACTTTAATGCCTTGGTGATAAATGGAAAGGCTGAAAACCTTTTGTCTCTCTCTCTCTCCCTTGCCGCCACCTTCCACTCCCCCCCTCCAGTTGTGAGGTGCTAAGGACACCTAGCTTGGGGTTGCTTCAGCTACACGTCAGCCTCTTCCCCATAAACGCAAGAAAAGTACCAAATAAATTTGCAATCTCTCGGAGAAAATAACCTGTTATTACGAAGTGCGTTACACCATCAAATAGGGAGCGCAACACCCAAATCAGTATTTAATGACAGAGGGGTTTTCTTCCCCCAACCCCACGACTCCGGCCCCTTAATGATAACCTGCATGCAGCAATAATACAGGCTGCAAGGTAAGGTTAGAGGGGGGTGGCGAAAAAGAGAAATCATACTTGTGTATGCCATGCTCTTTTCTCCCAAGCATTTCAAGTAATGACATTTAAAATGTTTTGCTGGACAGTAATTGTACAGGAAAACAGAACTTGTGATAGGCAGGAGTGGGCAACCCCCCCCAACAATTTAGGGGCCAATTTTTCACAGAAACACAAACAACAGAAATATGTGACATTAGAAAATGTGGGTTAATTTACTGGGAAGTGCCATGCCCTGCTCTCCTCAACCAGGGTGAGAGTATAACAACACCTCCAGGCCTTATAGAAGATGTGAGTGTATTGTTGGTTATTATGCTACATATTTGTGTGTGTGTGTGTTTATGCACATAAAAGACCACATACAGATTGTTCAAATACAAACATCACAGAACAAGCCCTTTCCTTAGAAGTCAGCGGCCCTAATAGCGAAGGACGTTTCAAAGGCCTGACTGCGGCTAGCTGCTAATTCCGTAGGTTCACTCTACTGATTTAAAAACAGCCAATAAAACAGGAAGAATAAAATTACCAGATAACATAACCATCAACTTCATCATCATCAACAACAACATAGAAAACTTAAAAGAAAATGAGTGGCATAAAATATATTCCACAGTGGAATGCAAGGTTCATATTTCTACCAAACATACCAAATATTCATGGACGTTGCCAAATAAACTCATATTTGAAAGGACTGAGCCAACCAGGAGAAAGATTGGTCATATAAGTCACAAATGTCCCCCAAGAACAAGCAAAGTTGGAGGGGTCTGCATCATCCCTGGCAGTGTGTATTTTATGAGTCATTTTTCCGGAAATGGCAATGAACACGACTTCTTTAAACCATCGAGCCACAGGAGAACAAGACGCATCTTTCCATCCTTGAGAGATCACTAGATGAGCAGCAACCAAAGGATATAGAATTCCCTGTTGAGAAGTTAAGGTCAGTAAGGCCAAATGGCTAAGAGACATAGCTTAGGGTCCAAGGAGGCCTATTTGCCAGCAATAATACCAATCTCAAATGTAACCTGCTTCCAGAACTTGTGTACATAATGACATCCACACCACATATGCCAGTATGTTTCTCATACCTTACAACTCGGTCAGTGTAAGGGGGAACTATATCTTCCAATACATATTTTTATACAGTGGTAGACAGTGGTACCTCAGGTTAGGGACGCGGGTGGCACTGTGGGTTAAACCACATAGCCAAGGGCTTGTTAATCAGAAGGTTGGCGGTTCGAATCCCCGTGACGGGGTGAGCTCCCGCTGCTCGGTCCCTGCTCCTGCCAACCTAGCAGTTCGAAAGCACATCAAAGTGCAAGTAGATAAATAGGTACCACTCCGGCGGGAAGGTAAACGGCCAGAAGCGGACATGATCCAGAAGCTGTACGCCGGCTCCCTCAGCCAATAAAGCGAGATGAGCGCCGCAACCCCAGAGTTGGTCATGACTGGACCTAATGGTCAGGGGTCCCTTTACCTTTACCTCAGGTTAAGAATCAATTCATTCTGGAGGTCTGTTCTTAACTGAAACTGTTCTTAACCTGAAGACCACTTTGACTAATGGGGCCTCCTGCTGCCACTGCGCCGCGACTGCACGATTTCTGTTCTCATCCTGAAGCAAAATTCTTAACCCGAGGTACTATTTCTGGGCTAGCGGTACCACTGTACTGTAAACTGCCCTGTGATCCTTGGATGAAGGGTGGTACGTTGAAGGAGAAGGAGAAGGAGGAGGCGGAGGCGGAGGAGGAGGAGGAGAAGAAGAAGAAGAAGAAGAAGAAGAAGAAGAAGAAGAAGAAGAAGAAGGAGAAGGAGAAGAAGAAGAATTAAGAAGCCAGCCCCAACCTGGTGCTCTTTCACTGCCAATGGACCTCAACTCCCATCATTGTGCTGATAATGCCATGGTTTTAGGTTTGATCCCCATATGGGACAGCTGCATTGCAGGGGGTTGGAAGAGGGAATCTTCAGGGTCCCTTTCCAACTCCACAATTCTATGATCTCTTGCTGTTGACTGTGCTGCCTGGAGCTGATGGAAGTTGTAGTCCAATACATCTGCAGTCACAGGTTGGGGAAGGTGGCGTTAAAGCACATTAAAGGTAGAGAAAGAAATGTGTTTTAGTGCCCCTGGCATTAATTCAAAAAATGCCACCTAACTGCTTATCTGGGGAATACTCCTATCCAATGTATTTTATTGATTTTCTCTCCCCCCCTTCTTTTTTAATGGTATTCCACTGTCCTGTCACTGTTGAGGCTCAGTGTAGCAGCCACCGAAAACGGTTGCGCAACAGGAAAAGAAAGCTGAGAGTGGCTATGGGGCAACACATACAAAGAGTTATAAGTGCTTGTGTGTGTACCAGCAATCATTTTCATACTCTCCCCCTTCCCATTTCTGAGCCCTATCCTTTGATTCCCGTCCTCCCCAGAGTGAGTGCTTGTGTGATTCCTCGGGGATAGGTTTATTCCCTCTTTCTTGTAAATGATTTTTGTAGTTTTTTGTGGAGCACAAGAAGGGCAGGAGAACACTTTGGGAATTCTGACTCCCCAGGGCTCTTCCCCACTCCCCCCCCATGTCTTCACAATGCTAAGGGAAGAACCAGGCATTATGGGAAATGCACTGTCGCTCCAGCAATCAGCAGCTTCTGGTACCCTACTTTTCTCAGACTCCTGTAGCAAGTACTAAGATGATGATTTTGTCACATTGCAAGATTCTGCATTATCAGCTCTGCTCCAATGGCTGAGATACCACAGGCAGAAGCCACCAGTATGGCCACACACACACACACACACACACACACACACTGTAGATATATAAACAACCATGATAGAGCATGGCAGACACAATCCAAATACTGTACTGAACACCATTCTTTTATTTGCGTGTTCAGACCCAGAGACCTCCCCCCTAAATAAACACACATTTGATTCAAATTTTAATTTTGGTTTTTGGCAGAATTTAGGCCACAACTTTATTGATTACATCAAGTGAATAGTTGCATAGGCTCTGGTTCGACTAGCTCCCTGCACGCTTGCAGGTAGTGCTGACCCAGGGCGCCAGCATAGGTCAGCCAAGGGTGAACACCTGAGGTAGGTGAAAAGCCAGGGAACGGACTATGTCCACTCCCCAGATGCTCCCCTGGACTTAGGCATGGGCACAGCCCCCTCACAGGGGTTGACCAAACCAGGTTGAGTCCCTGGATTCCTTTAACGGAATACCCTTCACATAGGGATGGCGAGACCGTTCTACCATCCCTATCACCTGAACCAGAGCCTATCCGCAACCTTACAAGTTGTGACGATTTGCTACGCGGCAGGTGAAACCCAAACAGCCAATCAGCCAAGTGGGGAAATTCCTGCCATGCCCCTGTTCCAATGACAGGCGACACACGACAGCATAGCAAGGTCAATCACAAAATGCCCCAAATATAGGGAGGGTAGGTGGGTGTTCCGAATGCACGTGCCAAAAGAGGAAGCTCTGGGACACGTGCATAGGTATATATAGGTCCCTAGACCCATTTAGACAGCTCCCCATTGGCCAGATTAAACCCAGCAACGAGGGGCCTACCAATCGGGTGTTGTGGCTGTGCAATATACCCACCCACAACCAAGAGGTCAGTCTCCAGGTCTTACCACAACACATGCCCTCCTGTAGGGAGGACATGCTTTCCTTGCCTTAACACCAAAATAATTTAAAAATTGAAACCTTGGCCATTCCTTTTGTAGTTTGATAATCAACTGGCACAAAGCACTTTGTGGCACTTTCCAGAGTTAGCCAAGCAGCTGGCTGAGGCAAGAAAGCAATTGGATCCAGGCAGAGAGACATCAGGGATGCCATACCACTCCCATAGATCACCAGCATTGAAGCAATGATTCTTCAACATCAACTTTGTTGGACTGGTCATGTTGTGTGGATTCCTGATGATCATCTTCCAAAGCAACTACTCTATTCCAAACTTAAAAATGGAAAGCGTAATGCTGGTGGTCAACAAAAGAGATTTAAAGACTGTCTCAAGGCAAATCTAAAAAAAAAATGTAGTATAAACACCAACAATTGGGAAACACTGGCCTGCGAGGGCTCCAGTTGGAGAACAGCCTTTACCAAAGGTGTCATGGGCTTTGAAGACACTCAAACTCAGGACGCAAGGAAGAAACGTGCTAGGAGGAAGGCACGCTTGCCAAATTCACACCATGATCAGTTCCTGCCCAGAAACCAATGTCCCCACTGTGGAAGGATGTGTGGATCCAGAATTGGCCTCCACAGTCACTTACTAACTCATTGTTAAAACCGTGCTTATGGAAGACAATCTTACTCGGCTACAAGTGATCGCAGAAGAAGAAGAAGATGATTTACGAACAGGGCTGAGTGCTTGACGATACACCTATCATTGCGGGGATGGCTTTAGCTACTTTTGCAGAGAATACATTCCCTAGGGAGCATGCATGTTGCCTATGCGCTACTTCGTTGCAGTTCTGACGCTCAAAGAACAATGAAGAAAAAGAATAGCGTTGTGATCCTCATATACAATGACAATGGAGCAAATGACTAATTCCAAGACCATTAGCACACAAAGAAATGCAAAAGAATGCAGCCTTATGAGAACGGCAGCCAGAGACTCTCCAAGGAGCGTGCGTAGGGACATGGATTATGAGCTACATTTTAGTTTTGAAATGCATGCTGAGACTGTTCAACGAGAGTATGCAGCAGCACAGTAGATGCCTCATTAAACTTAAATAGCCTAGACAGGGCTGTGCTTATAGACCCATGCTACAGAATTATACATTTCCTTGCTCACTGCTTCGCTGACCTCATTATGTACAGCAGGAAGATTATCATTCTGCATAAAGTGACCATCCATGCTTTGACAAAGGCATCCGTCAGTCAGTTGAGGAGTTTAAGGGTATTTCTTAACCACCAGATGATGCCGTTAAGAGCAAAATATTAATATATGCACAACTCTTTGCTTTAGCGGCTACTTAAAAGAGAGAGAGAGCTATTTGGGCAGCCCAGCAGAATATGTTTCTTCTTAGCAGCTTGATAACATATTTTTAAAATAGGAATATCTGACTATTAATTTCAATGGATATGGGATTTCTGCTATTCAAGGCACTTGAAAATCTGATGAAAATCATTTTTGTTATACGGAAAACAGAAAGTGAGGGAGCAGCTTGGCCATGGCAGCTGACGTTCATGGCTGACGTTGACATTTGAAAACAGGTCTAATCCCAGCATTTTACCAGTGCCACCCTGATTTCCAAAGTTCTGATTTTTAGAAAAGCTCTGACAACACAAAATAAATACCAGCCTTTTGAACATGTATTAAAAATCATAATAATTCAACCCCGGCAGAAGCCCTATAATGCAATTCATCCAATTCCAACAGTTGAGTTTGTTTTCAATATTTCCCTCATAAAATGCAGCATGATATACACTTTTGAAAATGGTGTAAGTAATAAGCAGCGCATATTGAACTCTGGAGGTAAATATCAAGAATGATTGTTCTGAGAAGTACCTATTGACTAAGGCAATGCCAGTGCATACAAAAGCAAAAATAAATCTTGCTACCTAAGAAAACCCTGGCTGAATAAATGCTGCTGTATTCCTTTTATGCGCTTTCATATGAAACACATGGAAATAGCTTTTGACTATGAGCAGATATTGTTCATTTTCAGGGCCATAAGGTTCATTCAGAGATGCTGACAAGGCCTATATTGTATCATTATAGCAGAGAGTCAGAAAACCAGGGGAAGCCAAGAGAATGAGTACTGGACCTACCAGAAAACGGTTGCCAAATCACAAAAGTCAGAATCCAAAAGAATCCAGGGATTTTCTAGTCATTCACACATTTCATCACGGTTTGGCACAGCTGTTAAAACATAGGTCTGAGGTGGTGATTATAGGCAGAAGACCCTTGCCGATATATATGCTTAAGGAATGATCTAAATTCTGCACCAAGAAATCTGAATTCTGCAACCTGCCTAAGT
This sequence comes from Podarcis bocagei, assembly GCF_964188305.1. NCBI lineage: Eukaryota > Metazoa > Chordata > Lepidosauria > Squamata > Lacertidae > Podarcis > Podarcis bocagei. The sequence goes on along the minus strand of NC_138136.1, from coordinate 15,553,450 downwards.
CATGCAAATGTATATGTATTTACTTATCTTGCATAATTTATTCTGATTCTGCTATTCATATTTTTTGGGGGGTAGGGAGCAGAGAGCAATGCAGGACAGTGAAACATTGCTCTCTGGCCACTAAAAATCCTGCTAAGCTTCCTTCGTTGGCTCCCGTGATCTCATTGACACTTCTCATCTAGTTTCAAGGCTATCTTCGTAACCTTATGAGCTAGACAACAGAAGCGGAATTTTGGCACTGAATAAATACAACACTGAACCAAAACGATCATGTAGGTGTCCCTAAAAGTACATTTTGGGGAGATGTTCCAAAGATGGGGTGCTGCCACTGAAAAGGTTGGGTTGGCACTCATCTAATATTCAAAATGGGGAGCCTCTGAAAAAGGTCGTCTTCAAGCCAGTCTTAGCAATCAAGATGGTTGAAATGAGAAACAGTAGTCCCTTGCTATTAAAAACCATTTCTTCTGCCTGTAAGTCTGGTTAAACACATAACTGCAGAGCTGCATTTCTAGCCTTCAGTCTTCTTGTGAACAAGTTGCTCACCCAACTTCACCAAGTACTTTTGATGTGTTTTCCAATAAGCTCTGCAACTTGTGGGTTATAAGCATGATCCTGCACCTTCCTCAACAGAGGAAAGGGCACCAAATGGAGGATGTTCCCTTTATCTGGTTCGCCCCGTTCAGGTGACAGGTAAGTTCAAAATGTCATCATACCATTGGTGCATCTTAAAACGAATGCTTGCCATACTGCATATTGTTTCTTGCAGTGTAGAAGGCAGAAGTCTGGAGGGAAAGTAGGCAGAGGGAAATTAAAATTTTAATGGAAAAGCGAGGAACTACCAACGAAAGAACAATGGCAAGAAAAGTTGATGGAATAAGCTGAAATGACAAAGCTAACTGAGAGACTCAAAGATAAGGACAACAATGACTTCAAAAAAGATTGGGAACCTTTTATGATGTATATACAGAAACAATGCATTGAAATGAACTCACTTGCAAGATTCAAGTAATACACTTACAATGGACAAACATAAACAGAAAATATAAATATGAGGTTAAAATGTTAACAACGGATTGACAAGGTACAATTTTAATTTTAGTACATAAGGCATATAAAATTATAAGCAGAAGAAATAAGTACCGTACTTTTTGCTCTATAAGACACACCAGACCATAAGACGCACCTAGTTTTCAGAGGAGGAAAACAAGGAAAAAAATATTCTGAATCAAATGTTGTTGAAGAGGCTTTGCACGGATATCCCTGAAACTAGAACAGCAAGAGGGATTGCTGCACAGCAATCCCTCTTGCTGTTCTGGCTTCTGGGATAGCTGTGCAGCCGGCATTCGCTCCATAAGACGTGCACACATTTCCCCTTACTTTTTAGGAGGGAAAAAGTGCATCTTATAGAGCGAAAAATACGGTATGCTATAAACCAGAAACGGAAGTTGGGAGAGCTGGGGGGGGGGGTAATTGAAAATGTAAAATGTAATTTGAATTATGCTAAAACTTGTTGTAAAATTTTAATAATTTTTTTTAAAAAAACCCATAAAATTTTCTTTTGCAGAAGGAGGAGAAAGAAATCACGCTAGCTGCTGCAGAGAATACTGTCATTACAACCCGCTTGTTCCTCAAGGGAGCATCACGGAGTCAGGCGAGTTTTTCCCTTTTGCATCTCTGCTGTTGATTTAAATGACAGGTGTGAAAAGTGCAGGGAGTCAGACTGCTCCCGACTGACTCCTCGTGTGTGGATGCTGAATGGTGATGGTACTGCAACACACACAACCGCCCCTCCAAGGAGCGCTAAAAATCTTGCAGCTAATGAATTGGCTTTCCTGTGAGGCATGGATATAGAAAAGCAATGCTACGTACAGCAAGAGCAGTGAAGACTGGGGAAGCAATTTTGGGAGAATGCAAAGAAGTTAGGACAGTCTAAAGACATAGCCTTCTGTTCTCGTAACCTCCAGGTGTAGACCTGTACTTTTAACAGTTTGCTGGGAAGATCAAAGATTGCGTTTCAGGAAGGTTAGAATTAGAGCTGGGAAAATCCTCCTGTTTTCAAGGAGGCATTAATCATCTCATCGATGCAGTTTGTCAAATCCCCTCTTGCTACATGCTATCAACCAAGTAGGGCAAGGATGGAGCCCGCAGGTAGAAGGTCACGTTTCTCCTAGAACCATATCTATCACTTCTTTATTCTCAACACGGGGTAATCTTTGTTTGGAGTACTTACACTAGTACTTCAAGCATGTTGGCTAGCCAGGTAATAGCTTGACCTTCACACTTCTAGTGGGCTTTAATGTTTCCTACTGAAAGAAACTGCCTTTTCCCCACATGACCCATTAGACCAACCTACAGAGTCTTCCAATTCACACTGGAGAATGGGAATCAGAAACAGGATATTTGTGGCTGACCTAAAGTTGTGTGATTCACTTCTCTTAGAAATTTGTCCGAGGCTGAGCGTTTACTGAAAGCTTTCCATTAGCTAAAAAAAGAAAGAGCGATTCTGTGATTCAAATCTGTTGGGACTGGTGAATTTATAGTAAGGTGTGGGTATTTTTATTCGTGCCTAGTTTTCTCCCAGAGCCGTAATCCATTTTCAGCCTGTAGGTTCAGACACCCCAAATAATACATTAAATTAAATAATATTAGTCCAATAAACTATTTTTTCTTTCCTTATTCTGTTCCATTAATCCACTTCAGGTCAATATTATTTTACATACACAGTGATATCTTATAGTTACAAATGCTTCGGGTTACAAATGCTTCAGGTTACAAACTCCGGTAACCCGGAAGTAGTTACTTCAGGTTGCAAACTTTGTCCCAGGAAGAGAATGGAAACCGCGTGCCAGTAGCGCGGCGACAGCAGGAGGCCCCATTAGCGAAAGCGCACCTCAGGTTAAGAATGGTTTCAGGTGAAGAACGGACTTCCAAAACGAATTAAGTTTGTAACCTGAGGTACCACTGCAATTTTATCATGTCACTCCCTCTGTATGTGTTCAAAATATGAATGTACAGTGGTACCTCGGGTTAAGTACTTAATTCGTTCCGGATGTCCGTTCTTAACCTGAAACTGTTCTTAACCTGAAGCACCACTTTAGCTAATGGGGCCTCCTGCTGCCGCCGCGCCACCAGAAGACAATTTCTGTTCTCATCCTGAAGCAAAGTTCTTTTTTTAAAAATAGTATTTATTAAGGTTTTAAGTTTACAAAAAGGCAAAAGAAAAAACACCAAATTAAACAATGACAAAACAGCACATCACAATAAAAAACAAACAGAAAAATAGAAACAATTAAAAACAAAATCAAAAACAAATCGAACCTTCCCATAACTTATCTTTCATTTGCTTGTTTCCCTGACCTCCTCACACTTCCCTTTTTTGTATTCTAAGTCAATTATCCATTTCAGCAAATCCTTTCCCTCTCTTCAAAATTTTTATCCTGAAAATTTATCTTGATCTTAATATAAGTTTACTTTCCCTCTTTTCACCAATTAACAGTCTATTTTTCTTAAATCTTTGATACATTTTTGCTAAAGTCACATAGATTCATTCCAACATCATTCTAACATTCATTAATTTTACAATGTTTCTGTAAATAGTCTTTAAATTTCTTCCAATCTTCCTCCACCGACTCTTCTCCCTGGTCTCGGGTTCTGCCAGTCATTTCCGCCAGTTCCATATAGTCTATCACCTTCATCTGCCATTCTTCCAGAGTGGGTAGATCTTGTGTCTTCCAATACTTTGCAATAAGTATTCTTGCTGCTGTTGTGGCATACATAAAGAAAGTTCTGTCCTTCTTTGGCACCAATTGGCTGACCATGCCCAGGAGAAAGGCCTCTGGTTTCTTCAGAAAGGTATATTTAAATACCTTTTTCATTTCGTTATAGATCATCTCCCAGAAAGTCGTAATCCTTGGGCATGTCCACCAAAGGTGAAATAATGTACCTTCCGTCTCTTTACATTTCCAGCATTTATTATCGGGCAAGTGATACATTTTCGCAAGCTTGACTGGTGTCATGTACCACCTGTATATCATTTTCATTATATTCTCTCTTAAGGCATTACATGCCATGAACTTCATACCTGTGGTCCATAACTGTTCCAGTCAGCCATCATAATGTTATGTCCAACATCTTGTGCCCATTTAATCATAACAGATTTCACCGTTTCATCCTGAGTATTCCATTTCAACAGCAAATTATACATTCTTGACAAATTCTTAGTTTTGGAGTCTAACAGTTCTGTTTCCAATTTTGATTTTTCCACCTGGAAGCCATTTTTTTATGCTAATTATATGCCTCCATTATCTGATAATAATGAAGCCAATCTTGCACTCTATTTTTTAATTTTTCAAAACTCTGCAGTTTTAATCTGTCTCCCTCTTGTTCCAAAATTTCCCAATATTTCGGCCATTTAGCCTCCATATTGAGCTTTTTCTGAGCCTTCGCTTCCATTGGTGACAGCCACCTTGGGGTTTTATTATCAAGCAAATCCTTATATCTTATCCAAACATTAAACAGTGCTTTTCTGACAGTATGGTTTTTAAACGCTTTATGTGCTTTGACCTTATCATACCACAGATATGCATGCCACCCAAAGACATTATTAAAGCCTTCTAAGTCCAACACATCAGTGTTCTCAAGAAGCATCCATTCTCTCAGCCAGCAAAAAGCGACTGATTCATAATAAAGTTTTAAGTCTGGCAGGGCAAATCCACCTCTTTCCTTAGCGTCAGTTAATATCTTAAATTTTATTCGAGGTTTCTTGCCCTGCCAGACAAATCTAGAGATATCTCTCTGCCACTTCTTGAAACACTCCATTTTGCAATGTTTGAAACAAAAACAACATCCTTGGGAATACATTCATCTTTATCGCAGCAATTCGGCCTAGCAATGATAACTTTAGATTTGACCATATTTCTAGATCCTTTTTCACTTCCGTCCAACATTTTTCATAGTTATCCTTAAACAGATTCACATTCTTAGAAGTCATGTTAACCCCTAGGTATTTCACTTTCTTAACCAATGTTAATCCTGTCTCCTTCTGAAACCTTTCTCTCTCCGTCACTGTTAAATTTTTCTCTAAAACTTTAGTTTTCATCTTATTAAACTTAAATCCTGCTAATTGTCCAAATTCTTGGATCAGTTCCAGTACTCTTTTGGTACTAGATTCTGGCTCCTGTAATGTCAATACCAGATCATCAGCAAATGCTTTCAGTTTGTACTGTTTAGCTCCAACTTGTATACCTTTAACTGTTTGGTCCCTCCTAATCATGTTTAAAAGAACTTCCAGGACCGATATAAAAAGCAATGGAGAGATTGGGCAACCTTGTCGTGTTCCTTTCTCTATTTTAAATTCTTCCGTCACTACATTGTTCACAATTAATTTAGCCTTTTGTTCTGAATAAATTGCACCTATACCATTTTCAAAACCTTGACCAACCCCCATCCCCTGTAGATTTTTCTTCATAAAACTCCAAGAAATATTGTCAAAGGCTTTCTCCGCGCCCACAAATATCAAAACTGCTTTAGTATTAATATTCACTTGTAACTTTTCTAAAATGTTAATTATATTCCTTGTGTTGACAGACAAGTGTCTGCCCGGGAGAAAACCGGCTTGGTCTTTCTGAATTTCTTCTACTAGTACCTTTTTTAATCTTTTAGCCAAAATATCTGCAAAAATTTTGTAAAATTTTTGTAATCCACATTAAGCAAAGTTATGGGGCGGTAATTCTTAAGCTGTGTCTTCTCAGACTCTACTTTCGGTATAAGTGTAATGTAAGCTTCTTTCCATGACTCTGGCACCCTTTTCCCTTCCAATATTCCATTACAAACTTCTTTTAATGGCTGTATTATCCATTCTTTCAGGGATCTATAGTATCTTGAAGTCAGTCCATCCGGACCTGGAGATTTACTCAATTGCATATTCTGGATGGCCCCTTCTATCTCTTGCTCCGTTATTTTGTAGTTCAACATTAGCTTATTTTCTTGAGAGATTTTTTGTAATCCATTTGTTTTCAAAAAACAATCAATGTCCATTTGTTTCTGAGTTTCCTGTGTATATAGTTGTTTAAAATACCTCTGAAAACACTTTCTAATCTCCCCTGGATTCTGTATATTTTTCCCTTCTACTTCCAAATTTGTGATAGTGTTAAGTTTTTGTCTTTTTTTCATTTGCCAAGCCAGCAGTTTTCCACATTTATTTGCTGATTCAAATGTCTTTTGTCTCATCTGTTTAATTTTCCATTCTATTTCCTGGTTCATCATTTTCATATATTGTACTTGGTATAACTTTATCTCTTTCAAAATCTCCTGCGACTTTGGTTTCACTCTCAGTTTCTTCTCTCCTTCCTTTATTTTCTCCAATATTTTATCTTTTTTCTCATTTTGGACTCTCTTTTGAATCGCATTCTGTTATATCAAAAACCCTCTCATAACCGCTTTGCTTGCGTCCCAAATCACTCTTTTTTCTACAGTGGTGTTCATATTTATCTCAAAATAGTCTCTCAGAGTTTTTTGGGCCTTCTTAGTCACTTCTTCATTCCTAAACAATATGTCATTCATCCTCCATCTGAAGGAACCAGTTGGTGTTAGTTTCAATTCCATCTTTACAGCATTATGGTCGGAGCAGGTTTTTGGGCATATTTCCACCTTTCTAGTTTTTGGAGCCAGTCCTCTAGTTACCCAAATTTGGTCAATTCTTGTCCATGTCATTTTGGCCTCAGATAAGAAGGTTCCCTCTCTTCCCAAAGGGTTTTTAATTCTCCAAATGTCAACTAAGTCCATATTGTCAGTCATATCACAAAAAGTCTTTGGCAATCTGCCATCCTTAGTGACTACCTGTCTCTGTGCTTTATCCATATTTGTAGACACTACACCATTCATATCCCCCATCAAGTTCATATTATAATCCATATAGTCCATCAGAGTCTCATGTAGCTTCTTAAAGAATTCTGATTTTCCCTCGTTTGGTGCATAAATACCTAATATCAAAAACTTCTCTCCTTGCGATTGGATTTCAATTGCTACAAATCTTCCTTGATCATCTTTAAAAAGAAATTTCGGTGATAAGCTCTCCTTTGCATAAAGTACTACTCCTCTTTTTTTTACTTTGTCTGATGAAATAAATTCTTGTCCCAATCTTTTATTTACCAGTAATTTCCTATGTAGCCTTACTGAAGCAAAGTTCTTAACCTGAAGCACTATTCCTGGGTTAGCGGAAGAGTATGTAACCTGAAGCGTATGTAACCCGAGGTACCACTGTATACAATATGGAGCTCTGGGGTTGCTCTCTTTGGTATCGTGTTCGAGAATTCAAAATGTCACTGCCGATCACTGTGGCGTTTGCTCTCCTAGGTGTGTGACATCATACTGGGTTCATACGGAAAGGGTTAACTAATTGTAAAATGACTAACCAATGGGAACCCAAGGGGAGGAGTTAGAGTTAGAGTTAGGGTGGTTGAGAAATCAGTCTGGAGTTAGAGAAGAGACAGAGAGGATAAGTCTGTGGGTTGGGCTAGTCTGATGTGTGAGAGTGAGAGAATCTGTTAAGAGGAGTCAGTCAAACAGTTGATATAATCAGTCAGAAGGTATTAGAAAGGTATAGGCCGGTAAAGAAACTAAAGTTAAGAAACCGACAGGAATTATACAGTGGTACCTCTAGATATGAATGGGATCCGTTCCGGAGCCCTATTTGTATCTAGAAGTAAACGTAACTAGCGACGGCGCGTCTGCGAATGCGCGTGTCGCTTTTCACCGCTTTTGCGCACGCGCGTGACATCATTTTGAGCATCTGCACATGTGCAAGCAGTGAAACCCAGAAGTAACACATTTCGTTACTTCGGGGTTGCGAGGAGCGCAACTCAAACGTGCTCAACTCGAAGCGTCTTCAACCCGAGGTATGACTGTATCTGAGAAACCATAAACTTGTTAATGGTGCTAAAATAAACTTGTTTATTTGGTTCAATTTTAACAACTGTCTGGACTCAGTGTTTTACCCAGAGTAACGGGTTGGTGGCAGTGGGTAAGCGGGCACAGTGGTGGCACAGGGATCAATAGACCATTAAACGTCCGGGGACCCTGTGTGATCGCCACAATCACTCGCTGAGAAATTCCAAGGCAGTGAGGGACCCAATGTGTAAGTTCTCATGCCAAGACAATGCCAACAAGGCAATATTATTGTCAACGTATTTGCAAGAAATTCCGCAAATGGTCCCATCAATGAAGTGCTCGTTTTCCATCACGGAAGGACTGCGTAGCAGGAGGTGCGTGGCTCTGAAATCAAGGAAAACGGCAGAATTCTGCACATGCCTGCGAGCGAGGCCCAGGGATTCTTATTAAGTTATAGTCAAACATATGGAGATGTCAAACGGCAGCTTTGCCAGCCTGGAGATGAATTTCAACACGGGCTCATTTGCATTTACAACAGAAAGCCAAGTTGGAGCCCTCATTGCACTTTTGACTACCGTGCATAAATTGAGCTCATTTCTCCACTGCATCAAGAACTACCATGTTGATGAATTCAATTACCAAAGTGGATCTCCCCCCCCCGCCCATTTCAACAAGGAGAGATTCCCCTCAGAGCCGCTGCAGAAAACCCTGAGTGGTTTTTGATTCACGTGAGACAAAAAAAGCTCTCATACCGTAAGCTGTGGGAGGCAGAAGTTATACAAATATTGAAGTAGAGCTCTTATGTGAATTTCCCATTTGTGCCTTTTCAGCACCTTTATTAAAAACAGCACTGAATGCATCCGCAGTCTTCAAACGCTTTCAAGCACTCAGAAACCCACACTAAACTTCCTATTTCACAGTATTCCCAGGAGTCTCCTATTAAGTTCCAAGAAATGCAACTCAAAAACTTGGTATCCTGCAGCTTTGAGACTTTAAGACCAAGGGAAGAAAAATACAACTCGCTTGTTACCAAGGGAAGCTGTCCTAACAGCCTGGCAGCCAGTTATTTAAAATAGGGAGTTAGGGGAGAATCACCCTGAAAATGAAAAATACGTGTGTTGGGAAAGCAAATAATCATCCTTGGTTTTTATATTCTGTGCAAGAAACTATAAATTCTGCCAGCATGCGGTAAACATGCCATGTGTATTTTAGCTGACGTTCAAATATATTTAATTATTAAAATGCCATTGATTGTGGAAGTTAATCATTATCCACGGTTAATTATTTTCCAATTTAATATGAAGCTAAGGGCTTACAGCCTATTTATGACTCTTTTGAAACTGAGATACAAGTTTGCATAATTTCACGTTTCTGCAAATCACCCACTGCATGTAGAGACAAGGGGATATTTTGACGTCCATTGAGAACTTCTGATGTAAAGGAAAGCAAGAGAAATGTAAAGTAGAACAAGAACTGATTTGACTAACAAAATTTAGCAAAAAAACATAGTCTTATACATGAAAAAATATTGTATTTTTTGGGGGGGAGCACAGGTTCTCCACCCCAGAACCTGTTGCTCCAGTACATGGAATGCTAGGCTGTGGGAGAGACATGTTTCTTATTTAGTTAACTGGGAGACAACCAAAGATGCCATTAACACATGATCTCAGTGATCAAGGTGGGATGGAAGGGTTCGGATGGCTGCTAAGCTATATTTAACGTAAACTTCCCAAAACATGATGTCATGCTGGCGTTGCAACATCATCACAGCAGCACCAACACTATCTGCTAGCAAATATGCTCAGTAGGCAGAATCATTTTCAAAGGTACACTGAAATCTCAGTTTGTAGACTGGAGGCACACAAAGGGCAAAACTATCACTGTCATTAATCAGAAGAGAGGGGAGCCAGGTTAAGTTTGAAATTAACCTTATGGGAGTTTAAATATGGATAGTTTCGCATGATAGGTATTAAGTAGTGGGTGGACATAGCAGACGACACAAAAATTTCTCCAAGTAGTTCTTTATAAGTAAGCTGGAACTGAACTGAACAGCAAATAGCTCAGCTGGCCTGCTTTTATAGGCACCTGGCTGTCAACATTGTAACAACAACAACCCAGGGTTTTCTGCCTAAATTAACTGACGTGGACCTGAGTGAAAACTATATACACAATACCCCTGGTGGCCAGGGTGAGAACTTCAACACGTAACAATAGGGATGATGAGAATAATAATAATAATAATAATAATAATAATAATAATAATAATAATAATAATTTATTATTTATACCCCGCCCATCTGGCTGGGCCTCCCCAGCCACTCTGGGCAGCTTCCATAGAAACCAAAAACACAGTAAAATATCACACGTTAAAAACTTCCCTGAACAGGGCTGCCTTAAGATGTCTTCTGAATGTCAGGTAGTTGTTTATCGCTTTGACATCTGCTGGAAGGGCGTTCCACAGGGCGGGTGCCACTACCGAGAAGGCCCTCTGCCTGGTTCCCTGTAGCTTTGCTTCTCGCAATGAGGGAACCGCCAGAAGGCCCTCGGCATTGGACCTCAGCGTCCGGGCATAACGATGAGGGTGGAGACGCTCCTTCAGGTATACTGGACCGAGGCCGTTTAGGGCTTTAAAGGTCAGCACCAACACTTTGAATTGTGCTCGGAAAAGTACTGGGAGCCAATGTAGGTCTTTCAAGACCGGTGTTATATGGTCTCGGCGGCCGCCCCCAGTCACCAGTCTAGCTGCCGCATTCTGGATTAGTTGTAGTTTCCGAGTCACCTTCAAAGGTAGCCCCACGTAGAGTGCATTGCAGTAGTCCAAGCGGGAGATAACCAGAGCACGCACCACTCTGGCGAGACAGTCCGCAGGCAGATAGGGTCTCAGCCTACGTACCAGATGGAGCTGGTAAACAGCTGCCCTGGATACAGATTTGACCTGTGCCTCCATGGACAGCTGTGAGTCCAAAATGACTCCCAGGCTGCGCACCTGGTCCTTCAGGGGCACAGTTACCCCATTCAGGACCAGGGAATCCTCCACACCTGCCCGCCTCCTGTCCCCCAAAAACAGTACTTCTGTCTTGTCAGGATTCAACCTCAATCTGTTAGCCGCCATCCATCCTCCAACCGCCTCCAGACACTCACACAGGACCTTCACCGCCTTCACTGGTTCTGATTTAAAAGAGAGGTAGAGCTGGGTATCATCCGCATACTGATGAACACCCAGCCCAAACCTCCTGATGATCTCTCCCAGCGGCTGCATGTAAATGTTGAAAAGCATGGGGGAGAGGACAGAACCCTGAGGCACCCCACAAGTGAGAGCCCAGGGGTCTGAACACTCATCCCCCCCACCACTTTCTGAACATGGCCCAGGAGGAAGGAGCGGAACCACTGTTTGACAGTGCCCCCAGCTCCCAGCCCCTCAAGACGGTCCAGAAGGATGTTATGGTTGATGGTATCAAACGCCGCTGAGAGATCCAGCAGAACTAGGAAACAGCTCTCACCTTTGTCCCTAGCCCGCCGGAGATCATCAACTAGTGCGACCAAGGCAGTTTCAGTCCCATGATGAGGCCTGAATCCCGACTAGAAGGGATCCAAATGGTCTGCTTCTTCCAGGCGTGCCTGGAGTTGTTCAGCAACCGCTCGCTCAATGACCTTCCCCAAGAATGGAAGACTTGAGACTGGGTGATAGTTGGCCATCGTGGCCGCATCTAAAGATGGTTTTTTAAGAAGCGGTTTAATAACCGCCTCTTTCAGCGGGTCTGGGAAGGCTCCCTCACGGAGGGAAGCATTCACCACCCCACGAAGCCCATCACCCAGTCCTTCCCAGCTAGCTTTTATAAGCCAGGATGGGCAAGGATCCAGGAGACAGGTGGTTGGTTTCACTCGTCCAAGCAGCCTGTCCACATCCTCGGAGGTAACAGATTGGAATTGATCCCACTCAACTTGACTAGACAAAACTCTAGCACTCTCCCGCCCCGGCCCTGCTCCCACGGTGGAGTCTACTTCTTCCCAAATCTGAGCAATTTTATCTGCAAAAAACTTTGCAAAATCATTGCAGGAGAACATGTGGCCCGTACTTGCAGGTGGTTCCGCTAAATTGTGAACCACCTGAAAAAGTCTCCTGCTGCTGTTTTCTGCAGATGCAATAGAGGCGGTGAAGAAATTCTTCTTCGCCGTCGCTATCGCCACTTGGTAGGCTCGACGTTGAGCTCTAACCTGTGTCCGGTCAGATTTGGAATGAGTTATCCGTCACCGGCGCTCTAGCTGTCTCAACGATTGTTTCATTGCCCTCAGATCCGTGGAAAACTACGGGGCTGTCCGGGCTCCATGCAATCGGAGAGGGCGTATGCAGTAGTCCCCTAAATAAAGTTTACCATGCTATACAAAAATTAAAGAAAGTAAGGATTAGTATCTTAGAATTGGAAGGGACCACAAGGGTCATCTAAAAAGGTAAGGGACCCCTGGACGGTTATAAATCCAGTCAAAGGGGAATATTGGGTGCAGTGCTCATCTTGCTTCAGAGCCGGCATTTGATTGTGGACAGCTTTCTAGGTCATGTGGCCAGCAGGACTAAACCGCTTCTGGCGAAACGGGACACTGTGATGAAGCCAAAGCGCATGGAAACACCGTTTACCTTCCCGCTGGAGCGGTACCTATTTATCTACTTGCACTTTGACGTGTTTTCTAACTGCTAGGCTGGTAGGAGCTGGGACAGAGCAACAGGAGCTCACCCCGTCGCGGGGATTTGAACCACCAATGTTCTGATTGGGAAGCCCAAGAGGCTCAGTGGTTTAGACCACAGCTCCACCCGTGTCCCGAATAAACAAGCACACAATCACTGATAGGTCCACCCGCCATTGTGAGGCTCAAAGCAATAAAGATGATGCCTCCCCAGCTGTTGCCATTGGCTGTGAGTTTCTTGTGATGTCACAAAAGCACTAGGCAACTGAGTGGATATAAAGGCAGGCCAAGGGGAAAGCCCTTTTCTGTTTCCAGCAGGACACACCTGGCAATGGATGTGACATTCAGCACTGCCCAGGTTTCTTCCACTTGGAGGAGGCAAACTGGTGAATGGAAGGAGGCAATCCTTTGGCAGTGGGATGCTATGGAGCAATAATAAGGCAGGTTTGCTTGCTTGAAGGTTGCTGGTATCTATGTTGGAAGCTGGCGGACGTCTCATGATGGACCTAACAGTAGCTTCTGGCACAATGGGACACCATGACGGAAACCAGAATGCACGGAAATGCTGTTTACCTTCCTGCCACAGCATTACCTATTTATCTACTTGCACTGGTGTGCTTTCGAACTGCTAGGTTGGGAGGAGCTGGGACAGAGCAACAGGAGCTCACCCTGTCGTGGAGATTCGAATCACCGACTTTCCAATCAGAAGCCCAAGAGGCTCAGTGGTGTAGACCACCGCGCCACCCGCATCCCTCACAAGAGTCATCTAACCTGCATTCTGGGAATCTTTCACCCAACGTGGGGCTCTTACCACAACCCTGGGATTGAGAATCTCATGCTCTACCAATTGAGCTATCCGAACTGCAGTAATATTGGGATTATGTCTGCATTTATTTTACCGTTATTATATCTTTACCCTCCTTTCCACTAGAGAGCTCAAGCGGGTGTGCATGCCTATCTCATGGCATCCTCAAAGCAACCATTTTGAGTGTTACGCTTCCGATTTGAGTGCCACACTTCCATTTTGACTGTTACGCTGAGGTCTGTCTGTTTTTGCTATTTATTTTGCGTTTTTGTTTTGCGACTTTTTTGTTTTGTTTTTGTGACTGTGTGGAACCCAGTTCAGCTACTGATTGATTGATTCCATGACTGCAGTACATTGCTTATTGCTTTCATTTTATGGGTCAATGCTCTCATTAGTTAGTAAAATTCATGTTCAATTGCTGTTTTAGGGGTTGTTTTTAAAAGTCTGGAACGGATTAATCCACTTTGCATTACTTTCTATGGGAAAGTGCACTTTGGTTTTGGAACGCTTTGGTTTTGGAACGGATTAAGTTTGAGAACCAAGGTACCACTGTATATTAATAAAGGCGATTTTTGCTGAAGAAATGCTACTCTGCAAATCATTAGAGAGCACCACTACTGCCACTGATATATAATAAGCTAAAAAATTACTTAGATGTCAAATAATATATCAATGGAAAACATAACATGTCACGGGGGTGAGGCATCAGGATTTTAGAGATGCTTAGGTGGGGCACGGCCAAAAAAAGGTTGGGAACCACTGGTCTAAAGTGTGAGGGGCTGTTTCTACTTGTGTGAGCTCCCTATATAATGCAGATGCTCGCAAAACCAGGATTCTACATCACCCTCCCCTACGTGTGGGTATTCTGGTTGGAGTATATAGGGCACTATCTCACAACATGATTTCGGACACCAGACGGACAGTTTTAAATGATTGCACTGTGGTCATCTGATTCTGCCCTCTTGACAGGGACAAAAAAGTGTCATTTGAAAGTCTCGCGGTCTACAACAAGCAAACCATTGATTTTCCAGCTCAAACGGAGAATCAGCGAAAATCACTTGCTGCTCTTGGAAGCTTTTGCCATCGGATCAAAGAGCCTTCCATCAGTGGAGGGAGACAACTGGATGCAACCCACTGGATTCTGCAGTAATCTTTTACAACATATAGCCATGTCAGATTTAATCAATACAGAAAAAGTAAATCTATCTGGTTTTCTTTGAGCTCGTATCACCCTTGCTTTGGATTCTGGGGTATAGGAAATTTTCCGCTGAGTTGGTCTGAAAGTAACTGCACAGAGCTTTGAGGGTCTTTTATGAACATCTATATAAATTACCTACGCAGTGCAACTGGGGGAGCAAGGAGCTGTTCTCCCAGAATTAATGATGAGTTTTAGAGAAAGGGGCTAAGGCAATCCATTGTAACTACTCCTCAATTTATTGCACACTTATAAGAAAAACTTTCAGTGCACAACCATGACTCACGATACTTCTCAATATGCCTTAATTTCATTTTCAAACCATTTGCTGCCAATGGTTTCTTCTTCTTCTTATTTTGCTTTGCAAAACTGAATAATGAAATCCATTCACTGGCAACGCCATTTCACTACATGCACGGTTCATGGAAGATTATACACTGCAATAAAAGGGTAGCAAAAAATGGAAAAGATGACAAAAGTAAAATACAATGATGGAAATTGGTGTTTGGTATAAATGTCACAGATTTGGAAGCTTCCAATATCAGGGTGTGTTTTTTAAAATATATATTATTTTCAAAAGCTTTTTTAAACATGGAGGAGCAAACCGCACACTGTGTGCATGAATAAAATGATGCCTCAGGGAAATTTGGAAGGCTATAGTTGGATGTGCCATCTGATTTTGAGTGACTCCCCACCCCCGAAAGCCCCCCTTACACCACCCCAAAGCCCCCAATTTCCCAGAGAAGTTATTCAGATATGCCAGTGGCAGAGGATGCTTTCGTTCCTTAAGTAAACTTATCTTAGGACTGAAGCCACTGTATTTTCTTTTTTAAAAAAATATAATAATAGATATATTACTATGTGTTGCACTGCGAACATCCTGCTTAGTAGACGATGTTTTAACTTTCTCGTTTTGTAGATGTTGTGTTTGCTTTTTATTTATTTATTCTTGGCTGTCCATTAAAATGGGAACTGGTAATGTTTGGATAAACAGCTCTAGGTCCTTTGTATTTCGAGATAAGTCAATTCCATCTTGTAATGAACCGCTATCTCGCAACTTCAGCAGCAACAGCCTTCATTGAATCATGAATCTTGGCAAATCTTTCTTATCGCTGGAGGAGCCACAGAGCAAAATAATGGCTGGGTGGCTGTGGCTCAGAAAGGAATTGGAGGCGGCTTTCCTTATTTCTCGCAACGAGGGAGAAAGTCACAAGAATCCGTACTCTGCAGAAACGGTGACCTCCTATCTAGGCGCAGATAAAAAGATCCTTTACTTGCAGTGTATTTTCAAAAATAGGGAAGGCTTAATTCGATCCTATGACACATTGATTTACTACAGCGCATCTTTTCTTCCAAGCCTGACCTCAGTTTGACTTTCACATTTACTGGCTAAAGTGAAAAACTAGACCACTGCATGTTAGCATGGCTGCAAAAGCCAAATGAGAAGGTGACAGAGTGTGCTCTGTGCAGCTCTTGGGCTCCAGAAAAAAGACCCCTGGGTTGAACTAAAACATTGATTAGGTTTACACCTCAGCATTTGGCTGGTTTTACTAGTTTCCTACAAACTGGAAGTGCCACACGAAGTCATATCTCTGGGCCAGTGCTGGATTTACGTATAAGCTAAACAAGCTATAGTTTAGGGCCCCACTCTCTTGGGGGCCCCCCAAATTATGAGTCTTTGTAAATTGTGTTTCTAAAAGAACTTTTGTTATTGCCAAATGCCAATGTATTTGCATTATTAAGTCTGTTGTGAATAAAAAATCATTTAAAGTTAGAGCTTAATGATTATTTCACTATGAATATACTTCTTAATTATATTTCACTATTAATATACTTCTTCTTAATTGTATATCAGTTCAAAAATCACTTTAATAAAATGCATATTTTATTATGTGCAAATGGCTTTAGATACCTATTAGGTCCATAAATTTCCATATAGCATATATTCAACACAAAAAACAGCGACAATTTGTTGTTGACAAAGGACAGCTGGACATATAAAGGGCCCAATTACCTTTAGTAGCTTAGGGCCTCATCAAACCTAAATCTGGCCATGCTCTGGGCTATTGGAATACTGGCACTGTCTATCTTCTCAAATCCTAGCAGAATTTTTCTGCCTGATACCCAGCTCTACCTCTCTTTTAAAGAAGATCCAGTGAAGGTGAAGGTCCTGTGTTGGGTGTCTGGAGGCAGTTGGAGGATGGATGGATGGCAGCTAACTGATTGAGGTTGAATCCTGACAAGGCAGAAGTACTGTTTTGGGAGGACAGGAGTGTGTGTGGGAGACTCCCTGGTCCTGAATGGGGTAACTGTGCCCCTATAGGACCAGGTGCGCAGCCTGGGAGTCATTTTGGACTCACAGCTGTCCATGGAGGTGCAGGTTAATTCTGTGTCCAGGGCAGCTGTCCATCAGCTCCATCTGGTACGCAGGCTGAGACCCTACCTACCATGGACTGTCTTGCCAGAGTGGTGCATGCTCTGGTTATCTCCCGCTTGGACTATCACAAAGGGCTCTATGTGGGGCTACCTTTGAAGGTGACCTGGAAACTCCAACTAATCCAGAATGCAGCAACTAGACTGGTGACTGGGAGCAGCAAGTGGCAACAAAGGGCTTTTTCATTTGTGGTTTCCCAGTTCTGGAACACTCCCAAAAAGACATACACCTTTTCTAATCTCTTTTAAGAAGAGAAACAGAGTTTGGATTTGATATCCCGCTTTATCACTACCCAAAGGAATCTCAAAGCGGCTAACATTCTCCTTTCCCTTCCTCCCCCACAACAAACACTCTGTGAGGTGAGTGAGGCTGAGAGACTTCAGAGAAGTGTGACTGGCCCAAGGTCACCCAGCAGCTGCATCTGGAAGAGCAAAGACACGAACCTGGTTCACCAGATTACGAATCTACCACTCTTAACCACTACACCACACTGGCTCTCAAGGCCCCAGGTTAAGATGATTTTATCCTGGCATTTTAAATCACTGGCAATTTCAGAAATTGTTTTCCTAGTCATTAATATTTCACCATATATATTTTTATTGCTGCTGCTCTGGATTTTTAATTGTCTTGCAAACCATTCTGGGGGAAATGTTTATGAATGTCAGTGTACAAATGGCTGGAATGATTATGTTCACTACAGCTTTGTATTGCAACTTAATACTTCTTAATACTTTTTCATGGTTCCACTAAGCATGTGCTCTAGCCTTAAGAATTAGGCGATGTGAACACAGGTTGAAAGTTTCATTGTATGCCAAGCACACCTCTGGCACATCAAGTGTTGTCTCTTGCTTAATTAACACAGCTATTATTGAATTTCCTGATCACCGTGGAATAAGTAAGCAGGTCACGGCAGCTTAATCACAACCGTGTAACAAACTCCAATCCTGTGCCAAGAAGACCCAGGTTTTTGGACTGAGCTCTGCTAAATAAGAAATGCGCATGCAGATTATGATTCATTTTCACGCTATCTTCTGCTTAACTGAGGAACGAAGGAATGAAAGCACTTAAAGATTAGGGCTAGAAGCGCTTTAGAAACAGTGAGAAATGGAGTAAGAATGTTGGGCCCTAATGTGTAGCCCAGGGTTTCCCAAACTTGAGTCTCCGGCTGTTTGGGGACTACAATTCCCATCATCCCTGACCACGGTTCCAGCTAGCTAGGGATGATGGGAGTTGTAGTCCAAAAAACAGTTGGAGACCCAAGTTTGGGAAGCCCTGCTCTAACCCAATGGCTAGCAGAAGGCCTTCTCTTGCTTCTGAAGGTTATATATATATATATATATATATATATATATATATATATATATATACACCTCAGATTACAGATGCTTCAGGTTACAGACTCTGCTAACCCAGAAATAGTACCTTGGGTTAAGCACTTTGCTTCAGGATGAGAACGGAAATCGTGCTCCGGCGGCGTGGCGGCAGCAGGAGGCCCCATTAGCTAAAGTGGTGCTTCAGGTTAAGAACAGTTTCAGGTTAAGAACGGACCTCCAGAACGAATTAAGTTCTTAACCCGAGGTACCACTGTAGAATATACCAGCAACCCTTTAAAAACTGGGGGGGGGGATGGAGAGGAAGGGGGGAAAGAAAGACTTGAATTACATTGGTGACAAAATTTCAAGAAGCATTTAATGGGGTATGTGAGGTTGCAAAATACTAAAGCCAGTATGTCTGCTCATGCACTTCTTAAAAAATAAAAATCTGCCACTTTTAAAGAAGGATGGCATCAGGAGATATGGGTGTATTGTACGAATAAGTCAAAGCAGTGAGAACTGTCTAGGTTAAATGAGATCACAGGGGCATGAACTGAAGGTTATAAAACTGACCATTAATACATTGAGAGGAGTCCCTGCCATCGTTCGAAACTCTGAAAGATCCTCTTTTCATGACAGCAATCCCACTTATGTGCAATTATCAGGATCTCTCCCCCCCCCCAACTCCTCATGCACTTTTAATTCTTCAAGTTTTCTATTCACACAGTTGAGATGGCTGAATTGCTCCTGGTTAATTACAGTTCCCACACCATCTGGGCATTGTTCTGGGTTATTCATATGTGATGTCAATTTGTTTAATGGTCTGTCAAAAGCAACTCTGGTACAGCAGATTGTTTCCTCTAGAGTTTATACTTTCCAGTAATTCTCTCCTTCTAGGTTCGTTATATCCACAGCTGGGGAAAGAGAGGTGGGGCAGAGAAAAGAGAAGCAAGGAACTGTTGGATTTCAGACACAATAGTCGGGCTGCAATATAAACATGATGCGTAGCTTTGGTGCCTAAAAAAGTCCATTGTTTCTTTTTAAACTCCCCAAACCAGAAGGAAACAAGGATCCAGAAGGAAGTCTGCTTAGCATGTGTTCCCACACCATCTATTGAAACTTATTTCCTAAAAAGAAAATTTAGTGAAAAAACTCCCATCTGAAGACTATAACCAAAAACAGAACAGGGAATTACAGTGCATTCCTATAAATGTCTACTCAGAAGTAAACCCTACTGAGTTATAAGACTTATTTCAAGGCAAATGTGTATACAACTGCAGACACAGCAGTGATGAGATGCATACGGATGGGTAATGTAATCTATTTTTAATTGTCAGCGTACTCCAGCATTAAGCAGTATAATAAATAATGATCGTTTTAAATTTTTTTAGTTACAGCTTTTATAAACCCACCCGCCAGTTCATGGTCCCTGGACAGAAGTTCATATATGACATTAAAACAATAAAATAACTCATCTGAAATCCAATACTCACAAAAAAATTAAGTCAATACTTTAACTGTCAGAAGCGTGCCCCACAGAAGCAGCAGGCAAATTAAATCAATAACCGAGGATAACAGAACCCACAATAAACCTCCCTCTGTCCCCAAAGCCTGGGCAAACAGGTGTGTCTTCACCTGTTGACAAAATGCCATGAAGTCAGAACAAGCCTTCAGCAGGGAGGTCATGCCGCAAGTTCTCACACCACCAGTCCTCTGTTGGAATCACAATTGGGGTTCCTTGGTGGATCTTAAGCCCATAGGCAGGCCAGTACTGGAGGAGGAATAATTTTAAATATTCCCAAGAGGTTCCCAAGATGTCCAGGACTTTATATTTGGATATAAGCACCTGGAACTGAGCTCTGAAGAAAATTGGTAACCTGTGCAGTTCATTCATTCATTCATTTATATACATACGTACTGTACATACATACATACTTTTCAAGTTTATAGGTAAAGGTAAAGGTACCCCTGCCCGAACGGGCCAGTCTTGACAGACTCTGGGGTTTGTGCGCCCGTCTCACATCTATTGGCCGGGGGCCAGCGCTGTCCGGAGACACTTCCGGGTCACGTGGCCAGCGTGACAAAGCTGCATCTGGCGAGCCAGCGCAGCACACGGAACGCCGTTTACCTTCCCGCTGGTAAGCGGTACCTATTTATCTACTTGCACCCGGGGGTGCTTTCGAACTGCTAGGTTGGCAGGCGCTGGGACTGAGCAGAGGGAGCGCACCCCGCCGCGGGGATTCGAACCGCCGACCTTTCGATCGGCAAGCCCTAGGCGCTGAGGCTTTAGCTTTCAAGTTTATACATTTCACTAATTTTATACATTTCACTAATTTTACAATCATTTTGACATTTCAGAACTTTGCATTCTTCCCCCACTTTCTGTAGTTCCTTAAATTTGTTTTAATATCTTCCGCATATCCAAATTAACTTAATTTACTCATTTATTCATCTTCTTTAAATATACAGTCGTACCTTGGTTGCTGAACGCCTTGGAACCAGGGGTGTAGGAAGGGGGGGCAGCAAGCCCTAGGCTCTGATCAGCAAGCCCTAGGCTCTGTGGTTTAGACCACAGTGCCACCCACATCCCTTAGTCCTATGGGACCTTGGGCCAATTCCAATAGGGCCAAGCAGTCATATTTCAATACTATCTTCTGAAAGTGACCTTTCAGGAGAACCACTGTGTCTCCAATTCCCTAGGGAGCAGCTGCAAGGGGATGCTCTGGTCAACAAGATCAAAAGCGGCTCAACAAGGCTGAACTCCCCCTGCCTCTTCCCTGATAACCAAGGTAATTTCAAGGTAAGGGCCTGAGGCTTCTTGGAATTTGGTCCAGATAAATTGCTTCCTCCAAACATGCCAGAAGTTGAGCTGATACCACCAGCGTCCCATAAACAATCTACAAGCAAGAGGCAAGTCCCTAACACCTCAACCTGCTGAAGCATTGAGCGAGGCAGCTGTATGAGGAGAAATAAGTACCACCCATTTAGTTATTTAATTTATTTCAGCTAAAAGTGTAGTAAGAGCACTGCAGAGGCTCTGTGTGCCAGGAGCTAAATTCATGGTGGTTAACTTTTGTAAAAATGTACAACTTCTGATAGGCCCGTGCAGAGCTTGTCTGAAGACCAGGGCGGGAGTATTGTAAGAATAAGGTTATAAACTCAATCTCATAAGGGACGCGGGTGGCGCTGTGGCCTAAACCACTGGGCCTCTTGGGCTTGCCGATCAGAAGGTCAGAGGTTCGAATGTGCGTGACAGGATGAGCTCCCGTTGCTCTGGCCCAGCTCCTAACAACCTAGCAGTTCGAAAGCACGCCAGTGCAAGTAGATAAATAGGTACTGCTGCAGCAGGAAGGTAAATAGTGTTTCCATGCGCTTCCATCATGGTGTCCTGTTATGCCAGAAGCGGTTTAGTCATGCTGGCCACATGACCTGGAAAGCTGTCTGCGGACAAACGCCGGCTGTCTCGGCCTGAAAGCGAGATGAGTACGCAACCCCAGTCGTCCGTGTCTGGACGTAATGGTCAGGGGGTACCTTTACCTTTACCTTAGTCAGATTTGTGCTGTAATTAACAGGTTGGGATAAGCATGAAATCTAAAGACCCCAAATCAATCGTACCATCATACCATCGCGAGTAGATAAATTGGTACCATTGTGGTGGGAAGGTAAACGGCGTTTCCGTGTGCTCTGGTTTCCATCACGGTGTTCCATTGCGCCAGAAGCGGTTTAGTCATGCTGGCCACATGACCCGGAAAGCTGTCTGCAGACAAACGCCAGCTGTCTCGGCCTGAAAGCAAGATGAGCGCCACAACCCCGTAGTCTCCATTGACTGGACTTAACTGTCCAGGGGTCCTTTACCTTTGACTTATAAACTCAAACAAAAAAGTAGCCGGTCCCTGGTGGGGGGCCCTGACCAATTTATCCCTCCAAGGCCTGGGGCAAGTGTACACGACTGTCCACTCTCCACATGCGTGGCTGAGGAGCTGATTCCTACTGGTGACAAGCCTACAGAAACTCAGTTCCCAGCTCTCCTCTAGCAGGAAAACATTGAGGGGCCGCAGTGGACAACAATCAAACAACAACCAGAAACCCAGATTAAATCTCATTGTTAGAGAGGAGGGGGATACCACCCTGATAGAAAGTTTTGTGGGAACGTTTATATAATTTAGCACAGTTTAAACGACCCCCTGTTTGAGTTTATGCAGCGACAAGCAGGTTGCTAACTCGTTTGAGTCCTATCAATAATTATACCTTCCTGGTTGATAATCCCTTTCTGTCCCTCTTAAAGAAAACACACATGAACCTGAATCATATTAACATACAGTGGTACCTCAGGTTAAGTACTTAATTCATTCCGGAGGTCTGTACTTAACCTGAAACTGTTCTTAACCTGAAGCACCACTTTAGCTAATGGGGCCTCCTGCTGCCGCCACGCTGCCGGAGCACAATTTCTGTTCTCATCCTGAAGCAAAGTGCTTAACCCAAGGTACTATTTCTGGGTTAGCGGAGTCTGTAACCTGAAGTGTATGTAACCTGAAGCATATGTAACCCAAGGTACCACTGTACACTACTTTGCTATCGTTTCCGTGCGCTGCTCTGGTTCGCCAGAAGTGGCCCAGTCATGCTGGCCACATGACCCGGAAGCTGTACGCCGGCTCCCTCGGCCAGTAAAGCGAGATGAGCGCTGCAACCCCAGAGTCGTCTGCGACTGGACCTAACGGTCAGGGGTCCCTTTACCTTTTTACTTTACTATCAGATTCATTCAGGTTTACACAGTTGTTTCTGAAGGCAGGCTTAGGTTACATAACAGATAAACTATATACTAGCTAGTAGTGAGTCATGAGAAGACTGCATCCGAGCAGGTACCAGTTAACACTCCTAGCAGCAACTGACCAACCAACCAACTGACCAAACTGCCTGCCACATAGAGGCAGTTAGTCCTCTCGGAATGTTGGACTTGACTGACAGCTTTGTATCCCACAAGTTTCACACGTGCCAATGGAAATGTCAGCTATACAATGTAAGCTTAGCATTCATCCCAAGCTCATTGCAGGCCTTCGTTTTAGTTTAAAGGGGCAAAGTATAAACGAAACAAGTTTTATTCACCCTTTGCAGATCCAGGACCCCCACCTTTACCCCAGACTTGGATTTGGAGACCCCTTGATCATTTCTTTCCGTCAAAGCTAAAACTTCATTGCTTCATGATTTCTGATCCTGGCCATCTCATTCGTTTGACTCATCTTGCCCGGACCCCAAACTTTTGGAGACACTATTAAATTTATTAGGGTATATATGGATGCACAGATGCTACTGCACATTTAAAAGATTAACACGTGTGTTTGTGGGATCCGATTCCATTAAAACGACTACACATAGTCTTATAGAAAGCATGCAAAGATTCATGGCAGGGCAGTGAGTGACATAACGAGAATGAAATGCGGCAAGAGCGTTTGCCTTGATGCACCTCTTAAACAGCAGCAGTGGTCCTCAGGCTTGTGTCTGTTGCTTCTCTTCTCCAGAGGCAAGGCTGTCATTTCTGATGAGCTACCACTGGCTATTAGCACGCTAATGTTTATGCAATAAAGAGCCTATGGCAGGTCAGGACTAACCAGCCATTGTGCTTCGTAGAGCTGAAAGGGGGGCAATTCTCGCTATTACGATTTGTGCCTGAGCAGGTAGGCAACACATTTTCTAACTGCCTTTGGCTTAAACTGTACTTTGCTTTTGTAATACTTTGATGTTTGCATGCACTATTCTCGGAAACCTATTATCGTCACAGATAGATGATGGATCCAAAGAAGAAAGGAAGTTGGGGGTGTTTTGCAGAGTAGTTTGGACAGATTGCTAAAATAAAAGAATGATGGCCTCAGTAATTCTACATACAGTCCAATTGCTGAAGTTTTGGTGTGAAGGTAGAGGAGAGAGAGAGTTTGGGAAGTTTTGTCACATTTAATTTTTTTTTTAAAAAAATTGCTACTATCTTCTAAATACTCTGACATCGTCCCATAGGCACTATGACCTTGTTTAATTTTATGTCCTTCCCCTTTAAATCCAAGTGCAGCTGACAGGATTACATGCTGATACGATGCATTGCATTGTGAATCGTTGACTTCAGATAAAAAGCGGGCGCACACGCTTATCTGCTTCATTTTGGAGAAATGAGGACTCCAATCGTGTTGCATATTCACTGATATGCCTCTAACATTACTAGGTACAGTCCACTGGTTAGAAGCCTAGACCACAAATCAGAAACTTACGGTAAGTTCAGACTCTCCAAGTGTCCCTGTTTTCCAGCGACAGCCCCAGATTTACAGAAGCCACCCCAGTTTCTGATTTGATCCCGGCATGTCCTGCTTTTCCTTAGGACACCCTTATTTTCACCAGAGAAATATTGGGGGAGGGGGTAATGGAGTTATGCAACCCCAAGCCAAGGAGATAAGGAACTATACAACCTTCAGAAGACATCTGAAGGCAGCCATATATAGGGAAATTTTTTAATGTTTAATGTTTTAATATATGTTGGAAGCAGCACAGAGTGGCTGGGGTCCAGTGAGATGGGTGGGGAATAATAATAATAATAATAATAATAATAATAATAATAATAATAATAGAATAGAACGTCCTAATTTTCATCTGAGAAATGTTGGAGGGTATGTAAGTTCAGTTTCAAACCACCCTCTGTGACATCAGAAATACGGGGAGAAGGTATACCTATTTCACAGGGTTATTCTAAGGAGAACAAGGTCTGTCTGTGGTGTTTAGCTGCACAGTGCTAAGTAGTTTCTATTAATTTATCAATTACAAAAGAAAGGAAATAAATATTGCAATATTGGGGGCTTGTTGCATATCCTGTATGTTTACTCTTTTCATAGGGAGGCGGATGGTGCTGTGGTCTAAACCCCTGAGCCTCTTGGGCTTCTGATCGGAAGGTAGGTGGTTCGAATCCCTGCAACAGAGTGAGCTCCTGTTGCTCTGTCCAAGCTCCTGCCAACCTAGGAGTTCAAAAGCATGCCAGTGCAAGTAGATAAACAGGTATTGCTGTGGTGGGAAGGTAAACAGCATTTCTGTGCACTCTGGTTTCTGTCACGTTGTCCCATTGTGCCAGAAGCTACTGTTAGGTCCATCATGAGATGTCTGCCAGCTTCCAACCATGGAAACCAGCAGCCTTCAAGTAAGCAAACTTGCCTTATTATTGCTCTCTAGCATCCCACTGCCAGAGGATTGCCTCCTTCCATTCACCAGTTTGCCTCCTCCAAGTGGAAGAAACCTGGGCAGTGCTGAAGGTCACATCCATTGCCAGGTGTGTCCTGCTAGAAACAGAAAAGGGCTTTCCCCTTGGTCTGGCTTTATGTCTACTTAGTTGCCAAGTGCTTTTGTGACATCACAAGAAACCCACAGCCAATGGCAACAGCTGGAGAGGCATCATCTTCATTGCTTTGAGCCTCACAATGGTGGGGGGACCTATCAGTGATTGTGTGCTTGTTTATTTGGGACACGGGTGGTGCTGTGGTCTAAACCCCTGAGCCTCTTGGGCTTCCCAATCAGAACATTGGCGGTTTGAATCCCAGCTCCTGCCAACCTAGCACTTCGAAAGCATGCCAGTGCAAGTAGATAAATAGATACCACAGCAGTGAGAAGGTAAACGGCATTTCCGTTCGCTTTGGTTTCTGTCACGGTGTCCTGTTGCACCAGAAGCTGTTTAGTCCTGCTGGCCACATGACCCGGAAACCTGTCTGTGGACAAATGCCAGCTCCCTTGGCCTGAAAAGTGAGATGAGCACCACAACTCCATAGCCACCTTTGACTGGACTTAACTGTCCAGGCATCCTTTATTTTTACCTTCCTTTTTCGTCTTTTTTTACTCTTTTCATATTTACTTTACGCTCCCTAGATCAGGGGTTGGGAACCTGTGACTTTCCAGATGTGGGTAGACTCCAACCCCCAACAGCTCTATCAGCCTGGCAGATAGTCAGGAATGATGGGAGATGTAGTCCATCTGGAGGCAAACAGGTTCTCCAACGCTGCTTTAGACCACTGGTCTTCAACTGGTGGGTTGGGACCCAGTAGCAGGCTGTGGCCAAATCCACAACAGATGACAACAGGAGAGCAACCGCTATGCAAATATATGGAAAAAAAAGTTAAGAATTGGGTATCCAAAAGAGTGTTTCAGTTAAAAGTGGGTTCTGTGTCATCTTGGGAAAAGTTATGGAGGACTGAAAATTTACAGCATAATGTGCGTTGAAGGAGAACTATGTGAAAATGATGTATCGTTGGTATTTAACACCCACAAAATTAGCAAAAATGTATAGAACTGCTCCAAATGTATGTTGGAAGTATAAGAAGGAAGGCACATTTTGCTATATGTGGTGGATGTGCAAGATGACAAAAGCATTCTGCTTTTGAATTGAATTGAGTTGAAAAAATGTTTAAAATAACGTTTGTGAAAAAAACCGAAGCTTTTTTACAGGAATTTTAGATGCAGAGATACCAAAGCAACAGAAACGATTATTCATGTATGCGATGACAGCAGCGCGGATACTACTGGCCCAGAGATGGAAAGAAGATAAAGTCAAGATCAGAGATGAATGGTTGATGAAGATGATGGACTATGCTGAAATGGCGAAATTGGTCAGGGAAATCAGAAACCAGGAAGATAGAAACTTTAATAAGGAATGGGGGGGGGTGCAATTTACTTCAGAGAACACTGTAAACAACTAAAACCTTTGGCAGGATTTGAGTAACACTTGTATTAAAAACTAAGGTAAAAATGAACTATTTTAAGAAAAATGGAGAAAATATGCGATGCAGTAAAAAAAGTTTGATAATGGAAACCATGGAGGGGGGGAGGGAAGTCTAAGGCTTCAGGGAATCTTAAATGTTGACAATTATGATTAATGTTTGAGTTCAAATGTATAGTGTAAAATTGAATAATAAAAAAATAAAAGTGGGTTCTGCGTCTGAAGATGCCTGCTGTAGACTGAACAAGTGACTTACGTACCATGAGTTGATAAGCAGAAAAGGACGACTGATCTTGTGCCATCCCTATGCCTTTATTCAGTCCTTCGAAAAGCAAACGCCTGCCCTGTAATGGACTTATGACAGCGAGGCTCTGCCAGCTTTCAGCTAGCTCAGATTTGCCAAGCATCTGGCATGAGTAAACAACGCCGCTTTCCAACATTTTAATGTGACAAATTCAGGCGGCATTTGCATTTGTGCGTGCGTGAGAGACCACTGGCAGGAGAGAAAGAGTATACATTCATAAAAAACCTCTGTCAATCACTGCTTCAACTGTAGCACAGGAGGTGGCGGTGAAGCCAGAGCAGTTCGTTTAAGGGCTCTTCAACAGACACAAAGAGCTTTGCACTGAAGTAAATGGCTTGTGGATTTTAGCTGAAAACGACAGAACTGGTATTTGGTAGCTTAAATGCAGGTTATTAATTTGAAAAAGCAAACAATTATAGCAGAAAGTAAAATGCCAGATGACAACTGTGGCTCAGTTTTGCACCGTCTTCTACTACAGCTTGGCATTTATGCAGCACATTTCAAATGTTTGAAGAAGTTCATATACGTTATCTCAATAATTCTGCTGGGGTGGGGAGTTAGCAGCTAGCCTAAGGCCACCCAGCGAGTACACGGCAACATCTCATCACAACAGCAATTCAACTTGATGTTTAGTTGGCATCAAACTGAAGACTAATCATTGAGAAAAGGAGATCTGTTAGCTTACGGAAGGAGAGGGGAGACTCAGTTAAGTCTACTCATGGCTGCTGAATCCATGTCAATATCAGTCTTGTGTCGCTGGTAGATGAAAAACACATGGCACTTGGCTCCATCCCATTCCTCTCACACGACACGCTCCCTACATTGCCTGAAATCACTGAGGTGGGCAGAAATGGTTGCCTGGTTCAACGATACCTGTTTCTAGAGATAGACGAGTTGTCACAAGCTTGTTTTCTATCACTGGGGTTTTGTCACATGAGGACTAAAGCAGAAGACAATTTGACCAATGGGGGAAATAACTGCATGGTGACTCTTTCACTAGTTTTTGATTGCCAATAAGTTCCAAAATGGAAGAGACTTTACCAAACCACAGACTTTACTACACTAGGTCTTATGTTTTGTCAAACCTGGGACATGGCCAGTGTTTCTCTGTGGCGAGGGATAAGCCATCATATTCTGAGGAGATTTTTTACATTTCATTTCTCTGTACACCTACTGTCACCAAGCAAGAACTTGATGCTGTACTTAGAAGGCTGGTCAGTAATAATAATAATAATAATAATAATAATAATAATAATAATAATAATTTATTTATACCCCACCCATCTGGCTGGGTTTCCCCAGCCACTCTGGGCAGCTCCCAACAGAATATTAAAAACACAATCAAACATTAAAAACTTCCCTAAACAGGGCTGCCTTCAGATGTCTTCTAAAAGTCAGGTAGTTGTTTATTTCCTTGGCATCTGGTGGGAGGGCGTTCCACAGGGCAGGTGCCACTACTGAAAAGGCCCTCTGCCTGGTTCCCTGTAACCTCACTTCTTGCAGTGAGGGAACCACCAGAAGGCCCTTGGAGCTGGACCTCAGTGTCCTGGCTGAATGATGGGGGTGGAGATGCTCCTTCAGGTATACAGGACCGAGGCCATTTAGGGCTTTAAAGGTCTGTGCCAACACTTTGAATGGTGCTCAGAAACGTACTGGGAGCCAATGTAGGACTTTTAGGACTGGTGTTGTATGGTCTCGGCGGCCACTCCCAGTCACCAGTCTAGCTGCTGCATTCTGGATTAGTTTTAGTTTCCGGGTCACCTTCAAAGGTAGCTCCACGTAGAGCGCATTGCAGTAGTCCAAGCGGGAGATAACCAGAGCATGTACCACTCTGACGAGACAGTCTGTGGGCAGGAAGGGTCTCAGGCTGCGTACCAGATGGAGCTGATGGACAGCTGCCCTGGACACAGAATTGACCTGCACCTCCATGGACAGCTGTGAGTCCAAAATGACTCCCAGGCTGCGCCCCTGGTCCTTCAGGGGCACAGTTACCTCATTCAGGACCAGGGAGTTCCCCACCACTGCCCACCCCCTGCCCTCCGAAATCAGTATTTCTGTCTAGTCCGGATTCAACCCCAATCTGTTATCCACCATCCATCCTCCAACCCCCTCCAGACACTCACACAGGACCTTCACCGCCTTCAACGGTTCTGATTTAAAAGAGAGGTAGAGCTGGGTTTCAACTGCATTCTGACAATACTGACAATATGCTATCTCAAGAACGGCATCAATCAATAAAGCAACACCTTGGCAAAAGATGCAACAGCTGAACTTGCTGGTACAAGAAATGCTACTGATTAGAACCTTGTCTTAGAGGTTTAACCCCACTTAAAACTGCAGGTCCTTCCATAACAGGTGAGCACGTTTAAGCAGTATCTCAAAGCAGAATCAGTGGGTTACCTGCTCTACCAGGTAAACCACAACTTCTGGAACAGCCCTAATCCTAACCTGGAGGGAATGTCAGCAAACATTAGACAAAACATTGCCTTGCCTTTGGAAAGGCTAGCCATGAGTCATTGCTATTCAAGACCATCCAGTGATTAAAACCAGGTTACCACTCACATATTCAGAGCTAATCTGAAGTCCCTTTTTCTAGTTACATTTTCTCTTTTAAAACAAATGAGCCAGGACTTCATTAACATGCTCATCTGCTCAGAAACTTTTATGAACTAGCTGCAAACACCATGACTGGAGGCTTTCAGTTCAAAGCAAATTCTTCTTGCTTAAAAAAAAATAAATCCAACTATTTTGTCCTTAGCAGGTACAATGTTAAAACAGTATCTCACAAGTTAGAAGAGGTCAAGACAGCACATTTCTTTTCACTCCTCGCTCTCTGCTAATAAAGCCTGTGACTGCAATATATGAAATTAAATGGGAACCGTTATCAACTTCCCTTTCCCCCCCAGAAAGTGCAGCATCATTGGTGCTCAGAAAGTCCTTTTAATGAACTACCAAAGAGCAAAGGACCCCAGTGGCCAGAAATCCTCAAGTCAGTCATCTCGCACAAACATCTATGCAGCTGCACTATAAATTCTTAGAGGACTGGACTGTTAGCCTGCTAAATCTCTAATGTTTCAGGTGCAAGAGATGACCTACTCTCTCCTCGTTATATTTCTAAGTGGGAACCCAGCCTTTCTTTTCAGTTCATTTGCCAAGGTGCCTACTGAGCCGGTAAAGTTTCGACTGAGCAAATGACTGCCATGGCTTGTGTTTCAGTGTTTCTAGGTTAACCTCGGCAATTGCAGTTTTTCATTCAAAGTGTATTCATTCTATTTTATTTTATTAATTTGTATTTAAACTTTTCAGGTTTATACATTTCCTTAATTTTACAATCATTTTAACATTTCAAAACTTGACTTCCTTCCCTCTCTTTCTGCAGTTCCTTAATAAAGGAGATATCCTTACAGAAAAAGCCACAAGACTCCTTTCATCCACCTGGTACTTTTCAACAGGGATTTCGTACTACTTGGCTGTCTAAAATCTATTCTGCATATACCTGTGTCTCATATACTTTAAAGTGTCTCAGTCTCTCTCTTGATGCCTGATCTTTTACAGATTGTGTGTGGTTTTGTGGGTGTGTATACAAGTCACACAAGCTCCTGCCGTCTGAACATTCAGAATCTTTCATACTGCTCTGCAACACAAAGTTCATTGCCATGAATTATTTACGTAAGGAGAGCTATTTGTAAGGAGCGATATCGTCACGAGAACATCAGATATGCAATTAGATAACCGGACTTCTTGTCCTCGCTTTGAAATGGACCAGATGATTGAATCCGAGCCAAGACAATTTCCTGTGTCCCTCTATTTCCCCTCCTAAATGTTTGTTAGATTGTCTTCTGACATTATACCTACTTCATGATAAAGCATTGGAAAAGCACTCATGTTCCAGTAACATTACCTATTTATTGTTGGTCGGTTGTTTATTATCCGTCAATTGCCGAACCAAACGCTTCCATCCAAAACAGGAATATTGTGCTATTCTGTTTAAGCCTTCAACAACCTGCTGCTCTCCAGGTGTTTTGGACTACAATTTCCACCAGCCCCAGCCAAACCCTTCAATATTATTGTGATGGTTCAATGCCGATCAAGCAAGCCTGCACAACTTGTAACTCAACAAACCCAAGAACAGCAATGCTCTGTTGCTTGACATTTCCTCACCATTTTGTGTTCCAGGGAAGCCGTAGAAAAGAGAAGTTTATAAACCCACCTACCTAGCTGGCAGGTTGCCTTTGATCACAAACTGGAAAAAGTGGGAAATTACACATTAACAAATTATTATTTTTTAAGTACAGGGTGGCGCTGTGGGTTAAACCACAGAGCCTAGGACTTGCCGATCAGAAGGTTGGCGGTTCGAATCCCCGTGACGGGGTGAGCTCCTGTTGCTCAGTCCCTGCTCCTGCCAACCTAGCAGTTCAAAAGCACATCAAAGTGAAAGTAGATAAATAGGTACCACTCAGGCGGGAAGGTAAACGGCATTTCCATGCACTGCTCTGGTTCGCCAGAAGTGGCTTAGTCATGCCACATGACCCAGTAAGCTGTACGCCGGCTCCCTCGGCCAATAAAGCAAGATGAACACCGCAACCCCAGAGTCGGGCACGACTGGACCTAATGGTCAGGGGTCCCTTTACCTTTACCTATTTTTAAAGTATGAGAATAAAGCTGATCTCTTTTCTCTTATTTGCTCTGTTCTCCCACACAGGCAAGGCTTGGGGTAGAGAGATTACAAATAATTTGGTCTGGTTGACGTGGAAATAACACCTCCATTCCTTTCAAATCTTTCCTTTCAACCTGCTGTAGCATAGACAGATGCAATAAAACTCCCAAAGCCAACACACAGAAAGTCAGCATTTAATTGTAGCTGTAGTTTGATATTTTAAAAACAATAAAAGGGAACTTCCAGTTCCTTTCTCAAACCAGCCAAGTAAGTGAAATTTCTTTACACTTCCAGCACATTGTTTGGTATTTCTGAGGTAGCCAACGATGCACAAAAGTTAAAGGAGGAAACAAAAAGTATTGTCATACTGAATGGCAGTGATTCAGCGGCTCTGAGTTGGGGTCTCTCCCAGCCCAGCTCTGGAAATGAGACTACACCTAGGAGCACCTTCGCATGCAAAGCACTGCACTTATCACTGAGAGATGACAGTTCTATTTCCTTGGTGATATCGCTGTTTTATCATGGTTTATCTCCCAGCCTTATAAGCATCAAAGGATCATCCTTGATTCTAGACTATACATCCGCACAAGTCAACCCATTCATCCCTCCATTCTTCACATTTCCAGACTCGAGTTTTAAAAGGGATTTTTTTTGGAGGGGTAGGAAAGCATTGGGAGGGTGGGAAAGAGAAGATGAATAGAAGCCAAAGAATGATGTTAGAAATCCAGGAGCACAACCGCTAGCCTGAGGGCTGAATGTTTCAAGTGAATATGACCTATTAAACATGGAGAAATGGAGCGTTTATGGTAGATATCACACCAGACGTTTTTAAACTAATAAAATATTTACAAAGAATATACAGTGGTACCTCGGGTTATGAACTTAATCCGTTCCGGACATCCGTTCTTAACCCGAAACCATTCTTAACCTGAGGCATGCTTTCGCTAATGGGGCCTCCCGCTGTCGCCGCACCGCCAACATGCGATTTCTGTTCTCATCCTGAGGTAAAGTTCTTAACCCGAGGTACTACTTCTGGGTTAGTGGAGTTTGTAACCCGAAGTTTTGTAACCCGAGGTATTTGTAACCTGAGGTACCACTGTATGATGTCCTGGCCTCGTTCCTTTTGGGATTACAGTGGTACCTCGGGTTACATATGCTTCAGGTTACAGACTCCACTAACCCAGAAATAGTACCTCGGGTTAAGAACTTTGCTTCAGGATGAGAACAGAAATCGTGCTCCGGGGGCACGGCAGCAGCAGGAGGCCCCATTAGCTAAAGTGGTGCCTCAGGTTTCAGAACAGTTTCAGGTTAAGAACGGACCTCCAGAATGAATTAAGTACTTAACCCGAGGTACCACTGTATATGTGTACAACACACATACATCCACTGCAATGTGTGGGGTGTATACACATCAGAAAAGAGACAATAATCAGGTGCCAGATTACGTTTGACAACTGGGAGTATTGTTTAGCCCGTTGTGGTATTGATAAAAATGCTACATTTTATAGGTGATGTAGTGAAGAAAATCCTGGGCATCTGTTTCCATAGGAAGGATTCCAAATAGCTTCCCCATTCCCAAAGAAAGATACTACAGTGGTACCTCAGGTTACATACGCTTCAGGTTAAAGACGCTTCAGGTTACAGACTCCGCTAACCCAGAAATATTACCTCGGGTTAAGAACTTTGCTTCAGGATGAGAACAGAAATCGTGCTCTGGCGGCGCGGTGGTAGCGGGAGGCCCCATTAGCTAAGGTGGTGCTTCAGGTTAAGAACGGACCTCCGGAACGAATTAAGTACTTAACCCGAGGTACCACTATAAATCATCATATGGGGGCGGGGGGCAGTGATCAAAGAACCATAGAACTGGAACAGACTCTAAGGGGCATTTAGTCCAACCCCCTGCAATGCAATGGTTAGAGCAGGGGTAGTCAATATAATGCCTTCCATATGTTCTTGAACTGCAAGTTGTATTAGGCAGGAATGGCTAGGAATGATGGGAATTGTAGTTCACCAACATATGGAAAGTACCATGTGGGCTACTCCTGGGTTACAGTGTTGGATTAGGGCTGTGGAGACAGGCTCAAATCCCCATTCAGCCACGATGCTCACTGAGCTATCTTGGTCCACACTCACCCCATACCCTCCAACATTTCTTTGATGAAAATAGAGACATCCTATTCCATGCCTTCCAATCTTTCTCTGATGAAAATAGGGACATCCTAAGGAAAAGCAGGACATTCCAGGATCAAATCAGAAACCAGGATGGCTTCTGTAAATCTGGGACTGTCCCTGGAAAATAGGAACATTTGGAGAGTTTGTCTCCCTCTCTTCGAGCCTAAACTATCTCCTAGGGCTTTCAGAAATATAAGAAACCGAAGAGTTCTAAGTATTATTCAACCTTCCTCTTCTGAAGTTTTGCTTTGTTGCATAATTTGGGATAGTAGGTGATTTTTCAGATCAATTCACTTGAATGCTTGCTATCTCTCTAGCTTGTCACACCATTTCTAGGCTAAAGCTCTCGGTATGTATAATTTCTTTTCATAAAAGCACTTTCAGAAATACATTCCGCTCCTTTTAAGCTAGTGCATCATTACCTTTCCACTTTCTATTTCCGGCTACCAAAAAAACACACATTAAGAGAGAAAACAAAAGTTATTTTGAAAAATATTGCTACTCCTAAGTCACATACTGAGAATTTGAAGACTGGTGGAATGCTAAGGACATCAAAGGCTAGTTCTCTTTCTAGGCTAGTTTTCTCAAGCTTGGTGCCTTCCAATGTTTTGGACTACAGGTCCCACCAACTATGCTGCCTCTGGCTGCTGGGAGTTGTATCTGAAACCATCTGGAGGTCCTCAGGAGAAGGAAGACTGCCCCAGAAGCACCGCTCACCCAGCTTCCATTTTGTTTAAACAGAGGCTGTGCAAGAGAATGGTGCTCTGTTTTGCTTTCTCCCTAATTCTTCAAATGAACCAGAAGTGACTTCATGTAGTACCCTACAACCTTGTGTAGAAAAATCTAGGCCGTTTGCTCTCACAACTTGACCTGAGATGAAGCGGTTCTTAACATTTTGGATGCACGTGCTTAAAATTCTTATTTTAGTCAGTTGATATTCTTCATTTTTTTTAAAAAAAAATGTATCCCAAAGTCTCCAGAAAAACCTAAGCTGTATTTTCAGAGCCTTATCATTCCATTCCATTCTGCAGTTTCAATGCTCGTAGGATACCAAAGCTCACCGTGTTTGTATTTTTTTTTACTGCCCATAAGCCATTTCAAATGGAATGAATTTAGTGGCAGGCGATTGCAGTCATTCACTTCATAACAGAGTCTTTTAAAGACGGGTCCAATTACCCCTTATATTACTCCACTATTTCATGCAGTTACTTATCTGCTCACATGGAAAAATTTCCCCTAGCAAGAGTACGTCTGTGAAGGTACTCCAACCACAGGATTCCCATAAAAGACAAAGGGACGAGCTGGATCAAGAAAGTGTCTGTGCTCCTTAGCCCTGCGCTGTTTTGTTTCTCTGAATAAAGAGTGCCTTTGCTGGCACCTTGTGAGCTACTGCTGAGCTGTGCCTGAATCTTGCCTTGACAGGATGACATTTCTGAGAAGGATAATTCGGGTTTCAAATCATTTCTTTACGGCAAATGTTGACAGGCAGGGTTGGTCCTAGAATATCAGCTTTGCATGTAAAAAGTCCCAGGTTCAGTTCCAGGTATCTTCTGCTTGAAACCCTGGAGAGGGATGGCTGGTCAGTGTACAGAATACTTAGATGGACACTAGCAATGATTCTTCAACATCAACTTCGTTGGACTGGTCATGTTGTGCTAATGCCTGATTATCGTCTTCCAAAACAACTACTCTATTCCAAATTTTAAAATGGAAAGCGTAATGCTGGTGGTCAACAAAAGAGGTTCAAAGACTCTCTCAAGGTAAATCTAAAAAAATATAGGATAAACATCGACAACTGGGAAACACTGGCCTGCGAGCGCTCCAATTGGAGAACAGCCTTGACCAAAGGTGTCATAGGCTTTGAAGACGCTCAAACTTAAGACGAAAGGGAGAAAAGTGCTAAGAGGAAGGCACGTTTGGCAAACCCTCACCATGATCAGCTCCCACCCAGAAATCTATGTCCCCACTCTGGAAGGATGTGTGGATGCAGAATTGGCCTCCACAGTCACTTACGGACTCATTGTTAAAACTGTGTTTATGGAAGACAATCTTACTTGGCTATGAGTGATCGAAGAAGAAGAAGAAGAAGAAGAAGAAGAAGAAGAAGAAGAAGAAGAAGAAGAAGACTTAGATGGATCAATGGTCTGGCTCAGCGTAAGACAATTTCCTGTATCCTTGTAATATGCAAGTTTATCTTTGCTGATACCTGGCAAACAGGAGTGCTGCTGAATTCCGTTCTGGTAAAACCTTATGGGAAATAGATGGGCTGGAGACAAGAGAGGACATTTGACCCGTGGGTGTAGGCACAGGGCACAGCTCTCTTGACAGCCTGGTCCATACCCTCCAAGTGTCCCTATTTTCCAGGGACAACCCTGGAATTACAGAAGAGATACTGGTTTCTGATTTGATCACGGAATGTCCCACTTTTCCCTTTTCCTCCCCTCCATGTCTCGGAGAACAATTAAAAGTGGGGTTTGTGCGTAGGTGCAAAAGTGGAGTTTATACTGAAAATAAAATACCTGCAGCAAATGAAGGAAATGGTGAAGTGGGCATATGAAGCCCTTTCTATAATTTTGAAGGAAGAGGTCACCAATCCATTTGGTTATGATGGTGATGATGATACCCTGCCTTTTCCTGACAGGGACTCAAGACAGCTTATCACTAAAGGAATATTTTATTCCATTTATCAGTGGAAGATGTTGCACACGATCCCTTCCCTCACACATTTTTTCTTTGCAATAATCCTGTGAGCAGAGAGGTTGCCATTGGCCCACAGGGACTAATGTATATGTGTCTATGACATATACATATATTCAGTGAGATCAAATGCAGAAGAGGTTTCCTGATGTAGAATAGAACATCCCAATTTTCATCAGAGAAATGTACATAGCTGAACTAAAAGGTGACGTTATGTAAAAGCTGATGTTGTGAAGGTTGGGTGTATGCTTTTGTTTTGTTTTGTTTTGTTTTTTAAAAATGCTAACTGTTATTATAATTATTCCTAATTGTATCTCATACGTCTCCTGCTTTGTTTTACTTTCCAGTCACTTAATATGCCGTGAATCACTTACAGAACAATTTTCTGGGAAAGTGGCACACGAATAAATAGACGGTGATGATCTCAGGCAGGAAAGCATTAAGGGTGGCGCTCTACTATGTTTTACTTGGAGTAAACCACTGGAATTAATGAACATGACTTAACTTTGGTCCATTCATTTCAACAAGTCCAGTCCGAGTAAAACCTAGCTGAAAATCACCCTAAGAATATTGGTTTAACTGCAAACATAATTCCTTTTATTAAACATTAAACATGTGCTCCCATAGGGGAAATATCCAAACAGCCTTGAGGAAAAAAATGAAAATCCTGGCTATTAACTACTACGTTTTTATTGCCCTATTAACAAACCGCCTTAAAAAATCCCAACTGCAGACAATGGGCTTGGTGTTATACAAGGGCCAATGCCCTTCCACCACTTAATTCTGCAGCTCTGTTTTGAATGCAAAGCTCCGTCTTGCGCTGCCCATTAACAAAGCCATTTTTCTTCCAGCTGTTAAGGGTTAGATGTGCAACATCCATTAAGAGAGCTACTTGATGGCATGACTGGCAAGGATGCTGCAAAAGGAGAAAGATCACCGCAGGCCCGGAAAATTAATGCATCCTTCACAACAGAGCTCCCACCATCCATTATTACCAAACATTGATTAAGCATCAGTGTGATCAGCAGAACCAAATATTTTTTATTGCTAACATAGGAAGATGTCATGTCCAGCGTTTAGGGCTGGGTTAGGGAAGGGAGAGCATTACACTAGCAAACGCATCACAAGGGACCAGTGGAGCGGCCTTCTGACCTTTGGGCAGATGTTGGTGGGTCCCAGTGAGTGTGTGTGTGTAAATAAAGCACCTACCTCTTTATTCCTTCCAGCTGAGCATAGGGTTGCTTTTGAACTAATGCTGATCTCAGAAAAACTGAAGCTTGGAGCTGCAGTTTGGAAGCAGGAGGAACACACAGGAAGAACGCCAAACAGTGGAGGTTAAACCAACCCAATTCCAGCCCCATGAGGAGCAAGCGAGCATTTGCACGACACACCTATACACACTGCAGGTGTCGCAACACACAGTTTGGAAAGCTCTGCCTTAAATGAAGTCTGGACTTAGCATCACAGGGGAGCAACTGGTGACCTTCAAGAGAGACGAGGCAACATGGGTGACCCCAGTCCCCTCACGCCAAGTTTTCAGTAGCAGCAGAAGAAATCCTTACATTTTTAACATTATGAAGTTTCTCTGTACAACCACACAACCAAAACCTATGTTTTCCACCTCCTGACTCCTGGACTGGACACCTCTGGTTTATGACTTCTAAGCCAGAATTGAAAAAGATGTCACAAAGGAGGGCAGGTCACTGCTACCTTGACAACCCACCTACCTGGCCACTGCTCCTCAGTCTTCAAAGTTCTTTAGAACAAAGTTCTTTAGAACTTTGAGGCACCTGATACATCTTGTTGAAATATCTCTGTTTATATTTGTATCTCCATTTCAGATTATCCTGATTTCTAAGAGAACCATCCCATCTCCTTTTAAATACAATACGAAACGCATATCAATAACACAGCATTAGACAATCTGTTTTACAAGCAGGAGATCTCAGGTTCTATCTCAAACATCTCCAGGTAGGGACAGTGCTTTTTTTCTTAAAAAAATGTTTAGGGGTATTCTCCTTTTGACTCAATAAAACCAACATTTTATAGTTCAAATCGGGGGAAATAAATGCAGTAAATGGACGAAAGTACAAAGATTCACAAAATGTTGAGGGGTATGCGTACCCCCAGAAAAAAGCACTGCATACAGGAAACGCCTGTTTTGGGCAGAGGAAGGGTGGAGCTTTCTAGATGTAAAGTTTACAATATACAAAGGAAATGTGCAGAAAAGGGAGCATCTTTCGACATATCTCACTTTTAACCAGCAGGGAAGATTTACCATGGCTCTGCAGTCACAATGGTTTGGGGGAGGGATACGTAAGTAGAAAGAAGACCACACAGAGGAAAATGAATCCATTTTACTTACCTGCAATCAACTTTAAAGCACAAAAGCCCCTGGATCTGTTTGTCTGCAACTTGATGCGTTTGTTATGCAGGAGCACCTCTCCTGTGTCTTCAGTTTTCAAGCCACAAAACACTATGGGTGATTAAGCGATTCCTTTTTTTTTACACATCCCATCCTGCAAAGCCTGTTCTTGCAGGAAAAGCATCACAGCCATTCTTCTGAAATTTGGCAGGGATGCCTTTGCTGCAATTTTCATCCGGTTCTCCCCTCCAACGAACAAGTTTGAGGCAATTCCTTTTTCTACAAAGAAACAAATGTCCAACCCTCTGGATGGATTTGCTTGTAATTTGGCAGTCTTAATAGACTCTGAGGGGTGGCTGCTATGCCTACAAATGTCATCCACTTTTAGAAAAGAAGCAGATAATAATAATAATAATAATAATAATAATAATAATAATAATAATACAGCCACTTTTTATTCCCTCTAATACTGAATGGTGAGAAACAGAGCTTTGTTTTTAGCTAAACCGCTTCAGACCAGAAATAAAAGTATAATTGGATGGTTCAGAAAAAGACTTCGAATAGATCAGACTGCTTCCTAAAATGAGAGACAGATCTGAACCCAATCCTGTGGTCAGTGCACAATCAAACTAAATAGAAAGTTTTAATCTTATGGCGTATGAGGGTGGGAGCAGAGGGCAGGATCTGAGTGCATAATATATTAGGAGAAGTTGACTGGGAGCAATCGTCATGTGGGGAGAATATTAATTAGGAGGAATACAGTAATTTAAGGAGACAATTTAGAGGAGGTTTGGGGATAAGGTTTGCGGGACTTACTTCTGAGACACCATGCATAGGATCAGTTTTTGCCTGTTGAGATGGAGGAGATATCTTAGTGCTTCATATTTGAAGCATGTAAATGACCCTCAGTAAAACCATTAAGTTAATTGTTTAAGATTTTTTAATATATACAGTCGTACCTTGGATCCCAAATGCCTTGCGAGCCGAACATTTTGGCACCCGAAAGCCGCAAACCTGGAAGTGAGTATTCCGGTTTGCGAACGTTCTTTGGAACCCGAAGGTCCAACAGGGGTTCTGCAGCTTCCGATTGGCTGCAGGAGCTTCCTGCAGCCAATTGGAAGCCGCTCTTTGGTTTTCAAACGTTTTGGTAAAGGTAAAGGACCCCTGGACAGTTAAGTCCAGTCAAAGGTGACTATGGGGTTGCGGTTTTCAGGCTGAGGGAGCTAGCGTTTGTCTGCAGACAGCTTTCCGGGTCATGTGGCCAGCATGACTAAACCGCTTCTGGTGCAACGGGACACTGTGATAGAAACCAGGGCGCACGGAAACGGCGTTTACCTTCCCACCACAGTGGTACCAATTTATCTACTTGCGCTGGTATGCTTTCAAACTGCTAGGTTGGCAGGAGCTGGGACAGAGCAATGGGAGCTCACCCTGTCGCAGAGATTCGAACTGTCAACCTTCTGATCAGCAAGCCCAAGAAGCTCAGTGGTTTAGACCACAGCGCCACCTGCGCCTCCTGAGTCAGCAGTAGATTCTCACCTTCCCTTAGGAAATATGCAAAACCTGTGGGAGAAAAAGTGACTGCAACATCTCCCAGGTGGGACAGAAAATAATGGCATAGCATCAATTTCCAGACTGCAGCCTTGTATCCCTTTTGCATCTTAATCACCTCAACTGTTTCTTCTGTTTGCCCAAGTTTAATTTTAGGTGACTAATCGCAAGTATTTGTCCAGGGATATTTTTTTCCTAAACGGTGTTATCAACAACTGAGATAAGCTTCGCAAGAACTGAAGATCAAAAAAGCACTCTTTGGAAAAGTTCCTTTCAAAACCGAGCTGGT
Source organism: Podarcis bocagei (assembly GCF_964188305.1). NCBI lineage: Eukaryota > Metazoa > Chordata > Lepidosauria > Squamata > Lacertidae > Podarcis > Podarcis bocagei. Next base: position 15,512,367 of record NC_138136.1, on the reverse strand, counting down.
GCATGTGAGGTTGCTTGCAAGACATTTTAGGGAGATTTGAACATGACACATGATGTCTACAGCAGATTGTTGCAGTGTATCAGAGGAGAGTGCAAAATATGGTTTGAAGCTCAACATCAAAAAAACCAAGATCATGGCCACTGGTCCCATCACCTCCTGGCAAATAGAAGGGGAAGAAATGGAGGCAGTGAGAGATTTTACTTTCTTGGGCTCCATGATCACTGCAGATGGTGACAGCAGCCACGAAATTAAAAGACGCCTGCTTCTTGGGAGAAAAGCAATGACAAACCTAAGCAGCATCATAAAAAGCAGAGACATCACCTTGCCAACAAAGGTCCATTTAGTTAAAGCTATGGTTTTCCCAGTAGAGAAGACTCCCTGGAAAAGACCCTGATGTTGGGAAAGATGGAGGGCACAAGGAGAAGGAGACGACAGAGGACAAGATGGTTGGACAGTGTTCTCGAAGCTACCAACACGAGTTTGACCAAACTGCGGGAGGCAGTGGAAGAGAGGAGTGCCTGGCGTGCTCTGGTCCATGGGGTCATGAAGAGTCGGACACGACTAAATGACTAAACAACAACAATCCTAGCCCTCTAACAGGAATGCTCCTAGTCAAGATTCCAGCTGGTCAGGCCCTCCTCTGGACTATGATAACCAATGAAGACGTTGGGATGTATTTCAAAGTAAACATGCTCAGACTTGCCCTGAAAGACTAGAGAATCACAATGGATTTTAAGGGAACTGACCAATTAGCAAGAGAGACTTTGTTTCCCATAACGTACACACAAGGTTCACCAGCTCTCTAGTCAAATGCATTTCGGAGATTTTCAAAACCAAGGTGGAATCTACACACAGATAAAAAAACGTTCTGAAAATGCTTTGTTTTAAAAGCGTTTTTAAAAATACATTGAATTTTCCATGAGGCTCATGTTGTATATTGCACTAAAAACACACTTAAAACGTTTTATTTGCAGCCGTATAGTTGAGTCCCAAGTGAAAATCTGCAGAACAGATTGTACAAGAGGCAAATGGAGGAGGCCTGTAGACATTAGGAGTGATTATTCCTTTTCGAAGCTATCCTCTACCCTCTGGAGCAACTACCATCTGTCTTCAGCCTAAAAGTCAAGCAAATAATTTGCTGTGTAAAGACATTAATCTTGTACCATCCAATTCCAGCCATTCTCTATACTGGGAAAGCATTCACAGTAAAGTTGGACATATTTGGACTGAGTAAATGAACCAAGAAGAGATTATATCATCTCCACGATTCTGGAACCTAAGTAAGGGGGATGGCGTGGATATTTAGCAACTGTATCTGAAAGCTTCAGCCAGTGATATAATGCTTCACATATCAAGAAGAATCATAGGCAAACATAATTCAATTACCCAATTAGAATTTGAGTAATTTCCCTAAGGTCAGGATACAGAATAATTACCTTTTACCAAACCTTTGCCTAGGTTTAAAATATAGCAGAAAACCCAGGAGAAGCTTGTACAGTCGTACCTTGGAAGTCAAATGGAATCCGTTCCAGAAGTCCATTTGACTTACGAAATGTCTGAAAACCAAATCATGGCTTCTGATTGGCTGCAGGAAGCTCGAACCAGAGCAGCGTACAGAAACGCCATTTACCTTTCCGCTGGAGTGCTACCTATTTATCCACTTGCACTTTGACGTGCTTTCGAACTGCTAGGTGGGCAGGAGCAGGGACCGAAAAACGGGAGCTCACCCCGTCGCGGGGATTTGAACCGCCAACCTTCTGATCGGCAAGTCCTAGGCTCTGTGGTTTAACCCACAGCGCCACCCGTGTCCCTCACTTTTCCTTAGGCTGTCCCTATTTTCATTGGTGAAATGTTGGAGGGTATGGAGTTATCCGACCTCCAAGCCGTCTGAAGGGAATCCTATATTCAGGTAGGTAGCCGTGTTGGTCTGACGTAGTAGAAATATATAAATAAAATAAAAAAATTGTCACACACGAAAACTCATACCAAGAACAAACTTAGTTGGTCTCTAAGGTGCTACTGGACAATTTTTTTATTTTTTTATTTTATTTATATATGAAGGCAATCCTGTACAGAGAAGTGTTTTTTAAAAAAATGTTTAATGTTTTATTGTGTTTTTATATACCGTATTTTTTGCTCTATAAGACTCACTTTTTCCCTCTTAAAAATTAAGGGGAAATGTGTGTGCGTCTTATGGAGCGAATGCAGGCTGTACAGCTTTCACAGAAGCCAGAATAGCAAGAGGGATTGCTGCTTTCACTGCGCAGCAATCCCTCTTGCTGTTCTGGCTTCTGAGATTCAGAATATTTTTTTTCTTGTTTTCCTCCTCCAAAAACTAGGTGCGTCTTGTGGTCTGGTGCGTCTTATAGAGGGAAAAATACAGTATGTTGGAAGCTGCTCAAAGTGTCTAGGGCAACCCAGTAAGATGTGTGGGGTATAAACAGTAAAATTATTATTATGGAATGGGACGTCCTTATTTTCATTGGAGAAATATTGGAGGGTATGCAACAATAATACAAACAACATGAGCTATTGTGTTATTTGTATTTTTAAAAGATATTTTACATAGCCTATATGGCTGTAGGTCTTAAAAGAGATGTAGGACTTCACTTAATTTTAAGCTCCTCAGGCTTGTTCTTTCATGCAAGGAAGTAACCTAACCTGCAACATTTATTTTTTAAAAAACAAAAACAGAAGGAGAGGATCATTTGGCTTAATCTTCAGGTAGGAAAATGTATTGTGCTGGCACTGTCAGCCCCCAACAATTAACTGCAGTAGGAGGAGATTTTAATAAGATTTTAATTTCAATTGATTAGTGGGTGAAATTAATCAACTAAAGTGTGCAACTTTCCACGTGGGTTTTCTTTTCATCACCACGCAGACATGCAGACATCTTTCCATACATTTTATTAGCAAGCAAAATTGCTGCGAAAATTAGCTTATGGGTTGCAGGCATTCCTCTCTTTCCTTTAAGCTCCCCGCTTTTGCAATCGAACCGCTGAGCCAGCATATATGGTAGTGACTTATGTGAAGTACATGCAGCTGCGTGACCCAAATGCCATCCTCTGAAGTGTATACTCGGCCACAGAACGGATCTCTGCTGAGCTGGTATTTTGCCTAATCCATTGCAACTGCCCCAGAAGCTACTGAAATGTCATGGTGATAATGAAGCGCCTTGCCTTTGTAGACCTCCATTCTCAAATTAACCTGAATTGACTTTCAATATGCAAAAGAGCAGGAGCTTGTCCTTAAAAGCATCACAAAAGGACTTAGCTTTCCAGTCAGTGTTGGTCTCCCTGTGTGCTGCTAAGAAGGCACAAGTCCCTTTGTTTCGTGGTCCATTCAGCCTGCGTTTCAGAGAGTCAAAGCAGTCTTTCTCATCCTGCAGACCACAAGAAAACCAACCACATTCATCAATCAAATCCTTGCTTTACTTGTGTCACTTTCCTGAGTGAACAATTGCAGCTTCCTGTAGTCCCTGCCGGCCACGTGATTGCAAAAGAGCAGTAGCTTCAGCAACAGCTGATTCAACATTTGCACCACCTAGATGATCCCAAACAGTGTGATGAAGACAGACAGAAGCAGCTGGAAGAAGCAGCCCCAAGCTCTGAGTGCTCAGCAGCGTTCAGATGACTGCTTTCTTTCTGCTCAGCTCCGGAAAGGATTCTTGTAAACTGGGATAAAAGTAAAAGGTGGTGGGATTTTCCCTGGAATCAGCATAGGATCTATTTATTTATTTTCAACTTCAATTCCTATAGAGTAATTGCCGTGGTGAACTTGTTCACTAGGCAAGAAGGATCTCCAGCCACAGTTCTGAGCAAGGTTAGGCTTCTAATTCTGGGAATTCGCTGGCAAAAGTGTAGGAGTTTAAGTGACTTCAAGGTCCAAAGAGAGTTTTCTATGGCGTGCAACAGATACCCAACTAGAAGAAATACTGGGTTTTTATCAAAAGGCAATCACATCATGTCTGCGCTCCAGTCCAACAAATCTCTGCAGGAGCTTTTGAGAAACAGTGAGATTTCTTGTCAACACCTGAATCCAATGGAAAATGTTACTAGAGAACAAAGAACAGTTGAGGAAGGGTGAGACAGCAAGCAAAATTGAAAACAAACCAAGATACATAAGGGACCAGCAAACCATGGTTTCAGACTGTGGTTTGTTGTCAAGCCATTGTTATGTGTGAACCTTGTCCAGCAATTTAACACGATGCCATAGTTTAATAAACCACGGTGTGACCCAGGCAGAGCAGCCAGCGTTTGTTGACCCCAGGACGACTCAGAACATATAGAGTTTTGTTTTGATTTTTTTAAGAGCAGAAACTATGTTGATGCCTCTATGATATTGTGCCATCTTTTGACACTCCGCTAAGACTGTGTTCATGGATGAAAATCTTATTTGGCTACAAGTGATCACCAAAGAAGAAGACTGTGATGGAGGGCCAAGAATTAATCTTTGAAAATACTAACTAAATTCACTAGCAAACTTCATCAATGTTAGCAAATTCTCCTGTGCTAATCTGGCACAATTCTTATTTGACGTTCCTTGAAATGAAAGCAAAGGCATGGTCATAAAAATTCTCCCATAATATGTCAGTTCTGTGGGGATTTTTTAAAGGTACTCTAGGATTATGAACACTTTAAATGGTGGATCTTGAATGGCGAAGCAAAAGAATCATCTGCAGCTTCATTATTTCAACAGTGAAACAAAGAACGTTTGAAACCATTAACAAACACATTAGTGTCTTAAAGGAAAATGACTGTTCAGTCTTCAGTTCTGATCCTGAATGCTAATTACATCCAAGAATAATTGCTTGGATAATCATCAAAGTTGTTTTTTTCCACAACATATAATGAGTTTAGGTATGCTCACATATTTTTTTTTGCCTGAGTATTTTTTGTAAAAATATTGAAGCAACTTGAGCCAAAAGAAAATGAACATGTGCCATGACATCCCATACAAATTTGCTCAGAAGTAAGTCCTGTCACCTTCAGTGGATACAAGGCTGAAGCCCAAAAAGAGACTTTGTTTTTTGAACATGAGTGCTCAATAAAGGGAGGCAAACTTTGCAAAAAAAAATTTTACAGCTTTGACTCTTGGTTATATAACTTTTTACATAAACAAATCTCTTTAATTTAAGTTCCTTCCCCCTTTCAGTTCTGGAATCTTTTTCCAAAGCATGTTCTGGAAAAACCACCAACAAGCAAGGTTAATTTCCTTACTGCCAGTGCAGAATACCCAATAGAAGTTTCCTTAAAAAAAAAAACAGGATAGTTTGAAGAACTGTTTTAGTCATTTAATAGCATATCACACTTTCCCCCAACCTCGTGCTCTCCAGGTGTTTTGGTCTAGAATTCCCATTATCCTCAGCCAGCACAACCAATGGGGAGGGACAAACATCTGACCAGCACCAAACTGGAGAAGGCTGGGATACTATTTCAAGACTATCTATTGATTTCCAAGTCTCTCCAAGTGGTATTTTCAGGAGCATAAATTGGAAAAAACAAACCAACCCAAAAAACTACAGTGGTACCTCTAGTTATGAACTTAATTCATTCCGGAGGTCCGTTCTTAAGCTGAAACTGTTCTTAACCTGAAGACCACTTTAGCTAATGGGGTCTCCCGCTGCACGATTTTTGTTCTCATCCTGAAGCAAAGTTCTTAACCCAAGGTAATATTTCTGGGTTAGTGGAGTCTGTAACCTGAAGCGTATGTAACCTGAAGCGCCTGCAACCCGAGGTACCACTGTATAGGGATTAGAGGAGAAAAATGGAACATGCCTCCTGGTTGTGATAATAACCCCCATTTTAAAACTGCTGTTTTGGTTGCCCATTCATTTCCAAACCCAATTCAGGGTTTAATTCATTGTTATCAGCCACTTTGGGAGTTGGAATCATCATGCCATAGCTACAATGATTCAACTTTATTAAAAAAAATTAGTATAGAGTAGTTCATTGGATGAATGGTAAAAACTGGATAGGGTACATTTCTTACCTCAGCCGGCTAACTTCCTGCCATGACCTCCTTGCTCATGTTGCATCATTCTCACCTGCCCTGCACTGCTGCCATCTTGAGGATTACTGCCTATGCGCTCGCAGCACTTTCTCATAAGATGCCCTCACCCAATTTTACCTGGTGGCCTGCTCTCAATGCAGCCCTCCCAAGTTTTCAACCCCTGCAAGTGTCCCTATTTTCTAGGAGAAGTCCTGGAGTTACAGAAGCCATCCCGGTTTCTGATTTGATCCCATAATGTCCCCGTTTTCCTTAGGACGCCCCTATTTTCATCAGAGGAATGTTGGAGGGTATGGAGTTATGCAACCCCCAAGCCAAGGAGATAACTATGTAACCTTTAGAAGACATGTGAAGGCAGCCCTGTATAGGGAAGTGTTTTCAGGTTTAATGTTTTATTATGTTTTTATAAATGTTGGAAGCTGCCCAGAGTGGCTGGGGCAGCCCAGTCAGATGGGCTGAGTATGATGATGATGGAATAGGACATCCTTATTTTCATTGGAAAAATGTTGGAGGGTATGACTTTCATTCCTCAGGCTTTACCTGAGGTTCTCTCGATTCTTAGGAGAGGCTTTAGAGAGTGAACAGGGTCTCCACTGGGGAGGAAGTAGCAGGAAATTCCCCCTGCACATGCCATATTGGATATTGATCGTTACGTACTACAACTTCTTGCCATTAAGCAAATCTCTTAACCATGTATACTGGTACCTCGGAAGTTGAACGGAATCCATTCCGGAAGTCCGTTTGACTTCCAAAACATTTGGAAACCAAGGCACGGCTTCCGATTGGCTGCAGGAAGCTCCTGCAGCCAATCAGAAGCCGTGAAAGCCACGTTGGACATTTGGGTTCCAAAGAATGTTCACAAACTGGAACACTTACTTACAGGTTTGCGGCCTTTGGGAGCCAAGACGTTCAACTCGCAAGGTGTTTGGGATTCAAGGTATGACTGTACAGTGGTACCTCGGGTTACAAACACCTCGGGTTACAAAGATTTTGGGTTACAGACTCCACTAACCCGGAAGTAGTACCTCGGGTTAAGAACTTTGCCCCAGGATGAGAACAGAAATCGTGCGGTGGCAGCGGGAGGCCCCATTATCTAAAGTGGTTAAGAACGGTTTCAGGTTAAGAACGGACCTCCAGAACAAATTAAGTTCTTAACCAGAGGTACGACTGTACTGCAAAGCCGCAAAGACATTTACTAAGCCTTATTCTACAGACACAAAGTCAGGACTCCACATTTGAAGTTTGGATCGACATTCTGACTTTTTTAAAAATGAGAAGTTGGCACCCTGAGAGCCTAAGCTTTGTTTATCACTTGGTTTTATATTAAAATGCATCTCAAGCGATAGAGCAGATGTGTTGAATGTCAGTAAATGACTGCCAGATAAACTCGGCAAATTGTAAAAACAGAATAAACCAACACTGCATTAGCCTTGGCTTGGCAGAGATTCCTCTTGTCTCTGGCTTGAGTGAAAACATTTGTCATGAAGCCAGTAGCACTGATCAAGCAACTGAAACCAGAAAGGATAATATAAGTGGGTGAAGGTGGAGGCGATACAACTGGCCTGAAAATATCGTTGGCATTTGTACAGGATCCTCATCTGCAATTCCAAAGGTCCTCAGTAGGACTGGTTAAGCTTTTCATATACTGCAGTAGCATTAGGTAGCCTCTCTTGCAGAACAGCTCAGACAGCACTGACAGCTTCTTCTATCATTGGCCATTCCTTTCCTTGTATTGCATTATCATAGCTTTATTTGACATGTTCTCCGCAGAGACAATGGCTTGGATCCAGACTGCTTAAGAGCTGAACCCTGTTCACAGAATGTCCCCACTGGCAGAAGCGGCGAGGCCCTCACAGCCCCCTCAACTCTCCAAAAAATCTACTCTAGAGACTCGCCAGAGCAGTATGGAAGGAAAGGGGAATTGGCAAATACTGCCTCGCTATTCTGCCAGTAGGAGCCTTCATAGTCTCTTAATGGAATCCAAGCCCATTCATAGAGAGGAAACGTTCTTAGAATGCGGGAAAGCAAGGGTTTCCTTACTGGATCCAAAAGCAACTTCCTTCCAGCGACAAATAGCTGATTGCATCGGGGCTAACTTGAACAAAATACAGTGGTACCTTGGATCTCAAATGCCTTGGTACTCAAACGTCAGAACCCGGAAGTAAGTGTTCCGGTTTGCAAACGTTTTTCAGAAGCCAAACGTCCAATGCGGCTGTTGGCTATAGTTTCCGGGGCACCTGTACCAATCAGAAGCTGTGCCTTGATTTTAGAACATTTTGGATGTCAAATGGACTTCCGTAACGGATTAAGTTTGGCGCTTTTGTTCTTGCTATTTATTTTTCACTCTTGTTTTAGAGGCTTTTTTTGGTTAATTTGTTTTTGTGACTGTGTGGAACCCAGTTAAGCTACGGATTGATTGATTGACTGACTGACTGATTGATTGTGCAACTGCAGAAATGGATAAAAGCCCCCCATCCAAAGAATGACGATCATCAGTGCAGGTATGGAAAAAAAAATAAAAAAAAATTCATCATCTACAATACTGTCTTATTTATAGTACAGTACATTGATGACATGGGTGGTGCTGTGGGTTAAACCACAGAGCCTAGGACTTGCTGATCAGAAGGTCGGCAGTTTGAATCCCTGCGACGGGGTGAGCTCCCGTTGTTCAGTCCCTGCTCCTGCCAACCTAGTGGTGGTTCGAAAGCACGTCAAAGTGCAAGTAGATAAATAAGTAGATAAATAGGTACCGCTCTGGCGGTAAGGTAAACGGCACTTCCGTGCGCTGCTCTGGTTCACCAGAAGCAGCTTAAATAAAAAAATTCCTTCCAGTAGCACCTTAAAGACCAACTAGGTTAGTTCTTGGTATGAGCTTTCGGCATGAGCTTTCGTGTGCATGCACACAAAAGCTCATACCAAGAACTAACCTAGTTGGTCTTTAAGGTGCTACTGGAAGGAATTTTTTATTTTGACTATGGCAGACTAACACGGCTACCTATCTGTAACTAGAAGCAGCTTAGTCATGCTGGCCACATGACCCGGAAGCTGTACGCCGGCTCCCTCGGCCAATAAAGCGAGATGAGCGCCACAACCCCAGAGTCGGTCACGACTGGACCTAATGGTCAGGGGCCCCTTTACCTTTACATTTACATTGATGATTGCTTTCATTTTATGGATCAATGGTCTTGTTAGATAGTAAAATTCATGTTAAATTGCTGTTTTAGGGGTTGTTTTCAAAAGTCTGGAAGGGATTAATCCATTTTGCATTACTTTCTATGGGAGAGCGCGCCTCAGTTTTGGAACGCTTTGGTTTTGGAACAAACTTCTGGAACGGATTACGTTTGAGAACCAAGGTACCCCTGAATGGGGGGCGCACCATGCACTTCTCCCCCCTACTCACAATTTCTGCCTGCACACCCACCTCCCACACCCTGCCTCTTGCCCCCATGCCCACCCACCACCTACCTCTCCTACTGACCTCTCCAGCTGCCTTGGCTCAGATGTGCTTGGAAATGGTCCAAACGTTGGTAGGCAAGTCGGGAAAAGATGGTGGTGTGTGGCTGGGGGGGGAGGGGCAGGGAGGTGTCTGCCCAAGGGAGGGAAGAAGGCACTAATTTGCAGGAAATGTTTTTTGGGGAGCTCCCCTAAATATTCTACTGGGGGGTTTGAAGAGACCAGGGCCCCATAGATTTGGAGCCTATGGCAGCTTGGGGGGGGGAGAAGAGAGTTAGTGAGCTCTATGACCCTAACAAAAGAGTTGAACTTTTTCTCTACCAATCTAGACAGCCCCCTCTATAAAAAGAACCCCAAACTATCAGTTGTTACCACAAACCACACAAACAAACACACAAGCTTAGTGTAATGCGCAGTTTAGCCCACTCGAACCTTGCACCAAATTAGTTTCCTTCAAGCCACATGGTGACCAAATATTTGCTCTGCAAACACTAACAGTTCCAGGGAAAGTATTTGTTAAGCCCAAAGTGGGGGGAGGGGAGGGTGGAATTGGGTAAAAGGAGTCCTTAAGCGCTTATCCAAAGCTTCCCAAACTCATCAGATTTCCTTCATCCAGTGATTTCTAAAATTTGTGTTGTAAAAGAGAAAAATGACTTGCCTAGGCCCACAATTAAAGGATAACTGTTGGCTTTGCCCCTGTTCAAGCTCAAGACTTGTGAATCCAACACCATGATCTAAGCAGGCGCCATCTTTGAAATGGCTAGGATGGAACTGGTTTCGAATGCTCCAGATACACAACTGCCCACCCTCTAAAAGAGGGCGCATCTCCGCAAAGGTCTCTTCTCTGAACTCTCCTCCTTCAAAATAAGCAGGGACACCAAAAAGAGTAACTTAATTACTCATATATGCATACTTTCCAGGTGTAAAAGTCAAATGTGTGACCGGATTTTAAGTTCAGGGAGGAAAAGAAACGTTTTGTCACAGAGGTCTTGCATCACCTCAGTTAACAGAAGTTCAGAGTGTCACGATGACCCTTTTACATCAACCTCAACTGACTTCAGACGCTACAGAGTCCAAATTTAGCTTGAATTATGACAAGGGGGTGGGGGACAAAAGGGGAGCTGAAATCCAAAGTGTTTCAAAATCCCCTGGCAAAATTCAGGGAGAAGAACAAAATTTGTGAGAGCGAGATCCCACTGCTATTCTTCCAACAGCTGCTGACTCCTCATCCTCCCACCGCCCCCAAAAATCCAAAGAACACAGCTATGTGGCGACATAATATCACTGTGATGGAGGATATTGGGGAAAAGATAGCAGCAGCCAGCCGGCAACAGAAAGCAACAGTTTCATCAAAATGTTCCCCATGTCACCACCTGCAAATGGGGCAGTAAGACATTGGGAAGGTAATTTCGGCTTGGTCCTGATTTTCATAAAACCTGAGAGGGTCTTCCAATTTTTTCTCTCTCCCCCCCCCCTCCGAGTTTTTAAAAATGCTTTATTGCAGTATGGTAAAATATCAGTAGGGGCGCAAGTGGCGCTGTGGGTTAAACCACAGAGCTTAGGACTGGCCGGTCAGAAGGTCACGGTTCGAATCCCCGCAACGGGGTGAGCTCCCGTTGCTCGGTCCCTGCTCTGGCGGGAAGGTAAACGGCATTTCCATGCGCTGCTTTGGTTCGCCAGAAGCGGCTTAGTCATGCTGGCCACATGACCCGGAAGCTGTACGCCAGCTCCCTTGGCCAATAAAGCGAGATGAGAGCCGCAACCCCAGAGTCGGTCACAACTGGACCTAATGGTCAGGGGTCCCTTTACCTTTTTACCTTTACCTTTAAAATATTGGTAAGGTATAATTTCCTTAACAGGAGGGTTTCAAGTGACGGTGACTATCATATTGACAAACTTTATTCAAAACTCTTTTTTTATTATAAAAAAATCCCTAATATATGTCCCACCATGTGCCGAAAGGGCCATTTCATTAGTTGATTGTGAATATGTGAATACCGATATAAAAAATATCACCACCATTGGCTGAGAGCCAGGCCACATATTATGGTTATCTTGAAGGTGTAATCTTATCACAAGGGGCTTGGTACTACATTTAATGGTCTGCCTTCTCTCATATGTACTTTCTCAACAGTTAATATAATTTTTTAAGACCTTTATCCGGGTTCCCGCTTTTCAGAAGTTAGGTGAGTGGCTTCTTTGTTTTGTCACCCAAATTTCAGAATTCTTGGTGCTGTCATAATTGTCACCATGGTATCAACATCAGTTTATGCTGGTTTAGACTGTGTACAATACTTTAATCAAGGTTAAAACCTTTTTTTTATACTGAACTGTTTGTTTTGTGCTACAGTGGTACCACTATTTTCGAACGTAATCTGTTTCGGAGGACTGTTTGTGTTCTGAAATGTTTGAAAACTGAAGCATTTACTTCCGGAAGCATTTACTTGCAAAAAACTCAATACGGGAACCGTGTTTAATGTTCGACTTCCGAAAAGCATTTGAAAACCAAAGCATTTATTTCCGGGTTTTCGGCGTTCGAAAACTGAAACATTCGACTTCCAAGATGTTCGAAAACAAAGGTACCACTGTATCCTTTTTAATGTCTGATATAAGTCGCCACCACATATTTTCACAATAAGAAGTCAGTGGGGAGGGGGATTGAAAATACGTGAAACAACACCTGGCAATTTTTTTATGCTGCCCTGCCAGGTTTTTTAGGTTAATTTCTCAGCATGTTTTCTGTGATAGTTAAGGTTATTTATCTCAGCTGCCTTAACTTTGGTTTCCATTTCTTTTCTTTTGTGTGTACCAAACGGTGTATTTTGTCTTGTACAGATGATTATACAGATTAATAGGCAGAACAAAACGAAAAAGGTGATTTCTACAGTCATCATTGCCGATTCAGCATCAGTAGGCAGATCAACAAACGAAGGCTAGAGAGGAGGGGGACCTGTTCCCTTTCATAATTCCTAATTGCATTGCCTTCCCACGGTCCGAAAAAGGTCAGTGGACGTGGTAAAATTGACCAGACAGAAATCAACAAATAGCCTTCATTACAATCAATTTCGCTAGCGAGAGAGAGAGGAAAAAGGGGGACGGAATGAAAATACTTTCCAATAGCAAGGCAGTTGCTGAGAAGGGTAGCCATACACAAAACACAATGTTTGTAATATTAGTCACATCATCTGAACAGCACGTAGGGGAAAAGACAGCGAGAAAACAAGTGCGGATCTGCTCTAATTCACAGACTACTCTTGTGGGATTTCTTTCTTCTTCTATAACGGTGCCACAAGCAGAAGATGGAGATGAAGAAGCAGTCACCTGTCATATCCCATGGTGGATCCAGCTTTTGACTGAGCAGTGCTAACCATTCTTTTGAAGTGCTTGTAGTGATGTTTGCTATATCAGCGGCTCTACTTGTAGCAGATAGATCAGATAACCACTTGCTCGCCTCTGTCTTTCCTTCTTCAATGACAGGAAAATAAAAAAAAGCTACCACCCAAGCAACAAAGAAAAAGATTTATAGTAATACGGAGTCACTTTTCTTCCAGCTAGACAACTAAGTGGCTGTTATGATCTAACCCATATTAGCCCGTGACAAATTAGGAATGGAATATTCCAAATACCCTACTAAACTGGAAGAACTCTCTCAGTTTCTGTGGCATTAAGGACACAGGACTCCACATTCTTGTGGTAGCATATTTACGATGTAACAATTCTGAAATATTTTAGAACTAATTGATTCTAAAATATTTTAAGACTTAACCAGTGGGTAATAAGTGGCTTCTTCTGTCATTAAATACTACTCTTATTGATCCAGAGCAGAACTCCGACATATAGTTACCAGAGTAAAAACCTAAACACATTGCAGGATTCCCCAAAAATAGACCAGAGGCAATTAATATTTCATCCAGCAGAGCTTTACTGCTACTGAAGGCAAATGAGCATAATGGTCACAAATCCAATACAATCAGGATTGGCCCTATCCATAAGAAATCCAGTTGCCGCAGACTTAACTTAAAATAACTTATAATAAGTCTAAAACCTTAACACTAAGCATACTATATACAGAACACCACACCAGAAGGAAAGAGCGATAGAAAGTAAACCCTGGCTCCTTCTGGCCTTATTATTATAGTCAGCATGATCTTGACAGAAAGATATAACAGAGCCAGTTTAAGCCAGCTGTACTCAGCTTCTCTGAAGCAATAACCCAAACAACATGAACCTTCTGCTTGTTTCTTTCACACAGAGAAGCTTTCAGAACCCTCTTGAATTAATTAGAATAGGAAAGATCTCCACACATCAGATCAATACTTTCAGCACTAGTGTAATGGGTTTGAGTTACTCGTGCGTAAACTGTCCCCGTTAGGGAGCTTAATTGCCTGGGTTAAACCGTCCTGACTGCACAGCCCATCTCAGCGTGGCTGCCTCAGTCGCTAGCAGAATCTGTCTGTGGGCGTTTCTTAAACCTTTGCCAGCATAAAAGCTGTTTGACTCCCAGTCGTCTCCGCCTCTCACTGCGCGGGAGTCTCCTGCGCAGGGAGGGCGTGGGTAGTGGAGGACCAGTGCTCTCCTCACTGACGTCCAGGGAAGAATCCCGGAGCTCTGCCTCCGCTTCCCCCATCTGCCCTCCTGGATCCCTGGTGTTACGCCGATTTCCTTCCCCCTCTACCAAGCTGTGGCTCCCCCTGGTGCTGGTACCTTCTCCTGCAGAATCGGGGAGCCTCTCCTTCTCCTTTTGCTCTGATGTCAGTTCCCTGACGACTAGGAAATGCAAACTGACATCTTCTTTAATTCATTATGAATATAAAAACATAAGAAGAACCTGATGGATCAGCCAAGTGGCCCTTCTAATCCCACATCCTGTCCCCACAGTGGCCAAACAGAAGCCCATGGGAAGCCCATAAGCAGGACCTGACCACAAGAGCAATCTCACTTCCAGTGTTTTCCAGCAACTGGTACCCAGAAGCATGCTGCTTCCAGCCCTAAAAGCATAGCCATCATGCCTAGCAGGCACTGATAGCCTTATCCTCCATGGATTTCCCTAACCCTTTTTTAAACCCAACCACGTTGGTCACCATCCCTGCATTTTGCAGGAGCAAATTCCACAGATTTAAATATGTTCTGTGTCTAAAGAAGTATACAGTGGTACCTCGGTTTTCGAACGTCTCCGTTGACGAACATTTAAGTTCCCCAACGCCATAAAGCCAGAAGTAAATGCTTCGGCTTTCGAACACGTCTCAGAAGTCAAACATGCCACGCGGCTTCAGCTGACTGCAAGTGTCAGGAGCTCGTCCTATACCTGAGTAGGTCCCTGGCAGAGACACGTGCCCGACTGGCATGTTCTCTGCCTCCTGGTCTATTGTTCGGGAGCTTCAAAAGCTTTCTTCAGCCTGAACATCACAGCGACCGATGCCAACAGACATTGGCACACTCAGGGATCTTCAGAGTCTTTGCAGCTTGCGTAACAGACCTCAGCAACTCAGCATTTTGGCTAATCTACTTTATGTACATATAAATACACATGGAGCACTGCAACATGGCTCTCTCTAGCATCAGACAGCAAAGAGAAAGAAGAACAAAGGACAATAGTCCCACTTCATGGAACACAGTAACACAAACATCTTGTCTCCATCACTTCCCACTCTGTGGAGTCAAAACATATACTGTCATGTGATAGACAACAATCCCATGACTGCAATCATGGAGCAGGAATTCTAACAGCAAGATCTGGAGGCGTAGCTGTTGGCTATTGAGTTTTCGGTTTTTGAACATTTCAGAACTTGAACTGTCTTCCAGAATGGATTACGTTTAAAAACCAAGGTACCACTGTATCAGACTCTCCAAGTGTCTCCATTTTCCAGGGACAGTACCAGATTTACAGAAGCCGTTCCAGTTTCTGATTTGATCCCAGAATGTCCTGCTTTTTCTTAGGACATGCCTATTTTCTTAGGAGAAATGTTGGGGGTATGGAGTTATGCGACCCCCAAGCCAAGACAACCTTTAGAAGAAATCTGAAGGCAGCCCTGTATAGTTTTATTATGTGTATGTGTGTATACACACACACACACACAGCCCTTCAAGGCATCTGGGGCAGCCCAGTCAGATGGGTGGACTATAAATAATAAAATTATCATCATTATTATGGAATAGGATGTCCCTGTTTTCATTGGAGAAATGCTGGAGGGTATGGTATATTTCGATGCCCATGAGCTCTTGTGTTGCAAAACAGGCAGAGAAACTTTCCTCTATCCGCTTTCCCCATGCCAGGCATCATTGTATACATCCTTCCTGCAGAATTTGCTCTCGCTCCTTGATCACTTTGCTTCCCCTGTTCTGAACCTCTCCCAGTTCTACAATAACCATTTATTAGGTAAGGTGACCTGAACTGAACTGTACACACTCTCACTCCTGGTCAATCGAGGCCACTTCAGAATCCATGAGTGTACATGTGAAATTAGGATTTCTGGCCACCAGCATGCCTCACTTTATGCTTGTTTACGTTGAATTGTGTTTGCCTTTTTATGGCCCATTTTGTCGGGTTGAATAGGTCCTTTTGAAGCAGTTTGCAATCCCTTTTTGTTGATCTTGAACAATTATGACCAGCATATGATGATATGCTTATACTTAACTCTAGATCAGTGTTTCAAACGTTTCCATCTGTTTTTGGACTACAACTCCCATCATCCCTACCTAGCAGAACCAGTGGTCAGGGATGATGGGAATTGTAGTCCAAAACCTGCTGGAGACCCAAGTTTGGGAAACCCTGCTCTGGATTGTTTATGAGCAAATTAAAAAGCACAGCTCCCACTATTGACACTTGGGAAGACTCAACTTTCTACATCCCTCTGTTGAGAAAACGGTGCATTTATGCCCATGCTCTGCTTCCTGTTATGCACCTAGTTCATGACCTACAAGAGGACATTGATTTTATTCTATGACTGTAGTGGGTATTGGCTTACATGTAAAAATAAAAGATAAGCTGTGTCTGGCATTGAGATTTTCCAAGCACTTCAATTATTGCATGCCAAGAGCAAAGAAGAACTTTAAAAGCTGGGCTATTAAAAATCTTATAATTTACTGCATCACATAGAAATGCAAGGATTGTCAGAATTTTTGGTGCATGATGTATTGGGACACAACAGCCATAGTAATTTAGTATAATTTATGGAGCATGGAGTTGATTTTACAGGTGCATGCTGGCCTGAACACGCTAATGAAAAATGCTGTACTGGTGTTTTAAACTAATCATGCAGAAGGCCTGGGTGATGCAGACAATGCTAAAATAATATGAGAAATAAACAGGAAGGGAAATCAGACCTCTACAAAAGTATCTGCCTTAGGGATATTATTACTGGTTTATCTTGCAGGATCATTGTGCAAATTACCAAGATAATATCTTACATACATTATTAAAATAGTCATTCAACAATACCATGATACTGAAGATTTATAAACTTTAATGTTTTAATAATCACAGACTAAATTCACTATTATTATTATTATGTAATTTATTAATCATCTTCTGTATAATTGCCTCAATGTGATGTAAAACACAAAACAGATTTAAAACATTTAAAAACATACAAGGAAACCCAAGCAGATACATTGAAAACAAAACAAAAACCATACAAAATAGACACTCGTGGCAGAGACCAGTTTATCTAGCTGGGGAAACCTGTCAGAACAAAAATATCTTAAATAGTTTCTGGAAAGTGCAGTTAGTCAACATATTCAGGACTTTGCCCCCCCCCCCCAAGCTGGAGCAAAGCGGACCTCAGTTCTGACACCTCTCAGGTGGGCACCATTGCCATTCTAAAAGAACAAGGGTGAGCTCATGGTGAGCTCCGGCTCCCCTTTTTCTAGAAAAATAGCCCTGGATAAAGGTATCCCTCAGGTAAGCTGGTCCTGACCTGTACTATGCCTTATATCTTAATGCAATGGGTGGCACTGTGGTCTAAACCACTAAACCTCTTGGGCTTGCCAATCAGAAGGTTGGTGGTTCGAATTCCCACAACAGGGTGAGTTCCCGTTGTTCTGTCCCAGCTCCTGCCAACCTAACAGTTCGAAAGCACACCAGTGCAAGTAGATAAATAGGTATCTCTGCAGCAGGAAGGGAAACTGTTTCCGTGGGCTCTGGTTTCTGTCACGGTGTCCCATTGTGCCAGAAGCTACTGTTAGGTCCATCACGAGACGTCAGCCAGCTTCTAACCACAGATACCAGCAGCCTTCAAGCAAGCAAACTTGCCTTATTATCACTCCCTAGCATCCCACTGCCAGAGGATTGCCTCCTTCCATTCACCAGTTTGCCTTCTTCAAGTGGAAGAAACCAGGGCAGTGCTGAATGTCACATCCATTGCCAGGTGTGTCCTGCTGGAAATAAAAAAGGGCTTTCCCCTTGGCCTGCCTTTATATCCACTCAGTTGCCAAGTGCTTTTGTGACATCACTAGAAACCCACAGCCAATGGCAACAGCTGGGGAGGCATCATATTCATTGCTTTGAGCCTCACAATGGCTGGTGGACCTATCAGTGATTGTGTGCTTTTTTATTCAGGACGCGGGTGGCGCTGTGGTCTAAACCACTGGGCCTCTTGGGCTTGTCACTCACAAGGTCAATGGTTCAAATCGGCATGACTGGGTGAGCTCCTGTTGCTCTGTCCCAGCTCCTGCCAGCCTAACAGTACGAAAGAACACCAGAGAAAGTAGATAAATAGGTACCGCTGTAGCAGGAAGGTAAACAGTGTTTCCATGCGCTCTGGTTTCCATCATGGTGTCCTGTTGCGCCAGAAGTGGTTTAATCATGCTGCCCACCTGACCTGGAAAGCTGTCTGTGGACAAATGCCAGCTCCCTCGGCCTGAAAGCGAGATGAGCGCCGCAACCCCAGAGTCGCCTTTGACTGGACTTAACCACCCAGTGGTCATTTACCTTTACCTTTATTAATACAACCACCTTGAACATGGCCCAGTAGCAGACTGGCAGGCAGTGCAAATTCTTCCAGCGGTGAGTTATATGCTGGCTGAAGTTTGCCGCCATAAGGAAATTTCACCCTGCAAGACAGAAGAGCTGCCTTTTACAGAAATTGAACTAATTGCTGCTTTCACCTACTCCTGTCTACCTTGAATGGGAGAAGTTTCTCTTTCAAGCACCCATTCAAGCAGGGGCGAAACTAGGCTTTATTTCCAGAGATGGAAAGAAGATAAAGTCCCTACCAGAGAAGAATGGTAGATCAAGCTGATGGATTCTGCCCCAATGGCTAAAATGACTGGAAGAGTCAGAAATCAGGAAGACCAACATTTTAATAAGGAACGGGGGAAATTTATAACTTATCTTTAAGATCATTGTAGACTGTTAAAATCGTTAGTAGGATTGGAATATCATTTGTAGTTTAATGGTGAATTTTAGCTACAATTGAGATAAAAGTTTTGGATTATTATAAAAGATGGAGGAGGAAATAATTAACAATAGGACCCACAAAAGGGAGGAGGGGAGTCCAGGAGATTCCTTGGAATCTTGTTTATGTTGTATGTGGCATATGTGACTGCAAAATTTTAATCTGAAGAGCCAAATAAATAAATTTAGCCGGGTCAAAGACCTCGTTTGACACCCTCATGCACATTTGTGTACACACAGAGAGAGAGAGAGAGGGGGGGGGGCTGGGAGCCTCAAGGCAAAAAAAAGCTGGCTAACTGGCTAACGCACCCACCCCCCACCCCCCGTAGCTATGGCTCTATTAACTTAAGTTCAAACATACAACACACACATCCTGCACGTGAGCTTGGTTCCATTTTAAAGGGAGGTAAAAAAATCCAATACATTGGGTTTTTGTTTTTTATTAAAGATTTTCTTGTTTTACAGAAGTAAGTGTAATGTTTCTCGTATTTTTTCCATGTAACATTTTTACAAATCCAGTTCATTTGTTGAGACATTAGGGGGAGGGGGGAAAAAGGGGTGGAGGGAGGGAAGATGGGTGGGGTGGGGTCGGGTGGCGATGTTTCTATCATGCTTAATGTATGTAGGGTTTGGTGTCAGCATTGCTTGTCCTGTTCACTTGTGTTCCTTTGGTGGTGAGAGAGGTTGGGGTTGGCCTAGGGTGTGGTTGTTTGTTTCTGATTGGCTGTGGTGATCTTTGTTTTCCTGTGTGAGTGGGGTGGGTGAGTGTTTTGGATCAGGTTAGCCATATTGATTTGTATGCTGTTGGTGGATTCTTGTCATTGTCTTGTTGGGCTGTGTATGTGGTAAAGGGGAGCCATACCAGGGTGAAGGTGTCTTCTTCTGTTTGTCCCCGTGTCAGTTTCAGTTTATTGGTTAATTTTTCTAGTAGGGCTGTTTCCCATACTATTTGGTACATTGTTCTGGACAAACTGCAGCATTCAGGATAGGATGGTGTGGCCCCCCTTGAACTACTGCTTGTAGCACCAGCCATTATGCATTTGCAGCATCCCAGATACTCATTTCACCTGCACATCAACTCATCATAATACTGGAACAGAACATGTCCCAATCTCTTTTCCCACACTGCCTGCGAGTCACGCAGTATTACAAAGGTTTTCCCTGAGTAGAAAAATCCGATACGTACAGTAAACACTGGTACAGCTGTGAAAACTAGG
This sequence comes from Podarcis bocagei, assembly GCF_964188305.1. Taxonomy (NCBI): domain Eukaryota; kingdom Metazoa; phylum Chordata; class Lepidosauria; order Squamata; family Lacertidae; genus Podarcis; species Podarcis bocagei. The sequence goes on along the minus strand of NC_138136.1, from coordinate 15,492,294 downwards.
TGTTTCAACTCAAAACTGTTCAGCATTTGGAAGTGGTGCTCTTCTGACTCCTTGTGTGACACTACTTCATTTCCAAGAGGAGTCCTAGGAAGTCCCATTTTCCTTTCATGGTGGATTAATGGATGCTGAACGGCTACTGAGGCAAAAATGGGCTGCAAAAACCAGGAAGATCTGTGGCAGTAGCAAGAGACCCCTGAACTACTGGGAGACGGGGAACAAAATCTAGGAGCAGCTTAAACAATATTCATTGTTTTAAGCATATTGCTCAGGAGATGTCTGCATAATAATAATAATAACAACAACAATAATACTTATACTCCACTCATCTGGCTGGTTTTCCCCAGACACTCTGAGTGGCTTCCAGGGCATATAAAAAATTGTAAAATATCAGACATTAAAAATTTCCTGATACATGGAAAATTAGTAAACGCTCTAACAAAAAAATAAAAAAATAAAAATTTCCCGATACAGGGCTGCCTTCAGAGGGGCACAATGCAGTTACATCCACAGTTACCTATAGCTGTAAAAAATCTTAGTAGCAGACCAGATCTTTTACACCATTGGAAAACTAGCCCTATTACTGTATTTTTTGCTCTATAGGACGCACCAGACCATAGGAGGAGGAGAACAGAAAAAAACTTTTTTTTCTTGTTCTCCCCCTCTAAAACAAGGTGCGTCCAAGGCGCATTCACCCAAAGCCTCTGGAGCACAGCGGGAGTTACTACCTTGGAAGCCTGGAGAGCGAGAGGGGTCGGTGCGCACTGACCCCTCTCACACTCCAGGCTTCAGTGAAGGCAACCCGAAGCCTCTGGAGCATGGCGGGAGTACCCGCTGGGTTCCAGAGGCTTCAGGTTCCTTTCAACCTGCTCTTTGGGGCTGGCGGGGGGGAGCTCTGCTTCCCCCCACCGCCAGCCCCAAAGAGCAGGTCGGGGAACAGCGCACAGCGCAAAGGCTGCGCGCAGCCTTGCCGCTGCCCCCCGAGCTTGTGGGGCTGACGGTGGGGGGAAGAGCTGTTTTCCCCCACCGCCAGCCCCAAAGAGCAGGTCGGGGAACAGCGCAAAGGCTGCGTGCAGCCTTGCTGCTGCCCCCCAAGCTTGTGGGGCTGGCGGTGGGGAGGAAGCGCTGCTTTCCCCCACCGCTAGCCTCAAAGATCCCTGAAGCCTTTGGAGCGCAGCAGGACCTCGTGCTGCGCTCCAAAGGCTTCGGGTTCCTTTCGCTGACCCAAAGCCTTTGGAGCACAGCGCGAGTTCCAGCTGCACTCCAAAGGCTTGAGGCTTTGGGGACAGCGTTTGTAGCCTCCGTGCTGCGCAGCGCTCCATCTCCCTGTTCTGGCTTTGGGCTTAGCCGTGCAGCCTACATTCGCTCTATAGGACGCACACACATCCCCCCTTAATTTTTGGAGGGGAAAAAGCGCGTCCTATAGAGTGAAAAATACGGTAATTTCCAATGATATTTTATTCTTATTAGCTCCTCCAAGAAAAGAAAAGAAAAGAAAAACATGTCCTGCTGAAATCACTCTCCAGTCACCCACCAATTAGGTGCTGCGGGTGTTATTGTACTCTTGGTAATGGATTTATGTGAGACTTTGTGATGGAGCGCAAGTTCTGCTCCGCTATAAACAAAAGTTCAGCTACAGCTATTACACATACCAGGTGCTACAGGAATTACAGGTGTGGGCAGATGGCGTAAAGCTCAAAGAAGTGCGAAATGGTTTGTGGTAGAAGAAGAATGGTGAGCAAATTTGTATGACTCAACAATCATTTTATGATTGCCTGAAGTGCTGTTGCAGACCCTCCAAGTGTCCCTATTTTCCAAGAACATTTTCCTGGATTTATAGAAGCCATCCTGGTTTCTGATTTGATCCCGGAATGTCCCGCTTTTCCTCAGGACATCCCTATTTTCATCAGATAAATGTTGGAGGGTGCTGTAATGGGTATGGTGTTGCTCGTGCGTAAGTTGCCGCCTCTCCTGGTTATGTTGCCTTGTTAAACCTTTCTGTCTGGACAGCCCTTCAATTCGTGGCTGCCTCAGTCGCTAGCAGAATCCGTCAGTGGGCGTTTCTTAAATCTTTTCCAACATAAAAGTTGTTTGACACCCAGTCTCCTCCTACTCTCTCTACGCGGAAGTCTCCTGCGCAGGGTGGGCGTGGGTAGCGGAGGACCCGTGCTCTCCCCGCTGGTGTCCGGTGAAGAGTCCTGGAGCCCTCTCGCCGATTCCCCCATCAGCCCCTCTATATCCCTGGTGTTGCGCTGATTTGCTTTCCCATCTGCGGAGCTGCCTCTCTCCCTGCTGGGCCCTTCTCCAGCATCATTTGAGAGCCTTCCCTCCGCCTCTAGCTCCGATGTCAGTTCCCTGACAGGTATGGAGTTATGTGACCCCCGAGCCAAGGAGATAAGTAACTTTGCAACCTTTAGAATGCATCTAAAGGCAGACCTGTATTGGGAAGGTTTTTTAAAAAAAATGTTTAATGGTTTATTATGTTTTTATGTGTATTAGAAACTGCCCAGAGTGGCTGGGACAACCCAGCCAGATGAGTGGGGTATAAATAATAAAATTCTTATTCTTAGTTAATTGGACGTCCCTATTTTCATCAGAGAAATGTTGGAGGGTATGCTATTTGTTGCAAATACTTGAACTGAAGATTCTTTTAGGTTTGCTGCATTCATATGGGGCTTCTGGCTGAGGACCAGACATCACTATCACCATCATTTTGTCAGGAGCTCGTCCTACACTCGAGTAGGACCCTGGCAGACTTTCAAAAGCTTTCTTCTGCCTGAACATCACAGCGACCAATGCAAACAGACATCGACACACTTAGGGATCCGCAGAGTCTTTGCAGCTTGAGTGACAGACCTCAGCAACTCAGCATTTTGGCTAATCTAATTTATTTACATATAAACACACACGGAGCACTGCAACATGGCTCCCTCTTTCTCTAGCACCAGACAGCAAAGAGAAAGAAGAACAAAGGACAATAGTCCCACTTCATGGAACACAGTAACACAAACATCCTGTCTCCGTCACTTCCCACTCTGTGGAGTCAAAACATACACTGTCATGTGATAGACAAAAATCCTATGACTGCAATCACGGAGCAGGAATTCTATCACATTTATACCCCACCCATCTGGCTGGGTTTCCCCAGCCACTCTGGGCAGCTCCCAACAGAATATTAAAAACACGATAAAAGATCAAACCTTAAAAACTTCCCTAAACAGGGCTGCCTTCAGGTGTCTTCTAAAAGTCAGATAGTTGTTTATTTCCTTGACATCTGATGGGAGGGCGTTTCACAGGGCGGGTGCCACTACCGAGAAGGCCCTCTATCAGCTTGCTCCATTAAAGAAATGCTGGATCCTAAAATGAGATTGCCTCAAATTTCATCTCAGAAAACACATACTGGCTCACTTGGAAATTGCAGATTACGGTATGCATAAAGGACTTTGCATGGCTCCAAGGCCTGTAGTTCCTGTAAATTCACGCAGATTAGGATGCAGAGCCATTTTATTTCTGCACTGATCAACACAACTATGATAGGCAAAAATGATGCAAAATGAGTTGGGCAACTGAATCAGCACAAAGCAGTAAGGAAGCAGAGCAGCTAAATGAACTAAATGGCCTGTCAAAAAAAGAGAGCATGCAAAATAGGAAAATATAGAACTTAAACGTTCCAGGAAGTTTGCTTATGATTAAGGACCGAGCCAAAGTGCTGCAGAATAGAGATGGCTCACATTGTTGCAACATGTTTTCATGCTTAAATCGTTTTTAGGCACAATAACAGATGGGAAAAGCAACACAATCTATTGCTACATGCAAAAAATTGAGCCACTGCTTTCAACTTCTTCATTTTTACATCTTGTGCATCTCCACAAAGTGACATCATAGTGCCCTATATCACGCATGATCACTCTTTCTAATAGCAAACTCAGGTGGTTATTTTTCTAGAAAAAGAGGTGCTGGAACTCACCATAAACACCTCACTTGTTGTCTTGGAATGGCAATGGCACCCACCTGAGCGGTGCTGGAACTGAGTTCTGGGGGAGTTCAGACTGGAAAAAGAGCCCTCACTGTAGCCGAAACAGAGTCAATGAGAAAGAAGAGGAAGACACTCAGGGGAACTTTGGTTTTGATATTGCTGCAAACCAGTGTGATATATTTCTTAAGATACAGTCATAGCTCGGGTTGAAGTTGCTTCAGGTTGAGTGTTTTCGGGTTGCGCTCTGCAGCGACCCGAAAATAATGGAATGCGTTACTTCTGGGTTTCGCTGCTCGCGCATGCACAGACGGTCAAAATGACATCAAGAGCTTGTGCAGAAGCGGCGAATCGCAACCCGTGCATGTGCAGATGCGGGTTGCGTTCGCTTCAGGATGTGAACGGGGCTCCGGAACGGATTCCGTTCATATCCAGAGGTACCACTGTACAGTGGTATATAAATATTTTAATAAATTAATAAATAACTAAGCAAAAACAGAAAGAAAAACAAAGAAAGACTTATACAAGTGTTTAAAAAATATTTTCTTAGAAACTCCAAACCTAAAAGTGTGTGTGTGTGTGTGTGTGTGTGTGTGTGTGTGAGTGATAGGAAATCCCTGGGCTCACTTGGATAAACAAAGACACCAGCCAAGAATATAGGAGCAAAACAGCAGCCTGTAGGCCTTATCTTTATTCAAGGAACTGTTGCAACAGGACCTCCACCCACCACATGGAAGAAGCAGGAAGAAGCCCAGAACAAAGGATGGCTCCAACTTTTATAAGTTTCCCTTTTTACCCACAACACCCTTAGTGAAGCATCACATTTATACATCACAGCTGTGTCACAATCTGGGAAGGGTATCCTGGCAGAAACCTGAGTATTAGGTTTGCCCCCATCACTCCCTTGACCAAGATCCTAATCAACTGAGGTTGGGTTTACCATTGTTTCTGGAATGGCTACCTGTCTGGCACTCAGGGGCCAGGATGCCAGCGATTTTCATCCAGGCAAGAGGCTGCTGAGTATATGGTCTCGGGCTTGAGGGATTATGGCTGCCGACATTCCAGGCTTCCCCCTTGGTAGCCATTCCTTCCCTGAACAGAACAAAGTTGGAATGGCGCAATTCTGATGCTGGAGCGATTTTATATGACTTTCTAAAGCTTTCCCAATGAGGCAGTAAAAGGTAAAGGGACCGTGAGCATTAGGTCCAGTCGTGACCAACTCTGGGGTTGTGGTGCTCATCTCGCTTTATTGCCTGAGGGAGCCGGCGTACAGCTTCAGGGTCATGTGGTCAGCATGACTAAGCCACTTCTGGCGAACCAGAGCAGTGCATGGAAATGCCATTTACCTTCCCGCCAGAGCGGTACCTATTTATCTACTTGTACTTTGATGTGCTTTCGAACTGCTAGGTTGGCAGGAACAGGGACCGAGCAACGGGAGCTCACCCCGTCACAGGGATTCGAACCGCCAACCTTTTGATCGGCAAGTCCTAGGCTCTGTGGTTTAACCCGCAGTGCCAGCCGCGTCCCCAATGAGCCAGTACATACATACATTTATCAGTGAACTGTTACATTTGGTAATGTGGCAGCGGAGGCCCTTTAAATAGAGGTGATGGTGGGGAACTGTGTGATGAAGTGTTTTGTGGGGACATTTGTAGGAGTGATTGTGTTGATTTTGGTAGTCGTGGGGGGTGTATGATATCGGCTGGAGGGGCAACATCCCCCACCTTTCCATAAATTCTGGTAACAATATATATAAACCCCCTCAGAAAACAGTCCAATGAGGTCTACAGAATGCAGAATGATTACTGGGAAAGAGAAAAGTGGAAGGTGGCAGAGGGAAATTAATAATAATAATAATAATAATAATAAGAAGAAGAAGAAGAAGAAGAAGAAGAAGAACACCTTTATTGTCAACGTACAGCCTGTGTACAATGAAATTAACCGAGCCCCCCCAAAAAAACCCCTCAATCTCATTGCACTCTGTGTGCTTGTTGCACAACACACCAACCCCAAAGTCAGTTGCACTATATTATTTTCCGTTCAGCAGCCTAATAGCCGATGGATAAAAACTGTTTTTTAGCCTGTTGGTACGACTGATTATACTTCTATATCTCCTGCCCGAGGGTAGAAGTTTAAAGAGGTGCTGGCCAGGGTGTGAATCGTCCATGAGAATTTTGCTCGCTCTCCTAAGGCAACAATCCCTTGCAATGTCATCTAGCGGGCTCAGGGGACAGCCCATGATATCATATGCTGTGTTCACCATGGCTGTCAAGCCAACGTTCTGTCCATGGCTGTCAAGCCAACGTACCACACTGTGATACAATATGAGAGGACCGGTAGAAGGAGGTCATCAATTGTTGTTTAACGTTGTTCTTTCGCAAGACCCTGAGAAAATGGAGTCTCTGTTGGGCCTTCCTAACCACCTGAGTTATGTTGTTTTTCCAAGTGAGGTCTTCACTAAGGTAAACTCCCAGGAATTTAAAGGAGGAGACTCTCTCCACACAACCCCCCTAATATACAACGGGGCTAGTTCCCCTCTCTTCCTCCGAAGTCCAACACCATCTCCTTTGTCTGACATATCTGCTGACATATCACTTGTCTCTTCAAAATAACATTCTTAACATTGAGCAGAGACATCACCTTGCCAACAAAGATCCGTATAGTAAAAGCCATGGTTTTCCCAGTAGTGGTGTATGGAAGGGAGAGCTGGACCATAAAGAAGGCTGATCGCCAAAGAATTGATGCTTTTGAATTATGGTGCTGGAGGAGACTCTTGAGAGTACCATGGACTGCAAGAAGATCAAACGTATCCATTCTGAAGGAAATCAGCCCTGAGTGCTCACTGGAAGGACAGATTGTGAAGCTGAGGCTCCAATACTTTGGCCACCTCATGAGAAGAGAAGACTCCCTAGAAAAGACCCTGATGTTGGGAAAGATGGAGGGCACAAGGAGAAGGGGACGACAGAGGACGAGATGGTTGGACACTGTTCTCGAAGCTACCAGCATGAGTTTGACCAAACTGCGGGAGACAGTGGAAGACAGGAGTGCCTGGCGTGCTCTGGTCCATGGGGTCACAAAGAGTCGGACACGACTAAACGACTAAACAACAACAACAACATTGTTTGATGGAACTACTAGTACCGTTGTTTTCTAGAAGACACTCTGCCCAGGAGAAGAGCCTATCTTGTTGCCATTAGTTGCCATAGCAAAGGCTGATAAAGCGCATCGTCAACATCACATCCTTTCTCAGGAAAACTTTACAAGAGTCAAAATAAAAAAATCCAACATTTAACACCCAGATTTCTGGGCACAGCAGTTTCAGTTAAAAATGGTCCTGCGTGCCGCATTAACCACCTTTACAAGTGATTACGAAAATAAATTGAAGACAAAGGACCATATGGCTATGATGAGACAAAGGCATTTTATTATTATCCCCCTTTTTAGATTTTCCAGGGTATTTTGTGAAGTTCAGATCCGGCACAATAGTGCTCAGCCAAATGCACGAGAGCATAAACTTATCTAAAAAGTGCAGAGCTGTGCTTTGTTGTTCTTGTTTAGTAGTTTAGTTGTGTCTGACTCTTCGTGATCCAATGGACCAGAGCACGCCAGGCACTCCTGTCTTCCACTGTCTCCCGCAGTTTGGTCAAACTCATGCTGGTAGCTTCGAGAACACTATCCAACCATCTCGTCCTCTGTTGTCCCCTTCTCCTTGTGCCCTCCATCTTTCCCAACATCAGGGTCTTTTCCAGGGAGTCTTCTCTTCTCATGAGGTGGCCAAAGTCTTGGAGCCTCAGCTTCACGATCTGTCCTTCCAGTGAGCACTCAGGGCTGATTTCCTTCAGAATGGATAGGTTTGATCTTCTTGCAGTCCATGGGACTCTCAAGAGTCTCCTCCAGCACCATAATTCAAAAGCTTCAATTCTTCGGCAATCAGCCTTCTTTATGGTCCAGCTCTCCCTTCCATACATCACTACTGGGAAAACCATAGCTTTTACTATACGGACCTTTGTTGGCAGAGCTGTGCAGGCCAGCCCTAATCCCCATGCCACCACACATAGCAGCACCAATCATCTCCACCCGTTGGAAATGGAAGGAGATGGAGCAGTGGACATGGGGATATGAGATGTTTGCGCCCTCACACCTTTGATAGTACATTTGGAGAGTGTGACATCCCTTCCATATTACAATTTATGGAGATTAATAACTCCCCTCCACACAAAAACGGTGTATGTTTGTATACCTATATCTTAATGGGAAACCAAAATGCTTGGTTACAAAGCTATGGCACTACCAACCTTACTGTATGCTTGTGAAATGTGGACCACTTATAAACGCCATCTCCACCTGCTTGAAAGATTCCATCAACGGTGTCTCCGAAATATTTTACATATCACCTGGGAAGACAGGCGAACTAATGCCAGTGTACTGGAAGAAACAAAGATCACCAGTGTCGAAGCAATGATTCTTCAACATCAACTTCGTTGGACTGGTCATGTTGTGTGGATGCCTGATGATCATCTTCCAAAGCAACTACTCTACAGTATTCCGAACTTAAAAATGGAAAGTATAATGCTGGTGGTCAACAAAAGAGGTTCAAAGACTCTCTCAAGGCAAATCTAAAAAAAGGTAGTATAAACACTGATATGTTGTGTCCTCCCTTAAAGAGGGCACGTGTTGCGGTGAGACCTGGAAACCGATCCCGTGTGTTGTGGGTGGGTAAGATTGGTCAGCCACAACACATAACTGGTAGGTCCCTCAATGTTGGGTGCAATCTGGCCAATGGGGCGCAGTCCAAATGGATCGAGGGACCTACATATGCCCATGCACATGACCCAGAGCTTCCTCTTTTGGCACGTGCATTTGGAACACCCGCCCACCTCTCCCTAATTTTAGGGCTTTTGCACTTGACCTTGCTATGCCGTTGTGTGTTGTCTTTCATTGGGACAGGGGCACGGCAGGAATTTTCCCCACTTGGCTGATTGGCTGGTGCCATTTGGGTTTCGCCTGCCGTGTAGCAAATTGGCACACCTTGTAAGGTTGCGGAACCCTCTCACCATCTCTATGTGAAGGGTATTCCGTTAAAGGAATCCAGGGACTCAAATGGTTTGGTCAACCCCTGAGAGGGGGTTGTGCCCGTGCCTGAGTCCAGGGGGACATCTGGGTGGCGGACATAGTCTGTTCCCGACTTTTTGCCTATGTGGGTGTTCACCCTTGGCTGACCTATGCTGGAACCCTGGGTCAGCGCTACCTGCATGGCAGGGAGCTAGTCGAACCAGATCCTATGCAACCAGTCACTTTCTGTAATCAATAAAGTTGTGGCCTAAATTCTGCCAAAAACCAAAACCAAAATTTGAGTCAAGTGTGAATTTATTTAGGGGGGAGGTTTCTGGGTCTGAACACGCAAGTGGGAAACACTGCACTCCAATTGGAGAACAGCCTTTTGCAAAGGTGTCATGGGTTTTGAAGACGCTCCAACTCAGGACAAAAGGGAGAAATGTGCTAAGAGGAAGGCATGCTTGGCAAACCCTCACCGTGATCAACTCCTGCCCGGAAACCTATGTCCCCACTGTGGAAGGACATGTGGATCCAGAACTGGCCTCCACAGTCCCTTACGGACTCACTTTTAAAACTGTGTTTATGGAAGACAATCTTACTCAGCTACGAGTGATCGCCAAAGAAGATACCTTAATACATATATCTGGAAGTCCAGGAAGTCGGCTTCCAAAAAGAACATTACTACCTGAAAGGTCCACAAAATGTAAGGTCAACAGTAGCCAGTGGGGTGTGGTGAAATGTTTCGCAGGGGAACAGACGCCAGCTTCCAAGGGCGATGTGGGACATTGCGCGTCTGATGTTGTGCGTGTGAGCATCGCACTTTCCTCCCTAAGCCGGACAGAAGCTTCCCAGGTTTGGGAAGGAGGTTCCCAGCCTCTGACAAGATTCTGGAGCCGCCCTTTCTCCTTCCCAAATCCAAGCAGGCTGTGGGAAGGTGGGAGGGACTTTGGACCCGTCAGAGGATCATGCCTCTCTCCCTGAGCTGGGCAGAAACTTTTGGGGCTTTGGGAAGGAGATGCCGGGGGAACATTTATGGAACGAGCCCTTCAGAGGTTACAAAAGCTGCATGAAATCTGAATGTTTGGAACTGGCAGCACCCCTAGGAAAGGGGCACTGCCCCAAAAATGGCAGGATGATTACAGAGCAGATGCAATATGTGGATTTATTTTCAATGTGTGTGGACTTTTATTTTTTGAAAAATAAACCAAAATTGTCTTTTTGGGAGACATTTCCCTCACAAGTCTCTTCCTGACCGCCTCCCCCAGGTGTCCCCTGGGCATCTTCCAGAATTATAAGAAGAGCACAAGGGTGAAGTGGCCATTCTTAGAGGCCATCTGGATAACATAAACATACAAGCAACTCATTTAATGAACCTGTGCATCTTGCCGACTTTATGAGCACTGCATTTCACAGCTGTGATGGCCGCAGAATCTAACCTCTCCAAGGCTCAGCGCAGGAATAATATTGATTTGTATGAAAGGTATAACATTTCCATAAATCTCATTCTGCCTGTCGGAAGAGTAGCTTTCTGATGAGAGCGAATCTGCACTCAGAGAGAAAGAGAGAACACCCAGGGACCACGTTGATGCATTCATAGGATCAAATTGGGTCCAGCACTGAATGAAAAGAGTCAGTAAATTAAGTTCAGTTGTCCATATTTTCTGCTAGCCCTTTTATTGCATAACTTAGGATCCTTTGTGGGTTAACAGGTAAGTGGGATCTGTGCCAGAAGTAAGAAGTTTCATACTCAACAATACTCTTGAGGCCTCTGGTAGAAGCACCAAGCTGTTCATATCTAAAGGTTTTCTTGGCAATAACAGCAGGGAATCTGCTATTGTTTTAAAATGAGTGTTCAATTTTTTGCATGATAGCTCCCAGATTCTGCACTAAGGGTGCCTTCTGTGGCACAGTTTCAAACCATATAGTTATCTACACTTCTTTGGTCAATGTGAGCAGTTTTGATCCTGCTATTGAACCTTGCTGATGTTATGAATAGATTGTCATGAACAATTCTGGACATAAAACCAGGCAGATGGAAGGTTTATTTGGATACAAAGAAGTAAAAATTGAGGTTGGTGAGGTTTTTTTTAAAAAAAAAATATTGAAATTTAATTAAGCATAAAAGGTTGGATTTGTTTATTAGATCTCTATCTGAAAAAACAGCAACAGTATTTTGCAGGTTTGGCCAAGTGACTCCAGCATTCTGGCTAGAAATGAGACAGAAATCAATGCTGCCTGCTTCCATGTACTGCAACATTTTCAGAGCCAACGCTATTTTTCCTAAAGCTCCACATCACCACCTGGCCCAGCACAGACAGTTAACATAACTCAGTGTTTATAGATTACAAGTTTGGAGAATTAAAGCAATTATTCTTCATGTCACACACAAACACAAGAAAGGAAATTTTGCAGTTAATTTTCAAAGCTGCCTAGAATGGGGTCTGTATATACATATATTTAAAATACTTATATTTGATTTATAGGTTACTCATAAGCCTCTGTAAATAGGCTTTATCCTTCCCAATAAAAGGTTGTTTTTTTTAAAAAAAGTCTTCCATTACTTCAGGAATTTCTCATCATGACCAATATTAAATCAAATCAGGTTGACAAGAACACACACAAAACACCACAATCTACCCGCAGTCATAGCTCACTGTCTTACACATGGTGACTAACGGAAGAAGGAAAATAAAAACACACTGCAATTCCATACTGTAGGTGCTGCATGATTTTTAATTACATTTTTATTACTGTTTAGAGAAGTTTTTAATGTTTGATGTTTTATCGTGTTTTTAATATTCTGCTGGGAGCTGCCCAGAGTGGCTGGGGAAACCCAGCTGGATGGGCAGGGTATAAATAAATTGTTGTTGTTGTTTATAAATAAATTGTTGTTGTTGTTATTTGGAGCGTCATCCTTTACTTTAAAAAGGTCCATATAGTAAAAGCTGTGGTTTTCCCAGTAGTGATGTATGGAAGTGAGAGCTGGACCATAAAGAAAGCTGATTGCCGAAGAATTGGTGCTCCAATACTTTGGCCATCTCATGAGAAGAGAAGACTCCCTGGAAAAGACCCTGATGTTGGGAATGATTGAGGGCACAAGGAGAAGGGGACGATAGAGGACGAGATGGTTGGACAATGTTCTCGAATCTACCAGCATGAGTCTGACCAAACTGCGGGAGGCAGTGGAAGACAGGAGTGCCTGGCGTGCTCTGGTCCATGGGGTCACAAAGAGTCGGACACAACTAAATGACTAAACAACAACAACACTTTACTTTAAAAGTAATTCTACCCCTCCCCCCATTTTGAATACAAATAATAATAAAAACAACCCAGAAATGGCACCTGGAAAAGGCTCATCAACCAACGTTTGGGGGGAAACGCATGTCTTGATGTGCCTTCAGTGTTCCCATGTGCATCATCCATGCCTTAGTAGACAGACACGAAGTATGAGGTTACCCACAGCCGCACTGGCCCAGAGCAAACGACACGGACATTTCCAGCTTGCCTTCCCCGAGGGAGCAGAGCCTGTTAAATTGATTGAACAGTTTTTCCTATGTTGTCACCCTCATCTCTTGTGACACAGAGTCCCCGTCCCCCGCATAACAATACATGCCTCTAGTCATTGAAGGCAGCTGTCTATTTTTGTGACCGAGGACAATGCAAGAACCCAGGAAAGGTCAAAACAACTAATTGGTTACAGAGACATTTCTCCCGATGCAGAAGCCTGTGGTGAAGGAAGGGGTGTACTTATGAAGTAATCATCTTGACATAGCTGGATTAGTTGCTGCAGGTACTGCTGTCATTTGCAACTCTGAAAACGGCAATTTCTCGTTCACTTTCTAAATGGATTAAACACAATCCTGTCGCACATCTCTCAAGGAGAACATTAGAACTATCTCACTGTAAACAAACGGCTTTGTCTTATCTCTTTTCAAATAATTTGCTTGTCTTCGTAGCCCAGCTTTCCTCCAAACCTCAGAGAAGCACGTGTCCCTGTTCTAATTTATCCTCATAACAGACCAACATGGTGGTCATGGTCCTCATTTTACTAGGCAGGAAAACTGAGGCTAAAGGATGTTGCCAGAGGATTACGGTAGTTTCTGGTAAAGCAAGTGCACGGTAGTTTATTTATAAAAGATTTGCTGTGGAACATTCAGATGTCTTTCCTTAAGGCAGAATTTCTGCCCAAGTGACAGTTGGTTGGATCCCCAAAGCAAGGAGTCTTTCACTCAAATAAGATGCACTTTTGTGAGTGCAAGGGTCTTAGATCTTAGAGTCTTCCACAAGTAGAAGAAGTAGGGGCTTGGGAAATTTCCATCAATTCCTCCCCCCGACTCCATACTACCTCCCATGCCATTTCTCCATGTCCCCAGCCTTCTGGAGTAGGTTTTCAAGAGGCACAGAGTTGCTGAGACAAAATAGGGCCCCATTCTAGGTGCTGAACTCATTGAACACTGATTCAATCTTTTTTTCTTTTCCCCAAAGCTTTAAGAATCACTATAGCAAGACATCTGAAAGCAGCCCTGTTTAGGAAAGTTTATAATGTTTGATGTTGTATCACATTATTATTATTATTATTATTATTATTATTATTATTATTATTATTATTATTATTATTATTATTATTATTTTCTGTTGGGAGCCACCCAGAGTGGTTGGGGAAACTCAGCCAGATGGGTGGGGTATAAATAGTAGGTTGTTGTTGTTGTTGTTATATAAGGTTATACAGTGGTACCTCCGGTTACGAACTTAATTCGTTCTGGAGGTCTGTTCTTAACCTGAAACCTGAAACTTAATTCGTTCTGGAGGTCTGTTCTTAACCTGAAACCTGAAACTTAATTCGTTCTGGAGGTCTGTTCTTAACCTGAAACCTTTCTTAACCTGAGGTGAGCTTTTGCTAATGGAGCCTCCCGCTGCCACTGTGCAATTTCCATTCTCATCCTGGGGCAAAGTTCGCAACCCAGAGCAACTACTTCCAGGTTAGCATAGTTTGTAACCCAAAGCGTTTGTAACCTGAAGCATTTGTAATCCAAGGTACCACTGTATGATCTTCAGAAGTCCCTGTTGGACAATGCCAAATAGTGATACATATCCTCAGTGCTTTCTTTCTAAAAAAAATGTTTAGGGGTACTCTCATTTTGACTCAAGAAAATCACCAATTTATAGTTCAAACAGGGAAAATTAAATACAGTAAATGGACACAAGTACAAAGAACAAGCATTATTACCTCATATTACACAGCTGATAGCTCACAGTAACTTCCACATTGGCATGAGGCTGTGTGCACTAACATCTTCCTGATTCCTCTGATGACAAATAGTTAGTAATTTTCCTACTCATATTGAAATACTGCCCCTCAATGAGGCCAAACTTTCATCAGTAAAACACCACACATCCACATTCCACACTGCTTCACACATTAAACGCTCACTTCTGTCTGAGACTCAGGAAAAACTGGGAAAGGAAATGAGGCCACCATCAGGGGTAGCAATGGAACTGACGATTCTCTGTGCTAGAAAAGAAACTTTTTAAAAAAAAATCCAGTTTCTTCTCTCATTAGATTCACAAAATATGTAGGGGTATGCGTCCCCCCAGAAAAAAGCACTGCATAGCCTCCCCCTCCCCACAATCCTGCCCACACTTGGGTCAAATTTTATTTCCATTTCCATTCAAATTTTAATTTTCTTTAGAGCACTCCTCTGCCATGCCATGAGACACATGGAGGTCTTTAAAAACAGTAACATAAGCCAACTAAAAATTGCCAGCGCCACCGGAATATCCCACTGCAACAGCTTTAGGGTTGTATTCTCTCTTGATACTCTGTGCTCCAATTAGATACTAGATTTCAAAATATACACATGCACCCAAACAATTGTGAAAGGATATGAAGAGCTACATTGACTCTTCAAACACACACACAAAATTCCAAGAAATGGATGTGGAGCACACCCATGTTCAAGGATTGGCAACCTAAGCCCATGGGCCACAAGTGGCCCACGGTAGTCATTTAACCAGCCCACGAGCTGCCCCTGAATCAAGCCGCGCGTTCAGCGAGTCCCTGCGCACTGCGCTAAACCGGCACGGTGCGGGGACTTGTTTCTGTGGCACCAGAAATCGTGTCTGCACAGACGCAGACGCCGGAAATCGCCGGCCCACGGAAGGATCTCCACTGGAGTGAACCGGCCCAGGCAAGGTAAACCTTGCCACCCCCTGCCCTTGTTCATTTCGAAGGGAAACAATTCAGAATGCCATGCAATTTTCACCCACCATTCCTAGCAACTTCAAAAATAATCTGGGATATTTGGTGGGGACAGGGGAAATCATGGAAATTTTCAAAGGCCTAATCTTAGGATCAGAGAAAAATCAGTGTATATTTAAGAAGATGGCACTGGTCCCCTCTTCCATTACTTGGGAACAAGATGTCTCTCCACTATAGTTTGATCCGAGTTTGAACAAGCATTGCACGGAAGAGGGTGATAAGTCTGAGACTTAAAAGTCTTAAAAGTTTGAGAGCCAGTGTGATGTCATGGATAGAATTCTGGACTAGGGACTTAGGAAACCAGGGTTCAAATCCCCACTCAGCGAAGAGGCTCGCTGGGTGACTGTGGGCCAGTCACTATCTCTCAGGCTAACCTCCCTCACAGGGTTGTTGTGAGGATAAAATGGGGAGCAGGAGAACCATACGGGTTGCCTTGAGCTGCATGAAGAAAAATTGGATACTTATGCAATAATGAATGAACGAATGAATGAACTAGACAGCTGTAAGGCCTCACTCAAGTGGATTGCCATCAAAGGAGTTGATAGCCAAGGTGATATACATACCACCACATTTTCAATGTTCAGCTCTCTTAAGTATAGTCATTTAATTCACTGAAATTGTAAATGATTGCATGCTTTACTATGTGTTTAGATTTGACTGTTTGGTAACTGAATTCTAGAGAGTAGTAGTTCTCATGTGATTGGCTAACATTGGACACATGGAAGGTAACCAGTGATTTTATGTGATGCAAGGTGACTGTGTTTTAGAATCCACTGTGAACACTGCTAAGTTGAGTAGAGTGTCGCAGTGCTTCTTCTCTGCTTGAAAGAGAGAGAGAGCAAAATTGCAGGAGAAGGAAAAAGTGGAAATCTCTCATAGGAGCTGCAAGGCATGGCCTAATTGAGATACAGAAGGCTGAAAGTGCTGAGCTCTGGAAAGAGAGGAAAATAGTGTTGTTTGGAAGTAAGAAGAAGAGACTCTAAGCCCATGCTTGGACAAGCATGTAAATATTATGTTCTAATTCATCTATAAGTTTCTGCAAGTAAAGTTTTGGAATGTTAAAGTCTGGACATTGGTTTAATTTCCAAAGAAGAGTGTCAAGTCATATATTTGATTTAGCATTTCGAAAGCACACCAGTACAAGTAGATAAATAGGTACTGCTGTGGCAGGAAGGTAAATGGCATTTCTATGCACTCTGGCACTCATCACAGTGTCCTGTTGCACCAGAAACAGTTTAGTCATGGTGGCCACATGACCCAAAAAGCTGTCTGTGGACAAACGCCAGCTCCCTTGGCCTGAAAGCGAGATGAGCGCCGCAACCCCATAGTCTCCTTTGACTGGACTTAACCATCCCAGGGTCCTTTACCCTTTTTTTACCTTTATGATTTGAGCTTCTTGGCTACATTTGCACTATCCTTACTTCACCTTGCCAAAGCGGTGCTCTGTGGAGACATGGTCATTCTCCAGTGTCAGTCTCCCAGAAAAGCAGCATTTCCAGTCTCATTTGTTTCAAGTAAAAGCAACAACCTCATAGTCCAGGTGAACATAAAGGTGAGCTCTGCTTTATTACGCGGTCATTCAGTTTTATCCTCATCGCTGGAGACAGATCGCTGGGACGTCTCCAGATTTCTTTTAAAAAATACATCAGTGCTGCTCTCTGCATGAACTAGGGGTGGGGAAAAGATGCTGGAGAGCTGAGAATCTGGCATCTTCCCAAGAGACCAATCACGCTGCCCCATAATGTGCTTACAACTCCTTTCCCCCCACCCTCCAAACCCTTGTCTGGCACCAGAGAGAATGAAGCGAGACAGCAAGGCAAAAAGAGCGATGCCTCTGTTTGCGGCAGCAGGGAGCAAAACCCTCAAGGGCAGAGCACTCCGCAGACCAATCTATTCCTTTCTCATTTAAGCAAAAGGAAGAAGCTCCTGGGCTCAGAATCCTCCTGTAGCATCCTTCTTCCAAACATGTGTGATGCCCTGCTGTTTTCGGGAGGAACTCACCCCACGCCACAGTTTCTTTAAAAGAATTGGGGGAGGGGGAGGGGAAGGGAATACTAGGTCATCAGCCCTGGTCTTGAGTAAGATGATGGACTTCGGATCTAAACTTCAAAAAGGCCCTTGCCCTGGCAAGCTTCATGTCAGGTAAAATATGCCCGGAAAACTTCTTTGAAAAGAAAAGAGAGAGAATACGCATTCAGAAGCTGGTTTGATGGCAACGCATGTATTGCATGTAACTCTCTTAAGGGTGGGGGTGGGGGCGGGGAGCGGGGGGGGGGGAGGAAGCCTAGTAACAGCCTCTTAACTGCAACAGCTCCACAGCCATCTGTGCAGGGTACCCTATGTTCATAAGCTTAGGTTATTTCTGCTGGAATACTTGCTCTCATAACAGATTCAAATTCAATCATCGCTGCATGCTTCCATCGACGCATCCAAATAACCCCAGGCATTTTGGGCACGGATCCAAGTGCTTAATCTAGCATGAGGGGATGGTTTCCATCACCATCCAAAGCAAAGATTCAAAGTAGCACCAGCAAACACGGAATTAGAGGCGGAAGAGAGGGCCCACTCTCTCGTGATGAATGGCAATGTGTTCTGCAAGCTTTTCAAACGGCCTTTTCAATTTTGGTGTGTGCTTTTATCGATACACAAATACCTGGTTTGGGGTTCCTCCCTGCTTCTTAGCTTACTGCAGAACCTTGCAAGTCACAGAAAGCCGACTCTTTCATTCCTTCTGTTCACAGTTTATTACCCACACAAAAAAGGGAAAGATTGCCAAACAAATTTATTCTCCCCAGATGCAATCCTCCAAAATGTTTTCTTATTTTTTTTATATGCATTTGAAGCAATGCCTTTTTTTTCAGGGGGTACCCAAGGGTACAAAATTCTGGCACCTCTTTTGTTGTTGTTAAAATGTGTGGCTTTTATTGTACTTCACGGTGAGTTCCAGCACCTCTTTTTCTAATAATAATAATACTAATAAATAATAGTAGAATTTTATTTATATCCCGCCCTCCCCAGCCAAAGCCGGGCTAAGAGCGGCTAACAACAATAAAAGAAAAAAAGGGGGGGAAGCACTAGTTGAAAGCCACCCAGAGTGGCTGGGGCAACCCAATTGGATGGGTGGAATACAATATATAAAAATAATAATAATAACCAAATGAATAATTCTAAGAATGTGGTACTCCTCACCAACGGGGAACAGGGATCCTGACAGCCCAGGTGTCATTTTGCACAATGGTGTTTGCAGTTGCTGCCAAGCCGACTCAAGCCTCGTCAATAAATACCCAGTGTTTATGCAACAAAGTGCTGCACAGTTTTCTATGGCATATGGTTATCTCAAGGCCCATCCACATGGCAGCTTCCCACGCTGTTGGTTCAGTGCGCAAACAAGAGCATGGGAAGTGTCCTCGGAAGGCAGATGCTCTCCTCCAGGACTGCCCTAGAACAAACGCATCTCATCTACGAGATTTGGAGCTTGCTACTAATCCATAACAAAGCACCAAAATCTGTACGTATTTTCATGATTGATTAGCAGATTTCAAACTGCTCTCCAAGAAACCCCCAGGGTTTCTGACCAACTGCATAATTGGGAATTTCTCAATCATTAGCAGCAGATTACAATTTCTCTAAAAGAGAGTTCAGCCACCACTACTTATCTTTGTCTTGTGCAGGGCCCATTGCATGTGGAGGAGCGTTACGGTCCCAAGAGGTTGGAATGCATATACAGTGGTACCTCGGGATGCAAACAGGATCCATTCTGGAGCCCTGTTCGCATCCCGAACAGAACGTAAGACGCGACGGCGCGTCTGCGCGTGTCGCGTTTTGCTGCTTCCGCGCAAGCGCATGATGTCATTTTGAGCGTCTGCACATGCCAGCGTGCCAGCGTGCTCCATTACTTCTGGGTTGCCGTGGAGCGCAACTCGAACGCGCTCAACCCAAAACACGTTCAACCCGAGGTGTGACTGTATATCATCCTTAACAACAACACGAAGAAGAAGAACAACAAGAACAACAACAATTTATGATCGTCCCTGACCACTGGTCCTATTAGCTTGGGATGATGGGAGTTGTAGTCCCAAAACATCTGGAGGGCCAAGTTTGCCTATGCCTGGTTTAGGGCTTTTAATGTCAGCACCAACACTTTGAATTGCGCTTGGAAACATACTGGGAGCCAGTGTAGGTCTTTCAGGACCAATGTTATATGGTCTTGGCAGCCGCCCCCAGTCTCCAGTCTAGCTGCTGCATTCTGGATCAGTTGTAGTTTCCAGGTCACCTTCAAAGGTAGCCCCACGTAGAACAGCGCATTGCAGTAGTCCAATGTATGGCAGAGGGAAAGGAAGCGCATGCGTTCTTTCAACACCCATGCTTAGAGCGTTAGACTAGGACACGGGAGAGTAGGGTTCAAATCCCCACTCTGCCAGGAAACTCACCTAACCCGCCTCATGCACAGCACCTTGAGATCATTGGCAGATAAAGCTGGTATATAGACATTATTTTTAAAATAAATAAAAATAAATGCCCAAAGGCAAGATCCATGTTGTGCGCTGATCAAGACTGATTCATGCAGCAGAGTTAGCCCAGCCAAGGCCTATCAGGCTGTGGATAGGAAGCATTTGTATGGCATTTTAAAACTTTGTGGCGGCGAGGGAGAAAAACCCAGTAAATAAATAAATCAGATTACTCATTTATTATTAAAAAGCGTTGCTGGGGAAAAATTTATTCTATGATCAACAGTTCACAGAATGGAAGCGGCCGTTCTAGTAAGTTTTTGGTGGCGATCATAATTATTAATTCCAATATTAAAGCTTACCTCCCAGCTTTGTTGCAAAGATGAGAGGGGTAAAGATTATAACACAGAGAAAGTGCCTTATGAATGCTAAGCTGTGCTTTCGGCACCCCCATTCTTAGAAGCAAGCACTACAATATCATTACGCTTAAAGATAAACTTAGATAGTTCATCCTGTTGGACTTGCGTTGCCTACATCTTAAAAAATTGAGATTGCCAAGGACCTAAATAGAATCTGTGTCTTTTATCAAGCATAGCTGCTTTGCAAGTAAGTTTCCTTTTGCAGGGGGAATAAAGGCTTGATATTTTATTTTCCTCAGTGAAAACCACTCTTACCAAAACAGCACACAGAGCAGCAACTCTGAAATAAATACCAGCATGCTCTTTTAGTCGAGTTAAACATATCTGATGATATAGCATGCACCACAGTCTCCGAGTGGCAAGAGGTTTCAGTGGGTACGCCTCACGCCATGGGGTTTGCATCCTTTGAACAAAGTTACTGGAGACCTATGGGGTTTCTGTGATGATGCTTTATTTATGAAAGCAGACCAAACAAATTATGGGGGTGGGAGGGGAATCATAGTATCAACACTCAAACAGATTCTGCTCTCACATAAGGGACACAAGTGGCGCTGTGGTCTAAACCACTGAGCCTCTTTGGCTTGCCAATCAGAAGGTTGGCAGTTTGAATCTCTGTGACTGGCTGAGCTCCCATTGCTCTGTCCCAGCTCCTGGTAACCTAGCAGTTTGAAAGCACACTGGTGCAAGTAGATAAATAGGTACCGCTGCAGCAGGAAGGTAAATTGTGTTTCCGTGTGCTCTGGCTTCTGTCACAGTGTCCCATTGTGCCAGAAGCTACTGTTAGGTCCATCATGAGACGTCCTCCAGCTTCCAACCACAGATACCAGCAGCCTTCAAGCAAGCAAACCTGCCTTATTATCGCTCCCTAGCATCCCACTGCCAGAGGATTGCCTCCTTCCATTCACCAGTTTGCCTCCTCCAAGTGGAAGAAACCTGGGCAGTGCTGAATGTCACATCCATTGCCAGGTGTGTCCTGCTGGAAATAGAATGGGGCTTTCCCCTTGGTCTGGCTTTATCTCTACTGAGTTGCCAAGTGCTTTTGTGACATCACAAGAAACCCACAGCCAATGGCAACAGCTGGGGAGGCATCATCTTCATTGCTTTGAGCCTCACAATGGTGGGGGGACCTATCAGTGATTGTGTGCTTGTTTATTTGGGATGCAGGTGGTGCTTTGGTCTAAACCACTGAGCCTCTTGGGCTTGTCGATCACAAGGTCGATGGTTCAAATCTGCATTACGGGGTGAGCTCCCGTTGCTCTATCCCAGCTCCTGCCAACCTAAGAGTTCGAAAGAACACCAGTGCAAGTAGATAAATAGGTACCGCTGCAGCAGGAAGGTAAACAGTGTTTCTGTGTGCTCTGGTTTCCATCACGGTGTTCTGTTGTGCCAGAAGCAGTTTAGTCATGCTGGCCACATGACCCAGAAAGCTGTCTGTAGACAAACACCGGGTCCCTCGGCCTGAAAGGGAGATGAGCACCACAACTCCATAATCGCTTTTGACTGGACTTAACAATCCAGCGGTCCTTTACCTTTTGCTAAGCCACATAAGGTTTCAAAAGTGCATCAACACTGGGTTCTCACAGAGCGGCAGGCTTCTGTGTTCCCTTCACACAAGACTGCTAGACTGTTGCCCTCTTTATCTCTCAGGCAAGGCTCCTTGGGACGGGAGGATAAGCCTAGATTCCCAAATGGATCTGTCCTATCAGGGAGAAACCATCCATTGAGACAAATCACCTTAAGAAAAGCAGGTAGTTGGCCGCTCTTGCCAGAGCTATCAAGTCAAGATAATCTCCACCACTCCTCCTGGTTTCATTTATCCTCTTCTGATCAAACGTCTGTTTCACAATCAAGAATCATGGGGCTGTAAGGAACCCCTCAGGTGAAGACATCCAGACTAATTTTCCAGTGTAAAAATATAGAAGATTTAAGTTTCAGATGCACATATTTCTAAAGTGAATCCATGCTAGGTGCCATCTACAGACAGGCTTCGCATTCACAGCTGTGTACCCTCCAACATTAATCTGATGAAAATAGGGTAATAATAATAATAATAATAATAATAATAATAATAATATTTATACACCTCCCATCTCACTGGGTTTCCCCAGACATTCTGGGTGGCTTGCAGCATATATAAAGAAATAATAAAACATAAACGTTAAAAAACTTCCCTATTAAATATTTTTAAAAATTATTCTAAAGGGTATACAGTTGCTTATCTTCTTGGCTCGTGGGCTGCATAACTCCATATCCTCCAACATTTCTCCCATGAAAATAGGGATGTCCTAAGGAAAAGTGGGCCATTCCTGGGTCAAATCAGAAACCTGGATGGTTTCTGTACATCTGGGTCTGTCTCTGGAAAATGGGGACACTTGGAGGGTCTGCATTCAGTTGCCATTGTGAGAAGAGGATGTTAGATTAGATGGGACTTTGGCCCAATCCAGAAGGTCATGTAGGTTCCTAAATTATTTTAAAGCTCCTTTATTCTCCCTCTTTTTCTCTCTTTCATATGAAAATATCCTATGTTGGGCTGATCTTGCATATGCGTTGAGCCACTTTCCATTTTGCCCAAACTCGGTTTCCCCAAAACAGCTATTGGTGGGTTATTACTGTGCTATAAAATCCCAACAGAAAGGGGTTCACACAAAGATAGACCTCAGTATGTGCATACTGCAAACTTTTACAAACTAGAAGATGTGAATGGATTTTTGGCAGCTCATTGAGAGATTGGATGGGGGTGGGCAGATGATGGTTCCATTTGTCTGAGAGAAAAGCATCAATCTACTGTGTAACTTTGAATGACTGTATTAGGAGATACACAATCTAATAACACCCAGAAGATCAAATACCCTTAACAATAGCTGAAAAGGAAGTAAAAGCAGATGTGTCCCACACTATGGGTGCCCATGGTGCAAGATGGCACCAACATAGGAAAGAGCTGGCATATTATTAAGGAAGTCTATCATGTCCTTTGTGCCGGAAATGGCAACACAGTTTTCATGACAATACGCTCTTAGGACATATGTGCATACTCTGTTCAGTACCAGAATAAAAATCTGGTATCTTAACACTGAATTAATGAAAATAGCATGGTTAAATCCCCCCTCCCATCTATGACAATTTTGACAATTTTATTAATTCCAGAAAAATTGAGAGGGGAGTGGTCCCCACTGATTATAATTTTATTATAATAATAACATTATTTATATGGCACCCATCTGACTGGGTTGCCCCAGCCACTCTGGGCGGCTCCAAGCAGAATATTAAAGACACGATAAAAGATCAAACATTAAAAACTTCCCCAAACAGGGCTGCCTTCGGATGTCTTCTGAAAGTCAGAGAGTTGTTTTTTTCCTTGACATCTGGTGGGAGGGTGTCCCACAGGGTGGGTGCCACTACCAAGAAGACCCTCTGCCTGGTCTCCTGTAACTTCACTTCTTGCAGGGAGGGAACTGCCAGAAGGCCCTCGGAGCTGGACCTCAGTGTCCGGGCTGAATGATGGGGGTGGAGACATTCCTTCAAGTATACAGGGCAGCCTCTGGGCTTTAATATGAGAACAATTTACTGGAAAAGTGGAATACAGTGATACCTCAGGTTAAGAACTTAATTCGTTCCGGAGGTCTGTTCTTAACCTGAAACTGTTCTTAACCTGTAACAACCACTTTAGCTAATGGGGCCTCCTGCTGCTGCTGTGCCGCTGCTGCACAATTTCTGTTCTCATCCTGAAGCAAAGTTCTTAACCTGAGATACTATTTCTGTGTTAGCGCTGTCTGTAACCTGAAGCATCTGTAACCTGAAGGGTCTGTAACCCGAGGTACCACTGTACATAGTTTGCAAATAAATATACACAACAAAGTGGTTAAAGATGATGGTTTGCCATTTTCAGAAAATAGCTTGTGGGTTATTAGGAAGCAGATGAAGTCCCTTCCTATGGAAGAATCACAGCAAATGGGTGGCCACGTGAACTTCTAAATCTTGACGTTTATGGAAGCTGGTTTTAAAACCGGGGTCTTTGGCATCCTTCTCATTTTCCTCTCCAGAAGGAGACGCTGCTCTCTCATGTGTTTTCAGCCCTTCTCCGCCCGCCCCCCCACCGCCAACAAGCTTATTTCACATTCCTGCTACACCACAGCAATTGCTTCTTTATTACAGCACAGACATTGATGTCTCGCATGGTTCTAAGATCACAGCAACAGACAAGCCCAAATACTTCAGTTACCTTTTCCCGAATGAAAAAGGGCATTATCCGAATTGGGGGAAAGAGGGTTCCCGCTCATTCTCTGGTATGAATTCAGATAGTTCAGAAACTCTTTCAGATGGCAACAATGTACAAAGAGGAGTGTCAGGCTGGTGGAAAATGCATCAGTTCGGCTTACCATGACATTTCCCGTCTCGTGTTTGAGATGACTGATTTCCTTGTTCAGCTCTATAGGATTGTCGGAGCTTTTAAAAATCTCAAATCTGAAACGCTAAATCTTTATTTTATATCTGCCCACCACTGGTTCTGAAAAGCACTGCCTTCTTTGTGTGGTTCTTTTATATTCTTCTGTCTGTTATGATACAAAGCCACACTCTGTGATCCTAAACATATTTGTGTGAGGGGAACCATTTAATAAGAGTGTTCCATCTTTCCAATATTGCTTGCATTCTTCCCTAGCTGCCCTTGCCTTGGTCTCATCATTCTCTCTCGTCAACATTTAAATTGTAAGCTTCTTTTCACCTACGATCCTCTGTGAAATGCCATGTACACCTCTAGTATTAATATAAATGTTAAAATATACTAATGACACTGTAAAGCAGGGGACTGCTGGCCACCTCTGCCAGGTGGGTGGGGCTGCCTGCCTGTCAGTCACCTGACATGATGATGTCAGTGACCCATTTTTGCCCCTGAGAGGTTCAAAACTTTGCACAGGGTCTCCTGCAACCCTGATTATTAGAGCCCTGTGCAGTGCTTTGAAGCCGTGACAATCAGCTGATCATTGGCGCTTCTGAGAATACTAATTTTCAAAAGGTTACAAGCTTAACACACATACATCTTTAAATTCCTCCATAATTTTCAACTAACATTTGACTTCCCCTCCACTCCTCTGTGGAGTGGAGTAATTTCTAATATTGCTGCATATTATGACTCATTTTGCACCCTATCCTCTCCATATTATTATAAAAGACATCGTTCACGGCTGTTCGTTATTCAAATCCTACTTGTGTTTTAGTATGTTTACGATCACTTTTTAAGTATTTTATAAGAGGTTTCCAGTCCTCCTTAACTACACCACTCTCTTCAAGCACTATAAATCTTCAAAGGACCACAAACAGCCTGCAAACCCCTTTTTTGTCTTAGCCATTACTTGACCCGACCCACACCTGATATAGGGCAAGTGGATGAGGGCTTGACCAAATATGGAGGCCAATCATGCCTTAATTGGACCTGCTCTAAATCAAGACTGAATACAACGAATCCTTAATATTTTATAGAATTTAATAGCAAAAATATCCCTTGCTCTAATGTTTGCTATAATAATCTTAAGAGGAGCTTCTGATAAAAACTATAATTGACGGACAGGTTCAAGGTAAAAGTAAAGGTAAAGGACCCCTGACCGTTAAGTCCAGTCATGAACGATTCTGGGGTTGCAGCGCTCATCTCGCTTTACTGGCCGAGGGAGCCGGCGTTTGTCCGCAGACAGGTTTTCCGGGTCATGTGGCCAGCACGACTAAGCCACTTCTGGTGAAACCAGAGCAATGCATGAAAACGCTGTTTACCTTCCCGCTGGAGCGGTACCTATTTATCTACTTGCACTTTTTGGCGTGCTTTCAAACTGCTAGGTTGGCAGGAGCTGGGACTGAGCAATGGGAGCTCACCCCGTTGCGGGGATTTGAACCGCCGACCTTCTGATCAGCAAGCCCTAGGCTCAGTTGTTTAGACCACAGCGCCACCCGTGTCCCTATAGATAGCCTTTAAAGCTCTAAACCAGTGTTTCCCAACCTTGGGTCTCCAGCTATTCTTTGAACTACAACTCCCATCATCCCTAGCTAACAAGACCAGTGGTCAGGGATGATGGGCATTGCAAGACTAGTACTTTGGATTCCACCTAGCAGCAAACTAGCAGACAGCGCAGATCATTTAGGCACTGGTGTAAAACGTTCTCAGTGGTCAGCCCAAATGTGCCAGCTATAGTTGCAAAAAGCTTTTTAAAAGCAGCTCCATGGGTGACGCACAGGGATGGAGCAATCCAGCAATCCTGGTTTCTCATTTCTCCAATCTTATATCCAGTTCACCCCATTTCTGCACCAATTTGCAATTTTTATATAGCAATATCTATCCAAAACCTGATAAGCATTTTCATGCACCTTACTCCTCCTTCATACATTTTTGTGCACATTGTTGCCCAATATACACATTTTTGCAAGCCGTTTTCCTGTGATATAATTATTTTTCTACACATTGCTTTCACTAATATACACATTTGTGTACACACTTTCCCCAAACATACATTTTGGTCCCTACTTTGCTGGGCAAACTACATTGCAAAATGCAGAGAAGTGCAAGTTTCAAAGGATTGATGCATTATGTGTAGGAAGCTGGAATTAAGAAGTGAGGACATTCATGTGAACCCTAACCAATTTATGCCCTATTCCATAGGATGTCATCGGAGATGGAATAACTGTGACTGGAGTATAGCTCTCCAAGGAGTGGTGCAGCTGGCGTACATGCCAGAACCGATGAAAGGCAATATGAGCTATGAATGCCACCTGTGCACTTATCAGCAATCAGGGATTTAAAATCACACCCAAGCTGCAGACCTGATCCTTAGGAGGGAACACAATCCCATTCAGAACAGGTTGAATATCCTTTCCCTCAGCTGACAAGTGAATGACCAACAGCACATCGGTCTTGTCTGTATTAATCTGTATACTAACCCACATCCAGCCCATTACTGACTCCATC
Organism: Podarcis bocagei; assembly: GCF_964188305.1. Lineage (NCBI taxonomy): Eukaryota > Metazoa > Chordata > Lepidosauria > Squamata > Lacertidae > Podarcis > Podarcis bocagei. The sequence continues at coordinate 15,465,197 of NC_138136.1, read as the reverse complement.
TACCTGTTATTTATGTACAGTAACACCAGGTTCCAATGAAAAGAAGAAGCAGAGTTGGGTGTCTTCCACTTATTGATAGCACCCAACTTCAGATGACCATTCCCATAATGCAATATAACAACAACAACAATAACAACAACAACAATAATAATAATATTACATTTATACCCCACCCATCTGGTTGGGTTTCCCCAGCCACTCTGGGCGGCTCCCAACAGAATATTAAAAACATAATCAAACATCAAACATTAAAAACTTCCCTAAACAGGCCTGCCTATCTTCTAAAAGTCAGATAGTTGTTTGTTTCCTTGACACCTGATGGGAGGGCGTTCCACAGGGCGGGTGCCACTACCAAGAAGGCCCTCTGCCTGGTTCCCTGTAACCTCACTTTTCACAATAAGGGAACCACCAGAAGGCCCTCAGAGCTGGACCTCAGTGTCCGGGCAGAATGATGGAGGTGGAGACGCTCCTTCAGGTATCCTGGGCCAAGGCCATTTGGGGCTTTAAAGGTCAGCACCAACACTTTGAATTGTGCTTGGAGTAACATGGGGACAGAACAGAACTCTGTGGGATACCATAAAACAAGTAGTATGATACCCTATTCCAATCTGGCAACATCACCTTCTGGAACCAACTTGCAGATCTTTTGAGAAACAGTGTTTCCAATTTACTTTCAGTCATGAGATCCAATAGAATAATCAGGGATGCACTCCCCATTACACATCTGGCATAGATCAGTCATCGGGGACAATCAAAGGGATTTCCATTCCATAACCAGGTTGGAAGCCACAATGAAATGGGCCCAGAAAATCAGTATTGCACCTGAAGCTTTTAAGTACACTTGCTCATGCATCTTGCCCCCAAACGGAGATTTGCTACTAGACGATAGGCAGAGAAATAATGAGAGTTCAAGAGAAGTTTCTTCAAGAGGAGCATTACAACCACCTCTTGAAGAATTAAGGGAAGAACAATGACCAGGGGTCGGCAAACTACGGCCCGGCTCGTAAATCCGGCCCATGGACCCTGCCACCCACTTGGTCAGTCCCCGTGCTGAGCTCAACTGGCGCGACGAGGCATCCGCGGCTTCTTTTCGGCCATCTGAACGGTCGGTAGAAAGCCTGAGCACAATCCTTTTGATGGGTTCCAGAGGGCCTACACTCATGCAAACGGCACATCCATATGCTCTGCACAAGGGGCTGCTAAACACACCTGCGTCACAGTTCCCCATGCTCTCAGCCTGATCACTCCATGTTCCTGCAGCAAAGGGAATGTATAGGCTAGCATGCCACCACCTGCGTCATCCGAGTGGCAAAGGGGCTCGTCTCACCTCCCCAAAGCGCCAACGGAAGGACGGACAAAGACAACCCCCTTCCCCTCAAGCGTTCTCACTGGAGCATTGGAAAACATCTTTCTGCTACTTGCGGCGGAGGCCATACCTTTGACGCCAGTTGTCATTTCAGCAGCGAGCTTTAGATTAACAGTGGTGGTGGTGGTGGTGAAATGCTCCAACTTGGCTCGCTGGGGCCAAAGGCGACCGGCCAAACCTGAAATGTAACGAAGAAACAGAAAGACGTGGTGAAAAAACCGATGCTTCTTAGCTATGCACAGAAAAGTCACTAACTCACAAGTTACTACAGTGGTACCTCGGGTTACAACATATGCTTCAGGTTACATACGCTTCAGGTTACAGACTCCGCTAACCCAGAAATAGTGCTTCAGGTTAAGAACTTTGCTTCAGAATGAGAACAGAAATCGTGCTCCGGCAGCGCAGCGGCAGTGGGAGGTCCCCATTAGCTAAAGTGGTGCTTCAGGTTAAGAACAGTTTCAGGTTAAGAACGGACCTCCAGAACGAATTAAGTACTTAACCCGAGGTACCACTGTACTGCATTTTCAAAGATGCTTAATCGGCGCTAGAAATCCAAGATATATCAGCTAGGTGCCAAATGGCTCCTGAAACCAAGGTTACAGTCACCAAAACAGAATGTCTGGTTGCCATTTGGGGACAAAACGGCTTGATAGCCTTTTCTTTCTTTCTTTCTTTCTTTCAATTTTTATTTATACTTTCTAGGTTTATACATATCACTGATTTTACGATTATTTTGACATTTCAAAACTTGACTTCTGGGGTTCCTTAAATTCATTTTTAATATCTTCTGCATATCCTAATTAACTTAATTTGCTCAGTTGATCATCTTCTCTAAATATATACTCTTATGAAACTGGAGGTTATTACAATAACCCTGCCAATGTACTTATCTGTTTACAGATTGTTTGTAAATATTCAGTAAACCATTTCCATTCTTTTATAAAAAGTTTGGTATCTTGATTTCCTATTTTTCAGGTCATGTTTCTCCTTTCCACGTATTCCATCAGTTTTTGTATCCATTCTTCCTTTACTGGGACTTCCTCTTCTTTCCATTTTTGGGCAAGTAGCATTCTTGCCGCTGTAGCTGCACACATGAATAAATTTCTATACAGTTTGGGTCACCCCCTTAATATTCTTAAGAGGGTCTCTTCTACGGTCTTCAGAGAGCAGCTGGAAGGGGGGAGGCAGAAAAAGCTCCTCCTTTCCTTCCACTCTGCAGTTTTAATCTGAAATCTCAGGCATAGTACTGCACTCTGAGCTCAGAAATGGCTCGTGTTAATGAAATCCCCTGTCACAAAAATGGTGCCCAGAACAATGGGAGTTTTGAACACTGTTGAAGACGTCAGGTGCTATCCTGGCACCCAGGCCTCTTCACTTGGTCGCAAGTGGATAATAGTCAGGTGCAAAATGCACCTGGCTACGTTTGAACACTGGTCTTAATATTATGTTACCATATACCTCGGTCCAGTATACCTGAAGGAGCATCTCCACCCCAGTCGTTCTACCCGGACACTGAGGTCCAGCGCTGAGGGCCTTCTAGCGGTTCCCTCACTGCGAGAAGCCAAGTTACTGGGAACCAGGCAGAGGGCCTTCTTGGTAGTGGCACCCGCCCTGTGGAATGCCCTCCTACCAGATGTCAAAAAGAACAACAACTATCAAACTTTTAGAAGACATCTGAAGGCAGCCCTGTTCAGGGAAGCTTTTAATCTTTGATGTATTACTGTATTTTAATATTTGGTTGGAAGCCGCCCAGAGTGGCTGGGGAAGCCCAGCCAGATGGGCAGGGTATAAATAATAAATTATTATTATTAATCTGTTCTCACCTTTTCCTCATAAAATCCAATGAAGACCCTCTCCATTTCAAAATCACTGGGATTTTTATTTTATTTTTTAAAAACACAACAAGCCTCGCCAGAAAATGTAATGAGGAATGTGACCCTGGTAACTGGTATGTTCCTAAAATACACATTTTGCTTTTTACTATCCCGGTACACACCTTACTTTTTAATGGCACTACCAACCACAGCTGTGTTGCTTGCAAGAAAGCAGTCCTGTTTAAACTACAGCCAGGTGCAGAGCTAAATCTTCTACTGAGGTTTATCTGCATTGCAAAATGTGGGCGAACACCATCACTCCCAAGGCTCAACTCCACCAAATAGCCTAGCACAGATGGAAGTAGTCTGTAGCATACCTAGTTAAAACGGCGTTTTAAAAAGCCTGGTGCCATTTCAGCTCCAAAACAGCTGCTTTCGTGCATCATAAAAGAGCTTTCAAAATACAGTGTGTGCACCAGGGGGGAGGGGGGGAGAGAGAGAGGAAGCAGAACATGCCCGGCTGTGGCTTTACCCAAAGAGCATTGCTCAGATTACTTGAGAAATATTCCAGCTATGTGTGCCCATTCCAGAATCTAAAATAAAAAATTGAAAAAAATGCAAAAACTTATGCTATACATTTTGTATGAATTCATGCTGCTTTGCTACCCGGAGAAGTTAGGAAGTGGAAACACATGCCTTCCCTGTTCGATAGACAAGCCAATTGAACCTGGTATTTTATCAATCAATCAGATTTTTCTTCTCCTTCTTGCCTTCTCCCCTTGTATTATTAATACGGCAAGTCTTGGAATACTGTGTATATTGACAGCAGTCAGCTGCTGCCAAGAAATCACACGAGTTTCTGTTCTAATGGCTTTGTTTTTCAGCTCGCCTGAGCGTAGGAGAACGTATCGAATGCTGCAAGACGTTTGCAAAAGTCTTCTGAATAAACAAGGTCTCCCCCAATGAACTTGATTTACTGTGAACTGTTCAGTACCTGGGGAAATGCCAAGAGAGGCTTAGAGCTCATGATTGCTTTCCACTGAGTTCCGCACAAACTTAGCTGTTACGGAAGCAGAAAACAAACAAGTTGTGCTAGTGCAGGGGTCAGCAAACTAAGGTTCGTGGGCCGGACCCAGCCTAACTGCCCTCTGGATCCGGCCCGCAAACGGTTCTGCAATCGCCGCAATTTGTTCTCCTCCTTCCCTCTTCCTGGCTTCTCCCCGCCCTGCGGAGGAAGGGGGCTGGGCTTTGATAGGAAGCCTCACCACCTGCCTCTCCCCATGGCTGCGCTGTGGGCTGGAGCTTGGCGCGCCTACTGGCCCCATGCCTGGTGTCCGGGAAAACTGGCCCGAAAAGGAGAGGCGCTTTTGTTGGGATACGTCCAGGGAGATGGAAGAAGAGAAGAAGAAGAGTTTGGATTTGATATTCCGCTTTATCACTACCCGAAGGAGTCTCAAAGCGGCTAACATTCTCCTTTCCCTTCCTTCCCCACAACAACAAACACTCTGTGAGGTGAGTGGGGCTGAGAGACTTCAAAGAAGTGTGACTGGCTCAAGGTCACCCAGCAGCTGCATGTGGAGGAGCGGGGAAGCGAACCCGGTTCCCCAGATTACGAATCTACCGCTCTTAACCACTACACCACACTGGCTCCTGACCACAGGAAAAACATGACTGCTTGCCTCCGTGTCCAGGAAAAACAGCAGCAATACAAAAGGTATATACAAACGGAAGTTCCCAGTGAGAGCTGGAAGTAAACAGGCATGTGATACACCAGTCATGCCTGCTCCTTTTAAGGTGGAATGGAACTATATCCTAACAGCGCTGCCACTGCTGCCAGCTCCCAACTGCAGGCAGAGTGGCGGAGGAGGTAGGCAGGGGGAGAGGAGGGGCTGGGGGAGAGAGAGGGAGAGACAGAAGCCCCCTCCACCAAGTGCACACGCGCCTGCGCAAGCAGTCCGGCCCGCCACTAGGTCTTGGGGTCGGTGAACCGGCCCCCTCCCAAAAACGTTTGCTGACCCCTGTGCTAGTGGCTGTTTTTAAAAAGTAAGCATTTTAATATGCTGTTATTAGATTAATTTTCCTAATGGGGGCAGTGGGTGGCGGTGGGAATTGATGGTAGTCAGCCACGAGGGCTTGTTTGCAACCTTGGTTCTCAAACTTTATCCATTCCAGAAATCCTTTCCAAAATCAAAGCATTCTAAAACCAAAGCACGCTTTCCCATAGAAAGTAATGCAAAACGGATTAATCCGTTCCAGACTTTTAAAAACAACCCCTAAAACAGCAATTTAACATGAATTTTACTATCTCACAAGACCCTTGATCCAGAAAATGAAAGCAATCATCAATGTATTATACTATAAAATAAACAAGACAGTATTGTAGATAGTAAAAATTATCATCCACAAAGCCAGAAGAACCAATTAACCGAAAAAGCCTCAAAAACAAAAATGCAAAATAAATAGCAAAAACAAAAGCGCCAAACTTAATCTGTTCCGGAAGTCCATTTGACTTCCGAAATGTTCAAAAACCAAGGTGCAGCTTCTGATTGGTGCAGGCACTCCGGAAACAATAGCCAACAGCCGCATCAGACATTTGGCTTCCGCAAAACGTTCAAAAACTGGAACACTTACTTCTGGGTTTTTGGCGTTTGGGAACCAAGGCGTTTGAGAACCAAGGTACCATTGTATATGTGTTTCTCTAACAGTAGAACAAAGTTGATCAGTTTATAGGTCTAATTATTTGCCTATTCATTTTCCTTGTTCAGATTTAAGATATTGCTGTCCAACAAACAAATGCTTAGGAAAGAGCACATGTATCACAGGACAACTGTTCTTGCTCTGTTGTAATTTTAAAGTATGGATTTAGTTGGTCTCATCGTTTATAACAGATCATTAATATATCACTAGGGCCGCTTTGCCTTTCAGCAAGAACACAATCCATTTCTGGCAACGAGATTAGGGAAAGGACGGTGTGTGCTCGTTTCTTGCCTCTCTGGGACACCGGCCGCTTGCCCTGGTAGAGGACATTGTTATTGTCAAGTTGTTATTTTTCATAAAAGATATGTTACAGCATTCCTTGTTACCAAAATGTGAATTAATCCAAGCACAGCTACACAAGCATGATGACCGCTTCTTTCCATTTTTGATTACAGGATTACAGGGAGAAACATCTGGGTGACCAAATATGCAGTGGTTGGGCGCTGTGTTACAAAAGTTGGGTTCCACTCCAACTGTCTGTTGAGCTGCAGCAGGATCTCAGGGGGTTCCAGGCACTCACCCAGGGCCTGTGGTCCTTTGGAGAATTGAGACATGGTGGAGACTGTCATAGTTTTAAGAAATATGGCTTCTTCACCTTCAGTCTGCATGGAGGGAGTCCAGATCTTACAGCAAGGTCATTTCATTGTCCTCCACAGCAGTCCATGGTGTCCAAGCCATCTCTCCCAGCCAGCCTTCAGCCATCCTTCCCAAGATGGATCCCAGTCTTTTCTCTTCCTGCTTCTTCCTCAAAGAACAGCCTGTTAAAACCTCACACCAAGTTGCCCTGGCAACCTTTCAAAGCCCAGTCTTTGTTGACACTTCGGGACAAGGGGAGAAGGACGGTTCTCTGGCCCTCAGTGGTTTCTTAATGGCCCTAGCTTGGCCAGGTCATTTTGCATAGGCTTAGCCCAGGAATGCTGATTTCTCCCTTCACATCCCAAATAATCAAAACCCTACCATTTATTAATTTCTAGGGTTTTGATTATAGAAACAGCTGGGTGACCAAACAGGCAGTGGTTGGCAGCTATTTCCATGATGGAGGTGGATTGGGAGAAAACACTACTAGAGAAAGCGCTTCTACAATGGCAGAAGTGATTCTAACACAGTCCGGATTAACCAAACAGGTGAGCCAGTGAGCATGGTCCCTTTCTCCTCTCTACACGGTTCTTAAAATCATATGAATGAACACCCAAATAAGGTGAATAACATACATAGGCGGACATACTTATGTGCCAACACGCTTCCCCCCGGCCTCATATGGGAACTCCCCTACGGAATTTGAATTTTGTTTTATTGTGGTTTCATTTCCTTTGCTGAACTGTCACCCAAGACTGGATTCACTATGCACTATTACTTCCATAATCTTTCTTTACTCTGGGTTGAAAAACTGGAAGGAAGTAATCGTAAAGTAACAGGCAACGGCTAAGGCTCACTCAGCCTGAGTCCCTGCTGTTCGTGAAGATTACCTCAGGACATTTATATAACAGATTGCTAATCCTGTATAACAATGGTGATCTTTGCCACTTGCTTCCTGCCTTGTAAAAAAATAAATAAATCACATTCCAACTTCTGCACTGAATTTCCAATTTCCATCAATATTCTAGAAATACCCCACAGGGAAGCAAAGTAATTTTGTGCATACCATACTTCTGTCAGGGAATGCCACAAGAAAAGCCTAAAGCATGTCTAAAGTTTGCCATTTCTTATTTATTTTGCACTTCGCCAAATGGTGGTCGAGAAGGTACAAAAACATCACAATTAAAATAACAAAATGGAACCACACGAACAAACTGATATCAGAATAATGAAACAGTAGCGCGGCATTATGGAAATGGGGCTCCCTGCAGAAGTAGGACCTAAATGCTTTCTGACACTTCAATGAAAAATTAAATTTCACTGGTGGCAACGCTGTAGCTTTATTGGTAGGCAAACTGGAGAGGGGAAACGAGGCGGCTTCTCTTTCATATCTCATCATAAAACAAACAGAACCCAATATTCGCAGGACGCCTTGATCCTGATGATCTTTCAGGGGTGCCACTGGGTGGGCCTCTTAGGAAAACAACAGGAGAAAGGCCCACATGACCAAGAGATGAAGATGTCATGGTCATGACTGCTGAATGTCTAGTCGCAAGGCAAAAACAGGATTTGTTTACTGCTCAAGGTCTCCTAACGATAGTTTCTATTTAAAATTCTGAAGTGCAGTGCTTCCAAGGTAAGACTAGACGGTTTTTTTCTTTTCTTTTTTAAACTTCTAGGATCAGTAGAGACATTTGTATGAAATTGTGTATCTGAATATTTGGTGCGGAACAATGATTTTAAGACAAAGATGCATATAATTGCCTTTTAAAGGGGACATTTGCTTTCCAAAGTTATTTTTTAAATTTCCCAGAGTATGGCAATAGCTGTAACTAATTTCATTTACATGTATTCACAGGAACCTCAGACCCTCCAAGTGTCCCTATTTTACAGGGACGTCCCTGATGTAGAGAAGCTGTCCTGGTTTCTGATTTGATCCAATAATGTCCCGCTTTTCCTTAGGACGTCCCTATTTTTTTTTATTGGAGAAATGTTGAAGGGTATGGAGTTATCAGACAACCGAGCCACCTGAAGGAAATCCTATAAAGGGATTTTTTTTAATGTTTCATGTTTTATTATCTATTTACAGTGGTACCTCAGGTTACAGACACTTCAGGTTACAGATGCTTCAGGTTACAGACTCCGCTAACCCAGAAATAGTACCTCGGGTTAAGAACTTTGCTTCAGGATGAGAACAGAAATTGCGTGGCGGCAGCAGGAGGCCCCATTAGCTAAAGTGGTACCTCGGGTTAAGAACAGTTTCAGGTTAAGAACGGACCTCCAGAACGAATTAAGTTCTTAACCTGAGGTACCACTGTATATATGTTGGAAGCCGCCCCAAGTGGCTGGGGCAACCCAGACAGATGTGTGGGGTATAAATAGTAAAATTATCATTATGGAATGGGATGTCTCTATTTCCATTGGAGAAATGTTGGAGGGAGAAATGTTGGAGGGAACCTTCAACACAACACCTCTCACCCCTCAGGAGGTGCCAAATTTTTTGCCCTTCCATTGTGATGTAGACTTTTCACCAGAATGATTGCTCTTCACCTTTAGGACTTCCGCAGACCACTGGCTTACTTTTTTTCCTTAGTTTTACAGATACTTGCTTAGCAGTATTTTGAAAGAAGGATAGGACCCAATCCTGAAGGGAAGCCACATTCCCTGGCATGGAATCTATTTTTGATCCAGATTACAAGAGCCGGGAATGTGAGTGACTCAGTAGTGAGGTCAACAACTCTACCTGCTCATATCTAGTCATGTGATTTCACATGATCCAGGATTGCACCTTGTATTAAAAACAAGGGATGGTGTAGCAGAGTGGCCGAGAAATTGGACTGCCAATCAGGAGGTCCTTCAATAAAATTTCATCTCGGCCATGAACTCACTAGTAGGCTTAGATATGCCATTTCTGCCTCAGTCCTCCCATCTGCAATATGGGGAATAATACTGATTTAAAGGGTTTGCTACAAGCAGAGATGGCACATGAAAGGCACTGAGAGCACTGTACAAATGTAACATACAGTGGTACCTCGGGTTACATATGCTTCAGGTTACATATGCTTCAGGTTACAGATTCTGCTAACCCAGAAATATTACCTCAGGTTAAGAACTCTGCTTCAGGATGAGAACAGAACTTGTGCTCCGGCGGCGCAGCAGCAGCAGGAGGCCCCATTAGCTAAAGTGGTGCTTCAGGTTAAGAACAGTTTCAGGTTAAGAACGGACCTCCAGAACGAATTAAGTACTTAACCTGAGGTACCACTGTACTGTTATTCCTACTGGTGAATCGGGTCCTCACTTAAAGAGGGCACGTATTGCGGTGAGACCCGGCAAACCGACACCCTGTGTGGTGGGTGGGTACGATTGGTCAGCCACAACACCCAATTGGTAGGTCCCTCGAAGCTGGGTACAATCTGGCCAATGGGACGCAGTCCAAACGGTTCGAGGGACCTATTTATGTCCAAGCATGTGACCCAGAGCTTCCTCTTTCGGCTCGTGCATTCGGAACACCCGCCCACCTCTCCCTACTTTTAGGGTTTTGAGCTGGACCCTGCTATGCCGTCCTGTGTCGTCTGTCGTTGGGACAGGGGCACGGCAGGAATTTTCCCCACTTGGCTGATTGGCTGTTGCCATTTGGGTTTCGCCTGCCGCGTAGCAAATCGTCACAACTTGTAAGGTTGTGGATAGGCTCTGGTTCAGGTGATAGGGATCGGAGAACGGTCTTGCCATCCCTATGTGAAGGGTATCCCGTTAAAGGAATCCAGGGACTCAATGGTTTGGTCAACCCCTGTGAGGGGGTTCTGCCCATGCCTGAGTCCAGGGGGACATTTGGGTGGTGGAGATAGCCTGTTCCCAGCTTTCCACTTATCCAGGTGTTCACCCTTGGCTGATCTATGCTGGAACCCTGGGTCAGCGCCACCTGCATGGCAGGGAGCTAGTCGAACCAGAGCCTATGCAACCACTCACTTGATGTAATCAATAAAGTTGTGGCCTAAATTCTGCCAAAAACCAAACCAAAAATTTGAGTCATGTGTGCATTTATTTAGGGGGGAGATTTCAGGATCTGAACACGCAAACCTTGGCTCAAATTAGGTCTACAGCTAACAGTGGAGAATATAACGTAATAGTTATCTGTCCAAGTTGTGGTGTCTGGTGTTATTTATCTGGGATTTTCATTTTTATTTGTCAGAAGTTATTTGGAAGCTGTTTGTGCAAGCTGTTTTACAGTTAATAAATGTCAAAAGGCAGATACAGTAAAAGAATATTACTTCAGATAAACAGGATGCTGCCTATTAATGTTGACTTTCTAGAAGACAGTAGTTACTGCAGTATTGCTAAACAAGCAAGAAGGAGGATGTCATACGGAATCTATCCTGAAACAAGTATATTTTGGGCAGAGCTTTACTAGTTACACGGGTGACCAAATAATATTTCATTCCATTTATTTTCCGACCAAATATGAAACTTACAGCACATGGCAAGAACCCAAAAACCTGCTTTGACATATGCAGCATCCACATATACACAGAAGCGCTTCTCAAACATTTCTAAAATACAGTACTTAGCATTGCAATGGACAGAGACCTCCTATGATATGGATTGATTGATTGATTCATTGATTGATTGAATTTATATACTGCCCTATGCCAGAGGTATCAGGGCAGTTCTCAGAAAAGATCACAATATATAAAATAAAAATAAAAACAACAACTCAATAAAGGTAAAGGTAAAGGGACCCCTGACCATTAGGTCCAGTCATGACCGACTCTGGGGTTGTGGCGCTCATCTTGCTTTATTGGCCGAGGGAGCCGGCGTACAGCTTCCGGGTCATGTGGCCAGCATGACTAAGCCACTTCTGGCGAACCGGAGCAGCGCACAGAAACACCATTTACCTTCTTGCCAGAGCGGTACCTATTTATCTACTTGGACTTGGACATGCTTTCGAATTGCTAGGTTGGCAGGAGCAGGGACCGAGCAACGGGAGCTTACCCCGTCATGGGGATTCAAACCACTGACCTTCTGATCTGCAAAAAGTGAGGTTACAGGGAACCAGGCAGAGGGCCTTCTCGGTAGTGCTGCCAGCCCTGTGGAACGCCTTCCCACCAGATGTCAAGGAAATAAACAACTATCTGACTTTTAGAAGACATCTGAAGGCAGCCCTGTATTGGGAAGTTTTTAATGTCTGATGTTTTATCGTGTTTTTAATATTCTGTTCAGAACTGGCCAGAGTGGCTGGGGAAACCCAGCCAGATGGGGTGGGGTATAAACAATTTACTATTACTATTACTACTACTACTACTACTACTACTACTACTACTACTATAGAACTGTCACTTCAGCACCCTAGTGGTGAAAGTCCTCTATTTCCATTAAGGCATGTAAAAGGTCACCTATATTTCCATTGCCATTGCATGGGATGTTTTGGAGACACAGATATATCCTTTCCACATATCCATGAGCTTACAAAAAGCTTTCACCGTAATTCAAGAATTAAATTTCTCCTTGGCCTACAATTGTTTGGGCACTCATGTGCTGTGAAACAGATGGCTTCTAAATATGCCTCCAAATCAAACTCCACTTCTTATAACAGCTAAATACGTAAGTTGCATAAAACTGGGAGATATTCAAGACATACACTTTAAACATTCGTTTAAAAAACCCAGCAGCTTTTCTCTTGGGAATGATGGGATTAGAACTACCCAAACAGTATAGACATTTATTTCTGTATGCGACTACAGCTGTAAGAATGTTATTTGCCCCAAAGTGGAGGGATGAAGAGGTCCTGACGAAAAAAGAATGGATACAGAAACTAATGGAGTATGCAGAAATGGTGAAACTTACTGGAGAATAAGAAATCAAGGCAACAAACTTTTTAGATAAACTAATAGGACATGAATTTGCTGAACCAATTTTTAAAAGGGATACAAAAAAGGGACACGTGAGGAAGTCAGGAAAATAAGTTAACTAAAGATGAGAAATAAAGAAAGAGGGAGTTTTTGTTTTCTTTTATATGTTTTCTTCTTCTTCTTTTGTGTTTAATGTTTGTATTTTTTGTATTTTGTAATTTTGTATTTTTCTGTTTTTGTATTTTTCTGAACTTTTCTATTGATAAAACCTAATAAAATATTATAAAAAAACAAGGCAACAAACTTTTTAGAAAGGAATGGAAATGGTTTATTAAGTATTTACAAACAAACTGTAAACAGATCAATACATTGGCAGGATTATCATAAAAACCTGCTGTTTTAAATATATATATAAGATATATATGAGAATAGATGACTAAAAGAATAAGTTAAGGAACCACAGAAAGAGGGGGAAGGGACTCGGAATTTAAAATGTTAAAATTATGGTTAAATAATTGTCGTAATGTATATAAATGAAAATTACAAAAAAAATTTAGATACATATACTTCAATAATTCAGACACAGCAATTCAGAACTCAGAATGAGCAATCTTTCCATTTTGCTTTGCTCAAGAAGTTCACAAACAGATTTCCATTAACTGATAGTATTTGTTAGTTTGCTAAAAGCAAACATGGCACTCGCAAATTAATATTAAAATATTAATAGTTTTACATATCAAAGTAAGGTGACATCACCATATACAACTAGAGATTACAGCCAATTTGTATACATAAGCCTTCCCCAATCTACATGGCTATGCCAATTGGAGTAATGGTTCGAAACATCTGGAAGGCGTAACATTGGGGGAAACTGGCATACATTAAGAAATTAGCTAAAAAGATCCCGCATAGCTCCCTCAAACTACCTAAATTTTGGAGTTCGGGCATTCACTTGTTCATCAAGGGCCAATTATGATAGTGATGGGTATTTTGTGTTGCCATTTCCATTGTTGATCAGTGACCATATGCAGGTATCATCAAGGATGCTCAACTGTCGGTTTAGAGCTAACCTGAAACCTCTTGTCTATACTGGAAGAATTCCTAAGAGGTTGTTTGCCCATTTTTAACTTTACAGTGGTAGCTCAGTTACAGACGCTTCTGGTTACATACACTTTGGGTTACAGACTCCGCTAACCCAGAAATAGTACCTCGGGTTAAGAACTTTGCTTCAGGATGAGAACAGAAATCGTGTGGCAGCGGTGCAGTGACAGCAGGAAGCCCCATTAGCTAAAGTGCTGCTTCAGGTTAAGAACAGTTTCAGGTTAAGAACGGACCTCCAGAACGAATTAAGTTCCTAACCAGAGGGAGTGAGGGAACCGCCAGAAGGCCCTTGGAGCTGGACCTCAGTGTCCGGGAAGAATGATGGGGTGGAGACGCTCCTTCAGGTATACTGAGCCGAGGCCATTTGGGGCTTTAAAAGTCAGCACCAACACTTCAAATTGTGCTTGGAAACGTACTGGGAGCCAATGTAGGTCTCTCAGGACCGGTGCAATATGGTCTCAGCAACCACTCCCAGTCACCAGTCTAGCTGCCGCATTCTGGATTAGTTGTAGTTTCCGGGTCACCTTCACAGGTAGCCCCAAGTAGGCAAATGTGTCTTCTTCGAAATATGGCAACCCTAAATCGTATGAAATTTTGGCTAGTGAAGTTATACCTAAAAAAATAATTCATCTCCAGATCTGATCAGATATTCACACAAACCCAGTGTAAACACTCAGGCCTTTTTTTCTACAGGAGCAATGCTCCTTGCGCCATTGTTTTCGCACACTGACCTGCGCATTCCTGTTTCATGCTGAAGTTGCCATTATTTCAGGACAGGTGAGCTTTTGCAAAGGTGCAAGTTTGAATGTGTTGGTGAACGGCAATGAGACAGTTCAGATTTTATTAGGAAAGTTACCCCGTTCATTTCAGCACTGCCGAAAAGCTGCAGCTTCCAGGACTAAATTAATTGGGAGTCCGGTCCAGTCCCTGTTCTTGTGCATGCTTCACTCGGAATAACATTATTCAAGGTCAGTATTACAGGCTCATCATTTCTGTGTCGGATGACAGATGAGGCTGATGGCTTCTGCCTCAGCTGTCATCAGAGCACCCATGAAGAACTAGCAAGCAGTCAGAGTTCCATTTTAAAGACCCAATTCTCCTCACTCGCAGGGGTCTAACAGCACACGTGTCCCTCAAATCTAATTCACTCGGGCTGCTTTCAGATACTGTAGTATAACGGCTGAGAAGCCGAGCTTGGAAGCAGGAAGCCACAAGTTTTAGTCTTGCCTCTGTCAAAATTCGGTGGCCTTGAGTAAACCTCTCTGTCTGTCTCTCTGTCTGTCTGTCTGTCTCTCTGCCTGCCCTTCCTCCTCATATACAGTGGTACCTCAGGTTACATACGCTTCAGATTACATACACTTCAGGTTACAGACTCCGCTAACCCAGAAATAGTGCTTCAGGTTAAGAACTTTACTTCAGGATGAGAACAGAAATTGTTCTCTGGCGGCAGCAGGAGGCCCCATTAGCTAAAGTGGTGTTTCAGGTTAAGAACAGTTTCAGGTTAAGTACAAACCTCCGGAACGAATTAAGTACTTAACCCGAGGTACCACTGTACAGAAAATATAATAGGGATCTATCTTAAGGGGTGGTTGTAAGCAGGGCTATTTTTTATAGAAAAAGAGGTGAAGGAACTCAATGAACAACTCCCTTGTTCTCTTATAATGGCAATGGCGCCCACCTGAGAGTTGCTGGAACTGGGTTCCGGTGAGATCTAGCTGGAAAAATGCCCTGGTTGTAAGGATTAAACATTAAAAGTTCAATGCAAGCAAATGTGAAGTGATGCACGCTGGGGCAAAAACTCCTAAATTCACATATACATTAACAGGGGGTGAACCTTCAGTGACTGACGGGGATCAAGACCTTGGGGTCATGGCGGATAGTCCTCTGAAAATGCTGACTGGCTGAGGGGAGATTGCAACATTTGGGCCTTTGTAGTTGACTCAGCAACGAAACTTGTTAGAAGAGAATATAATTGTGCTTCGCGTGGAGAAAGGGGACAGAGAGGTGTTTTCCTCACTCTCTCACAATGCTAGATTGTAACACATAGTTAAAATCTATAGCATTTGATACCGCAAGATGCAGTGATGGTTGCCAAATTGATAGCTTCAAAGGGGTTTTAGGCAAATTCATGGGGGGTAAGACCATTAATGATTGCTAGGCATTGTGGTTATATCTCCTTTCATTTTACTATTTATACCAGGGGTAGTCAACCTAAGGCCCAGGAGCTGGATGCGGCCCAATTGCCTTCTCAATCCGGCCCACGGATGATCCAGAAATCAGCATGTTTTTACATGAGCAGAATGTGTGCTTTTATTTAAAATGCATCTCTGGGTTATTTGTGGGGCATAGGAATTCGTTCATTCCCCCCCCCCCAAAATACTCCGGCCTATCGCATGGTCAGAGGGACAGTGGACTGGCCCATGGCTGAAAAAGGTTGCTGACCCTTGATTTATACCCTGCCCATCTGACTGGTTTGCCCCAGCCACTCTGGGTGGCTTCCAACATATATAAAAACATAATTAAACATTGACAAACTTCCCTATACAGGGCTGCCTTCAAATGGCTCGGGGGGTTGGATAACTCCATACCCCCTAACATTTCTCCGATGAAAATAGGGACATCCTACCATACCCACCAACATTTCTCTGATGGAAATAGGGATGTCCTAAGGAAAAGCGGAACATTTTGGAATCAAATCAGAAACCCAGATGGCTTCTGTAAAACCAGGACGGTCCCTGGAAAATAGGGACACTTGTAGGGTCTGGAAACTGTATCAGAAGTTCTCCAAAGACATTCAACGCATGTCCTTATAATAAAGACTTCAAACACCCAGGAGAAATGAAGCGAAGCTGGGTGAAGGAGGCAGCTCAGATTGAAAGCTGTAGTACGGAAATAACTGTGAGCTTCATCCACATAGAAAATAGTTTTAGCGCTGGCCCTACCGTAAGGCAGGGCAAGGCAGCTGCCTCAGGCAGCAAATGCTGGAGACAAGGGAAGGGGTGACCAAGAACTGTGTGTATACACACCCCAGACAGCCTGCCCTGTGCCCACAATATGGCAAAGAACATTGCCCTGTCATCAGTGTTGAAACATGATACAACTTCCAGTCTGGTCAGCTTCTGTGTACAGAAAGATGGTTGCCACATTGCCTTTTAGCTCAAGTAGCAAAATGTCTTGGGTCTGCTGTTCCTTTTCCCTCTCACATTGGTTATTTAGCCTAATCATGGCAGGCTGAAGGCTCCAGAAGAGCTAATGTTGGATGATGAATTTGGGGCATGATTTAGAGGCGACAGATATGGAACACAAACCCTGAATTTATGGATTCCAGTCCTTCCTAGCATCAGCTCTCTTAGCCAGACTGCTCTGAGAAGTATAGATGAAGCCAAATGCCTGGTCCTATACTGAGGTATTCCTCCCTTCTGGGAAAACCACATGAAGTTCAAGGACAAGAGACTTAGCTTTTTTTGTCATAGGTGATAGAAAGGTCTTCCTTAGTACAAAGTGCCATCACCAGGGACAGCATTAGACATTTCACCATTCATTCTCAAATCCAATAATTTATCTCACATATTAAGATTCATCCCTCAGTGCACTGTCAATGCTGTACCAGGAAAGACTATTGCCAGAAAGCTTCTGGCAATCAGAGTTGAGGCTGGATGAACCCTTGGTCCAAGGTACTTGGCAATTCACAACTGTCAAAGGCCACCTAGGACCAAACATCCATGACTGAAGAGAAATGTAAGCCCAAGCTCAGGTGTTCCTGAACCTAACACCTGCCGTTTCTCCAGTGAAAACAGCCAGGTGATCTTGCCAGCAATTTCTCTGGATTCATTATAATTTGCCATAATGGCTCTTTGTACATTTGTCTGTGCGAATCAGCACCTACTAATATGCATTTAGGGCTCAGAAGAAAACCAAGCGATGCTGTGAGATATAGATCAGCTTTAGTTCTTTGAAAAATTGCCAGAGAGGATTCCGTCCTCATGGTCAGCATAACACAATAATTAAAAACAACATCAACAAGACGACGCAGCAGACAACAGTACATGGGACTATTAAACTCCACTCAAATTGCAGACCAAAGGCCTGAACAAATATGTTTTAAATTGACAATTACATGGGGGTACAGCAAAATCTCCACAGGGAAAGAGTTCCTCAAGCAAAGTACTGGCACCAAGAAGGCCCTGTTTTGTGGTGTGGTCCCATGGGCTACTGGACGGGAGCAGGGGGCTACAAGCAGGGTCTCTCCTCATCTGTGCCCCTGACCCTCAAGGGACTGCAAAGGATCCAGAATTATCCCAAGCTGCATACCTGCTCCTTCAGAGGGAGTGTAACCTCATCAAGAGCGGGCAACCTCCCATCCACCTGGTCTAGGAACCAGAGCTGTCAAGTGTCCCTTATTTGAAGGGACAGTCCCTTATTCCAGCACCATGTCCCGCTGCTGTCCCTTATTGTTGGATGTCCCTTAAATGTCCCTTAAATAATGTCTCTTAAATTTCAAAGGAAGCAGCTCCTCTCCCTCCCTCCCTGCCGGCCAGGGAAGAGGGAGGCTCCAACTGTGAGGCTTGGCTGTGTTGCTCACCCAATAAGGAGTCTAAGAACGACTGGGGGTAGAGCTTGCATGCCTTGTGTGTGGCTAGTTAATGCAAGCTGAGGGGTTTTTTGAATGCTGGAAGCCATGTTGTTGCACGTGCTGCTGCAAACTTTGCAGTGCAAAGCCAGGCCGGGGAGCCATCTTAAGTTGAGGCTGCATAGGCCTTGTGGTGCATGTGATTCAGATTCTATTCAGTTGAACCTCTGGTTACAAAGTTGGTTGGACAGTGTTCTCAAGGCTACCAGCATGAGTTTGACCAGACTGCAGGAGGACAGGAAGACTGGAGTGCCTGGAACAGGTGAGGCTGTAGGTCCCTTATTTTGGCTGCTGGTCCCTTATTTTCAAGGCTGCCGATCCCTCATTTTCAAATCTGTAAGTTGACAGCTATGCTAGGAACCACCCACTAACAGGGCCTCCATCTTATCTGGCTTGAGCTTCTGTTTATTGGCTCTCATCCAGTCCATAACTGAGGCAAGACAATGGTCCAGCACTTCCACTGCCTCACCTGCAGATGCAAAGGAGAAGTAGAGTTGTGTGCCATCAACATATTGCTGACAATGTATTCTGAACCTCCTGATAACCCCACTCTGCAGTTTCATGTAGATGTTAAACAGCATAGGGGATAAAATTGAACCCTGAGGAACCTCACATTGAAGGCTCCATGAGGCTGAAGCATCGCCCCCCGGAAACCTCCATTCAAGTAGGACTGGAACCACTGCAAAAGCGATGCCACCCATAACTTGGACAGCCGCTCCAGAAGGATACCATGGTATTGAACACCGCTGAGAAGTTGAGGAGAATTAACAGGGACACGTTTC
Source organism: Podarcis bocagei (assembly GCF_964188305.1). Taxonomy (NCBI): domain Eukaryota; kingdom Metazoa; phylum Chordata; class Lepidosauria; order Squamata; family Lacertidae; genus Podarcis; species Podarcis bocagei. The sequence goes on along the minus strand of NC_138136.1, from coordinate 15,446,325 downwards.
CTCTGCCTCTCTCTTGACACGGTGATCAAAGCAGTTTCTGTGCTGAAACTGGGCCTAAACCCCAATTGAAATGGATGTAGAAAATCAGTTGCCTGCAAGAGTGCCTGGATTTGGTCCACAAGCACCTGCTCAAGAACTTTGCCCTAGAAGGGGAGATCAGAAACTGGGGAAGGTTTCTTGAGGAGTGGTTTTACCACTGCCTCCTTCAAACAGGCAGGAACCATCCCCTCTTGCAAGGAAGCACAAATCACCTGCCTGGATCAGTAACACATGATCCCGTCTTGCTGCTCCTCAATAGCAACCTGGTACTGTGGGTTAAACCACAGAGCCTAGGACTTGCCGATCAAAAGGTTGGTGGTTTGAATCCCCGCAACGGGGTCAGCTCCCATTGCTCGGTCCCTGCTCCTGCCAACCTAGCAGTTCGAAAGCACGTCAAAGTGCAAGTAGATAAATAGGTACCGCTCTGGCGGGAAGGTAAACGGCGTTTCCGTGCGCTGCTCTGGTTTGCCAGAAGCAGCTTAGTTATGCTGGCCACATGACCTGGAAGCTGTACGCCGGCTCCCTTGCCCAATAAAGCAAGATGAGCGCCGCAACCCCAGAGTCGGCCACGACTGGACCTAATGATCGGGGTCCCTTTACCTTTAGTGGCATAATTCACCAGCGACAGGTTCCGGTCTGTCTTCAAGGTGGCCCCATGGATTGCTGTAGTCCTACGAGGAGTCTATTACAGCATGAATCATTGAAGTCAGATTACTCTGATACAGGAAAGGCCATAGCTAGCTGGACATAGGCAGTCCTCACAGCTGAAGCTATTTGCACCTGTTCTCTGGGGGTGGGGAGTTCGATGCCACCCAGAACAGGAAGTTTCCCTGATTCCTGTAAACCAATGATATTCAAGGAATAAGGCATGCGCCATAGTGAACGATGGCATAACAGAACAAATAACACTAAACCTGAGGTACAAGACAAGGATGCCCCCTTTCTCCAATTTTATTTGTATTACTTATTGAAGTTTTAGCCAACGTAATTAGAGACGATTAAAATATAAAAAGGAAAGGTAATAAAGGAAAAGAAAAAATGAGCTTATTTGCAGGTGGCGCCTTGCTGATAACTGAAAATTGGGCGGAAAATATGCAAGTAATAGAAGCATATTTGAAGGAATTTGGAGGAATGGCAAAGTTGTGAATTAATTGGAATCAGGGAAGTTTTCCCAATTCTTGGACTGAGTAACCATCTACCAAAAGAATCTCCACCTTATTGATACTGAGTCTGCGTTTATTGCACCACATATGGACATCAGTCTAGCCCCTCCCAGTACAGATTTGGGTATCTCTCTTACAATAAAAACAAAACAATATTTGTGCTTTGCCTTAATCCTCTTCCCCCACCTTTCAAAGTTTGTGCAATATCTGTTGAGCACAGGTATCTATTTTGTCTATAGAATTATATTTTTAAACAAATATTTCCTATACACAAAGCTGCTCCTTCCAGTAAGTGAAGACAGACAGGATTATCTCTTTGCAGCTAGTGCACACACAAAACACTCAGCTAGTGCAATCACAACACACACACAAAGCCTAGAACATGCAAGCAATATGTCCTTTACCATCACCTAGAGGGATTCGGAGTTTTCCACAGAACCTGTTGGTAAACCATTTAGTTACTGAGGTGGAATACTCACTTTAATCACTGTGCATTTATTCCTCTTGGGTTATCGTTGTGAGCATATTTACTTCACGGTAAGTGCTACCGAAATCTATTGGACTTACTTCTCAATAAACCTCAGGGTCAGCAGAATGTCTCTGTTTTTAGCACCACATGCAATATTTTTTTCCTGTTACAGACACAGCACAGCTTTGGATTGACGAACAGTTAAGGAAAATGGCATGCAAGATTTCCTTAACCAGCTATGGTTTGGAACAGACTAAGATGTGAAGATTTTCCATTAATTAGATAACTCTTCATTGCCTCTCAGCCTCAAAATAGCCCAAACAAACCAACCATTCACAGAAGCCTATCATTAAAAACAATTTGGCAAGGAACAACAACGACAAAAGCCCTCCAGACCCTTGATTTGCCAGGATGTTAACTCAGTTGTGCTCAGGTTCTCAAAACCACCATTTCCAAAGCTACACACAAGTTCAACAACATGCCTAATTTCATACTGTGTTTTAAGATTCAGGAAAGGCAGTGTTCTTTTTGCGACTCTTTCCTGGATTCTTGAGCTCTGTCTGGAGTGTGTTTTAACAGATGGGCTCGCTGGCAGACTGTGGGCTGTAAACCAGCAAGCCGTGTGGAATCTGCACTGAATGATTTGGAACCGAGCGCTCGTAAAGTTCACGGACACAGGCAGACTCAGACTTGTGCGCAATCGCACACAGAGGAGGTCACACACAGAGTACACATCGCTAGGCAGTCTGCCTCCATCCCCCAACCGCGCAGGGGAAGTTCAAGACTTGGCATTCGGCTTTACAATCCTCTCACATACATTGCAGCTCCTCATCTGGCCGAAACAAAGGAAGGGAAACAAAAAATACTACATATACAGTCTCCGAAGAAATTAGCATCTCTTAACACAGCCTGCAAACAAGAGATACATAAAGAGGCATTGGGCAACTATCATGGATGGTGACTGGAATTTCCCCCTGTTGTCAAATCCAGCATATAGGAGGAAAAGAAATTAAGGGTAGGATAGCTACTGAGTATTTGTTTGCCCTAAGAAAAACTATTCCCATCTCTCGCTATTCTAAGACAGGAAGAAAAGATAGCCCAAGTGGAAATTTAGTCCAAGCCAGCCAGCTTTTGTTAGTTTGTGTTTACAACCAAATAGTTACCATGGCATGTGTTATATTTGTAATAAACACACATACACACAATTCTGACATGTACAGCAACTGCGCTCTACATTAGAGATGGCTTGCATGCATGTTTATTTAAAACATAGGCTCTGTATTGCACATCTGTATTACACATAGCCTTCTGTGTGCTCCATTAATTGCTTTTTCCGTCTTTACACAAGGTAATTGTCGCATTATAGTATGAAACACCATCAAGGAAGCTTCCCTTGGCATACTCTGCCCTTTGGGTGGTGGAAACAAAAACCAAATACTGCTAAGAAAATTACTGCCAAGAAAGGATGACAACTTTTTCCCATATGCCGTTGTCCCCAATTTTAAAGACCTATTTTTAAAAGTCTGTCGTTCTCAGCAGAGCAACAACTCTGTGATCTTACCTTAACCGAAGTTTCTCAAGAAGATGGGCAAATACTGGGGGAGGAAAGGTAACAAAAATGATAAAAGGGGGGTCTCCCCCCTCCTCCTGTTCTGGAAGATGGGACTCCAATGGCTTCAAGTTACAAGACTAAACATCAGGAAAAACTTTCTGAGCTGTTCAACAGTGAAACAGATTCTCTCCTTCCTTGGAGGTTTCTAAGCAGAGGTCGGATGGCCATCTGTCATGGATGCTTTGGCTGAAATTCCTACATTGCAGGGGGTCAGTCTGGATGACCCTCGAGGTCCCTTCCAACTCTACGATTCTCCAGCTTCCTGTATTTTAGGTTTGCAAAGGGAGACTCGTTGCTGAGTGCCAACCTCTTCTTAAAACCATCGTCCTCTCTTCTCTCTGGTTGGTATGAACTAAGTTGGGGGGTGGGGGGATAGGGAAGAGCCCAGCCCTTCTGCAAAGTGGGGGTGGGGGTCCCTATGCAAGCTCTTGCCTGGAAGAAGGGAATCACGCGCGGACCTGATGGAAGACTCCACGTCTCCTCCGGGTCCGGCCCGGCTAGAGAGAGAGAGAGAAAGAAAGATCCACTCACCCTTTTTTCTTTCTTTCTTTCTTTCCTTCTCCGGAGGGGTCCCGCTTCTCAAGGCGCAGCTTCCCCGGCATGGGAGGCGCCGGGCAGCCGCGTCTCTGCCCTTGCGGGATCCGCGGACGGGCAGGCGAGCAGCCGAGTCCGCCCCCCGCGCCGGCAATTCATGGACCTATTTGCTTGCGCTGGAAAGAGAGAGGCAGTCCAGGCGGGGGCGGGGCCAGCTCTCCTGATTGACAGCCGCCTCCTCTTTGCCTTCCTCGCCCTGGGAAAGGGAACCGGGCGGAGGAAGCCGCGTTTAAGGAGGACAAAGGGCGGCGGGGAGGACCCCTAGTGGCCACAGAGGGGAAGCCAACCGGGAAAAGCGTCCAGGTAAGAGCGCCGGTAAGATGCTCCAGGTAGATGCGGATGCAGCTGGCGCCGCACACCTGCCCATTAACCCCTCCGTCGCCGCGTGACGCTGCGGTCTGAACCACTGAGCCTCTTGGACTTGCCGATCGGAAGGTCGGCGGTTCGAAATAGTCCGAGAAAGCTTTCCATTCTTCCACAAAACGTTCACCATTAGGTTCTTCTCTTATTTTATTACCTGACATTCAGAAGACATCTTAAGGCAGCCCTGTTCAGGGAAGTTTTTAATATGTAACGCTGTACTGTTTTTAACACTGATTGGGAGCCGCCCAGAGTGGCTGGGGAAACTCAGGCAGATGGGCGGGGTATAAATAATAAATTATTATTATTATTATTATTTTATTTTCTCCCCCCCACACCACCTTATTTATTTCTCTTATTTTAGCTGGTAGCTCTGTGGATTCCGCAGAGTCCATCACTTTACTTATCCATTCTTCTTTGGTGGGCACTACTGGTGCATCTCCTGCCAACCTAGCAGTTCGAAAGCACATCAAAGTGCAAGTAGATAAATAGGTACCACTCTGGCGGGAAGGTAAACAGTGTTTCCATGTGCTGCTCTGGTTCTCCAGAAGCGGCTTAGCCATGCTGGCCACATGACCCGGAAGCTGTATGCTGGCTCCCTCGGCCAATAAAGCGAGATGAGCGCTGCAACCCAAGTTGGCCACGACTGGACCTAATGGTCAGGGGTCCCTTTACCTTTACCTTTTACTGGTGCATCCCACCAGATGTCAAAAAGAAGAACTACCAGACTTTTAGAAGACATCTGAAGGCAGCCCTGTTTAGGGAAGCTTTTAATGTTTAACAGACCACTGTATACTTTGTTGGAAGCCACCCAGAGTGGCTGGGGAAACCCAGCCAGATGGGTGGAGTATAAATAAATAAATAAATAAATATTATTATTATTTTACTTCCTGTGGGAGCAGGTGGTGCTGTGGTCTAAACCACTGAGCCTCTTGGGCTTGCCAACTGGAAGGTTGGCAGTTCGAATCTTTATGGTGGGGTGAGCTCCTGTTGCTCTGTCCCAGCTCCTGCCAACCTAGCAGTTTGAAAGCACACCAGTGTGAGTAGATAAATAGGTACCACCGTGGCAGGAAGGTAAATGGCGTTCCCGTGTGCTCTGGTTTCCGTCACGACGTCCCATTGCGCCAAAAGCAGTTTAGTCATCCTGGCCACATGACCTGGAAATCTGTCTGTGGACAAACGCTGGCTCACTTGGCCTGAAAGCAAGATGAGCGCCGCAACCCCATAGTCACCTTTGGTTGGATTTAACCGTCCAGGGGTCTTTACCCTTACCTATAGGGCAAACCACTTTCTTTGAAGTTGTTTTGTAGAGTTTAAAATAACCAGGGCTTTTTTAGCCGGAACTCAGTTTCAGCACCTCTCAACTGGGCACCATTGCCATTATAAGAGAAAAAGGGAGGTATTTGTGATGAGTTCTGGCACCTCGTTTTCCAGAAAAATAGCACTGAAGATTAACAGAACCCATTTTTATCCTCAGTCGTAGCTCATCCTCTCATGGCTGATATGAGACATCTACCTTAGCTCACAACCAGAAGCAGAACTTTCCCAGAGAGAGGAGGGATGCCTCAACACATTCATTTCTCAAGAATGGTAATCTGTGCACCTGTAGATCACCTCCTCAATTGGGTCCCATGGGTAAAGGTGCTCAATTGGGTAATACCCAACCATACTCAGGACTCAGAAGTGCGCCCCCCACTGCCATGGACAGATAATAATTCCAATCACATGCTGGTGGCATGGGAAGGCTTGTTCCAATCACTCCAAAATTCTCACTTTTGGGTGGGATCAGTGCTTGTCAAAATTGCCAGCGCCTAGTTTGCTATGCCAGAAGAATAGTTTGCATACAATCCACTGCTGCATAAATGCCTGGATCAGGGCCATCATGCCAAAGTTCAACTCTTTAAAGCCACTTACTTTCCGCACAATTGTTTTTGGACCGGAGCCTCCGTTTCCCTGCTTGAACGGTGGGCATTAAAAATCTCACTCACAGCTTGGACCAGTTATGAAGATGAATGAGTTCATAACCGTAATAAGCTCTCGTTGTTTAAAGCAATATGCTTTAGTCGTTCAAAGTGCGAAGCAGAAAGAACACAAATTGTAATCAAAGCAACCAGAAGCATCAAAGAGTCTGGATGAAGGGGGGGAGGAAAGGATTTAAAGAGCGGGGCAGAGAAAGCACATAAAGGGAATATTAATCTCCATTTACCAAAGATCTATTCAGAAAGCTAACAACTAAACTGACGACTGAAATATTTAATTTTCGGCATTAATGAATAATTATCCCTTTTTAAAATGCTCTTGAGTTTGCTGGGAAAACAGTGTCCTTCAAGCAGTTTTCTTTAGAAGAGAGATTATAAAAAGCCTTCTATCAGATTGAGTTGACTGGGAAGCCCAGCTTGAATATCATTGTGTACAGAATCTCTCAATCCTTTATTCAAAGTAAGTGCACTTACTCTGATTGTGATAACCTCTCAACTCATTCTGTCTACATCTCCATGAGAGTAAAAGCAAATCACATCAGGGGCTTTCACTCAGGGCTGACGCAGGGGCCTTGCTTTATGGTAGCTCCTTATAATGATATTTAATGAGGCATAAGCATACTAAGAATAAAGTCTTACAGCAGAAGGGAAATTATGTAGAAACAAGGTTAGCAGAGAAGTTGGATGCGTGCTTCTTCCGCCATAAATACGTAGTCTTTTTCAAAGCAATATGCAAGAGTGCAGCATAGCTTTACTTTGTTACTAGATAAACGGGGTTTGCAGATGTGAGGAAAACACACATACAGTGGTACCTTGGGTTACATACGCTTCAGGTTACATACGCTTCAGGTTAAAGACTCCACTAACCCAGAAATAGTGCTTCAGGTTAAGAAATCAGCGCGGCTGCAGCAGGAGGCCCCATTAGCTAAAGTGGTGCTTCAGGTTAAGAACAGTTTCAAGTTAAGTACGGACCTCCGGGATGAATTAAGTACTTAACCTGAGGTACCACTGTACTAATAGCAAACTCAGGCCGTTAGCCACATTTCCCATATATCCTACATTATCTTGCTTTTCAATACGTTTCCTGCCAAACCCAGCCTTGATCCGATTTCAAAATGTAAGCCATTTGAAGGCATCCACACCCCCTCTGCAACTACTGGGGTGGACGGACCATAGGAACCAACTCCTAGGGGCCAAGGAGGGGGGCAGGGCACCCCAAAGCTGATGGCCATTCCCATTCAAATGGCATGTGCCACCCTTCTACCATATGTGGTGGACGTGTGTAATGTGTGTGGGTTGCTCGTGCGTAAGTTGCCGCCTCTCCAGGCTTTGTTGCCTTGCTAAACCTTTCAGTCTGGGCAGCCCTTCACTTCGTGGCTGCCTCAGTTGCTAGCAGAATCCATCAGTGGGCGTTTCTTAAATCTTTTCCAACATAAAAGTTGTTTGACACCCAGTCTCCTCCTACTCTCTCTGCGCAGAAGTCTTCTGCGCAGGGTGGGCGTGGGTAGCGGAGGACCCGTGCCGCTGGTGTCCGGTGAAGAGACCTGGAGCCCTCTCACCGATTCCCCCATCAGCCCCTCTATATCCCTGGTGTTGCGCTGATTAGCTTCCCCATCTGCGGAGCTGCCTCTCTCCCTGCTGGGCCCTTCTCCAGAATCATTTGAGAGGCTTCCCTCCGCCTCTAGCTCCGATGTCAGTTCCCTGACAACGTGTATGGTAACAAAAGCATTCTGGGAAATGATATACAATGAATTGAAAAAAATGTTTAAAACAACTTTTGTTTAAAAAAACCACACAGAAGCTTTTTTGTTAGGAATTGTAGGTACCGAGATCCAAAAGGAGCAGAAAAGACTTTATGTATGCAACAGCAGCCCCCACGGATGTTACTAGCCCAGAGATGGGAAGAAGACAAAGTCCCCACCAGATAAGAATGGCAAACTGAGCTGTTGAATTATGCCAAAATGGCAAAACTGACTGGAAAGCTCAGGAACCAAGAAGACCAAAATTTCAATAAAGAATGGGGGGGGGGGGAGAATATAATTTACTTGAGAGAGCACCGTAAGCAGATGAAAACATTAGCAGGATTACAATAACACTTGTAATGCAGAAGATGTTAAGGAGAAAATGGAGAGACATAAAATTTGGATGATGAAATAATATGTACCGGTAGTTGAAAAGGTTTATAATAGGACCCATGAAGGGGATGGTGGGAATTCTAGAGATTTGGAGAAATCTCTAAATATGGATATGCACTTTGTATTGTTGTAACTCTACACGTGTAAAATCAAATAAAAATTATTTCAAAAAACAACAAATGGTGTGTGCCACATCTTATGATCAATTTTGTGCAGTGGGGCTCACCTGGTCCCCCACAATATTTTATTCGAGTTGGGCAGTCTGGCAATTTAGAAATACTTCTAATTGCACATTCACATCAATGTGCAAATGTGCTTTGAAACACTACAGGGAGAAACAAGTTAGCTACTTTTTAAGCTGGCAATGTGTTCACAACTGATTAAACTCTGCCAGCACAGCCAATGGTCAGGCGGCGACGGAGAAATTTAATAAATGGTGGTGACGATGATGGGACTTGTAGTCCAAGTTGGGGAGGCATGTTCTATGCATGCCCATGGAACTCATTTCCAGGCTTGGTAACATTTACAGATCCCCAGCTTTAACAGGGGTGGATAACCTTTGGACCTTCAGATATTGTTGGACGATGGTTCCATCATCTCTTACCAGCATGTTGGCTGAAACTGTTGGGATTTGTAGTCCAGCAGTGTCTAGAGGGCCACAGGTTAGCCAACCACATTTAACAGAAACTCAAGCTCTTTTTCAATTGTTTGAAATGGCTCTCCTATCCAATAAATCCCAAAGGCCCTTAAGCAAAAACAATGTTTCAGCACCATTAGAAAACTGTATATCCTGCCCTTAGTAGCAATTTAAAAGAAGAATGTGAGCATCCCTAATCTTTTGCTAGCAGGCTTGCGAGAAAAATTGTATCGCTTTTGATAGCGTGGAGAGAAAGGTGGCATAGAGAAGCATATTCAGTATGTTCCATTTTATTTCAGGGTCAAGTCGCATTATGCTGGTTGACTTTCAACAAAGACACTTATGAGCTGATGCAGATGGTATTAGCAGGAACTCCAAAGAGCTTAAGATTTCCACAATAAATATAAATGATTACATAGATATTAGTGCTGTGTCACATGTCAGGTATCTGAAAAGCTGCAATGATACTCTAGAGTCCCAAGCCACTGTATTTCATCATCTAAGTTACATTTAATCTAAAATATGCCTTCTCTCCTTTCCACTTTGAGCAAAAGAAGTTGAAGTGCATTGTTAAATCCCTACAAGCACAGAAGTATGCAGACATCATCTTGCCATTTCTTCATTTGCAAAGAACAGCATTTTAACAACATGGAGGTCAACGTGATGGTGACAAAGATTCTTTTTTATCTAAAAGTCAAGTTGTTTGGTAGCCAGAAATGGGAATAGAACTGCGTATGCATTGCTCTGCAGGGTTTTATCAAGGTTGCAAAACCAAGTAAAACATCTAAATTTGAATTTCAAGAAATTCATGCAGCTTATTTGTGAAGAAGGCGATACAAAATGATCTAAGCATTCTTCTGCAGCCCACAGCTGAACTACAAATCCTTTCTTCACCCGCTGCCATCATCTTGCAGCTCTAGGTTCAACAGCCGATACTCCAGTTTTTGTATATCCACACGATGTTTCATTAGAAATTGCCCATGCAGATGAAAGACAGGAATGTCATACTTGTACTTTCCAAACCAGGATGAGCAATTTGGAACAGTGATGTCCGCTTCCTGCAAAATAAACTGTTAAAACTCAAATAAGAAGCATTTAAAAACAAAGGATGCATACTTACTTAGCTGCACTGAAGTAACTGGAATGGCCTCTAAAGAAAATACATTTACAATCAGAGTGTAGAGTTGGCGTATTGTAAAACAATAGCTTTTCATTGCATTTATTAAGGTTCCATTGGTTCTTCTGTGGATGGAAGGCACCTGTCAGGGAACTGACATCAGAGGCACGGGAGAAGGAGAGGGTCTCTGATTCTGCAGGGGAAGGTCCAAGCGCTAGAGGGAGACTCAGCCGGGAAGAAGGGGAGGAGATTGAGTGTAACACCAGGGATCCAGGAGAGCAACGGGACAGGGAGGTGCAGGGGCTCCAGGACTCTTCGTTGGAAGTTAGCGAGGAGAGCCCAAGCACCCCGCTGCCCACGCCCACCCTGCGCAGGAGACTCCCGCGCAGTGAGAGGAGGAAACGATTGGGCGTCAAACAACTCTTATGTTGGCAACGCTTTAAGAAACGCCCACAGACAGATTCTATGAGTGACTAAGGGCAGCCACGCAAATATGGGCTGCATAGTCCGGAGGGTTTAACCAGGCAATCCGATGCTCAAACGGAGCAGGATGACGCACGAGTAACTCCCAACCACTACAGCACCCATCAGTGCAATAGGATGCAAGACCATTTTGAGTCTTGCATGGTGCCCAAAATCTGCTCAGAAGGAATGGAGGACCTTGTGGGACAGATTTTCAGAGGACGCAGGAAACTATAGGGAAGGAGGAATCACTGAGAATTGCCTTCCGACCCATTCTAATGAAAGATGCTTTCCTTCAGCAGACAAACACTCATTGAATACCATCTTGTGCAGCCAGCAATAATTTCTGAATGAGTTAAGCAAGCAGATGTTGGCCCTTCAATGAGAAGGTGCACTACAGATCAATTGGCTCTTGAGAAAGAATTATTGTGCCAGTTTAGTTCCAGAGAAATGTGCAATTTTGAAATTGGCAGCCTGCACATTGAAAAGTAATGTAATTTTCAGCTGCCTCCTCTGTAGACATGCCTGTTGGCTTTCAAAGTGGCAATCTTAAGCTGCCTGCATATAATAGAGTGCATACCAATTAGGTATGGGAGAGTATGGGACCACTTATAAACGCCATCTCCACCTCCTCAAAAGATCCCATCAATGGTGTCCCCCAATATTTTTACACATCACTTGGGAAGACAGGTGAATTAATGCCATTGTACTGGAAGATGCAAAGATCACCAGTGTGAAAGCAATGATTCTTCAACATCACCTTAGTTGGAGTGGTCATGTTGTGTGGATGCCTGATTATCGTCTTCCAAAGCAACTACTCTATTTTGAACTTAAAAATGGAAAGCATAACAAAAGAGGTTCAAAGACTCTCTCAAGGCAAATCGAAAAACATGTAGTATAAACAACGACAACCACGGCACACTGGCCTGAGAGCGCTCCAGTTGGAGAACAGCCTTTACCAAAGGTGTCGTGGGCTTTGAAGACATTCGAACTCAGGACAAGAAACGTGCTAAGAGGAAGGCAAGCTTGGCAAACCCTCACTGTGATCAACCCCCACCTGGAAACCTATGTCCCCACTGTGGAAGTACATGTGGATCCAGAACTGGCCTCCACAGTCACTTACAGACTCACTGTTAAAACTGTGTTTATGGAAGACAATCTTACTTGGCTATGAGTAATCACCAAAAAAGAAGTAGAAGAATGCATATCAATTAGGTATGGGAGAACTCCACTGGTTCCACTTTTGTAAAACTGGTGCATGTGGGTTTCCCCCTAGACTTGGATAAAAACCAGCCAGATCCCATAACTACATGCCAGATTTCATTCCAGAATGGTAAGTTTCATGCCCAAAGGCTTCTGTGATTACAGCAACATGCACAGCAGATTTGGGAGGCCTCCTGCTTCCATCCCTCCAAGGTCATGCCACAGTTTGGCAATGCACAGGCTACAGTCACCCCAGATGCCTTTCAGAACCAACATGTCTGGATGAGGCCCTTTCCTGGAGGCTTTTGGGTGGGCCTATAAATGCTGATAGGAGTCAGACACCCACAACAAGGTAGATGCAGTTGACATGTTCTAGTAAGTGAAACAAAAAATCTAGCAACGCAACCTTAGGCTACCTGTGGGTCACTTCGCCACTTCTTGAGGGCTTCCCAGTGGCTTCTGAATCTCATAAAAATAACCACCTTGCATTTGGCAAGACACAGAGATGTTTCAACAAGATGTTTCAGACAATCAGGTGCCTCAAAGTTCTGAAGAACCTTGTTGTTTTTTAAAAAATGATATTTATTGAGATTTTAGAGGCAATAAAAAGTTACAAGATTAAAAATAAGAAATAAAAAGAATAACAACAATAATAAAAAGATACAAAAATACAAAACCAAAACACATAAAAAGTAAGAAAAAGTTAAAAAGAAATCAATATTTTCATGTCTTATATTTCATTTACTTGTTTCCTGACCTCCTCACACCCCCTTTTTTGTATTCCAATTCACATAATTAATTCAGCAAATCCTTACCCTCTATCATTTATCTTTACTCAATATCTTAACCTATTATGACTATATATTTTAAACCATTGTCAATCCGTATTCACATATTCTTGTTAATCTTTTTACCAATACCGCTTATTTTCAATCCAACATCCCTTTAACATTCATTAATTTTACAGTATTTCTGCAAGTAGTCTTTAAATTTCTTCCAGTCTTCTTCCACCACCTCTTCTCCCTGATCTCGGATTCTGCCAGTCATTTCTGCCAGTTCCATGTAGTCCATCACCTTCATCTGCCATTCTTCCAGTGTGGGTAAATCTTGTGCCTTCCAGTACTTTGCAATCAATATTCTTGCTGCTGTTGTTGCATACATAAAAAAAGTTCTGTTCTTCTTTGGCACCAATTGGCCGACAATGCCCAAGAGGAAGGCCTCTGGTTTCTTCAGGAAGGTATATTTAAATACCTTTTTTATTTCATTATAGATCATCTCCCAGAAAGCCTTAATCTTTGGGCACGTCCACCAAAGGTGAAAGAAAGTACCTTCAGTTTCTTTACATTTCCAACATTTATTATCGGGCAAATGATAGATTTTTGCAAGCTTGACTGATGTCATGTACCACCTATATATCATTTTCATAATATTCTCCAAAGTTCTGAAGAACTTTGAAGGCTGAGGAGCAATGCCCAGGTAGGTGGGTTGTCAAGGTAACAGTGACCTGCCCTCCTTTGTGACATCTTTTTCAATTCTGGCTTAAAGGTCACAAACCAGAGGTGTCCAGTCCAGGAGTCAGGAGTGGTAGGAGCAGTGTGAGTGTCTGTCCATGGGCGTGTGAGAGAGGAGAAGAAGATTTATATTTTGTTTTGGTATTTACACATTTTCATTCATCTTTCATTTAATGCTTCCTATAGGCTTGTATATTTTTAGACTGATATTTAGGGGTAGGGGTTGGAGTAGCTGAGGTGGGCTTTAGGGAGGTTGAAAAAATAGGTTTTTGTTGTGTGTTTTAAATTACCTTTCTACAGAGAAACTTCATAATGTTAAAAATGTAAGTAGGATTTCTTCTTGTCCCAATTCAAAACTTGGCGTGAGGGGACTGGGGTCACCCATATTGCCTCGTCTCTCTTGAAGGTCACCAGTTGCTCCCCTGTGATGCTGAGTCCAGACTTCATTTAAGGCTGAGCTTTCCAAACTGTGTGTTGCGACACCTGCAGTGTGTATAGGTGTGTCATGCAAACGCTCGCTTGCTCCTCCCGGGGCTGGAAATGGGTTGGATAACCTCCAGTTTGCTAGTGAATCTGAATTACTGTGTTACTAAATGATGTATATCTTAAAAGTGGGTCACCAATATGAAAAGTTTGGAAAGCTCTGATTTTATGATTCACATGAGGCCTGTCTTCACTCCCCACTGAGCTACAGAGACCAGTAGAATTACAATGGTACCGTGGTTCTCAAACAACGTGGAACCCAAACACTGCAAACCTGGAAGTAAGTGTTCCAGTTTACAAACATTTTTCGGAAGCCGAACATGCTCCGTTTTGAGTGCCACACTTCCATTTTGAGTGTTAGGCTGAGGTCTGTCTGTTTTTGCTATTTACTTTGTCTTCTTTGTTTTTGCGGCTCTTTTTGTTTTGTGTGTGTGACTGTGTGGAACCCAGTTCAGCTACTGAATGATCGTGTGACTGTGGAAATGGATAAAAGCCCTCCATCCAAACATTGACTATCATCAGTGCACGTAAGAAATTTTATTATTTTTTTTTTATCATCTACAATACTGTCTTATTTATTTTATAGTGCAGTACATTGATTATTGCTTTCATTTTATGGATCAATGATCTCGTTAGATAGTAAAATTTATGCTAAATTGCAGTTTTAGGGGTTGTTTTTAAAAGTCTGGAACAGAATAATCCATTTTGCATTACTTTCTATGGGAAAGCTTGCCTTGGTTTTGGAACGCTTTGGTTTTGGAACGGACTTCTGGAACGGATTAAATTTGAGAACCAAGGTACCATTTTACTCCACAGAGTGGGGTAGGAGAGCTGAAAATAATGCCAATATACTTCATGTCTGGCAACCAATGTGCCTCTTTGGTTTCAGATTGTATGAGGAGTCTGAAAAGCCCGGGACACAAATTTTCACAGCCCTCTAGAGGATATGGTAGCTCATTTACCAGAAGTAATGTATTTAGTATTAACTCTGAAACTATGTAATTGTTCCTGACCAAACTAAGCTTCTTAGAGCACAATACACACCAGGAGGCTTGGTTCGGTCAGATTCGTGTATACACTTCAAGAGTTAACCCTAAATACATTCCTTCTGGTAAATCAGCCACTGTAGCTGCTAGAGGACGGTGAAAATTTGTGTCCTGGGCTTTTTAGACTCATCTACCCATGTACTATCTGAAACCAAAGGGGCATTTGGTTGACAGATGTGATTCCCCCCCCCCAGGTGCTGTAGCCCACTAACATCGAGAAGAGCCTCCTCTATATGATATCTCAACCTTAAAGCATCTAGCTGGAAGTGAATCCAGCAATTGCCGTTCTAATTGCAGTTTTGTGAGAGTGATTTGCATCATGTTCATGCTACACCTGACAAGGTGCTCATCTTCGCTGTCAATGAGTGACGGACAGCTTTGACCTTGACACTGCTGTATCTTGATTTTCATCCACTCAGCTAAGCGTTCAGATACCTCAAATATATGTAGAGCAGAAGGATATAAAGCGGGGGTGGGGGGGGGACAAGAACGCCAACGGTTTCTGGGAATTAGTATTATGGAACTCGGCAGCGCAAACCTTTCAAGGAAGTTGGAGAAAGAGCACGGAAAGGTCAACACAAAGTCTTCCTCCAAAATGTTGCCATTTTAAATTATGTGTTTTATTGCATGCATCCAAAGAACTATAGGGCTCTGTTACATTACCTTGTGTTCATATGGTTCATGTGGGATGTAACATCACTGAAGCAGTCAAAGGCAACATTTCCTGTTTGCCCAGAGTGGACATACAGGGTGTTATGTACTAACCTTGGATCCTAGGCAAGTAGGATCATAGAATGCAACAACTGATTGGCCTGCAGGAAAAGACCAATCAGGCTCCAGGAGGGAAGCAAAATCAGCCAATCAGATGGGACTCATTGTGTAAATAATGTATATAAAAGCCTGAGGTTTGGGGGGGAATTCAATCACTGTTTTACAAGCTGCAATAAAGAGCATGAAATCACTATAGGACTCCGAGTATATTTCACAGGGGAATGTTGCACCAGCCAGGAGGACTTCCTGTCACACCTGGTCTGGAACTTACTCCACTTGCATGTGACCAGGTAGATGGGCGTGACCCTGGCAGACCCTATAAAGGGGCTAGTCACGAAGCCATCTCTCACTTTTTTGATCCCATCTCTTCTTGATGCCTTTTGCTGTCTGCTGGCTCTCAGCCAGCAGCACATGGGCTCATCTCTCACAATAGGATGAACCCACACTTTTCTCTGTAACTGTAACTACAAACTAAAGCCTGCCTTCAGGATCATTCTGTGAACTGAATGTAAGTAAACCTTATCATCACTTTTAAAAGAAGACTGCTATGTCATTATTGTTTTCAAGAGGGAACTAAAGGGGATTTACCAGCAACATGTCAAGGCTAAAAATTGGCCGCTGTTTCTTTAATGCTTAAAAAAGCTGGGTCAGCATGAGTCAGCGGCCTGCAGTGACTCATGCACCCTTTCACCGGGTTGTACTTGTATATATAGAGTGAGAAATGTTAGTTTGGTGTTGGGTTGGTTGGTTGGTTAGTGAAAGCTGGTAGTGTTGATGTGTGTACAGTTGGTCAGTCGCTTTTGCAGAAAGACTTTTAAGAATAAAAGCAGAAAGTAATCTGCAAGGATATTCTTCTCGTGGACTCTTTTATGCTGACAAGAGTCCAAGGGCCAGGCTGAGGCGACGAAGGGAGGTCAGAACCTTTTTTTTTTTTTACAAACACTGACAGAACACTCCAATATGGACAAGCCAGACTGGGTTGCTTAACTCAAACGATTCTCATGAATCCATCAACTAGCTTCCTGCAATGTGCAAGGGAATGTGCTCTGCTACTAGCTCACTAGCGTGAGTGAGGAAGGATAATATTTAATCAATATATCCTTTCCTACCATCCTCAACATTCCCACAGTTCAAGCACCGCTTTGGCTTCATCACACAAGAAGCAGGGATGCTTCAGGAGAGAGGGGGAGACAGACAGCAATTAAATGAAACTGTGCGACACATGAAGCTCCCTTGCTAACATATTCTCAGACAACTGATCCCGCAAGATCTTCATCACTGTCATATCCTGCTCCATATTAAGATGGCGCTGGCTTCTGTGGCACAGAGCAAAGGAGTTAGCATGCCAGGTCAGGATCTGCAAGCCAGCGTGCAGTGTGTCACAGTTATTATTTATTAAATAAATAATCAAAGGATGACAGGGCTGCTTATGATATAAAATGCAAACTGGAATGTAAAATGCAACGCCGTGAGAGCAAGTGGGAAGATGAGGGCAGCATTTCCATTTCTTGGAATCAGCCTATTTGCAGGTGCCACGGAGCAGAAGAGAACAGGACATCATGGAAAAGGACCTCGATTATGGTTACAATACACTACTTTTACATGCACAAAGATGGAAGGACCCAGCAATGGAAGGAAGGCTGTTCAAATCAACAGACTTGGCTGAGATGGTGAAATGGACATGCTTCATCAGAGAAAAGCCATTGCTAACATTGGTTAAGGACTGGAAACCTCTCATGGGCTTTTTTTGTGTGAAAAAGAAATAATGATGGGGTCCCTGACATCAGCACCGTAAGAACCTCCGCTTCCCGTCATGGTAGAGGGAGAGCAAATTCTAGACTCCAGGATGCAAAGAAAGAAGTTGCAATACCAGATTGTGTGGAAGGGTTATGGCCCTGAAGAAAGATCATGGGAGTACGCAGAACATGTCCATGTGCCAGACTTGCAAAGGGCATTCCATACACGCCTCCCCAACCGACCGAAACCACAGGGTGGGAGGGCACTGTGATGTCTGGGGCTGGGCAGAGGAGGAATGGTGGAGACCGCCTCCCCATCCTGACCCTTCCAGGGAGGAGGAAATGGAAGACAGTATAGATTTACAACAGGGGTTTGAAGGAGCTCACAGCTCAGAGGCAGATGAGGGGAAAAGTCGGGAAATAATGGGAGAGGAGGAACAGGCAGAACCCAGGGCTGGATTTAGGTTTGATGAGGCCCTAAGCTACTGAAGGTAATGGGACCCTTAATATGTCCAGCTGTCCTTTGTTAACAACAAATGGCCGCTGTTTTTTGTGTTGAATATATGCTATATGGTAATTTATGGACCTAATAGGTATATAAAGCCATTTGCACATAACAAATAGGAGCCCACACAACATTGTTGCTGTATGTAGGTTTTATTTTATTTGTTTTTTATCTTTTATTTTGGAAATGTACATCCAGTTTTTTCCCTTTCATTTTTTGGGGGGCCCCCAATTGAGTGGGGCCCTAAGCCAGGGGCCAGCAAACTTTTTCAGCAGGGGGCCAGACCTTGTGGAGGGCCAGACTATATTTTTTTTTGGGGGGGGGAGAGATGCAAGAGCACCGCGAGCCCCGGTGGCTGCTTACCTGTATCTCCCGAGCAGCAGGGGCTGGCAGTGGCGGTGCTGGAGGGACGATGAGTGGTGTGCAAAAAGGCTCCTGAGAGGGGCTGCTAAAATGGCGGCCGCTCAAGCACTGCTGCTGCTGCTGGCACCAACAAAGCCCAGCCTCATTCCTCCTCTAGGCAGGGCAGGGAGAAGCCAGGAGGAGGGAGGCAGGAGGCGAAACCGCTGTGTGAGGGAGAGGGAGGGAAAGGGAAAGAACGCAATTGCTAGCGATCCACACGGTGGTTCCCGTACCGTCTGCGGGCTGGATCCAGTAGGCAATTGGGCCTGATCTGGCCTGCGGACCTTAGTTTGCCTACCCATGCCCTAAGCTATAGCTTGTTTAGCTTATACATAACTGGAGGCGCAGCTGGCTGACATGTTGTCACTAGAAAGCATTCCAGACCCTCTATCTCCAGAACCCGGCAAGCCTTAAAAGTAGGAGAGCAAAGAGCTCAAAGACAGAGGGCACTTAGCGGCACCTGTAGAGGAGGTGATGGTGATGACGACGAATGAGGAAGTGGGAGAGATGGTGGTGGACAGTCACTCGGGACAACGCCATTAACCAAGAGACTAGGTTCTATAGCCTCTCTCTGTAATATTGAAAGAAAAAAGGGCGGTAAGAAACTTTTCCTTGTTTTTCTACTTTCCTGGGCAACCAGCTGGGAGCCGCTGACATCATCCTGACAGCATGTGCTCTGTCACTGAGCCTCAGCCTTGCATGATAGGCTTCTTTCAGCAACAATGGGCCTGCTGCTGTATTCTTCAAGAAGGAACATGGGGCAGTCGGGCCTTTGCTATTTCCAGTTGGGGTTCAATCACAGAGCAGCAAATTCAAGTTGCGCAACAAGCTCATTTCCTCCCCAAATCAGACTTTTTGCAATAAAGAGAGTGATGGGGTAACACTAGCTTTGACACACGGCCACCCAACACGTCAAAATGGATGTTCCTGAAACAGCCAACGTCTCCCTGAAAACATCTGAATCTCAGGTTGCGGGTTCGAATCCCACCAAAAGATGCCTGCTTTGCAGGGGGTTGGACTTAGTTGACCCTTTGTCTCCCTTCCAGCTCTACGATTCTATTATTCTTACGTAATCAGGATGAAATCTCAATAAACAGGTCATCTGGAAACGCCGATAAAAAGTTGCCAGGTGGACCCTTTCTGCAGTGGAATTTTTCTCTTCTTTTCAGATCTCAGAAACAAAGTTCACAGAAGCCAAATCCTTTTTCTATATGAAGCCGCTGGGAGAGATCATCAGGGGGTTTGGACTGAGTGTTCATCAGTATGCAGATGACACCCAGCTCTACCTCTTCTTTAAATCAGAACCAGTGAAGGTGGTGAAGGTCCTGTGTGAGTGCCTGGAGGCGATTGGAGGATGGATGGCGGCTAACAGATTGAGGTTGAATCCTGACAAGACAGAAGTACTGTTTTTGGGGGACAGGGAGCAGGTGGGTGTGGGGGATTCCCTGGTCCTGAATGGGGTATCTGCCCCTGAAGGACCAGGTGCACAGCCTGGAAGTCATTTTGGACTCACAGCTGTCCATGGAAGTGCAGGTTAACTCTGTGTCCAGGGCAGCTGTCTACCAGCTCCACCTGGTACGCAGGCTGAGACCCTACCTGCCCGCGGACTGTCTCGCCAGAGTGGTGCATGCTCTAGTTATCTCCCGCTTGGACTACTAGTTCTACGTGGGGCTACCTTGAAGGTGACCCGGAAACTGCAATTAATCCAGAATGCGGCAGCTAGACTTGTGACTGGCAGTGGCCGCCAGGACCACATAACACTGGTTCTGAGAGATCTGCATTGGCTCCCAGTACGTTTCCAAGCACAATTCAAAGTGTTGGTGCTGACCTTTAAAGCCCTAAACGGCCTCGGTCCTGTATATCTGAAGGAGCGTCTCCACCCCCATCATTCTGCCCGGAGACTGAGATCCAGCGCCGAGGGCCTTCTGGCGGTTCCCTCATTGAGAGAAGTGAGGCTACAGGGAACCAGACAGAGGGCCTTCTCAGTAGTGGCGCCCGCCCTGTGGAACGCCCTCCCGTCAGATGTCAAAGAGATAAACAACTACATGACATTCAGAAGACATCTGAAGGCAGCCCTGTTCAGGAAAATTTTTAATATTTAACGCTGTACTGTTTTTAATGCTTGATTGGGAGCCGCCCAGAGTGGCTGGGGAAACTCAGCCAGATGGGTGGGGTATAAATAAATTATTATTATTATTATTATTATTATTATTATTATTATTATTATTCAAACTCATGGGAGGAGAGGGAGATGAACACAGAACAGAGTTAAGTTTAGAAGAGTTCAAACTCCAGAGTCGCGGGACGTGGACAGTTAAATAGCCTGGCACTTCGCTTAGAAAGAACTAAGCCAACTCGACAATAGTCCATTTTTGGAACAGGGATGTAGCTCCAGTAGGAGACCTCTCTGAAAATAATACTCTTACTGGTCAGATTCTCAGCAGCCTAGCTTTAAGCAGCTTTTTTATGGGATGCCAAAGGAGATTTCTCAAAAGGTAATGCCTTTCCGCAGAGCACTCAGTTGCTCCAGTCGCAAATGGAAAGCAAAATCTTCCACAGAACGGACACACAGACCTGCTGGGCACCAAGAATGTGAAATGGCGAGTTTTATCCCTTCCCTGCAGTCTCACAGCATACTTCCCTCCTGACTTAAAAACATAACTGAGGCTGGACTGAGTGGAACACGAATTAGGCTATTAAAAGAAGCCTGCACTTTAGGGAGATAACTTTGCTCTGCGAGTCCACACATTCCCTGCAAAAAAGAGAGAGAAAAAATCAATCCCACATTCACATAAGCACGCATTTAACAAAAGAGGCCAATCTAAAATACTATTTCCAGTTTCTTGGTGACAATTTGCCCTTAACGTTTCAAACTGCTATGACTCGGCATGTGCTAAAGCATCACAAAAGACTTTCCCATCACCCAATTATTAACCTCTAAAAGTAATCCCGTTATTCACTACCTCATTGCTTTTTTTGGATTATAAAACCGCATGGGCAGCTGGCAGAGAGAAGGAGAGAGAGACAAAGAGAGAAGGAGACCTGTGACTTAATGTTTCCTCATCGAAGCAATGGCTTTGAGCAAATGAACCCAAGGCTGCTTTGATTCAGCTTAATTGAATCATATTAGCGAAACGAAATATTCCAGGATCAGGTTTATTGTTAGTTCTGCGGTACCCATTACACCTTGCATCAAACATTTGCTTCCATTTCCCTCCCCAAATCCTCTTTACAGCTTGGCAGGAACATTTGTCTAATTGTGAGGGTTCCACGCTACCAACCGCAGGAGTCATCCACTTAAAAATGGTAGGCACTGGAGGAACTGAAATAAGTGTAAGATGTAGGCATAGACTTGATCATCTGTCATAGGAAGTTGGGGTAATGGCTAAATTCCTTTTTTAAAAAATCATATCGATATTACCTATCTACTTAATTGATTCTGACAACTTATATATGGCTGAACTGACAACTTATATATGGCTGAACTACAAACATCTCCAGGGAAGGAAGGTAGGCCTGTCATTCCTTGGACTACTGCAATGCGCTCTACGTGGGGCTACCTTTGAAGGTGACCCAGAAACTACAATTAATTCAGGATGCGGCGGCTAGACTGGGGACTGGGATTGGCCGCCGGGACCACATAACACCGGTCCTGAGAGATCTGCATTGGCTCCCAGTACGTTTCCCAGCACAATTCAAAGTGTTGGTGCTGACCTTTAAAGCCCTAAACGGCCTCGGTCCAGTATACCTGAAGGAGCGTCTCCACCCCCATCATTCAGCCCGGACACTGAGGTCAAGTGCTGAGGGCCTTCTGGCGGTTCCCTCACTGCAAGAAGTGAGGGAACCAGGCAGAGGGCCTTCTCAGTAGTGGCACCTGCCTGTGGAATGCCCTCCTCTCAGATGTCAAGGAAATAAACAACTATCTGACTTTTAGAAGACATATGAAGGCAGCCCTTCAGGGAAGTTTTTAATGTTTGATGTCTTATTGTGTTTTTAATATTCTGTTGGGAGCCGCCCAGAGTGGCGGGGTATAAATGATATAATAATAATAATAATAATAATAATAATAATAATAATAATAATAGTAATAATAATAATAATAATAATAATAATAATAAACAACCTCAAATCTGGTCATTACTATGATGACGATTGGGGCTGGATAATATCTGTTTTTAATATTCTGTTTTTAATATTCTGTTGGGAGCCGCCCAGAGTGGCGGGGTATAAATGCTTTAATAATAATAATAATAATAAACCTCAAATCTGGTCATTACTATGATGACGATTGGGGCTGGATAATATCTGATTTACAACAATATATCACTGACTAAATATCACGATATATCAATATACCATGATGTCTGAAATAAAGATGGAACTAAGTCGGGGGGAACAGTAAGGCTGGGCAATATCTGGTTTTCAACATTGCGATATATCACCTGCTAAACATTGTGCTATACTGATACAGTGGTACCTCGGGTTACATATGCTTCAGGTTACATACGCTTCAGGTTACACACTCTGCTAACCCAGAAAGAGTACCTCAGGTTAAGAATTTTGCTTCTGGATGAGAACAGAAATCGTGCTTCGGCAGCGCAGCGGCAGCAGGAGGCCCCATTAGCTAAAGTGGTGCTTCAGGTTAAGAACAGTTTCAGGTTAAGAACGGACCTCCGGAACGACTTAAGTACTTAACCCGAGGTACCACTGTATATCATATCTGAAATAATGATGGAGCTCTGAGGAGGCATCAGCTGGTTTCGCGGTTCTCCCTGCGTCGTGATTTTTGCCAGCGCCTGCCCTTGTGATTCGCTGCCTCCAAGGTTTTCCAAAACACATTTTGGGTCATCATGTTTGGTTCATTCAGCAAAGTTGTGCTTACCTTGGTGAACTGGTAAACTGGCACTTGCTTCCCCCGCCAGCCTTTGCAATGGACTTGAGCATTTTGCCAGCTGCGATGTCAAGCTCTGAAACCAGAACCAGAAATACCCTGTAGAAATGATAAAATATTCCCCTGCAATTATACGCATGGCACATTTTAATTGGGGGCCGTAAGTTATATATCAGCAGACAGTCACCAGATAGCAAGGATGCTTCAACGAAAGATTTGAAACATAAATGCAATTATAAATCATTTTCACATCGCTCCGAGAGAAAAAAAAGTTTACTACCAGACAAGCATAGTAATTTAATGCAGCACAAGAGGCACTGTTTAGAATTTACATTACATTTTCTTCCTGTAATGCCTCTTTTAAATTCACTAAAACAACAGCTGATATAAATACATTACACAGTTTCAAGGAGACACATGCCAGTAAGTATTAGCCAGTATTAGCAGAACACAAAGTGCTGTGCTTTGAACCTCTGATAATCTTACTGCATTGCTTGGCATAAAATATTCGTAGTTCTTCAAAATTATTCTAATAAACAACCGGTACTGTAGGCTGAAATGTTAAACTAATGCGTCCTGCAGCAAGCATGAAAAAGAGTCAAGATGATTTAACTTTGTAATGTGACTTAAAAGCTTGCAAATTACCTTGTGGGTTTTTTAAAAAAGCAACAGTAAATTAATGTATGAAATATTTTATTGCTGGACTTCTTTAAAGCAAGCTTTACTTCCAAAAGAAAAGTGCAGTTTAAGTTTTATTTGGGAAGATTATAAACTATAATTTGGTGCACATATTGATTTGTAACTTTATTGATTAATGCTGACTTCCCCCCTCAATGTGGCTCCTTTTCTTGCTTTTTTATTGGGGTGGGGGAGAAAGACAGTATCAATGATACCGTTGCTGCATATAAAGAGTATGGGTTTTACCTGACTTAATGAGTAGACCCATTGAAATAAGTGAATTTAAATTCATTATAACTAATTGTCTGTTGACTTCAATGGGTTTATCCAGAGTATAGTGCTTCCACCCCCCAAAAAAAGAATGTTTAGGGGTACTCTCATTTCAACTCAAGAAAATCACCATTTTATAGATCATATCAGGAAAAATAAATACAACAAATGGACAAAAGTACAAATATTCGCAAAATGTTTAGGGTGTGTGTGTGTTACGATATGGATGCAATGCAGCTGCAAACTGCTAGCTTGAAAGCATTACATGATGTAATGTTGGGACTGTCCGTAGGAAACAGAGGGACAGTAAGCTCAGAGTGTAATATGAGCTCTTCCCCTTACGTATGTACAGGAAGTACAGGAAGTCTTTGTCACTTGACTGCTGGAGTTTGAAGAGTACAGACATGTTTTCTGTAATGCTGCAAAGACAGAAATAAAAGCATCTAAATATGTTTCTGTCTATCTCCTTTTCCCTGCCGGGGGGGCAGGAGGAAGTGGGTGTGTTCTTCCCACGTTTGGGAAGAATCGCCTATCGTGACCTAGCCTGGATCTTGCTGGGGAATGCAGCCAGGGAGGTCAACAGGAGACCAAGCCGGGTGCCTGGGAGAGTTGCCCGATATAGGCTTGATTTTCGACAGTGTGTACCCCTACGTACCCCCCCAGAAAAAAGCACTCAGTATAATTAAGTTTGATACAACTCCATATATACAATCCAACAGGTAGGCACACTTACAGTACAATCCTATGCATATTTTCTCAAAAGTACGTAATGCTTACGAAAGCACACCCAAAAGTGCAAGTAGATAAATAAGTACCACTCCGGCGGGAAGGTAAATGGCGTTTCCATGCACTGCTCTGATTTTGCCAGAAGCGGCTTAGTCATTCTGGCCACATGACACGGAAAAACTGCAGACAAATGTCAGCTCCCTCGGCCAGTAAAGTGAGATGAGCGCCGCACCCCAGAGTCGTCTGCGACTGGACTTAACTGCTAGGGGTCCTTTACCTTTAAAGGACCCCGGATGGTGAAGTCCAATCAAATTCAACTATGGGGTGTGGTGCTCATCTCGCTTTCAGGCCGAGGGAGCCGGCGTTTGTCCACAGACAGCTTTCTGGGTCATGTGGCCAGCAGGACTAAACTGCTTCTGGCAACACTTGAACACCGTGACGGAAACCAGAACACCCAGAAACGCCGCTTACCTTCCCGCCACCGTGGTACCTCTTTTATCTACTTGCACCGGTGTGCTTTCAACTGCTAGATTAGCAGCAGCTGGGACAGTGCAACAGGAGCTCACCCCGTCATGCGGATTCGAACCACCGACCTTCCGATCAGCAAGCCGAAGAGACTCAGTGGTTTAGACCACAGCGCCACCTGTGTCCCATGTCTCCTTATATAACTAACACTCAGGAGTTGTAGTCTTATTACCGTGGTTGGTACAGTCACACGCTGCTCCTTCCCTTTGCACCATATCTTGATTTGGTGTTGTTATTTAATTTATATGCCACTTTAAAGGAAAAAGCAGAGTACAGTCAGATAAACCCAGAAGAGTCAAAACAGGTTAAAAGTATATCATCAATCTCAATTAGAACATATACTGATACAGTGGTACCTCGGGTTAAATACTTAATTCGTTCCGGAGGTCCATTCTTAACCTGAAATTTTCTTAACCTGAAGCACCACTTTAGCTAATGGGGCCTCCTGCTGCTGCCGCGCCGCCAAAGCAAGATTTCTGTTCTTATCCTGAAGCAAAGTTCTTAACCTGAAGCACTATTTCTGGGTTAGCGGAGTCTGTAACCTGAAGCATATGTAACCTGAAGCGTATGTAACCCGAGGTACCACTGTATATAACACTAGAATTAGAGTGTTGCTACCCTCATCTTTCTATGAAGAAAGGTTCAAAAGCAACAGCAAAATCACAACTTTTCTTTCTAAAAAACTGGGCCATGTGAACAGCCTGTATTTTTCAGAAATGATTTTATTTGGATCAGGAAAATTGCATGGTAAAACACTGCTCTCTGGATCACATTTGGCCCAATGCACTTTGTCCCAGTGATTGAGGAGCTATAGTGGACTGGTTATGTGACATTATTAAAAACGGCATTAAGAGCAAATTAATTTTCGCTTATTTAACACGATGCATGGAAGTAAAATTATAATGAGACATCATTACGGGCTAGAAGGAAATAAAAATATACTGCAGCATAATTCTTGTTCGTGTTGTCAGCACAATAAATGTGACACTTTGACTGCCAGTTATTTAGCCAGAGAACTTTCAACAAAGTTGAACGCTCCACTCCTCAAACACTTTGAGACATATTTAGAAGTGGAGAAGAGAGCAGACGCCATAGTGGTTGTGTTTTCACATAATGCTAAGCTTTGTTTTAAACCATGGTTGGTGGAACAAACCAAGCAACAGTTTTATACACAAGGAAAGTAACCATACCTTGATTAAGCCAGGATAGTGTGTTGGCATGTGACATGACATTGCGGTTAACACAAGTCAAGATTCATAAGCTGCCTTCAAACCATGGTTTCATAGTCTAGTTTGTTGGTCACAAGCAAACCACAGACCATTTCCAGAGGCGGATTTGGAAAGACAAACCAACCAAAGTGGAGCCAGTCAATGACTAGCAGGGTTCAGGATTAAATATCAGTAACCATCTTTGCAAACCTCTATCCCACAAATATACTACATTAGGCCTCATTCAAGTGCCATGAACTATACAACCACTAGGCCATTCTGTGACCATTGGAGATTTTTGCAAGATGGGCATGTGACATTGGCAGAACTATATTCAATTGTGGCCTCAGTGGCCCAGAGTACCTTCCATCAGCTTCGACTGGTGGCCCAGCTACGCCCCTATTTGGACAGGAATAGCCTAACTACTGTTGTCTATGCTCTGGTTACTTCAAGGTTAGATTGCTGCAATGTGTTATACGCCTCTGAAGACAATTGGAAACTTCAGCTAGTGCAGAATTCAGTGGCCATGTTGCTCACCGGAGCAAGACGGTTTGAGCATATTACACTGATCCTGATCCGACAGCACTGGCTACCAATTAATTTCCAGGCCCAATTGAAAGTGCTGGTTTTGACCTATAAAGCCTTAAATGGCTCAGGACCACAATACCTCAAGGACCACCTCTTTCCATATGAACCTACCCGGACCCTGAGATCATCTTCTGAGGCCCTCCTTCGTATGCCTCCTCCTTGAGAGGTCCACAGGGTGGCAACATGAGAAGAGGCCTTCTCTGCATTGGCCCCCCATCTGTCGAATGCTCTCCCCAGGGAAGTTCGCCTGGCGCCTTCACTATACACCTTTAGGCACCAGGCAAAAATGTTCCTTTTTTTTTTTTGTTCCTTGAACCAATCCTTTGATTGATCTGATTGACATCCTATACCCTTTTAAAATGTGGCTCTTTTTTGTGTGTGGGGGGGTGTTATTGGGTTATTATTCTTATTTTGATTTTATATATTGTGATCTTTT
This sequence comes from Podarcis bocagei, assembly GCF_964188305.1. NCBI lineage: Eukaryota > Metazoa > Chordata > Lepidosauria > Squamata > Lacertidae > Podarcis > Podarcis bocagei. The sequence goes on along the minus strand of NC_138136.1, from coordinate 15,418,779 downwards.
CTGTGAACAGCCCTGAGACCTCCTGGTATAGGGCGGTATCTAATTAAAATTAAAAAAACAAAAAAAACAACAAAAAAACAAAAAACCAGTGTGGAAGTAGAGTAGAGGAAGTCAATGTGATGTTCTCCAGAAGTCTCAGCCAGCATGGTCAATGGCCAGGATGATGGGAGTTGTAGTCCAAAGCATATGGAGGGCACCATTTTGGCTACTCAAGGAGCAGAGGAATACTGCAATTGTGTGCTGGGATGCAATATAAACTCAATGAAAGATGTGTGGTCCACATTTATTGTACGAATAATCCAACTGTGTGAAATAGACCTTACTGGCTGACGACAAGTAAGCGTTATTTTAGTGGGATTTAAATAAAAAATAGCTTTAGTTTTCTTTATAAGGTTGTTAGCCACTCTTAGCCTATGTGGTTAAAACATGTTATAAATCTAAAATGTAATGAAATAAAACCTCCTAGAGCTCCGGACACTCCTTTCTCCTTCACCATTTTGCAAAATAGCTATAATAATCACACAGAATGCCCAAACTTGGCCAGTGATATGTTCCAGGAAGCAGAGCAGAGCAATAAATCCTCAGCTACGCTATAAATAAGCCCCAGCATTAGAACCAAGTATAATTTAGACCAATTAATTGCTTGTGCGTAAAACTAAGAGATAAATATGTCTCACTTTTCAGTTGCCCGTTTTTAATAACGGCAATTTCTTAAATAATCCCAGAGTGTCAAGCTAATGGCTGCTATAACCATGGGATATCAAATGATAGGTTATTAAACACACTTATGAGTATCTGGAATCAGCTGTTAAGATCTATTTTCTGCCTCATGATCTCTTTATCTGCCTAATCACATGTGCGTTGTTAAAAGCCAAAGGCTTGCCTGACAGAGCAACTATGAACCGATAGAAAAACAGAAATGTATTTTGTATTTTATACTAGCTGGCCAGGAAACCAGAAATAATATATTCCCTGTGGTACAACCATAATTTCTGTTATGATATTTTAGCTTCTTAAATCACCCAAGATATTTACTACCCAGGGCTTTCTTCCAAATTGCCCATTCCATAGTCATCCAGTGGCATCACAAAAGGAACCAATAAACTCACGAGAATTACATTCCCCAGTCAGAATGGAAAGGCAAAAAGTCAAAGGGTTTCCGTTGACTGAAAGTTGCCGCATTGGCTTTGGCCAACAGGACAAGGCTCAACTCTGGTAGTCCAAAGATGCACAGCAAAGAATCCAAAATGGAGAAACTTGCAATGATCCCTTTAGTAACGTGGTAGGGGAACTTATGCCAGTGTACTGGAAGAAGCAAAGATCACCAATGTCGAAGCAGTGATTCTTCAACATCAACTTCATTGGACTGGTCATGTTGTGTGGATGCCTGATTATCGTCTTCCAAAGCAACTACTCTATTCCGAACTTAAAAATGGAAAGCGTAATGCTGGTGGTCAACGAAAGAGGTTTAAAGACTCTCTCAAGGCAAATCTTAAAAAACAATTGTGGGATAAACACCAACAATTGTGAAACACTGGCCTGTGAGAGCCAGTGTGGTGTAGTGGTTAAGAGCAGTAGTCTCGTAATCTGGGGAACCGGGTTCGCTTCCCCGCTCCTCCACATGCAGCTGCTGGGTGACCTTGGGCCAGTCACACTTCTCTATAGTCTCTCAGCCCCACTCACCTCACAGAGTGTTTGTTGTGGGGGAGGAAGGAAAAGGAGAATGTTAGCCACTTTGAGACTCCTTCGGGTAGTGATAAAGCGGGATATCAAATCCAAACTCTTCTTCTTCTTCTTCTTCTCCAATTGGAGAATGGCCTAGACCAAAGGTGTCATGGGCTTTGAAGACACTCGAACTCAGGACAAGAAACGTGCTAAGAGGAAGGCACACTTGACAAACCCTCACCACGATCAACACCCACCCGGAAACCTATGTCCCCACTGTGGAAGGACGTGTGGATCCAGAATTGGCCTCCACAGTCACTTATTAGGTCACTTAACAGAACACTGTTAAGACCGTGTTCATGGAAGACAATCTTACTCGGCTACGAGTGATTGAAGAAGAAGAAGAAGAAGAAGAAGAAGAAGAAGAAGAAGAAGAAGAAGGCTTTAGACATAGTTTTAAAATACACATTCATTTTTAAAAAACTGAATTAAAATTTGGAAACATTTCCATGCTTAGATGCAGGTTTGGTGCATACATTATGACTGTAATATGACAGTCCTGGTTTTTTAAAAAGGCCTCCGGTGAAGAACATTGCACAAACCACTGCATGCACTTGGCTCCTCCATGCATTAAGCTACTGCATGAAACGGCCACCTGTGTTTTGAAAGCTGTCATAAATTAAAGTAGCATCCAAATGATTGCTCTGACACATGCCTCAATATTGGCTGCAAATCCTGGAAGACTTGTTACCTTCCTTGTGGGCCTTTTCCTACCTGGCCTGGCAAGGTGGGGCCTTGACTGACTCCAGCTACAAAAGCTGAGGCTGCTGAACAGACTCTTGAGTGGGAATATTGGGGGGGGGGTTTGGGGGGGTGAGAGATGTTGCTGTTGGTTTTTGGTATCTTTATTTTACATTTTGTTGTGATTTATGTGGGAATTGTTCAGTTTGGTTTTGTATTTGTTAATGTCTGATTTATGGTTTATGACTGCTTTTGTTATGCTGTAGTTATGTGTTTTTCCCCAATAATGTTTATTAGGTTTCTTACAAATATAACACATGCTAAAAAACCAATAAAGAAAGAATAGGGAAAAAAATAAAACAAATAAAGCAAATAACAACAAAAGATATAACAACAAGTACGCAAACACAATACAAATTAATAATTGATTAAACTTCCAGCCTCATAAACATATTACTTGACTTACCCCAGTCCCTCCCATCTGAATTTCCTTGTAACTAAATGTAGCAGTTTTCCAATATCATTATTCAAAAACAATATTCCAATTATAGTCAAGTTTCTTAACTTTTCTTAACCTTCTAAATCTCATTTAATAATTAAATCCTAATTTAATCCTAGGCCTAATTGATACTTTCAGGTAACTTCTAATTTTCAATGTTGCAATCTCTATTCAAATAGTCTTTAAATTTCTTCCAGTCTTCTTGATATTCCTCTTCTTTCTGGTCGCGGATGTTATGCTGTAGTTATGTATTCTTTTCATGTCATATGATGCCTTGAGCATGGTTTGACCTGCGCAAAGGTGGCATACCGATAAAATTATGTTTTTTATATACATATATATTAGATTCCCCCAAGTGTAAGCCACAAATGAGGTTGTGGGCACAGGTGTTACTGAGAAGCTTGATTCCATTGGAACTCTGCACATGGCCCAAAACCATGTGCATAACTTGGCTTCCCTTTGAGCTCTGGAAACAGAAGTGGATCCTTCCATTCTCCCCTTTGTGGTCCTGCCAAAGGAGAGGGGAATGAGAAACGCAATGCTAAACTGTGGTTTAGTGTCATGTCTGAACCCGGTCTAGGAAAAGTTGGCTTGAAAGTAGTGCTTTGGTTCGGGTGGCATTTTCTAAAAGAACAGTTATTTTGATCCTGCCCTCTCTTGCACTGAAGTGGAAGCATTTTAACCATATCAGTACTATCTCTTTGTTTTCTACAAATTGTGACATGGGTGATCCCAGAAAATAAGGCATCACACACAGCTAATCAGAATTGGCTATGTGACGAAATGAGAACTGCCTTCACTCTAGCTGGGGGGGGGATACTCCCCCCCTTTTAATTTAAAAAAATCAATTTTACAACATACATTTGTATTTAAACAAGAATCATAATCGTCAACATTATTAAAGTTTCCATCTTCTTGGTTTCTGATTTTCACCATTTCGGCGTAGTCCATCAACTTTATCAACCATTCGTCTCTGGTCGGGACTTTATCTTCTTTCCATCTCTGGGCTGGTAGTATCCGCGCTGCTGTCGTCACATACATAAACAATCTTTTCTCCTCCTTTGGTATTTCTGCATCTAAATTTCCTAGTAAAAAAGCTTCTGGTTTTTTCATAACGTTATTTTAAACTTCTTTTTTTCAACTCATTATATATCATTTCCCAGAATGCCTTTGTTATTTTGCATGTCCACCACATATAGTAGAATGTGCCTTCCTTTTCCTTACACTTCCAACATACATTTGAAGCAGTGCTATACATTTTTGCTAATTTTATAGGTGTTAAATACCAACGATACATCATTTTCATATAGTTTTTCTTCAACGCACAGCATGCAGTAAATTTTAAATCCTCCCTCCATAACTTTTCCCCAGATGAAAACTGAATACTATTGCCCAATATCTTTTGCCCATTGCATCATCACCGATTTAACTTCTTCATCTTTAGTATGCCGTCCTAGCAACAACTTATACATTTTGGAAAGTAGCTTCACACTGTTTTCCAATTGAGAAAACAAACAAACTTTCACCCTCTTTTCAATCAATACATTTGTACCAATATATAAATATATAAATAAATTGTGGAGGGCACTCCTGTTTGCATTGCTAAGCATCACCAGGAAAAGTGACCCCAACCTTATGACTTCCACTTGCTTGCAATGCAATTATACGAGACAGACAGTCTGCTGGCTTCACATTTCGGACATCAGCAGAAGACAGGTGTGCCAATGAACAGGCTGCACCCGCAACATGTCTTTATATTTTTTAAAAAAGATTATTGCAGGCTGTCAGAAGCAATTGCAATAAAATCAAATATAATATGCTATTTTAAAAGGATTGAAACATCTTCATTACAGCAACCAAAGGAAGCAGTTACGGTGCAGTAGCTAATCAATCACCCTTTATATCACAGAGCATGAAAACTGCTTTATAATACAGGGGACAGTGATTTACTCCAGTTCAAAGGGCAAAATCATCATCATTATCATCAAATCTTTATTGGCATCACATGGCAAAATCTCAAGTGCTCAAGGAATTCAAGAATCTACCCTATTTGTGGATTAGCTACATACCCCTATTTCTGCCTGCCGTTTCCTCTTTCCTGGGTAATAATAATAATAATAATTTTATTATTTATATGGTGGGTGGCCGCAGCGCCCAACAAAATATAAGGTGTGACTGGAAAGTAGGGTGAATCACTGCTGTATGTGATAATGGGAACCAGCGGCGTAGCGTGAGTTGTCAGCACCCGGGGCAACGCAAGTAATTTGCGCCCCCTAACCCGGGGCAAGGCAAGTAATTTGCGCCCCCCGCTGCCGCCCAAACGACGCCGCTTGCCCGGAGGAGGAGGGGGGCAGAGAGGCGAGGAAAATGCAACTGCCAGCAGCTGCAGCAGCACCGGCGGAGGCGGGGCTGTGAAGAGGGGCTGCCTGGCGCGTCCTCCGCGGCCAGCACTGAGAGCCGCTGCCTGCCGGGTGCCTTCAGCCCGGACGCGCGCACAGCTCGGCGGTTCCGCGAGACATGCGGCTCCGCTACAGCCTGCGCCCGAGGCTCTTCGGCGACTCCGGAGGCAGCGAGCGCGCCCCTCCCAGATGTTGCGCCCGGTGCGGCTGGCACCCCTGGCACCCCCCACGCTACGCCACTGATGGGAACTGCCAGATTCGCAGAGACACGAGGGAGGCGTTTGCCCGTATCTTAGCTAACATATGTCTATGTGTCTTGGCATTTGTTGACAGGTCTACGTTCATGCAATAGCATTTTGTAGCTGTTAATAGTGCAGTGCGTTGCGATTGAAAATGGAGCAGAGAGTCAATATGAAATTCTGTTTCAAACTGGGTAAATCGGCATCAGAAACCCACAAAATGCTGACAGTTGTGTACGGAGATGAAGCTGTAACTCGAAAGACAGCGTATGAGTGGTTTGAGCATTTCTCTGAAGGGTGGCAAACCATCGAAGATGACCCTCAGTCTGGCAGACCATCAACGAGCAGAACAGTGGCAAATGTCGACAGAGATCATGAGTTATTGATGTGGGATTGGCAATTGTCCACCTGAACGGTGGTGGGAGAATTGCACATTCCACGTGAAATCGTTACTGAGGTTACTGAGTTGTCCCACTGTGCTGGTCCCAGGGGGTTACCGTGTGGTGTGGTCCGAGTCCAGTCTGAGGTCAAGGGTGTGGTATGGAGGCTGTCCGTCAAGGCTGAAGCGGGGTCCAAGGCAAGGAGTCGGGTGAGGTCAGGAACTCTGGCAGAAGAGCAGGACAGGGCGCAGGCAGGAACTGGCTACCAACAATGTTGCTCCCGCAACCTGGGACTGGGGCTGGCTGGCTTTTATCTGCCCCGAGGCATAGGGCGGCCCCGGTCCACAGGTGACTCACCTCTCCTGGCCTGGAGGTGAGCACTCCTCCTGCAGGAACTTAGTTCCCTCCGCCTCTCTGCCCTGAGCCTCTGCAGCTCAAGAGAGGCTGGAGGGTTACCGGACCCAGAGGCAACCTCCTCTTCCCCTGACGGGGCTGAGAGTGGAGCACCTGCAGGCAATGGGTCCTCGATCACCTCCGGAGCCAGAGTGGATTCAGCTGGTGTCTGCTCCTGAGGATCTGGCACAGGTGAGGACCCTTCAGGTTGAAGCCCCAGCTGGTCCTGGAGGTGGGGACTCCTGTGCAGGCTGGGATTCCTCAGGTTCAGCCTCTGAATCCGATTCCCAGGCCATCACACCCACCCCCATATTCTCCCAATCTGGCCCCACCGGATTTCTCCCCCCCCCAACTGAAATCTGCAGTGAAAGGGCACAGATTTTCCAACATTTCACACGTCCAAGCTACTGTGATGAGGGAAGTGACAACGAGAAGATGACTTTTCCAGAAGTTTCCAACAGTTCTACAAACGTTGTCAATGGTGCATTGTATCCGAGGGGGCCAACTTTGAAGGCCTGTAAAGTATGTATGTTCAAATATTTCTTGCTGTCCGATTTCTGTGACCATTCACCAAACTTTCTGGTCACACCTTGTATTAAAAGCACAATGGGAAAAAACTGCCATTAAAAACTTCCCTGAACAGGACTGCCTTCCAATACAATATTCAACAGCAGTGAAGATCTTGATGGCTCAGTGTTGGCAAGATTAGCTGCCTTGGGTGTTTAATGCTCACAGGCAGGATTTAAAAATGTTCCACATCAATAAATAAAGGTTATTGATATGGAAGAAAATGATAATTCCTTAACAGAAATATTTCAGCAAATTTCCAAACAAGAGCTTTTCATAGCTGAATAATGTTTGGACGATTCCTGCTGATTCCAGTGTCTTAACTTCACCCCATCAAAACAACAGAATCATAGAAGCAATGCTTTTTTTCCGGGGGAACGCAGGGGTATGCGCACCCCTAAACATTTTGTGAATCTTTGTACTTTGGTCCATTTACTGTATTTATTTCCCCTGTTTTGAATTATAAAAATTGTGATTTTCTTGAGTCAAAAGGAGAGTACCCCTATTTTATTTTATTTTTAGAAGGAAAAAAAATGTCCCTACCTAGAGATGATAGGGATTAAACCTGGGACCTCCTGCTTGTAAAGCAAATTGCCTAATGCTGTGTTATCGAAATGCATTTCATACTGTATTTAAAAGGAGATTTAAAAGGAGGGGTGGTTCTCTTAAAAATCAGGATAATCTGAAATGGAGATATGAATATGAACCAAGTGTAGGGGCAATTTATCCAGAAGACAATTGTATTTCAAGGAGATAAGTGATCTGACATGCTCTTCTCTTCCTGCTTCTGTTTACTTCCCCACTATCTGTTGTTCTACTCTTTGATAGCTGAGAGCAACCTTTAATGTATAATCTGGTGGAAGGAAGAAGCAATAATGCAGGGTACCTTCTGACCTTCTTTGATGTTAGACATTGTTTGGAGGAACGTGCGGTATTGGAAGAGGGGGCTAGCTAATGAATAATCTGCATGTAGGCAGTTGGGCAAGCCATACAGGCTAGATATCAATAATCTATAAATTAGATGATTTTGAGGCATACCTCAGATGCGCGTGTACAAACTCATGGTCAGGGGGTCGTACAACCTGGGGGGCCACTTCTTGAGGGCTTCCCAGTGGCAGATCGAAGTGCTTGCTTGGTAATGTATATAATGCTTGCTGTTTAGAATAAAATCTTTAATCTTCTCACTCACTTGTGTTTGTATTGCTTCTGAATCTCATACAAAGAACCACCTCGCATTTGGCAAGACACAGAGGTGTTTCAACAAGATGTTTGAGACAGACTATCAGGTGCCTCAAAGTTCTGAAGAACTTTGAAGGCTGAGGAGCAATGCCCAGGTAGGTGGGTTGTCAAGGTAACAGTGACCTGCCCTCCTTTGTGACATCTTTTTTGAATTCTGGCTTAAAAGTCACAAACCAGAGGTGTCCAGTCCAGGAGTCAGGTAGGAGCAGTGTAAGAGTGTGTCCGTGCGTGTGTGAGAAAGGAGAAGAGGATTTATATTTTGTTTTTGCTATTTACACATTTTCATTCATCTTTTTATTTGATGCTTCCCGTAGCCTTGTATATTTTTAGATTGATATTTAGGGGTAGGGGTTGGAGTAGCTGAAGTGGGTTTTAGGGAGGTAGAAAACATAGGTTTTGGTTGTGTGTGTTAAATTACCTTTCTACAGAGAAACTTCATAATGTTAAAAATGTAAGTAGGATTTCTTCTGCAGCTAACTCAAAACTTGGCGTGAGAGGACTGGGGTCACCCACATTGCCTCGGCTCTCTTGAAGGTCACCAGTTTCTCCCCTGTGATGCTGAGTCCAGACTTTATTTAATGCAGAGTTTTCCAAACTGTGTGTTGAGACACCTGTATAGGTGTGTCGTGCAAACACTCACTTTCTCCTTCCGGGGCTGGAAGTGGGTTAGTTGAACCTCCAGTTTGCTAGTAAATCTGAATTACTGTGGCACTAAATAATGTATATCTTGAAAGAAATGAAACACGAAAAGTTTGGAAAGTTCTGATTTAATGATTCACACAAGGCCTGTCTTCACCCCATACTGAGCTACAGAGACCAGTAGAATTACAATGATACCATGGTTCTCAAATGCCTTCGTACTCAAACAACGTGGAACACAAACACTGCAAACCCAGAAGTAAGTGTTCTGGTTTAAGAACATTTTTCGGAAGCCGAACATGCTCCGTTTTGAGTGTTACACTTCCAATTTGAGTGCCACACTTCCGTTTTGAGTGTTTGGCTGAGGTCTGTCTGTTTTTACTATTTTGCCTTTTTGCTTTTGTGGTTCTCTCTCTCTCTGTGTGTGTGTGTGTGTGTGTGAGAGAGAGAGAGAGAGAGAGAGAGAGAGAGAGAGAGGGAGAGAGACTGTGTGGAACCCAGTTCAGCAACTGATGGACTGATTGTGTGACTGCAGTACATTGTTTATTGCTTTCATTTTATGGATCAATGGTCTCATTAGATAGTAAAATTCATGTTAAATTGCTGTTTTAGGGGTTATTTTTAAAAGTCAGGAACGGAATAATCCATTTTGCATTACTTTCTATGGGAAAGCGCACCTTGGTTTTGGAACGCTTTGGTTTTGGAACAGACTTCCCGAACTGGCAGCCTGCCGGCTTAGGTAATCAGCACTCAGTAGTTGTATTTACGAGAAGATTTATAATACACAGTAATTAACCTCAGAGTTAATATTAGTGGCTGTATTATCACAATGAAGTTGAGGCATCTGAGCTCAAATTACGCCACCAACAGGAAACACAAAATCCCCACCCCCTTCTTCTTTGATTGACACATTTTCTTAACCTTTGTTTGTCTGCGCGCCCTCAGACTCTTGGGGTCAACTCCGACCTCCTCCTCTGACAAAGAGTTTCCCCTCCCCATAAGATGACTAACAGTTGCTCCTCAGAGAATGGGCCACTGTCCAGTCCACTCTTGCTGTACTGATAAAGTACAGTCTCTCCTCCTCCTGAAAGGGTTGGGGTTTTTTTTAGCCCACTGCCTTCAGCTCACTGAGAAAGAGGCAGGTCTATTTCTTCCTCTTCTGTCTGACTGCCCCCTCACTCATCCTGCTCATCTTGACTGTGGGAAGCCATGTCCATGACAGGAACTGATTAAGTTTGAGAACCAAGGTACCACTGTATCTCGCTGTCTTTTTATGTGAGATGTAGACAAGACATGTGGTGCCAAAATCCCAACGGAGCAGAAAATATTATTTATGTATGTGACCACATCTGCGCAGATGTTATTGGCCCAGAGATGGAAAGAAGATAAAGTCCCTACCGGAGAAAAATGGCAGATCAAGTGGATGGATTATGCCAAAATGGCAAAACTCACTGGAAGAATCAGAAACCAGAAAGACCAAAACTTAAATAAGGGATGGGGAAAATTTATAATTTATCTTAAAAAATAATTGTAAACAGTTAGAATCATTAGCAGGATTGGAGTAACACTTATAGTTTAATGGTGAATTTTGGATATAATGGAGATGTAAAAGATTTGGATTATTATAAAAAGATGCAGGAGGAAATGAGTAACAATAGGACCCACAAAGGGGAGGAGGGAAGTCCAGGAGATTCTTTGCCAAATAATTTTTTTTAAAAAATTGATGATGGTCAGGGAAGAAAAATGTTAATTGCGGCTGTTTCAAGAAGACCCCTGTCAGAACCTCATAGTCTGAGATTAGCTGCACCACTGTCTGGTGTCAGCACTTTCCCAAAAATTAGTGACCACCCCCCCCAGCAACAAGCACAGCCTCTTAATCTGAGTTGTGGGTTCGATCCCCACATTGGGCAAAATATCTCTGTATTGCAAGGGGTGAGACTGGATGGCCCTCAGGGTCCCTTTCAACTCTACAGTTCTCTGATTCTGTGAAAACTTCATTGGGACTTGATGGGCCATTGACTTGACCCAACAGGTGCTTCTTAACCTGTTTATGTTCTGTGTATCCCTAAGGACTATAGCAATACACCTGCTGTTACTTTTAGCTGAAATGGACAGTGTATATTTTCCCATGAAGCATAGTGCCAAAAGAACTAAGATTCTTCCTGTTTCAGCCAACTCCTTTGTCTTGCTTGAACAAATTTTGCTTGGATTGTTCCAGCTTTTCCCGTGATAAATCTTGATGTGATATCCATGATATCCAAATAACATAACTAACAGGAGCCGAGGGAATGGAAACGATGATTGCTTCCTTCCTGCTGCAAGAGAGGAAAATACTAATTGCTCCTCATGGGATACAAATGGTTCCGTGCTCAAAGATGTTATTTAGGATATTGTACAGTTGTTGTACTTCTTCAGTGGCGAAATCACAGCCAACCTCCCCACCCAGAACCCACTCCCAGCATTGTTTAATATCTAGCCTGGTGAAGAATTCTGGAGCATCTGAAAGTTTTCACGCTATTTTGTGACGTTTTCCTTGCCTGAAAAACATGTTGCCTTACCATGGATTGATGGATAAACATGGCTACCTTCTGAATTTGAAAGGAAAGAATTGATAGTGAGACAGTTATGAGCACAAAGCTTTCTACCAGAATGTCAGAGAACTTCTGGTGGCACTAATGAGCAGCAGTTTTTAGATATCTGACTGTCAAAAAGAAGATGCAGCAGAATTTTTCATAGATGCTCCAGAGGGCAGGACTAAAGCCAAGGTGTGGATATGGATGGAAAGCAGATAATGGCTAAGGATTAGGAGGCACTTCATAACAGCAAGAGTGTTTGGAGTAGAAGTGATGAGTTCTCCTCGATAGGATCAGAGGCTTGTCAACCATCTAGCCTGAATTTTTCAGGAAAATCTGGGTGACCTCCCAGGTCTCTTCTATAATAAGTGTTATCCTGCCAACAGAGCTCTAGCTCCATCTGCAAAGCAGCACATAGCTACTCACAGGTAAGTAATTGCTACCAAGGACGCCTCTTGAGCTTGCTGATCGGAAGGTCAGCAGTTCAAATCCCCATGACAGAGTGAGCTCCTGTTGCTCTGTCCCAGCTCCTGCCAACCTAGCAGTTTGAAAGCACACCAGTGCAAGTAGATAAATAAGTACTACTGTGGTGGGGAAGGTAAACGGTGTTTCCATGTGCTCTGGTTTCTGTCACAGTGTCCTGTTGTGTCAGAAGCAGTTTAGTCCTGCTGGCCACATGACCTGGAAAGCTGTCTGCAGACAAAGGCCAGCTCCCTCGGCCTGAAAGCGAGATGAGTGCCGCAACCCCATAGCCACCTTTGACTGGACTTAACTGTCCAGGGGGCCCTTTACCTTTACCTAAGTAATTGCTCCTTTAATATCCCCTTTTTGCGGTAACATGTTTTGAATGAACATCCAGGATTCGAATCTTTCCCCTTTCCAAACAAAACTTGTGACCGTTCCATGTCGCGGGAAGAATTGCCTCATAGACTTGAGCACAGCGGAATTTAATTAAAATGCCTCTAGGTAAATTCAGCCTTTTTTTGCCCTCGCTCATTTCTGCCTGCTCAGTCTCTGTGGCACAACGGTCACGAAGGCCCAAGAAGATTTTAATTTTTCTTCTAAGAATATATTCAAGCCATCATTATGATCTCCTTCTGGCAAGTTCCTTAGCTTAACATGGTTCCTTCTAATTTTCCAACCTCTTTCTTTTGCATCTCTTCCTTTCTTGTTTGCTTACTCGCTTGAATTTATTGTATTGCTACAGAATGTGTTTTCTTTCTTTAAATCTAAGATGCTTTAGATAAAGGAGGTCAAGCCTCCCTTAATTTGCCACTCTACCTAGAGACCCATTTCATGAATTGTATTCCCTTTCCTTGCTAGAGTTCTTTCTCATAGTTGCACTTGAGGCTCAACCTTTTGCTGACCTTTAAGGTTTCTTCCATTTTTCTCCCTTACATAGAATTGTAGAATTGGAAGGGACCCCAAGGGTCATCGAGTCCAACCCTCTGCTATGCAAGAATCTCAACTAAAGCATCCCTGACAATTGACCACACAACCTCTGCTTAAAAACCTCCAAGGAAGGAAAGTCTACCACCTCAAGAAGGCATCTGTTCCACTGTTGAACAGCTCTTGCTGTCAGAAAGTATTTCCTGGTTTAGTCGGAATCTCCTTTCTTGTAATTTGAATCAATCGGTTCAGATCTGAGCCTCCATGCCCATCCTTCATGTGACAGCCCCTTAGATATTTGAAGATGGCTATCATATCTCTTCTCAGTCTCCTCTCCTCCAGGCTAAACATACCCAGTTCCTTCAAGAGCTCCTCATAAGACATCGTTTCAAGACCCTTGATCATCTTGGTTGCCCTCCTCTGCACACATTCCAGGTTGTCAACATCTTTCTTAAATGGTGGTGCCCAGAATTGGACACAATATTCCCAGTGTGGTCTGACCAAGGCAGAATAGAGCGGTACTAATACTTCCCTTGATCTGGACCCTAGACCTCTGTTGATGCAGCCTAGAATAGCATTAGCTTTTTTGGTTCAGCATCAGACTGTTGAGATATGCCAAGCTCATGGTCTACTAAGACCCCTAGATCCTTTTCACAAGTACTACTGGCAATTCAGGTATCCCCCATCTTATATCTGTGCAACTGGTTCTTTCTGCCTAAGTGTAGACTCTTACATTTGTCCTATTACAAATTCATTTTGTAAGTTTTTGACTAATGTTGGATAGCACCCACCATGTGCTTTTTCACAATTTGATCGTTATTTTCCCCAAGAATGGTCTTCTGAAACTTGCTTGCTGCAAATTTTTAAATATTTGTTCCTATCAATTGCCTCCCTGAGGCATCCAAAATACCATGTCTGGTCTTGCAGTGAAAGCAGTATTTTCTGCCTAAGATAATGGATGAAAAACCGCTAGGAATATAAATGACCTACGATTCATGAAACATGAGTTCTTTGCATGGTTTGGGGTTCACATCAGCGTGGAGCAGAATTCTGGTGCCCTTAATGTCTATTAGTTTTTGTAGAATGTTTTTATATATAAAAAGAAATGAATTTACTTTAACCCCTATAGATTATCTGCTTCTCTGGTATAGCATTTCCTTGATTAATCACTCTTCTCCCCCGATCTCTTTCTTTGCAGATTTCCTGTCTAGAATTCTGCCTTCCTCTGTGTTTCGCATTCCTTATCTGGAAGCATGAGTACAGGCTCCGAATCCGCTCTCGCTACTCATATCCACCAAGAAGCAACGCAGCAAGACAGACCCCGAAGGAACAAGTCCTGATCCTGCCCCCATAGCCAGCAAAATTAATCACCGAGCAAAGCACCACGTCTACTATCGAGTCTGAAACCTGCTGTCTCCCTCGGACTCATTTGTAACTGCTCTGTTAAACTGGGCTTTTTGAACATAGGATCTAATGCAGGCGTTTGAACAGCGCTGTCTGGCCAGGTGACAAACCAAGCTCCCAAGACCCTAATTTCATCAGCTGGGATGTTTCAAATTATGAAGGCTTTGCAATACATAGTCAGTAAACAGAGCACTCATCTTGTCACGATGATGCAGTACTCTGCATTGTTTGTCTAAGTGGCTTGGCTATGGCTTCCATATAAGAGGGCTGCTGTCAGTTGTGTTCAGCTGAAAAATGAGAATGCAAGGGTCAAATATGACATGATGGAGCAGCAGCTAGGAGTATTCATTCCCATGACTGCTCCATTCACACAAAGGGGGGGGGGTATTCTTTATGTGGCAGAGAGCAAAATCTCTCCCTTCCCAACATTATCTCACCCTACTTGGAGCAGTTTCCTCACAGAATTTAATAGCTGGTGTTTTACTGTGTTTTAAATATTTTGTTGAGAGCCTCCTAGAGTGGCTGGGGTAACCCAGTCAGATGGGCATATAAAAATTGTTACTACTACTACTACTGCTATTACATACCTTCCAACATTTCTTCAATGAAAAAAGGGACATCCTATTACAGTGGTACCTTACTTCTCAAATGCCTTGGTTCCCAAACACCGAAAACCCGAAACTAAGTGCTCGAACTTTTTTCAGAAGCTGAACGTCCGATGAGGCAATTGAATATTGTTTCTGGGGTGCCTGCGCCAAACAGAAGCCGTGCCTTGGTTTTCAAACATTTCAGAAGTCAAACAGATTTCCAGAACGGATTAAGCTTGGCGCTTTTGTTTTTGCTATTTATTTTGCGTTTTTGTTTTTGAGGCTTTTTCAGTTAATTTGTTTTTGTGACTGTGTGGAACCCAGTTCAACTACTGATTGATTGATTGATTGATTGATTGATTGTGTGACTGCGGAAATGGATAAAAGCCCGCCATCCAAACAATGACTATCATCAGTGCAGGTAAAAATAATAATAATAAATTTTAATTTTTATCATCTACAATACTGTCTTATTTATTTTACAGTACAAGTACATTTATGACTGCTTTCATTTTATGGATCAATGGTCTTGTTAGATAGTAAAATTCATGTTAAATTGCTGTTTTAGGGGTTGTTTTTAAAAGTCTAGAACGGATTCATCCATTTTGTATTACTTTCTATGGGAAAACGTATCTTGGTTTCGGAACGCTTTGGTTTCGGAACGGACTTCCGGAACGGATTAAGTTTGAGAACCAAGGTACCACTGTATTTGACCTGCAACCTTAGGAATTCATATATTCTCCCCCTCAAAATAATTAGTAACCCACTAGGGAAGCAAGTATCGTATCCATTTCAACAACTTGTGTCTAGCAACTAATCAACAACAAACCCTGCCTCATTTTGTACACACCATCTGGTCTTCCCTGCACCACTGAGATTTGGTTGGATGCCAAATGCTACTTTGTTCTAGTGTAAGTGTATGTGATTTTCCTCCAGCAGGGATTCTCATAGTGAAGAGCAATATGGTGACAGCAGCCTCCTCACAGCCTTATCAATACCTTCTGTTTATGTCATCGCATAGGACTGTTTTGTTCCATCTGCCTGCTCTCATATTTACGGCTTTGAAGGCAAAGTCAGAACGCTGTGGAGATATGGAGGCATGACTTGAGTAAGCAGGAAGAACGTGGTCAATGTTGTGGGACTGGAACTCAATCCCAGCCTAACCGCCTCACTTGCTCCTGTCACTGTCTTTGTTCTTCAAGGTAAGATAGCTGGCATGTCCAGTTATTGCTGATCTGGAGCTCTTGTGCAATGCATCCAGTCCATCCAAAGACTGGTGTTTTTGCGAAGAGAAAAGTGATGACGGAAAGCATGGAATGACGTCTGCTTTGATGTGACATTGTCTAGCTTCCCTGCAAACAAATCAGAGTGAAGGCTCATAGTCTACAGTGGGTCCCCCCCCCCGACGAATCAGGATGAATACTCAATAAACAGGTTATCTGGAAGTTGCCATAAGTGCCATAGTGTGGTGGAGGCCACAGGGGCTGTTGCCCCAGGCGCAAAATTGTTAGGAAGAACAAAATTTCGATACCTGGTGCTGCCTCAATACAGCTGTGCAATTCTGTCACTGGGCTCCGTTGAAAACAGCCTTTCCATGCAACCCAGGAAGTGACCTCTTCTCCTGACAACGGAACAACTCTTCTTTCTCATCTCTGTGTTGGTGATCTCCTGGGTGATGTGGATGCCATTAGGCAGTTGCATGTGTGCTCCACCCATTTCCCTCCCTCCCACCCCTATCTGAGCAGCCCCGGGCAGAGGCAACCCACGCTATGCCACTGGTTCCCAGTGTCAGACGTGATTTACTGTCCTGACTAAAGAGTCAGGGGCTAGATGAGAGGGCAAGTGGAGCCACTTCTGATATTAAGACTCTTCACTACTTATACAAAGACTGAGTGAAAAGGAGAGATGTAGCGCTTGACTTCTGGCACACAAAACAGAGGAAACTGCCTTTATGCAGAGTAAGAGCATAGATCTTGTCTGCACTGACAGGCAAGGGTTTCAGAATCTTTCCCACCCCTCCTTAGAGCTACTGGAGATTGAAAATGGGACCTTATTCATGCAATGTAGTTGCTCCATTACTAGTGACAGGTGCTTGGCTCTTGATGTCAATAGATTTCTTTGTGGTGTTCTGGGTGTATCTGTGCAATGGAGCAAACGGCAGTCACAGAAGAGAACATAACACGCCAGGCCAATCCGTAGACTGGAAAGGAAATGTTGGCAAACACCAGGCTCTTCGGAATAATGTGAAGCACAGCTGGAATGTGACTACAAATTGGGAAGCCTTCTGAATAATACAGCAGGGACTTGGCAACCAGTTCTTTAGGACACATGCAGACATTCCTTACTGCATATTACAACTGTAAAGCACAATCTCGGCTGGGTGATTTTTATATTTCGGAGTGAGACATTTATGGACAAATAATGACTAAATAAATAAAGGGCACATTTAATTAAACAAAAAGTATAAGAGCACGACTTCAAATGAAGTTTCATCTGCATCAAACCTGCCCGCTCCCGTCAGTAATTACATCTGACTTTAGAGAGTGGCATTCACATCTACACTGGCTTATTACAGCCTGCCTACCTCTGCATGGATTGGTGAAGATTCCTTCTTTCCTTGCAATGTTTGGCAGGAAGAAACAGCTTGCCTAAAAGGTAAAGGGACCCCTGACCATTAGGTCCAGTCGTGGCCGACTCTGGGGTTGCGGCGCTCATCTCACTTTACTAGCCGAGGGAGCCGGCATACAGCTTCCGGGTCATGTGGCCAGCATGACTAAGCTGCTTCTGGCAAACCAGAGCAGCGCAAGGAAATGCCATTTACCTTCCCACCAGAGCGGTACCTATTTATCTACTTGCACTTTGACCTGCTTTCGAACTGCTAGGTTGGCAGGAGCAGGGACCGAGCAACGGGAGCTCACCCCGTCACAGGGATTTGAACTACCGACCTTCTGATCTGCAAGTCCTAGGCTCTGTGGTTTAACCCACAGCGCCACCCGCGTCCCTAATAACAGCTTGCCTAGTGCCCACCTAATCTTATGCAAGCACACAGTTGAAGGATGCTTCTCGACGACCTGCTCACTGAGCGTTCATCTCAATCTCTTTGCAGGAAGACTAGATGACATTAAATGCACTACTCTCAGAGACCAGGCTGAGGAGTACTGCTCTGGTGAGGAATGGTGGGAGCCTCCCCCTTCCCCCTGCTCCTGACCAGGATCCTGAAGCTGCCCAGGAGCAGTGGAGCAGTATAGATCTGGAACAGTGGTTTGCAGAGGGGCATCGTACAGAAGGCAGAAACTGGGAAGAACTGGGGAGTGAACAGCAAAGTGAAGAAGAACAGGAAAAGAGATTAAGTTAACAGACTCTCTCTCACTGGAGACTGTCCAGCCTATTAGTCCAAGGGCATGTAGAGCAAATAAGGTGGCTACACAAAAAGCACAATGGTTGCGAGATCAGGTTGCAAGGCATGGAAGTGGGTGGACACCTTAATTGGGAACACCGTCATTCCGAGAATGGCTGCTTTGTTCTTTTGCTGTGATTAAAGACTCTTTAAATAATAAGCAACTCTTTTCGCTTTGTCCTGCTTATCTACGGCAAAAGGAGGGAAGGAAGCCGAGTCTCCGAAGCCTGACAACTACACATTTAAAGCAGTACCGCTACGGCGGGAAGGTAAATGGCGTTTCCGTGCGCTGCTCTGGTTCGCCAGAAGCGGCTTAGTCATGCTGGCCACATGACTCGGAAGCTGTAGATCGGCTCCCTCGGCCAATAAAGCGAGATGAGCACTGCAACCCCAGAGTCGTCCGCGACTGGACCTAATAGTCAGGGGTCCCTTTACCGTTACCTATATTACTTACATCATAGGAGCCTACACAACACTAAACTTTGTTGTGGTATGTAGGTTTTCTTTTATTTGTTTTTTATCTTATATTTTGGAAATGTACATCCAGGTTTTTTACCGTTAAATTTTTTGGGGTCCCCCAAGAGAGTGGGGCCCTAAGTTATAGCTTGTTTAGCTTATACGTAAATCCGGCACTGCTCATGCCTGCATTGCAGGGTGCCCCCTAAACATTTGGCATGTACCTTCTTGTAATGTAAGACCTAGCCGTAGTGGCTATGTTCTGCCTTCACTGTCGGAGGCAGTATGTCTCTGAAGACTGGGAACTGAAAGTGCTGAATGTGCCATTGCGCTCATGTCCTCCTTGTGAGGTTCCTAGGATAGCTCAGTTGGTAGAGCATGAGACTCCTAATCTCATGGTTGTGGGTTCAAGCCCCATGTTGGGAGAAAAATTCCTGCATTGCAGGGGGCTGGACTGGATGACCCTTGTGGTCCCTTCCAACTATACAAACCTATGATGCTATCTGGCTTGCCACCCTGAGAACAGGACCAGATCAGCCTGTGCGGTCTGACGGAGCAATCCTTAAGAAAGGTCCTTTCTTTATACTTTCCTGGGCAACCAGGAAAGCATCCTGACATGGACGGAGACTGTTTCCTAGTTGCTGCAACTGCTCCGTAGAACGCATGTAGTGTTGGGAATAGTCCATTCCACCTTAAGGAGCAGACATGGAACTGTTGCGTGTCACATGTCTGTTTACATTCCAGCACAGCTTGCTGGGAACTTCTGTTGTATGTATTCCTTTTGCTTTTCTCTGTCTCTCTGAGAAGACAAAGAGATAGACGACATGTTTCTTTGTCCTGATTTATGATCATTAAATCTGTAGTTGTAGTATGCTTTTACAAACCTCACGCCTATTCTGTGTGCGTAGTTTGATCTGCGTAGTTTGATCTGTTGATAGTGTGCCCTTGCTTTGAAGCCCAGGTCGCTGATTTACGTCGGAGGGGAGGCCGATGGGTCTTCGCAGCAGGACGGCTGGAAAGAGACGGCCCAGCTGGGGCTAGCCAACTGACCTTACGGCCCTCTGCATGTTGACATGTTGAACACAGACCTGGGAATAGATGCCTAGATTGGGGTGTGTAGGTCTTCAGAGCTGCAGAAGCGACTGCGTTATCTTTGACAATAGAGAGTTAACTCTCTGCTGTGTGCATTCCTTGGCTGGGAAGCATCCTTGATGGAAGGTCTTCCGATGATAATAAGACTACATAAATATTATAAACTGTTTCAAATATTAATAATTCTAATGTCTGAACTTAAGAACCTAATGTGGCTTTTCTTAAACTAGATGCAACATGGCCGCGGATTCAGCTGGTGCCTGCTCCTGAGGATCTGGCACAGGTGCGGGCCCTTCAGATTCAAGGCCCTGCCCCAGCTCAGCCGGCCCTGGAGGCGGGGACTCCTGTGCAAGCTGGGATTCCTCCGGTTCAGCCTCTGAATCAGATTCCCAGGCCATCACAGGACTTCAAGGCGATGTGAAATGTTATCTCAAGGCAATTTCGCTATCTTCGCATGGCTGTCAGAAAGGATAAATATTGCCCTTTGGAGACTTCTTCCATTTGAAAGTTTGGCATGCCGCCGGACTGTATGTCTGTTTACTCAGAAGTAAGCTCCACTTCCTTCAGCGAGATTTCTTCCCAGCTAAACATGCATGGGATTGAAACTTGGACATACTGTGACCAATGAAAGATGCAAAGATGTGGCAATCACATTTTTTTCCGGCTTAATATTTCACTTTAATTAAGGGAGGATGGGTCTTAATGAGCCATGGAATACGTGCCAACATTTGCATGCTCTTCTCAGAGATGTATAACTTTTAAAGTGCACTGACTATTAATAGTGGGCTTAATTAAAGCTTGCTTACACAGATAAGAAATTGCATCAGCTTCGCATGAATTGTGTTTTGTCTTAAGTTATTGCAGACGGAATATAAAGGTTTGGGTGATGGAGCAATATTTTATTTCATTTTTAATTAGGATTTTCAGGTTTCAGTATTTTTTTTAAAAAAAGTAAGTTTCCTCTTCTTCTTTTTTTAATTATTGACATCCCAAGGCTAAGACATGCATGAAGAAAAGCTGTAGAACACCCCACCCTGGACTATAGAGTATGATATAGAGCGTCAAACTAGGACCGGCGAGACTTAAGCCAGGAAAGGTGTGATATAAATGTAATACTTTATAAATAAAGGAAGGGAGAGATCTATGGCCAGTATATTATGTCAATAATAATAAAAACAATCACAAATTATTATTTATTTGTTTCCTCAGCCCCTCTGGGCTGCTTCCAACAGAATATTAAAAACACGTTAAAACATCAAACATTAAAAACTTCCCTAAACAGGGCTGCCTTCTGGTGTCTTCTAAAAGTCAAATCGTTGTTTATTTCCTTGATATCTGATGGGAGGGCGTTCCACAGGGCGGGCGCCACTACCGAGAAGGCCCTCTGCCTGGTTCCCTGTAACCTCACTTCTCACAGTGAGGGAACCTCCAGAAGGCCCTCAGAGCTGGATCTCAGTGTCCGGGCTGAATGATGGGGGTGGAGATGCTCCCTCAAGGGTATTCAAAAATGGCTAGAAGTTGTATATACCCCTCCACCACCCCACCTGTTGTAAGGAAACCCTATTCAGATACCATATAGTTTCTGAAGAGCCATTTCACAACTTTTCTCCATAATGACTGCTTTTTTAATACTGTATTTTAAGCCCAAGGCAGCAGATTTTGTGCTTTTTTGGTGAGCATGCAAATATATGCAGCCCCGCTTCTCTGAGAAATGGCTTCCTGTTGCAGCTCACACTTTGCACTACCTCCAGATTGGTTGGGCATACAGCAATAGGTTAGACTGTATAGAGTTAGCTTGGTATTTCCCACAGCGGAATCCAGCATGGCCCCCCTGAAACTGGGTTTTACAGAGACAGAGCAGGGGCAGCCTGTGATCTGCTGGATCCTAGGCCAGGCCAGTTCCCATAGAGGTATTCCAACCTGGAGCTCATGTAGTCAAAACTGACAATGCACACTAACCTCTACCATTGCCAGTGCAAGCATGCGGGTCTTTGGATGTTGGGATTGATCCTCCGCTCTGCTCTGCCCCACTGCTCCCAGCCAGGGTTTAAGATTATTCTATAAAGTTGCAAGGCTATACAGTGGTACCTCTACTAACGATCACCTCCGGTTATGTATCTTTCGGGATATGCATGCGGCAAACCCGGAAGTGTTTCCCCGGGTTTTGCCATGTGTGCATGCGCAGATGCGCTCTACACACCACATGCATGCGCAAACGTGGCACCTCCAGATATGCACACCTCAGTATCCAACCGGAGCTCCGGAACAGATCCCCTGTGCAACCAGAGGTATCACTGTATAAGTAAAAAGGTAAAGGACCTCAGGACGGTTAAGTCCATTCAAAGGTGACTCTGGGGTTGCGGCGCTCATCTTGCTTTCAGGCCAAGGGAGCCGTCGTTTGTCCACAGGCAACTTTCTGGGCCATGTGGTCAGCAGGACTAAAGTGCTTCTGACGCAATGGGACACCATGATGGAAGCCAGAGCGCACGGAAATGCCGTTTACCTTCCCCCCGCAGCGGTACCTATTTATCTACTTGTACTGGGGTGCTTTTGAACTGCTAGGTTAGCAGGAGCTGGGACAGAGTCATGGGAGCTCACTCTGTTGCGGGGATTCGAACCGCCGACCTTCTGATTGGCAAGCCTCAGAGGCTCAACAGCACCACCCGCATCCCTATATACCAGGCATAGGCAAACACGGCCCTCCAGATGTTTTGGGACTACAACTCCCATCATCCATAGCTGATAGGACCAGTGGTCAGGGATGATGGGAGTTGTAGCCCCAAAACAACTGGAGGGCCAAGTTTGCCTATGCCTGCTACATACCTCACCTATATACATTACCTGTGAGTAAGCCTTACCAAACTCAATGGGGCTCATTTACAAGTAGACATGAATAGGGTTGATTTTTAAAGGAAGTTTTTGATTTTGCCAAATTTTCATTGACACACGCCCCGTACAATGGGGATTGGTTAACCTGTGGATCTTCAGGTGCTGTTGGACTACAACTCCCATCATCCCTGACTATTCACCCTGCTGGCTGGAAGTGATGGGAGCTTGAGTCCGCATTTGGAAGGCCACAACAGGATAGTCACCCTTGCCTTGCAAACAGATTTCAGAAGTCATGCTTATAAAGAAGGCATAATTCAGCATGAAGTTAAGTTATATATTTTAAACCCATGCTTTCTAAAATGTCAGGGGTAGAGCATGTGGCCTATAAAGATTTGCCCTTATAAATCCAAGCAATAAAATCAGTTTACTGAATGTTGTGGCAGATGATCCAAGCTCTAGCATTCAAATCCTAGGAACAAATTGACCAAGGGTTGTATCCAATGATGTAGGAGCAGAGTTCTGCTAACGTAATTTCCCCTACCTCTCCCCACATGCTCCGAGAAGTTGCCTCTGCAGCAGATTTTGAGGGTGCTCCGACGGCTGCAGGTAAGAGAAGGGGAAATCTCCTTTGTGCAAGTTGAAGTCTGCTGTCCTAGTGGAACTGCAGTATTTGGTACAATCAGGCTTGACCCAAGCATGAGACATCAGAATCCACAAGGACAGCAGACTCCAAGGAATGCACAGCAATGGCTGTGGCATGCTCCTTGGAGGTCGGATCTGCCTCTTCCTTGGGAGTCCCCTGTTAAGGAATGCAGTGAATGGGTTAGTTTTCAATGTGCAGAGATTGCACATGCCCTACAAGGCACCTACAGGCATTTGTTATCTGTGTTATTGGGCAGATTTGGCAAGTACCATATTTTTCGCCCTATAGGACGCACTTTCCCCCCTCCAAAAATGAGGGGGAAATGCGTGTGTGTCCTATGGGGCGAATGCAGGCTTTCGCTGAAGTCTGGAGAGAGAGAGGGGTCGGTGCGCACCGACCCCTCTCGCTCTCCAGGCTTCGCACAGCTCTCTGCAAGCCATGGGAGGCTGCGCAGGGCTCCCACGGCTTGCGGAGAGTTGCCTGCATGCTGAAGCCTGGGCGCGCTGAGCTCAGCGCGCCCAGGCTTCGCGCAGTTCTCCGCAAGGTGCGGGAGCCCGGCGCTGGGCTCCCACGGCTTGCGGAGAGTTGCCTGTTCTGGGGGCTGGGGTCAGGGGAATAAAGGGGAATCCCCCCCTTTATTCCCCCCCCAAAAAAATAGGTGCGCCTTATGAGACGGTGCATCCTATAGGGCGAAAAATATGGTAACAGTGTACAGTGGTACCCCGCAAGACGAACGCCTCGCGAGACGAAAAACTCGCAAAACGAAAGGTTTTTTCGTTTTCGAGTTGCCTCACAAGACGAATTTCCCTATGGGCTTGCTTCGCAAAACGAAGCTTGCCCCGGGGACAGCGGGTCTTCTCTTTTGAAGCAAGGGGCTGCGGGGAGATAGCGATCTCCCTGCAGCCCCTTGCTGCAAAAGACGTCCGGGGGAAGCGGGGAATAAGCGCTTCGCTTCCCGCTGCCCCCGGACCTCTTCTGAAGCAAGGGGCTGCGGGGAGATAGCGATCTCCCTGCAGCCCCTTGCTGCAAAAGACGTCCGGGGGAAGCGGGGAAGCGAAGCGCTTCGCTTCCCGCTGCCCCCGACCTCTTCTGAAGCAAGGGGCTGGGGGGAGATAGCGATCTCCCTGCAGCCCCTTGCTGCAAAAGACGTCCGGGGGAAGCGGGGAAGCGAAGCACTTCGCTTCCCGCTGCCCTCGACCTCTTCTGAAGCAAGGGGCTGGGGGGAGATAGCGATCTCCCTGCAGCCCCTTGCTGCAAAAGACGTCCGGGGGAAGCGGGGAAGCGAAGCGCTTCGCTTCCCGCAACCCCCGACCTCTTCTGAAGCAAGGGGCTGGGGGGAGATAGCGATCTCCCTGCAGCCCCTTGCTGCAAAAGACGTCCGGGGGAAGCGGGGAAGCGAAGCGCTTCACTTCCCGCTGCCCCCGACCTCTTCTGAAGCAAGGGGCTGGGGGGAGATAGCGATCTCCCTGCAGCCCCTTGCTTCAGAAGAGGTCCGGGGGCAGCGGGAAGCGAAGCGCTTCTTCCCCGCTTCCCCCGGACGTCTTTTGCTTGCAGCAAGGGGCTGCAGGGAGATCGCTATCTCCCCCCAGCCCCTTGCTTCAGAAGAGGTCCGGGGGCAGCGGGAAGCGAAGCGCTTCTTCCCCGCTTCCCCCGGACGTCTTTTGCAGCAAGGGGCTGCGGGGAGATCGCTTCTCCCGGTGCTCCGAAGCCGGGCGGGGGGCAGGGGACACCTCCCGCCGCCGCGGGGACACCTTTTGAAGGCAGGCCGGGGGGGAGCAAAGACGTTCGCCCCCCGCCCGCCTTCAGAAGAGGTCCAGGACCTCTTCTGAAGGCTGGCGGGGGGCAAAAGTCTTTGTCCCCCCTGCCTGCCTTCCCAGGGGCTTTTAAATCGCCCTGGACAGCGGAGAAGTCCTCCGCTGTCTGGGGCGATTTTAAAATGCCGCCCGCCAGCATTTTAAGATCGCCCGGACAGCGGAGAAGTCCTCCGCTGTCCCAGGGTTTTTTAAAATGCTGGGGGTGGGAAGAAAAGCCCTTGTCCCCCCCCAGCCTTCAGAAGAGGTCCGGGGACAGACTGTCCCCGGACCTGGTCTGAAGGCGGTTTCCCTAGGAACGCATTAATTGATTTTCAATGCATTCCTATGGGAAACCGTGCATCGCAAGACGAAAAAACCGCAAGACGAAGAGACTTGCGGAATGAATTAATTTCGTCTTGCGAGGCACCACTGTATAAAAGGGCTCAGGTTACACCATACCGTGTGGGTCATGGTAGGGCATTGCAGGAATTGTGGAAGGCTATATGTTGGAACTGTGGATTCGAATGAAGACCTTTTGAAGAGATACCGTCTGAGGAAGAAGTTGGAAAACAGCTGAACTTCAGAACTCAGAGAACAGGACTTTGCAAGCAACTGAATTAAGGACTTGGCTGCGGACTTCAGCACAGCAAGGACTTTGATGCAAAGAGCCCTCTCTGGGCTCAGAGAGAGAAGCCTACTTGTAACATCTGTAAAAAGTCTGTATATGTTGGTGTTGACCTAACAGAGACAACTCTGCTAAATGGCTGTTTTCTGTGGTGAGCTTAACCTCTTGACTGAGCACATACATATGTCACGGGCCAGGAGTCGACTTCACCAGCTGGGCAGCAGCCTGAAGGAGCAGAAGGCGAAGTGACTCCACTTGCTGCTGATCAGCCTTCTTGCTCCTGATGTGAACCAGCTGGCTCCAGGTTTCTCAAGCAGGGTTTCCAGCCTCAAAGTCAGTCACTGGAAAGAACATTTGTTGTTCCTGGCCAGACCTTGCTGCTTCTTGCTTCTCGTGACCTTGGACCCTTGGCTTACTTGACCCCCGGATTGTCTATGTGAACTGAGATACTCTTAACCTTAGGACTGGACTGAACCTTGCATGTGGACTCTGCCTCCAGGCAAGTACTCCTCTGAGACTTGACTGATTGGCTGACTCTCCACTGAGCTTTGCCGTGGCTGGCAGGGTGGGACTACTGCTGGATCAATCTTTCAGCCTCTGATGGATGATTTAGAAGGATTGGGTAACTTTCACTGTGTGTGTGTGGCAGTATCCATACTCAGCAGAGTTGCATCTCAACGCAGCTCCTTCCTTGGAAGAATCTTTGGGGTTGAAGTTTCACACAGTCGGCAATAAACACTCATGGATGCCATAAAGATTCAGTCAAGTGTAGAGGCATAAAAGCATATTGGTAGCAAATATATACAAACATTCACCATGGCCATGGTCAAGAAGAGGAAAAAGAAGAAGAGTTTAGATTTGATATCCCGCTTTATCACTACCCGAAGGAGTCTCAAAGCGACTAACAATCTCCTTTCCCTTCCTCCCCCACAGCAAACACTCTGTGAGGTGAGTGGGGCTGAGAGACTTCAGAGAAGTATGACTAATAATAATAATAATAATAAATTTTATTTATATCCCGCCCTCCCCAGCCGAAGCCGGGCTCAGAGCGGCTAACAACAATCAAATAATCAAACAGTAAAATAATCACACAATCTAAAAATATTTCATTATAAAAATTAATTAAAATCAAATTGATGGCAACCAATTAAGCAAAATTCTGTGCAGGTTGCCAGAGGAGGGAGTCAGGCTGCGCCCTGACCAAAGGCCTGGCGGAACAACTCTGTCTTGCAGGCCCTGCGGAAAGATGTCAGGTCCCTCAGGGCCCTATTCTCTTGTGACAGAGCGTTCCACCAGATTGGAGCCGCAGCCGAGAAGGCCCTGGCTCTAGTTGAGGCCAGCCTAACCTCTCTGAGGCCTGGGACCTTGAGGATGTTATTATTTGCAGACCGTAGGTTTCTCTGTGGGGCATACCAGGAGAGGCGGTCCCGTAGGTACGAGGGTCCTAGGGCGTATAGGGCTTTAAAGATTAAAACCAGCACCTTAAACCTGATCCTGTACTCCACCGGGAGCCAGTGCAGCTGGTATAGTACCGGATGAATGTGATCTCGCCGCGAAGACCCCATAAGGAGTCTCGCCGCGGCATTCTGCACCCGCTGGAGTTTCTGGGTCAGTCTCAAGGGCAGCCCCACGTAGAGCGAGTTACAATAATCCAGTCTGGAGGTGACCGTCGCATGGATCACAGTGGCTAGGTCAGGGCGAGAGAGGTAAGGGGCCCAAGACTAGCCCAAGGTTACCCAGCAGCTGCATGTGGAGGAGTGGAGACGCGAACCCGGTTCCCCAGATTACAAGTCCACCGCTCTTAACCACCACACCATGCTGGTCAAGGCATGCTTAGAGTCCAACAAGGCTCCAAGGCTCTCTCTCTGCTTCTCTCAGCACAAGATGCAAGCAAGAGACTCACAAGAAGTTACAACAAGTTACACAGAACCGTTGTTACCAGTAGTTCCTGCCACACTGTGCACATCCAAAGAACAGTTCCCACAGAAAACGTCCTTGCATAGACAAAACAACCTCAGCCTTCTGCTGCTTCTTGAAACTTCTCTGTTTTCCTTTGTTTCTGGAACAAATGATTCTCATGCACACAGAGAGAATATCCAACAACTACGACAACATCCAAATGACAGTTGTACTCTTCTGGATGTGTGCATGGGGCAACAGCCCCTGCTGGCCCCCTCTGCACAGGTAATGTATATTCTATCCCCGCCCCCCCGCCACACACTGTCTGTTTAAGGTAAAGACATCTCAAACCTGCTGTGTACACAAACAGAAATGAATCTGCCGCTACTGAAACTGTGCTGATGTGAACAGCTAGAGGGGAACGAAGCCAAAAAAACCCCAACTTTGCCATGCTCTAGGTTGGGAATGTGAACACTCTTAATGTTGCAAACGGGTCATTTGTACAGTGGCACAGGGACACAGGCAAGCCTAGAACTTGCTGATCAGAAGGTCAGCGGTTCGAATCCCGGCGACGGGGTGAGCTCCTGTTGCTTGGTCCCTGCTCCTGCCAACCTAGCAGTTCAAAAGCACATCAAAGTGCAAGTAGATAAATAGGTACCACCCTGGCGGGAAGGTAAATGGCGTTTCCGTGCACTGCTCTGGTTCGCCACAAGCGGCTTCATCATGCTGGCCACATGACCCGGAAGCTGTACGCAAGCTCCCTTGGCCAATAAAGTGAGATAAGCGCTGCAGCCCCAGAGTCAGTCACGACTGGACCTAATGGTCAGGGGTCACTTTACCTTTTACTTTACCTCGGGTTACAGACATTTCAGATTACATATGCTTCAGGTTACAGACTCCACTAACCCAAAAATAGTACCTCGTGTTAAGAACTTTGCTTCAAGATGAGAACAGAAATCGTGCGGCGGTGGCGTGGCGGCAGCGGGAGGCTCCATTAGCTAAAGTGGTATCTCAGGTTAAGAACAGTTTCAGGTTAAGAACAGACCTCCAGAACGAATTAAGTTCTTAACCCAAGGCACCACTGTATATCACAGCCAGGTTGTTGGCAACAGTGGGGCTTTGAAAAAAAATGTATTGAACTTCCCCACATACTGCAAAGGGGAAATCTGGATTAAGGGGGGCGGGGAATATGGACTGAAATTTTGATGGCGTTGTCTGGACTCTGAAAAACTTGCACATGTAAGCAGAACTCATCTCACAATAAACGCCAGTCTGGAAGCATCCAGGGAAAACACAGAATCTCCGAACAAAGAATCTCTCTATTTGAACCAGAGAGGCAATATTAAGAGGAGTAATTGGGAGCATTGGTGTCAAACATCAGTCATAAACCTTGCGAACTACCCCACAAAGCAACAGTTCTATTACACCTGCTCAATTGCAGAAGACTATGAATGAACTAGGGACACGGGTGGCGCTGTAGGGACGCAGGGTGGTGCTGTGGGTTAAACCACAGAGCCTAGGACTTGCAGATCAGAAGGTCGGTGGTTCGAATCCCCGTGACGGGGTGAGCTCCCATTGCTCGGTCCCTGCTCCTGCCAACCTAGCAGTTTGAAAGCACGTCAAAGTGCAAGTAGATAAATAGGTACCGCTCCGGTGGGAAGGGAAACGGCGTTTCCGTGCACTGCTCTGGTTCGCCAGAAGCGGCTTAGTCATGCTGGCCAGGTGACCCGGAAGCTGTACGCCGGCTCCCTCGGTCAGTAAAGCAAGATGAGCACCGCAACCCCAGAGTCGGCCACAACTGGACCTAATGGTCAGGGGTCCCTTTACCTTTACCTTTATGAATGAACTACCGTAGGTATATTTTCACAGGTACACTACGCGGTGCCTTAACTGTTCAGAAACAATATGTGAGCCTGGATGATAAAAATGGAAAGCAAATACGTGCCAATCTCTCAAAAGACAATTGTGCCAACGTGCCAGGATGTAGACAAGGAAGCTTTATGTAAATACAGAAGCCAACAGCTACAGAAGCATCTGTCTTGAGTTTGTTTTGCAGAAGAAATTTTTAACACAAGATTTAAATAACATCTTCAGTGACCATAATGAGCCATCTGGCTTTGAGTGTAAATAGCCTGGTGGTAATAAATAATTTCACATAATTAGAGAATCACTACAAGCTCACACAGAGAGGAATGTAGCAGCAATTTACACATTATTTTTTCTTATCCAAGCTGGACACGAATCTCTGACCACTCCAGATCTCTAATATTACAAGAGTATGTAGTAGCATATCTAATGTGCCTTTGTTTTAAATATTTTTTCCTTCTTCTGAGAAGGAGGATTAATTGCATGGTGGGTTGAAGTTTACAGTTCAAATAGAACAATCCCAAATCACACTTTCCTTTAAAAATAATGAAAAAGGTACCAGATCTTTAAACTGGATTAATTAAATCCTCTAGACTGTTTAAATAGTGGAGTACCTGTTTCTAGTTAATCTCTGGGCTGTACATTTGAGAATTTATTGCTAACTCCTTAATACAAGTAGGTCAGCATTCTTGCCAATTCCTCTTTAGTATCTCAGCTGGGTTCAGCAGAGCTAGAGTAGCGATAAGACATCATTTTTTTGCTTGTGCATCGTGTTACAAAAGTTGTGTTTCTCTCTGCTAAGTGGTGGCAACAGACCAGGTGTTTTGAGGCCCGAAAATTGTATACAGTGGTGCCTCGTAAGACGAAAATAATTCGTTCCGCGAGTCTTTTCATCTTGCGATGTTTTTCGTCTTGCGAAGCACGGTCCGTCGCAACTGCGCCTCTTCAAACGGCTTTTTTTAAAAAAGCGCAAGACGTTTTCGTCTTGCGAAGCAAGCCCATAGGGAAATTCGTCTAGCGAAGCAACGCAAAACCGAAAAACCCTTTCGTCTAGCGAATTTTTCGTCTTGCGAGGCATTCGTCTTGCGGGGCACCACTGTATTCTGATCTCTTTTCTAAACACAGTGTAAAGAATGTATGTGTTTGCTGAGGAGGTTTGGGGCCAGAACATGCCAAGATGTTTTTGTTAGGTGGGTGGGACGTTGGAGAAGAGAGCACTGTAGACTTTAGAGCCACTGTAGAGCCAGTGTGGTGTAGTGGTTAAGAGCGATAGACTCGTAATCTGGGGAACCGGGTTCGCATCTCCGCTCCTCCACATGCAGCTGCTGGGTGACCTTGGGCTACTCACACTTCTCTGAAGTCTCTCAGCCCCACTCGCCTCACAGAGTGTTTGTTGTGGGGGAGAAGGGAAAGGAGAATGTTAGCAGCTTTGAGACTCCTTAAAGGGAGTGAAAGGCGGGATATCAAATCCAAACTCTTCTTCTTCTTCTATGGTGCTTTTAAATATTTCCTGTTTTTTTCAGATAAACTAACAGAACACAACCTTCAACCAATCTTGACCAGAAAAAAGCAAAAAAGCACACCAATAGTTTTGGAGGTATTTGTAGTGTCTCAATGAGATTTCCAATGAGTGTTGGGGGAGATTTCAGGTGCTGGGGGAGAGGTGGTACCAGAGGAAATGGGCTTGACGAAACCAAAATACCTACAGCCATAATATAATTAATCCAGAATATAATACTGCCGCTGCGTACTGAGTGAACGGTACATCTACGCATGCATGGTGGCTGTCTCAAATGTACAAACCATTCAAAGGGATGAATTGAGTATGGCTTATGTTTTCTAGTTTTTTTAAATGTTTCTTATTAGGTTTACCCTGCAAATTTAGATTCAAATATTAAACATCAGTATCATCATTTAGGATCCCCTCCCCTCCACCCTTCCATGGTTACCATTATCAATCTTTTTTCAACTGCTTCACTTATTCTATTTAAAAAAAAATAATCCATTTTTTCCATAGTTTTTCGTACATTATAAGCATTACTCAAATCCTGCCAAAGTTTTTAGTTGTTTATAGTGTTCTCTTAAATACATTGTAATTTCCCCCCATTCCTTCTTAAAGTTCTTATCTTCCTGGTTTCTGATTTCCCCGGACAATTTAGCCATTTCAGCGAAGTCCATCATCTTCATCAGCCATTTGTCTCTGGTCGGGACTTTATCTTCTTTCCATCTCTGGGTCAGTAGTATCCATGCTGCTGTCGTTGCATACATAAATAATCATCTCTGCTCCTTTGGTATCTCTTACGTTTTCTAGTTGGATTGAATCTGATTTGATGGAGGGAAACGTATTTGTCCATGAACTACAAGATCAATATGGATTGTGACTAATGTTGTGTGAGTTTGGCTTCTAAAACCAGCAGTGGGAGCGCATTGGATAGGCAGTAAGCAGTGATGTGAGCAATCCCTTAGTTCAGCCATATGAAAGAGGACTTTTAGTTAAAGGTTGACTTGGGAAAAAATTGACAAAATTCTCTTAAGAAATGGTGCCACTCTTTTCAAATGTGAGAAGCCGGCGATATAGTAAGTGCGGGTTGACATTTCAATAAAGCAATACATTTATCTTCATCTGCCATAGCAAACAGGGTTTTTTTCTTCTATTTTTGTTCTTGAAGAAATGTTCAGATGATTTTTAAATATCACAGATAGTCTGTTATCTCTGGCGCCGAGACTTACACCTTCTTCCAGATTAATTTTATTTTGATGGGATGCTCTTTTACAACAGGTAGCTCTTGCTGCGCACAAGAATGTCAAGCAGTTTTACCTTAGCAACTGCAGGTATTGTTTTTTGCCCAGTGATGTTGCTTAATATTACTCGAAAGCATCCCCGTTAATTCGCTGAATGTCATTTTCAAAGCAAAACATAGCACGTCTCTTGTGGAAACAAACAAACAAACAAACAAACAAACAAACAAACAAACAAACAAGCAAAAGCTATAATACTAGCAGAGGTGGTTCATCCCAATTCACTGCTGATGTGCTACCTCCTCTGCCAGCACTGCCGCTATGACACCTTGCTCTGCTGGCACCGCTGCCCACCCTGCCTCTTCTGCTACTGGGGAAAAAGCTGGGGGGGGGCACACACAGCTAAAACAGGCTACAGAGAAAAAGTGATTTTTGCAACTACGTAATGTTAAAATAATTTTGAATTATGGTGCTGGAGGAAACTCTTGAGAGTCCCATGGACTGAATGAAGATCAAACCTATCCATTCTGAAGGAAATCAGCCCTGAGTGCTCACTGGAAGGACAGATCGTGAAGCTGAGGCTCCAATACTTTGGCCACCTCATGAGAAGAGAAGACTCCCTGGAAAAGACCCTGATGTTGGGAAAGATGGAGGGCACAAGGAGAAGGGGATGACAGAGGATGGGATGGTTGGACAGTGTTCTTGAAGCTACAAACATGAGTCTGACCAAACTGCGGGAGGCAGTGGAAGACAGGAGGGCCTGGCGTGCTCTGGTCCATGGGGTCACAAAGAGTTGGACACGACTAAACAACAACAATGTTAAAATCGTATTGTTAGAATAACATCGGGATATTCCCTCTGCTCAAGGCATGACGACTTTCAGCAAAATCCAGGGGGGAAAGAGACTGACAAGGACAAGAAGAGATATCAAGAACAGAATAAATCTCCACACAGGAAGTATAATGATACAGTATGATATCTTCACTTGTAGTGTTTATAAATTAATCTGCTAACACGAATAGAAGTCAAAAATATTGCAGCTGGTACAGTGGTACCTTGGTTTACAACCATAATCCATTCCGGAGGTCCGGTTGTAAACCAAAACAGGTTGTAACCCAAGGCGCACTTTCGCCAATGGGGTCTCAAAAAAAAACAAAACGGGTTGTAATCCAATAAAAAATGGGTTGTAATAAAAAAGGGGGGGACATGCGCTTCTGGGATTGACGTGGTTTTAATCCAAAATGGTTGTCATCCAAAATGGTTGCAAACCAAGGTACCACTGTATAAGGGATTAATATTATGATGGGAAGGTAATTGAAATTACTAAGATTTTGGAATGCATCGTCAAACCAGCAGTCCTAGCATGCGGGGGGCCATGTAAATTACACACTGTTATTTAGTATTGGAATGATTTGTATTTGTATTTTAATTGACATTGTTATATTGAGGCTTTTATTGGATATTGTAATTGAAAACTAATAAAAAATATTATCCAGAGAGAGAGAGAAATGATACTGATTTTGGGTGAGAACTTGTGAGATCTTTCAAAAATCTCTTGAGCCCTCTTGCATTCCCTGAGATCTTGTGAGACTTTGGCGAGACTTTGTGAGATCTCACAGGAAATTGGTGTTACTCTGTCACTGGCAGAGGTAAGAGTGTGTGGAGCCCCCAGGAGCTTCTGTCGCCTGAGGCTTCACCCTGCCTCCTGGGTGGGCCAGCCCTGAATGCTTTGTGTGTTGGCATCCATTTGTCTCAGGAGACAATTTAATATGTTGTTATTTGTTGCTTAGAAGACTTTGGGGGATTATAAGCCCTAAAACCAGAAGTGCATCTCCCAAAATTGTCCTGCAAGTGCTTTGAGATCTACCAGGGAGGTCCTGTTAGAAGTCCAGTTGATTGGCACCCGAAGCAACAGCTTCTTAAAAGAAAAAAGAAAAAAAAAGGTAAAGTTAAAGGACCCCTGGACAGTTAAGTCCAGTCAAAGGCAACTACGGGGTCCCTTAGGTATGGAGAGGCGGTCCCTTAGGTATGAGGGTCCTAGGCCGTGTGAAGGGCCTTTAATCTGACCCTGTACTCCACTGGGAGCCAGTGCAGCTAGAAAAGCACTGGGTGAATATGCTCCCGTGGCAGAGACCCCTTGAGGAGCCTCGCTGCAGCATTCTGCACCCGCTGGAGTTTCTGGGACAGCTTCAAGGGCAGCCCTGCGTAGAGTGAATTACAGTAGTCAAGCCTGGAGGTGACTGTCGCATGGATCACTGTGGCCAGGTCGGGGCGGGAAAGGTAAGGGACCAACCAATCATCTGAATCTACTCTCCCTTTTCTCAGCTTCCAGAAGTACTATTAAAAGGCTAATAGCGTCCCTCTTTTTCCATTATTGTAGGGAATAATGTAAGGAAAATACAATGAAGTCATCACTTTAAAAGATTATTGTTGGTTCATAGGCAGTGTTCGAAACTCCCATTGTTCTAGGCGCATTTTGCAACAGGGGATTTCATCAGTGCAAGCCGTTTCTGAACTCTGGGCGCAGTACTGAGCCTAAGATTTCAGATCAAAACTACAAAGTGGACGGAAAGGAGGACCTTTCTCTGCCTCCCCACTTCCAGCTACTCTCTGAAGACTGGAGAAGAGACCCTCTTAAGAATACTAGAGGGTGGGCAGGGGAAGGACTACACCGTGTGAAAAATGAACACAATACAGTGGTGCCCCGCAAGACGAATGCCTCGCAAGACGAAAAACTCGCTAGACGAAAGGGTTTTGCAGTTTCTGAGCTGCTTCGCAAGACGAATTTCCCTATGGGCTTGCTTCACAAGACGAAAACGTCTTGCGAGTTTGTTTCCTTTTTCTTAACACCGTTAGTACAGTTGCGACTTGACTTCGAGGAGCAACTCATAGAACGCGGTGTGGTAGCCTTTTTTGAGGTTTTTGGTGATTTTTGAAGCTTTTCCAAAACTTTTCCGACACCGTGCTTTGCAAAACGAAAAATTCACTAGACGAAAAAACTCACGGAACGAATTAATTTCGTCTTGCGAGGCACCACTGTATTTTAGTTGCAGTTCAGTCATTTTCAGCTTTGTATTCTTCTTGGGTTTTTTTAAGGCACCTAGACGACTGTTATTTGTGCATTGTTGTGCCCATAACCTTGGTTTAAGGTGCCATTTAGCTCCTAGCTTTCATATCTCTGTTTCTAACACTGTTCATAGGTATTCACTGCAAGGGTCAAAGTGACTTAGAAATTCGTAACCATACAGCTACATCAGAAAAGAGTATGACATCTGCCTTCATAAAAGGCTCTGGGCAGTTGAATAAGCTTCTGCATCTGCAGCGTTCTCAGTTATGATAGGAAATGCCTGGAGCTCCCCAGGAAGCCATGGAGATTATACTGTTAATACTTGTAGGGTGTGTGACTGCTTATAAGGGGATTACAGATGTCCTAAAGACTTTTAGGAATGTGAAAAGGAAGTGGTCAATGAGAGCATTGTACACTCTGCGAAGCACAGGAAGTGGTCAGTGAAGGCATTGTACACTATACAAAGCAGAAGAAGTAGTCAGCGAAGGGGGATTATTGGGTTGTTGTTGTTTTTTTGATTATATATATTGTGGTTTTATACAGCGGTACCTCAGTTTTCTAACATCTCCGTTAATGAACGTTTCGGTTTTCAAACGCCGTAAACCCGGAAGTAAATGCTTCTATTTTTGAACATACCTCGGTAGTCGAACAGCTTCTGCTGAATTCATATGTTATTTTTCTCAATTTTCTCTATTAAATTTGCAGGCCACCCTTTGCGCCTCGGTTTTCAAATGTTTCAGAACTTGAACGGTCTTCCGGAACGGATTTCATTCGAAAACCGAGGTACCACTGTATTGTGTAGAACAGGCATTCCCAACCTGTGGCAACTCCCATGATCCCTAGCTAACAGGACCAGTGGTCAGGGATGATGGGAAATGTAGTCTCAAAACATCTGGAGGGCCAAAGGTTGGGGATGCCTGGTGTAGAAGAATTCTCCTCATGTTCTGCCATCTTTACACTGTGCATTTCCTTCATTCCCACTGTCTCTCTTTGGCAGTTCCTGATAGGGGCGAGAATAAGAGCAGTAAAATTATTTGAAGAAAGACATGAGCTAAGTTATAATATAGATTGCAGAGATTGTGGGATGTCAGAACTATAAATGTTTTTGCCAGGTACACGTTTCTTCTCTCTCTCTGTCATTTAAGCAGATCCATTTTACACAAGTTGACAATGTAAGGTTATTCTGCAAAAATGTACCATAATGTATTTTTTTTTCTTTGCAATACGAAAAAATGAGACTGATATTTTCTCTTGCTGCCTTGTATTTTGATTATATATAGTTATATATAGTTCTATCCTGAGCTGGGCCACAAAAGACATAAGAACAGAAATGAAATACAATGAATGAGATACAAAGTATCAGAACATGCCACTGATATTTCTTGAAGCATTTGCCAACAGTGTTGAGATGGTCATTATATTCAGTCTACAGAAACACACCCTTTCCAGTCCGTTTTAAAATCAATGGCTTACTGACATTTTCATTTATGTCAATTAAGCCTGCAAACTTTTCCTTACGGCAGTTTTCATTTGCTATTCTGTCACCTCTGAAGACTCTGAATACTATGAGAAACGTATGGAAGACAATCAAACCAGGCGAAATTGCAGGCAGTGATCCTTAAAATCATGTTTTGCCTGAAAGCACTTTCTGTTATGAGTTATAAATTTGCACATCCAAAGCTTATGGTATTTCCCTTTCTCCAACATTACTTAAATAAATAAGACCCATAGATGCTAATCGGTTCCAATAAGTTAAGGAAAAATCTCTGAGGTTGGTCATATCTATTTGCACAACTACCTATGACAGCACAAACAAAAAAACTATGCTACTATCAGGTGTTCTTTCCATTGTTTCAACACTGAACTGACATAACACATTATTGTAGTACTAGTTTTTTAGGATGTCATCACTGTAGAAAGTCCAATCACAATTTTAATTAACACATTTAAAAATTATAACTGGGGAGGGAGGGCCAACAAAGTTATGTTAGGCTGCCCTCTGCTGGAAATATTCCAGGTTTGACACATGAAAGAAATGTATTTATCGAACCAGCAAAATACAATTTGTTTTCATTTGTAGGCAATTAGATACAAATCCAGAATTTCAGTAATGGCCAGAAAGGCTATAAAATACTTGTTTTAGGGGGCTACAATTTAATAAAATTTAATCTGTTGCAAAAGCATGAACAAGTATATCATGAAGTACAGTGGTAGCTTGGTTCTCAAATTTAAACCTTTGCAGAAGCCTGTACCAAAACCAAAGTGTTCCAAAACCAAGGTGCTCTTTCCCATAGAAAGTAATGCAAAACGGATTAATCCATTCCAAACTTTTAAAAACAACCCCTAAAACAGCAATTTAACATGAATTTTACTATCTAACAAGACCATTATCCATACCTGCACTGATGATTGTTTGGATGGGGGGCTTTTATCCATTTCTGCAGTCACACAGTCAGTCAATCAGTAGCTGAACTGAGTTCCACACAGTCACAAAAACAAAACAAAAAGAACCTCATAATCAAAAACACAAAATAAATAGCAAAAACTGACAGACCTCAGCCTAACACTCAAAACCAAAGTGTAGTACTCAAATCGTCAGTGTGGCACTCAAAACGGAAGTGTAACATTCAAAATGGAGCATGTTTGGCTTCCGAAAAATGTTTGTAAACTGGAACACTTACTTCTGGGTTCGCAGTGTTTGGGTTCCATGTTGTTTGAGTACCAAGGCATTTGAGAACCATGGTACTAGCCTTTCCCCCTCTTCCCCAGCTTGGTATAAAGCAGCTTGTGGTGGAGTCTCCTTCTTTGGAGGTCTTTAAGCAGAGGCTTGACAACCATATGTCAGGAGTGCTCTGATGGTGTTTCCTGCTTGGCAGGGGGTTGGACTCGATGGCCCTTGTGGTCTTTTCCAACTCTATGATTCTATGATTCTACTATTGTAATTCTACTGGTCTCTGTAGCTCAGTAGGTGGTAAAGACAGGCCTCTTGTGAATCATAAAATCAGAGCTTTCCAGACTTTTAATGTTGGTGACACACTTTTAAGATATACATCATTTGGTGACACAGTAATTCAGATTCACTAGCAAACTGGAGGTTAAATTAACCCATTTCCAGCCCCGGGAGGAGCAAGCGACCGTTTGCATGACACACCTATACACACTGCAGGTGTCGCAACACACAGTTTGGAAAGCTCTGCATTAAATGAAGTCTGGACTCAGCATCACAGGGGAGCAACTGGTGACCTTCAAGAGAGACGAGGCAACATGGGTGACCCCAGTCCCCTCACGCCAAGTTATGAGTAGCTGCAGAAGAAATCCTACTTACCTTTTTGACATTATGAAGTTTCTCTGTAGAAAGGTAATTTAACACAAACAATCCAAACCTATGTTTTCTACCTCCCTAAAACCCACATAAGCTACTCCAACCCCTACTCCTAAATATCAGTCTAAAAATATACAAGGCTATGGGAAGCATTAAAGAAAAAGATGAATGAAAATGCATAAATACCAAAACAAAATATAAATCCTCTTATCCTCTCGCACACACCCATGGACACACTTTCACACTGCTCCTACCACTCCTGACTCCTGGACTGGCTACCTCTGGTTTGTGACCTTTAAGCCAGAATTGAAAAAGATGTCACAAAGGAGAGCAGGTCACTGTTACCTTGACAACCCACCTACCTTGGCATTGCTCCTCAGCCTTCAAAGTTCTTCAGAACTTTGAGGCACCTGGTAGTCTGTCTGAAACATGTTGTTGAAACACCTCTGTGTCTTGCCAAATGCAAGGTGGATCTTTTTATGAGATTCAGAAGCAATACAAACACAAGTGAGTGAGAAGATTAAACATTAAGCATTATATACATTACCATGCAAGCACTTTGATCTGCCGCTGGGAAGCCCTCAAGAAGTGGCGAACTGAAAAAGTCTCAAAAACAAAAGCACCAAACTTACCGTATTTTTTGCTCTATAAGAAGCACTTTTTCCCTCCTAAAAAGTAAGGGGAAATGTGTGTGCGTCTTATGGGGCGAATGCAGGCTGCGCAGCTATCGCTGAACCCAGCAGAGCACTGCGCAGCGTCTCTTGCTGTGCTGCCTTCACAGCAATGCACGATGAGGGATGGTAGGGAGCCCTTCCCTCCCTCATCCTGCTTCGCTGGGAAGCCAGCAGACCAAGAGGCGCTGTGCAGCTCTCCCTCTTGCTCTGCTGGGTTCAGCAGAGCAGAGCAGCACAGCGCCTCTTCAGCGAAGCGGGAGGAGGAAAGGAAGGGGCTCCCTTCCTTTCCTCCTCCCACTTCGCTGAAGAGTGTCACTTCGTCTTACCTGCCTCCTTCGATCCCCCCAGCAGGGACAACGCTGCTAGGCAGCGTTGAGGTCCAGCTTCCCCAGCCTGATCCTCCCTCCTCCTTCCTCTTTAACAACATTTGATTCACAATATTTTTTCCCTTGTTTTCCTCCTCTAAAACCTAGGTGCGTCTTATGGTCGGGGGTGTCTTATAGACTGAAAAAATGGCAATCCATTCCAGAACTCCATTTGACTTCCGAAATGTTTGAAAACCAAGGCACAGCCGGAAACAATAGCCCACAACCGCACCGGATGTTTGTACTTACTTCCGGTCGTACTTACTTCTGGGTTTTTGGAGTTTGGGAACCAAGGCATTTTAGTACCAAGGCATTTGAGAACCAAGGTACCACTGTAAAATAAAATTAAGATAATCTTTCACCTCTAAATTCAGCATTGATTAATTTTGCTCAGGTCAAAACATATAGAAAAGTAGTACACCATATAAGTAAAATATACTTTGGTGGCCAGCAGAGGGTAGCTTTGGTGGGCGACTTGGGCAGTGGGGGCTTTGACAGCAACAGGGGGCATCATTTTCTGTTTTGCCCCCAGGGGAAAAATGTGCTGGGCTGCTCCTGATGGTGGGATAGATAGATGGCTATTAGCACTAAACCTGAAATGTGTTATAAAGCACGAAACTAACCACTGGTAGGATGTTTCAGATCAAATTTAAATGAAGTTCAGATATGGTGTTCTCTATTACATAGGTTAAAGCAGTGCTTTTTCTGGGGGGGGGGTGGGAGGGCACAGGGGTACGCATACTCCTAAACATTTTGCGAATCTTTGTACTTTGGTCCATTTACTGAATTTATTTCCCCCAATTTGAACTATA
The DNA here is from genome assembly GCF_964188305.1 of Podarcis bocagei. Classification (NCBI taxonomy): domain Eukaryota; kingdom Metazoa; phylum Chordata; class Lepidosauria; order Squamata; family Lacertidae; genus Podarcis; species Podarcis bocagei. The sequence continues at coordinate 15,378,486 of NC_138136.1, read as the reverse complement.
AAATGGTGTTTTTCTTGAGTCAAAATGAGAGTACATTTTTTTAAATATACAAAAAGCACTGTCCCTACCTGGAGATGTTAGGGATTGAACATGGGACCTCCTGCTTGTAAAACAGATTGCCTGTGTATTATGCATTTCATATTGTATTTAAAAGGAGATTAGGGTGGTTCTCTTAGAAATCAAGATAATCTGAAATGGAGATATGAATATGAACAGAGATGTTTCAACAAGATGTTTCAGGCAATCAGGTGCCTCAAAGTTCTGAAGAACTTTGAAGGCTGAGGAGCAATGCCCAGGTAGGTGGGTTGTCAAGGTAACAGTGACCTGCCCTCCTTTGTGACATCTTTTTCAATTCTGGCTTAAAGGTCACAAACCAGAGGTATCCAGTCCAGGAGTCAGGAGTGGTAGGAGCAGTCTGAAAGTGTGTCCATGGGTGTGTGCGAGAGGAGAAGAGGATTTATATTTTGTTTTTGGTATTTACACATTTTCATTCATCTTTTTATTTAATGCTTCGCAGAGCCCTGTATATTTTCAGAGTGATATTTAGGGATAGGGGTTGGAGTAGCTTAGGTGGCTTTTAGGGAGGTAGAAAACATAGGTTCTACATAGAAACTTTATAATGTCAAAAATGTATGTAGGATATCACTGGGTTAAAGATTTCACTTGAAAGCTTGCCATGTATTGCATTATATAAATAAAAGCATTGCATTCGTTCCTTGACATGCAAGCAAAGCTGGACGGCAAAGTTGGATGAAGACTATTGCAGACAGCAGATGGCCCTGTTTTCAAATACATTTCTACAGGCACTTAACAAAACACAGTTATTTCTCTTTGGCTGATTTTTCACAGTAATGACTTTACCATTTGGCTTTCGATTAATTTTTTGAAGAAAAAGAAAAAGAAAAGTGTCCTCATTTGCAAAGCTGTTTGCATTCTAATTATGTGAATATTCTAGATAGATGCTACCAATATATAGAGAAGCCAGTCCATGAAACAGCCCCTGGTGGTCTTGCCCTTGTGGGTGAGTCGGAACATTGGCTGAGGTTCTCCTGCGCAGATAAACAAGTTTCCAGTTCCAAAGAGATGAAATGTACCCACGTGTATTCCTTGTGAATATTAGGAAAATACTGTGTTCCGTCTACATTCCTATGCTCTTCTGTTCTTCTTCTCTTTGGCGATCACTCGTAGCCAAGTAAGATTGTCTTCCATGAACACGGTCTTAACATTGAGTCCATAAGTAACTGTGGAGTCCAATTTTGGATCCACACGTCCTTCCACAGTGGGGACATAGATTTCCGGGTGGGAGTTGATCATGATGAGGGTTTGCCAAGCATGCTTTCCTCTTAGCACGTTTCTCCCTTTCATCCTGAGTTTGAGCATCTTCAAAGCCCATGACACCTTTGGTAAAAGGCTGTTCCCATTGGATTGCTTGCAGGCCAGTGTTTCCCAATGGTTGGTGTTTATACTACATTTTTTAAAAAATTGCCTTGAGACAGTCTTTGAACCTCTTTGTTGACCACCAGCATTTCACTTTCCATTTTTAAGTTCGGAATAGAGTAGTTGCTTTGGAAGATGATAATCAGGCATCCGAACAACATGACCAGCCCAATGAAGTAGATGTTGAAGAATTGTTGCTTTGACATTGGTGACCTTTACTTCTTCCAGTACACTGCCATTAGTTTGCCTGTCTTCCCAAGTGAAAGGTAAAATTTTTCGGAAACACCATTGATGGAATCTTTCGAGGAGTTGGAGATGGCGTTTAGAAGTGGTCCATGTTTCAGAAGCATACGGTAAGGTTGGTAATTTGATAGCTTTGTAAACAGGCATTTTGGTTTCCCTGCAAATGTCCCAGTCCTCAAACACTCTGAATTTCAATCGGGAGAAAGCGCCACTCACAGAGCTCAGGCAATGCTGGATTTTGGCATCAAGGTTGGCCCTTGTGGAAAGATAACTGCCCAGGTAGGAGAATTTTATTTATGCATACTTTCCTGGGAGGACGTCCCATTGTATCGTCAACAAAATAGAGTCAGAAAAGAACAGCAGTGGAACAAAATGATGCAGAAATAATTAGGTGGTAGAGTATAAAGTATAAGACATTCCCACATTTTATATTGAATGTATTAGCTGTAAGCAGTGCTTTAATCTGCTGCCTGACCTCTTTTGACAATTCTTCTAGCTTCTGTAGATATAATTTGGCTAAAATTGGTGGCCGGGAGTCTGTTGGTGTAAACTTATGTAAGGGCTCCCTCGAGCAATGCCTGTTGGAATGGCTGTCTAGTTAGGCAGCTAGTTTTGATCAGAATAACTTTATAAAGTACAAGAAGCCTATATTTCAGTGTGGTATCCCATTCGCATGAAATCTACTGTGCCAAATCTTATGGATGCTATCTGGCCAAACAGAAAATTCCTATAAAGGATGACTGAATTATAGCCGTTCAAAAATGTTGCGTGTGTGTGTGTGTGTGTGTGTGCGCCCATCTGTGGGGAACCATCCCACGAGCTGCATTCCCTCATGGGCAGCTTTCTGAGGACCACATACCAGTAGTGGTCTGGGCAAGGGGTAAAAGTGAGTGAAGCAATGGAAGTGATTTTTTAATTTTGCCCACTCCTGCCATGCAAAACTCAGGTGTTTTTGCATTCTCACATCCATCCATTCTCCACCAGGTAAGCAAGAGGCATTATCATAGTTCAAGGACACTGGCAGAAGCACTTGAGGAAGGTGTAATGAGGTTCCTCACCTCTGGTGTAAATTATATTTAAAACAGAAGAACGTGAGTCTTCTTTTTGCTGATTTAGCGTAAATCTGTTGTGTAATCCTAAAGTTTCATAGTTTCCATTTTAATCGGTGATTAAGCTCAGTGCAGCTTATTCAGCTATGCACATGCATGTTTCCCTGACACAGAGTGATCTAGATGCTTTTGTGAAATAATAATAATATAATATTATTTATACCCTGCCCATCTGGCTGGGTTTCCTTAGCCAATCTGGGTTACTCCCAAAAGAAGACAATATGTGCTGCTTCTATATACATTTGCTTGTAATTTGCTGCAGTGTGTTGCTTTTGATGTGCATTGTGCTCATATTTTCAGAGCCTACTTCTGCCTGTCCTTGTCCATCATTTTTGCTGCTGGTGGTGTTGGTTCGTGTACTACAGCTGCTCATATTAGTTTAAGTGGTCTTCCTGTCTCTTCCATTACGTGGCATTGCTATGATGTGCTACTGCATGTTTGCTCATGTGCCTGGTTGTAAGCAACAAGCTGCTGCCTGGCAGTATATTCACTCACTCATGATTGTTCTCTTACCTCTGTTTGCCTGTGTAGGGCCATGCTGTTGTGTGTTTGTTTGGCCTGACGCACATTGCTGCCCATGTTTTCTTGTGGTGTGCTAATGCCTATCTTTGCCTATGACATTCTGATGCCTTATTATTATTATTATTAGCCTCTGTTGATCCATGATGTGCTGCTATCAATGTACGAAAGCCCATGTTTTCTTTTGTGTAGTGTTTGCCCAAGATGAGAAACCTCCATGTTTCTCATTGAAAGATCTACCCAAGTTTTCTTGTGATGCCTATTTACCCTCTTTTGCCTATGACATCTTGCTAACAACATTCAGACCTGTTGCCCATGTTTGTCTGTGTCATGTTGCTGCTTATTATGTGCTATTTATTCTCATGTATGTCTAGGATGTGCTGCTTCCAATGCTTGCCCAAGATGTGCTTTTTCCCATGTGGGGCTGGCTTTGTGTGTTCTTGCAAGAAAATTCATCCTTGTTGCTGAATTTCCATTGCAAGGGAGTTTTATTAGTAGTCTGCTTTCGCTGTTAGTTTGGACGGTATTTTAGCAATTTTGGGTGGGCTGCCTATTTCATCAGTTGCTGGTCTCCCGCTTTATGAGCATTTTTATTGAATGGTATTTTGGTATTTTATGGTAAGCTGCCTTAAAAGAGCTTCCTCTCAAAGGAGGCATAGAAACATTTGAAACTATTTTTGTGTGTGCCCAGAGCCTTGTTGTCTACATGTGCTGCTGTCTGGGATATGATCTTGCCCCTGTTTATCCAAGTTTGGGAGTGACACGGTACTGCCCATGGTTAGTCTGTGGTATAAACCACTGAGTCTCTTGAGCTTGCGGATCAGAAGGTCAGTGGTTCAAATCCCCGGGGTGGGATGAGCTCCCATTGAAATGTCAAAATGATTGTAAAATGAGTGAAATGTATAAACTTGACAAGTATAAACAAAAAACAACAAAAAACTTGACAAGTATATAGTATATCAGGAAGAGTGGATTAAATTTAATGATTACTTAGTTAAATATGTTAAGTTAAATTAACTGAAAACAGCTTGCAGATACTTAATTGGCTTAGGATTTTATTTATGTTAAGGGATGAATTAATATGTTTAATTTCATAATAATGTGAAGATTTAAGGATGTTAACATTTAAGTTAAATTTTGTAAGAAATGTGATTTGGAAAACCGTTAAAAGGATATGCAATGAAATTCAACCAAGGGGAAGTGAGGAAGTCACTTAACAATGTTAATAAGTGTAATTTTTAATAATGCCATGATTTATGTTTGTTTGTCTTATGTTTTTGTTTGTTTATAATGTTGTGAAAACCAATACATTTTTTGGGGGGAAAAGACAAGTATAAACAAAAAAACAAACAAAAAAACTTGACAAGTATAAATAAAAAAATAAAAAGACTTCTTAGTTTCCCGCCATCGACCTGAGGGAACTTGAGGCAGGAGGGCGTCTCCCCCACTCCCGCCTCCGCCTCGCGCATGCGCAAAGTTGGCCGCGCGTGCTAACAGGCTCCGCCGCGACGGGGCGGGCCGAGAGATTTCGCCTTCGCCTCACGACCTCAGGCGGCGACACCTGTTCCTCAGGCTAAGCGAAGCGCGGCGGCGACATTGGCATTGGTCGTCCCCTCGCTTCTCACTGCCGCGCCCGGGACGGAACTTCCTCGGCCGCCTCCGCCTCAAGTTGGCTGTGGGGCAGCCTCCGCCGCCGGCCACCTGCGCTCAGCCTCGGCCAGGGCGGAGCGGGGAGAGGCGCGAGTTCCCCCCCCGGAGGCGCCGGTCTCCCGCTTGGCTCGTTTGTCCCCTCCGGCGCCCCGTCGGTTATCGCAGCCGCCTCAATAGTCGCTTCACCTCAAGCCGGGCAAAGTTGAGGCTCCGGAGCGGGAGTTGTCGCCGCTCGGGCCGGGCACGGGAGGAGGAAGCGCCATGGCGCCTCTGGCGAACGGCCTGTAGGGGAGCTGGGCTTTTGGGGGGAAAGGAAAGAAGTCGCTTCGCTCCGTCCGTCGCGGAGGAGCCTGAGGAGACGAGTCCGCCCGGCTCCGCTTATAGCAGGTGAGGGACTGGCGAAGGCGGGAAAAGCGCAGGTGCCTCCGCCGCTCGCTTGGCGCCTGTCCGGAGGGGGAATCGCGGGTTGGGAGAAGACCCCAAAGAAAGGGGGAAGCCCCAACCCCACCCCGCACACGGGTATCGCGTGCGGAACTTTAAGCCCCCCCCCACCCGATCGTCTGAACAGAGCCGTGGACGCCAGTCACACAAACGCGCATCGGTCCGGGGCTCTGTTCAGACGATCGTTTGGGGGCTTGGGTGGTACTGCTGCTGCCGCCGTTCATGCGCACGAGAGCTGTCCGTTGAAGGTCAGGCGACGGGGCGTACACGGGTATCGCGTGAGTAACTTGAAGACGATGCTCGTGTCCGGGGCTCCGTTCAGACGATCGGGTCGGGGGTGGGGGATGTTGGGAGTGCTGCGGCCGTTCACGCGCACGGGAGCTGTCCGTTGAAGGTCAGGCGACGGGGCGGAATTGGGGCGGGGAACTAAGATTCGGGCTAAAACTTTGCCGGCTTCCCCGAGCCTTGGGCGGTTGGTTGTCTGAATGAGGCTCGTTTGGACCCGTCGGGGGAAACGCGGTAGGGGGAGGTAGCGCTGCTCTGCACGGGGGCGGACATCAGCATGTCAAAATTCGGGGCAACCTCCCCCCCATAACCATGGATGCAAATCTCATTCTCATTACAAATTTGAGTGTCAAAATTCGGTGCCACACACCCTGCATGGTGGGGGGAGGGAGCAGGGGGCAACTTCCTCCCCCCCAGGAAATAAATAAAAACAACTAACTGAAAGTAGAAATTGTAGAAGGGCTTTGACAGGTGTTTTTTCTGAGCGCTTGGGGTGGGAAGGAGGTAATTTAAAACTGTTGCTTCATGGCTGAGTTGGGATTTGAACCCAGATCTCCTAGGTCACAGTCTAACTCTCTTCTAGCCAATATACTGCACTGGCTCTCCCCAGAGACTCTGAGAAATTGTGCATGCATGTTCCTCTGCTGAAAATTTGGGTGTAATGTTCTGGTGTTTGTATTTAAAGTTCTTTGACAAATAATAAATGTAATAATTGTAAGCACAGTAAAATAATAGTAATAATAAAATTGTTGCTGAGCCATTTCATGCTGGATCCCCCAGGCAGTGCCAGACAGAGGATGGTGACAGGTGGGTGTCTTGCCCCCCTTAAATAAATCTTGGCTGTGCCAATGTCCCTCCCCCCGCCTCTCTTGCTCCATTCTGAATAATAGTTGTGGGGTCCACCGTGGTGTTCAAGGTGTGGTAGGGGTTGCAGGGCCACATGGACAGGCCTCATGCCTTAATGTCCATGTGTCCAAACTCTTTTGGAACGGATTGTTTTGGTGTGCTTGGAGTAACTCTGTGCTCAGAACGTAGTGTGCAAATAGAACTCCTCCTGATGTGTTTTGGACACTGAGGAATGGATTACGGTGCATAGTGGCGACGGGAAGTGAAGCTTGCCTGCTGGTCCCAGGACCCTCTCCACATGTTTGGATACATGGAGGAGGTCATGTGAGCCCCGCCTAGTCAACTGTCGAAAGAGACATGTATGCAGTTGGCACACACAACTTTCACACCAGATGGGACACCCCTGTAGGAACGTCATTGTGGGCAAAGTAGTCTTGTGAAATGAACTTTTTTTTGGTAAACAAATGGAGCACAGCAGCCTACATATCTCTTCAAGTAAATCTGATAAATAATACTTTTGCCTATAAAAGCTAATTCCCTACGTTTCCAAGGCGGCACACTTTCTACTGCTGTCGGTGTACTGGGTGCGCTTTGCCCATTTGTCTTTGTTGTTCCACTTTCTCCCGTATCCATTGCGACTTTTCCCTCTATTTAAATGAGCTCCTTCTAACAAAAGGCTTGTTTTGAGAAAGAAAACTCCTTGTCCCCATCTCCTCACCCCTACCTTCCTAAGTTCGTGCAGGAATGTCTTCTACTCAGCATGCACTTTGCGTTTCTTGAGGGGTGGGCTGTCGGTCTGGGTTGTTTTGCTGATAGTTCAGCACTGGGTTTTAAATGCCTGGCTAGCTTAACATCCTATACAGCTGCTGCTTTGCTCTAGAGCTGGAGAGAGAAAATTTTTGACCGTAGCTGTAAAACTTTGTTTTCGTTTCATGTGATCCATATATTTCTTGCTGAGAATGGCCTAAAAGGAATACTTTAATTTGTGGAAGCTTTGGTTTCGTTCCAAACTTTGTTGGCAATGCTTGTGAAATAATTAAAAAGAAGAATGCTCAGAACAAGTGCAGAATATCTTTTCCTGACCTGATTAAGTTCCAGGATGGAAAACAGGGATATCTAACTACTTTAAGCCCCAGAACCTCTCTCTATTTTTTTTGGGAAAATTAAACTCTATGTATGTTGTAGTCTGGTTCCCTGGATCAAAATGTATCTCTGTCTTTTAACTGAAAGGTGTTACTGTAAATGCTGCTGCTGGGTTTTGGTTGTTTTTATCTAAATTACTGGGTTTGGTTGTATTTGAAAATATTTTTCCTAGAGCTAGCTTACTTTAAACTTCCATACTGCAGCATTTTGTTGCAGGCTTCATTCTAATAACGGTGTGTTAGAAAGTCAGAAGGTTTTAATTGCCCCATGCACCACTCCACTGGCAGTATTAACCTTTGTATATGTGGTATGGTGTAGAGTTAGTGCTTAAAAACTATGAGTACATGTAATTATATACAAAATCAGGAATTAATGGAATGTTTCCATGGCCATTTATAATTGATGCATAATCAATCACATAAGCCAGTGGACTGCATAGAACACAGAGCAGGATGTGTCTTGCTTTCCTAGAAGTCAGGGTGGGAAAATGTCAGTGCCTTTCCCCTCATGGGACTGCTGTATTGGAACTCTTGCACATCAAGCAGGAAAAGTGTAATGTTTCTCCATTCTAGGCTGTTTTTTGAGGGTGGGTGGGGTTGTTGTCTCCTGAAGATTGATGAATAACAGAAAAACATGTTTCATAGTCAAGATCTATTCACATGGAAGATTTGCAGCAGGGAATAGATATTTCCTTGTTACTCAGACACTTGCTGGGGACAAATGCGGCGGTGGGGGCAGCTGTAGTGAGAAAGCTAAGGTCATTTCTCTGTCCTACTACCAGCCTGCAACACCAACAAGCTTCTTTTGTGCCCCTTTCGCTGCCTGAGGCATGAGGCCTGGGCATCCTGATGGATGGCTGCACACAGTACTTCTAAAAGACTGAAAATGTGCTCCTTTTGTTCAATGGTAGATCTGGGTCAGGGGAAAAGGATCAGGAAGAGGTGTCATACTGTCTGTTTCAGTCTTCCTCTCTAAAGACTAGAAGCCCATTTCATCCACTATCTTGTTCTCAAAGTGTCCAAACAGAAGACAGCCACCATAATTAGTTGCCACTGAGTCCCGTTAGGGAAAAAGGTGGGGTATGCATGAATGAATGGTAGACTTTTTATCAATCCACGAATTTTCCCAGCCTGCTTTTAATAAAACTATCCAAGTTGGTGGCTATCATTTCATCCCGTGGCAGTGAATTCCACAGTTTGATGATATAGTATGTGAAGAACTCCCTTCTCTTGTTTGTTCTGAATCTTCTAATATTCAGCTGCATTGGATGACCCTGGGTTGTAGTGTTAGGAGAAAGAGAGTAAAATATCTCTCTACCCACTTTCTCTGCATCACACATACCTTCATCATGTCATCACCCCCCCTCCTTTTGGAAACCAATGGATGGTGATGATGGGAGCCAAGAAGACATTGATCTACCTGGCCTCCCTCTTGCAAGTGCTTTGGTAGGAGATGCAGAGACATTAGCCCTGGTAGGGTGTGATGGTGGAGCTCTTCTCCAGCCTCAAACATCTGTGTCCTATGAAGAATAGGAAGGATTCCAGAGGGTGGGGAGGGTGCTCGCCAACTGATAATTATTGAGGATAAAAGAGGCACAGCAGTCTGAACTTTTATTGAACAAGGTTGGTTGTTAAGCGAAGACCTGTGCAGGTGTTTCACACAATTAGAATTGTGTGAGGAGAGAGCAGAGTATGCCAGCTACCCAGGTGCCCCACCACCCTCTATGCATTGGAGGGCAAATGCCTGCAGCAAGATGCCTGCTGTGCTCGCTGAGGCTTCTGGCATGATTTAGATCTCTCAATTATGTACCTGCAACATGTGGAGAGTGCTGGCATTGGGGTTATGATGCATAGGATGGGTAATGTGTTCTTGCTCTCTCCCTGATCACATGAGGAGGAGAATGCCTTCATAGGAGTGAGTTCTGAGAGTATCAAAGAGACAAACAGGTGCCAACATTTTTGTTCATTGAAAGCCTCCATTATGGCTGGCTTTGGGCTGTTATGTTGGGCTCCCCATTGATTTTGGTGGGAGCATTTTAATAGATTATTATTTGTTGTTGGAGTATGAAGTTTGCATAATTTGAGCTAGGACTACTTCTGACTGAGAATAGGATCCCAATCAATTTCCCTGCCATGTCCCTTCATCCCTCTTCTTCTTTTTGCACTAGCACAATAGTCTTAAACCTTTTCAGAGCCAGGTCCCACTTTCAACCCAAACACTCATTTGGTGACCCATTTCTTAACCTTCTATATATTTGCGTGGTGGCAGTGCTCCTGTTGCGATCCAACTTGGATGAAGCTGTGACCCACTAGTGGGCCCCAACCCACTAGTTAAAGACTAGTGCCCTAGCAGACTCCTGACAGTGCAAGGTTCAAGCTAGTCATTGCTTCTCTGTCCAATGGTATGCATCTTTCCACTGATGTAGCATTGTGCTCTGCTGGAATAAGGGTTTTGTGAGCAATCCTATCCCGCCTGGTGGCTTTAAGATAGGACAGTGCTATACATTTACAACTGCATTCACCAACTAGGTGCCCCCCAGATGTTTTGACTGCAGCTCCCATCAGTTCCAGTCATCACAAACTCTAGGCCTCTCTGTCTGGCCCTCAGGACTCTCTCCAAGCCATGCTTCCTCCTCAGCCACACCCTTTCCCCCGGTTACAGGTAGGTAGCAATGTTGGTCTGCCGTAGTCAAAACAAAATACAAAAACTCCATCCAGTAGCACCTTAGAGACCAACTAAGTTTGTTATTGGTATGAGCTTTCGTGTGCATGTGTGCATGCACACGAAAGCTTGTGGTTTCTTCCAACTCTATGATTCTATGATTCTATGATTCATACCAATAACAAACTTAGTTGGTTTCTAAGGTGCTACTGGAAGGAGTTTTCTTTTCTTTTCCCCTGGTCACATCTAGACTTCATTGCCTGATAGAGTGGAATGTGTCCTTGGTTGGCTGGATAGAGGATAGCAAGAGCTATGAGAGCAGCCTGCTTTACAAAGGCTTTATCAGTGACTGCTCCCAGACTTTGGCACTCTCTCTGTAGGGAAGCTAGACAGACTCCCTCCTAGCTGTCCTTCCACAGGTAGGTGAAGAATTTCTTGTTCCAACAGGCTTTTTGGAATTGGACTGCTTTTCATTAAAGGGAGGATCCCACACAGTTTTTATTGTAATGATCTGTGCGTTTTAAACAGATTTTATATGTGCATATAATTTAAATTCTATCACTGTTTAATTGTGTTTTAATGTTTGTTTGTTTTCTATACTTTTGGTGTTTCTTGCCAGGGTGTAAACAAATATAATAAAAAAAATGTTTACATGTGTTGTTTTGCCCTTTTTTGCCTCTAGCAAAACAATAACAGTTTTCCCTCAAGGGCCAAGGCACTACTCTAGCCTTGTATCCAGTCTAGCCGACCTTGCTGAGCATAGCTAAGAAACTTAGCAATTTTGATAAAACCAGACTGAGTTTGCATATTATGTGAGCTGAAATGCTTGTAGAAAATGACCTGAAATCCTGTGTCCCACTAAACTTAAGATTTATTTGGGGAAGTTGGCTTTGGGAAAGTTATTCAGATGATGATGTGGTCTTTGGTCTGAAAAAAGTTCCCCACCCTGGAATAGACTTACTGGGCTGTATTCATCATAACACTAAGGAAATTGCTCCACCAGCTGATGGAACAATCTCTCCTGCCTCCTTTATGAGTAGATTTGTGGAGGGTGCAGGGAGAAGAGTCCCATTGTGAGAGTGGGCATCATTGTGCTGGTTTCCACTTGTTCAGTGATTTAGTTGCATATGACCCACTGAAATCAATGAACAAGTATATTAAGTTTCATAGATCCACTCTGTGTATTACTTAGGTCTATAGCACCCTATATTCTGGTGACACTCATGGGGAAGCTTACATTTGGCTCCATCAGGAGCAGGACCTTTTTTGTAATAGTGCTTATGTGCTGTGTTTTCTTCTGGAAGAGTCCATACAGCTTCCACCATGCTCTTTATGAAAATGCGTGCAAAACCCTTGCTTTTTTAGGTAGCAGCTGAGAACAGTTGATGAACACTGCTATGTCCCATTACTTAGTACAGTCATACCTTGGATCTCGAACGCCTTGGCTTCCAAAAAAATTGGCTCCTGAATGATTGAAACCCGGAAGTGAGTGTTCCGGTTTTTGAACGATTTTCAGAAGCCAAATGTCCGGCGTGGCTTCCATGGCTTCTCATTGCCTGCAGGAGCTTCCTGCAGACAACCAGAAGTCGTGCTTTGATTTCTGAACATTTTGGAAGTCGAACGGATTCTGATTGACTTCCAAGATACGACTATCATTGTTTTGTTATGTCATCACTTCTGTTTAATTGTTGACTGGGCTCATGTATTTCATTATTTTATGGTTGATTTTTGTTGTGCATTTTTTTTTGAGAAACAGTTGTATAGAAGTATTTAAAAATAAAATAAATACTGGTTGAGTGCAAATAAATCTAGTTAAGTTTAGTGGGACACAAGATTTCAGGTCATTTTCTACGAGCATTTCAGCTCACATAATATGCAAACTCAGTCTGGTTTTATCAAAATTCTTAGCTGTGCTCAGCAAGGTCAGCTAGATTGGATACAAGGCTAGAGTAGTGCCTTGAGGGAACACTGTTATTGTTCAGCAACTTGGGATGGTTAAAGACAAGTCTGGAGAAGTGAAAGTGCTCTGCTTTCGCACTGGATAAGCCACTTTGTTTTGTTTAAAAGAAATGTGTCCATTGACTGAGCTCTATATTTAATGCAAGACTGAAACTGAAAGCTGGCTTCACTCTTCATTTTTCCTTGTAAATACCCCTGAATGCCCAGTAACACAATTCAGGAAAAGAGCACACTTAATTAGCTATGTCTGATCTTCCTGATGTGCCTGCACTATGGGATGCAACTACTGTAACTGGATTTAGGAAAATAGTAAACTGAGTCGCCAGCATATATGTTCTGTTATGCTGCTGAATAACTTGTTTACATCTTTCAGGCTCAAGTTAGGAATGCCAGTTGATTGGCTATGCTGTAAACCTTTTTATCTGAGTATGCAACATACCATGGACCATATTTTCTCATGGTGCAGATTATAACAATTTGTACTCTTCAGCATGTGTTCTAGATTGCCAGTGGAAATTAATAGTTGATTCCATGTTTTTATTACATCCTAAATAGTATTACTTTGTATACTTTTATAAAATTATGACCTGTATTAAAACAATTTGGCTAGCAATATTTCATTATTGGATAACTTTGTAAAACTGGCAAGTTTGGCTTTTAATTTCATCTTGAGCGTAGTGGTTTACGTCTGTATTTGTCCATCACGTCCAAAATGAGCAGCTGCTAGTTATTCCCGGTTCTGTATAATATGACTAATTTGTCTCAAGCTTGTTCCCACCAAAGAAGCTTCTACATCATGTGACAGGAACTAATTTTGGTGTTGTTTCCTTCAACACAGTAAATAAAAGAGAGAACATGGATACTCTTCTTTGTAGGGTGGAAATGGTAGTACTGTAGAACACAGAGCAAAAACAACAATCGTAGCTCATTACAATTTTCTGTGCCTGTTTCTATAGTACTACAGTTGGATCAGGGTCCTTTTTTTTGTTGAGCAACAGCTGTTGTAAATAGCATGGGGTGACCCCACATTCTCAGGTTAAGGGAGAGAAAGGAAAACATCTATCCATTTTATTCACTTCATGCTTAATTTTGTAAACCTCTGTCATGTCCTCTCTTACTCATATTTTACACAATAGTCTGCATCTTATTAACATTTACAATGTTCAGGTTTTCTAATGGTGGAACTCAGTTTAAGTACCTGACTTAGCTATTGTTCCTGTTCAATAATGTTATGCACTATTAGTGGCTGACAATTAGCCTTATTCTAGTGGTTTTACCACTTCATCATTTATCTCCTTTGGCTTTTCTTATATCATTTAAACATGAATTGTTTGTAAGTCCCCTTATCTGAAAGGCAGAATATAAGCCTTTCTTTGGCAAACTGTGTAGAATGTAAGGCATTTTGCTGAAGTCTGTAGATTGTCTGGGTGAGCTTCTTTGCAATTGTTTCTGTACGGTGTCACATAAAGCCATAAGGCTGTGAAAAGTCAGTCTGTAATATTTATTATTTGTTTGATTTTATATGAATTGAGAGTTGCTGTTACACAGCAGACTCTCTTTATTTTCTTGCAGAAATCAAGCTGGGGTAGTTCAGTCAGTAGAGCACGAGACTCTTAATCTCAGGGTCATGGGTTTGAGCCCCATGTTGGGCAAAAGATTCCTGCATTGCAGAGGGTTGGGCTAGATGACCCTCGTAGTGCCTTCCAACTCTATGATATTCCATTTTTTTGTTTTGGAGCTACTTGTTCTCTCTCTCTTTTCTTGAGAAAATGTTATTTTAGCTTTTCAAGCAAAACTAAGACCCTCTCAACCTTTTTGGAGTAATTTGGACCGTTCTTGTTTCAAAAGGATATGATTGCCTACAGCAGGGGTAGTCACCCTTTTTATACCTACCGCCCACTAATACCTCTTTCTTCATGGTAAAATTTCCTTACCACCCACCAGCGCTCGATGGAAGGAGGATTCAGCTTGTGCCGTAGAACCCCCTACCGCCCACCTAGAATCCTGAAACGCCCACTACTGGGCGGTAGGGACTAGGTTGACAACCCCTGGCCTACAGCATCAGACAGACTACTTCATAAATCAATTTAAGCATTTCTTAAACGGACATTTTACAGAGCTTGCTCAGTCAGTGATCTCCAGTCAGAGAAAGTGGATGTAACCTTTAATTATTTCCTGGTACCTCTCAAGAAGCAAAACCCACTTGTGCTGTATTGAGCCTCTCTTTCACAGTGTTACATGGTTGTTGTTGTTGTTTTTTTAATGGATGTAAATCCATATGTATACAAACATATACACTATTAATATTTAACTTTTTCAAACTTAGGAGCTACTTTTAACTAAATTCTGGAACTTAAAATCTGTTTTTCAATTTTTAAACTTTCAAGTCAGTGTTTCTGACTTTCAGACGGGGGTCAGCAACATTTCTGGGCCAGTAGGCACTTCACAAACTGGAGAAACTGTTGTGAGCAACACATGCACACACTACACCTTTTAAACACCCCTTTCTGTTTGCCTGGTAAAAGTCCAGGTGGCCTTCCTTCCTTGACATCTGGTATCATCCTATTCATACCAGTGCTACAACTTCCTTAGGCTGGGTTACAACCTGCTACTTGAAGAACAGTGGTCAATCCTGTAGATACATAGGAAGCTTAGTCCTGTAAAGAATATGTTAATGATTGGTTATATTATCGCCAGGTCAACAAAATGTTTAAACAAGACTCTAAAGAAAAAGGATTTGATGAAAGTGGATCAAAGTTTGAATTAGAGATATTAAGTAATGATGCAAAAATTTTGTCTAAAATGTATAAATTGCTGCTTGAATGGCATTTGAAGGACGAAGAGGTTAAGTCAGTTATGATTCACTGGGCCAAAGATTTTAGGTACAGCTGAGTGATTGGGTGAAATTACGGAGAGAAGGTTTAAAATTTACTGCATGCAATGCCCTAAAAGAAAATGTGATGAAAATGATGTATAGATGGTATATTACACCTGTCAAGTTAGCAAAAATGTATAAAGTCAGTAATAAATGTTGGAAATGTAAAGAAAAAGAGGGAACATTTTATCACATGTGGTGGGAATGTAAAAAGGTGAAATGCTTCTGGGAGATGATATATAATGAGTTGAAAAAAATGTTGAAATATACATTTATAAAGAAACCAGAAGCATTTCTATTGGGCATTGTAGGGAGTGACATAAACAGAAAGGAATGTAAGCTCTTTTTATATGCAATAACAGCAGCAAGAATATTATTGGCCCAAAAATGGAAGCAAGAAGAGTTACTGTCAATTGAAGAATGGAGGATGAATGGCTGGCAGTGCGCAGCTTCGCTCCCCCCCACACTATCCATGGTAATTTGGGGGGGGCTGGGCAGATATTTGCACCCTGGCGCCGCATCTGCTAAAGACGGCCTTACTAGTATCAGACACACATATTTTTGGAGAGTTGAGATACCACAAGCGTTTAAGACCACCTGAATCATAATACATAATCAAAGGGTGAAGAAGTCAGCTGTAGTTCTGAAATTCTTGTTTCTTCCCTCGATTATGTAATGCTTGTACACAGCATGTTGCTTCCTTAACACTTGAAATTTTGAGTCTCAGGTACAAAAACACAAGCCTTTTTATTTTGAGTCATTATAATCATGTTAGAAACTCCCTGAATTATCAGAACCGTTTTTATCACAGTTCTCCAGAGCTGCATTAATATCCTAAACTGATTAACTATGAAAGGAGTACAACAGTATTAATTATGAAACACAGAAGTAGGTGGTCTGTTGGAAAGCATGCTTTCCATTTTAAGCCTGGAGTAACAATCATAGTAACACAACGCTGCTCATGTGACAGCTAGACAAAGAAGCCATTATGCATGGCTAGCTGGAGATGTAGCCTGCTCAAACCTATATTCAGGCAAAACTTGGCAGATCCAAGCTTAGAAAGTCTACTTTGTTAACACTCCTCCTTCCAGGCAGTTCTTCCAGAACTCCTGGGTTTCATTTCCTTAAGTAGACAAAAAAATGGGAGACTTACAGTATCCTTGTAATATTTGCTTTATGCAATATATGACATACAATTAAAGACAATTGAGATTTAGAATCAAGCAGAGCTCTAAAAGCTAGCAGATTTTCAGAGAGCAACTTGTGTGGCCACCCCCAATGTTGCATCCTTTGTTCCAGCTAATTCCAGCTAGAAGCTTTTAGATTTCTCTCAGCTTCTGCCTCTGTCTCAGTTTCAAACTCCAAAGTTAATTATTTCTTGCAAACTGTTTTAAGACTACCATAGATAGTCATTAAGAAATATTAATGTTCTTTTGTCAGTACTCAATCGACGGTGATCAAGGCAGCTAAACTCATAACAATATTATGGGATCAGTCACAGATTAAACCAAAGAAGTCCAGATTTGCTTTAATTATCCTGCTCATAGTGAGATAACAGGTGCAGGTCATATGCAGTAAGTTAGCCATTGAGTTACATTTTGATGTTCCATGTTCCATTCTTACCCTTTAATTTGATACTGTCTTCATTGGCTGGCAGTCTCATAGATCAGGCAATGAAGGGATTATCAAATGAAAGGTTAAATTGGAAGCTGTAACATTAAAATGTAAGGCATTATTGAACTTTTGCTTTGCTCCAATTTAGCCTTCCCCAACCTGTTGGCTTCCAGATGTTATTCCTGATCATTCCATCATTCCTGATCATTGGCCATGCAGGCTGGGGCTAGGAATATAAGAAAGCAGTGTTTGTTTTACTTCCTTTATGTTCAGCACATGCATCATTTTTTTCCATTCCGCTGCAATTCAGCTTCTGACAAAAACTGTGTTATTCGTCTTGCTGTCTGCTGTGGTGGAATTTTATGTGCTTAATTACAGTTAATCATGCTACCTGACCCTAGTGCACCGCAATACAAATGGGGGTGGGGGGGTCATCATTTATGTATTGTTTTGTGGACTGAAAGCGCCAGCAGTGAATACCGATAGTATTTGTTCCAGAAGTGAAAAATAAAAATCAACAAACACTGGCAATTTCCACTCCTGTTTCTGTTTCCTTTGGATTTATCCAACATCCCCAGCTGCAGTTGATGGGAACTGCCTTCAAAACATACCATGTTGAAGATAGCTGCTCTTTTTTTATCCCAGTAATGAATCTCAGGGCAGTGCTATTTAACTTATCCTGCCATTTCTAGCATTTGTATTTTTGACTGTGTGTAAAACAGACATTATATGTGTCCTTGCATTCTTGCAGTATATTTTGAATCATCACCTACCAATGATTCCAAAATATAATTGGCCGGCCCATCTAGGGGCATATATATTTGAAAGCAAGCTTTCATATGCATATCCCTAGCTCGTTGAGGATTTATATGCATTTGATATTTGAACCTAAAAAGCATGCAGTGAAGGCTACTGTGTGATGAGATCATAGCAATAACACAAGAAGGGGAGAGAAAAATTCATTCATCCTGGATCCCCTGGAAAGATGACCAGCACAGTCCTCAGTGATGCTCTAACTAGAGGTCACATATCGACAGCAGTTTACTGTCGTGCACATGTATTGCTGGATTGGAGCCACTGAGTCCTTCCTTGCTTGTTGATTCTGACTTCTGGCCTGTCTCATGATTCCTGGCTCCTGGCTCACCTCACACTGTTGCCCTCAGTCCAGTTCTGACAGACACCATAGAAGACAGAATCAATACTCAAAATGATAGTCTGGAACTCTGAACTGAAACCAGGAAGATGAAACACTCTGGAAATGAATGCCATGTCTTGCATTTAGGTACAAATAAATGAAAAGCACTACTATAGTATAGTATGAAGGACACTGAGCTTGTAGCAGTGCACACAATCTAGGTGACTCAGTGGAATACAAGCTGAACATGAGCCAGTGGTGTAGTGCAGCTGTTAGAAAAGCTATTGCAATCTTGGTCTGTATCAACAGAAACACAATGTCTAAATTACAGGAAGTAACAGCCCCCCCTTATTTTGCATACATATGAAATACTTTATCAAGTTCTGGGTGCCACATTTTTTGAAGAATCTAGATAAACCAGAGCATGTCCAAAAGAGTGGTCTGGTAAACCATGAAAAAAAATGCTGTGTAGAAGACTTGAGAAGAGAAGATTAAGAAATGAGAGTCTTAAAATATCTTGAGTGGTTTGTGGACATTTTGTACTACATTTGGGGAAAGATTCAATTAGCCTCCGTTCTCTTGCATTCACTTTCCAATAGGTCTTTGACTGCTGAATTTTCAGAGGAAAGAATGTGGTTCCACAAGTTGTGCAAAAAGGAGGTCCAGTCTATAATTCCTCATTTAAATCTTTGACAGTTCAAATGAGAAAAGATCTCACTCTTTAAACCCCACCATCCCATCTAGTCATAGAACTAAACTAGTTATGTTTTAATACTTGAATCAAATCTGATCCTATATGTTTTCTTTTATGTAGTGTCACAATATCCAAGATGTAGTCATAAATATTATTCTACTTTGTTTATAAGTTTTCATCTGGGGATTTGTTGTTTAGCTTTCTGGCATGGGAGAAGATAGGAGGTTGAAAAACTTTGCTAAGCCTCAGCAACTTGATAGCTTAAAACAGAAGCCTTGCTGGGCTTGCTTGCAGGATTTGAATGAACTAACAGCTCAGATTTAGTGAAGTTATCTTAATTAACCCTGACTTACACTACATTAATTGAATAATTGATGTTATAACTCACAAGGGTGTTTGCAGTGGTGAAAGGAAAACAAAAGCAGTTTCTTTGTCATTGCCAATGGAATTGTGTTAAATAATTTATCTTGTTTATTCAGTTAGCTGTCACTAATCTATTAAAAAAACTTTATTTATTTATATACATTTGGAAAAAGGTGTCAACAAAATTTGCTTCCAGGAGGATCATATAATCCACTGAGAAATCTGAAACTCTGTTTTGCTGTTTAGTTGTGTTACAATTTATAAGAGAGGGTGATGCCAGGTAAGCCATATTCAGAGTAGACCAATTGAAATCAATTTATATCAATTAAACTACTCAATTATTTGGTGATATCAAACTAAGAGTAGTTTCATTTAAAGATTCCACTTTTTATACTATGGGCATTATTAAGAACAGAAATCTGAGTTCTTACTGTTATAATCACTACTTCCTATATTCTACAGACAACACATAATTTATCACACTCTCCTAGATTTACCATTTTGGCTAACCTCACTTTTACTTATAATGACTGTAAAATATGATTAGAGTAATGCATGTTGAAATATGCAAAGTTTCCGAAAAGCCTAACAATTTGGAGCTACTAACACACTTGAATCAAGTCAGTGCAAGTCTCTAATGATTCCTGAGAATTGCCATCGATGATTTCTAACTAGGGAAGTAATCATGGTAAAACATGTTCAATAAATTTTTGATCATTGTCAGCAGTTAAGGAAAAAATTGAGGAGAATGTTGACACACCACCAGGCCTGAACCCAGAAACAGAGCCTGTCTAGGCTATCTGCTTCAGACATTCTTTCCATTGACTAGATCCAGCCTCCTAGGAAAAATGATCACTGTGACAACACAGCTGAATGGGTTAGAGTCGTTAGACGAATAAAGGCTTCACAAGTGTAGGGCTGAGCTAGACAGCCTGTTTCTATTCTGTAAGAGGCAACTTTGAAGAGAAGGAGCTTTATTTAACCATTTATTTTTTTAAAAAAACACCCTTGTTTCTGAGTCATGCAGACATGGCGGGTGGGGTGAGTAAAAGGCATTGTGTTCTATTAGAGAAGTACTTTGAAAGTGATGCCTTGGAGCTTTTCATGAACTATTGTTAAAGGGTGTTCTTGGGCTGCAGAACATCATTAATGACTTTAGTGGATTTTAATTATTGAATTTTTTTCCTGCAGATAAGTCACCTTCATTAAAATAATCACTTTTTTAAAAAATGACAGTCACATAAAACTGGCTATTTAATGTTTGTAAGATAGTATGGGAGAGCTGAGGAATTATTTTTGAAAATTACTCAATATAGTTGTTTTCTAGTTTCACCATTGCTCTATTTTTATAGAACAGTACTTAATAGTTTTGGGTGGAATCCAGTGTTGTGCAAGCAGATTTCTGCTCAGGAGACAGACTTTCATCTTCTCCCTCCTGCAGCCTTTGTGTGGCTGTAAAATCTGTTCCATAGGGTCCCCCAGCCCTCTGGAGCAAATTTTGAAGGCCCACAGGGGGTGCAGTGGGGAGAATAGAAAGATGAAGTCATACTGCATGCGTGGAATTACATTCTGCATGGGCAGCAATAGATAAACCCATGCCATTTAGACATCTAATTGCTATTATAGGAGCATAAAATCCAGCCATATTTATATTTATGGTGTATAGTTGCAGAGATTGTTGGTGCATACAGATAAAACAAAGCAGTTGGCGCTGTTTTTCTTCCCATAGAGCGAGACTGGAGTATTCCCACTTTCCCACTGCATTTACTCCCTAGGAAGTATGTTAGGGATTCCTGTCCAAAGCAGAATAATGAAAATACAACATAACATATTAATAGTACCTATCCTTTGCGTGTTGTCTCAGAATTAAGATGTATTCGGTTCAATGGAACTAACTTTCAGATAAGAAGTACTACAGTCTATGAAAGATTCCTTAACATTTACACACATTTACACACTCAAAATGTGACTGTCGCCATGCTGCAGTTTGCTTGGTCACAGAAAACTACAGCCTGATGACAACCTTCAGAGAGCTGCCAGGCCTTCACAGTAGTATTCGAGGGCAGTGTTGGTGGCAGGAAGGCCAGGCAATCTGCAGAGGAACAGTCACAGTAGTCCTCGGCAATTGTTCTGCTGCCACCACTGTCCACTTTACGGATGCCACCAATTGATCCTTCACTCCCAAGTAGGACTCCATGGTTGCCTGGGCAACCTGCTGCCATCTCTTTCCTCTTCATGGGAGGAAGTCTATAGGGGGGTTCCTCCATAGGTCGCCTGGACTGCCCCCACCTCACTCGTGAGAGAAGGTCTAAAGGGAGGGGGGTGCCTCTCCGTGGCTCATCTGGGCAGCTGCCAACTTCTTCCTTTTCGCAGGAGGATGTCTAAAGGACAAATTGCTTAGAATCGCTGCCTTAATTGGCTCCTTCTCTCAGATGTTTTGGTATTCTAGATTAGACTAAGGTAGGATATGAACTCCACTCATTGAACTGTTACTGCAGTACATGCGTACACAGAAAACCATGAGAAAAAATAACCGTGTTGAAGCACATCATGAATGATATGCCAATCTCTTATGACGAATGTCTGCTACTCCAATGTTGTAATCAAACATGGTAGCCATAGGTGACGAATGAGTAAGCTGGTGAAGGAGGGACAGAGTACTCCATTCTACTATGCAGCTAGCATAGATACCAAGCTTGCCACCGGAGAAGGGACACACACTTTCCCCATTTTCAGCATAAAAATGCATCAGGTTGTCTCAAGAAGGATGGAGCTCTTTGTTTCTCTGTCAGTTCCCAGCAGGCTAGCAATACTTTTGTGGGCTAATTTGAAAGGTGTACCAAATGGAAGAAATGTGTGTTCACTAAGTTCATAGTATGGAGGCGTGCTTCACCTATTTAACAAAGATATTTTTTAAAAAATATGAACCTCAGCATTTGAATTTTCCTTTAAACTCAAAGCACATTTTCACAGCTGTGTGTCATAAATTTGCACATCTCTCCTGTCATACACATCTCATTCTCACAATGCTGAAATAAAAAAGCTTCCAAGGCCCAGTACACACTAGCAAAGCTTTGACAAATGCAAAAAAAGTAATCTTGCTAGCCACAATTGGTAATTTACTTGTTTAAGCTTTAGTAGTTTTAAGGGACGATTCATTGGATGACAGAGGCCTGTGTGTAAATTGAAGATACTGTGCCCATTGAAAGGTACATTTGGAAGGTAGTACTTCTCAAAACATTTTTTCTCCCACATAACATTACATTAATCTTGAACTTTCCTCTGCATTATTTATATTCAGCCTGACAGTACACAGGATTAATCACAGATTTTGGACTGTTTTCAATTGTACTTAAAAGAGACCTTTCTCTGTGTGCAAGATGCGGAAACCCCTCTGAAGAGAGTGTCAGATGACAGAATTTACCAGTGTCACAGGAGTTTGGTGTATAAATTCACTGTTTAGCCTACTTTTATAATAGAGCTTTATTGCTACTTTAATCCACACCACATGCAGATGACCTGAGCAAACCCCACGGAAAGACAGAAGTCTTGTTGTGTGTATGTGAAACAGTTGCTCAAAATCTGATGCACCAGCTGTGGCTCGACTAGTTTGGAAGTCAAGGGAAACTTGATCTCTTAATCTTTTTTTTTCACCAGACAGATATTGTAAATAACAACTGTTTCCTAACTGTATTCTGTCAGTTAGGCAGAATACAAGGTTTGAATACAAGGCTTTAAAGAATCATGCTCAATGTGGTCAAAACGTTATATAGGAAAAGGGCATTAAGAGAAAATAAATTTATCCCCCACCCCCAGCAATATTTTTGTCTGGGTTTATTTGTCTTGTTCTGTAGCAGCGGCTGAATATTATGAATACAATCCAAAATACAGTGGTACCTTGGTTCTCAAACTTAATCCATTCCAGAAGTCTGTTCCAAAACCAAAGCGTTCCAAAACCAAAGTGCCCTTTCCCATAGAAAGTAATGCAAAATGGATTAATCCGTTCCAGACTTTTGAAAACAACCCCTAAAACAGCAATTTAACATGAACTTTACTGAATAATGAGACCATTGATCCATAAAATGAAAGCAATGATCAATGTACTGTATTGTCAAATAAATGACAGTATTGTAGATGATCAAAATTAAAATTAACTTTTTTTCTTACCTGCACTTACAATAGTCATTGTTTGGATGGGGGGCTTTTATCCATTTCCACAGTCACACACACAATCAATCAATCAATCAATCAATAGCTGAACTGGGTTCCACCCAGTCACAAAAACAAATTAACTGAAAAAGCCTCAAAAACAAAAACACAACATAAATAGCAAAAAGAAAAGCGCAAACTTAATCCATTCCGGAAGTCCGTTTGACTTCCAAAATGTTCAAAAACCAAGGTGCAGCTTCTGATTGTTGCAGGTGCCCCAGAAACAATAGCCGACAGCTGCATCGGATGTTCGGCTTCTGAAAAACATTTAATTCCGGGTTTTTGGCGTTTAAGAACCAAGGCGTTTGAGAATCAAGGTACCACTGTATTAAGTGTGCTTGTGCTCCAGTTGAAATCAATGGAACATTGCTGGGTGATTATATTCTCAAATCCCACAGATGTATCTGGCTCCTACCCTATATATATTTTAACTTTAATGTACTTTGATGTAATAGGGACCATTAATGATGGTTTCTGAAGGTAGTAAATTAGGGTAATCGGCAACAAAAAGCTACCCAGCAATCAGTGTCTTTTAAGTCTTTCATGACAGAATCCATGCATAATATCTGGGTAGCTTTCAATGACTAACAGTATATAATGTGAAAGAAACCATTAATACCAGTTGGGATGTAAAGTCTGCTCATGTAGTATGTAAGCCTTTTTTTGGCACAGAGTTTGACACACACACACACACACACACACACACACAGACACACTTCATACCCTCTCTCTCCAGTCAATCACTGTAAAGTGCTTCATAACACATGTTGCAATTAAGCTGTAGAACTTTCTCTCCCCCCCCCTTTTCTCTTAATTTTTACTATAGAGAATAACTTTAACAAAGTGCCTCATTAAGTCCATAGCCACAGATTTTATTTTAGGAGAAATGGAATTGAAATAGCTGTAAAACTTGGATTGTTGAATGCAGTATAACTCCTAGGTGCTTCCTTAGACAATGGTACCAATGACAATCCATTTTTGTAATGACAGATAAGCACCCTTTATCAGTACTATCCAGTTTCAAAAGGGGGTGCAGTCAGATTTAAATAATTCAATAAGTACTCTATAAGGAACATGGTTAAAGGACTGAAATCTTTTTTTTTGCTTATGTTAATAAAAATACACTCATCATTCATTTCCCTTCAAATTACTGCTCACAGCAAGGAATTAGCTTCCAAATTCACTTTCAGAAGGTTTCAGATAACCTGAAACCAGAGCCAATTTACATATTTTAATAGGATGATTTATCTTGGAAAAAATATTAATTACAACAAAAAGTCTTTGATTGTTAGGGTTTCTAAGGCAATGCCTTTGTTGGATCCTTTTAATGATGAAGCAGGCTGTCTCTAAAGCAGATTCTGTTCACATTAAAGGAAATGAATGTGAGAGTTTAATGACATGGGGCATCTTTTTTCTTTTTTTAAAGTAGCATTAAGAAAAGTTAGATTGATATGAATAACAATTGAGAACTTTGATATCAAATTGGTATGAAATTATCAAAGTGTTTTCTGTGCAGAATGTATAGGTTTGTTTACCACTATTAAATTAGTGTATATAGCATTATTTTGTATTTCGACTGCCAAATATCAGATGCTGTTTTAAAAGTAATTTCATTCATTCACCGGTTCCTCATTGTGGAATGAGGAAAGGTATGTACAGCAGGGCAGAACATGCTGCAGTGATGACATATCCCCATTCTGTATACTTTTATGGCATTTGTAGGCTCTGGATCATGAAATGTGGTGTCTGGTGGGCCACTTTCTTCCATGGCTTTCTGTAGTAGATCATGCAAGGAAAAAATGGCCTGGCTATACCCTTTGAGAATATGTGGAGTCTATTTTGAATTTTTTAAAATAAAAGCACAAGGTATGCTATATCTGAGGAGGATGAACTCTGTTCTGTTAAAAGAACTGTTTGAGAAAATCCCTAGGTCAAAGCTTTCCAAACACTGTATCGTGACACATTAGTCAGTGTGTTGTGCGGATGCTCCCCACGCTCCTCCCAGAGCTAGAAAAAGGTTAGTTTAACCCCCAGTTTGCTAGTAAAACTGAATTACTGTGTCGTGAAATGATGCATGTCTAAAAAGTGTGTCACCAACATGAAATGTTTGGAAAGCTCTATCCTAGGTGAATTCATCCAACCAATTTTAATGTGAAACTGATATAAAACATAATCCAAATAAATATTCTGAAAAGCTTAAACTTTTATATCGATAGGTTTGTTTTGTTTCTGCAAGCAGTAATTAACTTATAGCTTTTTCATAAAATGTTTATTGCAGGTTCCTAAGGTTATGTATATCCTAAATTTTTAAAGTTGCTAATACTTTTAACATAACTTCTTTTGGAATGCCTAGAAACAGAAGGACTAGTCTTTGCTTCTTTTCTGATATAGTACCTGTTTTTGTTTATGTGCACCACAAGTCTTCTATTATTTGTGGCCAACATTTTTTAAAAAGCAAGATGCTATTGCATTTATAAAGAATATTACTCTACGCCTCTTCAGGTATACTGTTATTTTAAAACTATTTTTTGAGCTCTCTTTTCTATATATTCATAGATAAGTTAACTTGCATTTTCTCAAAATACAGTTTTGACATTTGATGCCTTAGCCTTCATTCTAGGCCCTTAAAATACTCTTCATTATATTAACTTTTTCAAATGCTTAAGGTATATTTTCCTTTATTTGAGTTCGTCAGTAAAGACCTAATGCTCGTTATGGCAGTCCTCCATACCAAATGAGTTAACGATTTGCCTTGTAAATTTATATTCTACTTTATGTGCCATGAGCCAGATTATAAGGCATGTGACAGAATGTGAAAATATATACATGTGTGAAAATGATTTCCTAGTGCACTGCTCCTACTGCATTTAATGCCTGTTATCTATTAACACTGCAAGCAGAATCGATAAAAGCAATCAAGTTTATTCATAGCCACAAGTTAACATGAGACTAATCACTGCTGACAAGATTGGGTCAGATACAAGTTTTGATAAGGTCAGCATTGGTTGCTTTAATTAATGTTTCTGTCTGTCAACAAAAGATAACATTTTTGTTTTTATGTCCAAAGTCCCACATTGCTGCCTTGTGTTCGTTGTTTATTGTCTAAGAATACATTATGAGCAGAGATTGTGTACAGCAAAAGCTATACTGAGGTTTCAATACCTGTGGGACCAGAATGTATGAAAGAATTAGCAATAATCGTTGGACTGGTCCTGTCCTATAGATGCTGAGCATTTAGTGACCTCACTGCCTGCTGCTGCACGTTCTGAACCAGTCTGTAGTACATTTGCACATGCTTAGAGCTCCTGCCATGGGGTTGAGAATGCTGTTTGATGGGGTGTAGATGTACAATAATGTGGGGTGCTGGTTGTGCCTCTGGATGCCGATGCATGTCCTAGGGATGCTGGTGGCGCTGTGGTCTAAACCGCTTAGCCTCTTGGGATTGCCAGTCAGAAGGTTGGTGGTTCGAATCCCCGCAACAGGGTGAGCTCTCATTGCTGTGTTCCAGCTCCTGCCAACCTAGCAGTTCAAAAGCACGCCAGTGCAAGTAGATAAATAGCTACCGCTGCTGCGGAAAGGTAAACGGCATTTCCGTGTTGTCTGGTTTCCATCACGGTGCCCTGTTGCACTAGAAATGATTTAGTCATGCTGGCCACATGACCCGGAAAGTTGTCTGTGGACAAATTCTGGCTCCCTTGGCCTGAAAGCAGGATGAGTGTTGCAACCCCATAGTAGCTTTTGACTGTACCTAACCGTCCGGGGGTCCTTTACCTTTTTTTAACTTTTACCTGCGTGTCCTAGGCATGTTCCCTGTCTTGGATTTTTTACCTTAGTTGGAAGGATACCTGTGCAAGTACAAGTGTATGCACATAGAGTTCTCTACAGCAAGTGTGGGCAACATTTTTCAGCCCCAAAGGCAACATTCTCTGGAGGGCAACATTGCAAGAGCCACTTTCCAGTGGAGAATGTGGGTGAGGCAGAAGCAAAGGTGGGCAAAGAAATGGATATGACTCCTGCATTTGTACAGTATTGCAGCTATACAAAAGCCGGGGGGGGGGGGTTTATAGACATGCTTTTACATGCATCCCTCCCATCTAGGCAAGCAAGTTAGAGTGATTATCACAGTTCAAGGACTCATTCCAGCTAGGCAAAAGGACCCATGAAGGGTTTGGCCTGGGGAGAGGGCACATAAACTGGAGGGCCAGAGGGAGAACTCTGGAAGGCCGTGTTTGGCTCATGGTCTCGAGGTTCCCCACCATGAGGGTGAGAATGCTGACAGGGATCTTCATCCCTGTGGAGGTAGCCCTGTGCGTGCATATATCTGTGTTTGTGTAATCTTGCTTTGAACTTGCATGGCCACCCTTCTTGCGGAGCATTCTACACTGGCTCCCAGTATGTTTCTGAGCACAATTCAAAGTATTGCTGCTGACCTTTAAAGCCCTAAACAGCTTCAGCACTGTACCTGAAGGAACGCCTCCACCTCCATCGTTCAGCCCAGAAACTTAGTCCAGCTTTGTAGGTCTTCTGGCAGTTCCCTTCCTGCAAGAAGTGAAGTTACAGGGAACCAGGCAGAGGGTCTTCTCAGTAGTGGCACCCTTCCTGTGGAACACCCTCCTTTCCGATGTCAAGGAGAGAAATAACTACACAAATTTTAGAAGTCATCTGAAGGCAGCCTTGTATCAGGAAGTTTTTTTTATGCTTGATGTCTCACTGTGTTTTTATATTTTGTTGTTAAGTCACCCAGAGTGGCTATGGCAACCCAGTCATATGGGTGGGCTATTTATTATTATTATTATTATTATTATTATTATTATTATTATTATTATTATTATTATTATTATTCAGGGAACATGATGCCAGCTTGTGTGTGGCACAAAGGGAGCAGGGCTAGTCCACATATTCTTGCTTTCCCTTTCTTGTATTTAGTACCTGTGGTTACTGCATAGCAAGCAGCCAAATATTCTGATGTAAAAGTTGTTTACTATTCCATTACCCTTATTGCACAAAAAGAAAGCTGTATGAAGAACAGCATATGCCATTTCATACAGTTCTAGCTGTGAGGTGCCTTGCATATATTGTGGGGCTACAACTTGCATCAGCCTTAGCCAGCCTGGCCAAAAGCCAGGGATGATGGATGTTGTAGTACAACAACATCTGGAGGGTGCCAGGTTGACTACCTCTGTTCTAGTGGGTCTGAAATAGCCCACCCCAAACCCATTGCTGTTGTTTTCCAAACCAGTTTAGTGCCGTTCATTTTGTGGTCTGCTCTGTGAGCAGAATAATCACCATTCTAAGTGGATGAAAACTTTAAACCTGCTATTCTTGCAGCTGTCATATGATGTGCAGCTGTTTAGATGATAGCTGGGCTCATGGAAACACATTCCCATTTATAAAGTCCTTTAGCACACTACTGGGATTTCAGCTTCTCCAAAGTGCTTTTGAGAACAGAGCACCATTTCAATATATGATTAGCAAAGAAAATATTAAAATTATGCTAAAAAAGGTATATACGGTATGTGATCACAAAGGTAGACTCGTATGTGAATAAATTGCCATTGCTAATTAATTTTTTTGGGGGGATTCTTACTTTGAAAGAGATCTGGAGTGGTCATACCAAAGAAGTTTTTACTGTCCTATAATTTTCTTTCCAATGGAAATATGTGGTGTTTCTTTAACTGCACGGTTTATTTTCCAGGGATACTAATAGAAAATCTAAACCAGTAATTTCTTTGCTTTTCTGATATTGGGTGGATCCAGATAGCTGCCGCATGCCAGACTAAGACGCCCTCAGGTGTCTGCCAAATCCCATGGGTTCCTGTTCACAGTTAGGACAATGGTGGACTTTAACTAGTGTTTACAAATCCACTTCACGTTCTTGATTGCACTTTTGTTTGAAGCTAACCATGGTTATTATTAACAATGGTGCAAATGCAATGCTTTTCAAAAAAACGAATTTCGAAAAATGCAAACTCACATTTAAGAGGGAGGCAAAGAGTATGAAAGCCCACAGTTCACTCACAATACCTCAATCCTGCTTATGGGACTGGACATGTTAGATCTGCACTAGGTTTCATTCAAATCACAGAAAACTAGGAAATCCCTCAGGGAAAGGGATTAGCGAGAGTGTGCCAAGCTAGTATCCTTGAATAAAAACCATCCCCTAACCATTACCTTTTTGTTGATTATTATGCAAGAGTGTGCCATCTCATTTCAGATCCTGTCCTCTTTTATGCAACTATCTACCACTGCCAGATTTTTTAAAGAATTTTTTTTTTACTACTGCAACTATTTCTCATAATCGCAAACAATGCTATCTTTCCACCAGTTATATGGGATAGTCAGTAGTTTGTCTCTAAGTTTTACTCATAGTAGACTCATTGAAATTAATGGACCCAGGTGACACGTCTATTAATTTTCAATAGGTCTACTCTGAGTAGGACTAACATTGGATTCTACCCAATACCTTTTATAAGGTAAAGGTGAAGGACCCCAGGATGGTTAAGTCCAGTCGAATTTGACTATGGGGTGCAGCGCTCATCTCCGCTTTCAGGCTGAGGGAGCCGGCGTTTGTCTGCAGACTTTTCCAGGTCGTGTGGCCCACATGACTAAACCACTTCTGGAGCAATGGAACACTGATGGAAGATAGAGCGCACAGAAACACCATTTTCCTTCCCACTGCAGCAATACCTATTTATCTATTTGTGCTGGTATGCTTTCGAATTGCTAGGTTGGCAGGAGCTCAGACAAAGCTCCCAATAAGTATCAGCATTTACCTTGACATGTCATTTCTACTGTGACACTCACTTATGTAATCTTCCATCTGGGGGCCTTGAAAAGTGGTCACTGGGTATCTTTTTAAAAATGTTCTTTATAAACAACATAACTGACATATGAAACTTTCAACCCCTTTATAGTTTGTGTTGTCAGTGTTGTTCATTCAGTTATGAGGAATCCTTGAGACCTTTATATTAATGTATCATTTAGAAATGCATTTCTGCATACTGTAGATAGAGTTAAATCTTCTACATTTTTTTTGCTAATATAAACACTTTAGCAATGCTAATCAGTTGTACTGATTTTCTGTTTTGATTTTCCTTAATAATTAAGCAAAAGAACTAGGATGCAATCAAGTTGTACACTAGGGGGTTCATGCAAATAGTTGAGTCTTCTTTTTTACATTAATCTTTTTTGTTAGAGGCATTCAGTAGGAAATTTATTGACATTTTAAGAAAAGGAAATACAATTTACCTGCATAATCTGCTTTAATAAGGGAAATCACTGCTTCATTGTAAATTAAACTGCAAGTGCACAACTTTTCATTCCTGGTTAATATAGCTTATTGACTACCACAGTATTAATGCTACTTAAGGAGCTTTCAAATCTTGACATGCATAGAACAAAGGGCTTGTGTAGCTGAGAAGTGCAGAAACCCATGAATGCAATTTAGCTCAGCCTAGTCTTATGCTGGTTTTTCCTCAACTGTTCTCTGGTACTGGAAGCAAATCTAGAATGGATATTGCTGCTTACAGGATATTTGCAGTTCAACGGCAGCATGTTTGCTTTGAATGCAGAAGATCCCCGATTCAATACCTGGCATCTTAGCTAGGAATGTTGTCTGTCTAAAATGCCAGAGAGCTGCTGTTAATCAGTGTTGACAATACTGAGCTAGATGGACCAGTGGTGTGGTTTGTTTTAAGGTGGCTTTCTATGTTCCTAGGCAGCAGTCTTGCTTGCTGTGGCGACACTGGTGTCTTGTGCAATAAACATAAACTTCTAAGAGCAGAGTCATATCCCATGCACAAGCAAATATTTACCAGTGATCTATGGCTTGTTGGAAACAAATGCATCCTAAAGGCCATTCACTGTCATTCTTTTAGTCCACGGGTGTCAAACACAAGGCCCGCAGGCCGAATCCGGCCCACCAGACCTTGTCATGTGGCCCGTGTAGTCTGGTCTATATATATCTGTGAGGGAAGCTTGGGCTATGGCGCGCACAGGGCGCCTCGGGTCCCTTCTGCGCAGGCGCAGGCCTCCCCCTCCTCCAGCTACCTAGCCGAGACTTATTTGACACGGCGAGGGCGGGGTTGGATATGGGAGGCCGCTGCTGCTGCTCTCAACTTCTTTTCGGGCTCGCCGGGGTGAAATAAGTCCCGGCGGGAGCGCAGCGCGCCTGCCCGAGGTGGAACGCGGAGAAGGGCAGAGCCGGCTTCGCGCGCGTTGGAGAGAGGGAGACCGAGAGCGCGCTTGTTTTTCGGGAGCGTGCCCTGTGAATACTCGGGGCGGCTTGCTTTTGCTTTGCTTTTCTTTATTTGTTTCTTTAGGCGGGTTTCCGCGCTGCCCAATGAACAGCATCCTCTGCCTCTGGGGATTCGCGATTCAAAAGCAAATTCGATACGCAAGTGCATGTTTTGTAAATAACGTCAGGCGCGGCTTCCGCAGGGTGCGCGTTGCAAAAATTTATATATGGAAAAAAAGCTGATAAGGAATTGGTTTATTTTTTAGGGTACAGTGGTACCCCGCAAGACGAACGCCTCGCGAGACGAAAAACTCGCAAAACGAAAGGTTTTTTCGTTTTCAAGTTGCCTCGCAAGACGAATTTCCCTATGGGCTTGCTTCGCAAAACGAAGCTTGCCCCAGGGACAGCGGGTCTTCTCTTTTGAAGCAAGGGGGGGTGGAGAGAAGCGATCTTCTCCCTGCAGCCCCAGGTCCCACTTCTCCCCACCGCCCCTTGCTTCAAAAGAGGTCCGGGAACACCTTCCCCCACCGCCCCGCTTCGGAACGGTGCTCCGAAGCGGGGCGGGGGGGGGGTGGGAACACCTTCCTCCACCGCCTGGCTTCGGAACAGTGCTCCGAAGCGGGGCGGGGGGGGTGGGAACACCTTCCCCCACCGCCCCGCTTCGGAAAGGTGCTCCGAAGCGGGGCGGGGGGGTGGGAACAACTTCCCCCACCACCCCGCTTCGGAACGGTGCTCCGAAGCGGGGCGGGGGGGGGGGCGGGAACACCTTCTGAAGGCTGGTGGGGGGCAAAAGTCTTTGTCCCCCCTGCCTGCCTTCCCAGGGGCTTTTAAATCGCCCCGGACAGCGGAGAAGTCCTCCGCTGTCCCGGGGCGATTTTAAAATGCCGCCCGCCAGCATTTTAAGATTTTTAAGATTTTTTAAAATGCTGGGGGTGGGAAGAAAAGCCCTTATCCCCCCCCCCAGCCTTCAGAAGAGGTCCGGGGACAGATTGTCCCCGGACCTGGTCTGAAGGCGGTTTCCCTAGGAACGCATTAATTGATTTTCAATGCATTCCTATGGGAAACCGTGCATCGCAAGACGAAAAACTCGCAAGACGAAGAGACTTGCGGAACGAATTAATTTCGTCTTGCGAGGCACCACTGTATTTACACATCATGCAATTTTCCTCTCAATGTTATTACAGGGTCCGGCCATCAGTTCCCACCCTCCTCAAAGGTTTAGGGTAGGTAGCAAAGGGGAAAAAATCCAAACAAATGCTCAATTAAAATTTGGGGAATGAGAAAAATTAAAACCTGCACATCTTGTGTAACTTAAACACCAAGCCAAACAGGAAACAATTTTTATATTCATATATGTATTCAAATGAAATCAAGGTGTAGTGTTCCATGAGCCAGAAGCTCTGCATTACTTAATCCAGCTGTTAAAGGTGTCATGGGCTTTGAAGACACTCGAACTCGAACCGGCCCTTTGAGGGTGACCAAACTGCTGATGCGGCCCCCGATGAATTTGAGTTTGACACCCCTGTTTTAGTCTCTCTCCCCCTACTCTTTCAAGGTTTGTGTTAATCTTCTATGAGTTCTGTTGATTATATCCCTAGAAGCAGAATTAGAGCAGTGAAGGAAGCCCATTTATAAATAGTCAATGGAAAGTTGACTAAGGCTGCAGTCCTGTACTTACAGACCCTCCAAGCGTCCCTATTTTCCAGGGATGTCCCTGAATTTAGAGAAGCTGTCCCGGTTTCTGATTTGACCCTAGAATGTCCCGCTTTTCCTCAGGATGTCCCTAATTTCATTGGAGAAATGTTGAGGATATGGTAGGATGTCCCTATTTTCATCAGAGAAATGTTGCAGGATATGGAGTTATCTGACCCTTGAGCCATCTAAAGGCAGCCCTGTATAGGGAAGTTTTTTAATGTTTAATGTTTTATTATGTTTTTCTATATATTGGAAGCCTCCCAGAGTGGCTGGTGCAACCCAGTCAGATGGGCCGGATATAAATAGTAAAATTATTATTATGGAATAGGACGTACCTATTTTCTTCAGATAAATGTTGGAGGGTATGTACACAGCTCAGGACCGCAATACCTCAAGGACCGCCTTTCTCCATATGAACCTACCTGGACCCTGAGAACATCTTCTGAGGCCCTTCTTTGTGTGCCTCTCCATGATAGGTCCAGAGGGTGGCAATGTATCTTTTCTGCAGTGGTTCTCCATTTGTGGAATGCTCTCCCCAGGGAGAATCTGCTAGCATCTTCATTATACACCTTTAGGTGCCAAGCAAAAACGTTCCTCTTTAACCAGGCCTTTGGCTGATTGACATCCAATGCCCTTTTAAAATGTGTTGTGGAAGGGGGGATAATTGGCTAGTTTTTGTTTTTATGTATTTTGTGTTTTTATAGTGTGATTTTATGTTGTGAACAGCCCTGAGACCTGTGAGTATAGGGCAGTATACAAATTAAATTAAATTAATTATTAATAGTAATTATACTCACAAGCTGGAAGTAAGCGCCACTTAACTCGGTCGGACCTACTTTTGAGTAGGCATGCTATGACTGCACTGCATATTAAATAAACAAAAGTGACCTGTGTGATCTAGTCTGTTGCATCCGAGAACTGCATCCTAGAACATCCCCTACCTTGCTGAAGAAGATATTAACATGCAATTCTCAACTCCTTCATGTCACTGGAAGTATGAGTTCTTCCCCACTTATACAATGATACACCTGTGCCAAGTTTATTGTGCTTTCCACCATTCAGACACCAGTTCTTATTTTCATATATCCACTCCTATAGTCCCATCTGAAACAGGTTGCTTCATCCTCCATCAATGCAAGGTTGGACTTGGTTGTAACAAGTACCTAACAGTAATATTAGCAATTGTTTTCTCTTTTCACACAGGGCTATTCTCTGAAAAAGATGGTTCTTTATTTGGACTGGTTTGTTCACTTCCCTCTCATACTTTTGTACCACTGGGTGACTGCAACTTTATCCCTAAATCTTGAGGATCCAAATGTCTGTAGCCACTGGGAGAGGTAACATTTAAGAGCTATTTTGCTAGTAGTTTATGTCCATGTCCATGTTTATTTAAAGTGCATACTGCATGTATGAAAATAGATCTGTGTGCTCTGTATCCCAAAGCAAGCTATATAGAAAAAAAATGCATCACTGAGCCCCCCCCCCCCATATATTCTACTTTAAAATATATCCATGCCTGGAATGGGAAATAGAAACCATTACAGTGGTACCTCGGGTTACAAACACTTTGGGTTACAAATTCCACTAACCTGGAAGTAGTACCTTGGGTTGAGAACTTTGCCCCAGGATGAGAACGGAAATTGTGCACTGGCAACACTGCGGCAGTAGGAGACCTCATTAGCAAAAGCATACCTCAGGTTAAGAACGGTTTCGGGTCAAGAATGGACCTCCAGAACGAATTACGTTCGTAACCCGAGGTACCACTGTATAAATACCAGACACACTATAAATGGAAACCTTTAATCCAATTAACTCTGTGGGAGAATGTGCATATTCAAATTAGCCCTATTGGAAGCCATCCAGGTATAATTATGAAGCTTTTAAAATCTACCTTAAAACTTGTTGGTTTAATTATTTTCACATGGGAGGAAAATACAGCTATAATTTCAGTGCAGTGTGTCTTCCACTGGCAACTCTGTGCATACAAAGGGATGTGTGCACAGAGCTGTCTCCTTTGCTTAAATGAATGAAGGAATTACATATACAGGAGGAGCACAGAATATCCACTGGAGTTCTCATGCATACAGAGAGTTGAAGGGCTCTGGGTGAACATTTAGCACCATACCAAGCTTGCAAAAGCAAATTCAGATGCTTTTTTTACTCATTTTGGAGCCTTCAATTTTTTGTGTCTTTTCATGTAAACATCTGAAACATTGATTGCATGTTGTTTGATCCAGCGTTAGTTGTGCTTAGACCTACTGAAATCAATGGGATTTGCCGTAAGTTTGCCTAAATTTAAGTTTCATAGATTTCAAAAGGTCTTCTCTAAGCATAACAAAGTCTGAATCTAGCCCCTAAAACTAGTAGAAACCATCATTATATATATGTTTGACTGGTGATTATTTCTAAATATAGTATTCTTTCATTCTTCTTCCAATATTCAGGGGTGTGGCAAGAGGGAAGAACATATAAACCACCATCTGGAAAGTTACCATACCACTAGCAGTTGCACTGGAATAGATGGTAGTCAACAAATTACTTGTTGCTGCTTGAATCTTTGGCAATCCTAAAGGATAATTCCAACTAAATTGCGAACGTAGGGGGAAAGAATGAGATACTAGCTTCGAAGTGAATTAAGAATGAGCAGAGCACCAGGTTTATGCAGCACACTGGTGTGTACAGTCCTATGAAACTCACTGGGACTTATTTATACAGTAGTAGGTTAGCATAGGAGCATGAGACACCTTAGTGAAATTGCACTTTTTTCTTTGGCAATGATAAACAGAAACTGCTGTCCTGTGTAATTCATGTAGGTACTCTCCAAGGAACCTTTATAGTTACTGTAGTTAGACTTTTCATACATATTTTTGAGGGGTATTCATTCATTCATTTTTTAAAAAAACCCAAAACAAGTTTATTCAGATGAGCGCCACATACTGAAACTGCTATAGATTTGGAATTAAGGAAGCAGGATTTCAATTCTCACATATTCAAATCTAAGTGGCGAGATTGCTTTTCTAGGTGCAAATCACATTTCCTCACATTTTGTGGTCCTCATTTTCAGAGTAAGAATATTTGTATGGATCATCCAAATGTAGCACCACATTTGTTATATTAATGGAAATTTTATTAAAATGTTAACTATGAACAATAGTTCAGAAAAGCATTCTGGTTCACAATCCATTTCTAATGTTTGCTCTAATCCTTTATCTGTTGGGACACCTCTGAACACAAATGATAGAAAGTGGAAGAAAACATTGCCTTAAAAAGTGGAAAACTCCTTTAGTAGATGCTGGCTGAAAACAGGCACTTACTTTCTGGGCTGCAACAAAACATTAGATGAATATATGCACGCAGGTCTGCACCAAGGAAAAAAAGTTTGCCACTCATCCTCATAGTTTACAATACTTTTCTGCAATCAAAGATGTAACTATAGTAAGCAGATAGTATTTGATGTAGAACAATTTAAAGACTAATTGATTGGTTTTGTCTGAAACATGGTGAGTGTTCACTCTCACAGATAATATCTCTGAAATGTTGGTAAACCTATATATTTGTTTCCCTCATAATTATACTTTATTTCACTTAACAATCGTTCTAGTAGAGTACATACTTAATATTTTTGTTTTGTTTCTGTGCAGCTATTCTGTTACAGTCCAAGAATCCTATCCACACCCTTTTGATCAAATTTACTATACCAGCTGCACAGACATTCTGAACTGGTTTAAATGCACACGACACAGGTGATTCGCTTATAAACAATAAACTATGTTCTTATATTGCATTGCTAGAATAATCCTTTGTAGGTGATTAATGATTGTTTCACGTTAAAAAGAGTCTAGAATAATTTATATCAAGCACAATGAGATCATATGAGTGCAACCATAGTTTGCATGCCGGCATGTGTGTGCTTCTGGGTATAAGTTATCCAAAGTAAGACTATGAGGTAGATAATCCTCTCAAGTGCTCACTGTATTTTACAAAGGATTATTGGGCTGTGGAAGATTGTGTGAGGTACTAGTGTGAAAATATGTTCCCTTTCTTTAGAGAATTACAGAGAGACTTGTAATGTTGATGCAGTGGCTTATTCAGTTTTTACTATCTGAAAATAGGAATTGATCAAGCAGTTCTGTAGCATGCCTGCCATGTATTTTGATGGATCTTGTTATATGGGATACAGTGGTACCCCGCAAGACGAATGCCTCGCAAGACGGAAAACCCGCAAGACGAAAGGGTTTTCTGTTTTGGAGGCGCTTCGCAAGACGAATTTCCCTATGGGCTTGCATCGCAAGACGAAAGCCCATAGGGAAATGCTGGCGGTCGGGAGCAAAGACTTTCTCCCACAGCCGGCCTTCAGAAGAGGACCTCTTCTGAAGGCCGGCGGGGGGCAAAAGTCTTTGCTCCCCCCGCCTGCCTTCCCCCCCGCCTGCCCCGGGCGATCTTAAAATGCTGGCGGGCGGGAGCGAAGCGTTCGCTGCCGACCCCCAGCATTTTAAAATCTCCAAGGGACAGCAGAGAAGTCTCTGTCCCGGGGAGGTTTTAAAATGCTGGGGGTCGGGAGCGTTCGCTGCCGACCCCCAGCATTTTAAAACGATGTTCCGAAGTGGGGAGGTGGGGCGGGAACATCTGCCCCAGCCGCCCCACTTCGGAACGATGTTCCGAAGGGGGGAGGGGGGCGGGAACAGCTGCCCCATCCGCCCCACTTCGGAACGATGTTCCGAAGGGGGGAGGGGGGGCGGGAACAGCTGCCCCAGCCGCCCCACTTCGGAACGATGTTCCGAAGTGGGGGGGTGGGGCGGGAACAGCTGCCCCAGCCGCCCCTCTTCGGAACGATGTTCCGAAGGGGGGAGGTGGGGCGGGAACATCTGCCCCATCCGCCCCACTTCGGAACGATGTTCCGAAGGGGGGAGGGGGGGCGGGAACAGCTGCCCCAGCCGCCCCACTTCGGAACGATGTTCCGAAGGGGGGAGGTGGGGCGGGAACAGCTGCCCCAGCCGCCCCACTTCGGAACGATGTTCCGAAGGGAGGAGGTGGGGCGGGAACAGCTGCCCCATCCGCCCCACTTCGGAACGATGTTCCGAAGGGGGGAGGGGGGGCGGGAACAGCTGCCCCAGCCGCCCCACTTCGGAACGATGTTCCGAAGTGGGGGGGTGGGGCGGGAACAGCTGCCCCAGCCGCCCCTCTTCGGAACGATGTTCCGAAGGGGGGAGGTGGGGCGGGAACAGCTGCCCCATCCGCCCCACTTCGGAACGATGTTCCGAAGGGGGGAGGGGGGGCGGGAACAGCTGCCCCAGCCGCCCCACTTCGGAACGATGTTCCGAAGGGGGGAGGTGGGGCGGGAACAGCTGCCCCAGCCGCCCCACTTCGGAACGATGTTCCGAAGGGGGGAGGTGGGGCGGGAACAGCTGCCCCAGCCGCCCCACTTCGGAACGATGTTCCGAAGGGGGGAGGTGGGGCGGGAACAGCTGCCCCATCCGCCCCACTTCGGAACGATGTTCCGAAGGGGGGAGGTGGGGCGGGAACAGCTGCCCCAGCCGCCCCACTTCGGAACGATGTTCCGAAGGGGGGAGGTGGGGCGGGAACAGCTGCCCCAGCCGCCCCACTTCGGAACGCTGTTCCGAAGTGGGGAGGTGGGGCGGGAACAGCTGCCCCAGCCGCCCCACTTCGGAATGATGTTCCGAAGGGGGGAGGTGGGGCGGGAACAGCTGCCCCAGCCGCCCCACTTCGGAACGATGTTCCGAAGGGGGGAGGGGGGGCGGGAACATCTGCCCCATCCGCCCCACTTCGGAACGATGTTCCGAAGGGGGGAGGGGGGCGGGAACAGCTGCCCCAGCCGCCCCACTTCGGAACGATGTTCCGAAGGGGGGAGGTGGGGCGGGAACAGCTGCCCCATCCGCCCCACTTCCGAACGCTGTTCCGAAGTGGGGAGGTGGGGCGGGAACAGCTGCCCCAGCCGCCCCACTTCGGAACGATGTTCCGAAGGGGGGAGGGGGGTGGGAACAGCTGCCCCAGCTGCCGGGCTTCGTAGCGCTGCTGCGAAGCCGGGCGGGGGGGTGGGAACACCTTCTGAAGGCGGGCAGGGGGCGAAAGTCTTTGCTCCCCCCTGCCTGCCTTCCCAGGGGCTTTTAAATCGCCCCGGACAGCGGAGAAGTCCTCCGCTGTCCGGGGCGATTTTAAAATGCCGCCCGCCAGCATTTTAAGATCCCCCGGACAGCGGAGAAGTCCTCCGCTGTCCCAGGGTTTTTTAAAATGCTGGGGGTGGGAAGAAAAGCCCTTGTCCCCCCCCCCCAGCCTTCAGAAGAGGTCCGGGGACAGACTGTCCCCGGACCTGGCCTGAAGGTGGTTTCCCTAGGAACGCATTAATTGATTTTCAATGCATTCCTATGGGAAACCGTGCATCGCAAGACGAAAAACCCGCAAGACGAAGAGAATTGCGGAACGAATTAATTTCGTCTTGCGAGGCACCACTGTATAACCATAGAGGGTGGTCATTTTTCAATGCTTCTTGAACAGTAGAGAAATGAGGGCACTTCAGATTTTATGCTTGTACTGATGGTGCCATGAGCCACTGCAGTAACGTATGCTGTGACTCTGGCATGTGTTTTTCTCATGGTGGCCCCAGTTCCCTGGAATTCTCACTTCATTTTCTGCCAAGCCTCCCCAAATTACTGTATTTTATATCTGTTCTTAGTAATGATAGGATTAATGGTTTTTCTTTCTTTCTCTACACCACACAGGTATTCCTTGAATGTAGAGCAATTACTAAATTCTGAAATAAATAAATTCCTCTTCAAGTTCAGCTCAATTAAATCAGTGTGTATAACTACACAAATTCTGCTGTGTTAACCCTATGCTAGTGTTCTCCAGATGATGTTGGATTGCAGCTTTCATCATCCTAAACCATTGGCCATGATGATGGAGTCTTGTGGGAGATGGAGTCCAACAACATCTGGAGGGTATTGACTACCTCTGGGATAGAATGGCTATGTCTGATCAATCCAGTTTCCCACATATGAAGGATGCATTGCTGGCTTGAGTTCTAATAATTATTCAGCTTGTTTATGTTTGTATCTGAAAGTCTTAAGATATTTTTTGAAATAGTTGAACAGTCCAATATAGAATTAGTGGGAGGAATACTTAATTAACAAAGGAAAAGGAGGGTTGATTTATAGGTCAGCAATATCCCTAATTATCCATAGTTGGTTATATTCAAGTACTTGTTAACAAATTTTGCTTTCATGTGTTTTAATAGAATCAGTTACCGTACTGCCTATAGGCATGGAGAAAAAACTATGTACAGGCGGAAATCTCAGTGTTGCCCTGGATTTTATGAAAGCAGAGAAATGTGTATCCGTAAGTAAACTGATTTTTGCTACTATCACATTAGAATTTGCTTAAGTAATCAAGATTTCAGTTCTATGTGTACAACTTTTGGAGAAGTGTATTAGTGTTTCCCGTGACTATCTGATCTCTGAGAACAGGAGTCCAAATGACCATTGCCTGAGAACTCAAATGCTTCTTTAAAGAAATGTAAGGCTGGTTTGGTGATTTGCTGATGATTATCTTGACATCCACTGTGGGGCAATTGAGGGGAAAGCACACAGTAGCTGACGGGAGGCAAGGGTAAAGTCAGGGGCTGTCTTCATTTGGCACTGTGCAAGTGAGAAGTTGCTGACTGTCTATCAATCTGTGGCATTGACTGCTGACACTAACAGAGGCTCTTAGTCAGTTAGTTTGTTCCCAAGCCCAATTCAATACACTCACATTAGTGTTCAAAGTCCTTAAGCGACTTATGCCCCAAATATCTGGGGGGGGGGGAACACCTCCTTCCCTACATATACTCTCAGGGTACACATCAGCAGAGGGAGGTAAAAAAGGTAAAGGACCCCTGGACGGTTAGGTCCAGTCAAAGGCGACTATGGGGTGCGGCGCTCATCTCGCTTTCAGGCTGAGGGAGCCGGCGTGGGTCCACAGACAGCTTTCTGGGTCATGTGGCCAGCATGACTGAACTGCTTCTGGTGCAATGGGACACCGTGACAGAAACCAGAGTGCATGAAAACGCTGTTTCCCTTCCCACCGCAGCAGTACCTATTTATCTACTTGCACAGGCATGCATTCAAACTGCTAGGTTGGCAGGAGCTGAGACAGAGCAACGGGAGCTCACCCCGTTGCGGGAATTCCAACTGCCGACCTGCTGATTGGCAAGCCCAAGAGGCTCAGTGGTTTAGACCACAGTGCCACCCACGTCCCATCTTGAGGGAGCCATCTTGGTAGCTCCACTGCTCTAATAAGTTCAGTGTTTGTGTGGCTTGGGAGAGGGCATTTTCTGTGGCAGCTACTAGATGGAGGAATTCCCTTCCCACATAGGTATGCCTGGCACCTTTATTGTAAAGTTTCCATTGTATGTTAAAGACGGACCACTTTGCTCTGGCAATCGATACCTGAGATATGCTTCTTCAGGACCCACCCTATTACTATGATTATGATTTGTTTTAAACTGTTTTTAAAATTTGATTTCAAATTGTTGAACCTGCCTTGAGACTGTAGGTTAAAGGGCAGGTAAGGAATCGTATAGATTGTAGTCACAGTACTGATATTTGTGTGGTTCTGCTAAATGCCCTCAGCGTCCATCATTGCTTTCCAATTGTTTCTTGTAAATGACAATCTTTACCCTTCTCACTTTATTGCCCCACAAGGGCAGCTGGCAATTCCAAATATTTATTTTTCAAATGATTCCAGTAATGGCCAGATAATAAGAAGTGGGCTTTCAGTAGTTGCACATTAACATCTGGTAAGCAGGTTGACCTCTGTCTTAGCAGAATAGTCTATATCTTTCACACAAATAACCTTTTCAGGCAGACTTTTCCATGTCTGAGAGCACCAGTGCACACAAAGTAATGTGATTTGCATGTTTGGATTTGCATGCCTCTAACATGTAAGAGAAAATGAAGTTCATATGTGAACCCTGATGGAGCTTTGGAGAGAAAAGTGTTTTGTTGTCAAAATTTTCTATTTTTGATGTCCAATATCTTCTTTGGTTTAAGGGCTAATGTAGTGTATCATTGCAATACAGGCACTAATATCTGAAAAGAATATTAACTTTGCAGAACTGAAAAGTATGTGTTAATTAGGGATTCAATTACAACTGCTAATACCTAATAGAATTCAGATAAAATGTATTGTTTGGATTATATACTGGATGACAGCAGTTGTTTGTCCTCAGGTAGCAAAGGAAGTATCACAGAGCACTTAATCGTCAGTGCTTCCCATCTTTGAAAGTAATTCTAGAGTTCATTTAGTTTGGTATACTTTTTTTAAAGCTAGTAATCATATAAATGTTCAGTTCTAAAGAGGCTTGCTACAATTAAGTCTTTATAGGATTGTAGCCTTAGTGTGTATTTAACTACAACATTTTTTTTTTAAAAAAAGATTCTCAGCACATAGTTGAGATTCTTAAGTGAAAACAGAAAAGGAGACAGAAATACAGGTCTAACATTATTGTGTTGGAGTTATCAGTATGCTTTCATATAGCTGTAGGGTCATTTCTTTATGGAGCCCAAAAAGCATTGTGCCTGATGGAGTGACACCAATTGGTCACTGCTACATTAATCCAAACTTCAGTCCATAGTAGACCTTCCTGTGCAGGTGTCTTAGGGGCTTGCACGTCTTTTTGTCTTGACTTCAACAAGAAGATTTGATAGTAATTGAAAAGGCTGTATTTTAATTCACCCTCTCTGAATTCCTTTTCGTTGTAAGTGCCAATGCTGATGGATGCATAACTCTTCAACCGACAGCTCCAGTTGGCAGTTGTAAGTTCCTGTCTAGCATCTCTGGTGCCAGGATTAGAAGAGCCACTGATTATTTCTTCAGCTGTCAGTCAGCCAGGAAGATCCTTGTGTGCAAGATTAAAAGTGGACAGTGGCTTTCTCAGGCAAAAGGGAACAAAAATGTGGTCTCTTCCTGCAGAGGAAGGGATGGAGATGAATGTCTGAGATTCCATGAACATTGGCCTTGAGAGTGACATGACAATAAAGGGATTATTCTCAAGGTCCATCCTCCCTGATGCTTCCATCCGCTTGCCATTTCAAAAAATAAAACAAAACTCACTTTATTTCCTGGGTGCACATGGAACTTTTGTTGCTGGCTTCTGGCTTGTCTTTCTGTCCTACTCTCTGGGATGGACTGAGATGACTCCAAATGTTGTCATCT
Source organism: Podarcis bocagei (assembly GCF_964188305.1). NCBI lineage: Eukaryota > Metazoa > Chordata > Lepidosauria > Squamata > Lacertidae > Podarcis > Podarcis bocagei. The sequence goes on along the minus strand of NC_138136.1, from coordinate 15,335,163 downwards.
CACTGCACATACTTGATTTGGATAATGAGCTCCCCTGGGGAATAAACTTTGTCCAGCTGTATTTGCCCATGTGCAGTGATAATAGCAAAAGAAGCAGAAAACGTATAGAATTAACACATAGATAATAACATTTATTGTTTGTTTCCTTTTTTCTAGTGCCAACTTTTCATGTCGGTCTTGTAAATAAAAACAGAGTGGTTTATTTTGTTTTCACTGGCAATAGCTGGTATTGAAGAAAATTGCAACTTCTTGTGGATGTTTCAAATGATTATATTTGGCTCAAATATCCTTTCAACTAGAAACTAACCAAAGGGTGACTAGTTGAAACCACTGCCCTACTACTGCTGCCTTTTATTCTTCTTATACAGTGGTACCTTGGTTCTCAAACTTAATCCGTTCCGGAAGTCTGTTCCAAAACCAAAGTGTTCCAAAACCAAGGTGCGCTTTCCCATAGAAAGTAATGCAAAACGGATTAATCCGTTCCAGACTTTTAAAAACAAACCCTAAAACAGCAATTTAACATGAATTTCACAACGAGACCACTGATCCATAAAATGAAAGCAAGAATCATTGTAAAGGTAAAGGTAACGGTACCCCTGACTGTTAGGTCCAGTCGTGGACGACTCTGGGGTTGTGTGCTCATCTCGCTCTTATATGCCGAGGGAGCCGGCATTTGTCCTCAGACAGCTTGCAGGTCATGTGGCCAGCATGACTAAGCCGCTTCTGGGGAACCAGAGCAGTGCACGGAAACGCCATGTACTGTACTATAAAATAAATAGGACAGTATTGTAGATGATAAAAATTCAAAGTATTTTTTTCTTACCTGCACTGATGATAGTCATTATTTGGATGGGGGGCTTTTATCAATTTCCTCAGTCACACAGTCAATCAGTAGCTGAACTGGGTTCCACACAGTCACAAAAACAAATTAACTAAAAAAGCCACTAATACAAAAAAACCAAAATAAATAGCAAAAACAAAAGTGCCAAACTTAATCCGTTCCGGAAGTCTATTTGACTTCCGAAATGTTCGAAAACCAAGGCGCAGCTTCTGATTGGTGCAGGCGCCCCAGAAACAATAGTGGACAACCACATTGGATGTTCGACTTCTGAAAAACGTTTGAAAGCCGGAACACTTACTTCAGGGTTTTTGGAGTTTGGGAACCAAGGCGTTTGAGAACCAAGGCATTTGAGAACCAAGGTACCACTGTATTTCACTCAGTATTCTATAGGAGATACCAGTTCCACACTTTCCCCCTCTCATATAGGCCCCCTTAAGTAGGTATTAGGATTTTGGTTTTCTGTTCAAATGACAACCAAACCAGCATAACCCAGTAGTATCAGCAAAACAGAAACATGCTGTTTATGCAAATGCACGTCTAAAGCCATTGTTACCTGCAGAAGAAAATATAATCTGCAAATAAATTAATTTCTGCACACTTTTAGCATTAAAGAATTGATTTTATTGACATGTTCTCCTTTGAGAAGGGAATACTTCATAACATCTGTATCTGACAGATGTTTATAGGTGGACGGGCTTTAGAGCACCATACTAACGGTCTCAGGTCCAACCCCAATGTCTTCAGGAAATTGCAGAATGCACAAAAAAAATATAGATATCCTACACAAGAGACACAAAACTTTTTATTCCTAACTATGCTAAAGCTATCCAGTAGCAGCAAGAGAAAGAAACCTCTGCCCAAGTTCCTGAAGACACAACATTTGCCCAACACTAGATATTTTTCTATAGATTTACAAAAATGATTGGACGCAGAAAAAGGCAGATTCTGGTTTCCGGTCAAGAGTTGCAATAATAATGTTTATAACATTGTTCTGTGCCTAGCAGTAATTTTCCAGTCGCTTTGAGAAAACCACTTTATTATGTTATTACAGGCAGTTAGATAATGCAGGTCAGGCTAGCCTCCTGATGCTGCAGCTCCTTGTATTCCTAATAGAAAACTAGACTTTAAGGCTGCAGTCCTCTAACCACACACCTGGGAGCAAGCCCCACTGAATGTATTAAGATTTACCTTCGGGTAATTGTGTAGCATTGCATTGCAAGGTACACTAGGCTTTGTACTTCAACATTTTCCTGCATCTGCTCTTAAAATTTCTTGGCAAGCCATGATACAAACACATCCCCTTATACCTTCCTAAAACTCTGCAAGTCTTTGAACTCAGTCCAAACGTAAATATTCTTACAGCTGCTTCTAGTGTGTGACATATCTCCCTAGCAGCTGTGCTATTATTTTTTTAATGTTTCCTAGCATATGAAGACCAAAATTTAATCTTGTTTTAATCAAAACTCTTCAGAATGCCATGGCCCTAGAAGCATCCTTAATATGCAGATTGGCAGCATTTTACAAAAAAATGTCATGGAATGCTATGGTAGGAAGCAAGAGGGAAAGGACAATAGGGAAGACAACAGGAAGAGGGGATAATGACCCAGTGAAAAGGGGGGGTTGTATCTACTGTTTCTCACATATTTTGTCCAAAGTTCATGTCAGTTTTTAGGTACTTGTATGCAGTGGATAATTGCCCTTTTAACAACTTATACAGGGTAAAGTGTTGAGAGTAGGGGCTCTATCCCTTACATCTACAGCGGTACCTCGGGTTAAGTACTTAATTCGTATCAGAGGTCTGTTCTTAACCTGAAACTGTTCTTAACCTGAAGCACTACTTTAGCTAATGGGGCCTGCTACGCCGCCGGAGAACAGTTTCTTTTACCCAAGGTACCACTGTATTTGTTATTTTTTGGACTGCAACATTATCTGCAGTACTGATTGTTACTTTAGAACCAGGGATTAATTGTAGAGACCCATTGTAAGGATGTTCAAGAGATACAAGTATTAGAAAAAATGTTGAATGCACCTGCCCTGTAGGAAAATCTGATAGCAGTCAATACTTTTCATTCTTTACTGGAATCTTTGTTTTCAATGTGGTAAGAGAAGCTGTTGTATATATATATGTTACTCTTCTCTTGCTTTTACATCTGAATGCAGTAGCCACAGGCTATCATGTTCACTGATGATCATGACTGCAAAAATATGACACATTTATGGTTGCCAAATAAATGGTGTATATCAGTCACGTATGTGACACACACAAAAAAGAGAGCGATAAAACAAGAGAGCAGGAACAGAAGGGGTGGGTAATTATGATGCAGCTTAATCACCTCTCCGCTGGAGAAGATGAATGCTTCTAGAGATGGCAGGGGGGCTCTCCTGTGGCAGAGGCCTGAATGGATAAAAGCTCAGAAATAGGGCATTGTGGGAGCAAGGGGCCAGAGGCTATGAATCTGTGGAATTAGAAGCCATGTGGCTCACCCAATGGAGCTGGCACAGCAAAGATGGACAAAAAAACCCTGTCCTTATTTTCCATCCTTACCAGCAGAAGTCAGATGTGGGTGTGACTCAGGGACGCGGACTTATAAAAAATATTGGGGGGGGCCCGGGAAAGCTCATGAATAATAAATAAGCTCATGAATATGCAAATAAAGTGGCTCCGGCCCTAAATAGGGCAAGCCACGCCCCCCTAGCCAGCCGATTGGCTGGCTGGGAGGTGTGGCCAGTCGGGATTCCCCTGTTCTCGCGGGGGCTGAAACCGCCAGGAGGAAGGAAATTCCCCCCGGCAGTGCCTTGGCAGTGGCGGTGGTGCTGCGAAGCAGCGAGGCAGGAGCCCCCGCCCCCGGCGCTCTGCTGGAAGGGCGCCCGAGATTATTGGGGGGGCTGAGCCCCCCCAAAAATTTTTTTGAGGGGGCTCGAGCCCCCTCAGGCCCCATGGAGTCGGCGCCTATGGTGTGACTCCCCAATTCTTCTCCTCCCTGACCTGGTTACGATTGCTCTGTCAAGCACCTTTCCTGCACACAGTTGCTAATATAGAGTCACTAAAGGACAGGAGCTGCTTTTTTCTATCTGGATAGATACCGTACTTTTCGCTCTATAACACGCACCCGACAATAACACGCACGTAGTTTTTAGAGGAGGAAAATCCGTAGGCATGCCACCCATAGGCATTCCCTCCATAACACGCACAGACATTTCCCCTTACTTTTTAGGAGGAAAAAAGTGAGTGTTATGGTGCAAAAAATACGGTATATAAAGTTGAAGCAGCCATGGTGAAATTCCTTCCAAAATACTGAAACTAGAGAGGACAATCCAAGGATATTAAACACCCAGCAAATGTGGGGAAGTTATTAAAAACTTTAAATATGCTAAATAAGTCTTTGTTTTTTAGGAGAAACCAGAGACAGTATAAAACAGCTGGATTATGGAAAGTAGGTGGTTAAAAAAAATATCAATATTTTCATTCCTTCTTTCTTTGATGATTTCCCTCTTTCTCTGACAGCTCACTGTGCTGATAAATGTATCCATGGTCGCTGCATCGCTCCAAACACCTGTCAGTGCGAGCCTGGGTGGGGTGGACCCAACTGTTCCAGTGGTAAGTCTACATCTGCTACTGTCTGTCTGGGGCTCTGTCTGTTCTGTTCCCCTTCTTTGCAAGGAGATTTTAAAATCTTGTGCCAGGAATCCCCAGTGCCTGTCTGAAAAGTCAGCTCTGATTTACATGAAGGTATAGGATCTCTCTGTGTATGATTGTTTCTCTGTTTTCTCTTTATTAAATTAGGAAGTGCCAAATGTCAGCAGATAAAACCCTGCATTAATTTGTTTCCTGGCACACAGGACGTGGCTTTTAGCACTTGAACAGATGATATGAAAAGCTGCTATTGCAACAAAATAGCTTGAACAAGCATACCTTTTCAAACTTCTAATAAATTCAGGAGAATATGGTTTCATATTTAAAGCCAAAAGAAAGATGCAAGGGGGAAATTAACCACAGTTCAAATATTATCAAAATCAATGTGTGTAGTATTTTATTACAACTGATGGACAAATAAGAGATACTACAGAGTTTGGGACGTTAAGAATAAAAACAAACGTATTTGGGGGGAAATCCATCAATTATTAAAAATGACAGAGTCAAAGACTACATGGTAAAATGGGCCCAAAATATTGGAGAAAATATTAAGTTGATGTGTGGGGAAAGCTTTCGTTAAATGCATGTATGGTAAGTTCTCCTTGAATATGGGCATAAAAGAGAACTGCTTTAAATTCTTGTCCAGATGGCATATCACCCCTGAAAAATACATAGAATAAATAAAAACTATCTAGACATATGTTGGAAATATGAAAAAGAAGGGTGTTTCCCCCCCACATGTGATAGAAATGTGAACTGGCAAAAAAATATTGGAGCAAGGTAAAGGAGCCTCCTTGAGTGAAATGGCAACCAATTTCTCATGTTTCGGATCTAATTTATCGATGATTTTTTTTACACTTCTGTTTGTTAAACTCAACTGTGTAAAATGCTACATTCTGGTATACTGAAACTACTAAGTAACATAGATAAATATAGCAAGGACACAGATTTAGTTTTGTTATGGTGATACAAGAAAAAAAGAAATGAGTAAACACAGCTATTTCACTTTAACTTGAGTATCGCTAGGTGAATTCACATGTTGTTATTTACATAAATCCTTGTGATTCATACTTGACAGCCAAAAGTCCAAAAACTGGCATGAATTGGTCATCATGCTTATTATCTTATCACTTAACCCGTGAGTGTGATGAGCTTGTTGCCTTATTACTTTAACTCAATGTGCTTGCTCCAAGCAAGACAATAACAGGCCAATTATGGCACTAAATTGTATTTGAGTTTTATGTGAAGTGGGACCGTTGAAATTAATGAACCTACATTTGCCATGCCGATTAATTTTAATGGGTCTCCTCTGAGTGCAACTAATGTTGGATGCAACTCAACCACTCTAGCAACAGTCAGCATATGAAACTATCCCCAAACAAGGCACAATCGGCTAGTGGGCCAATCCTAAAATATGCTCTCAGGAAGGTATTTAGAATGTGGGGAGATCTGTGTTATTCTAGTAACAGGGTAGCAGTTTGTCTGTTCTGGCTCCCTGGAAGTCTAGAAGAAAACGTAAGTGTGGGTTCTCATGTGCATTTCTTTCATGCTGTTTTCTTGGAGACGTTTGTACTGTTCCTTCAAATATTATTAAAACTGCAGGTGAAACTCAGCAAAATATGCCTATGCATACCTGCAAAATGGGGCTTTTGTTCTTTTTCCTTTGCTTTTCTAATACGGAAGAAAGCACAGCAATTTAACCAAATTCAATCATCCACTGATTGCATTTTGAGGAACGAAGTCTTGTTGCTATGTTCTCCATAACTATTTTCTTCTTCCTTTCATTTCTGCTGGTGCTAAAGCTCTTTCTTCTCTCCCTGCTTTCCCTCTGTTCTTTTGCCACTTGCTGCTAATGTCATGGGGTTCAACAGTGCAGATACTGTGTTCTTGTCTCTGTGCAACAGAAGTCATGTGAAAGAGCCCTTGTTGCCGAGCCTGTACCTTGAATTGAGAGATCCCCTGGGATGTTAGTGATCCCCTGTAAAAAGTTTTTGCATACGAATTGCAACTAACTTGGTGCTTTAAAAAAAAACACTTCAGAAAAATTATACTTCAAGGACAGATTAGGAAAGAAAAAGGCACTTTGTTCACACGCAGTTGAGGCAGGGTTTGGGGAGAAGCAGCCTGGGCTTTCTGGCATGCCTCCATGTTCCCCTAGCAGACAAAAGAAGAATGAGATGCTGCTTTTATTGGATTGCCCTGCTGCAAATCAAATTGGCCATAGTCAAAACGAAGCAACGCTTTTAGCTTGCATAATTTGAGCTATGCTGTTTGTTATTATCTGAGCTGTAAGGCATGTGTGATTTCCTCATCTGTGTTGACAAATAGAGCTTTTCATTGTGAAGTGGTAGTAGGATTCTCACCAAATAAACAAATGGGTGATCCTGGGAGAAAGTGTGTGGACATCTACTCTGTCCATCTGTAATTGGTTCAATGCATACATAGCATATTAAAGCTTCCTTTAAGATTTTTTTAAAAATAACTAGGCGATGTGTTCTGTCAAGCAAGACTGAACATTATTATCCTAATACTTGTTCCAATACATGGAAAATATAATCCTTTTTTCATCAAACTTATTTTCTTATCATCACAGTGTATAAAAATGTGTTGCTTTGTTTATAAATTCAATTGTATATTGTGCTTTAAGCCATTCAGAAATTGTTGGAGCAGCTGCTTTCACGTATACTCTTTTAAGTCAAACATTTTTTTTTGGGGGGGGGGGGTAAATAAAAGACCTGCTATTTATACAAGAATAGCTACAACTTTTTTTTACAGACATATTAACAATGTGATTTTAAACATGTCTAATCTGTTGGAACCCTATAACTATCATAGGTATTCCTAATATCTGTTTCCATGATATGTAGCTATAATCCAACTAATCATCACAACTTTTTAACATGTCGGAAAGCAAATTTGATTTTAAATGATTTTAAACACACACTCTTTTACTTATTTCTTTACATCTAGTTTGTATTTTGTTGTTTATCGGTCTTGCAGATGATCATTTTCTCAATTACTGGATGTGAAGTCACATCAGTTTTGAGTTCAGCAGATTTCTCTTTAAAAGTACCAGGAGTTAGGGCCAAACTATTCATATACTGCGCTCAGTTCATGACAATATCTCCCAACAAGCACTCTCCCACATTCAACTAATTGGCAGTCCCAGCCCTGCAGCTGTATTTTGGTTTTTGAAAACGTACATAGATCAGGAATTCCAATTACAGATCTCTCACATAATCTGTAGTATGGTCCTTAATCCCCGTTTTGGTTTAGTAAAAATAGTGCACTGCTTCCTTAGGCTGCAGTTCTGGTGCAGCAAAACTGGACAGAGTGGTGGAGCCTCACCAGATCCATAGCTCTCTAGTTATGCTGGCCAGGATGGAAGATGGTGGTAGTAAAAATTGCTGATGTTTGCTGCACCAGCTCTAGGCTTCTCCAAATGGAAGTCCCAGATTAGGTTTAGGCTAATCTCCATGTTTCAGGATTGATGCTGGCTATTGCTTTCACCCACCTGCACTTTTGGTAGATGCAGAGAGAATCCTCTGCCACTTCCCCACAGAGGATTGGGGTTAGGATTGCTCTGTTACTGAAATCTTTATTTACTTTGCAGCTGACATGCAACATGTCTGAAACTCTTATTGTAGACCTTCTGATTTTGCATACCCTTTCAGCTAAGGAAATGATACAGCTTTCTTCTTCTTCTTTTTGCTCTGGCACTTTCTTGTGAAAACCCGCTTTATAATGCTGAATCAGAATGAATGGCGATTCGAGTTTTCCATGGGTTGCTGCTTGCTCCGATTAACTGGCAAAAGGCATGGTTTTGTGGGGCCAAAATAAAGTGCTCGGACACAGTGCTTTAAAGCTTGGACCTTTGCTTAGGAATGCAGCACCAAAGGGAGTCTGGATGAGCCCTAACTGATACCATGAAGCATAATTAAAGCGGAGTTCTTACTTAGGTCAAGGTAAAATAAAACTCACTACTGCCTTCCACCAACCCCCCCCCCCCATGGAAAACGCTTCCTTGTGTTGAAGTGGAGTAAGGTAAAAAAAAATGCTTGTTGTGACTCTGATAGATAACATGAGGTAGCTTACAATAATGAATGAAGCAACATGCAACAAAATTGCTGCTTTCTCACTGAGGCTCCCTCCAGACGTCATTTTTATTGTGCAATTATGATTTGTGCTCCCAATAGTATCAGGCTGGTAATATATGATTCCGCTTTCAATACTGTTTGGACCTGCAAAAGTTTCAGAGAGAACATACTGCTTCATTCCCAGTCAGTGAATGTCCTGTAGCTTCCGGCTGAAATTATGTGACATGTCATATCACATACTGCAAAATTTTGTAGTGCAAAATTGCCCCTCCAACAACAATATAGTAAGCAAAATAACCACCAAACAACTAATAATGTTGATTGATGTGTGGACAGCCCAGTATAAACACACTCTAGTGCAGTGTTTCCCAACCACTGTTCCGCGGCACACTAGTGTGCCGCGAGATGTTGCCTGGTGTGCCGCGGGAAAAATTAAAAAATTCGAAAGATTTTTTTTTAAGTCAAATTTTCGATTGGGGCGCCGTCACTAGATGACCCCTGGGGTTCCCTCCCTCCCTCCCGCTCTGCGCCTCCCTCCTCCTCCTCCTCCAGGGAGGCCCTTCCTGGCTCTTGGCCAAGGCTTGGCGGCTGCCACTCACTCACTCGCTCGCCCACCCGTCCCTCCATCCCTGCACCCGGCCTCTCCTCCTCCGTCCCCGGCGCGGGGGCTGCCGGGATCCGTAGTCCCCTCGCCCTTGGGCTCCGCGCCCGCGCTGGGTGCGCAAACTACGTTTCCCAGCGTGGCCTGGCGGACCAGGCGCTTTGTTTGAAGCGCTCTTCTCCCGGCCATGGAATGAGTGTGGCGGCGGCGGCCGGGCGGGCAGGGGCTCTTCCGCGCAGACCCCGCGCAGCCTGCCTGTGCCCCCGCGGAGATCGGGCGGCAGGATGGAGCCCGGGGATCCCCGCGGAGGCGGAGCGGCGGAGGCGGAGGCTGCCCCCCAGGTAGGGCTGCGTCGGGGGTGTGTGTTTATTTTTGCAATGCTGCATCCGCGCCGGAGGGGACGCATCGGACCGCGGGGAGACCCCTTGGCGGGCATGCAAGGCAATGCATGTGTGCAAGCGTTGCATGGAGTGCAGTGCAATGCAATGGCAACGTGGCGCCCTGCATGCATGCATGCAACTTCCACCGGCGCTCCGGACTTGGCAGGTGAGGGGGGTCCCCAGTGGGCGGCAGAGAGAGCCGGGAGGGCGAAGGGGAGCTGGGGGGGGAGCAGCGCTGCTCCCCGAGCCGAGCCCGGGGGGAAACTTCGGCGTCGTTGCGCCGGGTGTTGGAAGCGGAGGCTGGCGGGGGCCCCTCACCTGCAAAACCTGGTCACCTCTCATATATTTCGTGCATTGCATTCATCGCCCGCTTTCTCCTCCAAGGAGCTCCCGGGGGCGCGCGTGGTTGTCCCCGTGTTATCCTCGCAACAACAGCCCTGCGAGGTGGGTCAGGCGAGTGGCCCAAGGGAGCACCCAGGGATTGTCCTGGCCAGGTGGGGTGATTTGAACCCTGCTCTCTGCCCGGTCTTCGTCCTCATTTAGCCCCCACATGTGCATGACTGTGCATGACTGAGGTTTTCCCCCCTCGTCTTGGCTATGGTGTGAGTCTGTGCTGTTAATTAATGGGGTTCTGCCTTCGGAGAAGATGAGCCAGCCCTCAAGGAGGTGTTTATGTAATTTGCTAGCAATTCATGTCCCTCCCGGCGTGACGCTGCGCGCTGACGTCACGGGGCTGTAATGGTGGTGTGCCTCAAGATTTTTTTCATGAAATAAGTGTGCCTTTGCCCAAAAAAGGTTGGGAAACACTGCTCTAGTGCACTATTTTTGCAAGATGCATCTGCCGGGGATGCATCTGCCGTTCACCTCTTTTCACTGCAGCACCAGAGTCTTGTATTTCATTAGTCCTAGCAGAGCCACCTGATGCATTTTGCTTTCCTAGTCTCTCATTATAAAATGATTTCTAATCTCTTATCTGTTACGCCTGCATCCCTGCTTTACACATTATGTGTTTTTTCTTAGGTCAGCAAACATCTCGCTATACAATGACCTTCCTGCTGCTTCCAAACATTGCCCCTCTTACACCCTTCACAATTTCCCCTAAGCAACTCCAAGCACACAATTTTCTCCTTTGCCTTTGTTTTGAAATGGTAATTGTAGTAGTTTCATATTCACAAAGTATGAGATATCCACTCTGAGTCAAAGATTTAGCAGAGACGTCAGAATATGACATGCCATAGCATCCTCCAAAAATTATCATAGATGAAAAGTGATACTTTAGGCTTTTTTGTTTTTGTTTCTATCTGATCTTTCCTTGGCAAACGTGTTACCATAATAGCGAGTGTTTGTATTGCCTGAAGTGTATTTTGATGAAAATGGATGAAGGGATGGAAAAGACACGTTACATTATGTAATGGGATATACACATACAAAATATGCTCTTTTCAGCAAAATACTTGACATTCATTGGAACTAAATTAAAGGATTATTGAGTGAATACTGTAGACAGATCAATGTCATTTGAACTGGACACAAAACAAGTTGAAGCTGTCCCTTGCAGCTACAGAATCAGCACACCACACTGTCAGAGTCACGTCAGGGGAAATTGTTCACGAAGCTGTGATAGTATTGATTGATCTGTTTGTTTCCAAATAATATGAAGGGAAGGGAGATGGCTAGAACTGCAGTGGAAGCAGTTCTGTGGATCTCAGTCTTAATAAAACTGACTTAGGAAACGCTTTGTTTCTCAAAGCATTCAGATCATGTGAGGGGATTATTATTATATGGTGAAAAATCAATGGCTACTCCCCAGCTCAGACTTTAACATTCTAAAACATAATAATAATAATAATAATAATAATAATAATAATAATAATAATAATAATTAATAATGATGATGATACAGTGGTACCTCGAGTTAAGTACTTAATTCGTTCCGGAGTTCCGCACTTAACCTGAAACTGTTCTTAACCTGAAGCACCACTTTAGCTAATGGGGCCTCCTGCTGCTGCCGTGCCACTGGAGCAGGATTTCTGTTCTCATCCTGAAGCAAAGTTCTTAACCTGAAGCACTATTTCTGGGTATTCTGTAACCTGAAGCGTATGTAACCTGAAGCATATGTAACCCGAGGTACCACTGTAATATATTTATACCCTGCACATCTGGCTGGGTTTCCCCAGCCACTCTGGGCAGCTCCCAACAGAATATTAAAAGCACATTATAACATCAAACTTTAAAAACTTCCCTAAACAGGGCTTCCTTAAGATGTCTTCTAAAAGTCAGATAGTTGTTTATTTCCTTGATACCTGATGGGAGGGCGTTCCACAGGGTGGGCGCCACTACTGAGAAGGCCCTCTGCCTGGTTCCATGTAACCTCACATCTTGCAGTGAGGGAACCGCCAGAAGGCCCTCGGAGCTGGATCTCAGTGTCCGGGCTGAACAATGGGGGTGGAGATGCTCCTTAAGGTGTACTGGGCCCTTGGTTATACCGCTTCTGCAGCACCAACCTGGGCCTCCACTGCTCTCATCACCCCCAAGGGCTCCTGTAGTGGGTCCCCTCCTGTACCCAGGCCTGAATGCTCCTCCCTAGTGGGTGGCAGCAGCATAGCCCAGCATTCACCTGTGATTCATTGTCACTATGCAACACCTTTACACTTCTCAAAATGAAACGTTCCACACAGTCACAAAAACAAAACAAAAAAGCCGCAAAAACAAAAAGGCAAAATAAATAGCAAAAACAGACAGACCTCAGTGTAACACTCAAAACGGAAGTGTGGCACTCAAATTGGAAGCGTAACACTCAAAAAGGAGCACGTTCGGCTTCCAAAAAAAGTTTGCAAACCAGAACACTTACTTCCGGGTTTGCAGTGTTTGGGTTCCAAGTTGTTTGAGTACCAAGGGGTTTGAGAACCAAGGTACCACTGTACTTTGCTCCCCTGATTTAGTGAGAGTGTTTGGCCAAGAAAAGGGGGGGAAAGGAAAGGCAATTTTTAAACTTGATATATCATGTTGACAAAACAGACATGACAGATCAAAAGCAAAAAAAACAAACCCTCCACATCTTTTTACTTCTGAATTGTGCACGTTTATTATGGAACTTTACAGACACAATCATCTTGCTTCCCTGCGGTGCCATTTCCCATCAGGAATGTCTGTAAAGTTTGCAAGTTCCATACTCACAGTTATGTTTCTCACAGGACCTGGCAGACACAGAAGAGAGGAGAAACAGGATCCCTTGGCACAATCTCTGTGGGATATGCACATGAGATGCAAACACTGCCAGATTCTCAGAGAAGCATTTAGTTTTTAATCAGCCCCTGAAAGTCTGAAGTGAATTGACATCCCAAACCCAGGGAATGCACTCAGCTAACTCAATAGGAGAATAACCAGGGAATCAAACCAAATCTGAACTTGAACTCAAAGCTGAATCTTGTTTTTAACTGAACCAGAACTGAAGCAGAGCCATTATTGGAAATGTCTGTTGAGTAAGAAGTGGAGCAGATCCTTAAAAAAAATGGTTCTAGGACGGAAAGAGTTACAATTACAGTTGTAATACATGCCCTTGAACCAAATATTTCATTGTTTTGTTAAAAATTGTATACAGCCCTATACCTGCAGATCTCAGGACGGTTTGTCCATATCTGTATGCTGCTGTTCTTCTGGACTTGGCAGCAGGAGACTAGATGGGAGTCCGATGCGACAGGGCAAATAAGTATTTTGATGTACGAATGGAAAGATGGCTACATTTATATTCATTATAAAAAGAATGCACTAACTGTAGAGCACCTTAGCCATGAGGTAATGTTCAACCCATTTCTCTAACTTAAGGTCATTGCAACCCTTTCTATCTAATCCTTGATCTGAAGCTCAAAATACTGTATAGTTTTATGTAAACTGGTTACAATTTCATGTAGATCTTGTAATAATCTATCTATCTATCTATCTATCTATCTATCTATCTATCTATCTATCCTGGACCTAATCTGAGTTCCTCAGGACTCACATTTTTTAGATTCACATTTTGAATACCCAGTATTCAAACGTCAAGGGTTTTTGACGCCAAGGCTAGCATTTACCCAGTGTAGATTTATTGAAATTAATTGACCTTATTCTTTATATTGGGTTTTATAAACAAGAATAATGTTATACAGACAAATTTTCTCATGTCATTTGTATATCCCAAAAATAGCATAATAAATGCGGAAAAATATCTACAACATTTGTTTCATTATTAGTGGTCAATTAATTGACCTTTCTTAGTCAGGTTTATTAATTTCAGTGGGTCTGCTCTGAGTAAACTTAGTTGAATATCACGTCAAGATAGGAAGTCTTCAGCTGACTTGAAGGAGAGAATCCAGCATTCAGAGGATAGGTGGAATAATCGGAGTAAGGAGTTTAATCTCTCTCCCCCCCCCCCATTTAAACATGGCAAGCTTGGCAAGCTCAGGACCTGCAAGAAAATCTGCTAGAGGGTAGAAAATAATGTTACAAGGAAAAAACCCGTTTGTATAAAAAGAGACATATTTTATAACATGTTATAAAAACATACACCATCCTTTTGCATCAAGTTCAAGTTTACAGATCTTCAAGTTCTGAAAATAAATTCTGTATTTGATTCCATTCAACTGGAAGGGACGACTTAAAAAAATACAAGAAAGCCCAATATACCTAAATTTGAGATACAGAGGTACCTCGAGTTAAGTACTTAATTCGTTCCAGAGGTCCGTTCTTAACCTGAAACTGTTCTTAACCTGAAGCACCACTTTAGCTAATGGGGCCTCCTGCTGCTGCCACGCCGCTGGAGCACGTTTTCTGTTCTCATCCTGAAGCAAAGTTCTTAACCCGAGGTAATATTTCTGGGTTAGCAGAGTCTGTAACCTGAAGCGTATGTAACATGAAGCGTATTTAACCCGAGGTACCACTGTATAGCATTTATGTTTCCAATGAAATCATTCATTTTCCTTCAATATAGGAACAACTATTCGTTTTGTTTGGTGCATATTCATATTACATGCAAGTCATTATCCCCAGTTCATTTATATCAGAAGGTAAACCAATTAATCAGTTACGTATTGTTTAATCATACACAATAAGTATGGAAGTGTATTTTCATATTCTAAAAATGGTGGTGGGGTTCAGGCCACCCACTGTCATCCATACCAGCCTTGTGAGCAGCACGAAAAGTAATTCAGGTAGCCTTCATGGGTTTCACTGTTTCCTTGATATTGTGTGTGTGTGTGTGTGTGTGTATAGCATCAACAATCCTTAACTTCCATTAAAATAAAGAACTGTGAGATAATAAGAAACTTAAGCAGGGGAAAACCTGCCACAGATTGTATCTTGGTGATGAACCACATTCATATTTGTGGTTTTAAGTTTCCTGTCATCATAATTATTCTCCAGTGTATCCTGTTTTTCAGTATATGAATAACAAAAAGAACTATCCGAACTTGCTTTAAACAATTCTTCAGTTCCATGTATTATATTCCAAAATGCCTTAAAGTGTCTTGTGAAATATATAGTGTCTGAAAGAAATACAATTGAAGTGTTTTTATACCTCTGAGCATTACATTTCCTCTTTTCTTCTGCTTCATTGGTCAAAAAGCTTTTACAAAAGAAAAGAAACAAACAAACAGGGGAGGGGGAAGCTTAGATTCCTGAATACAAATAATTTCTTTATATAATAGGGAAATGACAGATACGCCAGAAGGTCGAAAGCCAACAGTGTAACATATGAAAGTGAATAGAAGGGGAACTTTACAAAATATGCAATTATTTCTGGAACAACAATAATTTTAATTTTTTTTATTTATTATTCATAGGCAAAGGCTGCTGACTAAAAAAATAAATAAATCATTGCAAGCAATGTATCACTTTCCAGATATATAATATATATAATATATATATATAATATCATACTTCCTTGCTTCTCAGTTTGCCAAGCACTGCAAGTTTAGGAAAGTGTAAGACTGGATCTCAAGTAGTGTACATTAGAGTTGGATTAGAATGTGAAATGCATCTTCAGATGTGCAAAAGTCCGAAGCATGATGTCTATTACATTACAGCTAAGTTTTTTTTCTGGAAGAAAGTTTTGGTAACTTGGGATTGTTTCTATGTATAAAGTTTTCATTTGTCATTGAGCTTCAGAGAGCATTTATAATTTGCCTTTGTTGCTGTTGATGGTAAACTGGCATTGGCTTAAGAGTACTGTGCATTTTAATTGTGTTTATATAATGCAATATTCTTAGTCCCAAAGGCATCTTTTTCACTTGAGATGTTGTTGTAAGTGAAATGTTCTATATTTTGCATGATCTGCTGAATATGTACTACAGAGGACTAAAGCAATATTGCTCCCAAATGATCTGAATGTTTAAGGGGAGAAAGCGAACAAAAGTTTAATCAAATGTTTTTATTTGCTTATAATATACTGTATATTATTTAAGAACAGTGTCTCTAAGGGGCTGTACTTGAGGTGCAGAATGCAACATTTCTGTAATACCTCAAAATCCTATTTTCCCTGAGCATTAAGCGGGAAGCACTTCATTGTACTTAAATAGGAGGAGAACATATAAGTTGTTGCCATGTGCCAAAAGAATGGGTTGTTCTAGGAAACAAAGGACAGAAAATAAAAGGGCCTGTTCAGATGGATGTATTTTCAGGAGGACTCTCACACTGGACTCAGCTAGGCTGATAAAGAAAAAGTGATTTATATGTGTTGTACGTGTGATATAATATTGTGCCATCAGATGACAATGTGGAGTCCCATTTTTCTCAACCTGTTTTCCCTGTTTAAATTTACATCGCTTTAAACTGAAATGCTTCTTTGACGTGTCTGGATCCAGCCACTGTCATTCTTTTTGAGACTTTGTAAATATCCTTCTCCTTCTTAGGTTGGATGGACTGGACTATACCACATTTAGTTGAACATGGCTTTAACTAAAGTAACGGTAAAGGGACCCCTGACCATTAGGTCCAGTCGTGGCCAACTCTAGGGTTGCGGCGCTCATCTCGCTTTATTGGCCGAGGGAGCCGGCGTACAGCTTCCGGGTCATGTGGCCAGCATGACCAAGCCGCTTCTGGCACACCAGAGCAGCGCACGGAAATGCCGTTTACCTTCCCACTGAAGCAGTATCTATTTATCTACTTGCACTATGACATGCTTTCAAACTGCTAGGTGGGCAGGAGCAGGGACCAAGCAACGGGAGCTCACCCCGTCGCGGGGATTCAAACCTCCGACCTTCTGACCGGCAAGTCCTAGGCTCTGTGGTTTAACCCACAGCACCACCCGTGTCCTGACTTTAATTAGGGCCACTTTATTAAGAACTTAGGAACTGCATAGGGGAAATGAAACCAATTGTGGGAAATGCTTAATTCTCTTTTTAGGCTCCTAAACCTGTCATGATTAGGTGTGCCTTAATGCCAGCTCCTTACCTATGCATGTCACATTCCTTCAGGTTTGGGGGAGGTCTTCCTGGTTCTGCTCCCTGAATATGGCACCCAGCTCCAAACTGTTTAGGTTCCTCAAGGCCGACCCTGTTCAACTTCACCATTGCCCTCTCTACTGTATCCAAAGGAGGAGGAAGAGAAGGAGATGGGCAGGGAGTCCTTCTAAATCTTCCTCCCATTCATCCCCAGAACTAGTGCACCCTTTGGGAGAGTGTTGAAAGTGGCTTTTTGGCCATCACCGTTCCTGCAAGTGAACTCCCACCTGGACCCCTTTTTGAGCTGGACAGAGATGCAGTGGTGTGAGTTGGAATGCTACAGCTAATCTGTATGTTTTAGTAGAACCTAATTAGCATTGTTTATATGAACAGATTGCATATTTTGCGTACTTCAGCATTACAGTGGTACCTTGGAAGTCAAATGGAATCGGTTCCGGAAGTCTGTTCGACTTCCAAAACATTTGGAAGCCAAGGCGTTGCTTCCGATTGGCTGCAGGAAGCTCCTGCAGCCAATCAGAAGCCGTGGAAGTCACGTTGGACGTTCAGGTTCCAAATAATGTTCGAAAACCAGAACAATCACTTCCAGTTTTTGATTGTCTGGAAGCCAAAACGTTCGACACCAAAGGCATTTGAAAGTCAAGGTACAACTGTATTTTGCTCGCATCTGAAAAACATGTCAGGTTTTTGAATTTTTTCAGTGAATACAATGAGGTATCAAAGCAGCTAACGTTAATAAGGAACATTGACAGTTTTCCTTAAGGCGGCTTATGGTTTCTTTAGGAAACATTGTCATAATCATGATATCTAGAAACTGGCTTCCACTGCCAATTTTAGTCTGTTTCCTCACATTTCTTCACCCCATACAACTGCCCATGGGAGCACTGGGGGCAGGCAGTAGGATTGGGTCCACATGGAGATGCCGGTTGGGGTGGTTGGACAGGCGATGGAGGGCTCACATAAAGCCACTACAATTTACATGATATTGGTACACAAACTGCAGCAGCATCGCATCCACTCTGCATGTGAAGGCACTCCACTGTTTCTGTGAAATCCTGGCTAGACCAAAGAGCTCCTTCAAGGCCTTGCCAATGCACAATCTCAGCCCTGTGATTCTCAGGATTCTAACAATATTCTAACAATATCTTCTGCTATAGAAAAGTGCTATGAGATCTGTGCACCACCTGCAATCATGTAAATGTATCTACGTGGTGTTTTTTTTAATCATCAGCATTAGCAGTTCCACATTGTTCATTTTCGAGAGGCATGTTCTCATGGGTATTTTGGAAAAGCATAATGGGTTAATTTATAGGCTGTGATAATTCAGAGTATTTGTTCTTATAGCACCATGTTTTGTTCATTGAAAATAGATGCCCAGAAGGCAGCCCAAATTAATATTTGATCTGAACTATCCCTTCCCAGTTGATGCAAAAATATAATTCAATTAGATTGAACACGTTAGTTCACAAATTCTTCCTGGGGAACAGATTGGGTGTAGGGCCCAAGCTAGTAGACGTTCTTTCAATTCAGGGGGAAAAGAATAAGGACATCATATGCGTGGCTGTCAAAATGTGGTGTTTATTGGGAGGCGGGAGAAGCAGAAGAAGGAGCATGTAAATCCAAGGCCTATTCTGAAAGTTTGCCTGAGAAGAAATTCTGAAGCCAAAGTATAATATGGACTTCTTTTTTGTTTTCATTTAGGTCTGAATAAGAATAAGAATAAGAATTTTATTATTTATACCCCACCCATTTGGCTGGATTTCCCCAGTCACTTTGGGTGGTTCCCAACAGAACACTAAAAATAGAATAAAACATCAAACATTAAAAACTTCCCTAAACAGGGCTTCCTTCAGATGTCTTCTAAAAGTCAGAGAGATGTTTATTTCCTTGACATCTGACGGGAGGGCATTCCACAGGACAGGCGCCAATACTGAGAAGGCCCTCTTCCTGGTTCCCTCTAACCTCACTTCTCGCAGTGAGGGAACTGCCAGAAGGCCCTCGGAGCTGGACCTCAGTGTCCAGGCTGAATGATGGGGGTGGAGACACCCCTTCAGATATACTGGGCCGAGGCCGTTTAGGGCTTTAAAGATCAGCACCAACACTTTGAATTGTGCTCAGAAACGTACTGGGAGCCAATGTAGGTCTTTAAGGATCAGTGTAATATGGTCTCGGCAGCCACTCCCAGTCACCAGTTTGGCTGCCGCATTCTGAAATCTTTCCCATGAGGTTTTAAAAATCATTATAGTGTTATAATTTGTAGAAGTTACTTTAAGTGGTGCTTCTCCACCCCCCCAAGTGACAATTTTGCATTTGCAGTGTGCTCCTTCTTGACCTCCTTTAAGCTTGACTTGTAATTTGCTACCCTTAGCTTAATAGAAGTTAGGTTTTGTTTGTCTCCTCTGCCTCCCCTGTCTCTTACCTTGGAACAGCAATGAGTCACTATGGTACATATGCTGATTAACCCCCTGCCCAACAGTCTGTAACCTGAGGATAGTCATTAATTTGAAGACAGCCTGTTTTCAGCAGATTAACAGCCGTGCTGCTTCCATATGCTTTTTAATGTTTTAAATGCTATGAGGTGAAGTAATGAGATAAAGCAGTGTTTTATTCATGGAGGTTTTTTTAGCACACGTGCTAAATAATAGCTTTCCACTGCAATTTTGCTCATATTTCTGTAATTCCAAGTAACTATTCTTGACAGATCTCTTCAACTTGTCATCTGAGACCTTTTAAATGTGATTCCTGTATTGCAGAGACTTAAACTAGATGGCCTATAGTGTCCCTTCAAACTCTACAACTCTCTGAGTCTGTGAAGTCGGTCAGTATTAGGCAAGAAACAACGTGACTTACTTGTCCTGTACAATAATATTATTTGTTCTTAGCAATGGTGCAGGCTTTTTTGTACATTAGTCATGATACTTGGGTAGATAACGTTCTTCGGCTTTTTGACTCCACAGGCCAGATCTGTATCAGAATCCTGACAGGTAGATAGAAAGGCAACCTAGTGTGTTTGGTTGCAACCAGGCCTAGAACAAAGTGGTGGGACAACACAAGTAATAGGTTGAAATAGGACCACATTTTTTAAAAATAATATATGCGGGTGAAATGAGAAGTATGGGAAGATATCCTAAATCTCAGCTTTGGATAAGCTGAACCCTAGACCTTCCAAGCAGCATGACAAAGCATAGCCCCAAAGTCCAGACATCGGGAGGCCTTCCTGCTCCATCCTCTCGTGCGTCCCCAAAACTCCAGGTAGCTGCAGCAGGTGAACCTCAAGAATATTCCATATCCAGGCTAAGGGACTCGCAACCCAGGAGGAGCTGACCTCCAAGAACGTCCTTCACCTTCAAAGGCGCCTAAGGATGCTTATCTGCTCCCTTAGTTGACCTTAACCTTTCCTACACTTCCCTGCTAAGAATGTGATCTAATTTACCACACCATCAAATTAACTTATTTAACTGCACCCACACACTGACCGCCCCCCCCCAATTCACTGCAGTAGCGGCAAAGCGCCTTGTCCAGCTTGGACCAATTTGCAGGTGGACATGGTCAACCACAACAATGCTCCCAAAAGCAGTTTTGCGCAGCTGACAGGGGTGGACATGCTTTCAACTTGAACGTTGCTAATTGTCCTCGTTAGAAATGCTCTGGAACTACTAAATGTCCAATGATAGATTCGTATAAATTGACAGAAGGCTGCAATTCTGTACATACTTACTTGGGAGTAAGTTACATTGAATTCACTGGGGTTGAGCTCATACCCACTTACTGCCCCAGAAAAACTGGGACAACTGTTTTCCCCCCATGAAAGTACAACGGCCATTTTGGGCCCCTTGCTCTTGCGCGATTTCGGTCCGAGATCGCTTTTTCAGGTCTTTGATATTGCTTGGGTCATGTGACTCTTGCAGAAATTCGTACCCAAAAGATGGTGTCTCAGATTTGGGCTGCATCGTGTTGGAAGGTATGGCTGAGCTCTGAGTACACATGCACAGAACTGCGCTGATAATCCTGTTGATTTCAAAGATATTAAGATATCAAAGATATTAAGATAGGTAAAAAGAGAGAATGCTCTGTTTCTTACACGCATTGCAAAAATAGGTAGGTATCCGTATGTAGATAAGATACCTAGACAACATGTAGAACAGCTCCACATCTGACATTTGTTAACATGACTCTGAGGAGGTGGGGCGTTGAGTAAACTATTGCTTGTAAAGATGCCATGATAATTTCTCTGCATGTACATAATTGTAATGAGAGTTGGCATACTGTATTGCAGCAGCTAATACTGTATTGTAGGCAGAATAATCCCTTTCACCCTTAGGCCCCCATATGCAATATGAACATACAGTGGTACCTTGGTTCTCAAACCTAATCCGTCCTGGAAGTCTGTTCCAAAACCAAAGCATTCCAAAACCAAGGCGCACTTTCCTATAGAAAGTAATGCAAAACAGATTAATCCGTTTCAGACTTTTAAAAACAACCCCTAAAACAGCAATTTAACATGACTTTTACTATCTAATGAGACCATTGATCCAAAAAATGAAAGCGATAATCAATGTACTGTACTATAAAATAAATAAGACAGAATTGTAGATGATAAAAATTAAAATTATTTTCTTTTCTTACCTGCAATGATGATAGTCTTTGTTTGGATGGAGGGCTTTTATCCATTTTCACAGTCGAACAATCAATCAATCAGTAGCTGAACTGGGTTCCACATAGTCGCAAAAACAAAAGCTCCAACCTTAATCCATTCCGGAAGTCTGTTTGACTTCTGAAATGTTCGAAAACCAAGGCACAGCTTCTGATTGGTGCAGGCGCCCTGGAAACAATAGCCGACAGCCACATTAGATGTCGTTTTCTGGGTTTTCAGTGTTTGGGAACCGAGGTACCACTGTAATAATATCATTACAGGTTTGTTGTTCTGTAAAATTTACAAGATTAGGTGTGTGAAGTTCATTGAACATTCAAAGTGTGATATAAATGTTAAGTTTAAGTATTACGAATGAGTGTAGCACCTTTCTGACTTATGTACTTATGGGAAAATGAAATTCATGATGTATCTCTCAATTCAAGTGATAACTAAGCATGTATTTCCTCTCCTACACTGGAATGATATTGGTGTTGGGGAAAATTCATATGAGTAGCAGCCCCGATTCATTGACTTATAGCTAGAATGTTCACGGACCTGGAAAACTTGCCAGCAGACACCTGCTTTATCTTTTAAAGGCCTCTACAAACACAATGAGCTACGCGCATCCAGGAAACCAATAAATTACATTCCTTTATTCAGAAAGATGATCTTACAGCTGAAATAGTTTAAATTTAGACATACGGCCAGGCACAGTATACAACTCACCTCAACAACCGTGGTAAAGAGACAGGAACATGGTTTGGCATTTTGAAAAATGTCGTGGGCTCAAGATCTACAGTTTATGTAAGCTAGCCTGTGTTCTGTCTGGTGTACGTTAATACCATAGCAAATGTGGAGTGATATAAACTTGCTGTGGTAACATTCAGAATGATTAAGCTGTCTCTCTAAACATCTGCATGACCATTGGTGGGTTGCATCAAATATCTTGCTTCCAGCAGTCAGTAAAACAATATGTGATGGGCTTTATGAGCCAAAAGAATTGTTTCCCTCTGCTGAAGTATGCTGAATATAAAGATCCTCGGCCAAGTTCATACCTAGTACAAATCTACCCCCGGGATGAAAATGGTCCATTTTATTCCATGTCTGATGGTCACTTTTAAATTCTTCAATTCTCTATGGTGGTTTGTTCAGACATTCCAAGACATTGGAGTTCATTTTTAAATCTCTCTTGGGAGACTGGCTGAAACAGTCTTGTTCCACTTGAAGGGGGACTGTAATCTGAATACGCAAGGAGGTGTAAAGCAAAAGTCTGGTGGTCTTTCTAAGGTCTTTGGGGAACGTAAGTCTGTCTAACAAACGCAATGCAAGCATACATGTGTCTCAGAGCATTTTGCTTTCTGAGATGTAAGGACTGCCTAAGTGTAAACATAGCATTTTCTTGTCTGCCCAGACCCATTCAAAGGGCTTTATTTATTTATCTTATTTAAAGATAATAATCTTTAATTTCCAAGAGCAGCCATAAAACTTTTCACAGTTTTTGAGAGCAATGTAATATCTAATTGTAGTGCGTTTGCATACAGTGTAGAATACAGAAATGAATTTGAAATTCGGCCAGCCTAGGAAGGAAGCATTTCAAAGTCTTTATGAATGCTATAAGACCTTATCTAATGTAAGGAACTATCTGCCATAGTGGATATAGACCCAATTATTTCCATTGCACATTACAAATTATAAATGCCATTAGAGGAGAATCTTGTTCAATAAGAAATGGTCACGTCAAGGTAATCTGTGATCTTATGATATATCTAGGTTACCAATCACATACGGGAAATTATCCTTAAAAGCGCCTGTCCTTTTTTATTTGCGTGGTCTGAATGGTTAAACCTTCTGCTAGAGTAGTTTTCACCCTGAGGAGATGTCTTGAGTTCTTTGTGTCTCCTTTAAGAAAGTAGGTCTGTTCTCTGCCTGATTGCTCTGCCTCAGGAGAAGGCAATGAGAACAATAGCTGTCAGTCACTAAGCAGGCTGAGTGTGTCTGATCATAAAGTAGTTGCTCTGGAATTTTGCCACGATACTATTGTTATCAGAACAACATGAAAATAAAAAGCAGATGCTCTGAGCGCATGTTTAGCAAAATCTTGGTGAACTCCATATGACCTTTTTATGGGTTACTTCTAGTGCTTCCATTTTTATTTTTATTTCTTTATTAAAAAAAAAAACACCTTTTATATTTTCTCGTGAAAGGGAGCAAATAGGAGATCTTAGGAGGTACTTACTATTCATATGTAAGCTTTCTGTGAAATAATGGATTTGACAGTGCACATTGACAGATTATTTATCACCTTAGGGCATAATGGAGCCATATCACTGGATGGAATAACTGCTTTTGGATGTTTTTAATTATAATTGTTTTTTGAATGTTTTAAAGAGTGTGTTTTTGTTTTTGATTGTGGATTTGTTTGCCGCCCTGGTCTCATTCTGGAGGATGGGCAGGATATTTAATAAATGCAATAAATGATAATAATATTTAAGAATTTTTGAATAAGTTCACAAAAATAATTTCAAATATGCTGTCCTGTATTGATGAATACAGCCAAATAACTAAAGCAGTAATCAAGATAAATTTTTCACTTATGAGAAAATTTATCAAAGTTGTTACAGTTGCAGTGACTTGGTAGGGAATGATGAAACTCATGTGAGCTGCTTGTCATGTGAGCTGCTACCTTTTATAGGATTCAGAACATTTTGAAATGAACAATAAATGAA
Organism: Podarcis bocagei; assembly: GCF_964188305.1. NCBI lineage: Eukaryota > Metazoa > Chordata > Lepidosauria > Squamata > Lacertidae > Podarcis > Podarcis bocagei. The sequence continues at coordinate 15,310,815 of NC_138136.1, read as the reverse complement.
ACGATGCATATAGAACATACTGAAGTTGTATTAAAGTTTCTCTTGAGGCCTTGCTAGAGGTTACACTCCGGCAAAAAATATTCACAATACATCAAAAAGTTGAGAGTTTATTTTAGTCTCAAAGACTCCAGGGCCCATGCTTAAATCTCTCTCATTTAAACCAGTGAGACTGAAAGCCCCCAACTTTGAATAATTTTTACCAGTGTTAGCAATAATATCTCTAGGGGGGAAGTCAACAAGAAAATACAAAGAAACTAGATTTAAATTTGTACACAGACATGGGTTCTTATTTCAGTTTTCTTGTTTGGAATATTTCTCTACATTTGCTTTAAAACGATCAGCTTCATTTGGTTAACATTTCCTGCAATAAAGCATGGATTCTCTCTACATGTGCTTCCAGAGAGGTGTTTATTGTGGGATTGATAATCCTCATGCATGCAAGTTGTTTGTTGTGTCCACGTGGCATTGCTGCCATCAAAATGTCAGCCCATATTTCCTCTACCCCTTTAGTTTGGATTTCTGGGGAGAATCCAATAAATTTAAAAATCCTGTTTACGGTATGTCAGTAACCGGTTTGCAATAATGAACTGGATAAATATTGCAACCCCCCCTCCCAACCTTCTTTTTTATACAACCACCTATACTTGAGGAAAAGTAATGCACAACTCAAAAGCTTATGTTTCCAACGTTGGGAACATTTATCAGTCCAATGAAAAATCACTTGGCTTTTTTCAAAAAGAAAAAGCAAGCAAATCACTTTCGTGCTGCTAATTTCAAATTGCTGAGTCATAGTAATTTAAGTACTGGAGAATAAGTGGTTCAGGGAGCCATTGTCACCCTTGCTTTCTGCTTTCCACTCAGCATGTGACAGTTACCACTGGGGACCGCACTGCAGTAGTCGCTGCCAATGCAAAAACGGAGCCTTGTGCAATCCCATCACCGGAGCCTGCCACTGTGCTGCTGGATTCAAGGGATGGCGCTGCGAAGAACACTGTGACCAAGGGACCTATGGAAACGATTGCCACCAGAAATGCCAGTGTCAGAATGGAGCCACTTGTGATCATGTGACTGGAGAATGCAGATGCCCTCCTGGATACACCGGAGCCTTGTATGCAACAGTTGTATTTGTTATATGTGTGGAATAGCAGCAGATTTCACGATACGCGTCATTTATTGGCGTGGGTGACAAGATGATCCATACTGCATCAGTGAGGGTTAAACAACTTGCTCTTTGCTTATGGTTGGGTTGGGAGTTGAATTTGCCTCTCAGTTCCAGGTCCAACTTGCTAAAACAGAAGATAAAAATTAAGTACAGTTGTACTTTGGAAGTTGAACAGAATCTGTTCTGGAAGTCTGTTTGACTTCCAAAATGTTCGAAAACCAAAGTGCGGCTTCTGATCGGTTGCAGGAAGCTCCTGCGGGACATCAGAAGCCGCAGAAGCTCCGTCGGACGTTCGGCTTCCAAAAATCGTTCAAAAACCGGAACACTCACTTCGGGTTTCGATAGTTTGGGAGCCAAATATGGCAAAAACAACAAATCTTAAAGACTGTTGTAGATTAAGCTTTCACGACCCGTTGCTTGTAGTGTTGGACTGGGACCAGGGAAGCATGGGTTCAGTTCTTTGCTCAGTGATGACTTTCATTTAATTATATTGAGCCAACCACAGTCTTTCTCAGTCTAATCTAGTAGTTTCCATTCTAAGCATCTCTAAAATCCTGATGCCCCTCCCCCGGGACATATAATTCTTATTATTCAAAAAATGAACTCATATTCACATGGCGGAAGCCTAAAAGGCCATTAAGTTGGTCTAACTCATTCTCGAATTGCCCCCCTTAAAAATCAAATTGCCCCTGTGTGTGGGGTGTGTGTGTGCCCCATGTTGGGAACCACGGGTCTAACATATCATACAGGATTATAGTGAGTGGGGGAAGGTATTAGTTCCTTAGAGAACAGTAGTGAATTTTTCTGTAGGCAGCTGCTACGGATGGCACTTTTTTGTTTTGAAGCTTGTACTGTAATTGTGGATCCCAGAGCAGAAGATATTCCAAATGGGTAAGATGCCCTTTGCTGAAACAATCTAAAGAATGGTAACTCTGGCCACAGTATTAGCAAAGTATCCTCAGAAGACAAAAATTAGACAGTCACCAAATAATAGGGAATTGGGATTGTCCATGGTATATAAGGATACTTGGAGCATGTGCTGATTTAGTACATACCTTCAGCGGAACCCAGGCTGATAGATAAAAAAAGCTGATTGCCCCAGGCACAAATCCCCCCCCCTTCCTCAATGCACATGCTAAAAGAAAAAAGGTAAGGTACTGAAAAGCCAGCTTCTCTTGGGACACAGAAAGAAGCACTGTACAATTTCCACACCAGCCTTAATATTTTTCATACAATAGGGCTAAAATCCTGCAAACATTACCACAATTAGATAAATTAGACAATTAATAATACTCATTAGAATTTTAGCATCGCCTCCCCCCCCCCCAGTGCAACTCAATTATAAATTGGACCAGGGAAGAAAAAAATGTAAGGAAGTAGACCTATTTCTGCAGTCCTTTAATTGCTAACATAGGGACAATTTACCAGGAATTACGTCTGCGTGCTCCATTGTAAGCTGGGGAGTTGTACTGCTTATGCAGCAAAACTCTTGGTGCAATGCTCCCTTTGTTTTTACGGATTAGTTTTGCATTTTTTAGCTGAAATAAATGTGCAGCCTATTAAAAGCACCAGAGAAATGTCAATATATTTAAAAGTATCTGTAGTATTCAACATGCTTTCCTTTCTTTTTTAGTTGTGAGGATCTCTGTCCTCCTGGTAAACATGGGCCACAGTGTGAAGAAAGATGCCCATGTCAGAATGGTGGAGTATGTCATCATGTAACTGGGGAATGTGCCTGTCCTCCTGGATGGATGGTAAATGTACCTTTATAAAAGAGTATAAGCTTCCGTTACTGCGGGCCTCTGGAGAAAAATGTAATTGGAACCACAGCCTAACATCAGGCAAGAAAAGAGGAAATGTGTCAGCACACAATACTATCATAAGGGATAAGAACCAAACCATTACAAAAACATATGGTAATCGGCATCTACCAATTCGCATGAGCCTAGACAGGAAGAGAAAATGTATGCTTTCTGTCCCACACAAGATGAATCACTTAAAGCTCTACCAAGTCAGTGACTTGTATTTATCTAAATTTCTGTCCTGCTTCTATAGTTGTATGGGAATTCATGTATGCATTTATATTCTATTGCTCTATCCCCAAGGCTATGGACCACTTAAACAAATATTTACAGCTTTACATTTTGTACAGAAGACGAGGACCTAAAGATAATTCCCCTATATACTCCATGAATATCCTCCAAACACTTCACTGCAATTACAGAAAGCACCTGGCTTTTTTCTTTTTTCTCTTTTGGTAGACCTCCACATGGAGGAAGTTTTTCCAAAGTTTGTAAGCATCTTCCAATAATGTGTCTCATTTTGCCTTCCATTTTGTATTTTATGTTTGAAAAGCATAGTCAGAAGTCGGAGAGAGAGAGAAGTGCTGCAAGAATTCAGCACTGGTGCCTCTCAGAGATGAAGGCAGCCCTGTTTAGCGAAGTTTTTAATGTCTGATGTTTTATCACTTTGATAAAATCATCATCATCATCATCATCTGTTGGGAGCCAGATGGGTGGGGTATAAATTATTATTATTATTATTATTATTATTATTATTATTATTATTATTATTATCCAACTTCTCTCTGAGTCAGCATGCGGTTTGTTGTCCTCAGTTGTTTGTCACCATTGTTCAAGCTTTATAGCTGCTATTCCATGAAGCCAACATACTTTTTAGAAAACGTTGATTAGACGAAGAATCTTACATATGCCAGGGGTCTGAGAAAAATCTGTGTAGCAGGTGTTTTTTTTTAGAAAAATAAAATAAAATTTACAGTTGAAAACAAATTTAAAATAAAAAGATTGATGTAACAAGTTATCTTTCCCTTTGAAGCATTTTGACTCTAAAGTATCTCCTTGTATTACAATGTATGCCTGAACACAGAAGAGCTATATTTAAAATATCTAAATGTTTACTGTTGCTTAGAAATTAAATCTAGGATTAGATTTATTTTACAGAATGAACATTCCAACAAATTAGCACCCTAACACTTGAGGCAAACGTTTGTTGTGTTGCAAGCTAAAACGGTATCTGGCATTTTTAAGATGTGCACAAGCTGTCTGGTATACGAACATGTTAATCTCCTTGCTTCCTTCAGATCCCCCCTCGTCTTTCCCTCTCGCAGCTGCACTCCCAGGCATAAAACTGAGATTCTGTTTCCAAACAGGGCACAGTTTGTGGTCAGCCTTGTCCTGAAGGGCGTTACGGAAAGAACTGCTCTCAAGAATGCCAGTGTCACAATGGGGGGACATGTGACTCAGCTACAGGGCAGTGTCACTGTAGCCCTGGTTACACAGGCGAACGGTAAGCAGATACAACTTCGCCACTTTCTACCATGGCTACTGAGCAGAAGGGAGAATTCCAATACAGTGGTGCCTTGGTTCCCGAATGGCTTAGTAGTCAAACAAATCGGCTCCTGAACGCCGCAAACCTGGGAGTAAGTGTTCCAGTTTGTGAACGTTTTTTGGAAGCCGAACGTCTGGCGCGGCTTACGCTTGAGTGCAGGAAGTTCCAGCAGCCAGTTGAAAGCCGAGACTTGGTTTTCAAACTGTTTCGGGAGTCGAACAGACTCCTGGAACAGATTAAGTTCAAGAACCAAGGTACCACTATACAGTTGTCCAGATTCAGTGGGGATGCTCGGTGGAGATTCCTCTTAAGTTTTAAGATTCAGTGTGTCCTCAAAGTTCAGTGGAGATTCCCCCTAAATTCCAAGATTCAGTGTGTCCTCAAGAGTTATTCAGTAAACACCTGTTGACTGAATTCCTGTAGTGGATTGGGGGTGGGGGGCTGATACCACTTATCTGACCTCCTGACTGCAGAGTTGCTGCGTACCAGGAAGGGAGAGTATGATGGCCAAGGGTGTTGGGAGGTTGGCTCTCTGCAGGTGCAGCGGCAGGAGTGGCATATTGGGATGCAGGTGATGCTGAGCCTCTTGGGCTTGCCGATCGGAAGGTCGGTGGATCGAATCCCCGTGACGGAATGAGCTCCCATTGCTTTGTCCCAGCTCCCGCCAACCTAGCAGTTCGAAAGCACACCAGTGCAAGTAGATAAATAGGTACCACTGGGACGGGAAGGTAAACGGCATTTCCATGCGCTCTCGTTTTTGTCACGGTGTTCCGTTGCGCCAGAAGCAGTTTAGTCATGCTGGCCACATGACTCAGAAAGCTGGCTGTGGACAAATGTCGGCTCCTTCAGCCTAAAAGTGAGATGAGCGCCACAACCCCATAGTTGCCTTTGACTGGACTTAACCGTCTAGGGGTTCTTTACCTTTGCCTATTGGCTCCCACTGTTGCTCCTTCTAAACAGCAGTAACTCTGCTGCTGGGAGCTCAGGAAAGTGCAGCCATCCCACTACTGGAGAAAAAATATATTCTCTAGCTACTATAGATTTCTTTTTATAAAGTGTTTTAAAACTGTTGTCCTGGAGAAAGACTGATTATATACTGGCTAATTATGACATCACTGCTCTGCTCCCCCTGCTGGTTCTGAGAAAGTTTGCAGCTCTACAATTACAATTTCACTTATTTTCTGTTTTTATGGCTCATGTCAGGACCCCAAATCCTGGTTAGCAAGTTGAAGTCTTTTAGAAGGAAGGAAGATGGGACCTGTTTACCCCCCTAGCTACGGAACTGGAACTCAGCGTGTGTTTCCTTCCTTTTGTGATCAATATGCTGTTGCATTTTGCAGGCCACAAAAATATCGACTTGCAATGTTAGGCCTTTTGAGAATTAGAAGCTTGCAGTCCTTATTTGGATGGGAGATGAAAGCACTCTCTCTTTCCTGACAACTAACATTTAAAATTCAGCAACATTTTAGAATTCAAAGCTCACTTCTTGAATTTACAAAGTCTGCTTTTGAAATCTGGTGTTGAATGTATTAAGCTGCTTTAGGTGAATCTGAAGCATTTGGACCTACATCTGTCTACTCTGACTGGCAGAGGCTCAGCAGGTATTCCTCTTGTACCGGAGATCTTTTAACTGAAGATGCTGTCAATAAAATCTAGCAAGAGCTAACTGGGAAGAGCCCCAAAGAGATGAGCGAGACGTCTTATTGAAAAAACAAACAAAAAAAATAAATAAAGGGGGGAAAAGGGATGCTGGAGGGGACCGTGAATGACAGAGAGCAGAAGGCAGGGAACCCCATCCAGGACATGAGATTCCAAGTTCTGCATGAAATAAGAGGTGATGGAAAATGTGTGGTCTGATGTGTTGCTTGTCTTTCCCATTGCAAGGGGAAACTCATGAGATGGAGACCAAACGGGATGGGAGCATAATGGGAGGCTTGTCTATGAACTGTGGAAAGATAGTGGTGATGGCTTGATTGAAGCTCTTTTTTTCCTAGCCAGCACACATTTTTAGGCCACCTCCTTTTGGGGCACTTCAGTTGTGGCTCCAAAGAAGTATGTAAGAAAAGCCCTTCTAGATTAGACCAAGGACACAGCTAGGACACAGCATCCTGTTTCCTACAGTGGCCAACCAGATGCCAATGGGAAGCCCACAAAGGCAGGAATTGAGCCCCAAAACAGCAGCCTCTCCACGTCTGTTCCCAAGCAACTGGCATTGTATGCTTCCCCAAGGTTAACAAAACATGACTAACAAAACCAATATGAAAAGTCTGGAAAAAGAAATGTCCCCAAACTGACGAAAGCAACAACAAAAACCTACTAGAAATATTCAAAACCCTTTTAGAAATATAAATAAACATGAAAAAGTAAAACTAACTTGTTTTTTCCGCAGCAAACAACCTTGTCAGATGCATGAAACTTAAGGTTATGTATACTCCCCTACCCTACCCCAGATACTGGAAGTGAACTTGTCAGGTTGCATCTTGGAGAAATATTTCTTTTCACAGCCCCATTTGTGAAGGAGGATCCGGTGGCATCTTCCCTTAGCCTCTCTCAGCTAACAGAGTTTTGGTCTTCTGTGTTCCCTGCTTTCTGTGTGACATACCTTCAGGAATCACTGTCAGAACTGGAGGGGAGGAAAAATTCTGACAACTTCCCCAAGTGCATCCTTGCCAAAGAAGGAACTTTGGCTCTGCTCCTTTTCATGTCAGTAGAACTTGTGCAAGAGACCTTCCCAATGGATTATTCCCTTTGCTACTATGTACTAAGAACTCCCTGTGCTCTCCATTTATGTTTCATCAAATCTTGCATACTGTCTGTGGTGTTTGAAAAGAATGTGTAGCAGCTGGCCTTAACCCTGGCCTCTTTTCCTAACCGTCAATTATCTCTGCATAACCATTTTTGTGTGTGTTGGAAGGAGCACAGAACATTGGTAGAGGCTTTCTTTCTTAGTTCTTGCTCCAACTGCCACAGGAAATAACACACTATGCCGGTTTATTCATTGTGGATTTGACCCTGAAGTGAAGTGAAGGCACTTGTGTTTCGAGGGTAAAATGACTTCTCGTATGATGGATCCTGTTGGGTTCTGTGTGGAAGAAAAATTTGGTTTAAAGTTATGTCTTATATTTCAGATGTCAGAATTGTGGTAGAATTTTGGGTTCTAAGAAACAAGCATCTAAAGAAAATTCCCCCTTTCCTCTGAGGTATTATAAGTGCTGCATCTAGGGAGATAACATAATGGGGTGCACTCTCTTCCTCCGTGGTAGCTGGAAATAATTGGCTTAGAGCAGGTCAGACTACTTGGCCGTCTAGCTAAGTATTAACTATGACTAGCAGTAACTATCCAAGGTCTTAAGCAGAGGTCTTCTCCATTATATGCACCCTCATCCTTTTAAATGGAGATACCAGGTTTGAAACTGAGATTTCATGCTTGCTAGGTGGTATGTACTATATCACTGATGTGTGGTGCCTTTCCAGTTGCAAAAGATTAATTAAATAGGTTTTGCTGATACACTATTCTAAGGATCTGACTCGTTGCCACATTTGGAGCTGGGAAGGAAAACCGTTGCCTTTTCCTGTAACTTTGTTACGTTGCTTGAGACAGCTGGAACTATTCATTTTAGAGATACTTTTCTGGGACACAACACTAGGCTGCATTCACATGGCTGTTTATTCTAGTTTCACGACTTTTCATTGCCTCTCAATTTCCACATTATATTTGAGCTTTCATGCAACATAAAAGCCACTTCTGGAACTATAGTGGAATATAGTGCGAGTTTAATACTGTCATACCTTGGTTTTCAAACAGCTTAGTTTGAAAACACCACAAACCCGGAAGTGAGTGTTCTGGTTTGCAAACTATTTTTGGAACCCAAACATCCAATGGGAATTCTGCGGCTTCTGATTGGCTGCAGGAGCTTCCTGCAGCCAATCAGAAGCCACACTTTGGTTTTCGAACGTTTTTGGAAGTCGAACGGACTTCTGGAACGGATTTTGTTTGACTTCCAAGGTACGACTGTACTCATTTCCATGTTATTTGCTTCCAGAAAAAAAAATCCATTTGCAAATAATATGGAAATGAGTGCTAAACTTGAGCTATATTCCGCTAAAGTTCTGGAAGTGGTTTTTCCATTTTGTGAAAGCTCAAACATTATGTGGAGGCTAAAAGGGGAATGTCCTGAAAATGGAATAAACTGCAATGTGAATGTGGCGGTAGTCTCTCTAGGTTGCACACGTGTTTCTGGTCTGAATGATCTATGGTAGCGATAGTGTTGCCTTGCAACAAATGGATCTGAGTTTAACCTGTATGAAATAATCTGATTGGGAAGAACAGAGGTGGAATACTGATAAGACTTAAATAGTATCAGAAAGTGACCACATGGGGCTTCATGTGTGGCTATGCATCCCAATCTCTTTGAGAAACACACAGACACAAAACCTGTTAAGGTCTTGGAACTGACCTGTTTGGGCAGTTTTTCATATAAACCAGGCGAGTCCTCATCTTTTCATAGCCTTGGGTGGGTGGGAGAAATCAACTAGAAGAAAACATATACAATGTTCTAGTCAGTACATAGTCATTCTAAAGAAAAAGAAGCTGGTTGTTATTTGAGTGCGGAGATCTGACAAAAGTGGAATCGCTTCATACAAATGGGCTTTAAAAGATTAACTGTTGATTTAAATAGAAACAACCATCTCTTAGCATTTATCCTAGTCTATTATTAAGCAGTCCTTTAGCAGAGATTTGCTTTCTTCCTCTTGACTGTTTATATCGTAAAGAACAGTTGCTTTTTCTCTGTTGGTATACTAAGGATTCCACTTCCATCCTTTGTGTTCATGTTATATCATCGAACCATTGACCTGAATCATTTTAAAGGTGTTTGCAGAGGGACCTGCTTCACTCCCTTCTCATTCACATAGAAGTTTTGCACACTAGAGAACCCATCTGGTATTTCTTCAGCAGTTATTTTCTCATGTTGTGCATGTTTATATCCTTGTCCCTTTGCACCCAAATTTACTGTGTAAGCGAAAGCTTGTCTTGAAATTTTCTTCCTTTTATTTTTTAGAGTTGTGCATTCCTTTCACAGCCTCCTACGCGCTATACCTTTAAAGCACCCCCCCCCCAATAATTGCAGTTTGTTAAGGGTTACTGTGAATTGTAACTCCGTGGGAAGGTAAACTAGAATGCCCATAATTCTTTGAGGTACAGAATCTACTTTGAATGTGCTTTAAAGGTACAGTGTGGATGCAGCTTTTGCCATTATGGAAGGTATTAGGAATGGAGATTCCAAATAGAACTTCAAAATATTTTAACAGAAAGTAAAGAACATGTCTCTCTCCCCGACTTTCTCAACAGATGCCAAGATGAATGTCCAGTGGGAACCTTTGGAGTACAATGTGCAGAGACGTGCCAATGCATGAATGGTGGAAAATGCTATCACATTAGTGGTGCATGCCTTTGTGAGCCAGGATACACAGGAGAACGCTGCGAAACAAGACTGTGCTCCGAAGGTGTCTATGGTCTCAAATGTGACAAAAAATGCCCCTGCTATTTGCCAAATACTCACAGGTAAGCTTCTAGAACTTTTGGCAGACATTCTTGTCCTATGCTGGTCTGGGCAACTTCAGTTGGCCAAATATAGAGGGAGCTAGACTAAGGTCTTATAAGACTTTAAGGAGGTTCTGTTGCTTCTCTGCAGTATTGAGATGGCATTCTTGGTAGCTCCTTGGTTTCTAGTCCAATGTGCCAGTACCTGAAAGGATGGCTATTTTTCCCATTCATTTCTCAGAAAAGAATAGTGAAGTCTTGGCTGCCTTTTCTAAGTATCAGTCATCTTGTGCTGCAGTTTTACCAGTTGTGGGCGATAGGTAGAATTAGTTAAGTGGTTGAATCAGGTTGAAACTGGGAATAAATGAAAACACTCTTGTGAGAGAGCAGAAGACAGCTGCTGTTTCAAAAAGGGGAAGGGAGCACAACTGTATGCACACAAGCCTGGGCATGCATGCAGTGGGGCTTGCTGCATTTAATCCAGTATTTAAGATGTATATACATTTTTAAGCAAGATTGCTGTGGCAAGCAGTCAGAGAGCTAATCCTTACATGGTGGAATCCATGGTTTTTATCAGAGTTTATGGTTCAACTGTTGCACCAAGTGGCAGAGAAGCTTTAAAAGAAATGTTTTCACTGTTGTGTGGCATCATGATCAGCAAGGATTATATATTTAAACATTGTGATTGCTTGATGTGTTCAGTAATTGACGTGGGAGCTGGTTACATTCCTTTCTCATTTTCATTAACATGACTTTTCACTGGTGTGCTTCCTGTTTTCCCATGTGCCATTTCCCCATGGGCAATAGGTAATGTAGTAACTACCAGGTTGAGCTAGTTAAATGAAGAAAGTTTTACCAAACCAATGCACCTTTCTTCTGATAAAATCTGTATGTAGGAGCTACAATTAAGCTTTTAGAAGATTAACTAAAGTCTGCTATAAACATTTTACATTGACAAGAATGTATGGCACAGCACTGTGTAGCATTTCTGATATTTCAAGGTTAATGCTTGATTCATGTTCAACACAGCTGTTCCTTCATTTATACCACTGGAAAGACAGCTTTGGTCAAGTCATACTGCAGATGTTCAGATGTAAACAGAAGCATGTGACTATTTTTGAACATGTTTTTGACATTTCCTCTTTTCTGTGACAAATGGAATGGACTTAGAAATAATGTAGGCGTGGGAGCATCTGTTTGTTAATTCTACAGTTTACTTCAAAAGAGCAAACGGTTTAAGTTGGCAGTATAGGATGAAAGCAAAACATTTCAGATATGCCTGAACATATCCAAAATATATTCACATGTCTCTTTAAAAAGTGTGTCTTAACACACTGTATGCACCATTCAATAGCATAAAAACATTGGATTTCGCTGTGGGGTAGTGATACGTGGGTGGCGCTGTGGTCTAAACCACTGAGCCTCTTGGGCTTGCCAATCAGAAGGTTGGCAGTTCAAATCCCCACGACTGGGTGAGCTCCCATTGTTCTGTCCCAGCTCCTGCAGTTTGAAAGCACACCAGTGCAAGTAGATAAATAGGTATTGCTGCGGCAGGAAGGTAAACGGTGTTTCTGTGTGCTCAGGCTTCCGTTACAGTGTCCCGTTGCGCCAGAAGCAGTTTAGTCATGCTGGCCGCATGACCCAGAAAGCTGTCTGGACAAATACCGGCTCCCTCGGCCTGAGAGATGAGTGCCTCAACCCCATAGCTGCCTTTGACTGGAATTAACCGTCCAGGGGTCCTTTACCATTTTTTTTACCTTTAGTCATATACTATTTCCCATCAGTCTCTTATCCTCAGCAATAGGCTCTACTTTGGCTCTTCCCAAAGAAAGTCTGGGGCGTGGAGGCAAGTTTCTTCCTTTCAATGTACTGTATTGCCGACCTTTGCCATTCAGAGCTTTGACTTTCAAAACAGTAGTCACCATGAAAGTGCAGCTGTGCCCTCAAACCCTGCTTGTCTCAAAGGCATCTGGTTGGTCACTGGAAAGCAGGATGCTGGACCAGCTTAGCCTTTGGTCTGACCTGGCCATACCTGCAGAATGATAAGCACCATACCTAAGAGCATAGGCACAATGTATCTGGCATCTCTGCATAATTTGTCACTGGCAGTAAAATATTTGATTAATTGCAGATTTAGATACTAATTTGATGTCCTGCGTGCAAGCAGATTCCCTAAGATGTGAACTTAAGAGATAAGTAGGTGCCGCATTTCTTAACATCTGTGTGCGCTGTGCATTGCCAATTAAACTAACTAAACACGAGCCATCAAAAGCTTCCAAAGTGTTTCTGCTTCCTATATGTTAATTACAAATTACGGAATACTAATTTTGGTGTCAATCAATATGTGCGCAGCTATGGCTTCCTAGCACACTGTGGCTGGGGAACAGGGCTACAGAATATCAATGTCACAGTTTGACTTCTACTTAAAGAGAAAGAGAGAAAATGAACGAACAGGGATTTCTTATTCCCCAAAGACTTAAAGAAGAACAAGTGGAGCTGTGCTTATTCAGTAGGGCTTTCCTGGCTCCTACTGCTGCACCCGATGCATCTGCTCCTGAGAGTGAAGGGGCCCTCTGGAAAACTGTGGGATGAATCTCAAGGAATGTAGCGGGACTTGGGAATTTGCAGAATGCTCTTGAGGCCTTTGTTGTGAAAGAAGAAGTGATATGGGAAGCAGCCATATTTCAGTGGTTAAGATCGGTATTATCTACATGGAAAGACACTAGCCCTTCAAGATTTCAGACTGGGGTCTCACCCAGCTCTACCTAGAGATGCCAAGGCTTAAATCTGACACTTTCTGCATGCAGAGCAAATAATGTACCACTGGGCTACAGTCTTTCCCCTTTGGATACTTAGGCGGCCAGCCTCACTTAGATTTGCTTTTACTGAGCTGCGATTCAAGCTATGCCCTCCACCATCCTGGACAGACGATATAGCAAGGTACCATACAAAGACAGACTATGTATATGTGGGCAACTGCGGGGAAGACATCTTGCACTATTTACTATTTTGCCCACTATACATTGGACCCTGGAGGTGATTTCTCACCCTACTGTCCATACAGGAAAGATGCCTCTCCCCGTCAGAGAAGGTCCTATGGCTTCTTAGCGATGTAAATGCTTCAAAAAGTCACCCACTTTTTGCTTTGGTGGCCAAAAAGATCGGAAAGAAGACGCTGGACAATATAGGCATGAACTGTAAGGGGAAACACAGAGATCTAAATAAAGGTAAAGGTAAAGGGACACCTGAACATTAGGTCCAGTCGTAGCCGACTCTGGGGTTGTGGTGCTCATCTTGCTTTATTGGCCGAGGGAGCCGGCATACAACTTCCAGGTCATGTGGCCAGCATGACTAAGCTGCTTCTGGCGAACCAGAGCAGTGCACGGAAACGCTGTTTACCTTCCCGCCGGAGCGGTACCTATTTATCTCCTTGCACTTTGACGTGCTTTCGAACTGCTAGGTTGGCAGGAGCAGGGACCGAGCAATGGGAGCTCACCCCGTCGTGGGGATTCGAACCACCAACCTTCTGATCAGCAAGTCCTAGGCTCTGTGGTTTAACCCACAGCGCCACCTGTGTTGCTTGCATTTCTTTTTAATTCAGCTTTGTTGTGGCCAATGGCTAGTGCGATAAAGTTGTTTAGATTGGGTCCCTAAATGGAAACAGCCATCTTTTACCCCTGAGACAATGTCCATGGGAGGGAACACATGTCATCATCTTCCATCACTCCCAGGATTATTTGTCAACCCTAGGATCATTTGAAATGTGCACACCAGGAGCTGCAATTTCTCACTACGTGGAACGGCTATTAGCTCTTTAAGAAGGTTTTGTTTATTTTTTTAAAGCAGCATTTGGATATTGGGGATAGGAGCGCTCTTAAAGTTCAAGTACTCCTTGGAATGGAGCTGTTGTCTTGGGTTTTGAAAACAGACTGCATGCAGTACACCTGTGTAGGCGAGCACTTTGTACATGCCTCTTCTCATAAGGAGAACTGAGCACCATTGCAGCAAGCCCACTGCCCATATCATTTTCTCTGACCTCAAATGGAAACAACAACAACAACAACAACAACAACAACAACAACAATTTATTGTTTGTGCTCCCCCAGCCACTCTGGGCTCCCCCAGCCACTCTGGGCAGCTTCCAGCATATATAAATACATAGTAAAACATCAAACTTTGAAAACTTCCCTAAACAGGGCTGCCTTCAGATGTCTTCTAAAAGTCAGATAGTTGTTTATTTCCTTGACATCTGATGGGAGGGTGTTCCACAGGGTGGGTGCCACTACCAAGGAGGCCCTCTGCCTGGTTCCCTGTAGCTTCACTTCTCTCAGTAAGGGAACCACCAGAAAGCCCTCAGAGCTGGACCTCAGTGTCTGGGCTGAACGATAGGGGTGGAGACGCTCCTTCAGGTATGCTGGGCCGAGGCCGTTTAGATCTTTAAAGGTCAGCACCAACACTTTGAATTGTGCTCAGAAATGTACTGGGAACAAATGTAGATCTTTCAGGACCAGTGTTATATGGTCTCAGCGGCTGCTCCCAGTCACCAGTCTAGCTACCGCACTCTGGATTAATTATGAACTGCCTTGAAAACCAAAGATTGAAAATTAGGATCAAATATTTCAAATAATGAAATAGTAATGAATAATCTCAGTCCGCTATGTTTCCCAAAGATTTCAGAAACATGTAACACATAATATATCAGCTAGGAAAAAATGTGCACTTCCTGCTTTCTGCAGATTGGAGTTGAATGGAAAACTTACTTTATACTTGTGTGTGTGCTTTTATGCTTTTTGTTTTACTCTCATAAGAAAGCCAGTGTCTTTTGGTGGTCACAGCAGTTAGTAATAGTGATAAAGAACATCAAGCATTAAGGAAGTTATATTAAATGAGCAAGGAGTCTTACAGCGAGGATTTCCCCCGCAAATCACTGAAGGAAGGCCATCTCCAGCCATAATTCATTTGATGTGTCTGGATTTTGGTACATCCTCCCCCTTCAGGATGCCTTGGGGAATATTACTTCAATCAGTGATCAGAGTCCATCTTTAAACAAGCTGTCTATTGTAAACATAATTGATCTGGATATTAAGGCTTTCCTTTGGTGAGCGTTAAGCTGAGTGCTTTGTCTGCCAGAGAACCACAGAGCACCCCTTTGTGTCCACTTTCCCGGCACATATATCTTAGCGCAGCTGATGGTGTCCATTTGTTACAAGACAACAGCTGTGTGGCTGTTACTGAATGAAGCTGCTATTGAATGGAGCTGCTGTTTTCAGGTAAAGACAGCTGGTCTTTCACCAGGTATGGAAACCACAGGCTATCCATATTCTCCAAGGTTGTAAAAGTGCCCCGACCTTTCTTCTGTAAAAGTGATTTGGCGTCATTTCAAGGAAGGAAATCTGTTGCAGGCTAGCACACCACTTTAAGCGAGGGGAAGCATATATAGGTTTCTTACTCAGGGCCAAACTACACATGAGTTAAATGCATATTTGCGCAGGATTTATTTATTTATTAAATTCAAATTCACAGCATCAGCTGTGAGGGCAGGTATTATGGCAAGTACAGCAGACATGGAAGGAATTTAACCCTTCCACTGCTGTAGGAATCCCTGCTCTGAAGCTCGTATTTGCTTTGGGATGAAATTCCACACGGCACGTTAAATGCAAGAATGCCTTTTAACGTCATATCTTTAGTTTTAACTAACAAAGAAGCTCATGGATGTATCATAAAGGAGCACTAAGTTTCAATATGGTCTTCATAATAAAGCAGAATGCAAATTACGAGCATGAGTTTAGTGGTAGTCAGTTTGTGGGAGTAGGCGGGTGAGTTGCACCCTAATGAGCCATCAGTGAAACACAGAGGTTTTTACACTTCATTTGAAAAGATATTATGGTTGTTTATTCAGATTACTTTTGTCACTGCTCACCCCAGAAATTAATTCTAACCATACCCATGTAACAGGAAATTTTCCACAATACAAAAGGAATGTTTTTAATTATTTAAGATACAAAATAAATAGAAGTCTGATTTACTATTACATAGGTAATATAATATTACAGTGTGTGTTCCTGTATCCCCACCCACTCCAATGCATGCATTTTCATTTTATTTTTAAAGCCCCCTGTGTGAAATCCTTTTATAATGTGTCTGTAAGAGTATTTTGCTGCATTGGATTCTTGGTGTCATATTTAACTCCAAATGTTTTATTCCTTTCATGCCTTGGTCACAGCTGTCATCCTATGTCTGGAGAATGTTCTTGCAAGCCAGGCCGGTCTGGACTCTACTGTAATGAGACATGTTCCCCGGGATTCTATGGAGAATCTTGTCAACAGATTTGCAGTTGCCAAAATGGTGCTGACTGTGACAGTGTGACTGGAAAATGCATCTGTGCCCCAGGATTTAAGGTACACGATTTCGATTGTCATTGACTATTCCTCATTGGCTATCTCAGCAGCTATCAGTCCTTTGGACACAGTGACTGCATTTTCCTGATGCTTCCTACTTGATATTTTTTATGTATTATGTGATCTGTCAAATGTCATAAAGGCCACTTCTGAGAATCTACTAGAAGTCTAACGTCCATTTCCACATTAATTGCCTGTAGAAAAAAAATAAAATCTGTTTACAACCTCATTAACCCCGAAAATGGTTGGATGAAAGAAATTTGGGGTACAGGTCTTTCTTGCCATTTTCATGTGTGAATCAAGGGGGAACAGAAGCACATAAAGGGTGCCAGCGTGTCACACCACGCTCATCGGTGTGAATGAAATTTAGTGTGCCACGGTTCTATATTTATTTTAAAAAGCAACAGTTCAGTAATGCAACAGTGGAAAGGGAATGTTAGAAATCAAGACAGAAGCAGTAGCATTGTAACAAGGAAAGCTAACACAATATCCACCACTTCCAAATGTGTCCACTGAGTTGCTTGTAGTGGTAACTGATAAAATGTAGGTGAACCAATCGCCTTAAAAAAACAAACTGAATTTTAAAATGTATGTCAGGAGGGGGATAGCCTTAAGATCACACCTACAGGTTCTTGAATTTAATAAAGCAATCTATTACAATCTCCTCGTCTGTATTTGAGAATAAGAAAAATGGAAAGCTGCTAATCCGTTTGCCCTCCTTGGGCGGGCTGCTTTGTGGGCACCGCGTCTCCCCTGTGAACTGGCCTATTGCCAGCCGGATCAGACTCCTGCCTCCAAATTGGCCAATGGTGGCAGGACTCTAGGGGGCGTTCACCTGGGTGCGATGCCAACTGACCAGTATCAACACTTGGCCCCACGACCAGGAGAAGGATAAATACCTGGCTGGCAGGGCCTGTGGAAAAGAAGCAGGTGGAACTATGGGAAGATCTGATCCAGGGATTTAAGTGACAGCGTGTAATTCTCATTATAAATTGAATTATTGGTGTAAACCTGACATCTAATGTAGCAACCAATCACCTGTGTTTATATAAAAATGTAATGCTCATAATACAATCTTAAAAGCAATGATACTTTTTCTTGTCAAAAAGTTCTGTTACACTTTTTGCTGTTCTTCTTTTCCACCTATTTCTACTTACATTGTATGCCTTTAGTTGCCTCTGCTTATAGTAGAAGTAACAGGAATAAGGGTAAAATTGTGAAATGATGCATTATCTTTCATGCCAACTAATATGCAATTAGTATCTTTTATTAAGGATGATGTGGCAGTCTAGCAGGTTCGGCTTCCGCTATTAAATTTGCTTTGTGTCAAAAAGAAATAGCAGCAACTTGATGTATAAGCTAAGCCCCTTAGCTAACTTGCCAGAGCTTAAGTAGGGGGACATAACACTCAGATGTGCATATGAATTTCCATGAAATTGAAAGCAGTAGACACCACGTGCACTTGGGTGCACATTATTCTGTGCATCAAATTTTCACCTGCAGTTCCTAAGAGCTAGGGCATCTAAGACACTCTGCAGAGTTTCTGTATATCATGACAGAAAAGAGGAAAACACTGTGGAAATGCAAATTGTATACATTCTTATTTCTTATAGATTATGCACTTCCTAATATTTGCACAATTTCAGAGTGAGCAAATGGATATCTAGAATGCACTAAGAGACTTTCATATATTATATTTTTCCTGCCTGGGGATAATCTCAGTAAGAAAATATGTTTATGTTGCATGTTTGTTTGTTTGCTGTGAATATGCTATGTGCAAGCAGTCAGTAGGTACTGATTATCTCTTGCACAGAGATGTAGGACAATGCATATGAAGATATATGCTCTGCTTTAAAATTCAATAATGGCAATTATTCATTCAGAGACTGCTTGTGTAGTCATTGAAATCAAAAGGCCAACAACTTTCCTTTCAATTGCAATATGGCTTTTCTTTTTGTCAACCATGTTTTAGGGTTCTGATTGCTCTATTCCTTGCCTTCTTGGAACATATGGAGTAAAATGTTCCTCAACATGCAGCTGCAAAAATGAGGCCATCTGTTCCCCTGTGGATGGTTCTTGTACCTGCAAAGCAGGTAGGATAAATAATGTACTACTTGTAATACGGGAGTCATATGAAACATTAATTTATTTTTTTAAGGCAAGAAGTGGGACATGGCTTTTAAATCACTTACTAACTGGATGTTAAGGCAAAGGGCTGCTGAGACCTTCTAATGTTACCAGAGGTGTTAAATATAAGCAAAACTGCAAAATGAAAAAGTAAGAATGGAATCCCCCTCCCCTCTTCTGTGGTTTCTAAGCACTGCTCATACAACCAAGCTCTTCTCAAAATCTCAACAAATTTGATCCTACCATTCTGCAGTACTGAGGAGTTGAGACAATCAAACGGAGCACAAATACATGATTTTCAAATAATGTTTGGGGATGCTAGCATCATCTCAGAAAGGACCTAAATGTCCAACATAACAAATAAGCAAATGGAACAGAGCTATAAGATAACAATTGTAACCAGCCCTTGACTATAGGAAATTCATTTTTATTCATTCTGTTAAGTGCACAGTGGCCTGCGTCAACAAAATGCCTTTCCTAAACAGCTAATTATGCAGCTAGGGACTCTGGTCGTGAGACAAATTCATCACAGAACATGTGTTTTGAACAACATATTGATTAGATTCAACACAGAGTTATTTTTCTTCCCCTTGCTGTCAGTGAAGTATAAAATTAGGAATCCTGTTTGTGTCACTATTGATTACACAGAATTGCAATTATTTTTAATTTTAACTAGACGGGGCATCTCCACCACATTTCCTATGCTTTTATGGACCAAAATATTTACAAGTATCACCTTAAAACTAATTGTTCTTGGACAGCTCAGATCCTTTTTAACAAAGGCTCCTTTCCCTTAAGCGCTTATATATTTGTATCTTACTATCACATACAATAGTTGGGGAAAGGTAGTGATAATCCCTACTGGGTAATTTCTAACATCTATCCCAAGACAAATGGTGTTGTTGTTGTTGTTGTTGTTTTTAAAAAAGCTGTGTGTTATGCTAAAATTCTCAGTCAAAACTGTATCTTCACATCAGAAGTCTATCTGGCCCTCAGGACTCTCCCTAAACTGGCCTGAACCTGCCGTGTTACTGCATAGTGACCTTGCGAGCAGTTCACTTTTGATAGTAGCAAAGCTGAGCTCCTAGCCATGTCCATTTGGCATCTTAATGTTCCTAAAATGTAAGCCAGCCCCCCCCCCCCGGCTGAATAGGTGTGTGGGTGTCTGATTTTGCATGACTAGAAAGTAACCTTTTGTACAAAGTCACATTTATTGCTCTGTCTGCTTTTGCCTCTCAGACATGCAGTCTCCAGACATGTAGTCCCCAGAAAGTTGTCCGTAAGGGAATTGTGCCCTCCCTTATCTATAATAATAATAATAATAATAATAATAATAATAATAATAATAATAATTTATTATTTATACCCCGCCCATCTGGCTGGGTTTCCCCAGCCACTCTGGGCGGCTTCCAAAAGAATAGGCCAGAACATTGCATTACAGATAAATTAAAATGGTGGGAGACCACCATGGATAGGTGCTCAGCTTGGCTCTGATTCAGTTGTGGCACTGCTGCCCACCATCCACTAAAATCCCACCCAGGAAGAGGGTAGGCGGGGTGGTGAGTGGCACTGTTGGTGCCACTGCAAAGACAGCAGAATATAAGAAGAAGGGGAGAAAGACAGTTGTGGCCATCTTTCAGAAAGGGAGCCCATTGATTGCACAGCACTAAGCATCCCTGGAAATCTGACATTGATTGTTAGAAGAAATAGGCAGGAAGAATTTGAAAATTAGAACTCTCTACTGAAAAGAGGTGTTTTGTTTTCATTGTGGCAGGTTGGCACGGAGTTGACTGTTCTATAAACTGCCCTAGTGGGACGTGGGGTCTTGGCTGCAATTTAACATGCCAGTGCCTTAACGGAGGGGCATGCAATACTCTGGATGGAACCTGCACCTGTGCTCCAGGATGGAGAGGAGAAAAATGTGAATACCCTTGCCAGGTAATTAAACACATTCCACTAAAAGGTGGGGTTTGTGAGTTTCAATATTCATAGAAATGTTTAAGCTGTCCTGCTAAATGTAAGATGTAACACTGTTTAAAGAGGTGTATGGAGTGCTAGGGGGCAGGTAATACCTCTGGTGGGTGACATATTGTCTTCCTTCTGGGGTACTTTTGTCCAGCTTTGGTCCCCACCCTGTACTCTGCTCTCACCTGTGGTTCCTAAAAGCTGTCAGCATGCAACAGAGGCCGCACCCTGGGAAACAGCTTTGACTGGCCGGCTAAACCAGGTGAGGGTAGCCAATGGGTCTTAAACCCCCAGTGAGTTAAGGATTTCCCCTGCATGCAAAGACAGGCTCCGGCAGATTGAGTGGACGAGACCAATAGCGGGTTCAGTGGTCAAAAAGGTGGTTTCTGCTTGTGCTGTAGAGGGAAGTGAGGGGCAGATGGGGCTCATCAACCTGGAAAGGTAGCCCATCTAGGAGAAGGAAAAGTCTGATCCTGAACCTAAAACTGCCTTGTAGGGTATCTTCTGGTAAACAAAAGGCTAAGGAGTAAACTCTACACAAATTTGGAGTGGATTCCCTAAAATGGTCAAATGGCGGCTTGCATGCTCCCTTCTGGCTCCTCCTGCAGCCAGGCTGGTGACAAACGTATTGCTCTGCTTTCCTTGAGACCACATCAGTAAGGCCAAGAGTGGGGTCTGGTTGTCTTGACAGCCCAGGACCTCCATACTCCATCGGGTGTGGGCAAACTGGTTGCACTCCTCTAAGTCCGCCTCTGAATTATAGCTGTACTTAGACAGTTAATCTTTGGTGGCAAAGACTAACCTGTAGCTAGATAATCCAGTCAACATCTCACACCTCTTTTCATTTCTTTTAAATCTACCCATGGTGTTACTCTGCATTTGTATGAATGAGAGAGCAATTGGATCAGGACCCCACGCTGTTTCCCCTGATCAAAATCCCCCCTTCCGAGCTGCTTTAAGGCCCGTTAGGGAAAAACATAAGAATATAGGAAGCTCTCTTATGCTGAGGCAGACCATTGCTCCATCTAGCTCAGTAATGTCAGTGCTGACTAGCACCATCTCTCCGTGGTTTCAGACAGTGGACATTCCCAACCCCACCTGGAGAGTCGGAGGATTGAGCCTTAGACCTTCTGCATCCAAAGCAATTGCTCTGCCACTGAGTGATGTCCTTTCCCTGTACAAATATATGGAAATCAGCCAGAAATTGCTTTTTATCCCATCAATTGGAGCCCAGAAATTTGAAGCTCTAAACCACTTGCATACCAATCCCATCTAAAATTTACTGTTTACATTCAGCATTATTTTGTCTTCTTTTTTTTCTGACAGGATGGCACATACGGGTTGGACTGTTCAGAGCGCTGTGACTGCAGCCATGCAGATGGCTGTCATCCCACTACTGGCTATTGTCGCTGCCTCCCAGGATGGTCAGGTACATTTGAAATAGTACAGCAGCATCCAAAGTAGGGTAGGGTTTTACCATTGTTCTCTAAATCAGGGGTGGGGAACCTTTGGCTCTCCAGGTGTTGCTGAATGGCATCTCCCAGCATCCCTGTCCATTGACCATGTTTGCTGGGGCTGATGGGAGTTGTAGTCTAGAGCATCTGGAGGGCCAAAGGTTACCTAACCGTTCAGTAAATGGATAAGATCTAGATCAGTTTATTCAATGGACAACAACTATTGCCTGCACATAACAAGTATAAGAACCAAATGACACAAATGTTGGAAATGGTTTGAAACCAGCATACTTAACCAAGACAGTTATATTTGGGGGTGAAATTGAGTTACGGGTCTCCAATCCCAAATAGGTTTCCCATCTTGATCAGGGGCTTATGCCAGTTTTTAAAATGAAAAATTGCCACCTCCCTGTTTGTCCCCAAAGTAAAACAGTATGTTAGGCGGCAAAATGAAACCAGGAGGGAGTGACTTTCAGTACAAAAGGGGTACTTTCTCTCTCCTTTGCCTCTTTCAAGCAAGGTAGCTGCAGGACAGACTGCATCTGCTGAGTGCCTGGATAGGCGATCACCTGGGAATTATATGTATGCCACTCTTGAGTTACATGAGGAAAGAAAACCATGATATAAATGTACTAAATATACATAAATAATCCTGTTCATGGAGCCTGAGGATTCTACTCCTTTTCTGTAAAGGCAGATAATCTCATGGTTATTCCAGGAACTGAATGTTACGGGAAGATCACTTCCTGGTGAGTTGGTGACTGGCACAAACTGTTTCCCTCTACAGCAGTGGTGGGGCTATTATAATGGTCCACTCTTAGAGGTTGATAGAATCTGATGGGAGTCTCTGAGACCCGTCAGTGAGTTTTCCCTTGGCGTGGTTCCTGTCAGGAGCCATGAGACAGTTTAGTAGTGAGAACTGATGAGCAAGGCAGGACCAAAGAACAAGCCAGGACTCAGAACCAAAGAACAACTGGGAATACTGGAAGACACCACGGCTCAGGAAGACCTACTTGCCTTAGCAAGACTCAGCTAGGAAAGGAAGTCCTTTATACTCCTTCCCACTGCCCAGAAAGATCCACTTTGGATGGGCATAGTCAGCCCAGAAGGGTTTTTACTGAGAAGACTGTTGGCTGCAGTTCACTGGCTCTTGACATGGGGCATCCATTCATCTCCCTGGTTTACCAAGAACTTAGGGGCAATTAAGCAGATAGGGATATGGCTTGAATGCAAGTAATGGAAAATGTGGTGTGAACCTACCTGGACCCCGAGATCATCCTATGAAGCCCTTCTTTGTGTTCATGAGAGGTCCAGAGGGTGGCAACATGAGAATGGGCCTTCTCTGCAGTGGCTCCCCGTCAGTGGAATGCTCTCCCTAGGGAAATTCACCTGGTGCCTTCATTATACACCTTTAGGTGCTAGGCAGAAACCTTCCTCTTTAATCAGGCCTTTAGTTAATTAATATCCGATGCCCTTCTATATGTGTTGTGGGAGGGAGGATTATTGGGTTGCTTCTGTTTTTATTTTTATGATGCATTTTGTGTTTTTTATATTGTAATTTTATGCTGTGAAACACCCTTATATCTACGGTGTCAGGGAACTGCCATCGGAGGAACGGGAGGTGGAAGGGCTCATAGAGGCTGGGAGGGAGTCAGCAGCGGAAGCAGGGACCAGCAGGGGGAGAGAGGGGTCTCTGGAGGAAGGTCTCATGAATGCGGAGAGAGACGCAGCAGCTAAAGCAGGAACTAGCAGGGAAGAGGGAGGGATCAGGGACACGTCCAGCGAGAACAGCGGGGAGGTGTCAGAAGCTCCCATAGGGAGACCCATTCTTCGCCGGAAGCTGCCACGTCGTGAGTCCAGGAGACACGTTTCCGTTAAGGAGCTTCTATGCTGGAAGCGCTTCCGCAGACAACCACTGTCGGAATCTACAAGTGACTAGGGCAGACATGTTTGAGGAGCTCTGTCACACACAGAGGTTTGTGGAGTTGCACAAACTCTGAGGGACCACGATTTTACGCACAAGCAGCTAAATCATCCCATCACAGCATTCCGACAGTCTTTGTAAGCTGCCTGTGCAGGAGAAGGCATCATGAGCGACCCAGCCGGAGCCGGAGAGGCAGGAGTTGGAGCGGGTCCAAGCTTGGAAGATAGGTACCGAGCGTTGGAAATCCAATTGGCGCTGCAGACGGCTAGGCTTGAGGAGAGAAGGGCTCAGGATGCAGACAAGAAGGGGAGAGCCACCCAGTTCAACAGAAAGGTACCAGGATTGGTGCAGAAATTTGGGGGGGGGACCCCAAGGACTATCATGCCTTTAGAACAGAGATGCAATATGCCCTCAATGTGCAGTTTGATGAATTCCCTGACGAGGAATCGCGAGTGGCTTTTGTGATTGGGCATCTTGAAAAGGGGGCGAGAGACTGGGTTCGGCCCCTGATGGCAACGCACAATGACGTCCTAAAGGACACCATGAAGTTCTTTCGTGCAATGGATCTCATGTTTTCCAGCGATATTGAGGAAGGAGTGGTGCGCAGACAGCTAATGGCTTGCAAGCAGGGAAGCCGATCTGTCCGTGAGTACTGGACTGAGTTCACTATGCTGGTTCACAGATTGGGGTGGGACTTATCGGCGGCACCCATTCAAATGCTATTTGAAGAAGGTCTGGCTTCGGCTGTGAAAGACGAACTGTCCCGGGGTCCTAGGGCGGATTCCATGGATCAGCTGACTAAATCTGCGCTGACCATAGGAGCGCGCCAGGAGGCGAGAGCTTTGGAGAGGCGGGAAGGGAAAGGGGAACGCTGGAAGGAGTTCCGCATTCCTGAGATTCCAGAGACAACTTTCCCGCTGGCAGAGCCGATGGAAATCTATAAATCTACATACGGGTATAGGGCGGTATGCAAATTTTAATAATATCTCGTCTTTGAATCTCTCTGGTCCTAGTCATATGCTCTAAATTGGATGAGGAACATGTGGCTCTCCAGGGGTCGCACTACAGCTTCCATAATCTCTTACCACTGTTGGCTGGGACAATGGTAAAGGATGACGGGAACTGAAGTCCAACAACAATTGGCAAGCCACAAGTTCCCCATCTCTGTCCTGACTCCGTACACCAGACTTTGCTCTCAGCAAGCCGGTGTGGATTTGAGGGTTGGGATTTTATGTCCTCATTGAACAATTCCACCTCTTCCAAAAGCAGCCACGTTGATGTCGTGCTTCAAAGTATGTCTGTAAGATCAGCAAATCTGGACTCTGTTTGACAAGGATTTTCCATTAAACCGTTATGAAAAGCACAGGTTTTTGTGGAAAGAGTTGAAGCATTTTACAGGTCATGGCACATTATTTTTTGCTGTGCTGTGACATTTTGTAGAAAATGTCAGGGCTTGCTGATAACTTTGGTGCAAGAGCACTTAAAAACTTATGTTAGGTCTCCAGTTATGAAGTTTTACTAGTGTACTATGAGGCATTATAAACACTGGTAGCATAGCAGACTGTAATACTGATTTATGGATAAGTCCTGTCTGTTTTAAGGCAGCAAATTGGACTGTGGACTCTATGTTTGTCTACTGGAAGATTTTTGTTTTTGTTTAACACAGCACTGTTTTGCATCCTGATTGAGAGACCTGATAAAAGCATGTGCCCTTACCACTAGTGCTGAAGTAGATACACAGCAGCAAGCTGCTGGACCCCCAGTCCAATACTTAGCCCCCCCCTTCCAATTCATGTGCAAGCAGTGCACCTTTTTTCATGTTGTTTGTGTTTGGGGACAAAGTACAAGGTTGCTCTTCAACCCAAATACTGCATTTGAGATCCTCTTGCAGGAAATGGAACAATGTATCTTGTACTTCTTTTTCTATGCATTTGCCAATGATACAAAAAATTGAAGCAAAGGAATTGCAGTTTGTGGCCTCTGAAATGATACGGGTTTTAAAATTAGCAACACGTGGACCTCTGACGAAAGCAAAACACACTTTTTTGTGTGAGTTTGTGCCTTTGTTTTGTTTTTAGTTGACACCATTCTTTCACCAGCGCTATTTAGGCCTCTCCCTCCGTACCATTCCATGCTCTCCTTGTGGCAGTTCCACTGAGTTTCTCTTTCTCTTAAATTATCCTTTCCATCTACCTCAGCTCCTTGCTTAAGTACACACTCACACTGCACTCTGGTTTTTGTTTTGTTTTTTTATGTGCCTGGGTTGTTCTGCTTGAGAATACTCTCCTGAAGTTTTCCTCTGAAGGATGCACCTGTGTTCCCTTGAGTGCCTGCCCTTACTTTAATAGGAAAATAGCTTTAAGGAGTTAGAAGAGGTGTTGAAACTTTTTGTAAAAGATTTTCTGAGACCTCAAATCAATCATATTGACCTCAATAACTGTTTTATCAGGAAAATCAAGAGTTCTGTAGCACCTCAAAACTAATGGATTTATTATGCCAGAAGACTTATGAAGTTGATTTCAACACATGCATTTATATATTTTCTTACTCTTTATATTCTGCCTTTCTTCCATCATGAAGCCTAAGGCAATATACATATGTTTCCTCGGCAATTGCCCAAACCTAGACAGGCTTAGCTCCATCAAGGGGGATGGCCTCAGACCGTGCACTGAGTTCTACAGGTCTATCTATCTATCTATCTATCTATCTATCTGTCTATCTCTGCGACAGATGAACATGGCTACACCTTTGGATGTGTTAATCAGGAGTTAGAGCACTATGATACAGTTCCTGTGGTCATATAGCAGAAAATACCAAATATCGCTCACAATAAAAATATTCTGGGGATAAATTAATGAGGGTAACTATAGTTTTCAGTGTAGGACTTACTTTGCTTTGCTGTATTAGCATCCTCATATCTAGTGTTGCTTGGAAATTCTAAGAAACAAAAAAGTGTGGGAATCATTGGTTAAAATCAGTGCAGTTTTGAAATATTCAGTCCACAGTTTTGTATCCAGTTGTATCCAAACATAGATGAAAAATCTGCTCCTTGATCCCAAGAACTACCATGTAAAATTTGGTTATAGAATCATAAGAGCTGTCAAAATGCATAGTGAACAAACAGCTTTTCAAAATACGTACTGGAAATCAGAGGTGCCAACTTGAATGGAATATTGGGGTGTAGGTAAGCCCCGCCCACATAATCAATCACAGGACACGGCACATCCACACCATTTGAATGGCAATGCCCATCAACTTTCGGAGGGGCAGCCCCCTCAAATATTTTATTGGGGGTGTTATCCCCTAGGAGCTGGCCCCTATGGTGGAAATGTTGGTTTTTGAAGAGACCTTTATTGTGGCTTTTCAATATGAGAAATTTCTCCTGATACTCAGTCTACTAGCTGGCAGTGTGAGCTAGTTACTGGGTCTGCAACAGCAATGGAGGTGTGGAGAGTTGAGTCCCAGTGCTGGGATAGGTTCTCCTTTGGGGTCAGTGTTGTTGGCCTGGCTCTTATGTTCCACAGCCTCAGTGCAGTACATCACACTGTTGCATTACTAAAAGTATTTCACAACACGATCCTATATTTGCCTGCTTATAAGTCAACCCCACTGAGTTCAATGACACTTCCTTCCTTGTAGGCGTGTGTATAATTAAAGTCTTAATATATATAACATTATAACAACATAGATGTTACCACTCAAAGGATTATTTACTTCTTTCACACAATTACAGATGCTGCAGGAATGCTAATTTAGATGTGAAACACTTGGCATAGTCCTTTGAGCATTAAATGCATGAGGATTTCTTCAGAGCTGCTTAGCTGAAGTTTATCATGACCATTTAGCTATTGCCTAGCAACTTGCAAAGGCCGTCAAAGAGTTCTTTGTCCATTATCCTGGCAAAAACTTTTCCTTACCAATCTGCTTATCAAGAATGAAATTTGCGTACCAACTTATTCATAATTCTTTTGTTTCATAGGGCACATTTTAAACGTTCAGAGCTTCCTGGATACATTATTCATATTGATTTTAGTTAAAATTGTGTCGGAAGACTTGCATGCAAATTACCCACGCAGCTCTGTTGTCTGCAGTCTTAAATCATTCAAAAAAATAAGGCAGAGCTGTTTGCTGACATTTGTTATTCAAAATCTGAGCATGCACACGTCTGCTGCAGATTCTCTTAGAAATTTTCTGTGTGAGCTATACAGAGATAAAATAAATATAATAGATTAATATTTATGGACAAGAACCTAAACTTATGAGAAAAAATCAGGTTAGCTGTATATGTGCATATACACACACAGGTTTTCTCTCAGTCGGACTGATAAGCTGTGACAGCCAACACCTACACTATACATTTAAAACACATTTCTACCCCTTTCACAGTCATGGCTCTCGCCAAAGAATCCTGAGAACTGTAGTTCAACCCTCATAGAGCTACAGTTCCCAGCACCCTTAACAGACTTCAGTTCCCAGGATTCTTTGGGGAAAGTGATGTGCTTCAAATGTGCTTTAAGTGTATTGTGTGAATGTAAGTGAGCCTTAGACTCTTGTATGTGTGGCCACAAGGAGTTACTAAGCTTTCATTTCTGTTTGTAACTAACCACAGCTTGTTGTAATGTCTGAACTTGTCTTAAGTTGGCTTACCAAAGCACAACAACTTCTATTGGTAATTTATGAAGCTTGCTTGTTTATATATTTCTTTAATGGCAACACAAAAATAACAATCAAATACTTTGTTATATACAGTGGAACCTCAGTTTTCGAGTGTCTTGGAAGCTGAATGATTCAGAACCCGAACACCGAAAACCCGGAAGTGAATGCTTCAGTTTTCAAGCGCGCCTCGGAAGTTGAATGGCTTCTGAGGCGCTTTTCTCCATTAAAATTGCCTACCGCCTATTGCGCCTCAGTTGTCGAACATTTCAGAAGTCAAACAGTCTTCTGGAACAGATTATGTTCGACAACTGAGGTTCCACTGTACTCCGATCTGTGTCGCAGAGTATGTACATTGCTTCAACTGGCCTTTCAATATTGCATTTTCTGCATATTTACATATGACTTCTGTAATCTTTGAGCATCCAAACTTAGCTTAGATAAGCCCTCCAAAATTAATTCTGAGAATTAAGGGGCTTCTTCTCCCCAGGGTTAGAATTACTAAGAGAAAGAAAAGACAGCCAGTCTTCATGAAAAGTATCCTGGTACATAAGGATCAAATCATTCATTTCCTAATAGCGGCTTGTGTGGAAATTTCATATTACTGTAAGAATAAGGATTTTGCACTAAGATGATGGCAGTTAGCGCTGGCTGATGAACTCACACAGTACTGTAGGCTTATTATGGCAGGGGCACTTTTAAGCTTACTTGCTTAGGCAAACAGTAGTTAAAATAAACCACAGTTTAGGGTTTGGATGTAACACAAAGCGTGATTAATAAAAATGGAAGCATAGATGTCCATACTTCTCATGGTTGTGCCAGAAGGGGAAGAGGGGGGTGTAAAAGCTGTTCAGAATTACTGTATTTTTCGCCCTATAGGGCGCACCGGCCCATAGGACGCACCTAGTTTTTTTGGGGGGGGAATTATTTCCCCCCCCCAGGCGCGGGGCTGGGGCGGGGGATGCCCAAGCTTCCCCTGACCCCAGCCCCCAGAACTGGCTGCTATCCGCAAGCCTAGGGAGCCCGGCGGGAAGTCGCGCCGGTCTCCCCAGGCTTGCGGATATCTGTCCCCCGAGCTTGTGGGGCTGGCGCTGGGGAGAAGCGCGCTTCTCCCCAGCGCCAGCCTCCAAACCAGGTCGGGGAACAGCAGGATGGCGGCGCTCCGCCTCCCCGCTGCCCCCCAAGCTTGTGGGGCTGCCCAATATCTGCACAAAGCCCGGGGCATGCTGTGCAGTGCACCCCAGGCTTTGGGATGCAGGCTGCTATCTGCAAGCCTTGGGAGCCCGGCGGGAACTCCCGCGGAGCTCCCAAGGCTTGCGGATAGCTTCCTGAAGCCTGGAGAGCGAGAGGGGTCGGTGTGCACCAACCCCTCTTGCTCTCCACGCTTCAGCGAAAGCCTGCATTCGCCCCATAGGACGCACACACATTTCCCATTCATTTTTGGAGGGGGGAAAATGCGTCCTATGGGGCGAAAAATACGGTACATGCAAATGCAGCCATGAACTTAAACCAGATGAAATTGGGCTGAGCATGTATGTCTTATAATATGTTTAAACATACGTCCTTTGAACCATTTTTACTTAAAATTCATTAAAATATGCCACATTGACCACTCAGAACTCTTTCAGTTTACGTTACTAATGTGCAACTTAACACATGGCCATTGGAGAAGTCAGGTGGAAACCAGTAAAAAGGCAAGTGGGGACTGTATACTAGTTTTTCTTTACTGGGTTCTACTGGAACCAGATTTTTTGCTCAGCCGTTTTCACTTGTCTCCTCCAAGCATATGCACATGAATTCCTACATCTGAGCCTGTATTTTAGAACTTTGCAGCATGTTTATGTTTTTTTTTTCCAGGTGCTACGTTCATGCAGCTTTCAGTGGGATATAAGGGGCCTCAGTATCTTTCACTTAGGAATCTCATTCAGATGCAAATCTAGGTGCCTCTGTTTAGGTTACAAGTTGAAAAAGGTTGTTCTAAGCTGTTGAAAAATAAGGTACTTTGTGTCTTGATTCAGAAAACTCCGTTAGCTAGGCAGACAAAAATCAGCTTGTAAAATGCTGATAGCATAACGAGTCTTCTGTGTCTTGGCAATCAGTTCAAATTCCATTCAAATTTGCGCATTCACTCAGGAAAAGTAGTCCCTTTATGGTTGTTCAGCATCCTGTGCAAAATTAGTTGTTGAGTTCTTGTCAAATTTCAGTGTGACACATTTTCCACTACAGTTGCCTCTGTGGCAGCTTCTCTGACAGCCTTAAGTCAGCGTCAGGGTCAAAGTTGCAAAGGTTTTGACCTTCATTCACCTTTCTTCCATCGAACAGGAAATATTTCTCAGACAGGACACATCCCCTATAGAGCAGGTGGGTGGGACTGTTTATTGTACAGGCAACCGCAGTAATGAATTGTCTTGCAGTCTTTCCCAGTTCTTCAGCAAACTGTGCAAAATAATTACTCTGGGGTGATTTAAATAAAGCTTCCTGTGCAAAAACCGGGGGGGGGGGGGAGTCTGTTTTCCTGAGTTGCTCGTTTAAGAAGTCTAATAGCAAGTGGAGCTGAAGCACATTTTTCATGAAATACTTACAAAGCTAGTCATTCTTCTGGATTTAGTCCCCTTTTTCTTTAGCCGAATGATTCATTCAGTAGCTGTACGCTAATAATAAGTCAATTGATAATAGAAAGCACTGTAGACACAATAAGGTCTGAGAGCTTCAGTGGATTCCGACTGGCATTTGACATGAAAGGAGACTTCTGAGAAGTAATAAAAAACAAAGAAATCAAGGGAGTTAGTTTTACTAACTGTAAAAGAGGGGCGAAAAAGAGCTGATGTCAGGGAACTGCCATCGGAGCATCAGGTGGTGGAGGGGCTCAGGGAGGAAGAAAGAGACTCAACAGCTGAAGCAGGCACCAGCAGGGGGAGGAGTGGTTCTCTGAGGGAATGTGAGCAGGAGGGAGGGCTCAGGGACGCTTCCAGCGAGAACAGTGGCGAGGTATCTGAGTCTCCCATAGGGAGACCTATACCTCGCCGGAAACTGTCACGCCGTGAGTCCAGGAGACGCGTTTCCGTTAAGGAGCTCCTTTGTTGGAAACGCTTCCGCAGACAGCCACTGTCGGACTCTACTAGTGACTAGAGCAGACATGTCTGAGGAGCTCCGTCACACACTGAGGTTTGTGGGATCGCACAAACTCTGAGGGAGCACGTTTTTACGCACAAGCAGCTAATCAATCCCTAACAGCAGTCCGACAGTCTTTGTACGCTGCCTGTGCAAGAGAAAGCATCATGAGCGAACCAACCGGAACCGGAGGAGCTGGAGTTGGGGCTGGTCCAAGCTTGGAAGATAGATACCGAGCGTTGGAGGTCCAACTGGCGCTGCAGACGGCGAGGCTGGAGGAGAGAAGGGCTCAGGATGCAGACAAGAAGGGGAGAGCCACTCAGTTCCCCAGAAAGGTACCAGGATTGGTGCAGAAGTTTGGGGGGGACCCCAAGGATTACCATGCCTTTAGGACAGAGATGCAATATGCACTTAATGTGCAGTTTGATGAATTCCCTGATGAGGAATCACGAGTTGCTTTCGTGATTGGGCATCTTGAAAGGGGGGCGAGAGACTGGGTTCGACCCCTGATGGCAACGCACAATGACGTACTAAAGGACACGATGAA
Organism: Podarcis bocagei; assembly: GCF_964188305.1. Classification (NCBI taxonomy): domain Eukaryota; kingdom Metazoa; phylum Chordata; class Lepidosauria; order Squamata; family Lacertidae; genus Podarcis; species Podarcis bocagei. The sequence goes on along the minus strand of NC_138136.1, from coordinate 15,278,584 downwards.
GTTCTTTCGTGCAATGGATATCATGTTTTCCAGCGATATTGAGGAAGGGGTGGTGCGCAGACAGCTAATGGCTTGCAAGCAGGGAAGCCGATCTGTCCGTGAGTACTGGACTGAGTTTACCATGCTGGTTCACAGACTGGGTTGGGATTTATCGGCGGCACCCATTCAGATGCTATTTGAAGAAGGTCTTTCGTCGGCTGTGAAAGACGAGCTGTCACGGAGTCCCAGGGCGGGGTCTATGGATCAGCTGACCAAATCTGCGCTGACCATAGGAGCGCGTCAGGAGGCAAGAGCCTTGGAGAGGCGGGAAGGGAGAGGGGAACGTTGGAAGGAGTTCCGCATTCCAGACATTCCTGAGCCAGCTTTCCCGCCGGCAGAGCCGATGGAAATCGCGACAGCGCGCGCGCGCGCATTTTCAAAACCCAGCGAGGGGGCTAAGAAGGAGGGAAAGGGCGCCCGGAAATGCTATCTCTGCCAACAGCCAGGCCACTTTGCCAGAGTCTGCCCCCAGAGGAAGGAATGGCAAGGGATGGTGGGAGCTGTTGAGGGGGGAGAGCAGGGGGGAACGGAGCAGGTAAAAGCCAACGCCTGGTTGCCACAATCGGGGCACTGCAGCCAGGCCAAAGAGCAGTGAAAGTGCCCGTGCCAGAAGCTCCTCGACCTGCTCTAGTGATTGAAGTGTCGCTAGAGCTGCAAAATGGACACCCCCTAAAAATAAAGGCACTATTGGACTCAGGCAGCTCCTGCAATTTTATGAGCAAGGAGTTTGCTGCTGAACACCAGATACAGACTATCCCTTTAAGCAACCCCCTGCAGGTGACCACGATTGATGGCAGGGAGTTGTTGGGAGGAGGAGTCAGCTTGCAGACGGTCCCAATGATCATGAGGGTGGCAAGGCACACAGAACTGATAGCGTTTAATGTGGCCACCTTGGGAGGCGCTCCCATTATTTTGGGGATGAGCTGGCTAGCGCTACATGATCCGCTGGTGGGCTGGCATCAAAGAGTGGTTTCCTTTGGTTCAGCACATTGCTTAGAACACTGCAAAGGGGAAAAGGGTTCAGCAGGGACCCAAGCCACCCTAGCAGGGACTGAAGTAATGGAGAAGGTGAAGGTACCACCACAGTATGCAGATCTCAGCGACGTGTTCAGCGAGAAGGAAGCTGACCAACTACCCCCGCATAGGCCCTTTGATTGCCAGATCAATTTACTCCCTGGAGCACAGCTTCCTGTGGGCAAGTTGTATGCCATGTCAGACAGGGAAATGCAGGAGTTGCGAGAGTTTATTGACAAGAACCTGAAGAGAGGCTTCATCAGAGAGTCCAAAGCAGCGGGGGGTAGCCCAGTGTTTTTTGTGGACAAAAAAAACGCGGACAAGCCGAGACTTGTATGTGACTTTAGGAGGTTGAACGCAGTGACGGAACCAGTGGCGTTCCCTATGCCCAGGATTGATGATATTTTGACCAGGGTGCGGAAGGGAAAGATTTTTACAAAGCTGGATCTAAGGGGGGCGTACAACCTGATACGCATAAGGAAAGGAGATGAATGGAAAACCACCATGTTTACCCCTTTGGGGGCATTTGAATATCTCGTTATGCCATTTGGATTACAAGCAGGCTCCGCGTGCTTTCAATCTTTTATGAACCATGTACTGGGCCCTTTGCTCTACAAGAATTGCGTTGCTTTCCTAGATGATGTGTTGGTGTATTCGGAGAATGAGGAGCAACATGTGAGAGACGTCAGAGAAGTGTTGAGCAGACTGCAAGCCAACAGGCTGTGGGTGAAACTGGAGAAGTGTCAGTTTCATACCAAGGAGGTGGAATTCCTGGGGTACCGCCTGTCAGACAAGGGATTGGCCATGGATCCCGGCAAGGTGCAGGCGGTGCTGGACTGGAAAACACCCAAAACCAAGAAGGATGTGCAGAGGTTCCTAGGGTTTGGAAACTTTTATCGTAAGTTCATCCGCAACTTCGCCCATCTGACGGCGCCCATTACTGACTGTCTCAGCAGTAAAAAGAAGTTTGTATGGACGGCGGAGGCGGAGCGAGCGTTTGAGGAGCTGAAAAGGGCCTTCGCCTCTGAAGAACAACTTCTGCATGTGGATTTACAAAAAAAGCTAAGGGTCGAAACAGACGCGTCTGACAGAGCCATAGGGGCGGTGCTTCTTCTGCAGCCGGGAAAGGAGGGGTCAGAGTGGCGACCGTGTGCCTTCTTTTCGCGAAAGCTGAACAAATCCGAGAGGAACTACACGGTGTACGACCGAGAACTTCTTGCGATTCATGAGGCGTTCCGGAGATGGAGGCATCTGCTAATTGGTGCACAACATAAGGTGCAAGTGTGCACGGACCATAAAAATCTAGAGTATTGGAGAACTGCGCGAGTGCTCAACCAAAGGCAGTTGAGATGGGCCCAGGAGTTCTCCAAATTTAACTTTGAGATTTGTTACGTGCCAGGCCCAGAGAATGTTAGGGCGGACGCTCTCTCACGCAAACCTGAATATTTGGAGGGGGAGGGAGCACCTGAAGAAACCCATATCATCCCAGAGGATCGCTGGGTGTGTGGGGCGACTTTGGTGGGGCAAAGGGAATTGGTAGAGGGGACGGTGCTTGATGCATACGCCCAGGACAAACTCAGGGGTCTCAGGAGGGAGGAAGACAAACCCGTTGGTTTTGAGGAGAGAAATGGGGCATTGTATTACAAGGGAGCGTTATATATACCCGAAGGGGAATTGAGGGAGAAGGTACTCAAGCAGTTGCACGATAGCCCCACAGCAGGGCATTTTGGGCAACACAAGACCATGTGGCTGGTTACCAGGGAATTTTGGTGGCCCAAGGTCAGGGAAGATGTGCGGGAGTATGTGAGAGGGTGTGAACAATGCCAAAGAGCCAAGGGGGAGAGGCGGGCGCCGGCTGGTTTATTAGAACCACTGCCCACACCTGAAAGACCGTGGGAAGCAGTGGCAATAGATTTCATGACTGATCTGCCAAGGTCTAGAGGGAAAACAGCCATCATGGTGGTGGTAGACCTGTTAACTAAAATGGCCCACTTTATAGCCTGCTCACATGCGGTCACAGCAGAAGAAACAGCCAAATTGTTTGTAGAGAATGTGTTTCGGCTGCATGGCGCCCCCTTGAGGGTGGTTTCAGACCGGGGAAAACAATTTACTTCCAGGTTCTGGAGGAAGCTCATGAGCTTACTGCATGTAGAGGTTAATTTCTCAACGGCCCGTCATCCAGAAACCAACGGGCAGGCGGAAAGAGCAAATGGGGTTCTCCAGCAATATTTGAGGTGTTACGTTAATGACAGAGAGAATGATTGGGTGGAGAAGCTGGCGTTGGCAGAATTTGCCTACAACAATGCAGAGAACGTGTCCACGGGGATGAGCCCCTTTTTGGCTAATCACGGGTGCCATCCCAGAGCCTTCCCAGGGGGGGAAGGGGAGAACTGGAGCGTTCCAGCTGCAGAACAGTTCGTTGAAGAAATGGAAGCGATTCATCGCCAGCTCCAACTCAACTTAAACAGGGCTAAGGAGGAATATAAGAGGCAGGCAGACAAAAACAGAAGGGAAGGTGAAAGCATTAGGGTGGGGGACCAGGTGTGGCTGTCAACCCAAGGGTTGCCATTCAAAGGAGGTTGTAAGAAGTTAAGACCCAAAAGGCTGGGTCCGTTTGAAGTTATGCAACAGGTCAACCCAGTGGCTTTCAGACTCCGGTTACCGAACCACATGAAGCTGCACCCAGTTTTTCACAGGTCGTTGCTGTCACCGTATAGAGGAGACAGTGAAGGGAGGGTCACTAGGGGACCAGCAATGGAGGAGAAGGAACACGGCTACCATGTAGCGGAGATCCTTGATTCCAGGTGGAAGGGAGATCAAGTAGAGTATTTGGTAATGTGGGAAGGGGAACCGGAGTCGGAAAACACCTGGGTTAGGGCAGAGGATGTCAATGACGAAGTTTTAATAGAGACTTTTCATCAGAGGTTCCCACGTAAACCTCAGCCTGTAGCGAGGTTCCGAAGGGAATACTTTGCCACCACCGACGAGGAAGAGGAGTTGGAGGGGTTCCCAGATTCTGAAGAGGAAGAGGATTCAGCGAGCCAGGACGACGATCGATGGAGGGAGTTGTTCGAGACGTCTGAAGATGAGGAAGATTCTTTTCGGGGTTTTAGCCCTTCACCTCCCAGGGGGGAGGTAATGGGAGGGGGTGAGGGGGGCCCTGGAGGGGAGGTGGATGTCAGGGAACTGCCATCGGAGCATCAGGTGGTGGAGGGGCTCAGGGAGGAAGAAAGAGACTCAACAGCTGAAGCAGGCACCAGCAGGGGGAGGAGTGGTTCTCTGAGGGAATGTGAGCAGGAGGGAGGGCTCAGGGACGCTTCCAGCGAGAACAGTGGCGAGGTATCTGAGTCTCCCATAGGGAGACCTATACCTCGCCGGAAACTGTCACGCCGTGAGTCCAGGAGACGCGTTTCCGTTAAGGAGCTCCTTTGTTGGAAACGCTTCCGCAGACAGCCACTGTCGGACTCTACTAGTGACTAGAGCAGACATGTCTGAGGAGCTCCGTCACACACTGAGGTTTGTGGGATCGCACAAACTCTGAGGGAGCACGTTTTTACGCACAAGCAGCTAATCAATCCCTAACAGCTATGGTTCCTATGAGCCATTGTTGTGTTACTGTGGATCCAAAACTGACCTCCATAGTCACTTACAGACTCACTGCTCAGACCATGTTCATGGAAGACAATCTTACTCGGCTACGAGTGGTCGCCAAAGAAGAAGAATATGTGCTGGAGTTCTACCCATGTTGTATAAACTTTTGCAAAAAGCAATGAGGCAAAACATTGAATAACCAAGGTCCTTAGCATTGCTAACATTTTGAATCTGTCTTGTACTTCACTTATTGGGCAGAAAACCTAGCAGTAATCAGATTACCAGTGCTTTTTTCTGGGGGTACACAGGGGTACACATACTCCTAAACATTTTGTGAATCTTTGTACTTTTGTCCATTTACTGTTTTTATTTTTCCCGATTTGAACTATAAAATGGTGATTTTCTTGAGTCAAAATGAGAGTACCCCTAGATATTTGTTTTTAGAAAAAAGCACTGAATTTAGTACATAAGTGGGTTTCTTCAGTAGCTGTTGCCTTCAGATTTTCCTCATTCAAAACAGAAAAAGAATAATCTGAAACTGAACTTGGTTCCCTTCCCCCAATGGAATGACAGGGCCAGAAAAAGATAGGAAGAAAATGACTGTTTTTTTTCTGGATAAGCAACAAATGTCGTTCTAGCTCAGCATCTGTTCCCATTCAGGATGGGAGATAGCTGTCAATTTCCAGTCTGTGCCATTCCTGCATTAATTGCGGTTAATAATAATAATAATCCATGTGAAAATTCATATTTAAATATATACTTAAATACACAAAATATCTGTTTAAATGCTTATTCTTACCATAAAGTATGTATTTCTAAATATATTGGCTTGTATCCAACACAGTGCCAGTGCCGTTCCACTAGTGCAATGACACTTCCTCCCCTCTCCCCTCACATAGTCCAAATCAGCTCTAGAGAATCCCCCCAACCTTTCAGAGCAGCTTTGGGGGTACACAAGGGGCTGCAGGAGAGAGAAGAGGAAAGTTCCATTGTATGAGTGGAAGTCTGTTGCATGAGTGGAATGGCAGAGTTGCGTACAACACATATTATCTTAAAAACACACCATTTGAATGCATTCTGATATGCTGCATAAGGCACTGCAGAATAAACAATGCTTTTGCATGGTTCTTCCTTGCATCATTTTCCTTCTGATAGCTGTGCAGCGTTAGCAGCCTCGTGCTTGTGATACCTTTGATTGGAGAGGTTTCCTGCAGTTCGTGACAGCTCTGTCTGCTTGTACACTTGTAGGCATGCATTGTGACAGTGTATGTACTGAAGGACACTGGGGTCCAAACTGTTCGCTGTCCTGTTACTGCAAAAATGGAGCATCATGTTCACCAGACGAAGGGATCTGTGAATGCGCACCTGGCTACAGAGGCACCACTTGCCAAAGAAGTAAGCTTCTAAGTCTCTTGTTCTTGTATTTACTATGGCTGTGCTATAATGCTGAATGGTAGTATTGTAAACTACTAGTAGTATTGTAAGCTACTGAGGGACGGGGGTGGCACTGTGGTCTAAACCACTGAGCCTCTTGGGCTTGCCAATCGGAAGGTTGCCAGTTCAAATCCGCACGATGGGGTGATCTCCAGTTTGAAATCATACCAGCACAAGTTCATAAATAGGTACCGCTGTTGCAGGAAGGTAAACAGTGTTTCCGTGTGCTCTGGCTTCCACCATAGTGTTTCATTGCGCCAGAAGTGGTTTAGTCATGTTGGCCACATGACCCGGAAAGCTGTCTGCAGACAAATGCCAGCTCCTTCAGCCTGAAAAGCGAGATGAGCGCCGCACCCCATAGTTGCCTTTGACTGAACTTAACCATCCAGGGGTCCTTTACCTTTTTTTTACCTTACTGTAAATGGAACCCAGTGCTAAGTACTACAATTTTCTGTGATTATCACAATATGCACTTTCACTGTTACTAATAAAATTTGCTGTGGCAGTAATCTTGTTACTATTGTTTAATTTGTAATTTTGCATATTATCTATCCAACTACCCAACATCCAACAAGACTGGTGTCTGACGCTGTGTAAAATGCATAGGGTCACAGATACTATTGCCAACCGCCTTTGTAAAATGGGGGGGGGGAGGGGTTTAAAAAAGTTAGGACTGTTCCAAACATTGTACCACCCACATAAAAGCTAGTGGAAGAGAAACCTCTCTTTGATAGCATCCCCATGCTGGGGCTATAAACATTTCTAAGCTGTTTGCCATATGGTTCAACCATAGTTCTAGGTAGAATGCTCCTGGCAGCTGCTGGAACTAGCACAGCGACTTCCTGTACAATTTGGCTGATTCATGAGGAAGTGGTTTTTGGCATCCTTAGCGCAGATCCATAATATTTGGCTTTGTTTTAGTTGGAAGACAAGTAGGACAGATTCAGACACATTGAGAGAACGGTTATTTCTGGAAAAGAATGTGGAAGAGGGCTAAGGGAAAAACACCAAAAATACAACAAATTACGTATACAAATCTTGATTTTTGCCAAGATAATTTACAACAGTGAGGGGAACCTTTGGCCTGCCCGTCAAGTCACCACATTTGGCCTGCAAGGCCATTTTGGCAAAGCCATACCCACCTGTCCTACTCCTGATGATAAGGGACACAGGTGGCACTGTGGTCTAAACCACTGAGCCTCTTGGGCTTGCTGATCAGAAGGTCAGCGGTTTGAATCCCCACGATGTGGTGAGATCCCGTTGTGCTGTCCCAGCTCCTGCCAACCTAGCAGTTTGAAAGCACACCAGTGCAAGTAGATAAATAGGTACCGCTGCGGCGGGAAGGTAAATGGCATTCCCATGTGCTCTGGTTTCCATCATGGTGTTCTGTTGCGCCAGAAGCAGTTTAGTCATGCTAGCCACATGACCCAGAAAGCTGCCTGTGGAAAAACACCAGTTCCCTCAGCCTGAAAGCGAGATGAGTGCCGCAACCCAATAGTCGCCTTTGACTGGACTTAACCATCCAGGGGTCCTTTACCTTTCCTCCTGGTGATGTTAGGTATAGAGAAGGTGAAGACACTGCTTGGGCAAAAGTGGTTTTTCAGGTGCCACCAGTCAACTGATTGTCACCACATGCGAAGTTCTGTGCAAACACCTATGCAAAGCACTCGGCAAGCACGGGCAATCAACAGGGCTTACTAAGCTCTGTGCACAGTGCTCTGCAAAAATGATTCACTTGATGTCATTGTGATGTCATGTGATTGACCCCCCTACCCCAAATGTGACCTGGGGTGGGTGGGGCAGATAAGGATGCCCAACCTCTGATTTATAGCTTGTCTCCTAATGCTGCGAAAAGTAATGGATGTAAGAATTTCATCAGGCAGGGGGCCTTCTTGGTAGTGGTGCCTGCCCTGTGGAACGCCCTCCCATCAGATGTCAAGGAAATAAACAACTATCACACTTTTAGAAGACATCTGAAGGCAGCCCTGTTTAGGGAAGTTTTTAATGGTTGATGTTTTATTGTGTTTTTAATATTCTGTTACATATTCTGTTAAAGCTACAGACATCCTTTGATGGATTGTTTCCATGGCTAGGAGCAGTTCTCACCATCTATAATGGCTCTAAAGTTAATTGTTTAGCTAATATAAAGACACTGATGTAATGATGTTGTATCATCACCATAATAATGCAAAGCAGTGACTCTCCCCATTACATTACCAAAATGACTATTTAAAAGAATCAGGCTTTTCAAGACTGCTTAGGTATCTTAAGTTGCGCAAATCCAGTTTGGACTATAAGGAGAAGAAGGAAAATAATAGGACTGGCCTACTGCTTTATTAAAAAGACATGAAGGTCTCTGGACTCCCTTTTTGATCAGGCAACCTGTTTCAAGCATGCCCTCAGGCGGGCATGCTGACTTCTAAATGACTTCAAATTATTTAAAGGCAAAAGTTAGCTTTGTAAATGTTAATTGCTGCTTAACAACAGGCACTTAACTTGAAGCATTGCTTAATATACTAATTTGCCAGTGAAAGAAATTCCAGGAGAAGCTGAAGGAGTAAAGAGAGAAATTCTCCCCAACAGCTTCTTTCTTCCTCTAGCAATCCAAATGGTGATGTATCTGTGAAGAAGAAGAAGGAGCTAGTGTATTTGGCATAAAAATGAATTGAACTGCTTTGTTTTTTAAAGTCCTGAATTGAATAAAAGCAAGCAGCAGTGTATGGTTGTCTGCACTTTGATTGCCCTTGAGCTGGAAACAGAACTTTAAACTTGTGTTACGTCAGGAACTGCCAGGTTATGGTGATTCAGCCCTGTACAGCTGAAGAGGAAAAATATTACACAAATGATAATCATAACAAATAATAGCATAAATATTCAGTATTCTATAATGATGTTGTTGAAGTTGTTGTTTGCATGTGCCATATTCATCATAATCATTAACAACAATTGTCCGCCTCCCCACCAGAAAAAAGACATGAGGCAATTAAAGAGATGCCATAGCTTTATTATTAACAAATCTGCAATGAGTTAATTAATAATAATAATAATAATAATAATAATAATAATAATAATAATAATAATAATAATACCAGTGTGGTGTAGCAGTTAAGAGCGGTAGATTCGTAATCTGGGGAACTGGGTTCGCGTCTCCGCTCCTCCACATGCAGCTGCTGGGTGACCTTGGGCCAGTCATACTTCTCTGAAGTCTCTCAGCCCCACTCACCTCACAGAGTGTCTGTTGTGGGGGAGGAAGGGAAAGGATAATGCTAGCCGCCTTAAGACTCCTCAGGGTAGTGATAAAGCGGGATATCAAATCCAAACTCCTATTTATTTATTTATTTATTTATACATACCCTGCCCATCTGGCTGGATTTCCCCAGCTACTCTGGGCGGCTCCCAACAGAATATTTAAAACACGATAAAACATCAACCATTAAAAACTTCCCTAAACCGTTTTTCTTCAGGTGTCTTCTAAAAGTCAGATAGTTGTTTATTTCCTTGACATCTGATGGGAGGGCGTTCCACAGGGCGGGTGACACTACTGAGAAGGCCCTCTGCCTGGTTCCCTGTAACCCCAAAGAAGGCCTTTGGGGCTGGACCTCTGTGTCCGGGCAGAACGATGCGGGTGGAGACACTCCTTCAGGTATGAAATTCAGTGCATAAATACAAGCAGTACAACTGGAAACAGTAGGCACCAACTGCTCCCCCAGCCCCTACCAAGGACAAAGGGACCCGGCTCAGTTCTTATGCTGAGTTGTGTCCTTCTTCACCTACTGTGAAAGAGGAGCTGAGGGGGCACCCCAGTAACCCCCATCCCTGTTGCTTGGCATTCTGTGTCCACAGAACCTAAAAAAGACCTTCCCCTTGCATCTTCACCTTGAACTGGCCAATCATGAGATTGATTTAGGAGGCTGTCTCTTATCTTGCCAGTGCCTCAAAGTTCTTGAGATTAAATTTAGCAAACCTATTATTTTCTGACCATACTTGCGGCAAGCCATGACCAATAGGTAAAATGGTAAAGGACGATTAAGTCCAGTCAAAGACAACTGTGGGGTTGCGGTGCTCATCTCGCTTTCAGGCCAAGGGAGCTGGCGTTTGTCCTCAGACAGCTTTCCAGGTCATGTGGCCAGCATTACTAAACTGCTTCTGGCACAATGGTACACTGTGACGAAAACCAGAGTGCACGGAGATGCTGTTTGTTTTCCTGCTGCAGCAGTACCTATTTATCTACTTGCACTGGCATGCTTTCAAACTGCTAGGTTGGCAGGAGCTGGGACAGAGCAACAGGAGCTCACCCCATTGTGGGGATTAAAACCGCCAACCTTCTGCTTCGCAAGCCCCAGAGGCTCAGTGGTTTAGACCACAGTGCCACCCCCGTCCCCCATGACCAATACAATTCTGCCAGACACGTAGACTACAACTCAGGGAGTGATGGTATAATCATTACATTGAAATATTAATAGCAGCAGCAGCAGTTGTTGTTATAGACATATGTCATTATTCATCAGCATCAACAGCAATAATTGTTTTAAATTAACCGCAATGCATACTAAGTTGTTCTTCTAAACTGTTATTAAAGTATTAGATTTGTTAACGTGCCACTAGGGCGATTGCCTTTGTGAAGCAGGTGACCTGCATAAATCAGATTTCTCAAATGTTTTCAAGACTTCAGCAGTGAACTGAAAGCAACTGTATTAGATTTGGGTTTGTTATGTACCAATGTAAGGTGAATATGATAACGTATTTCTGCTTTCAGTTTGCTCTCCCGGATTTTATGGTCATCGCTGTAGCCAGGCCTGCCCCCAGTGTGTTCACAGCAGTGGCCCATGTCACCATGTGACTGGTTTGTGTGACTGTCTACCTGGTTTCACAGGAGCTCTCTGCAATGAAGGTACAAATCACAATTCTTTTCGTAAACTGCTTTGAGACGCTTTTACAATCAAGTGGTACATGATTTTCAAGAAATAAATAAATACACTGTAGTGTAATACCACACCGAGTACAATAGTGTTTTCTCCTTTTTTCCTGTTTACTGTCAAAGTTATATTTTTCAGACAGTAGCTTTGTATTTTTTAAAAAAAATATTACTGTGTATAGAGCCCATTCTGAAGCTAAATAAAACTATTGGAAAATAAGATTTGATTATCATTGGTCTAAATGAGCTGCAAGAATGCAGAATATTCATGAGTTCTACGGTTTCTTTTTACAGTCTGCCCCAGTGGCAGATTTGGGAAGAATTGTGCAGGAATTTGCACATGCACCAACAATGGAACCTGCAATCCAATTGACAGATCTTGCCAATGTTATCCTGGCTGGATTGGTAGTGACTGTTCTCAGCGTAAGTACAAGTATTTTATTTATTTTTAGGGGGTTCTTTGGAATTAATATAACTTTTAGTTTTGTTTATTCCCCCCCCCTCAAAATTGCCGTGAGTAAACTGCTAATAGATCTCAACCTTTTGTACTTCAAAGTACATCAGTTTTGCATGGCAGTATCACTTTTTGGGGGGAAATCAGACTTCCTAACACAGTCAGTTGTATAGATTCTACCAATAGTGTATTGAATGCCCCCCCCCCAAGCATTAATGGCATTTTATGCATAGGAAAAAAATACTGCATGACAAAAAGATGCCAGTAGAATGAAATGGAATCTTTACCATGACTGACCTTTAGACAAGGAAAAGGGTAATTTTTATTTGACTTCCATTAAGACCTTTAGTTCTTATACTATAAGGCTTACAGAAAGTAATGATCCCATTAGCTTAAAGTTACTTCAGTATGACCTCTACGAAGACTTCTTAAAGATTTCTGCGTATGTGACTTAACAGTTCTTACTTGTTGAACTATTCACCAGCTTTTCCCCATAGAAGAATCAGAACCAAATTGACAAATTAATTATTATATTTTTTCCAGTTATAATTTTAAAAAATGGGCCTGAGAGCCATGGACACTCGCCCACCCCAAATGACTCACAAGCAAACTATATTTGCTGTAAATAACCCTACTCTGCATTAGTCCTTAGATCTGTATAAATCAAATCTGAATGTGCATAATGGTTCTTTATTAACTTGTTTACTGCCCTCTCATGAAATATCAGGGTGGTGTTGTACAGCTATGTAGCAACTCATTAACAACAGTACAGTTGTCTTGATTGTTCTATAAATAAAAAGCTATGACATGGAAAGACTTATTGATTGGTGAACTGATGAAAACAAAAATTAGTCCCCAGGCAAAGAACTGTGATCCTCACCTCATTAGTGGCTTCCAATGAAGGCTGTTATTCACATTGATAATGTGTTTTGCTGGTGTGGTTCAGTGGATCTGAGGGTTCAGATGATAAGTCCCTTCCCTTTATTGTATATTGTTCATAATTAATATTGCCTGGTTACAAACAGGTAACTTTAAATAACATTTTAACAGTACCCAGCCAATAGCAGTAATACTCAGCCAATAAAATGGGGTGCAGAGGGGAGAAAGAGAGAGAGGTTGGCATCAAACTGGTACCTAGGAATAATTTACAGTGTGACAACACAAGAAGAAAAATTACCAGATTACCAGTTGTCACGTACTGCTCCCAACTGAAACCATTCCAATGTATTATCCCAAAGCCTGTCTTGGGTGGCGCTGTGGTCTAAACTACTGAGCCTCTTGGGCTTGCCGATCAGAAGGTCAGCAGTTCAAATCTGCATGATGGGGTGAGCTCCCGTTTCTCTGTCCCCATTCCTGCCAGCCTAGCAGTTCGAAAGCATACCAGTACAAGTAGATAAATAGGTACCGCTGTTGCGGGAAGGTAAACAGCATTTCCGTGCGCTCTGGTTTCCCTCATGGTGTCCCGCTGCACCAGAAGCGGTTTAGTCATGCTGGCCACATGACCTGGAAAGCTGTCTGTGGACAAACCCCGGCTCCCTCAGCCTTAAAGCAAGATGAGCTCCACAACCCCATAGTCACCTTTGACTGGACTTAACTGTCCAGGGGTCCTTTTCCTTTATCTTTTACCTTGGGTAATAATACTTATTGATTACAAGACAGAAGGGCTGTTATTGCTTGCAGACCTAATCACAGGACCTAGTAAATGTTTTGCCATTTTGTCAGGAGCTTCATTTTCCAATATGGCATATAGAGATGACATGTGTATGTGTGTTTATATATATAAGTGAGAGAGTGTGTGTGTATATATATATATATATGCAGGTTTTGGTGTCTTCGGGTGTCTTCCCGTGTAAGAGTTGGGGTGTCTAGGCGACGTTTCGACGAGGTCTCACTCGTCATCTTCAGGCTGGTGCTTTCGGCTTCTTGTTACTGGAACAGAGCAGGATCTCAGTGTTTGAGTTCCTATAAATACTGTTGAGGGGGTGTGGTGTATATCCTCCAACGTTCTGGGCAGAGAGGAAGTTCCTAGGTTAGTGTGCCTTTTCTTCTTTTGTTCATTAATTACTTGAGGGATATCTTGAGTGATTTCTTGAGTGATATTCTGAGTACCACTTAGGAGGGTCATTAGGTGTGGATTAGTTGCTAAAGCTTTCGTGTCTTGACCTCTTGAGCTTGTGAAGAGTTTTTCTGAGAAGATGGCTGTACTGCATTTAGTTGTGCTCTGGCTTGGCTTCGTGTATAGGGGCGAGCTGTGGTTTTGTGCCCTGTGCCAGCCAGATCTGTGTAGGGATTGCAGGGGGGTGCAGCATCCGGAGGTGCCACTATGGTTTGGCTACTGGATGGTGTCTGTAATTTATCTGTGGGGAGGGTCTGGGTTTGGGTCTGGTGTGGTTGATTGGTTAATTAATGAACAAAAGAAGAAAAGGCACACTAACCTAGGAACTTCCTCTCTGCCCAGAACGTTGGAGGATATACACCACACCCCCTCAACAGTATTTATAGGAACTCAAACACTGAGATCCTGCTCTGTTCCAGTAACAAGAAGCCGAAAGCACCAGCCTGAAGATGACGAGTGAGACCTCGTCGAAACGTCGCCTAGACACCCCAACTCTTACACGGGAAGACACCCGAAGACACCAAAACCTATATATATATATATATATATATATATATATATATGAATATGAGTTTTTATGTATAAAAAACCTATAACTGCAACCCTTGCAGGAAAACCACGGTATCTATCCATTTGAAGTTTGGCAGGATCCTACCCTTAGAAGGGATTGCCTTGCATGCACATTCCATCCAATTCTGCCCCAAAATTAAGAAGTTACTGATGTTTCCTTTTCTAGAAAAACTTTAAATGTATTTGTTCATATAAAAAAAGGCTTGGGACCCATTTGCCTGTAATTTAGCAGGTTTTATTCACTGTGCAGCAGTTCACATGCCTGCAAATATTACCCACTTCTGTCAAAAGGAAAAATAGTTACAGCCGTTTTTGAATTTCCCAGTAGTGAAAGGGCAAAAGAAGCAGTCTCTAATGGATCCCAAATGGAAGCAGGCAGTCTACAAACCAGCCTGGACTGAAGTGGGCTTTTTTCAGCAGCATCAGATGAGGGCCCCCCAAAAAATATTGTGGTTGTTGCACACCTTAGTGTATAAAGCTGAGCCAGTTGTAGTTTATTCACTATGACATTTTGGGGCTTAAACAGAAAAAAGGGGGAAATGTTTCTGCTTTTTACTTGTTTCCCCTGCTCCATAATTTGTACACACGGAATTAGATAAATACAATTTTGTAGACAAGAAAATTAGCCTTACACTGCAGCAGGGTTAAATATAGCCACTATTTAAATGTATATATTGTGCTGCTGTAAATACCAAAATCCACATAGAGAGCTGATGGGTAAACATTATAAAACTATAATAAAAATCCCGAGTTCAACTGAGAAATCACATTTGTAAGTTATGTTCTGATTTGAAATTATAAGATGAATAATATTCACAAACACCTGTAGTGACCTGGGCTAAACAGCAAAGTCCTATAGAACCGTGTTATTGTTTTGCCAAATAACACTAACTGGGGGTTTTTTTTAATTGTTTCAGCTTGTCCTCCTTCCCATTGGGGCCCAAATTGTATCCATACCTGCAACTGCCATAATGGAGCTCGCTGCAGTGCCTATGATGGGGAGTGTAAATGTACACCGGGATGGACTGGTCTCTACTGCACCCAAAGTGAGTTTCCTAATATTTATCTCTGTAGTGACATGTTAGAAAGAGTTTGTTAGTGGTAGAGAAAGTATAATCCAGGGACTCAGCTGAGAGCCAGAAGAACATGCATGCACCTCTGGGTAATTTCAAATAAGGGGGGTACATTCAGGAGCTGTTCGCAGGCAAGACAGCAAGTAATGGCATGTGTACACTCAAACAAAGTACAGTGGTACCTCTGGTTAAGAACTAAATTTGTTCCTGAGGTCTCTTAACCTGAAACTGTTCTTAACCTGAGGTACCACTTTAGCTAATGGGGCCTCCCGCTGCCAACACTGCGTGATTTCTGTTCTTATCCTGAAGCAAAGTTCTTAACCCAAGGTACTATTTCTGGGTTAGCGGAGTCTGTAACCTGAAGCGTCTGTAACCTGAAGCGTCTGTAACCCAAGGTACCACTGTACACAGTATTTCATTCAGTCAGCAATCACAGTTTGCCTTGGGACCATTTGCTGTTCCTATTGATACCAGCCAGGCGTCTTCACTGTTTTCCTTTTGACCTGCAGAAGACATTCTTATTCAGACCAGCCTGCCCAGATGTTTAGAAAGCTTGTAGTAGTTTTCATTTATTTTAGTCTATTTTATTGCAGTTTTAACCTTCTTTATGTTTGTTTTATTTATTTTTGAAATCATTTTTATTTGGTTTTACAAATACAAAGTTTTACACAAAGAATCAAAAACCATATCCATAAAAAGAGAATCCTCTGAATCTCAGGACTTCCTCCCACCCCCTCCATGGAGTCCCGTTTTAAACATTTTATTATTGCATATTCTTCCATACTCCAATTTTTATACCAACCATATTATTCATGGTAATTGTTACACTACAAGTGAGATCAAAATCCTGCTAATGTTTCCATCTGCTTTCAGTGGTCTCCTAAATAACTTATAAATTTTCCCCATTCTTTTGTAAAGTTATTTTTCTCTTGATTTCTGAGTTTTCCAGTCAGTTTTTCCATCTCTGCATAGTCCATCAGCTTGATTTGCCACTCCTCTCTGGTAGGGACTTTGTCTTCTTCCTATCTCTGGGCTAGTAACACCTGGGCTGCTGTTGTTCCATATATAAAGTGTCTTTTCTGTTCCTTTGGGATGTTGGTACCTGTAATTCCTAATAGAAAAGCTTCTGGCTTCTTAACAAAGGTTATTTTAAGCATTTTTTTCCCCATTTCATTATATATCATCTCTCAGAAAGCTTTTGTTAACCTACAAGTCCACCACACATTTTTCTTTACATTTCCAGCAGGTATTTGTACTTGTCTATACATATTTGCCAACTTGGCAGGAGTCAAATACCACCAGTACACCACCCTTCTTTATGTTTTAAATTACAGTTGTGATTTTTAAAGTAGTAATTCTACTGCTCTGTCTTTTTTGTCAATTGCTTTGAAGCCTTTTTCTGCAATTAAGCAGTATATAAATTTAAATAAATGGAAGTCCCCTTGCACCATTGAGAATGAGATTGTTTTGCAAGTCAGCATATTTTTCCAAAAGATCTTGGCCGCTGAGTGCCCTTCACCCACGCTTATAATAATGGCATGATTTCACTTTTTGAAGCACACAAACTCTCAATAATGCTGGGAAGAAGCCCATGTATTTATTGCAGAGCCATATGGTTGCTCTGTGCTGCTTGAACCATCAGTGCTCGGGATTTTTTTGCTTGCTGGTTTTGAATGACGATCTCTCTATGTGTAATTAGGGATGGGGGGAATTCACTTGGGCAACAATTTGAAGCAAACTGACCTAATTTGCCTAATTGTATGCGGACAGGAATGTCACTGTCAGTCAGATTGTGCACTTCTCCAAATTTTGCAATGCAGTTTCAGTTCTAAAGAAATGAACATAAATATGCTATTTAGCAGATAAATATGTACAAAAATGTATATTTTAGGAGACACACAAAGTGCATATTTTAGGAAAAGATGAGTATAATCTAAATGCTATTATTTCTGTATTTCTGTAATTTTTAAAAGTCCACCAAATAACAAAAGTGGGACAGAACAAATTGGCACAAAATAGAAATTGGCTGAGTCTAGCATCTCTATGAATAATAAGTCTTCATATTGAAATGGAATATTTGTGTGGGATCCCCTCCTCTGTCTTGTGCACCGGAATTCTCTGTAAGATATACAGTGGTACCTCAGGTTAAGAACTTAATTTGTTCTTGAGGTCCATTCTTAACCTGAAACTGTTCTTAACCTGAGGTACCACTCTAGCTAATGGGGCTTCCTGCTGCTGCTACGCCGCCAACGCATGATTTCTGTTCTCACCCTGAAGCAAAGTTCTTAACCCGAGGTACTATTTCTGGGTTAGCGGAGTCTGTAACCTGAAGCGTCTGTAACCCGAGGGTCCTCTGTATGCCCAAAGAATGGCATTACAGTGGTACCTCGGTTTAAGAACAGTCCTGTTTACGAACGATTCGGTTTATGAACTCTGGAAAACCAGAAGTAATGTCCCAGTTTGTGAACTTTACCTCGGTCTAAGAACAGAATCCGAACAGTGGAAGGGCACCGGTGGCGGGAGGCCTCATTAGAGAAAGCACGCCTCGGTTTAAGAACGGACTTCTGGAACAGATTAAGTTGATAAACTGAGGTACCACTGTACTGAAAAGTTATCCCTTTCCCTTCTTACTTGAAACCCCACTGGCATTACATTGAAAGTCTAAGGAAGTAGTAAGAATCACAGCACTGTATTATGTATACTTACCTGGGGCTAAGCACCTTTAAACTCAGTAGGCCTTGCTTCCCACTAAATTTGCACTGTAAGTCCCGCTACTTTCTAAGTAATGTGACCAATATTATTCACATAATCACTTTCAGGCTTCATATCTTGTTTGGCAAATGAATTGGAAAGTATAAATTCTGTGTGTCAGTTATGGTAACATTCAATATATTATTAAAAAGCCACAAAGCTAGTTTTAAGTATAGGGTGTTTTATTTTCTCTCTTTCTTCCTTTCTCCTACAGGATGTCCTTTGGGGTTTTATGGAAAGGACTGTGCATTAATCTGCCAGTGTCAGAATGGAGCCGACTGTGATCACATCTCAGGGCAGTGTACATGTCGCACAGGATTCATGGGAAAACACTGTGAACAGAGTATGTTGGCAACAAGGTCCTTGCATATAGTGAAGGGAAAATGCATAAGTGGATTAGATCTTACAAAGCTGTTTTTCATACTCAAGACAAAGCCAAGACTGTGAAAATTCCATATTGACAGCTAGTGAAGGTTTTCTGTAAGACACATCCATAGTATAGGCTTGCAACTCGGTGTTACGCATATTGAGTTAAGTGAAACTGAATGCATAGTAAGTGGTTGAGTCAAGACTTCGCCTTGCGAGGCTCCTGCAGTTCACAGATTTGGTGGAGGGCCTTGGTGACTTTGCTAATTTCCCCCCATCTCTCTTGAAATCAATGAAACTAAAAGTAGATAGGTCTGGAAGGTGGCAACACAAGAACGGGGTCTTCTCTGCAGTGGCTCCCCATCTGTGGAATGCTCTCCCCAGGGAAGTTCGCCTGGTGCCTTCATTATGCACCTTTAGGCGCCAGGCAAAAACGTTTCTTTTTAACCAGGCCTTTAGTTGATTGGATTGGGGGTTTGTTTTGTTTTAATACTGTATTTTGTGGGTTTATATTTTGATTTTGTTCTGTGAACTGCCCTGAGACCTCTGGGTATAGGGTGGTATATAACTTCAATTAATAGTAATAATAACACTGGGCAACAATTTTTTATTTTTTGAATGTTTTCTACATTTCTACAACTGATTTAGCGTATTTTTGCACTGCTGAATCAGGAAATGGCATCTGTTTCGCTCCATCAGGTCAGGTTTTTGTGCTATGTTGATTTGAAAAAAATCAGATCTTGTGACAAAATCGATTACATTTTTGTGGCATTATCAGCTGATTTTTGTCAAGACATATCATCCTAAATATGTTTTTAAGAGAAAAAAATGTTTTTCCAACAACATATATTGATTACCTGATAGAAACATCGATTACTGTAAACTGAATAGTGGGCATTGATAAAGGTAAGTACACGTAAATTGCATGTTGCTTCACCATTTTTCAAACTTCAGGGCTTGAACTTCCGTTTCTTGGAACTCCTGGAATGCTTAGCGGCAGGGAGGTCTCTCTTCGTAGTCCAACAGTAGTCTGCCATCATGACTGCGTCCCAGCGACCCTGATACCTGGTCTCCATCTCTTTCATGTCCTGATGGAATCTCTCCCCCTGCTCGTCACTCATTGAACCCAGGTTCTCAGGAAACCGGTCCATATGTGAAAATAGGTAGTGCATCTTGACGCTCATGTTGCAGCCCAGGTTTCTGAAAGCAGTCAGCATGTTGTTGCCAAGAAAGTTCTTCACTACCAGAACAAATGCCTTCCACGCTTCCAGTTCCACTTCGTTCATTGAGTTTCCGAACTCTGGATGTCTGATGAGCTGACGGATCTGAGGACCGTCAAAGATGCCAGCTTTCAACTTCTCCATGGTCAATCCTGGAAAAGCCTGGCACAAATAAGTGAAGCAGTCACCATCCTTGTCCAGAGCTTTGGTGAATTGCTTGATTAAGCCGAGCTTGATGTGCAGCGGTGGGAAGAGTATTCTGTCTCTGTCCATCAGAGGGTCATTGATGACGTTCCTTTTTCTGCAAGGCACCAATTCCTCCCGCACAGGCCAGTCCTTCTTCGTGTAATGCTGAGCCCGGTCCCTACTATCCCACATGCACAGAAAACATGGGTACTTGGTGAAGCCAGACTGTTGTCCCAACAAAAAGTTCACCATCTTCAGGTCAACACAAATGAACCACTTATGCTGATCATAACCAATTTTCTCCAGCACATACTTCACCGCTTCATAGTTCTCCTTCAGTGGAGTCAAGTGAGCCAGGGGTATAGAGGCAAACTGGTTGCCGTTGTGTAGCAGAACACATTTCAGTGATCGCTTGCTGCTGTCAATGAACAGTGTCCAATCTTTGGGTTCGTACTGTGGCACTCCAAGCTTGAGCAGAAGCTGCGCAATATCTGCACAGTACACCAAGTCCTTCTCTTCCGAGAAAAAACGGAGGTACTCTTGATGCCTGTTGAGGAAGAAGCTGATGCGAGCACTGTCAGAGAGGAGGTTTTTTTCCTTCAATCTAGATGCCAACAGTTTGGCAGAGTTCTTTGACAATTCTTCATGGGGCAGCTGCCCCATTAACTTAGTTTTGATCCTCCAACTTTATGCTTTGCCGTACCAATTTATGGAAGATTTCGAGGTTTTATGACTTCAAACTGATCCCTTTTCGACATAATCACCCAGAACTATCGGACCTGAATACTTCTTATCATTAAAATAATCATTTCCAATCAAAACAATTATTCGACATGGCATTTTACCCCCACCAACTTCTTCTAAAATGCTCCACGCAAGCGTACATGTGAACAAAAACGTAAAAAAACGACATGTGGCCATAGCTCAAAAACTTGACCTGATTGAGCAAAACCAATGTGATTTTTGGATTCAGCGCATCAGATTCGTCCTAAATCAACTGAAAAAACGCAGACAACAAATTTGTTGTTGACCAGTGTAAATAATAGTAATGATGATGATGATGATGATGATGATGATAATAATGATGAAGAAGAAGAAGAAGAAATGCTTGAGGCTGCAACCCTAACCAGAGTCACAGGGAAGTAAATACCATCAAGGCAAATAGAGTGTACACGTATAAGATTGGGCTTGGGGGCTTCTACTCCCAGCCTATCTGCACACCATACATTTAAATCAGATAATACATTTAAAGCACAAAAAATATTGGCAACTGTAGTTTACCCCTCACAGAGCTACCATTTCTTGCCCCCTTTAGAAACTGCAGATGAGACTTTTTTGGGGGGAAGTCATGTGCTTTAAATATATGGCATGTATGTAGGACTGTCTTAGTAGATTGTGTTCAGGATTGTAAGAACTTCTAGAAGACCACTGGTGACTGTTAACGTCCTTTTTTAAAGAGTTACTTTTGTTTCATTGCTCTGAGAATAATTATTTTTTGACACACTGCGAAGAGGAAGCAATTCACTATAATTATGCTATTTTTTTCTTTTAAAATGTGCATTTCGGGGTTACAAAATGTTTACAGTTAATAGCCAGGAGACTGAACTTCAATCTGAATAAAACATATCTACCTAGGCATAACTTGTAAAATAGAAAAACCACAAGAAAAACTGAAGAAGTTGGTTTTGTTCTGTGAGCTTGCCTGGTTTCTTAGCCGTCTAACTCTCTGGATTTGAGTGGCGCTTTCTAAGCAGCACAGTGTCAGCTTCCCTCTGTTACTGAATAAATGGAACCTCTTTAAGCCTATATGCTTCAGTCATACTTGATATGCATTTGTGAACATATTTTAAACACATCGATTGGGGCTGATTTTTCTTGAACTTGCACAATGAAACACTGCCACCTAGGGATAGCCTGGGAAATCTACAAGATTTCTTACAGTAAACTATAAAAAGTACAGTAGGGAGTTTGACAAATTGTAGAGTTTTTAATTCTATACAAGCCAGACTTTCAAAAGAGCAACAATGGAAAATTAATTCTAGTGTTATATAATATGATGGCTGCATCCTAATTTGGGAACATCTAAAAGTTTCATTAAAAAATAAAATAAAAACAATTTATTCCGTAAGCATATTACATTAAATCATAATACATTTAATGTCTTATTCATTGGCCTTTCTCTAGAAAACTGCAGAACACTTGGAGATAAAATTGTCTGATGTGTTGCAGCAATGCTCTTTAATTGTATGGTGTGCTGCCGCCTCATTTTCCATTGCTAACCAATTAAAGATCTCAGTTACACACAGTTCTGATTTACTAAATCATGGTTACCGTCACTGAGAGATTTCAGCTGAGCACAAACTGGAATAGGCTAAAAGGGGTGGGTGGGAAGCTGCAGTTCATACCTTGTTATTCTTTTTTACAGAATGCCCCTCAGGTACATATGGTTATGGCTGCCGGCAAATTTGTGACTGTTTGAACAACTCAACTTGTGACCACATCACAGGAACCTGCTACTGCAGCCCTGGGTGGAAAGGAGCGAGATGTGACCAAGGTAATATTTTCCTATAATGCCAAAATAAAAACAAGCTTTGAAATGCTGGTATTTATGCAGGGCTGCAAGAAGAATTGCAAAATGATGACAAAAATGCCACGCCTAACTTCCCCGCCCCCACCAAAAAGAAATAAAAATCTGAGAAGGAAAATATAGGGTATTTCTTCTACTGGAATACCCTAATTAGACAAGTGGTCAGTGTTAGAAACTGAGATATGAAAGCTAGGAACTAAATGGCACCTTAAACTAGGTTATGGGTGCAACAATGGAATGTCTAGGTGCACTTTTTAAATAGCAAGAATACAAAGCTGAAAATGAATGAACTGCAGCTAAAATCTTAGATTCATTTTTCACACGGTCTAGTCCTTCCCCTGCCCACCCCCTAATATCCTTAAGAGGGTCTCTTCTCCAGTCTTCAGATAGTAGCTGGAAGTGGGGAGGCAGAAAAAGTTCCTCCTTTGTGCAGTTTTAATCTGAAATCTTAGGTTCAGTACTGCACTCAGAGCTCAGAAATGGCCCGCACCAAAGAAATTCCCTGTCGCAAAATGCGTCTGGAACAATGAGAGTTTCGAACACCGCAAGTGGTCATGCTATGGTGCTGCAACATGCCATTATAGGGCAATTATTTGCATATTTACGCAGACACAAGTCCCACTGTTTAATTGCAAGTATGATCAGGACTTCAGCCTAACAGTGCAATCGGATGCATATTTAGTCAGAAGCAAGTCCCGCTGTTCTAACAGGGCTTACCTATACCTTAAGGCCACAATTCTGTACCCAGTTACCAGGGAGTAAGTCCCACTTACTCCCTGGTAAGAGCCAGTGTGGTGTAGTGGTTAAGAGCGGTAGTCTCGTAATCTGGGGAACCGGGTTCGCATCTCCGCTCCTCCACATGCAGCTGCTGGGTAACCTTGGGCTAGTCACACTTCTTTGAAGTCTCTCAGCTCCACTCATCTCACAGAGTGTTTGTTGTGGGGGAGGAAGGGAAAGGAGAATGTTAGCCGCTTTGAGACTCCTGAAGGGGAGTGAAAGGCGGGATATCAAATCCAAACTCTTCATCCACTGAACTCAGCGGGCTTGTTGATCAGAAGGTTGGCGGTTCAAATCCATGTGATCGTGTGAGCTCCTGTTGCTCTGTCCCAGCTCCTGCCAACCTAGCAGTTCGAAAGCACACCAGTGCAAGTAGATAAATAGGTACCGCTGTGGCAGGAAGGTAAACGCCGTTTCCATGTGCTCAGGTTTCCGTCACGGTGTCCTGTTGCGCCAGAAGCGGTTTAGTCGTGCTGGCCACATGACCCGGAAACCTGTCAGTGGACAAATGCCGGCTCCTTTGGCTTGAAAGCGAGATGAGTGCAGCAACCCGATAGTCACCTTTGACTGGACTTAACCATCCAGGGGTCTTTACCTTTTTACCTTACCTTTATTCAAAGTAGCTCCACTGGAATTAATGGGCCTAATTTAGCAATGTACATTAATTTCAGTGCTCCAAGTAAACCTTAATTGAATGCAGCCCAGAGAAACTTAATTTCTGTGTAGGCATGTATAGGATTGAGTTGTGGGCAGTTGTGGTCAAGGGCATAGCATTGTTCACCTGACTTCCCAATGTTGAGTGCCGCTGCTGGTTACCGAGAATACGGCATGGCAGCAGAGCTAATCCAAAAATCCTGCTGGCGTGCCCCTTCTAGCGTACCTGTGCCCTGCCATCTCACCTGTCTCTCTCTCAGTAACTTGCAGTGCCAGTTGGCTTTAGGAAGACAAGTGAGGAACACCATCACCCCTTTCACCACCCTGCTGATTGCTGCTGGTTGTAATAAATAATAATACATATTTTTAAATTTATATCCCGCCCATCTTGCTGGGTTTCCCCAGCCACTCTAGGCGGCTTGTAGCATATATAAGAACACAACAAAGCATCAAACATTAAAAAACAAAATATCCTCTACAAGAAACAAACAAACCAATACATCAATAGAAACCAACAACAATAACAATAATAAACAGTTTACAGTTATACCCAAATTAAAATAACCACCAACGCCAACTAAACATTTAACCAACACCAGCCCAACAAAAACAAAGCAGAGGAACCAAAATTAGAGCCGCTTGAAACATTTTAGCCAGTTGCCCCAACCCAAGAGCGCAAGCATGACAAAGTAATGGGGGGGGGGTATCTAGATCTGAATAACGAATGACCTGACTTCTAGCTTTGATGATGTTGTGTCCTGATGGCACATGCTTTGGCGATCCTCTGATGCATACTCAGTGCATCTATCTTTCCCCCACTATTATATGCGTCTCCGATGTTATTTCCTCCTTTTCAAACATTGCAAGTAGCGACAGAACATATCAGTACTGGTTAATGCACAAATGGTTGTAGGTATGTTTCGACTTGCAGTCTTAGGTACTTCCTTCCTACCTGCTCCTAGAAATGTACAGTATTCTAGGCTGCCTGACAAAGTGGAGTGGTAATTTGGCTCCCAAACTTTATGTTTCTGTGTGGATCATTTTGCTCGATCTTATCTGTGGCACTTGCACTTCATCAAATTGTGTGGAAATCGTCTGCATTTTATTTAACGAGTGTTCACTTTTTGCTTAGAGGATGTGGCACTACATTTAGTGTATTAATATGGAGTAAGCCCCATTGAACATATTGAGTAGGCACTGAAGTTAAAACTACGTCTTACATGCATCTTGTCTTTCTTCTTTCCCAGCTGGAGTAATTATAGTGGGAAATTTGAACAGCTTAAGCCGCACTAGCGCTGCCATCCCTGCTGATTCTTACCAGATTGGAGCCATCGCTGGCATAATTATTCTTGTCCTTGTCGTCCTCTTCCTGCTAGCACTATTCATCATTTATAGGCAAAAGCAGAAGGGGAAGGAAACAAATATGCCTGCAGTTACCTATACTCCTGCCATGAGGGTCATCAATACAGACTACAGTATTTCAGGTAGGAACACAGTGATACAAAGCTTAATCCTGTCTATGCTGAGTGCATACTTTAGCAAACGGCACGTTTTCTCTGACTTTCAGAACTATTTATCCTCTTTTAGCTTTATCAAGTTCATATGCTGTGTATTTTCATTCACTTGCGGGTGATTAGTAACACTTTACTATGTCAGCAATTTCTGTAGTGACACAGTGCCTATAGCAAAGACTTTATACAAGCAGCACCCCTTATCTGTTTATTTTTATTTTATTTTATTATTAAATTTGTATACCGCTCTATACCCATACATCTCAGGTCAGTTCACAACATAAATACTTTTGTTAATTAAACTATTTACTGTATATGACGCCTTTCAGCGCAAGTCTCTCCAAGGGATAGGTCGCTCACTAGAACACGAGGCTCTTAATCCCAGGGTTGTGGGTTTGAAACCTACGACTGGCCAAGGATTCCTGCATTGCAGGAGGTTGGACTTAGATGATCCTCGTGGTTCCTTTCAACCCTATGATTCTAAAAAATGTTTTCGCCAAGTTTTCCCATAGTTTTTGGTTACAATAGACGCTGTCAAACATGGCTAGCCAAGAACTGTACCCATCAAGATGCTTATCAGAGAATCACTCTGGAGGAGAAAGAGAGAAGATATAACATAGAGAGAAGCAAGAAAGACAGGAGATTCCTATCAGTCAAAATCTGAAAGGCAGTGGGATTGTATCATATAGAAGAAGATGCATTTTAGGAACAGAAGAACAATCTGTATTGATCATATAAATCCATATTGTATTTTAATTCTAGGCGAACTGTTGGCTTGTTCTTCAGCATAGTTGCGTAAGGCCAAGGATGAGCAATGACTCAGCACTCACTTTTACATTCCTTTCACAGAGACGATGCCTCACAGTAATGGTGGCAATGCTAACAGCCATTACTTCTCCAACCCAAGCTATCACACTCTAACGCAGTGTTCAAACCAAGTGAATGCCAACAACATGGACAGGATGACTCTGGCAAAGGTAAAAATATAGATTAGCTACATACTTAGGGAATGTTGTTCCTGGTATGTTACATTTATAAAAGGTTAGGGGACGCGGGTGGCACTGTGGTCTAAGTCACTGAACCTCTTGGACTTGCTGATCAGAAGGTCAGCGATTCGAATCCCCATGATGGAGTGAGCTCCCGTTGCTCTGTCCCAGCTCCTGCCAACCTAGCAGTTCGAAAGCTCACCAGTGCAAGTGGATAAATGGGTACCTCTGTGGCAGGAAGGTAAATGGCATTTCTGTGTACTCTGGATTCCGTCATGGTGTTCCGTTGCGCCAGAAGCGGTTTAGTCATGCTGGCCACATGACCCGGAAAGCTGTTTGTGGACAAACGCTGGCTCCCTCGGCCTGAAAGCGAGATGAGCGCTGTAACCCCATAGTCGCCTTTGTCTGTACTTAACCGTCCTTTACCCTACCTTTACATGTATAAAACACCATATCTTTTTATTTGCACTACAGTTGCTCTCTCTATGACAAATGTTGCCGAGCAGTTGCCATCTTCATTCTATGACTTCTGTCTTTATTTGAAACAGTCAAACAACAACCAACTGTTTGTGAATCTTAAAAATGTGGATTCTGGAAAGCGAGGCCCTGTTGTGGACTACACAGGAACCCTACCTGCTGACTGGAAGCATGGAGGCTACCTCAATGAGCTTGGTACAGAAATAATAATGATGATGATGATGATGATGATGCCAGTTTTGTGCATCACAATTTGTATTTTATGGGGGAAAGACAACATGCATCATTTCCATCTCTCTTTGCACGGAGAATATGGTGATGTTTTCCAGCTATCTCCCCAAGAGTATGGCTTCTGGGAATTTGACTGATATACAGGCAGATCAATGCAGGCTCTTAATATACGCAGTTATACAGACCCTAGGGTGGCAACAATGACCAACAAACTTGTGCATTAAAAATGAAAAGACTAAATTGCAATAGATTTTTAAAATGACTGTTTTGGGAATTTAACGCTGCTGTGTTTATCCCAATTTAATACTGTTGTGCCTCTCAATATTTTACAGGAGCTTTTGGAATCGATAGAGGCTGTACGGGGAAATCTCTGAAAGGTGAGTTTTCTTACAGATCTAAATATATTGGGGCTCAGGGAATGGTCTTGGGGCATCTTATGTTGCAGCTAAGCAGCCCGTGGGCCTGATCAGTCCTGCATGTGAGCTCACCGTGAGTTCCACAATAGATTGGGTTAGAAGAGCAATAAATTGGTACTTGAAAAGGAGCGTTGTGGATATCGTTTTGTTCATTGGTTTGTTTCACTGTGTTAAAATATGAAATCCGAAAATGTCACAGGAGATTTGCCAAAAACAAAAAGGTCATTTAATTTTTCAAGATCTTATGCATTTTGCTTAATTTTGTAATTAAAATATATTATTCTTTGAAGAGTACAATTAAAACATTATTTTTCTGTTTTCTCAGATCTAGTAAAGAATTCTGAATACAATTTAAGTAACTGCTCCTTAAGCAGTTCTGAAAATCCTTATGCCACTATTAAAGACCCGCCAGCACTGACACCAAAACATACAGAATGTGGATATGTTGAAATGAAGTCTCCAGCACGAAGGGATTCTGCCTATGCAGAAATTAGCAACTCTGCTTCCACCAACAAGAATGTCTATGAAGTTGGTGAGTCCTGACGGAGTGTTTTGCCATCATTGTACACACAAATGCACATCCTGGAAGCGTTTCTCAAGTTAAAAATAATATGTATTTTACAAAGGGTGGCTGAACTGAAACCAGACATAAGCTCACAGTGCGTAATAGATGAGCATATGAAAAACAGTATTTCTTTCATGTCTTTATTTAGTAAAAATAATTCTAGCCCCTTGCCCTTCATCCATATACGGTACATACTAGGGTATGTTTAATTTTGTAGTTAGCTTGCATTTTCATGAGTATGTTCTGAGTTACAGTTATTTCACAGTCTTCTTTAATGTGACTGAAGATTGTTGTATCAAAAATATTGAAGGCTTTTAAAGTACAGAAAACCACAATGGGACTACTAGGTTAATTTTCATTAAACGTTGTGATTGTTCATCCAATATCGGAGTGCCAATGTGTTTGTATGTTTTTATTATTGCAGAACCTACAGTCAGCGTTATCCAGGGAACGTTTAATAACAAGGGACCTTTCAGCCAAGATCTTTACGATCTGCCAAAAAACAGCCACATCCCCTCTCATTATGACCTGCTGCCTGTTCGCGATAGTCCTGCATCTTCAGAGAAAGACGAAAGCAGCGAATGACACCGGAGGCACATTCTGGAGCACAGCAGAGCTCTTACAGAGAACTAGGATCTAGTGATCCCTTTTCTTCTACTTCACCATCTGCGTTCAGTAAACATTTTGCTGTACATTAAACCAGGAGAATCAAACTATGGTTTGTATACACTCATGGCAGATGGATAGGTGCCAGGCTTGGAAGACCCTGTCAGTTTTTCCATTGCAATTAATGTTTAGAGAATGAAATGCCAAACCTGTACTGGCTCAAAGGTACAAGCTTGAGAACGATTCTTGTGCCAGCTGTGTTGTTGTTCCTACAATGGACAGCAATTTTTTTTCCACTAGCTCAGCTTGCATAGTTGACATGCAGCCAAGACTGTACAATCTACCAAATACTCACTTAGCCACGTCATCTGAGTTACTAGTTACTCTGGAAAAGAAAAGAAACCAATGCGTTGCTGGTTTTTCTTTACACATGTAAGGAGAGATGCGGTCTTAGAGCATATCCGATTACAGTGCTGGATTGATTTGGGAAAGCCAAGGCAAAATACTTACTCCATTGCTGGTAATGGAAGTATAATACAGGAGTTGTTTTGAATGTCTGGGAATTCCTGGATAAATATGGCTAAAGATTATGTGCCACAAAATGTGATTTTTGGCACCAGCGCTTGCCAAACGATGGGCACGATTGAGACTCACGGTTAGCAATTCCGAGTAAAGTTTCTGCTCTATGCAAGTTATAATGCATAACATATCAGCAATTGTTCCATAAACATGTGCGTTAAATGGTTTATTTTTGTCAAAATGGATTGATTGAATGAGTGGGTAAGAGAAAAGGCAAAACGTAGTGTATGCTGTACATTTTAAATGTAAGAGAAGGTTTCAGTTTTATAAACAAGTAGCACTTGTAACATGGAATAAGAACACTGTTTGATCAATCTTTGTGCATACTTGTTAAAAAGGCACCTTTTCTTTTTGTAATTGATTTAGGGAAAATATGCTTAAGCTGGTCTTTTGCATTGCTAATAACTTGGCACATATACCCCACATTTCATTAAGTTGTATCTCTATTTTAAAATAATGTAGTTACGTTTTCTAGTGCTTTAGAATAACAGTGCAGAAATATATTTTTGACCCTTGTAGTTTTGTCAATGCCCCCCCCATTATGTCTGCTTTAGAAGCACTGTTTTTTATGAAGAAGAACAATATTTAGATAATGTCAGTTTCTCCACCAGAGATAGGCTAGAAAAGTAATCTTAAACTAGTGTGTAAACTGTTGAAATTATTCAGATTTTTTTTTAAAAAAACCTGATTTAATGTTAATGCAAGGGATAATGTTCATAACAAGAAACAGTATTAAACAGAAATAAATCGAATTATTTCCCATCAACAGTTTCAACTAATGTTTTCATCCTAGAAGTGTCATCTTTCTGTTCCAAAGGAACATTTTGTGTGAGCCAATTTATAGTTGAAGTGTCATTGAAAGATAAAAATTGCAAAGAAATCTTTCTCTTTCCCCTGCCCCCTCTCAATGTAGACAATTTAACTTTCCATTGCTAGATTATTTCCA
The DNA here is from genome assembly GCF_964188305.1 of Podarcis bocagei. Taxonomy (NCBI): domain Eukaryota; kingdom Metazoa; phylum Chordata; class Lepidosauria; order Squamata; family Lacertidae; genus Podarcis; species Podarcis bocagei. The sequence continues at coordinate 15,248,520 of NC_138136.1, read as the reverse complement.
GCCATAATGGGAACAGAGAAAGATGTATTAAGTCTAATTGTTTATGTTTTCTTTAGTTTGCAACATCTCATTTCATCTCCATGGTGCATCTGAAACCTAAAGCTGATAAGTAATAAGTTAGGCCTTTTAGGTTGCCACCGCTGAGCATGTTAGTAAAATGTTCCACTATTGGTTCTCAACCTTGGTACAATATGCTGGGTTCCCAGTACTAGATCTGTTAAATTCAAAGAACTGTTGTGACTATGATCCAACAAATGGAACTGAAAACAACTACTGATGTAAAAGCTTTTCTTTTTCGCCACTATGTATTCCTGGGGCACTGAAATTGAAATATGCCCTACTTTGTTTTACTCAATGTTATTTAAGCTACTTTCCATCAAAAGGCATTGCCATAGCTTGTTTCAGCCCTTGGCATCCTGCGTCTTTACACGTACTAAAGGTGTGTAATCTTTGTTGGACCATGCAAATATAAAAGACAAAAATTGAATTGGGCTTGTGGGGTGTGGGGTTTTTTTTTGGAATTTGAGCAACACAAATACCTTGCTGTAGAATAGGTTTGGTATGGTGTTGGAATAGCTCTACAATCTTTTTGTATTGTGTTACAGAAACTCACAAATAAAGCCTATCTTTCTTTTCTTTTGATGTCGTGATTACAGTTTTATTTCTAAGCATTTGAAAGCCGCAATAAATTTGTATGGCGAATTTTTATTATTTATTTATTTAATTTATATACTGCCCTATACCCGGCGGGGGTCTCAGGGCGCTTCACAGAAGAAAATCAGGATAGAAAACCACAAAATACATAATAAAAATAAAAACAACAACAACAACCCAATAACCCCCTTTGCCCTTGAATCCCACTTACCGTTGAAATGTCATGAATCTCCAAAGTCGGATGTCAACTGCTCACTCCAATCCCCAAAGAGCTACTGATGCAGAACTTCAAGAAAAGGGAACGTGTAAAAATACGGGCTGCCTCTACTCCTCATATTGCTTGCCAACTCTGCTTAGATCCTGGCAGCCCCTATTCCTCCCCTTAGAGCTCACCCCAAATCCACCCCTCCATCCTTATAGCAGTGGCTCAAATCTTTTCAGGCTGGCAGTCGAGATCTTTATTTCCCACCTGTAAAAGACCAGAGATGACAGGTGCAAGGGCTATCCACCAATCAATTACCTTATATTATTTGAAGCCCTGATTGCCAGGAATTTGTAGCAAAATACAGAGCTTTCAAAGTGCCCCTTTGTGAAGAACCCCTTGCAGGGGTGATGACAGAAGGCTTTCAATCCTCACTGGGGTTTGAAGGAGATGGGGCCGGGCACTGAAGGAGACAGACGGGTGGGAACATGCCTTCCAGTTCAGCCCCCCACACTTGCATGGCAAGGCCCCGGGCCCCGTTGCAACAGATTAATAAAGATCAGGCTTATTAGCTGCTTTGCTTCTCAATATTCTCTGGTTGGCCTCTGTTATTTTCTCCTACTGATAGGTAACCCACTTAAGGGCTCTTGGATAACCCATAAGGGAAAGGGAGCAATAAATAGACACAGATGATTAAGGTTAATGGGCAAAAAAACAGGCCACAACTTTATTGGTTACAGATGTGAGCAGTTTAGCTTAGGCACTGGGTGAAACCAGACTACAGGGAGTCACACTAAGGGTAAACCAACTGTAGGGGGAGCCCTGTGACATATGTCAAATCAGGGCACCCCCAGGGTCCCTGATGAGTCGTGGCATGGCCCTAGCCCACGCCCAGGCTTTGGACAGGATCCACACCCCCGGATCCTTTTAACAAGATACCCTTATTGAGGAGGGGCAGGTGGAGGCTACAACCTCCCGTCCCACCACAAAGGCTTACCCAATGCCTAACCTTACAAAGTTGTGACGATTGCTACAAGGTAGGCAAAAACCAAGTGGCTGGTGCCAATATGCCAAGTGGAAAAATTCCTACCTGGCCCCAACAATATGGTGGCTGACATATGTCCATAGCAAGGTCGCTGTCATAGCAATGCGTAAAAAGAGGGTGGGTGGGCTGCGAGATCTGGCAAAGGCTCAAAAGGAGGATACCCTCTGGCCATGCCACAGTTTAAACATCCGGCGGGGGCGTTACACAGCCGGGAATCCCCATGACTTGGGCAGCACCCCCTGCCCCCAATCTGACTAATTGAGGGTCCCAGATGTCAGTCTGCAACACCGCCCCCTAGGCAAGGGGAGCAGACTTCTCCAGACCTCTGCAGGGGTCTGAAAGATAAATAGCTTGAAGGACGTAACTGGGTGTGGGTATGTAGTGGAAATGCGGAAGACAATTGTATTTCGAGGAGTTAGGTGGCATGTCCCTTTCCCTTTAACATCCCCAGTTTGAGGTCTGCTGGATTCCTGTGTTTCACACACCTGTCGGGAGTTTCCTGGGTTCTTCTGTGTTGCTGGCTGGATGCCCGGCTGCATGTAGTGGGAGACTCTCAGCCGCTCTGTATTAATTCCATCTCAGGGTCCTGGGCTAATCATGAGTAATGCCCGGTGCACTTGGTTACATCAAGGCAGGCTATAAAAGCCATAGGTGGGAGGGGCCCAGAGAGCTTCTACCCAGATCAAAGGACCTGATGCTGGGAGACTGACGGTCGGGGTCTTTCTCCTGCTGCTCTACCTGGGGCTCTGGGCAGCTGAAGGGGAGATTGGGTAGCCCCTGTCGGGTATGTTTGATTTTATGCTTTGCATGCCTGCTGTTTACTTGTTAATAAAACTGTTTTGGTTCCCCTTCCACCTCCTCATTCCTTTTCTCCTGATATCTTTGGAAAGAACTGCCGTATTTGGCAGCACAGGGTGCAGAGTTTGAAGGCAGACTCCAAGCATCTATCCTCGGATAAAGTGGAAATGTTTCTGCAAGTGTCCCTGCGTTGCTCCATCAAAAGCTTGGGGGCTTGAAGGAAAAGGGGGCTGTCAGGAGCTTTTCTCCTTTGCTTCTCCCACCCTCCCATCCCACCGCTCTGGCTGGCCTTCATTCCCCTCTGTCAGGGACTGGACTGAGGAGGAAGGGTGGGAGCCCCTTTTCCTGAACCTTCCCAAGGACAGGACAGTATTGATTTAGAACAGTGGTTTGCAGAGGGACATAGTCCAGAGGGGAAAAGCTGGGAAATACTGGGTGAGGAGCAGCTAAAAGAGGGAACTACAGGAGAGAGACAGCTAGCTGCTTCAGTGTCTTTGGAAAGCATTCCTGACCACCACCACCCCTTCGCCTAGGACTAGACGGGCTCTGAGAATGATAAAACAGAAAGCGCAACAGCAGCAAGCTCAGATTACATGGCGTAGGAGTGACTTACGTAACAGGCAGCTATCATCACCTTTCAGACATTTCCCGTTCAAAATAGTCTTCCCCAAGCTGCTTTTTCAACCATGGCAGAAATGATACAGATTGCCTGTTTACAACGGCTTTTCATCCCGTGAGAATCTTGATCGCCCTGTGTAGCCCATATGGAAGTTGGGTAAATGGCAGCCCAAATCCATCTGTTAATGGAGCTGCCATTAACTGAATAATATCAGAATGTGAGATGGGAGTTGCATCTGTATCATGCTGGCCAGCCTTCCTGAAACTGCTAAAATGCCCATAAATTTAAGTACAGTGGTACCTTGGTTCTCAAACTGAATCTGTTCCGGAAGTCCATTCCAAAACCAAGGTACGCTTTCCCACAGAAAGTAATGCAAAACAGATTAATCCATTCCAGACTTTCAAATACAACCCCTAAAACAGCGATTTAACATGAATTTTACTGTCTAATGAGACCACTGAGCCGTAAAATGAAAGCAATAATCAATGTACTGTACTATAAAATAAATAAGACAGTATTGTAGATGATTTTTAAAAATTATTTTTTTTCCTTACGTGCACTGAAGATAGTCAGTGTTTAGACGAGGAGTTTTATCCATTTCTGCAGTCACACAATCAGTAGCTGAATTGGGTTCCACACAGTCACAAAAGCAAATTAACCGAAAAAGCCTCAAAAACAAAAACACAAAATAAATAGCAAAAAACAACAACACCAAACTTAATCCATTCCAGCAGTCTGTTTGAAATGTTTGAAAACCAAGGCATGGCTTCTGATTGGTGCAGACGCCCCGGAAACAATAGCCGACAGCCACATCAGATGTTCGGCTTCCGAAAAACGTTCGAAAACCAGAACACTTCTGTGTTTTCGGCATTTGAGAACCAAGGTGTTTGAGAACCAAGGTACCACTGTACTAGGGCACAAGCTTCCATGAGCTCTCAAAAGAGAATGGCGGAATGAATGACAGAAGCGGACCAATGGAGCATTCTCATGTCGATACCGTTTGGCATGTTTCCCTGCCCCGCTTGAATACATATGTCTGAAAGCTTGATGTTTCATTTTCCAAAGAGTTCTCCGATATCATCGCCTCAGATTAACATGTTCTTTTGGCATGTGCTGTTAATGATATTTGACTTTGGAATTTCGAGAGGAAGTTGAGATCTGCAGGGCTTCCGGGGTGAGACGGCAGCATCGCTCTTTCTGTTCCTGGGGAAATCTCTGCACTTTTTTCCCTGGCAAAAAGCACCGTCTCCCCCCCCCCCCAGGATTGAGTCCCAAAGAGCTTTTAATACAAGAGACGCTTTTCACTGCGAAGCTAGCGTTCCATCTTTGACATCTTCTCTTCCTCTGCAACAGCTGTGTTGGTGTGTGAGCATATATTTTTGGGTTTCCATTTCTTTCTGCAGCAGAGTTCCGTTAACAGAAAACTTTTCTGGCATCTTTTAATTCTTTACAGCAGCAGCAATCCAGCTCTCTCTTAGTGAAATTTCCATTACAGGAATAAACAACATTTGGTTCTCTTTCTCAGAGTCTTTACTATTTACAAAACTTTACACTGGTCACTAATAAATAAACAAATAAAGCAACATAATCTTTTCTTCTTTTTGTCATCCGGCCAGAAACCCAATGCTGACTCATTCACATGCTCATTTACACTGACCCAGACTTAGTCGATCACATGACCTATAAGGACACCTGTTGCTGGGGAAATTTTCTGTTGCCTAGCAACTTGTTCAAGACCATTTTCAAGTTTCTTCTAGAATATTCCAACACAATTTTTTTGGCCGACCTGGTAATGCGGTGTTTGCAGTGCCCAACGTTGCCGGGGACAATTTGCAGGTGTTTGGCACCGTTTTGGGGGGAATCAGAATATGTCGGAATTTTGGCGAAAACCAAAATTGAGGGCTCATTTTTAAATCTTTCGTTAAACATGGGGTTTGCACTGCCAAACGTTGCAGGGACCATTTTGCAGGTGTTAGGCATCGTTTCCGAATGAAAACAATTTCCCCCTCTCGTTGGCTTCCTTCATCTTATCTACGGTCATATTTACTTTAGATGAGAATGTCGCAAGTTGTAAGGGCAATATGGATCTACGAGGTGCCATCGACTCCTACTCCCTTGAAAATGTTCTCAGCACAAAATCAGTACAATTGAAAACATATGAGATATGCTCTTGACTGTATTTGGGTTATTATGATTGTAAATCCTGATGTTAAGACTGTATAAAATTAATATTAATCATAAAGGGGGGAAACGTTCTCAGCAGAGCCAGCCTTCTTCATATACATACACAACTTTGCAGAAACACGGGAACTTCTCTCAATGGGTTTTTTCTCTTTCCATTGCCTTGCGCGCACCTGCATATACAGCGCATTAATAAATGAGATACAAAGATTCCAACGCCAACGTCTTTGTCATCTTCCCTCTGATCCAGAAGAGGGCAGTAGTATTACAGTGTATTATGGATAAAGAAAACAAAACATGAACTGCACAAGTGATCCTAATTTAGAATATTTTCTGCTGCTTTAATATGAGTCTTTATATAAACAGTTATCAATTAATTACGAAATCAATTTGCTATTTGTTTTGTCACTGCTTTTGTTGTAAACAAAAATTGCCCTTTTCCCTTATGGGGTCCTTACATAGGTTCCCTATTGGTAGGAAAGAATAACAGAGGCCAACCAGAGAATATTGAGAAGCAAAGCAGCTAGTAAGCTTGATCTTTATTGATCTGTTGCAACAGGGTGCTCCCCTCACACGCAGGAGAGAGGAGGGACCCAGAAAAATGGTGTGCAAGTTTCAAAAGACTTTTGAAATTGCCACCCTGTAGATCAAGACCACCCCCAGAAACATCATTCATACATCACAGAAGGGGTGTTACCTAAGACCACCCCTCAGATACATCACACCTACATCACAGAAAAGGCAGTCTAAAACAGAAATTTGAATATTGTTTTTCTCCTGTTGTTGTTTATCTCCTGTCTGGCAGGTTACTTGATTGGATTGCCTGGGGAGCCCGGCCATTCTTTTGTAGTGATAAATACTTAGTTCCTGGGCCAGGTCACAGGCTCACACCCTATTCATATCTTAAATGTGCCCTTAAGACAGGATTTGTGAGGAAAGAGACAATGGGGAGGTTTCCCACTTTGACCTTGCAGAGAAAACATTTGGTCAGTTTAGGAATCAAAATGGTTCCAGGTTGGTCTTCCTGTGCTGATCTATGTACGTGCTTGGTTAGTACATTTATGAACATTTCCATAGATCTAAGACCTCAAAATTCCTATCACACTTTCAAACCTGCTGCCTGAAGAAAACAAAAGCGATGCTAACGATTTTGGGAATCCTGAGCATCCCCTGCATATGTATCTTGTCACGTGTTTTGATTTGTTTTGCAGATAGTAGGAAACCTCTCGATTCAGGAGCTTGAATCATACCAGCAAATGATTTGGGGTCAAGGAGATAAATTGGGGGTACTCTGCCTATCTTGCTGCCCACCAATATACCGGACTGAGCTGGCCAAGGTTGTCTCTGTTGTGGTTTTGGAGGAACCCAGGACTCTTGTCCCAAGCAACTTCAATTTCCATGCCTCAGATGCCTCGGGTTCTGCTCAGGATTTTGTAAGAATAAGGTCTTATATATAAAATAAATGTTCATAAATGTACCAACCAAGCACGTACATAGATCATCACAGGAAGACTGACCTGAAACCATGTTGACTCCCAAACTGACCAAATGTTGTCTCTGCAAGGAGGGAGGGGGTCAGGGAGCCTTCCCATTGTCTCAGGAATTGGGAAATCACCAAAGGGTGACAGACTACCAGGAAAGGCAATAGGGCATTATCAGATAACCTGGCAGACAGGAAAAGCAACAACATTCAAATTTCTGTTGTAGGCCACCTTTTTTGTGATGTAGGTATGATGTTTGTGGGGGGTGGTGGTCTTGGGTTACACCCCTTCTGTGATGTATGTATGATGTATGGAGGGGTGGTCTTGAGCTCCAGGGCAGGCAATTTAAAATGTCTATATAAGGGCAGGCACACCTTGGTTTTGGGTCCTCCTCTTTTCCTGCGTGTGAGGGGAGCACCCTGTTGCAACAGATCAATAAAGATCAGGCTTACTAGCTGCTTTGCTTCTCAATATTCTCTGGTTGGCCTCTGTTGACAGCTATGGTCTGTATTTCAGGATCTAGAAAGGTAGACATTAGGAAAAGGGAAGTGTGAGGCCTGCTCAGTATTGTAACCTAGACTGAGACCAGGAAATTAATAAAGGCGAGAGAAGGAGACTCGGCTATACACAAATTATCTCAAATGCTGAGGTGGCTACATGTTTTGTGAATATGCAGCCTGGATTATAATGAGAAGGGGTGAATGATCAACGTTCCACAATTTCACTTTTTCTTGGTGCAGCCCACAATTTCGGAGTCATAAAGTCATCCCCGCAGCCTCTGGGAAGAACTGACTCAGAATCAAAGATTTCATCAAGATGCATTCATTAGTCCCTGTTTCGTAGCAACTTTTTATTTTAGCAAGGTGGTATCACAGGGATATCAGTCGGGGGCTAAGAGCTGTTATCAAGTTTGATTGTTGCAAAAATGCTGCATATATAGAACAAGGTGCTGTGATTAGTGTGATCATTAGGGATGTTGTCATCGAGGATACTGGGAAGTGAGAATTTTGCCACCACAGGATTAGCAGAGACCCTCAAAACTCGGGAGGTGTCAAGACAAACACATTTAGCTATCCTCAGTGGCTAACAGAGAAATATCAGACTTCAGTAATTAGCTGCAGAGAGTGCCCCTGAGCTGGCTTTAAAAGACCCTGATGGCTTGCATGTGTTTTTTCCCTTTCCTTTTCCAACGCTCTAATTTAAAATCAAAACAAAACATGTTTTAAATCACTATTGAGCAATCACACTTCAGACTTGTCCCTTCTTCTCCACCTTGCCCTGCTTCGTCCAAAAGTGCTGTGGACTTTTCCACCAAAAGGGAAGAATTTGTTTACTGCATGCTGTTCGTTGAAAGAAAATTATACGAAAATGATGTATCGTTAATTGCTAAAATGTACAAAACAAGTTCAAAACTGTGTTGGAAATGTAAAGAGAACAAGGGTACTTTCTACCATACGTGGTGGACATGCACATTGGTAAAGGCTTTCTGGGAAATGATACATGATGAATTAAAGAAAATGTTTAAAAATGCATCTGTTAAAAAACCAGAAGCCTTTTTATTAGGTATAAGAGGTGAAATTTTGCCTGAACCCCCCAAAACGGAACTTTCCTCCCTAAGAAAAGCTCAACTATCGCCTCCCCCAAAGGGGTACATCACTGCTAGTTTTTTTTCTCCTGTGAGTAGATTGCAGTCTCTTGGGAGTTGGACGTCCCTGTTGTAGGGCATTGTTTTCAACATGGTAGCATCCTGTCTTGTTGCATGTCCTGATGCTGCCAGGGTCTGACTCTGAATCTGTGAGAGTCAGGGGAAGAGGCTGTGGGTTTTACACAGCAGTGTTAGCTAGCATGGTGATTCTGTTACTGGATCTTTCCGTTCATATGTATCTATACTTCAAAGACCAGATATATATATAGTAGACTAAATTGTATAGAAATTTATTTATGTATGCTGCTGCTGCAGCAAGAATGCTACTTGCCCCAAAGTGGAAAGAAGCAGAAGTCCCAGTAAAGGAAGAATGGATACAAAAACTCACGAAATATGCAGAAATGGCAAAACTTGCCAGAAGAATAAGAAATCAAGATAACAAAGTTGTTGTTTTTTTTAAATAAAAGAATGGAAATGGTTTATTGAATATTTACAGATAAATTGTAAACAGATAAAAACATTAGTTGCATTATTGCAATAACCTGCAGTTCCGCAGGAGTATATATTTAAAGTAGGTAATTAAAGGAGCAAATTTAATGAACTTCGATATGCAGAACATATTAAAAAATAAATTTAAGGAATTGCAGAAAGAGGGGGAAGGAAGTCAAATTTTGAAATGTTAAATTGATTGTATGACTAATCAAATGTATAAACTTGAAAAATATAAATAAAAACTTTTTTTTAAAAAAAGAATATAGTAGATAGTGGTGTTTAGCTTTGTCTTATGTCTGAAAATGAAAACCACTTTATTACTTTGAACTGTGCAGAAGAGGAGTTTTTCTGTTAACCAGGGACTCTGGAAGAAGCTGTCTGCTGGAAACAGGAAATCTCTGAAGTATCTGCTAGGGTTCTGCATCCTTTGCTGATATAACACACTGGTTGAGGTGTGGTGAACTACCAACTGACTTCCACAAGTCACAAACACCAGTCATACAGCTGTTAAAGGCACAAGGCATTGTTTGCTTTGTTCCTTTGCCTGTGCTTCTTGCTGCCAGTGGCTCCTGTTAGAACAAAGCAAATCTCTTTGGTGAGAAAGCCACGGGAAATGCCTTCCTTCTGATTGCTTAGCAGCAGTGATTAAGTGACTAGCAGCAGCAGCAACTTTGCATCTGCCGAATAAGCCTGAGATCGTTGCCTCCACATTTTGCTTTCTAACTTTCTTATATATGGCCTTTTTTTCTTTTTACATGAAAGCCATGAGCCCCCCCCCCCGTGTGTGAATATGAAGATGAACTTGAAATCATTCAAACTGCTACCCCAAAATGAACACAATTAACCTTTGTTTACCCTGCAATAAGGAGAATTACTCTCAGATGTACTTCAGAGATTTTTTTAACTAGTTCACTAGATTCAACTGCGCTACGTCATTGCTAGCACTGATCAAATCACCCTCCTCCTAAGTTCCAAGGAGGGGCCAGGGGCCATCTCTCATCTCCTGCCCATCACCGCTGCCTGGCACCCAGCGCTCACCACTGCTGGATGCTAACCACTACTGGGTACTTGCCACCTCCTGTTCCTCGACCCCAGCGGCATCACACTCATGGATGACATGCCCCGTCTACTTGCCCCAGGGCTTCCTCAAAGAGGGTGGGCAGGAGTAAGAAAGTAAAGTGGCCCTGAGGTGAGGATGGGCTTAAAATCTAAACAATTAAATTTTTGAAAGAGGTGTCACACCTATATCAGAACAAGAAATATTGGGTAGAGCAGCACTTTTCAGTCTTTTTGCTATCTGAGTAGACGTGGTTTCATTAGTAACACGACTCTATTTTTCTCCCCAATATTTTTGAGAGAAGGATAATTATGTTTGTCTAAAAGGGAGCAATTGTATGTGCATTAGTTTTCAGAAGCTCTGTGCAGGAAGGCAGACTGTAACTGATTACTGTGATTGACGTGTTGTTCTGTCTCCCAATGTGTCTGCCATATAAAACCACAAAAAATTGTATTAAAACACTAAAGCCTTTCAAGGTAACAAAAATGGGATAAACTCGAATGAATGGCAAACCCACAAATCATTTCAACGATACTGGATTGTACCCATTGTGAGCTACTGCGCAGTTCAAGTATCAAATTGGCAATTTTAGTTTGCAAAATATAAAATAATAATAGGAATAGTAATAATATGAGACAGAAAGCAGCAACAGTCATCTATTATCATGGCAACCAGATTCAATTTATGTGTTTGAATGCCTAGCCTGGACCATCTCAAAGGCTTGGAATTAAAAATCATTTTAAAAAGCATTTTCCATTGTCTGCTTGCTGTTAGTGAAAGACTATGACACCATTCAGCCAATCTGTATTAACATCACAAGGGTGCCTGTTCCTTAAGTACAATACTGAGGCTGCAAACCTAAGGACGCTTAGGTAAAGTTAAAGGGACCCCTGACCATTAGGTCCAATCGTGGCCAACTCTGGGGTTGCGGCGCTCATCTCGCTTTATTGGCCGAGGGAGCCGGCATACAGCTTCCGGGTCATGTGGCCAGCATGACTAAGCCACTTCTGGCGAACCAGAGCAGTGCATGGAAATGCCGTTTACCTTCCCGCCGGAGTGGTACCTATTTATCTACTTGCACTTTGACGTGCTTTCAAACTGCTAGGTTGGCAGGAGCAGGGACCGAGCAACGGGAGCTCACCCCGTCACAGGGATTCGAACCACCAACCTTCTGATCGGCAAGTACTAGGCTCTGTGGTTTAACCCACCCGTGTCCCTAAGGACGCTTACTTGAGAGTAATTCTTATTGGAATCAATGGCACATACTTCAGAGCAGACATGCATAGGATTGTACTCTTACTTTAGCTGAATTTAAGCATTTGTCAGAACATATTATCAGTAAAACCAGATACAGTGGTACCTCAGGTTACATACGCTTCAGGTTACATACGCTTCAGGTTACAGACTCCGCTAATCCAGAAATAGTACCTTGGGTTAAGAACTTTGCTTCAGGATGTGAACAGAAATAGTGCTCTGGCGGCGCGGCAGCAGCAGGAAGCCCCATTAGCTAAAGTGGTGCTTCAGGTTAAGAACAGTTTCAGGTTAAGAACGGACCTCTGGAACGAATGAAGTACTTAACCCGAGGTACCACTGTATAGGGACAGGGATACAGACACAAGCTGTGATCCCAACATCTCCAGGAGCAGGGGCTGCCCTTCAAAATGCCAGAAGTTTAGCACTAAGTTTCTAAGAGGGTTTAATTTTAGCTTGTCACTGTTAATTATTCCTGATGTGAAACATATCAGTAAGGTTTCCATAGCTGATAAAGTAAAGGTAAAGGTACCCCTGCCCGTACGGGCCAGTCTTGACAGACTCTAGGGTTGTGCGCCCATCTCACTCAATAGGGAACACTTCCGGGTCACGTGGCCAGCGTGACAAAGCTGATACACAAATATAAAAACAGTGATTTCCCAACAAAGTATTAATCTAATCCGTATTAGAGCTAAAATTTTACTGACCTCATATTTCTGAAGGAGTCTAGTGCTACTAGGAAAATAATGATAATTTGTTCCTGATATGAAGCAATTTTACTTGCCAGGAATCTGGAATCTGGCAAGTAAAATTGCTTCATATCAGGAACAAATGAAAGGGTACTGGAAGAAGCAAAGTTCACCAGTGTCAAAGCAATGATTCTTCAACATCAACTTCGTTGGACTGGTCATGTTGTGCAAATGCCTGATTATCATCTTCCAAAGCAACTACTCTGTTCCAAACTTAAAAATGGAAAGCGCAATGCTGGTGGTCAACAAAAGAGTTTTAAAGAATCTTTCAAGGCAAATCTTTAAAAAAATGTAGTATAAACACTGACAATTGGGAAACACAGGTCTGCGAGCGCTCCAATTGGAGAACAGCCTTTACCAAAGGTGTCATGGGTTTTGAAGATGCTCAAACTCAGGACAAGAAACACGCTAAGAGGAAGGCATGCTTGGCAAACCCTCACTATGATCAACTCCCACCCGGAAACCTATGTCCCCGCTGTGGAAGGACGTGTGGATCCAGAACTGGCCTCCACAGTCACTTATGGACTGGCCCCCCACGGTAAAGACCGTGTTCATGGAAGACAATCTTACTCTGCTACAAGTGATTGCAAAAGAAGAGGAAGACTATACTGACTGGCAATGGCTCTCAAGGATTTCAAAGAGGGGTCTCTCCCAACCCTACCCAGCAAGATCATGGTATCTTTTGCCTTCAGCTCATGACCTGGAAGCGGGCTAATATTAAAAGTTAGCTTGCGACACCAATGAAATGTATGGTGTAAATGGGTCCAAAGAGTGTTTTGCAGTATGGTGTGGAAGAAAGGCCTTGCTGAAGTTGCTGCGACTGTTCTACCTTGGAGAGTTTGCCTGATAATAATAATAATAAACCCCTTCCAGTAGCACCTTAGAGACCAACTAAATTTGTTATTGGTATGAGCTTTCGTGTGCATGCAAACTGCTTCAGATACACACTTCTTCAGACTGATATCTGAAGAAGTGTGCACGCACACGAAAGCTCATATCAATAACAAACTTAGTTGGTCTCTAAGGTGCTACTGGAAGAATTTTTTTTGTTTGGTTTTGGTTTTGTTTCGACTACGACAGACCAACACGGCTACCTACCTGTAACTAGAATTGTGGAAGGCACCACATTGAGCCGCATGAAATGGAAGTCCATCAGCCTCACCAAGAAACTTGCACAGGTACAGACTGACATCTTATTTCTGACTAAAAGCAAGAACCTGGACATTATACCTAAGTGTCTGAGAATTAAGACCCCTCTACAATCCAATTATCCAACTGAATATGCAAGGAAACTATGCCACACTTTCTCCAAGAAGCTGCTCAAACATCTGATCGGTGTTCTGTACTCTAAAGAGAAGCTAATAAAGGAGGAACTCTCTGTACTGGACAACTCTACAGTGGTACCTCAGGTTAAGTACTTAATTTGTTCCGGAGGTCCGTATTTAACCTGAAACTGTTCTTAGCCTGAAGCACCACTTTAGCTAATGGGGCCTCCTGCTGTTGCCGCGCCGCCGGAGCCCGATTTCTGTTCACATCCTGAAGCAAAGTTCTTAACCTGAAGCACTATTTCTGGGTTAGCGGAGTCTGTAACCTGAAGCGTATGTAACCTGAAGCGTATGTAACCTGAGGTGCCACTGTATTAGGAATCACCTAGCTTGGCAAGAGTTCCACAAGGAAAAACAAACCATTTACTGGAGTTACTGGTATCTGAAGAAGTGTGCATGCACACGAAAGCTCATACCAATTAACAAACTTAGTTGGTCTCTAAGGTGCTACTGGAAGGAATTTTTGTTGTTGTTGTTTCGACTGCGGCAGACCAATACTGCTACCTACCTGCCTGATAAAAGTTTGCCTGATAAAAAGAATGCAGCTAGTTTCTCAGATTCCTGAAGAAGTCTTCCCCCAAAACTTCCCAGAGGAGGCTTGTAGACATTCCATGGCAGCCAATCCTAACAGCCAGCTAATTTGTGAAACACCTTGTCTCCCTGCCCACTTTGGATGGCCAGAAGCAGCCCTCCCAACTTTTGTCGAGGACTTCTTGCCTCTAGCTGGGTCATTGGTGCTCCCAGCTTCTGATTTGCAGAAGAAAGCTTTCTATAAAAGAACGTGGTGTCAGTGTTAAAATACTACATTGACAGATTTGTTGGTATGGTTGTTTTTTCTTGTTATTCCTTCCCACAAAAGAGGGTGATTTTTCTGGCAGCGAATATGCAAGCGAAGAGTGAAAGAACAGAATGGAAGTTGCCCATACTGCCATGGTTGCCAAGAAGAATAGGAAGCCAGGGCATTCAGTGGGCGGGAGCCCTGATGTAGCAGCACAATGAATGAGACATTGGGTTTCTAGCCGAGGAGGCAGCGTGTAAGAGAAGCATCGCTCCAAGGATGTCTCTCTGCACCTACATAGGGAAAGGAAAGACCGGGACAATTGATGTAATAAAAGTCTTCGGCTTCAGGGAGGCATGGTGCCCTTGTACTTTTTCCTCTATATTTTGCTATATTTTGAAATGGCCATGTTTTTTTTCTTTCAAAAGCAACCATGGCTTTTAAGTATAAGGAATTGCTGATAGCTAAATACAGTGGTACCTTGGGTTAAGTACTTAATTCGTTCCGGAGGTCCGTACCAAACCTGAAACTGTTCTTAACCTGAAGCACCACTTTAGCTAATGGGGCCTCCTGTTGCTGCTGCACCGCCGGAGCACGATTTCTGTTCTCATCCTGAAGCAAAGCTCTTAACCTGAAGCACTATTTCTGGGTTAGCAGAGTCTGTGACCTGAAGCATATGTAACCTGAAGCGTATGTAACCCGAGGTACCACTGTAGATAGTGTTAGGATATTTCCGTTCCACCTTAAAAGGGAGCAGGCTTTGGGGAGTCACAGAGTCTGCGCATGTCCTATTCACAGGATGTTTTTGTTCTGCTGTTGTTTCCTTTCGTTTTAGTCAGTCGGACAGAGATGCTGACACAGAACGGTCACGTTTTCTTTTGTTCTGTTAAACGCTAATAAAGTCTGTAAATTATGCTCTTCTGTGATGCAAGCTTTTGACTGTGCTTTCTGCTGAAAGAGGGTGCACCAAGCCCTGGAATGTGGCTAGGAATTTCCAAAGGCTTTGTGCCCCTAACTGTTGGATCTGCGTGACTACGGGAGGCCGATGGACGTCCGACTGCCAGCTTGGGGGCTCATGATGGACACTATCTCCCTGGCAGTTTCCCAACAACAAGGTTTCGGGCCCAGATTCACGGCACCTACAGGAGAGTAAAGCTGCAACAGAGTGCGTTTGAGGTATGTGGGGAAAGCGAAAAGAGGGACGCTTTTCTGTTTTACCTCGGCAAGGAGTCTTTGATCTCCGGCAAGGCTTAATTGGCCTGGGAGCTGCGCCAAAGAGGCTTCGTGATTAATGGCTGCCAAGATAAGAAGTCTCTGGAGTTAAGAAAGACTCACGGCTAATGCCAAAAGCTGGAATGGAGTTTTTCCAAGCTTATGGAAATGCTGAATGCCCTAAGTTGGATGGGCAGAATTATGAAACCTGGGCAAAATGGTGTGAGAGTTTGCTGCGTCAGTTTGGGGTATGGCATGTCGTGAGTGAGCCCCCCCCCCAGTTCCTCTGACAGAGAGATGGAAATCACATGATTCGAGAGCGATAGACGTAATAGTCTTATCCGTATCTCTTGAGGAAATTAAGACGCTGGCTGGCAACACCACTGCACGTGGAATGTGGTATGCTTTGATGAAAGCTCACAAGGCAAAAATCCCAGCCCAGAGTTTGACTGCATCGGAGGTCCTAGCTGTTTCCCAGAATGCGGGTGATTGCAGGGATGCTGAGGGCACCAGTTGCAAGCTGCAGGGGGAGCTGACCGTCACGTCATCCCAGGCAGCATTCCAGCCTCCAGGGGGAGCCAAGGAGTCGGCAGCTGAGAGCTCTGTTTCTCGTGAGAACCAAGGCCATCGCCTTTGCAGAGGCCGGAAAGGCAAAGGTAAACAGAGCCAGACCCAGACGTTTGCAGATGGCCAGAAGCAGGGGGGCAAGCTGCAAAAGCCCACGCCAGTGGAAAGCAAGGTTTTGCTTGCTGGCACAGCTTCACCAAAGGCTAAAGGCACGTCTGCTGACCAGAAGCAGGGGGGCGAGCTGCAAAAGCCCACGCCAGTGGAAAGCAAGGTTTTGCTTGCTGGCACAGCTTCACCAAAGGCTAAAGGCACGTCTGCTGACCAGGAGCAGGGGGGCAAGCTGCAAAAGCCCACACCGGTGCAAAACAAGGGTTTGCTTGCTGGAAAGACTGCTCCAACAGCCAAAGGCAGATTTATTGTTGATTCAGGTGCCAGCCGCCATATTTCGAAGGATCGGCATCTCTTTATCTCCTTCAAGCCTCAGGAAGGTGAGATCCACCTGGCTGATGGAAGGACGTTGCAAATTGCAGGAGAAGGGACTGTGAAACTTGCAAGTCTGCACACTACCATCAGTAATGTACTTTTTGTTCCAGGAGCGGCGAGCAACTTGCTGAGCGTCCCACAGCTTACTGGGCGTGGTTTTCAGATTTCCTTCAAGAGGAGCGTCTGTGTCATCAGTAAAGGCAAAGAGGACTATTTGCATGCAAAGTTTATGGATGGTTTGTTCCATATAACTTATGATGACACTGCTGTTGTGAATAATGCTGATTCTTGTTGTGTTGCACAAACTAACAAAGTTCTTCATGCAGGTTGCATTCATGATGCGCATCGAAGGTTTTGTCACCTCTCTTGGAAGGCACTGGCCAAGATGCCAGAGGTGGTTGAGGGTTTGAACATCAAACCCTGTAAATTTCACATGAAATGTGTATCTTGTGCAGAGAACAAGGTGAAGGTTGCTCCAAAAGGCAAGGAGTCTAGCAGGCAGGCTTCCAAACCCTACCAGCTAGTGCATGCAGACCTGGTTGGTCCACTTGCGCCCTCTATAGGAGGAGCAAGGTACTTCATGATTCTGATTGATTCTTTTTCGAGGTACATTCATGTGTATTTGCTCGAACAGAAATCGCAAGCGTTTCCAAAGTTTAAGGCATTCTGTGCTTGGTTGGAGAATGTGCACGGTAAACGTATTTCTTCTTTGTTTACTGATCGGGGCGGGGAGTTTACTTCTCAGCAGTTTGAAGCTTTCCTGACTGAGAAGGGAATCCAGCATGACATGTCAACACCCAGATCGCCATGGATGAATGGACTTGCGGAGAGAGCAAATCAAACATTGCTGCAAGGAATCAAAACCTTGTTGCATGATGCCAATCTCCCTGATAAGTTTTGGGGGGAGGCTTTGGGGAATTTGGTTTATACCGTTAATCGCAGATTGTCATCACCCATTGGTTGTACCCCCTATGAGAAGATGTTTGGCAAGAAACCCAACACCAAACACATGAAAATATTTGGTTCGGACATGTGGGTACGCACACAACAAACCAACAAGCTTGGGAAGCGTGGGGCACATGGTTTGTTCATGGGGTACGAAAAAGGTGCATACAGGGTATGGATGACTGACTCTAAGTCCATTAAGTTCACAAGGAGTGTTGAGTACAATCCTAAGTGGGGGGAAAATGTGGGAATTTTCCAGAGTTACCCAGAGGAGGATGAAGGTGATGTCAAGCAAGCAGCTAAAGATGAGAAAGCTGCTGCTGATGATGATGATGAGGATGATGATGATGATGATGATCAGAGTTCGGATTCCAGTTCAGTGGGCAGCGCTGCTGCTGCTGCTGGTGTCAGTGACAGTGATGACACAGCAGACTACGAGAGCGCAAAGGCCTCAGTCAGACCATCTGATGCGTCTGACAATGAACTGGAAGAACCACTGTTCACCATTGGTCATTTTTCTCCTAAGAAAGAGGAGATGAGTCCAGAAGACTTGCGTCTAGTACGTAGGTCTGAAAGGGCGACCAAAGGCAGACCTCCAAAGAGGTATGCTGATGAGTTTGCTAAGACAGCAACTGCTGTTCTTAGTAGCTCAGAGAAGGTGTGGGAACCTTCAAGCTTCAAAGAGGTTCAGGAGTTAACCTCTAAAGATGCTGAGCCTTGGCTTAATGCCATGAAGGCTGAAGTTGATTCCTTGAACAGGAACCAAACTTGGGAACTGGTACCGGTAGTCCCAGGAATGAGACTGGTTGGCAGCAAATGGGTCTTCAAGGCCAAGACAGACCAGAATGGCAAGGTAGTCAGACACAAAGCCAGATTGGTTGCCAGAGGTTTTTCACAGGTACCAGGACAGGATTACCACGAGACCTACTCTCCCACAGTCAAATATGAGAGCATTCGGCTGATGCTCAAGGTCGCTGCGGAGGAGAAGCTGCATGTTTCCCACCATGACATTAATACAGCTTTTTTGTACGGGGTTTTGGGGGAGGAGCTGTTCATGCTTCCACCTGATGGGATGCAGATACAGAAGGGAATGGTCTGTAAACTGCGGAAATCCTTATATGGTCTCAAGCAGAGTGCCAGATGTTGGAACACAAAACTCACTGAGACATTGCTTTCTCTAGGTTTTCATCAGGGCAAAGCTGATCCATGTGTGTTTGTCAAGGAGGAGGGGCAAAACAAACTGTATTGTTTATGTTTTGTTGATGATCTTCTGATGTTTTGGAAGAATCAGGCTTTCTACCAAAGCACCCTAGCTCAGCTGAAAGAGCACTTTGACATGAAGGATCTTGGTGAAGTATCCAACTATCTTTCTCTGCAGGTGGAGAAAGACCAAGCAGGTAATTTTCTGGTACACCAAACACAGAAAATTGCTGATGTATTAACCAGGTTGAATTTGGTTGATGCAAACCCAGCAGACACACCGATGGTGACAGGTTACCAGGTAGACAGTACTGCTGAAGCGTTTTCTGACACAACGCTGTACAGATGCATTCTAGGCAAGATGAACTTCATTGCCAGATGTTCAAGACCTGACATAGCTGTAAGCTGTAATCTGCTTAGCAGACATGCCAACAATCCTACGGTTCAGGATTGGAAAGCTCTGAAGCGCATAGCCCGCTATTTGAAAGGGACTATGCACTACAGGCTGAGGTTCACCAGTCAGAAGACTGGAGGTCTTGAAATCTTTGCAGATGCAAGTTTTGGAAGTGACACCACGGATGGTACAAGCACTTCTGGAGTATGCTACATGTACAACCACTGCCTGTTTGACTGGTTGTGCAAGAAGCAAACAACAGTGAGCCTAAGTTCCTGTGAAGCAGAACTCAATGCTCTGTCATTTTCACTCATGGATTGTGAATGGTTGATGCAACTGTTTAAGGACATCAGGGTTTCTGTGAAATGTCCTATACAAGTGTATCAAGACAATAGATCGTGTTTGGCTTTGCTGAACTCCGAGAGTTGCAAACAGAGAACCAAGTACTTGCAGATTAAGCTACATCGTGCAAGAGAGTGTATTCAGAAAGGACTGATTCAGGTGTCCTACATGCCAGGAAATGAAATTCCTGCTGATCTGTTGTCTAAGGTTGTTAACAAAGAACAACTTAAGGTTTATGTACAAAGGTTGCAATTGGGTGAACCACAGGTACAACAGGTTACACGGAAAGGGGGAGGATGTTAGGATATTTCCGTTCCACCTTAAAAGGGAGCAGGCTTTGGGGAGTCACAGAGTCTGCGCATGTCCTATTCACAGGATGTTTTTGTTCTGCTGTTGTTTCCTTTCGTTTTAGTCAGTCGGACAGAGATGCTGACACAGAACGGTCACGTTTTCTTTTGTTCTGTTAAACGCTAATAAAGTCTGTAAATTATGCTCTTCTGTGATGCAAGCTTTTGACTGTGCTTTCTGCTGAAAGAGGGTGCACCAAGCCCTGGAATGTGGCTAGGAATTTCCAAAGGCTTTGTGCCCCTAACTGTTGGATCTGCGTGACTACGGGAGGCCGATGGACGTCCGACTGCCAGCTTGGGGGCTCATGATGGACACTATCTCCCTGGCAGTTTCCCAACAATAGATATATTGTATTGTGCTTGCAGTGGTTAAGCTTATGTCAGGCATGTCCAAATCTGTTTCGGGGGCCCAATCTGGACCGCAGGACGGTTTAATCTGGCCCCCATGGCAGTTTGGACACCCCTGGGCCTTAAGGCGTTGACTGTGAGGAGCTGCCGTGGTGGCACATAATGTTCATGAACATTCAGTAGCTCAGGGAATAAAGCTGTCGGAATGTTTGCAGTCCAGCTTCTGTGAGAAGAGGGAAAACTATCAATACAGAGGGGATTAAATTCTACACAAGTCCTAGACGCGAGAGGAGTAGTTTGGGGCAGGCTGAGGACTGGCAAGAAGACCTAGAAAATGGAGATGCTAAGGGAAATGGGGATTGAAAGTAGAATGCGGAATGGGAAAGTGATAAAAGGACCTGAGGGAAGGAAGGTTGAGGGAAAGGGCAGAGGAGTCAGGGAAATAAAGCAAGAATGAACTGTGAAAAAACTCACAGTCCTTAAGGTCAGGAGGGGGCTGTATGCTGCTGAATGGCTAAGGAAGTGGGACAAAGTAGACAGTTGAAAAGTAGGAACTTGAGTAGGCAATGAGTTATAGGAGCACAGCCGTGCAGAGGTACCACGGGGGTGATTCTGTAGGGCCTAAGGACAGGAAGAGCTGTGTATTATTAGTAGGAGGGGAGTGAGTTCTGGAGAGTTGGGGCATGTGAGAAAAGGTTGAGCCTAGAATCTGGGTGCTGACAGAGATGGAGAGGGATGGCACTGTTGTCCCTTAAAGGTTAAACAGGAGAAGAAGTCTACCTGTTGTGGCTTCTGCTGCTACTGAGCGTTTATGAGCTGCCAAGCCTAATAGGCTCGCTATAAACAAAAAGAAGCGGTGAAACATAGTGAAGAAGTGCCCACATCACAATGCCTAGCTATTGTGGGAAGCTACAAATGCCTTCCTTTTCTCATATAATTGTAGAGTTGGAAGGGACCCCAAAAATCATCTCACCGAAACCTCTGCGATGCAGGAATCTCAGCCAAAGCATCCAAGACTGTTGGCCATCCAACCTCCACTTAAAAACATCCAATGAAGGAGAGTCTGCAACCTCCCGAGGGAGACTGTTCCACTGTTGAACAGTTTAGTTCTTATAGTCTATTGCATACCAGTATTTTTGTATTGATAAAAGGCCCTCCCATTTTTCTTATTGCCTTTCAGCTGAAGGCATCTCTCTTCCTACTCATTTCAGTGGGACTGGCATAGGAGAGGTTTCTGAGGCAGGGGGTAGCAAAAATTTCAAGGCGATATTTGCTTAAATCACAACAATATGTCACATATTATGACTGCATGCACAGGGCATTTTCTTTACTGAGGATACATGGTGTGCTCAGAGAGAAAGAATCGGCCGTGCTATGCGACTGGGAAATTCAGCAGTTGCTAGAAATTTGATTTTTGCATTTTTTACAATGTGCATTTAAGCAAAGGCATCCAAGTATTGCTGCATTTCAATGAAGGCAGAGATATCTCCATCCATCATGTTGAAGAGATTTTATTTTTTGCAATATAAAACCCAGACATCAGTAGAAGCAGTGCCTAAGTATTCAAGCAGCCAGGATATTGTTTTCTGAATTTCTTCCTAGGCCAGAG
This sequence comes from Podarcis bocagei, assembly GCF_964188305.1. Classification (NCBI taxonomy): domain Eukaryota; kingdom Metazoa; phylum Chordata; class Lepidosauria; order Squamata; family Lacertidae; genus Podarcis; species Podarcis bocagei. Next base: position 15,226,796 of record NC_138136.1, on the reverse strand, counting down.
AAAGAGACCCTGCTTAAAGTGGCCTTCTCCGTCTATCCTGAATTTGAATGTAAAAACGCATCATTTGTAACATCAAAAAATTCAGTTTCACATAAAGTAACCAATGCATCAAGGTGAGTAATGCAATGAAGTTTGACGTCTGCACAGTGATCTCTGTCTTAACAGGATTACGGTTGCTTATGTTGGGCAGAAAGAAATGGAAAACCTTTAGCCATAGATAACAAAGTCTGAAGCGATTGTTTGTATCTGTCTCTTCTCATACCAAAGTGAATTGTTCCAGCAGGCCTACTCCAACGTTAGAAAAGCGAATTGCTCAAGTGGCTGTCTGGAAGAAAAAAGTTTTTTTAGGAGCAACAGTTTGGAAAGGCACCATGGTATACGTTTTCAGTAGGATCAGGGGGAGCAAATGGATGTTGAAGATACAGGCAACACACAAGGAATCTTTGCAGCTGGGGTGCTTTTGGCCCCAAAGATGATCGCCCATTCACTGTACAGTTGTACCTCAGAAGTCAAATGGAATCCGTTCCAGAAGTCCATTCGACTTCCACAACATTCAGAAACCAAGGCGCGGCTTCTGATTGGCCGCAGGAAGTTCCTGCATCCAATTGGAGGACATGGCAGCTGCGCCGGACATTTGGGTTCCAAAGAACGTTCGCAAACTGGAACACTCACTTCCGGGTTTGCAGTGTCCGGGAGCCAAAACGTTTGACTGGCAAGGTGTTTGGCTTACAAGGAACGACTGTACACAATTAAATATTGCTAATGTAATCAGATACGAAATAGGCACAAACATAATAGCAGTAAGCCTTTGGATCAAATTCTATCCATGTTGCCTAATGATAGAAGGCAGATGCTTCTAAATTTTACTCTTTGACATTTTCCTGTAAAATGGCATTACTAATAATGATCACACATTATCTTCACAACTCCAGCATGCGATATTTCCTCTCCCAGCCCACAAGTTACATTACAGTTCTCATGCCAGGATTCATACTGGTTCTGTACCAAACTCAACTGTTGAGATAAAGAACATCAAGATTTTATTGTGAGGACTTCTGCTTGACGCAGACAACAGATTAGAAGGCCATTCTCTACTGCTACAACCGACTTTGGGTTACGCCTGCAATTGTCTGAAGTATTGATCCAATTTAAAGCATTGGATCTGTAATCAATTGGCCCTCACAGGGACTGGTTCTTTTGCTGGGCCGTGAAGGGAAAGTCCTTGAAATAATGAGAGCTTTTGTCAAGGTTACGAAAGAAATCATGTTATGCCCAATTGGAACCTCTCCTGGACTAGTTCTTTTGAAAGGGGTGCAACTCCAGGGTCCAGAGTTTTTCTTGATCCAGAGGCAGCCTTTAGGTTCATGTTAATATTTTGCCATGAGATTTGCGGGTCAAATATTAATATTATCAAGTTACAGGGAACCAGGCAGAGGGCCTTCTCGGTAGTGGCACCTGCCCTGTGGAACGCCCTCCCACCAGATGTCAAAGAGAAAAATAACTACCAAACTTTTAGAAGACATCTAAAGGCAGCCCTGTTTAGGGAAGCTTTTAATGTTTAATAGATTATTGTATTTTAATATTTCTGTTGGAAGCCGCCCAGAGTGGCTGGGGAAACCCAGCCAGATGGGCAGGGTATAAATAGATAATAATAATAATAATAATAATAATAATAATAATAATAATTAACTAGAGTCAAACCTTGGATCTCAAACACCATGGCTCTCGAACAAATCGGCTCCCAAACGATCAAAACCTGGAAATGAGTGTTCCGGTTTTTGAACAATTTTGGGAAGCTGAACATCTGGCGCGACTTCTGCGGCTTCCGATTGGCTGCAGGACACTCCTGCAGCCAATCGAAAGCTGCACCTTCTGTTCGAGAACTAAGGTATGACTGTATTTGAAATAGGGGTGAACCAAGATCACTGGTTGTTCAAAACTGGATGGGCATTTCAGCAGGTGGAAGCAATTTAGGGGTGCCATATTTCGAAGAGCAAAGAAGGGGACAGCCTGAGCTGCTGCCAGCCCGAGCCTGGGGGAAGAGGCATGTGGGTGCAGGTGCACAGGGCTGCACAGCGCCAAACCCGGACATATCCTTTAAAATGTAAATATCCACTGGGATGGGCATGCTGTCCTCGTATTTATGGGACCGCTTCTCCTGGTATGCCCTGCAGAGGACCTTAAGGTTCATGAATAATCATAGTTTAGAGGTCCCGGGCCCTAAGGAAGTTAGATTATCCACCATCAGTGCCAGGGCCTTCTCAGTGATGGCTCCGACCTGGTGGAATGCTCTGTCCCATGAGACCAGGACCCTGCAGGATTTAACTTCCATCCGCAGGGCCAGTAAGACAGAGCCTGGCTTTCAATTTGAACTTAGCCTCATCTTTTATTCCCCTTCCTTCCTTCCCTCCCTCTCCCCTTTTTATGAAGATTACCTGCTCTGGGATCCCACAGCTAATTCTCCCCTGGTCTCCTTGCTGGTCCAAATAGGACTAACTTAGCCAGCCAGCCCTGGTGATCATCTAATGTTTATTGGATGGATTTCCCCCCTAAATTGACTTTTGAATTCTGAATTTATTATTCATATTTTATACTGTATTTTATGCTGTTTTTTGTTGAGTCAATTTTTAGATTTGTTGTTAGCTGCCCTGAGCCCAGTTTTCTGAACCAGGAAGGGCGGAGTATAAATAAATTATTATTATTATTATTATTATTATTATTATTATTATTATTATTAAAAAAAAGAGGACATGTCTGAGTTTTCCCGGACATATGGCAACCCTAAAGCAATTACCATGGCAGGGGGCTATAGCATAGTGGAAACGTTCATGTTCCAGAAACTCTCAACAAATCTCATGTAGACTGAAAGTGCATCTATAGGAGTCTGCCCATTGCTGTTCTGAGGGGTTCCCATTGACAAAAGGGGTGTAAGCATTGCTTATTTTGCCTGTAACTCAGCTGTAATAAACATCTGCTATCCTGCACTCATTGTTTTGGCCAAAGCGTTTGGATCCAGTAAAAGAACCGTTGCTGTTGGCAACACAGGAGGTAAATCATTCGAGCTGCTTCTCAGCTCTTGCTTTCTGCAAATCGAAGAAAAGAAAGATTCTTTATTATTTCTTGATCTTGTTGTGCCATCTCTGGGGCATGGCAGAGATAGATGTCAAGGAAGGTAGAACTTGAATTCTCTGAAACTGATGGAGCCAAAGAAGGCCAGCCAGTGTGGTGTAGTGGTTAAGAGCGGTAGTCACGTAATCTGGGTAACCGGGTTCGCGTCTCCGCTCCTCCACATGCAGCTGCTGGGTGACCTTGGGCTAGTCACACTTCTTTGAAGTCTCTCAGCCCCACTCACCCCACAGAGTGTTTGTTGTGGGGGAGGAAGGGAAAGGAGAATGTTAGCCGCTTTGAGACTCCTGAAGGGGAGTGAAAGGCGGGATATCAAATCCAAACTCTTCTTCTTCTTCTTCTTCTTCAAATGGCTCAAAATAGAAATGTTTATGAAACCAACTGTTTCATGCCGGAGGTTCGGTGTGATGACAGCTATAAATATTTAGGTGCAGTTGTGTTAATGATGGATGGTTTATTTTGAATCTCAAAGGCTGAGTCACAAAGATCTCGAGAGCTCACTTTATTTGAATGGTCATATCAAATCAGCTGAGAAGTTTCATATTCCTGCTTTTTCAGTATGGTACTGTGTTGTTTTTTTTTTTAAAAAGCAGGGATGGTGAACCTGTGCCCCCTTGGATTTTTCTTAAAAAATATTTATTTAATAAATGCTGAAGCTCTACAGGTCTAGTCATGCCTGGATACAAACTAAGGTAAAGGTACCCCTGACCATTAAGTACAGTTGCGGATGACTCTGGGGTTGCGCACTCATCTTGCTCTATAGGCCAAGGGAGCCGGCGTTTGTCTGCAGACAGCTTCTGGATCATGTGGCCAGCATGACTAAGCTGCTTCTGGCGAACCAGCCAGCACACGGAAACGCCGTTTACCTTCCTGCTGGAGTGGTACCTATTTTTCTACTTGCACTTGATGTGCTTTTGAACTGCTAGGTGGGCAGCAGCTGGGACTGAACAACGGGAGCTCACCCCATTGCGGGGATTCGAACCGCTGACCTTCTGATTGGCAAGCCCTAGGCTCTGTGGTTTAGACCACAGCGCCACCCGCGTCCCAGGATACAAACTACTGTAAGGTAAAGGTAAAGGACCCCTGGACGGGTGGCACTGTGGTCTAAACCACAGAGCCTCTTGGGTTTGCCAATCGGAAGGTCGATGGTTCAAATCCCCATGACAGGGCGAGCTTCCGTAGCTCTGTCCCAGCTCCTGCCAACCTAGCGGTTCGAAAGCACACCAACACGAGTAGAAAAATAGGTACCGCTGCAGCAGGAAGGTGAACAGTGTTTTCATGTGCAGACTACTGTGGCCCACCTTGCATTCCACAACAGAAGAAAGAAAGGCGTGATATAAATGTATGTAAGTAAGTAAAGAAAGAAAGAAAGAAAACTAAATATTCATGGGATTATGTCACACAAGTCACATGGGATTATGTCACACCCCTTTTGGTGTGGTGGTGTTGCAGGATGGCAGAGGCTCCCTGGGGCCCCAATGAAGGAATCATGGCCTCAGTTCCCCTTCCTTAAGCCCACACTACCTATCAGGAGCCGGATCATGGCCTGCAACCCGCTTTTGTGAATGGGGATGCTGGCTTGGACACGGGCTGTGCAAGGGGCAGAGCCAACAAAGCCATTTAAGCAGCCCTCACCTGGGGCCACACCACCTCCACACGTTAAACTTAGAGGAGATGAGTGCTGAGAAAATGTGGTAAGAATCACACTTCAATTTTCTTTGTTGGCTTGATTGTGTTATTTAAATTACAATGACCTGGGTCCAAAGGCGTTTTGCACAAGTGGAAAGGAGCTTCCACTCGTGGGTAAGGCTGAAATTCTCCATTCCACTGCAATCCCCATGCACAGTGAAATATACTTGGAGTTGAGAGTGGATTTCATGCTCTTTATTCAGCTCATAGTGGTGAGGAGGAATAGAAGTTCCCCCAGAATGTCTGCTTTATATACATTATTTACACAATGGGCCCCACGTGATTGGCTAATTCTGGGATTCACCTGTAGGCCAATCAGGTTGTGGATTCACTTCCACCTGGAGCTGGATTGGGTGGCTCCTGTGGACCAATCAGACTGCTGCATTCTGGGTCCTATTGTTCTAGGACCAATCAGACTGCTGCCTTTTGGATCCTATTCAACTCAGTACATAACACACAGCGTCTCTTCAGCATGAGCACTGTGTGGCTTTGGGGGATGAGTTGCAGGGACCTACAGTGGAGAAAGAAATCTGGGAAGCCTCATTGTACAAGTGGAGTTCTGCTCGTTCTTTTCTGGGTGGAATCCAGCTGCCATCATTCCCTTCGATTCTACTGCCTGATAAATAGCGTGGGATTTTGCTTCTCTAAAAATCAAAACGTGTACAAATTTAACCAATTTTTATTTATTCATTCATCTCTGTTGATTAACTCTGCTAATTGTTTTCCTATTTGGAAACTCTCACTTTGCAGATTTTTATCAATTAGTGATTAAACAAACAACAAGCCGAGAAGTTTCTTAAATCTCCTATAATATCTGGAACAATTCTTTCAGCAGTTTATGTTATGTGGTTTTTTTCCCTTTTTCTTTGACTGTTTCAATTACAACAGGAAGAAAAGGGCGAGGCAGACATCTGAGGTTAACCTGAACAGATCCTTGAAAATTAAAAGGCATCTGTGGGTTGGCTTGTTTTTAGCATTTGGTGAGTGTCAGTCAGTTGACTCTGAGCTTCACTTCATTCCTCAGGAACTCACTGTAAATATTAATGTTCTGAGGCGAAGGAGAGAGTCGTGCCTCCTTTCAGCTTCTGTCAAGTGGAAATTTGCAGTTGGTTTGTGTGCCACATTTTTAGCAGGGTGAAATTTGAAGTGGCATCTGGGTGCCCACACTGGATGTTTCATTAGAAGCAGAGATTTAAATGCACACAGGACTTGCATGTCAAAAGCCCGTTAACACCTGAAACTCCGTTTGGCAAACATTCAGAAGGGCCAAAGCTAAGTGCGGAGCGTTCAGGTAGTTCCAGGTCCCGGTGGCAGACTTTGGGCTCTCAAATTCGGTGTCCCCGCCTCTACAACATTGTTTTTGCGCCCCCTGTAGGGTTGCACCCAGTAAAGAGGTAAAAAGGTAAAGGACCCCTGGACAGTTAATTCCAGTCAAAGGTGACTATGGGGTTGTGGCGTTCATCTCGCTTTCAGGCCGAGGGGGCTGGCGTTTGTCCACAGACAGCTTTTCGGGTGATGGCCAGCATGACTAAACCTCTTCTGGCACAATGGGACACCGTGACAGAAACCAGAGTGCATGGAAACACTGTTTACCTTCCCACCACAGCCATACCTATTTATCTACTTGCGCTGGCAGGCTTTCAAACTTGTGCTACTCTAAAACCACCTCTGTAAATTTAATCCTGGTGTCTCCAGAAATTGCTAGGACTGATCCCTGTCGGAAACCCTTGACAGCTGCTATCAGTCAATGTACACGGGCTCCTTGAGGTAGCCTGGTCCTCCGGATATATGCATTGCGCATCATGGAATTCCTTTTCTTTCTGGAGTGGGTTGTTATGGCTTGCCTAGTGCAGCCTTCAACTCCCATTGTGGACCTTTAGTCCAAAGCAGGGGTCAGTGAACTGTTTCAGCAGAGGGCCGGTCCACTGTCCCTCAGACCTTGTGGGGGGCCAGTTTATATTTTGGGGGGGGGTGCGAGAGCACCATGAGCCCTGGTGGCTGCTTACCTGTGTCTTGCGAGCGGCAGGGGCTGGCGGCGGTGGAGGGACAATGAGCGGCAAGTGAAAGGGTTCCAGAGAGGGGATGCTTAAAATGGCGGCCGCTCAAGCGCTGCTGCTGGCATCAACAAAGACCAGCCCCCTTCCTCCTCTAGGCAGGGCAGGGAGAAGCCAGGAGGGAGGGAGGGAGGAGGTGGTGCCGCCGCTGTGTGAGGGAGAGGGATGGAGAGGGGGAAAATGTGCACACTGGCGATCCATGCGGTGATTCCTGGACCATCCATGGGCCAGATCCAGAAGGGAATTGGGCCTGATCTGGCCCACAGGCCTTAGTTTGCCTACCTATGGTCCAAAGTCTCTGGAGAGCACTAGGATGGCGATGGATGGTCTCAATCTGCACGAATGACTACCACAACCTGCACAAATAATTTGCTGTCAAAATTATCTTAAGAAATTTGCATAAGTAACTAGGGGTTGGAGGGGGAGGAGGATTTTGTGATGTTCATTCTCCATAATCCTTGATCCTTCCTCCCCGCCCACAGCAGATGTCACCTGTTTTGCAATCTTGTCATCTTCTTTAACGCATCCTTTATAGGCAACGGTGAAAGTGAGGAACGAAGGAGGAAATGAAAAGGGGGTTGTGACAGTTTGAAATGTTTGTTTTGACAAAAAATTATGAATTATTAAAAGGGCATTGCCTGGTTCTCCCTACTTTGCTACCATTACAGAATAAACAAACGTTCCCAATGCAAATTAATTGGTAAGGGCATTGTAATATGCAGCCACAATCTCTAAAATAATATTTTTTAAAATGCAGCACTCCAGTGAACTCTAAATGTTCTCTGCCTTCATCCCTGCACAGGTACAGGAACTATTTGATCATTTCCAGTCCATTCTATTTGGTTTCCCAGTGCAGAGAGGGGCATATCATATAATACAATGGCCCAGTCCATACATAATCTGAGTAGGATAGAATTGCATGCTTCTTTGAGAGCTACCTGGCAATCCATTTCAACCTTTGTGTGCTGGGCCCAGGGGTTAACCTGAGCAATGTGGTCCAGGTCCGGTCCCGAATCCAAGGATTCCGCGAGGAGTCAGTCCGACAGGGCCAAGGCAGGAAACAAGGCTAGGTTGGGCGCAGGGTCTCAGGCAGGTTCTAGCAAACAGCAATGTTGCTCCCACCACCTGAGGCATGGTCCAACAGCCTTTTATCTTTGTCGGGGTAATGGCTGGTCCCGATCCCCCAGTGACTCACCTCCCTGTCTCGCCCGAAGGCAAGCACTCCTCCTGCAAGTACTCAGGTCTCTCCTTCTCTCAGACCTTAGTCTCTGCAGCTCGGGAGATGTCGGTGGGTTACTAGACCCAGAGGCCGCCTCAGCCTCTCCTGACCCAACTAGTAGTGGAGCAGTTGTAAGTGATTGCCCAGCTGAAGGCAACGAGGTAATTCCCGCATCTGAAGCCAGGGCAGGCTCAGGCCCCTGACTCGGCCTGGCTGGTGCTTGCAGAATCAGGCCCCTGACTTGGTGGTGATGCCGCCTGAGGCAAAGGATCCAGTGCGGACTGAGACTCCTCTGGTTCTGAGTCTGAGCCCGAGTCCCAGGCCATCACACTTTGAGATGGGGGGCAAAGGCCTGCACTGCTGCATGTGTTGTGGTGGGGCAAAGTCCTTGTCCTCTACATGCTCTAGGCAGGTTTCCATAGAAAGTCCTGCCTCCTTGCCTACTTAGGAAGAGGAAGGTGATTGGGCTCCGGGAAGGGCAGGAACATGGCAGGGAGAGTAATCTGTAAAGACAAATCATACAATTATACAGTCGGAAGGTACCCCCAGGGTCCTCTGGTCCAACCCCCTGCAATGCCAGAATCTCAACTAAATCATTCATGAAGGATGACCATTCAACCTCTCCTTAAAACCCTCCAATGAAGGAGAGTCCACTGTTTTCCAAGAGAGTCCATTCCACTGTTGATGTTAGGGACTGGGCAGAGGAGGAATGGTGGAGACCACTGTGGCGTTTGTACTGAGCTCCCGGTCGTCTCAGGGACTATTGACCCGTACACCACTAATCCGCTGCCCCCAATCAGATCCTCCCAGGTAAATCACTTAGTCTCAGTCAGGTTCTCACGTTAACAAAGAAGAGTGTCGTTTATTTCAGACACAAACTTTAACTGCATTCCAAATGTTGTTATTCTTTACCTTCCTAGTCTTACTTTATCCTGTCTCTATCTCTTCTACCTCCCCTCACACAAGAACCAACTGCACTGTCTCTATTACCAACTGCCTGCCAACTGCTTTTCCAACTGCCTTTCCCTCCCAACCAACCAACCAACCAACCAACCCACCCACCCACTAAAACCAACCAACTAACTAACAAACCTCAGGCTAAGCCCTTTTATAAACAGGGAGGCTCTGTCTCCGGCTTTCCTATTGGTCAACATTTTAACCCTTTCTCTCCCTCCTGTACAGACATTTTCTAAACGAATGGGCAAACGTCATATCCGCCTCCCCAGCTTGACCCTTCCAGCGAGGAGGGAGAGGAAGACAGTTTAGATTTACAACAGGGGTTTGAGGGCGGTCGCAGCTCACAGGCAGATGAGGGGGAAGGTTAGGAAATAATGGGAGAGGAGGAGGAAGCACCAGGAGGCGACAACTGATAGACACAGTGTCTTTAGAAAGCATTCCAGACCCCCCATCCCCCAGAACCCAGCGAGCCTTCAAAGTAGGAGAGCAAAGAGCTTGAAGACAGAGGGCATGTAGCAGCACCTGTAGAAGTGACAAATGAGGAAGTGTGAGAGATGGTGGGGGTGGAGATTCACTCAGGCGTTATCCTAACGCCATTATCCAAGAGGCTGGGTTCTATAGCCTCTCTCTGTAAACGCTGAATAAAAAGTGGATGATAAGAAACATTTCCTTGTCTTTGTACGTTCCTGGGCAAATGGCCAGCAGCAGCCTGACAGTTGGACAGCCTTACCATCTGAAAGTTCTTCCTGATATTTAGTCAGAATCTCCTTTCTTGGCACTTGAGGCCTCTGGTTTAGGTCCTATCTTCCAGAGCAGGAGAAAACAAACTTGCTCTATTTTCCATGCAGTCAACACAAAATGTCTTCCATGTGACAGCCCTTCAAGTCTTTGAGTTTCAATCTAAACCACTGAACCTCTTGGGCTTGCCGATCAGAAGGTCGTCGGCTCGAATCCCTGCGACAGGGTGAGCTCCCGTTGCTCTGTCCCAGCTCCTGCCAACCTAGCAGTTCGAAAGCATGCCAGTGCAAGTAGATAAATAGTTATCACTGTGGCGGGAAGGTAAATGGCATTTCTGTGCACTCTGGCTTCTGTCACAGTGTCCCATTGTGCCAGAGGTTACTGTTAGGTCCATCATGAGACGTCTGCCAGCTTCCAACCATGGATACCAGCAGCCTTCAAGCAAGCAAACTTGCCTTATTATCGCTCTCAAGCATCCCACTTCCAGAGGATTGCCTCCTTCCATTCACCACTTCACCTCTTCCAAGTGGAAGAAACCTGGGCAGTGCTGAATGTCACATCCATTGCCAGGTGTGTCCTCCGAGAAATAGAAAAGGGCTTTCCCCTTGGCCTGCCTTTATATCCACTCAGTTGCCAAGTGCTTTTGTGACATCACAAGAAACCCACAGCCAATGGCAACAGCTGGGGAGGCATCACCTTCAATGCTTTGAGCCTCACAATGGCAGGTGGATCTATCAGTGATTGTGTGCTTGTGTGGAGCTGTGGTCTAAATCACTGAGCCTCTTGGGCTTGCTGATCGGAAGGTCAGTGGTTTGAATCCACGCGACGGGGTGAGCTCCTGTTGCTTTGTCCCAGCTCCTGCCAACCTAGCAGTTTGAAAACACACCAGTGCAAGTAGATAAATAGGTACTGCTGTGGCGGGAAGATAAACAGTGTTTCTGTGCACTCTGGTTTCCATCACGGTGTTCTGTTGCACCAGAAGCGGTTTAGTCCTGTTGGCCACATGACCCAGAAAGCTATCTGTGGACAAACACCAGCTCCCTTGGCCTGAAAGCAAGATGATGGCCCTTGTGGTCTCTTCCAACTCTATGATTCTATGATTCTATGAGTGCCACAACCCCATAATTGCCTTTGACTGGACTTAACCGTCCAGGGTTCCTTTACCCTTTTTTACTTTCTTATATTGAGCCAAAATAGATTAATGGATGGGAGCACTCTGGGGAAGGGTGCAGGGAGGAAGAAGCTACCTGGTAGATCCTAACCAAAAAGCAATGTTCCGTTGGTGTACCTCTTTCCAAGCCAGTCTTCCTTGCAGTCATTGTGTTTGTGCCCCTTGACCTTCACTCTACAGGTGACTGTAGAAAACGTGGGCTTTCCCAAGCATGGTAGAAGAAGCATGTCATGGCAGGCTTCCACATAACCATGGGAAGCAAGGACTCTAAATAGATGAAAATATCCTTCTCTGCTGCTTTTTTCATTGGCACATAGTGAGCGCAAGCACGCACCTCTGTCTGAACCTGTATTTGTCACAGTGGCAACGAAAGTGTCTTTCGAAGCAGAACCCACCTCTGAATTCATCAACATTCATTTGCATCTCTTAAGTTTAGGATCCACCACTCTAGGTTTGCAAATGGAACCCTGTCTGCACCAGGTATTTTTGCACTAGGCACCCGTGATCAATGAGAGTATGACTGTAGATTTTCCATTCACATTTGCACCTAGAATTCACCACTGATTTGTGGTGGGATACTTAGAACATCCCATCTCTTCTCATTTAGTATACCCACCTTTTGTGTTGGAAACTTTCAGCCAGATCTTAAGACCTGTTCGTTTTCTCAATCCACGTAACCTTCCCCTTAGTAAGCAGAACGTTTAAGTTGTTTAACTTCTTTATAGGATCCTCCAGGACAGATTGTACTAGCCTTAGCTAGTTCACCCTCATTTCTCCTCCACCCTGACCCCTTGCCTCCTTTTCCATGCTTCTTATTTCCCCCATATTTTAACAGCAACCTAAAGGGAATATAAAGTCTGGTGCTTTCCTTTAAACCCATTTTAGGAGGGTTTAAGGAGAACCCAGTCCCAGGAAGGCTTCAAGGTAGCCGATGGATCTTGCTTAGCACGAATCCTGAGTTATTAACCTATAGGTTTTCCCTACAAGTCTTCTAATGAAGAAAAACTTACCCCTTCTGCAGAACCTAAGAGGTTCTATTGACAATCATTCTGCATGTATACATTCTGTTAAGTAACATAAATAGTAGAATAAATGATCAGTGGCCATGGAATGTTGGGGAAAGAACACGGGAAAACAGGGAGGAGGGAGAATCGGATGAATTCTCTTGGAAAGCTATACTTTACTGGCATTTTGAATAAAAGCACTTTGCGCACGGCAATCTTTTGTTGGACTCCAGCCTTGTGCAGAACATGCGGCACACCCTGGTCTGAAACAGCACATGTGGTCCTCTAAAAGTCTCCAGATCAAAGCTTCATGCATGTGGCTCCTCTTTGCTGATAGATGCCGGGTTGGCCGCCTTGTCAATATGTTTGGTCCTCTCCTGTGGAGAAAAAGCAGATCAAATCCAGCCAAAGAAACCTCCTAGGAACAGAGAGTACAAGGTACCAGATTTATGAGAAAGAATAAAATGTGCTTTGATGAACAGCGGGGCATCTTAGTCACCAGGTTTATTTATCTTCTATTAGCCTGCAGTATTAACGTATAAGTTTTCCGCACAAGTCTTAATGAAGGTGTGCGTCTCAAAGTCACTGACTGTAATGAAAATTTCCATTGGCTAATGCACGATTGCAAGGTGGCATCTGAAAGGCAGATTACTGACAGCAATCAATAGAGCACAAAAGCAATGTATTTCTTTGACTGTTTATTTTGCAAAGATATGGGGAATGCCCTGGGATTTTTTTGATTTTTTTGATCATTTCTCTGTACTCCTTCTGAATGTTAATGTTTTCTGAAGATTGTTTCAGACAGGCTGTTAGGTTGCTGTTACCCACGGAAGCAGCAGCGAGCAAGGAGTTGCTGAGGCAGAATTAACATCATGGCTTGGGTCAAAGGAACGAGAGGATATGCCAGCTAATTGCTGCCTAACACAATCAGAATTTGTGTGTGTGTGCTTTGGAGACCAAGACATACTCGGGTCCTAAGCTTTTTTTCAATCCAGTTCCACAGCTTGGGCTGTTTGCCTAGTTTTCTGTATGCCTCGGAAGACCAGCAACAAAGAATGGGGACAAAACTACCTGTAACTGCTACCCTAGAATGTGGGCTAAGTTTTCTCTCGACTGGATGAAGGTACTTCTATGACAAAAGCTGAACTCCCCAATTGCCTCTTTCAGCTTATGTGTATAACTTGATGTGAAACAAAGGCTCCCTGGAAACGGTAAATATTGCAGAGAGGACTGCGCGTTCCTTTAAAAAAATATATCAGCTGAGCAGATTTACTGAGAAACAAAGACATATTAGATTTAGAAGCATTAAGAAGAAATTAGAAATCAAAGTATATTTTTGAGCTATTGTTTATAGATTCAGAAATGAGGGTGAGTTTTTGCAGGGACGTGTTTCTTTTATGGGCTTTGTTTTGTTGTAATTGACTAGTGCCTGGAAAATCAAACTTTAAACCAAAAATGTCTCTATCTTTTAAAAATACAATCCTTTGGTATTCGTTGTGCTGCTAAGCCTATGGCTGCAATCCTAAGAATGCTTACTTGGGAGTAAGCACCATTGAACTCAGTGGAGCTTACTTCTGAATAAACAAGCATAGCATCAGGTCGCAAATACCATAAAAATAGAGTTGTGTTCTGCGTGGATAAAATCATGCAGAATGACAGGTGGAATTAAAAAGCAACAGAACCCTTAAAAATACATTGAGGATCATTAAGAAATTGTACAGTATGTAATTTAGTTGACAGACTTTCTTTCTAGAGTGTTATTGGAGTGACGGCTAACTCTGCGATTAAAGGTTTGTTCTCTACTAGCCATGCAAATGTTCAGTAATTTGTTCCTTCCAAACTATTTCAAAGTAGTTCTTGAGAAGTGTTTGCATTTATTTGTTTAAGAGATCATTATCTGCCTTTTGATTTTAAGGTCCCCAAGATGGATGACCTGTACTTTATAAAATAAATTTACTGTTCAGGGACTGATTTGCTGAGCATGGTGATGATGAATCTCACGATACCACAACAAAGTTAATAAACAAGCCAGTGCCTTTTCCCTAAAAATAAATAAAAAAATGTTTAGTGGTACTCTCATTTTCTTACTCATATTGAAATACTGCCTCTCAAAGAGGCCAAACTTAGATTCACAAAATGTTTAGGGGTGTGCGTCCCCCTGCGTCCCCCCAGGAAAAAAGCGCGGAACAAAACTGCTTTTAACAAATTCTTCAACTCCTAATGTCAGGTACAGTACAGATTGGTTTAAAGTATCACTGCCTAGAATCTATGAAACGACACTATAATTGGAAATTGGATACAAGCCTTCTTGTTTGTATCTTTAAAGGACTGTAAGAAAAAAGTGTGTATTCCCTGATTTGGGGTGACTTGGGAGTCCCCTTTTGTCTCAACAGTCCCCTGCGCTCACAGGGCAGAACTGTGCTATTAAGCCAAGTGTTATTTGCTAGAAGGCACAGAGCCAAGTGTAAAACCGAAAAATTAAGCAAGGGGATTTGTGTTGTGAACTGAGCAGCACTTTTCCCTGTCCTGTGTGGTAAATGAGACCACTCTTAATCTAACACCTCAATCCTTATGGAATGCATCAACAACATGAAAGGCTATTATATTATCTCTGAGAACTATAGAGCATGAGGAAAGATGCAGTGGTTCTAGTTTATGGTTTGATTTAAAAAAGAAAGATATCTGAATAGTAAAAAACAACCACCACCCAATTTGCATCCCAATTATACACGGCAATATTTTATCCTCACAACAACCCTGAGAAGCAGGTTAGGGTGAAAATTTAGGATTTGGTCAGGCAGCCAGTAAACGGGGAACCACAGGTAGAAATCTCTCTACATGGGCCAAATAGAATTTCAACAAGATTGTTAGCTTGTACTGCTTGCCCGCCAAATGGACTGAAATGTTTAAGAGCGTGTTTTAAATTAGTAGTCTTTTTTTGTAGCTGGCAGTTCAATCTTGCTGCAAGGAAATATACAATGTTTTGAGAACTGTGTTGTATGGTTGTATTATAATATGTATGTGTGTGTGTGTGTGTATATATATATATATATATATATATATATATATATATATATGTGCAGGTTTTGGTGTCTTCGGGTGTCTTCCCGTGTAAGAGTTGGGGTGTCTAGGCGACGTTTCGACGAGGTCTCACTCGTCATCTTCAGGCTGGTGCTTTCGGCTTCTTGTTACTGGAACAGAGCAGGATCTCAGTGTTTGAGTTCCTATAAATACTGTTGAGGGGGTGTGGTGTATATCCTCCAACGTTCTGGGCAGAGAGGAAGTTCCTAGGTTAGTGTGCCTTTTCTTCTTTTGTTCATTAATTACTTGAGGGATATCTTGAGTGATTTCTTGAGTGATATTCTGAGTACCACTTAGGAGGGTCATTAGGTGTGGATTAGTTGCTAAAGCTTTCGTGTCTTGACCTCTTGAGCTTGTGAAGAGTTTTTCTGAGAAGATGGCTGTACTGCATTTAGTTGTGCTCTGGCTTGGCTTCGTGTATAGGGGCGAGCTGTGGTTTTGTGCCCTGTGCCAGCCAGATCTGTGTAGGGATTGCAGGGGGGTGCAGCATCCGGAGGTGCCACTATGGTTTGGCTACTGGATGGTGTCTGTAATTTATCTGTGGAGAGGGTCTGGGTTTGGGTCTGGTGTGGTTGATTGGTTAATTAATGAACAAAAGAAGAAAAGGCACACTAACCTAGGAACTTCCTCTCTGCCCAGAACGTTGGAGGATATACACCACACCCCCTCAACAGTATTTATAGGAACTCAAACACTGAGATCCTGCTCTGTTCCAGTAACAAGAAGCCGAAAGCACCAGCCTGAAGATGACGAGTGAGACCTCGTCGAAACGTCGCCTAGACACCCCAACTCTTACACGGGAAGACACCCGAAGACACCAAAACCTGCATTCCTGTACCCGTGAAAATCTACGAAAGCATATATATATATATATATATACACACACACACATATATATATGTATGTATGTATATATATATATATATGTATGTATGTATATATATACATACAGAGAGAAAGAGAGAGAGAGAGGGTTAGTTGTCCAGTAGCACCTTAGAGACCAACTAAGGTGCTACTGCACAATTTATTTATTTATTATATATATTTCGTCTGTGTCAGACCAACACGGCTACCTACCTGAACCTATGTTTTTATTGTGAGTTGGCCTGGGAAAGTTTTTTGATGCATGGGTCGCAAACAAAAATACAAACATACCATGCGTACCAGAAGGTTTGATTCAAATAGCTAGGAGCCACTTTTTTTACCTTTACATTAACTCTGAAGGGCCACACTCCTGCATATTTTTCTCGCATTCTTACTCCATGTGTTCTTTTTAGATGTTTCTCTTTTAATGCCTTTTTATACAGCACTATGTAGCTCTGTACTCCAACTGTTCATCTGAACCCTTTTGGTCTCCTACTCCCTTGTAGACCTCCTCTCCTTTGTATAGTGTACAGTTATACCTCATGTTGCGTCCTCTTCAGGTTGCGTGTTTTCATCTTGCGTCCCGTGACAACCCGGAAGTACCAGAATGGGTTACTTCCAGCTTTCGCCGCTTGCACATGGGCAGAAGCGCTAAATCGCGCTTCACGCATGCGCAGAAGAGCCAGGTTGTGCCGCATGCCTGCGCAGACATGGCGCTTCAAGTTGTGGGCTTTTCACATTACGGACTGGCCTCCAGAACAGATCCAGTCCATAACTTGAGGTACCACTGTACTCTCTTTACTTTGGTCGAATCCCATCTTCTAGCTACCCCCATTATTTCTCTATCCACCATTTCTCTACCCTACCCTATCCTACAGGTCTCTGCTTCCTAATATCTCAGCTTTGACCCATTGCACTTTAGTTCCCAATCTTCCCAGCCTCTTACTCCATTTGTAGAAAAGCATAAGACAAGGTCATGTTGGATCAAAAGCCCAGCTCTGCTTCCAGTAGTAACCAGGGAGATAGATGTCAGATTTTTCCCATTTTCCACATTCGACGCTGCTCTGGCCAGTGGTATTTATCAAAACACTCAGGACAGGAGTTATGGCATTCTTCATTTTGCATTACTAACACTGTTAATTCCACCAAATCTTCAAAAAAAAAAAAAAAAAAAGGCCAACCAAACAGCAAAATATACTGGACTGAATCTGAGTGATCCTGCTCTCATCATGGGGGGGACGGGACAGATTTATTGCACCACCATAATACAAGCCCTTCCCTTGGCTCTTAGAAATATATTTTGGGACCAGAGTGAGAAGAACCCTGAGCAAATAACTCAAATAAGGAATTGCTTTCAAACTCAAAGTTCAAACACAATCCCTTTTATGCATTTGGAAGTCGCCTCTAAACATTGTTCGGGATTAGTCCTAACCAATTTTGTATTTCTATCAAACTCTATATCCAATTTAGTTAACTTCCAATTTGCCCTTTGCAAAACCTCATTTGTTACTTCAGTGGAATTAACTTTTGCTGCCGGGGCTGCCATATGTTCAGAATTTCCCAGACATAGACAGGATTTGTCTGTCAACAATGGCGTCGGGGCTGAATTTTCGAGAATGGTTTAAAATGTCCGGGAAAACCTGGGCATATGGCAGCCCTTCCCAATGTCCATGTCTGGATTTTCACTTTCTGAAACATAGCAACCCTACCTTATGCACCCTGTAATATTAAAAAGATGCAGCGTGAATAAATTGTATTGTTATCACTAT
This sequence comes from Podarcis bocagei, assembly GCF_964188305.1. Lineage (NCBI taxonomy): Eukaryota > Metazoa > Chordata > Lepidosauria > Squamata > Lacertidae > Podarcis > Podarcis bocagei. Next base: position 15,209,124 of record NC_138136.1, on the reverse strand, counting down.
GTTGGACACAAATGGGCAGATTGGCCGTTCTTGTCTAGAACAATAGGGGGGGTTATTGGGTTGTTTTTGTTTTTATTATGTATTTGGTGCTTTTAAATTGTGATTTTATGTTGTAAATGCCCTGAGACCTCCAGGTATAGGACAGTATACAAATTTAATTTAAAAAGTAATAAATAAACTGACTGGAATGTCACCCATCACACCTATCTGCTAGGACTTGGGAAGAGAGCATATATATATATATATATACATATAAATTATAAAATGTACCAAAAACTTATCACTTATACAATCTTTTTTAGACTTCCATCAGCACCTCTGATGATCCACCGTTTTAACCACTTCTTATGCAGTTCTTAACTTTATATTGCCTTTACATCTCTTAACAAATCATCCTTCCCCTTCTCCATTTTGCAATACTTCCAATAATACTCCTGACAAAACTTCTTGCAAACCTACAAACGTCGTCTGATCCTCACAAATACTTTTCAAGTAGTCTGTAAATTTACTCCAGTCTTCTGTGAATTTATGGTCCCGCCGGTTTCGAATCCTTCCTGTTAGTTTATCTAGTTCTGCATAGTCCATTAACTTCATTCTCCATTCTTCAATTGTCGGTAATTCTTCTTGCTTCCATTTCTGCCTCATCTAGGGTCTCAAAGAAATGTCTCTCTCTTTGCATCTTCAGAGCCTTGACATTCTACTCAAGACAGACTTACTTATACTTTCGTTTCTCATCTCTTCAGTTTCAGGCAATGAAGGATCTGCGAATGATTCTTACCATGCCCTGATGATGAAAAGAAGAAGATTGTGGAATTCCTTGGTTCCTCTTTCCTGGAGAATGGATGGCGAGTCCTTCACCTCTGCTTTCTTCTCTTCTGGGAACATTCCCGCAGAAACCGGCATCACCCTGGAACAGAAAACAACCTTTGTCTTTGTCGTTTTGTTATTCATTTTCCTCGGAATCCTCATTGTCCGGTGTTTCCGGATTCTCCTAGACCCCTATAGGAGCATGCCAACCTCTACCTGGGCAGATGGAATCAACGGACTAGAGAAAGGACAATTTGATTATGCCCTGGCTTAAAAACCAAGGATGCAAAAACTTTATCGATAAGTCTCTGTCATGTGGAACCCGTTTCTCGCACGGGCGAAAATATGAAGGCGTTGTTGTTTTTAAACAGTTGTAAGGCAGGTGTGGGGAATCTTTGGCCCTCCAGATGTTGGTGAAAAACTTGGCCAGTGGTTATGCTTGCTGGAGCTGTAGTTCATCAACATCTGGAGAGTCAAAATTTCCCCACAGCTGCTGATGGGAAACCAGCAATTTCCTCCAAGAAGAAAAGATGGAAATTTTTCGTATGCAAAATTCAGCTTTGGGTATACAACGCACACAATATCTTTTAGCTCAGACAGCACTTTGATTTGCAGCTGCCTTATTTCTAAAAGGAGATGGCTATTTCCTCTCTCCCCCCTCACCTACCTCCAAACCTTTAATGAGCATATCCATATTTAAAAGCAAGCATGTGATTTTTGTGGCTTGTGCGTGGACATTAGGTAATGTTTTTCGAGTACAGGCAAAAAAATGTATTCCCACTCCACTTGTCCCTCTTACCAGAAAGGTAAAAGTTTCTCAGCAACCTTAATTAAAGATTGATAGCTTCAAGGGCTGATTTCAGTGGAAAATATGGCTCACTCACAGTACAACCTTGATTAGGAAACCATGACTGAAATCATAGATATAAATCAGGAGTGCCTTTCCAAGACTGACGGTATATAATCTGCTTCGTTTCAAATTATGGTAGGTTCTTTTAGGTTTGTTTCATGTTAGGTCAGCTGTAGCAATTTTAGTTAAACTCACTATATATATATATATATATATATATATATATATATATATATATATATGCAGGTTTTGGTGTCTTCGGGTGTCTTCCCGTGTAAGAGTTGGGGTGTCTAGGCGACGTTTCGACGAGGTCTCACTCGTCATCTTCAGGCTGGTGCTTTCGGCTTCTTGTTACTGGAACAGAGCAGGATCTTACTAAGATCCTGCTCTGTTCCAGTAACAAGAAGCCGAAAGCACCAGCCTGAAGATGACGAGTGAGACCTCGTCGAAACGTCGCCTAGACACCCCAACTCTTACACGGGAAGACACCCGAAGACACCAAAACCTGCATTCCTGTACCCGTGAAAATCTACGAAAGCATATATATATATATATATATATATATATATATATATATATATATATATGCACATCTGCTCCCAGTACAGTGGTACCTCGGGTTACATACGCTTCAGGTTACATATGCTTCAGGTTACATACGCTTCAGGTTACAGATTCCGCTAACCCAGAAATAATACCTCAGGTTAAGAACATTGCTTCAGGATGAGAACAGAAATCGTGCTCCGGCGGCGCAGTGGCAACAGGAGGCCCCATTAGCTAAAGTGGTGCTTCAGGTTAAGAACACATTCAGGTTAAGAACGGATCTCTAGAATGAATTAAGTACTTAACCCGAGGTACCACTGTAGTGCTGTCTGGACAGAGTTTTAGGGCTGGAGTCCAGAGTCATACTCAACAGAATGAATAGAAAGGCCCCCTGAATGCAAAAGAGTTGGCTTACCCCATTTTGAAGTAAGGGCTACTCCAAATTTCTTTTTTATTGCATATTCGTGATGATTTGTGCTCAGAAGGATGTGTCCATTTGGTTCTTTCAGTTTCGCATACTGGATCGCACCACATTAAGAGCGCATCCGAATCAGAAGTAGGTTTCATGGATGCATCCAGCATTAGCAAGAAATAGACAATTCACAGCAGATCAGGCTTGTATGAAATGCCTTCAGGAAGGCACAACTACAGCTCATACATTCAGGTCAGTGCAATCGGTTTCCATTCACACTGTAGATCAGGGGCATAGCGTGGGTTGCTGTTGCCCGGGGCAGGGCAAGTGTTGCACCGCCCTGGTGGACTGGGCAGCAGTCAGTCCCTTTGCCGACCAGCATCTAATCAAGGGAGTCTTTCCTTACAAGCTAGGCCCAAACTGGGATCAGAGAAAAGACAGAGAAACTTGAAGGCCAGGAGCACTGCTGTCAACTTGCCCTCCTGTCCTTGCAGCAAGGCGCACCTGCAGTGCCTTCCTGCCTTCCTCTTCCTCCCTCCTCGGTGGGCAGTGGTGGCTCCCTCCCTCCCTCTCTCCCTCTCAGCCGGCCCAGTGGTAGACTACGCGTGGGTGTTCCTTCGCTGGCCACAAGGAGAAGAAGACACCACTTCCACCCCAGCCCCGAATGACCAGCCTGGGTGCGGTTTGCCTCCTCACAGCTCCTGCCTCAATGAGGGAGCCTGTTGTGGGCGTCCCTGGTTGCACCCTCTCAGAAATTTGTGCCCGGGGCCATGGCCCCCCATGCTACACCACTGCTGTAGGTTAACAATGTGCTAAAGGGGAACACTTGCACAGCTCACCTTAATACAGCTGAATTACCACAGCTGTTGTGAATCAGAGTGGAGCGTTCTTACCATTCAGTCTTCATTTCCTGGGCTTCCAGGGAGGTCAATGGGACACTGTGTACCTGGACAGAAACTTAAGATGCAAATGCAACCTTACAGCACAATCTTAGACATGTTTACTTAGAGGCAAGTACCACTGAGCTCAATGGGATTTACTCTGGATTAAAAGGGAGGACTCTAGCCACTGCACAAACACAATGCTCTCATCTTGAATTAACAATAGTAATAGTTGCTACCTTTCTCACTGGGCTTACACCAAACAGCGCCAACAGATCTAAGTCCCCATTATTTAAAACTCATCTCCTAAAATTCACAAGGGGAATAGGAGATTGAGGCACATGGATGCCAGTGGATTTTATTCTTGCCCCGGTCATAACTCTCCTTGCTTATGATGACCTTCCTGAACTGATGCTCCATCTTTCATTCTCCTCAACTTCCTCCAGTCTGTGGTCACCAGTGATTATATTCCACCCCCAGATCTTGCAAGTCTGAATAATGCATGCCCCTCAACTTCCTAGAATAGCAGGCAAATCACTATGGCAATACATCTTCCTCCCTTCCTCCCCCTTTGTCAGGATTCAGAAAGAAAATCTATGGATATTATAATTTCATTTATCATATAAATTCTAATAATGTAATATCCATGGTTTCTTCAGTGACAAAGGCTAAACATTTAATGGATTTATTGGCATGCTTCATGTAAGTGGTGATTTAAATTCCAGAAAGCAACAAATTTAGATGCAAGACAGAATCATTTTTCCCAGATAGAAAACAACATGAATTTATTTATTTTTACACTGTAGCAAGGCTCCAGCAAATATCTGCACATCTGCCCAGCTTAGGAAGAAATCAGATCTATTGATTAAAAGCGTGCTGTACATGATAAAGGCAGATGTTTCATTGCTCACCTTTAGATTTGCAAGCATGCTAGCAGTTTGCTTGAAAAATATGTCAAACCCCATGCATTGAGAACATCCTCTTCCCTGCTCCCTCCTCACAAGGATTCCAGAACTGTACCTCCATTCTGACATACCAAAATATTAGGTACGTTTGTCACCCAGCTAACGGTCAATGGTGGACTTCCACCTTATGCACACCCCATCATTCAAGGTCTCTTTATATTCCCACCCTTTAGAAGTGGAGGCTTCATTGAACTTGACAGTCTTCCTTGCCTTTGACAGGGCCACTTATCCTTCCTTTCATCCATAGCTTCTTGCTCATGCCTATTGATCTTCCAGACTTCCTTTAGAATCTACATCCCTTCATTCATACAGGCACTTGTTTTCTCTAGGCTCAGACAGTGGCATAGCGTGGTTTGCTGGTGCCTGGGCACGCATGTGCACACCGGGGGCAGAGGGTGAACGGAGTCTCCTGTGACAGCCCAGCCCTCGCCGCCAACCACCGCTGGAGCAACTCCCCCCATTGGACCCAAACAGGGCCACGCTGTACCACCTGTCTACCGCCTGACCATCTGGGGAGCACGCCAAGTATGGAGCAAGTGAGCACTTGCCAGGCAACCATTCAGTGAGGGGGGTGGGGGGGTGGTGAGGCTGGGCCAGGCTCCAGGGCCCAGAGACCCCTGGCAGCAAGCAGGGAAGGATGAGGAGCTGGGGACAGGGCCTACCAGGACACGCCTGGGTGGGATCACCACAGAAGTTGGCGCCTGCTGTCTTGCCAAATGCAAGGTGGTTCTTTCAAAATGAAATTCAGAAGTAATACAAAACAGAAGTGAGTGAGAAGATTAAAGATCCTATTCTAAGCAGCAAGCAATATACACATACCGAGCAAGCACTTCAATCTGCCACTTGGAAGCCCTCAAGAAGCGGCAAAGTGACTCCACCAGGTAGCCTCAGTTTGCAGGGCCCCACAGCCGTCAGTCTGTGCACGAGCTTCTCCAAAAAACTCTGCCCAAAGCCATCCAATTTATAGATAGCTAGCATGTGTGGTTTGCCCAACTGACTACGTGCAGGTCATTCATTAGCCTCCCCTTCCCAATGCCTCACTTTCTCAAAACAATGTCCAACATCAAAGAAGGTACCCAGCACTATCACTTCCTTCCAACTAGTTAGGGCATTAAAGGCTGTTCTCATGCCATCAAAGAACTTAACAAGAGATAAGAAGGGCAAGGAACAGAGGCAGAAGGAGCAACCATGTTAGATCACTAACTCCCCCGATAAACAATTTATCTTCTGGATAGATTGCCCATACACCTGCGTGGGGGCACCTGGTTCGTGCTCCCTCAAAATTGTGTGTCCAGGGCCACAGCCCCCTTGGGCTCCTCATGCCATGCCCCTGTGCTCAGATATTGTCCATAGGATGACTGGCTGGCAGCTGAATGTATGAACTGGCACCATGGGAACACAGAGTGTCTCTAAAATCACATAGACGTTGTACCTAGCATGGGCAATCTGTGATGGACAATTGATATATTCGAGCCATTCAGACACACCCAAACGTGTATAAAGCCACATACTTGTAAGCATGCTTAGACTTTTAAGGTCTTATTTGATTCTCGCCATTGGAGATAAAGCTATCTGCCCAATTATTAAAGTGCATTAGTGGGACACGTCCTTCAGAACCACAGTCAATTAGGAAATCATTTGTCAAAACTGGATGCAGTTTATAATTTAATCAACCTGAAATTCTTGTTCTGTCTGTCAGAGCAAATCTCTCTGGGTGGATCTACACGCTGGAAAAAAACACACCATAAATAAGTCAGAAATTAAATTGTTAAAAGAAAAGGGAGAAAAAAGCATTATGGAAAATCATGTAGATTTTTTTTTACTCTCTGGCACCATCTGGTGTTGCATGCTTACAAAACATTCAAAACACTGCTTCTTGACTAATGTAGCTGAGTCCCCAGTGTGTGATCTCTCTCTCAGAAAATATGTTGCGTAGGGAACATGTCAGATTAGAGAGTTGTGATATTGACTCAATTGTACAATATGTCCTTGGGTTCTGTGACTCAGTCCTTCTCGACACTAGGGGATTTTAGCAAAATCAATCTCATACTTGCTACTGGTTGCACTAACAGAATCCCTCGTGCATCTATTGTTGTTGTTGTTGTTGTTGTTGTTTAGTCATTTAGTCGTGTCTGACTCTTCATGACCCCATGGACCAGAGCACGCCAGGCACTCCTGTCTTCCATTGCCTCCCGCAGTTTGGTCAGACTCATGCTGGTAGCTTCGAGAACACTGTCCAACCATCTCGTCCTCTGTCGTCCTCTTCTCCTTGTGCCCTCCATCTTTCCCAACATCAGGGTCTTTTCCAGGGAGTCTTCTCTTCTCATGAGGTGGCCAAAGTATTGGAGCCTCAGCTTCAGGATCTGAGTACCCAGGGTTGATTTCCTTAAGAATGGAGCGGTTTGATCTTCTTGCAGTCCATGGGACTCTCAAAAGTCTCCTCCAACACCATAATTCAAAAGCATCAATTCTTCGGTGATCAGCCTTCTTTATGGTCCAGCTCTCACTTCCATACATCACTACTGGGAAAACCATAGCTTTAACTATACGGATCTATTAGAGCTGCCCAAAAATGTTATATGAAAATAAACTTACAGTGCGATCCTATTCATGTCTACTTAAATGTTAGTCCCATTGAGCTCTATGGACTTACTCGAGCAAGGATGAAGAACTAGGTCAGTCCATAGAAGTGGCCAATTCTCCTTGGATCATTTTGACAGGTGGGTGGGCTCGCATAGCCCCAATCTTGCCATTACTGCACCCATTCCCTTCCCAGTGAGGGATGCTGCTACTGGGAGACTCTTGCTGGGGCTCCATCCCACTGGGCAACCCACTCTTGCAGTTGATTATTCAATATCATGAGTGCCAATTTCCATTCTGAAGTAGCATACTCCACACACAGGCAAACCACCACAGCAGAGGTGTCCTACTTTACAAAGGAGAAGAGGTCTTTCTGCTCCAAATCTGGTTTAAAAGTAAATAACCATAAGGAGGGAGAGCAGAGTCTCTGAAATTGTCCACCAACAATTAAAAGGTAAAAGGTAAAGGACCCCTGGATAGTTATGTCCAGTCAAAGGTGACTATGGGGTTGCAGCGCTCATCTCGCTTTCAGGTTGAGGGAGCTGGCATTTGTCCACAGACAGCTTTCTGGGTCATGTGTCCAGCATGACTAAACCGCTTTTGGCACAACGGGGCACCGTGACGGAAACCAGAGCACACAGAAACTCTGTTTACCGTCCTGCCGCAGCGGTAGCTATTTATCTACTTGCACTGACATGCTTTCAAACTGCTAGGTTGGCAGGAACTGGGACAGCGCAACGAGAGCTCACCCCGTCGCAGGGATTCAAACCGCTGACCTTCCGCTCAGCAAGCCCAAGAGGCTCTGTGGTTTAGACCACAGCTCCACCCGTGTCCCGAATAAACAAGCACACAATCACTGATAGGTCCACCTGCCATTGTGAGGCTCAAAGCAATGAAGATGATGCCTCCCCAGCTGTTGCCATTGTCTGTCGGTTTATTGTGATGTCACAAAAGCACTTGGCAACTGAGTGGATGTAAAGGCAGGCCAAGGGGAAAGCCCTTTTCTATTTCCAGCAGGACACACCTGGCAATGAATGTGACAGTCAGCACTGCCCAGGTTTCTTCCACTTGGAGGAGGCAAAGTGGTGAATGGAAGGAGGCAATCTTCTGGCAGTGGGATGCTAGGGAGCGATAATAAGGCAAGTTTCCTTGCTTAAAGGCTGCTGGCCACCTGCGTCCATATAAAAATTAGCATCCAGACAACAGACTAAGTACCAAGTCACCTGATGCATTTCTGTTTAAATCTGTGCCCTCTTTTGGCTTTTTTTGGTGTGTGTGTGTGTGTGTGTGTGTGTGTGTGTGTGTGTGTGATGTAGTTCCTCTGTTTTGGCAGTGCCACTCTATATCTCAGTGGGAAGTGGCCCAAGACTTGGAAAGGTCAGCATCCAGGCCAGGGCAAATGAATATCTCAGATTGCTCTTCCCAACAGATAATCCCATCAGCTGATACTGCTGGGCTGCTTGAAATTGCAGTAAGAGACACCCGAAAACGTCTGCTGCTAATAGATCGGATCATATCTGATGAGAGGCTTATATTGCTTTTGGCCAGCCGTTGCTGCTGTCCAGAGAATAAAAATAAATTTCAGAGATATGGCACTCAGAGAGTCCGTTTCAAGATGAAAACCTGAAATTAAAACTTTAAAAACAATGAACGTACACCCAATATACCAAGGGGGTTTTCATTATGGCCACTGACTGCCAAATCAGAAATAATTTTTGCACAAATTATTGAGGTGACCACAGCATAGAGAGCATCCCTGCGGGCCACATAAGGATCAGTATAGCTCCTAATGGAGAAACTGACTCAACGGGGAATTGCAGTGCTGAAAATCCTAGGAAGCCATAACACTTTGCGATTTGGAGAGTGGTCTCCTGTTACAGGAGGCACATAAATGTTATTGTTCTGTGCAAGTGCGTACCGTTTTATGCACTTTTATGGGATGCCACTGACAGTTTGGCGAGAGATGGTATATTGTCCTGTTGGCAATTTCCAAATGCTTTTATGTGCTATAAAGAGGATATTTGAGTGCAATTCCCCTCTGCCTGATAACAAAGATGTATATATGTATTTGTGTGTCTGCAGGTCTGGTAGCTGACCATTAAAAATCTTTATTAGAAATATGGGCAAATAGCAGCAGCTGATGTCATGTGAATTCAAACAGGAAGAATACGTTGTCAAATGTGATTGTTTGCTTCCTCAGAGAGGGATACATGTGTGGGTCATATTTTCTCTTTTTTAAAAACAAAAAAATGTTAGAAATATGTATAAGCCCCATTAGAGTCTTACCACTTAAAATACGTATATTGTTGCAATGGAAGTTTTTAATGTTTGATGTTTTATCGTGTTTTTAATATTCTGTAGGGAGCTGCCCAGAGTGGCTGGGGAAACCCAACCAGATGGGCAGGGTATAAAATAATATATGATGGTGATGGTGATGATGACATCTATTGCATGATGTCACCAATCCATGTGGAAGCAGCTATATAAGAATCAGAAGCTCTGGTAGACAGCATGGTACTATTCAGATATCTGTTGCGCTCTGATTCCTGTCAGTGCCAACCAGCATGACCAATGGTCAGAGAAGGTTGGAGTGGAGGCATCTGGAAAATACCACTCTGGCTACTTCTGTAAGAGTGGAGAAGGTTCCTGAACATTTAATGGTTATCCAACTTTAGGAAGAATAGGTAACATCACCCTCACAGATACAATATAACTTCATAAACCGCCAAATGTCCAAAAGACCGCCATGTCCTGAGCAGTCTAGAAGGTGATACTCCTACCAGCTGGGCTACTGATGAGTCATCTGAATTGAAGTCCTTCTCAAGTCTGCACCCTGAAACAGAGGACATGCCACCAGTCTCGAATCAACTTCAAATCAAGGACTACCACTGAGAAGGACAGGAATGGTAAGCCTTTTCCACCCCATTTAGCTAGCCTGAACCAGGGGTGAAGGAAAGGCACTGAAAGGGCTGAAATGCATATTTTCTTTTCCCCTCTATAATTTTTATTAAATTTTCTGTTTTACATTTTAGAGTATTCATTTAAACAAGTACCAATGACTTCCCTTCTTCTCATTCCATGGTTCATTTTGCATACCATAAATCCCTGCATATTTTAGATAAACTAAACCATTCAGTATTCCATTATTACAGCCATCAAAACTTATTTACACTGTTGAATTTGTCTGAATGCTGCCCACGTTTTCAAGTGTACACAACTTCCCCCCCACATCACCAATAAACATTTTCCGATCTTCTTTAAGCATATGTTCTTCTTGTTCTCTTATTCTATATGTTAAGTCTGCAAGCTGCGCATATTCCGTCAGTTTAAGTTGCCATTCTTTAGTTGGGACCTCGCTCGTTTTACATTTTTGGGCTAACAAAACACGGGCCGCACCAGTGGCATACATATGTAAATAACCCTTTTTGACACCTGAAATGCATATATTCTTAACTCGCTCTGCGGATAATGTCTGACCATTTGGAGATTGGCTAATGTTTCCGATGGATTAATGATGGAACTTCAGGAAAACCATGTGGATTCAGTATTTAAAAACCTGGATGCTTCCCACTCCCCAAAAATATTAACTCTGCCTTTATTGAACAAAAGCAGAGCAGCTGCATCCATCCCACTATTCCCCTATTCATTTTCATACAGGATGTGTGAGGGAAGGAGGAAATTGAGTGGAAAGCAGAATTGTGCCAGAGTCGTATCTCCATAAAAGCTTTACATCATGAGTCTACGTTTGGCCTTCAGCTAGCGACTGACAGAGGAAGCTCAACAGTGGTTTTAAAATACCCCAGGAGCAATCAGTTGCTTCAGCAGAAATTCGGCACAATTGAGGTCTCTGAATTCACACAGAGCTACGGAAGATGAAACAATAGAAACTGGGGTAGAGCACTATCAGGTTCAGGCAGAGTACCACTGCATTCATCTCCGGTTTGTGTGCTTCCCACGGGCATCTGGCAGGCAGCTGTGAGAACAGGATACTAGACAAGATGGGCCATTGGCCTGATCCAGGAAGCTCTTCAATAGCATTACCTACAAAACTTCCAGCTTCTCCATCAATAACCTGCAAACGCTTCATATAAGGCTTGGTAAAGGTAAAGGGACCCCTGACCATTAGGTCCAGTCATGGCCGACTCTGGGGTTGTGGCGCTCATCTCGCTTTATTGGCTGAGGGAGCCGCCATACAGCTTCCAGGTCATGTGGCCAGCATGACTAAGCTGCTTCTGGCGAACCAGAGCAGCGCACGGAAACGCCATTTACCTTCCTACCAGGGCGGTACCTATTTATCTACTTGCACTTTGAAGTGCTTTCGAACTGCTAGGTTGGCAGGAGCTGGGACAGAGCAACGGGAGCTCACCTCGTCGTGGGGATTCGAACCGCCGACCTTCTGATCGGCAAGTCCTAGGCTCTGTGGTTTAACCCACAGCGCCACCTGCGTCCCTAAGGCTTGGTAAAGATGCTCAACTGCAATAACATCTAACAGTGTAACCTATATTCACAAGGAGGTCCCATTTAGCTCAGTGAGGATGACTCCCTATCAAGTGATGGCCTAAATTTATACAATAGTAGTTGCCCATTAACACTTTTTATATTGACCCCTATTTCTTGAGAATTGCTTCTCATTTCTGCAAATATTCATATGTGATTTTGTATCTTGTGAAGTAGCTTTCAGTTCCATATAAATTTACCAGCATAAAGGCATGCTGACCCTTCATGAGGCTTTTTCAGACCCCCCAAGAGTCCCTACTTTCCAGGGACACCCCTGATTCAGAGAAGCCGCCTCGGTTTCTGATTTGATCCTGGAATGTCCCGCTTTTCCTTAGGATGTCCCTGTTTTCATTAGAGGAATGTTGGAGGGTATATATGCATTTTTAATAAGAGATAAAAAAAACACACATCCCACATCCCCTTCCCTCCCCGCAAGTGTACAAATTTCATACCAATCTTGACATACCTGGTGATTCCCCTTCCACCCTTTTCCTGGTTTTTTTTAATTTTTCTATTAAATCGCACATTCCACATTTTTAATCTTCAAATTTCTTCCTCTGTTAAATTTCTATTAATTCCTATTCTGCTGGATTTACTCAAGACCTGCTAAGTTATTTACTTGTTTATACTGGTTCTTAAAATACTCAATAAACATTTCCCAATCCTCTTCATATTCTTTATTGTCCTTTTCTCTTACCCTATTTGTTATGCCTGCCAATTTGGCATATTCAAGCATTTTAAACTACTGTTTTATTCTGTATGTTTATGCTGTAAACCATCCTGAGGTCTTCCAATGAAAAGCAGTATGCAAATTTAATAATGAATGAATGAATGAATGTAAAAAGCCAGGGGAAAGGGGTGTGTCTTCAGCATTCAACAGAATATTATGAAGCTCTTTGGATGAGCTTGGTCCTGTTCCTATCTCTTAGTCTTTCCCATCTTACAGGGTTGTTGTTTTTTAGGATTACTCCAAACAATCCTGAGCATTGTATCTTGTTGGTTGGTGCTGAGATTTGTTAGAAGACTCCTGTTTCCTTCACAGAGCTTCATTCTCAGAGTGGTTTAACCATCAATCCCTCTTTACCAGGGAACTCTTGGGAATTGTAGCTCCTTTGGGGGAATAGGGGTCTCCTAACAAAGCTCAACAATGTGCGGTTCCCAGAATTCTTTGAGGGAAACCACGTTATAGTACTGCTCTAAACGCATCCCGCAGATGGGGCCATAATAAAGTTGTTGTCTCCCTTCCTGGAGGGTGTGTCCTCTAAGCTTTTCACGACAGGTTTAGTTGTAATAACATGATGAATTATTGGATATTGAAACCCTAATACTAAATGGTTGGTTGCCCCTTCAACTAAACCATCTGAAATCTAATATGCCAGCACAACTAGTTTATGGGCAGCACCCAGATCAGGCACCACTGTTCCTGTTAGCTAGGGATGGTGGCAGCTGTAGTCCCAGAACAGCTGGAGGGCAGAGTTTGGGGGTGCCTGACCCAGGCAGTCGTCTTCAGAGTGCTGCCTGCTGCCTTGTTATGAATGCTAGAAGGCAACGAGGGGGAGCCCATATTAATTTTCCAATGGAATTTCCTGCCCGAAATGATCAGATGGGTAAGAGCTCATTTCCCTCCTTCTGCTTTTCTGTCTGATTCCTGTACTCGATATTAAATAGATAAGCAAGAAATAAAATTACTGTGTTCTGTAGCCTCAGAGAAATAAACCCCTGATTCTTTTGGCTGGTAATAAAACATTCCAAAGGGGTGAAAGAAATGAATCCTGGAAGGGAGCAAAAACCATCTTGACGACGGACGTTTCTGCATACGTATTAATTTGAAGAGGTTGAGTCAGACTTTGACGACAGTTTTGAATGCGAGGGACTGTCATATGTGCTGTGCACATAAAAGAGGAGCAGAGTGCATCTGAGGATATGCAGAATGCCTTTCCCTTTCAGCAATTACAACAGCAGGTGATGTGGTGGGGGCTGCGTCGGTCACCTGACAGAGAGGAGGAGGAGCGAGGCGAGACCAGCAGAGAACAAATGTGCCAATCTGGCACTCCTGCCAGTGTGTTTGCACTGTGCTAACCTCACCCCTGCCTAAGCCTACTCCATCCTAGGATGAGCAGAAGCGACTCAAATGTGGGGAGCTCAGCTGAACAGGACAGCTCCATCACCCTGTCTGCTACAGACTGAGTCAACCCCATCAGCCCCTGTTCATCTGAGATGTAGCATCCAGGAAACTTAAGACTGCAGATTTGGGAGACTAGTTATCATGGCATCATCTAAATCTGCAAGTTCTATGAGTCCAATTCCTAAAGAGGTACATCAGAACATTTCTGTCAAGTAGCATTTACGCCAGCTATCGGTGCAGCATAGCAATGAAGCATGTGAAATGGAAAAGGTTTAGTTCAACTCTTGTTTCAGGTACAAGGTGATAGGTGGCCTGAGGCAAGGGTCTCAGTCTCCCCATCTTCAGTAAGGACATATTATATTAGGGGGCCATTGTATGGATCATAAAGTAGGAACGTTAAACTTGAAATGTACTTAACGGAAGCTCATTAACACAGTACAGTGGTACCTCAGGTTACATACGCTTCAGGTTACATACGCTTCAGGTTACAGACTCCACTAACCCAGAAATAGTACCTCAGGTTAAGAACTTTGCTTCAGGATGAGAACAGAAAGTACTCCGGCGGCGCGGCAGCAGCAGGAGGCTCCATTAGTGGTGCTTCAGGTTAAGAACAGTTTCAGGTTAAGAATGGACCTCCGGAATGAATTCAGTACTTAACCCGAGGTACCACTGTAAACAAAAGAGACTGAGGCAGAATCTAGACACATATTTAAAAAGCCGTGAAAATGCTTTTCTAAAAAAAGTTTTGAAAAGTACATGGAATTTGGCATAGCTCACTGTCACCATCTAGAGTCGCGTTTGTATATTGCACTTTGCAACACATTTAAAACGTTTAATTTGCAACTGTATAGCTGAGTCCTTGGTTCCTATTAGTGCAAGAGCTAAACATAATAAGCCCCTTTTAAAGGCCCTGACCTCATTAACGGCCATGCAGCCAGGCCATTCTTTATCTCAATTTGGATTGAGGCTGGCAAAAAAAGAAGAAAAATCAAAATGCAGTATTTCATAAGAAATGTCAGGATCGATACGGATTGTGGCTAACGTCACATGCACACCTCTTCCCAAACCAGCAGTGGGAACATATTGGATGCAGAGTAAACACCTACCATTGCAGCATGCAGGACAACTCTAGAAATGCAAATTCAAGTCCTGTTGCAATCAAAACCATATGTTCCGTTCTTTTCCCAAGCAGGCTTGAGCATTTGTTATTGCGTTACTATCGCCATAATTGGAAACAGAGAACCTTTGCCTATTACTCAGAAGTAAACCTGAGCGTTCAGTGGGGCTTACTCGAAAGTCAGTGTGCCCAGGTTTACAGGAAAAAACACACAGATTGTTTAAAGATTAAAACGCTGCACAAACAATGTGATATTTTCAGACTACTAATTGACGGAGCATGGGGCTTGTTTTGTTTTCCTAAAGAGATGCCATCAGGTCTCTGTAACCATGACAATAGCCAGAGCAGCAGGTCTCTTAACAAAAATAAAATTTGCTCCTCCAAATGATGTCAGGCGCCTTGAAGAGGCGATCTCTGTTGTTCGTGTTGGGAATTATTTGACTGATAGCCATAATGCCTTGTAGGAGCTCCAGTTTCTCTTACCGCATAAGCAACCTGGCCGCTGGTGGTTTGGGGTGTTATTTTGTGAAGTTTTAGGTCACTGACATCCACTGTTACTCTTTCTCTTATAAAATATGTAAATGATAAACAGAACCGTCCCATATATCTTTTCTGAGGTACCTCACCGCTTTCAGAGGGACTTACTCCCAAGTAAGCACGCAGAGTCTCAATGGATTCCAGATTCAGGGTGTGATGTCCAGGGCATCTTCAAAAAAATGGAATGTGGAAAAAACTCACATCTGGTGATCGCCACTCCTCACTTTTCAAATTAAAGAATGACTTCCTGCATCCAGTATGGGGAGTGGAGAACAAGCAGCTGCCAGCTGCGGACTAAAGGCACGTGTATTCTTATTTTTGGAAGCCTTGTCAAACTCAGAAAGAGTAAAACCCCCCATCTCCAAGCAGTGTAGAGAAAACTGAAGCTACAACACACAACTTGAAATATTACAAAAATACAGTTACATGTAGTTACATTAATACAAAGGCACCAATGTGTGTGTGTGGTTTTTTTATTTATACATTTCAAATTTATACATTTCATTAATTTTACAATCAATTTAACATTTCAAATGTTTACTTCCTTCCCCCTCTTGCTGCGGTTCCTCAATTATTATATTTATATCTTCTGCATATCCAAGTTCATTTAACTTGCTCATTTAATTAATGTACTGTAAATATATACTCTTATGAAACTTCAGGTTATTCCAATAATCCTGCTAATGTTTTTTATCGGTTTACAATTTATCTGTAAAAATTCAATAAACCATTTCCATTCTTTTATAAAAAGTTTTTTTGTCTAGATTTCTTATTCTTTCTGTAAGTTTCACCATTTCTGCATATTCCGTGAGTTTTTGTATCCATTCTTCCTTTACTGGGACTTCTGCTTCTTTCCACTTTTGGGCGAGTAACATTCTTGCTGCTGTAGTAGCATACATAAATAAATTTCTATATGATTTAGGTAGTTCTGTCCCTATAATTCCTAAAAGAAAAGCTTCTGGTTGTGGGTTGTTGTTTTTTTAAAAAAGTTGTTTTGAACATCCTTTTCAATTCATTGTATATCATTTCCCAGTAAGGCACCAATATATACTGTATATATATATCGGTATCAATTCATTTTCCTTCTGACACACCCTCTCTCTCAGTCACCGGGTTCCCACCCAGGCTCCGAAAAACTCTCAGCTCACCCAGAAAAGTCTCACGACGAGAAGAGTTTTCGGAAGCAGAGGGCATCACCCTTGTCTCTCACTTGAGACTTGGTTTTTATGGGCAGACCCAAGGCGGATGGCGCTTCCTCAGGCTGCCCACAGAAATGTCCCATTCAGATGGGAGTGGGTGGCGCTGTGGTATAAACTACCGAGCCTCTTGGGCAGGCATCCCCAACCTGCGGCCCTCCAGATGTTTTGGCCAACAATTCCCATGATCCCTAACTAACAGGACCAGTGGTCAGGGATGATGGGAATTGTAGTCCAAAACATCTGGAGGGCAGAGGTTGAGGAAGCCTGCTCTTGGGCTTGCTGATCAGAAGGTTGGCAGTTTGAATCTGCATGCCAGGGTGAGCTCCCGTGGCTATGTCCCAGCTCCTGCCAACCTAGCAGTTCAAAAGCATGCCAGTGCAAGTAGATAAATAAGTACCGCTGTGACAGGAAGGTAAACAGCATTTCTGTGCACTCTGGCTTCTGTTACAGTGTCCCATTGTGCCAGAAGCTACTGTTAGGTCCATCATGAGACGTCCTCCAGCTTCCAACATAGATACCAGCAACCTTCAAGCAAGCAAACTTGCTTTATTATCGCTCCCTAGCATCCCACTGCCAGAAGATTGCCTCCTTCCATTCACCAGTTTGCCTCCTCCAAGTGGAAGAAACCTGGGCAGTGCTGACTGTCACATCCATTGCCAGGTGTGTCCTGCTGGAAATAGAAAAGGGCTTTCCCCTTGGTCTGGCTTTATATCCACTCAGTTGCCAAGTGCTTTTGTGACATCACAAGCAGTGGCGTAGCGTGGGGGGGGTGCAGGGTTCAGCCCGCCTGCTTATATAGAGCTCCAGTACAACGTAACTGTAACAACTTTCTGTAACTATCCAAACACTGAACGTCACTTTCGATCCCTTATTTGCATATGTGGACCTGAACTATCTACAGTATCCCCCTGCTGGCCCAGGGTGAGAACTTCAGTACATAACAGTTTTCATTATGTATCCAAATAGCCAGTGGCATAATCATGGATGTTCAATGCTCTCTGAAATCAGGAATATTGGAGGAAATGATCCCCCTAGTCGTGCAGTAGTTAATCACAGAGCCGATGCTTTTCTTGAGACTATGCCATAGGCTCGAATGTTCCCCTGCAACTTCCTGTTCTGTTGCAAGCATATGTGTGGTGCCACCATTGCCACATGAGTCAGCATCACACATTTCAAAGAGAAGGAAAGGCTGGGAAGACCTTTGCCAGCGGGGGGGGGGGGAATGAAAAACACTTGGGGCTGCTAGCATCTTCTTGTAGGTGGCCATGACTATGCTTTTCCTTGATCCCAGTACGACCATCTTTGTCGATTTGTATCACAGCTCAATGTTTCTGTTAGAGTGATCTGCAAGGAGGGGGGGGGGGGGAAACAAACGGCACAGATTTTTGTATTATGGCGCTGAGTTTCCAAACCATTAAGAAATCAGAAACAAGCATTCACTCCAGCATAGCAAATATTGGCCTGATATCATGTGAAGGTGCAAATAACCTATTCGCTGTGTGATATTGGTGTCGAAACTGTGACATGTTGAAAATGATCTGCCTTAACACGGCTTGCATGGTGTTTCTCAGCTGTGGGAATACGATTCTTTTCGCATCACCTAGAGGCGGAAAAAAGATCTATGTGTACTTTCCCCCAAACATGCAGGAACAGAGCATTTCACTTAACTTGTGGTTAGGGGTGTATGGATGTGCATCAGTCTATCCAACATTCATTTCCACTTTTGTCTGGTATTTCCTATTTTAGTACAATTGGTTTATTTTCTACCATTCTTTTTTCTGTTTTGTTGTTTGTGGATGCAGAAATATACATATTTTAAAATTTATATACACATAAGTTTAAAATATACACGTTTTAAAACTTTTATACATATAAGTTTAATAGGGGTCAGCAAACGTTTTCAGCAGGGGGCCGGTCCACTGTCCTTCTGACCTTGGGTGGGGGCAGGCTATATTTTGGAGAGAAAAAAGAATGAATTCCTATGCCCCACAAATAACCCAGAGATGCATCTTAAATAAAAGCACACATTCTACTCATGTAAAAACACCAGGCAGGCCCCATAAATAACCCAGAGATTCATTTTAAATAAAAGGACACATTCTACTCATATAAAAACATGCTGATTCCCGGACCGCCCGCAGACCAGATTGAGAAGGCGATTGGGCCAGATCCGGCAACCGGGCCTTAGTTTGCCTACCCATGGTTTAAAATATGCATATTTTTAAACTTACAAGACTTTCCAGAGGGATAGCCCTGCTAAGTCTATTGCAGCAAAAACAAAAGTTAATCTTTAAAAAAGCAAAAAAGCAAACAAACCATTAAGTCTTGTGGGACCTTAAATGAAAAAGTTAATGAAATATCTAATTGCCTGTTAGAAACCTGTTCACAGCAGCAGCTCTAAACATGTCTACTCTAAGGCACATTGAATTCAATGGGACTTACTTCCACATGAAAGCATTTAGAATTGCATTCTCTCTATTTGGATTTCACAGGTCAAAATAAACTTGCCACGCTTTCTCATTTTCCCCAGGGAAGGTCAGTTGATATTTTACTTTTGGGTATTCATGTGGGCATATTAAACATCTTCCAGGCAATCTCCTTTGCTCTGTGCAATGCCATATGTCCCTCGTGAATTACCATAACACAAATCTTGGATAACATGGAATTGTAGAGTTGGAAGGGATCACAAGACCTATCTAGATGATCAGGTGACCACAAAAACTGCAAGGTTTTTAGCAGGGAAAAGAGGCTTGGTGGTTTAGACCACAGCTCCACCTGTGTCCCAAATAAACAAGCACACAATCACTGATAGGTCCCCCTGCCATTGTGAGGCTCAATGCAATGAAGATGATGCCTTCTCAGCTGTTGCCATTGGCTGTGGGTTTCTTGTGATGTCACAAAAGCACTTGGCAACTGAGTGGATATAAAGGGTATTCCATTAAAGGAATCCAGGGACTTGATGGTTTGGTAAACCCCTGTGAGGGGGTTGTGCCTGTGCCTGAGTCCAGGGGGACATCTGGGTGGTGGACATACCCTGTTCCCGGCTTTCCGCCTATCCGGGTGTTCACCCTAGGCTGACCTATGCTGGATCCCTGGGTCAGCGCTACCTGCCACGGTGCAGAGAGCTAGTCGAACCAGAGCCTATGCAACAACTCACTTGCTGTAATCAATAAAGTTGTGGCCTAAATTCTGCCAAAAACCAAACCAAAATTTGAGTCTTGTCTGGATTTATTTAAGGGGGAGGTTTAAAGGTGTGAACACCAAAAGCATGGCTTTGTCTCAGCTGTGGGACCCAAGCCAATTATTGAATCAGAATTATGGAGGTGTCCTAGAGGTGGAGCAGTCTAGCACCAATCAACATTCTCTGTCCTTTTACTCACACCGGCAGCCAAACAGTGAACATTGAGTAGTCCACTGATTGGTGGCCAAAACATTAATAAAAAACAAACAAACATTGAGAGCTGTAATTACAGACTTTGCCCAGAACGTCTGCGTTCCTGGAGTTTGGCTTTTAATATATACAGTTTACATCAATATCTTAAGGTTTCCAGAATGCACTCCAAAAACCAGACCACATTCTTAAAAGACCCTGGGACCTAGTATAGCAGGAATAATAATAACAGAAGCAAACCACTGTTTTATTTTTCAAAATAGTTCCCTGCAAATGTCAATTCATCTCTTTTCTCCAATGTCCAGTGCAATTAACGGGCCTTTGTGATGCACATATAAGTATTTTTTTATCATATGCATGAAGTTGGTTGTAACATGGTGGGTTTTTTTCTACTGGGTATTTGCTTTTAAAAATGTAAAAAAAAAGTTCTCTTTTTTCCTAATACATTTTATGGATTTCAAGAAAAGAAAACAGAACAGCTTTGAATTAATCGTAACAGAATCCAGTCACAGATTATAGAATACCTGGTACAGAATCAGACTAGATCACAGCAGGTAATTAAATTTTCTTAGAAAAATTGCTACCTGTTTTGTGTGTTCATTATTGTTCCGCAACAGCCTTTCCTACTGCAAGTAATATCAGCCAGTCATTGAGGGCATGTCTGACAAGAACTATAGCTGACACCTCACATGCTTCCAGGAATACAGCTGTAATATAGACTTGATGTTTGAGTCGGTCATCATTTGCCTTTCAGTATTTTAAGTTTTGGAACTCAGTCTGGCAGAATCTCTTCATCTGGGTTGCCCTGGTAACCAATGCCAAGATAGCTTTTCCTTTATTAACAATACTTTCCAACTTGATTTATCACTAGCCGCCATCTCCAATTTAGTATATGATATCCCAAGGTTAGTCCTATCAAATTAGAAAAGATTTTTCATTCTACATATGGTTGCTTTCATTCTCGGCTGCTCGTAAGATCTGGGTCAAGATAAGAGGGAAATAATAAATTTTAAGAGGCTTTAGCATGAAAATGTAGGGTAGTCTCTAATGTTAGCCATATTCACTGTAGACCCATTAAAGCTATTAGGCATGACTAACTTAGATCTATTAATTTCAATGAGTCTGATCTGAGCCAAATTTAATTGGAATAAAATGTATGGCCACCCAATCAAAGCTTACAGGGTGGGCATGAATTTACCATATGAATTTCAACCTGCATCTTATCTCTACCTGTTGCAGTATTTGACACAGAGGCTGCTAGTGAAGAACTGTAATAATACTAATACAACTACTACTACTACTACTACTACTACTACTACTACTACTACTAATTTATTTATACCCCGCCCATCTGGCTGGGTTTCCCCAGCCACTCTGGGCGGCTCCCAGTAGAATTAATGATGATGACAAGGCGATAAAACATCAGACATTAAAAGCTTCCCTAAACAGGGTTGCCTTTAGGTGTCTTCTAAAAGTCAGATAGTTGTTTATTTCCTTGATATCGGAGGGCGTTCCACAGGGCGGGTGCCACTACCGAGAAGGCCCTCTGCCTGGTTCCCTGTAGCTTAACTTCTCACAGTGAGGGAACTGCCAGAAGGCCCTCAGCACTGGACCTCAGTATGCGGGCAGAACGATGGAGGTGGAGACACTCCTTCAGGTCTACTGGGCTGAGGCCATTTAGGGCTTTAAAGGCCAGCACCAACACTTTGAATTGTGCTCGGAAACAGGCTGGGAGCCAATGTGAACTCATATTTCCCACAATGGACGTAATAGACCTTTTAACAGACCTGCCCCCATTGCTACAATGACATGAAATGATGTGTTTTCAAATGTTTGTGTTTTAAGACACAGTGGCAGAACCAGTTTTGTTTAAATATTGGCAATCTTATTATTTCGGTAGGAAGCATCTCCTGTTCTCTGACATTTTCTTTGTGATCCTGTCTTTGTGTTTTACAGAGAGACAAATGGGCAGCAATGACTGAAGACTTGTTGCTCAGAAGCAAATGCAGAGAACGGAGGATTACACAAATGGGTGGCCATCATTTTATGTCAACGTAGCAATGATGCGGGGGGGAGAAGGGTCTGTTAAAATGATCTCTCTTTGGATCTAAATGCAGAAGAAAGTGGTTCATTTTACTCGTTAAAAAAAGAAGCATACTTTTCAGATATATACATTTCACTGATTTAACAGTCATTTTTACACTTTTAAAACTTGCCTTCCTTCCCCTTCTTTCTGCGGTTCCTTAAGTTTATTTTTAGTTTCTTCTGAATATCCAAATTAACATACTCATTTATTTATCTTCTTTAAATATATACTCTTATGTAGCTGTAGGTTATTCCAATAATCCTGCCAGTGTTTTTAACTGTTTACAATTTGTCTGTAAATATTCAATAAACCATTTCCATTCTTTTATAAAAAAAGTTTGTTATCTTGATTTCTTATTCTTCCGGTAAGTTTCACCATTTCTGCATATTCCTTATGTTTTGTATCCATTCTTCCTTTGCTGAGACTTCTGCTTCTTTCCATTTTAGGGCAAGAAACATTCTTGCCGCTGGAGTCGAATACATGAAAAACATTCTATACAATTTAGGTAGTTCTATCCGTACAATTCCCAAGAGAAAGACTTCTGGTTGTTGTCTTTTTACAAACGTTATTTTAAACATCTTTTTCATTACATTGTATGTCATTTCCCAGTAAGCCTTAACCTTACTACAAGGCCACCACATATGATAAGTTCATTTCACTCTTCGTTGTAGAGCTTGGCTCTGCCATTAAGCAGAATGAGGCAGACACCTCAGGTGGCAGATTCTGGGAAATAATGAAGACAATGAAGAACCAGGTGTGCTATTCATAGCCTGCCTTGCATCCCCTAACCTGCTCCCTCCAGATGTAGTAGAGGAAGACATCCCATCAATGGTGTTGTAAGAATTTGTCCTTCACAGCAGGAAGCAAAATGTATTGGTCCAGTCTGTCAAAGCCACCTAACCTCACATTATAATTTTTGGACCTGGGGAGTAAAATCAGTTATTTTGACAAATAGATGCCAGCAGGAAGCCTTAGCTTTTATTGTCCTGTTGAGCCCTAACCTTTTAATCTGATATATTTAGTATAGATGAATTCTCCCTTTTCTGCTCTTTCGATATAAAATGGAGTGTGCTATTCATTTATTCCGTTAAATCCACTTTGCAGACTTATGTGAAAGAAGGGGAAGAATTTAGATCAGATCTGAATGAATCCAGATGGACAGAAATTTGATATCTATAAGGAAAATCAGGACAATTATTAGATTTCTCCAGCTGCATCCCCATGATTAAATTTTGAAAAGAAGTTTTTTTTTTTTAAAAAAATGATATTTATTACTTTTCGAACAGTTTCAACACAACACTACAAACAAAAAAAAGAAAAAAGAACAATACAAATACAATACAAAAACACTACATACAAAACAAAACAAAAACAAACAAAAACAATTTAAAAACACCTCAAACATTTCCAACGACCTCCTCACACCTCCCTTTTTGTATTCCACTTCTATTAATTGTTTCAGCAATTCCTTTCCATCTTCCTCTGTTTTCTATCCTATAATTATCTTAACACATTCTTGCCTTATTTTTTCCTTTAATTTTCTATTAATCTATTTATACTTAATTCCTTATAACATTTCTACTAAAGCCATATAACTTCATTCCAACATTCTTCTAACATTCATTAATTTTACAATATTTCTATAAATAGTCTTTAAACTTTTTCCAGTCTTCTTCCCCCGACTCTTCTCCCTGGTCTTGGATTTTGCCAGTCATTTCCGCCAATTCCATATAGTCCATCAACTTCATCTGCCATTATCCAACACTTCAGTGCTTTCAAGAAGCAACCATTCTCTCAGCCAGCAAAAAGCAGATGGTTCACAACAAAGTTTAGGGATCTGGCAGGGCAAGTCCACCTCCTTCTTTGGCATCCGTCAATATCTTAAATTTTACTCGAGGCTTCCTGCCCTGCCAAACAAATCTAGAGACTTCCCTCTGCCACCTCCTGAAACAATCCATCCCATCCAAAGCTTGCAATGTTTGAAACAAAAGCAACATCCCCGACAACACAGCAACCCTCATCCCCACCACAGCAACTCGGCCCCACAATAACAACTTCAGATTTGTCCATATTTCCAAATCCCCCTTCTCTTCAATCCAACGTCCTTCACAGCTATCCTTGAATAAATTCACATTTCTGGCGGTCATACTAACCCCCAAATACCTCTCTTTCTCAACCGATGTTAGTCCTGTCTCCTCCTGAAACTCTGTCAAGCTTTCCTTTTCCTCAGGTAGGGCTCTGATCCTCAAATTCATCTGTTTCTCTTTAAGTTCAATCATAACAGATGTCAGCTTATGTTCATCAAGTTGTCCTTGTATGGATGGGACTCTCTCTCTCTCCAATTGTATTGCTTTACATTCAGTAGCAAGGGTTTTCTCCTTGACTTCATCCGCAGTTTGCCGTATCAGAGTAGATTCCTGTATCAATTTCTGGATGGTTTCTGTATTGGTATTCACCTTTTGTCCCAGATTATTTAAACTTTCTACAATTAAGTCTATTTTAATTTTTACAGCATCCACTTTCACATTTATCACGTCTGTTTTCTTGTGAAGCTGTTCCAGCGAATCGTTTATTTTAACTAATACGACCGCTAAGGCCTCTTCTGTCGACATTCCGTCTGTTTTTTCCTTTCCATTTGCCACAACACTTAAGAGATTCAAGGTCAATCCCAGAGTCTCACAATTCTTTATCTTGCAGCTGGAAATTCCCCTAGCCCAGCTCCTGTAGAACAACCAATTTCAAAAGCTTCCACTAGGGGAAAACAGTTTCTATTTGTATTAGTCAGTACTGTCCTCTTTTAAACAATGTTCCATTAATCCAAAGTTAGTTTCAGTTTTCAGTTACTTTTAAAGAACAGCCGGAGACAGTAGAAACAATGTATTCTCTTGTTTAGCTACCTGCTAATGAACGTTCTAAACGCTGTCAATGAACATTCCAAAAGACATCGATCCTACTAGCAGCCCGTTTCCAGGGTCTGAGCGGCGGTATTTTAACTCTCTTGACTCTCTCCTACAGGCATATTCAGTCCACCACTTCCCCCGCTCTTCTCCTGTCTCCAAAGGGGGGGGGGGTTAGTTCTTTGCCGATGGAGATTTAGTCTTTTTACAAAAGGCTTTCCAAGACTTCAGCTTGCAGGCTCATTGCTTTAGTTTATTTACAAAAGGGGAGACGGACTTCCTGTATTGAACCTCCCCGTTTCAATGCCTAATTAAACGTTTAAAAATCCAATTCCCCCACTTCAGCTCTACTCATGGGTAATTACTTTAGAGTCAAATTGTCCACAGGAAAAAGTCAGTGCTCTCTGGCAACAGCTATGCGGCTTCGCTCTGTGGAAGAAGCAGACGATTCAAAGCACCGCACCGCTCACCCCACGTCGCTCCGGATCCCCGAAACCAGATTTCCCCGCGAGTAGGGGAGGCACAAAAGGTGCCCGCCGAATCCCACATTCACAGGCTTCTCCCACCTGTGATTTTTATGGGTCTCCGCCTTCGCCGTGGCGGTACAGACCCAAATTCCCACGGGGCAAATTCCTCCCGATCAGAGGAATTCCGCCATTGCCGGAGGCACCAACCCGGAAGTCCAAATTTTGTAAAGAAGTTTTGTTCCCGCCCCGCCTCCCTCAATCAGAATTTGGAGCACAAACCTTAATTCCTACCAAGGCCAGATTTTGAGGGGGCCTACTTTGAGTTTCCTGGGGCACATCTCAGATGGACACCAGTGCCACTCTAAGAGAATGAGGGAGGCGTTCATGGTGAGTTCCGGCACCTCTTTTTCTAGAAAAATAGCACTGTGAGCCACCATGCTTACTGGCTTTGGGAAGGCAGCACGAGGCTGCTAGAGCCCTCACACCATCCCAATATTTTATTCAAGTTGACACCCCTGTGTCAGAGACGCGTTAGCTGTGATTCCTGCATCGACTCTTGGGATCCTTCCAGCTCTACAATTCTACGATTCTACGAATTGAAAGATACATTCAAAACATATGGAACAATCGTTTTCTATTCTTGCCCTTGACTGTCGCTCCAAGCAAAGTTTCTGTTGGAATCCACTAACTTTTTTAATTTATGAAAGAATGCATGCATTATGTTCCTGGCAAAGCAGACTGCGACAGAACAGCTAATATAACCTGAGACAATATCTAATATTCCTTCCACCTACACATTTCCCCTTGCTTACATATCCACTGTTATAGATGTCTTTAGAGTAATGCCAGCTTCAGCAAATCAAGGCGGGTGTAATTATCGTACAAGTAGAGCTGCCTAGAGATTTTATTCCTTTTCCATTCCCTTCTCAAAATGCACACTCTTTCCGTTTGAAGGGATCTATTTCTGGCTTAAACTGCCAGGCATTTTGCTGAAGTTGGTTACACCCACACGGCTCTGCTTAACTTTCGTCTTTTGCTAGCTTGGTCATGCATGATGGCGACCCACCTACAGCGGTACCTCTGGTTACAGACGCTTCAGGTTACAGACGCTTCAGGTTACAGACTCCGCTAACCCAGAAATAGTACCTCGGGTTAAGAACTTTGCTTCAGGATGAGACAGAAATCGTGCGGTGGCAGCAGTAGTAGGCCCCATTAGCTAAAGTGGTACCTCAGGTTAAGAACAGTTTCAGGTTGAGAACGGACCTCCAGAATGAATTACCGTATTTTTCGCTCTATAACACGCACCAGACCATAACACACACGTAGTTTTTAGAGGAGGAAAACAAGAAAAAATATATTCTAAACGAAATAGTGGATATATGATTTTTGTGGTTCATGCTGTGGCCACAGACATGTGATCTGACAATGAGTTTGGAGTAGCCTAGCGCAAAAATCCTGAGGATCCATGTGGATCCATGCTTTGTAACCACAGAGGAAGGAAGGAAGGGGAACCATGGATCCTCTGCTCACGACTGCAGCAGATCCCCCCGCCACCCGCAGACATTCGCTCCATAACACGCACAGACATTTCCCCTTTCTAGGAGGAAAAAAGTGAGTGTTATGGTGCAAAAAATACGGTAAGTTCTTAACCAGAGGTACCACTGTAGTGAGGTTCAAGTATAGGTCAATTATTGAGAAGAGAGGAGGGAATGTTGAATATAATATTATTAGTAAGTTAAGAGTTTTAGAAGTATTGTTCTGTTATGGGAAATCTTGATCTGCTTTGAATTTCAGATTATTATAATTTGCTGATTTATAAATTATATATAACTATACTACAGTGGTACCTTGGTTCTCAAACTTAATCCATTCCAGGAGTCTGTTCAACTCCCAAACCATTTGAAAACCAAGGTGCGGCTTCCGGATGGCTGCAGGAGCTTCTTGCACTCAAACGGAAGCTGTGTCGGACGTTCAACTTCCAAAAATTGTTTGCAAACCGGAACACTTATTTCCAGGTTTGCGGCGTTCGGGTTTGCGATTTGTTCGGGAGCCAAGCCATTCGAGTACCAAGGTACCACTGTATTTTGAAACCCAAAGAAGAATGTTAAGTGATATAAAGCTGCATATATATTTGTTGCTGTAGCTGGTATCCATCTGTCTCGAGAGAGAATGGAGTGTGCTTTTGGGGGTGAAGTCAAACCACTGTGTTAGCAGCCCCAATGTTACCTCTCTGGGGCGCAAGCCTGGACAATTTGTATGGAGGTCCTAGGCTGGCCAGACAACAAGACCCCCATCTCATCCTTGCTGATGTGGTCCAAAGGAAAGCAATTCATTCTTTCTTTATGTCTACTATATCTGCTACCTATTTGTTAATGCTTACTATAAAGGTAAAGGGACCCCTGACCACTAGGTCCAGTTGTGGCCGACTCTGGGGTTGCGGCGCTCATCTCGCTTTATTGGCCGAGGGAGCCGGCGTACAGCTTCCAGGTCATGTGGCCAGCATGACAAAGCCGCTTCTAGCGAACCAGAGCATCACACGGAAACACCATTTACCTTCCCGCAGGAGTGGTACCTATTTATCTACTTGCACTTTGAGGTGCTTTCGAACTGCTAGGTTGGCAGGAGCAGGGACCGAGCAACGGGAGCTCACCCCATCGCAGGGATTCGAACCGCCGACCTTCTGATTGGCAAGTCCTAGGCTCAGTGGTTTAACCCACAGCGCCACCTGCGTCCCTAATGCTTACTATATGTATGATCAATTAGCATTGTGTGGGTATTAATTATTCAAACAGAAATTGGCGGGAAATAGTGCAGCAGTCGTTGCTTTGGGGCAGATGATTGATACCTATCTGCAATGTTATCATAATAAATATGTTTCCCAGAAGGATCATTCTGGGAAAGGCTACATTCAAAACACATTCAGGATAATGGAAATATCCTCTATTATATTCTGGGCTTGGCTCATGCCCTAAAAATAAATGGTACATTTGCATATTGTTTCAATGGTTTTTTAAGAAGAGCTGGGTAATTTGAGTTCATTGATTTATGGCACGGCCAAAAATAACCTCTGTGTACAGCCAGGAACAAGATGAATACATATCTATATAGATACAGATATATGGGTATAGTTTAGATAAGTATCTACCCACCTCCTGGACACAGTCTAGATTTTGCTCTGTTCCTCATAGTTAGAAAGATCCCCACTTCACAGGGCTTTTAATGTTAGGCTTCATCTAGGTCCTAGATTCCAGGAGTATGCATCAACGCTCTATGGGGCTTGGCTAACCAAAAGGTGATTCAGGGGCTCCCTGAACTCTTGAGGCAAAATGTGATGTTAGGATATCCCCAAGTTGATACTGTATGCATACCCCACAAGTGTCCCTCTTTAAGCTGAACATCCCAGATCACAGAAGCCAAACATGGCTTCTGTTTGAATCCTGGAATGTCCCATTTTTTTAGCCCCAGGGCAGCGGATCAAAAGACGTTCACTCTGGAGCAGGGGTGCTGTTTCTCTGGAACAGGAGAAAACAAACTTCCTCCGCCTTCCTTTTTTTATTATTTATTATATTTAAAGACTATTTATATAATATAAATTATATTTATTTATTTATTTATTTATTTGCTTTTTCAAATTAAAATTCTACACAGATACAGTGGTGCCTCGCAAGATGAAATTAATCTGTTCCGCGAGCCTCTTCGTCTAGCGGTTTTTTCGTCTTGCGAAGCAACCCTATTAGCGGCTTAGCGGATTAGCGCTATTAGCGGTTTAGCGGCTATTAAAGGCTTAGCGGATTAGCGGCTAAAAGGCTATTAGCGGCTTAGCGGCTTAGAAAAAGGGGGAGGAAAGCGGGAAAAAATCGGAACACTCACAAGACGTTTTCGTCTTGCAAAGCAAGCCCATAGGGAAATTCGTCTTGCAAAGCAGCTCAAAAAAGGAAAACCCTTTTGTCTAGCGGGTTTTCCGTCTTGCGAGGCATTCGTCTTGCGGGGCACCACTGTATATCAAACATAAATCATCAAAAACAAGATTTCAAGGAATCTCCTGGACTTTCCTCCTCCCCTTTGTGGGTCCTGTTATTAATCATTTACTTCTGCATCTTTTATGATAGTCCAAATCTTTTATATCTCCATTGTATGCAGAATTCACCCTTAAATTACAAGTGATATTCTAATCCTACTTACAAGCATGCTCCATCTTCCATGTGACAACCTGACAGGCATAATCTGTCATAATCCGGCCAGCATTCACCCACACCACTGGTAATTCAATTAATTTGTTTTTATATCGGGTGTTAGCCACCCTGAGCCCGGTCTTGGCTGGGGAGGGTGGGGTATAAAGAAAGTTATTATTATTATTAACCTTGTTATGTTTGTTTTTTTAAAAAATTCCTACCTTTACTAAAGCAAATTTAGCATAGCTGAAAATTATGGGAGCTAGAAATAAACATGGCAATATCTCCTCTTTTGACTAGATCAGGCGTCCCCAAAATCAGCCCTCCAGCTGTTTTGGGACTACAACTCCCATCATCCCTAGCCAACAGGACCAGTAGTCAGGGATGATGGGAATTGTAGTCCCAAAACAGCTGGAGGGCCGAGTTTGGGGATGCCTGGACTAGATTGTTTTCTTGCGCTAAATCTCATTAGCCCCCAGTCCTCTAATTTTAGTTCATTGTAAATATTTCGTCGCAGCTATTCATATTTTCAGTATCAGCATTAACAAGCTTCTTTCATAGTAGGTTCTGTTTTAAAACGTTCTGAATTCGTTTTTTAAATGGATCAGTTTTAAGCTGCATGTCCTCCATGCTAAAAAACAACAACAAGAAAACTAAGAATTAGTTGATGCTGCAAGAAGGAAAAGGGTTAGGGAAGAAAAAATACATTAAAGACATAAAACCATTTGGCCACTAGGTGCCACTCTTCTTCCTTGCCAGTCACCAAGTTCTTCCACAGCAGCAAAAGAACATTGGTAGCCGGGAAAGTTTTTAATTTAGTGGTTGCATACTGATTCAGTTCGTGCCAACCTTTTCCATTGTCTTGAATTTTTAGCAAAATGATAAGCTTCTCAGAACTTCCCCTATTAGTTTCCATAGATTTTTCAGTGTCGCTAGGATTGGAGAGGATGAAATGAATAATTCAGTTGGCTGAATAATTCAGCTTACATGTTAATGCAAATCTCCCTAATTTGTACTCCCTGAAACAGGGGAGGCAAAATGCCAGCTTTTAAATTCACCCTTTTCTGAATTTTGCAATGTAGTTCTCCAACCAAAGAAAAAAAGTGCAAAAATGTGTTGATTAGGGGGAAATGTACACAAATAACTTACAAATTAGGGAAATTTGCTCGCCGAAAAATGTGTATATTAGGAGAAATTTGCCCCCAAATGTTGAATATTCATGAGGCCTTCTAACAAAATAAATTGCAAATCAATGAAGAAATGTGGTGATCTGAAGATTGGAAAAATGAGTGATAGGGACAAAGCAAAATCGGCAAAGTTGTCTATCTCCAGGTATAAGAACAACTTGAGATTGCTTTAGCATGCAAGCCATCATAATAACTATTCAACTCAATGATATTTTCTTCTCAGAGTTCCTTGCATTTCAAACAAATACCAGCAATTGCCATCCAAGATTCGGGTGCTTAGCTCATGGATGCCTATGTTTTTCTTCACCAGAAAACAATGACACTCTCCATCTGGTTTATCCACCTTGGAGCCAAATCAAGAATCACGCCAGTGTTGCATGCAGTGTTAACCCAGCAGCTACCTTCCTCTTGGGAACAAGGAAAGTGATGCTGTACCTTTCCCTATTTGATGATTTCCCTTTGAAACAGGCCCCTAAGGCAGGGGTCTGCAACCTTTAAGACAAAAAGAGCCACTTGGACCCATTTCCGAAGGAAAAAAAACTGGCAGCCGCAAAACCATTGCAACATTTAAAGCATGCGCACCGCTGCCCTCCGATCTGACAGCGGGCGGGAAGGTGACGTCGGGACGGTGCGTGACTAACACACGCACCACCCCCATGCGACGTCACAGCCAGTACAGCGCCCGCCACAGTGGGGAGTGTCGGGGCGCACAATGCGCCTCCTCCCCTCGCTAGTATCCGCCCCGGAGCCGCGGCAAAGGTGTAAAAGAGCCACATGCGGCTCCGGAGCCGTGGGTTGCAGACCCCTGCCCTAAGGTTTGTGAAACCAACCCAGCCATGATTCTGGACTTAGGTCTGAATCATAAGTTCAAAAAGAAATATAAGTTCTGTGGTTTCAAAAACCATGAGGACTGGTTTTTGTGAGTGATATTATTAGTATTACTATTAGTATTAGTATTAGTATTAGTATTAGTATTAGTATTAGTATTAGAATTTATATACCGCCCTATACCCAGGGGGGTCTCAGGGCGGTTCACAGAATAAAATCAAGATATAAAACCACAAAATACATAATAAAAATAAAAACAACAACCCAATAGCCCCCCCCCAAACCACATTTTAAAAGGGCATAGGATGTAAATTAGATCAACCAAAGGCCTGGTTTAAATGGAATGTTTTTGCCTGGTGCCTAAAGGTGTATAATGAAGGCACTAGGCGAACTTCACTGGGGAGAGTATTCCACGATGGGGAGCCACTGCAGAGAAGGCCCCGTTCTCGTGTGGCCACCCTGCGGACCTCTCGAGGAGGAGGCGCATGAAGGAGGGCCTCAGAAGAAGATCTCGGGGTCCGGGTAGGTTCATATTCTCTAATCATACACAGCACCCAAGTCTGGAAGGCATTTCTGTGAAATGGAATATAATTTCAGCACTTGAGCAAAGCAAATGTTGGCTTTATTTAGGGTCGCCATATTTCAAAAAGTAAAACTCCTGTTGTTGAGCCCTTTTTTTTAAGGAAGACCCCAAAATTCTTAAGCTTTTTGCCGGAACAAACCCAAATTGTTGAGCTTTTCTAGGAAAACCTACCCCCAAAATAATATTTTAAGCTTTTTGAACTGCCTTTCCCATCGCGTTGCCATCCGTCTGGGTTTTCCCTGACAGTTTGCCAGTTTGGCAAAATCCCCCCCCATGCCATTTTTGCACCCGAAAAACAGGGCATGTCAGGAATTTTCCAGACATATGGCATTTGTACGTGTTCCCCTCTTCATACAACCAGCTTATTGTTCTTAGTAATGTGCTCTCAGTGCTAGTTATGACCCCGCAAAGTAATGCAATATCCCATTCTCATGTAGATAGCAGTCGCTTTTAAAATAAAATCTGTGCAGAAGTGCACTCCGGTGCTATAAATATAGCTTTCAGAGTACTAAAGAAAAGCAAAAAAAATAATTTTAAGGCCACTTAGAAATGTGGAAAGAATGAGGTGTTGTACATCATGTATTATTATTTTTTTCCGGTGTGTCTCATGCATTAATTGATAATTGTTTTCTTTTTCTTTCTTTCTTTTACGTTCCTTTATGTAATGCCTTTGGAAATCTAGCCGTGGAGTGGGGAACGTTACTTATGAAATAAATGGAAAAAATAAGAAAAAAGTTGAAAAGCCAAAGGTTTGTGGGAAAATACAGAAGAGGGTAACTTTTTGGTGTTTGATGTTTAAAAACAAGAAAGAAAAAAGAAAAGACTATATTAAGGCTCCTGCACTGTTGTGGCAAAATGGGAAAGTAGGGATCAGTGCAAAAAACTACTACAAAAATAAACTTTTTCAAAAGGTCAGGAAGTGGCGTGAGTGAGGGATTGTGTCCTGGTCTCTAATGATGCTACGGAAGTTATCCTATATGTTCCAGCGACAGTCCCTCAGCCACATTCCCCAAGGCAATCACAATAGATGTAATAACTGGGGAAAGGACTTACATTTTTCTCAGCAACAAAATTTTGGGAAAATACTGTATCCCTGCGGCATGAGGGCTTCCTTATGTTTTATACAACAAACGAAAAAGAACTGTGTGTTTATTATGTGATGAAAATCATCCGTAAAAGCCCTGAGGGAGACATGAGGAAGGCCCTTTTCAAACTATAAATACCCATTTTTCTACATGGCAATTAGGAGCTCCAAAGAAATGACTCTTGCGTAAGTCTTCAGTATTCATAAATTCCATCTAATCTGATTACACACTTAGATGCCTCTGGTGCAGAAGGAGATGTTGCCTCCGCAACTTTATAAATTAGTCATTCTTTTGTTTCGCTCGAGAGGAAGAAAACGCTTTTGTGCAAGCTTCCTTGTTTGGGTGCTTCCTTGTAACTGAAAACTTTGAAAACGTACGTGGGCGATTGGGTCTGAAAAGAGACATTTGTCGAGTGTGCAGAGTGTTAATGTATTATAACATTTCGAGCTGGAACCAGAGAGCCACTTGTCTTTGCTTCACAGTCCTTTGGGTGACACCCGAACTGCTCATGTGACAGCGCTCCAATATGAAAAGAGACAATGGGCATTGTTGGGCATGCATATTAATAAATAAAAGAGACACCGTGTGGGCAAACAAAGGCTGCTTCCTGGAACGCTGTGTCACAAGATTCCCAGGCCCAAAGCCTCCTTGGCTCGCTCACATAAGAGGCATCATAGAACTCATAGAACCCAATGTTTGGTTCTCTATAGGGGCTGTTCCGTGTTGGCTAAAGTCAAGTGATCATTGTTCAGATGTTTCTGCATGTTTCTTTGCAGCTATTTGACATTTACAGCACAGTAGGGCTCAATAAGCACTCTGAATCCCTCACAAAAGAAAGTGAAGACTCTCTCCCTCCACAAGTTGGAGGGGTAACGTCTGAAGAAGGAAGCCAAAACACATCTGTTTGATGGGAGCTGAATAGGATTTGCCATCAAGAATGCATGCAATAGAGCCATGGACATTGCCAGCTCTCTAATGTATTCCCAAACACCTGTTTGTCATTACAGTGGTACCTCGGGTTACATACGCTTCAGGTTACATACGCTTCAGGTTACAGACTCCGCTAACCCAGAAATATTACCTCGGGTTAAGAACTTTGCTTCAGGATGAGAACAGAAATCATGCTCTGGCAGTGCGGCGGCAGCGGGAGACCCCATTAGCTAAAGTGGTGCTTCAGGTTAAGAACAGTTTCAGGTTAAGTACGGACCTCTGGAACGAATTAAGTACTTGACCTGAGGTACCACTGTGTTACCATCTGCATCAGGCCCCTCAATTCAGCTTTCAAGACTCTTCCCAAGTCATGTCCTTCTTACACCTGGAGATCGCGGTGGGAAGCTTTCTATACTGGGAGTCTGGAACACCACCCCTTGCTGCAACCACTTCCCCAAAGTTGCCAGACCCTTCATAATGGCATCTAATGCAAACTGGACACCTGGGAGGGGAAACTGCCAAAACTTCAATGCCCAGTTATCAGGCGGTTTTCCTAAGTGCTCAGAGCCCTTTGTGTACCTCACCACAGAAACCCGTGCAAAGGTTCTAGAGAACATAAGAAGAGTCTGCTGGATCACTCAAATAGCCCATCTAGTTGCTATAGTGGAAGCACACCAGCAGGACCCGAATCCAAGAGCTTTTTCCTTTGCTATGGTTTGCAGCAACTGGTATTCAGAACCAGTAGAAAGTGGATGGCACTGTGGTCTAAACCACTGAGCCTCTTGGGCTTGCCGATCAGAAGGTTGGCAGATTGAATCTGCATGGTGGGGTGAACTCCTGTTGCTCTGTCCCAGCTCCTGCCAACCTAGCAGTTCAAAAGCATGCCAGTGCAAGTAGATAAATAGGTACTGCCGAGGCAGGAAGGTAAACAGCATTTCTGTGCACTCTGGCTTCTGTCACGGTGTCCCATTGTGCCAGAAGCTACTGTTAGGTCCCTCATGAGATGTCTGCCAGCTTCCAACCATTGATACCAGCAGCCTTCAAGCAAGCAAACCTGCCTTATTATTGCTCCTTAGCATCCCACTGCCAGAAGATTGCCTCCTTCCATTCACCAGTTTGCCTCCTCCAAGTGAAAGAAACCTGGGCAGTGCTGAATGTCACATCCATTGCCAGGTGTGTCCTGCTGGAAATAGAAAAGGGCTTTCCCCTTGGCCTGCCTTTATATCCACTCAGTTGCCATGTGCTTTTGTGACATCACAAGAAACCCACGGCCAATGGCAACAGCTGAGAAGGCATCATCTTCATTGCTCTGAGCCTCACAATGGCAGGGGGACCTATCAGTGATTGTATGCTTGTTTATTCAGGAAGTGGGTGGCGCTGTGGTCTAAACCACTGAGTCTCTTGGTCTCACTGCTCAGAAGGTCAGCGGTTTGAATCCCCACGATGTGGTGAGCTCCCGTTGCTCTGTCCCAGCTCCTGCCCACCTAGCATTTCGAAAGAACGCCTGTGCAAGTAGATAAATAGGTACTGCTGTGGTGGGAAGGTAAACGTTTCCATGCACTCTGGTTTCCGCCATGGTGTCCTGCTGCGCCAGAAGCGGTTTAGTCATGCTGGCCATGTGACCCGGAAAGCTGTCTGTGGACAAACGCCGGCTCCCTCGGCCTGAAAGTGAGATGAGCACTGCAACCCCATAGTTGCCTTTGACTGGACGTAACTGTCCAGGGGTCTTTTACCTTTACCGTTTACCTTGTGGCAGTAATGCTATACATCAAATCAGCAAAAAAAAATAAAATCTAAATTTCTTTATACCTTAACCCTAAATATGCAAATAGCAAATTGTATGGAAGGAACGTGCAAGCTGTTTCAGACGTGGTGCACAACAACTGCCCATTTTGCTTTGGAACAGTATGTTGGAAACATGGCAATCAGGACTATTGCTACTTACCCTTAAATTTTGTCCTGAAAAATGTAGTCATGTTGTCTATTCATAGAAAAGAGCTACTTTGAGATGGGCAGTAGTGTTTTAACACACAACTTATATTAAAATCCAATTTGAGCTCCTCAGATGGTATTTTGGTTAGCATGAAGAAGCACGCCAGTTTCATATGAGAAAAATGCTCTTAATTTGAGATTTGCAGCATCTGTTCCTATTGTATGTATGACTTTGGAAATATTATACACGTGTTCTGATAACATTGTGCGTGAAATGTTGCATGTTTGTTGTATGATAAATCTGAAGAATATGCTGTTTAAACTAGAAGCAATGTATTGAACTAAGAAAGGTTTGACAAACTTGCAAGTGAAATGGTCCTTTTAGATACCATACTGCATACCTTGCAGAAATATTTTTTTATAATTTTATTTCCTGTTTTCATACGTCAAGCACTTTACAAGACATTCCTTTCACAGGCAGGGATTTTCCATGACTGGCATCAGTGACATATAGAAGAAAGTTTAAAGGAATGTCTCGCCAGCAATCAAAGAAAGAAAGAGAGAGAGAGAGAGAGAGAGAGAGAGAGAGAGAGAGAGAGAGAGAGAGAGTTGCGTCTCTCGTAACTTTGCATATCACAGCCAATATACAGTGGTACCTTGGGTTACATACGCTTCAGGTTACATACGCTTCAGGTTACAGACTCCGCTAACCCAGAAATATTACCTCGGGTTAAGAACTTTGCTTCAGGATAAGAACAGAAATCGTGCAGTGGCGGCACAGCGGCAGCAGGAGGCCCCATTAACTAAAGTAGTGCTTCAGGTTAAGAACAGTTTCAGGTTAAGAACGGACCTCCAGAACGAATTAAGTACTTAACCCGAGGTACCACTGTGCAAGGGTTGCATGAGACAGTCATGTGCAACTGTAATCTACATAGTGATGGCGGTTGTTGTAGCTATATGCTATTTGGCAGAAGAATCTCACTTCCCCCCATATAAAGAACTGTGCCTAGAATATCAGAAAGTGAAATGTGGGGGTTTGGGGGGAACATTATTGGGTTGTTGATTTTATTTTGATTATAAATTTTGTGGTTTTATATTTTGATTTTGTTCTGTGGACCACCTTGAGACCTCCAGGTATAGAGCGGCATATAAATTCAATTAATAATAATAATAATAATAATAATAATAATAATAATAATAATAATCCCCCACATAGAAATTATTCTTAAGAGGATATGCTTGGCTCACATGCTAGAAGAACAAGGATATAGCTTGAGTGCCTCACTTGTAGTTCTAGAAACCATTTAATGTGTCAACACGAACGGAAGTTATTAATATTGCGGTTGTTGTATAAGGGATTATTATTTTGACCGGAATGTAATTGAAATTAGTAAGATTTTGGAACGCAGAAATAAAGAAAATCATCAAACCATCAAATCTAGCACGCGGGGAGCCACCTAAATTCAGTATTTGAATGATTGCTATTAGTAATTGTATTACAATTATGTATTGTTATAATGAGGCTATTACTGGATTGTAATTGAAAGATTAATAATAATTCTTATAAAAAAAAGAGGAGATGCTTGGGCCACGTACACCAAAAGAGTAAAACCATTGTTGGATTTAAACATTCTAACAGAAAGTGTTAGGACAGGAAAATCAAGTTTTGTGTGTGTTGCAAGTCAAGTTCATAATGTCAGATCAGAGTTGGTGACCTCAGGACTTCAGGTCTTTAAATCTGGCCTTGGGGCTCTCTCTAGCCCGCCCCTGTCACCACCTCCTGTGTTTCATACCCTTTGAGTGTTTTTGCCTGGCTGGAATGTGTTTTTCAGATCTGATAAGGATTCCTGCTTGCTTGGAGGGATGGAGGCAAGAGTGTCTGACTGTGCATAGAAATTATGCTACTATACAAAGGCAAAATTTGCCTTCATTTCTCTGCCTGCTCTTGCCTCTAGACACATCCTTCACTCCTTTCTTCCTCTATGCAGGATGCCAGAACCCTATGCCCACCGGATCATTTTTTCACATGTGGTGGTCCTGTAAAATACTTCAAGAATATTGGGAAACTATATATTATGATTAGGGACACGGGTGGCGCTGTGGGTTAAACCACAGAGCCTAGGACTTGCCGATCAGAAGGTCGGTGGTTCAAATCCCCGCGACGGGGTGAGCTCCCATTGCTCGGTCCCTGCTCCTGCCAACCTAGCAGTTCGAAAGCACGTCAAAGTGCAAGCAGATAAATAGGTACCGGTCCAGCAGGAAGGTAAACGGAGTTCACCAGAAGTGGCTGAGTCATGACTCTGGCTCTGGCTCACCAGAAGTGGCTGAGTCATGCTGGCCACATGACCTGTACACCGGCTCCCTCGGCCAATAAAGCGAGATGAGCGCCGCAACCCCAGAGTCAGTCACGACTGGACCTAATGGTCAGGGGTCCCTTTACCTTTATATATTATGAATTTTAAAAGATGCTTAAAAAAGCTTTCCCCCAAACACCTGAGATTTTCCACTTGGGATGGTAACAACGGAGGTCCCCCCAAAAAACAATAGAGTTTATTACTGCATGCCACTGATTCAGCTAGAACCTCATTGGCACAAAGGTGGAGAACAAGTTTAGTACCCACCAAGGAAGAATGGCAGTGTAAAATGTTTGAATACAGTGGTACCTTGGTTCTCAAACTTAATCCGTTCCGGAAGTTGTTCCAAAACCAAAGCATTCTAAAACCAAGGCGTGCTTTCCCATAGAAAGTAATGCAAAATGGATTAATCTGTTCCAGGCTTTTAAAAACAACCCCTAAAACAGCAATTTAACATGAATTTTACTATCTAACGAGACCACTGATCCATAAAATGAAAAGCAGTAATGTACTGTACTATAAAATAAATAAGACAGTATTGTAGATGATCAAAATTATTATTTTTTTCTTACCTGCACTGATGATAGTCATTGTTTGGATGGGGGGCTTTTATCCATTTCTGCAGTCACACAATCAATCAATCAATCAATCAATAGCTGAACTGAGTTCCACAAAAACAACTTAACCGAAAAAGCCTCAAAAACAAAAACGCAAAATAAATAGCAAAAACAAAAGCATCAAACTTAATCCGAAGTCCGTTTGACTTCCAAAATGTTCAAAATCAAGGCGCAGCTTCTGATTGTTGCAGGCGCCCTGGAAACTATAGCCGACAGCCGCATCGGACATTTGGCTTCCGAAAAACATTCCAAAACTGGAACACGTACTTCCGGGTTTTCTGCATTTGGAAACCAAGGTACCACTGTATGCTGAACTGGTTGGTCTGATGGACAGGATAAAAGAAAATGAAGATAAGGAATACAAGGAGGAATGGACAATGTTTATTGAATATTTTAAGAACCAGTATAGACAAATACATAGCTTAGCAGGTTTCGAGTAAATGCAGCAGAGTTGAAATAGGCAGAGTTTTAAATAGATTACAAATTGGATGATTAAAAAGATGTGGATTACGCGGAGTCGTAGAAAAGGAAAGGAATGAGGAAAAGGGTGGAAGGGAAGTCATAAGGTATATGCATACATGCTCTATTTGGTATGAAGTTGTCAGTGGGACAGGGACTGGGGGGTTAAATATGCTCTCTGCTCCTGTTTTTGAAAATGCAAATAGAATATAAAATAGAACAAAGAACCCTACCCCCACCCAACTGTCACCTGACCATTGTGGCACCCATGAAATTTTTTTATTCCACTCCTGTGACATCCAGATATTCACACCATGTCTGATTATAATATACCATTATACTATTTGCTGTAATCTTCCCCTAGGATCTAGTGCAGTGGTACCTCGGTTTAAGAACAGTCCTGTTTATGAACGATTCGGTTTATGTAGTAATAATAAGAAAATAAATGTTATTTATACCCTGGCGTTCCCAGCCAGAGCCGGGCTCAGGGCGGCTAACACCAGTAAAATTACAATAGAAACATAATAGGGGAGGGGGGAACCAATTTAAAATACAGGTTAAAATGCAATTTAAAATGCAGCCTCATTTTAAAAGTAGTCCATAGATCAAAACCGTAAGGGGAGGGAAGACATAAGGGTCAGACTGAGTCCAAACCAAAGGCCATGCGGAACAGCTCTGTCTTGCAAGCCCTGCGGAAAGATGTCAAGTCCCGCAGGGCCCTAGTCTCTTGTGACAGAGCGTTCCACTAAGTCGGGGCCAGTACTGAAA
This sequence comes from Podarcis bocagei, assembly GCF_964188305.1. NCBI lineage: Eukaryota > Metazoa > Chordata > Lepidosauria > Squamata > Lacertidae > Podarcis > Podarcis bocagei. The sequence goes on along the minus strand of NC_138136.1, from coordinate 15,168,855 downwards.
AGGCCCTGGCCCTAGTTGAGACCAATCTAACTACCTTGCAATTTGGGACCTCCAAGGTGTTGTCATTTCTGGACCTTAAGGTCCTCCTTGGGGCATACCAGGAGAATCGGTCCCATAGGTACATGGGTCCTAGGCCGCATAGGGCTTTAAAAGTCAAAGGTAAAGGTAAAGGGACCCCTGACCATTAGGTCCAGTTATGACCGACTCTGGGGTTGCGGTGCTCATCTCGCTTTATTGGCCGAGGGAGCTGGCGTACAGCTTCCAGGTCATGTGGCCAGCATGACTAAGGCGAACCAGAGCAGCACACGGAAATGCCGTTTACCTTCCCGCGGTACCTATTTATCTACTTGCACTTTGACGTTCTTTCGAACTGCTAGGTTGGCAGGAGCAGGGACTGAGCAACGGGAGCTCACCCCGTCGCGGGGATTCGAACCGCCGACCTTCTGATTGGCAAGTCCTAGGCTCTGTGGTTTAACCCACAGCGCCACCCGCATCCCTTAAAAGTCAAAACCAGCACCTTAAACCTGACCCTGTACTCCACCGGGAGCCAGTACAGTTGGTAAAGCACTGAATGAATGTGATCCCACGGCAAGGACCCCGTAAGGAGCCTCGCTGCGGCATTCTGCACCCACTGGAGTTTCTGGGCCAGCTTCAAGGGCAGCCCCGCATACAGCCAGTCACAATAATCAAGCCTGGAGGTGACCGCCGCGTGGATCACTGTTCCGGTTTGTGAACCTTACCTCAGTCTACAAACGGAAACCGAACGGTGGAAGGGCACCGGCGGCGGGAGGCCTCATTAGGGAAAGTGTGCCTCGGTTTAAGAACAGATTCGGTTTAAGAACGGACTTCCGGAACGGATTAAGTTCATAAACCGAGATGTCACTGTATATCATAGCAGCTCAGGTGCCCTGTTTCTTTCTCTGTGTCAAATTTGGCTTTTGCGCTGCATTATCGCGGACAAGTAAGAATGTTGAAAATGCCTGTTTATGTAATGACAATGGGGCACTGGTCTTATGGGGAGATTTACAGACTGTCTGGTGGAAGTATTCTATTTAGGTCAGTGCCCATTTAGATTGTTTTCCTTATGTTTCTTTGCAAACTCGGCTCTATGAAAGCCACAGGATATTTCAGCTGGTGCATTTCTAGAGGATTATTGTCCTTGCTGGGTGGTTAAACATCATCCCAGGCATGCAATAATTGCCCAAAAATGCATTGCCTATTGTGTTTTAAAAAGGAAAGCAGATCTAGTGAGAACAACTTTGTTTGAAGTTGGGTATTCTCAGTTAGAATATTCAGATGTGAAAGCAGCATTAAGCATTCTTTTGTTCAAAATAATGTTTCCCTGGTAGCATTCTATACCGATATTAGCTGGCTGGAGAATCGCAAGAATTCTGGATGTTAGACATGGAAAACGCCCTAATAATTCTAAGCTTATTTCCCAGTAGCAGCGGAAAGCCCACTACAGATTAATGTTTTGTGCAGAATTCACTTATGTGGCTAAATTTACTCAAAGTGGGATCCTGCAAAAGTTAGCCCTTTGAGCTCCATGGAGCTTACTCCCAGGTAATTGAGTATCAGATTTCAGCTTAAATGGCATTTGTATTTGATGCAAACATAGTTACATTTTATTTTTGCTAGATGGGAACAGGCAGACAACCCATAGGAGATGCATAGGCAAAGAGTGTGATGGATTCTTTTTTTTTAAAAAAAGCTATTTTGAGAATATTGCATTCATTTTTTTATCCTTACCATGAAAGTTGAAAGGTAAAGGACCTCTGGAAGGTTAAGTCCAGTGAAAGGCGACTATGGGGATGTGGCGCTCACCTCGCTTTCAGGCCGAGGGAGCCAGCGTTTGTCTGCAGACAGCTTTCTGGGTCATGTGAACAGCATGGCTAAACTGCTTCTGACGCAACAGGACACCGTGATGGAAACCAGAGCGCACGGAAACGCCATTTACCTTCCCGCAGCAACAGTACCTATTTATCTACTTGCACTGGTGTGCTTTCGAACTTCTAGGTTGGCAGAAGCTGGGACAGAGCAATGAGAGTTCACCCCGTCGCAGGGATTCGAACCACTGACCTTCTGATTGGCAAGCCCAAGAGGCTCAGTGGTTTAGACCACAGTGCCACCTGTGTCCCACCTTACCTTACCTTTCCATGAAACCAAGAGCAGGCAATATAGCAGACAACAACACATAGAAACATAAGGATATATGTGACAGTTGTAATGTTTCATATGCAATATTTATACCAATGAGTTATATTATTATTAGTAATTACTACTACTACTACTACTGGTAGTTGAAAGAAAGGAAAACCAAGCCAATGCAATTTTTTATTTTGCCGTTTGCATCCATTTATATCTGATGTACATTGCTGCTGCCCAACTAACATCAACACTGAATTGCCTGGATAGACAACAGTAGTATAGACCCCCTTACTGAATGGGGGAAAGATTGTCTATTGCACTAATCTGTGGCCTCCACACCAACGTGTTGGCATAGTCCTAGGATCCTGTGATCTGCATAGGAGTTACCAGGAATGTTGGCACAGAACTTTCTGCGTGGGGTGAAAACTAAGGGATGGAGAAGACAAGTCAGGAAGGGGGCAGCAACAAGCTCATGTGAGCATTTTGATAGGCTTTTTTCGCTAAAGGAAGAAGTCTGGATGGGGCTAGTACAGCTTATTACCCCTCTGGCACAGTATGAACATATACGAACAAAAGCAGATTTCTGGTTCGTTTCCCCATCAAAATATGATTTCTTGGTTGAGGGTTAGGGTTAGGGTTAGGTGTTTTTTCCCCATTTAATATGTCATGAAACTATAGGAAGTTTCCAACGCAGCACTATGACAAACATTCCATCTGTGTAAGCTGCTCTGCTCCCCCTTTCTTCCTTAATGCCATTTTCTGGGGGTTCTCGTGATCCAATTTGGGGTATGCAATGGAAAGGGACACGGGTGGCGCTGTGGGTTAAACCACAAAGCCTAGGACTTGCTGATCAGAAGGTCAGCAGTTCGAATCCCCGCAACGGGGTGAGCTCCCGTTGCTCAGTCCCTGCTCCTGCCAACCTAGCAGTTCGAAAGCAAGTCAAAGTGCAAGTAGATAAATAGGTACCACTCCGGCGGGAAGGTAAACAGCTTTTCCGTGTGCTGCTCTGGTTCGCCAGAAGCGGCTTAGTCATGCTGGCCACATGACGCGGAAGCTGTACGCCGGCTCCCTTGGCCAATAAAGCGAGATGAGCACCACAACCCCAGAGTCGGTCACGACTGGACCTAATGGTCAGGGGTCCCTTTACCTTTACTTTAATGGAAAAGAGAGGGGCAAAGAACCCCATTGCATTATAAGAAGTATTTGTACAGGCTCCCACTAGCAGTACTCATTAGCTGACTCCATCCCCTACTGTTTATATTTTTTAGGAGCTGAAAATAAAGTTTGGGCAAACAAACGAATGGTTGGAAAGGAAGAAATGGCAGGGAAAGGGGGAAGAAACACGTACTGTAGAAAAGACAACGGAAAAAGGGACTATCCACTAGGGATGCAAGAGATTGCATCAACAATTTGGATGAGTTTCACTGGACAGAGATGGTTTAGAACAGGGGTCAGCAAACTTTTTCAGCAGGGGGCCGGTCCACTGTCCCTCAGACCTTGTGGGGGGCAGACTATATTTTTTTGGGGGGGGAATGAACGAATTTCTATGCCCCACAAATAACCCAGAGATGCATTTTAAATAAAAGGGCACATTCTACTCATGTAAAAACACACCTGGACCGTCCACAGGCCGGATTTAGAAAGTGATTGGGCCAGATCTGGCCCCCGGGCCTTAGTTTGCATACCCATGGTTTAGATGTAGAATTCTCTGCTTGAGCATCTGAGCTTGGACTAAGCAGACCATGGGGATATCGTTCAGCTATGAGCAGTATTGTTGAAGAGGTTTCATTCATTCTTAACCAATAGCTCTGGAAAATAACTAAAAGCAGACTAACCTGATCTCATTTTTTGACAGAATTACAAGCCTGGTAGATGAAGGGAATGCAGTGGATATAGCCTACCTTGATTTCAGTAAGGCATTTGACAAGGTGCCCCATGATATTCTTGTAAAGAAGCTGGTAAAATGCAGTCTTGACTATGCTACCACTCAGTGGATTTGTAACTGGCTGACTGACCGAACCCAAAGGGTGCTCATCAATGGTTCCTCTTCATCCTGGAGAAGAGTGACTAGTGGGGTGCCACAGGGTTCTGTCTTGGGCCCGGTCTTATTCAACATCTTTATCAATGACTTGGATGATGGACTCAAGGGCATCCTGATCAAATTTGCAGATGACACCAAACTGGGAGGGGTGGCTAACACCCCAGAGGACAGGATCACACTTCAAAACGACCTTGACAGATTAGAGAACTGGGCCAAAACAAACAAGATGAATTTTAACAGGGAGAAATGTAAAGTATTGCACTTGGGCAAAAAATGAGAGGCACAAATACAAGATGGGTGACACCTGGCTTGAGAGCAGTACATGTGAAAAGGATCTAGGAGTCTTGGTTGACCACAAACTTGACATGAGCCAGCAGTGTGACGCAGCAGCTAAAAAAGCCAATGCAATTCTGGGCTGCATCAATAGGAGTATAGCATCTAGATCAAGGGAAGTAATAGTGCCACTGTATTCTGCTCTGGTCAGACCTCACCTGGAGTACTGTGTCCAGTTCTGGGCACCACAATTCAAGAAGGACACTGACAAACTGGAACGTGTCCAGAGGAGGGCAACCAAAATGGTCAAAGGCCTGGAAACGATGCCTTATGAGGAACGGCTAAGGGAGCTGGGCATGTTTAGCCTGGAGAAGAGGAGGTTAAGGGGTGATATGATAGCCATGTTCAAATATATAAAAGGATGTCACATAGAGGAGGGAGAAAGGTTGTTTTCTGCTGCTCCAGAGAAGCGGACACGGAGCAATGGATCCAAACTACAAGAAAGAAGATTCCACCTAAACATTAGGAAGAACTTCCTGACAGTAAGAGCTGTTTGACAGTGGAATTTGCTGCCAAGGAGTGTGGTGGAGTCTCCTCCTTTGGAGGTCTTTAAGCAGAGGCTTGACAACCATATGTCAGGAGTGCTCTGATGGTGTTTCCTGCTTGGCAGGGGGTTGGACTCGATGGCCCTTGTGGTCTCTTCCAACTCTATGATTCTATGATTCTATGATTCTATGATTCTATGATTCTATGATTCTATGATTCTATGATTCTATGATTCTATGATTCTATGATTCTATAACTAGTCCAAGTAAGTCCTGGAGAAGCTTTGGGTAAATAAAGACTTTGTGTTTCAGAGGAACTGGCTCACTTCCATGGAAATCCTCTATCCGACCTGTAATACCTCTACATAATTTGCCCCTTTATCTCTCTTCCAAGCACAAAGCTGGCAATATTTGGACCGTCACATGAAGCAAATGGAAACAACCAATATCTGCTACAATGACATTATTCTTATTATTATCAGACCGAAATGAGGTTTGAGAAATGTATGTGAAAGGAAACTTGATTTACCTGTGCAAGCATGGTGAACTTAGAACAGGCATTCTGAAGCATGAACAGTTCATGGAAAACCTATTAGTCTAAACTTCCCATTTTTACACGGAAGAATGCGTTTTACAAACAGGTCATCTATTTTGCAGGGATATTGTTTTTATTACCCAAATAACTGTGTAATCCATGACAGATAGTGCCCTTGAGTATATAGCATCATAAGGTGTCCAATGACCAAAACGATAGCAAACACAGTATTCACTTGTAATATATCAGTGGTTCAGTGCTCGGACGTTGTTCTGGTAATCCGACTTTTCGACGCTATAGAGCTTAGTCATCGAGCTGTCAAAATCAATTGTAACAGAATTGCACTGAATTGACAACTAGAATAAGGAAAATTACACTTAAAAATACATTGAGAATGCAACAAGTAGAATAAGGAAAATTAAAATAAAAAATATGTTGAGAATGCAACAAGTAGAATAAGGAAAATTAGAATTAAAAATACACTGAGAATGCAACAAGTAGAATAAGGAAAATTAAAATTAAAAATACGTTGAGTGCATTATTTCTTAGTCTGTCAACACTGCATTGCCTGCAGCTTTGATACAATTGGAGCCACCCTCCTCCTTGCCTGTCTGAGCCTGATGGCTGAAAACGCCAGACACGATGGGGCTTTTCCTACAGCTGTATCCTTAGCTGCCCCCTCTCTCATCCTCAATCCCACGCCATCCTCTCAGTGTTTCTGTTTTATCTGTGCATGCTAAGAGAGGAGGCATGCCCTCCAGCCCAAACATGGTTGCTGGGGAAACCTCCGGCAAAGACTCACAACATCATGAGCTAATGGCAGGCACCTCCTCGCAATGACCTTAATTAGACCCAGCTCAAATGTTGGCACATGATACAATCCTCACAGGCCTTTGCAATCCTCACAGGCCTCTACCACCTCAGAATGCATGGATAGAGATCATGTAAAAATGAGGATCTACCATTAAAAAAAATAATTAAGCTTTTTTCCAACTGCACCATCTCTTTACAAGCAGAGAGGTGTTGACATGAAGATATATTTAAAGATCTAATCTTTCACGTGTATTTTGAAGTTGTACAATCTTAGATGGGGATGAGTGATAGGTTTTTGAGACACTGCGGTGGTTAGAGTGTTGGGTTAGGACTGGGCTTAGAGTGTTGGGTTAGGACTGGGCAGACTCAAGTTTGTATCATTACTCAGCCCTTGTAGAGACTTCCAGGTTAGCGCCTCCGGCAGTGGCGGATTTTCTCTGATCTGGAGGAATCCGCTCCGTGGAAATCAGGGTCTGGACCGCCACGGCGAGGCGGAGACCCACTAAAAACCACAGGCAGGAGAAGCCTGTGGACGTGGGATTCGGCTGGCACCTTTTGTGCCTCCCCTACTCGTGTGGAAACCCGGTTTCGGGGATCTGGAGCGACGTGGGGTGAGTGGCGCGGTGCTTCGAATCAACTGCTTCTTTCACGGAGTGAAGCCGCATTGCTGTTGCCGGAGAGCGCTGACTTTTTCCTGTGAACAATTGGACTTTAAACAACTACCCGTGAGTAGAACGGAAAATTGGACCTTTAAACATCTTAATTTGGCATCGTAACGGGAAGGTTTCAAACAGGAAGTCCGCCTTCCTCTTTTGTAAATAAATTGAAGCAAAGACGTTGCAAGCTAAAGCCTGGAAAGCCTTTTGTAAAGGATTTAATCTCCATCGGTTAAAATCACTAAACCCCCCTTGGAAGCAGGAGAAGAGGGGGGAAATTTTAGATCATCTAAGCCTGCAGGAGAGAGAGTGAAGAAAGATAAATTACCACCGTTTTGAACCTGGGAACAGGCTGTCAGTAAGATCGACGTTTTGGGAAAGTTCATTGACTGTGAATAAACGTATGTTGACAGATAGTTAAATAAGAGAAATATATTGTTTCCATTGTTTCCTTTTGCACTTAAAAAGGAAAATTGAAACTAACTTTGTTGCTGGATCTGCGTTTAAAAGGATGGATACAAATGTAAATTGTTTCCCCTAGAGGGAGCTTTTGAAACTGTTGCAGGAGTGGATCTGGGGAATTTTCCAGTTGTAGAGATTAAAGACCGTGAGAAACAGAGTCTGACCTTGACAAGAATGTTGACAGAAGAAGCCTTAGTGATTGCATTTTGCAAGACAAGTGCTTTATTGGAACAGCTTCATGAGAAGATGGATGTGAGGATTATTAAAATTGACAATTTGGGACAAAAAATGACTGATTTGAGACAAAAAGTGAATACATATACAGAAACTACCCAGGAATTGATTCAGGAATCTGTTTTGACATGGCAAGCTATGGAGAAGATGAAGGAGAAAGCTGTCGTTGAATCTCAAGTAATTCAAATCGAGAGAGCCCCGGCCTTACAGAGGCAATTTGATGAATATAAGCTGTGGCCTTCTACGATTGAATCTAGAGAAAGCCAGATTTGGAGGGATGGAGTCCCGCTTGGTTTGGAGAAGGAAAGTTGGTCAGATCTCCAGGGATGTTCTGGCTTTTGGGATCTGGATTTGGGTCAGGGGGAGATTGGAGTTGTGGGGGCCCTTAGCGTTGGAGGGATTTTGAAACATGCTCTGAAATATCTTTCGGACTTTGGTTCTGACTATGGAGAATGGGCTGACCTGTCGAGAAGGAATAAAGACATTGTTAGGTTGGAGTTTCCCCGAGATCTACTCCTCAGTGCCAAAGGAAGGAAATTAAGAATAAGATCAGCAGAAGATAAAGTAAAGTGCATGTATAAATATGAAGAAGATCTGCAGAAGGGACATGGAAAAGAGTTAAGAGCCTCGGACAGAAGATCACCAGGTTGATGGACCATATGGAATTGATAGAAAGGACTGACAGAACCCGAGACCAGGGAGAAGAGATGGTGGAAGAAGATTGGAAAAAAGTTTAAAAATTTATTTAGAAAAATATTGTAAAATTAATGAGTGCTAGAAAAATATTGGAATGAAATTATACGGCTTTAGTAGAAATGTTATAAGGAGTTAAGTATAAATAGGTTTTAGGGTTTTAATGGTAAGATAAGGTTAAAATACCGTAAATTTCGCTCCAAAACACGCACTTTTTTGCTCCGAGAAAGTAAGGGAAAATGCCTGTGCGTGTTAAGGAGCGAATGCACGGATCAGAGCCATGGCTGCCGTCAGTCAGGCAAAGCGGGAGCCACTTACACGCTCTACGAGGCTCTCACTTTGCTTTCTTTAAAGCGACCTGGAGCCAGGAAGGAGGGAGGGAAGGAGAGCCATAGCAGCAAAGCCGGCAGCAGCCGCTTACACGGGAGGAGGGACAGACGCTAGCAAAGGTCTGTGCTCTCTAAACAGAGCAATGAGGCTGCAGAGAGACGGCAGGAAAGATAAAATTTAAGCAACCAACAGCAAAATAAAACCAACCTCGAGCTCTGAGCCAGCGCAGTGAAAACCAGGAAGTAAAAAAAAAGGCTGGGGAGGGCATGAGGGAGAGGGGAAAACTTCGCAAATCCCCTGCGTCTTCTCAGCTGATCGGCTGGGATGGAGCAGCTTGTTTTCAGGCAGGATAGATTTGAGCAATGTCTGGGTCCTAGTGCCCCTACCTCTTTTTTGTGCTCCATTCTATGGCGAATCCCCTGCAATCCAAGTCCTCCTCACTTGCTCAAATCTATTCCGCCTCAAAACAAGGAGCGGAAGGAAAAGGCTGCAAACTGTTAAATGGAAAAAAAACCCAGGCACAGGGCAAATACCTTAAGTATACCTTTAAAGCAACAGTGCTCTTTCCCTCCCTCCTCCCCGCGGAAAAGCTCCTTGTCCCTTGAGTTATTTTCCTTCCCTCCCCACTTAAAACGTGGTTACAAAGCACGGATCCACATGGATCCTCAGGATTTTTGCATTGGGCTACCCCAAACTCACTGTCAGATCACATGTCTGTGGCCACAGCATGAACCATAAAAATCATACATCCACTGTTTCATTTAGAATATTTTTTCCTCGTTTTCCTCCTCTAAAAACTACATGCGTGTTATGGTCAGATGCGTGTTATAGAGCGAAAAATACGGTAAGTTAAGACAATTAAATGACAGAAAATAGTGAAAGATGGAAAGGATTTGCTGAAATAATTAATAACTAGAATACAAAAAAGGGAGGTGTGAGGAGGTTGATGAAACAAGTTAATGAAAGATAAAGATATGGAAATATTGGATGTGTTTTTAATTGTTTTTGCTTTTGTTTTTGTTTTGATGTATTGTGTCTGTTGATTTTTTTATATATGTATTGTAATGTATTGATTTGTATTGTTTATTTTTTCTTTTTCTTTTTTACTTCTTTCTGTAATTCTTAAACTTTTAATAAATATTATTTTTTTTAAAAAAAAATTACTCAGCCTTGTAGCTCCCTGAGTAACCTTGAAGACTTGCCGTCTCTGCCTTAACCCACCTCACCAGGTTGTTGGGAAGATAAATGGCGACTGGGGAGAGTTGCCATGTTCTCCTCTTTGCGCTCCTGTTTAATCAACATGGGGCACAAGTGAAAATAAATAAATGCTTGCGAAGTATTTGCAGCTTTTACTTGACACCCCCCCCATTTAAAAAAAATGGGAAGAGTGTGAGGACTCCTTAACAAATTTCATATTTCATAGAATCATAGACTCTTAGAGTTGGAAGGGACCTAAGGGTCATCTAGTCTAACCCCCTGCAATGCAGGAATCTCAGCTAAAGCATCCATGACTGATGGCCATCCAACCTCTGTTTAAAATCGTCCAAGGAAGCAGAGTCCACCACCTCTCGTGGGAGTCTGTTCCATTCCCAAACAGCTTTTACTGTCAGAGTTTTTCCAAATGTTTAGTTGGAATCTCCTTTCTTGCAACTTGAAGCCATTGGTTCGAGTCCTACACCCGAGAGCAGGAGAAAACAAGCTTGCTCCCTCCACCATGTGACAGCCCTTAAGATATCTGAAGGCTATCCTACCTCCTCTCAGTCTCCTCTTCTCCCGGCTCAACATACCCAGCTCCTTCAACCGTTCCTCATAAGGCTTAGTTTCCAGACCCTTGATCATCTTGGCTGCCCTCCTCTGCACACGTTCTAGCTTGTCAGCATCCTTCCTAAATCATGGTGCCCAGAATAGAACACAGTATTCCAGGTGTGGTCTAAGGCAGAATAGAGCGGTACTATTACTTCCCTTGATCTGGACACGATACTTCTGTTGATGCAACCTAGAATAGCATTAGCTTTTTTGCTGCTGTTGACTCATGTGCAGCTTGTGGTCCACCAAGACCTCTAGATCCTTTTCACATGTACTGCTAGTTAGCCAGGTGTCCCCCATCCTATATCTGTGCATCTGGTTCTTCCTGCCTAAGTGCAGAACCTTACATTTGTCTCTGTTGAAATTCATTTAGTTAGCTTGCGCCCAATCTGTTCAGGTCATTTTGAATTCTGATTCTGTCTTCTGCAGCATTAGCTACCCCTCCCAGTTTGGTGTCATCTGCAAATTTGATGCCATCACTTTAGGTAGTGAATCCTAGGGTTAAACAGATGTGTATGTGGTACATGATTGAATCATACACATTCAAATTTCAAAAAGCTGCAGTATTACAAGCCAGTATTACAAGCCAACAAAGTTCTTATCAGCCAGTGGAGGATTTGGCCGGGGAGATTAAATGGAAGAATGTTGTGCCAAATCCTTTTCTCCCTCCCTGCCTCCTTTTTATGGTCACTCTTGCAAAAAATAAATATTTGTTTTCCTTATTGGATCCTTCCTGTTGAACCTTCTGCTGCAGTCTCCAAGCATCCAGGCTTAATGGAGTGAAGCTTGCATAAGTTCAGAGCACCCAGCCGCAAATTCTGTCTGAAACAAGCAGATTATTATATTTTGCTTAAGACAAATGTTAAGATTTGCATTAGTCACAGGCAGACAAACAGCTATTTGTCCAAGCTCCAATAAAAGAAGATGCCACTACTGTATAGCAAATAAATGTAGGGGAAACACATATTCAAATTCTGAAGAGGCCATTGTTTGTGAACCAATTAATTTGCACCTAGCTAATTAATTCCCAAGGCTCAATTGAACTACCATCACCAAGAGTAAACAAGCAACATGCATGGCTATGAATCAGTCAGAGTTACCACAGGCAGCTGATTTCTAGTTCCGGTTGTGGATCAGACTGTTGGCACAGTGGCGTTTTTTAGCTCATTTCTCCACCTCCCCTCCAGATAATATGTTTGCCAGTCTGGTTCATGCAGCTTGTGTTTGCAATTCTGTGCAGTTTTAGAAAGGATGTGTGTGTGACTTCTGGTCTCGGCATGCTACTCCAATTGCTTTGAGATCATACTTAAGCTCTCAGGACTTCAGATTATTCATGTGTAATACTGGAATAATGCCTACCTCCCCGGAAATTTTTGCAAAGCTTCATTAGTGAGTCTGCAAGGTGAAAGCCTCTTTACTGAACTTGGGTCCAGTGATTCATAATCTCTCTCCCCAAATCTCAAAATGCAATTAAGGAAAGTTAACTGGGAGAGGAGTTGCAGGTGATTAGTCAGGTTTCTACACTCCTTACTGACACGAGTTTCCCCTTAAATCAGATCTCCCCCCCCCCTTCTGCCACTTTCTACATTACTAAGATATTAAACTCAGTTATGTCTTGCCTTCGTGCTGGAAAGCCAAAATGCACCGCAAAATCACACGCGTAAGTGACAGGAAAATGACACAATGGAGCCTTATCACTGTAGGAAGGATGGGAAAAGGTGAAAGCAAGAAAGCTTTTGCAGACCTCATTAGGTGCACGGAAATGTAATTATAATGCAAAAGGCTTTCCTTATCTTATTTTTAATTCTTAAAATAATTTGCTGGAAGAAATACATACATCTCGCTCAGGGCCTTTCCTGGTGGTTATTTTTTTGCTCAGTAAATGTTACAAATTTGTTACCTGGTGTTCAGACTCTTCATGTAACATTGCGGTGCCAAATGTGTATAAACTGACTTGCAGCGATTGGGGACTGGCTGATGGTAGGTTTGGTTTGACCCTGCACTTGGGGTTTGATGCTTGGAGTCCATGGGTGCGTTCAGATGTGGGGAATATTATGTTAGTCTTTCTGATTATAATGCTAGTGCTTCTGTCCTGTTTTCTAATGTTTCTTTCATGCTGCAGTACTTGCTGTGCTGCGGGTTTTGTTTGGGCTGATATGCCAGCACGCCGCAGTAAATTCCATTCACACAACAACTAATGCCATCGGACAACGTTTTGCACACACATGCTTCTGTTCCACCAGGATTGTCTCATCAAAATGGCAAGGAAGAACTGGGTGCCGGTATTCTGCCCTAAATTTCACCACTTTGCTACTGCAATTTTCCAAGTTGTAAAGGTAAAGGTAAAGGGACCCCTGACCATTAGGTCCAGTCGTGGCCGACTTTGGGGTTGCAGCACTCATCTCGCTTTAATGGCCGATGGAGCCGGCGTACAGCTTCCGGGTCATGTGGCCAGCATGACTAAGCCGCTTCTGGTGAACCAGACCAGCGCACGAAAATGCCGTTTACCTTCCCGCCAGAGCGGTACCTATTTATCTGCTTGCGCTTTGACGTGCTTTCTAACTGCTATGATGACAGGAGCAGGGACAGAGCAACGGGAGCTCACCCCATCGCAGGGATTCGAACTGCCAACCTTCTGATCAGCAAGTCCTAGGCTCTGTGGTTTAACCCACAGTGACAGCCACGTCCCTTTCCAGGTTGAGGGGACTACAAAAGGATTCCCCACCGCCACAGCCCCACAAAATCCAATAACATGAAAATGAGTGCTAAAAATGCAGTATATTCCATTAGTTTCCTAAAAGTGGCATGGACATTGTGTGAATCTCAAATACAATGCTGAAATTAACAGGGAAACAGCAGGGAACTGGAATAAAATATGAGTATCTTCCTAGCTAGATAAGGAATCTTGCACACAAATGGCTTCCACACTGACTTCTCCCTTCCTACCTGATCACTAGCCAATCAGTACATGTACTGTCCTGCAAAGTCTGAATAGCTCTGATAAATTATTGGGAATGGGGAGCAGATGATTTTGTCACCCTTTTCATCCCTGCCTGTTGAACAATTACTGGCTTACATGCAGAGCTGGGATCTCATACTGCTCAGTAATTTGATTTCTCCTCAATATAGTCATAACAAAATTAAACATTATGACTTTTGATTTTAGTAGTGTTAGAGATATGTATTCGAAATTAAATACTAATAAAAATTTAACAGTTTATTCTGAGACAAAAAGGGAGGAAGTATTTTTAGCTAGCTATTGATCCTTTCCCATAGTACAAGAGGCTACAGGACAGAATGTTTGGAACAGAGTTGAGGGTCAATAGAAAGCCCTTAAACCATGTTAAGCCTCTGGTGTTTTGGACGGGTCCCATTAATAACAGTAGGCTAAGCATCTGAGAGCCTGTTCACATGACACTATTGGCACTGAGAATATCAGGCCTGAGTTTTAGCGCATCGGCTACTTACAACACAATGCTCAATCCTGGTTTAGTGTGCTAGCATAAAGCTTCATGAGTTTTCTCTGCTTGTATAGTAGCATCAGTGTACCTGGCATTTTGGAGAGTACAAGAGCATAGGTCTCTTTTCTTCATAGCTAACAATCAAAACAGTAAATATATAGTATCATTTATAAGTATACAGTAGAACCTCAGTTGTTGAACGTAATCCGTTGCGGAAGACCGTTCAACTTCCGAAACGTTCGACAACCGAGGCACAAAGGCCTGTCAGCAATTTCCATTGAGAAAATTAAAAAAACATGCAATGGAAGCCGTTTGACTTCCAAGGCGTGTTCGAAAACGGAAGCATTTACTTCCGGGTTTTCGGCGTTCAGGTTCCAAAATATTCGGCTTCCGAGACGCTCAAAAACTGAGGTTCCACTGTACAACATATAAAACATATAAAAGTATGCTTGAGTGATTGCACAGTAAACGTGGGTTCTGTTAAGTTGTGGGTGAACATATCAGATGACACAGCAATTCTTCAGACAGCTCTTGTTTATTCACAGGCCAGAACAGAACTGAGCTGAAGGGTTCAGCCAGCCTGCTTATATAGAGCTCCACTAGAACGCAACAGTAACCATTTTCTGTAACTATCCAATCACTGAATGTCACTTTCAATTCCTTATTTGCATATGTGGACCTGAGTGAAAACTATCTACAGTATCCCCCTGCTGGCCCAGGGTGAGAACTTCAGTACATAACAGGTTCGGTCAGGATGCCACAATCCTGCATCCAGTTTAGTATATATACAACTCAACCCACAATCTCACTCTGTTTGTGCTGTCAGATCCTGCGCCAGAGGCATGTCCATCTCTATACATCCTTCTTTCTACAGTCAAGATTTATTTTAAGCTTAAGCCGCCCTAAGCAAATATATTTACCCTAAGCAAGCCATCACTGTCAAATATCACAAATGTGGGTGTAATGGGACTTCCCCTTCCTTCTTTCCCCCTCCAATAGCCTCCCATCCCCCAGAGTTTTTCTGGAGGCTGCCCTAGCCCTCCTCTAGAGAAGATTTGGGGGGGGGGATGCAAGTAATGCAAGAGGAAGGAGAAGCAGGGAAACTCCCCTTTCTTTGAGCAGGATTCTGTTGTGCAAGCAGACCTTCAACGACGCTGAAAAGCTTTGAAAAACATGAGGAGCTTAACCCTGAAATGTGATTTTTGTTGTTCTTCTTAGCAGTTGTGAAATAGGATGCACAAGGCTACACCTCCCCAGACCAAGACTGCATGCACAAAGATACGGAGATTATTTCGTAAGATTTATAGAAACTCCTTTTTAAAAATAAAATAGGGGGAAGTTACAGTCAAGGGGAAGTTGAGGAGACCTCCCCCCCCCTGAAGATTAGGTTTCTAAACACAAAAGTTGCAGAATCCAAATGTTTACTCTGCACAGCTGCTAGTACTGGTGTTGACTGCTTTGACCAACACAACAATGTGTTGGCAGCATCCCTCAAACTAATGCCACAATTCCTATATTATTACTCCCACATACCATATTACTAGCAAATGCTTTAAAAAATACTCATAAAATACTCCTTCCCATCAGAGACAAAGGGCCCAGCCTTTACCTGATGTGTTATGTACAGTGGTACCTCGGGTTAAGTACTTAATTCGTTCCGGAGGTCCGTACTTAACCTGAAACTGTTCTTAACCTGAAGCACCACTTTAGCTCATGGGGCCTTCTGCTGCTGCCACGCCGCTGGAGCACGATTTCTGTTCTCAACCTGAAGCAAAGTTCTTAACCTGAAGCACTATTTCTGGGTTAGCGGAGTATGTAACCTGAACCATATGTAACCTGAAATACCACTGTATAGGGTATTGTATTGTATTGTATTGTATTGTTTTTTGCCTACTTCCCTATTCAAACACTATGGGACCTCTTACCCATGTAAATGAAGAAGAAGAAGGGGAGGAGGAGGAGGAGGAGGTGGTGGAGTTTGGATTTGATATCCCGCCTTTCACTCCCCTTCAGGAGTCTCAAAGCGGCTAACAATCTCCTTTCCCTTCCTCCCCCACAACAAACACTCTGTGAGGTGACTGGGGCTGAGAGACTTCAGAGAAGTGGGACTAGCCCAAGGTCACCCAGTAGCTGCATGTGGAGGAGCAGGGAATCGAACCCAGTTCACCAGATTACAAGTCCACCACTCTGAACCACTACACAACAGTTTGATATCAGATCCACACAAAGAATGGACATTTGCAACTGTGAAAGTTGTTCAGATGTTAACATATGGTTTATAGTTTATTTCAGGAAAAAATAGGAAGCCTATCTAAAAACCTAGCGCAGCATCAAATTCACTCATTGTGTTAGATTTGCACTTGCACAATGGAAAGTTCCCTTTCTTGTCTCCCATCCCCCCCTCAGTCCATGCCCCATGTCACCCCCAGAAGTGCTTCAAAGGGTTGGAACCCCTAGAGTAAATTTAGTGGTGTCGTGGGCAGAAGAGAGGGGGATAATGTTGCAGACAGTTCATGCAGCACTACTTTGGATAATCATTGGCAACTGAGTCAGCTAAGTATCTTGACTCTTACGCCTTTTGTCCCAATGGTTGCATTAAAATTAAATGTAGATGAGCACTATTCTTCTTTGTTGGTTTTATTTGACTGTGAAACTCATGAAATTGCATATCTCAATGTCTAAAGAGCAGATCTTGGACATCATATATGAAATGATAGTCTTCTGACAGAGGGGGTAGTATTTAAAATTATCAAACACCATATAAATGGAAGAGAATTTGGAACAATATAATTATTCCTAAGCAGCATGCATACATACTTAATGAGTGGATTTAAACATAATCATCCCTTCCAACGATTTATATAGCAATTAAGAAATGTTAGCAATTTGCCAGGATTTAGCAGAATTTCTAAATTGCTAATCCTTGAATTTTATCCTTCCTTGCTGTAAACTCATTGGTTGTTAAGAGACACAATGATTGTGTCTCATTGTTTTGCAACACATTTTGTTACGGCTGATCTATGATTTCATGCTAAGCGTGTTCTCTTTCATGGAGAGCACATGTTGCGGTGGGGTCTGCTGAGCCACCCCTCTGTTACCAGGCAGGGTCTCTAAAGATGGCCTGGGACAGTGATTGGTTCACTGGGTTGCTGGGGTAAAAGTTATGTTGCAATTTTGGTGGGAGGGGTAAAATGTTTAAGTACTCTGCACGCAGGCTGGAGCTTTCTCTTTGCTGCGTGCAACGGATCACCCGCGCACCCGCCCTTGAGTAAGGGGTTGTTGCATTGACCTTGCTATGCCTGTCATGGGGTTGTCCGCCTTGGTGCGGGGGCCTGGTAGGAATTTTGTCCATCTGGCTGATTGGCTGGGCCATTTGGTTTTTGCCTACTGCGTAGCAAATCGTCACAACTTGTAAGGTTGCGGTTAGGCATTGGTTATAAATTGGTGGAGGAGGTGTTAGGATAGGCTGGGCCTGCCCCTCCTGCTGCGGAAAGGGAATTCCGTTAAAGGAATCCTGGGGCTTGCCATCTTTTCGTCCAATCCCTGGAATGGGACTAGGGCCGGCAAGCCTTCGGGGAGCATGCGGATGAGAATTGAGGGACTGTGACTCAGCTCCATTTCTCCCCGACTTGCTTTCCCCCGCACTGTCTTTCGGTGGTGCCCGGAAGTCAGTTCTGTCCCCAGGCGGGGGGACAGATAGTCTTAACCAATGCCTAAACAACCACTCACGGTTTTGTATTTAAATAAAGTTGTGGCCAAAATTATGCCAAAAACCTTAAACAAAAATTAAGTGTGCGTTGTGAGTTATTTGGGGGGTTGCTTGGGGACCTCGGCACGCAACCTTTAAAAAATATAGCTATTGCCTGAGAAGCATGTTAAAAATGTGACTTCAGAATAGCAGAGAGGTATTCTTTAAAACCAAACATCTACACAATTCCTCCAGTGTAATTCATTTAAAATGTCATTTCAGTGCTGGGGTGAGGTGACTGATCTTTCTACATTCTTAAGCTGACCAAATGACATCCATCATTTATCTTTAAAAGTTAAGGGTGGGGGGAGTAGATGCATTCAGAGTCTTTCCCCACCCCCTCCTGGCAGTTATCTCAAGGAGAAAATCTCTCAGCCAGACAGTAAATCTCCTGTTTTCATTCTCTGCGGCTAAAAGCTCATAATTTAGCATTTTACTGTCTGGCTGGCACATGGATATTTGGTATCTCATGATTATTGTTTTTAAAACTGTACTATAAAGTTACATATTTTAGCCATTATAAAGATCTCAGACTTTTCTTCTACCTTTCAAGAAATGAAATCATTGCATTTCGACTGTTACGAATTACAGGAAAATCAAAATCAAAAACATTAAAATTATATTAAAACTGGTAAATACATCAAATTAGGTCTTGTGAGCTTCTGCCAGAGGTCAACAGCACGCATCTAGCGAGTACATGATGAGCAGACTGATGTTTGGTTTGATGTAAGAATTTGGAGCTCAGTATGCTCACAAATGCTTTGAGCAACTAGTAAGGGGATGATGAAAAAGGCCCAGCCTGGAGTTAATAAATGCTTAATATCAAGCACATTAACTGTGCTTGATATTAAGCATTTATGCATCTAAGCTTCCGTTTGTCCAGAAGACCCTCACATGTTCAAAAGTGCAGAGGCGTTTACCTACAACCCATACAATAAATGGTCTAGGGCAGAGGTGAGGAACATTTTTTCATCCCCCTGGGAGCCACATTCCCACTTGGAGAATGTTCCAAGGGCCACATGGGAGTGGCGACTGAGCCCAGAAGCAAATGTGGACGGAACAATGCCTTTGAGCTGGCTACAGTCCAGCCATGCAAAAGCAAGGTTTCTACGCACAAATCTTGCCATCTTACGCAAGCGAGACACATTCCAGCTAGGCAAAAGGACTCTGAGAAGCAGGGAACAACACTGGTGAAGGGTGTGCCAATGGAAAGGGTACGCATCCCAAGGAAGGGGCACAACCCAGGTAGAGTTTCAAGTACAGTGGTACTTCGGTTCCTGTTTACAAACGATTTGGTTTACGAACTCCACAAAAACGAAGTAGTGTCCTGGTTTGTGAACTTTACCTCAGTCTAAGAATGGAATCCGAATGGTGGAAGGCTCATTAGGGAAAGCGTGCCTCGGTTTAAGAACGGTTTCGGTTTAAGAAGGGACTTCCAGAACCACTGTATTTAGAGAGGTCTAAAGGACTGCATCCCCTTACAGTCTGAGATTCCTGACTCCTGATTTAGGGCATAGAAGATAGATGATAGATAGATAGATAGATAGATAGATAGATAGATAGATAGATAGATAGATGGATATAGATAGATAGACGAGAGGGATAGAGAGACGATAGACAGATAGATATAGGGTATATATAGGGATGCAGGTGGCGCTGTGCTCTAAACCACTAAGCCTCTTGGTCTTGCCGATCAGAAGGTTGGCAACTCGAATCTGCATGGCGGGGTGAGCTCCCGTGGCTCTGTCCCAGCTTCTGCCAACCTAGCAGTTCAAAAGCATGCCAGTACAAGTAGAAAAATAGGTTCTGCTGTGGCGGGAAGGTAAACAGCATTTCTGTGCACTCTGGTTCCTGTCACAGAGTCCCATTGTGCCAGAAGCTACTGTTAGGTCCATCATGAGACGTCTGCCAGCTTCCAACCACAGATATCAGCAGCCTTCAAGCAAGCAAACTTGCCTTATTATTGCTCCCTAGCATCCCACTGCCAGAGGATTGCCTCCTTCCATTCACCAGTTTGCCTCCTCCAAATGGAAGAAACCTGGGCAGTGCTGAATGTCACATCCATTGCCAGGTGTGTCCTGCTGGAAATAGACAAGGTGTTTCCTCTTGGCCTGCCTTTATATTCACTCAGTTGCCAAGTGTTTTTGTGACATCACAAGAAACTCACAGCCAATAGCAACAGCATTGCTTTGAGCCTCGCAATGGCAGGTTGACCTATCAGTGATTGTGTGCTTGTTTATTCGGGACACGGGTAGAGCTGTGGTTTAAACCACTTAGCCTCTTGGGCTTGCTGATCAGAAGGTCAGTGGTTTGAATCCCCAAGAAGGGGTGAGCTCCTGTTGCTCTGTCCCAGCTCCTGCCAAACTAGCAGTTTGAAAGCATGCCAGTGCAAGTAAATAAATAGGTACTGCTGCAGCAGGAAGGTAAGCAGTGTTTCTGTGTGTTCTGGTTTCCATCATGGTGTTCCATTGCACCAGAAGCAGTTTAGTCCTGCTGGCTACAAGACCCGGAAAGCTGTCTGTGGACAAACGTCGGCTCCCTTGACCTGAAAGCGAGATGAGCGCCGCAACCCCATAGTTGTGGTTTGAGGACCCGATCCCCGCAAAGTGAAATGAATACACAAGGACACGTGTTATAAGGTTAATGGGCAAGAAAAGGCCACAACTTTATTGATTACAGCAAGTGAAAAGGTATTGGCTTAGGCATTGGATTACGTCAGCTGACTCCACCCCCTCAGAGAGGGGTGAGTCTAAAACAAGGGGGGTTTATTCACCAGTAGGTGGAGCCTGTTGATGCTAATCCAACTATAGGCTCTCCCCTGATGTCACCGAGTGTCGTGCCATGGCCTCCCGCCAAGCAGGCATCGGACAGAATACACGACGCCAGATTCCTTTAACGGAATACCCAAAAATTGAAGGCATAGGCGATGGCCACACCTAGCCCTTCGACACACCACAACACATTATTCCAATGCCTAACCTACCCACCAATACCACGAAAGTTGTGACGATTGCTACGAGGTAGGCGAAAAAACCAAAAAGCCTAATGCCAAATGGAAAAATTCCTACCAGGCCCCCCGGACAACCAGGGCAACCAACCTAAGGTCCATAGCAAGGCCAAAAGAAAACTGAGACCCTGAGCTCTAAGGGAGTGGAGGGTGGGTGACTCGCGACGGGACGACGAAAAGTGAGGCCGGAAGGCTGGTGCCGCAGCACTTAGGCTGCTGTACACGCCCCCTCAGAGGCACCTAGTTGGGTGCCTGCTGATGGGCGTGGGCACCAGCCTGGTGAGTGGGAGGCAGGGGGCAACGCCCCCTGCTAGAGACGGAGCTCTGCTCCCGCCCACAATCACTCCCCTCTCTTCCAGGAGGGAAGAGAGTCTTTGCCTTTGCCTTTGACTGGAATTAACTGTCCAGGGGTCCTTTACCTTTGCCTTTTACTCCTGATATAGGGTATATATAGATATAGGTCCTGGTACAAGTGAAAATTTGGAGAAAGCCAATTGGCACAAATCTGATCTCTCCATGCATTCATAACCTCCATCGAATGTTTGCACTCTTGTTACAATTCATCTGGCAAACACATGATTAAATCTTCCCTGTTTCTTGTGTCTATAATGACTCCATCAGCAGACTTCAAATAGCATGAGATTGAGGGAGTACTGTTTTGGGGTGGATGGGTGGGAATAGGTTAGTTTCTATGAATTGTTAAGATCTATGTGGCAAGAGGGACGTGGGTGGCGCTGTGGGTTAAACCACAGAGCCTAGGACTTGCCGATCAGAAGGTCGGCGGTTCGAATCCCCGCTATGGGGTGAGCTCCCGTTGCTCGGTCCCTGCTCCTGTCCACCTAGCCGTTTGAAAGCACGTCAAAGTGCAAGTAGATAAATAGGTACTGCTCCGGCGGGAAGGTAAACGGCATTTCCGTGCACTGTTCTGGTTCGCCAGAAGCAGCTTAGTCATGCTGGTCACATCACCTGGAAACTGTACGTCGGCTCCCTTGGCCAATAAAGCGAGATGAGCGCCGCAACCCCAGAGTCGGCCACGACTGGACCTAATGGTCAGGGGTCCCTTTACCTTTACCTTATGTGGCAAGAAACAGACAACTATCTTCAGCAAGACCACCCTTATATATTTTGATTCTGTTTCAAACAGTAACAAGTCTTCTTCTCTCCAGATAATTTGTACTGCATCCCCTCGTGTGGCTCTGTGGCTCAGTGACCAGACTTCACTGGTGCATCTTCAGCTCCCCATTCTCTCTGCTAGGCATGGAAGGATCTGTCGACTTCCGTTCTCCTGGATTCCAGTCTTTCCAATCTGAAATTCCGCTCTTCACATTTTGCAGAAAGTTGTAATTAAAAAAAAAAAAATCTTGTGAAAAACCACCAGTATTTTAGTGTATATTTCTCCCGATAAGCACATTTTTATATGCAGTTTTGGCAAATGTACACATTTTTGTGAGCAAATCCCCCTAATGTAATACATTTTTGTATGCTATTTTTCACGAATGACTTCATTTTTATGCACACATTCTCCTCATTTTTGTAAGCATTGGTTGGGGAACTGCACAGGAAAATTCAGATAAGTGTGAATTTCAAAGGATTGCTGTGCTTCGGTTTGCATATTATTTCGGAAGGTGTGAATTTGGTAGATTCGACTTTAAATGCCTTCCGAACTGACTTTCTCCTCCAACCCTACTCCCAGCCCAGTCTTTCTGTTCCCATGTTTACTGTATCTTTCTGGCAGCTTTCCATCCTTACGTTTCAGAGATTTTACAAACTCAAAAGGCAAGGGGTGAGCAGCTAAGATGCTCAGATGCAACGGAAGACTATCAGATCCCTTGTACTTTTAATTACGTATATAGAAGGTGAAGCTGTAGCACAATTAGTGTTTTTATCGCTGCGTTACCCTTCATCTCAAGGGTTCCAGCATCTGCTTGAAAAATAACATCCATTGTTTCACATTGCCATAATATTTGTGTTCAATATATTTACCTAGACAGAGAAGAGCTTTGTTGTTTGGCATCAAATTATCTCCTCTTGGCATTAACTCGCTTAGAGTTTCATTGCTGTTTACACAGCATTATTTTATAACCTTCCGTTAAATCTGCTTTTTGTTTGCCACTCGCCTTTGGGCTTGTTTATTTCCTCATGAAGTCTCCTGTTGAAGGGTTCCCAAGCACTGTTTGTTTTGTCAAGACAAAGGAACATTGAATAGGACCTGGCATAGCATATAGCTTGAGGGACGGAGCCTGCAAATCATGAAGCCCCTGGTTTGAATCCTGCCTCTGCTAGAAGAACTCTCTGTGGCTGCAGTCCTAAACAAACTTGCCAGTGAAGTCCTACCAAGAGCAGTGGGATATCCTTCCAAGATTAATGTAAACTGCTTGGAGGGTTTTTTATGATTAAGTAAAATAAATAAATAAGTATGCATAGTTGTGGATCGTAAGTTCTCTTGGGCAAACCAGTCTCAACCGTAGACCTACTCATTCACAACATAACTTCATCTAATGGCTTCCATTACACTGGTAGGCCCAATTCAAAGTTCAAGTTCTGGCGCAGAAAGCCCTGTATGACTTGTGACCCAAACAGTTGAAAGAGCATCTTCCCAAGTACCTTCCCACCCAAGTTTTGAGATCTATAGGGGATGCCCTGCTTGTTGTGTCTCCTAGGAATATGATTGGGGAGGGGCAGTAGAAGAAGCAGGACCTTATCAGTGACCATCTATGGTACTCCCTCCCAGTACAGATCTCATTTCGCCCCCATGTTACGTTCATTCAGACCATAGCTTAAGAACCATTTATTTTTGCATGGCTTTGGAACATAGCAGGAGACCCTATAAAGGTCTCTGTTTTCCAGGGACAGTCCCAGATTCACAGAAGCTGTCCCAGTGACTGATTTGATTCTGGAACATCCCGCTTTTCCTTAAGATGTTCCTATCATCACCAGAGAAATGTTGGAGTCTATCGAGTTATGCAACCCTCAAGCCAAGGAGACAAGCAGTTATACAACCTTTAGAAGGCATCTGAAAGCAGCTCTGTATAGAGGTTTTTTTTAAAAAAAAAAATCAATACTTTATTATTACTTTTATATGTTGGAAGCCACCCAGAGTGGCTGAAACAACCCAGTCAGAGGGGCAGGGTATGCATAATAAGATGATGATGATGATGATGATGATGATGATGGAATACGATGTCCCTCTTTTCATCAGAGAAATGTTGAAGGGTATATAGCAGCAGTGGTTCTTGTCTAATATGTCTAAAATACTCTCTGTTCCAGTACTTAAATACCATTTATTGTTGCATGCAGTTATCATTGTATTTTATTGTAAATTGTGGTTTCAATTTTGTTTTTGCTCTGTATTATGAAGGTTGTAAGATGAAGTCCCTGAAAAGAAAGCAGATGACAGACTTATTCTTCCAAGGTTATGTTGCCAATCTTTCCCATACTTATCCTTATTTGTATTCATTCTTAACATTTTGTGTGTCTCAAAATCTTGGGGTTCCCCAAGCCTACTGATACCCGCTTCTTGGGCAATGGGCTGTTGACATTTTGGCTACATAAGTGGCAGCACTCATAGTTTAAAGATTTGAAATACAATAAAGGATTCTAAAGAATAAATATTGTTTGCCTTCATTTACACATTTTTCACGATGGTGCCTAAATCTAAGTATCCAAGAGCCAATCAAAAGTGCACTCTAGAATGATGTAGCCAACTATTAGTGCCATCATTAGAAGCAGAAAGCATTAATAAAAAATAAAAAATGCACATTTCTAATTGATCTCAGGTCTCTCTATATTTACTGTAGGTGTTACCCAAGTAAATCATACTCAGAATATACCCATAGTGGATATCACCCAGTGAATCTTGAAGAGAGAAAGTTAGTGAGCCCTTTCCATCTTCCAGCTGATTTTGAAGAAAATAGATAATTTCAACAGCTTGGCTCATCAATACAAACAGTTGCGTGTTACAAGGAATTGATTTTGACTTTGCCTAGAAGGAGGACGTAGCATTCTCGTCCTTGACCAATCACTGTTATTTATTTTTGACTCATTGCTAGTTCCTTTTTAGGAAAGTGAGAATTTTGGGTTTGATGCTTTGGGGTAACTGATTCAGTGTGCCAGCAATAGTCACTTACCCAGATATAAATTATACATCAGAAGCACTTGTTAAAGGCTTTAATCAAACATCTGTAATACTGCATAAAATTAACACCTTCCTCATATTTAGGCTGTCAGGCTGAAGGCAAAAATCAGAGATAAATGTAGGATGCATTAGATCAGATTCTCGCCTGACTGACACCACACATAATTCCAACGATTTCTTTCAACACATGCAAATATGCAAATAAGCACAGGAAGCTTTTGGTTTCCTAGTTTTTTTAAAAAAACATTCTCATCTATCTGAATCTAAGCAGTAGTGATCTGGAAATTCTTAATTTACATTGGATCATTTTGAACATCAGAAACGTAGGAAAACAATATTTAAGGGTTAGTCAGTCTTGTCAATTATAGCTTCAGATGGTTGCCAGAGTACTTTTCCTAGGGATGCAGGTGGCATTGTGGTCTAAACTACCAAGCCTCTTGGGCTTGCCAATCTGAAGGTCGGCGGTTGGAATCCCCGCAATGGGGTAAGCTCCTGTTGCTCTGTCCCAGCTCCTGCCAACCTAGCTGTTCGAAAGCACACTAGTGCAATTAGATAAATAGGTACTGCTGTGGCAGGAAGGTAAAAAGCGTTTCCATGCACTCCGGTTTCTATCACGGTGTCCCGTTGTGCCAGAAGCAGTTTAGTCATGCTGGCCACAAGACCCGGAAAGCTTTCTGTGGACAAACACTGTCTCCCTCGGCCTGAAAGCAAGATGAGCGCCGCAACTCCATAGTCGCCTTTGACTGGACTTAACCATACAGAGGTCCTTTACCCTTTACCTTACTATTCCTAGACTAAAACTGAATGCAGGGAGAGATCTATGCAAAATTTCCTAGCCACATCACTCGTTCCTCTCTCTCCTGGTCAAGGTCAAAAGATTGTGGCAGCCTATGACACCTTGTGGTGTTGCACTCTTTTCCATTTAGAGCTGGAGTGGGGGACCACTGGACCTCCAACTGTTGATGGAATACAACTTCCATCATCCCTGACCATCTATAGTGCTGGCTGGCCCTTGCTGTGTCCAACTACATCTAGAGGGCCACAGAGCAGCCAATATGGCCAGACCTTAATTTTTGTCCCAGAAGTAAAATGACAAGAAGTCCCCTTCCACCTCTTCTTATTGACAAAGGGCAGAATTAATAACAAAGCTCTTCTGAAATATGAAATGAAGAAGGATACCCTCCTAACTGGGATTCTGGTGGCTGGTGCTCATTAGGACATGAGAAGCAGAAGGAAGAGAAGGAAGAGAGTGAACACTGTTGTGTGACAATATTATATTATTATTATTATTATTATTATTATTATTATTATTATTATTATTATTACTACTACTACTACTACTACTACTACTACTATTACTATTACTATTACTATTATTATTATTAGCTTTACATGCTGCCTAAAGGTGATAGCCTCCCGCAGTTTGATCAAACTCATGTTCGTAGCTTCGAGAACACTGTCCAACCATCTCATCCTCTGTCGTCCCCTTCTCCTTGTGCCCTGGAAGTGAGCGCTGGACCATAAAGAAGGCTGATCGCCAAAGAATTGATGCTTTTGAATTCTGGTGCTGGAGGAGACTCTGGAGAGTCCCATGGACTGCAAGAACATCAAACCTATCCATTCTTAAGGAAATCAACCCTGGGTGCTCACTGGAAGGACAGATCGTGAAGCTGAGGCTCCAATACTTTGGCCACCTCATGAGAAGAGAAGACTCCCTGGAAAAGAGCGGTGTTGGGAAAGATGGAGGGCACAAGGAGAAGGGGACGACAGAGGACGAGATGGTTGGACAGTGTTCTCAAAGTTTTGAACGTAAGTTTGACCAAACTGTGTGAGGCAGTGGAAGACAGGAGTGCCTGGCGTACTCTGGTCCATGGGGTCATGAAGAGTTGGACACAACTGAATGACTAAACAACAACAACAAAGGTGATAGCAACAGATCCCTTGGGGTGGAGCTGGTGGAATGAGGAGAACCCATTTGTGGTGTGATCCTATTCATATCCAAAAGTTAAGCCCTAGTGAGCTCAATGGGATTTACCTCAAGTAAGTGCTTAAAGTAGGGGAGGGGATCCATTTTTAGTTTGTGGGCCTCATTTGCTTCTAGGCAGTCTTGGGGGCGGGGGCCTTATGCCAGTGGTGTGGGGGGCACAGGTAAAAGCTGACAGAGCAACAAATGAAAACTATACATTGTAGAGCTTCTACACAACTTTGCACACCAGCACCCTGCTCTCTATTACTCAGTGTGGCAAATTTACAGCTTTCAAGGCCACATTCCAGTCAGACAAACAAACACATTCAAGGAGAATGCAAAGCAGGATGGGAAGAGGGGCATTACTAGGGAGAGATGTGGCCTGGAGAGAGAGTCCAGAGGATCAAATAGGCTGCATTTGGACCCTCTGATCTGAGGATTCCCATCCCTGGTGTGTAACATTGAATCCTCACAAGCAGGTTCTGTGTACACCTAGTGTCTATATATTTCCCCCTGAGCGCAGGGTCAGTCCTTACCTAGAAGACTACTGTGTATTTTTCCATGCATTTTGAAGATGCCCTTAAAAGATTCATAAAGGATATGAAATCCTTCTACGTTTCTTGCTTTCGCCGCACGGTGCTGTGAGGAGCCTAACCTAGCCGCATGTCACACACAAAGAGATCTTATGCTTCCTAAGTCCCGACATCTATCTCAAATCTTGGGAACTAGGTTCACTGGAACAGCATGTGTTTCCATCAGCTGGATCACAGATAACCTTGAAGCCTATGAGCTCACTGCTGCTTACATCCTGTGATTCTGAAAGGTCTAGTGTAGATTTTTTGGGACAGATTACACTGCTCTTCTGTTCTCCAGGCTTTAATCACTGTCAAAGAACTAGGTGAGGCAGAGAGGAAGAACGTGCTGTACAGTGGTACCTCTAGTTACAAACTTAATTCGTTCCGGAGGTCCGTTCTTAACCTGAAACTGTTCTTAACTAGAGGCGTGCTTTCGCTAATGGGGCCTCTTGCTGCTGCTGCACTGCTGGCACACGATTTATGTTCTCATCCTGGGGCAAAGTTCTCAACTTGAGGTAACTCTTCCAGGTTAGCAGAGTTTGTAACCTGAAGCGTTTGTAATCTGAGGCATTTGTAACTCGAGGTACCACTGTACTGCAAACTTACATTAGCGCTGATGGGTTCTTCCTAACACTGTCATGTGGATATAATTATATATTGACCATACATTAAAATGGAGATGGAAAGAAGATAAAGTCCCTACCAGAGAAGAATGGCAGAGGAAGTTAATGGACTATGCCAAAATGGCTAAAGTGACCGGAAGAATCAGACATCGGGAAGACCAAAATTTTAATAAGGAATGGGGTAAATTTATAACATCTTAAAGACCATTGAAAATAGTTAAAATTGTTAGTAGGATTGGAACTTGTAGGATTGGGACCATCAAACCTGTAGTTTAATTGTGTGTTTTGGACACAATGGAGATGTAAAAGATTTGGATTATCATAAAAGATGCAGAAGAAAATGATTAATAATAGGACCCACAAAGGGGAGAAGTCCAAGAGATTCATTGGAATCTTGTTTTTATGCTCTATCTTCGATATATGATTGTAAAACTTTAATCTGAAAATTTTATATATGTGTGTGTGTGTGTATGAGAAAACCCCAAATACTCTTGAATTTATGCCATATACAAGAGCTGCCCTTGCAGGTCCATCTTTTTGAGAAGAGCTCCTACCCCGTAGCTCCTAAGACCAATTTGATTAGACCTGTGGGCCTACAGCTTCCATCATCCTGACTATTGAACTTGTTGGCTGGAACTTATGGAAATTGTAGTCCAGCCATATTGGGGGATTAATACTTTAGCCAGCCAGCCAGCCAGCTTAAGTTCCATCTGCACTATACATCTAAATCCTATCATCTGAAACAGTCACGGCATCCTCAAAAGAATATTGGCAACTGTAGCTTGTTGAGATGCAGAGTATTGTTATCAGATCCCTTCCCAGACTTACAATTCCCAGAAAGTCCCCCAGGAAGACGCATTGGTTGTTAAATCACTCTGTTAGGACACTGCTTTCAATACATGGGGCCTTACACTCAACTGCAAGATCACCAGCAAACTGGCATGCCATGTCAAAATACTTACGAACAGGCCATCTGGGGAGGGTGGGCCTTGCATTTAATGCAATAAATCCTGCCTGTCCCTAAATCAACTTGAACTTGCATATTTCAGTTTAACAAGAACAAAAAAAACAACAACCCCAAAGATAGCCACATGGGCCCATAGGAAAATTCTCCAAATCCAGAATGGAGAAATACAGTGGTACCTCGGTTTAAGAACAGCCCTGTTTACAAATGATTCAATTTACGAACTCCACAAAACCGGAAGGATTGTCCTGGTTTGCGAACTTTACCTCAGTCTAAGAACGGAAGCCGAACGGTGGAAGGGCACTGGCGGTGGGAGGCCTCATTAGGGAAAGCGCGCCTCAGTTTGAGAACGGATTCAGTTTAAGAACGGACTTCCAGAACGGATTAAGTTCATGAACCAAGGTACCACGGTTCTTATTTAGGCCAACCAAAATGTGACAAAATTGTTCAGTGGTGTGCTGGGCTCATTCCTTTCTTTGTTTCTTCTGCCGCCAACTTCAGTTGAAAACATTGGTTTGTTGAGACTACATCTGATGTGGGAACATGTAGTTTCTTGCATATTTCCATCACTGATGTCCAATCCAGGAGAAATGACTTCTCAACTAAAGATGAATCATTGCTGCTAATTATCATGGAATTGTTAATTTGGAATGCCATAAAGGTGAGTCGCTTCTTCTCATCTACAAACTGCCTTCTCCCTGAGCTATGATGGCCCATTTCCATTAGCAAACAAGAGGCTGTTAAAAGAATCATCCTTGTACATTTCCTGAGCCAATTCACTCTCTGAGTGCAGATTCTTCTCCCTCCCACAGGAAAGTTGGGAGGATCATCTAACAGAATATGCCGAAATTTTCCATTGACTGGAAACATTTTGTTCCAGCCAGCATAGAAATCTGGCCAGCAAAGAAATGCAAAGATACCGTTGGGGGAAATAATTGAGTATGAGACATTAGTGTAGCAGACATAGAAATATGATTGCATTGTATAACAACAGTGAAATCTTTGTTGAAAGTTCTCTTCTCATCCTGTCTGGTGTCCTACCTGGTTTTAAAGCTTTTCTGATGGGCATTCAGGTTTTCTGTTGGCTGAGAGCTAATGTTTGCCTTTCTAGAAAATACTTTCTTCTATGGCAGTGCAAACTCAGTTAGGAGATACAAGATGGGTGACACCTGGCTTGAGAGCAGTACATGTGAAAAGGATCTAGGAGTCTTGGTTGACCACAAACTTGACATGAGCCAACAGTGTGACGCGGCAGCTAAAAAAGCCAATGCAATTCTGGGCTGCATCAATAGGAGTATAGCATCTAGATCAAGGGAAGTAATAGTGCCACTGTATTCTGCTCTGGTCAGACCACACCTGGAGTACTGTGTCCAGTTCTGGGCACCACAATTCAAGAAGGACACTGACAAACTGGAACGTGTCCAGAGGACTTGCTTGGCAGGGGGTTGGACTCGATGGCCCTTGTGGTCTCTTCCAACTCTATGATTCTATGATTCTATGATTCTAGGAGGGCAACCAAAATGGTCAAAGGCCTGGAAACAATGCCTTATGAGGAACGGCTAAGGGAGCTGGGCATGTTTAGCCTGGAGAAGAGGAGGTTAAGGGGTGATATGATAGCCATGTTCAAATATATAAAAGGATGTCACATAGAGGAGGGAGAAAGGTTGTTTTCTGCTGCTCCAGAGAAGCGGACACGGAGCAATGGATCCAAACTACAAGAAAGAAGATTCCACCTAAACATTAGGAAGAACTTCCTGACAGTAAGAGCTGTTCGACAGTGGAATTTGCTGCCAAGGAGTGTGGTGGAGTCTCCTTCTTTGGAGGTCTTTAAGCAGAGGCTTGACAACGATATGTCAGGAGTGCTCTGATGGTGTTTCCTGCTTGGCAGGGGGTTGGACTCGATGGCCCTTGTGGTCTCTTCCAACTCTATGATTCTATGATTCTATGATTCTAGGAATTTATTTAAGAATGGGGCCTTCAAATGCTCATTATTATAACTGTTGTAATTGTTGTAATTAATGCTATTTATTATAACTCACCTTCAACCTGAAGGTTCCTAGGGCAGGACACACACAATTCATGAAAGACCCACGCATTAGGAGCACATATAAAATTCATAAAGTCAGTTTTATAAAACCCAGCTGGCAGCATTAAGATAAATTAAACAGTGTAAAGAAGTTGTGACTGATGGAATAATGAATGGAATAGTTTCTGTAAAATATACAGGGATTTATGATATGTAAAATGAACCATGGAAAGAGAAGTTGGGAAGTCACTGATATTTTAAGGATGTAAAAAATGAGTACTTTAAATTGTAAAACAGAAAATTTAATAAAAACTATATGCAAAAAATTAAAAAAAAATCGGAATAAACCAGTTCCAAATCAGCCATCTCCAAGGGCCTGAAGGAAGAAATACATTTTAACCTGGCATCTAAACATATTATTCTACCCTTCCCGTTCTCAGTTCTAACCATACCAAATACAGAACCATTTGCTTAACAATATACCAGAAACTTCCTTTTGCCAATTAAACGGTTTTGATTGGCAACCAGAACAGCACTGTTCATGGCTGAATTTATTCTCTACTATGTATGTCTGGTTTATATTCCATTCAGTAAGTCTGGAAAAATTTGGCATCTGCCCTGGCTTTCTGGAAGGAACTAGTTTTCCATGACCTTTTTTGCCCACAATATTGGACCGTGTGTTATGTCTTTGAATCATCTGTTTCTTTATGCTTCCGTGAGTTCTTATATTTTTGCTTGATTGGTTTTAGGTTGCATTTTTGTTCTTGTTTTAATGTCTAATGGGTGGTGTGTTTTTTTAAGACTCTGTCACTTACAGATTCTTGAAATGTTAAGCAGTTCATACATGCTGTTAGATAAACAAATAATAATAATAATAATAACTTAAAATAATTTATTATTTATACCCTGTCCATGTGGCTGGGTTTTCCCAGCCACTCTGAGCGGCTCCCAACAGAATGTTAAAAACGCGATAAAACATCAGACATTAAAAAATTCCCTAAACAAGTCTGCCTTCAGATGTCTTCTAAAAGTCAGATAATTATTTATTTCCTTGACATCTGATGGGAGGGCGTTCCTCAGGGCAGGCACCACTACCGAGAGGGCCCTCTGCCTGGTTCCCTGTAACCTCACTTCTCGCAGTGAGGGACCTGCCAGAAGGCCCTCGGAGCTGGACCTCAGTGTCCGGGCTGAATGATGGTGGTGGAGACGCTCCTTCAGGTATAGTAAGCTAAGGCCATTTAGAGCTTTAAAGGTCAGCACCAACACTTTGAATTGTGCTTGGAAACGTACTGGGAGCCAATGTAGGTCTTTCAGGACCAGTGTTATATGTTCTTGGCGGCCGCTCCCAGTCACTTGTCTGGCTGCCGCATTCTGGATTAGTTGTAGTTTCCAGCAAAGGACCCCACAGATCATCAAGTCTCTCTACATTTTCTTAAATGACTGGTGGCTTAACACCTAAATAATAATCATAGGGTTGCAAGGTACCCCAAGGTATGTAGCCCAACTCTCTACAATGCAGGATTCTCAACTAAAGCATCCATGACAGATGGCCATCCAAATTCTGCTTAAAAACCTCCAAGGAGAGAGAGTCCACAACTTTCTGAGGGAGTCTGTTCCACTGTTGAACAGCGCTTATTGTCACAAAGTTCTTCCTGATGGCTAGCTGGAATCTCCTTTCTTTTAACTTGAATCACAACACACTATTTTGTTTCTCCACCCCCTTACAGAAGTGTTCTCGTTCAGGATGTCAGCCAGAAGCCATGCCCTCCTCCAAGATTCTGTAAGCTATGCGGGGCTCAAGTACGTCACACCACACCCCTCATGGTTTCCCATTTATTTTCCCCAACGGACACTTAATATTCCATGTTTCCTGGAGGCCCATGCAGCATGCTTCATTCCCACTGGGTTGTTTGGTTTGGAGGTGGAGTTCCTCCTTCTTTAAAAAGAAATGTTTTGTAGCTCTGCATACCTTGTACGCTGATCCCTCCCTCTTATTTGCCATCACAGATGCATGATGTGCAGGGAAGACCAAGGCAGCGGTCCAGGCATTAAAGCTCCATATCTGAGTGTTTTACCACTGAATCGGAGCAAACAGCAATCCAATTTCCCAAAGGTTCTCATTTGCTCTGATTCAGTGGTAACACACTGATTTCCCCATATTTTAAAAAGTGAAAAACTGGACACAAAACTTGTTGAGACAACAACAACAACAACAACAACAACAACAACAACAACAACAACAACAACAAATGCTCAGACACAGAGCTTTAAAGTCTGGATCAGCCATACATCTTGATCCCAGATGTACGGCTGTCCACCTACTTATGTGGGGATTGCATTCTGGGACCCCGTGCACATAAATGAAAATGCGTAAAGCAGGGAGATCCTCCGCTCTCTTTCCACACAACTCTCTGTTCCACCAGAATTGAAGCTCTGGGGCTGGCTGGAAGATGTGCCGGTAAGCGGCTGCAGCTTCTGCGCTACCCCACAATCAGCTGTTAGGCGGGGAGGCTGAGCAGCATAAAGCCCCACTGCACCTCTGGTCTCTTCAGGGCTTCCTCCATCCTCACTGACGTCCTCTTCGGGTCCAGGTGAGAGGCCACAAGGACTCTCCAGTTCTTTCCCACCATTTCCTGGTATGGTTCTATTTATGTAATTATTTCTCATATACGCAGCCGCACACAAGTGTAACACACACATGGGGGGATGCCTGTAAGGCAGAATTCAAGTGCAATGAACAAGCAGCATTGAATGTTTCGGCAGGTGCATTTTGTTTGATTCTTTTGCTCTGGTGGGCTATGCTTTGAACAGATGCTCTCCCTTCCCCTTTCCAATGCTCCTTTAAACCGAGCAAGGAGAGACAAAGAGGTTTTGCCACAGACAAGTACAAGGCGGGCTGCTGACAGGGACACTGCTCTTTGTGTGTTCCCTGGGTCAGCCAGCCAAGCAGCCAGCCGGTCAGCAGCCAAGCCAGAGGCCCTGGACCTTTGCTTTGTTTGTTGCTTAGTACGGTGTGGTGCCGCCAGCGACTCTGGCAGCCGACTGAGTCAGCAACAGCCACAAAACACAGAAGATCTGAAGTGGAAAAGTAAATAGGAGCTCAGGACTTGGCAGGAAGGCTGCCACCATTTTACATCCTTGCAAGGTGACACTGAGCACACGTGATACCTTTTCCTGCCTCTCTCTTTCAGAAGGTCCTCTGATCTGGGCACCGATAACTTTCAAAGAGTACTGAGGGACAGCTTTATATTTCTGTATATTTTGGAACACCTACCAAATCGAGCGGCCTTATTAGATTACCATTTCCTGCAGCACCAAACTATTTCATCAGTACTTGATGTAGTTTATTTAGATTCAGTTAGATTTATAGATAATAGACCTCATAAAAAATATGACAAATGTTTTACTCCCACCTGCCAAACGTGCTGAGATGACTTGCATCAAAAGAAAAGGTATAATACTAATAAAGCGAAAACAGTGAAAAGACAAAACAACAGTAAAATCAATAAATGCTCCAAAAGAAGCAAAATATTATCAGAGCCATGAAGCCCCACTGAATTCAACAAAACATGGTAAGGGTGGACTCTTAGGCATGCTTGTGGCAGGACCATTTCAATAACTAAGGTTGCATACACACCAATTGACACACATTTAGGGAACTGCAGTTTGTTAAGGGTGCTGCAAAATTATATTATCTGTGTCCTACCTTTCCTCTGTGGATCTCAAGGTGGCAGCACATGCCAGAACCCATAAGGAAAGACCAAAAATATGCTCAGCTTCATCTAAAGCTCAAATATCCTGCCCTTTGGCTTCCTTGACATTCTTCTGTTTTTTTAGCTTCATGATGCCACCAGAACTTCATGCACCTTAATTTGTGTTCTGTTCTCACTGTGTACAACTTACATAGACATTCAACAATATACAGGTGAAACTCGGAAAATTAGAATATTGTGGAAAAGTTCATTTATTTCAGTAATTCAACTTAAAAGGCAAAGCCTTTATTTGTTATAATTGTGATGATCATGGCGTACAGCTGATGAAAACCCCAAATTAACAATCTCAGAAAATTAGAATATTAAATGAAATTAGCAAAACAAGGACTGCAAATAGAGCAATATTGGACCTCTGAGAAGCATGCATATGTACACAGTACTTGGTTTGGGCCCCATTTGCATCAATTACTGCCTCAATGCGGCGTGGCATGGATGCTATCAGCCTGTGGCACTGCTGAGGTGTTATGGAAGACCAGGATGCTTCAATAGCAGCCTTCAGCTCTTCTGCATTGCTCGGTCTCATGTCTCTCATCTTTCTCTTTGGCAATGCCCCATAGATTCTCTATGGGGTTCAGATCATGCGAGTTTGCTGGCCAATCAAGCACAGTAATCCCATGGGCATTGAACCAGGTTTTGGTACTTTTGGCAGTGAGGGCAGGTGCCAAAGTCCTGCTGGAAAATGAACTCAGCAACCCCATAAAGCTCATCTGCGGAAGGAAGCATGAAGTGCTCCAAAATCTCCTAGTAGGCGGCTGCGTTGACCCTGGACTTAATGAAGCACAGTGGACCAACACCAGCTGACGACATGGCTCCCCAAATCAACACAGACTGAGGAAACTTCACACTGGTCTTCAAGCATCTGGCACTGTGTGCCTCCCCATTCTTCCTCCAGACTCTGGGTCCTTGCTTTCCAAATGAGATGCAAAAGCTGCTCTCATCAGAAAAGAGATTTGGGGAGCCATGTCATCAGCTGGTGTTTCTTCAAAATGATGTAAAATAGCATGCTTAAGCCTCCCAAGTGATATGTCAGAAAATTCCCGTCTCTCATCATTTGGAAAAATTCCAGTTTATCTGTGTATAGAAACAGTACTCCCCCTCCCCCCTTAATGGGCACTGGTTTCAGTCATCATTGAGATGACTAAACAAAATTCAAAAAAACCATTCAATATAATATTTAAATAATCACCATACATTTTTCCATGGCTGATACATAAATTATTTTTATTGAATGATGCATTTCTATTTTTTAAAAAGCCTCATAAAAGATCTTTCAGTAGCTACGGCATTTTTAAAAATGCTAAATGTACATTGCTAGCATTACTTGTTCATAGGATCCTAATAGCCTGAGCATCTTTTTGTTAGATGTGCATTATTTGGGCATCTTGAAAATTAGCCTGTGTTGCCATCTGCTTCCTCGTGCTTCTTCAGAAGGACTTCTGTGTGATGTGTTTTCCAGCAGGTTCATGCTATGTGTTTTCCACTAACCATGTTTATGGAATGGAAATGACATTTGGGTGGTGTGCGGAAGTGGGCAATTATGCCACATTTTTGTATGACGTGTCCAGGCAAATTCATTTCTGGTCATCTTTCGGACATGTTCTTGCTGCATGTGAAATAAACACGTGGCACTAAATCAGCTAGGCAGCAGCTGCATGTGAGCACAACAAACAAAAGTAGTTTTTTTATTTTTAAAAAACCTGATACTCAGCAGGGTTGGATCCTGGCTTGTACCCATGTGATCGGCTGCTCGAGGAGGTGATTTTCACTGATTCTTCCTTTCCCCTGCAATCCCTTGAAGCACACTATCCTTCAGCTTTGAATTTTAATGATGTCTGTGAGGATGCGAGAAACAATGAATGCCTGTGACTAGTAATGATATGTCGTATAAACAACTGCTTAATTTCCCCCCAGTAATATGGATGTGTTTCAGTTATCATTTGGAAGGGCAATACTTTCCTGTTTAGCAATTTGCATACTCAAAGAAGGATCCCCAGATTATCTGGGGGACAAGCCTGGTAGCCTGGACCCAGCATGACATGGGATAGCAATGTTCAGTAAATCAAACCCTCAGGCTGTGTGCATCCGCCAGGCTTCAGGGAATTTGCTTCCTCTCCCCATGGTAGCAGATAAGCAGAACAAAGGAAAAGGAGTCTTCTTACCAGTTAGAAACCTTAATAATCACAGCAAGAGGACAAAGAATCCATCTCCTAGAAATGGTGGTGCTCCCAATTAAGGATTACACCCCTTTGCATCCCTATTAATCCATGTCACTTCTACGTCTTGTAATCTGAGTTTGGCCCAACTGTGCTTTGTGTGCTTTCTGTTCTGCCACTTTCTGAGCTCTTCTTGACCTTGGTCCAGAGACAGTGAATGCTGTCCAGAGACAGTGAATCTGTTAATACTCTCTCTCTCTCTCTCTCTCTCTCTCTCTCTCTCTCTCTCTCTCTCTCTCTCTCTCTGTGTGTGTGTGTGTGTTCTCCTAGCTGTTCCCCATCCAGTATTTCCCAGCTTCTGCCTTCTGAACTATGCCCTTCTGCAAACCACTGTTCCAAATCTATAATGTCCTCCTGCTCCTGGGAAGATTCAGGATTCGGATCCTGATCAGGGGGAGGGGGAGGCTCCCACAATTCTTCCTCAGTGCAGCTCTCCTCAGCACAGTCCCTGACAGTAACTTGAGAGCCAGTGTGGTGTAGTGGTTAAGAGTGATAGACTCGTAATCTGGTGAACCGGGTTCGGGTCTCCGCTCCTCCACATGCAGCTGCTGGGTGACCTTTGGCTAGCCAGACTTCTTTGAAGTCTCTCAGCCCCACTCACCTCACAGAGTGTTTGTTGTGGGGGAGGAAGGGAAAGGAGAATGTTAGCCGCTTTGAGACTCCTTCGGGTAGTGATAAAGCGGGATATCAAATCCAAACTCCTCCCCCCCTCCCCCTCCCCCTCCTCCTCCTCCTCCTCCTCCTCCTCCTCCTCCTCCTCCTCCTCCTCTTCTTCTTCTTCTTCCAGCTTAAGTTCCCTGAAAGGATTCTGGGTGCTGTAGGTTATCACACACGAAATTGGCAACTCTAAAACAAACTCCAGTGCCCAGAATGAGGGAAATTATGTGCTTTAAAGGATATAATGAAAATGCTGTTGTAATTTATGTTAAGGAAATCAAAAGTAAAACAACTTGCAACTTGCAAAAAAGCAGGCACACTTTTTCAAATCATTTCAAAACGGACACACCAAGAGAAGCAAAATAGCTTAGTTCCAAGTGTCTTATGAGCAAGAGGAATTTCCTGCTTCCTGCCAGTCCAACCAATTACCATCACAGGGAAAACCAGAGGATTCCTGTGTCTCCTGTATTTATCTCCTTCTTCATCCAGCTGTGAACTTCAGGCTCTGAGAGTGAGTAATGAGTAATGACTCAGAGTCCTAGGAAGCTGCCTCAGAACATCAGTCCACCAACTGTTGAAATTGACTGGGGGTGTCTCTCCAAGGTTTCAAATCAGACCTTACCTGGAGATGTGGGAGATTGGACCTGGGATCTTTTGCGTGCAAAGCACGTCCTCTGCTACTGAGCTACAACTGTTCTCCCTAGAATGCAAGAAGGAGCATCCACCTGGCATTTTAGCAGGCTGGTCCCTGAATGAACCTTTGTCCTCCCTGTCAAAGATTTGTCATAAAGGTAAGGGAGGGGAGGAGAGAAAACAATGCAGACAGCCTCCAGCTGCATTTCTTCCAATACTACTAAGAGGGATGGGTAAGAGGCAGCTGCACCTACGAAGCTGGAGCCCTTAGGGGGAAAGAAAGAGAAAAGCAGAAAAACTGAATTCCATTCTTTTGGCAGGTTCATTGGGGCAAGAGTAGGTTCCTAACATGTTCAGTTCACATTCTTTTGCATTTCACTGACCTGCAAAAAGCCTTGCATATTCCTCAGTCTCAGGTATGCTTCGTGTCTGGGGGAAAAATGAAGAAGTCGCAGGGATTCCCAATCAGCTTTAGATCAGCCTGCTTCAGCAAGGGAGCCATATAATTTGTTTCCAGATCATATCCACAGATGTTGCATATTGCTCCGGCTCCAGTGCTGGTGTCTGAAGCCAAGGATGCATAATGTTGGCCACAATCCATCTGTATCCTATAACTTCTTGAGAAATACTTTTAAATGTGTTTCCCCTCAAACCAGCGTTCATCTGATTTGAAAATCTACAGCATGGTTAAGCCAAGGTGTGTACATTTCAGGCAGCCATTGTGCACACGCAATGTGCACATACAGACGACTGTTTCATTTTTATGAGAGTTGCAGGAGGTTGTCAGGGTGGAGAAACAAATCAAGTAATGTGCATCAGATGCAGAGACATCCCCAGCTCCTTTCTGGTGTGTGCAACAATGTAAAAATGCAACTGGAAATGACCCTGCTGAATTTCGAGCTGCTAATTTGTATACATAGCCTCAGACACCACAGGCAATAACTAATAAGTACAGTGGTACCTCGGGTTACATACGCTTCAGGTTACAGACACTTCAGGTTACAGACTGTGCTAACCCAGAAATAGTACCTCGGGTTAAGAAGTTTGCTTCAGGATGAGAACAGAAATCGTGCTCCGGTGGCGCGGCGGCAGCAGGAAGCCCCATTAGTGAAAGTGGTGCTTCAGGTTAAGAACAGT
This sequence comes from Podarcis bocagei, assembly GCF_964188305.1. Lineage (NCBI taxonomy): Eukaryota > Metazoa > Chordata > Lepidosauria > Squamata > Lacertidae > Podarcis > Podarcis bocagei. The sequence continues at coordinate 15,129,401 of NC_138136.1, read as the reverse complement.
TTCAGGTTAAGAACAGACCTCCGGAACGAATTAAGTACTTAACCCAAGGTACCACTGTGGTTGTTTTTCTCATTGACATCTGGTGGGAGGGCGTTCCACAGGGCGGGGGCCACTGCCGAGAAGGCCCTCTGCCTGGTTCCCTGTAACTTGGCTTCTGGCAGGGAGGGTACCGCTAGAAGGCCCTCGGCGCTGGACCTTAGCATCCGGGCAGAACAATGGAGGTGGAGATGATCCTTCAGGTATACTGGACAGAGGCCGTTTAGGGCTTTAAAAGTCAGCACCAACACTTTGAATTGTGCTCAGAAACGTACTGGGAGCCAGTGTAGGTCTTTTAAGACCGGTGTTATGTGGTCTCCGGGGGCAATCCCAGTCACCAGTCTAGCTGCCACATTCTGGATTAGTTGAAGTTTCTGGGTCACCTTCTAAGGTAGTCCCACACAGAGCACATTGCAGTAGTCCAAGCAAGAGATAACTAGAGCATGCACCACTCTGGCGAGACAATCTGCAGGCAGGAAGGGTCTCAGCCTGCATACCAGATGGAGCTGATAAACAGCTGCCCTGGACACAGAATTGACCTGCACCTCCATGGACAGCTGTGAGTCTAGAATGACTCCCAGGTTGTGCACCTGGTCCTTCAGGGGCACAGTTACCCCATTCAGGATCAGGGAGTCCTCCACACCCACCCGCTTCCTGTCCCCCAAAAACAGTACTTCTGTTTTGTCAGGATTCAGCCTCAATCTTCAACCTCAATCTGTTACATTTTCTGATTTGAAAATGTACGGCATGGTTAAGCCGTGGTGTGTACATTTCAGGCAGTCATTGTGCACACGCAATGTGCGCACCTGACAACAGTTTCATTTTTATGAGATTTGCAGGAGGTTGTCAGGGTGGAGAAACAAATCAAGTAATGTGCATCAGATGGAGAGACACGCTCCTTTCTGGTGTGTGCAACAATGTAAAAATGCAACTGGAAATGACCCTGCTGAATTTCGAGCTGCTAATTTGTGTACATAGCCTCAGACATCACAGGCAATAACCAATGAGTACTCTTATGTTCCCACAACACACAAACGCACACAAAACACATGGCTATTGCATAAGTGATGAAAATGCCAACAGGAAGAATAATCACGTTTTGCCGGCAGCTGTGAAGTTCCAGGGATATTTGTGATTTGCCTGTGATGATGGGAGGAGTGCTATCTGAGGGAAGCAATTTGGACTCCCCACTCGCTATGGTTGGGCTGCCTGGGAAACATCATTTGGATCCCTGGCACTGATTTGTGAGGACTAGATTTTGCATTTTTATATTTATTTCACTGGGGGCAGGATCACAGCAAGGTTTAAAGGCCTGTTCTTGGATGCATTCAATATTAAATTGTGGGAAAGCAGTGTACTTCAAGGGCATTTTTACTGCAATTTCCTGTTCACACCTAATTGTACGTAATTATGGTATTGTTCCCAGCACAGATTTAATACTCACTGACTCACTTTTTTCTTTTTTCTTTTTGGTCTTGGGAATGATATATGAGCCATATAATCAGAGACAAAAACCCACAGGACTCAGCAGGGACCAGTATCTCCGGTCTCTAACAGTGTGGGACAGAGATTTGATCATGCATAGTGTTATGAGTTTGGGGAAGGGGTGGTACTGTGGTATAAACCACTCTGGCTTCTGTCACTTTGTCCCATTGTGCCAGAAGCTACAGTTAGGTCCATCATGAGACGTCCACCAGTTTCCAACCACAGATACCAGCAGCCTTCAAACAAGCAAACTTGCCTTATTATCGCTCCCTAGCATCCCACTGCCAGAGGATTGCCTCCTTCCATTCACCAGTTTGCCTCCTCCAAGTGGAAGAAACCTGGGCAGCGCTGAAGGTCACATCCATTGCCTGGTGTGTCCTGCTGGAAATAGAAAAGGGCTTTCCTCTTGGCCTGCCTTTATATCCACTCAGTTGCCAAGTGCTTTTGTGACATCACAATAAACCCACAGCCAATGGCAACAGCTGGGGAGGCACCATCTTCATTGCTTTGAGCCTCACAATGGCATGTGGAGCTATCAGTGACTGTGTGCTTGTTTATTTGGGACACGGGTGGAGCTGTGGTCTAAACCATGGAGCCTTTGGGCTTGCCGATCAGAAGGTCGTCAGTTCGAATCCCCGCAACGGAATGAGCTCCCCTTGCTCTGTCCCAGCTCCTGCCAACCTAGCAGTTCAAAAGCACACCAGGGCAAGTAGATAAATAGGTACCGCTGTGGCGGGAAGGTAAGCAGTGTTTTTGTGCGCTCTGGTTTCTGTTACAGTGTTCCATTGTGCCAGAAGCGGTTTAGTCCTGCTGGCCACATGACCCAGAAAGCTATCTGTGGACAAACCGCTCTCCCTCAGCCTGAAAGCGAGATGAGCGACTCAACCCCATAGTCACCTTTGACTAGACTTAACCATCCAGAGGTCCTTTACTTTTTACCTTTACCTTTAATCTGAGACCCTTCTAACTCCTGGATCCAGGAAGTATTGAAAAATAGCTTCCTGGTGAGGTGATGACCTGGGTGATGGGCCATTAAGGGGTACAAAGGAAAGTGGCTCTGTGTGGGAGACAGCAAATGGGTGGGGTCCTGCTCTTAGCTTGTGGGTACTTAGAAAGTTTGGAGTGATCTGAGCTAGAAACCAAAGAACAGCAAGTGAGGAACCAAGAGAGAGAGAGAGAGAGAGCAATGTTTGATTTATGTTTGAATCCAAGGCTGTGGTTATGGAAGAACCAAGACACTTTTGGGGTGTTAATGCTGTGAATTCCTCCATCGTACGCTCAGGCTCATTATAGACACAGCTGTGTACCTATGTTCGGTATAAAATGTAGAATAGCCTAACATGAAGCATGTAAAGAGTTTGTGTGCTAGCTTCTTCCTCAGAAGAATAGCAGATGGGACTGAAAATAACCATGGCTATTTCTTAAATAGGATAAAAGCAAGCTGACTGATGCCTTGAAGAGCAGGTCTCCATGTCAAACCACAAACCGCTTTTGAAATTCTCCTCATTTTCAAATGTCATTATGTGTTCTTTTTTTAAAAAAAAATATTTAAATTTGATTTTACAAGTATAAAGTTGTAACCATACAAAATACATATCCATATTTAGAGATTTCTCTGAATCTGTAGACTTCCCACCTTCCCCCCCCCCATCGGTCCTATTATCAACCTTCTCAACTGCATATTATTTCAGCATTCAAATTTTATATCTTTCCATTTTGTCCATAACATTTTCTACATTACAAGTGTTCTTGTGATCCTGCTAATTTTTTCATCTGCTTACAGTAGTCTTTCAGGTAGATTGTAAATTTTTCCTATTCTTTATTAAAGTTTTGGTCTTCTTGGTCCCTGAGCTTTCTAGTCAGTTTTGCCATTTTGGCATAATCCAACATCTTAGTTTGCCATTCTTCTCTGGTAGGGACTTCATCTTCTTTCCATCATTTCAAAAGTCATTATGGGACACAGGGTCTGGGGGGAGGACAGGCTACTGCAAAAGGGAAACTATGTTTCATTACTCAGAAACTTAGCAAAGTCTTTGCAGATTTTTATATTATGGATGTATGAGTTGTAATATTTTATTAATACTATTCCTTTAGTATTATGTCATGGCCTTTAGAGCAATAAGCTTATTAACTGAGCTGACTACTGCTAAAAGCCCTCTTGGATGTCCGAAATGAATTGCCTACTAATTCTTTCAACCTTTTGTGGATAATGTCATTATATGGTTAGAATCACTAGGTGGCATTCGCCAAGTTATATCTAAGTGGAGTCATGAGTTTCCTGTTGCTATTTTGCTCTTGCTTGAGAAAGACAATAAAATCACTGTCTATTTTTCTGACCGGTGTTTCCTCTAAGGGTTAAAACTGTGTCCCAATGCTTAATGTGTAGCATGCAGCCACATCACTTGTTTTTCTTAAATTTATTATCGCTGGATCAGGGGAGGGCTGTTATTGGGAGTTAAATGTGTGAGAGGAAAGATTTAGCCCTTCCCTTCCCAGATAACCTGATACTCTCACACACGCCCCTTCTCATTTATTCTTGTGAAGTTTTCCGGCTTAGTAAAAAACGTTCCCTTGGGCACTAATGGGAATTTTTATATTAAGCCTTCTATCACAGCTTGCAGACATTGTCAGTCAGATTAGGTTTCCAGAATCTCAGAAGGGCCTTCTTTGCCCAAGCCTGACCCTGCCATGCCAGTTGCCACTCACTCGCCACTTGGTGAGACCCGTATTTGCAGGCAAGCATGAGCCCAATCCAAGCTGCGCCTGCAGTAACCACATTCACTGACATGGCTGGGGTCCTCACCAGTGGTGTAGCATGGGTTGCCTGCACCCAGGGCCACATGGAGAGGCGGGAGGGAGGGAAACAGACCGAGTACGCATGTGGATTCAAATGCCTAATGGCGTCCATGTCACCTAGGACATCACAGCTGCAGAGATAAGAAAAGAAGAGTTGTTTCGTTGTCTGGAGAGGTCGCATCCTGGTTAGCAAGGAGAAGCCATTTTTTTCTTCTTCTTTTTTTCAAATCCTTTATTATTTTATTCACATAATATACATTCTTTACAGCAAACAACTCCAAAATAAGCAGACAGCTCCAAAATAAAATCATATGTAACAAAACCATGTCTAATGTTTTCATTTACACTGATCTCCTCTCTGATACCTTTACTTGATATTTCTTGCTGCTTTCTGCTTCCCTTATAGAATCTTTATAAAAATTTAAATCTCTTAAATCCTATACCAATCTTTAACAATTTCAATTAATCCCTTCACCCTCCCTCCCCCACAACCCAGTACTTCCCTCCACCCGTGTGCAATCCTCTTTACCTACTATTATTTTTGTTATTGTTGCGTTATTCAATAAGGAGAAGCCATTTTCAATGGAGCCCAGCAACGGAAGTGCACAGCTGTATTGAGGCTGCACCAGGTGTCAAAATTTTGTGCCCCCTAACAATTCTGGGCCCCTGTGGGCCTCACACATTATACCACTGGTCCTCACCACCAGCCAGGCTGCACTGTGGGCTCAATCTCTCCCTTTCTAGTTCCTGCACTGAGGGCAGCCTCATTCATTGACCCACCTGCTCTCCTCCCCACCAGCTTGGTCCAAAGAGAACATGTTGCCGCCATGGCAAAGTGCTTTTCGATGGGAGCTGCTCAGCTCCTATGCATGGCAGCTGTTTGTCCACCTGGGCATTGCATGTAAGGTAATTTGATGGTGGATGCAGGAACTCAGCTTGCCTCCATTGTGTTGCCTGCCCAGCCGTTGCTCCGCATCTTTGCGGGAGATTGGCTCTCAAGGTACTAGGAGGGAAGTTCATTCTTCCTGGTTCATTGTACAGCTTCAATGTGGAAGTCCTCAGTCTTGGCTTTTGGAAGTTAGCTGGCTAAGCAAGGAAGGAAAGGGGGAAAACCCTTCCCTTTCTCATGCTGCAATCTATGATGCAATAAAGCTCCCTACCTCCTCCCAGACAGGTGTAATTCACTGAAGAATAACAGGAAGAACACACTACACATTGCACAATTTTCTACCCCAGGGATTCCAAATTCATGAGGTTTTCAAATTCCAGAGTAGATGCAGGTGCGCAGGAGAAAACAACGCGACGCCTTAAAAAGTTCTTGTCTGATATCAAGTTTGCTCCCTTTCAAAAGCTCAGCCACCATTCCATTTTTGCACAGTGTGCTGAGTATCTGGACAGGGAAGAGGAAGAGGGAAATACAGTGGGTACAATAAAGAGAGATTAAAGTGATATGGGAAAAGGTTGTGCTGTGCTTGATTTGTTTGCTTTGGCTACTGTTGCACTGAATGTTTCGGCCGCAAAGACAAAGGTTACACACAAGTAGCAATAACTGGTAAAGGTAAATCTCTCCTGGCAGGGTGAACGAAAGCGTTTTATGAGTCTGTTTCAAGCCGCTGATCAGAGGGCAGCAGAGGCTCCTGCAATCACACTTGCTGTAATATTTTGTGGCGATAGTAAATCAGAAAGGCAATAAAATCATTGTTTACACGGTTTGGAATATGCTTCTCCCAGACTTACACAATATTACCCCTCTGATAAGTGTGTTCCCCACCATATTGCAGTGATTCTTGAAGACCTTTGGGATTGAGGCTTTCTGCACAATCATCTCTGCACAACGCACACTTCTTGCTCATTTATTGCGCTCAGTCTAGACATAGAGAGCCAGTATGGTGTAGTGGTTGAGAGTGCTGGACTCGTAGTCTGGTGAACCAGGTTCGCGTCTCCGCTCCTCTACATGCAGCTGCTGGGTGACCTTGGGCCAGTCACACTTCTCTGGAGTCTCTCAGCCCCACTCACCTCACAGAGTGTTTGTTGTGGGGGAGGAAGGGGAAGGAGAATGTTAGCCACTTTGAGACACCTTCAGGTAGTGATAAAGCGGGATATCAAATCCAAACTCTTCTTCTTCTTCTTCATCTTCTCTGAAGGTTGCACTATTGAAATATACTCAGAGTCGCAAAGTGATTTCATGCTCTTTATTCAGCTCATAGTGGTGAGGAGGAATGAATGAATGTCCCCTCAAAGTATCTGCTTTATATACATTATTTACACAATGGGCTGCACATGATTGGTTAATTCTGGAATTCTACTGTAAGCCAATCAGGTTGTGGATTCACTTGTATCTGGAGTATGATTGGGTGGTTCCTGCCTACCAATCATACTGCTGCATTGTTCTTGGACCAATCAGACTGCTGCATTCTGAATCCTATTGTTCTAGGACCAATCAGACTGCTGCAATTTGGATCCTATTGTTCTAGGACCAATCAGACTGCTGCAGTTTGGATCCTATTCAACTCAGTACATAACAACTATGGTCCTGAATGGGGTAACTGTGCCCCCTGAAGGACCAGGTGCACAACCTGAGGTCATTTTGGACTCACAGGTGTCCATGGAGTTGCAGGTCAATTCTGTGTCCAGGGCAGCTGTCTACCAGCTTCATCTGGTATGCCAGCTAAGACCCTACCTGCCCGCAGACTGTCTCACCAGAGTGGTGCATGCTCTAGTTATCTCCTGCTTGGACTACTGCAATGCGCTCTACATGGGGCCACCTTTGAAGATGACACAGAAACTGTAATTAATCCAGAATGTGGCAGCTGGGAGTGGCTGCCGAGACCATATAACACCAGTCCTGAAAGACCTACATTGGCTCCCAGTACGTTTTTGAGCACAATTCAAAGTGTTGGTGCTGACCTTTAAAGCCCTAAACAGCCTTGGTCCAGTATACCTGAAGGAGTGCCTCCACCCCCATGGTTCTGCCTGGACACTGAGGTCCAGCTCTGAGGGCCTTCTGGCGGTTCCCTCACTGCAAGAAATGAGGTTACAGAGAACCAAGCAGAGGGTCTTCTTGGTATTGGCGCCTGCCCTGTGGAACGCCCTCCCATCAGATGTCAAGGAAATAAACAACTATCTGACTTTTAGAAGAAATCTGATGGCAGCTCTATTTCAGGAAGTTTTTAATGTTTGATGTTTTATCATGTTGTTAATATTCTGTTGGGAGCCACCCAGGGTGTCTAGGGAAACCCAGCCAGATGGGTGGGGTATAAATAAATTATTATTATTATTATTATTATTATTATTATTATTATTATTATTACTACTACTACTACTACTACTACTACTACTACTACTACTATTGGAATATGGACAGTATTTTGTAGCCAGGAAAATGCAGTTCTTTCCTATGAATACATATGCATTCTACCCCAGATCCAGTGAGAAAGAGGTGTCACCCAACTGCTACCCCAAGACCAGCTATCTGAAAATGCCCCTGGGGTGCACATGGGTCAAAAAGAACTCCCATTCACAGAAAGGTGCTTGTTTTTTTTGTTTTTTTACATTAACCTGCTTTCTGAAAAATATTCCCAAATCAACAATTTTATAGACGTTTAACTTGCCTCATATTTGGTGAGGCTTCTTTCCTAGAAAGTATGCTTATGACGGCAGCCCCAGCTGTGCTGCTACAGGGACGAGGCAAGGAAAAAAAGCCGTCGTTTCATTACCATAGCGAATAATTCCCTGAAATGCTGTGTCTCAAAATGACCTGGCCAATAGATACAGGACCACTGGCTTGCTGTATAGAAATCCAGCCAGCCCTTTTGTATGGCTGAACAGTTTAGCAGCTTACGGCAACAATGGATTTCAGTTCAGAAGAGGAAATTCATTCTCTGTCATATCCCGGGGGAAAGATGAGAGAGATAATGAACCTCATGTGATAGTGTTGGTAATGCTACTTACTGCGCTTGTGAAAGGCAATCAGCAACCAAACCACAGGGGACCAGAAGCATGGATGGTCATGTTCATTTGAGTCTGCATTGACAACCATCACCAGGGCTAGGCCTACCATTATTAGGCAAGGCGAGGCAGTTGCTTCAGGCAGTTGGCTTGGGGTGTCATGAAATAGCAGCAAACATAATAGCCATTTAACTTATGATCATTGCATTTTTACTACCAGGGAGGAGGGAAAGTGCTTTTGGGATGTTCGGCCTCAAAAGTAACAAGGCTAAATTATATATAGAGTTTCCATGGGTTTCTTCTTTCCTGAAGCAAACATAAGCTGCATATATAGAATGAAGAAGATATCAAAAGCTATAGTGACAGCAAGTAGTTAAGAAGTTAAAAGAGTGGTCTTCATCCACCAAAACTTTAATAAGGAATGGGGGACGTTTATAATTTATCTTAAAAACCATTGTAAACAGTTAAAATCGTATGTGGGATTGGAATAACACTTGTAGTGTAATGATGATCTTTGGACATAATGGAGATATAAAGATCAGGATTACTATAAAAGATGCAGAAAGAAAGGATTAACAATAAGACCCACAAAGGGGAGGGGGGAAAGTCCAGGAGATTCTTTGGAATATTGCTTTTATATATTATGTTGTTATGTGAATGTACATTTTAATCTGGAAAATCAAATACGCAATTGTGAGTGTGTGTGTGTGTGTGTGTGTGTGTGTGAGAGAGAGAGAGAGAGAGAGAGAGAGAGAGAAGTTAAAAGAGTGAACGAGTGAACTGTACAATTTTGAACAGCTAGTGAATGCCAGAACTGAATCTGAAAGCACAGGAGCAAAATATGGGCTCAGCATTCTTATGCGTAATTTTCCATCTTTCTTGCAGCTTCTTGAAAGAGGCTGCCAGTAAGCCCAAACAAGCCACTAAAAGGGGGTGGGATTTATTGGACATCTGACAGGACAAAGCTGAGCGGAAGAGCATGCAGATATCTCCAGCTAAAAGGATCAGGTCACAGATTATGGCACAGAACTCTACTAGAGAGCTGCAGTCCATCAAAGCTGTCCATACTGGTCTAGACAGACCAATGGTCTGACCTGGTCTAAGACAGCTTCACATGTTCCTATTATATATGTGTGTGTGTTACGTATATATGTTCAACACATGGCCTTCTGGAATGCATGTTGCCGAGGTTTAGGGAAGAGGCAGTCCAAAATGTCAAAGGGGATACAATAAATTCCTAGGAGTTTATCTCAGTGAAGACCTTACTTGGAAAATCAATACAAACCCAGATGGTTAAGGAAGGCCAACAGAGACTCCATCTCCTCAGAGTATTGCGGAGGAACGATGTCAATCAACATTTGATGATCTCCTTCTACCCGTCCACAATAGAAAGTGTCCTTACATACTGCCTCACAGTGTGGTACGCTGGTTTGACATCAACTGATAGGAAGTGCCTACAGAGGGTGGTGAATACAGCACATTATGGGCTGTCCCGTGAATCCACTGGATGACATCACGGAAGAACGTTGCCTCAGGAGAGTGAGGAAAATTCTCAGGGATGATTCACACCCTGGCCGGCACTTTCTTGATCTCTTGCCCTCGGGCAGAAGATATAGAAGCATGATTAGTCGCACGGACAGGGTAAAGAACTACTTCTATCCATGGGCTGTTAGGCTGCTGAATGAAAATATAACAACAGGGCAACTGACTTTCGGGTTTGGTGGGTGTAAACGAAGGGAATTAAGACTAAGAGAGCTGAGTTGGGGGTGCTCGTGTAATCTCAGTGTCTACAAGTTGTACAAGTGACAATAAAGTTTTTCAATTTCAATATTTAGGGCAAGGCCAGGTGATGGCATTGATGGCATTGCTGCCTGAGGCAGAGCAGAAAATGGCACATTTTCCACAAACCAAGGTGCACCACTGTAGTACCGAAGGCAGACCCACTTATTGTGGCACCTGAGGCAAGAAAAAGGTGCTTCTTCCCCTCCCTGGCATTATAAATACAACAACAATAAATTAAACGATTAGCTCTGCTGTTATCAGACCAAAGTTCTTAATCAATTGTGCTATCGTAAAGTAAGGGGTCATTAACCTACCAAAGATTAGATTATAGAAACAACAAACGTTCCGACCCTGCATGGGTGTCGAAATTCAGTAACGCTTTGCCTTCTAAATAGCCACTTAATTTGACACCCTACGGTGTGGGCTCCCAACTCAGACTCGAATGGTCGCTCTGAGTTGTAACCACAGGTTTGATCTTGCAAGCGCATGGATGCTGACCACTTTTTATTTCTGGAAGCATGAGGTGGAAGCAAAAGCAGAAACCCTTATCCCAAGTTTCTAAAGCGGCAGACAAAATGGCCGTTCCATTTTACAAAGCACTTGGAGAGGGGGTGTTTTGTAAATATGTAGCTGTCATTTGGGCGCCAAAACCTTAGTGTCTGTATTGGGTGTGTTTTTTAATGACAGAAGATTGTTGTACAAAGATGAGATTTTGTAGCATCCTTTTGTGCAGGATGCCAGACTGAAACGTATCTGTGACTGGTAATACCACAGATGTTTTGCATTCAGGGACGTATCAAAGTGTAATGGGTTTGAGTTACTCGTGCGTAAATTGTCCCCGTTAGGGGGTTTAATTGCCTTGGTTAAACCGTCCTGACTGCACAGCCCATCTCAGCGTGGCTGCCTCAGTCGCTAGCAGAATCTGTCTGTGGGCGTTTCTTAAACCTTTTCCAGCATAAAAGCTTTTTGACTCCCAGTCGTCTCCGCCTCTCACTGCGCGGGAGTCTTCTACACAGGGAGGGCGTGCGTAGTGGAGGACCAGTGCTCTCCTCACTGATGTCCAGGGAAGAATCCCGGAGCTCTCCCTCTGCTTCCCCCATTTGCCCTCCTTGATCCCTGGTGTTACGCCGATTTCCTTCCTCCTCTACCAAGCTGCGTCTCCCCCTGGTGCTGGTACCTTCTCCTGCAGAATCGGGGAGCCTCTACTTCGCCTTTCGCTCTGATGTCAGTTCCCTGACACAAAGGGTTGGTGAGACTGGCACCCATCAAGGACACAGGCCACTCTGCCTCAGAGTGGCTAGGAACCTGCCCACCCATCCAAGCGCTCCTTAGGCTTGTCTTCTGCTGCTCTGGGCAACCAGGAGAGGCACGGGGGCCTCGCTGGAGGAATCCAGCCACTGGCATGGGGCACTGCCCCAGCCCTGTGGGGGAGCCTTACCCAAACAGCTGGTGGTGATATTAGAAGTGTGAGTGAATTACCTAGTGGGGCTCAGAATAAAGAAAGGCAGAGAGCACAGGTGAGAGTTGCAGGACGAAAAGGAAGGGAGGGAGGGAGGGAGGGAGGGAGGAGGCAGAAGGGAAGGCAGACAGAGTGATGGCAGAGGAGGGGAGACAGAGCATAACAGGCCCAACCCCGATGGCTGGAGAGGAAGTCACTGGTGAAGGTGGCAAAAAGCTAATTTTTTGAGTTTCTGCTACATGGTCTCCATACCCTGAAAATAGGGACGTCCCATTCCATAAGGATAATTTTGCTACTGATACCCTCTGGGCAGCTTCCAACATATATACAGTGGTGCCTCGCAAGACGAAATTAATTCGTTCCGCAAGTTTTTTCTTCTTGCGAGTTTTTCGTCTTGCGATGCACGGTTTCCCATAGGAATGCATTGAAAATCAATTAATGCGTTCCTATGGAAACCGCCTTCAGACCAGGTCTGGGGACAGTCTGTTCCCCGACCTCTTCTGAAGGCTGGGGGGGGACAAGGGCTTTTCTTCCCACCCCCAGCATTTAAAAAAACCCCGGGACAGCAGAGGACTTCTCCGCTGTCCGGGGCGATCTTAAAATGCTGGCGGGCGGCATTTTAAAATCACCCGGGACAGCAGAGGACTTCTCCGCTGTCCGGGGCGATGTAAAAGCCCCTGGGAAAGCAGGCAGGGGGGAAAAAGACTTTTGCCCCCCGCCCGCCTTCAGAAGAGGTCCTGGACCTCTTCTGAAGGCGGGCGGGGGGCAAAAGTCTTTGCTCCCCACCGCCTGCCTTCCAAAGCCGTCCGGGACAGCGGAGAAACGTGCTGCCTTTCTCCGCTCTCCCGGGAAGGCAGGCAGGGGGGAGCAAAGACTTTCGCCCCCCGCCCGCCTTCAGAAGAGGTCCTGGACCTCTTCTGAAGGCGGGCGGGGGGGGCGAAAGTCTCCCCCCCCGCTTGCCTTCAAAAGCCGTCCGGGACAGCGGAGAAATGCGCTGCCTTTCTCCGCTCTCCCGGGAAGGCAGGCAGGGGGGACCAAAGACTTTCGCCCCCCGCCCGCCTTCAGAAGAGGTCCTGGACCTCTTCTGAAGGCGGGTGGGGGGCGAAAGTCTCTCCCCCCCCCCCGCCTGCCTTCAAAAGCCGTCCGGGACAGCGGAGAAACGCGCTGCCTTTCTCCGCTCCCGGGAAGGCAGGCAGGGGGGAGCAAAGACTTTCGCCCCCCGTCCGCCTTCAGAAGAGGTCCAGGAAGGCCGGCGGGGGCCGAAAGTCTTTGCTCCCCCCCCGCCTGCCTTCAAAAGCCGTCCGCGATAGTGGGAAGCGCTTCCCTGCTATCCCGGACTGCTTTTAAAATGCTGGCGGTGGGGAGCAAAGCCTTTCGGCCCCCGCCGGCCTTCCTGGACCTCTTCTGAAGGCCGGAGGGGGGGAAAGGCTTTGCTCCCCACCACCAGCATTTAAAAGAGGTCCCCGGAGATTTCCCTATGGGCTTTCTTCTTGCGAAGCAAGCCCATAGGGAAATTCGTCTTGCGAAGCGCCTCCAAAACAGAAAACCCTTTCGTCTTGCGGGTTTTCCGTCTTGCGAGGCATTCGTCTTGCGAGGTACCACTGTAAAAGCATAATAACACACACTCAGTATAATTTTACTCTTTATACCCCACACAACTTACTGGGTTGCCCCGGCCACTCTGGGCAGTTCCCAACATATATAAAAAACATAATAAAACATGAAACATTTTTTAAAAACCTTCCTCATCCAGGATTGCCTTCAGACAGCTCAGGGGTCGGATAAGTCCATACCCTCAAACATTTATCCAATAAAAATAGGGACGTCCTAAGGAAAAGTGGGACATTCTGAGTTCAAATCAGAAACAGGGACGGTTTCCCTAAATCATGGACATCCCTGGAAAATAGGGACCCTTGGAGGGTCTGGGTCTCTCTCAGCTTTGGGGGCACTGATACAGCTCCTTGCCAAGGGCCGGAGTGAGTCTAGGTACACCTCTCTTTGCCTTAGCACCTCGGTGTGCTCTGTGGCCCCAAGGAAAGATACTCAGAGTGGAGAACAATTTTCTATCCATCTCATTATGTGAAGGCTGAAAATTATTCTGTAATTTTAACTACTGTTGGACCTAACACCTAAAAGCAAGAGATTTTCATGCTGCATGTTTAATGCTAGAAAAGGGGGAGGGGGACAGCAAAAGATTTTAAAAACAAGGTGGGCATGTACAAATCTTCACTTGCTGTCATCAAGTGAAGTAATGATGGGTGTTGTTATGTACTGAGTTGAATCCAAAATGCAGCAGTCTGATTGGTCCTAGAACAATAGGATTCAGAACCCAGCAGTCTGATTGGTCCTAGAACAATAGGATTCAGAACCCAGCAGTCTGATTGGTCCAACTCCAGGTGGAAGTGAATCCGTAACCTGATTGGCCTATAGGAGAATCCCGGAATTAGCCAATCCCATGGGGCCCATTGTGTAAATAATGTATATAAAGCAGACATTTCGGAGGAACTGGCATTCCTCACTACTATGAGCTGAATAAAGAGTATGAAATCCACACTTGACTCTGAGTATATTTCAAGTGTATATATATATATATTGAAATTCCCCTGTATCAATGCAACTGTCGCCAGAAGCTTCTGAGATGGTTGTCACAACCAACACCACTTGAAGGTTGCTGATGGCACTTTTTTGATGGGCAGTGTTGAATGGTCTAACCATCAGTGGCATAGGAAAGAATAGTTTACAGTGGTGCCGTGTAGCCCAGAAGTGTCACGGCTTAATTCAGCCTATTTCAGAATGGGAGAACTTCGTTCATGATATTGTGTAATATAGTGGCTACAAATGTCAAGTTCCTTTGCCGTCCCTAAAATTCATGGATTTCCCCTGACGTCATTGGTTTTAAGATTATGGCCCTGGTTTGTTCTCATAATCAAACTCTGTACGTAGTATTTTCTACAAACCTAACCTTGTTGATTTTTGTATTCCGCATCCTCAGCAAAGTTTACAGATCGTTACACATTGTTAAAGTTGAATTCAAGTTTACACATCATTAAAGTAACAGTTGTAACGGCAAGTACTCAGAGGAGCTGATACAAAACAAAATAGCACATTCGTAGTGAGTGACTGAGGCAAAATGTATTGATTTACTTAATTTTAAATAGTTATTCGATCAAGGATAAAAAGTGGACCCGAAGAATTTTTTTGAACCAGGTGACGTTTATTAGATAACTTTTCTGTTGCAGGCTATCCAGTCTTAAGTGGCTTTTTAACTGAAGAGCCAAATTGTTGAAAAGTAATCACCTTGACATCTGATACACGTTGGTGTAATTCCATTGGTGATAACGGAATTCTTGCCAATCTATCACAGGGAAGCAAGGGCATCGGGTGACTGCTCTAAACGACAAGCAGTTATACTAATGCACAATAGTTAAGATTGTTTTTTGTTGTTTTTTTTGCTGTGGGACAAATGTGCCTCATCATTTTCCTTTCGAAGTAATTTTATAGTACTAAAAACTAAGAATCAAAAGCATTTTTTGTACGATTTTGGTTTTTGCGTAAAAGGGCAGGAGGGATGCCGGTTTGTTGTTGCTTTTATGACTGCGTAGTAGCAAAGGACCGCAATACCTCAAGGACCGCCTCTTTCCATATGAACCTACCAGGACCCTGAGATCATCTTCTGAGGCCCTCCTTTATATGCCCCCTCCTTGAGAGGAACGGAGGGTGGCAACACGAGAACGGGGCCTTCTCTGCAGTGGCTCCCTGTCTGTGGAATTCTCTCCCCAGTGAGATTCGCCTGGCACCTTCATTACACACCTTTAGGTTCCAGGCAAAAATGTTCCTCTTTAAATCAGGCCTTTGCTTGGTTGACATCCTATGCCCTTTTAAAATGTGTTGGGGGGGTTATTGGGTTGTTTTTGTTTTGATTATGTATTTTTTGGTTTTAGATTCTGGTGTTTTTTTTCTGTGAACCCCCTGGGACCTACAGCCATAAGGCGCTATACACTTTACTTACTTACTTACTTACTTAATAATATATAATTAGTAAGTAATAATGATGTTGTTGATGATGGCAAAATCAAGCAGACAAACATTAGTTGAACTACAAAAAGAAAACTGGGGAAAATGAGGAACTAAGTTAGAACAGGGGAACTAAGAGAAATAAGTGGCAGATGCAGCTGAACAATACACTGTCAGTTTCAATCTGCTACATTGACCTTTTTTATTAAAAAAATAATCACAAATGACACTGATTTTCCACCATGGAATACCCTGCTAAATTAATTTAGAACGATAGGATTTCCCATTCCCCACCTAAGGATTTCCTGATTATCTAGCAATTCTATTGTAGTCACAGAAGGAGGAATGGGGGTGGCTGCATTAACCACATGATCTGAGTACCGCTTTCCAAAATTAGATGTCATGTTTTGCTTCCAATGTGTTACGTGGCTTTCAACCATATTACTTATAACTGTACTACTCTGGTGTAAATAGGCTGGGGGTGGAAGATGTGGACTTTGTTTCGTTCAGGCGGGGCACTAGTGACACACATTTCAGGGCTCTTTTCCCCACTACAATTGCGTTATCAGCCTCTCATAACTGTCAACTTTCTTCCTGTGTCTCTTTTTGCTGCCACAGCCAATTCTGTTTTTAACAACGCCAGGCAGAAACCCAAAAGGTGCTGTTTTTCTCGAAACGGACTGGAGGGAGGAGCTGTCTTCCTGTCACAGAACTCTTACATTTTCAGGACAGGCAGATGCAGAAGCAAATCCCTTGCCTGGAGAAAGTCCCTGCTTCAGTCTCTGGCAATGACAAAGTGGTTTAACAGTTGGTCTCCCCTTCCCGTGGGAAATAGGGGCATAGCTGTCAACGTTTCCCTTTTTTTAAGGGGAATTCCCTTATTGCGAATAGGATTCCTCGCAAGAAAAGGGAAAAGTTGACAGCTATGAAGAGGGGGTCTCCTAACAGCTCTCAGCACTCTCCACAACTCCCATAATTCTCTGGGGGAAGAAGACATGATGGTTTAAAGTACTTTGGAGAGACACACTAACCAGATAAGCCCCTAGGGGTCAGCACAACTATAGTAAAATTAACCTATGACATTCCACTATGGGGCTCGAGAAATCAGCTGCAGCTAACAAATGCAAAACCTTTCCCAAAGAGCTCTTGAAGTTGTACCTGCTTCTTCGATGGGAAAAGCTCTCGCTGATTTTGTGTGTGTGTGTAATTTGTTATTAAATTTTCTGTTTTACAATTTAAAATACTTATTTTAACATCCTTAAAATACCAATGACTTCCCTTCTTCTCTTTCCATGGTTCATATTGCATATCATATATCCCTGCATATTTTACAAAAACTAAACCATTATTGAACCCATCAAAACTTATTTACACTGTTGAAATTATCTTAATGCTGCCAGCGTTTTCAGCTGTACACAGTAATTTCCCATATATTCAATATTTCCAATCTTCTCTAAACGTATGTTCTTCTTGCTCTCTTATTCTACATGTTAAGTCTACAAGCTGCACATATTCTGTCAGATTAAGCTGCCATTCTTCTTTAGTTGGGACCTTGCTCGTTTTCCATTTTGGGGCTAACAAAACATGGGCCGCAGACCAGCTCTCCCTGATTTCTGACGCATACCAGCAACATCTCTGAGAGGTTGCCGAGGTGAAAAACGAAGCCTCTGGGGTTATTGTGACCCTGGGAAGAGCAAGTGAATGACCTTGAATGGGAGGTAAGCCTAAGGGCAACTCAGAATGAACAATAGAGACAAAGGCTACGTTGTACGGCAGGTCTGCAGAAGAGAAAACAGAAAACCATTATAATTATCCCATTCCATAAGGATATTTTTGCTATTGATACCCCTCACATCTTACTGGGTAGCCCACTCTGGACCGCTTCCAACATATATAAAAACAGAAGAAAACGTTTTTGTTTTTTTTAAAAAAAAAAACCACTTCCCTATACAGGATTGCCTTCAGATGGCTGGGGGGGTTGGATAACTCCATACCCTCCAACATTTCTCCAATGAAATAGGGACATCCTAAGGAAAAGTGGGGCATTCCAGGATCAAACCAGAACTTGAGACAGCATTTTTAAATCAGGGGACATCCCTGGAAAATAAGGACACTTGGAGGTTCTGCAGTAAATAACAATCAAAACTAAAATCAGTTTAATTAATTGCACACAATGGATGAACTTAGAATCATAGAATTGGAATCTCTTGCCCAACATGGGGCTTGAACCCACAGCCTTGAGATTAAGAGTCTTGTGCTCTACTGACTGAGCCATTGGTCTGGTGATGCAATCTAATTAAGCAAAACAGTGCAAACAACTTTAGTATAAACATTAAATAAAGCGGCCTCCTGCCATCACACTGTTGTGACAGTCAACAAATGAATCCCAGAGTACCGTTGTGAAACTACCTGCGAAAATTCAGATCACTTACGTAATCTACGATGAGTTGTATTTACATACCGTTTACAATGAATTGTCACGAGTAGTCAATATGGGAGGTCAGTACAAACTCTTGACCTCCACAACTGGAGTTGTTTTGCAAAGGATGTTTACAGACTCCATGCTGCTTTAGAGATGATTGGGCTATAATCACAGGCAAAATAAAGTTTGTACATGCAATATTAAACTTGGTGTATGGTTTCACTCGCTTCTTAAAAACTGTGTACCGAAATATTCCCATGGATACTTTGGCTCAACGTATGGATGAAAAGAGGCGTCACTAGAGCGATGGGATATTTTCCTATTTTGATTCTTGAAGTAACTCTAACCAGTTCCCAGGAGTTTTGATGCCTCTGGGATACAGATTACCCTGAACCAGATCAGCTCTGCAGAGAATTGCTCCATTCCAACCCCGATTAAATGATCCTTTCCGTAAAACCCTTAGATGTAGAGAATCCCCCACAAGGACCAGATTCGGCAATCCTAGTCCAAATAACCCTGTTGCCAAATGTCACAATTGGTCAGGTCATTTCTGGATATTAAGAATTTTTATTTATTTTTTTACTAAGAGTGCAGTCAGAACTATTTGGACCCAACCCAAATCATTTCATGTGCTTTTCATATGCAGCTGAAATAATATAGCTAGTAAGTACATTTTAAGGAATTGTACTCTCAAAAAGGGAGCTAATTCAGCACTCTGGTGAATTATGGCCTTTTAAAAGTTTCTTGTGGGGGTGGCTGGTTTGTTTGTTTTTTACAATTTTTTTGGCATTCTCATTCTGTATTTTATGTTGTGAACCAGCCTGTGATGTTCAGATGAAGGGCGGAATAAAAATTTAATACGTAATAATAAAAACTGGAGGGAATCAGTTAGAGCCATTCATTTGTGTAGCATGTAGGCCTCTGATTTTTACAGGAATTTGACATCTTTTAAGATTTCAATAGATGCAATATTACACTTAGAAATTTATTACGTGAAACAGGGTGGGGAATTTGTGACCCTCCCAATCTTGTTGCCATACAATTCCCATCATCCCTTAACCTTATAATTTATTTAATTAGTATTTGCTGTTTGTTAAATTTATGTCCCACTTTCCCTCCCAAATGAGCCCAGAGTGCCAAACACAGAAAGTTAAAACACTACCATTTAAAATAAAATAAAAACGTATTTTTAACATTTAAAATCAATTTTAAGCATCTACGTAATGCTCACAGACAAGCAAAAGCATCTAAAACCATTTAAAAACCACTGACTCTACAGACTGCAGCTAATATAAAATTAGCCGATCTCTCCACATACATTGAAATAAAATGTAGTCTTTAATCTAGAAATTATTGTAAAATTTATGATTTTAAGGAAAACCAATCTGAAGTTTTAAGTGCATGATTTTTAGATAATTATTTTTAGATTATAACTCTGAGGAAGGTTATGTCCCCAAATCTGCCCTATTTATTATCCTCTTCCAATTATAAGTAATGTTACACCAGCAGAACTCTTTTGTTCCGATAGTGTTTTCTGTGGCCGCAGTCCCAGACCCCACAGTTTTGTATTTTGAATGAGGGTTTCAAAATTTTAGCTGGAGAAGCATATAGTATATTTATCTAAGGTCCAGTGCTCTTTTGTGTTATAAAAGGGCAAGGGGTAAAAAAAGCAAACACGGTTTCCTTAATCACTGTCTACTGCTTAGAGACTCCAGAAATCTTCCTCTGTTTCCTACTTAGTTGACGGGCATCTGGTCAGCTGAAGGTTTCTTAAAAACAGTGAATCTTTTGTTAACAACCACTATGGTGTTCGAGGTGACTCAAGAAAAGAGCAAAACAAACAGAGAAAGTGATATGATATTCTTCTTGTTTGAAGAAAACAAAGACTTGGAAAGAGAGGACTTGGCATCTGTCCTAACTTTTGGGATAATCAATTTTTATTTCTTTCCCAAAAAAAGCTTCACCACTCACATAGTAATCTGAAACAGTACACTGAAGGAGGCAAAAGATCATTCAGGTTGGGGAGGAGAGACTAGCAAACGAGGACACGACACTGCTTCTCTGAAGCTGGGAACATTTTTCCTTATTCCCCTTGTCCAGTGGTCGGTTGTACAAAGTGCTGCCTTTGTTCTAAGTGGCCTGCCACCAAGTTCCTTCTTGGATGCTCCTAGCTCTAGGATGCAGGGTGATGGAGTTCTTATGGCATTTGGTTATGATATCTATGGTATCTGGTTGCTGAAACTCATCAGCTCCTGGCCCCCGACTAAGGCCCAGAGTCAGCATTCTCTGACTGCAAACACAACCTCCTCCTCCTCCTTCTGGGATCACTCTTAGCCAAGTAAGATTGTCTTCCACAAACACAGTTTAACAGTGAGTCCGTAAGTGACTGTGGAGGTCAATTCTGGATCCACACGTGCTTCTTCCAGTACAGTGGCATTAGTTCGCCAGCCTTCCAAAGTGATGTGTAAAAATTTTCGGAGACACCGTTGATGGAATCTTTTGAGGAGTTGGAGATGCCATTTATAAGTGGTCCATGTTTCACCAGCATACAGCAAGATTGGTAGTACAATAGTTTTGTAAGCATTTTGGTTTCCCTGCAAATGTCCTGGTCCTCAAACACTCTGCACTCCAAACACTCCAACGTTACACCATTGAGTTGGATTTGTGGTGTTGCAGATGGGTTGTTTTGTGCTTGTTGGTGCAGCACTTTGGTTTTTTGGATGTTGAGCAACAGGCCGAGCTTTTCACAAGTTTCTGCGAAGATATTTACAATAGTTTGGAGGTCATCCTCTGAGTGTGCCAACACAACCACTGGGATAGCTCAGTCAGTAGAGCACGAGACTCTTAATCTCAGAGTCGTGGGTTTGAGTCTTACACTGGGCAAAAGATTCCTGCATTGCAGAGGTTTGGACCACATGATCCTTGCGGTCCCTTCCAACTCTATAATTCTATGATGCTACAAGGGCTGTTGCACAAGCCTAAGAGTGAAAATAATGGTTGCAGAATATGAAATCTAGTGCAATAGTTGAAGCATTATTTGTCCAGGGCAGGCTATTCTTAGAGTACTTGAAGTCAAGAGAGTGTATTTGTTCTGAACGGAAAATAAATAATCTGTTGTTGTTTTTAATGGCAAGCCTGCTTAATTCTTTTATTAATGGTTCTCTTTTCGAAACAGCCTCACTTTTTTCTAATGAAATCTTGCTTTAAAGAAAGAAAGTGTTGGCTTCCATTACCCAGGCTTTGAGGGCAATCAGGTAAAAAAAAGTCTTGAAGAGTCTATTTCAAGGATTCCCATGTTACCCGCAAATACGCTGAGCTAGGTTTTCCCCCCTGCTGATGGATGACATTGATCTGGAAACAAATGGGGTATGTGTAATTCAGAAGAATGGCAAGGACTACTGCATTTTCATTAATTGCTGACAGTATAATTCCACACACAATTTACTTGCGAGTAAGTTTCACTGAACTTAGGGGAATGTACTGATCAATAAACACGTGCAGGCCTATTAGTTTCATTTCTGTTTCCTGATGGAAACTTTCCAAGACAGGAACCCTTTAGAAAATATTTTTTTGGTCTCAACAAATATACAAAAATATAATTCCTTAATTGTAATTCAGTGTCCTGTCTTCTGTACCCAACTGAGATCAAGAAAGGGAGTGTTTTCTTCAACAAAGCAGTTAACTAAAACCCTTTTGATATTCTTCTTCTTTGATCAGGGCTGGCGTCAGGGGTTGGCATGGCCCAGGCCACATTAGGGAGCCCACTGCCAATCCCTGGAGCCTCCTGGTTCTATTGCTGCTTCTCCTTGCTAATGCTACCTGTTTACCTGCAAGCAATGAAGTGAGATGATATGATACAATACGATATCTTTATTGTCATTATCCCATACAGAACAATGAAATTGAAAAATCTACATAAGACATTCAAAAACCCCTAAAAACTCCGAAACCCCATTTTAAAATACAGTATACTACAGAGACTCCTTATACTGCGTTTAAAACCAGAATTGCATTTGGGAACAGGCTGTTTCTCAGGCGGCTAGACCTGGTCTTTATAACCCTATATCTTCTTCCAGAAGCTGAAAAAGATCATTTCCAGGGTGTGTACTATCCCACGCTATCTCTGCAGCTTTCTTATGGCACCTGACAGCATAGATTCGATCTAAGGTGGGAAGAGTGCACCCAATTATTCTCTCTGCAGTCTTTACAACCCTGAACAGCATAGTTTTTTCCCTGGCCGTGCAGCTCCCAAATCACACACACAGACCATAAGTTAATACACTCTCCACAGTACATGATGGAGAAGAAAGAGCAGTAACTTATTTTTATTTTATTTTTATTTTGACAAAATAAGAATCATAAATAAATAAGAATCATAAATAAATAAATACATAAATAAGAATAAACATGTGCACCCCACCACTGAGACCATTCCATTGTAACTATTCAACCTCCCAAAATTTCAACCGCTCTTGCGATGGTTTGGCCCCGTTCCATTTGAACAGTATAAATTCTACAAACACCCTCCATATCTCCTCAAAACCATTTCTCCTGCATATTCCCCATCTTACCTTAAAGGCACATGCGAATTCATCATTAATAGCTATATCCCACACCTCTTTATATTATTTGTCCATTTTATAAGAGCAGTAACTTATGCGTACTTTGTCCTCTGTCTCAAGAGCCAGTGTGGTGTAGTGGTTAAGAGTGGTGGACTCGTAATCTGGTGAACCGGGTTCGCTTCTCCGCTCCTCCACATGCAGCTGCTGGGTGACCTTGGGCTAGTCACACTTCTCTCAGCCTCACTCACCTCAAACACTCAAACACTCTGTGTTTGTTGTGGGGGAGGAAGGGAAAGGAGATTGTTAGCCGCTTTGAGACTCCTTAAGGGGAGTGAAAGGCGGGATATCAAGTCCAAACGCTTCTTCTTGGAGGGGGTTTGGACTGGATACAGAGTCATAGAATCATAGAGATGAAAAGGTCCTGAGGATCATCTAGTCCAACCCCCTGAAATGCAGCTGTCCTTTATGGGGATCAAACCTGCAACCTCGGCGTTATCAGCACCATGCTCTAACCAATTGCGCTACCCAGTCAAGGGCAAACAAATAGGCGGTGGCAATGGTATTGAGGAGGAGAGGGCCCACGAAGTTCATCTTTCCCAAAGCCTCCCCCAAATCTAAAACTGGTAGTATCTTTAATGAACAGGGGATCTCATTTATACATGAAGAAGTGTCTCCACCCTCATCCTTTAGCCTTGACACTGAGGTCCAGCTCCAAGGGCCTTCTGGCTGTCCCCTCGCTATGAGAAGTGAGGTTACAGGGAACCAGGCAGAGGGCCTTCTCAGTAGTGGCGCCCGCCCTGTGGAACGCCCTCCCATCAAGGAAATAAACAACTATCTGACTTTTGGAAAACATCTGAAGGCAGCCCTGTTTAGGGAAGTTTTTAATGTCTGATGTTTTATCGTGTTTTTAATGTTCTGTTGGGAGCCGCCCAGAGTGGCTGGGGAAACCCAGCCAGATGGGTGGGGTATAAATAAGTTGTTGTTGTTGTTGTTGTTGTTGTTGTTGTTGTTGTTAACGCCACTTACTGCTTTGGAGTTATCCATATATACCAAAACACGGGAAATAAGCACACAGCGTGAACCTAGGCTTGTTTTCTGAAACATGAGCCTCATTCTGCTCATGGTGTGCATAGGGCTGTATCCTTAGAATAAGCGTCACATTGAATTGAATGCCCTTAAAAAAATTGTTACTTAAAAAAACACTCCATAAAATGCAGCTGTAGAGGGCTGCCAAATAATAATAATAATAATAATAATAATAATAATAATAATAATAATAATAATAATAATGATAATAATAATAATAATAATAATAATTTATTATTTATACCCCGCTCATCTGGCTGGGTTTCTCCAGACACTCTAGGCGGCTTCCAACAAAACACTAAAATACAATAACCTATTAAACATTAAAAGCTCCCCTAATCAGGGCTGCCTTCAGATGTCTTCCAAAAGTCTGGTAGTTGTTGTTCTCTTTGACATCTGGTGGGAGGGCGTTCCACAGGGCGGGTGCCACTACCGAGAAGGCCCTCTGCCTGGTCCCCTGTAACTCGGCTTCTCGCAGCGAGGGAACCGCCAGAAGGCCCTCAGTGCTGGACCTTAGTTTCCAGGCAGAACAATGGAGGTGGAGATGCTCCTTCAGGTATACTGGACCTGAACTGCTTGTAGCAGCACTGGATGAAGAAGTGATTAACCTCAGTGCTACATGGTATTTGATCTAAGCCCCACCCTCCAACTGCTGTTAACTGCACTGAGAAGAAGCTTTTCCCCTGAAAGTGCTGGGCTGGGGGGCGTTACTGGAAAAACAATAGCCTTCTATTCAAAATAGCTGCAATGCTTCCCCGGCAATTGGAGGGAGGGACGTAGATCAAATACTATGTAGCGAATAGCTGCAAACAATTTGGCAGTCCAAAAAGCTAAAATTAAAAAATAAAATAAAAAATGAGGATATCCAGTCATTCTTCCACAGAATGTACAGTTTGCCCCTGAGACATACTGCCTGTTTAGCTAATTGGATTGTGGATTGATCCCAAACTTCTTCTTTTTTACCCATGCATTTTTATTTGCTATGCAATCAGCTTTCTTCAGAGTAAATAACTGCCTGGAACTTGTAAGTGAAACATTCAGTTGAAAAGCAAACATCTTAAGAGGAAAACTAGCAAAACAGGAAACTTGGCTGACAGCTTCAGGTTTTATCTGTCAGTTTTTTCTGTGTGTAAATATCAGGAAGAAAAGGTGCTGCCAATATGTAAACTCTGTGGGACAGACCCATGGAAAAATGAACATAAACTGAGTTTAGTTCAGAGACTAAACTAAGAATAAGATATTGAAAACTTCCTCTCTCGCTGGAAGAAAATACGAAATTTTATCAGATATGGTTGGCTGGCATCTGTCTCGGGAGACAATGGAAGAGGGCACCTTTGAGGGTGAAGCCAACCTGTTGGAGAATTATAGAGCCTGCTGTGGTTGTAGAGGCAGATATGGGAGAGACATGTTTTGTGGCAGCTGGAGCAGATGAGGGGTTGTCACATTCTTGAGCTCACATTGAGCTGTGTGAGACACTCTTATCTAAAGCAGAATTTACCTTGCACTCTTCTTCGGTGATCACTCATAGCCGAGTAAGACTGTCTTCCATAAACACAGTGTTAACAGTGAGTCCGTAAGTGACTGTGACGGCCAATTTTGGATCCACATGTCCTTCCACAGTGGGGACATGGGTTTCCAGGTGGGAGTTGATCATGATGAGGGTTTGCCAAACATGCCTTCCTCTTAGCACCTTTCTCCCTTTTGTCCTGAGTTCAAGCGTCTTCAAAGTTCATGACATCTTTGGTAAAGAATGTTCTCCAATTGGAGAGCTTGCAGACCAGTGTTTCCCAGTTGTCGGCATTTATACTACATTTTTAAAGATTTGCCTTGAGAGAGTCTTTAAACCTCTTTTGTTGACCACCAGCATTATGCTTTCCATTTTTAAATTCGGAATAGAGTAGTTGCTTTGGAAGATGATAATCAGGCTTCCGCACAACATGACCAGACCAACAAAGTTGATGCTGAAGAATCGTTGCTTCAGCACTGGTGATATTTGCTTCTTCCAGTACACTGGCATTAGTTTGCCTTCTTTCCATTGATGGAATCTTTCTAGGAGTTGGAGTTGGAGATTTTTAAGTTTACCTTGCACTACAATGTAGACCTACAAGAATAGCCAGGAGCCAGTGCTGCTTACTAGACAAGTGTTGACCCAGATTTGGGAGAGCAATCCTCAACTCTTTCCCCTGTCACAAACCCACTAAGTTGTCCCGATGGAGCTACTTTCCTATTTGAAGATTCTCATCTCTTGTCTCTGCCTTTAACAGAAGCCTGACACGAATAAATGTCGCTAGGGAAGTTCTTTGCTAGGCTGTAGATAAAATGGTAAAGTTTCATCAACTTTCTTTCTGCTCTGCAGACTGTGAATTAAAACAACAGCAGCACAATGCACACAAAAAACTTGCAGTCTGGAAGCAAAGGATTGTGGCCAAGGTTGGAGATTCAATATCAACTCAAACCATTATTATTTTTTACAGAAGAGAATATTTGGAGAACTTTCTTCCCTCCCTCCACACAACTGTTGAATAATTCCCTCCCCACATAGAATATTCAGTGACATTTCCCTCCCATTTTGCCACTTGCAAATTGAGTAGACATTTTTCGGAGGCTATCTTTGTCCACCCTTGGAATGCTCTGGTGCCACTAAGCACATACTGTATCTGGTTAGAAGAAGAATAATTCTCCATAGTTTAAACTTGAAGGACTATTGTTTCTTCCAAGGGTCACTTTAGGACACTCTAGGAATTTGAACAATATGTCATCGGAATATGTTACGCAACTAGCCAGACAGCAATGTTAACATGGTACAGTAGAAGTATTTACTGGTGTGCTTTGTCTTTTTTTCTTTTTTTGGTATATAATTTTTATTTAATAATCTGTTTTACAATTTAAAGTACTCATTTTTACATCCTTAAATGATTTCCCATCTTCTCTTTCCATGGTTCATTTTACATATCATAAATCCCTGCATATTTTACAAAAACTATACCATTCAGTATTCCATTATTACATCTGTCAAAACTTATTTACACTGTTGAATTTATTTCCCATATATTCAATAAACATTTTCCAATCTTCTCTAAATGTATGTTCTTCTTCTCTTAGTCTATATGTTAAATCTGCAAGCTGTGCATATTCTGTCAACTTAAGTTGCCATTCTTCTTTAGTTGTGACCTCGCTTGTTTTCCATTTTGGGGCTAACAAAACACGTGCTGGCAGGCTCATAACAATACTTTAGCCTGCAGAAGTTACCCATTGTCTTTTATATTGTTCTGATCTGCCCTAGGCTTACTTGTGATGAGGGACAGAAAATAAACATCATTTTTTTAAAAACCCGTGTAATTCTCGGGGGGGGGGACCATATTCAAAGCCTGTTTGCCTCTTAATGATTTAAATGTCCATCAATATATGGTATATGATGTTTAAAAGGCCACTGACTTCACAGTTTTTATCTGTTTCTTTCAATACCGTCTTGCCCTTTCTGGGTAGCTGGGAGTGGCATGCTAGCATTACAATGACCCTGTGAATCCGGCAAGCCTGAGAAATCATGACTAGCTCAAGGCTATCTTCAGAAAAGCAGTTATGTGAATCTGAGTTTCCCATATCTGAGTCCAACAATCATCATTTCTGTGGAAAAGTGGCTAGAGGCACAATAGAAATTTTAATGTTTAATCAAGAAAATATAGGGTTAATCTAGGGTTTAATCTAGAAAATATAGTTACCGGTATGTATTCCTGGCAGTAGCTGTTAAGTGCATATATTATAGTCCAAAGTAAAAAAAAGTAATTGCATCATTTAAGAATGACATTTCAAGTATTCGTTATTAGCTGCTTTACAACAAAAAATATCCCAAGAGGCATACAGCAATAAAAACAATTAAGATGGCAATAAACATTTCAAAATAAAAAGGTAGCAACAACAGTTAATATAACAGCTGGTAGTAAAATTGCTTCAACAAAAACATAGCAGAGGTATAACTTTAAATACTCCAAAGACAACATTTGAACTAACAATGGGATATTAGCTCCACCCAAGGCATGATGGAGAACAGCAACGACTGGGAAAAGATAGACATAAGATTTTACAAGGACAGAAAGAAACATCAGGGACAGAATAATTGCTACACACAGGAAGAACAAGGATATAGTTTGAATGCTTCACCTGTAGATTTATAAATCATTTAATGTGTCAATATGAATGGAAGTCATTAATACTGCAGTTGTTGTATAAGGGATGGGTATTTTTGACTGGTGTGTAATTGAAATGAATAAGATTTTCGAACGCAGAAATAAAGCAAATCATAAAACCATCAATTCTAGCACTTGGGGCCACCTAAATTACATAATTTGTCATCTGAATGTTTGGTATTAGTAATTGTATTATAATTTGGCAGTGTTATAATGAGGCTTTTATTGGATTCTTGCAATTGAAAATGAATAAAACATTATTATCAAAGACAACATTTTAACTGGTCACAAATGAAGTTGCCTCCCATGGAGGCTGTTTTACAGATAAGGGGACACAATGGAAAAGCCCCTGTCCCTGAGAGCCATTTGGCTCACTCTAGAAGGCTGGGATAGGGACATGGGTGGCGCTGTGGGTTAAACCACAGAGCCTAGGACTTGCTGATCAGAAGGTCAGCGGCTCGAATCCCTGCGACGGGATGAACTCCCATTGCTCAGTCCCAGCTCCTGCCAACCCAGCAGTTTGAAAGCATGTCAAAGTGCAAGTAGATATATAGGTACCGCTCTGGCGGGAAGGTAAACGGGGTTTCTGTGCGCTGCTCTGGTTCGCTAAAAGCGGCTTAGTCATGCTGGCCACATGACCCGGAAGCTGTACGCCGGCTCCCTCGGCCAATAAAGCGAGATGAGCACCACAACCCCAGAGCCGGCCATGACTGGACCTAATGGTCAGGGGTCTCTTTACCTTTAATAGTCTTTCCATCTTCGCAGGAATGATTGTGATAGGTGGGATTGCCTGCTAGGAACAAGTAACAGAGAAATCCCTCAGCATTTGGCTAAGGGAGCCGGCGTAGACTTTTGAAATTGCCCACCCTGTAGCCCAGGACCACCCCCTTGAAACATCATACATACACCACAGAAGGAGGTGGTCTACAGTAAAAATCCTGTCTGCCAGGAACAAATAGTCGCGTGGCTTGCTGGTGTTGCTCAGACAAAAGTGGCCTTTGGAACGTGACTTTAATTTGTGATCACTAAATGCTGCTACTGAATCAAAATTGCACGACTCTCATTTGGCAAAACACTTGAACGCTTTCTAATCTTTTACCAGCTTTAATTAGATCTGAAACACATGTTGGGCAAGTGCATGTGTATTTCACTGAATCAAACTCTTTCTGAAATGCCTATACAAACAAAGAGTGAGAAAGGTCAAAACATCATAGAAGTATTTCCCAGAAACTAAAAATAAGGAAGAAGGGAGAGGGAACGATTCTGGGACCGGCTGAAGGGCCTAAGCTCAGAGGACCAAATTCACATTTGTTGGAGAAACAAACAGAGAGGAATGGGAAGGTTACTTTTGCTTTAAGGAACAGAAACATCTGCTGGAATTATGAATGGGTTGTTGATTTAACTCACCAGCAACATCTGGGGGGGGGGAGCATTCTGACCAGATCTGCTCCGACCTTAACTAGATTGCATGATAGCAGACAGTGGAAATGTTTGTAGAAGAAGGAGTCTCAGGTGACATGTTGATATGGGGATAAGGGATATTTTGCGCTATGAAAAAAGGGTAAACAAGTCAAGGAGGCGCATCCTGCACTGCAGTTCCTCATTAGCAATAACAACGTTCTTCAAAGAGTTGGTGAAATAATTCTCATTATACATTTGGTTCCTCAGTCTTTCATTTGCTTCCTAAAAAACTCAGAAAGTTTAGGGGGTCCCTGAGACTCTGTTAAAAGGCGGAGAGAAATTTTACCTGCTTAAAAAGAGTTTTTGCTTTTATTTCTAGCATTTTGGAAATAACAGTAAACTAAAAACAGTAAACTAGAAACCGCATATAACTGACATTTTATTTGTATGTATGCTGCCTTTCCAAAGTTAAAACCATGCTAAATGTGGTATATAGTGGGGGGGTTTTGGTAAAATAAAATGAGGTGATGGTACTCATATCTTCATAAAAGTGCCATGGGTGACAGCCAAAAAGAAATAATAATAAAAAGCCAGACATAAAGACACAGGTATAAAGGAGACAGATTCTTAAAATCCTAAATATTTCTGGCCAGTTCTAGCCGTGTCTAATCATTGCTTGGTATGTGCAAATGGACACAAAAAGTATATTCCTAGACAAACAGCAATGAAGGATGTTATGCTGGTACTGTTCCGCTGTTTATAATTGCCCCAAAACTTACTACTTGGTAGAAATACTCATCTGACCATGGCTGATGGGGATTATTATTTCCTCTGAGACCAAAGCTCACCAAACCAGACCTCAGGCTACTTTTATACATGGCTTAATTATCACATTCCCAGAGGTTCTTCTCTGTATTATGCTGATCAACACAGCCTTCTAGAAGTATTTGTAGTACATGTACGTACATGTTTCAGATTTCTGGAAGATAGGGAAAGACACCTCTTTAAGATCTCCTGACAGCTTTTTGAGACCAGTGGCTTTGTTGCCCTTCTGGAATGGCTCTCTGGGTTGGGAGTCAGAGGCATGGTCTTATGATAGCTCCAGGGTGGGTTTATATGAAGCTGCTGGCATCAGTCACTGGGGGGCTGTGCCATCATATGCCATAAGATGATGGTGATATGAAATTGAAATACTAGAAGGCCGGTCAAAACTTTTATCAAAAATGTACGATTATTTATTGGAATGGAACACAAAAGATGAATTGATAAAAAAAGTAATGATAAAATGGGCAATTGATTTTGGGTATAACATTGATTATGACATTTGGGCAAAACTATGGAACGAAGGTCTGAAATTGACGGCGTGTACCATCCTAAAAGAAAATATAATGAAAACGATGTACCGCTGGTATATCACCCCTGTCAAACTAGCAAAAATGTACAGAATGAGTAACAAAGCATGTTGGAAATGCAAAACGAAAGATGGTGAATTTTTTCACATGTGGTGGACATGTGAAAAAATGAAAAAAAATGGGATATGATTAAAAAAATTATTAAATAATTCAAAAAATTATTAAATAATGTAAAAAATTATTTAAATATACTTTCCCAAAAAAACCAGAGGCATTTTTGCTGGGGATGATAAGTTATGAATTAAAAAAAGCAGACCATAAATTATTTATGTATGCTACGACTGCCGCCAAGATCTTAGTAGCCCAAAAATGGAAAACCCAGGAAATACCAACATTAGGGGGGCCACTAGGGGGCGCATAGGAAGATGGCTGACAATAACATCTCTCCGACCCACACGAGGTAATTTGGAGGCTATGATGGGGGTAATTAGCCTCCTTAACCCCCCCCCCCAGGATTGTGGGGGGAACGGCCCTTGCCTGCTGTGCCCTATACCACCCCCGAATTTGTGGGGGCACTAGGCACAAAGCCCTCCTGTGGGATTTCGGCACTCCTGAACGCCGTCCCTGATTCGCGCAACTAGATGCAAGAACTTCAAAGGAAACAATTTGGATGAAAGGAATGCACATGTTTCAAGAAAGAAGGGGGAGTAAAGACTGCTAACAGAAGAGATCTCTGACAAAACAAGATAAGAATAAAACATGAGAAGATACGCCAAGACAAGGTACGGCAAATGACTGATGGGGGAGGGGGGGAAAACTATTCCTTCTTTCCTTATGTGAGTAAACAAGAATCCCTTCCCCTTGTCGTTTTAAGGACTTAAGCTGTGGATTTAAGGCTGTGTGGAGATAAACTTTCGAACCAAAGCACGTTTTAAGAAGAGTGTGGAATGTGTAAGAGCTTGGGAATGACGCAGTTAAAAATGCCATCGCCATATTGGGAAGTTCTGTCGGAGGTCTTGAGTCTGGGAGGAGAAAGAGAGTAATAGAGCTGTTTATATATTGTGGGTTAAACTCCTCAGTGGGACTTAAGAGCGACAGCTTTACGAGACTATGATGGAAAGAGTGATGTTATCTATGAAGGAGACAATATATGGAAACCATCTCGATTTGAGTATTGGAAGAATGGAAAATTCACACAGGACTATTATTACTATTGGTGTTTATCGGCTTAAGGAAACTATCAGAAGAGATCATAAAGAAAAAAGAGAAAATATATGAACAAGATGTGATGTGGAAACAGCAAGATAAGATGGGATAGAACTATGAACTTTGTTTGGACTGATTGGGACTGATTGGGACATTAACGCAGCAGCAAGAAGATGATCAGAATCCCCCTTCGGATCTTGAAATATGGGTCCCCCCAACAAAATTTAAAATTCGGCTTTGTAATTCGGAATTTATGTGATATGATTTAATTTGATGTGATTGGCCAGTTAATAAAAATTATTATTTTTTAAAAAGGGGAAATACCAACATTAATGGAGTGGCAGACAAAAATGGTCGAATATGTGGAATTGGCGAATCTGACCCACAGGATCTGGAACTAAGTAGAAACAAAGTTCAAAAAGGAATGGAGTACATAGGTAACAACTGTAGAAGTTTAAAGACTGTAATTGATATTGCATGGAGAACTGCCTGAAAACTTTGCCTGCAAATACCCTCCTTGATCTGGCTAGTAGAAGACCTTCATTCAGCCGTAGTGTTCAGGAGACAGATTTGTACGACAGGCTGAAAAACATTGCAGTGATGCAAGACTCCTGTCATTTGTTTTAGACTTTTCGGAAAAGTAAATTTAGGAATCAATGACATCATTGCCGCGATTTCTAATCTTGACACAATGTACTCTGAGCATCTGACAGAACAATCAGTAATTCTGCAAAGAAAACCCTTTGAAGGCAACAGAAAGAAGGGGGAAGTTTTAATCTCTAGTGATTAACGCAAAACATAATGGAAGGAAAAGCCACTGAAGGTTTACATTCCTGGATGTGATGATAAACACATTGTTATTAGCTCTGGGCATATTATTTTAATGTTCTTATTTGTGACTTTTCCCCGCGTTTTTGTCATGCTGAGCTTGTAAACCACCTTAGAAACAAGAAGGATGAGTGAGAAGAGTTTTAAAATAAATAACTATGAAAACATACAAATTTTCTGTACAGCACTACAATCTGTTCAGGCTCACATATTTTTAACTCCCACTTGCATCTTTCATTGACCTCATTTATGACATTTCACTCTCTCTGAACATGGTTTAAGCTCGGAAGGATAGCTGCAGATCTTGGCTGCAATCTTGCAATGCAGAGGTTGGAGTACAATTAGGTATTCTCTTTTTTTAAAAAAAAACATTTTATTATTAAAATAATTCAACATTAATACATACATATTATGAATATACAAACATACATTTCATCCAACCGTTAAAAATATTCATACATATCCACACTCAATCCCGCAGATACTTCCTTTTCCCATCACCACCCCTCACCCCACCCTTGTGTTAGACTTCCAATCTACTCAATTGCAATTTCTTTCCACTTCTATTACTTTCTTGCACACACTTTTAAACCAGTTTTCTACTTCTTTTTCTGTTACACATTGTTATCCATCTTATTTAGTATTTCAGAATTTATAATGGAACTTGTTTATTCTAATAGGAGTTCTGATTTTTCAATATGATTTTGCAAGTATCCTTTAAACACCTTCCAGTCTTTGTCTATCTTCTCTTTTGAGATCCTTCCAATTTCTCCCATTGTTTTGGATATATTGTAATACTCCAATAATTTGGCAAGTTTTTGTCGGTATAATACCACTTTTCCAATTTTTTGCAATCAATAGCCTTGCGGCTACTGTTGCATATAAATATAATGTCTTGTCTTCTTCCTTTAGACTTCCTGGTACTATTCCCAATAGAAAACCTGAACATTTTTTTTTCATTTCATTATATATTGTTTCCCAAAATTGTTTGATGTTTAAACAATTCCACCATATATGCATCATAGTACCTTTTTCAGTGTTGCATCGCCAGCAGACACCGCTACAATTTTTATTCATTTTTGCTATTTTTTCAGGTGTTAAATACCATCTATGTCGCATTTTAAGGTAATTTTCTTTCAATATATAACGCATAGTGAATTTCATATCTTCTTTCTACAATTTTTCCCATTGTTCAATTAGGTATTCACATAGCTATCAATGTAGTCCATGCTATCTCTCCATCTTATTATAAAGCAATATGCATTTCATTCCTACATTTGGGACACCCCTCAGGTTCTTCATAGTAGTAATGGCAGTAGGCACCACTTTTTTATTATTTATTTAATCAATTTATAGGTCGCTTGATATTAAAAATCTCTAAGAGGTTTACAAAATAAAAACTACAAACTCACAAGGCTAGTATACAAATCAAATCAAAATACATGGGGAGGTAGTCAACTAGGTTTTACTCAGTTGAAATTATTATTGAAATTATTGAACCTAACTTACCGTAGTCAGGTTCGCAGACCCTCCAAGTTTCCCTATTTCCCAGAATTACTGAAGCCATCCCAGTTTCTGATTTGATCCAAGAATGTCTCGCTTTTCCTTAAGACATCGCTATTTTCATTGGAAAAATGTTGGAGGATATGGAGTTATCTGACCCCCGAGCCAAGGAGATAAGTAAGTATACGACCTTTAGAAGATATCTGAAGGCAGCCCTGCATAGGGAAGTTTTTTTAAAAAATGTTTAATGTTTTATTATATTTTTATATATGTTGGAAGCCGCCTAAAGTGGCGGGGCAACCCAGTCAGATGGGCAGGGTATAATAATAATAATAATAATACTAATAATAGAATAAGGTAAAGGTAAAGGTACCCCTGACCAATAGGTCCAGACCTGACCGACTCTGGGATTGTGGCGCTCATCTCGCTTTATTGGCCAAGGGAGCCGGCGTACAGCTTCCAGGTCATGTGGCCAGCATGACTAAGCTGCTTCTGGCGAACCAGAGCAGCGTACGGAAATGCCGTTTACCTTCCCGCTGCAGTGGTACCTATTTATCTACTTGCACTTTGACGTACTTTCGAACTGCTAGGTTGGCAGGAGCTGGGACTGAGCAACAGGAGCTCACCCCATTGACCTTCTGATCGGCAAGTCCTAGGCTCTGTGGTTTAACCCACAGCTCCACCCACGTCCCAATAATAGAATAGGGTGTCCCTATTTTCATCGGAGAAATGTTGGAGGGTATATGTCCATTCATTTCAATTTGCCTGCATTCTTGAATGAATACCACCAAAAAATAAAAATAAAAATCCAGCGTCTAAAAACTAGCAGTCAGAAAATGCCTGAACAAACAAACAAGCATTTAAAAGGCATATAAAAGAAGTCACAGTTGACACCTTTTTGTTATATTGGGGAAGGTGCTCCAAAAAGACAGGTTCCACTGCAAAAATGGCCTACTTCTGCTTTGCCACTACATAGAAATCTGCCATTCATGGCACGACCAGCAGGGTCTCCTCTGATGATAAATATCAAAGAGGATTTGCCACTTAATGCCCCCAAGCTGAGGACAAACGTACCTCGTGTTGGCATTCCCAGACTGGTGTGCTTTTCCATGCACATAAAACAACCAGAACATGGAGGGATTTTAGTGTATGAACCTTTATAAAACACCACCTACTTGTAATTGCATCATAATGTGGTAATTTAATAATTTACAATGTCCAGATTAAAACCCTAGCAAGTCCACCCTATTTTCCCCCAAGTTGGATGGTGTTACAAGTAGAACTGGGTGAATTCACCAAACTCTTTTTTTTGTTTGAATTTTTATTAACGCTAAGAAGAAGAAGAAGAAGAAGAAGAAGAAGAAGAAGAAGAAGAAGAAGAAGACGACATAAATAAACATCAAATATCAAAAAAACGAAGATCATGGCCACTGGTCCCATCACCTCCTGGCAAATAGAAGGGGAAGAAATGGAGGCAGTGAGAGATTTTACTTTCTTGGGCTCCATGATCACTGCAGATGGTGACAGCAGCCACGAAATAAAAAGACGCCTGCTTCTTGGGAGAAAAGCAATGACAAACCTAGACAGCATCTTAAAAAGTAGAGACATCACCTTGCCAACAAAGGTCCGCATAGTAAAAGCTATGGTTTTCCCAGTAGTGATGTATGGAAGTGAGAGCTGGACCATAAAGAAGGCTGATCACCGAAGAATTGATGCTTTTGAATTATGGTGCTGGAGGAGACTCTGGAGAGTCCCATGGACTGCAAGAAGATCAAACTGATCCATTTTTAAGGAAATCAGCCCTGAGTGCTCACTGGAAGGACAGATAGTGAAGCTGAGGCTCCAATACTTTGGCCACCTCATGAGAAGAGAAGACTCCCTGGAAAAGACCCTGATGTTGGGAAAGATGGAAGGCACAAGGAGAAGGGGACGACAGAGGATGAGATGGCTGGACAGTGTTCTCGAAGCTACCAGCATGAGTTTGACCAAACTGCGGGAGGCAGTGGAAGACAGGAGTGCCTGGCGTGCTCTGGTCCATGGGGTCACAAAGAGTCGGACATGACTAAACGACTAAACAACAACAACAATAATCAAGCATTTTTAAAACTTAAAAATTAAAAGAAAATGAAGGGGAAAAGAAAGGAGAAAACGTCCAATTCTTACTTCATAATAACAATCAACTCATCTACTTTCCATAAACCAACCTCTTTTCCCCCAAGTCTTCAAACCCCGATACCACAAGTTCATTTCCCTTAAGGTGCAGAAAATCCATAAGGGGATGAGTTCACCCAACTTTGAGATGTGCATGCATTCTCAGAAGACTCCTTATTGAAAATCAAATATTTTAGCTGTGTGCAAAAAGCTTCTGCGGCATATTAGAAGAGGATTATATATTTGGATCCCTTTCCAATTATGTAAGGAGCCATTTGGCAATCTGGATTGACAGGCAAACTGTGGGTGATTATTGTAACCAAAGAACGAACTGTTCAATGACAAATCATCCTGTTTGCTTATTTGTGCTTGCCTGGGAAACTACAGCCACGAACTGCTCACTTGGACATTCATTTCCTTTGATCTCTCCTCCACCTTCCAAAACTCTTTGAAAAGTAAACCTACGATAAGCACAAGAATGTGCTTTTAAAAATCAATCTGTGTTTCCTGATTCGGTTCATTGAGTAGCCTGGAGGTGTGTCACAGGGGACATAAATCATCATAAGGATTGGCTATATTGACACTGTGTGCTAAGAGACTGCATTTTTCCTCCCAGTTTAAAGACCATAAAGCTATGGGGAAAGCAACACAGGGGCAGCTTTGTTAAACTTCAGAATGACAGCACAAATGATCATAAGATTACTGAAGTACATCCTGTATGTGCTTTCCTATTACCTAAATGACTTTGAGGAATGGAAGATAGTGGAATCCCACATTCCTTACTTAAGCAAAATACCTGTTAAGTGTAGTTCCTATTATTGCTGCTGGGCAATGCAGCAAACAGAACTGTGTTTGAGACGATACTTTTATTCTAATAATTACAAAATGCTGAGGTGACTTCCCGTGTAGCCAGTCTGCAGCTTTAGGAGAAGACTCTAATATTTTCCATTCTTTTCCTTGGAACCCTGCGGTCTATACCTCCAAAACTTGCAAGACTCACCCACCTAGGAGCTAACTTGGTATGTATCACTGAGACCTGGGCAGGTGAACCGTGAGGGGGTAAGTCTCTCCCAGCAGTGCTTGCCTGGGTATTTAGTGCAGCATCAACGCAGGCTAGAAGGCTGGGGAGAGGGGATTTGCTGTCAAATTGGTCTCAATTAGGGCCAGGGCCTTTTCAGTACTGGCCCCGACTTGGTGGAACACTCTGTCACAAGACACTAGGGCCCTGCGGGACTTGACATCTTTCCTCAGGGCCTGCAAGACAGAGCTGTTCTGCCTGGCCTTTGGTTTGGACTCAGTCTGACCCTTATGTTTCCCTCCCCTTATGGTTTTGATTTATCGGCTGCTTTTAAAATGAGGCATTTTAACCTGTATTTTAAATTGGGTACCTTCCCCCCCCCATCATGTTTTTTACTGTGATTTTATTGGTGTTAGCTGTCCTGAGCCCAGCTCTGGCCGGGGGAGGGCGGAGTATAAATAAAATTTATTATTATTGCTGTTATTGTTATTATTATTAAATAATAATAATAATAATAATAATAATAATAATAATAATAATAATAATAATAATTTATTATTTATACCCCGCTCATCTGGCTGGGTTTCCCCAGCCACTCTGGGCGGCTTCCAAAAGAATATTAAAATACTATGGTACATCAAACATTAAAAGCTTCCCTAAACAGGGCTGCCTTCAGATGTCTTCTAAAAGTCTGGTAGTTGTTGTTCTCTTTGACATCTGGTGGGAGGGCGTTCCACAGGGAGGGCACCACTACCGAGAAGGCCTTCTGCCTGGTTCCCTGTAACTTGGCTTCTCGCAGTGAGGGAACCGCCAGAAGGCCCTCGGTGCTGGACCTCAGTGTCCGGGTAGAACGATGGAGGTGGAGACGCTCCTTCAGGTATACTGGACCGAGGCCGTTTAGGGCTTTAAAGGTCAGCACCAACACTTTGAATTGTGCTCGGAAACGTACTGGGAGCCAATGTAGGTCTTTCAAGACCGGTGTTATATGGTCTCGGCGGCCGTTCCCAGTCACCAGTCTGGCTGCTGCATTCTGGATTAGTTGTAGTTTCCGGGTCACCTTCAAAGGTAGCTCCACGTAGAGCGCATTGCAGTAGTCCAAGCAGGAGATAACCAGAGCATGCACCACTCTGGCGAGGCAGTCCGTGGGCAGATAGGGTCTCAGCCTACGTACCAGATGGAGCTGGTACACAGCTGCCCTGGACACGGATTTAACCTGTGCCTCCATGGACAGCTGTGAGTCCAAAATGACTCCCAGGCTGCGCACCTGGTCCTTCAGGGGCACGGTTACCCCATTCAGGACCAGGGAATCCCCCACACCTGCCCGCCTCCTGTCCCCCAGAAACAGTACTTCTGTCTTGTCAGGATTCAATCTCAATCTGTTTGCCGCCATCCATCCTCCAACCGCCTCCAAACATTCACACAGGACTGTTACCGCCTTCACTGGTTCTGATTTGAAAGAAAGGTAGAGCTGGGTATCATCTGCATACTGATGAACACCCAGCCCAAACCCCCTGATGATCTCTCCC
The DNA here is from genome assembly GCF_964188305.1 of Podarcis bocagei. Taxonomy (NCBI): domain Eukaryota; kingdom Metazoa; phylum Chordata; class Lepidosauria; order Squamata; family Lacertidae; genus Podarcis; species Podarcis bocagei. The sequence goes on along the minus strand of NC_138136.1, from coordinate 15,090,642 downwards.
AGTGGCTGCATGTAGATGTTGAAAAGCATGGGGGAGAGGACAGAACCCTGAGGCACCCCACAAGTGAGAGCCCAGGGGTCTGAACACTCATCCCCCACCACCACTTTCTGAACACGGCCCAGGAGGAAGGAGCGGAACCACTGTATGACAGTGCCTCCAGCTCCCAGCCCCTCAAGACGGTCCAGAAGGATGTTATGGTCGATGGTATCAAACGCCGCTGAGAGATCCAGCAGAACTAGGAAACAGCTCTCACCTTTGTCCCTAGCCTGCCGGAGATCATCAACCTGTCTTTCTCTCTGAGCCTCTGATCCATGGCTACCAATCTGGAGGGTTTGTACCTTGTTTGGGTCACTTGGGGATGCCACCCACCCTGCTGCCTGGCAGCCTGACCTAAAAGATGGTCCCAGAGTTGGTGTGGAGGACTCCTGGGATGACAGACTTTGTGTGTGGTCAGGACTTTGTGGTCTCAATGACAACCACAGAGCTGCCCCAAAGTGTCATTGGTCCAACACATGAATTGGGACTACACCAGTTCCCAGCTAATTTCTGGGTTCAATTAAAAATCCTTTGAACTCTACAATTCCATGCTTCTGTGCTTCTAAACTCTTACATGGCTCGGGACCAGGCTACCTGAAAGACCACCTTTTCTCATATTTAACTCCTTGAACCTTAATGTCTTCATTTGAGATCTTGCTCTGGTTGCCCCTGCTGAATGAAGTAAGCCATAGAACAACCTCAGAGAAAAGACACTCAAAAATTTTCTGTACGCAACCGCTGCAGCTAGAATAGTATATGCGAAAAAATGGGAAGAAGAGATACCCACAGAGGAAATTTGGCAGCGCAAATTGATATAATACAGTGGTACCTCTGGTTGCAAACGGGATCCGTTCCGGAGGCCCGTTCGCAACATGAAAAGAATGCAACCCGCACCGGCGTGTCTGCGCACGCACAGGTTGCGATTCGGCGCTTCTGCGCATGCGCTTGACGTCATTTTGTACATCTGTGCATGCGCGAGCAGTGAAACCCGGAAGTAACCCTTTCCAGTACTTCCGGGTCACTGCGGGACGTAACCTGAAAGAAGGTAACATGAAGCGGACGTAAAATGAGGTATGACTGTACATCGAATCATGACCACGCAACTAAGGAATAAAGATGAGTTAAAGATAAGAGAAGAGTGGAGATGTTTTGGAGATTATTTTAGAGGGTATAATATGCAATTTAACCTACAAGTAGGAGTTAACATAGGAGCAGCAGATAACATCAAAAGAGGAAGACTTGAAACAATAATGGGTGAAATATCAGGATATGCAGCAGATCAAGATTTCCCTAGAATGCCACAGAGAGATTGATTGGGAAGTCTTAGGGAAAGAGATAAGCGATGGATACTGTACAATGTGTGTTTAAAAGCTGTTAAAATTGCATAAATAAAAGGAGAGAGAGCAACCAGAGGGCCTTTTCAGTTGTGGCACCACAGTTATGGAATCTTTGTGGTCTTTGATGTCAGGTTCATGCTTTCTGTTCAACTCACTTATGTATCCTAAGCTGTCCAGAGAAATACACGTAATGGGAGAGCAACTGTCATGAAATAAATAGAATAAAATAAAGGGAGAGTAGGGACCATCAATACTTAGCTCCTGAGTAACGGACTCCCAGCTCACCTGGTCACAGTCTTCTGAACTACAGTAAGATGTCTAATAAAGGTAAAGGGACCCCTGACCATTAGGTCCAGTCGTGACCGACTCTAGGGTTGCCGCGCTCATCTCGCTTTATTGGCCAGCATGACTAAGCCGCTTCTGGCGAACCAGAGCAGCACATGGAAACGACGTTTACCTTCCCGCCGGAGCCGTACCTATTTATCTACTTGCACTTTGACGTGCTTTCGAACTGCTAGGTTGGCAGGAGCAAGATGTCTAATATTTCTGCTTAAATTGTAGAAATGATTTCTAAATGTGCTATACATATAAATAAGCATATGCAATTTTTATGCAATTCTGCGCCCTTTTGCTTGCTCACTCTTTTGTTGATTAATAAATGGCCACCCCTAGTTTCTATGCTTCTGTTAAAGGCTTTGGGATAATTTTGCCGAGTAATAGCTACAAGGTCTAAGCAAATTGTGTTCTGAGTAAATACTTGATAGAGAGGAGTAAGGCAAGGCTTTAACTGCACCCATCTCCTTGTCACACTGAGCTTTATTTAGCTCAGAAGACAGAAAATGTTAGGACTGTTGTGTTCACAGCAGACTAGGGTTGTTTAGACTTTGAGGTCTTACGCAGTCTCAAACTCTCATGAACTAAGCAGGTGAACTCACCCAGAATAGCCAGACAGCTTTAATTGCTGGTTTCTCAAGTGCACAACAGGTTCAAGGGTAAAATTCAATAATCACTGTGCATGCTCTTTCCTTCGCTGCATGATGCAGATACAGAACGCAAAGCTGAAGCAAAGAGATTTCATGCACGGTGTCACATTTGCCATGACAAAACTTTATAAAACGATGCACGCAGAGGTATCAGATGAGCATGGAACCACTAAAGCATGCTTGAACTCAATGCAATCTTATATATATTAAGTCAACTTATTCCCAGGTAAAAGTGTGTTGAACTGTTGCCAGACTTGAACACGAAACAGAGGAATTTTATTCTTTTTTAAAAATATATTTATTCTTTTTTTCTTTTTAATAATTAATAAAAACCACATTAAAACAGTCCAAATTACAATACAATCAAAATAGGCAAATATAAAAGCCAAATTATATATCTTTGGGTGACTTCCCATACTCTGAATTTCACGGAGTGCTGATCATCTAATATCACATTGCATTTCTTAGTCAATAAACCATTCCGATGCTGATCCTTCGTTTAATTTTCATTTATGTTTGCAAACACTGGTCTGTCCAACTTTCGCCCTAGTCAGAGGAATTTTATTCTTAACTTTCTTAAACTCCGCATAACAACAACTTAGCTAACAGGGGTCTTTGTTCCTTATAGGATGTCCCTGTGGAATGCCACCCCCTGTACTGCTTTCTGTATATATTGCTGACCAATTAAAATTAATTTTAAAACTTCACAATGGCAGCTACATTGTTTGTGTGTCTTGCCACTTACAATTGCCCAAGGTTCTGGTATTCTGTGGCCCTGAAGGACCAGGTGTGCAGCCTGGGAGTCATTTTGGACTCACAGTTGTGCATGGAGGCGCAGGTCTATTCTGTGTCCAGGGCAGCTGTCTACCAGCTCCATCTGGTACGCAGGCTGAGACCCTACCTGCCCGCGGACTGTCTCGCCAGAGTGGTGCATGCTCTAGTTATCTCCCGCTTGGACTACTGCAATGCACTGTACTACTACAGTGGTACCTCGGGTTACAGACGCTTCAGGTTACAGATGCTTCAGGTTACAGACTCAGCAAACCCAGAAATAGTACCTCGGGTTAAGAACTTTGCTTCAGGATGAGAACAGAAATTGTGCGGTGGCGGTGCGGCAGCAGCGGGAGGGCCCCATTAGCTAAAGTGGTGCTTCAGGTTAAGAACAGTTTCAGGTTAAGAACGGACCTCCAGAACGAATTAAGTTCTTAACCCAAGGTACCACTGTATCTGACTTTTAGAAGACATCTGAAGGCAGCCCTGTATCGGGAAATTTTAAATGTTTGATGTTTTGCTGTGTTTTTAATATTCTGTTGGAGCCACCCAGAGTGGCTGGGGATACCCAGCCAGATGGGCAGGGTATAAATATAATCACCATCATCATCATCACAGGACAGTAATGAATGCATTGTCTGGAGCAGCCTTCACCAACCCAGTGCCCTCCTGATGGTTTAGACTACAATGCCATCCACTCCAGCCGGCCTGGCCATTGGCAGAGGGCACCAAGTGGCTGAAGTCTGGTCTGGAGAAAGGATTCTCCCAGGTACAAATGATCTCCCAGGTTTCTGAATTTTCCCAGGTACAAATTATTTTGCTTTGCATGCTCAGAAAGTGAGTTCCCTCCTCCCCACACTGTAAGAAAATTTCTATCTTGTTGGAAGATGTGTGGACTATGTACAACAATGAACTATGCACAAATAATAAATAGAACCCACTTACTTGTGTGCGGAGAGGGAAATACTATGCAGGAACTTCCTAAGTGCTATTTCACCGCAAACTGCAGCCCCTGACTATTTCTTAAATGTTGATTGATAGCTGTCACTAGCACATTCGTTTTGTAACTGAACATGCTTCGTTATTCATGTAGGCCCTTCCAGATATCTTTAATCTGCATTTCCGGGAGCAAATATGGGTTACCTGTGAACTTTATTAAGTTCTGCTTTGGAGGAACGTATAATTTGAACCTATCTAATGATCTGCAGGCCGGTCTAGATGATTTTAATTAAGATACTTTGCTAGCCCTTGCATAAGGTTATTTTCATTATGGCTGTTTTGTGCTTGCTTTCTCAATATGTGTAACCAATGAAGTGGCAATCTATATTTCGGATGGTGATTCTCTTATTATTCCTGTTGTTATATTTTCACCAGCCAGTGCAACGCTTTCTCCTCCCCCCTCCCCCCTCCCCCACCAACTTCTTCTAAATATTTATATATTTTCAGAATGCTTTGAGGTTCTTCATTTTATTGGCTTGTACATTTCCTAGGCAGGAGAGGGGGGGATTAAGTTGGGACTTTGGTGCATTATGTCAGTCTGCCACAGCAAATGCCTTTCTGGCCTCTCTCTGGAAAATATAGCTGATGCATAATAAACAACTGGCTCACCTGAAATAACCCTTGGGTAGTTTTTATTCTTAGAAACAGCAGCTTGCATTCCCTGGTGATAGCTAGTGCATCATTTGTCTTTTGCTCAGAAATCATTCTCAGCCAGGGTTCAGCTCTCTTCAGTTGCTGGGACCCAACCCCAAAATCTGCGGAATAATCAATATGTTGCCACTGGTATATTGCTATTGAAGAGCAGGAAACCATTCTGATTTAATTTTTTTTTAAGTTGTTGCATTACCATAAGCACCGAGGAAGAGCTCTCTTGCCAACATCTTAAGAATATCAGCAGAATACCCCTCTTGCCTCAACTGCTGACATTACAGGAAAGCTTTGAGAGTGAGTAAAGTTGAAATGGCACTTTCTCGCCAAATTGGCCTGTGGCCTGCATATATTGAATCACTTTGACTACATATTACTCACGCTAGCATTATAGATCCAACACTATTTTGGGAGTTCGCCAAGGGCTGTGTGTGTGTGTGTGTGTGTGAGAGAGAGAGAGAGAGAGAGAGAGAGAGAGAGAGAGAGAGATTCCCCCCCTCATTTTTTATCAGCAGATTTATTTGGGGTCTTCAAACAAGCCTGCAGAAGAAAATGTATAGCAGTCATTAGCAAAATTAGACAAGAAATAAAGTCTTCTCATTTGGCTCACAGAGCCAATTGGTTTCTAGGCAGCTTTTTCAAAAACAAAAACAAAATAAAAAACTAATCTCTCGTTGAACTAGTCCACATAAATGGTATGGACACTGAGAACAGAGCTAGATGTTAAAGCCGGCGTGTGAGCGCTGCCAAAAACAGCAACACTGAGTCATCATCACCTCCTCAATCCCCCGGTAACATCTAGTAATGCACAATGCATGATCCTATCTCTGCTCTAAATTTATGTTTTCCCTACTCTGTTTTACTGCTTATGGGGGCGGAATATTTGGAGCCTCGTGAGGTCACATCATTCATTTAGTACTGGGCCAGGGAAGCTTTGGCTCTCCAAGTGTTCTTCAACTCCCATCATCCATTACCATCAGCCATGCTGCCTGGGGCTAGTGGGAGTTGTGGTTCAACATCATCTGGGGAGCTGATCTCTTGTCCTCTCCATTTCCCTTTAGCCAAGAGTCACGCATCTCCCACCAGTTTATTCAAATTCACAGAGGTAGTTATGAATTTGGACGGGAGAAAATCTTTAAAAGCTGAACTGTCCTTGGAGCTTTGTCCCCTCCCTCCATTTGGGGTCCAGGCCATATCTTCTTAAGCACCTCTCAGAGAAGTTGACCATCTTTGCTTCTTACAGTGTGGTGTAGTGGTTAAGAGCAGTAGTCTCATAATCTGGTGAACTGGGTTCGCGTCTCCGCTCTTCCACATGCAGCTGCTGGGTGACCTTGGGCCAGTCACACTTCTTTGAAGTCTCTCAGCCCCACTCACCTCACAGAGTGTTTGTTGTGGGGGAGGAAGGGAAAGGAGAATATTAGCCGCTTTGAGACTCCTTAAAGGGAGTGAAAGGCGGGATATCAAATCCAAACTACTACTACTCCTCCTCCTCCTCCTCTTCTTCTTCTTCTTCTTCTTCTTCTTCTTCTTCTTCTTCCACATAGTCAAGCTGAAATCATTTGTTGCACAGCCATCCCTGAAAATTCACACTTATCTGAATTTTGCAATGAAGTTTTCCAACAAGCGTTTACAAAAATGCATATATTAGGGGGAAGTGCAGTGGTACCTCGGGTTCAGTACTTAATTCGTTCCGGAGGTCCGTACTTAACCTGAAACTGTTCTTAACCTGAAGCACCACTTTAGCTAATGGGGCCTCCTGCTGCTGTCATGCCGCTGGAGCACAATTTCTGTTCTCATCCTGAAGCAAAGTTCTTAACCTGAGGTACTATTTCTGGGTTAGGGGAGTCTGTAACCTGAAGCATATGTAACCCGAGGTACCACTGTATGCCTGAAAATGAGGGACACAGGCGGTGCTGTGGGTTAAACCACAGAGCCTAGGACTTGCCAATCTGAAGGTCGGCAGTTCGAATCCCCACAACGGGGTGAGCTCCCATTGCTCAGTCCCTGCTCCTGCCAACCTAGCAGTTCGAAAGCACGTCAAAGTGCAAGTAGATAAATAGGTACCGCTCCGGCCGGAAGGTAAACGGTGTTTCTGTGTGCTGCTCTGGTTCACCAGAAGCGGCTTAGTCATGCTGGCCACATGACCTGGAAGCTGTACGCCGGCTCCCTTGCCCAATAAAGCGAGATGAGCGCCGCAACCCCAGAGTTGGTCACGACTGGACCTAATGGTCAGGGGTCCCTTTACCTTTATTCAGCATTAGGAACAAAGGGAAAGCATGTCTGCTTCCCTTTGTGTCCAAGCAGAAAACAGTTTAGCAAAAGCTAAAAGTGTTTGTTACATTACAAGTGTTATTAAAATCCTGCTAATGGTTTCATCTGCTTATAGCTGTCTCCTAAATAAATTATGGGATGTGGGTGATGCTGTGGGTTAAACCACGGAGCCTAGGGCTTGCCGATCAGAAGGTCAGTAGTTCAAATTCCCGCAATGGGGTGAGCTCCCGTTGCTCAGTCCCAGCTCTTGCCAACCTAGCAGTTCAAAAGCACGTCAAAGTGCAAGTAGATAAATAAGTACCACTCTAGCGGGAAGGTAAACAACGTTTCTGTGCGTGCCCCAGAAGTGGCTTAGTCATGCTGGCCACATGACCCGGAAGCTGTACGCTGGCTCCCTCGGCCAATAAAGCGAGATGAGCACCACAACCCCAGAATCCGCCACGACTGGACCTAATGGTCAGGGGTCCCTTTACCTTTACCTGTGCATGAAAATGAATATATTCACAAAAATAACATATGGAAGCGTATCATTTTAGGGGAACTTGCCTGCACAAATGTGCACCATAGTCAACACTGCATAAAAATATGTGAGTGTGTTTTGTGGTGTGTGTGTGTGTGTGTGTTTTTTAAAGAAATATGCAGCAAAATTCACATTTCCATGAGGATTAAAAAAATAAAATAAAATTGCATGTTGCTGCGGAAATATGGAGAGCTGCATTTAAGATGGAAAAATTAGAAAATGAGAGGACCAAAACTGGCAGATCCTTCCATTCCTACCAGTTGAGAAAGCTGAAGAGATGGAGTTGCTGTTTGGTAGTAGTCAAATGTCTACTACTGCCTCAATCCATGTTTTTAAAGAAGAGCATACCAGGCTGTATTAACAAATTTGAAGAGCATTACACTACTTTGATGACTCAGTAAAATGTATCAATAAGATGTGCTTGTCATCACCAGCTCACTAAATGAAGGATTTCTTGTTTCCCTCAAGTTCTTTATGTTAATGTATCATTTACAAAGAATTTGTTCTTCTTGTTTCCATCCAGAAATTAATTCAGCATATGTACAAATGTTGTGGGTGGCTGTTCTGAGCTAGAAACTGAAATAGCTCCCAGTGTTCCCTGGGGAACTATATTACTTATCTTTGTTTGATCAGCACAGTGCTAAGTATCTTGGCAAAGTGGACTGACTCTCATAACGTGCTTTGTCTTAGTGAAATAACTAGTCTTGAGGAGACAAAATTACTGGAATCTACCATTCTGTCCCGCAGCTGATCATGCCCAATAATCTCATAGCATCCAATGCCACGCGGCCCAAAACCAGGACACCATCTTCCAGTTCGGCACTCTCATGCAAGTCATAATAATAATAATAATAATAATAATAATAATAATAATAATAATATTTTATATCCCGCCCTCCCCAGCCGAAGCCAGGCTGAGGGTGGCTAACAACAATAAAACAGTACAACAGTACAACACAACACAACTCTAAAATCATTCCTTATAAAATTAATTCAAATTAAACCACTGGCAACCATTGGGCTAGAGCTCCGCGAAGATTGCCGAGGGAGGGAGTCAGGCTGTGCCCTGGCCAAAGGCCTGGTGGAACAGCTCTGTCTTGGAGGCCCTGAGGAAAGATGTCAAGTCCCGCAGGGCCCTAGTCTCTTGTGACAGAGTGTTCCACCAGATCAGAGCCACAGCTGAAAAAGCCCTGGCTCTAGTTGAGGCCAGCCTAACCTCTCTGTGGCCTGGGACCTTCAAGATGTTTTTATTTGAAGACCGTAAGTTTCTCTGTGGGACATACCAAGAGAGGCGGTCACTTGCCCGATAATAAATGTTGGAAATGTAAAGAAACTGAAGGTACATTCTTTCACCTTTGGTGGACGTGCCCAAGGATTAAGGCTTTCTGGGAGATGATATATAATGAAATGAAAAAGGTATTTAAATATACCTTCTTGAAGAAACCAGAGGCCTTTCTCCTGGGCATGGTCGGCCAATTGGTGTCAAAGAAGGATAGAACTTTCTTTATGTATGCCACAACAGCAGCAAGAATACTTATCGCAAAGTATTGGAAGACACAAGATCTACCCACCTTGGAAGAATGGCAGATGAAGGTGATGGACTATATGGAACTGGCAGAAATGACTGGCAGAATCCGAGACCAGGGAGAAGAGTTGGTGGAAGAAGATTGGAAAAAGTTTAAAGACTATTTACAGAAATATTGTAAAATTAATGAATGTTAGAATGATGTTGGATAGAAACTAAGTGGTTTATAGCTGTAATGTTATAAGGGAATATGAGAAAATGGACTATTAATAGATAAAAATTCAATGTTACAATATTTTAAGATTGAAGACCAGGATAAACAAAGAGGGGAGGGATTTGCTGAACTAACTAACTGAACTGGAATACAGAAAAGGGAGGCGTGAGGAGGTCCGGGAAATAAGCAAATGAAAGATAAGTCATTGAAAGAGCGAATTGTTTTTAACTATTTTTATTTTGTATTTTTCTTTTTTCTTTTTTAATTTTGTAATATTTTGAAAATCTCAATAAATATCTTTTTTTAAAAAGAGAGAGAGAGAGAGGCGGTCCCGTAGGTACGGCCCAGGTAGCTGAATGTTGCAAAAACTCGCCATCACTCAACACCTATCTTTTGGGGCCATCTTTGAAAAGAGCTCAGCAGTTCTTTCAAACTAGTAAAGATCTGTCACGGCGCCTGTGGGCTTTTACGAAGCTTGTGTCCCAGCAGTCAGAAGTCACATGGCACGATGAACTCATAAAAGGAAGCATCCTGCTGTCAGGACTGCTGAGGAAAACTGCAGCCGCTGCTTTCACTTTGCGTTGCCCAAGCAGGATTCTTAATATAACCCAGTTATTTCATGAATGAACTCAATAGAAAATATTTTCTACCTCCTGTCAGACACCAATTGTAGGATAACCCACAAGGTCTCTCTTTTTGCCCTAGTAGCAATGAAAATCCAGACAAGAGTTAATTAATGAGATCGGAGTTGACTGCGTTGAACCATCGTATCTTTTAACAATCGATGTTTTAAGTTAAATTTTACCCTTTCGATATGCGATTTTTATCTCTGTTACATGTGATTTGTGTAGTATTTTTAAGATGCAGGTTTTCTATGCGATTCTAGACAGCAACGTAATTTTATGCAGTATTTTATGTATAAGCTTACACTAAATAATTCAGCTGCAGTGCAAGGATAGCACCGGACAGTTTACATAAATGTAGAATATGCAAATAAGCTGTTCTCCTTCCTCCCTTAGAGGAGAAGGTGGCATCTCGTCATGCCTGTGATCTGATTCTGTGTTGATTCCCTTGAATATAGACGTAGCCTTTGGCTGATCAATGGGGTTGTTTCTCTCCCCCCCCCCCACCGCCCTGCCTCTGCCTGCAACAGTTTCCTTCCTTTCAATTCAACAGAAATATCTGCTCTGCTTGGTACGACATGGTACTTGCTTGCATAAGCACTAGGAGAACCAAAGAGGGATTTCTCTTAAAGAAACAATGTTTAGCATCCTAAAATCCTTAATGCTGCTGTGGTGCTCTCCTTCTTCCCATTCTATTCTCTATTATTAAGCATCATGGGTAATAATAATAATAATAATAATAATAATAATAATAATAATAATAATAATAATTTATTATTTATACCCCACCCATCTGGCTGGGTTAGCTGCTTCAGCAGAGGAGAGCCCCAAACCCAAGGCAAAACAAAATCCCTTTAATGAAGAACCAATGCAAATGGGCGCATGCTTTTGTGGAATGCTATGCTCAGGAGGGTTCAGCTGGTGGCTTCATTATGTTGCTGCTAATTAATTAATTAAATTTGTATAACACCCACCGTCCATACATCTCAGGGCGGTTCACAACATATACACCTTTAAAAAGGTAAAGGGACCCCTGACCATTAGGTCCAGTCGTGGCCAACTCGGGTTGCAGTGCTCATCTCGCTTTAATGGCCGAGGGAGCCGGCATACAGCTTCCGGGTCATGTGGCCAGCATGACTAAGCCGCTTCTGGCAAACCAGAGCAGCGCACGGAAACGCCGTTTACCTTCCCGCCAGAGTGGTACCTATTTATCTACTTGCACTTTGACGTGCTTTCGAACTGTCCCAGATTTACAGAAGCCATCCTGGTTTCTAATTCAATCTCGGAATGTCCCACTTTTCCTTAGGATGTCCCAATTTTCATCAGAGTAGTGTTGGAGGGTATGGAGTTAATGTGAACCCCAAGCCAAGGAGATGAGAAACTATACAACTTTTAGAAGACATCTGAAGGCAGCCCTGTATAGGGAAGTTTTTTAATGTTCAATGTTTTATTATGTTTTCACATGTGTTGCAACCTTCCCAGAGTGGCTGGGGCACAATTGTTGCTGTTGTTTAAAAGGACTTCCCTATTTTCATCGGAGAAATGTTGGAGGGTATGCATATAACAGTTATGTAACAGTTATGTGGCAGCGATTCAGCAGCTGAAGTTATTCCTGGCATATGGATGCAGCGATGAGAGGATATCTTCACCTGCTGAATTGCTGCTTGATAACAACTGTCAAAGCCACAGGGACCCTACAAAGAGAAAGAAAGAAAGAAAGAAAGAAAGAAAGAAAGAAAGAAAGAAAGAAAGAAAGAAAGAAAGAAAGAAAGAAAGAAAGAAAGAAAGCTGGCAGCCTTACTTCTTTTTCTTTCAGACTTTGAAGAGTTAAGCAAAGAGCCAAACGCTATAAATAGCTAAATGCATAAACTTTTGAAATATTTTCTGGGAGAGTGACAGGACTTTCTCACACTCCAACCTGCCAAAGCCGTTGTTAAAAAGAACAGCTGCACCTTGGGAGCTTGTCATGCGTTTTCTGTTCTTCCTTTCGCTCGTCATTAGTGAAAATATTTGGATTTTTAAAAGGGTCTTTTGTTTCTCAAGAGCGAATCTGCTCCTTCTGTTTATTCTCTACCTGCAGTCCCAGGGCTCTGCTTTTTGGCAACCCCACTGTGACGTTACAAACAAAGGATTAGATTTTTTTCGGTTGTGTAATTAAGTGGAAGGGGCAGATGAACCCTTAAGCAAATATCATGTTTTGATACCAATGTCTTCGGCAATAAAGGACAAGAAAGAAAAAGTAAAGAAAATAAAGAATACAGAAGCAGAATTGTTAGTGAACAGAAGAGCTTTTTCAGATTTCTCTGAGCTTCTATCAGCTGCGAGTAAAGAATGCCATTGTTTGTTCTTCATTGTCTATTATTCTCCGGGTACCCAATTTGGCTGAAGCACATCCTAAATGCTAGATCACATTTTGTTTCCTAGAGTTGTGTCCAATCTGGCAAAGTGTAGCAAATGGAAAGGAAGCAGCCAAGCGTCTGACAGAACATCCATCGACTGGGGTCAGGGCCGTCTTTACTCAGGGGTGTAAGGGGTGTGGGGCGCCGGGGCGCCAAATTCTGGGGGGCGCCAGGCACCTGCCGCTGAAGCCACCTGTGATGGTCTGGGATTTGGATTCGGATGCTGAACCTGAAGAACCCCAGCCTGTATAGGAGTCCCCGCCTCCAGAACCAGCTGAGCCGGGGCTGGGGCTTGAGCCTGAAGGGTCCTCACCTGTGCTGGATCCTCAGGTGCAGGTACCAGCTGAGTCTGCTCTAGCTCCGGAGGGGATGGAGGACCCATTGCCTGCAGGTGCTCCACTCTCAGCCCTGGTAGAGGAAGCTGAGGTTGCCTCTGGGTCCGGTAACCATCCAGCCTCTCCTGAGCTGCAGAGGCTCAGGGCAGAGAGGCGGAGGGAACTAAGTTCCCGCAGGAGGAGTGCTTGCCTCCAGGCCAGGAGAGGCAAGTCACCTGAGGATCAGGGCCGCCCTGTGCCTCGGGGCAGATAAAAGCCGGCCAGCCCCAGTCCCAAGTTGTGGGAGCAACTTTGTTGGTTGTCAGTTCCTGCCTGAACTCTGTCCTGCTATCCTGCTGGAGCTCCTGACCCCAACCGACTTCCTGCCCTGCATCCAGCTTCAACTTTTACGGACTGCCTCCATACTGCACCTTCGACCTCGGACTGGACTCAGACCTCGCCTCTTGGTTAGCCCACGGGACCAGCACACCACCTAAGTGTGTTGTATTGAGCTGCTATGCGGCACCTTTGACACGACTGATCTCGCACCACCTGCAGGGAGAGCTATCTGGAAAGTCTCGCTCACCAAAGCTGGGAGGAGGGAGAGTGGCAGGAAAGAGGGAGAGACAGACAGAAAGAGAATGCGCCTATCAAGTAACGGGAGTGCGTACAGGCTCTGGAAGAAGAGCTCATACATGCACACTCTCAAGGGCCCTTCCAGCTCCTCAAGAAATAAGGTTGCTCCCACAATGAAAGGCTGGTCCAGATGGCTTTCGCATGCATATGCACAATGCCCACACATCTCATCTTTCAGACACCTCCCTACAACCGTAAGCGCATGTATGGAGTGTTTACACTGACTCCCAATGTGTTCTTTGTCTTCTTTAGAAAAGCTGGTTTAAAACAAAAAGCACACACAAAAACCTCCTTTTGGAGCTGCGCAGGCATGAGCGCTATTCATCAAACGATAATAGTGACATAAGCATAATAAAAGTTAATTTGGGCTAAACTAAATTTGGGGGCGCTAGGTGGATCTTTGCACCCTGGTGGCGCATATGCTAAAGACAGCCCTGACTGGGGTGCAGCTAATATAAACCAGTGTGACGTGTAAGAAATGGGGATGTTTTTGAATTGCGGGTGTGGAGACAGAGATGCACAAGAAACCACTCTATATTAGAATGTGGGGGGGGGGGTGTCTGTGCATTAACACACCTGATTTCAAAGAACGGTTTTCTCTGAAAACAAAATGGCAACCAGCTAAATCCTAAAGAAACTATGAATTTTTTCATTATTTTAGCTGCCCTTGTCTGTTGATGTATAAATCCTGCTTGAAGGACAGCCAGCATTCACTGTTCTAAATATGTTTATTCTGGTCCTTCAACAACATTCTTAACCAATGGGTAACTTCTGTAGGCTAAAGTATTGTTATGAGCTTGCCAGCACGTATTTTGTTAGCCCCACAACAGAAAACGAGCAAGGTCCCAAGCAAAGAAGAATGGCAACTTAAGTTGACACAATATGCACAGCTTGCAGACTTAACATATAGAGTAAGAGAACAAGAAGAACATACGTTTAGAGAAGATTGGAAATATTGAATATATGGGAAATTACTGTGTACAGCTGAAAACGCTGGCAGCATTAAGATAAATTCAACAGTGTAAAGTTTGGTGGATGTAATAAGGGAATACTGAATGGTATAGTTTTTGTAAAATATGCAGGGATTTATGACATGTAAAATGAACAATGGAAAGAGAAGATGGGAAGTCATTTATGGATGTAAAAATTAGTACTTTAAATTGTAGAATATATATATATATATATATATATATATATATAGAGAGAGAGAGAGAGAGAGAGAGAGAGAGAGAGAGAGAGAGAGAGAGTGAGTGAGTTTGTAGGCGGTAGACAGCCTAAACTCCTGGGTCTAGTAAGTGCTAGAATTTAATCAATGCATGAAATGTTAATACCAGGAAATATCCTGACCTGTGTTTGTATTAGGACAGACCTAGGTCCATTAAGCTGTGTGTTAGACACTTCTAAATTCCCTAATCAACAAGTGTTGAAGCTAACTAAGCTAGACCCCTGCAGCATGTTTGCATGTGGTTTTCTCCCAACATAAAATATGACTATTGAGTATATTCATTCTCATAATCTTTGCATCTATGGGCCGTCAGAATGGGTTCACCAATATGAAGTCATATGGGTGGAATCCTTTAGTCTTTTCTTCCCTATATTGGGGGGTGGGACCTGAAGTGGTGACTCACCCCCCTGCGCCGGCAATTCCAGGGTCCCCCTCTTAAAGGGGCTATATAATGGGTGTCACTGAAAGGTTGGCTGCCTGCTACACTTACATCTTGCAGAGCACCCCCATATCCCATTTAACCTGATGAGACCCAGTTCCCCCCGGCTGGGGGGCTGGGAGGGATACATGCCCAAGGCCTAAGCCAAGGTCTTCCTACATTCGTAAGTTTAATAAAGTTGTGGCCTAATTTTAATTCCATATAGCGTTGTCAGAGTCTTTATTCCTTCCTTATGATCCCTGGAGGCTGGGGCTGTCGCCGCCTGGTCATACCAACGTACAGGCGTTTCATTATTCCTTCTAAGCTGAGCGATCGAGTGATTACATTTTAGGCTGCTTCGCATTCAAATGAATTCCAAAGTGGCTTACAAACAATGAACAACAGCAGCAAGCAACATAACAAGAGAACATCGCAGTCATAGCACAAAATGTCACATTTACAATGCTACACATTTTTTTGAGAGAGAGAAAATAGTGTGGCAGCAGCAGAGTAATTATTATGAAGTTTGTATTTTTTAAAAAACACAGATGTTGACATGTGCACTGTTCTACTACAAATACTATGAGCATGAGAAACACGTCAACACATCCTACTGAACCTTGCAGTTACATCACTGTGGAACTCCCAGTAACTGTCGATGAGGTAAAGTATTGTGCTACATACCCAAGTCTCGACATTTCACATGACCCTATGGTGAGATATGGCTGTCATGTTCTGCCAGACTATAACCCGCTGGGAATATGGGCTTGTGGTTTATTAAACGGAGGCTTTCCTGGGAGAGGAACATGTTTACTCAATCAGGCCTTGCAGAATTAAATAAAAGCTTAGAATAAATCCCAATTAAATGTTGCGTAATTATTTCCACAGAACAGGAGGAAGTCACTTTCCCTGAGACATAAATGAGGAACAAATCTTGAATGTTGTAAATTGAAGGGAACAGGACAATCTAACCTCTGTCTAGGTATCTATTTAATAGTACAGGGCAATGTTTTCCAAATAATGGGGCAAAACCTGCCAAGTCATATATCACAGAGGCCTTGTAGCTGAGGCAGTAGGCAGTAGAGTCAGGGGAGGTTGCTGAGACATACTTCAGACATAAATGAGTGACCCCAAAGCAAAGACTGCTGAGCAATACAGGTTTATTTAAATTAAAAAATGACAAAGACTCGGGCCTCTAATGTTATGTTCTCTCATAGGGGTAGAAAGTAAAATTATTTATTCACTATTCTGTCATTAGCCTCTTGATCTTTCTTGCAATGGATGTGCAAAACTCTTCAAACAAAGCAGCTATTGGATTAAGTGGGGACAAACATGAAGAATACTGTGAAATAGAAGTGGATTGAACAGCTGCCACCCACCCCCCAAATAGAGAAAAATTATGTGTCTTCTTTCTCACATTTGCTACAGTCCCGTGGCCACTATCAGGGATAATGTTCTACTGAACTCAGGAGGTAAAGGTAAAGGACCCCTGGACAGTTAAGTCCAATCAAAAGCTACTAAGGGGTGCGGTGCTCATCTCACTTTCAGGCTGAGGGAGCCTGCGTTTATCCACAAACAGCTTTCCGGGTCATGTGGCCAGCATGACTGAACCGCTTCTGGTGCAATGGGACACTGTGACGGAAACCAGAGTGCACAGAAATGCCGTTTACCTTCCTGCCACAGTGGTACCTATTTCTCTACTTGCTCTAGTGTGCTTTCAAACTGCTAGGTTGGCAGAAGCTGGGACAGAGCAACATGAGCTCACCCCATTGCAGGGATTTGAACCATTGACCTTCTGATTGGCAAGCCCAAGAGGCTCAGTGGTTTAGACCACAGCTCCACCCGTGTCCCGAATAAACAATCACACAATCACTGATAGGCCACCCACCATTGTGAGGCTCAAAGCAATGAAGATGATGCCTCCCCAGCTGTTGCCATTGGCTGTGGGTTTCTTGTGATGTCACAAAAGCACTTGGCAACTGGGCAGGCCACGGGGAAAGCCCTTTTTTATTTACAGCAGGAAACACCTGGCAACGGATGTGACATTCAGCACTGCCCAGGTTTCTTCCATTTGTAGGAGACAAACTGGTGAATGGAAGGAGGCAATCCTCTGGCAGTGGGATACTATGGAGCGATAATAAGGCAAGTTTACTTCCTTGAAGGCTGCTGGTATCTGTGGCTGGAAGCTGGTGGACATCTCATGATGGACCTAACAGTAGCTTCTGGCGCAACGGAACACCGTGACGGAAACCAGAGTGCACAAAAATGCCGTTTACTTTCCTTCCGCAGTGATACCTATTTGTCTACTTGCACTGGTGTGCTTTCAAACTGCTAAGTTGGCAGAAGCTGGGACGGAGTAACGGGAGCTCTCTCCACCATGGGGATTTAAACCGTCAACCTTCTGATTGGCAAGCCCAAGAGCCTCAGTGGTTCAGACCACAACGCCACTTGCTCCCTTTTGCTTTTTACTTGGGGGGGGGACTTGTTTCTGAGTAGACCAGTGTACACTATCACTGTTGGTGTTACAGATACATGTGGAATTCCCAGAAGTGTGTTATATTTCATGTACAGTGGTACCTCGGGTTAAGAATTTGTTCTGAAGGTCCATTCTTAACCTGAAACTGTTCTTAACCTGGTACCACTTTAGCTAATGGGGCCTCCTGCTGCCACCGCACCGCCACAGCATGATTTCTGTTCTCATCCTGAAGCAATGTTCTTAACCTGAGGTACTATTTCTGGGTTAGCGGAGTCTGTAACCTGAAGCGTCTGTAACCTGAGGTACCACTGTATAGCTGTTTTAATTAGGAGTAGGGTGATTACAGAGCAAAAGTTTAAGCAAAATGATCAGGATTCAGGGAAGACAATCTTACTCGGCTACAAGTGATTGCCAAAGAAAGAAATAATTTTATATGTTCATATCCTCCATGACTAACACTTAGCTGTTTATACCAAAACATTGTATAATTCATGCATACCTTTTTCACTGTCTCACTGGCCTGAGTGTTGAATAAGAATGGTACATATTTCATTCATGCTAAGATGCCTGTTGTTTGCAATGAGCCCTAGGACAAGCTCTGATTGGAGGTGAGTGGAAGCTCCAGCTGCTTCTTTCAACGTATTTTATTTCAATGGCAAAATATGCAAGAATTTGTTCAGACCCGTTCCAGATGCTCCACTGAACTATGTGACCTCAGAGCCAGTGCTGCAAATATATTTGAGGCATGATGTGCATTACAGCTGGCACTGCACTGCAGGCTGATATTTTGTTTGCCTGGGTTATTACTTCTTTGCTAGGACCAAAAAGAAAGGTAAAATACAGAGCATTACACAAACGGCATACTTGAACTTTGTACACAGAAACAGACTGTCAGCTCAAAGTATCGCTAGACCCAAAGTAACGTTGACTTAAGGTTCAGACTTAAGATTTAGCTTGTACAGCGGGTTAGTTTCACTGCGTCATTGGTGAGATTTTGCCTCACCGCATTTCAGCCACACTTTTGCAGCTCTTTGAACTGGAGAGCCTCCTACAGAGATCCTGGTGTACCAAACCTCACTGCCTGTAGATTTCCAGTTATTTGTGGGGTTGTAACTGATGGGATATGGCAGTTAAGTATCACCCTCTATTTCCCACAGTGGCCAGGCAAACGCCTCTGAAGGGATTACAAGCAGAGTGTAAGGCCAATAGATTGGTCCTTTTTGCTTTGTTCCCAAGATAAGAACCTGGAGGTGGATCTGGAGATGAAGTTTAGCTGTCATGGCTAACACAAGGGGCTTCCATGGGTGGAGCTGGGATACAGAAGGTTAGAGGAACATTGTGTTTGTGGAGTGGCTTAGTAGGGAAGGGAGGCGACAAGAGCCGCAAGGATGCTACTAGCCCAGAGATGAAAGAAGACAAAGTCCCCACCAGAGAGGAATGGCAAATCAAGCTGTTGGACTACGCCGAAATGGCAAAACTGACTGGAAAGCTCAGGAACCAAGAAAACAAAAACTTAAAGAAAGAATGGGAAAATTTATAATTTATTTAAAGGTAAACGGACCCTGACCATTAGGTCCAGTCGCGGACAACTCTGGGGTTGAGGTGCTCATCTCACTTTATTGGCTGAGGGAGCCGGTGTACAGGTTCCGGGTCATGTGGCCATGTGGTTCCGGGTCATGACTTCTGGCGAACCGTTTACCTTCCCGCTGGAAGCGCTTTGATGTGCTTTTAAACTGCTAGGTTGGCAGGAGCTGGGACCAAGCAACAGGAGCTCACCCCGTTGCGGGGATTCGAACCGCCAATCTTCTGATCGGCAAGCCCTAGGCTCTGTGGTTTAACCCACAGCGCCACCTGCATCCCATAATTTATTTAGGAGACTGCTATAAGCAGATAAAACCATTAGCAGGATTTTAATAACACTTGTAATGTAACAAACACTATGGACAGTATGGATTGATGCAAAATATAGATTACAAAATAATATGCGGTTGAAAATGTTGACAACAAGACCCATGGAGGGGATGGTGGGAAGTCTCAAGATTCAGAGCAATCTCTATATATGGATATGTATTTGATATTGTGTTAACTCTATATTTGTAAAATCAAATAAAAAAGATTTCAAAAATAAAGTAGGGAAGGGAGGAGTTGTTGCAGGCCCCCTTTTTGGATACACCAGATACCTCTGATTATTTGGGCTATATCCGCATTATTGTGACCATTATGCATGTTATACATAAATTAGGTTTGCACATGTTGTATGTTCAATATGCTCTAGCTGCAAACATAGCATTCTAGACACCATATTGGGCTGGTCTTTTCCCTTCCAGGTTCACATTTCTGCTGCCGAAATCAGGACTGACCCAAGACCTTTTGCCACCTGAATCAAAGAACAAGGTGGTGCCTCTGCTCCCATTTGTATGTACAGCAGTTGACTGAACTGGCAGCGGAAAAATTACCTAATCGATGACAAAGGCGTCATCGTTCCCAATGCACCTGAGGAGCTAGTTTGGGGTACATTACTGGGCTGTGGCACACACAGTTCTGAACTCCGACAGAGGAGAATGACCAGAATGCTTAGGAGGAATGGCCAGTGTGGGGATGCTGCTCTACATCCTCACTCTCATCAGGCAATTGCCTCATCTCCCTTATGGTAGGGCTGGCCTTGACTGAATGCCACACCTTCCCGGTGCTTCACTCCATCCCAGACTTGCCAATGCTGACACATTTGTTTTTCCGCATCAGTGGAGATATAATTACTGGTAGGGTGAGATGGCATAAAGATGGTGAATCTTCTATACTCTTCATAAACTGCAAGCCTTTTCATTGCCGATATCATTATTAAAATAAAAGCACTGAGAGCTGGACTGTGTCTGAAGACCAGCAATAATTGTGCACTGTGTGGGGGCCCAAGTGGGCATAGTTACAGGCATCTGCTGTTGATACAGCTTGCTATCAGAAGCAGAGCAGAAGGGTATTATCTCAGAAGTAAGACTGGAAGCATTTTCCCTCAGAAATACACAGCTCTTCATCCTGCAACTTTCCATTTCCTCCCTAGTCCATAAGACTGGCCAGAATAAGGCAGAACCCTGAGGACACATTATGACACTCAAAGTGTTTGAGTATGATGCTCAATGTGATTGTTTATTACGGCATGCCTTTGTATTTGCAGGATGAACGGGGGATTTCCGTGTCAGTCCTCTCATCTCACTTTATTAACTTATGCTGCAGAAGATGCATATTCCGATGATAAGAACGTGCAACAAATTTCACCCAGGTTATCGAGCACTGAGACGAAGGCCTACTTTTCACTGAGATGATAAATTCGTGCCCGGTATATATTCCTGGCATGTAGGAAACTTTTTGTTGTTTAGTCGTTTAGTCGCGTCCGACTCTTCGTGACCCGATGGACCAGAGCACGCCAGGCACGCCTGTCTTCCACTGCCTCCTGCAGTTTGGTCAAACTCATGTTCATAGCTTTGAGAACACTGTCCAACCATCTTGTCCTCTGTCGTCCCCTTCTCCTTGTGCCCTCCATCTTTCCCAACATCAGGGTCTTTTCCAGGGAGTCTTCTCATGATGTGGCCAAAGTATTGGAGCCTCAGCTTCAGGATCTGTCCTTCCAGTGAGCACTCAGGGCTGATTTTCTTCAGAATGGATAGGTTTGATTTTCTTGCAGTCCATGGCACTCTCAAGAGTCTCCTCCTACTTGATGCCAAAGAGAGGGGTTCTATCCTACCCTATCTTTCCCCCATGACATGATCCGGTTTTCTTTTTTGCACCGAAGTGTCTTTTCTTGTATGGTGAGACACCAAAAGACTTCTAAAAGGCAACAAGTGAACAGCTCTGTTTAGAGCTTCCATATTGCTTGCTATGAGAGCACAGCATGCTACTGACACCTTTCAGATCCCTGCTGTCTCTGTTCCACAACTTTCTGTAATTTACCATGGATACCTCTCTTCCCCAACAAATTGAGCTCAAAGCCACATCATTGGTTGTGCAGTTCCGGAGAAACAGACATGTGTAAGAACTGGTATCAGATGGATCCATGGCCCCCCAGGAAAAGACCATGGGTTCACGGGTAGATAGGTCTCCTTTATTTCTTATTTACTTGCAATGAGATACTTTCCTTCACTTAAGAACTTTCCTGTATTACTGTTCATGCATATTCATCAGAGTGAGGCTAGATGCCTTCTAAAGAACCCAGCATGATCCATTGGAAAAGCAGGCTTCCTTTTTTCAGAAAAAGTCCCTCAACAGAGAACTGTCAAAGGTCAGTTTCTATGCGTTTAGAAATCATATAATCTGTTCACTAGGTGGCACTGGACATAGTTGTAGCTGGATAGAGTGAGAAGTTTCCTTTGGCTGCTCTGGTTTAAAACAAATGAAGAGTCCTTGTTTACTTTCCCTACTTATGTGTCTTCTGTGCCTTCCATGCCTCTAAGGTCAGACCCTGGCTTGTTGAGACAGCTGGTATATCAGGGGAGAGTTAGGTGATGGTTAGTGACAATTTCTTTGATGGCCCCTTTTCTACATCATGCTACTAGCTCCTTGACTCAACTCTCTTGTCAATCAGGGTAGAAGTAAATCTCTTGCAGTTTTTGTCAGAATATGGCTTCCTGTATTGGATCCCAGGGAAGGGCATCAGCTTCAAGGACTACCAGCCAGCTCTGGGCGCTTCTCCCTATCATTAATTTGTTCTTTAAAAATATTCATTTTAGAGCCTGGCAGGACACTAAAAGTGGAGTGGGGTGTTTCTCAAAACACCGCCAACTACAACTTAAATACTATTCAGGGTTGACCGTACTATAATATCTTAATTGCTGCTTCTGGGAAACAAGAACTAGGGTCTGGGGTGGCCACTTCATAATGGATTTCCTCCTTCTTCTCATTATGTGAACAGTTTCTTAGCATTCAGTTCAGTATCAGAGGCAGAGCAGTTGAAAAGGAACATGTTTTAAGATGGAATTTGGGGGGGGGGGAGCATGGGTTACGTCACATCAAACTGGCTTTAGAAATCTTCCATTAAAAGCCCGCTTTCTACAGGGAATTAATAAATGGGATGATGCATAACAATGAAACAGAGAGAGAGAGAGATTGAACTATTTGCAAATGGCAGTTTCCCTCATGAATTTGTGTCAGATACCAGCTCAGAACTAAAAGCTTGTGAACTGATCTGTAAAAATACAGTAGTCAGTTGGAAAACATGAGGTTGAACACAACTAAGTTTTACTGACAGTTAGACACAGTGCTTTTTTTCTATAAAAAAAAATGTTTAGGGGTACTCTCATTTTGACTCAAGAAAATCACCATTTTATAGTTCAAATTGGTGAAAAAAAAGACAGTAAATGGACAAAAGTACAAAGATTCATAAAATGTTTAGGGGTATGCGTATCCCTGGATCTCCCCAGGAAAAAAACACTGGTTAGACCCATTCAAATTAATGGACCTAAACTGGGCATGTCCATTAATTTGAATGGTTCTAACTCTGAGTATGAGTAACTTTGGATACAACCCACATACAACTTATAAGGAGGACTGGAAACAAATGGATACTAAGTCTTGCAGACTGAGATCTAATTCATACAGTATCCAAGCAGTGTAACAGGAACAAAAACTGTGTGAGTATCTCTGCTTCTTTGTATAGTTATCTTACAAGTTCAGTGAAATAAGTATTTGCCTCAGAAATTTAGAAGAAAAAGCTTGAAACTGCAGGGTGTGTTTATGTTGAGAGCTTTGAAAAACATAGAAAGCCCACTGCTGCCATATCTTGAAAATTAAAATCCTATCTAAAATTGTTCTCTGAGCACATATGACCATTCTGAATGTAACAACATGCAATTGTTTGTTAGTTTCAGAGATACAGTGGTACCTCGGGTTACAGACGCTTCAGGTTACAGACGCTTCAGGTTACAGACTCTGCTAACCCAGAAATAATACCTTGGGTTAAGAACTTTGCTTCAGGAGGAGAACAGAAATCGTGCAGCGGCAACAGGAGGCTCCATTAGCTAAAGTGGTACCTCAGGTTAAGAACAGTTTCAGGTTAAGAACGGACCTCCAGAACGAATTAAGTTCTTAACCCGAGGTACCACTGTATACTTGATGCAAACAGAAACCAATCTGCCATTTTCCAATAATGTGGCTTTCACCCAAGTTTGAAGCTTTCGGTGTGTTTACCATAGTTACCAAATGAACTTACCCTGCAGTTTTCAACCTTTTCTTCTGAATGTCTGGCTTGGGCCTAAAATACTATCGCCACGTATGAAATGGCACTGATATGGTTCAGTCGAGTTTTCCAACCACATCAAGAAACATTCTCCAGTCATAATGAGGGGTTTCCTTAGTATGGTTAGGATTATTCTGAACATCTGTTTACACAGTTACCTAAGTTCCTAGAGAGGGATTTAGGTTTCTTGAAGCAATCATATTATTAGGATAACAAGAGCTATTGAGATGTTGTGCTTAGAGCGTTAGACTAAATTTTTGAAGTCGTGAGTTCAAATCCCCAGTCAGCCACGAAGCTCATTTGGTGGTTTTGGGACAGTCACTATTTTCTACCAGGTGGTTACCATGAAGATAAAATGTGAGGCATCTTGTGTGCTGCTTGAGCTTCTTGGAGGAAAGGTGGGATAAATTAATTACCGTATTTTTCACTCTATAGGGCGCACTGGCCCATAGGGCGCACCTAGGTTTTTTTTGATGGGGATAAAGGGGGGAAAATTATTTTCCCCATGCCAGGCACGGGGCTAGGGCTGGGGCAGGGGAAGCCTGAGCTTCCCCTGCCCCCAGCCCCCAGAAGAGGCTGCTATCCGCAAGCCTTCTGAGCCCGGCGGGAACTCCCGCCGGGCTCAGAAGGCTTGCGGATAGTTGCCCAAAGCCCGGAGAGCCCAGCTCTGCGCTCTCTGGGCTTTGGGATGCAGGCTGCTATCCGCAAGCCTTGGGAGCCCGGCGGGAACTCCTGCCGGGCTCCCAAGGCTTGCAGATAGCTTCCTGAAGCCTGGAGAGCGAGAGGGGTCGGTGCGCACCAACCCCTCTCGCTCTCCAGGCTTCAGCGAAAGCCTGCATTCGCTCCATAGGACGCACACACATTTCCCCTTCATTTTTGGAGGGGACAAAGTGTGTCCTATAAAGCGAAAAATACAGTACAATGATGATGATGAAGAAACAGGCCTCTGTTATCAATGAGAACCTTTTCACCAGATTTTTAGCTAACATTAGATAGACCAACCAAGAATGTTCAGTTATGGAGTCAATGCATGTTCAGTTGTCACTTACTAAATGCACACATTTTTTTCATAATATTACCACTATTCCTGTCAGTAGCTTCTTAACCCCTCAGCATTCTTTACCATCTTTGTGTGGTCCTGGATACTGGACTTATCCCCAGCTAGAGCTTACATAAAGTTTTGAAGGCACTTTGCAATGACTGCAACTATCTCAATTCTAGATGTTTTCTCAAAGCTATTGTAGACCCTGGGGCCAGTTCATAACAATAGATCCATTGTCAACAGCTTCTCCAGAGGAAGCAATCAGAAAGGCCTGAGGGCCAAGCCATTCTTTAGTACTTGCACTTCACTTGTGGCAAGGAATAACTTGAGCTGCCTTAAACTGGAAGGCACAAGGAGTTGCTCTATCTGGCAAAACTGGGATTTGTTTATTTCCTGGCTGTAACAGTGAGTGTTTGATGAGTTACTATGAGAGCTGCTTGCATTATAGATTCCTAACCCAAAACAGTTTAACAGGCAAGATTTGGGAGCAACATTCCCCGTTTCCCACTAATCTGATTAAACGGAGGCTTTTATTAGCTGAGGCCAAAATCTCTGACGACTCTCTGAGAAAATGAGTGGGATTGAAAAGGAGGAAAGCCATGCCTTCTGATGAGGAGATCTAATTTGAGCTGCAAGGCCCCTGGCTCCAGAGATCTCCTCGACTCAGGATGTTTACAGTTGACAAAACTCTCACACTCCTCCTTCCTGCGACTCCTTTTCCCCTTCCAGAAAAATAATAAATTATAGCAATATGACTTCCCATCCTGTCCTCCCTCTTCCTGAAAGACTCCACCGTTTGGCAGTTTTATTTCACTCACTTTTTCTGTTCCATTGGCTGCATGTGTCTTGCTCACTCTGCAGTTGTCCTCAGCCAGGGCAGGATGCTGGTAGTTTTGCAAAGACTGAGGTGGTCATTCCCAAGCATCTACACACACTTTGTAGAGGTGTAGCATTGGGCCTCCACAACTAGTCCCTACACCACTCGGCTTGTGGAGTGATCAGGTACAAAAGAGGCTGTGTCTACTACACCTTTGATAGTTAGACAGAAGAGGGGATTTCAAGAGATGTAGTTTGTCTCTTGGGGTGGGTACTTAAGAGTTAAAGTTGGTCAGACTGGTGCTTCTTTTATCTAATTTATTAATTTAATATAGTAGCTTTTTCCCTTATAAGAATACAATAACCTACTCAGAGTTTTGGGGGCTGAGTATCAATGCATTCCTACTCGGAATTGCTCAAATGTGTAAGTCCGAATCAGATAAGTGCTGGAGATGAGTAACGAGGTTGAGGGTATGTTTTATCGTATGTGGTGGACTTGTAAAAGGCTAAAAGAGTATTGGGAGATGATATATAATGAATTTTAAAAATGTATAAAAGTACCTTTCCAAAAAAACCCCAACCAGAGTCCTTTTCATTGGGGATAATTCAGAAGGAAATTATCAGGTGTTAAAAAAGTCTATTTGTGTATGCTACTACTGCGGCTTGTGTTTCGTTAGTTCAAAAATGGAAAACGAGCGAGGTCCCAACTAAAGAATGGCAACTTAAACTGATGGAATATGCGCAGCTTGCAGATTTAATATACAGAATAAGTGAACAAGAAGAATGTATGTTTAAGGAGGACTAGAAAATGTTTACTGAATATATGGGTAAAAACTGTGTTCATTTAAAAACTCTGGTAGCATTAAGATAAATTCAACAGTGTACATAAGTTTTGATGGAGGTAACAATGGATACCTGAATGGTTTAAAGGTAAAGGGACTCCTGACCATTAGGTCCAGTCGTGGCCGACTCTGGGGTTGTGACGCTCATCTCGCTTTATTGGCCGAGGGATCCGGCGTACAGCTTCCGGGTCATGTGGCCAGCATGACTTAGCCGCTTCTGGAGAACCAGAGCAGCACACGGAAACACCGTTTACCTTCCCACTGGAGTGGTACCTATTTATCTACTTGCGCTGGCGTGCTTTCAAACTGCTAGGTTGGCAGGAGCAGGGACCGAGCAACGGGAGCTCACCCCGTCGCGGGGATTCAAACCGCCGACCTTCTGATCGGCAAGTCCTAGGCTCTGTGGTTTAACCCACAGCGCCACCCGTGTCCCTTACCTGAATGGTTTAGTTCATGTAAAATATGCAGGGATGTATGGTATGCAAAATGAACCATGGAAAGAGAAGAAGGGAAGTCATTGATTTAAGGTTGTTTAAATGAATATTTTGAAATGTAAATTAGAAAACAATTAATAAAAATGAGAGAGAGTGTGTATCAATGCATACCTGAGAAAAATGCCTCTTGACAGGGTCAATAATCTTGGGAAGAAGTAGAAAGCAGGACCCCATAAATCTCCAGGTGATATAACAGAAGCCAAATGCAAAGACTCACTGTCAGGTGAGTTGGGGCACTTTACAAAGAGCTTCAGGTTTGTGTAATGCATGGGCAGGCAAACTAAGACCTGGGGGCTGGATCCAGCCCAATCGCCTTCTAAATCCGGCCCACGGGCAGTCCAGGAATCAGCGTGTTTTTACAGGAGTAGAATGTGTCCTTTTATTTAAAATGCATCTCTGGGTTATTTGTGGGGCCTACCTGGTGTCAACAATCAACTTTAAGAAATAAATAAATCTGGCTGCAGCTCCACATATATTATACAGCAGAGGTCATCTTTGAAAGGCGCTTTGTAGTATTTGAGCACAGCTTCTAATCTGATTCTTATATAAGCAGGACCTTGTCTAGAGCAGAGTAATTTAAGGATACTGAAGGTGTAATAAAGGTTGTATAGACGCACTGATTGAAAAAAAAATCAGATACAAAGGGATATTTTCAAGCAGTCGCTTCCAGTTTAAGGGAGGTCATGTAGCTGAATATGCCTTGCATAGTTTGAACGTTACAACCGCTCATTACCAAAAAAAGAGAGTTTTCTATGTATATTATTCACACATGAAAACTGTCTGTGAGAAGCTCTGCATTAATGAAACAAAGGCCCCCGGGGAACAGTGAGTCAGAATGTTTGCTTTTAAAATGCAGTGGAAAGTATGCTGTTTAATTTAATACACACACTCTCTTCAGTGTGGTTTCCTAGGTGCCTAAATAGTGTGTGGCTACAATCCTTATGGTATGAATAGCAGAAAATGCTTAATGCTCTGAGAAGCTTGTAATTTTGCACCATAGAAATGAGTCATTTTCGCAAAAGAGCCCAGCAGGAAGACTGAGCCTCTTAAGGCTAATCTGATTTTAAGAAGGTAAAGAGTGTATTTGAGCAACACTTTAGAAATGCCTAATGTCACAAAATTCCCTCGTGCTTATTAGAAATAAATTTAGTACTGAACTACTGGGAGGGAGATTAGAAAGAGTTTGTGCTACTACCAGAAATAAGAGCGACCTCTACATGTCCTGTTATTTCTCTTGTCGAGCAGGCTGTGATGAAAGATTCAGAAGGCCCTTGCATAATATCCTCAAATACATCTTGCACAGCAGTCTTGCAAGAAATGATATTGTGCAAGGAACATGTGCCTGGAGAACTGGGTCTCTGCAGAAACATATTAGGCAGGTGACAGATGTAATCATAAACCCAGTGAGCATTATTAATTGTTGCCGAAGGTGGGTATGGAGTTTTCTTTTCTTTTCTTTTGTTATTTGGGATGCTGTAAAAAAACCCAGTAACCTGACATTTGTGAATGACCAATGCTAATGTAATCATTACTGTACATTTCTGCGTTGCGTACAATTCACTACTATGAGGTGATATCCAACATTCGTCATATTCAAAATGGACCAGTTTCAATAAGCCTGCTTTGAGTATTACTAATATTGCTTATTTCTAATAATATATACATGCAACTCAAGATTATACTTAATGCACCTGTAGTCTGCAAAAAGTAATGTCCTAATAAATATGTTAAATCTTTAAGGTGCTACAAAACTCCTTGGAGTTTTTGTGGGGGGGGGGTGTATTTTGTTTTGTATTTTTACCCAGAAGACAATAGACTTGTTCAGCTAGCCAGGAGTATGTAAAGAGCTCCTAGCATTTTGTTCATTTTGCCTGGCACTTCAAAACCTTATCCGTTTGCAAAAGTACTGCAAAATCAGTGTTGGAAAGCCTCCTTAAAGAATTGCAGTTCCTGGCGTTCCTTGAGGGAAAATGATAACAGTTGAATTGGCTAAAGGTTGCTTTTAAAAGTGAAAATGGTCATAAGGAATATAGGCACACACCCTATATGCATCCCACTTGTATGCAACCATGTTTATGAGGGTCACCACAAAATAAATAAACAGGCCTTCCCTCACTCGGGGTTACTGCCCAGAAGTCCCTCGGGGCTGCTGCCCAAGCGAAGGAAGGCAGACTTTGATAGACCAACAGGGTGGGGGGCACCTTCTCCCTGCCTCCGCTGCTCCACTGGGTGTCTATGCTCCTCTCCAAGTACCTGTTCTTCTGGGTAACCTTCTCAGCCCTCACCCTCTGTGGTCAGCTGCCGTAGCCACACACTCTGGCTCCCCCAAGGGGGCAGGCAGGCAGCCTCAGGACAGTCTGGGCAGCAGCCCCAAATGATTTCCAGGGTGAGTCTCTCTCTCTTTCCTCCCCACTATCAGGAACTGGGCAGAGGAGGAATGCTGAAGACCACCTCCCTATCCCGACCCTTCCAGGGAGGAGGAAGAGGAAGACAGTATAGATTTACAACAGCAGTTTGTAGGAGGTCACACATGAGGGGGGAAGTTGGGAAATCATGGGAGAGGAGGAGGAAAGGCAGAGCTGGAGCAGCAGCCGGTTGACACATTGTCATTAGAAAGCATCCCAGACCCTCCATCTCCCAGAACCCGGCGAGCCTTAAAAGTAGGAGAGCAAAGAGCTCAGAGACAGATGGCCCTTAGTGGCACCTGTAGAAGTTACAAGTGAGAAAGTGGGAGAGAAGGGGGAGTGGAGATTCACTTGGGACAACGCCATTATCCAAGAGGCTGGGTTCGACAGCCTCTCTCTGTAAAGTTTGAAATAAAAAAGGACTGTAAGAAACCTTTCCTTGTCTTTATACTTTCCTGGGCAACCAGCTGGGAGCCAATGACAGCATCCTGACCCCCAGACGCCCTTCCTGTTAAAGTGGGGTACTCCCAACTTTACACAATTTTCACTTATGCATGAGAGGCCCCAGGATGTAACCCCCACATAAGTGGCGGGACATCTTTATGAACAAATAGAGTATGGGTATTAAAGCTGCAAGGGACGCGGGTGGCGCTGTGGGTTAAACCACAAAGCCTAGGACTTGCCGATCAGAAGGTCGGCAGTTTGAATCCCTGTGATGGGGTAAATTCCCATTGCTTGGTCCCTGCTCCTGCCAACCTAGCAGTTTGAAAGCATGTCAAAGTGCAAGTAGATAAATAGGTCCCGCTCCGGCGGGAAGGTAAACGCCATTTCTGTGCGCTGCTCTGGTTTGCCAGAATCGGCTTAGTCATGCTGGCCACATGACCCGGAAGTTGTACGCCGGCTCCCTCGGCCAATAAAGCGAGATGAGTGCCGCAACCCCAGAGTCAGTCACGACTGGACCTAATGGTCAGGGGTCCTTTTACCCTTTACCTTTATTAAAGCTGCAGGAAAATGGCAACGTTGTACCAACATGATATGTGGAAAATGACTTTGGTTTACATTTGGGACTTGTCCATGGACTTCATATATAGTCTCACATGGTACACTTGGAATCCTCAAATACTTTAGCAGGCAATTCTGAGGAATGCTTCCTTGGGGTGAACAGTCTTCCACCCAAGGGTTCAACCCCCCCCCCATCTACTTATTTAGGAAGCTGCCTTATACTGAGTCAGACTATAGGACCATATACTTCAAACTGTTGACACTACTTAGCGATGGCTCTCTAGCAGCCTCTCTCAGTTCCTAGAGAAGCTTTGAATGGAAGAGGGACCACCCAGAAGCAAGGCATGAACATTACCATGGAGCTACAACTCTTCCCCAAAGTAGTTGCCAACTAATGCCACATTTTGGCTTTAGAAATTCATAACTGTTTATTTCACAGCAAAAATAGCAAAGCAGCAGAAACAGTTCAGTAGAAACAGCTTCTGGATTACTCTTTTTTTAAAGCACTTAAAATAACTTCTTTAATGTTTCCCATATTTTATTCTCAGTGATAGATCTGCATGTTGCATTATGGCCATTCCTTTATGAATATTTTTCACAAGCATTACAAACAACAATGCTGACACTCTTTATGAGATTCTTATCTACCTGATAAGCTTAGTGAAACTGAATAACAATTTACTCTGTGGGTGGGAGAGTGGGTGTGGGCGTGGGTGTGGAAAATCATGGGAGGCTGATTTTCTTCAGAGTTTCATGAAGCAAACTGTGCCCATTGTGGAATTTACTGTACTTATAACAACGTCTAGTTATTGTTACTTTCTCTTCCAACCTTCTGGTTCCTGCTCTTCAATTTCTCCTTCCCAGCCCAAAGCCCTTACAGCATACACATAGCACTTCAAAAACATTGGTTTGAAGGGCAAGGATAAACCATACTTCGTTTGTTCAGATTAATTGCAGACAGCATGGCCAATGGTCCAGAATAATGGGAGTTGTAGTCCAACAAAATCTGGATGAAACCACATTAACTACCCTTGGATTAAGTCATCCCTGAAGAAGAATCTTATGGCTTGAAAAGCCTTGAGCCAAATATTTTGCTCTCAATTCACCTTCTGAGGACTCCTTTGTTTTCATACTGGTGTCTCTTCATATTACTTTCTTGGCATCCCTGTAGACGACACAGTTCACTGTCCGTTGGAGACACTTTGAACTTTCTTCAAAAGGTAAAAAATATGAAAGTGGGATATACAGTAGATTGTGATATAAAGGAGACTTTTCAGCAATGCCAAATCAAATTAAAATTGATCAGACTCCTTTTTCTTCTGTTTGCTTATTTTAGAGGAACGCTCAGCAGTGAAGACCGGCCGAGGTCTCGCACCAGTGGGGGACAGAGACAGAGGCTTTGTTTGATTCGAGAGTTGTCGACTCGAGTTTCACTGCCGCGAAAGAAGATAAAGCAGCTGGAAAACTCTATAACACGACATGAAATGAAGATGATGCAGCTGGCAGCAGCACTTCAGTCTTGAACTATTTTGGGTACTAAAAGTCCTAATAAACATAATGAAAAGGACCCAGTGAAGGAGCTGTACAGATAAAGGCTGGGGGAGTTTTGCTGAGAACTGAAGACATGGCTTAAGTCAGGCTCCCTGGGCTGGTATACAGTGGTACCTCGGGTTAAGTACTTAATTCGTTCTGGACGTATGTTCTTAACCTGAAACTGTTCTTAACCTGAAGCACCACTTTAACTAATGGGGCCTCCCGCTGCCGCTGCGCTGCCAGAGCACGATTTCTGTTCTCATCCTGAAGCAAAGTTCTTAACCCAAGGTAATATTTCTGCGTTAGCAGAGTCTGTAAACTGAAGCGTATGTAATCTGAAGCGTATGTAACCTGAGGTACCACTGTACATAGGTGGCCAAGCATGAATTCAGCCTATATTTTGAATCTGGAGTTCAGTATGGGCCTAAGCATGAATTCAGCCCATATATTTAGTAGTACAGTATGCCATCTCCAACTTCTTGAAAGATTCCATCAACGATGTCTCCAAAAATTTTTACACATCACTTGGGAAGACAGGCAAACTAATACCAGTGTATTGGAAGAAGCAAAGATCACCAGTGTCGAAACAATGATTCTTCAACGTCAACTTCGTTGGACTGGTCATGTTGTTCGGATGCCTGATGATCATCTTCCAAAGCAACTACTCTACAGTATTCCGAACTTAAAAATGGAAAGCATAATCATGGTGGTCAACAAAAGAGGTTCAAAGATTCTCTCAAGGCAAATCTAAAACTATGTAGTATAAACACCGACAACTGAGAAACACTGGTCTGTGAGTGCACCAATTGGAAAACAGCTTTTACCAAAAGTGTTATGGGTTTTGAAGACACTTGAACACTGGACGAAAGGGAGAAATGTATGTGCTCACTTCGGCAGCACATATACGAAAGGGAGAAATGTGCTAAGAGGAAGGCACGCTTGGCAAACCCTCACTGTGATAAACTCCCACCTGGAAACCTATGTCTGTGGAAGGACATGTGGATCCAGAATTGGCCTCCACAGTCACTTACGGACCCACTGTTAAAACCATGTTTATGGAAGACAATCTTACTTGGCCATGAGTGATTGCTAAAGAGAAAGAAATATATAGCAGTAGGTACAGAATCATTAACAGGAAGGAGGTATAGCAGTCATCTAGGTCTCGGTATATGGGACACTATGACTTAGGACATAAACAAGTGGTCTAGGTCAATTGATTGAACGCACCAGGAAGTTTTATACAGGCCTTTAATCAATCACAGTGGGTCAACATCGGACCCAACAGAGTTCAGTAAACCTGTTTCATGTAAGAGACTACATAGAATCCAACTGACTCTCCCTATC
This sequence comes from Podarcis bocagei, assembly GCF_964188305.1. Lineage (NCBI taxonomy): Eukaryota > Metazoa > Chordata > Lepidosauria > Squamata > Lacertidae > Podarcis > Podarcis bocagei. The sequence continues at coordinate 15,057,546 of NC_138136.1, read as the reverse complement.
TTTACAGTGAGTGGTTTGTATGTCTCTCTGACCAACAATGCAATGTTCTGGGTTCTGAGTTCCACAGGCGTCCAGTATGCATCATATCAACAAAATTATGTGCTAAAAGCTAGCAAAATGAAGCTCAAAACAAAACTGTACACTAGAATAGCCTCCTTTTAAGCATCTATGGTATATGTTCCCCCTTTATGTTCATCGTATTTCATTTGGGCTAACAAACATCATTCCAAGTTCAATCCTAGACTTAAGCATGTATAATCAACAAGCAAACAAATGACCTTGGATGAGAGAGACACAGAACAGGACCGACACACACAACAGAATGTGCTGCAAATTCAAACGGATGGGGAGGGGGAAAGGAAATATTACAGTCTCTGTTACTAGGCAGCTGCCTTTTGAAAGCAGAAATGTCAGGCCCTGTGGGAGTCCTAACAGGAAATTCTTACAGTTAGTACTAAAGTCTGCTGCACTATTGCTAATCAATAAACTAGCATATGATCTCAATTTTGGAATTCAGTCCCCCACCCTAGCCCATTTTTTATATATATTCAGCAAACATTTACACACTTACTAAAAGACAATCACACCAACACACTGTGGACTTCTAAGAGCTTAGAAGGGGAAATTCATTTTGCACATTAATGGTTTGTGCTGCCAAGCACATCCTACATTATTCTTTTCTCTATAGCTTGCTCCAGATAAGTACTCAGGGCTCAACTAGATGAGATATTCACCGTGTGGCATCCTTGAGTTTCAAAAATAGACAGCTGATGCCGGGGAGCTTTCATATCATTGCAGGTGCAAGTGGTAATTTTGATCAGGACCACAGCAGGGTAAGGGTTAAAGACCCCTTCCTGCCATGGCACCATCCTGATCTAGCCCTCCCCCTTCAGCTATTTATTTTGTAGAAATCAAGCACAACAGAGCAATCAATGTGACGAGCGATAAATTGGTCCTTGGTGGTCATTGTCCTAAGATAGCAACCATGTGGGTAAAAGCAATTTTCCTGGTCCAGCAAGGAACAGTCATGTGAGGTTTTGGTATACAACTGGTGCCTATGTGGCTACAGCTCTGTCGGCATCTTGCAGTGCTTCTCTAGACGCCCATTGGCAGGAGCTGGGACAGAACAAAGGGAGCTCACTCCATCGTGGGGATTCAAACCGCTGACTTTCCGATCAGCAAGCCCAAGAGACTCAGTGGTTTAGACCACAGCGCCACCCGCCAGTGCAAGTAGATAAATGGTATTGCTGTGGCGGGAAGGTAAACAGCGTTTCTATGCTCTCTGGCTTCCGTCACGGTGTTCTGTTGCACCAGAAGCGGTTCCGTCGTGCTGGCCACATGACCCAGAAAGCTGCCTGCAGACAAATGCCGGCTCCCTTGGCCTGAAAGCGAGATGAGCACCACAACCACATAGCCGCTTTTGACTGGACTTAACCGTCCAGGGGTCCTTTACCTTTACCTTTTTACCAGACCCTCATTGTATTGGCTAGATGTGAATTGTCACATGAATGAATATTCCCAAATGGAGCCTCTAATTGTTCAAGATTAGCTGTGTGAGGCAACAGCTAGGTCCGGGCCAAGGACTTTTAGGAGTCACAAAATGAAACTGAAGTGGAAAACCTGCGTAATGAGGCACTGTGGAAATGTGGCTACCAAACATTGTACACAAATGTTTGAAAATGATAAGAAAAACCTGGCTGGATCTGACTAAAGGCCTGTCTACTTCAGCATCCTCTTGTCGACAACCAGATGCTGATGGGAAGCCCAGAAGCAAGGTGTGATAGCAATAACCTCTCCCACTGCGGTCCTCTAGCAACTGACATACATAGTATCTGCAGTGGTGTGAGAGTGGGAGAAAAAGGCGCTCTTCACTTCCTCCTTTGGTGTGTTATGTCAGTACAGTGTGGTACCTCAGGTTACATATGCTTCAGGTTACAGACTCCGTTAACTCAGAAATAGTACCTTGGGTTAAGAACTTTGCTTCAGGATGAGAACAGAAATCACACAGTGGAGGCACGGCAGCAGCGGGAGGCCCCATTAGCTAAAGTGGTACCTCAGGTTAAGAACAGTTTCAGGTTAAGAACTGACCTCTGGAATGAATTAAGTTCTTAACCCGAGGTACCACTGTACATGAGTTTTGTTGTGACAAAAGTGACTGACATCGGCCGGTTTCAGAGGCAGAGGAATGTGCTGCTCACATTTCAAGACCACACCCGCGGGGATTTGTGCACCTTGGGTTAACCCAACAAAGCATTTTTAAGGTTTTGTAAGCCAGAGAAATGTTTGGTTTTGTGACTCACAGATTAAGGACCAATAATTCTTGCCAGAATGTAATAAAGTAATTGCAGCAAATTAGAAAAAAAGGGCTGACTGACCAAAGATAATCCTCTCCAAAGGCAAGGATATGTCTTTATGGCAACTGTCATAATATTTGTAAAGGAATGCATTGCCACCTGCCTGAGAGTGACGAGTACACATCGTACTGACGTAAATTTATAGCAGTTTATGGGTACAATTCAGCCAAAGTTAAGCACTTCCAGTTCACGTTGATTTCAGTGAGAGAATTAAGGATGTGCCTGAATCGCTCTGGCTGAAACCAGTGGGACTTAGAAGTGCTTAACTGTGGCTGAAGCACATTCTTTGAATTAATATTGTTTGTACTTATTTTCCATCGTAAAACCTTGAAAAATGCTCCCCATGATCATTTGAAGGAAGAGCTGCGACACCAGCTTTGGTTTCCGAAGGTCCCAGGTCTGGTCCTGGGCTGCTTCAAGTCTGGCAAAATCCCTGGAGAGCATATCAGTCAGGGCAGACAAAATTGAGCAGAATGGACCAATGGTCTTACTCAGCACAAAACAACCGCCTTACTCCTTAAATGATACTTACAATAAACTTCCATTGAAAGATTAAAACATCAGGCAGCATTCGAGGATTGTGCTAGTACATGTGGTCGCCCCCCCCCCTTCTGATGTGCATCCTGCACCATCCTGAAGGAGCGTCTCCACCCCCATCGTTCTGCCCGGACACTGAGGTCAAGCTCCGAGGGCCTTCTGGCGGTTCCCTCACTGTGAGAAGTGAGGTTACGGGGAGCGAGGCAGAGGGCCTTCTCGGTAGTGGTGCCCGCCCTGTGGAACGCCCTCCCATCAGATGTCAAATAGATAAACAACTACTGACATTTAGAAAACATCTGAAGGCAGCCCTGTTTAGGGAAGTTTTTAATGTGTGACATTTTAATGTATTTTTAATCTTTGTTGGAAGCCACCCAGAGTGGCTGCGGAAACCCAGCCAGATGGGCAGGGTACAAATAATAAATTATTATTATTATTGTCCCCAGATCTGGTCCTGAGAGCTGAGGGAACCTGCAGAAGAGATTTGAGAGGCACACAAAGGGAGGAGAGGGAGAGAAGGTTCTCTCATGCAAGGGGGGAAAATCCTTGCACTGACGGAACCTTATAGAATAAAGCCCATAGTTAAAAGTATACATATATTCATGAGTAATTATCAATAGTAGCAAGAGAATGTAAGATGAGGGAGGAAACCCAGCCAGATCCAGAATTTTCTCCAGGGTTGAGGGATACCTGGGCAAAGGGCCTGACGTGTTGTTCCATTCCCAAGAGGTTTACCAGAAATACAGACGTCTTTCATGCTAGTAGAGCCTGCAGTAGTGCTCTGATTAACACCACACTGCTTTCAGTAGGTGCTTAATGCTCATTGGAGCACCATTCCCCACCTCCCCGAGCTGACAGTCAATCAGTGAACATCAGAGCACTATCACAGCTTCTCCTGAAAGTTGTATTCAGCCAATGGGAGGCCATCTGTAGTGGGTCCTGCCAAGGTCTTTGCACCCTAGTCACTGCCCAAAAAGGATACCAAGTGCTTACGCCAGACCTGACCAGATCACCCTAACACTCCAAAAACTGTGTAAAATAAAAACTTATTCAAAGAAGGAAAAATGTGAAGGCTATTACAAAAGGGTACTGGTCGTTGACTTCCCTTGGTCATCCTGCTGTGGTTCTCTTTAAGGGCCTGAAGATGGATTGTGTATATAATGGATTTCACCAAAGCTGTTAAAATATATTCATATATATAGAAAACATTGAAACACCCAACATTCCATGTCTTCATCTGCCCACTTCCTGCCAACCAGAGATGCTACAGCACTTTTCCAAGTTAGTAAAACTTGATTTGGCCAAGTTTACAACCACAATCTTGACCACTCCCATAACATTTAGAATGAGTTGGCCAGAAACAACTGAGTTTTGGGTGGTGGAAGAATAAGTGACACTGCCTAAGTAATTCAATACTAAGATACAGAAAGCAAACTATTTCATTTTAGGTTAAGGATGGGACCAGGATTGATTGGGAAATGATGGAAAAGATTGGAAAACAAACAGAACCCGAGAAATAATAATAATAAAACCTGAACAAATGTCACCAAACTCTTTCTTACCTTCAGAGAACTTACAAAACAATGAAAGGCACTATGACTGGATAATGTTGGGCGAGATTCTGGCCCTGATTGGAAACTAGAGCTGTCAATAAGCAAATTCCACATTCCCTCACCCCCCTCCCTGCTGTTCTCCTTATATGGTGTTGTTTTGCGCTTCTGCAATACTTTGGAGACAGTCTTTCTGACTTTCTTAGTGTGTGACTTTAGCTCTGGATCAGTCCAAATTGATCCAATTCAATTCAGATCACTTTGGAGGCATTTCAATTTGATTTGGATTCTGTTTAAATAACTCTCATTTAGTTTGGGATTTGACAAAATCAGTTGTACAATCCTAATTACTATGACTACTACTATTATTTTGAACTTTTTAAACTAAGTTCAAAATTCAGCATATTTTTTAATAGTTGAAATTACAGGTCCAATTTTGGGAGGGTGGGGACATTCGAATGGAAGTGTGCAGAGGTTATTTCCAGACAAGATGGCAGAAAGAAAATGAAATGGATTGGAGGGTGAAACGGAAAGAAAAAGGAAATGAGAATACTGTTGTGTACACATCCTACCTAAGTCACAGGCAAGGATCAGGAACAGAACCCATAACTAAGAAACCAATAATGGCAGGAATAAAGGTCAAGTGAGATGGTTCTCCATCTATATTTTATATGCTGCACACATATATGTACAAAATAAAACTATGACAATGTGAGTTATGAATGGTTATTTTTTTAATCCCAATGTAATGATTTATTACCTTGGCATGGTTCCATTAAAGCACTTAAGATGCAAGTGTAAACTTAAGGACAATGCATGGCTTTGTAGATTTCCACAGGCTTTGGGCCAAACCCTTTCCTCATCAGTGAGAAATCCAGCCAAAGTTAAGAACTTTTAAACCCCATTGATTTCAGCGAGAGAGATTAAGTGCAAGTATATGTACAAAGTCCCCCTCACATTCTCTCGTCCAACATGGCTCTTTTGCCTCTGAAATCTCCCATGCTACTCGTGCAACATGATGTTAGCCATTTGCATACCCATGTGATACGTAATCCCTCTGGTGACAAAACAGGCACTATATTCTGAGCTGGAAGGACATTTCAGCAAAGCCCACAGCAGTACAAATGTTCAAGTGCTTCTGCTGCTTTCTAAAACGGGCTGGCTCTGTTCTGGAAACGTTGAGAAACTTAAGTGCAGCAATTCTAAAACATCTTATTCCAATTTTTCCACAGTCCCTCCAAACCCAATAGGCAGCCTGATTCTTAGGGCCAACTCCTATAGGCATGTACATTGTTTGATTCTTGTGACTCAGTTCTCAGTCTGGCAATGCACTAAAAATGTGAACTCTTTTGGTTCATTCACACATACATTTCCCCAACTGATATTGCAGTCATTAAGTGCCCATGTAACTCGGTTTAAATAAGAGAGGGCACTTATTGGCGGGGGGGGGGGGTTGCTTATTATTTTTATTATGTATTTTGCGGTTTTTATATTGTAATTTTATGTTCTGAACTGCCCTGAGATCTATGGAGGAATAATAATCTTTTTTAAAAAATCTTCAGGGCACAGGGCACAGACCTAATGGTGTTAAATCAAAATGCCCAGCTCCTGTAACTATTGGCAAAAACTGCCCTAAAAAGCACTTTTCTAAAGGTCACCATCAATCTGATAAGGCAGTCTCTTGTGGGGAGTTCCATTCCTCTGTCATTTGTAGAGATTTGTCAATGTAACTAGTCACCAAATAGCTGGCTTCCCACCCGCTACGTTTAGCTCCATTATTTCAATGGGGTGCAGCAGTAGAACTAAATGGTGTTCCACTTAAAGAGCAATAAAACACCCCAATATAAAAAAATTAAGAATCTTTCCAATGAAATGCAATGAACGGAAGTTTGTGGCTGTCGACTAAAAACTAGCATGGTACATTCTGAACTTGAATGGATCAGGGGGGCCCTAAGAGAATGGGGAATTGTACATCTGTTGTTTTGTGGAAAACAGAAATAAAAATATATTGCCATCACATATAAATACCAAACAGATCCTCAGTGGGATACAGGTTAGTCATCCCTGCCCAACAGCCAAGTCGACTGAGGCAGCGTTCCTCAAAGATGCATTTCTTACAGGGTGTAACAGCTGCTTCATCAGCTAAACTTCATAAACAGAGCACATGTTGAGGCTGCCACATGGTTTGGTGTTATTAGAACCATATTGCCATCACTCCAAAGCTCTGTGCATGTGGCAGACACTTGCCTGGATTACCACTTCAAACACAAACATGTGGACATGGTTGTGCGAGGCAATCCCTTTGTGCGACTGATGTAGTTTGGACTGTTTTAACCATGGGTAGGCAAACTAAGGCCCGGGGGCTGGATCCAGCCCAATCGCCTTCTAAATCCGGCCTGCGGTCGGTCCGGGAATCAGCGTGTTTTTACATGAGTAGAACGTGTCCTTTTATTTAAAATGCATCTCTGGGTTATTTGTGGGGCATAGGAATTCGTTCTTCTTTCCCCTTTGAAATATAGTCCGGCCCCCCACAAGGTCTGAGGGACAGTGGACCGGCCCCCTGCTGAAAAAGTTTGCTGAGCCCTGGTTTTAACCAATGCAATGGAACAGAGGGTTTGCATTCTGTGCTTAGAAAGAAGCACCGAAGCTGCACTGGGGCACCGCGCATGCAAGTAGATGATCATGTAGAGACCCGTACTTGTAGGGCAGGAGTGGGGCCCTGGGCCTTCCCAATGTAGTAGGACTGCAACTCCCAGCAAGCCCAATTAGCATATCCATATTGCCCATTGTACTTGTTACATTACAAGTGTTATTAAAATCCTTCTAATGTTTTCATGAAGGGACACGGGTGGCGCTGTGGGTTAAACCACAAAGCCTAGGGCTTGCCGATCAGAAGGTCGGCGGTTCAAATCCCCGTGACAGGGTAAGCTCCCGTTGCTCGGTCCCTGCTCCTGCCTACCTAGCAGTTCAAAAGCACATCAAAGTGCAAGTAGATAAATAGGTACCGCTCCGGTGGGAAGGTAAACAGCATTTCCGTGCGCTGCTCTGGCTCTCCAGAAGCGGCTTAGTCATGCTGGCCACATGACCCGGAAGCTGTATGCCGGCTCCATCGGCCAATAAAGTGAGATGAGTGTCGCAACCCCAGAGTCGGCCACGACTGGACCTAATGGTCAGGGGTCCCTTTGCCTTTAATGTTTTCATCTGCTTACAGTGGTCTCCTAAATAAATTGTAAATTTTTCCCATTCTTTCTTAAAGTTTTTGTCTTCTTGGTTCCTGAGCTTTCCGGTCAGTTTTGTCATTTTGGCATAGTCCATCAGCTTGGTTTCCCATTCCTCTCCGGATGGGACTTTATCTTATTTCCATCTCTGGCCTAGTAGCATCCGCGTGGTAGTTGTTGCATACATAAAAAGTCTTTTCTGATCCTTTGGAATATCGGTACCTACAATTCCTAATAAAAAGGCTTCTGGTTTTTTAATAAGAGTTATTTTTAAACTTTTTTTTTCATTTCATTATATATCATTTTCCCAGAATGCTTTTATTACTTTACATGACCACCACGTATTATAAAAGGTACCTTCTTTTTCTTTATATTTCCAGCAGGTATTTGTACTTCTACATTTTTGCTAACTTAGTGTACTAGGAGTCAGTGTTATGTACTGAAGTTCTCACCCTGGGCCAGCAGGGGGATACTGTAGATAGTTATGCAAATAAGGGATTGATAGTGACGTTCAGTGATTGGATAGTTTTAGAAAATTGTTACAGTTACGTTGTACTGGAGCTCTATATAAGCAGGCTGACTGAACAACTTCAGTTCAATTCTGTTCTGGCCTCTGAATAAACAAGAGCTGTTTCGTCTGATATGTTCACCCACAACTTAACAGTCAGATACCACCTGTAGGGAGAAGGCCTTTTCTGAAGCAGCCCCACACCTCTGGAACAGATTGCCATCTGGAGTCAGTCATTGCTGGCCTTTAGGAGAGTCCTTCCATTTGTTTCCTTTGGCTTTTTCATGCGTTGTTGCTTCATTTCATGAGCAGGGCTGCTGGCAGCTTTTAATATTTTTGAGCCAGATACTTTATCTTGTTATGATTGCCGGCTTTTGTCAATTAACTGTGGTGGCTGGTGTGCTTTATTTTACTCCTTAAGCCGCTTGAGAGGGTTTACTTTGAAAGGCAGCCTAAAAAATATTAAAAATACAGTGGTACCTTGGTTTTTGAATGTGATCTGTTCCAGAAGACTGGAAGCGTTTGAAAACCGAGGCGCGGTTTCCCAGCCGACAGGACTCAAAAGCCGACAGGATCTTGCACTCAGCATTAAAAAACCGAAGCATTTACTTCTGGGTTTACAGCGTTCAAAAACCGAAACGTTCGTCAACGAAGACGTTCGAAAACCAAGATACAGTGGTACCTCGGGTTACATAAACTTCAGGTTACAGACTCCGCTAACCCAGAAATAGTACCTCGGGTTAAGAACTTTGCTTCAGGATGGGAACAGAAATCGTGTTCCAGCGGTGCGGCGGCTGCAGGAGGCTCCATTAGCTAAAGTGGTGCTTCAGGTTAAGAACAGTTTCAGGTTAAGAATGGACCTCCAGAACGAATTAAGTACTTAACCCGAGGTACCACTGTAAGTATATAAATAAAAGTAAGGGAGCTGGAACCACATCTTCTGTCTTGCACGCTTTCTCTGAGCTGTTGTAGGTCTTGACCCTGCGGGTAAGGACAGCTGAATGGGCAAGGACAGCACTGGGTTGTAGGAAGTGGGCACACAGAGAGAAAGCTGCCAACAGAGAAATATCACCCAAGGATCCCTTGGGTGGCCTTGCACCCAAAACACAACCCAGAGAAGAAGGCAGCAGATCAGTAGCAGTAGCTTTTATATTTTTGTCTGGAAAAAATAGCCCACACACCAACAACTTTCAAGCTGCTTTTTATCTTCTGATCCTTATGAACAGCATCTTGCATGGCTGGTATTCAGTAGTAACCTTTAAAAGTGGCATTACAACAGTGAGGAGCTCAAAACCAGGGTGGACCAAGGTACGGTAACATTCATGTTGTTTTCAAACCATCACCATTAAGGACAGTCCTACCCTGAGACCAGTATATTGTTCTTGTATTGGGTGGGATCCTATTATGTCTGCAAAGGCCCCTCTGGTCACTCCCATCCCTGTGCATTGTTTATAAAAATGACTTATTGTTGGGATAGCTACAGACTTTAGTTACACTTTCATTCTACCCAAAATGCAACACTTCCTGTGTTATTTCACATACGTAAACTATTCCGTAAGGTGTGTTAATTCTAACTTTCTCTAGGATAAGCAACGGTTCTGATTCAGCCTCAGAGCTATATCAGCAATTTACTTTTTCGGCAACATCTCATTGCTTCTGAAATGTGCAATGGGACATGAGGTCACACAATACGTGCAGACTTGCTAATAAGTGGTTTCTTGGGTGGAGGAAGGCAAATCATAGGTGAACTCTGTGCCCAAATACAATAGAGTTATCTCAGTTCTTTCTAAAGTTTATTCACTTGGTAGTTAATTACAGTAATAGAACTAGAATGGAAATTTTGAAATGATTGGCTTGACTTCAACATTTGGATGAAGATTAGCACTCTTTCTTTTCAGGGGGTAAAAAGTTCACCTTTATTTTTCATACAGGGCTGGAAACTAGGACATTAGTTTTAACAGGGACTTGGGAAATAAATTAGAGTGCACCTGCTGAATATTTTGGGTTTCTGGAAGATAATAAAAGCCATTTCTCACAAGACCAGGTAGGTAAACAACACAAAGTGGTAGGAAAGTCACTAGGACAAGTATGGCAGGCAAGGAATGGAGTTTCATTTCACAGTACTAACAATGTGAAATTGTTATCACAGTGGAACATCCAAATGCTAGAAGACATGACTCAGGACAACTGCATGTGCACAATCATGAGAATAACAGCTTTCCAGATGTACGTAAAGACTGTAGAGAAAGTAAATGATTAAACTTTTACTCAACCTTAAATAAATAAATCACTCTTTTGGAAAACCAAAAGGAAAAAAAAACACTCAAGGAAACTAATGACAGCCCATCACGACAACTTTTTTTATGATCACATCTTTTGTTCTTCATAAAGAAGTGTCGTATATAGAAGCTATAAAAGGAGAGATGAAAATAAAGTCTTCCCAGAGATAAGGAAGATTAGTATCAGTATTTGTGGAATGAATTATAAAATGGCCCATGACTTGACAGAGTGAATGAGTTACCTCCTGTACCTCGTTTATCCAGAAACATATTTTATTTCCAAGTATTTAATATGCTCAAGTAGAGCACAGCAAGCCCTAGATGTTCGACTACAAGTCCCCAGCCAGCATGGAATTGTGGGACTTGTAGTCCAAGAATATTTGCACTTATATTTTTTTGGGATGTAAGTTCCAGATGAATGATTGTTTCTTAACTTCCCAATTATGAGTTTTGGACTGTGTTGTCTGTGCCTCACTTCCCCTCTTGTAAAATGGAAACAAAGGATGTCTCTTCATCACTGGATAAAATATTAACCATACTGACCATTAATACCAGTTTGGATACCAGTTTAAGTTGTGTAAACAACTAGAAACTTTGCTGTGATGTAAGAACCACTTGACAACCTAGTAAATGCATTGAGATATGCATGTTTTTGGATGAGAAACTTCCTTTTAGTTGGTGTCTTTAATTATTTCTTTCCGTGTCAGTTTGGGTTTTTGAAGTGAAATCAGCATTCTTAATACTTAGGTGTGATGGCATGAGGGACAAATTCAATTTAGTTCACATCTAAAGCCAAGTTGACCTAATTTTCGCATCAAAAGCCATTCTTCAAACTTCAAACTATTCTGACTTTTGCAACGCAATTCACCAGCCAAGCATTGTGTACAAAAACGCATATATTAGGGGAAAGAGTGCATATAAACCTGCATATTAATGGAAATAACATACAAAAAATTGATTAGGCAAAATTGAGCACAAAAATATGTAAATTGGGGGGGCGGTCACATCAAAATGCTGAAGAATTTTCATGAGAACTGTTTCCCCCCTTTAAAAAACCACAAACTGATGTGGAGTACTGAAAATTAGGAAAAAATGAGAAACTGAGAGAAAATTAAGCTGAGACATTCACTCATTCTTAGTTGTGACTACACTGATTCTTTCAACACATGCCCCAGAGAGAACTTTAAATCCAGAGACTTTCAGATTTTACCTCAGGGTTTGCATGAAAAAATGTACTTTTCTAGCCAGGCTTCTATCCTTTCCTTAACCCGGAATCTCATCTGTATTTGCTGCAGAGGTAAATCTACCCAGGCCTAAATTTCTCTATGCTGTTTCACAGCATCCCAGTGATGAAAGTCAATGCATTCAAGCACATTGCTTACATCAATGCGTTTTTCTTTTACTGCTTTATCGTTAGAGGCAAATGCAAAATCGTAGCTGTAAAACAGAGTGAATCATTGATCTTGCTTGTTTGCCTTGGCCTGGATGAGGACAAAAACATTACTACAAGAAGGGTGAGTGGGTGAGGAGAGGGAAGACACACTATCTTGGGTTATTTTCTGTTGTTGTTTTTAAAAGTTAATTTAGTGCTTCTGAAAGTTGCTGGCTTGGCAGTGGAAGAGTTGGCAGACCAAGCAGTAGTGTGAGCAGAGCAAACCCAGCTCCAAATTAATGCATGGATATGTTACTGCATCTTTAATGGTGTGGGTGCTATCAGGAGCTGACAGTGCTAGTCAGAGACTTACTACTTCAACTTTTCAAAATTAATCAACCCTTTGGATTGATGCCACCCTCTTAACGTTTTAAAAGGCAACATAGGCATTTTAAATTTTGTAATCTTTTTCTAAAATGGACTTTTATTCAACCTGAGAAGACTAAAAGGTTATGGACCTCATTTTTCTTTTCTACAAAATACTCTCCCTTCACTCCAGATCTCTGTGTAGCCTGGCACCCGAACGTCTACAAGATGCTTCCTTAATAGTCTTTAATGGATATTCAGGCTAGACCGTTTGCCAAGGACAAACAGTTGTACAAACAGTTGCTTGTACGCTTGGACAAATTGTATGTGTAGTATTTAAATAATAATAGGTAAAAGAACAAAAGGTAAAGGTAAAGGACCCCTGGACGGTAAGGGCCAGTCAAAGGTGACTATAGGTTTGCGCCGCTCAACTTGCTTTCAGGCCGAGGGAGCCAGCGTTTGTCTACCGACAGCTTTCCTGGTCATGTGGCCAGCATAGCTAAACCTCTTTTGGCACAATGGAACCCTGTGACGGAAACCAGAGTGCACAAAATCACTATTTACCTTCCTGCAGCAACAGTACCTACTTATCTACTTGTACTGGTATGCTTTCAAACCGCTAGGTTGGCAGGAGCTGGGACAGAGCAATGGGAGCTCACTCCATCACAGGGATTTGAACCGCCAACCTTCTGATCGGCAAGCCCAAGAGGCTCAGTGGTTTAGACCACAGCGCCACCCACGTCCGGATAATAATAATACAGGATAGGTGGCGTTTTCATTTGGGGGGGTTGGGGATTCATGTGATACTGTCCAGAAGTGGCTTGCTGCGTCAGGAGGAGCTGATGTGCTAAGCTTCGCAGCCGATAGGTAACACACCAGCAGAGCAAATCCTATATATCTGTAAACCAACATATTGCACACACAACAACCCCAAAATATTCAAGTCTGCTGTCTGACTGACCCTGGGACTGCCTACTACTCACCCAATGGACATGAAATAATACTTTTTCATTCTTCACCTTTGCCAGTGATCTTATGTGAATAATTTAAGATTATGGAGCACCGACCCCTCTCACTCTCCAAGCTTCAGTGAAAGCCTGCATTCGCCCCATAGGACGCACACAGATTTCCCCTTCATTTTTGGAGGGGAAAAGGTGCGTCCTATAGGGCGAAAAATACGGTACCTAATTCTGGAATGCTTTGCGTGGGATAAGGAATCCTCATTCCTTTGAGGTAATCTTTCATTTCAGGAATTTGTACTTCTAAGTAATAGTTCTTTGTGAGATGATTCACCTTCTCTGTACATATTAACCCTGCTTGAAATAAAGGGCAGACATCTCCATGGCATTTCTGCTTTGCATACCTTTTAATTGCTCAAAGCGTTACTTGCAATGTTCTAAGAGTTTCTCAAAAATTTCTGCTCCTTTTTGCAGGGCTGAATGTTGGGGCGAGAGCAAGGCTTCAGGGCAGGGAGGTATCAGACATCATCATCATCATCATTTATTACTTATACCCCGCCCATCTGGCCGGGGTCTCCCCCGCCACTCTGGGCAGCTCAAAAAAGAATATTAAAAACACGATAAAACAATTGTAGACAATCTCCTCACTCAACAAGAGAAACCAATAACACAAGCAACCCATCTGCACTTTTAAATCACATTTGTGTGGGCAGCTATGTTTTGTTTTGGGGGTTTTTTTGGTCACAGGAATGTTTAGAACACCAGTTCCGAAATCTGTGGAACTCCACCCCTTGTTTTCAAGGTATATGTTGGAAGTGTAATGAAAATGAGGGATCCTTTTTCCACATGTGGTGGCCCTGTAAGGTAATTAAGGAATATTGGGAAACTATATATAATGAATTTTAAAAGATATTTTTTAAAAAACTTCCCCCAAACACTTGAGATTTTCCTCTTGGGGATGGAAACAATGAAGATCCCAAAAATCCCAAAGAGTTTATTACTGTACGCCAGAGATGTCCTACTGATCGATCGCTATCGATCGCTGGGGTGTTTCCTGTCGATCGTGGCACAATAATAAGTGATCACCTTGCTGCTCTTGACTGATCATTGCGCTCTGTCCAATGGCCGCCGCTTGTTTTATAGCGTTGTTTATAGAGGCATTGCGGGGGAAGGAGGGAGTGGAGCAGACTATTGTGTGAGCAATGTTAATCATTCCTCCCCCCTCCCCCCAAGCTCAACAACTTTGGTCAACCCTCCCCTAAAAAATGGGTAGACCACAACCGGTCTTTTTATACTGTGAGTAGATCACAGTCTCTTGGGAGTTGGACGTGCCTGCTGTACACCATCGCCACAGCTAGACTCCATTGGCACAAAGGTGGAGAACAAGTATGGTACCCACTAAGGAAGAACATCAGTGTATAATGTTTGAATACGCTGAAATGGCTTGTCTGACAGACAGGATAAGAGAAAGCAAAGATAAGGAATACAAGGAGGAAAGGATAATGTTCATTGAATATTTTAAGAACCAGTATAAACAAATACATAGTTTAGCAGTCAAAATAGATACAAGTTTTTAATAGCTAACAAACTGGATGATTAAAAAGTTGTGGATTACGCGGAGCAGTAGAAAAGCAAAGGAACCGGAAAAGGGTGTAAGAGTAGTCATATGGTATATATATACATGCTGTGTTTGATACGAAGTTGTAAGTGGGACAGGGGGAAGGGGGGTTACATATGCTCTCTGTTCCTGTTTTTGAAAAACGCAAATGAAAAAATAAATGAAAAAACATCTTGTTTTCAGCCTTTGCGCTGCTTTGTGCCAATGAAGGGTTAACATCTGCTAGGTGCAACTACAGTTTTTTGCGATGATGAAGCCTTCCAGCACCACCAGGGGTGCTTCTTTCCACTGGAGGGTGCACCATTCTAGCTGCCCCCCCCCAGCAAAAACACGAGAGGGTCAGGAATACAGCCTGTTTTAAATATTGTTTCTGGGAGTGTAGTTTATAGGGGGGGGAGCAGTAAAATCATGTATTGAATCACGTTTTTGGTTTGTAATCCATTCTATGCATTTACCCCAAAAAGTGAACTAGAAATCTATTAACCAACCAACCAAATAAATCGTAAATAGCCCAAGGAAAGACCGTGTTTTAGAATTACATGAATCATAAACTATATTTAGAGTACACACCCTATTGGCTAGGACCATGAGGAGGCACAAAAGCCTCTCCCTTTCGTTTCCCTCCTTTGTCTCAAAGATAGGATTTCCCATATAGCTCCCATTTGCCCACCCAGAAAGGATGACAACAATTAGTACTTCAGTGTTGTCCTGAAGACGAGGGAAGAATTGTTTGGATGTTTGGCTGCATGTATCCAAGTTCGGCTATAGCCTTCATAACAACACCTACTCCATTTATTTTCTTTATTTATTGAATTTATATACCGCCCTACACCCAAAGGTCTCAGGGCGGTTCGCAGAATAAAATCAGAATATGAAACCACAAAATATATAATCAAAATGAAAATAACAACCCAATAACCCCACCCACCCCCCAAAACCCCACACACATTTTAAAAGGGCATAATTGTTGTTGTTATATTTTGTTAAATTCATTGGGTGTCTTTCTCCAGCCAATAAATTGCTGGTAGCCCAGCGGTTATTGCAAGGAGGGCAAAATCCCTCTTAAAACACAGATGAATGGATCCTCTGTTTAAAATGCAATCTACATTAAAATAACCCAAAAAAGCCCTTCTTTGCGGGTCACTCTTTTAAGATTTAAAAGGTAAAGGCAAAGGGGACTCCTGACCATTAGGTCCAGACGTGGCCGACTCTGGGGTTGCGGCGCTCATCTCGCTTTATTGGCCGAGGGAGCTGGCATACAGCTGGTCATGTGGCCAGCATGACTAAGCTGCTTCTGGCGAACCAGAGCAGCGCACGGAAACACCATATACCTTCCTGCCGGAGCGGTACCTATTTATCTACTTGCACTTTGACGTGCTTTCGAACTGCTAGGTTGGCAGGAGCAGGGACCGAGCAACGGGAGCTCACCCCGTCGCGGGGATTCGAACCACCGACATTCTGATCGGCAAGCCCTAGGCTCTGTGGTTTAACCCACAGTGCCACCCGTGTCCCATCTTTTAAGATTTAGCTTGCTCAAATTAGCCAGTCACCTTTAGAGGCCCACTGACCATTCAGTTCGAGATTCTGACTCTGAAATATTGATATGATATCCACATGCATGAGCAGCAATGATATAAGAATTGAAATCATCATCAACATCATGGTATTTGGGGAGGGGGGGATTGTGTGTTTAATTGCAAATTTAAGAAAGAAAGAAAGAAAGAAAGAAAGAAAGAAAGAAAGAGCAGCTAGGCTCTTCCCACGCCCTTATTTTCAGAACGAGCAAAAGAAAGAACGTCTTCATGCAGTCCGTAGTTAATTTGTAGAACTCTCTCCCACTGGAGGCAGTCTCCATGTGGCATAAATCCCAGCATAGCTGAGCTGACCAAGATGTTACTGTTACGCTACACATCCGCATGTTCTTTTCATCCAGTGCTGTTATGGAAAGGACTACCAGCAGAAATCTTTTGATCCATTTATTAAACACCTAAAACTCACACAATTAACAAATTGCTGAAGATTTATTTAACCAGGGACAATAAAAAGGCATGCGTCTTCATACCCTGGTAGTTTCCACATTAATAACAAAGAATTGCCCCAACTGATCTTGAATTTTTTTTGAAATCTGAATACTCTTATACTAATTATAGAGCAAAAAGCCCCATGTCAATCCTAAATATTTCCAGTTAAAGGAATCTAGTAGCAGGTAGGGACAGTGGAGGAATTCAGTTCAATTCACATTATAAGCCGAATTTGTCAAATTCGCACTTTTGAAACAATGAAAGAAGAAAAATAGAGGCCGTCTTCAAAATTCGCACTTATCTGAATTTTAGGATTCTGTTCTCAAACCCACCAATGTTAACAAAAAATCCATATAGTAGGGGAAAATGTACATTAATATATAAATATTGATGCTATATTATTCTGTATCAAATATATCATATATTATATTAAGTAATGCTATAGTAAATATTTGTTACTAATGAAAACAACATAAAACGCATTGTGCTAAGATAAGTTGCTTGCAAAAACATAT
This sequence comes from Podarcis bocagei, assembly GCF_964188305.1. Classification (NCBI taxonomy): domain Eukaryota; kingdom Metazoa; phylum Chordata; class Lepidosauria; order Squamata; family Lacertidae; genus Podarcis; species Podarcis bocagei. The sequence goes on along the minus strand of NC_138136.1, from coordinate 15,040,252 downwards.
ACATTAATCAAAAGTACATACAAAAATGTGTTTATATGGAAAATTCACACTGAATGGATGCTGGAAAACTTAATTTAAGATGGGGGAAATGAGAAACTGGAAGAACAGAATTTGACAGATCATTCCATCCCTCATAGCAGATGATGGAAAAGACTGAAGGATATGTTGAAATGTTGGAGAGTCATTGTTAATCAGAGTAACAATATCAAATGGAGAAACAGTCTGACCTGATTAAATGTCGCTTCCTATATTTCACACCAAAGTGGAAATCTCATCTAGCAGACTTCGGCTGCCGTCAAACGGCATCAAACAGGCATTTATATAATTTATTATTATATTTTAATTGAAGATCAGGAGGCACCATACATAAAAAATGTATCCCAGCCAATTAGGTTAATTGAAAGTGAGTTCGTACATGGACATTTATCATTTACATTGCAATCCTATATGCACTTACCTGGGAGTACCGTATTTTTCGCCCTATTGGACGCTCCAGCCCATAGGACGGGGGGGACGGGGGGGGGAATAAAGGGGAAAATTTATTCCCCCCAAGGCGCGGGTGCCAGAGCGATGCCGAAGCTGTGTGCAGCTTCGGCATCGCTCTGGGAGCTTGCAGGGCTGGGGGCGGGGGAAGCCCGAGCTTCCCCCGACCCCAGCCCCCAGAACGGGTCCCAGAGTGATGCTGAAGCTGCGGGCAGCATCGGCATCGCTCTGGCTGCGCGCCTGGGAGCGCAGGCAGCTCTGCGCAACCTTCGGGAGCCTGGCGCAGCTTCGCGCCGGGCTCCGTAGAGTTGCGCGGAGCTGCGCCGAGCCCAGGAACGCAGGCAGCTCTAGGGTTGCACAGAGCTTCCTGAAGCCTGGAGAGCGAGAGGGGTCGGTATAATAAGCTGCACTCCAGGCTTCAGCGAAAGCCTGTATTCGCCCCATAGGACGCACACACATTTCCCCTTCATTTTTGGAGGGGGAAAAGTGTGTCCTATAGGGCGAAAAATATGGTAAATGCCATTGAATTCAGTGGACTTGCTTTGGGCTAGAATATGTTATATGACTGCAGTGACTGCAATGTCAAGTCCTGATTTCTATATGTGGAACAGCCATGTTCACAGGAAACACCATAAATTCAAATTATGTTTTCTTTGCACAATGGCTAAAATCCTACACCATTTTATCGTCTGAGACACAAGATGATATATCTTACCGTTTTTTTGGTTGTTTTTTTTAACAGAATGAGAAATCATGTTAACAACTTTTATAAAAGAATGGAAATGGTTTATTGAATGTTTACAGATAAATTGTAAACAGATAAAAACATTAGCAGGTATAATAAGCTGCACTTTCACAAGAGTATATATTTGCAGTAGATAATTAAATGAGCAAATGAAATGAATTTGGATATGCAGAAGATATTTTAAAAAATAAATTTAAGGAACCGCAGAAAGAGGGGGAAGGAAGTCAAATTTTGAAATGTTAAATTGATTGTAAAACTAATGAAATGTATAAACTTGAAAAGTATAAATAAAAACTTTTTTAAAAAACAAAAAAGGCCAGAAAGCTGGAATTCAAATAAACAATGCCAATAATTAATACCGTTCAAACAACTGACACCCCTAATAAATTAATCGTACTTCAAAATAAATGCCAGAACAACCATAAAGATGTCAAAATACAAGACTTGTAGAATTATAGTTCCATCTCATAAAATATTTTGAATGTTCTGAAATGGATAGCAATGAAACTATTTCCACTTCGTTTTTTAAAAATGAAAAATTATCAGCATCTTTTGTAAAGTTCTCCTCATTTACACGTTTCTGTGCAACTTTGCCTAATATACACAGATTTGCAAAGCAATTTCCCCTAGTGATTGCTTCTCTGCTCTATAAAGCCCCACTGCTATGAAGGGAGAATTGGTTGTTTATCCAGAATTCAAGCTGCAGTTCGTGCTGCAGGCTTACTTAGGAATTCATCCCACTGACCTCAATGGGCTTTACTTCTGCGTAGACATGCATAAGCTTGCACTGCCAGACACTTACTAATGCTCAACTGTCATTGCGCTGTGTGTTGTGCCCTAGCGATATAGGAAAGGGGGATAGCATGTGTTGTTATCATCCTATAGTTTGTGGATATCCCATCACAATAACAGAAACCGATCTCCTGGGAATAGTCCTTCCTCACTGCCCTCAATGCCTAAGATTGCTGCATTACCCAATCACAGGAGAGCGAGGCTAAGCCCCACCCCTATCTCGATGCACGAAATGTCCTTTTCGTTGCTGCCATAGCTACTGGATGGAAACCAAGGTCATTATTTCTTATGATGCTGAAGCACTAAGCCCATCCTCTGCTTTTGAAACTGACAGCTGTTGCGCATGCGTAAAATTAAATCGTGTTTGGAACATAAATGAAGCGCAGGCTTAAAACTAATTCAGGAATAAACAAGCCCAAAGAGGATTGCATCTCTTTCTTCCTGATGAAACTGTACCTCTTCCACAGGACAGAATCCACCCTGGGCTGTGTCAGAGCACATTCAGGGTCCCAGCTTTACTTTGCATTATTATTACACAGAGAGGGAGTGAGGGAGATTAGGCCATTGCCCTGTCTTTGAAAATTCCTGACAGCCGGCTATGGATGAATGTGGCTAATTTGGAACGGGCTGACATATACAGGATTAATGTGCTTGTGCAATGGCTAATTCATTAGAGAAATGAGCCCTGCATATTTCTTTGTTAAGGGGCACCATTGCCAAGATATGGGGATTTGTAATTTATGTAATTAGGTTTCGTTTGTGCATTAAGCAGGTTTGGTGTAAGGCATCAGAAGTCATTTTCGAAAGTCGATGGCATAAATAAGCACCCTTCCTGAGCTACTTGAGAAATCTGGCTAATTTTTATCCTCCTAAATCTCAGACAGAAGGAGAACTCTGCAGCCGCTATAATCTGGGATGTGTGACAGAGATGTATTTCAAAGTGTGGCTTTCTCAGTCAAGAGATACGGTTTCATATGTGAACTTCCTTCGCATTCAGCAGTGACATGTCACGAGGAGAGTCAACAGCATGGGTACCACGAGGTCGAGAGCATAAAAGGAATTTGCAGTTTAAATGAATAACCTATTTTCCATCCCAAATATTTCCACCCCAAACATGGGCTGCTCAACTCTGTCAGAACCTGGCATTCTTTGTTGGCCCCAGATACAAGAAGAGGAGGAGGAGGAGAAGCAGATGGAAGGCTGGAAGGCAGACAACCAGAGATGGAGAGGAGAGGTTTCTTTCCTTCTGTCTCCAGATGTTACAGAGGAGGAAGCTGATTTGTTGGTCCTCTCCCCTGCCTCTCCTGCAGAGCACTGAGGCTCATCAAGGAGGGAAGAGGACCTCAACCAGCCAGAGGGATGGACTTAGCAGGAGGAGATAGCAATGGAGCTGGAGGCAAAGGATAGGACACCTAGAACCCATTGCTGCCTTCGTAGTTGGGTTCAGAGATGGAGTGTTCATGTGTGTCCAGGCAGCAGAATTGTAGATACCTTTGAATCTTGACTTCTGAATTTTGTGCTTGATGCTGAGCCTGTACTGCTATTAACCTGAGTAAAGATCTTTTCCTTAGTTTCAACTCAGAGTCACTGACAAGTTTTGGGAGCCTGATGATCAAGGAATTTGGGGTGTGCTGAGGCTAATTTGACATGCATGTGAGGGCAGGAGACCTTCACAGGTGAGTTACCAGCAAATTGGAAGAATTAGGAAGAAACAATTGGGCAAAAAGAAAGTAAAATGTTGACCAGGACAGCACCATTTCAGTACAATCACACCATAGATCATCCATCAACAGCTGAACCTGTTGTTTATGCTATATTCAGGCATCTTTAGTTTCTTCAAATTGAAATGTAACTTTATTGAAGTAGCTACACAAGTATCTATTCTAGTAGCTTGCAGATCTCTGCCCGTTTCTCTTCTAAACCACATTAGCTGTCTGAGAACCTTCTTTTTTCCTAAAATGGCAAGATTACAACATCCATCATGCCAGATCATTGGCTATGCTGACTGGGGCCGAGCGAAGTTGGTGTCAAACAACATCTGGAGGTCCCCAGATTCCATATCCCTGTTCTAGGTAAAGGTAAAGGTACCCCTGACCATTAGATCCAGTCGCAGAGAACTCTGGGGTTGTGCGCTCATCTTGCTCTGTAGGCCGAGGTTGCTGGCGTTTGTCCACAGACAGCTTCCAGGTCATGTGGCCAGCATGACTAAGCCGCTTCTGGCGAACCAGAGCAGCACACGGAAACGCTGTTTACCTTCCCGCCAAAGTGGTACCTATTTATCTACTTGCACTTGCCGTGCTTTTGAACTGCTAGGTGGGCAGGAGCAGGGACCGAACAACGGGAGCTCACCCCGCCGTTGGGATTCGAACTGTCGATCTTCCAATCGGCAAGTCCTAGGCTCTGTGGTTTAGACCACAGCGCCACCCGCGTCCCTTATCCCTGTTCTAGAACATCTCTATAAGATTACTGTCCCACTTGCCATGCAGATATAACAAGGTCTGGATTCAAAGATTCTAGGTGTGGCTTGAGCTCCCTCCACTATCTAGGAAAGAAGAGCTCAAGTGCAAAGCCAGTTGTGAGCCAGTGTGGTGTAGTGGTTAAGAGCGGTAGTCTCATAATCTGGGGAACCGGGTTCGCATCTCCGCTCCTCCACATGCAGCTGCTGGGTGACCTTGGGCCAGTCACACTTCCTTGAAGTCTCTCAGCCCCACTCACTTCACAGAGTGTCTGTTGTGGGGGAGGAAGGGAAAGAAGAATGTTAGCCACTTTGAGACTCCTTAAAGGGAGTGAAAGGCGGGATATCAAATCCAAACTCTTCTTCTTCTTCTTCTTGTGGGGGTTTTGTGATACGTAGCCAGTCTCTCTTTATGAATGAAGTACAAAGTAACCTGCCCACCTCAGCGGGGATCTGAATTTGCGCTCAACCTTTATACTGTGGGTGTGCATGCCCACCCCAATCTGATTTGAGGCTTAATCGAGCACTTTGGAGCACCCCTGGATGATCCAGGTTCGACCCAGATTGGTCCCTGAACCAATTCAAGATTGCACAAATGGGGGGAGGTGGAGCAGAAGGATTCATGCCTCTCATTCTCTCCACCCCTCACGACCAGGGCTTTTTTACCAGCTGGAACTCATCAGAACTCAGTTCCAGCACCTCTCAATTGGGCGCCATTGCCATTATAAGAGAACAAGGGAGACGTTCGTGGTGAGTTCTGGCACCTCTTTTCCTAGAAAAATCGCACTGCTCACAACTGTATGTTTCGTCAAGGTTTTTCAACCCAGATCTGGTGTGGAACCCTACTTTATACCTCCTAAACATGGAAGTGAGGCTAGGGAATGTAGAAATGGTGTATGGAGACCTGTTTTCTATGAAGGAGCATACTCCAACTAGGGATAGCTTTGCTTAGAAAGATGATAAGGTAAAGGGAAAAGGTAAAGGACCCCTGGACAGTTAAGTCCAGTCAAAGGCGACTATGGAGTTGTGGCACTCATCTCACTTTCAGGCTGAGGGAGCCGGCGTTTGTCCACAGACAGCTTTCCAGGTAGTGTGGTCAGCATGACTTCTGGTGCAACGGAACACTGTGACGGAAACCAGAGCGCATGGAAATGCTGTTTGCCTTCCTGCCACCGTGGTACCTATTGATCTACTTGCACGGAATGTCATACATCACATATCAAAACACTTGAAAGCAAATTCAAGTGCTCCCTTCCTCCCACAGTAAAGTTATGTTGGGATCACTGGTCAAGCATTCAGGTGGAACCAGTCCCTCTTCTCCCTCACAAATAATTGCTGTACCTACAGGTTTACAAACAATGTGTTCCAGCTGCTGACTATTGAACATTATTCTTTCTGTATGTCTCCCCTTGTTCTCAATGGGCTGCTTTCAGGCAGCTATAGGATGCCTTCCACACCCTGTTCTGTACAGCCGGGAGGGATGCCCATCCCATAACCACCCACAGTGACCTGGCTGCTCCTTCGTGGAATTGAAAACACTCTTGTTTCAGACAGGCTGTTCGATCCTGGCAAGTTCTGTATAGCTACGCAGCACAGAATAGGTGTCATAAGTAAGGCCCTGCTAGAATGACTGGCTGTCAGCCCCACACGTATATCTTTCCATTTAGGAAGCTATTTCATCCTGGACGGTGCTCAACAAAATCTTTGATATTTACACTTGCATTGCTTCTTTGTTGCTAGGGAGTGGCAGGTAGGAACTGCTTTCTCACATCCTAGTATGATGTGGCTTTGACTGGAGTCAGGATGTGGCAGGGGACAGAGAGCTTGCCAGGCTTGGGGGCAATGGCCCTTCCTCTCCCTGCTCGCTCTGCTTTTCTGGGCTGTAAGGAATGGATAGGGTTGCCAAAGGGTACCAGGCACTCAGCTGGGGGCAGGAGGGAGAGCAGTAACAAAGGATGCTGTGATGCTACCCAGGAGAGCTGGCCTATCAGGCAAAATAGAGCCGATGGTCAGAGGGACTACCGTGGGGAGGTCAAAAGAGCTTTCTGGTCCACACAGGGGCCAAGCAATTGGTTCATGTGCCAATCCTAATTAGTTCAGGTGTGTCTGAGTGCAAGGGGCCCTTACCACCTTGTCTACTGTGTGTCAGGATGCTGTCCTCAGCTCCCAGCTGGTTGCCCAGGAAATTATAAAGGCAAGGAAAAGTTTCTTCCCATCCTTTTTTATTCCAGTCTTTATAGAGAGAGGCTATAGAACCCAGCCACACTGAGAGCCAGTGTGGTGTAGTGGTTAAGAGCGGTAGTCTCGTAATCTGGGGAACCGGGTTCGCGCCTCCACTCCTCCACATGCAGTTACTGGGTGACCTTGGGCTAGTCACACTTCTCTGAAGTCTCTCAGCCCCACTCACCTCACAGAGTGTTTGTTGTGGGGGAGGAAGGGAAAGGAGTATGTTAGCCGCTTTGAGACTCCTTTGGGTAGTGATAAAGCGGGATATCAAATCCAGCTTCGGCTGGGGAGGGCGGGATATAAATAAAATTTATTATTATTATTATTATTATTATTATTATTATTATTATTATTCATGGATAATGGCATTGTTCCAAGTGAATCTCCACACACACCCGTCTCTCCCAATTCCTCATTCATCACTTCTACGGGTGCCACTAAGTGCCCTCTGCCTTTGAGCTCTTTGCTCTCCTACTTTTAAGGCTCGCCGGGTTCTGGGAGATGGAAGGTCTGGAATGCATTCCCTTGGTGGAAAGTGGTCAGGGGATGCAGGTAGGTGAGGCCAAAGGACATCCATCAGGCAGAGGGCCTTCTCGGTAGTGGCACCCACGCTGTGGAATGCCCTCTCATCAAATGTCAATGAGATAAATGACTATACAACGTTCAGAAGACATCTGAAGGCAGCCCTGTATAGGGAAGTTTTTAATGTTTGATGTTTTATTATGCTTTTATATTTGTTGGAAGTCACCCAGATTGACTGGGGCAATCCAGTCAGATGGACGGGGTACAAATAAAAATTGTTGTTGTTGTTGTTGTTATTAGCATTACACACACTTGGACCATTCATACACATCTAATCTCCAGGGCTCCAGTGGGAACTCACCGGAACTCAGAATGGGCGCCTTTCTAAGAGAACAAGGGTTCATAGTGAGCATCTCTTTTCCTAGAAAATTAGTACCGCTCATCTCTCACACATGTACATATCACTTTATCAAACACAAACATACTTGGTTACATATGTGTGTATTTTTAATGTTTGCAAGCAATGAACCCACATAGAAGGGAAGGTGTCAGTCAGTAATCATCTTGCTACATGGAAAATCACTTGATATGTGTTCTCAAATGAGGCTCTGACCTTACTGAAACCTTTGAAAGTAAACCTTTAGTTTAGCTGCTATCTCTCCCCTCCTAGATTCCTTTCCTCACTTTGTTAGTAGGGAACTACACAAGCCGAAAGAAAATTCCTACCATGATGTAAAGCTCTAATGAGTGCATCATTTTGTTTGGGGACTATTTTTAGAATTCAGAGTTCTGCAAAGAATGAGTCGCTGAATATCCAATGACCGTCTGGGCATGAGCCAGTCATTGAAAGGGTCTGGAGCCTCTCTGCACTGCTATTTTACATTAAAAATATTGATCTGTTAAGCGTCAAGGCTCTGTGTGCTTAAGGTGACAACTCACATTCTTTGGAAGAATGTGAGGACAGGAAACTAGGAAATGAGTCAGAAAATCACAGGCAAACCTCCTCTTGACATTTAAGGCATTGTGCCCCCCTTTTTTTCAAAAAAAATCTAGTCAGACAAAGAAACAGGAAATATGTTGGTGGGAGCTGCAAGGCACCAAGAATTCCTTCTTCATATAGTCATTCTTTCTGGCATTCTCTCTAAGCTATGTCAGGTATTGCTGAGGGGGAAAGACGAGGAAAGTCCTTGAAATGGAGGGAAATGCGAAGGGAGGAGTTGATCGGCTGAGTTTTTCTTGGTGCAGTAAATATTCTGTCAGATTTTCAACTGGCCGCTTTGCCGTGCTTCAGAAATCCTTTAGGACAAGAACATGAGAACTAGATTATGTGGCAAGGGCTTGTGAAGAAAAACAGCACCGGCTTGAAAAAAATAAGGAGCAACTGTATTTTTGTATCGCATAGAGACGGGTTGGGACATAATCTCATTAGCTACATATGTTTTATCTTAAAGATCTGAGGGAATGGGGGAAGAAAAGGGATCTCAGCCATACATGTTTTTAAAATCAGTGGACTGCTTTCTTCATAGCCTCCAACATTTCTCCGACGTCCCATTCCATCATGATAATTGAACTAATTATAGCCCACACACCTTACTGGGTTGTCCCAGCCACTATGGGCAGCTTCCAACTTATATAAAAACCATAATAAAGCATTAAGCATTTTAAAAACTTCCCTATACAGGACTGCCTTCAGATGGCTTGGGGGTCGGATAACTCCATACCCTCCGACACTTCTCCAATGAAAATAAAGACATCCTAAGGAAAAGTGGGACGTGGGTGGCACTGTGGGTTAAACCACAGAGCCTAGGATTTGCCGATTAGAAGGTCGGTGGTTCGAATCCCCGTGATGGGGTGAGCTCCCGTTGCTCTGTCCCAGCTCCTGCCAACCTAGCAGTTCGAAAGCACATCAAAGTGCAAGTAGATAAATAGGTACTGCTCTGGCAGGAAGGTAAACGGTGTTTCTGTGTGCTGCTGTGGTTTGCCAGAAGTGGCTTAGTCATGCTGGCCACATGACCCAGAAGCTGTACGCCGGCTCCCTCAGCCAATAAAGCGAGATGAGCGCCGCAACCCCAGAGTCAGCCATGACTGGAACTAATGGTCAGGGGTCCCTTTATCTTTACCTAAGGAAAAGTGGGACATTCCAGGATCAAATCAGAAACTGGGATGGCTTCTCTAAACTGGGGATGTCCCTGGAAAATAAGGACACTTGGAGCGTCCGCTCACTTTCCCGTTGTTACCGGAATTTATGTAAAGCTTGGGGGGGGTTGCCCCTCCAGCAGACATCATACCCCTCCCAAATCAACACAATCACTCCTGCAAGTGTCCCCACAACTTACGAAAGTCATATAAAATCACTCCAGTATGGATTTGCACCATTCCAACATTGTTGTGCTCAGGAAAGGAATGGCTACCAAGGTGTGGAGTCTGGGATGTGGGCAGCCATAATCCCTGAAACCTGGGATCACGTACACTCTTGCACAAGAGATAATCACTGGCATCCTAGCAGATGGGTGTCAGACAGTAGACATCCCACAGACAATAGCAGACCCTCCAGGAATGGATTTTGCTCCTGGTCAGGACAAAGAAGTGTGTTTACCTGACTGGAAAACCAGGAATTTGTAAATATTTCTATTGTATCACTTGATGGGTGTAAGGTGGAGGGCAAGGGAGGGTTGGGGGCAAACCTGATGAACAGGTTTCTGCCAGAAAACCCCTCCCTGTTTGTGACATACGTATGATGTATCTATGATGTATGCATGATGCTTCACCAAAGGTGTTGTGGGGAAAAGGGGAAACTTATAAAAGTAAGAACATCCTCTTGTTCTGGGCTTCTTCCATGTGGTGGGTGGAAGTCCTGTTGCAACAGTCTTTGAATAAAGATCAAGCCTACAGGCTGCTGTTTTGTTCCTATACTCCTGGCTGGTGTCTTTGGCAATCCAGGTGTTATGTACTAAGCTTGGATCCTAGAACAATAGGCAAGTAGGATCCTAGAATGCAACCACCTGATTGGCCTGCAGGAGCAGCCCAATCAGACCCCAGGAGGAATTTAATCAGCCTATTAGGCCGGTAGGATACTAGTATGCAACAACTGATTGGCCTGCAGCAGCAGCAGCCCAATCAGGCTCCAGGAGGGAAACATAATCAACCAATCAGACGTTACTCATTGTGTAAACAATGTATATAAAGCCGGAGGTTTGGGGGGAATTCCATCACTGTTCCTATGAGCTGAAATAAAGAGCATGAAATTACTACTCGACTCTGAGTATATTTTACCAAGCGAGCCCAAGGATTTTCCTATAACACCCTTCACATTTGTCTTCTGGGGCACATGAAATGGCTGACAGGGCTATTAGTGGATTAAAAAGTTGTTGGTGATGAAAGACAGAATAGATTAATGGATGAAACTATGTTTGTATATGTCAGAGCTGCTTCAAGATCCTAGCTCACAGAGGATCACGCTAGCCAGCGGTCATTAAGTAAAAGTCTTTATTGAATTACAGTTTCCATTCTCACGCTGCTGTCTGCAACTCTACGTCTACTAGCTAGATCGGCGAGGCTCCGTCTGAGTCTCCGCCCCGTGCGCACCAACTTAATATCCTAGCCTTGCTCCACCTTTTCCTCCTGACTGTCCTCCTCTGGGTCCCTCTACCCCCCGGGGCTTCTTCCTTCCGGGATTCTTCTGACGCTGACCCGGACCCTTCTGCCTCCTTGCGCCGGGCTTTAGGACCTGGTTCCCTTTCGGGGCTGCTCACTGCGCCGCCTTCCTCTGCATTTGAACTTGGCGCGCGCGCCCAACCTTCCACTTTCCTCTTAACCGTTTCTTCGCTCCCCGATGGAGGTGTGGCCACTCCTGACTCCTGCCCTCCCTCCTGTGGTGAGCTGCCAGCGCTTCCCCCCTGGCTCCTTTCCTCTTCCCTGCTTCCTGGCGGTGACGCTGGTCCCGATTTCCAGCTGCTCCCCCCTGAGTCTCCTCTGGCTCTATCTTCCTGGGGTGCCTCCCTAGACTCCCCCCTTGCCCTGGCCACTGGTGCTCCTTTCTGTGAATCCTCTGATTCACTGGAAAGACTGGGAGATCTCGGGTCGTCGTCATCACTCATCCTTTCCTCTGTCTCCTCCCCTTCGCTCTCTGTTTCCTCCCTTGCCCGTGCCTCTGCACCTAAACCCCTGACATCCATCCCCCCCTCGAAGCCCCCCAGTCCCCCCTCCCCTCCTTCCGGTGCTGGAGCTGGGGGCTGCTGTTGCAAAGGGACGAACGTCGGATATCGGTCGCTTCCCGTGGCAGGCCTCCATCGGAACTCTTCCGGGTCTTCCTCTCTGCTCTCGTTGACGACAGTCACCTCCTCTTCCATCTCTGTGCCGCCGTGCTCGAAACCAGGGTCGTCCCCGAAAATGTCCATGTCCGTCTCTCCCGCACTTCCTCCAGGCGGCGTTGCTCGGCCGGAACAGTCCAGCCACTTCCTGCGGAACTGCTCCTCCGGCCTATCGTCCCACCAATACGAGGGTTCTGAGACAGATCCCGAGGGTGACCCCTCTGGGGAACGGACGTCTCGTGTTGGTTCCTCGTCCGAGTCGAACCCCCTGAACGTGCTGTCCGAAAGCGTGGGCGTGAAAAGCCAGTCGTCGAAAAAGTCTGCTGGCATAGGTCTATGTGGGAAGAGGGCATGAAACTCGTCTTTGAGCAGAGGTTCGTCTAAAGCGTAGCCCGGCACCCAGCTGTTCGCACTGGCCGGGGTGCCTTCCCTGGCGAGAAAGTATTCTACTCCCTCTTCCCCCCATCTGGAGTCCAAAATCTCCGTGACTTCGTTGATGCGCTCCTCCTGTGCCACTCCCGCGTGCCCCGTTCCTTCTCTGAGCGGACTCGGCGCCGTTCCGGGTTCCTGGAACCTGTGCGGTGCCTTGTAGGGAGTGAGCACCGATCTGTGGAACACCGGATGCATTCTGGAACCCTCCGGAAGCGCCAGCCTGAAAGCCACCGGGTTGACCTGCTCTTCGACTTGGTATGGCCCCAGTTGTTTATGCCCTAGTTTCTTCTTGGCCAACGACCTGGCCGGCACTGCGTGGGCTGCTAACCAGACCCAGTCTCCCACGTGGAGCTCTTCGCCAACCCTTCTGTGTTTGTCCGCTTGTACCTTGTATGCGTGTTTAGCCAGCTCCAGGTGGCGCCGCAGCTGATCGTGGACTTCCTGCAGCTCCGACGCGAACGCATCTGCTGACTGCGGCTCCCCTTCTCCCCTGCATTCCAGTCCCGGGAAGGTTCTAGGGTGCCGCCCGTTGTTGGCGAAGAACGGCGTGACGCCCGTGGATACGTGCTTCGTGTTGTTGTAGGCAAACTCTGCAAGCGGCAGGTAATCCACCCACGTCGCAGGCTGTTGGTTTGCATAACATCTCAGGTACTGCTGCATGATGGCATTGGCTCGCTCCGCTTGCCCGTTGGTCTGCGGGTGTCTCGCCGACGCCAGATTGATCTTGACGTTTAGGAAGCCCATCAGCTTCTGCCAGAAGTTCGAGATGAACTGCCGCCCGCGGTCGGACAGAATAGACCGTGGCAGACCGTGAACCTTGAACACGTGGTCTATGAACAGTTTGGCGGTTTGCTCTGCCGTGGCCACCTTAGCACACGGAATGAAATGCGCCATCTTGGAGAACAGGTCCACAACCACCAACACTGCCGTCTTGCCCCTTGAGCTGGGCAGATCCGTGACAAAGTCCAGAGCCACCCTTTCCCAAGGTTCGACCGGAGTTTGCAGCGGCTCCAACAGTCCAGCCGGCGGTTTGTGCACCGGCTTTGCCCTCTGGCAGGTGTCACACCTCGCCACGTAGTCTGCGACCTCCCCTCTCATTCCAGGCCACCAGAAATCCCTGGCTACTAATTCCACCGTCTTCTCCTTGCCAAAGTGCCCGGCCGTGGGTGCGTCGTGCAGCTGCTGTAGCACCTTGGCTCGAAGTTCGTCACCCGGCACGTAGATGGCCCCTTTACGGATGAGCAATCCATCTCGTAGCTGGAAACCGTCGGCCGCTGCCTTGCCCCCTCGCACCTCTGCCATCTTCGTTTGTGCGAAGGAGTCCCCCTGCAACGCTCGCCGCACCGCCTCTAGGTCCACGGTCGCCGCGGCGCACGCCCACACTGTCGGTGCAAAGATGTGCATGGCGGCCGCTGGTGTTGCGTCCTCCAGATACTGTGGCTTGCGGGAGAGAGCGTCTGCCATGATGTTGGTGTCCCCCGGGACATACTCTATTCGGAAGTCGAAGTCCGCAAAGAACTCAGCCCAACGTATCTGCCTCTGGTTCAGGAACTGTGCCGTGCGCCAGTGTTCCAGATTCTTGTGGTCCGTGCAAACCTGCACCGTGTGCTTGGCGCCGATCAGAAAGTGCCTCCACGCCTTGAACGCTGCATGAATGGCCAGCAACTCCCTGTCCCATATGGTGTAGTTCTGCTCGGACTTGCTGAGCTTCCTGGAGTAAAACGCTCCCGGCCGCCACACGCCCTGCGGATCCTTCTGCAGCAGGACCGCCCCCACTGCTCTGTCCGAAGCGTCTGTCTCCACCCTCATCGGCATGCTGGGGTTGACATGAAGCAACTGCTCTTCCGACGCGAAGAGACGCTTGAGGGCCTGAAAGGACTGCTCCGCCTGCTCTGTCCAGATGAACTTCTTCTTCTTGGAGCTAAGGGTGTCAGTGATGGCCGCCGTCTGCATCGCGAAGCCCTTGATAAACTTGCGATAGAAGTTCGCAAAGCCGACAAACCGTTGGACCTCCTTCCGGTTGCGTGGGCTCTTCCAATCCAACACTGCTCGAACCTTGGCGCTGTCCATGGCGAGCCCCTTGTCAGACAGCTTGTAGCCCAGAAAATCCACCTCCGGCACGTCAAATTGGCACTTCTCCAGCTTGGCGTAGAGCCTGTGTCGCTTTAGCCTGCCCAGCACTTCCTTGACGTGCTTGTCATGTTCTTGCTGCGACTCCGAAAAGATCAGGATGTCATCCAAGAAACAGACGCACGTCTTGTAGAGAAGTCCTGCCAACACGTGATGCATAAATGCTTGAAAAACGTGAGCGCCATTTTGCAGTCCAAAAGGCATAACTCTGTATTCGTAGGTACCCAGTGGCGTGAACATGGCTGTCTTCCACTCATCACCCTCCCGCATGCGAATGAGGTTGTACGCCCCCCGCAGGTCCAACTTGGTGAACACCTTTCCCTTCCGTACCTTCGCCAGGAGGTCGTCGATGCGGGGCATGGGGAAGTCCGACGGCTTGGTCATACTGTTCAAAATCCTGTAATCCACTACGAGTCTTTTTTGGGGCGTGTCTCGCTTCTTAACAAAGAATACAGGACTGCCCCCCGCTGCCTTAGACTCCCGGATGAAACCGCGCTCCAAATTATGATCGATGAAGTCTTTGAGTTCCTGCAGTTCATCCTCAGACATGGAATACAGCTTCCCTTTAGGCAGCGCCGCCCCCGGCAGCAGGTCAATTTTGCAGTCATATGGTCTGTGAGGGGGTAGCCTGTCCGCCTCCTTCTCGCAGAAAACTTCTAGAAATTCTGCGTACTTGTGGGGAATCGCTTGCAGCGTGCCTAGCAGCAGCTGTGACTCCTCTTCCTCTCCTTCCTGCCTGGGTACGATGCAGTGTTCAGCACAAAAGGAAGAGCCGAAGACCAGCTGCCTCTGGAACCAAGCCATCGTTGGGCTGTGCTTGTCCAGCCAACTCATGCCCAACACAATGGGCGTGTCAGACAGTTGAGTGACGTTGAAGCTGATGACTTCCCTGTGATTCCCAAGTCGCATCACCAATGGTGGCGTCTGCTTCACCACTTGCCCCCCTAGCAGCTCCCTGCCATCCACCGTGACAACCTGCAGGGGCAGTGTGGCCGGCAGCAACTGCACAGCGTGCCTGTCGACAAATTCCTGCCCTATAAAGTCCGCGTTGCTGCCGGAGTCGATGGTGATTGGCACGTCCATGGTGATTCCATTGGGCAGCTGGAGAGATGCTGTGAGCCTCACTACTGGTTTGGGCGGGAGGGGGTTCACTGGCTGTAAAATTTCTGGGGACTGCGTCACTAACACGTCTGGCTGGGCCCCAGTGCCTCTTCCTCCAGCCAGACATCGTCGTTTCCCTGCTGTGGTCCTCCCTGCTGCGTTGCTGCAGTCACCATTGCTGAGGCTGCAGTAAGCTTGTGGGGCCTCTGGGGACACTCTTTCGCCATATGCCCTGGCTGCTCACAGACGTAACACTTCCTGGTCCCTCTAGGAGGCTTCGCCTTCACTGCTGCCGGTGCTAGGGCTCTGGTTGCTGACTGAGCCCTTGCACCTCCAGCCTCCATAGGTTCGGCTCCTCCTCCTGGCGGAGGCGTGGATTGCGCCCGCGCTGCTTCTCTGGGAAAGAAGGAGGGGCCCCCGGCTGGTTCGCGCCCTCCACGTCCTTCGTCCTTGCTCCACGGACGTCCTTCCAGCCTCACTCCCACTGCCAGTGCCCTCTGAACGACCTCCTGGGTGGTTCGGGGTCTCTCCCCCCTCGCTATCTCATCTTTAATCGAGTTGTGCAGTCCCTCCCAAAAGAGGTCTCTTACAGGAGCCGAATCTCTGTCCCATTCCAGGGCGCTGACCAAGGCGAAAAAGCGGGCATGATACTGTCTGACGCTGGCCCTCCCTTGTCTCAGCCCATGCACCTCCTTCCGTGCAAGATCAATGTCAATACTTGATAAGAAACACCCATCCATCGCTTTAATAAAGGCATCCGCATTCTGGAGCGCCGGATCGTTATCTCTCCATAAATTGCGCAACCATGCTTTCGCCTCCCCATGCAGATGGGACATGATGAACCCCACTCTCTCCTGTTCATCTCTAAAGTCTTTATGCAACAGTTGCAGTGCGCACAGTACGTCGGCTCTAAAGTTGGGATACTGTTGCAGGTTCCCATCGAAGTGAGAGAGTAGCCCGCCTGTCCGTCTCGCCAACCCAATTCCCTCCTGCCGGGGTGTTTGCTTTGCCAGTACGTCTAACCTGACCTGGAGATCCCTGCAGGCGGCAGCTGCCTCGTCCTCTCTCTTCCTGGATGCGAGAACCTCGGCGTTCAGTTGTGCCACTGCTTTTCTGAGGTCCTCTATCTGCTGCTCAGACGTCATGTCTCCTGCCGTTCGTGAGCTCGCTAGTGGGCGTCTGTTTCTCTCCCCTCCTCGAGGCTGCAGATGCCCACAATGTGCAGACGGAGCCTACTGTCAGAGCTGCTTCAAGATCCTAGCTCACAGAGGATCACGCTAGCCAGCGGTCATTAAGTAAAAGTCTTTATTGAATTACAGTTTCCATTCTCACGCTGCTGTCTGCAACTCTACGTCTACTAGCTAGATCGGCGAGGCTCCGTCTGAGTCTCCGCCCCGTGCGCACCAACTTAATATCCTAGCCTTGCTCCACCTTTTCCTCCTGACTGTCCTCCTCTGGGTCCCTCTACCCCCCGGGGCTTCTTCCTTCCGGGATTCTTCTGACGCTGACCCGGACCCTTCTGCCTCCTTGCGCCGGGCTTTAGGACCTGGTTCCCTTTCGGGGCTGCTCACTGCGCCGCCTTCCTCTGCATTTGAACTTGGCGCGCGCGCCCAACCTTCCACTTTCCTCTTAACCGTTTCTTCGCTCCCCGATGGAGGTGTGGCCACTCCTGACTCCTGCCCTCCCTCCTGTGGTGAGCTGCCAGCGCTTCCCCCCTGGCTCCTTTCCTCTTCCCTGCTTCCTGGCGGTGACGCTGGTCCCGATTTCCAGCTGCTCCCCCCTGAGTCTCCTCTGGCTCTATCTTCCTGGGGTGCCTCCCTAGACTCCCCCCTTGCCCTGGCCACTGGTGCTCCTTTCTGTGAATCCTCTGATTCACTGGAAAGACTGGGAGATCTCGGGTCGTCGTCATCACTCATCCTTTCCTCTGTCTCCTCCCCTTCGCTCTCTGTTTCCTCCCTTGCCCGTGCCTCTGCACCTAAACCCCTGACAGTATACAAAAGTCCTGACTGCTGCAGTAGTCACAGAGAGAAGGAGGGAACGTGAACAAGAAACAGCCTCTCCAATGGCATCCACCAAAATAGCATTCTGTATTTCAAGGACTCCTTAATTTGAAAAGACGAAGAAAACACAAAGAAATGAAGAGTTCATCTTCCTGTCTTTGAAATGGCTGGCTGCTGAATGTTTAAAATGAAAGATTATTTCAAAGGGTATGAGGGGTTTTAGAGAGAGGGAGAGAGATCAATCTAAACTCTGTGTTCCCTGCTTTTTCAAGCACTTAAAAAAAAAATATTGATAGTCACCCACCCACTGGTTCCTAAGCCCTGTCCTTGACACGGCATGCACTTTGAAATATTAATTGCTCTTCTGAAACGCAATACCACCCAAGACAGGTGGAGGCAAAGGTGCTTGGGTGACTACGGTGTGAGGCAGGTGATGATCTGAAAGAGGATGTTGCTGCGAAGGTTTCATATTTGCAGGGCCCTTTCTGCCCCTGTGCTCTGATAATTCGTGTCCACTGAAATTCTGCAGTGCGTACATGTCAGTAGCTGGAGCACTCAGTACAAAGGGCATTCCTGGGTTGAGAGAACAATGCATTTTCTCTACACTAAAATAACACTGCCATGAGAGCTCCTAAATAAGACACTTGGTGACACAGGCAACTTTGTACTTTAACCTTTTGTACTAAGATTTTATTGGATACCACGCTTGGGAAACAAAAGCAGCAGCAGCACAATCACACGCAGACGTAAATGCTCCTTGCTTAGATTTACATTATTCCAGCGTTGTTTTATTGTCCCGCACAGATTTTCCCACCCCCCTTTGAATGATGTCATGGGTTTTGTGGAAAAGGCAAACAAAAATTATCTCTGACACTAATGGCTTTGCCTGCAGTTCCTATTGATCCTTTCCTTTTTATGCTTTTATCCTAGAAATCATTTGAACTTATCCGAGGGAGCAATTGAAGGCTTCCCTCCACATTACAGCATGGGCCCAGGCCACATTCCAACCCAGAATTAGGCACGCATTAATCTTTTATGTTGGATGGGGTCCATGCCAGCACTCCAACAGATCACTTCCACTTCCACAGCATTTGTGCTGTGAGGCACTTAATGTTTTGCGGGTTTTTCAAAAAAAATGATTAGGTGTCTTTTAACTAATGAATAAATCTGCACCATTGGTATTTTTTGGTTGTTTTTTTTACTGGTGACTAGCCAGTAAAAAAAAAAATCTAAATAACACTGCAGAGACATCTGACAGACTGAAACAAAACAAACGTGTATCCATTAAGCTCTAACAAGCCACAGTGTCTTGTCATGACAAGATATGATAGAGTATTTGCTTATACTTTCCTAAAAGCGGCAGGAATTATTTGCCCAAGAACTGAGCAACATTGTGCGTCATAGACTGGTCTTTCCCTCCGATGAAGCATTCCATCTGCATTTACATATTATAACGAAAGGTGCTTTTTTCCCGAGGAAAAGGCTCTTTCTATTCTTACTCTCTTTGATCTGTCATCAGCTTTCGAAACAATCGATCAGTTGCTGCTTCTAAGGGCTAAAATACATGTGAGACTTATCAAAATGTTTGCAGTTGAGTGCAAGCTTTTTCTTTCACAAATTGCCCACCCGGGGCACCCAGTCCGGATCATAATACTGACCTGGGCAGAAGGGGTGGGGAGAGAATGTTTCTCAATCTTGGGTCCCTAGCTGTTTTTGGACTACAACTCCCATCATCCCTAGCTAGGGCCAGTGGTTGGGGGGGATGGGAGTTGTAGTCCAACAACAGCTGGGTACCAAAGCTTGAGAAACAATGTTAACCCTTTGCTACCTGTTGCACTTACAATTTGGATGGGAAGCATTGTGCCTGAAATATGCTTTGGAGTTAAATGTTTCTAAGTAAATGATCCCCCCTCCAAAAAAATCCATTTTCACACATTCCCCTTCACACATTTATGGATACCATGATGTAAACATTTGGGTTGATAAGAGAAGTTCCGCTGTTTGTTCTCTCTCTCTCTCTCTCTCTCTCGTTTTTCAACTTAAAACTTTACAGTGATATATCAAACATAAATCATAAAAACAAGATTCCAAGGAATCCTTCCCTTTGTGGATCCTATTATTAATCAATTCCTCCCGCATCTTTTATGATAATCCAAACCCTTTACCTCTTCCATTATGTCCAAAATTCACCATTAAACTACAAGTGGTATTCCAATCCTACTAACAATTTTAACTGTTTACAATGGTCTTTAAGAAAAGTTATAAACTTTCCCCATTCCTTATTAAAATGTTGGTCTTCCTGATTTCTGACTCTTCCGGTCATTTTAGCCATTTCAGCATAGTACATTAACTTCATCTGCCATTCTTCTCTGGTAGGAACTTTATCTTCTTTCCACCTCTGAGTCAGTAACATCCATGCAGCTGTGGTCACATACAGAAATAGTCTTTTCTGCTTCTTTGGGATTTCAACACCTAGAATTCCTAAAAGGAGGGCTTTAGGCTTTTTGACAAAGGTTATTTTAAACATTTTTTTCAACTCATTATATATCATTTCCCCAAAACCTTTTACTTCCTTACGATTCCACCACATATGAGAAAAGGTGCCTTCTTTTTCCTTACATTTCCAGCATACATTTGAGCATGTTTTATACAGTGGTGCCTCGCAAGACGAAAATAATCCGTTCCGCGAGTCTCTTCGTCTAGCGGTTTTTTCGTCTTGCAAAGCAACCCTATTAGCGGACTAGCGCTATTAGCGGTTTAGCGGCTATTAAAGGCTTAGCGGCTTAGCGGCTAAAAGGCTATTAGCGGCTTAGAAAAAGGGGGGGAGCGAAAAAAAAATCGGAACACTCGCAAGACGTTTTCGTCTTGCGAAGCAAGCCCATAGGGAAATTCGTCTTGCGAAGCAGCTCAAAAACGGAAAACCCTTTCATCTAGCGGGTTTTCCGTCTTGCGAGGCATTCGTCTTGCGGGGCACCACTGTACATTTTTGCTAATTTACTGGGAGTTAAATACCATTGGTACATTATTTTCATATAATTTTCTTTCAACTTATAACATGCCATGAACTTTAAATCCCAATTCTGTAAAAGCTCCACTGCTCTTAGGGTCTCAATGCACATGCTATTTCTGGCGCTCCTCCGACCTAGAAGTGTGCCGGAAATAGTGTGTGCGCATGCGCACTTCTCCGTCCTGCACACGTGTGCACACACTATTTCCGGTGCACATCCGGCTCAGAGGAACACCCGTGCGCATCCGCACAGGCACCATCAACCCGGAAGTTGGTCCCCATGCAGTGCCGCGCCAGTAAGAACGGGCAGTGGGGGCGGCAGGGGTTGCCATGTACTGGTTAGACAAGCCTCGTGGGCCGCTACCGGCCCATGGGCCTTAGGTTGCCGATCCCTGGTCTATGCTGTTCCTTTTTGGGAGGGGGGGTGTACATCCATCTAAACCTGTAACATGAATTTCCCACAGTTGAAGAGAATAAATTAGTCGCCCCCATGATTTACAAACAACAGCCCGCCTCATGCTTTGTTGGCCCGTCATCTTATCCTGGGAACAGAGAATCTGCACAGACAGGAGCCATTGTTCTTTTGAAATTAAGATGTTCTCGACTTGAAAGAGAAAGTGCTTCGTTCCTTTTGACCCCCTACAAAGCAACCGATTAAGAAATGTGGCTGCTTCCGTGCTTCTCCACGAGTTTAACCTGCCCTAAGTTAGCAGAGCAAATCATCTCCTTGGGTTTAGAGATGTTTGTGTCCAGCTCAGAGAATAACAAGAGATGTCTCCGCTGCCAAAAAATTCTTGAGTTGCATTAATTAATTCATGAATCTTTGAAGAAAATGTTGTCCTGTTAATTTACTTCTTGGATGAGAATCAATGGCTTCACTATTCTGCCGTATCAACTTTCCAAATATCAGCACCGTGATTTTATTACAGGGCGCACAATGGATTGTATGTTGCTGAGTGAAATTCACCCAGGCAGCTGTTCACTCAGATTAAATACACACCGGGGGGGGGGGGGGCTTTTCATTTCAGATCTGGTGAATATAACAAGGAAGTAGGCACACACACCAAGTCCCACACTTTTAACCAAGCCCATGTCCGAAAATGACTAATGGTAAACTTGGAAATAGATTAAATGAAGAATGACAGCAAAAGAAGTAAGAACGTAAATAGGTAAATAAGAAGTTCTTATACACAACAACGGTGGCAAGGTTATTGCTGGCTCAGGTATGGAAACAGCAAAAATTGCCTACAATAGAAAAATGGCAGTACAAGGTTATGGAGTACGCAGAAATAGCCAAATTAACAGCAAAAATTCAACATCAGGGGGATGAAACATATCAAAAAGAATGGGGAAAATTTATGTTATATATAGAGAAGATGATGTGAAATAGGGAAACCAGTAGAATTAAAATAATATCTCATAACGGGAAAATACAAGAAATTTACTGGATAATAATATCAAAATGAATTAAAAATGTATATTAGGATTATTATTGAACAATATTTGTAAATGAATATAGACAGACAGCAAGAATTTGTATATATAGAAAGATTTATTTGTTTAGGGACATTTAATGGAAAAAAGGAAGAAGAACAATCTTGTGGAAAATGGACAAAGACAATGCGAAAAGTCAAAGAGGACACAAAAAAGCCAGAAGAAGAAGGAAGGAGGGAAGTCAGCTCGGGAGAGCAAGAACAAATGTGAAATATTATGTATGTGTATGTACAGTATGTAACTAAAAATTCAATAAAGATCATCGGGGGGGGGGAAGAAGGGGGGGGGAAGAATGAAGGCAAGTGTTAACAGAATACAAGGACAGTAAGCATGGCACCATATGACTATTCCTCCAACTTTTTCTTGTCACTTAATCCACTCCAAGATGTACATCTATCTTAGGGCTGCCAAACATCTGGATTTTCCTGGACATTACCAGGATTTCAGAGGTGGAATTGACAGCTGGGGGGAATTTCCGAAAGGTGGCGCTTTGTCCTGGATCTTAGGTGAGTCAAGCTCAACATTTTGGGGGGTTTCCTAAAAGAAACTCAACAACTTTCAGAGTGTCCTGGTTTTTCCTTTCTGAAATATGGCAAGCCTATCTATCTAATGAAACCTGAAGCTTTCCAACAAAGCGCCCACACACAACTTGCATGAAAACTGAGTGTGCCTGACAACTTTCTAAGCTATAAATAGTCCCTGTCAAAATTTTGTGGATTGTGGGTGTAATAAAAATAGAGCTCAACCGAGTGAACAAAGGAGCATTTTTCCTTTAGGGACTAGCTTGACTTGCAGGTGCCCAGTAAAGGAAAATGCTTCACCTGACATCATGTTCGTGTCAGGTGATTGGCAGGTGAGTGACACTACTCATCTAATGGGCCCTGTGGAGGACATCCAGCTCCCCACCTCTGCCCTACTGCAACGACCGAGAAAACTGGAAAACCATGTACATAAGGTGATCCACGACTTGATCGTGGATGGAGGACTTGACTTGGGATGTGTAACAGAGACTTAGTTGGGTGAAGCAGATGGGCCTGTTCTTGCTGTTGCTTGTCCACCAGGTTTCTCTTACGCACAGCAACCCAGGTCATATGGGGGGGAGGGGGGGTTGCAGTGGTTTTTAGGAAGTCATTAGCTTACACCAGAAGTCCAATTGGGAAAACCCAGTTCTATGAGTGCATGTTCTGGAAGTTGGCAATAGGGGCAGTACAGGACTCCTTTTGGTGTACCGACCTCCCCGCTGCACCAAAGATTCCCTGCCCAAGCTGCTTCAGGTTGTGGTGGATGTTCTCCTGGAGACACCTAGTTTGGTCGTCCTGGGGGATTTTAACACCCATGACGACATGGCCTTACAAGGGGCTGCTCAGGACTTCATGGAAAGCATGGCCTCCATGGGGCTGTCCCTGAATATGTCTGGCCCAACCCATAGCGGCGGACGTGCCTTGGACCTGGTGATTACCTCTATGGATGTTGGTGATCTGACGCTAAGTAAAAGTGAAAGAGGAGGAGGAGTAGCTGTTGTTAGGTTCAAAGTGACCCCACAAAATGCTATTTGAAGTTTGTAGCTACTCATCATGTCAACAGACGCTTAGCCCAAAACCCTTTCTCTCCATTTCATGTGAGAAAAGAGTGTAGAGAGTTTTTTTTTTTAAAAAAAAGTCTGTTTTCATAATAGACACTCTTAACAACATCGCAAACAGTATCAAGGATCAACAGGTTTACAACCCACTTTTACAAACCTGAAGTTTAAAAACACTTTCCCTCAATTGGAACTTTCCTTGTAATCCCTCCCCCACCCAAAAAACCTGTTTTCTTTCATTACAGCTATCACTTTGTGCAAAACTTTCAAACCTGTTTTTTGGGGTCACTGGGATGCCAACTGCATGTGCAAATGCTTGCAAGTAACCTTCACCCTTATTTTATCAGGTGACCAGACCTAATGGGAACTCTCAATCAAGGAACTTTAGATGAGCATCTTTGCCTGTTCATGGAAACATCCTTTCAAAATGTCTTGTTGATGGTTGTCCTCAGCACTTCTGAGACATGGTGCTAGTGGCCTCTTTCAAAATAATCAATAAAAATCTCTGGTTCTTACAGTGAACTTCCAGTGTAAGGGTCAATCTTGCCCCTGCACACAGCCTACAGGATAGATTTGCCCTTAGCATCTGTGCCATCTGGAACCATTGCAGATCTGATGAACAATTAGGGCCATTCAAAGGGAGATGCTTAATTAGGGTTGCCATGTGTCCTCTTTTTCCAGGACAAGTCCTCTTTTTCATGGGTAAAGTCGACATAGCGGTTCATGGGTAAAACTCAGCAAATGTGTCCCCTTTTTTGCTCTTCAAAATATGGCAACCCTAGAAGCCAGAGAGACTGTGAGTCCTGGAAGACTTGTTCTCTTCTTTGTGGGCTTTTTCCACCTGGCTGGGAGAGTGGGACCCCAATTGACTCTAGCTACACAAACTGAGACTGCTGAACAGACTCTTGTTGTTTGAGGGTATTGGGGGCCGTTCTCTCCATCTTTAGGTTTTTTTGAATTTTAGATTTTCCTGTGAATTATGATTTAGTTTGTTTTTCTATCTTTTAAATGCTTTATTGTTTGTTTATGACTACTTTTGTTATGTTGTAGTTATGTATTTTTTCATGTTGTAGGACACCTTGAGCATGGGTTGAATGGTGGAAATTCAACAAAATCCTATGTCATAAAATTTTATATGTCATAAAATCCTGGCTGTGTTGCAGTTCCAGTGTTTATGTGCAGTTCTGGCACCACACAGGTGGGTGAATTGCCATTATAAGAGACCAAGGGTCAGTTCTGGCTCCTCTTTTTCTAGAAAAATAGCACTGAGAAGGAAGGTGCCCCAGCTGCTTAAAACTTAAGGCCATAGTTGTTACTTTATCAACATCTTTATGTCATTGGCCCCGGGAGTCTCTAAAAAACAACAACAGTGTGGACACCTGTGACCAGATGGACTCCGTCTATACAGTACTTCCAAAAATATGATCAAATGATAGCCAGTAATGCTCTTTTGGTGGACAGTACCTGCTTAAATAAAAGGGATTCATGTGACGCTGTGGTCTAAACTACTGAGCCACTTGGGCTTGCCAATCAGAAGGTTGGCAGTTCGAATCCCCGCGACGGAGTGCGTTCCCGTTGCTCTGTCCCAGCTTCTGCCAACCTAGCAGTTCGAAAGCACACCAGTGCAAGTAGGTGAATAGGTACCGCTGTGCCGGGAAGGTAAACAACGTTTCTGTCAACATCCTTTGGGGGTTGAGATGCCTGCTGGCTAGCCCCCAGCTGGATTATGCCCTTCCAGCTGTGAAGATCCCCCGATCTCTGATGCACCGTAAATCACTGACTCAGACTTCAAAAGCCTGAGCACGCTATATTAACAGAGCATACTGCACAAACAGAACAGGCGTGAGGCTTGTGGAAACATACTAACAGCTAAAGATTTATTAAGCATAAATCAGGACAAAGAAAACCTGTCGTCTCCCTTTCTTCTCCTCAGAGAGACAGAGAAAAGCAAAACAGAAGTTCCCGGCAAGCTGTGCTGGAACGTAAACAAACATGTGACATGCAACAGTTCCATGTCTGCAAATAAAGGTGGAATGGAATTTTCCAACAGTTTGGAAATAGGCATGGATGTACAAAGCTTAGCATGTGGCTCTCTCGGGAAGGAAAGTAGGAAGAAATCAGAAGTCAAAAGGGGATACTGGGATCAGGGTGAAACAAAAGTTCACAATGTCCTATGCTGAGACGAGCAAGGCATTTTGCTGCCCAAGGCAGAAAATATAAATAGTGCCACTCATGATGCTAAATATATAATAAACTAAACAACAGATAATTTGCTGCCCTTTAATGACACTACAAGATCTGCCACCTGAGGCTTTCAGTCTGTTTATTGGAAGACCCAGCCCTGATGATCAGTAGTAATAGAACAAACTAGGGTGTTACAACAACAGTAGCCACTAACAAGAAGGTAAAGGTAAAGGTCCCTTGGACAGTTAAGTCCAGTCAAAGGTGACTATGGAGTTGTGGTGCTCATCTTGCTTTCAGGCCGAGGGAGCTGGCGCTTGTCCACAGACAGCTTTCTGGGTCATGTGGCCAGCATGACTGAACTGCTTCTGACGCAACGGAACACCGTGACAGAAACCAGAGTGCACGGAAACGCCATTCACCTTCCCACTGCAGCAGTACCTATTTATCTACTTGCACTGGTGTGCTTTCGAACTTCTAGGTTGGCAGGAGCTGGGACAGAGCAACGGGAGCTCGCTCCATCATGGGGATTCAAACTGCCGACCTTCCGATTGGCAAGCCCAAGAGGCTCAGTGGTTTAGACCACAGCGCAACCCGCACCCCTGACATCACATAGTTCTTGCTTCCCTCCTTAGCCACACAGAGGCTCTATCATTGCCAATGGGACTACTCTGGAGCTGGCTGCTAGCTCAGTGCTATTGCATCTCTGGTAAGAGATAGATGGATGAAGTGCAACTTTGCCCTCAATGCAACATTAAGGAAAGACATCTCCTTAAACTGTTCCAGCTCAATCCAGCAGCTAAAGGCCCAGATCAGGTGATTCATTCTAGAATACAGTGGTGCCTCGCAAGACGAAAAGAATCCGTTCTGTGATTCTCTTCGTCTAGCGGTTTTTTCGTCTTGCGAAGCAAGCCCATTGACGGATTAGCGGATTAGAGCTATTAGCAGCTTTTAGCGGCTTTCAGATCAGCTGATAAGTGGCTTAGCGGCTTAGAAAAAGGGGGGAGGGGAAAAAACCCGCAGGAACTCGCAAGACATTTTCCTCTTGCGAAGCAAGCCCATAGGAGATTCGTTTTGCGAAGCACCTCCAAAACGGAAAACTCTTTCGTCTAGCGAGTTTTCCGTCTTGCGAGGCATTTGTCTTGCGGGGCACCACTGTAACCTCTGTAGAATAGCACGTGAGAAAACTCCGGTTCATGTTTGCTATTAGCTCACAAACTTCGAATTCCAAAAATAAATATTTGATTCCATATACAGTGGTACCTCTGGTTATGAACTTAATTCATTCCGGAGGTTGGTTCTTAACCTGAAACCATTCTTAACCTTAGGTACCACTTTAGCTAATGGGGCCTCCCACTGCCGCCGCTGTGTGATTTCTGTTCTCATCCTGAGGTAACGTTCTTAACCCAAGGTACTACTTCCGGGTTAGCGGAGTCTGTAACCCAAAGTGTTTGCAACCCAAGGTACCACTGTAATGATTACGGCAAAAAATAAAATACAAGAAAAGCTCATTAGCAGTACATTTTTCATTGTTAAAAATCTAAACAAGATTAAAACAAAATTTAAACCGGTACTCGTAACAATTCTGAGAAAATGTTAATTCAAAGCAAGGAAACCCACAATGCTGGGGAAGTTTGGGAGAAATTGTGGAAGTAGAACGAGATAGATTTGCTTACATAGGACCATCATCTCTAATTATTCAGTGCAAAAGACCACATTTAACAGAGTCATTCTAATAGGTTATGTGAACCTGAGTCGGTGGGGAGATCTCTGCAAATTGTTTATACGGCTTTTATTTGCAGTAGCTGAGAGGAGCGCTGGATGTGTGAAGAACTGTTTTGTTTGTCCCAATTATCATTCACATTTATGTCACTTGAGTTGTCACTAGCTTGCTGAAGCCAGACGAAGGCTGAATCATCCTGGCTATTATCCAGATTCTCCCATGCACAGTGCGAAAAATTAACCCGTTTCGAATGATGCACATCTGCACTGACCTCCCAGCACCTTTCATGTATTGTCCCAACAGTTTCTGTTTCTGACTTTGCATTAGCTGTATAATCTGAAATTGTTCTGGTGTTTGCAATGCCATATTTTTAGGTTATAATACAGAGCCATCATTTTTGCTTGGTTTACTAGAGTATTTCCAACAAGGATTTAAAAAAAAATAAAACTACCTTTCTTACAGTGTGGTCATTATCTGTATAAAAGAGAGAGAAAGAAAAAGAGATAAAGAACCCATGTAGAAGGGAAAATTAAGGGGGGAGGGGGAAAACCCAAAACTGTTTATTTTACAAGGTTATTCTTGTACTTCACCAGATCTTAACCTATTACAGTATTTGTAAGAACGGATCCCAAATATCATTGAATTTGCCCATGGCAAGTCTGTGTTTACATGCAAGTTGTTCATATGTTGTGAGTTTGTAAAAGTCTTCAATCCAATCGTAGAAGGGAGCTGCATTTAAATTTTTCCAATTCATCAGTATCAGTCTTTTTGCTGTGGAAGGGGCACAGAGAGTCCACTCATATTGTCCTTTAGTAAGGTTCCATGTGCTGGGTATATAGTTCAAGAGGATATTTTGCTCTGTAACTGTAAGGTTGTTCCGTACAGTTCTGTTGATAGTTTCAGTTACCTTCTGCCAAAAATCTTTCAATACAGGACAATGAAAAAAACATGTTTTAGAGAAGCATTATCCCTATTGCATCTCCAACAGTTAGATACCTTGGATAGCCCTTTTTTTAAACAAACATAATGGGGTCCAAATGGGACTGAACTGACTCAGCTGGTGGAATCTCCCAAAAGGGTGTGGCAGTGGTGGGACAAGCTGAGACTTATACCTATTCCAAATCTGTTTCGGCTCAGTCATGTCACGTGACCTGACAACCCAGTGGAAAATACACCAGCAAAAAAGGATGGTGTAAATCAAACTCTATTTGAAAAGCTTATTTTCTCCCTGTCAAGCTTAGGCAGGCTTAGCTGACAGCAGCCCTGCTCATGGGGGGGGAAAGCAGGGAAAATGTAACTTACACCAACTTAAGTTGTATTTAAGTCAGTGTAAGTTCAGCTGGCTTCCTATACAGTCGAACCTTGGTAGTCAAATGCCTTAGTTGTCGAACAAATCGGCTCCCAAACGTCACAAACCCGGAAGTGGGTGTTCTGGCTTAAGAACATTTTTTGGAAGCCGAACATCCAATGTGGCTTCCGATTGGCTGCAGGAAGCTCCTGCAACCAATCGGAAGCCACGCCTTGGTTTTCAAACCGTTTTGGGAGTCGACTGGACTCCCGGAACGAATTAAATTCAAGAACCAAGGTACGACTGTACTTTGGGTTCCTCTGATGAAAGTATAATCAGTTGTAGCAGGATTAACTGTTCAAATGATTCCCCCGTTTTTGAGGGTGGACAGAGAACAAGTTGTGCCATCTTTTATTTCAACGGCGTCATCTTAAAGAAGTCAAGGGTAATACTGCCTTTCTCTCCATTAAAGACCAGACACTGACAACACACCTAATAAAATTGTTACAGTGGTACCTCTAGATGCGAACGGGATCCGTTCTGGAGCCCCGTTCGCATCTAGAAGCAAACATAACCTGTGTCCGTGCGTCTGTGCGTGCGCGGGTCACGATTCGGCACTTCTGCGCATGCGCCGACGTAATTTTGAGTGTCTGCGCATGCGCAAGCGGCAAAACCTGGAAGTAACGCACTCTGTTACTTCCAGGTTGCTGCGGAGCGCAAATCGAACGCGCTCATCTCGAAGCACATTCAACCCGAGGTATGACTGAATTTGATATAATGTTCTCCTTTAAAATGGTTTACATTATAAAATAAAAGGTTTGTTAAGCTCAGCAGAAGCACACACACAAAAGAGATGAGCCCCATTTTAGTGAGAGGAATAGCATGAAGGCAAATATTAATGTTTGCAGATTAGAAGAAGAAGAAGAGTTTGGATTTGATATCCCGCTTTATCACTACCCTAAGGAGTCTCAAAGAGGCTAACAATCTCCTTTCCCTTCCTCCCCCACAACAAACACTCTGTGAGGTGAGTGAGGCTGAGAGACGTCAGAGAAGTGTGACTGGCCCAAGGTCACCCAGCAGCTGCATGTGGAGGAGCAGGGAATCAAACCTGGTTCACCAGATTACGAATCTACCGCTCTTAACCACTATACCACACTGGCTCTCTAGTTTCTTCTGCTGCTTCCTTTTTAACTTTTCACCACCACACTCCAAATGAGCTTTTTTTCAGGGCAGAGATCTTCAGTCATGTCACTTCAATAAGATGCACCGAGCTTCTATTTAAATGCTTTTACAGGCCCAGCACTGGATCAAATGGTAGCCCCTTTCTGTTTGCTCAGCTTCATACGTTGTTTTTAAATACCTATGCAGCTCATTCCCCAACTTCATTGCACAATTTGCATGCAATGATTTATCAATCGGATGATGAATTTACACAAATTGATCAGATGATAGTAACTCCCCCGTGCACCATTAATTTAATAGACATTGGTGTTCTACATTTTCCCATTAATAGCTAATAGCTAACTAAGTACAACTCAGAGTAAATGAATGAATTCAACTAAATTATGTCCATTAATTTCAATGGGTCTATCATGGTTCTGGCTAAGACTGGGAAAAGCTAAAATTATTTTCAGTTGGTGTATTCTCATTTTGATGCAGTGTTCAGTTCCTTCTGTTCATTTGTGTCTTTTCCTGGTGCACACAAGCGTGTGTACATATTGATGATGACACACAGCACAAAAAGGAAAGGCAATAGAACATGGGGAAGAGTGAAACCACAGAATTTAACAAGAGGAATTCAATTCATTTTTTACTACATATAGCGTTAATTTGTGTAATGTTTTTAAGGATTGGTTTGCAATATCACCATCAAGGCTGGTAGTCTAGAGGAGTTAAGCAAGTTTGGTTCAAGGGCAACTTAGTCCATAACTGCGCAAGTTGCTCATATTGAGAGGAGTCAGCCTAAGTAAGTTGCTTTCAGGTAAAGGAAAAGGTAAAGGTAAAGGACCCCTGGATGGCTAAGTCCAGTCAAAGGCAACTATGGGTTTGCAGCGCTCATCTCGCTTTCAGACTAAGGGAGCCGGCGTTTCCCCACAGACAGCTTTCCAGGTCATGTGGCCAGTATGACTGAACCACTTCTGGCAACGGGATACCATGATGGAAACCAGAGCTCACGGAAACACTGTTTATCTTCCCACCGCAGTGGTACCCATTTATCTACTTGCAATGGCATGCTTTTGAACTGCTAGGTTGGCAGGAGCTGGGACAGAGCAATGGGAGCTCATTCCGTAGTGGGGATTCAAACCGCCGACCTTCTGATTGGCAAGCCCAAGAGCCTCAGTGGTTTAGACCACAGTGCCACCAGTGTCCCTTAAGTTGCTTTATGAGACCAGAAGGATACCCGCACAGACACAGTCTTGTATTGCTTGGGGGAAACCCTGGAAAAGAGAAGACTTAGGCAGCTGTAGAGAGATGGGAACTAATAAAATAATAATAATAATAATAATAATAATAATAATAATAATAATAATAATAATAATAATAATAATAATAATATATTTATACCCTGCCCATGTGGCAGGGTTTCCCCAGCCACACTGGGCGGCTTCCAACAAAATATTAAAATACAGTAGTCCGTCAAACATTAAAAGCTTCCCTAAACAGGGCTGCCTTCAGATGTCTTCTAAAAGTCTGGTAGTTGTTGCTCTCTTTGACATCTGGTGGGAGGGCGTTCCACAAGGAGGGCGCCACTACCGAGAAGGCCCTCTGCCTGGTTCCCTGTAACTTCACTTCTCACAGTGAGGGAGCAGCCAGAA
Source organism: Podarcis bocagei (assembly GCF_964188305.1). Lineage (NCBI taxonomy): Eukaryota > Metazoa > Chordata > Lepidosauria > Squamata > Lacertidae > Podarcis > Podarcis bocagei. The sequence goes on along the minus strand of NC_138136.1, from coordinate 15,008,968 downwards.
GGCCCTCGGTGCTGGACCTCAGTGTCTTCGGTCCCAGCAGCTACTTCATGGAGGCAAGACCGACCAGAGATGAGTTGCTGAGCTCATTAGGCCTGACACTCCTGTGCAGATCCTGCTCTTGCTAATAAAGAATTAACTCCAGCTTACTGTATATAAGCACAGGTTACAGTGATATAACTGAAGAGACCTAAAAAGTCCCATTATCTTTGCAATGCACAGCTACAAAACTGTTGCAATGCTGGTTGATTTATAGAAGATGTTCTATGTAATTGTACCGGCTTTTGTTAGTGAAATATTACCCTTTCCAAATACTTCATGTCTCTCTTACATTGAATACTGTATTTGTTCTCTTGACAAGTAAAAGGAAACACCTATAGGTTGAACAAGGCACTTTTGTGTTTGCCAGAAGGGCAGTGTCGGAGTTTTGACTTAGCATGAAACTGGGAGCCAGCCAAAGGCTTGGGATCTAAAGCAAATTCGACCACTTCCTTCTTGAATACCCTTGAAGAAGTCATAGAATCATAGAATCATAGAATCATAGAGTTGGAAGAGACCACAAGGGCCATCGAGTCCAACCCCCTGCCAAGCAGGAAACACCATCAGAGCACTCCTGACATATGGTTGTCAAGCCTCTGCTTAAAGACCTCCAAAGTAGGAGACTCCACCACACTCCTTGGCAGCAAATTCCACTGTCGAACAGCTCTTACTGTCAGGAAGTTCTTCCTAATGTTTAGGTGGAATCTTCTTTCTTGTAGTTTGGATCCATTGCTCCGTGTCCGCTTCTCTGGAGCAGCAGAAAACAACCTTTCTCCCTCCTCTATGTGACATCCTTTTATATATTTGAACAAGGCTATCATATCACCCCTTAACCTCCTCTTCTCCAGGCTAAACATGCCCAGCTCCCTTAGCCGTTCCTCATAAGGCATCGTTTCCAGGCCTTTGACCATTTTGGTTGCCCTCCTCTGGACACGTTCCAGTTTGTCAGTGTCCTTCTTGAATTGTGGTGCCCAGAACTGGACACAGTACTCCAGGTGTGGTCTGACCAGAGCAGAATACAGTGGCACTATTACTTCCCTTGATCTAGATGCTATACTCCTATTGATGCAGCCCAGAATTGCATTGGCTTTTTTAGCTGCCACGTCACACTGTTGGCTCATGTCAAGTTTGTGGTCAACCAAGACTCCTAGATCCTTTTCACATGTACTGCTCTCAAGCCAGGTGTCACCCATCTTGTATTTGTGCCTCTCATTTTTTTTGCCCAAGTGCAATACTTTACATTTCTCCCTGTTAAAATTCATCTTGTTTGTTTTGGCCCAGTTCTCTAATCTGTCAAGGTCGTTTTGAAGTGTGATCCTGTCCTCTGGGGTGTTAGCCACCCCTCCCAGTTTGGTGTCATCTGCAAATTTGATCAGGATGCCCTTGAGTCCATCATCCAAGTCGTTGATAAAGATGTTAAATAAGACCGGGCCCAAGACAGAACCCTGTGGCACCCCACTAGTCACTCTTCTCCAGGATGAAGAGGAACCATTGATGAGCACCCTTTGGGTTCGGTCAGTCAGCCAGTTACAAATCCACTGAGTGGTAGCAGAGTCAAGACCACATTTTACCAGCTTCTTTACAAGAATATCATGGGGCACCTTGTCAAATGCCTTACTGAAATCAAGGTAGGCTATATCCACTGAGTTCCCTTCATCTACCAGGCTTGTAATTCTGTCAAAAAATGAGATCAGGTTAGTCTGACATGACTTATTTTTCAGAAATCCATGCTGACTATTGGTGATCACAGCATTCCTTTCTAGGTGCTCACAGACTGTTTGCTTAATGATCTGCTCCAGAATCTTCCCTGCTATTGATGTCAGACTGACTGGGCGGTAATTATTTGGGTCCTCTCTTTTCCCCTTTTTGAAAATAGGGACAACATTTGCCCTCCTCCAGTCTGCCGGGACTTCGCCTGTTCTCCAGGATTTCTCGAAGATGACTGCCAGTGGTTCTGAGATCACATCTGCCAGTTCTTTTAATACTCTTGGATGCAGTTCATCTGGCCCTGGAGACTTGAATACATCTAAACTAGCCAAATATTCTTGTACTGTCTCCTTAGTTATTCTGGGCTGTGTTTCCTTTGCTGAATCATTTGCTCCAAATTCTTCAGGTCGGGCATTGTTTTCTTTATCGGAGAAGACTGAGGCAAAGAAGGCATTGAGGAGTTCAGCCCTTTCTGTGTCCCCTGTTTGCATTTCACCATCTTCTCCTCTGAGTGACCCCACTGTTTCTTTGTTCTTCCTTTTGCTACGAACATACCCATAAAAGCCTTTTTTGTTGCTTTTAACCTCTCTAGCAAGCCTGAGTTCATTCTGTGCTTTAGCTTTTCTGACTTTGTGTCTACACGTGCTGGCTATTTGTTTGAATTCCTCTTTGGTGGTTTCCCCCCTTTTCCATTTTTTGTACACATCCTTTTTTAATCTTAATTCAGTTAAAAGTTCTTTAGATAGCCACCCTGGCTTCTTTAGGCACCTTCCATGTTTCCGTCTCATTGGTATTGCCTGACGTTGTGCTTTTACTATCTCCCTCTTAACAAACTCCCAGCCATCATGAACTCCCTTTCCTTTTAGTATTGCTGTCCATGGGATCTCACCCAGCACTTCCCTAAGTTTTATGAAGTCGGCTTTCTTAAAGTCAAGAAATTGAGTCCTAGTATGCTTGGCTGCTCCTTTCCGCTGTATAGTAAACTTCAGAAGAGCATGATCACTCGCGCCTAATGATCCTTCCACTTCTACCCCACTAACCAGGTCATCAACATTGGTTAGGACCAGATCTAAAATGGCTGTTCCTCTTGTTGCTTCTCCCACTTTCTGGACAATGAAGTTGTCTGCAAGGCCAGTGAGGAATCTGTTTGACCTTATGCTCTTGGCTGAGTTTGACGCCCAACAAATATCCGGGTAATTGAAGTCCCCCATTACTACTATCTCCCTTCCTTTTGCATGCTTGGCCATCTGTTCCAGGAAAGCATCATCTATGTCCTCCGTTTGGCTTGGGGATCTATAGTAAACTCCCACAATGAGGTCTCTGTTATTCTTCTCTCCCTTAATTTTGACCCAAATGCTCTCACATTGGCTTTGAGGTTCTAAATCTTGGATCTCTTCACAGGTATACACATCCCTGACATATAACGCCACTCCTCCTCCTTTCTTGTCTGGTCTGTTTCTCTGAAATAGATTGTATCCCCCCATTATTACATTCCAATCGTGGGACTTATCCCACCAGGTTTCAGTGATGCCTATTATGTCACATTTAGTTTGCTGTACCAAGAGCTCAAGCTCATCTTGTTTATTTCCCATGCTTTGCGCATTAGTGTACAGACATTGAAGTCCATTAATCATTCCCCCGTGTCTCTTATTTAAGGATTTTTTCCTCCCACCACTAGGTCCGCGTGCTGTTTGCTCCATTTGGTCTATGACATTTGGATGATCATCTTCATTAATTGATAGACTCCTACCTTCAGGAGCACTGTCTCCCTCCCCCACATTAGTCAGTTTAAAGCCCTCCTGATGAGGTTTCTGAGATTTTTGGCAAAAACATTCCTCCCAACCGTTGTGAGGTGCAGCCCATCACTTGCCAGAAGTCCATCTTCAAGAAACTGCAGTCCGTGATCTAAGAATCCAAACCGTTCCTGTTTACACCATTTGCGAAGCCAGCTGTTCACTTCCACTATTTTCCCCTCTCTCCCTGGGCCACGTCGTTCAACTGGGAGGACAGACGAGATGACAATTTGTGCATTTAGTTGCTTCAATTTCCTGCCGAGAGCCTCGTAGTCTCTTTTGATCTTCTGGAGGCTATTGCTTGCAGTGTCATTGGTTCCCACATGAACCAAGAGGAAGGGGTATTTGTCAGTGGGTTTTATGATTCCTTGCAGTCGTTCAGTTACATCTTGGATCTTAGCCCCGGGGAGACAGCACACTTCCCGAGACATCTTGTCAGGCCCACAGATCACTGCTTCTGTTCCCCTCAGTAGGGAATCCCCTATCACCACTACACGCCTCCTCTTGGGTTTGGTCGGGGTTCTTCCGTGAGCTGTCCGTTCCAAGGTCGCCTGCACATTCCCTGAGGACTGACTTTGCTGCTCGTCTTCATATACCTGATCGACTGTAATGAGGGAGAGATCCTCAAATGGAGTCTGCTCTTCGTCTTCCATGCTAGGGGAGAGGACCTCAAAGCGATTGTGTATTTCTAAACAATCAGAGTGAACCCTGGGCCTCCTACTTCTTTGAGTCACGTTTCTCCATATATCTGGCTCCTGTGTTGATGAACTAGCCTCCTTCTCAGGGGAGTCCCCTGTCTCCTCCTTGGTGGGGACGGTGTGCTCTGTTGCTTCCAAGAAGAGCTCCAGCTCTCTAATTCTTTGGAGCGTAGCTACACGTTCCTCCAGTTGCTGGACTTTGTCTTTTAAAAGGGCAATCAACATGCAATTGCTGCAGGTGAAGCTGCCTGCAACCTTTGGCAAGATGGCAAACATTGCGCAGGAATCGCAGGCGACTGCAGCTGTTCCCTCCCCTTCCATCTTGAGATCGTGTTGTTGGGGGTGGCTACAGAGGTCCTCCATCATAAAAGCTTGAAGACAGGACAATAACTTCGCCCACAAAAAAAAAAAAAAACCTAGGTCTCCCCCAACAAACGTTTGAGACTAGCTCCCCTAAATCTAAAAGATGGATATAACTGCGCGCGCCGCTAGGCGCGCGCCGCTGCCCTACAAACTCTGATAAGCTCCTCCCACAGCTAATCCCCTGCCTCAACAGAAACCCTGCCCCCTCTGACCTTTACACAGGGAAAACAGCTAATCAGCCACAAGAAACACACACACACAAGAAAACCCTTTTTGCTCCTTCTTCAACTGCTGCCCTACAAACTCTGATAAGCTCCTCCCACAGCTAATCCCCTGCCTCAACAGAAACCCTGCCCCCTCTGACCTTTACACAGGGAAAACAGCTAATCAGCCACAAGAAACACACACACACAAGAAAACCCTTTTTGCTCCTTCTTCAACTGCTGCCCTACAAACTCTGATAAGCTCCTCCCACAGCTAATCCCCTGCCTCAACAGAAACCCTGCCCCCTCTGACCTTTACACAGGGAAAACAGCTAATCAGCCACAAGAAACACACACACACAAGAAAACCCTTTTTGCTCCTTCTTCAACTGCTGCCCTACAAACTCTGATAAGCTCCTCCCACAGCTAATCCCCTGCCTCAACAGAAACCCTGCCCCCTCTGACCTTTACACAGGGAAAACAGCTAATCAGCCACAAGAAACACACACACACAAGAAAACCCTTTTTGCTCCTTCTTCAACTGCTGCCCTACAAACTCTGATAAGCTCCTCCCACAGCTAATCCCCTGCCTCAACAGAAACCCTGCCCCCTCTGACCTTTACACAGGGAAAACAGCTAATCAGCCACAAGAAACACACACACACACAAGAAAACCCTTTTTGCTCCTTCTTCAACTGCTGCCCTACAAACTCTGATAAGCTCCTCCCACAGCTAATCCCCTGCCTCAACAGAAACCCTGCCCCCTCTGACCTTTACACAGGGAAAACAGCTAATCAGCCACAAGAAACACACACACACAAGAAAACCCTTTTTGCTCCTTCTTCAACTGCTGCCCTACAAACTCTGATAAGCTCCTCCCACAGCTAATCCCCTGCCTCAACAGAAACCCTGCCCCCTCTGACCTTTACACAGGGAAAACAGCTAATCAGCCACAAGAAACACACACACACAAGAAAACCCTTTTTGCTCCTTCTTCAACTGCTGCCCTACAAACTCTGATAAGCTCCTCCCACAGCTAATCCCCTGCCTCAACAGAAACCCTGCCCCCTCTGACCTTTACACAGGGAAAACAGCTAATCAGCCACAAGAAACACACACACACAAGAAAACCCTTTTTGCTCCTTCTTCAACTGCTGCCCTACAAACTCTGATAAGCTCCTCCCACAGCTAATCCCCTGCCTCAACAGAAACCCTGCCCCCTCTGACCTTTACACAGGGAAAACAGCTAATCAGCCACAAGAAACACACACACACAAGAAAACCCTTTTTGCTCCTTCTTCAACTGCTGCCCTACAAACTCTGATAAGCTCCTCCCACAGCTAATCCCCTGCCTCAACAGAAACCCTGCCCCCTCTGACCTTTACACAGGGAAAACAGCTAATCAGCCACAAGAAACACACACACACAAGAAAACCCTTTTTGCTCCTTCTTCAACTGCTGCCCTACAAACTCTGATAAGCTCCTCCCACAGCTAATCCCCTGCCTCAACAGAAACCCTGCCCCCTCTGACCTTTACACAGGGAAAACAGCTAATCAGCCACAAGAAACACACACACACAAGAAAACCCTTTTTGCTCCTTCTTCAACTGCTGCCCTACAAACTCTGATAAGCTCCTCCCACAGCTAATCCCCTGCCTCAACAGAAACCCTGCCCCCTCTGACCTTTACACAGGGAAAACAGCTAATCAGCCACAAGAAACACACACACACACAAGAAAACCCTTTTTGCTCCTTCTTCAACTGCTGCCCTACAAACTCTGATAAGCTCCTCCCACAGCTAATCCCCTGCCTCAACAGAAACCCTGCCCCCTCTGACCTTTACACAGGGAAAACAGCTAATCAGCCACAAGAAACACACACACACAAGAAAACCCTTTTTGCTCCTTCTTCAACTGCTGCCCTACAAACTCTGATAAGCTCCTCCCACAGCTAATCCCCTGCCTCAACAGAAACCCTGCCCCCTCTGACCTTTACACAGGGAAAACAGCTAATCAGCCACAAGAAACACACACACACAAGAAAACCCTTTTTGCTCCTTCTTCAACTGCTGCCCTACAAACTCTGATAAGCTCCTCCCACAGCTAATCCCCTGCCTCAACAGAAACCCTGCCCCCTCTGACCTTTACACAGGGAAAACAGCTAATCAGCCACAAGAAACACACACACACAAGAAAACCCTTTTTGCTCCTTCTTCAACTGCTGCCCTACAAACTCTGATAAGCTCCTCCCACAGCTAATCCCCTGCCTCAACAGAAACCCTGCCCCCTCTGACCTTTACACAGGGAAAACAGCTAATCAGCCACAAGAAACACACACACACAAGAAAACCCTTTTTGCTCCTTCTTCAACTGCTGCCCTACAAAGTCACCAGCTTTCCCCTACTGGACACAGTTGTATAACCTGCCTATGACTCAACTTCTTCTTGTGAAAATATGCAACAACAAAAACAACAGGCACTTGCAAGAATATTTTGGAAGCTGGCTGCTTTGTAGAGACAGAAAAGCCTTTAACAAAACATCCCTTCTTGTTAGCAGGCAAAAGGGAAATGAGCCAAATGATGTCAATTTTGAAACATGACCTTGTGCTTAAAGTGATGAGTTCTTTTAAAAATATTTTTATTGACAATTTTCGAGATAAAATGCAATAAGAAGTGATGAGTTCTTTTTGAAAGTGCTGGTAATTACAGGGAGTACAACATTTTAAAATCCAGCTTAGTAGGATTTAAAAGATGTTTGTCTCTTGAGCATAACATCCATTTCCTTATTTTACCACCACTGGTATGGTTTTCTGCATTCTGTGTTTCTAGCCTAAAGTCTAGATCCAGCTAGATGTTACTAGGTCTAACCAATATGGAAGCATTGCAATCAGGAACTGCATTCTTACACTGATTATACTGGCAGATGCCTTGGGTGTGGGAAGCGTGACTTTTCATTAACAGCTTGGCAAGCAAGTTTCTAAAATACCATAATCTCCTTTTTAATTACTGTATATTTACCAGATTTCCTCCTAGAATTGCAAAAGCCTCCAGCCCTTGTACCTCTTTTTGGCAGTCAAATTAAGGTGAGAAAATGGTGACGGTGATTTCACCTTTTACACTGGAGAATTAAATTTTCCATAGTGCCTTCTTTGCATATGTCACTGCTGGGACAAGCTTGTGCACATTTTACTGTGTAAGAAGACACTGTGCTTCTTTCTAAGCAAACTTAATGGTCACACTATAGATTAAAGTGCGTTTAATAGTCTTTCCATGGGACGTGGGTAGCGCTGTGGGTTAAACCACAGAGCCTAGGACTTGCCGATCAGAAGGTTGGTGGTTCGAATCCCCACAACGGGGTGAGCTCCCGTTACTTGGTCCCTGCTCCCGCCAACCTAGCAGTTCGAAAGCACGTCAAAGTGCAAGTAGATAAATAGGTACCACTCTGGCGGGAAGGTAAACGGTGTTTCCGTGCACTGCTCTGGTTCGCCAGAGGCGGCTTAGTCATGCTGGCCACATGACCTGGAAGCTGTACGCCAGCTCCCTCGGCCAATAAAGCGAGATGAGCGCCACAACCCGAGTCGGCCATGACTGGACCTAATGGTCAGGGGTCTCTTTACCTTTAATAGTCTTTCCATCTTCGCAGGAAGATCTGGGAATGATTGTGATAGGTGGGATTGCCTGCTAGGAACGAGTAACGGAGAAATCCCTCAGCATTTCTCCAAATTACAGTTCCCAGCATTCTTTGGGGGAGCCTGATGTTTAAAGTGGAATAAAACTAATATTCACTTGGTAGGGTAGACAAAGCATTAGAATGGCACATCTTTGGAACAATAAAGTTTGGTATTCCATATGTAGTATATTTTCAGTTGTGTGAATCTGATTCAAAGCGATTTAGGCTGTGCACACATTCCTATTTACTCTGGCTTCAGTGTACTCCTACTGCTGGTGTCTGAAGCCATGGACACATGACGGTAGCCACAATCCATACCAACGCTGTAGTTTCTTGAGAACTACTTCTGTTTGGTGTGTGTTCTCTGAAACCAGCTTCTATGCAAATTGAAAACATAAGCCACATTTGCTTCAGAATTGAGCTGAGGTGTGAACCTTTGAGCTATTGTGAGTACACAGGTGACAGTGCTGTGCAGACTACAACTGTTGCACCCTGCTTGTGGTTAACGCTTAGCTGGAATGAAATATTCAATGCAGCAATAGAGAAATTAAAATAATAATTTATTTGTCAGACAATTAAATGATAGGCACAGTGGTATATGGTTACCAAAGCTCTGCCCCTTCCAGCCCTGATGGCCAGCACTTATATTTCCTCAGCCCAGCCCCCTTGCTCCTCCTTTGTTTTTGTTTTTTAAAATAATATTTATTAAAAGTTTAAAGATTACAGAAAGAAGTAAAAAAGAGCAAAAGTAAACAATACAAATCAATACATTACAATACATAAAAAACAAAAACAAAAGACACAATACATCAAAACAAAAACAAAAGCAAAAACAATTAAAAACACATCCAATATTTCCATATTTGTCTTTCATTAACTTGTTTCATCGACCTCCTCACACCTCCCTTTTTTGTGTTCTAGTTATTAATTATTTCAGCAAATCCTTTCCATCTTTCACTGTTTTCTGTCATTTAATTGTCTTGATTTATTTTAACCTTATCTTACCATTAAAACCCTAAAACTTATTTGAACTTAACTCCTTATAACGCTTCTACTAAAGCCATGTAATTTCATTCCAACATTTTTCTAACACTCATTAATTTTACAATATTTCTCTAAGTAAATTTTAAACTTTTTTCCAATCTTCTTTCACCGTCTCTTCTCCCTGGTCTCGGATTTTGTCAGTCCTTTCTATCAATTCCATATGGTCCATCAACCTGGTGATCTTCTGTCCGAGGCTCTTAACTCTTTTCCATGTCCCTTCTGCAGATCTTCTTCATATTTATACATGCACTTAACTTTATCTTCTGCTGATCTTGTTCTTAATTTCCTTCCTTTGGCGCTGAGGAGTAGATCTCGGGGAAACTCCAACCTAACAATGTCTTTATTCCTTCTCGACAGGTCAGCCCATTCTCCATAGTCAAAACTAAAGTCCATAAGATATTTCAGAGCGTGTTTCAAAATCCCTCTGAAGCTAAAGGCCCCCACAACTCCAATCTCCCCCTGACCCAAATCCAGATCCCAAAAGCCAGAGCATCCCTGCATAAGGGGATCTATCCAACTTTCCTTCTCCAATCCAAGCAGGACTCCATCCCTCTAAATCTGGCTTTCTCTAAATTCAATCGTAGAAGGCAACAGCTTATATTCATCAAATTGCCTCTGAACAGCTGGGGCTCTCTCCACTTGTATTACTTGAGGTTCAACAACAGCTTTCTCACTCGTCTTCTCCACAACTTGCCATGTTAAAGTGGATTCCTGAATCGATTCCTGAGTAGTTTCTGTATTGGTATTTACTTTTTGTCCCAAATCAGTCATTTTTTGTCCCAAATTATCAATTTTAGTAGTCATCACATCCGTCTTCTCATGAAGCTGTTTCAATAAAGCACTTATCTTGCAAAATGCAATCACTAAGGCTTCTTCTGTCAACATTCTTGTCCAAGGTCAATCTCTGATTCTCACAGTCTTTAATCTCTGCAGCTGGAAAATTCCCCAGCTCCACTCCTGCAACAGTTTCAAAAGCTCCCTCTAGAGGAAACAATTTCTATTTGTATCCGTCCTTTTAAACGCAGATCCAGCAACAAAATTAGTTTCAATTTTCAGCTACTTTTGCTCCTTTTTAAGTGCAAAAGGAAACAATGGAAACAATATATTTCTCTTATTTAACTGTCTGTCAACATACGTTTTATTCACAGTCAATGAACTTTCCCAAAACGTTGATCTTACTGGCAGCCCGTTCCCAGGTTCAAAATGGTGGCAATTTATCTTTCTTCACTCTCTCTCCTGCAGGCTTAGGCAATCCAAAATTTCCCCCCTCTTCTCCTGCTTCCAAGGGGGGTTTAGTAGTTTTAACCGATGGAAATTTAATTCTTTAGAAGAGGCTTTCCAAGACATTAGCTTGCAGCGCCTTTGCTTCAATCTATTTACAAAAGAGGAAGGCGGACTTCCTGTTTGAACGTTTCGGTGCCAAATTAAGATGTTTAAAGATCCAATTTTCCATTCTACTCACCGGTAGTTGTTTAAAGTCCAATTGTCCACAGGAAAAAGTCAGCACTCTCCGGCAACAGCAATGCGGCTTCACTCCGTGAAAGAAGCAGTCGATTCGAAGCACCGCGCCGCTCACCCGTCGCTCCGGATCCCCGAAACCGGGTTTCCCCGCAAGTAGGAGAGGCGCAAAAGGTGCCAGCCGAATCCCACGTCCACAGGCTTCTCCCGCCTGTGGTTTTTAGTGGGTCTCCGCCTCGCCGTGGCGGTCCAGACCCTGATTTCCACGGAGCAGATTCCTCCCGATCAGAGGAAATCTGCCATTGCCGGAGGTGCTAACCCAGAAGGCCCCCTTGCTCCTCCTTTGGCTGCCTTTGTCCAATCAGCCTGGTTGAAATTCCTATTGGCTGTTTGCTAGAACCAATCATAAAAGATACACCCATTTCCTATTACCTTTTATGAGCGACAAAGAGCTATATTTCCTTCTATCCATAAATGGCAGACAAGTAGCCATATATCTTACATTTGCCTTAATTACCAGATCACCTTTTGCCCCTGTTGCCCCTGCATTCCAAAACAAATGGCTAAAACAAATGGCTCATGGTATTAAATTCTATCTAAACAGAGATCTTGGGTTCACATTCTCACACACCATCAATGAAATAAGAATCTAACATAAGAATCTAACATTTCTTACTTTCTAAATCCTTTGCATAATTACATTAAGCCAACAAATCTCATAAATAACATAGATAGCTTTTTAGAAGAAAAGGCCTTTGCAAAGTAAAAAAGGAACTCAGTAAAAACAACTTCAAAAGAAGCCTCTTCAGTTTACACCCCCCTTTCCCAGCCAGCTGCTTTTCCCATTAACTCTTCCCAAAATTTATTGCCCTTTAACTCTCTCAGTATACTTTAAACCTTAGGAAAATATGGCTAGAGTCTGATGGGAGGCACATGGTATTGTTTTCTGTTAAACAATAAATCTTACTATTTACCAACTCTTAATTAGTGTTTTTGCAGCTTGGTTGTATTCTGTAATATGTAGGGTCAGTGTAACATTTGCTCCCAGCCTGTAATTTCCTTTTACAACTTTGAGAAACTTGTCTCCTGCTACTGCTATAAATCAGGGGGGGCCTTGTTCAGGAGAGCAGGAAGATAAACAACTGCCAAAGTACTTAGCCAGCTGGTTTCTGCCTGGCATGAAACATACAAACATTTGCAAATATATCTTTAAGCTCATTTTAAAATACAGGCCTTGATCAGATGCCTCACAACTTCATGAGTAGGGGCTCGGGGGGGGGGTTGCAAGTGCAGAGAAATCAAAGAGGAATATGCATCAGGTTAAGAAAGCCCCACCCTTTCTTTGGTGTTTACAGCAACGTGCAAATACACCTTGAAATGCAATGGGAGAAATTGACCTTCATGAGCTTTAATCAACAAATGTCTGCATCACCTAGGGTTGTCATATTTCGAAAAGTGAAAATCTGGACACAAAAGTTGTTGAGCTTTTTTTGGCAAAGAGCTTTCTTGTTGGTTGCCCAAAGTTATAAGGCTTGCTTTTTTCCCTTCTTTTTGCTACATCTAAAAAAGGGGAAGTTTTTGAGCTACCAAAATCTTCCGACATGGGTTGCTACATCGGAGCGTTTTCTGCCAAGGACACTGTTTTCAGCGGCCGAATCCCAGTTATTTCTGGCAGTCCTATGTCAGCCCTAATGTAGCCATAGATTTGCACTGTTAGAATACATGGCATTTTGGGTAACGGTAATTAGAGAACTCAAAAAAGCCTTCTGCTCCTTTAACTAATAGACAACATACAATGAACTCCCACCAATTATTTTAACATTTAATATAATTATAAGCAGTCTTCTGAGCAAAGTAAGAATGTCAATACCTACTTCTAGAATCTAGATAAATGCATTTAGGACTTCAACAGTACAATCCTATAATATCTACTCAGAAATACCACTGAGTTCAGTTGGCCAACAATTGTTGGCAAGAGACGGCAATTTACTACAGGAATATAGGGCTGCAGTCTAAACCACATAATTAGGAATAATTCAGAGTAAATGGTGTCAAAAAGACTGTTTACAAATGAATTCTTCCCTGCCCATTGGCATGACAGCTAAAGTTGGACTGAAAGGGTTTTAAATGTTCCCAGGGAATTCTTTTATTTATATATATAATAATTTTATCAGTTTTCAATTACAATCCAATAATAGGCTCATTATAACAATACCAATTTATAATACAGTTATTAATACCAATCGTTCAAATACCAAATTATATAATTTAGATAAAGTTGCCCCCGCATGCGAGATTGGATATTTTCTTTATTTCTGCATTCCAAAATCTTATTAATTTCCATTACAGTCCAGTCATAATAATAATCCCTTATACAACAACTGCAATATTAATAACTTCTATTCGTGTTGACACATGAAATGATTTCTAAAGCTACAAGTGAGGAACTCAAATTATATCCTTGTTCTTCCTGTGTGTGGCAATTATTCTGTCTGTGGTGTTTCTTCCTGTCCTTGTAAGATGTTATGTCTTTCTTTCCCCCGGTTGTTGCTGTTATCTGTCATGCCTTGGGCAGAGCTGATGTCCCATCGCTAAAAATGTTCCTGTTAAGTTGTGGGTGAACGTATCAGACGACACAGCGATTCTTCAAACAGCTCTTGTTTATTCACAGGCCAGAACAGAACTGAACTGAAGGGTTCAGCCAGCCTGCTTATATAGAGCTCCAGAACCACACAACTGTAACAACTTTCTGTAACTATCCAATCACTGAATGTCACTTTCAATCCCTTATTTGCATATGTGGACCTGAGTGAAAACTATCTACAGTATCCCCCTGCTGGCCCAGGGTGAGAACTTCAGTACATAACAGTTCCCATGGATTTCTGTCCCATGTGCTGGTTTCAGGGAGAATAAGCAGACTACCCCATGGCAAAACACTCCTAAACTGGCCACTCACTGAACACCATTACAAGAAAAATATCAGCGTTGGGCAAGGAAGGAACAGAAAAATTATAAAGGCATTCCCTCTCCCATCACTGCCATTCAGTGAATGAGAGATTCAAATTTCCTTTCACATTTCAAGCATCTAAAAAAAATTCTGCAATTATGGATTTACCAGTTTGCTTAAATGCTTGTTTACAACAGCGCTCTGCAAAAGCTTTTTTGCTTCTTTTAGGTATGCATTATATAGAGAGTGCCTACGGATGATACATTTACGTATTTTGATGATCCACATAGTACATAATAACATTCCAATACGGTGGAGCAGGCAAGTTATTGCAATTTTCCCAAAGGATACAGCCCGGGTTCCAGTTTACTGAAGTTAAGTACCAGCTTGGTTGGGTGTTTTAAAATTGCATTTGTTTTCAGTACAGGACGATGGCTTTACTTGCTTTTGTTATGTACTGAAGTTTTTGTTTTAGTGCCTGAATGCTTTTGGTTGGAATAGCTAAAAATTATAAAACCATAGTATCTCTGTAGGGGAGGCGAGGTTTGTGAGAACAGAATGTATGTCAGCCCTTTCATATGTTAATACCCAAACAGAACGCTGGGAAATCTTTTCTTAACAGCTGTATGCAGATGAAGATAAAAGTGATGCATAGCAGAAGGGAGTGAAATACAGAGACCTGCCAATTACCGGTAGGTTTTCTACAGCCTTAGGATTGGCACTTAAATGGCATTGGGCAGTCATCTTATCCGGTGTGTGTTCCGTAAGGGTCAATACAACCTTGAATGTGAAGTGTGTATTGTTTTCCTTTGTACAGATCTTCTGCTCAAGCACCAAAGTAGAAATATCTTTCCAGGTCCAGGAACAGAGGAAAACAAGATGGGAAGGAAGACTTAGCAATAATTGAGCTTATGAAGGGCAAGAGTCTATTTCACCCAGGTTAGCCTTTTCTCCTGACACTGTAGTACACCTCCTCGTTTCTGTAAAAATCGGGACTTTGCCTGTGCAAATAAGTTCCATTTCCTGAGAAGTAAATACAAGTGGTTCTGGAAAGCTATTTCAGTGCAAGAAGGGGGTCATGTTAGTTTACCACAGCAAAAGAAAACAGAATCTTATGGCATCTTTAATGTATTCATTCTGGCATACACTCTTGAGGACTAGAGACTACTTCATCAGTGTTGACCTTAGTTGGAGTATACAGACACTCACACATGCATGTGTGTGTGTATAGACAGTAGGAACTAAGATATCTGAAGGACCCTGACTGCAGAAGGTGGACATCAGAGGAGGATGTCCTACTCAGTTTTCTCTTGTCTTGTAAGATTCAGAGGATTAGGACATAGGACAAGGTCTTCTCTATGATGGTAACCAGTTCTGGAACTCTCTGTTCTGGAAGACAAGGCCCTTTAGATGCAATTAGGTGGCAGCTCAAAAATAAAATAGAAGGAGACACCCCAACATGAAACATTAATGCTTACTTTCTACCTTTCTAAATAGTGGGGAAGAAGCAAATACTTCAGAGCACTGTGTGCTGTATACATTCAAAACAAACTACAAAAAGGGCTATTTCTTCTTTCCCACAGAAGTCCACACCGTTTCCAAGTTCTACAAAACATCCTGGCAAATGAAAGTCCCGTTATAAAACAGGTTTTCCCAAACTTACACAGATGTCTCCATCTCAGTAAACAAAACATAAAGTCTCAAGTTCAGCCCAGACCAGGGGTCTGCAACCTTTAAAACAAAAAGAGCCACTTGGACCCGTTTCCGAAAAAACAACAACAACTGGGAGCCGCAAAAACATTGCAACATTTAAAACAAATATAACACTACATATATTGTTTCTGGCCTTAATGCTATATATACAGGATCGTGCAGTCAGCTGTCAATCTCAAGAAAAAAGGACAAATTAATAGCTAATTAAAATATTTAATTTACAACCAGGTAACCAGGTTAATGGGACTTTTGCTCCTGAACCTCAGTGCTCAGTGTCTGCACATCAGGGCTGTAAGACGTCACCTTCATTTTCACACAGGCTTGCAAGCTGTCATCTGTGAGGCGTGATCGGTGCTTGTTTTTAATATAGTTCATGTTGGAGAAGACCTGCTCACATACATATGTGGAAGAGACCACAAGGGCCATCGAGTCCAACCCCCTGCCAAGCAGGAAACACCATCCGAGCACTCCTGACATATGGTTGTCAAGCCTCTGCTTAAAGACCTCCAAAGAAGGAGACTCCACCACACTCCTTGGCAGCAATTCACCAAACTTTCACCTGCTTAAGTTTAAAAAGGGGCTTCAAGCAACTAAAAAGGGGCTTCAGGCAACTAACTCCACGTGGAATTCCACGCGACCGCGATTGCATAATCAATGCCACAAAATGCCAAAGAAAATTAACCTGGGCCCCAGTGAACCATAAATCATAATCAGTGCCTGATGTAAATAATAATTAATAATGAGGGCCCAATGTCATCCTCATCATTATAAAAATAATCCCTCTCTTCGTGCCGCCCAGCCTCCCAAGAAAAAAACCCCACTTCAAACGGTCACAAAGCACAAATTCCACGCGACCGCGACTTGCTATGCCCAATAATCAATGCCCCAAAATGCCATAGAAAATTAATCAGGGCCCCAGTGTACCATAAATCATAATCAGTGCCTGATGTAAATAATAATTAATAATGAGGCATTCGTCATTATAAAAATACCGTATTTTTCGCCCCATAGGACGCTCCGTCCCATAGGACGCACCTAGTTTTTTGGGGGGGAAATAAAGGGAAAAAAATTTCCCTTTATTTCCCCCCCAAAAGCAGGTCGGGGAAACCGAACCAGGTCGAGGAACAGCGGGATGGCGGCGCTGCGCCTCCCTGCTGTCCCCCGAGCTTATGGGGCTGGCCGATGCCTGCGGGGCGGCAGGCTGCTATCCGCAGCATGGGGAGCCTTGCCGGGAAGTCCGGCAAGGCTCCCCACGCTGTGGATGTCTGCCTGGCAAGGGGGGCGCTCTGCTTTATGGCGCCCCGCCCGCCGGGCAGCAGGCTGCTATCCGCAGCGTGGGAAGCCTTGCCGGGACCTCCGGCAAGGCTCCCCACGCTGCGGATGTCTGCCTGGCGAGGGGGGCGCTCTGATTTAGGGCGCCCCGCCCACCGGGCAGCAGGCTGCTATCCGCAGCGTGGGAAGCCTTGCCGGGACCTCCGGCAAGGCTCCCCACGCTGCGGATGTCTGCCTGGCGAGGGGGGTGCTCTGATTTAGGGCGCCCCGCCCACCGGGCAGCAGGCTGCTATCCGCAGCGTGGGAAGCCTTGCCGGGACCTCCGGCAAGGCTCCCCACGCAGCGGATGTCTGCCTGGCGAGGGGGGTGCTCTGATTTAGGGCGCCCCGCCCACCGGGCAGCAGGCTGCTATCCGCAGCGTGGGAAGCCTTGCCGGGACCTCCGGCAAGGCTCCCCACGCAGCGGATGTCTGCCTGGCGAGGGGGGCGCTCTGATTTAGGGCGCCCCGCCCACCGGGCAGCAGGCTGCTATCCGCAGCGTGGGAAGCCTTGCCGGGACCTCCGGCAAGGCTCCCCACGCAGCGGATGTCTGCCTGGCGAGGGGGGCGCTCTGCTTTACGGCGCCCTGCCCGCCGGGCGGCAGGCTGGTCACCTCCGCCCCTCGCCTCCGCCCCTCGCCTCCTCCCCTCGCCACCGCCCCGGAGCCGCAGCAAAGGCTTTAAAGAGCCGCATGCGGCTCTGGAGCCGCAGGTTGCCGACCCCCGGCCCAGACCAATATCCTTTCTGGAAGGCCAACAGAACTCTTGGTGGCAAGAAACTGGGCTTGGGGGAAAGGCTACAAGATCACAACAAAATATTGGCAAGGTAATATGGAGGGAAAGAGGGGCAATAGCTCATTCAAACAGATACCCACCTTGCATTCCAATGGTAGCACCCGATTTCCAGGGGGGGGGGGATGATTTTCTTACCATTCCTCAACCTATGCACATTCTCTAAAACCTGATTTCATTAGTAGGCATTGATTGATTGATTGATTGATTGATGTTTGTTGAGATATAGATACATATATTAATATATACACACACATATACAGGACCTGATTTGACATTGATGCTATTGTGCTAAAACCATGCTCTCTGCTCAAGTCATTCCTCTGTGTTTTCTGGGCCTTGACAAATCTTATGTCTCTCTAGTAAGGGATGTGGAGCTGTGAGCAATAAGCATGGTGGTCTCCATGCTTCTGGTGCTGGGCAGCATCTTGGCGAACCTGATTCGTTTCAGCTTTGGGGACTACAGCTGTGCACAAATGACTTCTTGAAATTCTTCACCCTATTCTTGAACAGTGAAACTAAAGAGGCCATTTCACTGAATTTCTCCAGAGGCAGGAGAAATTCTCCTGCACTTTCTTGAGATGAGCTTATTGTTAATAGTGAGAGTAGCACAGCTTTCTTTTCCTTCCTTCCTTCCTTCCTTCCTTCCTTCCTTCCTTCCTTCCTTCCTTCCTTCCTTCCACTGAAATCATAGCGACTACAGTTGTGTTGATAGCCTGGCCAACATTTCTCCATCAGTTCCATAGACCTAGCATCATTCCCAGTAGAGAATATTCTGAGACATTTCTGAAAACATTCATATTTCTTGTTTTATGTGTTATATAATACACACACACACACACACACACACACGGTAGAGGCCATTTTGCACGTGCCCAATTGACACACAACTGACACGTGCGTAACTTTCAGTCCTGGAAGAGGTCGGAACGTGGTAGGGTGGAAATGGAAAGGGCTGACGCGTGAAATGACCCTGAATGCAAACCAAGAGAGTAAAAACTTTAAAGATTTGCATTTACTCAGCATCAAATAATCCCCCCTCAACAAGGCAAATATCACAATGCAGAACAGAAATAAAGTATCATCTCAAAAAAAATGAGAGGAATGATTTTGGCTCTTTCTTGCAGCACAGATTATATTTAAATATATATACCCCCCCCCACTCACACATTTTTTCAATAGCATCTCTATGTTCCTGGAAATGGAAGGTGTCTGTACCTTTCAGCGATGGTACCTTATTGTATTAAATTCACACTAATTTGAAATTGCACTATGCTTTGACTATTACTCCACAACTATTTTTTTTTCTATGCAAGGCTATAAGAGAGTGAAATGTAACATATTTGTAGGGATTAACTACATTCTTGTTACTGCTTCTGAAAATGTACAAAATACTTGGACTTTTTAAAAAATGGGTGCATGGTATTTCACATAAAAATATAATGAATGAACTGGTCCAGTAGTACCATCTATAAAATGGTAAATTTGTGAAGGTTTTCAGTTACATTGTTATTTTTAATTAATGCAGCATATTAATTTCAGATTGTTGTGACCCAGACATGGATTTAATGGACCATCTTAGTTAGCTTTGATCTCTGAGCCACATAAACATATGGACAAAAAAGATGATGAAATCCAACCTCCCAAATCCATATTTATGCAGCTGAACAAATAAACAGAGATTAAAAGAAATGAACCTTCAACAATACCACCATGAAAAGCCTGTCATCTGTTGTTTCTATTATACATAGCATTAGCCACAAAACATTTGATACGGTATTTAGCACATACACAAACTAATCCTATCAGAAGACCAGCCTTGGATCCAGTCTATTATATTTGTGCTTGGTGAGGACATAAGATGGGGCCTTTTCAGTTGTGGTTAGTAGACATGGGTAGAGCATGGGTAGCAAACTAAGGCCCGGGGCCCGGATCTGGCCCAATAGCCTTCTCTATCCCACGGACGGTCTGGGAATCAGCATGTTTTTACATGAGTAGAATGTGTCCTTTTATTTAAAATGCATCTCTGGGTTATTTGTGGGGCATAGGAATTCATTCATTATCATTTTTTCAAAATATAGTCCGTCCCCCCCCCCCAAGGTCTGAGGGACAGTGGACTGGCCCCCTGCTGAAAAAGTTTGCTGAGCCCTGCTCTGGAGTTTCTTCCCTGAAAGACCAGTCTGACACACACCCCTTTAGTGACTTTCTGACAATCAGTTAAAACCATGTTGTTTTATTGTGTCTTTGGTTTGGATTATTTCTGTTTTCTTATGTTCTCCTGGTTTGCCATTTTAATTATTCATAGAATCATAGAATCCTAGAGTTGGAAGAGACCACAAGGGCCATCGAGTCCAACCCCCTGCCAAGCAGGAAACACCATCAGAGCACTCCTGACATATGGTTGTCAAGCCTCTGCTTAAAGACCTCCAAAGTAGGAGACTCCACCACACTCCTTGGCAGCAAATTCCACTGTCGAACAGCTCTTACTGTCAGGAAGTTCTTCCTAATGTTTAGGTGGAATCTTCTTTCTTGTAGTTTGGATCCATTGCTCCGTGTCCGCTTCTCTGGAGCAGCAGAAAACAACCTTTCTCCCTCCTCTGTATGACATCCTTTTATATATTTGAACATGGCTATCATATCACCCCTTAACCTCCTCTTCTCCAGGCTAAACATGCCCAGCTCCCTTAGCCGTTCCTCATAAGGCATCGTTTCCAGGCCTTTGACCATTTTGGTTGCCCTCCTCTGGACACGTTCCAGTTTGTCAGTGTCCTTCTTGAACTGTGGTGCCCAGAACTGGACACAGTACTCCAGGTGAGGTCTGACCAGAGCAGAATACAGTGGCACTATTACTTCCCTTGATCTAGATGCTATACTCCTATTGATGAGGCCCAGAATTGCATTGACTTTTTTAGCTGCCGCGTCACACTGTTGGCTCATGTCAAGTTTGTGGTCAACCAAGACTCCTAGATCCTTTTCACATGTACTGCTCTCAAGCCAGGTGTCACCCATCTTGTATTTGTGCCTCTCATTTTTTTTGCCCAAGTGCAATACTTTACATTTCTCCCTGTTAAAGTTCATCTCGTTTGTTTTGGCCCAGTTTTCTAATCCAGTGTTTCCCAACCGGTGTTCCGCGGCACACTAGTGTGCCGCGAGACGTTGCCTGGTGTGCCGTGGGAGGGAGGCGGGCGAGTCGGGCGGCGAGAGGCGGGGCGGCGGCGGCGAGGAGAGGCCGCCCAGTGCGGGGCTCTCGCCGTCTGCCTGCCTGGCTGCCTGCGTGGCGCTGACGTCACGAGGCTGTAACGTGCCCCACATAGGCACACGCGGGGCGGCGAGCGAGCTCCCTCCCACATCCCATTGCCGCTCGCTTCGGCCGGCCTACTGGGCTCTCGCGGGCGGAAGGCCTGCGCATGCGCGAGGTTTTCGCGCCTTCGGGATTCCCTTCACGCCTTCCTCCTCCCGGGTCCTTGAGAGCGCGGGAAGCGGCAGCGCGAGACCGGCGTTGAGCCTGGTAGGTATTGCGCTTGCCAAGGCAGTCATTTGGGAAATGAAAACTTGCAAAGCAAGCAACCAGTTCAATCTGAAGTACGTGTATGCTTAATATCCTGTATCTGAAACCTGTTCTGCCCCCTCCCCCACACTTGGTGCCATTTTCATCTACACATGCAGCAGAGTAAGTTGACCCAGAATAGTACCAATTCAGATGGCAGATGGGAGAATGACAGTGCTGAATGCTTTCCCATGTAGAACAGTCCCTGCAAATAAAAACCTAGCATATTTGGAAGAGGGATGCTAGCCTAACCATTACCTTCTATGCTGTTACTATTTTTTTATTTTTATTTTTACATAAGTAAAAAGTGACCTTTCCCCATCTGGCATGATACAAGCCCATTCTTACAACTCAGAATTTTTTCGACTATTTCAGCTACATATGTAGAATATGCCTTCATTGATTCCTATTAAAGAGAGTTACTTTATATATAGTCAATATAGGCACAGAGTTAATTTTTTAAACATTTTCTAATGGTGGTGTGCCTCGAGATTTTTTTCATGAAACAAGTGTGCCTTTGCCCAAAAAAGGTTGGGAAATGCTGCTCTAATCTGTCAAGGTTGTTTTGAAGTGTGATCCTATCCTCTGGGGTGTTAGCCACCCCTCCGAGTTTGGTGTCATCTGCAAATTTGATCAGGATGCCCTTGAGTCCATCATCCAAGTCGTTGATAAAGATGTTGAATAAGACCGGGCCCAAGACAGAACCCTGTGGCACCCCACTAGTCACTCTTCTCCAGGATGAAGAGGAACCATTGATGAGCACCCTTTGGGTTCGGTCAGTCAGCCAGTTACAAATCCACTGAGTGGTAGCATAGTCAAGACCGCATTTTACCAGCTTCTTTACAAGAATATCATGGGGCACCTTGTCGAATGCCTTGCTGAAATCAAGGTAGGCTACATCCACTGCGTTCCCTTCATCTACCAGGCTTGTATTCTGTCAAAAAACGAGATCAGGTTAGTCTGACATGACTTATTTTTCAGAAATCCATGCTGACTATTGGTGATCACAGCATTTCTTTCTAGGTGCTCACAGACTGTTTGCTTAATGATCTGCTCCAGAATCTTCCCTGGTATTGATGTCAGACTGACTGGGCGGTAATTATTTGGGTCCTCTCTTTTCCCCTTTTTGAAAATAGGGACAACATTTGCCCTCCTCCAGTCTGCCGGGACTTCACCTGTTCTCCAGGAATTCTCAAAGATGACTGCCAGTGGTTCTGAGATCACATCTGCCAGTTCTTTTAATACTCTTGGATGCAGTTCATCTGGCCCTGGAGACTTGAATACATCTAAACTAGCCATATATTCTTGTACTATCTCCTTAGTTATTCTGGGCTGTGTTTCCTCTGCTGAATCATTTGCTCCAAATTCTTCAGGTCGGGCATTGTTTTCTTTATCGGAGAAGACTGAGGCAAAGAAGGCATTGAGGAGTTCAGCCCTTTCTGTGTCCCCTGTTTGCATTTCACCATCTTCTCCTCTGAGTGACTCCACTGTTTCTTTGTTCTTCCTTTTGCTACGGACATACCCATAAAAGCCTTTTTTGTTGCTTTTAACCTCTCTAGCAAGCCTGAGTTCATTCTGTGCTTTAGCTTTTCTGACTTTGTGTCTACACGTGCTGGCTATTTGTTTGAATTCCTCTTTGGTGGTTTCCCCTCTTTTCCATTTTTTGTACACATCCTTTTTAAATCTTAACTCAGTTGGTATTCCATTGGTATTGCTGAAGTTGTGCTTTTACTATCTCCCTCTTAACAAACTCCCAGCCATCATGAACTCCCTTTCCTTTTAGTATTACTGTCCATGGGATCTCACCCAGCACTTCCCTAAGTTTTATGAAGTTGGCTTTCATTCCTTTGATTTCATGTGGATTTTTGTTTTTTAGTGTGGATTCCCCCCCCCCCGCTTTAGTATCTCTGTTTTAATATGCATATTCCTATGTATAGTGTTTATTTTATTATGTCATAATCTGGTTTGGAGATTTTCCAGCAGAAAATTGCCTCAAAAATAAATATATAAATGCGAACACACGCTTATTCAGAAGCAAATCTCACCAACTTCAGTTGGGCATAGTCGGAAGCGTTACAAAACTGCACCATTGCCTTCCTGAAAAGGTTCAACTGGAAAATGTGGGGCTTAGTAGCAGCAGCTCAGACGTTTGATTGTACACTTTTTATCACATGACCCACACACCCCTGGAAACAGAATCACCAGGAAACTTACGGGCTGTACATGGCTATGAGCTGAGTGCCACATCTAGGATTCCTTCACACAAAAAACACAAAACTAGTTTGAAAGACATTTAAAATGAAGTATTCTCTCCTGCTTTCCAGTTAAAGAGTACTTGTGCATCAAGACCCTGGCGCACCCCCAAGGATAAATAAATACACACTGACACAGAAATTTAGTTTAAAGGGCAAAAAATTAGGCCACAACTTTACTGATTACAGCAATGTGAGTGGTATTGGCTTAGGCATTGGCAATAACTATATCTGACTCCTTCCTGCCTTGCAGGAAGTCTGGAAGTGTAAACAACCAAATGAGGGAACTCCATCAATGGCAACCAACTGGAGCTCACCCCGGGGTTCCCGCTGGATCCTGGCATGGCCCTAGCCCCTCAATCAAACTTCAGACAAGATCCAGACCTGCGGATTCCCTCCCCTCCCCCACACCACAATAAGCCAATGCCTAACCGCCAAACCTTACAAAAGTTGTGACGATTGCTAAGAGGTAGGTGAAAACTAAATGGCCAGTGCCAATTTGCCAAATGGAAAAAAAATCCTACCCGGCCCGTTCCAAAACAGGCGACCAACCAAAGTCCAGAGCAAGGCCAAAGCAGGCACATAAAATACAGGGCGGGAGGGTGGGTGTTTGGCAGCGCGAAACTAGGTGAGACCCCAGTCAAGCACCACCGCCTTTTATATGCCCCCACAATCACGCCACCAATCTCTGATTGGCCAATAGGTCGTGGTGTGATCGTGGGGCCATCGCATGGGCCGGGCTCAATCCCTCACCCCCTTAAGGTTAGTGGTGGGGCGGCACCTTGGGCCCACGTGCAATGTGGACCCTCAGTTAGGAGGATCCAATTTGCATACATTTGCAAACTCATCCTGCTCGGTCAACAGTTTGGGGCTGATGTTAAAATGATAACCCAACTGGGAGAAGCTGAGCAAATCAGTTTGTCACCCCGGCCTGTTGATCACTCTGCTGGATCTCACTGGTGCATAATAAGGAAGGAAGGAAGGAAGGAAGGAAGGAAGGAAGGAAGGAAGGAAGGAAGGAAGGAAGGAAGGAAGGAATATACCAACAGAGGCTTGGGTTAACAACATGTTGAGCATAGCTCTATCAAAACACCTCACATACCACTGGCGAATAATCAAAGGAATCACACACACACAAACACTTGATGCAATTTGGTCTCTTTTTTCTGTGTTATTGAAGAACATGCTATTTTAATGTGATCATTGCAGACATGTCTGTGGATGGGATATATTGATTGAAAACCAAAACCAAATAGGTAGTTAGGTATCTATTGAAGGTATGTTGCAAGCTAACATGAGAGTGATGGGGGACTGAGGATTTTAGTGATTGTTTAGTGTGGTGTTATGGCAGTGGACAAAGCTGTAATTTAACTCTTAATTTTGTGGAAAATGTATTACAATTTGCTTTAATATTATTAATTTTTACATTAAAAAACTGATACATAATAAGGTCTGCAGATAAGATTTACTCAATGAGTTACTTGTGAGAAGACATGTGTAGGGTTATGCAGTAAATGTGATAATTTACCATCCTGATCCTTATTATTATTGCCTGAGTATCTGCCTGCTGCAACAAAACATTGTTTAAACATGACATTGCATTGGCACCCCAATAGACACATCCCATCCAAGCAAACGTTTTATTTGCTGGCATGTTAAATCATGGGATTGGCTCATAGGAGAAGTTTCCGGAGTGTAAACCATAAACATTCCCAGAACTGGCAATACTGTTGTAATTTATTTTCTTAAATTTTAGGAACATGGTAAGCATAAAGCAGTTGAGGATTTATGTAATTACGTCCTTTCAATTAGGATGTACAACGTTGTGCCTGCAAATCTGGAAGGCATTCTAAAAGGTGATTTAATGCTGGCCGTGTAGAGATGAGGAATGGGAAGCCACTTAAAAAGTTGGCCTGACTTGTCAGAATTTGCCCACTCGTTTCACAATCTGATTTGACTTTGCAAAGGTGGGTGACGACATTGCTTTGGGGCTCCCATAGGCAGAAATGGAGTGAAGCAATCTGCTGCGACGGTGTTCCGAATGAAGCTCCTCTTTCTTATGGAACCCAGCTTAATTTATGAAATATTTAAGGTTCTTTGGTGAATAGCCTATTTGTGTTCTCCAAGCTTACCTTCCACAAAAGGAATCCAGAGGTTAGACTATGTTCCCTAACTCAGGAACAGGCATTTCTGAACTATAATTAACTTAAGTAGGCAGTGAGTGCCATTTACTTTAAATGTTAATGCAGCTGAAAGAATATGAAGTATTTTCTTTATTAGAATTTTAGGCACAATGAGGAACATTTTACAACAGGGCTTCATTGTTAAAATGTTCCACCGACATCCAGATTCTAGATTGAAAGCAGTGTATTCAAAATTGGGTGTTTTCACCTCATTTTATCCAAGAGGCAGGAAAGCAATCCTTAGAAATCTTTGCAGGAGAATTCCTTTACACTTCACTTCGACTTCATTTGCTTCAGTCTCTCTGTCTCCACACTTAACTATAAGACAGCAGCCTCTAGTTCAGCAGATGCTCAGATTCTGAGCCTGTTTTCTTGGAAGCAAACCCACTGGAACATATTTAAAAGTGTGTTCAGCACCACAACTTAAATGATGGACTCAGAAACCACATCAAGGTTAACGGACGGGCCATTTATCAATATTTGATATATTGAGCTTCTCAGGCACACTACATGGAACATCTGTGGAAGCAGCTGCGTTTAGTACAAAGCTGGGTGGATTTATGAAGTACATCTTGTGATTCCTCTACTGGCTTCTTAGTTGTTGTAATAATAATAATAATAATAATAATAATAATAATAATAATAATAATAATAAATTTATACCCCACCCATCTGGCTGGGTTGCTCCCAATAGAATATTCAAAACACAATAAAACACCAGACATTAAAAACTTCCCTAAACAGGGCTGCCTTCAGATGTCTTCTAGAATTCAGATAGTTGTTTATTTCCTTGACATCTGATGGGAGGGCATTCCATAGGGCGGGCGCCACTACCGAGAAGGCCCTCTGCCTGCCCTGTAACCTCACTTCTCACCGTGAGGGAACCGCCAGAAGTCCCTCGGAGCTGGACCTCAGTGTCTGGGCTGAATGATGGGGGTGGAGATGCTTCTTCAGGTATACAGTGGTACCTCAGGTTAAGAACTTAATTCGTTATGGAGGTCCATTCTTAACCTGAAACTATTCTTAACCTGAGGTACCACTTTAGCTAATGGGGCCTCCCGTTGCTGCCGTGCGATTTCTGTTCTCATCCTGAAGCAAAGTTCTTAATCCGAGGTACTATTTCTGGGTTAGCGGAGTCTATAACCTGAAGCGTCTGTATCCTGAAGGCCCTCAGAGCTGGACCTCAGTGTCCAGGCTGAACAGTGTCTGGGTTATGTCTTATTTGAGTCAGGAAGGGTGTCACTTCCACAAATGCATGTTTCTCTCTCTCTCTCTCTTTGTTGCATCAGAGACTGCCACAACTAAGTAGCATGGAATTGGTCTGTTTCTCCCTCTGTTTTTGAAGGCTTACCCTGATTCACATAGCGTGCACAGTGATGCCAAGCATTGCTCAACTGACCCTGCTAAGCAATGACGAAGAGCTGAGGAGCACATGCAACTGGGTTTAGGGCAGCATATTAGTACAGGCAGTAGAATGTCAACAGTCCTAAATAGGCGCAGTGTTACAACCAGCATGGACACAGTTAGGGATGGAAGAAAAATTGGAATCAGTCTGCATTTAAAAGCAAATCTATCTAATTCACTTTCCCAAACTGTGTGTGAACCAAAACACATCCTTTCTTCAAAATTCACACTTCTTTAGATTTTGCAACTCAGTTTTCCAGCTAAGGAATGTATACAAAAGCGCATAAACTGGGGTAAAGTGTGCATTAAAATGCAAATATTAGTGAAAATAAAATACAAAGATGCAGTATTAAGGGAAATTGCTTAGGAAAATATGGCTATTAGGAGAAATCTGCACTAAACACTGATGAATTTTCATAAGGACTTAAAATAAATATGCAAACTGATGCAAATTCAGAGACCTGGTGGGCCTTGTTATGGCTGCAGGCTGGACTTTCTATGTGAAGTAGCAGTCCTTTTTGGACTTTATTAATTTCCCTGAACTGATTACCATAGTGGGCAAAAGGAAGACATGCTCCTGAAATCTGTCAAATAATCTAGAGCCTGGGTGATATTTTTCGGTAGTAATTTTTACTGCATTGTTTATTGCAACAGTACAACAAAGTATTACTGGGTGACTTTTTGTGTATGAATTATATTTTATTTTGCCTCTTCCTAAAATATGTAGCTTGGTTGCCTTACTGCATTATCTGAACATCGTTCCTTTGTAAGGACCTTCAGGCAAACTCAAAAGCAGCTTTTTTTGGTCAACAGTGCCATATAGATCCAAGAATATATCTATAGGGCATGCTCCTTGCCCTCCATATTGTCATGCAAGCATCTGCAAACTGCTGCCATACAACAAATTTAGCTGGCCAACCTTACATATTACAAAATGCAACTTTTTCTGCATCGAGATGTAATTCGTATAATTTACAGCCACATTTCCCCCAGCTAAATTATTTAGTTCCTATTCAGGTATGTCAAAACGGACTCAGGGCGCAGATTCAACAAAGCACTTAAAAGAATGTGATATACGAAACCACACTTAACATCTGGTTTCGCTCCATTTTAAAAGCTCGGCGAAGGTAGGAAGATTCCATGCTCTTGCAAACAGAAGGCTGTCCAAGACCAACAGACTATCACCACTTTGTCTCATTTTGCCGTGCTGCCAGAACAGCTACAATCTAATGAAATCATGCGCGTAGTAAATATTCTCCTCCGAAACAGTGTTGAAATATTTAAACCAACCAACATACATGTCTCTTTATGCAGGGACCTAATTCTTTCTTTTTCCTTTTTGGAAAAGGCCGCTTACAAATACTTCTGTCAGCCTCTGATCCACAGGCCCTTTATTTATGATAAACTTGCTCTGCTGGTTTCTGAACGAGTGAGCCATGAGTCAGTTTCCCACATGGCCGTGACCCAAATATGAACATTTTGGCATATCAAGCTTCAATTTCATTTATTTAGTTATATGGACAATTCCTGTACTGTTCTTCAGCCTGGGACTCTCGGAGCATTCAACAATGATCTCATTCATATGTGAGCATATACATTTTTAAAAATCAAAAAAATCATAGTCCCACCATGCTAACAGCTGCTATGCCATAGATAGCAGGCGCATAATGTAATCACAGTCCTGTGAACTCACACCAACAAAGCAAAACAATATTGGGACAAGCTACAAGCTAAGGTAGCTGTCTAACCAACTGGCATTCCTTCAATGCCCCTATAAACACTGCCGCTGTCCATTGGTTGAGATGCTCTGCAATACCTTTGAACTGAAGGTGCACCAATCAATGCACCGAGGAGCAGGAAACACCATGAGGCCATTACACTCAACCCACAGAGCTCCAGGTGCAGTGCAAAGCTATAAAGAAGCCTTCGCAGTGGTTGTCCTGTTAGAGGCTCCCCATAGCGCCATGGTAAAGAGCGCAGAAATTGGCAACATTGGCCGCAAAGTTTGACCAGGTTGAAGGCCTCCTCAGTAGTGGCAACCTCCCTGTGGAATGCCCTAACATCAGATGCCAAGGAAATAAACAATGATCTGACTTTTAGAAGACATCTGAAGGCAACCCTGTATTGGAATTTTTTTGATGTCTCATGTTTTACAATTTACAAAAGTAAATGGTCAGGGGCCTGAATCCCTAGGCAGTCCAGAAAAACCACCAGCAGCTGATAAACAGCTATTTGATAGGGAAATGCCTAGAACAGGGTTTCCCAAACAGGGGTCTCCAGCTGTTTTTGGACTACAGTTCCCACCATCCCTGACCACTAGTCCTGCTAGCTCGGAATGATGGGAGTTGTAGTCAAAAAACCCTGGCCTAGAACGACATAGGGAAGGAAAGACTTCCATTACAAGTATACTAGCCATTTTCACAGTGTTCTTTTTGTTGTGGAAGTAACAATTTGTACACACCTGACCCGATAGTGAGTGAATTAGTGGGGCACAAATTTCCTTTAATGGAAAAGGTGGCTGTGGCGATCACACAGGGTCCCCAGACATTTGACGGTCTATTGATCCCTGTGCCACCACTGTGGTGGCTTCCCCGCTGCCACCAACCCATTTCTCTCGGGTACACACGGAGTCCAGACAGTTGTTAACATTAAATCAAATAAGCAAGCTTATTTTATCAGCATCAACAAGGTTATGGTTTCAGATAATTTTTCTTGTCAGATTCTTAATCTTAGCTTCTTTACTGACCTATACGTTCCTAACAACTTCTGATTATCCCAACTGTCTGACTCCTCCTAACAGTTTCACTCACTCTCTCACATCAAAACTAGACCAAACCACAGACTTATCCTCCCTCTTCCTTCTCCAACTCCCAACTGACTCCTAACAACTCCAACTCTAACTATAACTCCTCCCCTTGGGTTCCCACTAGCCAATCACTTCACACTTATTTAACCCTTTCCTTATGACCCACCTAGGAGGGCAAGCACCACAGTGGCATATAGATTTTATGTTAAAGGTTTGTACAGTGGTGCCTCGCAAGACGAAATTAATCCGTTCCTTGAGTCTCTTCGTTTAGCGTTTTTTTCGTCTTGCGAAGCAACCCTATTAGCGGTTTAGTGGCTATTAAAGGCTTAGCAGCTATTAAAGGCTTAGCGGATTAGCGGCTAAAAGGCTATTAGCGGCTTAGAAAAAGGGGGGGAGGGGAAAAAAATCGGAACACTCGCAAGACGTTTTCGTCTTGCAAAGCAAGCCCATAGGGAAAATCGTCTTGCGAAGTAGCTCAAAAACGGAAAACCCTTTCGTCTAGCGGGTTTTCCGTCTTGCGAGGCATTCGTCTTGCGGGGCACCACTGTATAGCCAACTTCATTCATTCAAGTATCAATCATATGAAAGGCACATTGCGTGAGCACTGGGGAACAGGGCCACACCTCCAGCCACCTACAAGTCGGCCTAGGCATTTGAACGGAAGAAGTCTGTGTGTAAGCAGCTGCTCCTCTGCAGGCTTCCACATGACTGGTATTTTCCAGGAATCCTTTTGGGTGGCAACAAAAAGCCTCACTTCCCCACTCCGAGGATTATTAAGGCTTGTCAAGCATCTCCCGCCATCCTCCATTCTGGCTAGTCCTGTTTTGAGAATGCTTTTGAAGGCCACTGGCAAATCTCTCCTCCCACAATGAAAGGCTGGTTCTTCCAATGTGTGAAGAAAGAGCATGTGGGAGTTGTGTTTTGCTGTGTGTGTGGTTTGGCTTGGCCTCTGCAAGAATGCTGGCAGCTCTGATGAGGCAAGCTTCATATCTTGTGCTTGAACTAGATGAGAGGCCTAACAATGTCCTGTTTTCAACCTCTTCTAGTATTTGGGGAGTGCTGATCTACATTGGACTGCTGGAATGCGCTCTACGTGGGGCTACCTTTGAAGGTGACCCAGAAACTACATCTAATCCAGAATGCGGCACCTAGACTGGTGACGGGGAGTGGCTGCCGAGACCACAGAACACCGGTCATGAAAGACCTACATTGGCTCCCAGGATGTTTCTGAGCACAATTCAAAGTTGCCTTGGCCCAACATACCTGAAGGAGCATCTTCACCCCCATTGTTCAGCCCGAACACTGAAAAGTAAAGTTACAGGGAACCAGGCAGAGGGCCTTCTCAGTAGTGGCACCCGCCCTGTGGAACGCCCTCCCATCAAATGTCAAGGAAATAAACAACTGACTTTTAGAAGACATCTGAAGGCAACCCTGTTTAGGGAAGTTTTTTATGTCTGGTGTTTTATTGTGTTTTGAATATTCTGTTGGGAACCACCCAGCCAGATGGGCCGGGTATGTATGTATGTATTTATAAATAAATATGTTTCTTCTTTCTGTCTGTTTCTCCTTTGTGGTCTAGCATCCTCTTCAAACAGTGGCCAACTAGATGCCCATGCAAGCAAGAACTGAGCACAACAGTACTCTCCTGTTGTGAATTCCAGCATCCGGCATTCAGAGACATAATGCCTCCGACTATCTATTATGGATGTAGATTAAGAAATTTCACATTGCTCTCATCGAGACCCAAATGTCTTTATATTTGCTGAAGTCTTTTGAAACTGGAGATACAATATCAGAAGTGACATTGAACAAACGGAACAGCATGACTTGGCACTACCATTCTGTAATATTAATACTGGTACTCACTATACATGTCATGAATATTCCTTTATTCTTTATTTATTTTTCCTAGGGAACACACTCCCCAATGAAAAGTTTGGTACCTTTTATTCTTGAAAGATCCCCAGGGATTTTCTAATTTGCTGAAACAAGGGAATGGACACCTGAGCCAAACAAATGGGTTTAAACTGGCCTTATTTTATCAACCTGAGTCATCCATACTGAGGTTGAACTAAAATAGCTGGTAAACAGTAAGCAGCACTAATATACCACCAGCTCTTCAGTCGAGTCCACAAGTAACAGACATTTTTTAGAATCCTGCAACAGAAAACAAAGTATTACTCACCCATGACTGATGAATTCTTGCTACTATTTTCTAATAGCAGACTGTTTTGTCATCTCATGCTTAAACTGCCTTCTATTAATCCTAGGCCTCCACTCAGTATTTCATGTCTAAATCAGTCACTATTGCAGCTGCTTTAGGTGGCTGATGGCTAAATTTGTCCTAAACATAACCAACAAGTGAATGTCAATGCCTTGGAAGGAGCTCAAGGGAAACTGAACAGCAACAGTCAATGGAGTAGTCTCCGCGGTTTTTGAACTGATCTGGCATCCCCAAATTTTTGAAGGTTACCCACCAATATGTAGTTTTCAGTACCTTTCTAGATATTTGGCAACGGAGAACAGAGGCAGGATGTATCTATAACTGCCTGGGTGTAAAGATTATGTCAATGACTCTCAAATAGTGGGTTGTGTGAGCCAAAGTATTCCAGCACGTAGATTGCAAGTGGAGAAGACATTCGCAACACATTTTCTTTCTAGTTAAACAATTGGAATCAACAGAAGAATCCAGCACAATTGCTGAAAGGACATACTCCCTTAGACCTTAGACTCAGGAAAGTGGAAGAGGGGATTTCCACAAGTGCTATGCTTATTGTTCTATTCAGACCTCACTTTGTACATCTGGCTGATTCCACTTCAAATATGCTTTGCCTTGGTCCAATACCAAGCCTTGTTTCAGAAAATCCAAGGCTTTCTATGTCTGCCTTCCATGAGGAAATCTTCAATAACTTTCTTTCTGACAGAACTGGATGAAATTTGCAGACATAGCGGACCTTTCTGAGAGGATGGTGCCTGCCAAATTTCAGGCAGATAGGTACAGGTGATTTTATGCAAAAGGAGTCTTAAAAGTCTGAGATAAATTGATTCACTAATTCCCCATGGTTTTGGAGGGGGTTTGTATTAAAATGGCATGAGGTGTACCTATGTTAAGCATCCTTTCAGAAAGCTAAATGCAAGGGGAGTTGGTCTTAAACATTTTGCGGGAAAGGGATTCACCCCATTTTTGTGGGAGCAGGTGGAAATAGAAGAGGTGTCCTTTTGTAAGTAACCTTCTGAAAACTTCACCACCCACAACCCACTCCCCTCAAGCAAATGGGAGGGTAGGATTGCTCCTTCAGACTGCCTGACTCTATTGGCATCCTCTGAATCTTCAAGGCAGACCTGAAGACAGGGCCGGCCCACCCAGGAGGCAAGGTGAGGCAACCGCCTCAGGCTGCAGATTCCATGGGGACAGCAGATCACGCCTTCAAGGAATGCATCACCTGCCGTTGCTGCCTTTGTAGCTGCAGTGTGCTCCTCGGAGGTCAGATCCGCACCTTCCTCAGCAGCCCTCCACCCCAAATTTTCCCTCGACAGCAGCCTCTTGGTGAGTAAGGGCCCACCCTTGTTCCCAATGTATTTATCCCCCCCCTTTGTTTCTGAAGTACATCATCACTTGCTCCTTCTTCCCTGACTGTGGGCAGGTGCACTATTTTGTGGTTTGCCTCAGGTGCCAAAAGTTCTTTGGCCAGCCTTGCCTGAGGCACTGGGAGAAACCAAAGGCATCTCACCTCATACAGAGCCTGAAGCAGCTTGCTTGGCTTCTGGAATCAGACTTCATCTGAAGCAGACGCACAACCCTAATTTCTACTAGCAGCAACCAGGAATGCAAATGAACATGCTACAAGCCTCACATGCTTTAACAATCTTTGTGGTGTTATTTTTATGTTAGTTTTTTCATATATTTTTAACATTACAAACATCCAATCAAACAAAATAGCACTGATATAAACTTGGGGTTCTCTGAACCCCCAGATTCCCCCCCCCCCAGTTTTCAAAATGTACATTTTTAATCCTTACATTTATCTAACTTTAATGTAATCCTTTTTTAAAATCTTTTGGTTTTTGCAAATTAAAGTGTTATAAAAATCCTGCTAACATCTTTAAGTGTTTACAATGTTCTTTAATAATGTATTTTTTCCATTCTGTATTAAATTTGTTGTCCTCTTGGTGTCTGATTCTTCCAGGCATCTTTGCCATTTCAGTGTATTCCATCATCTTCATAATCATCTCTTCTTTAGTTGATGTTTT
Organism: Podarcis bocagei; assembly: GCF_964188305.1. Classification (NCBI taxonomy): domain Eukaryota; kingdom Metazoa; phylum Chordata; class Lepidosauria; order Squamata; family Lacertidae; genus Podarcis; species Podarcis bocagei. The sequence continues at coordinate 14,974,794 of NC_138136.1, read as the reverse complement.
CTCTTCCTTCCACCCCTGGGCATAAAGCATTCTCTCAGCTGTCATCATTACATAAACAGTCTTTTCATATCCTTTAGTAATTCTTCTATTATACATATTTAAAAGGCTTCTGGATTTTTTAACAAAAGTTATCTTAAACATTTTTTTCAATTCGTTATATATCCTTTCCCAGAATGCCTTTGCCTTTTTGCACATCCACCAAATGTGGTAGAATGCTTAGCAATCTTTGAATGGAGGACGTACATTTTAGAGACAAAAGGAAATGTATAGCTGCATGTGATTGACAGCAAGTCCTCTGGCTAATATCCTTCCCAGCCTTATGTTACCTGAACTGGACACCCTAAGGGGAGATTGCGGGGCCTATCATACAAAGCAGCCCCTCTGCTACTAAGTTATGGTACATCTAATAGAATAAAGCAAGAGAGAAGTTGGGAATGTACAAGGAGGAAGGGTGGTTATTATTCAAAAAACACCCAAAAGGCTCCTTGTGGTGTACAGTGGTACCTCAGGTTACATATGCTTCAGGTTACATACGCTTCAGGTTACAGACTCCACTAACCCAGAAATAGTGCTTCAGGTTAAGAACTTTGCTTCAGGATGAGAACAGAAATCGTGCTCCGGTGGAGCGGCGGCAGCAGGAGGCCCCATTAGCTAAAGTGGTGCTTCAGGTTAAGAACAGTTTCAGGTTAAGTACGGACCTCTGGAACGAATTAAGTACTTAACCTGAGGTACCACTGTACTTCTGATTTCCTTGCAAACTTTTGTCACACAGCAGAGCCTGAGAAGGTTGGCAAATAAATAAAAAATCGAACACCCTTCAAGGAAGTGTGAGAAGATTAATTTTTGCATGTGCCAACCTTAAAAAACATCTTAGTAATTTGTGGAAAGTTCAGTAGCATAACCAAGAAGCAGGATCAGGATTTAATTCAGGAAATTGTGATTTAGAACGAAAGGAGGCTGGATTTATAAATAACAATCCCATATAATCTGATACATGCTTATCTCAACTACCTACACTTCCTAAGATTAAAAGATTAGGGTGCAAATAACATAAGAATGGGGTTTCTTACAAGAAGTTTGCTAGGGTGCTACCTAGCCAACTTTCGGCATGTTTACGGTCCGTTGTTGAAAGAGAATGGGAGTAGCAAGTGCAAAGGTTAAATGGGTCTTTCACCTCCTTGTAGCCATTGTTTGACTGAACAGAAGTATTCTAGTTTCATCTTGTCCGAGACTCTAAAACTCTCTTCTACTGGGAGAAATAACACTTGGTCAGGGAAGTAGCTCAGGGGAAGGGCCTTAGCTCAGTGATAATGCATCTGCTTTGCAGGCAAGCAAACTCTCTTGATGAGAGTGAGCAATCATTGTTCCTGTTTATAATCTCAACGCTCCATTCCAAAGTAGCTGGCAAGCTTGGGTCTTGATTTCAGTGCCACATACAAAACTTTCCCCTTTATGCTCCACATTAATTATTCTACCCTTTGTTTGTTAATGATCTCATAAAGTCCCTAATGGAAACTGGAATTCCCACTTCAGCTATAATAAAACATTAGAAGGTGGGGACAAAAATAAAATCCCTTTTTTTTGTCTCGAGTGTACATATAAAAAGGGTGGTTAAAAAGTTTTATAAGTAACTAATCTGTTTGAAGTTAATCTTGAATGTGGACCAGAGATGACAGCTTTTTCCAGTTGTTGTAGGAAGCTGAGGAAGGGGTGCTTTCTAATATGTAGCAGGAGCCAAGCCCCTTTGGCCACCCCTATATTTTTTGGGTAGAGGGACGTGGGTGGTGCTGTGGGTAAAACCTCAGTGCCTAGGACTTGCCGATCGTATGGTCGGCGGTTCGAATCCCCGCGGCGGGGTGAGCTCCCGTCTTTTGGTCCCAGCTCCTGCCCACCTAGCAGTTCGAAAGCACCCCTAAGTGCAAGTAGATAAATAGGTACCGCTTCGGCGGGAAGGTAAATGGCGTTTCTGTGTGCTACGCTGGTGCTGGCTCGCCAGAGCAGCTTCGTCACGCTGGCCACGTGACCCGGAAGTGTCCTCGGACAGCGCTGGCTCCCGGCCTCTTAAGTGAGATGAGCGCACAACCCTGGAGTCGGACACGACTGGCCCGTACGGGCAGGGGTACCTTTATATTTTTGGGTAGGTGGCTGGGGCCACCTGAAGTCCCCAAAGCATGGAGCCAAACTTGGCGTGCCTCCAGAGGCCATTTCCTCCTCCTCCGCTGACATGTATCGTATCATGCACAGCTTCAGGCCTGATGAACACGATGGGCTCAATTTTTAAAAACAAAATTAAAACCGGCATCCTGAAATTCACGAGATGAAAAGTCCACATGAGCAGCAAATGTTAAAGAAAATTTGGAATGAAATATCTGAAAAGCCTCTGAAGCACCATTTGCATACATAACTGCATGGTGAACCCCAATAAAAGAAAAACACTTATCAATGCAAGATATATATTTTAATAACCTTGCTGAACAAGGTCTATGTACTATTCTGTTTAGAACAGTGTGTCAGATAGGTCTAGCAGCTCATAAGCAGAATATGAAGGCAATCAACACTCCCCTTTCTTATAGTGTGAATGCTTTTTGAATATTAATAGAATATTTCACATAAATCATTTTTTAAATGCTGGATTTTTTATTAAAAAAACTGGAACATTTGGTACTGAGGACTTTTTAAACAACGAAGTATTGGCCAATTTACATCTTCAAGAAAAATAAGGCAGCCCAGTGCCAACATGTAAAACTGGTCAGAAGTGCTGCACATTCTACAACTCTCACTGCGAAAACTAAAGGTAGAAAAACCTGGAGGCTGGGACTGTTTTCTCAGTACTGTGCTGTTCCTAATATCTAGAGCATGGCTGGGTTAATAAACACAGCCCAGAAGAGTGACTCATCGACAAGCCAAGAAAAGAGGTGATGAAATCAAGACACGTTTAATGAAAAACTTGACATGTGGCAGACTAAAAACACACACTATCTTGTTCTTCTGAATATTGCATAAACCGAGGTCCCAACCAAAGAGTGACAATTTAAGTTGGCAGAATATGCACAGCTTGCAGACTTAACATATAGAATAAGAGAACAAGAAAAACATATGTTTAGAGAAGAATGGAAAATGTTTATTGAATATATGGGAAATAGCTTGCAGCATTAGGATAAATTCAACAATGTAAATAAGTTAGGCTGGATGTAACAATGCAACACTGAATGGTATTGATTTGGTAAAATATGCAGGGATTTATAATATGTAATATATATAATATGTAAAATGAACCATGGAAAGAGAAGAAGGAAAGTCACTGATATCTTAAGGATGTAAAAAATGAGAACAGTCATACCTTGGGTTGAATGTGCTTCGTGATGAGTGCGTTCGAGTTGCGCTCCGCGGCAACCCGGAAGTAACGGAGCATGTTACCTCCGGGTTTCGCCACTTGCGAATGCGCAGGTGCTCAAAATGACATCACGTGCATGCGCAGAAGCGGTGAAATGCGATGTGTGCGTGCGAAGACATGCCGTCGCTGGTTACATTTGCTTCTAGATGCCAACAGGGCTCCGGAACGGATCCCGTTCATGTCTAGAGGTACCACTGTACTTTAAGTTGTAAAACAGAAAATTCAAGAAAACTTTTAGATATAAATGAATATTGCATAAACATAGATGTTACTTGCAGCAAAGTTTCAAAACTTTTTAAAAAAATCACCAACATTTTGTTTGTCATTTGAACCTATATATGTCATACAAAATATGAGTGTCTAGCACGCTTCGGAAAAAAATTCAGGACATCATACTTGAATGAGTATCTTGGTGCAAAAGGCCACACTGTGCACCAAGGTATTATATTACAATATTCCTTATACCTATAATGGGTCTCTAGCTTCTCAGTGGAGGCCATCATCTGCTGCAATGATATCTCTAGGTTCAGTGTTTTGCACATTACTGGTGCAAAAGGTTATAGGATTTTGGCAGGGATATTCACCGATTGGAAATGTAACAGTGCAACCACCTCAAAATCTTTGAAGGAACAAGCATTATCGAAAGTGGGATCGCACGTGGGTGGCCCAATAGCACTATGAGCACAAATCATCACAAACCCTGCTGCCTATAAAGCTTAGGACACTGGTCACTGCAGATTGCTGGATACAAAGCAAGATATCTGACCTGTAATGGCAGCTATGATGTTCTCATTTTCAAGAAACAGCTGGTGTTCCTTAGATCTCATTATGCGTTAAGGGTTTTCAAAAGCTGGCTATGGTGGCAGCCAAATATTTAAAAAGCAACGGGAACACTTACAATAGGTACCTAATAAGTGCACAACAGTTGCTGGCTTAATTTAATTTAAGAAGGTACGATTTGTGTAATGAATACAATAGCTATGTGTAGCGGCAAACCAAAAGGCCTGAAGCTTGCAATTGCCCCCTTTCTTTAGAGATGTAAAATGGTCCAACAACAAAAATAAAGCAGTCTGTTATTAGGAGAAGGCCTTCACTGATGAAAAGCAAATTCTAGTCTTATTTTCTATCATCCAATTGTATAACAAACTGGGTCTCTTTAAGAATAAAATAATGGGTCATACTACAAACTCTTGTGTCAATGGGATTGCTGCTGAAGGAACGATTTGAGGAGCACAGACTTTGTCCCTCTGGCAGAGGCAAGTACAATTTATTTTACAAAAAAAATATTCCACAATGCTGCAAAAGAAATCTTTTACTAGCTGATGGTTATGAAAAAGCCCCATTTACCAAACAAATAAACCTCATTTCAACTCCAGATAGATTCTCTGTGTTGTACCTGGATGTGAAAAACCTTTTGAATGTTGTGCTGAAATGAAAAGAGATCCACAGCCTTGGTGACCTAAAACTGAGAACACTCTGTTCCCACTTCCTAGTCAAGCAATTTTAGGGAATGTTGGAGTGTTCCAGCTGAGTCAGCTTAGAAGCTGGCTTTAGTAAATACCTGTTTCTTAAAACAAACAAACATTAGATTTCAAGGAAAACACTGAAAATATACTGCAGTGGTGCTGAAATGTTTTCCTCTCAAATGATAATAACTTGGTGTTGTTGACATTTTTCTTATTTGCACAGAAACTCTCAAGCATGCAGGAAGAAAAATCCCTATGTAGCCCTAAATGTCATTTCTGTAACATCAAGACTTGGACATTGAGACAATAGTATTATGACTTCTCCGAATCTCCCAAGGTGCTGTGTCTCTCCAATAGACAGATGGTGATACAGTACATAGCATCTCATCTCGCACTTAATGCCACAACTGAAGCAGTTTAGAAGACAGAAAACTGACCCTGATAGCAACAGGAAAAGGGCTTTCCTGAGCCACTGGTTCAAATCCCACAGCATCCCAAGCAGAAATAGATTTCAGGCTGAGGGAGTTGGTGTTAGTCCACAGACAGCTTTCCGGGTCATGTGGCCAGAATAACTAAACCAATTCTTGCACAATGGAACACCATGACAGAAACCAGAGTGCACGGAAACACCGTTTACCTTCTCGCCACAGTAGTACCTATTTATCTACTTGCACTTTTGGCATGCTTTCGAACTGCTAGGTTGGCAGGAGCTGGGACCGAGCAACGGGAGCTCACTCCGTCACGGGGATTTGAACCACTGACCTTCTGATTGGCAAACCCAAGAGGCTCAGTGGTTTAGACCAGAGCGCCACCCGTGCCCCATAGTCGCCTTTGACTGGACTTAACCATCCAGGGGTCCTTTACCTTTTTTTCTTTTTACCAGTGGATGGGGAGATGTTTGCAAGTAGAACCCACAAGTGAAAGAAAGCCTTCTTTACCCAGAAAGGCTCAACAGCTTTTAGGGGGCCAATGATTCCTTATATGCAGTGCTAGTATCATTGCACTCAACAAATGGGGGAGGGAGCTTTTGCACACAACAGCTTCAAGCACATATGAGGCAGCCCTGAGACTGCCTTGTAACTCATTAGGAAAGAACGCATAGGACTTACAACACAATACAGTGGTACCCCGCAAGACGAATGCCTCGCAAGACGGAAAACCCGCAAGACGAAAGGGTTTTCTGTTTTGGAGGCGCTTCGCAAGACGAATTTCCCTATGGGCTTGCATCGCAAGACGAAAGCCCATAGGGAAATGCTGGCGGTCGGGAGCAAAGACTTTCGCCCACAGCCGGCCTTCAGAAGAGGACCTCTTCTGAAGGCCGGCGGGGGGCAAAAGTCTTTGCTCCCCCCCGCCTGCCTTCCCCCCCCCTGCCCCGGGCGATCTTAAAATGCTGGCGGGCGGGAGCGAAGCGTTCGCTGCCGACCCCCAGCATTTTAAAATCTCCAAGGGACAGCAGAGAAGTCTCTGTCCCGGGGAGATTTTAAAATGCTGGGGGTCGGGAGCGTTCGCTGCCGACCCCCAGCATTTTAAAAAGCTGTTCCGAAGCGGGGGGCGGGAACATCTGCCCCAGCCGCCCCACTTCGGAACGCTGTTCCGAAGTGGGGAGGTGGGGCGGGAACATCTGCCCCAGCCGCCCCACTTCGGAACGCTGTTCCGAAGTGGGGAGGTGGGGCGGGAACAGCTGCCCCAGCCGCCCCACTTCGGAACGCTGTTCCGAAGGGGGGAGGTGGGGCGGGAACAGCTGCCCCATCCGCCCCACTTCGGAACGCTGTTCCGAAGGGGGGAGGTGGGGCGGGAACAGCTGCCCCATCCGCCCCACTTCGGAACGCTGTTCCGAAGTGAGGAGAGGGGGCGGGAACAGCTGCCCCATCCGCCCCACTTCGGAACGCTGTTCCGAAGTGAGGAGGGGGGGCGGGAACAGCTGCCCCATCCGCCCCACTTCGGAACGCTGTTCCGAAGTGAGGAGGGGGGGCGGGAACAGCTGCCCCAGCCGCCCCACTTCGGAACGCTGTTCCGAAGGGGGGAGGTGGGTCGGGAACAGCTGCCCCAGCCGCCCCACTTCGGAACGCTGTTCCGAAGGGGGGAGGTGGGGCGGGAACAGCTGCCCCAGCCGCCCCACTTCGGAACGCTGTTCCGAAGGGGGGAGGGGGGGCGGGAACAGCTGCCCCAGCCGCCCCACTTCGGAACGCTGTTCCGAAGTGAGGAGGGGGGGCGGGAACAGCTGCCCCAGCCGCCCCACTTCGGAACGCTGTTCCGAAGGGGGGAGGTGGGGCGGGAACAGCTGCCCCAGCCGCCCCACTTCGGAACGCTGTTCCGAAGGGGGGAGGGGGGGCGGGAACACCTTCTGAAGGCGGGCAGGGGGCGAAAGTCTTTGCTCCCCCCTGCCTGCCTTCCCAGGGGCTTTTAAATCGCCCCGGACAGCGGAGAAGTCCTCCGCTGTCCGGGGCGATTTTAAAATGCCGCCCGCCAGCATTTTAAGATCGCCCGGACAGCGGAGAAGTCCTCCACTGTCCCAGGGTTTTTTAAAATGCTGGGGGTGGGAAGAAAAGCCCTTGTCCCCCCCCCAGCCTTCAGAAGAGGTCGGGGGACAGACTGTCCCCGGACCTGGTCTGAAGGCGGTTTCCCTAGGAACGCATTAATTGATTTTCAATGCATTCCTATGGGAAACCGTGCATCGCAAGACGAAAAAACCGCAAGACGAAGAGACTTGCGGAACGAATTAATTTCGTCTTGCGAGGCACCACTGTATTGCAGTGTGATGTGCCTGGGCAAAGTTCCATCGTCAGCCAGGACACTACATTCTCCCTTTATTTACTAATATTATGTTTTACACAACAGACACTCAATATTATGTGGCCACTGAGGATGCTAAGGGGAGGTTGCCCCCTTAGAAAGTGTGCACAGGTGTTCCTGCGAGCCTTGGGTCTCCTCTGAGCATGCCAACCCCTTCCTCCCTATTTTCCAGTTTCTGTTGTTTTGGCTAGAGTCCTGCTGGAACTCATCGTCTGAGTTCACCATTAGTGGGAGTGATGCTGGAAAAGGTAACAAATGAAGGCGAGATCAAACTAGCAACAAGAACCTTAAAAAAAAAAAAAAAGCTTGTGCAATGGGTAAGGGTTCCCACTCTGCAGAGCAACAGCGTAGCCTCGTTGCTGTAGAGCTGAAGCTTAACCCCTGGCCGTGGACTTCCGAAAAGATCTGGGAAGAACCAGACACTTAACCAGAGCATTGCTGAAACCAACAAGCTGGGGAGGTAATCGTCTGTCTTTTTAATTAAGATTTTATATTGTTCTGTGCAAACCACTTAGAAGTTTTTGTTGATTAAATGGGACAAAAGGCTTGCTAAATAAATAAAATCTGAGAAAAATGCCACAGATTCCCTTAAGACAGTAGCCTGAGAGTGTGAAAAGTGAAAGCATGAGACACTTTTTATCGGAGGATATTCTGAAAGTTAGCTGTCAGTCAGGATCCAATACCTGAAAGAAAACTCCTCAAAGCAACTTGTAAGGAGTTTGCTTGGCTGTGGCCACAGTTTCTTTTGGGCTTTTTGTGTGTCTTCCATGTCTGTAGTGTGTAGCATTGTGACGGACATGTCCTTGGCATATATATGTCCTTGGCCGAGACACACGAAGACCAAATACCTCGTTTTCAAAAGGCTTATAAAGCACCAGCCATGTGCGATGGTTTGTAAAATGCTTTAGATTTTTCCACTTTTGCAGAGTTAGGCAGACAGCAAACTCCCCCCCCCCCCGCTGGCAGATTTATTAAGCCTTTCATGAGCTGACATTTGGGGCTGTTGCAGTGCAGCTGGATTAGTGGGTCACAAGATAAGTATGCTTCCTCTGCAAAGTCTATATTGCAACTGAAGGAAGAGCACACAAATCACCCCTCTTTAAGCAGGGCAAATCCACGAATCCTGCAACTGAGTTCAACACACCAAGCCTGAAACATTTACATCTGTCCGAGTCTAGTGCGGACGTGAGCAATATTTCAGTGCACATGCGCTCAGCAGAGCAACCCTACATTATACGGAAGACAAGGAAGGCTGCTGTATCCTATACTTGCTCTGTCTGGCAGAGGAGAAGGAAACATGCACAACCAGAAAATCCCAAAATGGCAGAATGACGTAGACACATCAACACTACACCCATTGGGCAGAGCCAGTGATTATATAACACAGAAGCACAGGGAGCCGATCCATGCAGAATATATGCCAAGGACATGTCCGTCACAATGCTACACACTACAGCCATGGAAGACACACAAAAAGCCCAAAAGAAACTGTGGCCACAGCCAAGCAAACTCCTTAGTGTGCTATAACAAAACACAAGCAAGCATTCACCCCTAGGGTGGCTGGTTTGATTCCCGCCCCCTCCCTCAGACAAGACATAAGTTTACCTCCTACTCTAATGCAAGAAAGCATAAACACACGTTCGCAAAATCCCATCTTTCAAATCTACAAAGGGGAAACACCTTCCTGGTCCACATCAGCCGTTGTTCACTCAAAAGTCTGCAAGGGCATAAGCAAGACTGGAGAATGGCTAGCAGAGTCGGAGGGACACACACATGAATGCTCACATTGTTGCAATTGGCACAAATGCCATCAAGAAGAAAATGCCTGATATTGCCATGAAAGAATCAGGTGGGTGGGGAGCAGGTGTGTGCAAGAGAAATGGATTAAGAGCACAGCCATCAAACGGAAGCATCTTCACTAAGTGCCTAGTGGACTGGGAATTCTACGGAATGAATTATCCCATAACCAATGGGGGGGGGACCCAGAAGCCAGAAGTGGGAAGGATATATAAAAGTCTTAAGGACAGCTCGTGTCGGCCAGAGAAGGCAATGCATGTTCCATCTCCCAACTGGCCAAGAGAGACCTGAAGCCAGAGAGGAACAAAAATGGTAAAAGGACAACTCAAGCCTGGCCCACCCCACCAGTGCAATGCAACCCAGTCACCAACCTGAGCTACGATTCACACAGGAGCGTATCGATGGCTGGGGATGAGAATGATACACAGCAGGTGGGACAGGGAGGCTGCATGAACTGGCACATAAGGCAGGTGACAACAGCACACCTGCCACTAGGGAATGACACAGTATAGACTCCCTGCTCTGTGTTTGGCTGGACAAGCCCTATAGATCTCACAGGTGACAATTACCCTTCTGAAAACAATGGGGGACATATGGAGGTTGCTGTTTAAGGTATCCATGGCCTAAGCATTTTAGAGCTTTAAGGGTCAATATAAAGACATCGGATTGGGCTTATAAAACATGGGCACCCACTTCCTTCAAGACACGTGTTGTGTAATATTTACGATTTGTTCCCGATAGGAGTCTTACTGCTAGATGTTAGGCCGGGGTAGTCAACCCTTTTATACCTACTGCCCACTAATGCATCTTTCTTGATGGTAAAATTTCCTTACCGCCCACCAGCACTCGATGGAAGGAGGATTCCGCTTGTGCCGTAGAACCCCCTACCGCCCACCTAGAATCCTGAAACGCCCACTAGTGGTTGGTAGGGACCAGGTTAACAACCCTTGTGTTAGGTGAACATGCTCATTTCTCATTGGGATATCACAAGCACATTTAGTCTTATATCACATACAAAATGCTTAACATATTTCCTGGGCAGCATGTAACACCAGATGTCAACAGCATCTGGCGAAATGAATGCTAATGTACGACAAATAAAAAGATTTGTGGCCAGCAAAGCAAACTCGGTTAAGATGGGACCTTTTGCTCAGTCAAAAATCCTGGCGCAGCATTTGGTGCTATGACTAAAACCAAATCAAATTTTGGCATGAATTCTAGCAATCTTGGTCAAGATATTTTTTTAAATTACAGAGGTCTTTCGAAGGAATGTGCAGAAGTTATTGTGTGGCTTAGCTGATCTTGGCTGACACATTTGTATCTATAACCAGTGCTATTTTTCTAGAAAAAGAGGTTCCAGAATGCCCCAGGAACAACTCCCTTCTTCTCTTATAATGGGAATGGCGCCCAGGTTCCGGAACTGAGTTCCGGTGAGTTCCAGATGAAAAAAGGCCCTGCCTATAAGCTGCCTCCTTGCCATCTGAAGATAAGGTAGGAAAACCAGAACAAAGAGCTGAAAGAATCCATGGGGTTCAAAGCATGCAATAAAGAAGTCACACTGTTCATCAGGGATGCCATGCTTCTCATACCACTGATGGCTGCAGAAAGATTCCACACATTCACTGGATCAATGGCTAAGTACTTGAGGCAGGACATAAATGGACTTGACAAGACTAATTCTGTAACTGGAGCTTAAGACAACAGTAGCATTTGCAGAGGGAGAGCATATCCCTTCTGATATAAATATTGACATGGGGAATGTTGGTATGCCCTTCTTCAGACACACTGAACAAAGCAGGAGTAATAACCATGTGGCATCAACCGGGACTGTTAGCAGCAGCTGTTCCACCCACAATCTGGACTGTATTTTACCCTCAGCAGAGCAACGCAGCGTAAGATAGGTATGTTATGCTTCCTCCTTGTTCAGAGAACACTTGGGAGGCTATCATTAGTATTTTGTGCCATCCTCACATAGATTTAGTCAAGCTGATCCTATTGTCTCGGGGGCTTTTGGCGTCTCGTTTATGACCCTTTTCTTAAGCTCAGCCAACACACTTATGAATCTCGTTTTGTTGGGTGATCTGGCCAAGGACTGACAACCAGTTTGGGGGATAGAGCGCAGAGGTGACAAGTTGCCCACAAGGAGAGAGTGAATTTTGCATCCATCAGCAGCTTAGAATCCTTGGTTGCTGAAAGTTACCTGATACCCCAGGACAGGATTCTAGACCGCAGTGGGAGAAATCTAACTTGATACTCCCGTCGCTCCCTTCTCTAGCCAAGACCAGAACAGGGAGAAGAAAGTCAGTACCTACTATTTAGGTGTTCTGATTCAAGACAAATGGTACTTTGTGGATCCATCTAAGCATGTTTAACTAAGCATTCAAAAGATGCTATGAGGATTGTGAAAATGTCAGCTGCAAACATCAAGTTCTAAAAACGTAGCCCTTTTGGAAGATTAACTTTTTCTTACTGTTAATGGTGGCCTTGATTTTAGACTGCTGCATGCAAGGAAAAACCAACAGTAACCCGAGCTGGAAGGCAGAATACCTAGTAGCAAGTATAAAAATCATACTAACTTGCCGAAATGAGCTTTCCCATCCCCGCATCCGGCCAGCAATGAAAATCGCTTAGAAGTGTTTCAGCCAGAAGAGCTTAATTATGGAATGTGCCTGGCAAACTTTCAGAAACATGGTACCATTAAACAATACAGCAATACTAAAAGGAAAGGGAGTTCATGATGGCTGGGAGTTTGTTAAGAGGGAGATAGTAAAAGCACAACGTCAGGCAATACCAATGAGACGGAAACATGGAAGGTGCCTAAAGAAGCCAGGGTGGCTATCTAAAGAACTTTTAACTGAATTAAGATTAAAAAAGGATGTGTACAAAAAATGGAAAAGGGGGGAAACCACCAAAGAGGAATTCAAACAAATAGCCAGCACGTGTAGACACAAAGTCAGAAAAGCTAAAGCACAGAAAGAACTCAGGCTTGCTAGAGAGGTTAAAAGCAACAAAAAAGGCTTTTATGGGTATGTTCGTAGCAAAAGGAAGAACAAAGAAACAGTGGGGTCACTCAGAGGAGAAGATGGTGAAATGCAAACAGGGGACACAGAAAGGGCTGAACTCCTCAATGCCTTCTTTGCCTCAGTCTTCTCCGATAAAGAAAACAATGCCCGACCTGAAGAATTTGGAGCAAATGATTCAGCAAAGGAAACACAGCCCAGAATAACTAAGGAGACAGTACAAGAATATTTGGCTAGTTTAGATGTATTCAAGTCTCCAGGGCCAGATGAACTGCATCCAAGAGTATTAAAAGAACTGGCAGATGTGATCTCAGAACCACTGGGAGTCATCTTCGAGAAATCCTGGAGAACAGGCGAAGTCCCGGCAGACTGGAGGAGGGCAAATGTTGTCCCTATTTTCAAAAAGGGGAAAAGAGAGGACCCAAATAATTACCGCCCAGTCAGTCTGACATCAATAGCAGGGAAGATTCTGGAGCAGATCATTAAGCAAACAGTCTGTGAGCACCTAGAAAGGAATGCTGTGATCACCAATAGTCAGCATGGATTTCTGAAAAATAAGTCATGTCAGACTAACCTGATCTCATTTTTTGACAGAATTACAAGCCTGGTAGATGAAGGGAACTCAGTGGATATAGCCTACCTTGATTTCAGTAAGGCATTTGACAAGGTGCCCCATGATATTCTTGTAAAGAAGCTGGTAAAATGCGGTCTTGACTCTGCTACCACTCAGTGGATTTGTAACTGGCTGACTGACCGAACCCAAAGGGTGCTCATCAATGGTTCCTCTTCATCCTGGAGAAGAGTGACTAGTGGGGTGCCACAGGGTTCTGTCTTGGGCCCGGTCTTATTTAACATCTTTATCAACGACTTGGATGATGGACTCAAGGGCATCCTGATCAAATTTGCAGATGACACCAAACTAGGAGGGGTGGCTAACACCCCAGAGGACAGGATCACACTTCAAAACGACCTTGACAGATTAGAGAACTGGGCAAAAACAAACAAAATGAATTTTAACAGGGAGAAATGTAAAGTATTGCACTTGGGCAAAAAAAATGAGAGGCACAAATACAAGATGGGTGACACCTGGCTTGAGAGCAGTACATGTGAAAAGGATCTAGGAGTCTTGGTTGACCACAAACTTGACATGAGCCAACAGTGTGACGCGGCAGCTAAAAAAGCCAATGCAATTCTGGGCTGCATCAATAGGAGTATAGCATCTAGATCAAGGGAAGTAATAGTGCCACTGTATTCTGCTCTGGTCAGACCACACCTGGAGTACTGTGTCCAGTTCTGGGCACCACAATTCAAGAAGGACACTGACAAACTGGAACGTGTCCAGAGGAGGGCAACCAAAATGGTCAAAGGCCTGGAAACGATGCCTTATGAGGAACGGCTAAGGGAGCTGGGCATGTTTAGCCTGGAGAAGAGGAGGTTAAGGGGTGATATGATAGCCATGTTCAAATATATAAAAGGATGTCACATAGAGGAGGGAGAAAGGTTGTTTTCTGCTGCTCCAGAGAAGCGAACACGGAGCAATGGATCCAAACTACAAGAAAGAAGATTCCACCTAAACATTAGGAAGAACTTCCTGACAGTAAGAGCTGTTCGACAGTGGAATTTGCTGCCAAGGAGTGTGGTGGAGTCTCCTACTTTGGAGGTCTTTAAGCAGAGGCTTGACAACCATATGTCAGGAGTGCTCTGATGGTGTTTCCTGCTTGGCAGGGGATTGGACTCGATGGCCCTTGTGGTCTCTTCCAACTCTATGATTCTATGAAAAAGAAAAGAAAGTGTTGGTCTGTTTTAATACACAAATATACATAAGATGCCTCATGGTTATACAATATTTGTTTAGGAATTTGTCCAATATCCAGGGGGGGGGGGAGGTAACACCAGTAACAGGTTATAAGATAAGCCTTTCCCTCACATCATCACAGTACAGTGCCTATGTATATTTATGGGGCACAAAAATGAAAAATAAGACATCAAAAGAGAGCAAACATTTTGAATGGCAATGAGTCTGTGAATTATTCTTTATAAAATAATTATAGAAGGGTAGGCCTGAAACAAGATGTTCATCATTCCATTCACTGAGCCATACCCTTTGCCAAGATATTCCATTCCATTTCCCATCAGACTTGACTTTCCCTTCCCCATATCCCTAAACAGTCACTCTGTACTCATTTGCTTGTTTGGAGGTGTAGTGGTTGGGAGTTACTCGTGCGTAATCCTGCTCCGTTTGAGCATCGGATTGCCTGGTTAAACCCTCCGGACTACGCAGCCCATATTAGCGAGGCTGCCCTTAGTCACTTGTAGAATCTGTCTGTGGGCGTTTCTTAAAGCGTTGCCAACATAAGAGTTGTTTGACGCCCAATCGTTTCCGCCTCTCACTGCGCGGGAGTCTCCTGCGCAGGGTGGGCGTGGGCAGCGGGGTGCTTGGGCTCTCCTCACTAACTTCCAACGAAGAGTCCTGGAGCCCCTGCACCTCCCTGTCCCTTTGCTCTCCTGGATCCCTGGTGTTACACTCATTTTCTTCCCCTTCTTCCCAGCTGAGTCTCCCTCTAGCGCTGGGACCTTCTCCTGCAGAATCAGAGACCCTCTCCTTCTCCCGTGCCTCTGATGGCAGTTCCCTGACAGGAGGTTGGTGGGTTTTTAATAAAAACTCCCTTAGGGTCTCCCCCCACCCCCAAGAAACATTGTTTCTTCCATCTGCAATCCTTTAGATTCTTCCTAAACCTGCCGATATCTCCTTCTTGCATGTGGCCAGTGGCAGTTTGGCTACATAAAAAAATGGCGCTCACACTCTGAACATTGGAAATAGAGGGAATAATTGTGCTCAGTAGCAACCTTCCTGGAGTTAATAGAAAAAAATCCATGCAGGGAAATCTGAATTTCAAATGAGCCCTCAAAAAAGATCAGCGTTATTTGGAGTAGCGAGGTATGCGTAAAGCAAAAATAAATAAATAAGATGGCACAATACAAGGAGGAGTCACATGAAACTTAGCTCAAAGTAATCATACACACAGTTTGACTGTCAGTGCAACTTATTTAAATGAGAGGGATTTAAGTACTGTACATGCTTAACTGTTCTACTGACATAAATTAGACCGAAAAGTGCTCACTGATTTCAAGATATAAAGATCACAAACTGGCAGTCATTGATTTCAATTAGAACTAAATGCTCATAAGTGAACTGGATTATGACTACAATCCTGTGAATGAACATGTTTTATCCTATGGCCCAGTTCAGATGCCACATTGCAATCCTAGCTTGGGATACCTTTCATTGTCTGCCTTATTCTTCATCTCCAGGTTTCTTTTACCCACGTTACCATTATGTCTGCAAACTATGCTTAACATAAACTTAAAAACCTTTATTTGAAAGCATGCAAGTCATGCTTCAGAGAAGAGCGCTAACAAAAACCGCCAGGTTCACGACCATGCTGATTTCAATCCTACAGTTTGCCCTTGAGCACAGATTTTTTCTTTCACAAATTGCCAGTTGTTGGTGGGGCAAATCGGATCAGGAGCGTGGCACAGGGGTAGGAGTTTTAAACTCTCACTGTAGTCCCAAAACAGATCAGGGAGTCCAATTCCGCCCAATGAAAAGGGGCCTGAGCCCCGTCCCCCCCGTGCAAGCTGCAGCATGCAGGTCCTGAGTCATATGGGACCACAGCAGAGAGCAAAGGCTTAAAACCTTCTACAACCCCAACCACCCCACTCAACCTGGAGTTATGATCCACATCAGGGCCCACCGACATGCTGTGAATTTGTAAAAAGCTGGAAATGGAAGTGAGATTGGCAAAAGAGGAAGAGGGAGAGTAGGGTAAGAAGCATAAGTCTGCAATACATTCCCAATCCTCCAAACTATGATTCGGATCGTCATCTGAATTAAACCTATAACTTACACAATTGTGTGTTACACACACATACATTGTTTTATGTATATATGTATGTGTGTGTGTGTATTGGATATTCAGTGCTTCAATTATTTTTAAGCTGTACATAAGCAATAATTAATATAACCAAGATATAGACACACCTAGCTTTATAATTGTATACAGTTACCCACCTACCTACCCTGTGACAAGCACACAAGTCCTATATCTTCAGTATGACATAAGATAATCAAATAAATCAGAAAACACCAGTCATTTCCTTAAACCATTCATTAGACGCCACACCTACAGTTCTAAAGTGGTTATTCAAAATTATAGTGTACAGGTCTTCCAGTTCTTTGCCATTTCCTCTCTACAAAACATTAACTGCATAAATTTAGGCTAAATAACGTCTTGCTTCCACCGTTCTCATGGCCGTTATACAGGTGTTGTAAATTTTGTAATTCATTGTTTTACTGTCTCATGTTGCAGCAGAGGTAAGACTACTATGCTGCTTAATGACAGCAGCAGGAATTTTGCATTTCTTTGCTTTCTTGATATTTACCTTCTCCTAATTGCATCACTTATGTGGCATTAATAGCATTCCTGCTACTAAATTTTATGGTTTTACAAAGGACTGGTATAAATGACACCATTTTGAGATAATACATACTACTGTATTAAGTATTATTCTGCACAGAAACGGGCTATCAGTTGAGACATAGTTTACACTTCAGTCTCTCATTCTTATCACAAATACTCTCTAGCTAGGTTGTCTAGTGATGCTGAATTTCTCCACAATCAGCAGCCAAGCAATTACTAAACCACAAGGTTATCCAGCAATTCCCTTCCTATGCCAAGGATGTCTCCAATGTCTATTCACAAGCCCCTTCTTAATGGTAAGGAAAACCTTCCTAATTGCAGGTCCAGCCAAGATTACTGCTTTCCTACTTGAGGGTTTAGAAATAAATTCTTTACTTGTCCTTTATTTAATCAACTTTAGTTTGGGGTGTTGGGAGATGTTGAATTTCCGGTTTCTTCCAAAAGAGCATATTAAAGGAAACAAGGAGGTGGGGGATAACAGAAAGGCCATTGAATCTTGTTGTGAGTATACCCTTGTTGCGGGTGCTTTTTGGCATCTTTTTACCCAAACCTGAAGTGGCACCCATAAAAACTGCCAAGTGAAACTCTGGCTATATGTGCAGTTCACGCACATTCACACATGTCCCTTTGTTGGATTGAGGCCAAACGCTCTGGGAGCTATCCAACTAAGTCCTACTTAAAAGGATACCCTATGAAATCAGTAGATCAAATCTGAGCTTGACTAATGCTGGATATCACCCTCTGGCTTTACTGTGTATCTCTTGGGCAGGAGAAGATAAGACTGCTTTATATTTCAGACCCTATAAAATAGTATGTTCCACCTTCTACAATTCTCCATTGTTCCATTCCCATTTATATTTATATTACATGTCATTACTTGTGTTATTCTTTATTTACACGATGAAATCCATAATTTATTACCATAAAATATCAGCCGTGCTCTAGTACGAAAATTATTTAATAAACAGTTTCAGTTAGATACATTATGCATCAAAATATTATGACTAATTGTTACGGACTATTTCTATGTACAGCTAAATGAATGCTCCATTTCACTTTCAGGGATACTTTTCCCAACACAATGTGCCTGATTACACATAGCATGAAGATAGTAATTTGATCACCCTGCAGTGTTAAGAGCTAAATCTTACTAAAACTAAAACAACAGCATAACGGTTTGGGCTATTGTGCTGAAAGATAATGGGAGTGGTTGGGAGGTCATGATGGCAGAAAGGATTTGGGGCACATTTGGGGCAGAAAAGCTATCTGCCACATGGTTGCTGGAACCAAGGTTATGAGCACTAAATGAGAATGGCTAGTCGTCTCCCTCTCAGTTTAGCGGCACTTTCCATTATTATTATTAATTATTTTAACACATGAACTAATACACAATTCACACCAGTGACATAGTGTTAATATCAATTTTTTAATAGCAATTCTTAATTAGACACCACAAACATAAATGAGGCACAGCCCCTGCAATAGTGGCCCAAACAGCAAGTCATTTGAATACCGTATTTTTCGCTCTATAGGACGCACTTTTCCCCCTTCAAAAATGAAGGGGAAATGTGTGTGTGTCCTATGGAGCGAAGAAGCCATAGCCCCGCGACCCTCTCCCAGCTGGAGAGGTGACGCGCGGCTATGGCAGGAGCCTCTTTAGCTGCACGCCACCTCTCCAGCCAGGAGAGCGCACGCGGGGCTAAAGAAGCCATTGCCCCACGACCCTCTCCTGGCTGGAGAGGTGACGCGCGGCTATGACCCCTCTCGCTCTCCAGGCTTCCAAGGTAGCTGCCTGAAGGCGACTGAACGCACCTTAAACAGCACCTTGTTTTAGAGGGGGGAAACAAGAGGGGAAAAATTCTCCCCCTCTCTGCGCAGCGCCTCCTGCCGCTTCGCTGAAGGGGCGCTGGGCAGAGAGGGGGAGATTTTTTTTTTTTGTTCTCCCCCCTTTAAAACAAGGTGCGTCCTATTGTCCGGTGCATCCTATAGAGCGAAAAATACGGTAAGTAATATTTACAAATACCTCTGTGTGTGTGTGTGTTATGTAAAATATTGGACTAGATTTAAACTTACATGTTTGGGGTGGGGAGGGGAGGCAAAGTAGCACTTAAGAGTTGGAAGGCAGCAGCCAGCGATCTTACCTTAGAGTCGGTTCTCCTCCTGCGCCCTCCATGGCAATTTTAATATTCAATCTCAAGTCTCTGTGCATGGCACCAAGATTTCTCAAATCAGACAATTCCTACTCGCAAAGTGCGCCTGGCTGATTTTGAGCGCTGGCTGAGACTTGCTGCTTTTGGAGTGGCAGTAATTATTTGAATTATGATACCCCAGGCAGCAGCCTAGTCCTTATGTATGATTGAACCTTACTGTCTACATTAAAACCTAAACCAGAAAGGGGAGACCTCAGGTGCAGGGGCCAAATGCAGCCCTCCATAACTCTCTGTCTGGTCCCTGGGATTCTCCCTAGGCGTCACACACCCCTAGGCTTTACACCCTCCTTGAACGAATCATAGAGAGTTGGAAGGGACCCAAGGGTCATCTACTCCAACCCCCTGCAATGCGGGAATCTCAGCTAAAACATCCATGTCAGATGGCCACCCAACCTCTGTTTAAAATCGTCCAAGGAAGGAGAGTCCACCACCTCTCGTGGGAGTCTGTTCCATTCCCAAACAGCTCTTACTGTCAAAAGGTTTTCCCGAACATTTAGTCAGAATCTCCTTTCTTGTAAATTGAAATCATTGCTCATAGAATTGCAGAGTTGGAAGGGACCATAAGGGTCATCTAGTCCAACCCGCTGCAACGCAGAAATCTTTTTCCCCAACATGGGACTCGAACCCAGAGATTAAGAGTCTCACACTGAATGCTTTTGTGTGTGTCATCAAACTGCGACAATGCCTCTCGCTTGCCTGGATGAAAAGTGTGGAGTGCATTTGTGCAGAAACATCTGGCCTTGTGCAGCTGGAATGCAATCTACTGTACAGAGGCAATAGTCCTACCCACTGTTCTGCTCATTCTGCGTGACCACATCCGCTTTCACCTCTGGCCCTGCCCATTCCTGGCCTGCGGGCCACAGCAGATTGCTCACCAGAGAATAGGGCTGCCAGGCTGAAAAGAGATCCCCATGCATTACCAAGCTTTATTTAGTAATGGAGTCGGAGAAAGCTATTGAAAAGCTTTGACATGAGAATAACTACTAATAGAATAATATATGTGATTGTTATTTATATTACCTGGCTGAATAATTACCAGATGAATAATTAACTCAAGCCAGTTTGTCCACGACATAAAAAAAAATGTGCAGCAACCCATGAAGCCAGAACAATATAGGCAAACACCCATGGCAGCACGGCACGTGCAAACAAATGCAGAGGCATGTCACACAAAACTGTGCTAACAACAACAACAACAACTTATTATTTGTACCCCGCCCATCTGGCTGGGTTTCCCCAGCCACTCTGGGCGGCTTCCACGAAGACCAAAAATACACTAAGATGTCACACATTAAAAACTTCCCTGAACAGGGCTGCCTTCAGATGTCTTCTGAATGTCAGGTAGTTGTTTATCTCTTTGACATCTGATGAGAGGGTGTTCCAAAGGGCGGGCACCATTACCGAGAAGGCCTTCTGCCTGGTTCCCTGTAGCTTTGCTTCTCGCAATGAGGGAACCGCCAGAAGGCCCTCGGCGCTGGACCTCAGCGTCCGGGCAGAACGATGGGGGTGGAGATATGCAATACCACATCACATGCAAACACAAAGGAAACCCCAGGAGCATGCAACGGGCAAAGAAATGATATGAAAGCATGCAGCAAGACATCTTCTTGCTCTGGGGATGGCCATTTTAATTTGGGGAAACAAGCTCCACCTCAGAAGCTGCAGCCTGCCAAACTAGACACGGTTTCCACAACTTCAATCAAATGGCTTGTTTTAAACGGGAAGTCTGAAATGCCACACAAAATAACAGGTCTTCATAAAACAAGCTGAGGGGACATCCTTGTAATCTCCTTGAAAGGTTGACCGAATCTGAACCACCAACAGGACAAAGCATAAGATACGCTAGGGTGGGTAGGTGTGACGCAAAAATGGTTGCTGGCATCAGGCACATGTACCTCTGTTCAACTTTTTAACTATTTCCTCAAACTTTTTTAGATTTAAGTTGACCCTGTTCTTCTTTCAGTAACTCTTTATAGGTTGCCCATTTCCCCTCCATGTTCTTTTTCTTTACCAAGATGGCCTCTAATGGTGAGAGCCACCACGGTGTTTTAGGTTCCAAGAGGCTTTTATATCTTTCCCATCCCTTGTATAAGGGTTTTCAGATTATATGATTTAAGACTCTTCTGTGGACTTTTACCTTATTATAACATAGAGATGAGTGCCAACTGTAACGGTTGTCCCATCCTTCAAGATCAAGTATATCTGTATAATTTAGTACCATCTATTCTTTAATCCAGCACAGACATGCGGCTTCAAAGTACAACTTGAGGTTCGGCATGGCAAAACCACCCCTTTCCTTTAACCCCAATAGTAATTTATACATGTACCTCTGTTCAACTTTTTAACTATTAATCATCTTTCCTGAGAACTTATTTTGAAAAACGATTGTCAGATCATGCCCTTTACAAGGCAGATTCTTCCCATGCTGAATCTCCTGTCTTTAATGGCTCGCTTTGCAGGTGCTACTAAGCCAAACAACAGTTTAGTCTAAACATGTGCGCTCCTGGAGAGGAGACTGCCGCTTTGCTCCCACCCCTGCCAGTCCTGTTGCTGCAACCTAAGTCATGGTTTGGCTTAGCATGTCCCCATCTGTCCCAGGGCTTGTTGTTGTTGTCTGTCTCCCCCAGACAAACCAACAATCCTTGGTTACAGCTCGTGGTGTCGGAAACAAGACAAAGCACAAGTTCAAACAACAAACCATGGCTTGTTCACAGCAATGCAGAAGCAGGACCAAAGAAAGGAACATCCACACTCTTACATGTGCACTGGGTAATAGTACAATAAATAGGATTTTAATGCTTTGTTGTATACAGTCATACCTTGGTTTTCAAACAGCTTAGTTCTCGAACGTTTTGGCTCCCTAACATCGCAAACCCGGAAGTGACTGTTCCGGGTTGCGAACTATTTTTGGAAGCCGAACGTCCAGTGGGGCTTCCAATTGGCTGCAGCTTTGGTTTCTGAACGTTTTGGAAGTCGAAGGACTTCTGGAGCAGATTCCATTCAGTTTCCAAGGTACGACTGTATACCAATGGTGAACGCAGGGGATGACACCACCCCAAAATAAGGGAGTGTTTGCACATGCTTGTGGGACTCTTTACGGTAGATATGATTGGCAAAAATATAAATTGAATGTTTTAGGCAGTCAGTATCTTTTTTCCCCATCTGGCTATCAATGTTTCTTAATTTTTTAACTTCTCAACTTCCTCTGGCTGTTCAAATTCTGTTTTGACATGTTAATTTGTTTTAGTTATTTTACCTGTTTCGACTGTTATTGTAAACTGCTGCGAGGGCCGGAAGGCAGTGTGGAAATGTGCTTGTAAATCAATAATTAAATCTGTGAATGAAAATGTTTTTAAAAAAGAAACATACAGAGCATTGACGTGCCAGCTGAGAAAAATAAAACTGGGGGGCTGGAAGTTGGGGGATTAGCTACTCAAGGTCCTAAGAAATAGGTGGGGAACTCCTAGTTCTGATCAGCCCCAGCCAATGGTCAGGGATCATGAACATTGTAGTTCTCAGCATTTATTTGGTCTGACATGCTTGGCATCTCTGCCCTAGCAACTTATGGTAAGAACCTTAGAGGGAAGTATTATTACCAGTGTGGAGATACATGCTGCAGGTATAAATAATTCTTTTCCGTGCAATATGCAGGGATATTTCAGTTGAAAGGAAAGGGGGAAATGCACATTTCCCCTTTCCCATTCTGCAGGCCACTAGCTTTACAACGCATAGGCTGGGAGCCATAGCACTATAGGAAAGCTGGGAAAGGCTGGGTAGAGGAAAGAAAAAGGCATGGTTTATCCCTTCCCCTCTTGAACACCCCCCCCAGGCCTAAATAAGGCCACAAGACTCCAGTTCTAGCCTAACTTGAACCCAGACCAGAGATACTCCTATTACGGGCTAGAACTACTCTGCAACATGTTGCTGTAGTTCCCGGTTGTAATAAGAAAATACTGAAACGGCCATCAACTTTAACTGCAGAACTGCTTCCATTAGTCTATAAAGGTAAAGGTACCTCTGCCCGTACGGGCCAGTCGTGTCCGACTCTAGGGTTGTGCGCTCATCTCACTTAAGAGGCCGGGAGCCAGCGCTGTCCGAGGACACTTCCAGGTCACATGGACAGCGTGACAAAGCTGCTTTGGCTAGCCAGCACCAGTGCTGCACACGGAAACGCCATTTACCTTCCCGCTATAAAGTGGTACCTATTTATCTACTTGCACTTAGGGGTGCTTTCAAACGGCTAGGTGGGCAGGAGCTGGGACCGAACGATGGGAGCTCACCCCGCTGCGGGGATTTGAACCACCGACCTTACGATCAGCAAGTCCTGGGCACTGAGGTTTTACCCACAGCGCCACCCACATCCTTCCATTAGTCTATAATTTAACCCATTAGTGCAGCGTATGCTTTTTCTGACAGAACAAGCTCCAGAATTTTAGGATGGAATAGGTTGTTCAGTTCCCTTGAACATAGTAGTGGCTGCTAAGCTTAAAAATAGAACTGTCATTCATTTTTAACCACTTTTATATTTTCAGTGGCCTAGCTTCATGGCTTAATCCCCATTGATTTCAAAGGGAACCCAGTGCAATTTAGTCCGGATTCAGCCGAATATTTAAAAATTGTAGCACACTGTAGCACACTGGGAAATGGCAACAGCAAGGGTAGTCACATCAAAGAAGGCAGGCAGGCAGTGTAAAAAGATAATTTCAAGTTCATATTATGAGTTCACTTTTTCAATGACTTTAGTGAGCTGAACCAGACTTGTGTATGACCTAAAGTTGGCAACTCACCAAGCTGCAAATAATTTTAAAATAGGATGAAACAAGACATGGTGACTCACAATCTAGATAAATTTCAGATCATACATAATGAGAGTTCCGAGTGCCAAAATCAATGGAAGAAATCAACTTATGAAAACAGAAATGAAGGCAATATGAACTGGGGGGAAATGTGAAGTTTTGTATGGTTTTCTGGATTTCATATGCTGCTGTTTTTCAACAATTAAGCACGTGTTTATTAGGTTTGTGGATTTGTAAACAACATCCTGGCATGGAAGAATCCTGTGCCACCATTAAACCTTAGGATGTACATACTTTTGAACTCACAATGGTACTGCCAGCATCCGGATCTGATATATCAGAGAAAAAGGGAATAGGCATGAGATCATAAAGCTTGCAGACAATGCACTTTAAATAAGCACACTGGAGCCTTAGTTAAATAAATAAGAATCCCTGCATAGACATGCTCTAAAATTGAAAGGGTGGAGTGGGATAGCAGGAGTCAGAATTGAACCTAAGGAAATGCATGGACAAATGAAAACCAACATGAGAAACGGACCTAAATATAGACATTATATATAAAGTGGCAAAGTCTACTGGTAAGCTCATACAGCCAAGAAAACTTGCCTTTTCCTGAAGGAGCAAATTTTGCTGTAGGCCAAATTTTGTGCCTTCAGGGAGCATTTTCCACATCCTCTTGTCTGTCAAGCAATCCCTGCACATTGTAGGGATTCTAGGTCATGTTCTATGATGCACTTTCAGTACAAAGGCAGCACCGCCCAGGCCTGTTTGACTACACTGCTGCCCTGTCTGGGAATTCACCCTAAAAACAGATCCAACTATCCAGTGGCTGCTTTATTGCTGGGTGATGATCAGTAGCAAAAGGCAAGCTATTTGGCTGATGAGAATTAGAAGTGCTGATGCTCTTTCATTTGTTTTGGCAAAAAATAGTATCTGCCTTGTTCAGAGTGTCTGGGGCAACTCAGCCAGATAAGGGGGTGCAAATAAAATTATTATTATTATTATTATTAATCCAACTCACATTTACTTTGAGGTTTTCTACATTCAATTGGTATATACATTCTATGGAATAAGTAAATCTCAAAGTGGTCAATGGGCCTTAAGTTGAGGATAGCAGCCTTGTAGAATTATTATTATTATCATCAATCCAATCCACGTTTACTTTGAAGTTTTCTACAATAAATTGTTATATAAATTCTAGGGAATATGTAAATCTCAAAATGGTCAATGGGCCTTAAGCGGAGGATAGCAGCCTTGTATAATAATAATAATTCCAACCCACGTTTATTTAAGAGGTTTTTCTACAATCAATTGGTATATAAATTCTATGGAATATGTAAATCTCAATGTGGTCAATGGACCTTAAGTTGAGGATAGCAGCCTCGTAGAATAATTATTGTTGTTGTTGTTATTAACTTGACTTGTGTAACTAAGCGGAATATAAATAATACCTTAAATAAACTTTTTTGTGTATGAGAATTTCAGAAAACAGATATAATTTTAAATAGATCCAAAGCGTAAACCTTCTAAACCAGCTTTTCTCTGTAACCACGTCGGCTGCCCTTTGGGCTCGCTGCAACGTGAGAACCCCTTGTCGGGCAGCGCAGCACAACACTTGCAAGGCTCCACTGCAGCCGGATGCTACGCGTGCTTCCTCGACACACGAACCCGCCCTGCTCTGCTCAAGGCGAACGCGACTGCAGCCGCGGCCGCCTTCACATCTCCTCGCGAGATTTTGGCCGGCCTTTCCCCGCGCGCTAAAGGGAAACCCTCCCGGGTCCGAAAAACTCATAGCCTCTCATTGCGCGGCAAGAGTCCCCAGTCAACCTCCGGGCCTCGCGTTGTAAACCCTAGAGCTCGAAGGGGACCCGAGGGTCATCTAGTCCAACCCCCTGCAATGCAGTGAGGCGGCGGCGGCCGCTGCTCCTGCAGTGCGAAAGGCGGGCGGCGCCAACCCTCGTCCTCCGAGCGGCGGCGCCTGTCAGTGACAGTCGCGGAGAAGAGCGCGCGGCCCCGGCCGCCTCGAGGCGGCCGGCGG
Source organism: Podarcis bocagei (assembly GCF_964188305.1). Classification (NCBI taxonomy): domain Eukaryota; kingdom Metazoa; phylum Chordata; class Lepidosauria; order Squamata; family Lacertidae; genus Podarcis; species Podarcis bocagei. The sequence continues at coordinate 14,948,799 of NC_138136.1, read as the reverse complement.
CGGCTCCTTTAAAAGCAGAGTTCCCCCACCACCGCCCTCAGAGCCGCGAGGCGATTGGCTGAGCGCGGCCCGCTCTTTCCTCTCGCGCGGCGGCCGAGGGGCCCGTTGGTGTCGCCTGGCGGCTGGGCTGCGCCTCGGAGCACCTCTGAGGAGGAGGAGGAGGCGACACCCGCCCGCCTCCATACGGAGCGCCCCCGCGCTCGCCCCTTCAGACGCCGCGCGAACCTGCGTGTGGGAAACGAGGGCGGCGGCGCCCCTCCCGCCTTTCCCCCTCGGCGGCCGCCCGTTTTCGAGGCTTGTGACGTCGGCGGCTCCCTCAGGCAGCGGCTGGCGGGAGGGAGGGAGGAGTCGTGAGGGGACGGCGGCGGCGGCGCTGGCGCTTCTTCTTCTTCTTCTTCCCGGAAGGCTGCGGCGAGGCTGTGTGGAAGCCTCGGCTTGAGGGGCCGCATCTTGGCGGGGGAAGCGTGAGGCAGGCGGGAGCCGCTGCCGGCCAAGAGCATCACCGGCCTCATCATCACCTGGCGCGGAGGGCGGCGCGCGGGCGGGGAGGGGCCGCGGGGCGGTTGCCTCGCCGAGGAGGCGCGGCGTGTGGCGTTGCCTCCGGAGTGCGGCATATAGTGTCGCCCAGCAGCGGCGCGGCGCCGCTCGGTAGTTTAAAGCGCCCTCGGGAGTAGCAGCAGAACCAGCCTCCTTCCCGCCCGCTCCAAGCCGCTCCTCGCCCGGCTCCGCGTGAGGAGGAGCAGCAGCCATGAAAGGGAAGCAGCAGCCGCCTCACACGCCGCCTCCGCCGCCCAGCGCCGGCTCTCCTGTGCTGAAAGACGACGCCGACGAAGCGCCTCGCTTCCCGGCCAGCGACGGGGATGCCGGCGGAACGAGCGGCCCTGCGGAGCCCGGCACCGCGCCGGCTCCCGCCTCGGCTGCCGGCGACGGGCTGGCTCTCCGGCCGCTGGGTCCGACGCCGAGCCAGAGCCGCTTCCAGGTGGACCTGGTGGCCGAGAATGCGGGGCGAGCGGCCGCGGTGGGGGAAGAAGAGGCGGCGACGGCGGCCCCCAAACCCCCCGGGGACGGGAAAGGCGGCGAGGAAGCCAAAGGCCGGTTCCGGGTGAACTTCGTGGACCCTTCGGCCGGCGACGACAGCTCGGGGGAGCCCGGCGGCGAAGGCTGCAACGTGAGCTTCCAGAACGGGGGCGACACGGTGCTGAGCGAGGGGAGCCTGCATTCGGGCGGCGGCTCCGGGGGCCACCATCACTACTACTACGACACCCACACCAACACCTACTACCTGCGCACCTTCGGACACAACACCATCGACGCCGTGCCCAGGATAGACTATTACCGCCACACGGCCTCCGGACTTGGGGAGAAGCTCATCCGGCCCAGCCTGGCGGAGCTGCACGACGAGCTGGACAAGGTGAGAGGGATGCGCAGCCAGCGGGCGAGCTCCGTGCGCGGCTGCGTTTGGCAGAGGATCGCGGGGCAGGCGCAAGAGGGGTGGGAGCAAGAGGGTGCCTTTTGCGGAAACGCCGAAAGCAGGTCTCGCAAGCCTGGGTTGCGGCGCCGTGCAGAACTGCAGAGGCATCATCCTCATCTTCTTTGGCGATCCTTCGTAGCCGAGTAAGATTGTCTTCCATAAACACGGTTTTGACAGGGAGCAGAGGCATCATCACTTTCAGGAGTCGTAGATGCGACAGCAACCCGCGGGCTAACTTAATCCCCGTGTCTAAAAGATCTTTGACAAGCGGTTTCGGTCTGTGCCAGCCTTCGGTTCCTGAGATGTTGCTGGACTACAGTTCCCATCATCCCCAGCCAGCATAGCCAGTGGTCGGGGAGGATGGGAGCTATAGTTAAAGAGCATGTGGGGGGAAGAAAGTGCCTTGCTCTTTACCAGTTTGCTATTTTGTTATGCTACACACTCTGGAGTTGCAGCCTGCTGCGATTAGGCACACGTGCTTTATTTTTATATTTCTTTAAAGCAAGAGACGTCTGGTAGACCTTGCTATGCATGGGTAAAGGGGCTGCATACAGGCTGATGCAATGCTCTGGTGCTGCTATAGACTAGATAAACACCCCTATGGGCTGCCAAAACTAGCTGAGCTTAAGTAAGGAGTGCTAACCTTATTTCACTGTCCTTCGTGCATTCTTTGCACATGAACTTGGCCTTCTCAGGTGAACGTGGAAAATACTGTACTTTATCTAATTCTTCCATCTGCTTTGTGTATGTGTTGCCTGCTGTCCCAAGTGCACATGGGAGCATGAAACATGTGCTTATATATCTACAAAAGTAACTGGAGAATTTGCAGCTGAATATCTGCAAATGACAAAACATGGCAAACTACTTGCTGTTAATTTCCTAAGCGGTGATAACACCAACAAAGATGAGTATTTACCTCTTGTGAACTCCATCCCTCTTTCCTTCCTGTTTATTTTCAGCAGAAGTTTCTTGCATGGGGTCAGCTGAGGAGAACATGAAGCAAGCCCCAACTAGGGATCAATCAAAGGTCACCTTGAGATAGGCCAAAGGAAATTAATTTGTCTCTGCTTTTATAAACATAGCATCTGGGTACCACCGTCACCCCTTATCTAAGTACTGGAATTATTCAGTGACACAAACTGTTTGCCATATTGCATAGATTAGGCTTAAAATAATTCAACTTTATTTTTTGTTCTCTTTTAAAGGCACTTGTTTACATCATGCTTCTCTTTATGGGCTGCTGCATTCTGCATAAACTTGCATGTCTGATTGCCTCCTCAGTATCCTCAGGAATGATTTAAGCTTCTTTTTAACTATCTTCATCCGTTTAGTATTAGTGCTTTATTAACTGTTCCTAGAATCCTAATGCTTCTTGTGGTGTTCACAACCTGGTTTTTAAAAGTAGGGACTAAGCTTTGTTTTAAAGGGTATTTGTTACTGATTCTCACACAAGACAACTGAAGGTGCTATGTTAATTTCCTGACTTTTAACAGTAGATCAGAATTAAATACCCTCTTCAATTTTGTGTCATACTGTGGGAAAAGGTAAGCTAACGCGAGAAACTTTGTAAAAAAGTTTTCTGAAGTGTGAAATACATTTATTAGGAAATCCAGCAATAAGGTTTTTGTTTGTTTTTGTTTTGATTTCTTCAGACCTATGTCCTTTAGATAGAAAACAACCCCATTTTCTTACATGGTAGAAATGGTTAGTACATTTTAAAGAAGCATCTTAAACAAACAAACATTTGAATATATTTAACTAAATCCCTACCACATGTTTCAATTTAAATGGTACACCTGTTATTTGCTGCATATACCTATACCTACCTGCAGGTACATGGTGACAGCACTCTTTAAAATGGGACTTCTGTTTCTTAAAGAGGCATACATACCTTCATCTGTCACTTATCTGTAAGACGTTTCCTATATTATGATGAAAATCCCACAAAGAGAAGATTGTGATATTTTAACCCTGGTAATGTGTTCACTTTTCCCAGTAGAGTAAGTTGCATATTCAGTTCTGTTGGAAACCTTCACTGACTAATAGGATGAATTGTAAAGATATGAAAGCATGCTAAAGTATGGGCTTCAACCATTCACTACCTGACTTGACCACTTATTGCAAATTTTAAACAACAATAATTTAAAGAGGGGAAGATGTTTCTGATACATCCAATTCACTCCTTTAAATTTCAGTGAATAAACAATAGTGCAGTACCTTAGCAATATATTGTAAATATTTACTCCTGACTGTTTACAATATGTTGTATGTTTAGTGTATGTATATTTTTTTTAAAAAATAGAATTGAAATATTTTTTTAAAATTTGGATGGCTTGTTAAAGTAACCCGTTTAAAATGCTGCATGCTGCAAGACCTAGCAGCTGCCTCAGTTGTGTTTTCAGTAGTGATTGAAGTACCTGAAGCCATGTTCAACCTGGCATATGGCCCCACGGTTAGTAGGTAACCATTGACTAGGTTGTGAAGAATGAAAAGAATTACAGTGTTGTGTGTGAGTAGAAGAGTCTTTGTAAAGCACAAGCAGGCAGGACCCTTAGCAAAGACATACTATCACACCTTTGAGGAAGTTCAGAAATGTAGGTTCATCTTTATTTCATTTTTTTAAAAGAACACTTGTGCATCTTCTGTACTGCTGAAAGATTGTACTCACCTTGGCAGGTTACGTTTTCAAGCTGCTAAAATTATAGCACAGGGGTAGTCAACCTTTTTATACCTACCGCCCACTAAAGCATCTTTCTTGATGGTAAAATTTCCTTACCGGCCACCAGTGCTTGATGGAAGGAGGATTCAGCTTGTGCCGTAGAACCCCCTACCACCCACTTAGAATCCTAGTGGGCGGTAGGGACCAGGTTGACAACCCCCTGTTATAGCATAACTTAAGTATAGTTGGTGGTCAGTTTGTATCTAACCCACAAACACCCTGTGATGACTTTGAAAACAGGCAAATGAGGTAGTTGCGAAAGGAAGCTTCATAGCACATGTTGGAGACCTCTTGAGGCAATAGCCATTGTAACCTTTCCCATTGTGGCCTGGTTCACCTGTGACAGTAAATCAGGGGCAAAACAAATGATGACTTACTGGGAGCTGGCGCACCAACCCCCTCCCTGCTTTTGCCCCACCCAGAGGAAACCAGGGATAGATGTAAACTAGTGCTTGTGGATTATTTCTCTCCAAACCAGCTATGAAAACAAGCCAAGAGCTCCGGGAGGAAGGGAATAGGTTTTAGTTGAGTAGCGTGCACCAGCGCACTTGCTTGTTCTGTGACTTACTCTTATATGTGAACCAGGCTAGTCTTTGCTTCCTTTTCCATCTTTTCAAGGGTGGAAGGTGAGCAAGAAGTTACAGCAATCCTGAGGAGCCACTAACTATATGTGTCAGGATAATTTTGGTAGTTTGGAATAACTTGGGGGCTTTCATGAAAACAAAGAAATACTAGTAACCTTGGCCTGTACCTATCCATTCCTTCCATAGGGGCATAGTTCATTTTTATCTCAATTTTCTATTGTGGGAATAAAGTGCCTTACCATCATTAAAATGGAGCAGTGGTAAGACACCAGAAAGTAAAACATTAACTCACAGTGCTGATGAAAGAGGCTGGCTTGACTCATCACAATGATAGTGTCATCCATGATATGCGTGGGAAAATTTATATTTTACAAAATAAATAAATAAATAAATTGCTTTTTGCTGTGGAAAATTTTCTGTTTTATAAGTTCATTAATAACAGTGAATGGATGTCAACTGCAAATATATATTAGATATGTTTGACAGTTCAAGTATTTTTTCCCTTTGTTGACCAACAAACAAGCATGCTAAATTAGATCACTCTCTAGGGTGTCAGAAAAATTTCATATATATATGGGGTGTGGGTGACGCTGTGCGTTAAATCACAGAACCTAGGACTTGCCGATCACAAGGTCGGCGGTTCGAATCCCCACGACGGGGTGAGCTCCCGTTGCTCCGTCCCTGCTCCTGCCAACCTAGCAGTTCGAAAGCACGTCAAAGTGCAAGCAGATAAATAGTTACCGCTCCGGCAGGAAGGTAAATGGCGTTTCCGTGCGCTGCTCTGGTTTGCCAGAAGCGGCTTAGTCATGCTGGCCACATGACCAGGAAGCTGTACGCCGGCTCCTTCGGCCAATAAAGTGAGATGAGCGCCGCAACCTCAGAGTCGGTCACGACTGGACCTAATTAGGGTCAGGGGTCCCTTTACATACATACATATACATATACATATACATATACATATACATATACATATACATATACATATATATATATATATTCTCCTGCAAATTATTGGAACTTGCATTGGAAGTGCAATGTTATGTTATGACTGCTGTTCACTGCTATGTTGAACACTTCACCATCTAGGACAGGAAGGAGTTTTTGCCTCCCCCCACTCTTGTCCCGTATTCCACCCTATTTAATTGCTTCAATTGAATTCAGTGGGAAGCACTGAGAACTGATCCCACTTCTAATGTGTTTAACCCTGCTAGAATCTTGTGCGTACCTTTTAAATAAGTGAAGTGTAGAGAATGTGCCTGCCCAATCTAGATACGACCAACAGCACATTCCCTACCATGGTTAGAAGAGATGCTGCAGCTCTACAGTGAATGATTGCTGTGCCTTCAGTTGTCAAGAGGGGAGGGACTAAGCTCAGTGGCAGAATGGCAAGCTTTACTTGTAGAAGTTCCTAAGTTCAATCAGTTGTGTAGGACTGGAAAAAATCCCTGGTGCCAGTCAATGTGAGGATAATACTGAGAGTATAAGGACCAATGGTCTGATTGTGAATGGGGCAGCTTTCAGTGTTTTTATTGTGGTAATGCTTTGCCTACCATTCCCAGCTCTTGCAGGCGAGGACAAAGATGCTGGATGACTTCAAATTAAGAGGCACAATTTGACACTTTGGCTGCTCGCCTGGGGGGTAACTGCTTCTTAGTGAATATATCGCAAACTGCATGGCTGCCATAATGGTGCAAATGGGGCTTTATGTAGTTCCATGGTTAATTCCAATCAACTTGTGCAATCATAGTTGGGATGAATGTTGATAGTAACATTCAGTACATATAATATAGCTTGTAATACATTTGCATTGATCTCCTAATTAATAAACACTTTATGATCATATCCTTTCATATTGTTGAGTTTGGGATAGTATGTAAAACTCATACTATCACAGTTTTTTGGACGCAAAAGTTCCACACTTAATCCTAAAGTTGATGGATAAAACAAAGAGTAAAAATGTACCTATTTTGCTAACTTTGCTGTTGACTCCATTATAATGCTAGAACATAAAAGGCAATTATGTCAAGTTGTGGTATGAGACCTATATTTCAGTAGTATTGTCTGCTGTCTCTGAGTCTCTTGAGGCTGCAGCCCAGTATGCACTGACATGGAAGTAAGTCCCATTGAACTCGGGTAGCCTTACCACTGGGTAGACATGTGTAGGATTGAGCTGGGCATGTAAATGCCTTCAAAAGCATTTTCAATAAATCGCTTGAGAGAGAGGCATATTTAACTGCATGATAAACAGCCAAACTATATAATTCTGTGGATCTAATCGAATGATGGCCTTTTCAGGGGACTCTTAATCTCCCTCCCACCCACCCTATACAAGCAGCCAGATTGGGAGCAATGTTCACTTTACTTTCCCCCACTTTTAATCATTTTAGCTTTTGATGTTTATGAATGTGAGATCTCCTTGACCTTAAGATTCAAATCTTTGAGTAAGACTCTTTGGGCCATGAGGGTCATTTTCAAATAAACTTCTCTACTGGTTTTTAAGGCGCTATGTTCTTGTGGCAAGCGAGATGGTAGAGGAGGATAGAACTTTTATTGATATAAAAATGAACTGCTGGGTGAAGTTGGCTGATATTTTTGAAATTTATTCATAACCTATGTGATGAGACAGAGGAGGTGGTCAATAGTGCTACCAAAAAAAATCTAATTTGGGAATGGAGATTTATTCCCCAGGCACAGTTTGGAATTAAGCTCTGGATGAATATAATTGGTTTTATGAGTAGCTATTCCCATGTCTGAAAATTATTTATTTGTATGGAGGATATGTACCATATTGTAGGTTTTCTGTATTGGTGTGTTTGAAGTTAATGCTTTTGAATGAAAAGTTTGGAAAACACAATAAAACATCAAATAAAAAAATGAACCTTAATTGATATGGGTAAAAGTAGTTGCCATTAGGATCCTTTAAACTTTCATTCTGTTGAGACATTCACAGGCTGTCTCCCAGTGTATTCTTGAGTGGTGTTTGTAGAGCAGATGTATGGCAACAATCCTTGTGTAAAGAAGATCCTAGATGTATCTTCAAATTTGTACAATGTGAGCGTCTAAGCACAGCAGACTTTTCAAAAGTACTGCAATAGATGCTCCTAAAGCAGCTAGGTCATAAAACAAATGGAGTATAACAATCACAAAGGCGGCAAATTCCAACCACACTCAATAGGAATTTATTAGTAGATAGGTAGCCATGTTGGTCTGCCATAGTCAAAATAAAAAAATTCCTTCCAGTAGCACCTTAAAGACCAACTAAGTTAGTTCTTGGTATGAGCTTTCGTGTGCATGCACACTTCTTCAGATGGAATTTATGTGTGTGCTCTTTAGTTATATGATTCTCTTCTCTTCCCACCCTGCACCTCTTATCATATTAAATGACTTTGAATGGTGTGTTGTGTGTAAGTGTAACTGGCTGTTTAACCCTTTCCTTCATTGCTGTTTTGTCTGCTCAGAGTAACCCCTCCTTCCAGATACTTTTCATCACATGCTGCCTTTTCTTCCTCAGCTGCTTTACATGATAAAAGAGAAGATTAGGGCGGAGGTGGAAAGTGGAATAATAGGAACAACATGAAATCTGTCCTTCTGTCTGGGAATGCAGAGAAAAACTTTCAGTTTGAGGATGGGAGAAAAATGTTTGATCTGTACTTAACGCGAATGTTGTCTTGATAACCTGGTTGAGAAGAGGAAGATTGGCCTGCAGAACTATGTGCAAATGAGGAGGTGTTGAGGATTAATGCAAGGTCAAGAGCTGAAATATTAACTTGATGGCTCTTAAAGTCTTACAACTGACTACAAAGTTTTCCAGTAACTAATGACTGAGAATTAGCAAGTGGGAAATCTGTTTAAGGGGCTATATTACTAAACAAATTACAGTGGTACCTCGGGTTACATATGCTTCAGGTAACATACGCTTCAGGTTACAGACTCCGCTAACCCAGAAATAGTACCTCGGGTTAAGAACTTTGCTTCAGGATGAGAACAGAAATTGTGCCCCAGCGGCACAGCAGCAGCAGGAGGCCCCATTAGCTAAAGTGGTGCTTCAGATTAAGAACAATTTCAGGTTAAACGCCGGACCTCCAGAATGAATTAAGTACTTAACCTGAGGTACCACTGTTAATGAAGCTAATGAAGCCCTGAGTTCAGTAAACCTGTATCGGCACAGTTTGATTTGTCAAGCTGCTTGCTTGGGGAGGAAAGTCTGTAAAAGTACTATTCTTGGGTGAGATAGAGTTCAAGTTTGAACTAGAACTTTGGGGGGTGGGAATCTAGTGCTATAAATTAGAACAAGAGCCCTTTCTACACCTATGGCTAAAAGTGTGAACAGAACTTAACAACTCTTTCAGAAATAAATATATTCCAGTGTGATTGACCATGATCCTTGGAAACTGACTTATGCCCAGGATACTTCTTAAGGAGCTTTTTCAAAGGTCCTGAGTGCTGGATAGCTCAGTTGGTGGATGAACTTATCTGCAGCTTTTTCTCTCACAGTACTATACTTAAAATAAATAAAAAAAATCCCTTCCAGTAGCACCTTAAAGACCAACTAAGTTAGTTCTTGGTATGAGCTTTCGTGTGCATGCACACTTCTTCAGATACACAGGGTATATCTGAAGAAGTGTGCATGCACACGAAAGCTCATACCAAGAACTAACTTAGTTGGTCTTTAAGGTGCTACTGGAAGGGATTTTTTTATTTTGACTATGGCAGACCAACACGGCTACCTATCTGTAACTAGTACTATACTTAGCAGCCTTTTGTTCCTGGTGGCAGGAGATCCATCAGTAGACTTGAATTTTCTGTCTGTTTTCCTGTATTGAATGGGAGTCTAACCATTGTGTGGCAGCAGAGAAGATTCCATTGTGGTTCTTACTTGAAGTTATATTAGAAATACTCGTGCATAGAAGAGCTGCATTTAGAGGAACAGAACTTGGATGTAACTACTCATCCTCTTATCTCTTTGCCTTAAATAATGAGCAGTCAAATAGCATTTTTATGTTCAATGCATGCATTCTTACAATACTCGAAAATAGTCAAAAATTATTACTATTATAGGACAGGTATGGAGGAGGCTAAGTGATAGGAACCTCTGCAACTTAACTCACTTAGCCACTATTTTGGGCCAACTCTTACATGTCACCAGCACAGCAACATGTTTTGATTCACTGCTTTAATATTATACATAAATAGGACAGAAAAGTAAGTGGTTGTATTTAGTAATTTTAACACTTAAGGTTTTTTTAATGTCACTTGATCTGTGGGAGGCAACTCTCCCCTTCATCTCTCCCAAAAAGAGCACTCTGGCAGTAAATAACATGAAGAACCTGCTAAAAAAGTTCTGAACATATAATAACCAAGAAAAATATCCCATTTACAAGATAATAATGCAGAAACTAGGGGTGGTATAAAATTAAATATTACTCAGAGTAGGCCGATTAAAAATAATGGCTCTAACCTTAAGTAAAACATAGTTGAATGCCAACCATTGTCAGTAATACATCATACAAGGTAATGTATGTTGTGAAATCTTGACATTTGTCACACCGCCACATATGTGCATAATGCCTCAGTGTTTTCATTCTGAGTACTGTCCTATTGAAAGGTATCCACTTACTTCAGTATTCTATGTATTTATATTTATATAGGTAACACATACATAATGCAGTGTTGTCTTTTATTCATGTAACAATAATACTATGCTGATTTTAGAGTTGATAATTCTTTTACTATGTCTGTATAATTGTTCCATGAAAGTCTAATACTTGGGTCAGGGTACTGTGCATGATTATACATCAGTTACAACAAGATTTTTTTTTTATGTTAACATATCAACAGTTGACTAAATTACAGCACAATCCTATGCATATCTAGTTTCACAAAATGGTAAGCCATGGGTTGTTGTTTTTTCAAACCATGAGTTAACCATGAGTTGCCCTGTAGATGATCAACAAACTGATTTGTTTTGTTTTCCAGTTGCTCTTGCACCATGCTTTTGTAGTTTGGTAAGCATCTGTGGTGGAGGGATAAAAATCATGGTTAAGGAAAGATGCTGGATTCACAAAGAAGAGCAAGCCATAGGTGTTTTTCCTTTTTTTGAAACCCAAGCATTGTAAGCCAACAGCAAACCATGGTTAAGCTCCTGGTAGAGTTTACTTAGTGCTCTATGTCATGGTTTACTAAACAATGGTTTAGTGTTATGTGCTAACCAGGTCTGATACTAGAATGATCAGAACACATGCTGCCAAACATTAGTTTTATGTTTTGGTTATTTTTTTGCTAAAAGCCTGAATATTTTCTAGTTCTATAAAATTAAAATGTTCTGGCGTTTTATTTTTGCATAGTTTGCATTTCACCAAGTAGTCCAAATCTTCCTATCACTCCTAAATTTTAATTTGTTCTATCTAGATTCCATTTTGCTCTGTGAGAATCTAGTAAGTATTCTGTCATCTGTGCTGTGGCACTAGTGAGTGACCTATGACATCCTGATTTTGTGTATTGTCATAAATAGTTCTTTTTAAATGTTATGCTATCAATTTTAACCGAATGCACAACTAGTTAAAATTTGGGGAGGAGGAATTTACAGTCCCAGGCCAGTTCTTTCAAGATTTACAAAGATTTTTCCTGGACTTACAAATACGCATAGGAGGCATATTGTACTGTGACCTTGGAATCTAATGCAGATAACTGTGTTTGCTAATTTTTCAGCCCTTGCAATGAGGGTATAAAGATCATTTTCTGCCTTTTTGAATGATAGCATCAATTAGAATTTTTTTCTTTGATATCTTGCTGAAGTATCTGAGTACAGAACACATGCCTTTTTCTACACTTATGGAACATAGCCTAATGAGGGGGAATTCAGCCATTCTAACATTATGGTATGCTGTTGTATTAATGCAGTAACTTTCCATACTGGATAGAAATTATGTTTGGCTGATCAGTTGCTTTCATTTTCCCCCCATTAATACATATTAATTAGCTTTATGCCATGTTTGGTATTACTTTTTGCTGGCCAAGCTTTAAATTTAACCTTGTGTGGAGGAAAATTACACACTATTCCCTGAGCAACTCTCCTGTGGGATCCAGTGATCCTCAAAAGCAGACATTGCTTCTGGTTCATTTCACTTTTACCGCCTTGTTGAAGTGTTATTCCTTCAAATCTAGCATCTGATAAAGTTCACAAAATACACAAGGACAGCTAAGTTTTTATATGCCAGTGCTTTTGAAAAATGTGATGATAGGAAGGCATCTAATTCATCTTCTATGTGCTTCAAACCTTTACGTTCAATTAACCAACTTGACAGTTGCCAAGATTGTGGATGAAAATAGCCTTTTTCATTAACTTGTTCCTTCAGCTTGCATGCAAATGCAATTCTGAAACATAGGTAATATTTAGATCAGTGGGCTCTAAATGTACTTAGGATTGCAACTTTAAACAGAGGCTCAATAGGTTTCTGTTTCATCCAACCCACTCCTTCTGATTGTTGCTTTACTACAGGAACCATTTGAGGATGGCTATGCAAATGGAGAAGAAGGAACTCCTACGGGAGATGCCACTGCTACTTATACTGCTGAAAGTAAAGGGATTGTCAAGTTTGGTTGGATTAAAGGTGTATTGGTAAGTATAACTTTGGTAATGATAAACCCATCTGTGCTTATTTTCTTAGCAACAATTGAATATGTCTACTTGCATATATATTGCAGATTTTTTTAAAAAACAGCAAAACAATTGATTACCGTGTAGTAGATACAAAGTTTCTGTTTTCTGTATCTTCTACTCTCATTGTTGTTTTTTAAAAAGAAATATGTATCCAGATACATTTGCCTTTGTCTCCCCCAGCTCTTTTTATTACTGTGCCCTAAAATGATGATTTAGGACATTCATGAATGGCCAAACACTTTCTCTCTTCCTGCTGTTCCTTAACTCAAAGATAAACTCTGGTTCATCTTTGAGTGTATAGCAAATTAAATTTCATTCCTTCAGACACTTTACTAAGAGGCAAATCCCGTTTAACTTGGATCTTGCTTTTGAGAAAATCTTATTAGGCCTGGCTGTAAGGTGAAGAATAATGAAAAGGCATTCATGCTACTTAAGGCAGCCTTGTATTGCATGCAGGTCCCATTTACCAAACACAATGCATTCCCAGGAAATTGTTTCTTAGGCGAGCGTTTGCATAAGGAACTGAAGATTTTTATTATTTCCTATGGGAACTGTGATGGGATGATGAGCTGCTTGTGCGTAAAATCGTAGTCCCTCAGAGTTTGTTCAAGTCCACAAACCTCTGTCTGTGACGGAGCCCCTCAGACATGGCTCCTCTAGTCACTGGCAGATTCCGACAGTGGCTGCTTTCGGAATCGCTTCCAACATAAAAGCTCCTTAACGGAAACATGTCTTCTGGACTCACGGCGTGACAGTTTCCGGCGAGGAGTGGGTCTCCCTATGGGAGGTCCAGAAACCTCCCCACTGTTCTCGCTGGACGTGTCCCTGAGCCCTCCCTCTTGCTCGCTTTCCCTCAGAGACCCACCTCTCCCCCTGCTGGTTCCTGCTTCAGCTGCTGGGTCTCTCCCAACCTCCGTGAGCCCTTCCACCACCTGTCCCTCCGATGGCAGTTCCCTGACAGGAACATTTCTAATCCGTGACTTGTCTTATCTCTCTCCTCTGCTCCCTCCATGGTTTCTGCCTGAAAATGGCTGGCGCTGTCCAGCAAACCACAAACAAGAAAGGAAGTGGGCAAACTCTGGTTTATCTGAATTAGCTGTGTGTGTAGCGAGGTTTGGGTTTATTTCTTTATGTTTGGATAAGTGAATTTTTGCATAATAAGTGGGCAGATAGCAGGACCTGCGTGTATACAGTTTGCCTGGTAACTTTATTGCAAATGGACTAGTGGGGCAAGGATGACTCTCCTTCATCTGTAGCCAGCATGGAAATGCAGACACGAGTCACTTTGCACAGTTAACTCAGGAAACACAAGGGAGGGAACATGGTGGCTCAAATTTCATCCTCCGTCCGATAGCTATTGGATCAATGCCATGATGTCATAAGGATACAGTAACTTGCACAGCTTATAACATTAACTAGATTTTGTTTCTTCTGGTGGAGTGCCTGGGGAGAGCAGTCCTTTGGCCCAAATAAGGGTGAGGAGAGAGCAGTATCCTGGCTCAAATAAGTAAACAAAAGGATTTCATCTAGAAATTGGCTTCCCTGCCGTGTTCACTTAATGGGACATTCATCTCAGCTAGTAATTTTTCTTTGACTTATTGGAAGTCTAGGAAGGAATTCAGTGTCATGCTAAGGTGATTTGGGCAGGTTGAGCATTTTGGCTTGCCCGACAGAGGGATTCCTGTTCCTTCCTCCCCATGCTACTCTGGTCTTCCTCCTGCACCCTGCTCCCCCATCCTGTTGTTATTGTTATTATTGTTATTTATTAAATTTGTATACCACCCTATACCTGCAGGTGTATATTGCAAGGTGTGCAAGCCCAATTTCCCATGAAAGCCGAAGCCCTTCTTTAGGACTTCCACTGACAGGACTCATTAGTTGAATCCTGTCCCTAGAATTTTAATTATGTTTTTGTTTTTTGTAAGAAGTCCGTGAATTAACTGATCCCAACCTTTTCCAAAAAAAAAAAAAAATCTCGTTCACAGGTTTGTCAGACTTTATAGTTGTTTGAAAATAACTCAATGGAGAAACAATAAGATTTGTAAGATCACGATTTCTGTTACTATGGTGGTTCAAGCAAACTGCAAATTTTAACTTTGATTTAGTTGTTTCAAAGTTGTGCTAGTCTGCTAAGGACACAGTGAATGCTAGAAGAATATTTATTCTTCTTAACTTAGTGTTATAAAACTGTAAATGACATGATTCCAGCTCTCATGTTATAACTGTGACAGGATGGTGGAAATTAACACAGTTCAGTTTGTACAAACAAAGCAACCTTGCATGGACAAAATCCCCTGTCTTCTGGAGGAATCTTGGCATGTCTGTAGTATATTTTATCTTGACATGGCAAAAAAAAAGTATTTACTTTAAATAATTGGAGTTTTTGTATTGTTTTCCAGTTTACAATTATACAGAGTATTAACTACCTATTTATTTATTATTGTTGCTTATTATAATTGTTAGTCACTTTTCTCAGTAACCCCAAACCACTTACTTTAAAAACTTTTTAAAAACAACCAGGTAAAATCCCTAAAAACACAGCTATACAAGTAGAAGGCATGACTACCTGATCCCACTCCACTAAAAGATGCCACAACACCGCCTTTCAAATTAAGGGCCAAGAGAGAAAAGTATTTGCCTGGTGCCTAAATATAGATAAAGATGGTACCAAGTGTGCCTTCCTGGGGAAAGGACTCCACAATCGCCATCAAAAAGTCCAATTCTTGTGTTTCCACCCTCCAAACCTCCTGTGGAAGGGAGCGCTTGAAGAAGGGCCTCAGATTTAGCTGCTGCTGCTGCTACAGCGTTTGGGTCATAAACACTTCTGCTTAAACATTAATAATATTTGTTTTATGTTAAGGAGAAGTATAATTTTCATAATGTAGTGACTTCAGTCACTGCGCTTTTAAAAATGGTCTGTTAAAGCAGGCCTACACAAATTGCAAGACATCAAGTCAAATGGGCCCACCATATGGTGGCCCAGAGAAGAGATTGATAAATCCCTACCACTGCTACTGATCCAGGACTGGAAGAATTGAAGATAATAAATTGCCACAAAGCATGTCTGGTGTGCTGTTTGGCTTGAATCATAAGTCGAGGTGCTTGGTTGCCTGCATAACAGCAGACTTTTGAAGTTGACCCTGTGAACTCAATTCTTAAAACTCTGTTGTAGCTTATTCAAAATGATACCTCTATAATAAATATTGGGACAGCATAGCATGAAAATTCTTTGCTCTTACGGTGTTCTAGGTACGATGCATGTTGAATATCTGGGGTGTGATGCTGTTCATTCGACTGTCCTGGATTGTAGGACAGGCTGGCATAGGTAAGTGTGCCCACCAAATAAAACATCTCTGTGTACTATGTTAATCTTGATTAACTGTTAAAGATCGGTGACTTGTAACTTACAGCATTGGATGAGAATATGATTGATGGAATGCTGCTGATTACCATTGTGATATTCTTAACATGGAATATATGCTGCTTATCAGTTTCACTAAGAGGCTCAGTGTGTCTCCAGAGCAATGTTCTTTTCTTTGTTATTACAGTATGAGACACTGATTAGGAGGTAATACACATTTGAAGGATTAGTCCTGCTCAGAGCGTTACATAGGCAACAAGTAGTTTTTCATATTCCTTGTTGCTAGCTTCTGTGGTGTCCTCAAAAGGTGAGGCATACTCTACCTGAAAAGGTACTCCTGAGGGCAGGAGAGGTGGTAGACATGCTTGTTCTTGATGTGAACAGGTGATGTCTTGCATATTGTAGGCACATGTTAAAACAAGCTTGTTTAAAACCAGCTCGTGCATGCCTTAGGTTTAAGACATTTTTTGTTGTATTGATTTATTGAAACCAACAGCCAGCGTTTGTTAAACAATATTGTACATTTGTTTTGGGGGAAATGATAATTTCCTGTAAATAATCTTAGGAATCTTCTTACAGGACTTGCAGTCTTGGTCATTGCAATGGCGACTGTGGTAACTACGATCACAGGCTTGTCTACATCAGCAATAGCTACCAACGGCTTTGTGAGAGGAGGTAAAACAATGTTATACATGTACTTTCCTGTTTAGTTTTCTTCAAAGGGAGCCAAATCATGTGATATTTACTTTGCATATATGCATCAAATATTTTATTTAATTGCGGAAGTACACCATAAGTGGCAAGGTTTTCTTCAAAAAACAAAGTGATTGTGCTACTGTATTTTTAAACTGTCAGCTCGCAATAGTGAACTTTGAAGAAGTGACTTTGGGGGTCATGAGGAGAGGTAGGTAGGTCACAAGTAGGGTTGGAGAGTACAGCTGGTAAGACATAGATAAAAGAATTTGAAATCAGACAAATGGTGAGTAATGCATTAGAAATGGAGAGTAACTAGATCAGTGATGTGGAACCTGTGGCCCTCCAAACATCGTTGTACTCCCATTGCCCCACCCAACATGGTCTGCAGATAACCCAACATTGGGTGGACTACAGGTTCCTCTTCCCTGACCTAGAACCACCTAGGCATTCACAAGTTAAGAGGCAAACAATGCGATCCAAGCTTTGTTTTGAGAAAGAGGTACCATTTATTGTAGTGAGATTTACTTCCAGCTAATTACATTAAGGGTTGTAGTCCAAGTAATTAAAAGATGTTAGGAAAACTTAAACACTGAGCTTGCCTTTCTTAAGAGGCTAATTGCAGATTTGTATCTTGAAAATCAGCTTGGCCTTCTTCCCGGATGTTGAGCAATCTCAGTGATGCTATGGAAATGTGATTGCCTTAGGAACAGCAAGTCTGGTTTATATGTTTGTTACTATCTACAGTCGGATGCTCTGTTGATGCAACATGTTAATCATGGCTTACACAATTGGACAATTTTCACTTGGGCGTACTTTTCCACACAATGGGGCATATGAACAGTGCAGTCTTAAGGCAGTAGTGAGCTTTCTGTAGATATACTGAGGGACTTCTAATGGGGTTTGAGTGCTTTCCTGTCAGTGGGCTTTTTCCCCTGGCAAAGTGGTGCTTTTAACAACTCCTTGGCTAGCCTTTGACAGCTTTAGTGTTGCTCTCCTGTGACAGGAGTAGTTAACCTGTGGCCCTCCAGATCTTGTTGGACTCTCAGGTGACTCCCATTAGTTGCAACCAGCATGGCCCAGTGGTAGGGATGATGGGAATTAGAGTCCCACCGTATTTGGAGGGCCATAGGTTAACTACACCAGTCGTATGAGAATAATTTATGCAGCATAAAGGTAGAAATGTGGCTTTATTTGAGAAGCTTGCTTCTTGAATAGAGTGTCCATTGGAACAGAAAATACAATTCATTAATAATTCTGAAGTGAATTTTCTTCACTGGTTTTATTTTTGGGGGGATTACTATTTGTGTTTCCTCTCTTCCTTTTCTCTACTTCAAAGTGAATGTTAGTAATCTTCAGCTGTATAATCTGATTTTTTAAAAACAGGTTTTCTATCTTTTTAATGACTGCAAGAAATAAATAATAGACTTTGATAGAATTACAAGCTTGGTGGATAAGAGGAATGCTGTGGATGTAGTGTATCTTGATTTCAGTAATGTTTTTGATAATAACAAATAGTCTTACAGAGAAGCTGGTAAAATGTGGGCTGGACAAGGTAACTGTTAGGTGGTTTTGTAACTGATTGTCCAACTAAACCCAAAGAGAACTCACTAATAGTTCCTCATCCTCCTGGAAAACAGTGACTAGTGGGGTGCCATGCTGCAGGGTTCTGTCCTGGGCCCATTGTTGCCCAACATCTTTATAATGACTTGGATGAAGGAATTGAAGGTGACTCGGAAACTACAACTAATCCAGAATGCGGCAGCTAGACTGGTGACTGGGGGCGGCCGCCGAGACCATATAACACCAGTCTTGAAAGACCTACATTGGCTCCCAGTACGTTTCCAAGCACAATTCAAAGTGTTGGTGCTGACCTTTAAAGCCCTAAACGGCCTCGGTCCAGTATACCTGAAGGAGCGTCTCCACCCCCATCATTCTGCCCAGACGCTGAGGTCCAGCGCCGAGGGCCTTCTGGCGGTTCCCTCATTGCCAGAAGCAAAGCTACAGGGAACCAGGCAGAGGGCCTTCTCGGTAGTGGTGCCCGCCCTGTGGAACGCCCTTCCAGCAGATGTCAAAGCGATAAACAACTACCTGACATTCAGAAGACATCTTAAGGCAGCCCTGTTCAGGGAAGTTTTTAACGTGTGATATTTTACTGTATTTTTGGTTTTTATGGAAGCCGCCCAGAGTGGCTGGGGAGGCCCAGCCAGATGGGCGGGGTATAAATAATAAATTATTATTATTATTATTATTATTATTATTATTATTATTATTATTATTTATTAAGGGAATCCCCATCAAATTTTCAGATGACAGCAAACTGGAAGGGGTAGCTAATGCCGCAGAAGACAGAATCTGGATTCAAGATGATCTGAACATATTGAAGAACTGGGGCCAAAATTAACAAAATGAATTTCGATAGGGGCAAATGTACAGTTAGGGGCAAATGTACACTTAGGCAGGAATGATAAGCTTCACAAATATAAGACGGGACACCTAGTTTGCCAGTAGTAAATGTGAAAAGAATTTAGGGGTCTTAGTTGACCACAAGCTTCACATGAGTCAACAATGTGATGCAGGAGCAAAACAAAGTAATAAACTAATGCTATTCTAGGCTGCATCAACAGAAGTATAATATCTCAATCAAGTACCATTCTATTCTGACGTAGTCAGACGCCACCTGGAGTACTGGGTTCTGGGCACCACAATGTAAGAAGGATATTGACAAGCTAGAACGTGTGCAGAGGAGGGTCTGGAAGCCAAGTCTTATGAGGAATGGTTGAGCGAAATGGGCATGGTAAAGAGGAGACAGATACGATAGCCATCTTCAAATATCTAAAGGGCTGTGTCATGGATGGAGCAATTTTCTGGAGTGTAGAACCCAAACCAATTGATTCAAATTACAAGAAATGTGATTCTGACTAAACATCAGGAAGAATTTTCTGACAGTTGGATAACTTTAATTCTGTTATCTTGCTGAAAGCTGTTACACATGTAGCTGAGGGCAACCTGATTACCAGCTGAAGTAGCAGCGAGGGGCATATCTGCATTCTACAAATGTAGAGCTTTTAGCTGTGTGTGTATAAAAACATAGTACATACCAGAGCTTGGTTACACATAGCCTTGACTCTTGCTCTAATTCTTCTTTATTCTCTCTGCAGGGGGAGCATATTATCTAATTTCCAGAAGCCTGGGTCCAGAATTTGGTGGTGCAATAGGCTTGATATTTGCATTCGCTAATGCTGTTGCTGTAGCCATGTATGTTGTTGGTTTCGCAGAGACCGTTGTAGAACTGCTTAAGGTAAACAATTTCCCCCCCCCCGGTTTTGTCTTTCACAACGATAGAAACAGTCTGAATTTTACCACCCCTTTACTACAATATAACTATGGATTGGATTGATCTGTAATCGTTGTCAAATCCACTACTCATGTGACGTAAAATCTATAATATCGAATGACTCATTTTTACACAGACATGTAAGCAACCTTGGATTTGGTGCCCCCAGAGTTCTGGACGACAGGCAAAATACTTGTTGGGATCAGCCTTAGACCAAATGATTGTGACTTAGTTGCAGTAAAAATATATGCAGGATCCAACACTTGAAAATACTTCTGTAAGCCTATGGAGGGTTTAGTCCTATCGCTAAGCTTAGTAGCGTTCTTTCCCCCCCTCTAATGCAGAGCAAAGTATAAAACTTAGAGGAAACATGCTCAGCTGTTTGAAAGGAATTGGAGTTTATTGGGGGGGGGGCGGTCTATTATGCCTAACATGTTTAGATCCTGGTCTGACCTTCATCTAAGGTGTTTGATTTTTAAAATAAATTGACTTAAGTTAGTAAGGTAAAACATAGGGCCATTAACAGAGTTGAACCATTAAAATGTGGTGTTTAGTTCTGGTTCATGTTTATTAGTATTTCTGTTTTAAAAAAATCTGTAATTTTTTTGAAGTTGTGAATGTTTGACTCGATTTGTATGAAAAACGAACCCTACAAAAAGAATATAATAAATTCTTAAGAAAAACTGCTAGCACTTAATACCATATTTAAAAGGTAAAGGTAAAGGTACCCCTGCCCGAACGGGCCAGTCTTGACAGACTCTGGGGTTTGTGCGCCCATCTCACATCTATTGGCCGGGGGCCAGCGCTGTCCGGAGACACTTCCGGGTCACGTGGCCAGCGTGACAAAGCTGCATCTGGCGAGCCAGCGCAGCACACGGAACGCCGTTTACCTTCCCGCTGGTAAGCGGTACCTATTTATCTACTTGCACCCGGGGGTGCTTTCGAACTGCTAGGTTGGCAGGCGCTGGGACCAAGCAGCGGGAGCGCACCCCGCCGCGGGGATTCGAACCGCCGACCTTTCGATCGGCAAGCCCTAGGCGCTGAGGCTTTAGCCCACAGCGCCACCCGCGTCCCATATTTGCTAGGACTCAAAATCATATTTGATCACTGTTAGGGCAGAATTATTTCATAACAGAAAAACGAACATATGGTGTCAACCTTGTCATAATTGTCTCTCTTTTCTTTCTGCAGGAACATAATTTAATTATGTTGGATCAAATGAATGACATCAGAATAATAGGAGCCATCACAATTGTTATTTTATTGGGCATCTCTGTGGCAGGAATGGAGTGGGAAGCTAAAGTAAGTAACAGTGATTTGAAACATCTACTGCCCTGAAAAGCTGAACACCTTTTGAAATCTGCAAACAAGTGAAGTAAACATTGACTTGAACTTACATTGGAATTAGAATTTGGAATCAGATTTCTGGCTGCAGAATATCCTTGCAGGAAATGAACTTATTTATGTTCATTAACAAACCAGGAAAATAAACCAGTTCATAAATTTTGCACTTGGGGAGGAATGAAGGCAGGCTGGTGCTGTTGAATGCATAGTTGAGCCAGTTGTGTGAGACTTTAATGCTACCTGCACAGTAACTATTTGGAAACTGAAACCTTATATTAGTAGAGTTTTGCATATTAACTATGTTGTTCAAGGAGGTGGACTTATCCTTGGTCAGTCTGGTTCATGATGGGCATTAGTCCCATTATGTGGGTTTCCCTCATGCAGTCAAGTGTTCCCTTTGCGGCATCAAAAGGGGAAAGCAACAAGTATACTGCAAAATAGAGAGACCACCCAAAAACGATTGCAGAGACAGTTTTTAAGTGGCCCCAATGTGGTGTCTGCATTGTTAAAAGCACCCCTAACCTGCGTTTCAAGACTTTAGATGATATGTAAATTGGGAATATGAAAAGCAATCTTCAAGTGAAGCTTAATGAAAAGTTTTAATGCATTATCATGCTAGTGCATAAGAAAAATATAATTGGGATTGTGAAGTGAGGTAGAGTTGTTTAAAAGCAACAACAGAGGTCCTATATGCATACTCATGAATCTCACTGAGTTGAATAATCTTACAAGTAAATGAGTATTTCATTGTGGACTGGGAATTTGGTCAAATGACAAATAAAATATTGATCAAATAATGGCCATGTATTTTTAAAGCATTGACATGAAACAAGCTAATCACCAATCAGTTTGATACTTCAGCTAATTACAAAAACAAGTTAGATATCTTTACAACTGTTATCACATTATCTTAAATAAATTCATTACAATTTTAGAAAAAAATATTCAATACACATATTGAAAAATAACATTTAATACTCAGACTCCACATAAAAGTCACATTTCTGTAAATACTTTAATGGTTACATCAGGCATAGGCAAACTCGGCCCTCCAGATGTTTTGAGACTATAATTCCCATCATCCCTGACCACTGGTCCTGTTAGCTAGGGATGATGGGAGTTGTAGTCCCAAAAGATCTGGAGGGCCAAGTTTGCCTATGCCTGGGTTACATGCTATAAAGAGGTAAGTATTACATATGTTGTAGATGTACTGAAAGTTACATTTTGATTCTTTCCCCAAAAAACCTGGGAAGGCATTCTCATTCTCTATTTTACTTTAACAACTCTGTGAGGTATGTTAGACTGAGTATGTATGACTGGCTCTGCTTCATGGCCGGCTGAGGATTTGAATCAGAGCATTCCCAGTTCTAACCTGAGAAGGTTTGCTGTGCTGCCCAGTCTGTGCCAGGCTATACACTACAGGGTTAGGAGGCAAGGTGATTTCACTGCTGCCCTTGCTTAACAAATGGGGCTGTAATGTAAACTGCCATCTACTCCATGGTCTTCTTGGAACATGTGATCTTAGTTGACCAGTTAATTGCCCAAGCCTACTGTTTACGTCCAGTTGCGCATGGATTTAGCTTGGATAAAAATGTATTTTAATTATGTTGATGACTTCTAAAATTACAGGCACAAATTGTTCTGCTTGTGATCCTGCTAGTTGCTATTGTTGACTTCATCATAGGAACATTTATTCCATTTGAAAGCAAGAAGCCTAAAGGATTTTTTGGCTACCAAGGTAAGGGAGAATGACCAAATATTAATTTGCTGGAAACGTAGCTGCAATGGATATCTGAAACACATTGATATTTCAATTATGTTGCTAGTGGAAATGTTTGCTTTAGCCAAAGCTATAAGACTATAATATATATCTTAAGAATGAATGCCTTGGTTCGTACGTCTATTGCAGCCATAGGCAACCTCGGCCCTCCAGAGGTTTTGGGACTCCAACTCCCATGATCCCTAGCTAACAGGACCAGTGGTCAGGGATGATGGGAATTGTAGTCCCAAAACATCTTGGAGGGCCGAGGTTGCCTATGCCTGGTCTATTGAGAGAGCAGGGATTTGGGTTCCATGTGATAGTTCATCATGCAACTCAGCATGCTAATAACAGTTGATGCACAATTTCCTCTTGTTGGATTGTGTTGGAATCCGTGAAGGCTGCACAGCAATAGTGCTTAGGCAAGCAAGCGGCAATTACATTTCTTGGCCTGAGGGCTGCTCTGAGGATTGGCTGATCCTCCAAGGGCCACTTGTAGCATTGGATGTGGCCAATGCACACTCCCTTGCATGTGCACACTCACCACCACAGATAATGCACACATGTTACAGAGCCAGGTAAAGGTAAAGGGACCCCTGACCATTAGGTCCAGTCGTGGCCGACTCTGGGGTTGAGGCGCTCATCTTGCTTTATTGGCCGAGGGAGCTGGCGTACAGCTTCCGGGTCATGTGGCCAGAATGACTAAACTGCTTCTGGCGAGCCAGAGCAGCGCATAGAAACGCCGTTTACCTTCCCGCCGGAGCAGTACCTATTTATCTACTTGCACTTTGATGTGCTTTCAAACTGCTAGGTTGGCAGGAGCTGGGACTGAGCAACGGGAGCTCACCCCGTCACGGGGATTCGAACCGCCGACCTTCTGATTGGCAAGTCCTAGGCTCTGTGGTTTAACCCACAGCGCTATCCACGTACAGAGCCAGAGACATGTTCAAATTCATTCAGACAGCTGCCTACCCCCAAAACTCAGTTAAGTAGCTGAAGAGGGGTGGGCTTTCTCCCCCATGGCAGTGCTGAGCTTGGGAGGAGAGGATCTGCAATGAGGAAGAGAGCTACCCACTTACCTTGCAAAGGAGACTGATCTCCTTCTGGTTAACACCATTGCAAGAAGGTCTTAAGGCTTATGAAACAGGAAGGAACATTATTTCCTGTTTCCTAAGACATTCATGCAGTGATGTTGCGCCACAGAGACAAGGGCTTCCTTTGTAAGGTAAGTAGAGGCAGAGGTGCCTGGTTTTTGATGGCTGGCAGGCCCTCAGAAATTTCAAACAAGAAAACTGAATTTTGGGAGGTCCTGGGGGTGGTGGAATGTATGCTAGGATAATATTTGCTAAGAAAAAAACTTTTGTGGAAACTGGATCTGAGCTGTGGGTTAGCCACCCCTGGGTAAAGGAATCGTACCCAAAAGCATTAACTTCTCTTTTATATTTTCCAAGAAGACTCAGCTATCTAAGTCAACACAACACACCTACCTATGTACTTTTTCTATGTACTTTTTCCTGTATTCTAGAATCAAACTCACTTGGTCCACTCATTGCCTCTCGGCCTAGTTTACCTCAAATATTTATTTGTGAGGAATAACATGAAAGAAAACATTCTTTGTCGCTCTGACCTTCTAGGAGGAAAAATAGAACAGAAATGTGGTTAATAAAACAAAATGTTTTGGCTTACAAGAAGAGCTAAAGGTTTTTTTTTACAGATTTCCTCCTTTGGGGATTTAAGAGGAAGTTAGGACCTCTCCCTTAACTAGTACATGCTACCTAAGCAGTAAACACATCATAGAGATTATGTGTTCATGCACGGAGATCTTTCTTTGCTTGCCCCTAGCATATCCACCAAATCTTCCATGCCCCTGACAGGCAGCCAGTTTTAGTAAGAGCTGGCGAGAGCAGCCTGCTGCACTTTGTGTTTAAAGTTGAGCCTGACTTTTCCGTAAGCTGAAAAACAAGTGAAGCCAAACAGCACAACATGCAAGGGCTGGCAGTAGCTAGCTGCCGGAGGCTGGTAGTATGGGGACATTTATTAATTTAAAAGCTATTTTAAAAAATAAATTGTGAGATGCTGGAGTATTGGAAAGAGGTTGCAGGATTTGTGGAGGTAGCCTAAGGAAGTTAAGAGTGGCCCTGCTGAGCCCCCTAGTGGTAGCTATTGTATAAAATACCATATTTTTCGCCCTATAAGACGCACTTTTTCCCCTCCAAAAATGAAGGGGAAATATGTGTGCGTCCTATGGAGCGTATGCAGGCTTTCGCTGAAGCCTGGAGAGCGAGGGGGGTCAGTGAGCACTGACCCCTCTCGCTCTCCAGGCTTCAGGAAGCTATCCGCTAGCCGTGGGAGACCCAGCTCTCCCAGGGCTAGCCGAGATCTTGCCAGCACCCAGAAGCTTGGGGCGCGCTGAACTCCGCACGCCCCAAGATTCAGGAGTAACGCAGCGCTCCGCTAGCCGTGGGAGATCCGCGCGGCTCTCCCACGGCTAGCGGAGACCTTGCCAGCACCCAGAAGCTTGGGGTGCGCTGAACTCCGCACGCCCCAAGCTTCGGGATTAGCGCAGCGCTCCGCTAGCCGTGGGAGAGCCGCGCGGCTCTCCCACGGCTAGCAGAGACCTTGCCGACACCCAGAAGCTTGGGGTGCGCTGAGCTCAGCACACCCCAAGCTTCAGGCTTAGCGCAGCGCACCTGGAGAGGGGGAAATAATTCCCCCCCCTTTATTTCCCCCCCAAAAAACTATGTGCGTCCTATGGGCCGGTGCGTCCTATGGGGTGAAAAATACGGTAAGTAAAATTTGCTTCCATAGTTTAGAAAGTTAGTCATCTCTCTTAGGCCTTCTCTAAACATTTGAGAGATTGTGCCCTGATTCTTAAGATTTCATAGCAGATTTTTTTAGTGATTGTGTAAATATCTACCTTTTATAAGAATATAATGTTGTGATTATTTTTGGGTAATGTTGCTTGCTGTATAATTTTATTGAATTGGATAATGTAATATCTCTTAATGGTGTGAAGGAAGGTAAATTAAATAAGGCACAGCCTTCATCCTGTGGGGAAGGACAGGTTTAGGCACTGTTTGTTTGTTGAATATAGGGATGCCTATATTTCAGTTGTTACATTGCCGTGTAGCAAATTGGTGTGTGCTTGGAAAACAAACATTTCCGCAAACAGCTAATGAAACAAAATCTCAGTGTTTAGTTTACTTGTGATACCTCTAACCTGAGGTGACTCCCTGTCATTTTACTTGCAGCTGATTAGGTGGAAGACTAAATATTATGGACATTATACAAACAGGTTACTATAATATACTTTTTGTAACATTCCTCCCTAACAGCTGAAATCTTTTATGAGAATTTTGGACCAGATTTCCGAGAAGAAGAAACTTTCTTTTCAGTATTTGCTATATTTTTCCCAGCTGCAACAGGCATTCTTGCGGGTGCAAATATCTCAGGTGATCTTGCGGTGAGTGGTTTTTAGTTTTGTTGCGTATTCAGTCAATTTGAACTGTTCCATAGATTCATAATGTTGATGTTTTCCCCCCTCCCAGGATCCTCAATTAGCCATACCTAAAGGGACCTTGTTGGCCATCTTAATTACTACAGTGGTATACATTGGAATTGCAGTATCTGTAGGTAAATAACTAATTTTTACTTATTCATTCTTTGTAGACAACTTGATGTTTTGTATACTGCTGTAGTTCTATGTTGAAATTGATGTTTAGAGCTTTAGACCTGAAT
Source organism: Podarcis bocagei (assembly GCF_964188305.1). NCBI lineage: Eukaryota > Metazoa > Chordata > Lepidosauria > Squamata > Lacertidae > Podarcis > Podarcis bocagei. Next base: position 14,922,133 of record NC_138136.1, on the reverse strand, counting down.
TTTTATAGAACCTTCCATTATTTGGCTTTTATTTTTTGAATTTTTACAGGGGGCTGGATTAATGATTTTATAGCATTTTGATATTAAAGCAACATCAAAACATGCCAAAATCACAATGGTTTGAGCGCTTCTCTTCTACCAGTGTGGTGTAGTGGTTAAGAGCGATAGACTCGTAATCTGGGGAACCGGGTTTGGGTCTCCGCTCCTCCACATGCAGCTGCTGGGTGACCTTGGGCTAGCCACACTTCTTTGAAGTCTCTCAGCCCCACTCACCTCACAGAGTGTTTGTTGTGGGGGAGGAAGGGAAAGGAGAATGTTAGCCGCTTTGAGACTCCTTCGGGTAGTGATAAAGCGGGATATCAAATCCAAACTCTTCTTCTTCTACCATGTTACAGAAACAACCACTTAACAAAACAGTTAATTTACAGTTCCTGTATGTTCAGGTCAATCCATCATCAGTTATTGTTTCTTACCCAGAGTGCAGTTCGCATCACAGATTGATGAGCATAAGTGTTTGCATATATATATATGGATGGGGAAGGGGAAAGAGGGTTTGGCAAGATACGTTGCCTGTGCATTCACTCACACCTGAAAAGGGGAACAACAACTAACCAGAATACCAGTGACTGGGCAGGTAAACCAGCAACCAGGCATTTAGTGACAGCATTATAAAAATGGATTTTAGATTTTAAAAATGAAATATTGAAAGTATAAGAAAGCCAGTCCAAAGGTGAGGCAGTGAGGAAAATGTGGCATGTCATTTTATCCAGTAGTGTTGTTCTTTTGTTACTTGAAGTGATCAACAATAACTGCAAATTGAGCACAGACAGATGTTCAGAGTTCAGAGATTACTTTTCCCAAAGACTGGTTGAATTCCAGCATTTTCACTTTTAACTTCTTTCGCTGTCATCTTGTTCGTGCAGGCTACCTAAAGCTTTTTCGGAAAGTGGTATATCAATGGACTTAAAACATTGTAAAAGTCCAATTCTTTCTACTCATGGCATCATGGCAAATATATATATTGTATGCCTTTAGATGTAAAGAGAACTTGTGCTCCAAGGTTTCTTAGTATGGGAGAATCTATTTTGAGAACACAACTTCTAGCATTTTACAAAGTGTGGAAGTCTTCAGCAAGCAAAGATGACAATCTTAAGATCTGAAAGAAAAAGAGAGAATCATCTTAAATTCTTGAGACTGGCTTTGAATTTGTTACATTTCAAGCAATAGGAGCTATCTTGTGTACATATTTTTGTCGTGTCTTTTGGTATAAACTTATGGGGACTCAAATTATGATGAAAGTTGTGATTCTCAAGAGTTTGTGGGCTGAGTAAGATATTTATTACCCCTGTGCTTTTCGGCTCTTCTCTAACAACACAACACTATAGATGAACGCATGGCAAAAAGTCTCCTTGTAGGCTTACTTTGAGGGAAAGTAGATACAGGACTGCAGCACCAACATTTATAATCCAAAAAGAATGAATGCCTTTATTGTTCACCTCTTTGTCAACAGTGCTATAGCTCTAAAATTCATTTTGTGACTAGCCATACTTACTTTTACAATAACTTTGGAGGGTAGAAGTAACTTGATTGAAATTTCAATTTCCATTGGAATATACCAAGGAGAAATATAATGCAGTTTGCTTTAATTGCTTGGAAGGTCACTGCTTCTGTTTCCCTCTGCTCTAGGTGCTTGTGTTGTTCGAGATGCCACTGGGAGCATTAATGACACATTTGTTGGTGAGCTGACAAACTGTACCACTGCAGCTTGTAAGCTTAACTTTGATTTCTCCTCATGTGAAAAAGGAGGGTGTCCTTATGGGCTAATGAACAACTTCCAGGTGAGCGGTGATTTCTAACCCTGAGATGTTCAACTGCAATTAAAATGTTTTATGCACGACTTACAAAATACATGTAGATAAATCTTAATATATTGTAAAATAGGGAGGGATTGATCAGTCTTATTTCTAGTCGGTGCCAACCATGTTCATAATACCTTTTTCCATCCTGTTCACATTAATCTGTGAGGGTTTTTTTAAAAGCACCTGTACAAAGATTGGTATTTAAGTACATATTTTATTGGAGTACATTTAATCTTAAAATAGGTATTTTCATGCATTTTGAGCTGATAACGGCATCACAACAACTGGAGAAGTGCAATATCAAGATAATTACATTCCAGTCTGTGAATGGGTTCAATGTGTGTGAACTAAATCATTTGCAGAGCGCATGAAATAGATTAAAAATAGTGTATCTCCCTCATGTCACTTTGTGTTCACGTGCATATGAGAAAGAGAATGTGTGACTAGTGGTCAAAAGTTTGAAATAGCACATCCCCCCCCCCCCCAAATAGAAGTCTGAAGTCTGAACTTGCAATTTGTCTACAAGAATATGAATTTCACATGTGTAAAGTTCATAATCTCTAGATAAAACTGCTAAGTAGGGTCTGGTATGGTTTCAGAATGGATGGGGGGCACGTGTTGAGATTCCTGCATTGCAGGGGTGGACTAGATGACCCTTCCTTTACAACTCTAGGATTCCTTCTTTTTTCAAAGTGTAAACTATTTTGTATATTTAGAACCATTGTGGCTGAACGACAGGCTTTTGGAATATTTTAGAATGCTTAGTGTAAACACTTAGTGTAAAGACATGTTCCCACTGTCATTTCTGGTCAAACAGAGACCAGAGATGCAGGCTTTTGAAACATATTAAAAATTGCAAAGAAAAGTTTGACAAAGGCAGAAGTAGGGTGCTTGTAGGTCCGGCAAGCAATAATCACTCTTTTAAATTCCCTTTAATTTACTTGGTTGTCAGATTGCATCTGGTCATATTGCCTACTTCATCTCTGTTCTAGATAGTCTGAATTTGACTTCTAAGATCAGTGAAAGTCATAGCCATGATAGTCTTTCATATACTTAAGTATAATAGCTCAGTTAAGATAAAGTACATAGGCCTTAAAGGGCTTTTATCTACTTACTTGGCTGAATCAGGTAACGAGTTTACCTTCTGAGATTATGTCACTTTAAATCAAAAGCAGCTGAAGCAGTTATCAGTGACTACTCTAAAACATTAGTGGGTGCTTTGACAGAAAGATACTGCAAAGAAAGAGGCAATTTATTCAGGAGTAGTCGTGCCAGACTTTATTTAAAAACTGGTATTTGTTTAAAAGCCACAAATCTGGGTTAGCTGCATAGCTGGAACGTGCCAATCAGATTTTCAGTATTTTTAAAACAGAAGTTGGCTTTCTTCAAAGTTGTCAGTTGTGTGCAGAACAGCAGTACTAGTATTATCAGTATCTTGAAAATACAGAGTTTCATTGGAAAATAAACCCCAAACTTGCAGCATGACAGTTCTGCAAAAGCACTCCAGTTCAGAGTAATGTACATAATCTACAAAGCATGGCTGCGATGCAGTTCCACCCACCTCCTTTAATGTGAGGCTTGTGCAGAAACTTCAGTGAAAGGGAGGAAGTTACGCAGTTGCTCTGATTATTGATCATATTTCCCCAAAAAAAACTCATTGGCAGAAGAGATTTCTTCTTCAAAGCCAGTATTTAGCTGTTGCACTACATTCACTATTTACGAGAAGTAGTAAACAATGTCAGAGCTGCCAAAGTTAAGAAATAATGCACATATCATTGTTGCTTGCTTTTATTTTAAAGCATCTATGGTTTCTGGTTGCTGTCCAAAGATTTAAAAGCAACATGGTCCCTGCCTTAAGGATTAGAATACAGAACAATAAAAGATGAGGAAGGAACAAGAACTGAGCAAATTCAGACACTTAACTACAGTGGTGCCTCGCAAGATGAAATTAATTCGTTCCGCGAGTTTTTTCGTCTAGCGAATTTTTCGTCTTGCGAAGCACGGTGTCGGGAGAGTTTTAGAAAAGCTTCAAAAATCACCAAAAACCTCAAAAAAGGCTACCACACCGCGTTCTATGAGTCAAGTCGCAACTGTGTTAACGGTGTTAAGAAAAAGGAAACAAACTTGCAAGACGTTTTCGTCTTGCGAAGCAAGCACATAGGGAAATTCGTCTTGCGAAGCAGCTCAAAAACCGCAAAACCCTTTCGTCTAGCGAGTTTTTCGTCTTGCGAGGCATTCGTCTTGCGGGGCACCACTGTATTCGTAAAGCAATGTTAGTACCTTCTCTGAATGCTCTAATAGTTGTCATAGCATTTGAAAATTGTGCATGCTGTTTCATATTAACACAACGTTTCCACAAAGGTGTTAAAGTGTTTGAACTGCCCTTGTTAAAGTTACATTCTTATTCCAGGTAATGAGCATGGTATCAGGATTTGCACCTCTGATATCAGCTGGTATATTTTCAGCCACCCTTTCTTCAGCATTAGCATCTCTCGTCAGCGCACCTAAAATCTTCCAGGTAAGAATCTTGAGTTGTTTGTAGCAAGCCTGATCAAACTTAAATTTTGGATATATTTTCAAACATTACTTTTCTAAATCCTAAGGGCGTGATGTTTATTCACTGTTTCTCAATATACTGTTGGATTGGTCCCATAGCTAAACTAAGAAATCAAGGCTTTCAAATGTATTCTATTAACACATGTTTTTCAGTTATTTCCCGCAAATCACTGGCTGTTTTTCAGAACTTAAGGCACTCAGTTTCCATATTGAAACCAATTTGATTTAGGCTTGCATAAAGGTAACTAAATTGTAGCAAAGCTGACTTCCACTGTTCACCATCTAACTTTTCCCATGGTACCCAAGACCTCACTGAGTTAGTGATGTCTGCAGTTACTACAGTTTTTATGTTAATTACATTCTTCACATGGCATTGCATTATTCAGATTTGATGCCTTGATTTATATCTATGTGACCATAGTTTAATTGTTAACATCATCTTCTTTTTCTTCTTCTTCTAGGCTTTGTGTAAAGACAATATTTATCCTGGCTTCCTGATGTTTGCTAAAGGTTATGGGAAGAATAACGAGCCTTTACGAGGATATCTGCTGACCTTCTTGATTGCTCTTGGATTCATATTAATTGGTTGGTTAATACACCATTCTAAAAAGAGGGATATTTCTCTGTGGTATAAGTTTATCTGGAGCATCTAATATGGTCTATGTTGTCTAATCCCATGTAATAATTATCTGGTTCACTATGAATAGAGGATACATAACCTGTTTCATGGAGAGGGAATGTACCCCAAACCACTAATGTTGGTGGCTTCTGTTTGGGAAAACTAAGAACATGTGAACCCTGCTGAATTATCCCTATAGTCCAGCATTGTTTCCTAGAGTGGCAAACAAGCTACTATGAAAGGCCACAAGTAAAGCATGAAGGCAGTTAGCCCTTTCTTGCTGTTCTTCCCCAGCAACTGGTGATCAGAGGCATAGTGCCTCTGATTCTGGAAGTAATATATATGCATCATTAATAGTAGCCATTAGTAGCCTTAAATGAATATTTTCTAATCCCTCCCAATGGCGGCCATTGCCATATTTTCTGGAAATGAATTTCCATCGTTTAAGTTATCGCATAATCTTGGAGAGGGACTGCTGAGAGCCCACAATCAAAGCAGCAATTCTGTTCTTATGACAGCTATTTAGTATATAATTTAATATAATTCTCCATTTCTTTTCTTTTTTTTACAGCTGAACTGAATGTAATTGCTCCCATTATTTCCAATTTCTTCTTGGCTTCCTATGCCTTAATTAATTTCTCTGTATTCCATGCTTCTCTTGCAAAGTCTCCAGGTATGAATTTTATATTGCTTCCCTTGATCATTTGAAATCAGTGTTGGTAAAAGCATCTTTTTAAAATGCCTTTAATTTATAATTTAAGTAATTGCACAACATGTTGAACTGGATTTTTTAAAAAAGTGTAACTGTTCAGCTAACTAGATTGTGGATAGCAATCTGCATGAAAGCAACATGAAATTTTACGATATGCACTATGGGTTGGTTTTCCTGCAATGCTAAGCCAAACTATTGCTTAGTGCAAAGACATGAGAACGAAGGTTCCTGGAGAGGAGATTGTGGCTGCTGTGCTCCTCCTCTGAACCTCCTTCCAGTGCTGTGACCCTGGATCTGTGGTTTGTCTGATTCAAAGTGGATGTCTGAACTGAAATTCACTGATCTTTGAAAGTGATTGCATGTTCCAGGTAAATAATAGGAGAATAAGGATAGTAGCAGGCCACTGAAGAAGACTAAATATTGAACCATATCTGACCATTACATTTTTAGTTTTAATTCAGTTAAATTTAGTTCAGTTTTAATTGGCAGTGGCCTATACCTGATAAAGAAGTGCTTTCCTTACATTCCTTTGAACTGTTCATTTTATCTTACAGAATATTATCTGTATGTATACCCATCTATAATTGAGTGTTTTCCCTTAACTCTGTTCCTTTCAACTTGTGTTTTTGCTAAGGGTAGTGAAACTTTTCCTTTGGTTGCTCTCTCCAGACAAACCACAAGCGGTAAGCCCCAGGACAAATTTTGGTAGCTGCTCATGGTTTGTCTGGAGCAAGACAAACTATGAGGCCAGGTTCAGACAATATGCTAAGTCAAGCTATCACTTAGCTCATGAAACAGTACTAAAAACTGAGATATGAAAGCTAGGAGCTAAATGGCACCTTCAAGCTAGGTTATGGTCATAGCAATGGAATGTCTAGGCACACTTTTTTATAAAAAGAATATAAAGCTGAAAGTGAGCTTCAGCAAAAATCTTAGGCTCATTTTTCACATGGTCTAGTCCTCATCTGAAGACTGCAAAAAACCAAAGACATGCTTCACCTGCCTGCCCCCCTAATATTTTTAAGAGGGTCTTAAGAGAGTGGCTGGAAGTGGGGAGGCAGAGAAAGATCCTCCCTTCCTTCCACATGGTAGTTTTAATCTGAAATCTTAGGCAGAGCTCAGAAACTGCTTGCTCTAATGAAATTCCCTGTCTCAAAATCCGCCTGGAACAAAGGGAGTTTCGAATGCTGTCATGAAAGAGTAGCAGTGGGAGGACCCAGAGGTGGAGCTCAGCAGCTGTGATCTCCTCTTCGAAGGCACAGATTTAAGCCATGGTTTAGCTTGGTGTAATGTGCAGACCAAGGCAATGTACCCCTTTTCATCCGTTGCTCTATTTTGTTGGTATTTAATCATGTGCATATCATACACATAACCAGAATGTTGGCAATTTATGTGTGTTTATTCTATTAAAATGCTGGGGGATGTGGGGGTTGTGGATCCACACTGAAGGGGAAGCTTTCTGTTTGTGCTCTTAATTTCTGTGTTTGCTTTTTGAATAGGCTGGCGTCCTGCTTTTAAGTACTACAACATGTGGGTGTCTCTAGTTGGAGCAATACTTTGCTGTATAGTGATGTTTGTCATTAACTGGTGGGCAGCACTCCTCACATATGTCATCGTTCTAGGACTCTACATTTATGTAACTTACAAGAAGCCAGGTGGGTGCATGTCTAGGAGACACTAGGCCAATGACTGGATTTATGGTTTGATTCAATGCTGTTTTTAAACATATTCAGTCTACTTCATATACAGTACATGATTCCCCTCTGTTTCCCTTCAGTGCTATTTAAGAAAAGAAAATTGACTAGGCTCTGTAAATTGTATTAACTTTGTTTAAAAGGTGACAGGGAAAGTGGTAGATATTCAGAATGTGTTTGAGCTTGGTGGCCATTTTCCTTAGGAAACCCTAAATATTTGTGTGACAAAAGTGGGAAAGTACAGTGTCCTTGAAAGAAACACTTTGACAAACTAGAAAAGGAATAGCATTAAGAAATCTATTTTTATACCTTAGTCTTTGATCTGTGTATTCTGACATGAAAGACAGTATTGGTGGTTAGGATTGAGCTGATGAGAAGGCCGGTGGCCTATTACGCCTCTGAAGTGAGCAGTCAGGACTCTACCGACTCACCTACTTTTTCATTGTCATTGCATGTCAGCAAGGGAGGTGTGGAACAAGAGAGGAAAAAACCACCCTCATATGAATCCCACTATATTCATTTAACAGTTTATTTAGGGTTGTTCTGAAGTTACAGTGCACAGAATGCACTTTCCAAGTTCAGCTTACGATGAATTTAGCCCTTAAAGTGCACTGCTCTGTCCAAGGAGTGTGTAGTGTTCTTCACTTGTGTGTCTGTCTCTGTGTGTAAGGGGAGGTTTGCATGTGTAATTGGAACACTGGGGGCAAGGGAGGGGCAGACAAATCTGCGGTGCTATTGCATGTGTCCACCTTTGATGGCTATCTCTAGATCAAGAGATACATCGAGTGCTTTACAAAAAGAAAAAAAGTTTTATTTCCCAAATTGGCTTGCATCTTTAAAATTAGAAGATGAATAAGACCTTTCCAAAGGTTATTCTCATCATTAAAATAAGGGAGGAAGCTAACATGAAGCACTAGATAATATTGGAGGTTTCTGAAATTACAAGTCTGTACTTCTTATGCCACCCCCATAGGCAACCTTGCATGTCTAGGGGTTTTTAGATGAATTAGTGTTGCTCTCAGAATTTGACCACAAAAAAGGTGGTTGGCCCATTCTGAGATAAACATTTTATATGGTTAAAGCTATAGGGTCACTTCAAAAAGTGGTCATGTGAATGCTTAATATTGCATCTGAATTGGCCCTCAGGCAAGTAATAAAAAATAGACAACTTGAATAAGTTGAAGGCTTATTACAAATTCAGAATACAAACAGTTCCTTTAAAGTAGCCCATATTTCCCAAGGCTAACAAATTTCCTCAATAGGGTTTATTTTCAAATATTGCTTGATGTCTTTGTGTGACTTCATAAACTTAATTGCAGTTTTTTAAAACTTGTATAATTGGATGGTGACCTGTTATTGCTTCTATGGGGGGGGCACAAAAATTATTGTACATGCCAAGATCTCAAGCATATAGGAACAGAGAACTTCAGTATTAAAAGTTAATTATGTATGGATTTTATGAACACACTTATATGATGAACCTCAGGGCTTTGCTATAACTGTACAACGTTTTGACTTTACCCCCGAAGATGCATTGCTCCATTGTCTCCCAAGACAGACGGATGCCAACAAGTGCTTCAGTAATAATTAACATTTGTCAGGTTATTAATCAGATCCCTTTTCTAAGGCAAGAGGCACAGCTGTGACCAGAAGTAGTGTGAGAGAGTGTACAAAATTGTTTGATAATTTTCTTGATCTCAAAAGACTCTATATTAAGATCTTGGGTCTTAAATTTGGTGACTTCAAGCAAACCTAATGAAGTTTGCCAAATGTTCAAAATACATTATATTTGACTTTAAAAACACATTGTCACTAAATGCTAACAAAATACTTTAGGGAGCTTTAGCTACCCTCTCCCATTTTAGGAAATAATATTTCCTCCTAAACACTCCAACACTGAAACAACTAGACTTAATCTAGATAACTTGGCTGCTCCCTTCCAAACTGCTTGTGATTTTAGCTCAATTGCCAAGGTAGCAGTACAAATAGTGTCACTAAAATGTCACATTTTGTGTTCATTCTGAAATAAGACTGAGGCACATTTGCCTCAGTTGACCTCTTCTGTCTCAACGAAAAACCGGCATTCTTTTTACAGATGTAAATTGGGGGTCTTCAACTCAAGCCTTGACTTACCTAAATGCATTGCAGCATGCTGTTCGCCTTACTGGTGTGGAAGACCACGTGAAAAACTTCAGGTAAAATCAATAGATGTTTGACAATACAGTTGAACTTTTGAGATACAAGTATAACTATCAGTGAAACAGTGCAGACCGTTGAAATAGAATGTTCTGAAAGTGAGGACCAATTTATAGCTCTTGTCTAGTAAGCACGGAAAGTGGTTTCACACAGTATTTGGTGTATTCTAATCTGCTTGCACTATTGCAGCAACTTTTCTGGAGGCATGCTTTGCAGTAGTAACAGGGCAGAAAGAAGCTTGTCTGTAATGTTTTTTCCTTTGAGCTAATGTTATTCAGCATCAATATCATGGCATCATGAGCTAATTCCCCGATATTTTATGCAGCCAACATTTTTTCCCCCCCCCTTTCCTTTGTCTACTGCCCTTCATCCTAGGATCACAGGGCAATTTACAACAAAAAAGGCAAAAAACCCACATAAGATAGAAACAGAAACAAAAGAAACAGCATTGGTATTTAAGTATCTAGCTTATTAACATATGTGATTGGGTTCCTGTAAGAAATGATTGTACACACCAATTTTTCTCTTTAATCTAAAACTAGGCCACAATGCCTTGTAATGAGTGGTGCTCCAAGCTCACGTCCGGCTTTGCTTCATCTAGTACATGCCTTCACCAAGAATGTAGGATTGATGATCTGCGGTCACATACATATGGTAAGTCTGTGAATAATAATTTTCCTCTTACACCATAGCACTTGGAAAACAATCTATATTTGTGTAATAATAAGTAGTATGCAAGCATACAGATAAAATGATGTGTCAAGAGGAAAAGCTGAGATTGGTTATTGGGGTACGCTTTGGGGAAAGCTGTGGCTATAGAAGAGCGCTGGATTCATAAAAATACCATAATACAAGAAAATACTTGAAACGTAGAAGTATTAGGTTGGGATATTATTGATAATATATTGCCTGCATGTACTGTATTGGCCCGAATATAAGCCACACTCCTCCCCCCAAAAAAAAATTCTGACTGAAAATTCAAATGTGGCTTATATTCGGAGCCGAGCGCCGGTGCCCCCTGTTCAGCGCGGTAGTGCCAGGAGATGGGCACACAGCGCGCTCAGAGCCAGGCACCGGCTTGGGGAGTGGGCTGCCAAGCGCTCCCCGTTCAGGGCGGTAGTGCCGGGAGGCAGGCCACACCCGCAAATAAGCCTTGAATTTCAAAGGTGCGGCTTATAGTCAGCCAAATGCGGTATGTGCATGTATACAGTGGTGCCTCGCAAGACGAAATTAATTCGTTCCGCAAGTTTTTTCTTCTTGCGAGTTTTTCGTCTTGCGAAGCACGGTTTCCCATAGGAATGCATTGAAAATCAATCAGTGTGTTCCTATGGAGACCGTCCGGGGACAGAGGGGAAGATAGCTTCTCCCCGCCGCCCCTTGCTTCAAAAGAGGTCCGGGAACAGCGGGGAAGACCCGCTGTCCCCGGAGCTTGCGGGGCAAGCTTCGTTTTGCGAAGCAAGCCCATAGGGAAATTCGTCTTGCGAGGCAACTCGAAAACGAAAAAACCTTTCGTTTTGCGAGTTTTTTGTCTCGCGAGGCGTTCGTCTTGTGGGGCACCACTGTATATGTATCCGTGGAAGGTGGTGGGTGAATTGCACAAATAATTGATAAGAAGTAAATTGGTAGTGCCCAACAAATACCTAAACTTTAAAGTACTAAATAGGGTCTTTTCTGCAGCAAGCAGCATGAAGATTTAAAATAAAGTGTATCCTCTAATTTGAAAGTAGCAGAATTGAATATTTTTAAAGTTCTGGTTCATTGTCAGGGTACTGATTCTGATATGTTATCTGGCAACTGGTCTAAGCGATAACATGTCATTTGAACTGGCCACACTGAAAGAGCCCATCTATTTTTCTCAGTAAGAAATCCTCACTTAAAGATGTCATCCAAAACTTGCTTCTGTGTCTTTTTAATTGTGTGCTCCCCTCCCCACACTTTTTTCATAGGGCCCTCGCAGGCAGGCCATGAAGGAATTGTCAACAGACCTGGCCAGGTACCAGCGGTGGCTTATTAAAAATAAAATGAAAGCCTTTTATGCTCCAGTGCATGCAGAGGATTTGAGAGATGGTGCGCAATACCTATTGCAGGTAAATGGTCATATAAAGTGAGGAGTTCTGTGCTGCTTCGTGATCTGCTCTGAGCATTGTATTTTTAGCTGCATTGTACACACCACAATTTAATAAATATATAATTCAATTTTGCAAAGTAACAAAGTTGTCCAGTGGAGAAAGGTTGTCAAAAATTGATCACATCCTGGGATTCTAGGTTTGAAAGCAAGGCTAAAGCATTCCAGGCATTGGGAAGTTTTTTTAAAAAAAGTGGAGACCCTGCCCTCTCTAATCCCCGTAGAAAAGCAGGGCTCTTGCAACCCAGTTCTCTGTTAACCTTTTTCCTGTTTGATTGGAGATAATTCTAAAGGTTTCTGACCCTCACAATTCATGGGGTAGAGGTCTTTCATCCTCCCACTGCCATGTGAACCAAGGAGACGTATTAATTGTTGGCATTCGCTTCTTCACCGTTGGGAAAAAATGAGAGGGAAACTTTAAAAAAAAAAAAAGGATTGGGGGAGCATGCTGCTCTAACTTCCTCCTCGCTAATGAGTTTAGTAGGGCTTCGGGTAAAGCAGTTAAACCAGCTTCAATTCCCCACTCCTTGCAGTTGGTTTGCAGCATGAATGCAGTTCTCTATTAGAAAGCAACATAATGGTTTTCACATCAGTAGCAGGCACATGTCCTGTCCAAGGAGATGGGAATACTGGGTTGATAGCTAGACAGCTTGATGGCCCAGATCCTTATGGTGTGGGTGCTGCCAGTCAGGAAAAATCACCAACAGTGAGGGTTTGTAATATTCACGAAGGCACCCAGGTTTTGAGTTAGTGCCCTATAGGGAAGAAGGAAACTGTCACCCAAAGAAAAGAATAGGACTATATTTGCTCGCAAGGCCAGTTTTCTTATCCCAGCCATTTATCTAATGGTAAAGACTACATTCAGATGTAGCCACAGCTGTCATAGGATCTCCAACAGGTCTAGATTATTACTCTATTATTATATTACTAGATAGGGCAGGAAAATGATGTTCTCTCCTACTCATCTCCCCCTGCCACTTTCATCACTAGAATAGAAAGGAAATTCCCATTTTTCATGTAGCTTACCTTTTTTTTACAGACATAGATATAACCTCCCTTAGATTTAAGTAGAGTTTTTTTGTTGTTAGGCTGCAGGTTTGGGACGAATGAAACCAAACACGCTTGTTCTTGGATTTAAGAAAGATTGGCAATCGGCTGACATGAACGATGTCGACACCTACATCAACTTATTACAGTGAGTAGAAGGTTAACCATATACCTGACTGTGAAGATGCAGCTCTCGTAGTCCAGTGCATATACCGCTTGTCCTGATTCATGTATCATCAACCTTTTCAGACCCAGAACCCACTTTTAACCCAAACATGCATTTGGGGACTCATGTCTTTAATCTTTTAATATATATTTGCCTGGTAGTAGTGCTCTTGTTGCGACCCAGGTTGAATCAGGCCACGACTCACTGGTGAGTCCTGAGCCAGCACCTGATAGTGCCTAGTTTAGCACTATTTTCAGGAAAAAATTGTAAGCAGCTATTCCATTTCAGCAAGGACAGAAGCATGCGCCCATTTTCATGACCACGTTTTACAGCCCAAATCTGAATATGTTACAATACCGTAACATTCTTATTCCAGGTGGGATCCCATTGCCATCAAAGCAAAATGGTGCCAAAAGAGATGTTGATTTTGGCAATGGGCAGCCCATGAACAAAGGAAGAGACAGAAGTTGGGGGGGGGGGTTACTCTAAAAGGGCTGCATGCCTGCCAGAATTATTCACATGCAGGCATCCACTGCCATCTTAGCTTAAATTGGTTCATTAATCACTTTGTAGGAACAGCGTGGTCATTTCGGGAGCTGGAATGACCTTTTGAGATTCTTTCTGTCTGGTTTTGCTGACCAGAGTACTTGTCCTTACAGCTGAAGTTAGTCACTTGATATTTGGAAGCTTATATATTTCCCCAAAATGTGTTTATTCTATTACAGCGATGCCTTTGACGTTCAGTATGGAGTAGTAGTTATCCGTCTGAGGGAAGGTCTGGATATTTCTCACCTTCAGGGGCAAGGTAACCCTTACTTAATGCTGTCCATCATGAATTAATCTCTGGTCTTTGGGAGAAATTTAGCAAATTATACCTGGGACAAAAGTATATTGAGTGTCCCATTCCTTCTGATTCTAGCCTCGCTTTGTGTTAAGTGCCAGATGAAGTAACGACCGATTACTTCAGTAAGTGCTCCATTAAAGTGTCGGGGGGGGTGTGTTATTAAATAATTTCTAGTCGCCAGGTGAACATCATTCTTTTTCCCATTTACATGCAAGAACAAAATATACTTTAATCCAGTTACATGAACTTGGCTGAGCCAAAGCACAGCTTTAGGTTTGTCAACAAAGTGGTGGTGGTCTTGTGACGTATGGTGTTTAAAGTTTTGCAAAACCATAGTACCATATTTTTTGCCATATAGGACGCACTTTTCCCCCTCCAAAAATGAAGGGGTAATGTGTGTGCGTCCTATGGGGCAAATGCAGGCTTTCGCTGAAGCTATCCGCAAGCCTGGGGAGCCCGGCGGGAGTTCCCGCTGGGCTCCCAAGGCTTGCGGATAGCAGCCTGTTCTGGGGGCTGGGGGGGGGAATACTCCCCCCTTTATCCCCCCCCCCAAAAAAAGTAGGTGCGCCCTATGGGGCGAAAAATATGGTATATTTTCCCTTGTCCTTGCTTGAACTTATTCCCGACCATTTTTCCTTATGAGTTGTCTCCCAGCTTGTAAACTAATTTGCAAAAATGCTGAATAGTATATCTTTCATATTCATAGAAGAATTATTGTCGTCCCAAGAAAAATCACCAGTAACCAAAGACATTATAGTAAATGTGGACTATAGCAAGAAGACTGAGACAGTAACGTCCAAGCCTGTGAGTGAAAAAGCTCCTATTCATAAAGGTAACATTTTACTTAAGGAATTTTTGTTGGCATCAATGCAAAAATCATAATAGTCCTCCTTTATAAACTTCAAAGTGAGATTTGCAATCCAGAGTTTTGCATGGGTAGTTCATCATGTGTCACTGCAAGATATTTTAAGCTTGTGGGAGCCTCACTTTAGGGGTCCAACTTTTTTTGGTGTTTCGGTCACTAGGAAGAATATTGCCACACAACAAGGATGGCCCATTGAAAGACTATCTTACTACTTCATCTCTTTGGCAAGCTATTTTTTAAACCCCACTGTGTAAGACAGCATCCTGGAGCATTGAGGCACAACAGCATACATGCCTTTCCTAAGCTGATAGCCACGGGATCAAAGATTAGCCCTTTAGTAGTAAACGTGTACAGAATTTTTGGTCATGGTATTTGAACAACATTATGTGTTTGACTTTTATTTTTCAAAACTTCTTAGAACTTCTTTTTACCATCAACTGTTGCAAAGCTTTTGTTAAATAATTGCTCTTATAGATGCTTTAAGCACTTCACAAGTGGTGCATCTTGTCTTGAGGAGAAGCTATGGGACTAACTGTTGATATCATTCCCATCTCTTCCCCACCCCAAATATCTGTTAGGGAAATGTTTAAATTGCAGCAAGCATCTCTATTTTCTAACCCAAACCCTTTTGAGAGTGAAAAGGGATCTTAAATGGAAAAAAATGCTAATAGTGTAGCTACTTTTAATATGTGGTAGAACTTTGTGTGTGTCTTAAATAAAGTGGTATGTTAACATGCTAATCACTTACATTCATGAACACAATTGCTTTGAATTCATTCATTGTTTGGCTTTTCATACTGCATCCTAAAAAGAACGAAGAGTCCACATTTTTATTAATACTGCAAAATAACCTTTTAACCCCCCCCCCCCCTTTTAAACCTTATCCAGAAGACGACGACGATGGCAAGACTCCAACGCAGCCACTTTTGAAAAAAGGCAGGCCATTTTTCCATATTTTGTTTTCAGTCAAATTTTTTTTATGCTGTAAACATCAGTTTATAATTTCTCACGCTTTGTTTCATGTGTCATAACATTTTACATGTCTTCAGTAGAAGATAATAGTTTGTACTTGCTGGGCTCATGGGAACCTTGGTGGTTGGGTGAGTTTCTTGGACAAGATATGTTTTTGGGATGGGGAAAGAATTGGAACATAATGCCGTCTTAAATATTAGAGTTGTCTTCAGCTACAGTCAGGTGAGAGAGTGCCCATAGATGACTTCTGGTGCATATATATAATGTGATATCTTTAGTTAAATATTGCAAGATATCCTCACTCTCTTAATGGAGAGCTCCTGTTCAGGGTTACTGCCAGAAAATAGTGTCTTCCTCCTAGGATACCAATAGTTGGGAGGGTCTGAAAAACCACCTTAATCTTCCTTCCCTATTTTTCCAACTGACACATAATATCGTGTGATTCTTGGAGGCTACTGAGCATGTTCATTGGGCTATTTTAATTTTTGGTAGGGAGGTACCTCTTAATTTTTTTATTAAAGAAAACCAGTTTGTACTTCTTTATACCTCCGGTATAATGAGCATGGTGACACCTCCTTCTTGTTTCTCAGTGGCTCCAGCCCCCTTGGCAATGAACCACTATTGAGACAAATGATTATATTCACTGCTGAACTTCAGAGCGGTTTGGAAGCTAAGCTGGTGCGGATGGAAAATCTGTCACTCTAGACCAGTGTTTCCCAACCACTGTTCCGCGGCACACTAGTGTGCCGCGAGATGTTGCCTGGAGGGAGGCGGGCGAGTCGGGCGGCGAGAGGCGGGGCGGCGGCGGCGAGGGGAGGCCGCCCAGCGCGGGGCTCTCGCCGTCTGCCTGCCTGGCTGCCTGCCTGCGAGCTCGGCGGGCAGCGCCTCCGGCCGCAGCGCCCGCCTCGCGGCTCTCATTCCCTGCCAAAGCTCACCCAGCCAAGCCGCGCTCTCCTTCCTGCCTCGCTTTGCTGCCTCCTCCCCCCCCCCCACCCCCAAAGCTTGGAGGTTCCCCGGCAAGGGGGAGGGAAAAAAATTGAAACTTACACTTTCGTGCATCCCTCCCGGCGTGACGCTGCGCGCTGACGTCACGGGGCTGTAATGGTGGTGTGCCTCGAGATTTTTTTCATCAAACAAGTGTGCCTTTGCCCAAAAAAGGTTGGGAAACACTGCTCTAGACTTTTTCTAAAAAGAGAAAAATCAATGTACAGGAGCAAAGCTGTGATAACTTTTATTTGGGTGTTTAGGCAGGGATGCCATGTGTTTTCTGCCCTTCCTAGGAGAGCAAATGCTCCTGCGTCAGGTTTCATGAGGTTTGATTTAAGGCAGGCGTGGCTAAGCTGTGGCCTTCCAGGTGTTGCAGGACTTTTCTAATCTTCCCTGCCTGTTGGCCATGCTGGATGGGACTGGTAGGAGTTGGACGTACTAACATCTAAAAGGCCACAGCTTAGCCACCCCTGGTTAAAGGTAGGGAGTGTCCTATCCCATCTCCAGTTGTATTACTTGATGGCTCTACAAATTCATAGTTGTTTTCTCATACGCTAGCATTGCTTGCCTAGCGGATCTTCCCTTCCTCTCTTCTCCTTTGCAGCCTCACATGCATCTTCAAAACCTGCTCCAAAGGGTTGTGAGGGCCGGAGGGGAGAAGAAAGGGATGTCTTGTTGCACAAGCAGAATGCCGCTCCCACAACATTGGAAGCAGAAGTAACCCATATTCTGCATTTGAGACAGGAATAAAGTTTTGCCCTTCTTGCTTTCTTTTAAACGCCACTTCTCTATTCTACAGATCCCAAAGGTCCGGCCTTGAACATGGCTGATCAAAAATTGCTTGATGCAAGTTCTCAGTTTCAGAAGAAACAAGGGAAAAATAATATTGACGTATGGTGGCTTTTTGATGATGGGGGTAAGATGGAAGTTCTTTTTAAAATAATAATAATAATACTTCAACTAAGTAGTGTATAATTTCTGATACCGCCAAATCTTAACACGGTAACCTATGTGAGAATTCTTTATTCATGTAGGCTTGACGCTGTTGATTCCGTATCTTCTGACAACCAAAAAAAAGTGGAAAGACTGCAGGATCAGAGTGTTCATTGGTGGAAAAATAAACAGAATAGATCACGACAGAAGAGCGTAAGTTTCATTAAGTACAATTCTTTTATCATTTGGCAAGTATGGATTTGTTGATCGTTAGTTAGGAGAAATCAGTACTCTTACTTACCAGACCTAATAATTAGCAATGATTTAAAAACTCAGTCTTATATTTAGCTATATAGCTTATTTTATTATTCCCCTTTTAAAATATTAGGTTTTTTTCTCTCCTGTGTTTCTGTTGTGAAACTTATTAAATACTGAAGGTTCTTGAGGCAAATATTTTCTACTTGTTTATAAAAGTTTACAGTGCAGTCATATGCCTCTCTGCTTAGAGAGTGGCATTTACTCCCAAGCGTAGCATTGCATCCAAACTTTTTAAATAATCTGGTGATCAGAATTTAGAACCAGCTGATAACCTCTGTAAGCATGCAAACCATTTTAGCTATCTTGACTGTACAGTTTTAATATATACATTTAACTATGCTTTAAAAATTGCTTTTAGAATGGCTACACTGCTCAGCAAATTTCGGATAGATTTCTCGGATATCACGGTTCTTGGTGATATCAATACAAAGCCAAAGAAAGAAAAGTAAGTTTCTCTGTGTGTGTGTGTGTGAGAGAGAGAAAGAGCGCATTCATTTCCTATATTTTTCAAAAAATATTATTGACAATTTACACTAGCATTTAGCTGCCACTAGCAGCTAGTGTGAGAAACATAATTAAGTTTATAAAAGTAAAAGCCACAACACTTTGTTCACTCATTTATTGTATTTTTAGGTATTTCCACCCTACCCTTCTATTGTGTATGCACTTATCATAGCTTATCGTTTTTTTAAAAAGAAATACGTTAACTTTTTGATGATTTAAGTGGCATTTTTCCTTTGAGCTTAGAGTTCTACCCATGTTCTTTGCCTCCAGTTTTTTCCTCTGCCCCCCCTTTTTTGTTTGTGCATCTTTTCTGATTTCTGTGATGGTATGTGATTTTATGTGTTACCGTGAAAGGTTTTATAATATGTAAACATGTATGCATATGTTTGGTTTAAAGAGTTGCGTTTCTCTTATGCTGTAATTTGAAGAAACATAAATAGTAAAGAAAGTAAAAATGCAGGTGATGGAATGGAAATGAAGAAGCCTTTATAAATAATGAGCATAATTAAGAGTTGTACAGCATTCATACTCACCAGACTTTTTAAGATTCAGATGGAACTCTTGCCTAATACTCTCCTTTCCTCAAACCCACAGCAATATAAATATTAAGATTTTTCTTTTGCAAATTAAATGGCTTGAACAATAGTAAAATGTTTCTGCACAAGCAGAGCGTTTATTCATTCCATTCATTAGTGTGAAGTGATTACTTTAGGGCACAATTCTCTGGTCCCAGGGGCCACATAATTTTGTGGATTTCCCCCTCTACAGGAGCAGGCCTCCTTGTTGCAGTTCCTTCTCCGCCATTATTGGTGCAGTGGAGAAGCAAAGCAGCATGTCTTGGTTCCCTGTACATGCCCCTAGAACAGCAAAAAAGGGATGCCAACCCTGGAGCTGGCATATTGATATTCCTACCTTCTTTGTAAGAGTTGATAAAGCAGCCTTTGAACACTTCCCAATTCAGCATCCATTCTCTGCAGTTTTATTGAGCATGAAACTCTTCATCTTTGGGATGTGGGTTCAAGTCCTAGGCTGGGCAAAAGATTCCCTCATGGGATTGGAACGGGTCCCTTCCAACTCTACAATTTTATGACTCTATGAAAGCCCCAATAAAATACCATATTTTTCGCCCTATAAGACGCACTTTTCCCCCTCCAAAAATGAAGGGGAAATGTGGCTGCGTCCTATGGGGCGAATGCAGGCTTTCGCTGAAGCCTGGAGAGCGAGAGCGGTAGGTGCGCACCGACCCCTCTCGCTCTCCAGGCTTCGCGGACCTCTCCTCAAGCAGCGGGAACGCTCCCGCTGCTTGGGGAGAGTTGCCGGCATCCCGAAGCCTGCGCGCGCTGATCTCAGCGCGTCCAGGCTTCGCGGACCTCTCCCCAAGCAGCGGGAACGTTCCCGCTGCTTGGGGAGAGTTGCCGGCATCCCGAAGCCTGCGCGCGCTGATCTCAGCGCGTCCAGGCTTCGCGGACCTCTCCCCAAGCAGCGGGAACGTTCCCGCTGCTTGGGGAGAGTTGCCGGCATCCCGAAGCCTGCGCGCGCTGATCTCAGCGCGTCCAGGCTTCGCGGATCTCTCAAGCAGCGGGAGCCACCGCTGGGCTCCCACGGCTTGCAGAGAGCTGCCTGTTTGGGGGCTGGGGTCGGGGGAAGCTCGGGCTGCCCCAGCCCCGCGCCTGGGGGGGAAATAATTTTTTTCCCTTTATTCCCCCCCCCCCAAAAAAACTAGGTGCGTCTTATGGGACGGTGCGTCCTATAGGGCGAAAAATACGGTACCCATTTTATAAATCTGAAGAAAATGTTCCTATTCCTCTTTTCAAATAGCACCTCACCACACCGCAACTCAGACTGCTTTTATTCAGCTGGAAACTCGAGAATTTAAAAAGCAGCTTGCATTTACGATGGAGTGAAAAAGTGAATAAAAGTTTTGCAATATGCTGGTCTGTCTATCCTACTTATATGAATTGAGTTGTGGTGGTTAAAATGCAGCTTCGTAGGAACTCATTGTATTGGCTTTTAAAAAATTCACATAGGAATCTTTCACTTTGCTTTGCTAACATAAAGACATAATATGGCTGTTGCATAAGTGAGATGGCTTTGGATTGAGTGGCAGCACCTAGTAATGGAAGAGGAGGGAGGGCATATTTTGCCCCTTGTTGTGTCCTCCTTCCCAAATAACCTGAGGATTTTGGCCGCTTTCTCATTCAAAGCAAAAAAGCTATTATCCTTGTTAGTTGTGTGTATGGCAATTTTGTCGCCTTACACAGGCTCTAGGTTTTTGATTTTTAAACAGTCCCCTGTTCTGCACGGGAAAATTCATTCTCTTGAAACTGAGCGGAGTTGTCACAGCATTTTATGATACCGGAGGGGGACCTGCTGTCCAAAGGTGGGGAGAGTTTATCAAAAATTTAAAATCAAGTAGGAATGCCCAAGCAGCCTTGGTGTTTGCATAAAGCAAACGTGGATCCCAGTCGGTGGTTCTGTTGTGCAGCCTTTAAGTCTGTATTGTGCAGTTTAGCTTGGAATAGAGAAGTCACATTTATCTTGTTGAATTAATGTAGCATCTTAGTTGCAGGTTTCATTGTACATATATTTCAGTTAGGAGTCTGAGGACTGATTAACTTCAGCTGTATGTTAAAATAATCTTTAGCATTGCAGCTTTTGAAGAAATGATTGAGCCATTCCGACTTCATGAAGATGATAAAGAGCAAGATGTTGCAGATAAAATGAAAGAAGATGAACCTTGGAGAATCACGGATAATGAAATTGAGCTATACAAAACAAAGGTATTTTTTGTAACTCTCTTTCCACATAGGAATATTTAAACTTCCTATAGTATTCATTTTGAGTTGCTACATTGGTAAATCTACTACTTACTGATCTTTAAAAATTGCTGTTTGGGCTGTTTAAAATGTTCTCATTTTAATTGCAGAGCCAACGCCAGATTAGGTTAAACGAATTACTGAAAGAACATTCAAGCACAGCTAATCTAATTGTTATGTAAGTACTGCTTTCTGTGGTTCTTGGCATCAACACCACTATTTGGGAAAGGTTTTAATAATTTTGGTGCCTATGGAAAGATAATTGGGTTGGCTTGAGGATTGCGCAGAATGGAATTTCACAAATGGGACAGTTCTCCAAGTTATGATGCAGTGGTTGCGCTGCCTGATTAGAACATAGCAACAGACTTTCTGTGAGGCAAATACCTAGCTAGGTTTTCACAAAAATGTCCCTGTGACAGTAATTCTGCTGTAATCATGATAAGTTAGACATCACAAAGTTCTCTTAATAAACGTATATATGAAAACCCTGAATATCTAGGTTTCCCCCTATAAAGTAGTTACATGGTAGATAAACGAGATGCTTGAAAACATTTATGAGTGCCTCTGACTTTGGAGTTAAAGGGTCGTTGGTGCAGCAGAAATAAGTGGCAGCCATGCCGATGTAGCCAGTGATAACCATTGTTAACCTTAGAGCAGACCCATTGAAACTGATGGACTCATCAGTAGTGGATTGAGTATGACTTAGTTGGATGTCACCCATTGTGTTTGAGAGCATAATGTTGAATTGAGCAGAAACTCCTGTTCTGCAAAACTAGATTTTTTTCCCCTTTCCCCCTGCAGTTTACAGGGTCACCATCTATACCAGGCATGGCCAAACCTGGCCCTCCAGATGTTTTGGGACTACAACTCCCATCATCCCTAGCTAACAGGACCAGTGGTCAGGGATGGTGGGAATTGTAGTCCCAAAACATCCGGAGGGCCAAGTTTGGCCATGCCTGATCTACACTGTTCCAGAAGGTGCCCAAATCTCTGGAATATATTTCTGGAGACATAGGCTGGAAAGAGGGAGAGGGAAACAAGCATTAGAAAGAGATAGCATATTGCTTCAGCTACAGTGGCAGATAATAGAATAGTGGTAGTTTTTGAGGGTTATTGTATTTAGGATTTTGACATGCTCGTAACCTACCTTGGGGTTAGTAGCACTGAATGGTGGGATAGAATTCTTCAAATAATGAAACAATCTAATTCTGTGCATGTTTGTCTGTACGCGTGTCTTACTCTCAGATAACTCCATCCAAGATTACAGCCTTGCCTTCAATGGTAGCAAAGTAGCATATCTGACAAATTTGGAAGATAATTCTCCAAACGAGTATTGTCTGTTAATGCTACTTCTGCTTCTAATAAGCATTATTTAGCAGCAAAAATCTTTTGGGTAACAGATCGTTTTAAAATTATCTTCTGTAATAAAATATAAACGCTGGCTGTCAGTCTCAGTAATTTTGAGACATTTTGCATTAACTGATCTGGTTGTGCTGTTAACCTGACAAAATGCCCAGTTTATTCCTCTTTTGGTTATAGGAGTTTGCCAGTAGCACGAAAAAGTGCAGTATCAAGTGCACTATACATGGCGTGGATCGAAGCTCTTTCAAAGGACCTGCCACCAATTCTCCTTGTCCGTGGGAATCATCAGAGTGTTCTTACCTTCTATTCCTAAGCACTACTGCGCAGCATGTAGCTGTGAAGAAATGGTACTTCAGTGCCTAAAGTGGGAGAGACTGAGATGTTTGATTAAAATATTAACATCACACACAGGCAAAAAGTGACTACTCTTTTTCACTGTTCCACTGACTTGAAAGCACACAAGGAAAGTCACTATACTCCTAAAGTTGTGAAAGCTTCAGTTTTCTTCTAATTCTTCTGTAATTTAATCTTGCTTAATGGGGGAAGATTTCTTGCTGGACTGAAGAATGAATAAACAGGTTTTTCTTTGCTACTTGAGCGGCAGCAATAAAAGTGTTTATTTTTGATCAGCGAAAGGATTATAGATTTATAAAAGCCTTTTAGCCTTGAGGTGCCTTCTGAAGTTAACCAAATTTCATCCATATACTCTATTTTGTAAATTTATAAAGAATGTCAGTCTGCCATTGGCTAAAACTTTAGATCAAACTTCTTTTAGTTTAGACTTCCATTTTAATAAAAATGCTGCGTTCTGGTCTTCCATAGAGGTATTAGTTTTATTGTTGTATGTTTCCTATTGTTTGGAATGGTGTGTTTTGTTTTTAAAGATCTCTGTTGGATCTGAGACAAAGCTAAAAAGTGGAGCAAGTTGGCTGTAATTTAAAAAAAAAACCAAATTTGTTACGTTGATATCTAGGACTTTGTACTTTTCAATTTGTACCACTGAGTAAAGCTAAAGTGTTTTGACAGAGGGTCCTACTTTGGCTGAAGGTTAGTGGACCAGTCCTCACTCTGTAGCTCCACTGTGAAGCTGCAGTTATGTTACATGATGATGTAAATGTCAGGCGCGTTTATGATATGCCACCTAACAGGATACTTCAATCTTTCAAGGACCATCTAAATAAAGTTAACAGTTTGTTCACCTGCTTAAATGGACCACATTTTATTAGAGGTGTCCCAAGGGTAATTTCTTCAGTTGTCAGAATCTATGTTTAGTCTTGTTAAATACTCAGGTTTGATCCTCTTGACCTTATGTTTTAATTTGTACGTGATGACCTTGTGTATTCAAGAACTGCCAATTTGTGTGCCCTCAATTTGTGTGTGTGTGTGGTTTGACTGCTTTATATTTTTTTACTCGATGAATTGCTTACTGAAGAATCACTTGAGGTTTTATTCACTAGTTTGTAATAGTGCTTATGCCTATTATCTGTTAAGAGTTGCCTCAAACCCTTTCCCAGTCTCTTGGCATTAATACGGGGTAATATGGGCTAGAATGAACACCTGTAATTTGGATATTGAAGATAGAGAATATGAATACACAATATTTTTTACTGTGTAAGATCAGAATAAACGAACAAATTTATTTTGGTAGTCCCAGTTACTGAGACAAGGTGATTCTTGCAGATAGTGATTAGTATTCTAGTAAATTACGACTCTCATTGTCTTACCAATTTTGTTTGTGTTCTCCCCTTTTCAGAAGTGCAATACAAGTTGGCAGCCAGGTAGAGTAAATCAATGCCAGTACCTAGTTTTCAAAGAATATTTGAAATCTTATAATAAGAACAGGATTTTTTTTCCCTAAAAAGCATTCCCAATGTGTAATAGCATTGATAATTACAAGTTTGCAGTGCTTATTGGTGTGACGAGGGGCATAAAATTATTCATTTAATCTGAACTTTTATTTCCATTGTTTATGTACAGACAGTAGGGCATGAACTTAGTGCTGCTATCGTGAAAAAGTGCACTGGTACACTTATTCAAAATTTTGCTATTCAGGAAAACCATTGCTTGTTATCTGTAAAAGGAACCAAATGAAAAGTCTCTTTGTGTGCTGTGTAAAAAAATCAAATTTATCTAAATATGCATATATGGATGGGAGCAAAATGTAGTCTGTAAAATAATAAAGGTTACTTCATACATGAGAATTCTCAGTACTTCACACACATATACCATACTAGACACCAAGACAACAATTGTACAATTTATTCTAACACTCCAATAAACATAATTGCAACTTGTTAGCAAGAGGCAATTTTATGATACATAGCCATTCCAATTTCTAGTTTGTATGAATTGATCTTTTCTTTTTGGCGCCATGTTTTCTTAAGTTCCAATCAGTAATGACTTGAAATAATTGTTTTCCATTGACACTCAGCAATACCATTTCTGTAGCAGAAACTTTATTTTATGAAATTAGGAAGTGTTTAGAAAGTAGCTGAAAAAAAATCAATTATTTATTTGTTACGTTTGTATTAGGCTTTCCTTTTTACATAATTTGTTTTATATGCTTTTCTGTTTATTTAAAAATGAACTATGGTCTTAATTTAAGGATTGAGCTTGGTTGGTACTATTCCACAGTTTGAAAATGTCATGTCATATTTTGATAATATTGTACTGTAACTGTCACACACAATGGGTTTTCTAATGTTTTAACAACTTGAGTATTGCAGTTACTACTCTGTATTGGGGAGGGATCACTGCAATAAATGGGAGTGAATTAACTGTGGTTGCCTAAATCAGCCTATTTTTATTAATAAATTCCTTTCCTCTGGTTTTCAATACTCTTTATTTGAGCCCCACCTAACATGTAACATGCCAGGAAGACCTAAACACTACAAGTTTTTGATATTTCATGCACTGTTTTAAAAAGTGCTTCTGTAACCTGTAGATGAAAAAAAGGTTAAGTAGCATGGCAAAAACGACTATTAAAACGAATATCCAGTTGTTGCATTTGACTGTCCAATAACAGGGTAGGATGGAGCTATAGAAATAATCTCATGTTGCATGTTTAGAAATATTATGAATTTAAAAAATAGACTGTCTTCATCCAGAGTTTCAAGGTCAATATAGCTCCAGAGCTTAGGGCGAGGAAACATGTTGAGAGACAGCTCAAATATACGAGTACAGAAAAACTCCAGCTGGATACAATCGGACATTGTTGAGGGCTCATCATCGAGCCTATTTGTAGCAATGGAGGCAGCAGTGAAAGCATACTTTGCTGCCTCCATTGCATCCTCATTGTGCCATCCAACAGAGCTTTTCTAGGTAGCATGGGGCTTCTTACAGTCTGGACCATTGGGATGTGGGTAGCGCTGTGGTCAAAACCACTGAGCCTCTTGGGCTTGCCAATCGGAAGATCAGCGGTTTGAATTCCTGCAATGGTGTGAGCTCCCATTGCTCTGTCCCAGCGCCTGCCGACCTAGCAGTTTGAAAGCACACCAGCGCAAGTAGATAAATAGGTACTGATGCAGCAGGAAAGTAAACGGCGTTTCCATGCGCTCTGGCTTCCGTCACGGTGTCCCGTTGCACCAGAAGCAGTTTAGTCATGCTGGCCACATGACCTGGAAAGCTGCCTGCGCACAAACGTGGGCTCCCTCTGATTGAAAAGCAAGATGAGCACCACAACCCCATAGGCGCCTTTGACTGGACTTAACCGTCCAGGGGTCTTTTACCTTACCTACAGTCTGGACCAAAGGAGGTGGTAGAACTGACAGCAGCCCCCTATGACTTGTTTGCAAAGCAATTTGAGGACAAAATCACTTACATCCACTGGGATCTTGACTTGGCTACTGCAGCAGATTAATCTCAAGGGGTGCCCAAAGCACTATCTACAGTAATACCTCCACAAACGTCTGCCTTGTCTAGCATCCATTCCGGTGAATATCCGCGGCAAACCTGGAAGTACCGGAACAGGTTACTTCTGGGTTTGCCGCTCGCGCATGCACTAAATTGCGCTTCGCGCATGCGCAGATGTGGCGCTTTGCCCTGTGTCCTTTTCAGCTAGCAGCCGGGGCTCCGGAACAGATCCCGGCTGCAAAATGAGGTACGACTGTAGTCCTGTTGTACTGGATGAGTTTCAGTTAGTAAGGCTTGAGGATGTAGACAAAGGGCTTGGATCAGTCAGGGTGACCGCTTTGCCTTGGACCCTTGCCTCTCTTGGCTGATTAAAAAACCAGCAGTGAGGAGACAGCTGGCTGGGCCATGCAGCTGATTAATGCCTCCTTGTGAGAGTGGGTGGCTGGACCCTGCCTGCTTGAAGAAGGCAGTGGTAAAACAACACCTCAAGAAATTCTCCATGGATTCAGAATGCCTAAGTAATTACCAGCCAGCTCCTCCTTGGGCAAAGTTCTTGAGTCACAGACCTGAACCAGGCACTCCTGGAAGAAACTGATTTTGTAGATCCATTTCAATCAAGAGTTTAGGCCTGGTTCACTACACTGGATGGATGGGAAGTTGCCTGATCTTGATGGGGTTTTACTCTCTCTGAAGGAACAGGAGAACTTCTGGATCATTTGCTGTGGCTTGAGACTCAGGTGGCCTCAGTGGCGCAGATTTCCCAGCTGCACCCCTATCTGGACAGAGATAGTTAATTTCTGTTGCCTATGCCCTGATAACCTCTAGGTTAAATTACTGCCTCTGAAGTCAGTCCAGAAACTTCAGCTGGGGCAGAATTTGGTGGCTAGGTTGCTCACTGGAGCAAGATGGTTTGAGAATATCGCACCAATCCTGCCCGACTGCAGTGGTTGCAAATCAGTTTCTGGGCCTGATTCAAAGTGCTGTTTTTGACCTATAAAGCCCAAAATGGCTCAGGATACCTTAAGGACCACCTCTCCCCATATGAACGGACCCAGACCCTGTGATCATCATCAGAGTCCTTTTTGTGCAGCCTCTGCGAGAGGAGGGTGGCAACATGAGAACGGGTCTTTTCTGTGTTGGCTCCCCGTTTGTCAAATGCTCTTCACGGGAACTCCACATTGAAGCTTCCACTGGCTTTAGGCATTTGAGGCTCATCTGGCGCCTTTATTACATATCTTTTTACATGCCAGGCAAAAACATTTCAACCAGGTGTTCAGCTGATTAACATTCTATGGCTTTTTAAATGTGTTTGTGGGAAACTGGGTTATTGGTTTGTTTTATTGTGTATGGCATTTTGTACTCCCATTTTGTATTTTTCTGTTGTGAACCGCCCTGGGATCTTCAGTTGAAGGGTATACAAGTTTAATACATAATAATAATAATAATAATTAATAATTAATAATAATTAATAATTAGTAGTATTCTGGATAAGCCAAGGGCATTTATAAGCCTAGTCCATGTCTTGAGTTGTGTAAAGTTAATCAGAAATTAACCCCATTCAGGAACACACTCCCCGACTCCAAAATTTGGACACCTCCTCAAGTAACTACCAGATGAAACTGGGGGAATATCAGATGATCCTGGAGGAATATCACAGGTAGGACAAAAAGAAAATAGGCATCACATCTTTGTTCCTAGGATTTACTAGCTGAAGAGGTACTTCCTAATGCAGGTGTCATTTCTGCATATGGATTCTTACTGATATTTCCCGAAATAAATTGTTTTAACATCCAGTTAGGCTGATAACCATATTTTCAGGTAGCAATAAACCTTATAAGCTGTGAATGAAATGGGTGGTGGGGTTTTGCTTAATATCCCAAAAGCTTTTTGCATTGGGTAGCGCAGATTCTCTCAAGTGCTTATCTAGGCAAATTCTCTATGCTGTTAATAACTGATAAAGAGACTTAATCCTCTGTCTAATCTTTCATGTTATTAAACGGCTTAATTGCACTTCAAAGATTCAGCACCTATAGCCAATTTTGTATATATTTGTGTGTATATAAAGTTAGGATTTTTCCTCTTGTCCAGTGAGCAGTTCTGGATACTGGCACTGGACCTCTTTCTTTACTTTAGATAACTGTATCTAATCTGTCTGCTATTTATTTGCTTATAGAAAAACCAGTCCAAATACATATGGGTAAGCGCGGTATTGTTCTCCAAACAATTTCCCAAGCCTCTGTTCCCCATCCCCTTCTAACTATTTACCCGTACATGAGAGGACTTGCCCTTTTAACCACATGACAACTAAGGCTTCATGGGAATCTTTGCCAAGGGACTTAAATAACATTTTTAAGCCTCTCCACACTTTGTTTTGTTTACAACCAAAGACCACAAAACAAAGCCCCATTTAGAACTCTGTAATGGAGCATGCATTAAAATGCAAGCCAAATGAATATAGCCATTCATTTCACTACAGTTAGCGAAAAGGACAATATTTCAGATGAAACAGGAAGTTTGTTGAACATCTATCAAATGGTCTCTACACCAATTAAGTAGATAAGATGTGTCTTATCAGTAGCTGCAATAAAGAAAGCTGCTTTTAAAGATGACACCACCCGTAAGCCATGCCGGCTTAGCAAAAAGCCACAAGATGCTATTTGCAAACCGTAATAATTGCTCTGGTTTACCTTTTCCCTTTGGAGGCAGAGCAGCTGCATGGGAGAAAGATGGCTGGTCCCTTCCTCTTAGGAAATGACCTAATAGCAATTCTGAGGCCCAGTAGGTTTGGTAAAGAAAGTGTAAATGGTTCTCTTGGCAAGCTGAAGGTTGATATTCGGTGGTGGGGAACCTCTGGCACTTAGTGCAGTGTGAAAAGAAAGCAGCTGTTTGAAATAATTGGCTTTACTCCCAAGAAGCTGGTGTCTCTCAGGTGGTTAAAGAACACAGCTGAAACCTGACTGCATGAATGGAGAGAGAGAAAGGCAGCTGTGGCTCCCTTTTCCACACAAAAAGCAATTTCCTCTTCTCCTCACAAGGTGTGCCATTTAAATGGGACAGAATGACTGTACTTAGGCCCTGTTTTTTCCCAGAGAAAAAGAAAATGGAAGAGAAAGGCAGTTCTTCTGTGTCCCTCTCTCCTGAGCAAGCAACTCTCCCTGCTTATGAAGTGCAGTGTAGGAGAGATTAATGGCCGCCCTGAGGCTGGTTTTTACCCCCTCAGGTAAAAGCAAAATGGAAGAGAGGTGTGGCAGTGTTGTTTTTTTGTGAGTAAGCCACGCCACTGATGAGGGGCAGGATCGGAGTGCGGCAAGGACTGGGTGGCATCCTTGAGGCCTGGTCTTGAGGTAAGAACAAAATGGAGAGGGGTGGCAACTTCCAGGTTCCCTCGTCTCTTGAGGCGGCTGCCGCTCCTCCCTCTCTCAAAATAAAAAGTGGGGCTGTTACTCTGTTTGACAATGGCATAAGAAAGGAAAAGGGCATTCATTTGGTAAGCTGTCTTTTGTTGCAGTTAGCTTGCTTCCTGCAGCTAAAACTTGTACGCAGGGTTTTTTTGACGCCGGAACTCTCTGGAACTCAGTTCCGGTACCACAATGGTGGGCACCATTGCCCTTCTAAGAGAACAAGGGAGGCAGGTGTTCATCGTGAGGTGTTTAATTTTGGGCAAGTTTCCTAAAAGATAGGTGAAAACTTCACTTTTCAAGATTTTGCAAGCTCAACAAGTTTGCCAGAAGCAGCTCATTTGTCTCTGAATTTGAAATGTGGCATAACCCTAACCCTGTACTTTCCAAAATAACAGAAAAGGCGCAAGGCTGGTGATAATTTTATTCCTCTTAGCCTCTGCCTTCCTGCTTATGTAGTTCTCCCCTGTACCCACCATTATGAAGGGCACGGGTGCAAAGAAATGGCATCGCCAGTACACTGTCCTCAGCATTAGGAAACAGAACCAGAGACGGACAGTAGTATGGAGGCAGGAGTTTGACAGAATAGCAGTAAAACATTATTAATTTGCAGGTCATTGAGTGCCACCTTATGGCCAGACAGAATATTCTAGAAGGGAAAGGCTATTAAAGAAATCTAGCGGTGGTGGTGGTGGTAGTAGTAGTAGTAGTAGTAGTAGTAGTAGTAGTAATTTATTTATACCCCGCCCATCTGGCTGGGTTTCCCCAGCCACTCTGAGCGGCCCCAATTGAGCGTTAAAAACAATACAGCATTAAATATTAAAAACTTCCCTGAACAGGGCTGCCTTCAGATGTCTTTTAAAAATAGGATAGCTGCTTATTTCCTTGACATCTGATGGGAGGGCGTTCCACAGGGCGGGCGCCACTACCGAGAAGGCCCTAATCCATTTCGGAGGTCCGGTTGTAAACCAAAACAGGTTGTAACCCAAGGTTCTTTCCACCCTTCTATGTTAAAGATTTTATATTTATTTGTAGGTTATTTATAGGTTTTATATTTATTTGTAAAGATTGGGTAAAATGTTTTGGCATTATGAGTGATGTGCCTGGGACAAAGAGATTTGCCCATATTGTCCAAATTTTAAAAGTTGTGTAAGTAAATGGGTTTTTGAATGTGTAAGAAATTTAGTTTATCTTTTAAAAGAGGTATTACTTTCATAAGAATACTGTCTATTTCCACATTCTCCAGCTTATTCCATTGGATTCCCTCATTACCAGACATTAGGTCTATCATATTGCTTAGTTGACACGCATTATAATAAATGTTTAAGTTTGGAAGTCCCCATCCTCCAACAGTTGGGTGCTGATACAGCAGGGATTTTTTAAATGTGTGTTCTATTTGATTGAAATACAAATGTATTAATTTTTCTTTGCCAATTGGACATGTGGGCTGGTGGGATCCACACTGGTAGGGTTTGGAATAAAAATAATAACTTCGGAACAATATCATTTTGGTTGTGGCCAGTCGGTCCATAATAGAAAGTTTCATTTCCCCCCAGCACCGCCTATCTATGTTTATTGTTTTCCATACTTTGCCATAATTTGTCTGATATAACAAAGAGACTGCTCAGAGATAGTTTCCATATTCTGTGACAGGTCTAGGTGGTTGTTTTTTTATTATTATTACTTCTAGGCTGAGCCCTAGTTAAGTCATAAAGGAGATGGCAGACTAAGGAAGCAGAACTTGCTTAAAACATGAAGCGGTATTTATTTTACCAACTGTTTTTGTGACAATTTCCAAGGGGTTAGCTGTTTTCATTTGTCTTTAAGATGCCACAAGACTCTTTACTGTTTGTTTGTTTGTTTTTTTGTGTGAATATTGGCTAAGTGGATTTTTTGTGTGGAAGGAAAACTGCTTTTCTGTTGGTGGCCAGTGTTCTGTTGGGAGGGTGGTTGTTGTTCTCCAGTGGGTTGAGAGGTGTTGTGTTGTGAAGTTGTTGTTTGTTCTGATTTGTCTTGTTGTTGTGTGTGTTGAAAATATTCCTTCAGGCGTAAACGGCGAAAAAATGCTTCCAAGTCCCTGTAGAACTGAATCATGTGTGGGGATTTGGCAGGGCAGAATGACAGTCCGCGTGAAAGGACTGATTCCTCTGCTGGGCTGAGTGCTTGCTGTGAGAGATTGACAATATTGTTGATCTTGTTTTGATTAGTAGCCTGTAGGTTGGAAAGGTTAGAGTGTTACTTGTTTTTCTGTTTTTTCAGTAGCTCCAGTTGAGAGTGGTAAATGTTTTGTTTTGTGTATCTGAAGAAGTGTGCATGCACACGAAAGCTCATACCAAGAACTAACTTAGTTGGTCTTTAAGGTGCTACTGGAAGGAATTTTTTTATTTTGACTATGGCAGACCAACACGGCTACCTATCTACAACTGCTTTTCTGTTGTAATTTGTTTGCAATGAAGGTGGAGTCAGTGCTTACAGAGGTGCTGGTGCATTCATCTGTTTGGGAGATATTCCTTCGATCTGTAAACCCTTCTGAATTCTCAGGGCCAAACTACACTTTATGTTAGATAATCTGATGGGATGTGAGCTTGTTTTCAACGGCTGCAGTATGGCAGGCTCCAGTCAGGACTGGGACTGCAGCACTGAGTAATGGTGGATTAAATCGTCCCTGCCCCTCCACACTGGGGACCTAGTTAAAATTGTGCCTCTAAGCCAGGGGTCAGCAAATGTTTTCAGCAGGGGGCCGGTCCACTGTCCCTCAGACCTTGTGGGGGGGCAGACTATATTGGGGGGGGGAATGAATGAATTCCTATGCACACTGGGAAGAATGGGGTGAGGGAAGGGCAGGCGTAATAAAATAAAATAAAATAAAATAAAATAAAATAAAATAAAATAAAAGTGTGCATTAAAGCAGGGTGGGGAAGGCTCAACAGACAAGCTTACCCACTACCACACTGCTCATCCTCCCGCCACCCCCCAACACACACACACACACAGAGAGAGAGAGAGAGAGAGAGAGAGAGAGAGAGAGAGAGAGAGAGAAAGACCCACAATTGCTCCACGGAGAAAAAGGCAGCAAGTTCAATATGCAGAGAACGGCCAAGGCGAAGGAGGGATGGTGGATCCAGAGGCCGGGGGGGAGGGGCTGGAAGAAGAGGTGAGGGGGGCAAGTAGTCCTCCTCCCCACCCTACCCCCAGCCGCCTTCTCAGTTTGCCATGTGCCTCATTCGCTGAAGGGCTGGCAGCAGTGGTGCGAAACGGGTTTCCTCCCTGCCTTGAGAAAGAGGGCACTGAGCTTACATTCCCAGGAGCTGCCACTGCCGCCGCCACCACCACTGTTTCTTCTCGTGAAGTGGGTAGGCAAAGCGAGCTGCTCTGCTCTGCTCTCTGGCCCACAGGAGCACCAGGGCTGCAATGGCAGCGGGAGGAAGAGGCCGAGTGGTGGTGGCTCTTGCTAATCAAACGCCGCTGAAGTAAACGAGGTGTGGTGTTTGATTGGCAGAGCCTTTGCCGCTTGGCCTCTTCCTCCCATCGCCACCGCTGGGAGTCTTGGCTTCGCAGTGGGTTCTTAAATGGCCAGGCGGGCTGCATCTAGGACCCAGGCAGGCCGGATCTGGCCCAGGGGCCATAGTTTGCAGACCCCTACTCTAAGCTATTCAGCACAGGAGAGAAGGTCTTGCTGAATCATGGACTGACTACCTAATCATGACCAGCAAAGGGCAGGAGAATTGGCTGAAACAGGGAATTAAACTAACAAAATGGGACTGTAGCCAAGTGAGTTGTACAGTGGCACCTTAGGTTAAGTACTTAATTCGTTCTGGAGGTCCGTTCTTAACCTGAAACTGTTCTTAACCTGAAGCACCACTAATGGGGCCTCCTGCTGCCGCCACACCACCAGAGCACGATTTCTGTTATCATCCTGAAGCAAAGTTCTTAACCCAGGGTACTATTTCTGGGTTAGCAGTCTGTAACCCGAAGCATATGTAACCCGAGGTACCACTGTACTGAAGGGTATTCTCATTGAATTTGATGGAACTTGGCCGATTGTGTCCATTAATTTCAGTGGGTGTACTCTATGATGTCATGGTAGGAAAAGAAGCCTAGGTAGGTACGGCTTTGTAAAAGAATAGAAGGATCTCTTTTCCTCTGGAAAGAGCAGAACTGATGATGAAGTAACACGTTGACTCAAATGTTCTCAAGCACAGCCTCCTGTCTTTTGTGGTCTGCCTCCTGCTGGCTTGTGGGCTTCCCAATGGTGTTTAGCTGATCACTGTGAGAATAGGATGTTGGAATCAATGGGCCTGTGGTGTGATGCAGCAGCGGTATACAGATACACAAAGGAGAAACGTAATTCTTCAAATGCAATATTCAAAACTATTGAACATTGGTTTTTTAAATAACATAGCACCAGGGACATTTCTTGCACAGCCTCACTAAAGGTGAGAATTGTGGGGAAAGCTGCTTTTTTTTTTAGTAGGTCAGAAATTCTTTGCGTAATGAGGAAAGAGATCTGGATACTTTCATTATTCCCCTTCAGTTAGTAGGCATTTTTCTCCAAATGCCTGGACAAAGCAAGGCAGTTACCAGAAAATAGGTTTTATTGCAGGAAAGGTGGTGTTGTATTAGTACAAAGGCTTACAAAACAATACCCCCTTTTCTCAAAACAAAAATTGTAATTTACAATGTTTTCTTACTTCCATAAAGAAAATACAAAGTGAATGCAGTGTGTGTAACGTGTTGCTAATCTTTGGTCAGCACAGGAGATGCCTGGAAAAAAACCCAGATTTGGCATGTGCTTTGGGTTGTTTCAGATGTGAGGTCCTTTTACATTGCATATTACAGGTACCAGCTGTCGTTTGTTAGCACCATGGTGACATACACTTATTAAAACATAATGGCACAACATTTTTAAAAAAATACTAAAAGTAAACTAAATGCCAACTTGTTGTACAAAAGTAATTCTTATAAAATAGGCTATGATAAAATGAGGCATATTGTGTATAACTACAGTATTAATGAAAACTCTTAATTGGTTTCAAATATGCATTTTTTCTTTCTTTTTTCTGTGCAGCATGAATAGTGTACACATATGGCAGCCCTGAAGCAGCTCAGTCATATTTATTTCAGCATTAATCCAAGCCAGCACCATACAGAATGAGGCATCAGGTGTTCCCTTCTAAGAATATAAGGTTTGTTTTCAGCTGCCCACGGTAATGCAAGTATGTAGAGCACCTTTAGTTTGTGGTGAATGAGGTGTTGTGTGACATTGAGGTTATCAGGAGAAAATACAGTACGGTTTGGCCTGCAATTGGTACCACAAGCAGTCCAGGTATTTTGCTACAGTGGTTGAGTGCCACCTTCCATTATTAGTAATTTCTGAAATGGAATCTAGTCCTCAGGGCAGTAACATAAGCATTAGTATTGAGGCTTATGGTTTCTGGAATTCTGATCACAGTCACTGATGATAAGGCATGGCTTAAATACCCTACTTGGAGGGGGAAGGATGTTTTGACCCTCCGGAAATGTAATACAGTGCTCATTCGCCTTCATGATATTTTAAAGAACTGCCTTTATGCTTTGTGGGATGACTGGCACAATAGTGAAAGGACACTTTTTGGGGGGAGGAGAATCTCTTGGTTTCTCTTTTTTGAAAAGAAGAACCTCTTACCTGTAATAGTTCAAATTCATAAAATCTCAAGGAAAAACAGGTGTGTTTTCCTTTTTTTGTGTTAACGTAGTTTGCTAAATTCTCATATATTACTGCATTAAAAATAAATAAAATCTCTATTTTTTAATTTAGGAACTATAGCAAAATACCCAACGTGCTAGACTGCTAATAGGAAAAAAGTAGCTCACATTTTGTGCCATATGCTGACCTCTTGAGCACCAGTATACTTTAAACTGAGGTTATATGGAAGTTACAGTAACCATGATTGGCATTGTAGTCAAAAGCTTTGGCCACGGTAAAGTCAAAGGGCCGTTCTGCAGTCTTGGACAGGATGGGAGGACTCAGAGGTTTCTGTCCCCGGTAGTTTTTGGTACTTTTGAAAAAGTCATTGTCTCTCTTTAAAGCTTTCAGAAAGCGAAGTATGTTCAGATGTATAAGTGCATGAATGGAAGTGAATCATTCATGAAGTGGAGCGAAGGAGTGGAGGTTTTAGTAGAGTTCAATCCAGAGCCTCATTTTAAGAGCTTCTCCAAGCTCTCCTAGGAGGTAGTTGTCCTCATTGCTTTCTTCCAGTTTCTTTAGCTCATTCTTTTTGTAGAGAGGAACGCTAGCAATTTCCAGTGCGTAAGTGCCGGCGATTGCCTTTTTCTTGGCAATCTGAAGGTAACTCAGCCCATCCTTCTGGTGTATCCGGAAGATGTTGTTATGATTACCAAAGGAAATCAGATAGCGGATGTGGTTTGTCAGGGGCTGAATTGCAGGAATGAGGTCTAGGATGTGTTCTTTATTGCTGAGCCCAGACACATTGAATCTCATCTTCAGCGGGTGGTCAATGTCCAAACTTTCCAAACTGATCTATAAACGAGAAGTGAAAATGAAAGTATAGGCAAACCCCATGATCTGTCTTGTTTATACCGTTCTTACAGCTGTTAATTGGTCCAATTTACCAAGTTTGCTGATCACACTAAATTGTTCAGGGTTGTTACAACAGAAGGAGATTGCAAAGAGACCTCACAGGACCTCTCTGAACTGAGTGATTGAACTGCATTTGCGATTTTGCTGCCCAGTGAAAACAGAAAACTGATATTGTAATGCCATTACACAAATCTCTGGTGCATTTGGAATTCTGTGTACAGTTCTGGTTGCCATATCGCAAAAAAGGATGGTGTGGAATTGGAAAAGGTTCAGAACAGGGTGACCGAAATAATCAAGGGGGAGAGCAGCTCCTCCATGAGGGTATGTTATAACATTTGGGACTTTTGTTAAGAGAAAAGGCAAGAAAGAGGTGCCATGACAGAAGTTTATAAAATTATGCATGGCATGGAGAAAGTGGCTAGAAAAGGGGTTTTCATGAAGGACAAGGCTTTCAATGGCCCAGTTGCTGGAAACCACAGAAGAGGAGAGTGCCCTTCTGCTCAGCTCCTGTTTGCAGGTTTCCCACAAGTGTTTGGTTGGCTACTGTGAGAACAGGACGCTGGTCTAGGTGGGCATTGGCCAGATCCACCAGGCTCCTCTTATGTTTTTACCACCACTCTGGTTATTGCATGTCAAATACGCAGGCACTGGCTTATACCAGGAAGCTGCATTTCAAGAGGCTGGCTATACAAATTGGGGCGTTTGCCACAGTTACAGCTAGGGGTGACCTTTACAGACAAATACAAATATGAGCATCTGTGCAATACAGTGGTACCTCGGGTTAAGTACTTAATTCGTTCTGGAGGTCCGTTTTTAACCTGAAGCACCACTTTAGCTAATGGGACCTCCTGCTGCTGCCGCGCCGCCGAAGCACGATTTCCTGAAGCAAAGATCTTAACCTGAGGTACTATTTCTGGGTTAGCGGAGTCTGTAACCTGAAGCATATGTAACCCGAGGTACCAATGCATAGAGATTAGTTTGAGTAAAGCTATACAACGTGGTAGAGCCTAAGAAATGTTCATGAACATTCTTTATCACAGCAGTTGATGGAACAGGGAAGGGTGGTCCAGTATGGAGCCCAAGGGCTGCATGCTGCCCTCAGAAACATTTGACACCTGCTGCCTTCCCAAAACCAGGTTAAATGTGGTGCTGGGATTTGGGAAGGAGGGTCTTAGATTGCTCCCATATCCTTCCCTAGGCCTACTTAGTGCTGGCCCAGCTTTGGGAAGGAAGCAGGATGGCTCTAGGTCCTGGTCAGATTCTCATACCTCCTTCCCAAAGCCTGGTGCCTTTCTTAGCCACCCATGAGAAGACAGCACTGGGGCTCACCCTGTGCACGCCAAAGCACTGTACAGCTCATGGATTCTGTGTCAAAGTACTCTTGCGGCTCACTTGGTGTGAAAAGTGGGGACGCCCTCGGATAGGGTAACCAAGAAATTCCAACCCTTCCCCTAGTTTGATAGGAAAAAGCTAGCTACCTCAATTGGCCAAATCTATTCAACTTAGTTTAGGAACAGAAAGTGTAAACTAGTTTAACTCTACAGTTCTTGCTTACCTCATTCAGCTCAGTTTGATTGAGACTTCTTTTCTTCCTGCTGTCTTTTTTGGAGTAGCCATTAATCTTACACTCATAACATGCTTCAGGAGACAAAGCATTCTCTTCATCCCCATCTAAGGGCAGATACTGGCCTTTATTAAACCCCATACCTGAGACACAGTGCCTGTTGGAAGAATATAGCAATTTTAATACATGAGAATCTAAACCATCATGTGACATTTCCACTTCCTCAGTATGGAATCATGGCAAACCATATACTACTGAAAACATTCTTAAAATTTGGTTTCTGTTTTGAACATAAACAAGCGGTCTCTGAAGAAAGGTGAAAATGATACTCTGAGGTGAGACACAGGGCATCTTTGCAGAGTATTATACCTGGCTATTTCTGCAGCAATCTTCTGGCAGAAGAGAAAATATTATCTCTAGGTTTGGGCACAATGCATTTAATCCTTGGCTAGTCCACGTTAGTTCACTGAGGAAGAAAACAGACTCTATCCAGGATATCAAAAGTACTACAAAACTGTTCTGTTGTATAAAGTGAAGAGAGTAGCCACACTTTTAATATTGTCTAATATGGGGCTTGATGGTGGACAGGCCTTGGTGGGTGCTAAGACAAATTTGATAAGAAAAGCAGAATGGAGCCAGTTGACTTTATAACTGGCTGGCAGAATTGCTAGAAGGTCCCTGGCAGAAATCAGTATTAAGATTTAAGCAAGAGCTGCTTGCTGGTGGGATGGACCAGTTTGCTAGCTTCCCAGCAGGTGGACCATTGCTGCTTACCAGAACAGGTAGGGGTTGTGGAGCCAATCCAACACTCCTACCAGTGCATTTGCACTCCACTGACCTCTCTGCTGCGTTGCCTTCTTCATCCCAGTGAGCATCACTAAACAACCTGCTGGGAAGCTAGTGTTGTAGCTTTGCCCCAACTGGCAAGAAGTATCTGGATTTTAAGACTTGTTGGGAGTGATGTAGCTGGACACCTAGGCCTGTGTCTTTGTAAAGGAGCAGAAGATCTCAGTTGCCCTGTAGTGTCTCTTATTGCTGACTGTCTAAAGGCTGTCCTAATCTCCCAGCCACTTCAGAAAGGAAAGTGTGAAAATTATGCTTCTTGTTCTCATATAATCAATCAGAAATAGTGTGTTGATAAAATACTAGATAACTAGAACACATTTGCTAACAATTTGGGCTACCTGGGCCTTCTAGAAGATTAGCATTATAATAAAACATAGATGCTGGCTTGTGGGAATCACCAGCAAATACTCACCCTTGCCCAACTCTGTAATATCCAGGTGGGCAACCACAAAGATAACCGCCTTCTGTGTTGGAGCAACCGTAATTGCAGGGGTTCTTAGTGGATGAACATTCGTTTACATCATGGCACGCAGCTGAGAACTGATCAAAGGAAAATCCAGAGGGGCAGGCACATTTGTAGCTTCCAAGAGTGTTGTAGCATGAAGCTGAACCACAAATACTAGGATTTGAGCATTCATTTTCATCTGTTGGACAAATGACAACATTTTTTATTTTTTTTAAGGTATACAGAATTTATTAACAGGACAATAGTAGTAAAACAGTAATATAAACAGGTTCTCAATTTCAGATTTTAAAGATTGGAACAGGAAAGTGCTCTTGTCGTTTTAAATAGCTACAAGATAAAACATACTTCAGTACGGTAGTGGGGTAAATATCTCACCAGCAGTGTGAGAGGGCAAACCCCCCATCTATTGTGCTTTCTTTGACTCTTCCCACCATAATTATTGTTTTGCTCTCCCTCAGCACCTACAAATGCATAGTTCCTTGAATGCAGACTATAGCTAAAGGTGTTCTTTGGCAACACAGAGCTGTTTCCATTAGCTGGCTGCAATCCTATAATCTATGCCTCATTAGTGCCACCTACTGATCTCTGCTGCCCTGCTGTTTAGTCCCTTCGTCAGAGTTTTGGAAACTGAAATGTTGAATTTGAGATTTTGGAATGATCTGCTTGTGAAGTTTTGTTTTCTTACCCACACATTGATTCCACTGATAATGCTGAACATATCCTTGTGGGCAGCCACATCTGTAGCCACCAAGAATGTTTTGGCAGCCATGTTGACACCTGTGGTTTCCTTCACACTCGTCCACATCTGTAAAGAAATAATGCGGTAGATATAAGAAGAAAAGGGAGAGCTGCAATTCTATACAGACTTGCCTTACAAGTTCCATCAACTCAGTGGGACTTATTTTTAAGCAAGTATGCAATAGGAATGTGCCTTAACAAAATTTCTTCATAGAAAATTGGAGTTGGTAGTAACCCTTTTGACCAACCCTTTTCACCCTCACTGGGAAGATTCTAAATCTTCTCCTAGAAATACAACCCCCTGGATTTTAAAGGATACCTGTTCCAATATCTCAAACAATCATATATTATACAGTCACATAACTGCTAAAGTTCCAGTGTCTCATTGACTTATTCTTGCAGCTAGGAGGTGTTTACTGATGACATTTTAATGGATATTTGAACATTTCATTCTTCTTTTCTTACATTAGATATGCTCACTGCCTTCATAATTTCCTTAAGTGTTTAAAGTATTTACCACCTTCATTGTCCTTTGAAACATCTCTAGTTTGTTCTTACTTTTCTAAAAATGTTGTGACCAGAACAGGGCTCAGTAATCCAGCTGCATTCTAAGTAGCACAGGGTAAAATACTATCTCCTGTGTTCCACTTAGCTGCAAAAGGCCCTTCAAATTCTAAATTGCATTTAGAGGCTTCTTCCACGAACAAGAACTCTCTTCTGCTTCGAGAAGGGCTGTTAGCAACTTAGTGGAAGAGCTTTGTGTGAGAAAAGTGCACTGAAATCCAGATATGATCTTCTGTTTATGCAAGTCTGTTTCCTATCTGCTGCCCCCACTTCCAAATTTTTAACTAGGTATGATTTAAATCTCTTACATGTGTGCATAACAAGCACTAATGGCTGGAATGGGAACAGTTCCCCACTGTAAAACTACTTTAAATCCTCAAGCCTTGATTAACAAATCAAATCTTGCTTTCCAATGGGGAACTTTTTGCGATACACACACTGCAATGCAATCCCAGATACCTGATTATACAAAGCCTTCCGCTAGTGCTTGTACAGAAGTTAACTGAAAAGAGCCAATAACTGAAAGCATTTAACTCAGGTTCTTTGGACCC
This sequence comes from Podarcis bocagei, assembly GCF_964188305.1. Lineage (NCBI taxonomy): Eukaryota > Metazoa > Chordata > Lepidosauria > Squamata > Lacertidae > Podarcis > Podarcis bocagei. Next base: position 14,880,999 of record NC_138136.1, on the reverse strand, counting down.
AACCCAGAATTTGAGATCTGGTGCATACATAATAGTGAAACTTAAACATTACTGAAAACACGGCAGTGGCAAACATATGAATAGATATCACAGTGATTGCTTTAAAATATTTGCTTCAAAATATTGCTTATAAATGTTTGCTTAGAAATATTCACCCAGCTACTTAGAACTAATAGAGCAAAAGGTATAACTAATGGAATACTTATGCTGCTGTCTCATTAGACTCAACTAGCTGCCTAAGCTAAGGCATTCAGATTTTGAATGTTGTGTTCCAATGAAGTCCCATAATAAACCTGTCTATGCTCTTACAAATTTATAGTATAAGCTCAGTATGTAATATGTAAATGTAAATAGGACTATGATCTTACACCGTCTGCAAATATATCATCTACAAATAACTTTCAATGTTCAGATTTTACCATCACAGTTTAATCCAGTTGAGTCTAGAGAGAAACCTCTCTGGCATTCACAGGTAAAACTTCCAGGAGTATTCTGACAGATTCCTTTTGATCCACAAAGTGAAGGCTGTGATCCACATTCATTGTTATCTAAAAAGTTAATCATTCTTATGAATCAGATTGAAAAAAGAGATCTAATACAAATATAGAAGTATATGGCAATGGATATATACATGCTTGAAACTTGCACATTTCTATAGCTATCAACATAGCACATGGTATTGACTAGGGGTTCGGAATATGATAGATTGTGGGAATTATCTGCACCCACAGTGCTACTGCCAGATGCAAACTAAATAGGGGGTTCTCTTTTGAAAATATTTCATTCCACATCATTAACTTTGATTTAAATCCGCAAGGTGTGTGCTAAAGGTCAAAGAAGATTATGGACATTTGATATGCCAATAAAAAATACTTTTGAATGTAGTTTTAAGCAACTGTAACTTCAAGTCAGCTTTTAATAATGCTTTACTCCTTTGTCTCTGTGTGGTTACATTTACATTGTAATATTCAGCAACTGCATAAAAATCCTCAGTGAGTGCTTTTTTCATTTCTTCTGACATTTTTCTTTATCTACACCCCCCCTTGAACTTCTAAGTAGTGCAGTGATGACAAATATCTTTATACAGTTGGGTGGTTGTTGTTTAAAAAATAATAATTCTACACAGATCAGATAAAAAAATCAGGCAATTAATGTGACTTGTTTTTATGAACGAAAATTCAATATTTCAATTGAACTTACCAATACAAGCCGTATGATGTTGTGTGAAACCCGGTGGACATTTACATGTGAACCCTCCCAAGGTATTGACACAAAGGAACTGGCAGTTGTGCTGCTTAGTTTGACATTCATCAAGATCTAAAAGTGAAAAAGAGGTAAAATGTATTATGTTCAAAATGAAAGCAGAATAGTTATTTACTAACAAATTATGTATATAACAGTCAGGAAAATTATGATTTCCTCTTAGTTACAAGGCTCTTTTACATGCTTACCCCATGCTTGGCTTGAACGGTGAAGTATAATTCTATAATTAAGAAGCAAAGCAGAGCTGGCTGCCTTTACCCAACTTGTCAAGACCCTACCTCTGTTTTAGTCAGTCTCAGATACACCTGGACAGTTTTGTGCCTCTGTTCCTTCTAGGGAGCACTGCCCAAGCCGCCTCTGCCTGCAGCAGAAGCATGTAAAGGCTCTTGCAATATACAATTGAACATACTGGGTTAAACTACACCTTTTTTATACAAAAAAACAAGCAAAAGCCTTGGTCTAGCAGGCCACTTTTATTCTAAAGGAAAAGCAGCAGTGGGGAACGTACTCCCAGTCCAGACTGGGACGCCACATCCAATTCGCTGCCAAAAATTCAAGTATTACACAAGAAGGATTTAACAAATAAAAGCAACCCATCAAAGCACTCAGCCACTAACCTCTACAGGTTTTTCCATCTTCTTGCAGGATATAGCCACGCGGGCAAGAACACTGGTAACTTCCTTCACTGTTCTTGCAGATAAAGTTGCATGGTTTGGGAGACTGGGAGCATTCATCAAGATCTAAGTAGGATAATGAACTATTAGTAATTCAGTTTCTTGCTGGAAATAATATCTAAAGATACAAAGAAATGACTATTCCCCCCCACCCTCATATGGGAAATATTGAAAAGAAAAACAGGTGTGTGCTAAAAGCCACCTTGAACACTATTTGGTATAAAGATGGGATACACATTCAGTCAATAAATGCACAATATGGGTGAATCTTTCTCCTAACATCCGTAATATTACTATATTTCAGGATAGCACCAATATGACCTCTGCTTCCTTTCCTAACTCCCAGATATGGGTCTGATATGGAGTGGGATTGGTCTGCTTAGACAGCGATAGCAACCCCTGCGTCACACACACACAGCTCATTTGTAAACCAGTTGTTACTGTCCCACAGCTTAAAGGGGGAAATTGCCACTTAGGGCTATGTGGCCAGAATTTTCCCCATTTTGTACTGCAAAGTGTTCATTCACTTATGTAACGGAGCACGAAGGAAGGCTATAAGGCTGTTTTAAAGTCAACCAAAAAGAATGAATTTGAAGTCGGTGGTAAAACTTACCCACACAAGAAGTACCACTAATATCAGTGGTGTAGCCAACTTTACAAAAGCATCTGAAAGAGCCCATGGTGTTGATACATTGACCATGCCTACATAGACTTGGCATGACTTTACACTCATCGATATCTGTGGAATAACAGGAGATATTTCAAAAATAACATTTCTTATTGTAGCATAAGAGACTAAGGATGCAATCCTGATGTGGAGCATAGTCTAATTGCCTCATTCTGCACACTACTGGCAGGGGGAAAGGAGGCTGGACAAACAGTATTTCATGCCAAGAAACAGCCCATTTTGCCTCCCATTTCCTCCCCCCCCCCCATTGTCTCCCTTAGAAGGATAAATCCTATTATGCTTGGAATGTCGCCTCAGAAACCATAAAACTGCACCTTTATTTGCTTAAGAATGTATTACACAATTTTTCAAACAAATTATTTATCTTTCAACCTGATTGTCAAATTGAGTATTAACTTTCATTGCGTTAAGTAGAATTTGTAGGCTTGTCACACAAATACCAAACCATTTACCTAACTACTTACCAATTTAACTTAACAGAATTCATATCTGCCCCGCATCAGTGAGCATAAATTGGTTGGAATGAATAAAATTTGAAAACTACAATACTGTCATACCTCATGTTACATTTACTTCATGATACGTTTTTTCAGGTTGTGTCCTGTGGCGAACCGGAAGTACCGGAAAGGGTTACTTCCGGGTTTTGCCGCTCGCGCATGCGCAGAAGCACCAAATTGCGCCACACACCTGCCAGATACCTGCGGGCTTTTCATGTTGCGAACGGGCCTCCAGAACAGATCCTGTTTGCAACCAGAGGCACCACTGTAGTATATGGTAGGTGGCCCATTTTGCATGTCACATGGTTTATATTGAAAATAAACTATGAGTAGCATGCCAGCAGGGCACATTGCAGATATCGCAGGCACTCCACTCCTCCCTCGTTCCTACTGCTCCTGCTCTGCTAGGAAAGGAGCCACGGTCTGCTTTGCCATATTGTCCGAAAGTGGGATTGCTGTTTGCGTCCCTTGGACAAAAGAAACTAGATCTCCATTCAGAGTGTTCTGCTAAGAGAAACTGCTGCGCAGTTGTGTTTAATTTACACACTGTCAACATACGCCACAAAATCACAGAATTTTTGGTTTGCAGAAAGCTTTCTGTCTGTTATTTTTAACTTTACAGTTAGCCATCTACTCCTGTTTCAGAATAAAATACTGTTCAGCAAATTAGGAAAAATCAAATAAGACCCATTTATCCCACTTATCTATCAAACAGTACCTCGTCCATCGGTGGTGTACCCGGGACCATGTGGGCAAAGTTTCTTGTACTGGGTTGTTCCTGGGAGTGGGCAAACCTCGCACTGATTGCCCCAGCCTCTGCCTCCATCACAACAGCACTCTGATTTTGTGACAAGGTTTCGGCTGCTAGAAGCCATCTGGCACATTGTCTGCAAGACTTCAGCAAAGCAGAAACCTTCACGGTTATCTGTGAAGTGAATGTGAAGTAGCAACATACAGATTAGAACAAGGTGCACGTCCTTGCTTAAACCATTTATTAGGTGCTCTTTAGCAATGGTTCTAATAGTGGCTTAATGTTTAGCACAATCAGCTTTTATTTGCATTAATACAACATTTACATATATTTCTAGAGTTGACATGAGGACTTCTGTTGTGATGGTAGTGTAATAACAACAACAACAACAACAACAACAACAAATATGCCACAATTGTAATTTTTCCAGGTTAAATGCCTGGGAAGAAAAGGGTACCATATTCTATGGACCCATTTTATCCAATTAGCCAGCAAGTCCTTTTCCAAATTATCATACTTCATCACAGAATACTACCTGAAAACCAACAAATCTATTTTATTAGAATTATAAACTGGTCCATTTTTTGTACCCTGATGTGGTTTTTCAATACATAATCATAAATACCACTCACAAAATACTATTTCATTTTAATACTACATACATGTCCATAAGTTCTGTAAGCCAAAATTCAAATATACTTAAGTAGTAACAATAAGGTTACTACTAAACAGGTAAACTGATGTTTACCTTCCTTGTTTTTATGCATTTTATTCATGTAACGATTTTAATACACAGTAAGATTACATTGGCATTTATTTACCAAATTCGTAAGCAAAATGTGTAAGGTAGATATGTTGGAATCTAAATGTTAATTATGAAATTTAATAGCTTTATCACCATCAAAGATCATTCTCTCAGAAAACTATAGGCATGCTATATTAATCTGTGTCCTGAGCACTAACTCTTAGCAATTTGATGGGGGAATTCCAGTCTGTATCCTGAACAATTGAGCAATATTTACAGTATAGCTCTTGCAAAAGTACACCTCTCTCTTGACATATGACAGGATAGCTTGATAGTAGGGCAACCCTGAAAATGGAACATTGCATGCATGAAAGGTGTTAAATCACTACTTGATATAGTATCTCCAGCTAATTTAATTAGTTTTCTCTCAAACCATCTGGTATTTTATTTTTATTTTTAACGATTTCCCTTCCTTGTAGATAAGACAGATACAAAAGATTTTGTTTCAGTCAACTACCACTTATATCCAAACTGGCAAAGATTTCTTAAACAGAAAATAATGGACTGTAGGTTTACTTGCCAATGCATTCAGTTCCAGATGAACTTGACTGGAAACCATCATTGCATTCACACCTGTAACTTCCAATAATGTTGACACAGTGGCCATTTTCACAGATACCTGGCTTGGTGCGGCATTCATTTTCATCTTTATCACAAATACAGAAACCAAAAATAAATATGTACAGAATCGCAACGCAAGTTAAATGATACTAATACAATCAACAACTTAAGATCACTCAGTTGGGTTTCCCCTTCCTCCTCTAAGGAATATGCTAACTGAGGCTGCAGAAGGACAATAATAATTGGAGACTGATAGTGTTGCTAGAAATAAGTCTAAGATCTAGGAGCCTGATTTCCTCTCTGTAATAATCCAATGCTATGGTGCTGAGGGTTCTCCTAGAAAACCGATAGGAAGTAAGAAACGTCAGAATTAATGCTGTAAACTCCCAGCTTATGCTCAGCATATATGAGGCACGGGGAGAAATTCAGTTCAGTTCACAATTTAACGGGAAGACTACATAATTCGTACTTCCCAAAGCAATATGCAAACTGAAATGCAACTGTCCTTCAAAATTCACACTTCTCTCAATTTTGTGATGACGCTTTCCAACCAAAAAATGAGCACACATTAGAAGTGTGCATCAAATCCATAGGTGAGTGAAAGGAGCATACAAAAAAATCCTAATATCAGGGGCACTGCTTGAATATATATGGACGTTAGTGCACATAATAGACACTTTTTTGTATGCAGTGTTGCCTAATAATAGATCAGAAAAAGTCATAATATACATTAACTTTTATTCATAACAGTCACTAGGTAATACAGGAATACTGAGTTAAATAGGCTCCAGTTTTTTTCTTGAAGCACCCTATCTTAATACCTACCCATGCAACCTTCTCCATCTGGTCTGCGGGTCATTCCAGGAGGGCAGATGCACATGAAAGTTCCTATCAGATTTTTGCACATCATACCTCTTGATTCACAGTCGTGTAGACCTTCTGCACATTCATCAAGATCTTTAAAAAAATAACCAAGGAATGTATATGCTTAGAACATCAATCTACTATTTGTTCCGGGGACAATGTTCTGTCAGTAGAGTCCTATACATATGCACCCCAAAGTAAACAGCACAGATGGGGAAGGGTAACTTTTTCTGAAATGTCCATTATAATAATAATAATATCTGCTTTATATACATTATTTACACAATGGGCTGCACATGATTGGTTAATTCTGGAATTCTACTGTAAGCCAATCAGGTTGTGGATTCACTTATATCTGGAGCATGATTGGGTGGTTCCTACCAACCAATCATACTGCTGCATTGTTCTTGGACCAATCAGACTGCTGCATTCTGAATCCTATTGTTCTAGGACCAATCAGACTGCTGCAGTTTGGATCCTACTCAACTCAGTACATAACAACCTATTTCTGCTTTTGTCCACTAGAGGCACAAGTAAGCCCAACAAAACTGGCAAGCGAAATTAAGGCAATGAAGGCACAAAGGGGTGCAAAGCAATTCAAAGTGGCCAAAGCACTGAAAGGTGCTTTCTTCTTGTCTGTGTTAAGTAAAATGTTGGTGATACATTTTGAAATAAAAAAACATTTTCCTATGAAAGATCATTTAAAAAAAACACAAAAAACATCCATACCTTTGCACATTTTTTGGTCCTCTCTTAATTCATAGCCCACTGGACAGGTGCATTCATAGAAACCATATGTGTTTATGCAGCGAAAAGCACACAGCAATGGGTTTTGCACGCATTCATTTATGTCTGGACAAAATAGAAACAACATCAGTGTTATCCAGTCCTTAGAAATCTTCTTCCAAAAAATAAAAAACAAACAAGCCACTCTTTCTTATTTTTACTTCCCTTTGGCGGTAAAGGGAATCGGAAAAAGATTCAAAGCAGGTTAGTTGCCCAAATGTAGTCAGAAGATAAAACAAATTATAATTTACCTTCGCAGTTCATCATTGGCCCAGGTTCAAACCCGTCAAGGCAATTACATTCAAAGCTACCAATAACATTGGAACACGTGCCATTTCCACATGGATTACCAATTGAACATTCATCGGTATCTAGGGTGTAACAAGCAAAACAAACTTTTGAAAACTGGGATGCAGGTCAAGTTCATGAAGTTTTAAAGATTACAATGCATGAAATAAACAGATTTTACGTATGGCTTTGAATCAGCACACACCTACACAACGCACTCCGGTGTAATCTAGCTTGTATCCCAAAGGGCATTCACAACGGAAGGATCCATCTGTGTTTATGCAGTGACCGTTGGAACAAATGCCTGGGCTCTCAAGGCATTCATTGACATCTAGATACAAGAAAGTAGCATCAAATTATTTGTACAGTTCTGTTTTCCATCTCGGAATTCCTTTATTATAACATACACATTTTATTGGACAGTAATAGAATTCCCTTTACCCTCCCAAAGAGGAATAAATGAATAAAAAGGAAAGAATTATTTCTTATGCCAAATCGTGGACAAAATAAATGAATTATTAAGGACATTTGCTTTGGTTCTCTGATTAACAATTCGTTCACAGTGATAGCAGCAAAGTTATAGAAAACTTTCCCAGTGGAGATCTGCCAGACACCCTCACTCCCTGTCTGTAGACAGTTGCTGAAAATGTTTTAAACTTCAGATGGTTTGTATTTTGTGATTTGTTGCTTTAAACAAATGATTTGGTCTTTTTTTTTTAAAGAAAAAACTTGACATACAAAAAATTGAGCTGCTGCTCATTTTGTGTTTCAGTGCTGTTGTTTTTAGTACAGGCAGCGAACATTTTAGGTGAGTCTGATAAGTGCGCAAATGCCCACATGTGCATTGTGTCAAACCCGGAAGTGACCCGAAAACATCACAAAAAGTGGCGGAATGAGGCAGGGGCGAATGGCATGTTTGCAGGCTTTTTCAATGGTGTTTCAAATATATGCAATTTCATTTAAACCCGTGGTGCCTTGGAACATAACCCCTGGAGTTGCCTGTATTGTAGTGTTCTGTATTGTTTCAGATTTCTATTTGATAGTATTTTAATTTGTCGTAAGCCACTTTGGTTGCTCTAAACCAGTGATGGCCAAACTTGGCCCTCCAGCTGTTTTGGGACTACAACTCCCATCATCCCTAGCTAACAAGGACCAGCGGTCAGGGATGATGGGAACTGTAGTCCCAAAATAGCTGGAGGGCCAAATTTGGCCATCACTGCTCTAAACAGAACTGGATATATATTACCATATTGGCTAGTACATAGAGTTTAAATCCTGTGGGCTGCATCTACTATCCTAGGCCAGAGAATGTTGGAGTATAATTCATTAAGGAACTAAACAGTTTTTAAGTGATATCAAAGTAAAGCCAATACCTTCTCGTGTATCATCAATCCCAGGTATAGTCCCGTGACCAAACGGACACAAATCCTGGAAGGCAACTGCACGAGAACGTTTTTTGGAACAGCAGCACCACAAAGGGAATAAAAATAGCAATGATTATACAGCTGACTATGGCCAATTAAAGCAATAACAGGCACACACATACATATACATATATGATTTTCACAAGTGCTACAAAAGGAGGCCTCCACCATTTTTCTTCCATATCCGAATACTGCATAATAAGTGCCACATCCATAAAGTAATCGTTAACTATAGCTGTAATCAATATTCAGTTTTTAATATAAGCCAATAGCGAAACCCCAAAGACACCGATTGCTTTACTGGATTTTAACACATGTTTAGCCAGCTCCAGTTTCAGTGATGATATTGGTTCCATATACACCATACATTTAAAGCACATCTCCTCCCTTGCCCCAAAGATCCATTCCTTGTATAGTAATCCACAGTTAGTCAATAGAGAAGGTAGAGGGCATTCTCAGTAGTGGCGCCTGCCCTGTGGAACATCCTCCCATCAGATGTCAAGGCAATGAGCAACTATCTTACTTTGGAAAGACATCTGAAGGCAGCCCTGTTTAGGGAAGTTTTTAATGTTTAATGCTGTATTGTGTTTTTAATATTCGGTTGGCAGCTGCCCAGACTGGCTGGGGAAACCCAGCCAGATGGGCAGGGTATAAATTATTATTATTATTATTATTATTGATTCCTGAAACCACTTACTTAGAGTAGCTCCACTGAACTATTGGAAATTGGATCAAGTATCTGGTTGGACAAGTAGAGGCTCTATATGCCAGTTGTTTTTTTACCACTGCCTCTTGGAAGCCAGCTACGGCTGGGCAATACCTGGTTTTCAACATCACGATATATCACCACCTAAACATAACAATATCTCGACATTTATCTGCAGTGGCAGAGGGTCCTGCCAAACCTCCTTGCAGTGGTGGAGGGAGTGCTACACTTCCCCACAGCAGCAGAGGGCCTTGCCATGCCTCCCCACAGTGGTGGAGGGCCTTAAAATGTAAGGAAGTAGTAGATTTAATAAAAATATTAAATAAACCTCCATATAACATATTTAATATGATTTCAACTAATTTAAGAGTAGTTTAAGTGAGTACTAGTCAAGTTGCATCTGCTTCCCCACTCAGAGGTCTAAGTGGAATCTGTGCCTGCATAAGCCCCTCTGAGTTCAACTAAACTTACTTCTACTTTCCTGGGAACTTTGACCAAGCCATGGGCGTGGTCCCTCCTGGATTGTTAGCAGGCTCTGCATAATTAGCTGAGCTCTAGGTGCAAAGATACTGGTAAAGCTGAGTTTACTGGTTTGTGTGAGGGCTTAGTCTTATCTCTTGCAGGTTAGGAGGGAGGAGGGAGAGAGCAAACAAAGCAGGAGTCTCGGTGCCTGCAAATTATCTGCAAAGTATCACTAAGGTGGGGACAAGGGTGGCGCTGTGGGTTAAACCACAGAGCCTAGGGCTTGCCGATCATAAGGTCGGCAGTTCGAATCCCCACAACGGGGTGAGCTCCCGTTGCTTGGTCCCTGCTCCTGCCAACCTAGCAGTTCGAAAGCACATCAAAGTGCAAGTAGATAAATAGGTATCGCTCCAGCGGGAAGGTAAACGGCGTTTCGATGCACTGCTCTGGTTTCTCAGAAGCGGCTTAGTCATGCTGGCCACATGACCCGGAAGCTGTATGCCGGCTCTCTCGGACAATAAAGCGAGATGAGTGTTGCAACCCCAGAGTCGGCCACGTCTGGACCTAATGGTCAGGGGTCCCTTTACCTTATCTCTAAGGTGTACCACCTGTACCGCCACCTGGGAAGCTGTTAAGTCTCCACCTTTTGCTCACCTGTATATTGCCTTGTTGCAACACTTATCACAATGTAATTTCCAATACTGTTATTCAAATGTATGGCGATTTATTGCACAGCCCTAAAGCCAGCGTATATTTTTTCTTTACCTTTTTCTTCCTTAGGACAAAGTTCGCAGGGATCACCCCATCCTTCTCCTGGCATCTTGCTGCAGCAGCACTTTGCCTTGGTGGTGTTAAATGCTTTCGGCACAGAGCACTTGCCATTCTCAAAGTTAGTGAAGCAGAAGCTTTGTCGTGTATCTAGGGGGGAAAGCAAACGCCACAGAATTACTTTAGACACTGGGTAGCTGGGTAAGTGAATCAAAATCAAAGGAATGGTTTCACTTCTCACTTGCGTGGGAATTCCTGCCTGAACCTCTATCAGCAGGAGGCATTATTTTATAATGCCTTTTCCATGCACTGAAGCCCTTTCAGTCTGCTTATACTGGGCGTGGGGAAACCTCTGAGCAGGAGTTGATGGAGAACATTTCAGACCCACCCACCCCTGAAAATTACTTTTGTAGTGAAAATATTTTTATCCAAAAATGGCGTAGTTCAATTTCTTCCCCACCCACCCCACATTATCCTTCAAACCCGCTCCATCCATCCATCTACCCCATAAGTCTTTTAATTCTCATCTGTATCTCCTTCAAGAATTATTTGACAATTGAACAATCCCACACGTGTGCTAAGTCAGCCTGTGGATTTTTGTACAGCCAGCTTTCATCCATGTGGGGGAAACTCAAGACATTTAAAGCATGGCATCTAGTAGGCTCAGTGTAGTATTTTGTTTGTTGTTGAATTAATCTCACTCTAATATTGCAGGTGGCTGTTTAAAAGTCATAGGGCTCTTGTCCATTTGGATGAACTGGGCAATTTGCTCCCTAAAAAAAGTTCAACAACTTAGGGTTGTCTGGGGAAAAAATGCGGAGAGTTCTTGCATCTCTTTTCTAGAAAAAAAAAAGCACTGGTGTTAGGCAAGACAAGCCTTCAAATCCATTTTTGCCTGGTCTGGGCTTAGCATGGATTTGTGACTGAAGACTGTGTAGATGGAACATCCATTACATTAAATATTCATACTGGTTTTTTAATGGTATTTGTATTGCTTTTATTGCTGCAACTGGGCCCACAGAAACTGGTCTAGCCAAAGTGTGTCTTTCTGTTGTGTTTTAAATTTCAAACATTGCATGTTCATCTTTGCCTGCGTTAATGATTGTATTTTCTTTTTATTATCATATTAGAACTCCTTTAAATAAATAAACGTGAGACGGCCCAACTTAGCCAAATGATTTTTTACTGAATGGCCCTCCTTTCTGAATATTTGAGCTGACTGTTAACGGCCTGCTGCAACCACTTACCAAAACATCTCCTGCCATTATCAGATATCACAAAGCCTGTAGGACAGATGCACTGGAATCCTCCTGGCGTATTAGTGCAGGATCCAAAGAGACAGATGTTGGGATCCTCGTTGCATTCATCAATGTCTGAAAAATCATTTATTCATTTATTTCATACCATTTTTACACAACTTGATTGTAAATAAATAAAATTTTAAAGACGGTTAAAACGAAAATGTGATTACAACATTAATCCAAAATGGTATTCATCTTGTGTATTTTCCAGAGAGCTGATGGGAAATAGTGCATTAGGCAGAACTGATTTTTAAATGAACAAACCAGTTTGTTCTGTTTTAAAACAGCAATTGCTTTATAAAGTCTACTCTAAGGCTGTGCCAATATATTTGGTCATCGCCTCCCCCAACAATTTGGGGAAAGGGAAAAAGAAATTGCTCATAAAAAAGTGAGTATGAGAACTTGTGAGACAAATATTTGAGGGGTGGGGCAGGTGTTTGTTCTTGTTCCATTATAACATACCGTATTTTTCGCCCTATAGAACGCACCTAGATTTGGGGGGGGGGAATAAAGGGGGGAAATTATTTTTTCCCCCAGGCGTGGGGCTGGGGAAAGCCTGAGCTTCCCCCGACCCCAGCCCCCAGAACAGGCAGCTCTCCGCAAGCCGTGGGAGCCCGGCGCGAAGTCGCGCCGGGCTCCCACAGCTTGCGGAGAGCTGCACAAAATCCACTCTGGGAGCTTGCGGGGCTGGGGGAGGGGGAAGCCCGCCGCCAGCCTCCAAACCAGGTCGGGGGATAGCGGGATGGCGGCGTTCTGCCTCCCCGCTGTCCCCCGAGCTTGTGGGGCTGGCGGTGGGGCTCTCCAGGCTTCAGCGAAAGCCTGCATTTGCCCCATAGGACGCACACACATTTCCCCTTCATTTTTGGAGGGGGAAAAGTGCGTCCTATAGGGTGAAAAATACGGTAGTTGGGGGCTGTTTGCATCCTCTCTTCCTTAACCATGAGCTGCAACCAAGAATTAACCTTGGCTACAACTCATGCTTAATGGAAAGAGAGTGTTTAACTACAAGTCCAAATTCAGAAAACACACTAAACCTGACTGACTTAGCTGCCACATCATGCCATGCTAAGAGGACTGAGAAGAAACACAGTGTTTGCCATCTCCTTGCCAAAAGCCCATACATTTGCACTAAGACATTATTTCTCTTAGTGTTGTGTGCTAATGTATCCGGTGTCTTGCACATGATATTCACTGCAGCCCCAAAATGCTATGCTTTGAAAGGTTTCAAAGAAAATATGACTTGGATTACTCTCAAGAAAAACAGTTAATATTGCTAGCAATAGCTGCCAAAAATATTGAAAAGCTGGCAAGAAAACAAATTAATAAATGCACTGTGTTGCAAAAGTTAAAATCTCAAAAAAAATGTATTGGTCAAGATAAAAGTCCAGCATATTTAAGCAAGATTTTGTTCCTTGATTTATGAAGACTACTGAAAGCACACATGAAGTTTTCCTTCCATCTTTATCTGGGCAAAAATTCCACTAACATCAGTTAGTTAAATGAGAAGACATGAGGATTTATTTCCTGTATGGTTAATTTGAAGATAATTAGGATTAGCTGTCTGGTACCAATATCTTTGTTTCTTAGTTTGATGAAACACATTGTGATTTGCATGGATCCACTTTCTCATTTGATAGCTGTGTATTACTTTCCCCCCATATAATGAAAATCTAAAGCATCTAACGTTCTAAAAGCATTGGTATATTATTTTGTACCAAAACAAAAATTCCTTAGATGTTGAAATAAACATCAAAGCGCTATGCAAATAACTCAATTATCTTTACACACTAGGTGTGCATTTGGTGTGGAATTTAGTTGCACATAACTATGAGCGTTAAGGCTTAAAACAGAAACCATTTGCTATATTTCTGAGTCTGGGTGCGTTCAGATGTGGAGATTATTATAATAAAATAATAATAAATTTTATTTATATCCCGCCCTCCCCAGCTGAGCCGGGCTCAGGGCGGCTAACAACAATCAAATAAACAATCAAATAATAACACATTCTAAAAATATTTCATTATAAAAATTAGTTAAAATCACATTGGTGGCAACCGATTAAACAAAATTCTGTGCAGGTTGCCAGAGGAGGGGGTCAGGCTGCGCCCTGACTAAAGGCCTGGCGGAACAACTCTGTCTTGCAGGCCCTGCGGAAAGAATTATTGAATTATTTTTTCCTGGTTATAATGCAAGGGCTTCTTGTCCCAGTTTCTAACATTCCTTTTCCACTGTATAACCTGCTGTGTTATTGGAATTGCGGCTTTTTGATTGCTATATTGCCAGGGCGTGCTAAATTTCATTCCCACCAGTGGACACGGTGTAACACAACCATAGATGTGACCAGGCGTGTCGCCATGAGTGCTTCTGTTCCCTCATGATTCACACATGAAAATAGTGGGAAGGTACTGTATACTAGAATACTACTCCAAATTTGGTGACATGAGCTGTAGTGGCATGATCCATGAAAACTGTGGGGAAATTACAGCACAAATGCTCCTGTGATTTTCTAGGTTAATTGGTTTTTTTCCTGAAAGCAATTAACGCAGAAATGGCTTCTACTAAATTCCACTAGGTTTCCAGAACTGGAACTTACCTCGTGTGAAAGATCACATAAAATGAGAACGTTATCAGGTAAGGAAACTTTAGGGAAATAGAATAAAATGCTGTCTGAATGCAGCCTATATTTTCAGACAAATTTTCAGCTAAGTTTTCTCTATGTACTCGCCAGGGGGGGAGGTGTGTGGATTTGTTTGTTAAGCAAAGATTTTACGAATCACAAACCAGCATATTTTCCCCCTGATTTCTGTTAATGAAATGCCATGACTTTGAGTTTGTTTCTCATCATGACATGAGTTTGTTTCTCATCACAAGCACATGAATGCCGTATCTTGAAAGTCGCTACATTTGTAAATGAGTGACACAATCTTTGCATGTTATTTCTACCACATCCAAAATACCTGTTCTTTACTGTGTTAATATTGAAGTTCAAAATAAAATAAAATGCAACATTACCAATGCAGCTTTCGCTTTTTACTTCGTACCCTGGTGGGCAAATGCACCTAAAAGATCCTTCCAAGTTTTGACATGTACCAGGGAAGCATGAGCCAGCAAGCACCACACACTCGTTAATATCTCAAAAGAATAGAAAAAAGACAAAATATGTTAGAGATTCTAGAACAATTACCTGCAGTCTAAATATGCAATTAGAAAGAAGAATCTAGATCAAGATCATTGATCCTCCTTCTCACACTTTTGTCTGTCCTTTGTTGTGTTAAGTAACCCTGCTCCCATCTGTGAATAACTACTACTACTACTACTACTACTATTATACATAGATAATAAGAATATTTATAATACCACCCTTCACCCAAAGATCAAAGAGTGGTTTACAATAAAAAAACACAAAAATACATAACAAATGGAAACAATAGCACCCCTCGCCCCTAGCTCTTGCTGATGGGGAAAAGTTCCTTACCCACCCCTTTGCAATGAATTCTGCTGTTCGGTTTAGCATACAAGAGCCACATAAGGTCAATGTATCAACCAAAATTGGAAGAAGAACAGAGATTTCCTGAGAAGAGGGAGAGGCTCTGTCTTACTTGTCTGGTATAGGATTGTGTTTCAGCTGCAGTTCACAGCTATCCATAAATACCTGCTGGAAGTCCTTTCTGGTGCTTCTTTAACTTATTTAGTCTTTTAATTGAAAGACACTAGGATGTATGTGACTGAAAGACACTGTAACATGACTGTGCAAACGTATACTTCAAAAAGCAGCACAATTGTATGTTTATGCAAAAGTAAGTCACACCGTATTCAATGGGATGTAATCCCAGATAAGTGTGAATAGGATTGCTGTTCTATCAATGCACATTTACACTAGGTTGTTGCTTTCATACATACCAATACAGTTCTTGCCATCTGGAGTAAGTTCATAACCTTCATGACATAAACATTTGAAAGAACCAATTTCATTGAAACACCTCCCATTTCTGCACACCTGCCCAAAGAAGGAACTGCATTCATCAATATCTAAATGGTGAACAAAAAAGCAACAAAATGGTTAACAAAACAAGGGCAACAAAAAGCATTAATTCTATCATGCAATAATTGCAAGCTACAACTCTGCTTTGGAACACATTTTTAAAAGAAAAGCCTGACTAGCTTTTCAGGTACCTTTTAATTTGAATAACTGTCTAAAGAATTGCCTGAAGTAACTGATATTACAGTTTGAAGTCTGGTTTACTCTGTTATATTTTACTCCAAGAAGACCAATTTATCCTAAATAGAACTCAATAAGGCAGACATGTATGTACAAAATGTTTTTTTTTTAAATATGATCCCGTTGAGATTCCAAGATGGAATTTTGGAGGTAGCTCTTAAAAATATTAAATAACCAATACAATTTTTTGGAATTTTAAAATCATATTAATTTTTTAATCACTTTTAAAGCGTTTCAATTTTGAAACTTAAATTTAAAGTAAATCCATCATTAATGTGACATATCACATTAAAGCCTACGACGTTCTGAAGAGACTGGTGTTTTTAGTTTTGACATTATCTAAGTTCTGGGCTGAGCTTTTATGTTTATTGTGTAGTCCGGCAAGGCCGAAATTGTCAATTTTTTAAAATCTCAAACTCCCATGACACCTCATAACGGGATGAGATAAAAAAATTAAAATTTTAGATTCAAACTTAGTTTTGATCATTCAACAAGTGTACAAAATATAAAGAAAATAGGATGACATGAGTTTAAAAAGTTGGATCTCTTGATATGGAATGACCTACTAGCAGTCTTTTCCCACCCAGTTTAATTTTCTGCCACCACAAACAGCTATAGTGCTGCTGTTGGTGGCCCAGTCAGTAGAAACTGCAGTTCCACACCAACATAGCCCTAGGATGATGCTACGTGACAACACAGTGTCATTCCAAGGGAGGATGGGAAGGGGCACCAATAGCAACTACATTTCAAATGAATGAATGAAAGGGAAAAAGTCACTGCTGTCACTTCTTTCCCTGGGGATCTCCTTCCCTTACAACTGAAAACTGCACGATCCCTCTCCCAAATTCTCAAAGTTCAACCCCTGCTGACCATTCTGAAACCCCCATTTTCAATGGAAAAGATGGCTTCTGGCTCATATGCAATTCTCTCTTTCCAAAGTTGTGGTCCTGATCTAGTTAGTGGTTCCTGCAGCTACTTGAAAGGTCAAAAAAGGTGTCTGAAGCTGAAATAGTATAATATTTTTTTCCTCAAAATTAGTTCCACAACAGAGTACAGACCTTAAATAGATTTGTTCATGTTTTTATTTGAACTGCTTGCACCATCCCTCTTCCTAAATGAAAAAGTGTAATATTCTTTTGATTCTCTTACCCATACAGTCATTATTATGTGTAAGCTCAAATCCTGGATAACATAGACAATTATATGAGCCAACCGTGTTTTTACACGTTCCATTTCCACAAGGATGTCTTTCACATTCGTCAACATCTGCAGAGTGAAGGAATTAATACAAAGGAATTATTATTTGTAGAATCATCTTAGGAAACCTTAAACACTGGCTTATTTCCCCCCTCCCCTTTTTATATTTCAAACTTTCGCAATGATATAATAAATGCAATCACCGCATTTATCTGACAACACATAACTTATATTCATCTGAAATAAAAGTAACAGTATCAACCCAACCATCGCTCACCAAAATGCCAATTAATTAAGCTGTTCTAGATTTTCTAATTCACGTTTTTACATGGATAACATTCTCTCAACATACCCATACACATAGTTTGGTCATGGGATGCCTTAAAGCCATTTTGACAGATGCAATGGTAGGTTCCCTCTTTATCCACACATGTGCCATGACTACATACATTAGGAATTTCCTGGCATTCATTGCGATCTATAACAAAAATACACAAAACACATGGTATACATTATTGATTTGTGGTTTTGTTATTGCTCATTCATTACTCACGTTTTACAATCTGCTAATGATTACTGAAGGTGCATTCAAAATGTCCATTTCATAAAGAAAGTCGTAGCACAAAAAGCCTACTATTTGTCTGTTCATGTTCAAGTCAGATACTTCTAGACATGACACGAAAGTCAGGGAAGCAACATAATTGTAAGTGTGCAAAAATAATAATAATGCAAATTCAGAACAGGAAAACGGCCAATATTCTAGAGGGAATATCCATATAAAAGAAGACTTAAGCAAAATAGTGAATACAAATTATTTCTTACCAACACAGGCACCATTGGGTGAAAGTTTGAAACCTGCAGCACATTCGCAGCGGTAACTACCAGGGCTGTTAATACAATCTGCATTTCGTTGACAGAGATTGTCACCGTTGCTGCATTCATCAATATCTGCAAGATCAATAATTCTTAGTCAAATGTCAGTATAGGTGTCCTTCATCTCTTTGAAGCATTCAGATACTTTTTGTGCTCTACATTGCAATGGGCATGATTCAGCTAATGTTAAAGCACTTTCAAATCCCACTTACTTCAATTAGAGAATTTTCAACACAATCTTAACATACCAACTGAAATCAGTGGAACTTCAATGTGATTATCCCTTATTTTTGTGTTCATCCCTCTGAAGTAGTGACCAGTACATTATTGAAGATGCCTTTGTTTAATATCCTCTAAGGAAGAGGAAAGATGGGATTCCTGCCAAACAGGTAGAAGATGACTGACAGAAACTAAAAAGTAGGAGGAACCCAAGCACACTCTGTATCCAACAACCATACCACTCCAGAACATTTTTCATCAGAGCATTTAACAAATTCTTCTGGAACAAGCAGTGGGAATGTGGTACATTGTACACACAGATCAAATGCTTTGAATAATGTTCCTGCTTCCCTTTCTCTACAAAATCTGCCAGGAAGATAAATACAATCCTGTGAGACCAGACAATACATTGATGTAAAGAGAAATACTTATATTCATGGAAAAAAGGGCAACTAATGATCATGTTCAAACACTTCATGGAATTACTGATAAGAGTTTCAAAACCTAGGTCAGGAATCCACTGATGCGCAGCTTTATTTTTTCAAAGACAAGCGTCTTCTACACCTTTTCATTAGTCACTATTTTTCTATAATTTTCTAATACCAGCTGCACTGGCTCCCGGTGGAGTACAGGATCAGGTTTAAGGTGCTGGTTTTAACTTTTAAAGCCCTATACGGCCTAGGACCCTCGTACCTATGGGACCGCCTCTCCTGGTATGTCCCACAGAGGACCTTATGGTCTTCAAACAAAAACATCCTTCCGTAATCCTCATAGAACTCTAACCCAATGGTTGCCATTAATTTGATTTTGAATTGATTTTAGAATGAATTGATTTTAGAATGTATTTCAATTAATTGACTGTGATTTTATGTAAACTGTGCTATTTTTACTGTTGTTAGCCACTCTGAGCCTGGCTTTGGCTGGGGAGGGTGGGATATAAATAAAATATTATTATTATTAAAAATAAATGATGCTCTATTTTGAAGATATATCCACATGACTCTAATTTACTGGAGCAGATCACAGACAGTTGCATAGTAGACATGTGCATGGTATGTTAGCTTGCACTTCCTCTCTGCTGGTCCACACAGCCAGGTTAGGCCATTGTGTAGGACTCAGTCAGTACAATCAGTTCCTCTTTGATCATGAGCCTGACCTGGAGGCAGGTGTGATTTCTAGGTGTTTTCCTCCCCCCCAAAAAACCCACTTATGAGCTGCAGTAAAGTAGGAGACTATTGCTGAAAAGGATCTTGCCATAAGGATAAACCATAGACAATACGATTTACATCACCTTCACAGACCAAGAGCAGGTCATTGTAGCTGAATCCTGTTGGGCATTCGCAGCGGAAGCTGCCAATCTGGTTAATGCAAACACCATTTGCACAAATCCCTGGGATCTCTTTACATTCATCAATATCTAAAAAAATATATCAATATTTATTAGTCAAATGCAATGGCAAGCCCTGCTTTTTCTCATAGTTTCTTTATGCATGCAATAAGGAAAATAAAGTGGTAATAAAATTTACCTAGAAATATAATACAGCAAATTGAATATAGCAATTCAATTTTAATTTTAATCCATGCTTTTTGTATAAAGGAAAAATCCATATAGGGGAACTTTATACATAAAAAGCTGAAACTTCTTCCCTGTCATGTTAGTTTCCCACACATCTTATAAATAAATAAAAAGGGGGTAGGGGGAAAACCCCCTCTAGTTTTCAGATTCATGCTGCATTCATTAATCTGAACATAGCTTTAAAAACTCACCAACAGCTTTGCCTGTGTGGATGTCGAATGTGAAGCCAGGAATATTTCCACATATTGACTTGAATTCAACTTAAAAGGAAAGAAAGCGGGGTGGAATCAAGGAGGCTGGATATAAAAATAACTCTTGGACAAACAATCCATTTACAAAAAACAGTAATCCATTTTATTGAATAAGAGGATCCCCACACACACACACAATGCTGCCATAAACAAATACGTTATTTAATCCAAGTATTAGCTTTAACATTGACAGAATTTAGAAACTGAAAGACAGCACTGACAAGGAAAACCCCCAATGTGGAATTATATAGGATTAGTAATTTTGATGTACAAATAGTGGACTTTGAGCTCTTCTCTCTTCCCATCTTGATTAGTGACAGGAAGGACATTGGCTTAGAATACTTCTGGGGAAGGAAAAATGTTCTTTTCAGTTCTTATTTCCTCTTTCCATACTGATCAAAGGAATACTGCACTGCTTTGTTTTCCTTTATGCCCTATTGTTATCAAAGAGATAGAAGAATATATCTCTGTTATTGGGTTTTTGTAAGTTTTATCCTATGTGATAAACAGTTGCCTGTATCTTTCTTCCGGTGTTTTCTTTTAAGAAAACTTCTTTTAAGAAAACACTGAAAGACATACCGTATTTTTCGCACCATAGGACGCACCGGACAATAGGACGCACTTTGTTTTAGAGGGGGGAGAACAAGAAAAAAAAATTCTCCCCCTCTCTGCCCAGCGCCCCTTCAGTGAAGCGGCAGGAGGCGCTGCACAGAGAGGGGGAGAACTTTCCCCCTCTTGTTTTCCCACTCTAAAACAAGGTGCCGTTTAAGGTGCGTTCAGGCGGCTACCTTGGAAGCCTGGAGAGCGAGAGGGGTCGGTGTGCACTGACCCCTCTCGCTCTCCAGGCTTCAGGTTCCTTTCGACCTGCTCTTTGGGGCTGGCGGGGGGAAGCCCACCACCAGCCCCAAAGAGCAGGTCAGGGAGCAGCAGAAAGGCGCAGCGGAGAGGCTCCTGCCATAGCCGCGCATCACCTCTCCAGCCGGGAGAGGGTCACGGGGGGCTGCTTTAGCCCCCCGCGCGCGCTCTCCCTGCTGGAGAGGTGACATGGGGCTGTAGAGGTTCCTGCCATAGCTGCGCGTCACCTCTCCAGCCGGGAGAGGGTCGCGGGGCTATGGCGTCTTCGCTCCATAGGACGCACACACATTTCCCCTTCATTTTTGAAGGGGAAAAAGTGCGTCCTATAGAGCGAAAAATACGGTATACAGGTAACTGTTTATCACATGCACTTTCAACTAACTGGAAAAAAGCCAGGAAACTCAAACAAATGAAACTAATATTTTTTATATCCCTGATACCTACATTTATTCACGAGGTTGTTGGGAGGTATAACAGCTCCTGAACATTGTGTTTGCTTAAATTGACTGCCAAGGAAATAACTGAATAATATATTACTGTATTGGCTCTCTAGGTATCTGTCCAGAAAGGGGTGCATATATCTTAATATTAATTTGAGCTCAAGAGTCTTTACAACATCCCCTGTTAAGTCTAGTTTTTACCTGTTCCTGGAGTTGGACATGGTTCACAAGGTTTGTTCCAGGCTTTCCCAACATTATAGGTGCAGCAACACATCCTCTTGGTCACGTTGAAAGGGAGTTCATTGTCGCAAGACGTTCCATTGTAGCTTCTATAGCAAAAGCTCTTTCTCATATCTGTACATGTAGAAATCTCATGCTTTTAAAAGTATTAAACATATAACAATTGGATCCTGAGAACTGGCTTTCTTTTTTCCTATACATCTACCTGTTTCAGCTGACTTTCCTGTTTCGGAACACAGAATAACTCCAGCTGGATCTATTCTCTGTATTTTAGTCAAGAAGACTGGGGCAGATGCTAGATCTTCCCAACCACGATGGGGGAATTGATTCATTTTTAGCTGGTTGCCATGAGGAAGCATTTTCAACCTCCTGGGAGTCGAGAGGTGGCTGCGACTGGCTGCAACCACCTCCACCCTGGAACTGGGTAAGCAGCCATTATAAGCATGCTTAATTGAAGTAGACATAATCAGGATTGAGTTATAAGATACAGAAAGCATATTTAGTACACAATAAAAATAACTTACACTGCTGTTCTATGGAATTGGGGGGTGGGGAGAATCTGTGGCAGACCTGCCAGCACTTCCCTTGACCTGACAGCTTGATATATCTAGGGCAGGATATGTGGGGAGGCCTTTTTCACCCCCTTGTCTTTCTCCCTATTTATCTCCCATTGAAATCAATGAAATTAACTATGCAAGCTCTAGAATCAGCATAGTTCTTGGCCTTTTTTGAGCACATGTCATGGGCTTTAGATCCTGCAGATCCCAAGCTCTGCAAGGCACCCACCCACCACCAGAACCCCACTGGGGATACATCTGTACCCACAGAATTTTCTACTGGTGGACCAGAGGCTTTACCAGAGGCATAGCTTCTGTCCTACTTTCTGACCTCATCTCCACTACTAAACTGACACCTAAACACATTCAGAGACTCCACAGCCATCTTCTGGCCAGATGTAGGAATGCAGCCTCAAGCTATGACTTAAGCTATTTCAATAACCATGCACATTTCCAGAAATATTAGTTTAACTGACTTTGACCAATCCAGATATTCCTCCAAGCCATTCCAACACCAATGGAGGTCTCACGTGAATGCTGTCCAGCTGTGAGCCTGGATTCTAGATCCTATGTGCTACTGAGGAAGCTGCATAGGAACAGCTGTTAAGTGTAAACTGGGCCTAAATTTTAGGAACTCATCTGGTCTTCAAACTCTTCTCAATATCATGGTAGGAAGTGGAAATATAAAAGGTAACATACCCATACAGTTGTGGCCTCCATTCACCTGCATGTATTCTGGAGGGCAAATGCATGTGTAGTTCCCCAAGGTGTTGTAGCATGTCCCAGGACCGCAGACGCCAGGATGTGCAACACACTCATCAATATCTGTGGGAGAGCAGGGAGCCTCAATAAGCAATTAAGGTACAACAAACAAGTGCTCAATAAATAACAACATACAGTGGTGCCTCGCAAGACGAAAAACTCGCTAGACGAAAGGGTTTTGCGGTTTTTGAGCTGCTTCGCAAGACGAATTTCCCTATGGGCTTGCTTCGCAAGACGAAAACGTCTTGCAAGTTTGTTTCCTTTTTCTTAACACCGTTAATACAGTTGCGACTTGACTTCGAGGAGCAACGCATAGAACGCGGTGTGGTACCCTTTTTTGAGGTTTTTGAAGACTTTGGTATTTTTGAAGCTTTTCCAAAACTTTTCCGACACCATGCTTCGCAAGACGAAAAATTCGCTAGACGAAAAAACTCGCAGAATGAATTAATTTCGTCTTGCAAGGCACCACTGTACAAGGCCAAACTGAATTGCCAAACAAGTATTTCTCATTTGTGGACAAAGAGGCTAGGTAAGAGTTAAACAATGAATCCACCATCTTTGAATCCCATGTTTGGGATTTTCCTCCTCTTCTGAAGTAGTATGGAACTCCATGGTAGGAGTTCACCCACCCCTTGTACAGTGGTACCTTGGTTCTCGAACTTAATCCGTTCCAGGAGTCAGTTTGACTACCAAAACCATTCGAAAACAAAGGCGTGGTTTCCAATTGGCTGCAGGAGCTTCCTGCACTCAATCAGAAGATGTTCGGCATCCGAAAAACGTTCACAAACCAGAACACTTACTTCTGGGTTTGCGGCATTCAGGAGCCAATTTGTTCGACAACTAAGCCATTCAGGAACCAATGGACCACTGTACTTCGTTCTCACTGAAAAAATCACCCACCTGAAGCTGTTACTCGACTATGAAAAATTTTGTTACAACAAGTAACATCTGAAGCTGTAATTCGTCTATGAAGATGTTACTTCCAGCAAAAAGCAGATGCAGGGGCACACAATATCTTGAGGAAGTATGTGGGATTCAAGTTATAGTCCTAACCCACTAAAGTCATTAGTTTAAAAAGAAAAGAGACATCAAAATGGCCTGTATCATCACATCAATTAGAAAGTAGTGTACATATTCATGATTACCCTGGGAGATTGTCTTAATATAATGGATATAAAATAATAACTGATAACTTGATAACTGAATGTGTAAATGTAAGTTTCAAATCCTAAAAATCTACAACTTTAGATCTAGTATCTGCATTTTATCTGCATGCTTTCGGGTGCGGGGGAGAAACGTCTGCAGGGAAGAATATTGTTTAAGAAGAAATGGGTGCTGCACTATGAGAAAAGATAAGAATTGTTACCTTCACAGATACGAGTTTCTTCACTGAGGTAGTACCCATGGGGACATTCACACTGGAAGCTGCCAAATGTATTGATGCAGTTTCCACCTTGGCAGAGGCCAGGCAGCTCTTGGCATTCATCAATGTCTGTGTTAAGAGAGAAATGCATATTTTTTTTGGCTGATGAAAGACTGTAGCAGACTACTTGCATAGATGGCTAGCAGAGAATGACTTTTGCCTGTTTTTGTTTATAAATCTGCTCGGCTTTTTATGAAAAAGATCTGATAAAAGTATGAACCGGCCAAAGTACATTTAACTCCCACTAATTGCAGTACGATTTGACCAAACTGCGGGAGGCAGTGGAAGACAGAAGTGCCTGGCGTGCTCTGGTCCATGGGGTCACAAAGAGTCGGACACGACTAAACAACTAAACAACAATTGCAGTATGAAGGATTGCAATATAAATTAAAGTCTTCCCCAAAAGTCAATGGGTCTTCAAATACTGTACTCAACCATGACCAGGTTGCATCATATTTTATCACCTAGGAACATATGCTCTTTTTGGTACATTGCACGGATGCTGAAAGCTTAAAAGATCAGCTGTAAAACAGTCTGAGTCATGCTTCCAATTAATTTTTTGATAGGGTGATAGTAGACACAACTAACAGACTCAGAATGAGCCAAATGAATAAGATTAAGGCAGCTGATAAAGGAACACTACACATTACACTTTCCCTTTAGCAGTAAAGCTGCCAAAATCCAAAACAATTTAGGAACTCAAAGTTTATAAAGCAATTTGCAGATTGCTGGGAAGCTCTTAACAGATGGAAAAACTCAGGTGAATGTGAGGATCTGGATTGCTGCCATTAAGAAGTATCTATGTTTGAAATGGCCAGCACTTTAAAACAAAGCTGACAAAATACATACATTTAGTTACTTCTATGGAACTAACAGATTTCACTACCTCCCCATTATAGACATTTTACAGAACTTGACTCTTGTTTAAGTCATAAAAAGCTATAGTAGTTATTTTAAAAGAATTAACTTCTTTAACTATGTTAATGACTGAAATCAAGACCCTCACTCACTCAGCCTTCTCAGCGGAGAGGTCATGTTTAGTGACATGTTTGGACACTGAATGTGTAAGTTTATGTCTAAAGTCAATGGATACAACAAACACAATTATATATACTTCTGGATTATTATTATTATTATTATTATTATTATTATTATTATTATTATTATTATTACCCCACCCAACTGACTGGGTTGCCTGGCAGCTTCCAATGTAATTAACACAGTGAGACATTAAACAAAAGGGTTTAATGGTTCTTGCTTTTGTATTTGTTTAAAAACCAATAAAAATTTGTTGTAAAAAGGAAATGAAGGAAGGAAGGAAGGACTTACCTTCTAGAATAATAGTGATAGGATTTGGTCTGAAACCTTCACCCCCTGGACAGAGAGTATTATATTCACCTACAGAGAAAAGAACACAAGCAAGAATTAAAGAAAAGGCCGTGGGAAGATTAATACACAGATGGCTTCAGTTGTTGTTTTTCTTTTGCATAGTCCTGTTCACAGCTCATGAAATTTATCATCTTAATATGAACTGTGTTTTGACTGTCAAGGCCCCTATTCTTGACCCCACAACAAATCACACAGATTTATAATAACTCTGTCTGGAAAGCAGCACATAGGGACCCCATTCAGTGTAGTGTCCTTTCGGACTCTTACAATCCATATATATTTTATGTCCATGCATCTGTTTTCCCACCAAAGCTGTCCTACACAATACGGAAAACAAATATTTTCGATGTGTCCATAGCATGTATCTGAGGTGAATACGTTTGAAGGAAGATTATAATTACTAATAAGTCTTTGGTGTCTTTTGCAGATGCTTTGGAACAGCAGTTGTTCTAAACTCCCACTAAGTACATGGCAAAACACTTTATATTAGTGTCCCTAAACATGCTTTCAATTTTACACACAGGAAAAAGGATACTTAGGTTAACAGGTGCTTAGGTTAAGGCCATCATGTGTTGTCACAACCAAAGCTGGAATCCTTGTTTCCTGCACTCAAGGCTTATGAATCACATCTGAGAACCTAGGCATGCTCTTCTATTTAATGAGCACTCACACTTTACATTGTGGGTGCCCTTTGCAGGATCGCGCATGGCGCTACAGTTCCCAGGGAGCTTACTGGCAAACAGGGGCTGGCTTGCCTCTCAGTGTTAATTTGTGAAGGTTCACGCCCAGCCTCAGCCAGTGGCGTAGCGTGGGGGGTGCAGGGGGGCCCGACCGCACCGGGCACAACATCTGGGGGGGGCGCTCGCACTCGCAGCTCTCTGCCCCTACCTGGCTCACTCACTCTCTCTCACTGCAGTGCTGGCTGTGCGAATCCGAGCCAAGCCGCTGGGTCGCCGCCCACTGTGGAGGGGGTGGATGCCAGGCGTGCGGTGCGGAGAGAGAGCGAGGGACTATATGGGGGAGGGACAGTGCAGCGGCCGCCCAGCGCAGCGCTGAGCGCGGGAGAGAACCACACCAGCCCAGCCCAGGCAGCAGCAAGAAGAAGCTGGCAGCGGCGGCAGGTTAGGGGTTGGGGGCGCAAATTACTTGCCTTGCCCCGGGTTAGGGGGCACAAATTACTTGCCTTGCCCCGGGTGCTGACAACCCACGCTACGCCACTGGCCTCAGCAATCAAGTTTCTTTCTGGGAGGTGGGACCAGCCCCATTTATAAACAGGGGGTAGAGCCGACAATAGCCAGGCAGTCGGCTCTGGAGATTCACCCTCCCTTTGTTTCATGTTTCTTGTGTGCAGGTTAACTTCTTCTTCCTGTTGAGCGGGTGGTCTTTGACTGGTTGCTGTTGAAGGACCGGGAAGAAATTTTTCTGCATTGGCAGGTTTTGTCTTCCCCGTAGCAATTCGTCACAACTTTGGCAGTTATGGTCTTGGGTGGAATCCTTTAGTCTTTTCTTCCCTATATTGGGGGGGGGGGGACATGAAGTGGTGACTCACCCCCCTGTGACGGTGATTCAAGGGTCCCCCTCTTAAAGGGGTTATATAATGGGTGTAACTGGCCATACACTGAAAGGTCATCAGTGAACTACCCTGCGTGCGGGGATATGGGCTGGGCTGCCTGCTACATTTACGTCTCGCAGACCACCCCCATATCCCATTTACCCTGATGAGACCCAGTTCCCCCCGGCTGGGGGGCTGGGAGGGATACATGTCCAAGGGCTAAGCCAAGGTCTTCCTACATTCGGAAGTTTAATAAAGTTGTGGCCTAGTTTTAATTCCATATAACGTCAGAGTTTTTATTCCTTCCTTATGATCCATAGGGGCTGGGGCTGTCGCCGCCTGGTCATGTATAAAACGCAACCACATGAAATGGTTTTCAGTCCTTATGATATACTGTTAGTATTTTTTCTTTTCGTCCTTGCGTCTAAGAGAGTCATTTCCTTACTGCTATTTACAGGCGGGCAGGTCTCGCAGGGATTTCCCCAGGCCTTTCCGAGAGAGCAGCAGCATGAGGAGCGACTGACTCCAACACCAATTTCCGTGTTGCAGGATAGACTTCCATCCCCTCTTGGTCCATATTTCAGGTAACAGTTGCCAACTCGATTATCTGTGGAGAATGAATGGAAAACAGTTGTGCCCACCAGCCACAGTCATGTGGAACATCCATCATGAATGCTTTCAGTAGTAAACCTCATAATCTTACATTAACTTAAGTAATTTTTCTCAGCTTTGACCTAAATGTGAAGCTGCAACACCAGAAAAGTTCTTAAATGATCTAAGGGGGAAATGGGTAAAGCAAGTCATAACTGACTGCCAAGGGTTTGTCAGCGTAACAAGATCACAAAATAACAGAGTAAGACTTGGAAGAGGTCCAAAATGTCTTTTAGCTCAGCTCTCCTCATCTCACCAGAAGGAAGGAACACTCAGACCCAGTTCCTCAAAGATCACCTGATAGAATCTAATTCCTAGTTTGCCACGATGAGAGAAAAGTACACGGGAAATATGTGTTTAGAGAGCAAGTAAGCACAAAGGACTCAGATAAATGAGCAAAACCGCAAGTCTCAGGGGAAAGCAATTGCCATTTTTGCAAGGGACATTGCCAATTGAAGAAATGTCCTTCCCTGATTCAAAGATGTTGGCCAGTCAGACTAGCATGAGAATGATCTTTGCACCATATAATCAATAGGGGATAATTAGGTGCCTTGCCACACTACCCAATATCTTGTCTTTCATTGAGGCAGTTCTTTTTTTGTAAATATTTTTTATTAATTTTTGATTACATATATCCAATATAGTGAGGCAGTTCTTGGCGTAGCAGATAATAAGATTCTGCTGAAGATCGTATGTAGAAATAAAACCTTACTGACTTTAATGGGACATGGTAAAGAAACAAAAAATCACATTATATTTGTCATAAATTTATTAATTCATCATGAATCCATTTACATTTGGGATTTTGAAATCAGCATCTATCCTGTTGTTTTTCTGTTTGTTTTTTGCACAGTTCATGTGATATGAGTGGGATGTACATTTCTCCAGTATTTGTTCCACTGTATTTAAGTAATGAATCAATCTTGTTTCATATGGAATCTTTTAACCTTTCTGCTTATTTATTTAATATTCTTACCAACACAACCAACTCCTGTTGGGTTCAGCTGGAAATCTGGAGGACAGTTGCACTCATATCTTCCAGGCGTGTTCACACAGAATCCATTAACACAGTTGATAGGATCTGCACACTCATCAATGTCTAAGGTAGCAAGAAGAAGAAAATTAAAAATTTATGTTTGGCTACTGAGGGGACTATTGGGTTGTTGTTTTCATTTTTATTATGTATTTTGTGGTTTTATATCTTGATTTTATTCTGTGAACCGCCCTGAGACCCCAGGTATAGGGCAGTATATTAATCATCATCATCATCACTATTTTAATTCAAGAAAAGAGGCTAAAATTTTTGCATTCTCATTTCATAATGAATGAATGAATAAATAAATGCCAGTTTTCATCAAACTTCTCCATCAATTTTTGATTTATCTGTACTTCCAAAAATGTATCCATTTATCCACAAAGGGATATTTCTGAAATTCTCCTAAACCAATGAATACGTTTTTACACTTCCAGTTCACAGCCACCAACATTCTGGCTGCCATTAAAGAAAGCCAAAAATGTAAACATTTATTTAACAAAATCTCATTCTTCTACTACTACATTCTTCAAGTGTGATGTGTTTACCTGTACAATTTCCTCCAGTTCTATCCAGCTCATAGCCATCATCACAAATGCAGTGAAACATTCCTGGCAAGTTATTGCAAGTACCAAACACACAGATATTCTGGAAGGCACATTCATCAATATCTGAAAGGATAATATATATATAAAAATTAGTTACCCACACATCAATATTGTACATATTCTGAATAATTTGTCATCGAATGCAAATGTGCATTTGAAAAATGTAATCTGTGCTTGTGTGAGGTACAATGTGGTTTTATTGGGAGCGAAGAAGCATGCAGTTGCGTACCCTCATCACATTCTACAATGAGAAACATTTGTTTGAATGCAATACTTTTCTACATGTCTTTTAGTAACTGATACAAGGAAGATGAGTCCAAATTTAGCTGCAAGGTTTTTGGTCAAAGGCCATACAAAGTCTTTAAAAATTAAGGCAGCTTTTATCAGAGCTGGCACAGCATAGTAATTCTTGATTAGAAAAATGTATTTTCTATGCAAAGCTTGTGCTTGAATGTTCTTTTCAGTGCTTCTTGTGGTTTCCCTCCTGGCATACAATCCAAACCCTGAAAATTCAAATGGAATAGTGGTGCGTTACCTTGGCAAGATCTGCTGTCTGAAGCTGGAGTGAAACCCATCTCACACTCACAACGATATCCACCAGGAATATTCAGGCATTGTCCATTTTCACATAGATTAATATTTTCTGCACATTCATCAATATCTGTTGAATATAATTAAGTTTGATGCTCAATGTAGCAAAAGGGATTTGGTCAGCAAATGTCCATTATAAACATATCTAGATAATTTTGTTAAGTATTACTTGACATAAAGCAAAACTGGTGCTTCCACCTTAGTTGAAAATGAGCAGTGATATTTCTGTTTGATATTTAAAGCCCATTAGTGGAAATGCTAGCTTTATCCATGATAGAGTAGCTTGGCTGTAAATGCCTTGGGTGTAAAAGCTACAGGTATGCAGAAAACTAAGCACGGGGGGGGGGGGGACCTGTTCTCAGTGTTGCTGGAGCTCTGAATTCTGCTTCTAAAGGAAACAAGCAGATAAAATGATTTCCTTAAACTCTCTTAAATCTCTCTTACCAGAACAAGTGAATCCATCTCCAGTAAATCCTTCTGCACAGGTACAGCGATAGGATCCAGGAGCATTCACACACTGCGCATTTACACTACACTGGTGTGTTCCGTTAGAACATTCATCAAGATCTGCCAGAAAAACACACACAAAGAAACTAGAAAAAGGATGCCCATGTTCACAGAAACAGGGATTTCCACAGGAGTAGCCTGCTTGCACAATTGGTTCAAAGAGTGTCAGAACTGGCTCTCAGCCATCATGGGTCACAGCTCAGTGAAGGAGCTGGTGCTCTGCATGCAAAAGTCCCCAAGTCCAAACCCAGCCATCTCCTGCTAAACGTATCAGGTAGTAAGTGATGGAAAAGACTTCTGCCAGAGAGCCACTGCCAGACAAAATAAACAATTTAGGGCTGAGATGGATCAATGTCTGACTCAAAATGAAGGTAGATTCAGAAACTGATCTGCCTATTGCTATGTTCAGCATTAGTGGAACATTTTAAACACTTTACCAATTTTGTTTAAACACTTTTTCATTTATATTGCATGCCTCTGTTATAATGGTTACCATAATAAGAATATATATACCATATATGCCAATTCATTAATCCAAGGCATGACTTTATTGCTGTATGATTCTAGATGGCTGCCTAAGGCAGAACTATTTTTTCAACCATAAATGAAAGGGACTCTTCTCCTTCCAAACACCACATTGATGCACGTATGCTGGTGCTTACCAAGAGAAAGAAAGTGGACAAGTTCAGCACTCCTACAGGAGTGGGGAGGCTGGCAGGCATAGTACACAGGAGATGATGAAGGAGGCTCAACAGGTCACATGAGAAGGGCAGTATAGATGAGGGCAGCAGAGCACAAAACCTCCAGGATCCATTATGGGTAGAGGAGTTTGGAGGGCTGTGGACAAGGGAGCCAAGGGGGCATAGGGTTACTAGGTCTAAATCTAGACCTTGCTAGGATATTTCAGCCAGATTTGGCTTCAGTTATCACTGCAACATTGTGACTTGGCAATTGTTAAGGGGCAAAGAGTGCCAAGAACCAGTGGGAGGGAGGGTAGGAATTAATCTCAAATATATTGTTTTGAACTAATTAACTCTGACTGCAAGCTGCAAGTTTAGCTTAAATTTGCCCAAAGCGATAACTTCAAACTTGCTTTCTCATAACCTTTCAATGACACGAAACCATAAAATTATTTTGTTTCTTCCATTTCATTTATAATCTTTACATTTTAAACATCAACTCATTAGCACCGGGTAAATATTTAACTAATATTCTGCTCTATAAGTGATTGGATTTAACAATTGCCATCAAAGGCCATCTCTAACAATGTTATCAATCTCCTGTAAACAGTAAGAAATCATGAAAAGAAAATGGTTTTACTTTCCTTGTAGACTTCACAAAGAAAAATGTTAATAAACATGGAATTATAATAGACAGGCATTCTAGAAAGAAGGGAAATTTCTTAGCAGAAATTTCTCTCTCTTAGGGAAGAAGGTAGTATTCTCAATACAGTTGTACCTCAAGTTACAAACACCTCGGGTAACAAGCGCTTCAGGTTACAAACTCCGCTAACCTAGAAGAGTTATCTTGAGTTGAGAACTTTGCCCCAGGATGAGAACAGAAATCGTGTGCCGGCGGTGCAGCAGCAGCAAGAGGCCCCATTAGTGAAAGCACGCCTCTGGTAAAGAACAGTTTCAGGATAAGAACGGACCTCCGGAATTACTTAAGTTCGTAACTAGAGGTACCACTGTACTTCAAAAGTGCCCCTCCTATCCAGTTAAGAAGCAGGGGCAAGGTGTGGATTAAGTTGATTAAGGGACACCCTCTATGAAAATCACCAAAATATTCCTGATGTGGGGGATTAGGGGGAGATTTTGCGTCAGGAGTTTCTCTACAAATTTGGATTTTGTTGGGACCACGAAGTTGTCTTTTATGCCCATGGAATACTCCAGCACATATCCTCTTCATATTGTCTTTCTCACACTATAGATCAGTGTGGTCTTGTTTCCACTGAGGCACTAACCACATGAGACAGACAATTACAGCATAATGGCAATGGGGCAGCCTATCTCCTGCTAGAACACTGTTTGCTTTCAACCTTGGATGATGAACAGTTTCCAGGGGAGATCAGTGAGGAATTTCAGTTGGAATATATGGAATGTGGTTATTGAGTCTTATAGCTGGTAGATTCCCAAGTGGTACTGAGATGCTGGCAAGTCTCAAAAGGACTAATAGGACTTGGGAATTTCCATCTTCTCATTTGGCAGTTTGGACAGACTTCTTTTACTTTTGGTTTCCACTGGCACCACCGAAGAACGTGGTGCCAGAAAATCGTGTGGCAATCAGGCACCACTTATGGCTAGATTCATGCCATGTTAAGTACACATTCCTTCTGTTTCTGACATTAGAGGCTATAATAGAGTTTGCTAGGACAGTGGCTGATAAGAAGAACCTTTTTGGTCTACTCTTCAGATTCTTAGAAACTGATTCCAAAGAAGCAAGTCGGTCAGGAGGGTCAACACTGTAGAGATGGAGTTGGTGACTGATGAACACAACAACACTGAACATGCCTCAGTGTGGCTTCTCCATTTTTATCACAGGGATCTTTTGGGTTTCCTTCATGACATCTCTCACCCAAGTGGCCACTGGCACATCTATTGTTGGAATCTGTAGTTGATCATAATATTCTCCAGGCGAGAATACGCCTTATTAACAAAGCAATATATCACCTTGGCTCTAGCCAGGCTGGATGGTCCTACTGAAAGAATCTGGCACCTCAGCAAAGGAGGAGAATGTATGGGAGGAGAAAGCAGGAGTTGAATATCCATATCAATAATGTGGAAAGTTTAGGAGCTCTCATTCCCTAGACAATTTAGAATCCCATTCTTATCTAGGACAGGTAGGCAAGAAAGAGAAGGCAAGGAGTTAACAAAAAAAGTGTTTTAAACTAAGAGCTCTATGGGAGACAGACAGATACTCTCTTCCATGAAGGAGTCAACCAGCAAACTGGCCCCATTTCTGACCCAAATAGGAAGAGAAGCCTGAAGAATCAAAAGTGCCCCCTTCTGTTTCTGGGTGAAACATTTCCAGAGCTATTTTCATCCATTCCCACTCCAGTCAACCTACCCAATGATTCTAAAAATAACCAAGTCACTTACGCCTACCATCTTGTCAGCTGAACAGCTGTATCAATTCATTTCTACTCACCAATACACTTAATTCCATTTCCAATCCATCCTTCTTTACAGCTACACCTGAAGCTTCCTGGGACATTGACACATGAGGCATGCAGGTCACAGTTATGGGCGCCAATCTCACATTCATCCACATCTAAGAAAAGTTGCACATTAAAAAGTTTAATTCAGAATAATAGATATCTTCATAAACTTAGAAACAGTGTCAATGTAATACATCCAGTATTATTATTTCACACTGATTTTATTAGGACAGTATCTGATTTTAGGAATTATCTGTAATCCTTGGCAACTGCTCATGGTTACTGAAGAGAGGGCATAACCATGAGTCTCGGTTCAGATGACACAAGCCTTAGCATAGTGTAGTGCAACAGCAAAAAAGGAGGAAAGTGGTTGTGATGTCCTCTCTAGGAGTCCACGTTTGCACAATCTTACTAAACCAAGGTTTGGCTTGACATATGTGAGCCAGATAACTGTAATTCACAATGATATTCTAAAAGAATTCAGAATTATAATGGTTAAGCCTTGCTCTTGTTCTTGTAATTACCATATTTTTTGCACCATAACACTCACTTTCCCCCCCCTAAAAAGTAAGGGGAAATGTCTGTGCGTGTTATGGAGGGAATGCCTACGGGTTGCATGCCTACGGACTTTCCTCCTCTGAAAACTACATGCGTGTTATGGTCAGGTGCGTGTTATAGAGCGAAAAATACGGTAATTAAATTTTTGTACTGCACATTAACCAAAGATCACAAGGTAGATTACAGTATGAAAACACAAAAATGTGTATCATAATAACAAACAAAGACAATAACCTCCCACCCCACCCCCAATTGAAAAGGGCATAGATTGTTTAATTATCTAAAAGCCCTGATGCATACAGTACAATCCCATGCATGTTTCCTGAGCAGTAAAGCTTCACTGTGTTGTTTGGGGCTTTCAGCTAAGTATGTATAGGTTTGCAGCCTTAAATACTTCAAAAATAATGGCTGCAATATGCCAAGCATTTCAATGGAACCTCGGTAGAAGCACAAAAGCAGTGCTACTTGATAAAATGGTACTAATAGCTATTTTATTTTTTTTAAAGGAGCATACTAAACTCAAAAGTAACTGCAGTTCTGAGTTTTGCTCTGCAGGACTGCTTCCCCACAATTAGATATGTGAATGTACAAAGAGGTAGGGGGAGCAGGTGGTGCTGTGGTCTAAACCACTGAGCCTCTTGGGCTTGCTGATTGGAAGGTCGGCAGTTCAAATCCCTGCAATGGGGTGAGCTCCCATTGCTCTGTCCCAGCTCCTGCCAACCTAGCATTCGAAAGCATGCCAGTGCAAGTAGATAAATAGATACTGCTGCGGCGGGAAGGTAAACAGCATTTCTGTGTGTTCTGGTTTCCGTCATGGTGTTCCGTTGTTCCAGAAGCGGTTTAGTCATGCTGGCCACATGACCTGGAAAGCTGCCTGTGGACAAATGCCGACTCCCTTGGCCTGAAAGCGAGATGAGCGCCGCAACCCCATAGTCGCCTTTGACTGGACTTAACCATCCAGGGTTCCTTTACCTTTACCTACAAAGAAGTATGCCACACCTATTTGGTTCTCAAGGAAGTTGCAAAGTATATCATACCTGTACATCCTGTGGTTCCCTTTTTGACAGAGTAACCCAGCTGGCAATGACAAATGAAGGACCCCTTGGTGTTCTCACACTCTCCAAACATACAGATGTTGGAATTCAGGTCACACTCGTTCACATCTGTAAGTTAATATAGCTTAGTTAGTAACTGAAAACTTGTTCTTCGTTAGTCAAGTCACTCAAAATAAATGAACGTATTAAATATACCAAGAATTATACATTATTTTTATCTTACATTTTTCAACTAGATCATATCATTGTATGAAGCAACAAGATAGGAACCAATGAGAAAATGAGACACTTCAGTGTAGCAAAAAGATATACATGAATAAAAGTACTACTGAAGCATAAGACCCGATAGTTGCTAAAATTTAAATCGGTTTTTGAAAAATAAATCAGAATTATTTCAGCTACTTTTCTTTAAGAAGTCTATTACTTTTATAATACATTAATATATTCTCCATCATCAATGAACTAGCCCTTAGTATTCAAGATTCCCAAAGTGTGAATTGCCCCTCCTTGTAGACTTATGAATATTTATTAGGGAAGGTATAGATTCTGAATATGTCTGGTTGGGCCAGGAGGAAGTTTCTATTCTGCAAAAACACAACAGCTGAAATAGGAACAATATGTGCTATATTTTAAGTGGTGTGATAATGGCCAACTGAATGGTATTCTCCAAGGCATTTTTTATTCTGTCTTGGTTATCATCAAAGAGGATGACACCAGAGCTTAGCTCAGAAATTAACTTACGAGATTCTTAAAAGAGCACCTTCCAATTCCTTTTTCAGATCAGATCAGATCAGTAGAGAGCTGGAATATTTAAAAAAATTTCGGTGGCAATGCCAATTTCTATTATTGTTCTTTCAGTCCTGATGTGCTGTAGAACTTGTCAGGATGACTGTAAGGGAGGGGGACAGAAAACCTTACTTCTTGTTCTGTGCTGCTTCTACTGCCACCTTTCCCCAGCTTTGAAGGTTAAAAAAAAGGAAACACTTTCCCCAGGACAGTCAGAAGGGAATCTAGGGCAGTTTACCACCACAAGATTCAACTGCATTTTAGTTTATCAGTGCTTCTTTCAATGAAGTAGTCACAAGATCAAATCTTAAGTTGCTCCATTAGTGATGTTTTCCCCTAAGGAAAAGATTTCTATTTTTGAGAATCAAAAATCACATTAACAATATATTTACAACGCTTGAAAGCTACCTCTAAATTACTTACCAATGCATATTTTCATGTCCATAGAAGCCATGAATCCATCATAACAAAGACATCGATATTCTCCTGGGATGTTGGTGCACTGCCCACCATCACAGATATCTGGGTTGCTTTCACATTCATCAATGTCTAAAGGAAAATTTTATCATTGTGAAATTCTGAACAGGTAAATCTTCTTTAAAGCCTGCCATGCTAAGTTTGTTACTAGTCTGTTGCTATATATCTACATGGCTGTAATGGTGTTAACATATATACTACTGCTTCGTGTTAATGTAGAATGCTTAAGACATTTCATTTACACAATGCCAGTTCATATGTAATGGAAAAGCATGTGTTGATATTGCATGAGCAAGCCTTGGACTTTCCCGATCTCTCCTCCCCTTATGCACTCTGATTTCCTCCCTGATTTAACACCTGAACTGGTAAGGTAATATTTGTGTTTGCCCTCCAAGCCAGAATTGGGAAGGAGCTTCCAACTGTGTTTTCCAATAACAATTTGGAGGGCAGGCACACATCTACGTCTTCCAGCCAGGAGGGATTTAGAGCATGCAAGCACAGGGCTCACTTGTGCGGTGACAAATCATGGTTGGCATGACATGTGAACCAGGTCACCTATTCATTCAACACTGCAAGATAAGCCTATACAATCTTCTCCATACTGCATCCAGAGAAACAATCACTTTGCTAAGGGCACCTATTAAGTCAATTATCTTCACCTAGAAATAGCCAAGATTGCATTTGAACCAAATAGAGACCTTCTGGTTCATAGCTTGCTCTTCAAACCACTGTAAGGATATCACACACAATTCCAATGTTTTATGGATGCAGTTCTGCAGAACAGAATTGAGATGCTACTCTTCATTCTTTTACCTGAACAAGTCCTCATATCTGGCATCAGAGCATATCCATCACTGCAGCTGCATTCATAGCTGCCTTCTGAATTAGTGCAGTGGGTGTCACAGCCTCCATTCATGATCATGCATTCATCAATATCTAGGGAGGGAATATTGTGGACAGATTATTAGATCTATTTGGTACTTTGTTTAAAAGCATCCCACCTGTCCCTCATATTTTCCCCACTCTCTTCTTCTTATCAGCAAAAGATAGTAGGCACTAAGTACCAAACTGATTTTAGAATGAAATGACAACAGTGAATGAAATAAAGTTAACATAAAATAAGAATGCAAAATATAGCTCAGCAATAAAGAGTAATAATGGTTTGTTTGGTTTTTTTAGAGTAGAGGGGCATACCCACTGTTTGAATTATGAAGGATGCCGTCATTGATTATTTAATTTATGGTTATGAAATCAAAGTTTGGAAAAAGAAACAAACTAGAAACATTTATGCAGAAATAAAAATAAAATACTTGCCAATGCAGCCCTGTCTGTCCGGAGTGGCCTGATACCCAGGATTGCATGAACACTGATACATCCCAATCATGTTCACACATTTGCCATTTCTGCAGAGGTTATCACTAAGAGAACATTCATTAATATCTGAAAAACAAGAATTACATTACTGGCCAATGGGAAGTTGAGAATATAATTACAGACTTAAAAGTTAACATTTTTATGAAAGTGGGTTCTGATATGAAGTTTTAACTTTATTCTGAATGTTTCTGTCAGGGAACCGACATCGGAGCTAGAGGCGGAGGAAAGGCTCTCAAATGATGCTGGAGAAGGGCCCAGCAGGGAGAGAGGCAGCTCCGCAGATGGGGAAGCAAATCAGCGCAACACCAGGGATATAGAGGGGCTGATGGGGGAATCGGCGAGAGGGCTCCCGGACTCTTCACCGGACACCAGCACGGGTCCTCCGCTACCCACGCCCACCCTGAGCAGAAGACTTCCGTGCAGAGAGAGTAGGAGGAGACTGGGTGTCAAACAACTTTTATGTTGGAAAAGGTTTAAGAAACGCCCGCTGACGGATTCTGCTAGCGACTGAGGCAGTCACGAAGTGAAGGGCTGTCCAGACTGAAAGGTTTAACAAGGCAACAAAGCCAGGAGAGGTGGCAACTTACGCACGAGCAACCCATATTCATTACAGTTTCCATGTGTCAAAATAACACACAAATTTCACTAATACCCTCCCCCCCCAAAAAAAGCGACACAAGGAGCTTTAAATCTGGACTTTGCTTAGCCTTTAGCTAATTTAGATTGGGGGAGTTCCCTTGTCCTGGTCAGACAAGCTCACAGATTGCACAGCTTCCTTGACCTGAAAGACTGGGAGCTTTGCTTTGCCTAATATGAAGGGCCATCACACTTCCCTATGGCATTTTTTCCCCCAAAAAACCCAAAAATAAAATAAGACTTGAAAAGTTCAGCTTGGCCGTGTCCATAACATGGACCAAAAACAGATGAAATAGACTGCTTGGCTAAGGAGTCTGGTCTAACATTTTATAGCAACCAGTAAGAGTTTCATTAACAGTTCAATATTAAATAATTTCTGTGAATAGACCTTTATGGTTAGGCTGATCTCTGGCTGCATGTGTGCAAAATCTCATTTTACATTTCAAGTCCAAGAACTTCAGAGGAAAATTACCATCGATTTGCCATTCGCCAAAGCATTAGGAGCTAGACAAATTCATATTACAAACCAAGTTATCATTATAGCTAGGAAAAATTACTGGCTATAGAACAAGGAACATTTCATTCAGAGACACCTGAAACTCACCCACACAATCTTCACGTGATGGAGACAATTCATGCCCAAGAGGACAGTCACACTGAAAGCTTCCTTCAGTATTCACACATGTGCCACCTCTACAGAGAAGAGGGTTTCGCTCACATTCATCTATATCTGAAAAGATAATATAAGGGAAATATTGTTATAGGGACCATTTGAGATGAAGTAAGAGATTGTAAACATCTGGAAGTAATTAGGGACGTCTGACTCCCTGAGAAGGAGGCTGTTTCATAACAACAATGATACTTATATCCTTCAGATTTCATAATAAATAAAACATAAAATTGTATAGAATACAGGAAATTGGATGATTTATTCACCTGAGGGACTCCCAAATTCATAATTAGGTTAAAGAAATTCATGCAATTTGAAAACCTAGATCATGCAGAATTCTTTTATTTGAAATTTCTTACATATATTGCTATCAAATATTCAAAGAAAGTTTTCTTTCCTCTTTTATATGTAAGACTTGTTTTAGCAAATGGCTGTAGGCAGCAAAACAAAGGAACTACTGTTGTTGCAACAACTGTGATGATGGGGAAATGTGTTGTTTTATATACTGTCATTTGCACAACTTTCAGATCATTTAACCACTACTAATCCAAAAACAAGTACACAATGTTATGTCTAGTTTACGTGTTCAGGCATGAAAGGTTACCTTGTGCCCATAAAGGGACAGGATATTTATAATACTTCATATGCATAATTGCTGGCTGTAAGCACAATCAGGTGGTATGAAAAATGGGCATATAGCTATGAACATGTCTTACACAAGCTTTGAAATGTATATGTAGCATGTTTACTAAAACCCAG
Source organism: Podarcis bocagei (assembly GCF_964188305.1). NCBI lineage: Eukaryota > Metazoa > Chordata > Lepidosauria > Squamata > Lacertidae > Podarcis > Podarcis bocagei. Next base: position 14,840,746 of record NC_138136.1, on the reverse strand, counting down.
TGGCGTAGCGTGGGTTGTCAGCACCCGGGGCAAGGCAAGTAATTTGCGCCCCCTAACTCGTGGATTTGCACCCCCTAACCCGTGGATTTGCGCCCCCTAACCCTAACCCCCAGATGTTGCGCCCGGTGCGGCCGGCCCCCCCTGCACCCCCCACGCTACGCCACTGCTAAAACCTTCATCGTTTACTTACCCATGCAGTTCTTCATCATCATAAATCCACTTTCATAGCCTTCAAAGCATTCACATTCAAAGCTGCCTGGAGTGTTGACACAGGTACCACTCCCACAGAGGTCAGGTGAGATATGGCACTCATCAATGTCTAGTTTCAGAATAAATTTAAAAAAACAAACAAAACAAGGCTGACAATCCATTTTTAAATCCATTTTTTCATTTAATAATTTGCAAAGAATACTGGAGATATTTAAACATATGAAATATCAAGGTGTCAGGAATCCTAATTACAGTAGGAAAAAATATCATGATATCTGAAAACAGAATTTGATAATTGAAGCGGTTGGGAAATAATTGAAGTGGTTGTGACGAGCAATTTGTACAACTATTTGTACAACCTCTCATGGAAACCCTCCCTCCTCTAGTACGATTCTTTGAACACTTCTTCATAAAGTTGCCATGCTGTGATCGCAGGGCGCTGCCTCCAGAGCGGAAAGCAATAGCTTAAACTTCACAAATGGATGTCCAACTGGACTCTCTGCAGGCGTGGATGAGATCCATCAACTCTAATTATTCTGAGTACTGTTCCATTCAGCTCCATGCTCAGATCACATCCTGGAATTGCTGATTTGAGCCACAGAAAGTGTAAAAAGGGAGAGTTCACCTTAGCTGCATACTGGGTATTGTCTCTTCCCCGTTGCCATATACTTCCAGAGCAATGGGCTGGGTAGGAACAGGAGTCAATGGTGACCAGCAAGTCATCTCTTACAGAGGAAAGTCTGTTGCTTCTCTTTCCTGCTCTTTCCAGATGCAGGGGGGGGGCAGAATAATTGACTCGGAAATTGACCCAAGCTCACCAGCTCCCAAGCCAGGGAAGCCCATGCAATCTGTGGGGTGACAGATGCTCCCCAAACTGGCTGAAGAGGTGAGACAAAATTCTCAGGCGTAGTGTCCAAGTCTGGTAAAAAGGGCAAGCAGTCGGGAGCCTTTGAGATTTTTAAGGTCTTGCATTGGCAGAAGGTCTCACAGAGATTAGCCTTCAATGCTTCTTCCCTTTCTCTATAAGTTCAGCTTCAGCCTCTTTAAAGGTAAAGGTAAAGGGACCCCTGACTATTAGGTCCAGTTGTGACTGACTCTGGAGTTGCGGCGCTCATCTCGCTTTATTGGCCGAGGGAGCCGGCATACAGCTTCCGGGTCATGGGGCCAGCATGACTAAGCTGCTTCTGGCGAACCAGAGCAGCACACGGAAACGCCGTTTACCTTCCCGCCGGAGCGGCACCTATTTATCTACTTGCACTTTGACGTGCTTTGGAACTGCTAGGTTGGCAGGAGCAGGGACCGAGCAACGGGAGCTCACCCCATCGCGGGGATTTGAACTGCCGACCTTCCGATCAGCAAGTCCTAGGCTCTGTGGTTTAATCCACAGCGCCACCCGCGTCCCCCTTCAGCCCCTTTACTAAAGATTATAGAGGAAACGATGTGGAAGGGATATGCTAGAAAGAATGGCAGGAAAAATTAAAAATAGTTTAAAAGTCTGCTGAAGAACTTTGAGAGCTTTATAAAAACAGTGTTTCCTGCCCATGAAGCAGAACTAGTTTGGGATGGCTGGGAGATTTCCCCTCAATTAGAAGACTGACCCTGCAGGTGGTGCTGCTCTAGAGGTAAAGAAAGCTCTCTTGACATTTGTGAGGGATACAATCTCCGGGTGATATTTTCCTTCCCAATTCTCAGAACTGCTTTAGACTTAAGAGCTAAGCCGAGCAAGTGCATTTCCTATCAATGCAATCATTAGAAAAACAAGGAAATCACCAGCTATAGCAACATTAACATCTAGAAAGGCCTTGATTCACATGCCTTACCACCCACATTTTATATTACCCCAGCACATTTGACTTCCGCAGTTCCAGAACAAACTTCTTTTCACTGTTAATGTGCAGCCACCCACGGTGCACACATCCATTCATCACAGTTGTAGAAAGTCTCAAGCAAAACCTCAACCTCAGATTTGCTCTGGTGTGAAAAGAATGGCTTTTGCTTATAGGACAATGCTAGATACTGATTTATTTGGACAGCTTGGGATCCGTTTGGGAGTCATCCTGCTAATACAGCAATTTCGATAAACTGCACCTGTGAGAATGTTCCCTGGTGTGTTGAGACCAAGTTTTGAAGATACTGGATGCACAACACCTGGAACGCCATTGGTGGTAACAGTAGATACTGTTATCTTAAGCAATCATTCCAAGCACCCAACTGTCACCAGATTTCTTGCCCAAACTGTTATCTCTGCATAGCATTATAAAAAGATGAAAGATGCATTGCAAATTTAGTAAATCCGGGATAATAACAGGGGAATGGCTGGGAAATCCTTGTTCAATCTTCAGTCTTGAGACTTTGAAATATGGCACAGTCAATGGCTGTTTGGACAGGTTGGTCCCAGCATTCTTGGACTGAGGTGTTCTAGAGGCTGGAACAAAAGCAATCTTGCACTGAAACTGGGGGCTTGATAGTTTTGAACATTAGTTGGAAGTATTTCAAAGTCTGTATAAATAAATGCAAGGGCAAGCAGTGGTCTCATGAAAGTCCCTGAGGAAAGGAATGGCAGATAAAGCCTTCCAATGCTAAGTTTATCCACCTCCTCTTTCTTACTGCTCTCAATATGCCTTTCCCTCTGGGCTCTATCGGTAGCATTTAATAATAATAATAATTATAATTATACCCCGCCCATCTGGCTGGGTTTCCCCAGCCACTCTGGGTGGCTCCCAACAGAATAACAATAATAATAATGTGATAAAACATCAAACATTAAAAACTTCCCTAAACGGAGAGAAAGGGGTGGAAGAAGGAGCCTACCATTCCTTCTCCTTGCTGGCTCTCTTGGAGAGGGCAGATGAACAATGAGCAACAGAGGAGGAGCCAGAATACTTCAGGAATTGGCCCTGTGCTCCTTACAGAGGGGTTACCCTTGGCAGGTGCCTGATACCTATACTGCCGACTGTGCTGTTCTCTGAGAAGACCATGGCAGAAATGGTTTCCAGACTTTTTAAATGAAAAGAAGCCAAGGCTAATGGTGGAACAGTGGGGAAAACACTACTTAAACTTCTTCCTTTGGACATTTTTCTGCTGAAAATCACAAACACTGAACCCCTCCCCTTCCATATATAAAAGCAGTAGGGAGCATTTTCGGCGGCGGCGGGGGGGGGGTGTATCTATAAAGAGTTGAGCAAGTGCACTCAAATTTACAGCCCCTTGTGGCTTCTTTTAACTTTTTTTTAAATAAAAAATATGAGAGGGCAGTTCCACATTGTGGGGTGCAAGGTTATGCTTCTGTTCTGCTCTGCAACTTCTGATAAATCTGAGGAGTTAATTTCATTACTTCACATTTTTTAAAACTACAGGGGTAACCTTGGTTTATGAACTTAATCCATTCCGGAAGTCCATTCTTAAACCAAGGCGTGCTTTCCCATAGCAGCGGGGGACTCAATTTAGAAATGGAACACACTCAACAGGAAGCGAAACATGTTCTGCTTCCAAGGCAAAGTTCACAAACCAAAACACCTACTTCCAGGTTTGCAGCATTCTTAATCCAAGTTGTTCATATATTAAGCTGTTCTTAAACCAAGGTACCACTGTATACTTCTTGCAAGGTCTTTGCAGGCTTTGGTTGTGGTGAGGAGCCCTCAACCACCCAGATTAATGGAAAGTTGCTACAGGATGCAAACTTGAATGCCATGCAAGCCACATTCCAGGAAGGGATGAGTGGACAGCTCAAACTTCCCTTTGCACATACCAATGTTTCTCTAAGGAGTCCTACCTCAAACTCACCTGTACAATTTCTTTCTTCCATGTCTAAAGCAAATCCACTGTTACATCTACATTTGAAGCTTCCAATTGTGTTTCTGCATTTGCCATTTGTGCACATGCCAGGGAACACTTTGCACTCATTTATATCTGCAAGAGGAAAATAGATAAAATGAGTTCACATATTTTATGCAATTCAAGAGCTCACTTATCGAGCAAACAGTGGTGACTCAAAATGTACTGTTTTATCAAAGCAAACTAGAACAGCGCAATCTATTTTAGTAAATGCCCCAGGTGTTCCATTTCTGCAACCGATCCTCTCAAATATATGTTAAAATTATACAAGCAACAATTAACATTTTAAATCAGATGCTATGGTTCTCTGTGGCTGATACAGTCAATAGGAGAGAGAAAGTGAATAAAGAAAGATTTAGTCTCAAAACAGGTAATTAGTTGGTCAAATTACCAAGCAAGTGTGTGGAGGTCATTAGAAGAGGAGTATTAATTCATTCATAAGAGAGGGATTGTGCAGATCAAATAATAATGGACAAAGGAGTATTTTGTCTTGCCAAATTATTTATTTTTAGGGCCCTCTCTTTTGTTCAGATAGTGGTAAAGACCCAGAGCCGCTGTAGAGTAAGGGCTTCATAATTACAGCCACAGTGGAGTCAGGGCAGTTAGAATAGCCTTCCTATACCCTGCTTTGACTTGTATAATGGCAAAACTAGGTAGTGCTTGGCAGATCTCTAGATAGTCTTCTCCTGACACCTGTCACAAGCCTGTGACATCGTGGAGGAATGAGGTGGAGAGGGGCTGATTAAGCTTTTTCTCCTCCAGCCACTTTCCTACTCTAACTCTCTTCTCCAAGCTAGCTTTCCATAGTTGGTGAAAGACATGGGTTTTCAAATAGAAAAATAGCCAGAGGGGAAAGCAAAGTAAGCAGTACGCCTCCTCATTGCTTCCTTCAAACTCAACAGTCCTCTACAGCTGTTTTTCTTAGTAGAAAGTTGAGAGGCTGCTATACGCATCATCTGTGCTATGCAACGTCTGGCTGCTTGAATAGCTTGCATCAGAGTGGGAGGGCTGGGTAGGGACATGGGAAGAAGAAGAAGAGGAGAAGGAGGAGGAGGAGGAGGAGGTGGTGGAGAAGTTTGGATTTGATATCCTGCTTTATCACTACCCTAAGTAGTCTCAAAGTGGCTAACATTCTCCTTTCCCTTCCTCCCCCACAACAAACACTCTGTGAGGTGAGTGGGGCTGAGAGACTTCAAAGAAGTGTGACTAGCCCAAGGTCACCCAGCAGCTGCATGTAGCGGAGCGGGGAAGTGAACCCGGTTCACCAGATTACGAGTCTACCGCTCTTAACCACTACACCACACTGGCTCTCAACAACATGCCACTCTCATTCCCTGTAATACCCTAGGTAGAGCCTGCATACATATGCCACAAGGAAGGGGAAGAAACAGGGCTCTCTTGAGCCCTATGGCTCAAGGGCAGTCCCTCATGTTTATCGCATGTCATCTACTGGACTGCAGATCTATACAGTGGAACCTTGGTTCTCGTACTTAATCCATTCCAGAAGTCTGTTCAACTCCTGAAACCGTTCGGAAACCAAGGCACGGCTTCCAATTGGCTGCAGGAGCTTCCTGGACTCAAGCGGAAGCCACGACAGATGTTTGGTTTCCAAAAAACGTTCAAAAACTGGAAAATTTACTTACAGGTTTTTGGCATTCAGGAGCCGATTTGTTCATCAACTAAGCCATTCGAGAACCAAGGTATGACTGTATTAGGTGGGGTATAAATCCAAGCGAAATCGTAACTTATATATGCTTACATGCATAAAATTATACAGAAAACATATTATACGCTGGAGAAAAGTAAAATGCACAAATGATACCGCCCTTGACGGAATTCCACCACAAATGCTATTTTACCTTTATAAAAAGGCCTGCCTGTTAAAATATCTCCTCGGTTGGAGAAGCCTGGTCCTCTGGGACACAATATTTCATACTCTTTTGTCCCAGGCTTGGGACATTCCTCGCAGTCCAATCCCCAAGCGGCACCTACAGCACAGCAGCAGGTATCCATCCGGAACTTTCCAGGGACAAGTTGAACACATTCATCTTCATCCCACTTCAGATAGCACTGCTCCATTCGGATATCTACAAAAGAGATTGAAAACAATGTCAGATGTTGAAGTTCTGGAGCCCAATCCTAAAACTTTCGCACCACCAAGTACGTGGCTTATCATGAACGCTCCAAATTCTGGCTTGGGCAAATATGGGACCAGCAACATTGATATCTGGTCTATGGAGCCCTGCTTAGGGAAGTTTTTAAGGTCTGATCTTTTATAGTGTTTTTAATGTTGTGTTGGGAGCCGCTCAGAGTTTCTGGGGAAACGCAGCCAGTTGGGCGGGGTATGCATAAATTATTATTATTATTATTATTATTATTATTATTATTATTATTATTATTATTGAAACATGGAAATCAGATTGTGATCATCTGAAACTAAATAAGAGCAATGTTTTTTTGAAATGGGATTGTTATATGAGGTTCAACAATTTAATATATCAGGAACAAGATACTCGGAGGTGTTTAAACAGTGAGGTTTAAGCACTGGAAATCCTTCTTGATTTGGGCTCTTTCAGTTTACGTCTTTAATATGAGGAAAATACAAGAAGTAATCAAGGAGTAGTTGCTGGTACAGTGGTGGAGAATCATGAAGCTACCTGCCCCATACTGGCATCACTGCACCTTATTTGGATGTGGCTGGGGCAGGGATGGGTGGTGGCAAAGTTAGGGCTGTGTGGACACGGCTGGAGTAGGAACATCACTGCCCTGCCGTGCCCCACCCAACACTTTTCCAGCTAAAATGCAGTGACACCGAGGGTGGCTCTTTCTTGATCTCAATCTGTACAGTGGTACCTCGGGTTAAGTACTTAATTCGTTCCGGAGGTCCGTTCTTAACCTGAAACTGTTCTTAACCTGAAGCACCCCTTTAACTAATGGGGCCTCCCGCTGCCGCTGCGCATTTTCTGTTCTCATCCTGAAGCAAAGTTCTTAACCCGAGGTACTATTTCTGGGTTAGCAGAGTCTGTAACCTGAAGTGTCTGTAACCTGAAGCGTCTGTAACCCGAGGTACCACTGTATTATAATAGCACTGCCTTTTTCCTGATACAGCGTGTAGTTCTTTCTGCTGGGGTGTGTGTGGGTGTGTGTCTTTTTAATAAATAAATAAATAAATAAATAAATAAATAAATAATGAAGCTGCTAAGAAAAGATACATAAATAGTACAGTGGTACCTTGGTTTACAACCACAATCCATTCCAGAGGTTCGTTTATAAACCAAAACAGGTTGTAACCCAAGGTGCGCTTTCGCCAATGGGGCCTCAAAAAACAATTGTTCGTAATGGAAAAAAAGGGTTGGAATCCAAAAATAGTTTGCAAACTGGGACACGCACTTCCGGGTTTGACGTGTTTGTAATCCAAAACGTATGCAAACCAAGACGTATGCAAACCAAGGTACCACTGTACTGGCATCTAACACAGCAAACAAAGAGTTATTTTCACATACGTCAGGAAAGCACACATGACTCCATACTGGTATCTTCACACACACACACACACCCATCACCTTGGAGCGATGCCTCGATATGCCACTTGGCCATTTGACCATTGTTTGCTGCGTTTGAACTACTACGTAAGCTTTTTGTTCTGAAGTGCCTCGGGGCAGACCTTCTCAACTGGCACGCTGAGTGAGCTCTGTCCTACTGCAATAGCTATAATAAATGCCGGGTCCCTAAATCTGGATGCTGGACTTGAAAATAGTTTCCTTGGTTCTGTGGTTTATTCAAAAGGTGGCTGTTCCTCACCTGGGTAACGAACAAAAGGTAGTGTAGAGGGGAATTCTTACCACAATGGGGAGGAGATGGGGAGCTGCTCCCTGATGCAGAGCTTTTCCTTCTGCCCATCAAATGTGTGGAAGGGTAGAACTACTGCCAGTGAGTTTCCTGCAGCCAGCAGTAAACCCCTAAGTGGGGTGTTTGCTGATTTTGCCTGTGATCTACTGGACTTTAAGGCAGCACCTCTGCTGTCACAAGATGGCATCAGGCCACATTTGGGTTCAAAAACTGTTCCAGCTCCAGGCTGGCACAGCAAGCTGCCTTCTCTTTCCCCCTTCCCCACCAGCCAATGTGAATCACAGGATTGAAGGTGCAGTGGTTGCTGTGGTTTGGACTGTGCAGTGAATTTTCACCCAGAAAGATGAACAATGTCCTGCTAATGAAGAAAAACTGGACTTATGGTAGCAAGTACACTGCCAGCCCTCTGCCCTACTGGGCAAGCCAATGCCTTTAGGCATTTTCCCCCAATAACTTGCCCAGAAATTGAGCTCATTTTTCGAAATTGCTATTATCTTTCTTGAGTGCGTTTTTGCCCTGCTGTTTTCTTAAGAGTGAGAAATTCCTGAATTGTATGCTGGGTTGGTTTGGGTGATGGCAGAGCTTCGTTCCTAATTTTCATTCTCTTTTGGCTATAGTGTTTTAAAATGGATTCAACATGTCTACAGCTATTTCATAAAGTACTGGCATCTAACAAGTACATAACGAATGTGAAATTCCTAGAAGTAGATGGAAAGTACAATTGCAAATAAACCAGTAAAAACTGTTTTTAAAAAACCAAAAAAACAACAACACCACACCAAGCACATAAAAAGGCCTTCCAAGTATAGCCTTCAGATCTTACACACTTCTAATATGAAAAGTTAAGAGTATTTTAATCTAATGGACACATGTCATGGCATGATCTTTTTCTCTGGGTATTTCTAACTAAAAAGATTGACAGTAGAATCCTATAAATGTTCATGCAGAAGTAAGCATTGCTGAATTCTATTAGATTCACACCCAAGGGTTTCAGAGCCTAGGGGCACTTTCAGACTTCCACAATTTTCAGGTAGGATTCAATCATGTAACAGCAAATTCAGGTCTTGCAATCATGGTGGATTGGCAAGTCTTGCAAAAGATTGGACTTTTTGAGATAAGGAGAGTGATGGGGGAAATGCACTGGAAAATGTGGGATAACACAAATCAGGGCGAATGCTCAATAAACAAGTAATCTGGATGTCACTTGTCATTGTGGTATTTTATGCATTGTGACTTGTCATTCTTTTTACTGATTACAGCTTAGTAGTTCTTTATTGTAATTGTTATGTGTAAACTGTTTAATTATTATTTGCTGATATTTAATTTTACTGTTTACTATTATGTTCTAATGCGTTGTTGAACATTGCTTTCTTTGATATAATTTATCTATCTTAAAGTTCTATTTTGTTATGACTTTTTTGTATTGGATCAGATTGTTATTCGGTATGTGAGCTTTGCTATTTTGTTGTTTCTTCAGCTTGTAAGCTGCCTTGTGTATCGCAATACAGAGAAGTGGTATACAAATTAAAAGTAAAATGAAATGGCTATTAAAACTGGAGGTCACTAGGAGCACAAAACGATTCAGGGCGTGTGGACTCTAATGTGTGAACCGACCCTAAATCAACCATGCAGTGAATATGGTTGCTCACCTAAACACATTCTGCCTGTTCCATCCAGTGTCAGGCCATCAGGACACTCGCAATGAAAAGATCCTCTGCTGTTGACACACCGTCCATTGGGGCACACTCCAGGGAAAACTTCACATTCATTTACATCTAGAATAAAGTATGAATAGGAAACTACAATTTATCCTGATTTTATTGAGACTAAATAAAATTTTAAAATTTTAAAAAATCCTTCCAGTAGCACCTTAGAGACCAACTAAGTTTGTTATTGGTATGAGCTTTCGTGTGCATGCACACTTCTTCAGGTACACTGAAACAGAAGTCACCAGACCCTTATATATAGTGAGAGGATGGGGAGGGGTATTACTTCAGAAGGGTGGTGGGAATGGGTGATTGGCTGATAGGTGTGGTAAACCTGTTATGACTGCAGAAAAGGAAAAAGCAAGGGGTGAGATGGCTAAAAGTAGCTTTATCATGTATAATGAGATAAGAATCCAATGTCTCTATTTAATACTATCACATTGCTCCAATTAAGGAAATATAAGAATATGAGAATATAAGAATTGGCATGCTGAATGAGATCAAGGAACTGTCCCACGCCTCATTTATCACATTCTTCAACCCCCTCAGCCTTTTCACTGACTCAGTGGTTGTTTAGAAATTGTATTTTTTAAAAAAAATAATGCCCAAAAATGAGAAAGGATAAGGGATATGGAGCAGCTTGGAGTCGTGGTTCCTTGACTTCAATAGGCGTTGTTGTTGTTAGAATAAATAGGTTCAATAATTACATTTGTGAAAAAGAACAACAAAGAATAACTGTACCTTCACAGGAAACACCTTTGACTCTTGCAAATCCTCTGGGGCATGCTGTGTCTGCAGTGAAGCAAAAATTTATTTCAGAACATGCTAGGTCAATGAGGCCGAGTTGCCATGAAGGGGACCAAAAGCTATATTTGTTAACAGATTTGATAAAATTCAAGCATTTTAGCCCATGAGTAAGTTTAAGAAATGAAATATAAACAAGCTACTGTATATTAGGGATGGGAAACCTGTGGCCCTCCAGATGTGACAGAATCCCAAAACCCATCATGCTTCAGCCAACACAGCCAGTGGTCAAGGTAAATGACAACTGTAGTTCAAACCCTACTCAGATGGGGGGGGGTCTGAATCTAGGTACATCCTTCCGCCTTCTTACAGCTGATTCAAAGCCAAGAGAAAATAGCATCATTTCGACATGGAAATCCTCATGCACACCTGTGCAAAAAGTTGAGAGGACCTGAGCCTTAAAGTTTTTGGCTGTCTGAATTTCAGTGTCTTAACCCCTCTTCCTGATATACCAAAGACATACATTCTTCCTATTATCCAGGATGTCTAAGCAGAAATGAGCTTTACTTGAACTGACGGCAGAATAGGATTTAAATGAGTGAATGCACTCTGTTTGCCCTGCTTCAGTATGCTGCTACTTTCTTTAAATACTGGAAGATGATGTAATATAATAGTTTTTTAAATCACATAATTAGGAAATGAATCACTGCAAAAATTCCTGGTTTGCATACAATGTGAAATGAGATGTTAACATCTGTTTGTGACTGACAGTTCAGAATTCTTAACCAGTGAACACTTTCTTTTATTTAACAATACTTACAAATGTACATTCATACATTACATTACACAGAGAATATATTATGGTCTGTACCCAGATTTCCCCTTCCACACACGGAAGGGATTCTAATCCTGCTGGAAGAAGAGGGAGAAGGTTTTCACCAATTTCTCCTTTTGCCTTCAACCTTGTATGTTTCCGAGCAAAATTCAAAGTGTTAGTGTTGACCTTTAAAGCCCTAAACAGCCTTGGCCCTGTATACCTGAAGGAGGGCCTCCACCTCCATCATCCACCCTGCACACCGAGGTTCAGCTCTGAGGGCCTTCTGGCAGCTCCCTCACTGTGAGATGGGAAGCTACAGGGAACCAGGCAGAGGGCTTTCTTGGCAGTGGCGCCTGCCCTGTGGAACACCCTACCATCAGATGTCAAACAGATAAACAACTATTTGACTTTTAGAAGACATCTGAAGGCAGCTCCATTCAAGGAAGTTTTTAATGGGTGATGTTTTATTGTGTTTTAATATTTTCTTGGAAGCAAACTGGAGTGGCTGGGGCAACACAGCCAGATGGGTGGCTTTAATAATAATAATAATAATAATAATAATAATAATAATAATAATAATAATAACCTACACTGCCACCTCCCATGCTTTTCTGGAACCCCCCCCTTGCAAACATCTGGAGTAGATTTTCAGGGTGCATAGGTGGCTACAGGGGGAAGGGGAAATATAGAAAAACCACCTCCTCTCCCTTCAGCAGAAGCATTCCACTAGGAGAGTTCCATTCCTGGGAAGTCTGAATCCAGACCAGTTAAATATATTTGGTAACACCGTAAATGAGTTTAATAAGCAGACTTTTCTTTACTTAAAGGATGCATACAGTCAGCCAGTTATAAAGCAATGTTCCACCACTGAAACAACTCACATATTTCTGCCAAGTAGCTAGAGAACATTGCAAAGTAAAAAATCCTACCTAATTCGCAGCGCTCACAAGGGCTACCCCAAGCAGCTCCCAAAGTAGCACAGCATTCTGATTTTAGAGTAGCTCCATTGATGTTCACTTCACAACGATTGTCTTGAATGTTCAGCCAACATGTTCCTTTCAGACTGTCTGCAGTGAATTAAAACAAAACAGGATATTCATAATCCACCTGTGTCATCAGTGTTGGAAGTGAAAATGGCTACAGCCAGCCTGATCATTGGGATGCTTGCAGTAGTTTGTGCTCCAGTTGCCAGTTCATCAATGGTAAAAAGGTAAAGGTAAAGGACCCTGACAATTAAGTCCAGTCGCAGACGAGGGAGCCAGCGTTTGTCCGCAGACAGTTTTCTGGGTCATGTTGCCAGCATGACTAAGCCACTTCTGGTGAAACCAGAGCAGCGCACAGAAATGCCCACCGGAGTGGTACCTATTTATCTACTTGCACTTTTGGGTGTGCTTTCGAACTGCTAGGTTGGCAGAAGCTAGGACAGAGAACTGAAGTTCACCACCGACCTCCTGATCGGCAAGCCCAAGAGGCTCAGTGGTTTAGACCACAGCACCACCCGTGTTCATCAATGGTAAAGACTGCCAACATTGCAGAGACAAACTACACACCTTTGTGTATTTGTTCTTATTTTGGGTCTTAGAGGTTTGGGGGTGGGTTGGTTTTTTTTTTTTACAAAAAGCTTGCATGTCAGGGGAGGGCTTGTTGACTCTTCTCCTTGCAGGCCCATACACATTTACATACAATGGAACTTACCTCTGAATATTCATGAAAAGGCTCGCATTGTAAAATAATCATGATCTGTAACTTCCACTTAGCAATAGTGAAAAACAGAACCACATTTATAAACTGAGTTTAGACCACTGAGATACAGGTATCAGGGGCAGTGTCATTCCACTAGATGCCAGTGTCATTCCACTAGCATGAAGCTCCCAGTTTGGGCAGGAGTCTGCAAGTGTTGCTTGCTGGCAGCAGATAGCAGAAATCCCTGAAACAGTACATGTCCTGGGGTGGGGAGGGGCTGAGCGGGTCCTGGATCTGTTGGATCCCACCACCATCACATGAAGGCATTAGACATAAGATGTTATGTTAAGTCCCACTGGTCAGCAGACAGGTTGGATTGTACATACCACTATGAAAAATCATTCTTTGAGCCTTATTAGAAATATTAATGTAGACACAAAGGTGTAAGTTCCCAAAATGTCTGGAACAGAGTGGGAACCTGTGGACCTTCAAGTGCAGATGGACTCTAACTCCCATGGACCTTAAGCAGCATGGCCTGTCATCAGGAATGAGTTCTAGTCCAGCAACATCTGGAAGGCTAACGCTTCCCATCTCTGGCCTATAAAATGTATCAACAGTGAAGCGGGTCTCTCTTGAAAGTCAGAGCCAGAAAAAACTTTTCTCACCATATTCAGTATTTCATAAGTCCAAGATAAGACAGCACATGAAATATTATTCTTGAAACTTTGTTTGATACAACTCTCATGGAGAAAATGAGAATCTTGATCTATTTTGATAAATTCTTTCTAGGGAGCAATACCTTGCTGTGTTACAAGTTGGATATTTCCAGATACCATTCTTTCTCTAAGGAATGTAGTCAACTGAATTTAACTCAGCACAATAGCCAACGGAATTCGTGCTTTTGTTTAAACAGCAAAACAAACCAATAGACTCACCAATACAGATGAAACCCGTAGAGTCTAGTTTGCTGCCAGATGAACACTCACAGATGAAAGAACCAAGATTATTCTTGCAGGCACCGTTGACACAAGGACTGCTTTCACATTCATTTATATCTATAATCCAGAAGGAAAAGACACTGTTAGATTCGCCATGTGTTTTTGGAAAATATTATGATGTATAAACCCTGCCATGAACCATGTTATGCCAGAATGTCTGGAAAATTTGTTCACGTTTTTTTGTTTAAGCGTTAAACTAAATTTCTATAATGCAGAGAATGTAGGGCAGAAGACAGCTTGCATACTTTGGGAAGTGCTAATTAACTGGCTGCTTCGCATAAAGCAACAAACTTCCAAGAACTTGGACTGAAACTGTTTTCCAGAATAAATTATAATTGTCTTGTGAGAAATCAAAGCCCATTTAATGGAAAGCAATCCACTCCCTGCCAGAATGTACTGCGGCCAAACAAAGGCTGTATTGTTTCTGTCATTTTATGGCTCCATGAGGCTTTGGGAAAATTAAGAAACTAAACATTACAATGCTGTCTGTGACTCCACAGACCTGGAAACTTCCTAAAAAGTAATGCTGCAACTATAATAAATATACAAAATAGTATCTCCCTACTAGCCCCACTCCTAAACTTCACCTGTCCCTTTCCATGGCTCAACCTCAGGCTTTCCATGTGCTGTTTTTAAGTAGGTCGGTATGTAGGTGTGCAACCCAACCTAACAATATCAATCTTTTTTTTAATTTTTAAAAAAGGAAAATTAGCTTGAACTCTACTTTTTTAATCATGAAAAAGTAATTTTCGATAATTCTCTAAAGAGTAGTTTTGTGTGTATAAATATATTTGCAGTTCACCTGAATCTTTTTTGATATGAGTCTTATATCATGCAAGACATACGGTACTATTGCAAACAGAAAGTTCATGTTATGGTTCAGGAATGCAATACATTTTAGTACTTAATTACTTTCTCAAGGAGGGACTAAGAACTAAATCCAACCCACTAAACCTAAAATTAAAAAATAAGTGAAAAATTAAACACAAGAGCTAGTTAAATACTGGATAAATATACCCTAGTAGGTAATAATAAATACACAGATTAGATATATTAAAAAAATCCACTTATACTTCCTTTGAATATGATATGCTACTCTGTTCTCCCATTCCCATCCCAAATCTGTATTTCTCCAGAAATACTCCTTTGCACCCCTTTTTAGATTCTCCAGACCAGAGTGCTAAAAACAGTTCATTGCCTGAGGAGAGGCTGGGTTAGAACATCTGGGATACTCTACTGATTATTGACCAGTATATATATAAATATACATATATAATGAGAGAGGGAGAGAGGGGGACATCTGGGATACTTGTATATCTAGACATTTCGGGTACTTGTTCACAGGGGAGACTCCAAAATTCCCAGGATAGCTCCAGACTGCATTACTTAATCAGAGGAAACACTGGTTGGAAGCATTCGAAGTCCACAGTTTCACAGTGCAACTAAGACACAAAGCTAACTTCCTAAGATCCTCATCTATGTTTAAAAATAAAAACTAAAAAAATTGGGCATTTTTTTGTAGTAGCATTATTTGAAAGAAAATTTAAAATGACATCCTTCAACATTAATAAGTTTTTGAGTTCATCTATTCTTTATACTCTTAATACTGAAAAATGTAGCCTAGCTATATTGTGAGTTGACCTTTGTAAAAGTAACATATTTAGTTTGCCTAGTCATTTCTTCAGAGTCAAAGCCAAAGTTGGAATTGTCCCTTGTGATTACATTACAGTGATTTATACTTTGTTGTTTGTGTTCTGGATTCATGTTCAACTGTGTGAACACGTTTATAGCCAGAGCTGTGCTTTGAAGATAAATATCAAGATGAACAGATCCAGTTAGCATCTCCCTCTTGTATTATTTCAACCTTCAGCCTACAATAAAACTCCCCATGATACTAGGACATAAAACACACTCACGACCATTTGAGCGCCTATAAAAACATGCAGTGTAATCCTACGCGTATTTACTCAGAAGTAAGTCTCAGTATTTTCAATAGGGCTTGTTTCCAGGTAAAGTGTGTATAAGGATTACAGACTTAAGCTGTCATTGAGTTCCAAGTAACCCTATTGCGCTTTGATCAGGCTTCTTCAAAGTAAATGGTTTTAGAATTGTAGTCTGTTTTCAAAAATTATGGAAGCTCAGGGTTGAAGAATAACATTTGAACAGAACTGCAAGTCTAGTCCCTGCTGAATCATCTTAATTGCGCTTGGGGGAGGGGAAATGTCTGTGTTGCAAGTGCTTTTCACAGACATGACTATATCGTTATTATACAATTCAAACAACTTCACCATGATATTAAAAGGCTTACATCAGACGATTTAGTAAATGTTCATGGAACTAAACCTGAATTGACTCTGGCAGAAGTGAAGCATCTATAAAGCGAGTTTACTTTAGTTAAACTCATAGATAACTGAGTTTAGTTCAAGAAGCAAGTCGTTTCCTGAAAGGGGCAATTTAAATTCACTATGAAATCAAGACAAAATATTCCATAGCCAATCCAAGTGCAAGTCTTGGCTGATTGTTTGGTATCTGAATGCTCCTGATTCTTTATAAATATGGAAATGCTACTCAAATGCCATGGGAAATTCAAGAGAATTATGTGGCGATAAAAATGAGTAGACACTGTATGTTCAAAAGTACACATAAGTTTTTAGATGTTATCAAATCAACCCGGATGCGGTCTGTATTAATCTATGGCTAAGCTGACTCAGGCTAACGGACAGAACAATCCAAAGGGAGTAAGAAAGGGAGACTCCCTGGTGGAAGACAGATAAAATTCAAAGCCCTGCTGAGTTACTTTATGGCAGAACAGATGGTAGGAATGTTTGGTGGTGGGAGGGGGTAATATTCCTGGTCATTTTCCAGTCTTTCCCTCCCACTTATCCCAATAGGAGATAAATCAGTAAGCCAGCTGCAGGACTTGCATACTTTTATCCCCATCCAGGAGGTGGGAGTCATGGGGATAGAGAATAGAAGGGTCTGGATTGAGCAAATTCAAGTTCCTGGAACAACCCTTTTCACTGTTACCACTGTGAAATATACTCGGAGTTGAGTGTGGATTTCATGCTCCTTATTCAGCTCATAGTAGTGAGGAATGAATGTTCTCCCAAAATATCTGCTTTATATACATTATTTATACAATGGGCCACACGTGATTAGCTAATTCCAGGATTCTCCTGTAGGCCAATCAGGTTGCGGATTCACTTCCACCTGGAGCTGGATTGGGTGGCTCCTGCAGACCAATCATACTGCTGCATTGTTCTAGGACCAATCAGACTGCTGCATTCTGAATCCTATTGTTCTAGGACCAATCAGACTGCTGCATTCTGAATCCTATTGTTCTAGGACCAATCAGACTGCAGCACCAACAGCAAAGAACCATGTGTGATCAAGCTTTCTGCGTCTGCAATAGGCGGCCTACAATGGTGGACTTTCTTCCCTACCCCATGGATCTCCCTCTCTGTTCATGGAAAGGAAGCTCCACTGTATCCTATGGGCTTTTGGATCAGTGGTGTAGCCTAGTAATTTTAGACCCTGAACTGAATGACATTACCAATAATGGGGGCTCTTTAAATGGCACATAAGTAACATTTCTGTTTTCTCCCCAGCCCTCCCCACTCCGTGTGCTTTGCAACCAGTTCTACATGCATGATATGTTAGACCAGGGCAGTCCAAGTGGGCCGCAAGAGTACTTCAAGATGGAACCCGCGGGCCACACACTGCCTTGTCATGCGGTGGGGTGGGGAACCAAAATTTAATATCCCTCCCGCCCTTGCGCTGCCTTCCCAAAGCCAGCTAAGTGAGGCGCAAAGCTCTGGCAGGGTCCCAGAGCCCTCCTACCTCCTTCCCAAAGCTGGGAAAGCGCTAACTAGGCTTTGCAAAGGAAACAAGAGGACTCTGGACTCTGTCAAGGTTGTTCATGCCTCCTTTCCAAAGCCCAGCACCTTCTTACCCAGCTTTGGAAAGGAAGTGTGAGGGCTGCGGGGAGGGCAGTGGTATCAAATGTTGCCAAGGGCTGCATGCAGTCCACGGGTGATGTGTTGGACAACCCTGTGTTAGACCGGGAGGGTGCAGAAACCTAACTAAAAACGTTGATTTAAAAAATAAATAAAAATACTCTGAGTAAGCACAGCTTTGCGTTTTAAATCATGGAGCCAACATGACAGGAATAAAATTGGAGTTTTATCCTCCTGTCCTGATGCTTAATACATTTACCTGGGATAAATGCCCACCTGTAACCATGTACATCAGTGTTTCCCAAATTTGGGTCTCCAACTGTTTTGGGACTACCACTCCCATTATCCCTAGCTAGCAAGTGGTTAGGGATGGTGGGAATTGTAGTCCAAAAACATCTGGAGACCCAAGTTTGGGAAACACTCATGTATATGCTCAACAGAGCACCCCCTGACTATAATTAAAAAATAAGAAGCGACACAGGATGCTACAGTGACCATGAAAGCTGAACAGTCCTTGGCATCTGCTTGCTTACCCAGATGATGACTTGGGGCTAGGTTGGCATTAACTAAAGTTCAGCCCTAGCAACAATGCTGCCTGGGAAATTGCTGTCTTAGTGGCCCATTCTAGCTTTTCATCATCAAAATAATATACACAGGAGTAGTGGTAACAAAGGGCCCATTCCAAGTTTAGTATTCATTCGGCAGCAATGAGACCTCCAGTCATTCAGTCTACTTGGGAAGATGCAGCAAACTGCAACTATTCTATAGATTGTGGCCCAAAGGAATTCTCTGCAGGTGTCTCTGAAGAACAATTGGCTGCATAGATGCTCTGTGCTGGTGCAACTTAATGTAGCTTAATGAGATGTGGAAGATATTCATATTCAGGAAATGAATTCATAAGTAACAAAAAGTAGTTATAGCCTATTTGACCAGTTTCCAAGCTTAAAAATAATTTAAAACAGGAACTGAAAAATGGAAGAAATGAAGCTTTGGTACTTTGCATTAGGTAAGACGACAGAATGTGGTAACTCAGGCTTATAACCGATGACTTTCTTTAAATTCTTAATTAGTTTTATGAGATAAATAGTTATGAACTATGGACTGCAAGAATATCAAACCTATCTGAAGGAAATCAGCTCTGAGTGCTCACTGGAAGGACAGATCCTGAAGCTGAGGCTCCAATACTTTGACCACCTCATGAGAAAAGAAGACTCCCTGGAAAAGACCCTGATGCTGGGAAAGATGAAGGGCAGTAGGAGAAGGGGACGACAGAGGATGAGATGGTGGGACAGTGTTCTTGAAGCTACGAACATGAGTTTGACCAAACTTCAGGAGGCAGTGGAAGACAGGAGTGCCTGGCGTGCTCTGGTCCATGGGGTCACGAAGAGTCGGACACGACTGAACAACTAAACAACAACAAGTTATGAACTCAGGACTACATCCATACTTTTCGCTGCTGAAATCTTACCTTCACATGTGTCAGTTTCACTGCTGAATATATACCCCTTTGGGCATGAACAGCTGTAGCTTCCAGGGGTATTTCGACACAAGCCATTGTCACATAGCAATCTGTTCACTAGACATTCATCGATGTCTGGAAAGGAAAAGTTGATCATACCTATTAGTATGTACGACACGAATGGTGTTGCCCCTTCCCACTCACAATAGCAGAAGGAAAATTAACATTAGCACTATTCCACAAATGCTTCTGTCAGTGATACTCTTCTAGAATAATTCACTATGGAATTCACCATGAACACCTCCCTCGTTGTTCTCTTAGAATGGCAATGGCGCCTACCTGAGAGGTGCCAGAACTGAGTTCCTGTGAGTTCCCGCTGATAAAAAGCCCTGGCTTCTATAAGCAGAAGCGGTTCAATTGGTATGGAGGAGCTTCCTGGCAGGAAGGCTGGTTTTGCTTACTGGAAGGGAGAGGGGTGAAGTAGTACAGAGTTTGGTGTGTAAATGCACTGTACAAATTGCCAGTTTACAGTGGCGTAGCGTGGGTTGTCAGCACCCGGGGCAAGGCAAGTAATTTGTGCCCCCTAACCCGTGGATTTGTGCCCCCTAACCCTAACCCCCAGATGTTGCGCCCAGTGCGGCCAGCCCCCCCTGCACCCCCCACGCTACGCCACTGCCAGTTTAGCTCTGCCGGTACTGTACATTTGCAATGTACCAACTTCTCTGCTTCTCTCCCCTTCCTCTCCTATTAAGCAACAGTGACCCACCTGTTAGAAAGTGGTCCCATTGCACCCACTGAGCAACAGTGAAAGAATTCATCCAGCTCTATATAAGAGCTAGCATGCTCCTTTTGCACAAAAGCCTGCGCAAGAAAAAGGGCAATTCTTTCTTTGGTTTCACTTTCCCCACACAAAACTCTAGTGAAAGATATAAAAGAGCTCTTCAATTAGCAGAACAGAAGACCAGGAAGGTTCTTTCTCGTTTGAGGTACCCAAGACTCCCTCTATTGTGCAGGGAAGGCAGTGACCACAATATTTAGCTTTCAAGCACTATTCCTGCTGCTGTCAGAATCATAGGCAGCCACAGCAGAAATCGTATGAATACAGTTCAGATAACATACCAACACAATTTCTTCCTGAAATATCCGATTCATACCCGCTGTTACAATTACACCGATAGCTGCCACGCAGGTTTTCGCAAACCCCATTGGAGCAAATGTCAGGATCTAAAGCACATTCGTTAATATCTGCAATAATAAAATAATTAAGGTTATTAATGTAGGAAGTTAATATTTTAAATGAC
Organism: Podarcis bocagei; assembly: GCF_964188305.1. Taxonomy (NCBI): domain Eukaryota; kingdom Metazoa; phylum Chordata; class Lepidosauria; order Squamata; family Lacertidae; genus Podarcis; species Podarcis bocagei. The sequence continues at coordinate 14,820,189 of NC_138136.1, read as the reverse complement.
AAGCAATACACGGCACTAGCTTCCTACAGCAAAACCATTTAGTAAAAAGTGAAACCAACCATACTGAAGTTGCATAAATTAAACCAGAATTAAACATCAGCAGACAAAATATAACATTGGTCTGTTTTGCCCAGACAATAAAGGAATATTAATCTGCTGCTGTATTTTCGTGTCCATTAGTATTTTTACCTGGTCTCAACTGTTTTTCAGTGTGGTTGCTTTAAATATGGCAACCTGCTTTGAGATTAGTGCTGGGCTGAAATATTTTAAATAAGATCTCCTTATTATAGGACTGCAGCCTGAAGCTGCTTGGGAACTGCTTGGAGTATATGCACAGTTTTAAGGAATGAAAGTTCTTTCATTTTATTAAAATACTATGTATATGCTACTGCCAAGAGAACATGTATAAATACATTCCATGCTTCTGCTGCAGCAAGAGAGAATTTTGCCATTGGTTCCAGTGGAAAAACAGCTTAGCCGTCTGGTTCACTTTAAAAAAAATATGGTGCCTCGTACCTAAAACAACAGCATGTAGGAGGTTGAGGAACAAAATATTTTTGTCCATTTATCTGATTTCATGCACATGATTTATTTATTTATTTTAATTTCCTTCTCTTTTTTTATAGGTCACACCTGTAAAATGTTACGGAGCATTACCTCTTCCATCCACTGTAATTCCCACGCCACTGCTACACAGACCACGGAACTCAGCTTCTCATATGAAAACAAAAAGGTAGAAAAACGTAAGAAAAGTAGGTTAAGTATTACTATGTTTTAATACCATGTTACCTCAACTACTGCCGATTCAAATTGGATGTTAATTAACATTAGCAAGCACTGTGGAAGGAAATAACAGTCCCAAGTAGGGAAGAATGGCAAGCCAGTCCAGTCTGCTGGACTATGCTGAAATGGCAAAACTGACCGGGAGACTCAGGAACCAAGATGATAAAGACTTAAAAAAAAAGAATGGGAAAAATTCATAACTTACTCAGGAGACCATTGCAAACAGATAAAAACGTTAGCTGGACTTTAAAAACCACTTGTCAAGAAACGAAAGATATGGACAATTTAGAGAAATGGAAACTGTGGAGAATGTACGGATATGTAGTTTTAGAAAAATTATTATAAGGACCCATGTAGGGGACGGATGGGGGGGTGTCACAAGATCCAGGGAACCTCATGAATTGATATATTAAAGGTTTTTTCTTTGAAAAATTACTTTAAACTTGTTTTCATAAAAACCAATAAAAAAGATTTCAAAATAACAACAACGAAAACATTTGCAAGTACTGTAAGGGTTTTTTTTATTGTTTATGTACTTATTAAATTTATATCCCACCCTTCCTCCCAAAGGAGCCCAGGGCAGCCGACAAGTGATAAAACAAAGAAAACATCTTTAAAACAATTCCAGTACAGATGTAAAGTGGGAAAGATCTCTACCTGAAAGGCTCATTGGACAAAGGTCTTCAGCAGGCATGAAAACGACAACTGAGACAACACCTGTCTAGTTTTCAAAGTAAATGCCACAACACTGAAAGCCTGATTACTACATTGTACAGAACAGAGCTACTGCTAAATAGTATCCACCCTAATTTGCAGGGTGCAGTGATCTATTGGTGAGATTATATTTTGGGTATCCTGGTTCCCATCTGTATATGACTTTATACACAAAACCAGCACCTTGAACTTAGCCCAGTAGCTAATTGGCAGTCTGTGCAATTCTTTTAACAGCAGGGTAAAGGTAAAGGGTAAAGGGACCCCTGACCATTAGGTCCAGTCATGGCCGACTCTGGGGTTGCGGCGCTCATCTCGCTTTATTGGCCAAGAGAGCCGGCGTACAGCTTCCAGCTCATGTGGTCAGCATGACTAAGCCGCTTCTGGTGAACCAGAGCAGTGCATGGAAACACCGTTTACCTTCCCGCCGGAGTGGTACCTATTTATCTACTTGCACTTTGACGTGCTTTTGAACTGCTAGGTTGGCAGGAGCAGGGCCCGAACAACGGGAGCTCACCCCATCACAGGGATTTGAACTGCCGACCTTCTGATCGGCAAGTCCCAGACTCTGTGGTTTAACGCACAGTGCCACCCACGTCCCAACAGCAGGGTAACATAACATGCTGCCAATATCCTGCTCCAGGGAGCGGCCGAGACAACACATTTTGCATCAGCTGCAGCTACCAGACCAACCTCAAGGGATCACCAGTGCATGGGTGACTATTATCAGGCTATCCTGGTCTAGAAACGGTTGCAGCTGTCTTACCAGCTGAAGCTAGCAGACTGACTATTACTACTACTCCCCTGTTTTCATGGGCAATATACATTTTTCACAGTAATCAAAAGAAGAACACAACTTTACCCGAGTTCTTGGCAGGGCATGGGTGGCAAGGCTCTCCAAACCCATAGTCCAGATTGGCACAGCAACATTCAGATTTTGTCACTGCTCCAGGAAAAGGTCGGACACATATTCCCTTTTTGATCCCACCATAGCATGTGCTGCGCATATGCGTATCTAAGAGGAGTCGGGCAGAACAATAGGTGAGTTGTCTTACAACTGGAAATGGTATGAAGAAATACTCTTCACATAAAAAATGAACCCAAAACCTTTACATCTACAATTCGTTAATTAATACTGAATACAAAATTTGGCTTCTACAAAGTCCAATACCGACCAAATGTTGACATCCAACATAGGCTTATATCTGTATCTGAATATTCCGTTCATGCCCAAAGTTATTTCTAATATGTCTTACTTAACTTTATTTCCTGCAGGTTACTTCTGAGTTTGTATGAATGCATGTATGATTTAAGATTATTTACATTGCAATTCTATACATGTCTACTGAGTACGTGTGTATAGTACGGCAGTCTTAATGAAATTTTCTTTTCATACAGTCTGTTAAATATTTAACCTGCTTGTCAGCACTACTAAAAGCCCTAAGCAGAATGTTTAATAAAATACGCCAATTCTCAGACTATAAACACTTTTCAGCTGCCTACAGTTTCTGCCTACATCACTTAGATCATTCAAAAGATCCTGCAGCTTAGCCAACAAGAAGGGTTTTGAAGCCAAAGAGAATTTACAGTAGATTTGTTAACAGTAGACGCACACTATGAAATTCTGTTCAGAGGGACAAGAATGAGTAAGATTTTTTTTATTATGCGCTATTTAAGATTTCTTCCCATTACTGCATGTCTAGAGTAATTATATCATCTTGTTGGGGAACTGAATTTCCTAAACGATTCCTGATTTTGCCTCTAGTGAAGAAATAGTCTAACAACTAATAGCAAGTTAGATTCTTTTAAGCACCAGCATTGTGTATTCCAAAAGAGAATTAAACACCCTGGACTACAGACATTACTGCTAGTGCGGGGCCAGGGCTTAGTAGGTTTTAGCTTCTGCCCTGAAACTTGTACTTTCAGCAAGGCAAATTTCCCCAGCATCAACAAATCTATGGCAAATTGAGAGGTGGGGGGGTGGGGGGAAAATCCCCATATAACTTTGGTATTATTTTAAGAATTGAACAGGTTATTCATGCCAACTTTGAATTTAGCCCTTTGGGTCTGGCTCTGGAATTACACAGAGTCAGCATCATAAACACAATGCCAAACCTAAACATTCTCATTTTCATTGATTTATTCCAGACTGCCAATGAACAATTTGCATTTATTAAAGAGTTGGTAGTAGAGAACACAGGAGAAGATGAAAAACTATAGTGTACACTACTAATTCATTAGGCAGTGTTTATTTATACAGTCATACCTCGGGTTGAAGTAGCTTCAGGTTAAGTATTTTCGGGTTGCGCTCCACGGCGACCCGGAAGTAATGGAGTGCGTTACTTCCGGGTTTTGCCACTCACGCAGGTGCTCAAAATGACGTCATGCGCATGCGTGGAAGCGGTGAATCGCAACCCGCGCAGTCGTGGGTTACGCTCTACTCAGGATGCGAACGGGGCTCCGGAATGGATTCCGTTCGCATCCAGAGGTACCACTGCATTTAGAAGACTAAACGGACTATGAAACTACAATGTGCTATCTGTTTCAAGTATGTGACAAAATAGGCTTTAGAACACATGGTGCAGTTCATCTTTGTAAATACAAGCAGTGGGAAAGTAGGCATTTCTGCAAAAGCTATTTTCATGGCAGAAGTGCTAGCACAAGTGGAAGTCAAGTAACAGCACGTGCACATGCACATGCACACACACATACCCCAGGAGCAGCAGTGGTTGGCTCCAATACACAATACCCTGCACTGTGCCAAACTCCTGCTGCCTTGCCCCTCTCTTTTGGTAAGCAGAAAAGATACACAACATTCAGGAGACGAAAGAGCAATGCAGTCCCAGCCACAGGGCCCCAGTGGCCGTAATGCTGAATGGTATATGATATTCTAGTGTTGTGCAACACTTCTGCTAGCCCAAGCTACCCACTGGGTCCAGCTGTTGCACTACGTTAACAATGGGGACCTCACTAGCAGAATGACTGCTGTACTAGCAGCTGCCACCATTGGCTCTCACCCATATTTGTTTAAACTTTATCACATTAAACTGTAAAAGTGTCTCTTACCTACACAAACACGACCATCAACTCCCACAGCTAGGCCTGGCGGACAATCGCAACGAAATGAGCCCTCGGTGTTAATGCAGTGACCATTCATGCAGATCCCTGGTTGATGGCACTCATCAATATCTGCAGGAAAATGTACGTTTTACTGATTAGTAAATGAAACCACGATTTTCTTATAAAAATGTGTAATTGCGGCCTTCTAATGTCATTCACCAACTGCTTCCACCGAAGATTCATATGTGGATTAAATAAACAATGAATAAGCTCAGGGCAAAATTTGATGAAAGGGCACAAACCTCAACACTGGCACAATTCAGTGGAAACTTTTCCTAAGTTAGTACAAGTGAAATATGTAGGAAAGAAACAACCATAGTTCTCTCTCTCTCTCTGTTTGTGTGTGTATAGAGTCAAGATTGCCATAATAAGGTGTCTTACATACCAGTACAGTAGCGCCCATTAGGAGCCAAGACAAAGCCCGGTTTGCAGATGCATTTGAAACTTCCATCCTCATTTATACACATGCCATTCAAACACATGTTCGTAGTTGTGCATTCGTCATGATCTAGAAAAACGAATTAGTAGATATATTTAATCCTTGAAGAAACTACTCAAGATCTCTTTCAAGATTTGTCTCATCTAATGAGAATCTTTCTACCAAAAAAACAAATGGGTGAAATCACACAAAATAAATGGCAAATCTTTATTTTAATCATTTTGTGCCAAACCTGGCTATACCTTAAGTGAGTGGTCCAACTGGAAAGTGAAAACTTCAGTTCATCCACTTTAAACAAGTGGACATGAAGGGCATTCACAGTGCACGTCCTCTTAGCATTTTCTCAGGGTGCTAAAAATTATGGCCAGTGCATTCTGTATTAATTGAAGCATCCCACCCACCGTCAAAGGCGGCCCCACATATAAAGCATGGCAGTGCTGCTTAAATCAGAATTTAAAGTCGGAATCTGAACCTGGTTTCATATCCTGGTTTGCAAACAACATTTAAATTCAGTTCAAAAGTTCAGGCGTCTCAGAAAACTGGTTTTAAATAGCCAGAATCTAAACACTGGTCAGACACATGGAAGGAGAAGAGGGGGGGAAACAAAGAGCAAGGGCATGGCCCCATGATTCATTATTGGCCCAACAGTCTGCTTTATTTTATCTCCATTCACCACTGATAAATAAAAAATGCCTGCAACTTTTGTTCCTTAAAAAAAAAGGATTAAAAAATGCAGAAATAGCTGCCCCTGCAGGATAGGTAAAGCCTCCCAAATTACAGGCAAATGAGGCTTGGGGCTTTTGTGTTGTGCACCTTAAAATTTGCTTTTTTTAAAAAAAAGGGGGAGGTGCAAATCCTTCTGAGGGCATGAATCCAGCCAAATTTCAGAAGGATAACTGCAATAGCTTTTTTCAATATGGACCAGAGTGTACTACATGTCAACCTATTTTGTAATTAACTGGCAAAGGCTAAATAAATAATAAAGTTATGTTAAAATTGAATTTGTTATTATAAAAAAAAAACCTGAAATGGTAGCTGAAATTTTAACAAGCCCACAGTATAGTCTCAGTATACAAATTGTTGATGTTTAACCTATGAATATACTTTATTTTGTGCCATAAGGCAGGACAGTATGGAAATTTGCACGTTTTATGAGCATTAAAAGTGAACAAAGAGACGAAACAAGTTATCTCATACCAACACAGTTTTTCCCATCAGTAGTTAGTTCAAACCCAGCATTGCAAATGCATTGGAAACTTCCATCAGTGTTCACACATCGGCCGTTTTTACAAAGCACGCCGTTCTGGATACATTCATCAAGATCTGAGAGGGGTGGGGGGAAACAGAGAATAATAACAATATAATTATCAACTAGTTTCAAGGAGAAAACAACAAACTGCTTCCAGACCACTGCGTCCAAACCTCAGGTTTACATACCCCTTACTCAATGAAAATCATATTTTTCAATTTTGCTATTGGGAAGCAAACATGAAGCAATTTGTCAGTATGTTTGAATTCTGTTTACAGATCTAGACTTGACACCACCACTGTCCCACTACTTAGTGTAATGGAACTCACATAGCTAAATTTAGCTAGATTGTGTCCTGTACATTTGAGATGTGAACCCTATAGCTTTAATATATACCAAATATCAAGTATTTTATCTATCCACAATCACTTGATTTTTCAAATGCAAGCATATTTGACAAAATCTGCTCCTGTAATAACACTTCTTTTCTTTCTTTTTGTTAGCATCCGTCTGTCTCGAGAGACAATAGTGTGTGCCTCTGGGGGAAAGATGAACCGCTGAAGAATCACAGCACCTGCTGTGGCTGCAGAGACTGGTGACTCATAACTGCTACTTCCCACATTGTTTTTGCTGTGTTAGTAGCACTGGACAGTGTGTATGGAGCCCGGACAGTGTGTATGGAGGTCCTGGGCTGGCCCAAATGACAAGACCTCCCTGTCGGTCTCACTGATATGGTCCAAAGGAAAGTACAGCAATACATTTGGCACCAGCTTGGCTGCAGCAGGCGCCAGCAGGAGGCGTACAGGAAACCATCCAACCATTTTACGGACTCCCATTCCAGATTTGTGTGGGGTTTGTAACTACTACATCACTGTCACCGTTTGCTGAAAAGGCGATTCAAAATCGTATTGATAATCTAAGGGGGGTGGGAGATCAAACTCAGGTCAAATATAAGCATGAGTAATTGCAGAAGTATTGGCCTTCTTACCAATGCAAGCCTGCTTTGTAGGTGTTCTCTGGAAACCTGTATGGCATTTGCAATAATAAGAGCCAGGTGTGTTCACACAGTCTCCATTAGTGCATGGATTTGATATGCACTCATCAACATCTGTTGATAGCAGAAAAGAAGACAATCAGATTTCACGAGTTATACAAAAAGCTCCTAACAAGTACAATTTCTGAACAGAGAAATAAATTTCACTTTCTTCAGCAGAAACTGACTCAACACACTAATCTAAAAAAAATAAAAATGCTTGCACCATGATTCTCAGTATACAGTCATTACCTAATGCAGCCCACTCAGTCTGTTTTCAAAAATATGCAGCATCTCATGCTTCTTAAATAAAAAAATAAAATCTAGGTAGAGAAAGAAAATAAAGCAATGAAGAAATATAAATATACACTTGTCACTAGATTACTAGGACTGAATCACAGAGTTATTGTTTCTCCATCATTAATTTGCCTTTCTGTGTTTTGGAGATGTGCCTGGCTGCTGATTTTAGGATAGGTTCAACACACTTGGATCATGCGGAAAAACAAAGTATCAGGATTGACAAACACATAGCATCACAGCAGTCAAATGCACTCACAAGACATGGCTCTTTACATGGAGGAGGCTGCCAAATGTAGCTTAACTACAGAAAAGCAACCATGTGAGCCTATTACTTGCTGAATATAATGCTACCCCTTGTTTCTGTTTAGGGACATTTCCTTAAATCAACAACCATTCGTATTTATGATTTTGAATAAAGTGTTTTAGTTAACAGCCTGAGCACACACCTGGGAAGAGGTTTAGCAGCTGTTTATGGCACAGATTTTCATATGGCATAATAGTGAGCATAATAGTGAGTTAGCTTCCTTCCTTCCTCCCTTCCTACTTTTTGCAGCAGCAATTAGATCATGCACAATGTCTTCCTTAAAGTGGGAGAACTGTGTGAATACTGTAATGAGCAGTGATCAAATGAAGGAGAAGAAGAGGAGGAGGAAGAAGAGTTTGGATTTGATATCCCGCTTTATCACTACCCGAAGGAGTCTCAAAGTGGCTAACATTCTCCTTTCCCTTCCTCCCCGACAACAAACACTCTGTGAGGTGAGTGGGACTGAGAGACTTCAGAGAAGTGTGACTAGTCAAAGGTCACCCAGCAGCTGCATGTGGAGGAGCGGAGACGCGAACCCGGTTCCCCAGATTACAAGTTTGCCGCTCTTAACCACTACACTACACTGGCTCACAGTGGTGAAGCCCCCGTCCCCATCTATGCAGATAAACCTTATTACAGAGGTAAAATGGACAACAGTTTAAGAAACCCATTTCCATTTCACCTACGTTGTAGGAGCTTCTGGGACTCTATGAAGCTGACAATACATTCTGAACCACTTGTGATTTTCATCTCTGTGGTGAAAAGGCAATAGTTTCTTGTCAGAGCATTCCCATTCTGCTCATTGTCTTTTTCCTTCAGCCTGTCCTTTCTTCCTGGGATCGCTTTCAAACTCTTGTTGCGTACAAAATGTGATGCTTCTTTTGCCTTAAGTCCTTAAGTTTTAGCTCTGTTGTTCCTTTCTGGAAACTTTACAGTGAGCTCCTGTTAGTTTGGCTAAAGCACTGGTTTTCTGAGCCGGCTGTAATGAGCAATTGGTAGCCTGTCCTCCAGCAGGAGTGGAACTAGAGGCTGCAGAGGGAAGCTGTTCCCTTCAGCACAAGACTACCCCCCAACCCATCACTCACAGTTTCAGTGGGGACAACTCTCAGGATACAGAATCAGCTTCACATGCGTGTTCCCAAAGCAAGCATGGAAACGGGGCTTCTCTTTGCAGGCTTTGTACAAAAACTCTCCAAACTTGTCTACCATGTTGCACTTCCAACTCCCAATTTACGTAGGGGTTATATTCCAAGGAACCTCGTTTATGTGAAAATGTGTATATTTGAAACACCATTTAAAAATCATCAAAACAGTTTCCTCAACCCTGCCGCTGCCTCACCCTGTTCTGCCCTCTTTTGTGGCATTTTCTGTTCTGGGTTCAGTGTGATGCGCATGTGTACAGCCGCACACATATTGGACATGCCTAAAATGGTCGCTCTCTCTCTTTTCTCCCCCTGAAGACCTTGTGCAAGAGTTTGCACATCAAGCTGCTAATAAAATTTTACTCAGTGTAAATGAAATCACATATAAAGAGGATTCCAAGTTATTTGCCCACGCCAGTGAAAAGTACGATATAAACATCAGAAATCTAACCTGGCAGATTATGACAATATTCTATCTAATACTATAGACCAATTCCCCATTTCTCATGCAAAACCCCCAGCTTAATTTCACACCCCACTTACTTTTGAGCATGTAGTTGAGAAAACTGCAGCAAAGCCATAAACATGAAGCAATATGAAGAGAACAGGATATATTAAAATAATCAAATGTAGCAGCCATTCAGCACTGACTTTTATAATTTTCTGTCTGAATTGTACACAGTAACTTGGGGATTCCTCCTCCCCCACAAACTTCCCTGTAGAATTTGATTATTTTTCTAAGTAAAAACATTTTGCACTCATGCACAGCAAGCCAATCTGTCGCTGGATTATTTGTTTCCGCCCTCAGCAAGCACATAATGCCAATAATTTCATCAGAACAAAGCCCAAAAATTAAAGCGCTATTGATATTATTTCAACTAGGCCACAGGTCCTCATGAATGTGTTGCCTGTTATATCCTGTCTGTTAACTTCATATGAAAATAAAAGAACTTCTTAAAGGAATGGACTGTACTGAACTGTTAATATATTCATGGGTGGAAGATATTTATAAACAACAAACATAACACTCCTTCCGCCTCGGCATGGTTTCTTCGGAAAGAAAATGCTAAGTTTACAGAACATATATTTACTTTATGTCCTATGCAAATACATGTACTCTGTGTGATAAGCAAATCTTTTAAACGCAGCCAGCAGTTCGCTTTTTTCACTAAATTCATGTCTACAGGGAATATTTCTATTCAGATCAACTCGTTTAAATTTAGTAAACTCCCATATTACTGCTGGTGGTGGAAGGGAGGAAAGATAAATGTACAATGGCTTTTCAATAAGGAAATGCCTGACAAGAGGAAAACTCTTACTTTTTGTTGGAAACCTTTCTGAAGAAACAGAATCTCCTAGCAAATGCCCCCCACATGAGAACACATTGTCTACTTAGTGCTATTTTGGCTTTTCTCTCATCTGCTCACTGTACCTCTCAAAGTACCCTATTATTGCTCAAATGGTTTTCCTTTGAACATTTTCCAGCTCTCTAAATGTCCCAGCTGCTCTCTTTAATGCCCTAGCTATTGTGGGAGTTCATTACAAAGCACTTAGTAGTTTATTTTGTTTCACTGGGCAGTCCAGTTACTTGAAAGCTAATATCCCAGTGAATAGCCTTACAGATTAATACATACATTGTTAGAACTGTGGAGGTGGTTGCTAAACAGCTAGAACACACTAAGTAGCATCTTTAAACTGTTGCTTCCAAGTATGTTCTAATAATTCAGGAAGTACTGCCATGTGATACAGCATCCCTAATATTAGATTGCTAAACCTCCAGAAAAGTGTTCTCTTATTAGTAGCTCGTTTGATCATCTAGACATTACACAGAGTTACTTGTTACTTCCCTCAATAGTTTCTATCAACCAAGAGCGGCCTTGGTGGACTGCCAATCTGACCAGAGGAAGAGCTGGAGAGCAGAGACTGCTTAAACTATTGGCCATTTTTGGTGTGTGCAGTCCAACCATGCAAGATGCTCGATACATTTTGTAGAAAGTAGAAGAAAACTAGTAAGCATTTGCATCAGTGTACATAAGTGTTTGTAAGTTTTATATCAATATGGTAAAAATAAGTGACAATATAATTCTTCATAGTTATCACATTAATCTACATTTCATTGCAATAAAGTCTCAAGAGCACATCGGGGGCCTTTTAATATTTCAGCATCTTTATAGAAGATATATTTCAGTATCTCTGTAGAAGATGCTTACAGATCGGATGAAAAGCAGGTGAAATCGGAAGTTGCACTCACCAATACAGTCTCCATTTGCATCTTGCTTATACCCCATATTGCATTCGCATCGATAACTGGAAATCGTTGGGATGCAGCGTCCATTTAAACAAAGATTTGGATGGTGCTTACAAATATCTATTGTTTGATTGAGTATTGCTAAGGGGAGGAAAAAACAGATCCAAGTTCTATTACAACATTAAAGTTAGGTCCAGATGATCAAATGACTTTATTTTCCATAGTATATTTATTTTAACTTGCAATCAGCAGTATTGACAGTGGTAGGGGATACTCACTCGTTCTCTCAACTACTATATATATACAGTGGTGCCTCGCAAGACGAAAAGAATCCGTTCTGTGATTCTCTTCGTCTAGCGGTTTTTTCGTCTTGCGAAGCAAGCCCATTGACGGATTAGCAGATTAGCGCTATTAGCGGCTTTTAGCGGCTTATCTGCTGATCGGATCAGCTGATAAGCGGCTTAGCGGCTTAGAAAAAGGGGGGGAGGAAAAAAAACCAGCAGGAATTCACAAGACATTGTCGTCTTGCGAAGCAAGCCCATAGGAAATTTGTTTTGCGAAGCACCTCCAAAACGGAAAACTCTTTCGTCTAGTGAGTTTTCCGTCTTGCGAGGCATTCGTCTTGTGGGGCACCACTGTATACACACACACACACACACATACACACACACATACACATCAATTATCCACTGCATGGAAAAACAGTCAAATATGGCAACTTACTCAGCCCTGTAATGATGGGGCCATTTCCTGTGGAACCTTGGCCACCAGTCCCTACTCCAGCCCCACCCACACCTGGGGAAAAACCATTTCCTCCAGGAAGGGGGATGAATCCTGTTCCTCCTGGGCCATAGCCATTTCCATTTCCTCCAGGAAAGAACCCATTTCCTCCTGTACCACCAGGTCTGGAACCCCCGACGACAGGAATGCCATCTATGCACAGCCTGCGATATTCATCTAAGAAAATGAAAAACAACACAGAAGCATTAATATCTCATCTTTTCACAAGGAGGTAGGAACATACACCAGTTCATCTATTTTGGAAAATAAGATAATCACTTAAAAACATACTACAGTGGTACCTCGGGTTAAGGACTTAATTCATTCCGGAGGTCCGTTCTTAACCTGAAACTGTTCTTAACCTGAATCACCACTTTAGCTAATGGGTCCTCTCACTGCCGCCGCACCGCCAGAGCATGATTTCTGTTCTCATCCTGAAGCAAAGTTCTTAACCTGAGGTAATATTTCTGGGTTAGCGGAGTCTGTAACCTGAAGCGTATGTAACCTGAAGCATATGTAACCCGAGGTACCACTGTATTACTTATTAGAGATTTTGCCACCTCAATTAGCTTTGGGCACAGCTAATTTTTGCAAGGTTACTCCAAGAGTTATCATGACAGACTCTATTGTCAACTATTCAGCAGCTCAAAAATAGAGTATATTCTTTCTTCTACCTTGTTTTAAGTCCCCCAAGGCTGACAGAAAGAAAAATATACGTCTTGCACCGATATGAAATTTGCTTCTGGAAAGGGCGTAACGTATCAAGATAAACCATAATTTCTGTACAGTTTTAGATTATACTGTTTGTATTCATGTAAATGTTCACAGCCATCTCCAAATGTGTACTCATGTGAGTAAATATGGAATTGGCCGCCATCACTAACCATTGTCTCCTAGTTCAGTCACATTAATTTGCTAAGCAAGCACTGAAGACAGCTGGGAACAGTCATTTAGAATAATACACAAAACCTCAGCCAACTCCAAGAGAATATATCTATCCAAGTTATTTTATTGTTTGGAATAGGCGGAATATTATTTACATTAAGATTGTTTAGAAAACATTTAGGGATTCTAAAGGGAATAAAGTAAGGATGAGGATATGAGTGATATGGAGCCAGATCACTATGGAATGCAGGTGGTATGTGTTGGGATTAGCAAGACCAAAAAAAGTTCAAAGGGAACTCTGATTTGAGGGAGGTAAAAGCAGGTCACAAAGACATCAGGCATTTGGACCAGGAGAGACAGCAAGGCAGATAATAAATATAAACATAGAAAACTAGCATTTTCTTATGTTAAAAAGACAGCTCTTTTAAGCGAATGCATTTTCCTGGAGGATTTCGGTTTTATTTCAGACGTTTTCTGCAAATTTGAATGTTTCTCTATTCAAACCTCTTCCTCCCAGGTTATTTGGAGAAATAAAATGAAATATGGGTGCCTTGTATCCTTCCAGTTCAATTTAATATAACAGTTAAAAATATGCAGTACAAGGAGTCGTTATTTCTCTATATCGAAATGAGCTATGATTGCTTTAAATAATCATGGCTTTAAAGAAGTATTTTCAATAGTAATAGAAAGAGGCTGTCCCTTAACAGTAACTGATCAGAGAGAAGTGCAAGCTGGGACCTTCATGTACTTTTGAAGCAAAATGCAATTATATTTTCAAAATTGGTGCAATATTATTCCAGTGATCCTAACTAAAACTGGGCATATAAAAGCACTCACCAGAACCTCTAACAGGACACATTTCCGGTACAGATCCAAGTGCCCAACAACGTCCAGATTCACAGCAGCATTGCATTTTGGTAAATCTGCCAGGAAGTTCTTGTGCGCAGCGACCATTAACCAGACTGGAGAAACATGTACCTGCTCTTTGATCTGAATATGGATAATGAGAAAAATTACTAACGGACTGTTTATATAAAGTATTTTAAAACATTTTCTTAACCCTAGGAAAGCATTTAAACCAGGCATAGGCAAACTCGGCCCTCCGGGTGTTTTGGGACTACAACTCCCATCATCCCTAGCTAACAGGACGAATGGTCAGGGATGATGGGAGTTGTAGTCCCAAAAACATCTGGAGGGCCTGTTTTGCCTATGCCCGATTTCAACAATTTGGGTAAACAAATGTAAATATTATCAGTGAAGTAGAACACATTATGCAATGCGGTTTATGGTTGTCACTTCTGTGCAGAGCTGGCTGCTACAGTTGATAAATGACAACCATGCAGCCTAAAAGGCCATAAAACTCCTGCATTCATGCTGCAAGGCAGAGATAAACTGGAAGGTAGCATTCCTTGCTGTTAGCAGACCTTGCACAGCTTAGGTACCTTTTGGAATAACCACTTATAGTTTCTGGAGTTCAAAGGCTATATTCATGTAGGAAATATTTACAGGATGAATGGAGATGAGAGAGAAAATAACAGACATCTTGTCTCAACAAGTTGGGAGAAAACAATAAACCAAATTAACTCAACCTCTAAAAGGTGGATTCGACTTAGACAGAGGGGCTACAATTGCAGACTAGATTGCTAAACAAACAGTGCCCTCTGGTGGTTTAAAGTAACACATGCATTAACTAGAAACTCAAGAGAAATAAATGTATTTGCTTTTCTCCCCAACTAGCTACCAGATGTCAGAAGCTTTTAGGCTTTGCCTGTTGACATACAAGCACAGAAATAAATACATCTTCTTGACCACTTTTCCTCATGGGGCGTGAGAGGGTACTTAGGCCAAATGAAATAGCAATCTTTTCTGTTGATGTATTCTAGCTTCATAGGAGTATCTTTCAAATATTGACTTTGTGGTTATAGACACCAATCCAAGACAAACTTTACAATATTAAAGAAGAATCAAATTAATCTTAATAAGAAATCTATCGGAGTTTCCCCTTCAAGTTCATTAGAGGCTGGATTACGTAAATAATATAATTTTAGTTTCCTCGTGTCTTGTTTTCCAAACATCACAATTAAAGTTGAAGTACATATAGTCTGGAAATGACACAATCTTAAACCATGGAAGTAGACTATAATCAAACTGTATAAAATTATTGCTGTTATTGTTGTATTTCTTATCCACCCTTCACCAGAAGGTCCCAGAATCTTTTTTGCAAACACACCTCCATTTCTTTATTTTAATGGTCAGTGCATGCAAGGATCACAGCTCCTTCCTCTACAAATAGGGAGATTGTGGGATGTGACCAGTGTTGTATGATGGCCGAAGACGAGAAAGTTAAGTTCATAGACTAGAAACCTTAATGAACATGTCCAAGGAATAGTAGGTTGGAGCTGGTCAGCAGTGAGCTTCAAGACCGCCCAAAGGGTCTATAAAATAATATACTTACCAATGCAATGAGAGCCATCTGTCGATGTCACAAAACCACGTGGACAGAGGCAAAAATAACTTCCCACAGTGTTGGAACATTCACCAGCATCACATATTCCTGGAATGAGGCTGCACTCATTAATATCTGGAGACAGAAGCAGATGAAGAACACTTTTAAAATCTTTTTTCTTCCTTAGGAGTTCCTGGATGAGACTGATTCCTATATGCAGCAGTTCCTGGATGAGATTGATTAGCTAGATCTACTACAATCTGTGTTCAGTCCTGATTTCGGAACTAAATCAGCCTTGATTGCTCTGACCTTATCATGAGAGATGGGGGAGCGCAACCCTGTTACTTCTGCTTGATCTCTCAGCAGCTTTTGATGCCAACAGACCATGGTAGCCTCTTGGACTCACTTAATGGGATGGGTATCAGAGGCACAGTATTAGGGTGCTTCCACTCTAATATTTAGGGTTGCATTCAGAGAGTAGTACTGGCTGAATACTCCTCAGCCCCCTGGCATTTGTGGCACAACTTAGGTTCAGGTACCCCAGGTTCCTAAACATTTATATCCCAGCTCATTTCCTGAATTAACCTGCAGGAACCTTGTTAGTTGCCCCTGCTCCTCACCGACTGTCAAGGCTCACCTGACGGCAACAAGAACCCAATCCTTTAGCATCACCAAGCCTTTAGTGTGGAATGCTCTGCCAACAGATGCAACAGGTGCTGTCTCTTTTAATATTTAAATGACCTCTGGAAACTTATCTATGCCATCATACTTATGCAGGCAATTAAGAAAATATCTACCTATAAAAGCTGATCTCTGGTTTTAAATTTGTATGTGCTTTTTATTGCATAAACATATGTTTGCTGTAAAACCACTCTTGATATGTATTATGAATACAAATATTTATACTGTGCTCTAACTACAGCACCTGATTTGTTTAGCATACGGTCTGCGCTAGTAAATATTGGACTTCTTTAAGTTCCCTGTGCCAATGTATCACACCTGCCACAACTGTATATATAATGTTACCGAGCATGCTCAAATGCAATACAGCATGCTCAGTAATGACAACTGGAGTTAAATTTCACTACACAACAGAAAACACTTACAGTTTGATTCTAGTTGCCATTACTGAACATGTGGAGGATCATACACGGTGTAATGTGTGTCAGGAAAAAGCACGTTTATATTTAAGTCTGCTTGTTCTAATAAGCATGTACCCCAAGAATGAATTACTCCAAAGTGACCACAAGAGGGTATAAAATGTATCCCTTTATTTCCACCAGGATCAGACAAATGTCTGCTAATATACCCTAGGCTAGAAATGAAAAGAGTACATTCACTTTCACTGCAATTCAGATCTCTACATCAAGGGTTTTTTCCCTATGTTACAGTCACCAAGCAGATCCCTGTATAAGCGAATGTAGTGAGAAGAAAAGGCGGTTTGTATAGTAGAATTTGTGAGCTTCTCATGGAAAGTGGGGAGCAGGGGGCGGATTATTTCTGGACCTTAAACAGAGGATTAATTCCCGAGAGCATCTCATACACATAATCTTCCTGACAAGAGTATGTTTCACAGCAGGATCATTCCATGTTGCATTGCGTTGCATTGTGTCATTCTGATGCCAAACACACAGAAAGGGAAGTATATAATATAGTTCGTAAGTTATAACCTCATAGGGGTGACGAAACCATTTCAGAACAAATGTTTTGCTTTTGTTCTGAAGTAGGGGGAATTGCTCATCCTTACTTTCATTCTGCACAGGGCCACAACTCTTAGATTTTCACTCTACACACAATTCCACAAAGCAAATCATTGCCTACAAGGTGTTATGTGCTACATCACCCCTCAGAAAAGTCATGGAACCGCATTGTTCAGTCTTTATGAGTCCTGTCCTCAACTAGATTGTGTAAACCAGGCATGGCCAAACTTGGCCCTCCAGCTGTTTCGGGACTATAGCTCCCATCATCCCTAGTTAACAGGACCAGTGGTCAGGGATGATGGGAATTGTAGTCCCAAAACAGCTGGAGGGACATATTTGGCTGGTGTAAACTAATTCAGTCTTCCCAAGTCTATAAGAGACTATGTCAGGACCATTCCCACTCTAGGTAGTTTCTCCTTCCCTTCCCTTCCCTTCTCCTTCCCTTCCCTTCCGTCTCTTCTATTGTTTTCCACTGACTCCTCTCTCTGCTTGTCCCGCCCCCCCCCTTGGTCACAGTCAAGAACCTAAAAGGGGCACAAAGCCTTGTTTACATGCTTTTAAGTAGTTTTCCATATCCTGCAGCATTTCTCCTACGAAAACAGGGACGTCCCATTCCGTAATGATAATTTTACTATTTATACCCACACATCTTACTGGGTTGCTCCAGCCACTCTGGGCAGCTTCCACCATATATAAAAACATAATAAAACATTAAACAAAGACTTCCCGATACAGGATTGCCTTCAGACGGCTCAGGGGTCGGATAACTCCATACCCTCCAACATTTCTTCAGGAACATCCTACCATACCTTCCAACATTTCTCCAATGAAAATAGGGAGAGCCTAAGGAAAAGTGGGATGTTTTGGGATCAAATCAGAAACCGGGATGGCTTCTCTAAGCCAGGGACATGATGCCTGGGAAATAGGGATACTTGGAGGGTCTGATTATTCTATCTTTAACTTGACTGGGAAGGTTCAAGGAGGACCCCAGATTTCTTGCTTTAATAATAATAATAATAATAATAATATATTATTTGTACCCCGCCCATCTGGCTGGGTTTCCCCAGCCACTCTGGGCGGCTTCCAACAAAGATGAAAAATACACTAAAACGCCACATATTAAAAACTTCCCTGAACAGGGCTGCCTTCAGATGTCTTCTGAATGTCAGGTAGTTGTTTATCGCTTTGACATCTGATGGGAGGGCCTTCCACAGGGCGGGCACCACTACCGAGAAGGCCCTCTGCCTGGTTCCCTGTAACTTGGCCTCTCGCAGTGAGGGAACCGCCAGAAGGCCCTCAGAGCTGGACCTTTAGGTACCTACAGGCTCAAAGGAACCTACAGGTGCATCTAGGGGTTGGCAAAACCAGCCCCTCTCCCCGGAGGGGGGCACCAAAATCACCTATCAGACTATGCAGCATATGGTATACGGCCTGTGATTGTGTTGCCGCGTTCTAGACCTCTTGTGGAGGAGGAGCACACAAAGAAGGGCCTCAGATTGTGACTGCAGGGTCTAGGTCAGTTCTTATGGGGATAGGCGGTCCCCATTGGTTCTATGGTGTATGCCTCACACTGTACTAAAATGCGCAAAGCATTAGAATAGTACAGTGGTACCTCAGGTTACATACGCTTCAGGTTACAGACTCTGCTAACCTAGAAATCGTGCTTTAGGTTAAGAACTTTGCTTCAGGATGAGAACACAAATCGTGCTTCTGTGGCGCGGCGGCAGCAGGAGCCCCATTAGCTAAAGTGGTGCTTCAGGTTAAGAACAGTTTCAGGTTAAGTACGGACCTCCGGAACGAATTAAGTACTTAACCCGAGGTACCACTGTACATGCTGTTTCTTTTCTTGTCTTTCTCCGTGTACTTTATTTTCCTTTAAAAAGAGAATGTGTCTTTTTCTGTTCCCTTCTCTCAAAAAGAAAAAGAAAAGAAGGTAAAAGGGAGGGAGACTACCAGCATATAACTGGTGAGAGAGGGAGCTTAAAATTTTCATTGCTTTCAAACCACACTGTGAAACTTGACAATACTGCTATGCTCTTATACTAACCATATAGTTGTTCCTATACTATCTCTAATATGATTCTCACAAAGCAATGCCATTTTATAGTGACCTCTGGTACATGTAGTCAGAGCTCCTTGTAAATCTCTTTATGCAATCTATCACCAGTTAAAAGTTGCCAGCTTTCAGGTTTTGTAACGAACTTGGAGGCTGGCCCAGGTTTAAACTGGGATTCATTTTGTTCAAGCTTAGGCCAAGTTTCCACAAACCTTGAACTGACTTATGTTTTCCATTTTGAAGCTATGTGAAACTCTGTAGGGTTTGTACGTCTCAATCTATAGCCAGATGATTCTGCCTCAGCTGCCTTTTAAGTTGGATAAAAAGAAAAACGAAGAACATTGTCCTCATAATGTTCTCATAAAAGGAGTCCAAATCCTTTAGCCTTTATCTATAGCTATGGAATTCCTCACTCGAAAGGTGTTCAGAAGTTGTCACTGGTGCAGAATGCAACAGTTGCTTTGTGCTGGGACACTGGCATTCTATAGCATTCTGAGCCTATTCAAGGTGCTAGTTTTTTGTATTTAAGACACAAATTATGTATAATAAAGTGAATACAAAAAAAAACCAGCTAAATAAATAAACCATGAGGTCAGTGTTAACAGAAAGCTTGATAAAAAAGGCATGTGTTTCATCTTGCATTTGATGATTTGAACAAAACAAGTTTAGTTCATTGTCTTGTTGTGTTGTGTATGTGACAAAGGGGAACCACGCCAGGGCAAAGGCATCCTCCTTCGCTTGTCCCTGTGCTAATTTCAGTTTGTTGGCTAACTTTTCTAGTTGGGTGGTTTCCCACCCATTTTGGTACCAGTAGCCCATGTTCGCTCCTGATAGGTCCTTCCAGTGTCTAGTTAGGATGCATACAAAACAATATGGCTAATCTGACCACACAACCCTGCCCCCAAACACAAACAAACAAGCCACACTGCAAGCAACTGAATGCAACCAGCCAGGCTCCTGACCCCCTAATCTCTTGCAGTGCCAATAAAAATAAATAATTTTACAAATAGAGGACCTACCGGCGTGGTGCTGAGACAATACCCTACCCAAACGCAATTGAACAAAAGAACGTTACCCTCCCATCTCTCTCCCTCCCCATCTCTCCCTGCCACAACTGCATTATGTCTACGACGATAGTGTCTCACACAAAACATAAATGAACTGACTATGAGTAAAAAAAATGGTGATGTTATATGCACCCTACTTTTCCGTCTATAAGACACCCACTTGTGTAAGACCCCCCCCATTTTGCGGGACTGAATTTTAAGAAATGAGGGGAGATGGCCCAAAGCTGCTGAGCCTCTCCCCCCACGCAGCTGTGGGCAGGAAACACTCCCTAGATTGTTTCCCACGCACAGCGGCATCGGGTGAATTTGCGCTCCCTCCAGTCATCCAGTTTGCAGTAGCGAAACCTCCCCCGATTCCGTCGCGCATGGGAAACGATCCAGGGAGTGCTTCCCGTGCGCAGCGGCATTGGGTGGATTTGCACTCCTGTCAAAGAGCTGGCTGGCGGCGCGGCGCTTCTCCCCTCCCCACCCCCACCATACCACTATCCGTGTATTGGACGACCCCAGTTTCCCCCCCATGATTCAGGTTACACACTCCGCTAACCCAGAAATAGTGTTTCAGGTTAAGAACTTTGCTTCAGGATAAGAACAGAAATCAGGCTCCAGCAGGAGGCCCCATTAGCTAAAGTGGTGCTTCAGGTTAAGAACAGTTTCAGGTTAAGAACAGACCTCTGGAACGAATTAAGTACTTAACCCGAGGTACCACTGTACTTAGGCCGTTTGTTCGTCTGGCTCAATGTTGTCTACATTGAATGCCACCAATTCTCCAGAGTTTCATGAAGGAGTCTTTACCACCAGTCCTGGAGATTAAATCTTAGACCTTCTACACGTAAAAGCTCTACCACTGGGACTGCGTACACAACTCTAAGATTTTCTTTCTTGGAGAGTGTGCACAGTTTGTTTACAAGCCACACATCTCTCCTTCAAATGTTGCAGAGTTCTCTTGGAACACAAAGTGGATGAGTATTAAGCCCGTCTGCTGCACATGACTTGGCCTTTAGGAGGTGAAAGAATGTTTAGCCATCATCACCATAAAATCTCCCGAGTCCTTTAAAATCAAGGACCAAGCCAGCACTGTTTTAAGCCAGTTCTGTCAAACAGTAAAGACAAACATCCAATTAAACACAAATACAGTCATTTCTTGGGTTACAGATGCTTCAGGTTGCGTTTTTTCGGGTTGCGGACCGCTGAAACCTGGAAGTACCGGAATGGGTTACTTCCAGGTTTCGGCAGTTGCGCATGCACAGAAGCACTGAATCGCAACCCGCGCGTGCGCAGACACGGGTTGCGAACGCTGCGGGTTGTGAACGTGCATCCCGCACGGATCAGGTTCGTAACTCGAGCGTCCACTGTACCTCTTAACTGAAAGAAGAAGAAAAATGAGGGTGAAAATGTTGTTAAGCCTTGTGCAAGGTGAGAGAGAGAAGAAGTTATATTTTAAGCATTATACCTAGGACGGGACTGGACATGGCCATAAAATGGATAGCAAATTCCCACCTGTGGGACATTTTACTAAAAAGCCAGCCAGCCAGCCTGCCTGCCTGCCTGCCTGCCAAGCAAAACAACTTCCCTGCTTGTCAGCTAGAAGTCATCTCCTTTACCAAAATGTTTTCAATGAACAGGATATAATAATTGGGAACTAACCTTGCCAGAAAAAAAGTTTGAAGACATTTCTGAATAGTTGCACGTTCCCTTTTCATCATTTGCTGTATTGGAAGCATTTTAAATATATAAAATGTACTTACCATTAGTTGATGAGCTGTTTGTGTGTCTGTTCACACAAATCCATGAACCTGTTAACTTATACACTGGTATAGGAATACTTAATCTGGGAGTGTTTGTGCATCCAAGCGGCTATTGCACTTTTGTTGCTAGTAGTTTAAAAATCCCAGTACTGTCTTGCTTGCTTAGGCGAATAAGCAAAAAGCAACACGTGCCAATATGAATTAATCTAATTTAACAAAATGGTGGATAAAGAGTAAATATAGAGGAAAGTAAATTAGTGAAGGGTTGGGTAGGGAGTGGACAAGCCTAGGGACTTTTCCCTGTCTCCCAAACATAGGGAGGGGGAAAACGTCTAATGAGGGCCAAAGACAAGTGACTTTCAGATGCAATATAATACTTTTTATTATGTATATAAACTTAAGAAATGCTTTTAAAATGTAAAGTACCACGAACAAAAAATATTTTTATTTGTACTGGGTTTTCTAAAAAAGAAAAATGTGATACCCACAGAATTAAGGATTAAATGTGTATTTCCAGGAACACTGAGAAAATCACTAAGCCTTTATAAAGGTAAAGTTACCCCTGGTCCGTACGGGCCAGTCATGTCCGACTCTAGGGTTGTGCGCCCATCTCATTTAAGAGGCCGGGGGCCAGCGCTGTCCGAAGACACTTCCGGGTCACGTGGCCAGCGTGACGAAGCTGCTCTGGCGAGCCGGCTAGACTACTACTACACTAAACTAAAATCCTTCAGAAATAAAATGAAAGTCTTGTAAAGGGTATAAAAATTTAATTAACCTGTGGATCCATGAGACCAGAGTACAAGTTCTACTGAGTTACAGTCGGTTTTGTGCTCTTAAGTTATTTAAGCAATTTTGGTCAGCAAAGTACTGAGAATGTAATGTGAATACTTCTTCACATTCCTGCCAGGAAAAACGTTTCTTTTAAGCATGCTAAAGCACATCTGGTTCTTCAAGTCCAAAAGGTAAAAAAGAAACTGAAATTACATGACTCGTAGTTTATTTTCTTTTTTAAAAAAAATAAAAATGGATAGTTAATGTCAAAGTCATACAATTCCTGTTAAAAACTGGCATCTTGCCTAGGTAAGGCCTGCAACACGTTTGCCCCTTTGCAATGTTTGATCTGGCTTTACATATATGAGAGGGGAAGGGAGTGAACTAAATACTTGCTGGTGAGATCACTTAAAAGAAAATCCAGATTAAAACAAGTATTCTTCTATTGACTGAGTTCTCATGCTCTCGCTTGCTCTTTGAGCCTTATAATAAGCCCAATTTTGTCAATACTCTCATATTTTGAAACGTTTCCTGCGCTGAAGGAGCTCAACTTAACCCCTAAAATAATGTTTACCTTCAAAAACCCAAAGCATCTTTTATCAATTTCAGGCGCCCTTTCACAAAGTGGTTTAAATAAATCAATAAAAATCTACTATCTGTTTTAGAAAGCTGTTCTCTGTGCATTTGGATACCTCTTAAGATACTCATGACCAAATTCTGCACGATAGTTCTTGAAGCCACGGAAGGGGTTTTCATCTATGTTTGGATACAACTGAAAGCCATTTTGAATCAAGATGGCGGACTGCACCTTACAAAACCACACTGATTTTAACCACTGATTTGAAAGGCACAGTGATATTTGGGTTTCCTAGAATTTCCAAGCAATTCCAGGTATGAGGCTATGAGTGTACAATAAAACAGAAAAGACAAGCAACCCTTTGTTTTTAAGGAGGTTTCCCTATTGCATAAGAAGCCCCTCTGGAAAAAGCATTGCCTGTCAGTTCGTTTTCAGGACCAATGACTGCAGAGATTCATGGATGACAACTGAATTACTTAACTATTTTTTCCACCCATAAGGCCATTTGCTTGTTGTTTTTCTGATTTGTTTTTGACCACTCACTTATTCAGAGTGGAACACTATAATGAATTAGTTCAGCATGTACTCTATTCCCCAATAGCACATATCTCAAAAAAAATGTTTAAAAATAATTAGCCTTGCCTTACATATATAAGTTCACTAAGTTCTAAATACTCAGAAATAATTAATCATTCTATTGGTAAAGCTGCAAGTACAAAATTTATTTTAAAAGTATATTTATATAGGTCACTAAGCTTTTCATGGTTTGTGGCATTCAGATTTCTTTACATTAAAACATACAATAGCTTGTTTTTCTAACTGATTCATGCCAGGAATAGGTAATGTCTGCTACACTTTCAGCCCTGTCTGAAGGTTTATACCCACCCACACCCCTTCCAATAAAATGTCATATATGTTAGGGCGGTATGTCGAAAATGGCGGAATTTTCTAAAATTATTTAAAACGTCCGGGAAACCCTGGGCATATGCCAGCCCATGCAACCAGTGTTGCTTCTTTGGCAAATTTCCCCCTAAATATTTCACTTTCTGAAATATGGCAACCCTGATATATGTAAGTAAGGCTGTCATTATGCAGCCCCCACTAGAGCTGGTTTTGCATGAAGTCGGGATGAGGTGGGGAAGCAATATAGAAGGCAGTTTTCACAACAGCAGTGCCATGGCATGGGAGCCAGAGGGGAGGGAAGTTTGAGGAAAGCAGGGAGGAAGCAAAACGAGAGGAAATGCTGGTTTAAAACAATGGCAGAGGTTTGAGTAAAGTACCGCCATACAATGGAATATTTGAGGGCTCTGCATTCTTTGTCTCTCTCACGTGAGGAAGCTGAGGAATGGAAGTGGGAGAAGTTTGAATACAGTGAGAAGGGTAGACACTGGAAGCAAAAAAAGTAGGTGATTCAAACAACGACAGAAGTTTGAGTAAAGCACGGATGGAGGTTCACTGAGAGAGAAAGTGTGGCAAGGGGGAATGAAGAGGAAATGGACATTTTAAATGAGAGCAGAGGTTTGAGTAAAGTAGAGGTGGAGAAAAAATGACAGGGGGAAAGTGGTGATTTTAAAACAAGTGGTAGAGTTCACTGAGTAGAGTGAACAAGGGGTGATACTTAGGGGAAAATTTTAAAACAAGGTTTGCCTATAGAAAGTAGGGAGTTCGGAAAGGCTCTGCTATGTTAGCTTTTTAGTACTAGCTTCTGCGTTTCATCCATCTCAGCCATTCTCTTTGCTAAAATTGTTTTCAACAACAACAATCCCTCAGTGTCACTGCATCCCTGCTTTACTTAAACTTCTGCCACTGTTTTAAAGCACATTTCTCATCTAAGTGTCTCTCCA
Source organism: Podarcis bocagei (assembly GCF_964188305.1). Lineage (NCBI taxonomy): Eukaryota > Metazoa > Chordata > Lepidosauria > Squamata > Lacertidae > Podarcis > Podarcis bocagei. The sequence goes on along the minus strand of NC_138136.1, from coordinate 14,794,989 downwards.
CCCCCACTTTACTCAAACGCTTTTATTGTTTGAGTACAGTGAGAACGGAGGAAGACTGGGGGGGGGGAGTGGCTGTTTAAAACTCCCCCACTTCCATTCTTCCACTGCTTCATGTGAGAGAAATACAGGATACAGAGCCCTTAAATGTTCCATAGCAGCTTCTCAGAATTTATTTCACTGCTGGTAGGTACCATGCGTTGTCTTCAACATCTTAATGATTCAGCGTAGTAATTTAGAAGATATATTAGTCCTAGTGCTGCAGCAATAAAACTGCAATAAAACTTTTGCAAAGCTAAGCAGGGTCCAGCATGGTTTCAAACTGGATGAGGAACCGTGTGTTGAGATTCCTGTATTGCAGGAAGAAGAAGAAGAAGAGTTTGGATTTGATATCCCGCCTTTCACTCCCTTTAAGGAGTCTCAAAGCGGCTAGCATTCTCCTTTCCCTTCCTCCCCCACAACAAACACTCTGTGAGGTGAGTGGGGCTGAGAGACTTCAAAGAAGTGTGACTGGCCCAAGGTCACCCAGCAGCTGCATGTGGAGGAGCGGAGACGCGAACCCGGTTCCCCAGATAATGAGACTACCGCTCTTAACCACTACACCACACTGGAGATTAACTACATGACCCTTGGGGTCCTTTCCAACTCTATGATTCTACAATTTTATTAATACGCAAGTACCCATATACGCGGGTGGCACTGTGGGTTAAACCACAGAGCCTAGGACTTGCCGATCAGAAGGTCGGCAGTTCGAATCCCCGCAACGGGGTGAGCTCCCGTTGCTCGGTCCCTGCTCCTGCCAACCTAGCAGTTCGAAAGCACGCCAAAGTGCAAGTAGATAAATAGGTACCGCTTCAGCGGGGAAGTAAATGGCATTTCCCTGCGCTGCTCTGGTTCGCCAGAAGCGGCTTAGTCATGCTGGCCACATGACCCGGAAGCTGTACACCGGCTCCCTTGGCCAATAAAGCAAGATGAGCGCCGCAACCCCAGAGTCAGTCACGACTGGACCTAATGGTCAGGGGTCCCTTTACCCTTTACCTTTATCTTTAAACATATACGTACAACATCCACCACCTGATCTTAACATTTGCTAACTGAACAAACTGGTAGGCTTACTCTTAAGCGTCTATTCATCCTAATGACACAGCAACACTTTTTCAGCATGGTGTGTGTACAGAAAAGGGCTGCTGAATACGAGAGAGGACGAAGCATAGAAATGGGGATGGTCTGTGTACAAAAGAGTTGGGGAAAGGAGGAGGTAGAAAAAGGTGTTGAAGAAGGTGAAAATGGTGTGTATGGCCAAAGCAGGATGCACAACAGGTGAGGGGAGAATGCATGAAAAGTGATGTGTGATCTGTGTGCAAGAAAGAGTTGAGAAAAGGGAGGAGGAGGGGAAGGGTAGAAGGAAATAATAATAGCATTTCTTGCCTACATGCTACATGTTTCAAAAACAAATAACTTGTGAATTCCACAATACAGCACAAAAGCCAAGGACATACCCACACTTGCTTTGTCTACGCAATATCTGTACTATGTACAGCTAAATTTAGAAACTAAAGCCATCTTCACCTAATTTGTTTCAGTTGCTGTTGCGCAAGTAACAGTACATTTCCAAATTTTCACTAAGAGAAGATAAAGGATTTCTCATGGTGAAAATATACAACAGTTCTCTATTTATTGTTACCATTACCTTTATTATTTATTCCAAAACTGATTTATTTATGATATAGTTCCAAGCAAATATTTTCTCAGTGATAATAATAATAATAATATATTTATTTATTTATTTATTCCCCATTCATCTGGCTGGGTTTCCCCAGCCACTCTGGGTGGTTCCCAACAGAATATTGAAACCACTATAAAACATCAAACATTAAAAACTTCCCTAAACAACATGTTTGTTTTCCTTCATTAAAAACGAGTTATATCCTCTGTTTTGCTAGCTTTTCTTCTTTCTTAACCAACTGTATTCATAGTTACAATGTCTGTTATTTAGCAGGAATTGTAAAGGAGTACAATTTTAAAGAATGTTGCAGGCGAGAAAAAAGATTGGGCTTGCTACCTTGCCCCCCAACACTGTTCCCAAGAACTCAGATTTTCCTGTCAAAGTTCAGTCAAAATGAGCAAATAAGTTAAAACATAATTAATCTATACATAACATATATGTGGTTCATCTGTTCATGATTAAATGGATTTTCTCTTCCACTGTTCCTCTCTCACTCAAACACCTGTGCAATCAGATTACGTTACCTCACTCTCTCATGGTCAGCACGATGGATCTTCTTAGGTCTTACAATTCATTTAATAGTAGAAGAGGTCAAAAAGGAGTTCTTAAGCCTAAGGGAGGGTTTGGAATATTTCCAGAAATGCTTATACAAGAGAATGAGAGAAGGGATTTAGAGTCTCTGTCCCATGATGCCGGGATTGCTTGACACTCTGAAGCAGGAAGGAAATGGAGGATGAAGTGTTTTGGCAAATTTCAAAAAACAGAGAGGGAATAGCTGGAAGAAGCAAAAATAAATAGGGTGCAAAGTGTACATGGCAGGCGTTTTCTGGGAGAAAATGAAAATTGGTGTTCCTATCAAGCATCCGACTGAATTCCTCTGTTAGGGTCCAGACTCTAAACCCCAAACTATGCCCCCCATGATCTCAGTCCAATATATCATAAAACAACAGGCAGTGAACACTATGTATGAGTTTTTCCCCAGTCTGTTACACCTACCTTCACATTTCTGAGTTGCTTCGTTCTGTTTGTGACCAGCAGGGCATTTGCACTCATACGATCCAACTGTATTGATGCAATTTCCCCCTTGGCAGATTCCAGGAATTGCCTGACATTCATCAACATCTGCAAATAAAATAAGCATTTTCAATATCCTAAATGAAAATAAACCTCGTGTGAATGCTAATACAATGTGCACTAATGTGTTTTCTTGCTGAGGGCAATGATAATGTGGAATCTCCAGACGATGGGATTAGTTACCTCTATGCTCATCAGTATTTCACAAATCCTGAAACCTTAAAGGTCCCTGCCATCTAGTGCTGCTGGGCTCCCAAACCCCGCCCACTCAGCCCGGCTGGACTGGCTGGAATTCAAATCAATCACCTGGTGAGAAAGCCTCACCAAACCCCAGCGGCCGGCCTGGGAATTCCCCAAACTGCTGGCCATTTGTCCCAAGCATTGCTCCCTGGGTGATGGGAGTCATCTGCAATGGGCCATAACAGCTGCCCACCCTTTGACTGGGTAAGTAGCCATTTCTGGAGTGTTTTAAAAGTTTATTTTATTTTTATTTAAGAACTTCTGTAACTTCTGCATCCACTGAGTATGGAGAAGCTACCATCTTATTTTAGATGGCCCCATTTTGCTTCTACACTATTAAATTTCCACATTACAAGGAATTATTCTATTTAAAACCAACCAACGAACAAAAACAATTCTAGTTCCAGAAACCTGAAGACACATACATTGCAAACAATAAGAATTTGACAGACTTTACAATGTAGACATCTAGCTAAACATAGTTTATTATAACCATTGATTGCCAAACTTCAGTTGTAACTAAATTTGCAGAAGTGTTTATACTTTACTGCTGGAACTATGCTGAGTTTATTTAGAAATAAACAGCCTCCATAATGCATAGAATAGAGTTGATGTAAAGCCATGTAGACTCCTGCATGTCCTTCCTAGAATTACCGTTTTTTAGTTTTTGGTTTACAATATAGACTGTTCAAGAGGAACAACACTTATAATGAGGGTACATTAGATCAATTTTCTTTCTAATAAAAAATGACTTATGCATTCAAGTAGTCTAGAACTTTGTTGTCTGAAAAAGCTCAATGACTCTGCAGACATTCTTCAATAGAGAGGCCAGATTTTTGCCCTTTGTCTGGATGGCAGGTGCAATGGTGACCAATCTTTCCACCCAGAACCCCACGACACAGGCACTTACGTTTCTTTTTCATCTCAGCAGTGCTAATTCAGCACATTAAAAATCCTCAACACATCCCGCACCTATATACAGATTTTAGCATGTTTAAATGGCACATTAAGAATTTTGCAGACTGTTATCATTATTATTACTTATTCAAATATCTTTAATACGGTCAATGGCCGTATTACTTATAGAATTTATATATTACTTATTGAATTTATGTATCACCCCATACCCACAGGTTCACAGACTGTTGATGATGCCTTTAAGAAACCGTATTTTTATGGGAGAAATCTAAATGTAACAAGATGGTGCTGTTTCAAACACTATCAAGTTAATTGTGTGAAAGGGTGAGACTGGACTTCTATTCCTAAATGACGCCAGATACAGTTATACCTCATGTCGCGTTAGGTTCATGTTGCATCTTTTCAGCTTGCAAATGCAGCAAACCCGGAAGTGTATATTTCCAGGTTTCGCCATGCGCGCACACGCAGAAGCATTCTGCATGCTTCATACATGCACAGAAGCGCTCTATCACGCTCCGCGCTTGGGCAGAATCACCACTCTAGTTGTGGACTTTTTGGGGTGTGAACAGCACCCCAGAATGGATCGTGTCCGCAACTAGAGGTACCACTGTACAATGTATTGGGGTACCATTGACAGTTATCCAGGAGGAAGATAAAATATTACTATGGAACACATAAGGTTTCACTTGTGACATTTGGCTACATAATTCAACTTTCATACATTTCAGTAGAAATTCCACTCAAATATATTGGTCTGTAGTTATAGGCCAATGAAATTTTGGGATTCCAGTGAGAACCTGGCGACTGGTTGGAGGGTCTGACTGGAGAGAATAAAAGGGCAGGCTCAGCATTTTTTAAGGGGCTTCGGAAGACTGTGAAGTTGTGTGTTGAAGAAAAAGAGACAAGTCTGAGAGTTTGGAACGGAAAGCTCTTGTTGCCAGGGGAAACAATCAGTGTCCATAGGGGGCTTAGGAAGTGAGGAAGGAAGGAGGAGGACCCAATGCTTTAAAGCTGAAATCAATGAAAGCCCAAGCTAAGAAGGTCTGCAAGGAGAGAGGAAGTCTCCCACCAAAGTCCTTTGGAAAAGCCAATGGGAGCAGTGGCAGACTTTGGGCTCTCAAATTCCAGTGGTGCCCTGTGCGACGCAAATTTGGTACCCCCTGCCTCTTGTGCTCCGTTCTATAGAATTGTTGTGGTTCCCCTTGCAGTGCGGTGCCCAGTTCTGCCACATTGGTTGTGCCACCCTAAAACCACCTCTGATGTCACTACCTTGGGTTAAGTACTTAATTCGTTCTGGAGGTCCGTACTTAACCTGAAACTGTTCTTAACCTGAAGCACCACTTTAGCTAATGGGGCCTCCTGCTGCCGCCGCACCGCCGGAGCACGATTTCTGTTCTCATCCTGAAGCAAAGTTCTTAACCCGAGGTAATATTTCTGGGTTAGCAGAGTCTGTAAGCTGAAGCGTATGTAACCCGAGGTAGCACTGTATTATATTTCAGTATGTTAGCTTGAAAGAAAAAAACAGCAAGAAGACTTCAGGTGATCAGCCAGTGATTTAACAGAGCTGGGGCTTAGAAGGGTAATTGGCCAGTGATATGGTATAAGGATACCAACTAGAGCAAGCTTCTCTTTAAGACAATAATTACATTAAGACAACAAATACAAAATGACAATAGGTTGGGCAGGAGGAAGTGCTGGGGGAAAATGTGTAATGTACTCTACCTCTTCGCCAAAAAATTTTCCTGTGAATTTTTTCAACCAATCTTCATCAGTTAATGGGAAAAGAATTTGTCTTCAAAAATTATCAAGGGGGAGAGGATATTTCGGTAAATTTCTCATGGGCAGGGTGAAGGAATTTGTTATGCTTCTGTTACTTCTGAGGTGACCAAAGGGTACTTTGTGAGTGCCCTTTCTTTGATTCAACAAATCATCTCACTAATAGCTATGGAGTATCTGGGGTTCCTGTGTTTTAAAGCCCAGGGCAAGACGTCATAAGGTAACTCATCCCATGGGGCTTTTTCAGATTAGGAAGCCTGGAGTGGCAGGAAGGCAGCAGAGTGCAGGAGAAATCTTTACTGGAAGGCAAAATGCATATACCACCCTTGGCCACCTTGAAACAATAAGGTAAGCTCAAAAATGGAAGATTCTAAAGTGCTCTGAGAATAAGGCAAAAAAAAGTGAAGGAGAGAAAAGTTTTGAGACACTGGAGGGCAGATTTCAGCACTGCAATTATTCGCCCAAAGTTAAGTCCCACCAGACACGTGGTATTAGTAACCACCTCAGTATTCCCAATAGCCTCTTTCAGTTCTTAGCTGTAAGGTACAGGGTTTGACCTTTAGCCTTCTGCTTCAATGTACACTCAATGCATGGAGGCATTCAGTATAAGTAGACCTTTTATCTGCCAATGTTGCTTATTCAAATGCAGCCAACTGTGTCAGCAGAGCAGTAGCTAATATTAACAATTTACAGATGTTGTAAGTAGCAAATTAATGTGCAAACAGCAATATATGAATTCTCTGGTGGCCACTACTTCTACAAAGAGTGTCTCTGTTTGACTCCTTCACAAGAGAATGTTTCACAGCTAAATGAGTTGCAGATATTAAATTATTAAATAATTAATTGCTCTACTAGCAGGAAACAAAAATAGGCTAGGTTTTCCTCTCTCCCTGCAGTGAAAACATTTTAGTATTTAAGAAACTTTATTAATCATTATCAGCTTTAGTTCGATTTGTGGTTTAAAAAAAACAAGGAAGGGGGGAAAGACAGCAACTTGCATTATGTTAAACTGTTCTATGGAAAAGAAATCAGGAAGTGAAATATGAATGGAGCCTTGCTACATCAGCAACTGAAGTTAGAGAAGCTATTGATATTTACATATGTACATAAATTAGGCCTGAAATTTGGTTGGGCACATCACAGTCTTACACAGTGAGGTTCTGAACTAGCCAAATGAAAGCACATATCAAGTTGATTCCAGTGGTTTCATAGGGCCACAGGTTAGAAGCCACATTGGTTTCCATCTCTGTAAATAGTTCTTATTATATTTTTCATGCCTCGCTTCATTTTTCATATGAAAAAGGGCTTGTAGATCTTTTGGTTCAGCAGAATACTAAGATGAAATCAAAATATTATTGTGACCATTTATAGGTGGGAGACACCGACAGCAGGAGAGTCTGTCAGATTTGACATTGTTCTGCCCACCTCCATGGATGTTGTGGTTCCCACTATGCCACCCTATGGTCTAGCAAATCCCACTTCACCAGAATCAACTTGAGTCCTTTCCAGGGATATAGAAACATAGGTTTCAGACATGAGTATTTCCCACCTCTGCCTGGATTCCAACATGTGCTCATGAGAACTCAAAATTCCATGGCTACTGAACATGTTTCTTCTGCACTAGGCTGTTAGTTGCTTTTTAAAAAGTGTAACATATTTGTTAACATCAGTGTTTCCCTAACATATGCTGATACCTCCGCTTCTCGTTCTCAGTGGCCTCAATTTGCCTACATTCTTGTCAGCACTCACCACCCGAGTCTGCTATTAGAACAAGTGGTTCTAGCCAATCATGTGGGCAGAAATATTCACAATCCTAGTGGCATAAGATGGACTTGTAAGGAAGTAAAGCTTGAGTCCAGTTAATACATATTTACAGTGCCCTTTTAGTGTAGATAAGGCAGGACTAACATCTGTTGTTTTCATCCCAAATTGAGTGTTTTTATAATCTTACAATGTCTAACCAGATGTGTTCTTAGAGCGATGTTTCACATCAGGGTAGTCTCTGCTGGAATTGCTTCTCATCTGTTTCTAAGTTGATTATAAATGTGTACTAATTATTGGCCGAAATGACTGGCAGAATCCGAGATTTGGGAGAAGAAACAATGGAAGAGGATTGGAAAAAGTTTAAGGACTATTTACAAAAACAGTACAAACTGTATGAATGTTAAGAAATTGCACGATCCAGGAAAAATATGGTTCCAGTAACTCGATTGTAAGATATAGAAAATTAAGTCATATGTAAGAAAAGGTCGAAACTTAAAGTAATATTATGTTTAATCTAAGTTACAATTAAATTTATAAAAATTACTTTAAGTCTAGAAATATAACATTTAAGAAGTACAAAATAAGAAATGAAACAAGGTAATAATTTGCTGGTATTTTTATTACAGAGAATGCAGAGTAGGGAGATGTGAAGAAGTCCAGTTAGTTATACAAAAAATGCTGTGAACAGTCGTGTGTTTTTTCTTTTTTCTTTTCTATATTGTTCGTTGGTGTAATTGTATGTTTTTTCGTTTGTTATTTTTTCGGTGAAGGGATTTTGTGTGTTTGCTATGTGATTTTCTATTCTATGTTTGAAAACTGAATAAAATATTTCTAAAAATAAATGTGTACTAATTACTACAGATATGTCAAACGGTCATCTCTTCCAGCTTGTCCTCTCCCCTAGACAGGTACAAGAGAGGAAACCAAATGTTTGGTTTAAAGCATACTTTAAACCAGCGGTTCTCAACCTGTGGGTCCCCAGATGTTGTTGGACTAGAACTCCCATCATCCCTGAGCTCTGGCCTTTCTAGCTAGAGGTGATGGGAGTTGTAGTTCAACAACATCTGGGGACCCACAGGTTGAGAAAGGCTGCTTTAAACCTTTCAACTTTAAAGCCCACTTTACTGTTTATAGCTACATGCGTAGTCGGGCTTTTTGCTTTTTGTATTGAAGAGCAGCTCTGCCATACCACATCAGAAGCAGCCACTGAAACTAAGCGAAGCTTCCACTGCAAAGCAACATGCTTCTCAGCAGATAAAGTGATATCTGTCAATGTAACTTTCTCCTCCTCTAGTTATCTTGTGGCTTTAAAAAAAAAAAAAAGGCATGTCTCTCCTTCCTTGGAGGTTTTTAAGCAGAGGTTGGATGGCCATCTGTCACATTTGATCTAGTTGTAATCTAGACTAGGTGACCCCTGGGGTCTCTTCCAATTCTACAATTCTGTGTGTATATGTCTGTGTTCTCTCTCTCTTTCTTCCATTCTCACATACCACTTGTCTCCTGCCTCTCCAGAATGAAGTGCTCAAGAAAGCTAATCAAAAAACAATCCATCTAAAAAATTCCAGTAGAATGCAAACAATCCAGTAATACCTAAATCCAATAATATAGAATGTAAACAGCTAAGACTAAATGCCTGTCGAAATAAACAGGTCTTCAACAGGCAGCTAAAACCTAAAATAGCTAGGGCTAGATAGATCTCCCAAGGCAGGAAGGTTCCACATCTCAGAAGCTTTCCTACCAGATGTACCTCAGTTACAACCAGGACATGTAGGAAGGCCTCTGTGTATAACCTCATAGATTGGGGAGGGTCATCAAATAAGTTTATCCTCCCTTTTGGTTACAAGGCAGCTCACGATCTAAACTCTTCTAAAAGCCACATGAAAACAAAACTCAAGCCAGCATCAGAGGCCAGCAGCAGAACCATACACATCAGGGAAGGCCACAAGCCAACATGCAGAATCTCATTCAAGATCATCAGATTTCTTTAAACTTAGGAACATACATTGTTTGGAAGAAGCATGCAAAGGGAATCACACTTGCAAGGAAGATGGGCTTCTACCCTACACTTAAAACAGGGGGCCTATCAAAGTGATGGGCACAGGAAAGCTTGTGTGAAAGGGCCTGTGCAAATAAAGATCAGGATGCTGGCACAGGCCTAGATGGAAGAGGAACAGAAAACAGTGGTACCCTTAGAACCCTTTGTCCTACTGAGGACGATGGCTTGGACATGGCAGTTGTTTGCTGCCCCTATTTCCATGGTGCCATTGTTCTAAACAGGAAAAACAAACCCACATAATCTCTCAAAGTAAAAAGCAGAAGATATGAGTTATGTGCCATCAAGCACACCAAGCAAGAGAAAGAACATCTGGACATGGACATGAAATCTTTATTTTCGAATTAAAAGTCAGTAGGTGTACAACAACATAATTCTCTCAGTTGTTCAGTTCAATGGCAAAGCGTGTTCTCACTAAAGGAGAGCACGTGTTGCGGATGGGGCCAGGCAAAGCACCCCGTAGTTGCCAGGCAGGATAGATTGAAGGGGCCTGGCTTGGATTGGTGGTTGGTGTTGCTGGGGTAAATTTGATGTTGCCAATTTGGGGGTGGGAACAGAGGTTATTTAAACAAGGTTTGCAGCAAGCTGCTTTCTCTTTCGCTGTGGGCACCGGATCACCCGCCTGCCCTACCTTTTGGGCTTGTGCTTTGACCTTGCTATGCCTGTCATGGGGTCGTCCGCCTTGGTGCGGGGGCCTGGTAGGAATTTTTCCATTTGGCTGATTAGTGTGTGCCATTTGGTTTTTGCCTACTGCGTAGGAAATCGTCACAACTTGTAAGGTTGGCGGTTAGGCATTGGTTTAAATTGGTTGGTGGAGGGGTATGGATTGGCTGTGCCTGCGCCTCCAATGCTGCTGCTGCAAGGGAATTCCATTAAAGGAATTCAGGGGCTTACCATCCCCTCGTCCAAACCCCTGGAATCGGGTTTGGGCCGCGTAAGCCCCTGGGAGCATGTGGGGAGAAGCTGAGGGTCTGTGCCGCAGCTCCAGTTATCCCTGATCTTGTTCCTCCACACTGGCTTTCGCTGGAATCCGGGAGTCAGTGCTGTTCCCCAAGGCGGGGGGGGGGGGGACAGATAGTCATAACCAATGCCTAAGCAACCACTCACAATTTGTATGTTTAATAAAGTTGTGGCCAAAATTATGCCAAAAACCTTAAACAAAAATTGATGTGTGATACGTGAGTTATTGGGGTAGGGGTGTTTTGGGGGACCTCAGCACGCAAATCAGGAAAACTGATAATGGCTGTCAAATATTTCCATATACAGTGGTGCCCCACAAGACGAATGCCTTGCAAGACGGAAAACTCGCTAGACGAAAGAGTTTTCCGTTTTGGAGGTGCTTCTTAAAACAAATTTCCTATGGGCTTGCTTCGCAAGACGACAATGTCTTGCGAGTTCCTGCTGGTTTTTTTTCCTTCCCCCCTTTTTCTAAGCCGCTAAGCCGCTTATCAGCTGATCCGATCAGCAGATAAGCCGCTAAAAGCTGCTAAAAGCTGCTAAAAGCTGCTAAAAGCCGCTAATAGCACTAATAGCGCTAATCCGCTAATCCTTCAATGGGCTTGCTTCGCAAGACAACAATGTCTTGCGAGTTCCTGCTGGGTTTTTTCCCTCCCCCCCCTTTTCTAAGCAGCTAAGCCGCTTATCAGCTGATCCGATCAGCAGAAAAGCCGCTAATAGCGCTAATCCGCTAATCCTTCAATGGGCTTGCTTCGCAAGACGAAAAAACCGCTAGACGAAGAGAATCACAGAATGGATTCTTTTCGTCTTGCGAGGTACCACTGTAATACCTTTATGGGATTGTTCTGAGGATGCACAAAATGCGATTTCAAGTGCTTCTTTCATTTGGTTGGAAGACATAGCAATTCCATCTGGATCTCAAATAGGGAATCTTTCTGATTATGACTTGAAAATGGGATTCTCCATTATCTTCCCTAAGGGTTGTGGGTTTGAGCCCTACATTGGCTGAAAGATTTCTGCAGTGCAGGCAGGTGGACTAGATGATCCTTACAGCTCTTTAACTCCACAATTCTATGGTCTGAATAAAGGCCACACATAATCAGTTCCTGTGTTTCTCTGTTAGTTAACAAAAGGAACACAGTACTGTGTGCAGGAAAGCAAATTCAATCCATGTTTGCAATTGGCCTTTGTGTCTGGCTTAATAAGAATTATGGATATTCAGCACTTTTCAGGATTTGTCCCTTGTCAAAAGTCTGATGTTATCTTTATGCCTTTGATATTTTGCTTCTCTCTGAAATGATTTGACAGTACAAGCTTCTCAGCAGCCAAGTTCCTAATTCATGTTGAGCGAAGCACATTCAGAACGCCATAAGAAGCAATTGTGAAATTACACAGTGTAAAAAAGAAAATGGTTGTTTTAAATGTGCATTGTTCACAGGCAAAATACCCACACTGTTTTCAATTTCCACAGTGTAATTCTGCAACAATGTCAACTGTTCATTGCACAGTTTAAGGATATTTGTCATGCTCAGTTAACCAGCAGCCAAAGCCGTGAAGTGCCGAAAAACATTCTCAAGGGCACTGAAGCTACAGAGCCAAGTGAATCCTTGGCATACTTCTAATCATTTCTCTCCATAAACTAGAGAAGTCATAAGCATCAGAGAAAAGATACTCATATAGTGAGCATACCCCTGAAAACCTCCAAGCCTGACACACAGTCTGTAAACTTCCACCCATTTCCTATAAAATGCACTTTAAGAATTTTATTGCCTATTTGCAATCGGTAAACTGCTATCTCCTGCCCCAAGGGGGGCGGTGGAGCTACCTTCACACAGAAGAAGGCAGAAGTAGCAAGCTCTCCTGGGTCCCACCAGAACGGCTTTTCCCGACCAGGAACCAGGACTGAGACTAACAGTTCCAGAATCCCCCAAGTCTTTCTTTCCCTTCCTATGAAGAAAATCCCTGGGCGCACGTGGGGACTCAGAGGCATTTTGGGAAATGGATGGGGAAAGTGTGAGGCTGCTTGGGGCCTGTGCATCTCTTTCCAGGCAGCCCATCCACTTCAGCGGACACCAAGGGAGGCGTACAGAAGTGCCTTGGCAGCACACTGGGAACCCCAATCCTAGACGCAGGAAGGCTAAACAAACTCTTCTATGAGTTCTGACAGTGCGTACTACCATTAAGGAAGGCTGGACAGAGCAAAAAATGCAGTCCTAAAACCTTTTAAAAACACCACATACTTTGTTTCCCACATTCAGCTTCTTTCATACACTTTTGTATACATGAATAAAAAATTAAAATATTGTCCAGCAGCACCTTAGAGACCAACTAAGTTTGTTCTGGCTATAAGGTGCTACTGGACAATTTTTTAATTTATTTCGACTGCGTCAGACCAACATGGTTACCTACCTGAATCTACTTTTGTAAACAGTTACACCTCTTGTGCATGCCAGTATATAAGTTTGCATATATTCTCTCAAAAAATATACCAATTTTCCTGCATTAAAAATTGTAGTTTTGTAAGATAGTAGCAAACAGCGATGTGTGTATTTCATGTCTGTTCTTCAATGTCTTTGAGAGTGTTCTGCTGGTTCAAAGAACACATGCGGAGCCTGAGGCCCATATGGCTGCATTACATAAAATAAAAGCTGTTTACACTGTTGTGTTCCTACTGCAAGATCTGCAAAGAAAGTTTTATTCACGTTCATCCATGCCATTGCCTTCTGAGTCACATGAACAATTGTTCTGTTATTGCACTACTTTCTTGGGTGCGAGGCCCTGAGCCCAATTCTTCTACCTGACCTATGGAAGTCTATTGAAACATTGTGTTTTTCTTTCGCAGCCTAAGCCTATGGCACTTTCAGTGAGACTTTCCCAATCTAGTGTCTCCCAGATATTTTTTGAACTACAACTCCCATGATTCCTCATCATTGGCCATGCTGGCTAGGGCTGATGGGAGTTATATGCCAAAGACATCTGGAGGGAACCAGGATGCAGAAGGCTGTTCTAAGGAGAAGGAAGGATATATTTACTACTGGTTACTACAGGAAATTACTACTGGTTACTTTTTTTCTACTCATTCCACATTAGATTCGATCCAATGGAATAAAATTGGCGCATATGTCTGACTGATGTAGAACGACCTATTGTTATATTAATTCACCTTAGAAAGCAAAAGATCACTGTCTCAATCCACTGAGCAGAAATTATGTCACTTACTCATTTTGTACAAGGACAAATAGGCTGCTTTGTTAAGGCTGCCAATTTTAGAACCAGTCCCTATAATGAGGATTTCTACATGACTCTCAGATTTTAGTGTCAGCCCCGTAATTGCATTAATTACATACTCAGTGCCTATAGGGACAAAAACCTTTGAAGTACATTTTCTTAATAATTATAATAACCCTCACAATTTTCAAGAAAATGTACTTTAAAGTTTGCCTGGTGAAGGCCGGGAGTAAAAATGGACATTTCTCCTATATTTCACAATTCAGTATGTTGTGAACAAGTTACAGCTCTGGGGGTGGGGAGGAGGGAAGTTGCTCTCACCCCTTTCTAGGAAACCCCACATTTCACTTTGGGAACCACTAAGTGGCGTAGCGTGGGGGGTGCAGGGGGGGCCGGCCGCACCGGGCGCAACATCTGGGGGTTAGGGTTAGGGGGCGCAAATCCACGGGTTAGGGGGCACAAATTACTTGCCTTGCCCCGGGTGCTGACAATCCACGCTACGCCACTGGAACCACTCATTCATTTGTTTTAACAAAATGCAGTTTGTTCAAAGGTGACAGGGCCTTGATTATGTACAGGGGCAGCAACAGTCACCAAAGGAGAACACCACTCAGCACATGGCAGCACTGCTGCAGACTCGGGTGGCATAGGGTAGGGCAGCAATGAGGTCAGGCCAGTAGGGCACACTAGCAGAAGTGCCAGATTGGGTGCCCAAAACACCCTGCTCTCTTTGCTGCCCTTACCTGACCCCTCACTGTCCCATGGTGACAGTAGCTGCTGGGAGGCCGAGACTATTGTGGCCTCCCTCTCCACAAACTGCTCCTGTGCAGGGGAAATTATAGACACTAACAGACATGGTATATACAGTGGAACCTCGTGTTACAGACGGGATCCATTCCAGAGGCCCGTCCGTAACACAGAACTGACGCAAGCTGAAGCGCCGCTTCTGCGCATGCGAGAGCGGCAAAACCCAGAAGTAACCTGTTCTGGTTCTTCCAGGTTGCCGCAGGGCGCAACACGAAAACACGTAACCTGAAGCAGACGCAACATGAAGTATGACTGTATAATGGTTATCCCAAGAAAGGGAAAAGGCATCTATTGCAGTACATAAGACTCTATCTCAATGAGTAAATGGAATTGTTTTCACTCTTGTGTTTCATGCACAGTCTGTGGGTCTAATTCATTCTTCCACAAACACATTGGTTTCATTATTATGTCAATGCAGCCTAACAAATATCTTGACACTTACAGAAATGCTTTATATTTTGAATATACTCTCACTTTCTCTCTCTCTCTCTGTATATATATATATATATATATATATATGAGAAAGGAGGGAAGAAACATCTGGCTTCAATCAATTGCTCAGATCTACTCTACAGTAGGAAAACATTTAAATTGCAGTAACTAATGTAACACAAATGGCTTACCTTGACATGCGCCAGTGCGGATGTTGGGGATGAAACCGCGGCGGCAGGGCTGAGGCTGAGCAGGGCACATCTCACAAGGATGGCCCCATGCACGTCCAATGGTTGCGCAACAAAGCGTCTTCGTGCAAACAATGCCAGTCAGCTGGCCTTGACACATCTGGTTGCTGACCTGAGTGAAACAAGGGCCTGTTCTGTAATCTGGAAATTAAGAGGAAACATTTTAATGCCTGAGGAGTGCCTCCACATCTATAAACAGAGCAACTTTTCAGTTTACTTCCAATTCCATCTGGATTCTGCACCCACACCAGGGTTCGATTTAGTTCAGTGTGGCATAGTATCCCTGCTATAAAAACCTTTTGGTGAGATGCTTGATCTCCCTACTAGAAACGTATAAATGCTGGCACAGGGACAGCCAACATGCTTGTGCAGCTTGCCATTTCATACCGCAATGGTGAGCAAAGATGGAACATTATATCACAAAGCTTTTGGCCTGTTTTGCATGTTCATGATATCTGCCCAATTGCAGTGTTTGTGTCAGTCTGAATAACTTTTGCTTTGTTTCGCACACTGCCACCTATGTCTGGAGAGGCCCACTACTAAATGCTGGAAGTCCAGGAGGGATTCTTATTACATCTATGCTCTATGAGTCCAAATAGCTTCTTTCACACAGAAGAACAAACTGTGCATGTAAAAGTTGACGGAAACGCCGCCCCTAACTTCTGGACTTTAAGCAGAAATGAGTAGTTACCGTATTTTTCGCTCTATAAGACGCACCAGACCACAAGACACACCTAGTTTTTGGAGGAGGAAAACAAGAAAAAATATATTCTGAATCTCAGAAGCCAGAACAGCAAGAGGGAGCACTGAGCAGTGAAAGCAGCAATCCCTCTTGCTGTTCTGACTTCTGGGATAGCTGCGCAGCCTGCATTCGCTCCATAAGACGCACACACATTTCCCCTTACTTTTTAGGAGAGAAAAAGTGAGTCTTATAGAGCAAAAAATACGGCACTTCATTTTGTTTGGGCTATACACCCTGTTAATCTTCCTCCTATCACAATTATTTCACTAGTTACAGAGCAATTCAAAGCCCCCTTGTGACGGATGTGTAGGTGTACGTTGGATTGGCCCTAGGTGCCCCTTCTGTCTTTTCCGCCAGCCTCCTCTTGCCCACTACCTGCAAAGTAGTGCCAATGCCACTCTGCTAGAGCAGAGCACCTTCACGAAGCCAGGCAAAGTTCTGCCAACAGGATCTCTACTGGGTGGCAGCCAGCAAAAAGTACCGTAGGAGGGCTTTCCCAGAAGAAGCTGATCAGGGCTGAGATCTGTTGGATTCTAAGCCTGCCCCACTGCCATCATACAATGGAATTGGCATTGCCTGCCTTCTGCCCTGGCTTTTGGAATGGCAGAGCTGCAGTGGTAGTTCCATCACACCATTAAGGTACTGCCGAGCTAGGAGGGAGTATGAGAGCCAGTGTGGTGTAGTAGTTAAGAGCGGCAGACTCGTAATCTGGTGAACTGGGTTCACGTCTCCGCTCTTCCACATGCAGCTGCTGGGTGACCTTGAGCCAGTCACACTTCTTTGAAGTCTCTCAGCCCCACTCACCTCACAAAGTGTTTGCTGTGGGGGAGGAAGGGAAAGGAGAATGTTAGCCGCTTTGAGACTCCTTCAGGTAGTGATAAAGCGGGATATCAAATCCAAGTTCTTCTTCTCTTCTTTGCAGTGGCTCCCAAACTTGGGACTCCATCTGTTTTTGGACTTCAATTCCCATCATCCCTGACCACTGGTCTTGCTAGCTAGGGGTGATGTGGCCTGTAGTCCAAAAAGAGCTGGAGACCCAAGCTTGGGAAACCATGGGTTTTAAAGGAAGACTTGCATCAGCCAATGCCTATAGGGTTTTTAATATTTTCATGCCACTTTTCCTTTGGGTTGCTCAAAGACGTTTACATGAAGTTCAGTAGGAGATTGTCCATCAAGGTGCTAACTTGGCTCTCTGGGCTTTAACAAAAGTATCCATATCATGCTATGATCAAACCATGCTATGGATCAGCTCCACTCTAAGGGACAACCACTTTCTAAGGAATGCCTGATACTACAGTGGGATGCTTTTATTTTTCCTTTTAGAACTACCTTCCAAGTCATTAATTTCTATGTTAAGGCTGAAGGATTTCACAAGTCCCAACACATGGTGATGTATTCATGATGGTATCCTGGACACGTCACCAGTGTATCAGGCCTACAAGTCCACAATTACATGGATCTGAAATATTTCCGTAGACACATATCCCCGGTGGCATTTCAAACCAACATATGCAAGGCTGATAAAATGATTTATTGCCATGGTGCATAGGAAAACAACCTGGCACATTGCTGAAGGCATTCCACGCTTAGGCTGACGACACTTTTTTCCTTACACCTAATTAAATTAAACGTAAAATTAACATAAACAAAAATTAACTTCATATTTTCCTTGTGCGCAGACAAGTGTCATGTTAGGAGTTTCACAATTTGTTTTTGCCCCACTGTTGCTATGGGAACAATTCTATCAAAAGGCACTGATGGAACACATGTTACAAATTATAGTTTGCTTAGCAAATCTTATGCCTTGATGAGAGTAGGTACCCTACTTTTCACATGTAGTTGCTACGTTTTTCTCTGTCTCTGAAAACTGTCATCTCCAGAATGGCATGACTTAGAACATGGAGAATGACAAAATAGCTATAATACAACAATTACCCACCTCTCTGTGTGTACACACATATATTTCCGCCTACCTTATGGTACTTTTTCAGCATCTTTCATTTGTATTTTAAAACAACAGCCAGATCCTAAGACTGGATGTAACAAAAGTTACACCAATGCAATGTCACAAAACTTACACTAAGCTCCAAAATACACAAGCTAGGAAGTAAGCCTTATTGAGCACAACTGAATTAACTTCTGAGATTGTGCTGCAGATCTTATATCAGCAATGTTAGGCTGGCATGGCACTAATGCAAATATTTGGGATCAGCAGATAACAGCATTTCCATAGTTTGTTCACCCCCCACAAGGTCCCCTTCCATTCTTAGGCTCCGCACAATTATAATCCCATGCACCGGGAGAGCAAGACTAGCACTCAAGCATTGCTCAGGTGGCTTGCAACAATGAACGATTACAACAGAATAAAATATACTAAAATACATAAACTACACATTAAAAATCTATTTTAAAGCAGAGCTAGAGATCATGAGTAAAAAGTGACACAATAAAAATGAAAACAAAAGACAGCCTGAGAGGGGGCTGCCCATGCTTCATGGGACAAGATGGTGCAGCCATTGAAAAGGTCCCAGCTTTTGGCATCATCAAGCATGCCTCTGGTCTAGGTGGGGCAAGAGATGGGTTTCCACTCTAGGTAGGGCACAGAGAGCCCAATACTTAGTGAAGCGATCATAGTATCACTTAAGCAAACACCCTGATTTAGCCCTCATTCCACTAACCCACAAATCAGACTTTTATAGGGTTCAAGTAAATCCTGCCTTTGTGTTCCCAAAGAACATGTTTCATTTCTGTATATAATTCTTCAAAACATAAGCATCTGCCAATATGCTTTATGTTCTGGCCTACTGTTGTCCAAAACAGACTATTAAAACGTCAAACTGTGC
This sequence comes from Podarcis bocagei, assembly GCF_964188305.1. Classification (NCBI taxonomy): domain Eukaryota; kingdom Metazoa; phylum Chordata; class Lepidosauria; order Squamata; family Lacertidae; genus Podarcis; species Podarcis bocagei. Next base: position 14,776,184 of record NC_138136.1, on the reverse strand, counting down.
AGAAGCTGCAAATAAATACATTAATGATCATCTCAAACATTTTCTTCCAATAGTTTAATGGCCATTAATGAAAAACCTATTCTTTTTAAAATAATGCATCACAGCCAAAACAAAGAGGTTGCCATGAGGCTTTAGCTGTTTACATTAGATAGTCATGTACTGATTTAGACCAGATAAAAATAAAAAGCATTTTTACAATGTTATTCAGCAAGCTGGGAATAATACAGTGCAGGTGGGAAATGAGAGCCAGTCTCTTCAGTTGGGGGAGGATAATTAAAGTGGTCATTTTTCCTAGAAAATTAACTCTGCTTAGAATAAGATAAGTCTCACAAAGGAAAGATCAAATGCTTTTCTACAATCCTCTACTCAAATCATGCTAGGACTGATGTATGCCACCACTACACCGTTTCATATTTTCTAATTGTGTGCTTTCTCTTCCATCTAGGCTGAGTGCATATGGAATTTGACAGGCTTTCCACTGCTATAGTAGCAGAACATTTCTGAATCCAGGGTTAAGATTGCTAACTTAATCTAGCTGCTCCTAATACTCACTGGGAGCGGCCACCGAGACCATATAACACCAGTCCTGAAAGACCTAAATTGGCTCCCAGTACGTTTCCGAGCACAATTCAAAGTATCGGCGCTGACCTTAAAAGCTCTAAATGGCCTCTGCCCAGTATACCTGAAGGAGCGTCTCCACCCCCATCGTTCAGACTAACGTCCAGCTCTGAGGGCCTTCTGGCAGTTCCCCCACTGTGAGAAGTGAAGTTACAGGGAACCAGGCAGAGGGCCTTCTCAGTAGTGACACCTGCCCTGTGGAATGCCTTCCCTTCAGATGTCAAGGAAATAAACAACTTTCTGACTTTTAGAAGACATCTGAAGGGAGCTCTGTTTAGGGAAGCTTTTAATGTTTAATGCTGTATTGTGTTTTCAATATTGTGTTGGGAGCTGCCCAGAGTGGCTGGGGAAATGCAGTCAGATGGACAGATTATTGTTGTTGTTGTTGTTGTTGCTTGTGCTCCCACATACATGCTAAGTAGCAGCCTTGACTTTCGCTTTAATGCTTGGGTAAAACAAAGAACATAGGAAACTGCCTTATAAGAAGTCAGACATTGGTCCATCTAGGTCGGTATTGTCTGCACTGATGGGATCCTCCAGACTGGGGACATTCAAAGCCCTACTGGAGATGCCAGAAACTGAACCTTGGATGTTGTACCAGCCCTCCCCCTTCATCCCTTCAGTTCTGGAGAAGGTGCTTTGAAAGCAAAACACCCCTGGTTCAATTCCCAACATCTCTAGGCTCAGCTGCAAAAGGCCCTGTCAGAAATACTGAAGAGCTGTGAAATAAAAAATGTAAGGTCTTATATATATAATAAATGCTCATAAATGTACTAACCAAGCATGTACATAGATATGTGGACCACAGGTCTGAAGCAGCACGGGAAGACCGTCCTGAAACCATTTTGACTCCCAAACTGACCAAATGTTTTCTCTGCAAGGAGGGAGGGGGTAAGGGAACCTTCCCATTGTCTCAGGAATTGGGTAATCACAATTTCAAAGAAATGGGCAGACTACCAGGAAAGGCAATCAGATAAGGCATTATCAGATAACCTGGCAGACAGGAAAAACAACAACATTCAAATTTCTGTTGTAGACCACCTTTTCTGTGATGTAGGTATGATGTTTGTGGGGGGTGGTCTTGTGTTACACCCCTTCTGTGATGTATGTATGATGTATGGAGGGGTGATATTTAGCTCCAGGGCAGGGAATTTAAAATGTCTACACAGTATAAGGGCAGGCACACCTTTGTTCTGGGTCCTCCTCCGTCTTCCTGCGTGCGAGGGGAGCACCCTGTTGCAACAGTTTAATAAAGATCAGGCTTACTAGCTGCTTTGCTTCTCAATAGTCTCTGATTGGCCTCTGCTATTTTCTCCTACCAATAGGGAACCCACGTAAGGACTCTATATGGGCTCTTGGATACCCCATGAGGGGAAAAGGGCAGATTTTGTTTACAACAGCTGCTGCCAGCCAATGTAGGAAACAGTGAGGCAGGTGGACCAACAGGAGCAACCAGTGAGGGAGGGGTTAGCAATAGAAACTGCACTCCAACACAGGCTTTGCACACAGGGGAACTGCAGAGGCAGCAAGTAACAAAAAACACTTATTGAGCAGTGCAGCAGTAGAGGAAAATCTTGAAGGGCTGGGGTTTGGTTTTGTTTTCAAAGCAAGTGTGCTACAAATGCACAAATGAAATTAAAAACATAAAGATGCTTTAAAAAATTGCCTTAGTACTTATGGGCATAGCCTTCATACACAGCATTTATTAAGGAGAATTTGAATATGGATATTAAAATGGAACCTACAATGCACTGTTTGAATAGAGCAATCAGTCAATAATAGCAGGGCAGTCAAATGGAATATTGGATTCATACAGGATAAGCCGTAACAGCATTTCAGGCTTGCAGTCCGTTCCAGCACAGAAGAGAGTTATTTCCCATAAAAACAAGGCATGCCCAACCTATGCATGTCAGATTTTTAGACTGGAAAATTTCTCTCTCATTATTACTTTTGATTATTTTCAGATGTTTTTTGGTTTAGAGGGAAGCCTTCCCCCAACTTTCCATGTACTGCTTTCATTGTGCTAGCTGATCATTGCTAGCGCAAACGGACAAGCGGGATCGCCACAGGTGGCACAGCAACTATGGCACACAGCCAGCAGCTGCAGCCAAGCCACGTCCCAAACTGGGAGGGAAGATAATGGACTTTCCCCAAACTGGGGGGGAAAGGTAACCCAGAAAAGGAGGAGAATGGAGGATAAAAATCAATGCCAAAGCAAACAAAGAACAGACTTGTTTCTTCTCAGGAATGGTTTATATGGAAGGCAAGATGCTTGGAAACCTCTGTGTACATAGAAAGCTACTGGGAACAGATGCTGCATTCAGCTCCAAAGAAAGTGCGCAGTTCCACTGCGACACCAGGCCAAATGAACCACCACAAACCTAGCCACAGGATGACCGCTGCCCACATTAAATGGGGGGCACCCTTTGCATGGTCGTGGGCAGCCCACTGGACCCTATGCGCCACCATTAACACAGGCTTGGCTTCGCCTTCCCCAGGTGGGATACCTGGAGGCCTCCGCCTACCTTAGCCAGTTGCCCAATCCCGCCTGGGGAGATGTTGCCAAGGTGATCAGGCCAGGTAGGGGGAGGGACCACCCTGCCCACACAATAGGGGGAGGATCTTACCTGGGAATCGTCACTTGGCTCCAGAGCTTCTCCCACCCTACCCACCCTCAGTTAAGACTTCTTTTGCAGGTTAACCTTTTCTCCACAGGTACGCGGGCGCTGCTACGTCAAGGTCGCTGTTGAAGGGCCAGAAAGGAATTCTCCTGCATTGGCAGGTTTGCCTTTGCCGTAGCAAAACGTCACAACTTTGGTGGTATCAGGCCTTAGGCGGAATCCTTTAGTCTATCTTCCTTAAATTGGGGGTGGGCATGTAACGGTGACTCACGCCACCCTTCTCTTTGCGGCGGCGATACCAGGGTTCCCCGTTAAAGGGGTTGTTTTGAGGGGAGGCCTTGGCCGTATGCCGAGAGGTTGTCATTGCTCTCCCCTGCGACGGCGGTGTAACAGGGGCGGGCTCTCTCTGCTTGAACATATGTTCTCCAGAGCCAGCCCATCCCCTGCACCCTCTGGATAACCCTGATGTTCCCCAGATCTCCGGCAGGGGACTTGGAGAGATAAACGCCCAGTGCCTGAGCCAAGGTCTACCCACATCTAAAACATAATAGAGTTGTGGCCAATTTTAATCCCATAGCACATTGTCTTGAGCTGTTATTCCACATGGGGGCAGCCCAGGGTTTGGGGGGACTCCGCCTGTCCACGCAATGGCAATAAGAATCCCTCTAAATCTCCCCAGAAGGGCATGTAGATTTACAAGCCCCCTGAGGTCCCAAGCAGTGCACTCAATTTGTACCCGGTACCCCCAGAGTTGTCTTGTGGCAACATAGGCAATTGCAAGATCTGTTAGTCTTTGAGGTGCCACAAATTGCTTAATTGTTTTGGTCAAGATGGGCTGGTTTTGTTGATTTTTGGAATATGAGGTACAGAAATGTTAAGGCTCAAAAGAAACGTGTTTCTGTAAAAAAATATAATTTATGAAGAAATAAAAATATGTCTTGATGCTTTTTTAAGCTGTCCTGCCAATGAAGAACTAGATATACGTCATTTAAATAATGAAATGCAAGTTATCATAATGTGAAAATGGCCATAAATGCACAAACGTAGCACAATGGCACATTATGTTGCAACTATGAGTGAGGGAGAAAGTCTGTTCACACATAAAGATGAATCTACCTAATTCGCATTTCCTGAAACTACCGGTATATGAGCACTAAAATGCAGGCATGCTGTGAAATCCACACTTTGAATGTTGCAATGTGGTTCTCCAACCGAGTAATCTGTACAAAAATGCATATGCTAAGTAAAGTTTGCATAACGATGCATCTCTTAGTGAAAATAATGTACAAAAATGCATTATACTAAGGAAAACTGCACTTAAAGGTATAGATTATGAGAAATTCACAGTAAAATGCTGGTGAATTTTCATAAGGAAAAAAAATCACAAATTGATTTAGCAGTGTGGTGATCTGAACTTATAACTGGAAAAAAGAGAAAAAGAAATACTGAAATTGACAAGATTTTCTGATCCCTAGTTGTAACCTGGCAAGTTCTATCCTTATCTCTTTGTAGTTCCTGGGCGAATAGAATATAACAAGGGAATTACTATTATTTACCTATGCTAGCCAACATTTAATATGCTACTAGATAGATAGATAAATAAATAAACAAATAAATAAAATATAGATCTGAATATACATTCCAGTAAATACTGTTGAATAAATAGTATTACCTACTATAGTGTTATGTGCTGCAAGAGTCTTTAAAGCATGAATTTACTTCTAACATAATTAAAAACTTTTTACTTTTTATATAATTTAAACATAAATTTGTCTCACAACTTTTGAAAATTTTCATGACTATTACAATCCTTCTCTAGTCTCCAAATTCAAGTCTAAAACTATTATTATTATTATTATTATTATTATTATTATTATTATTATTATTAACATTAAGATATACAAAGCATACAAAATATTATTAAGCCAACATGCAGCGGTGTTTTCCTGCTTGCACAATGGAAATCCACTTTACAGAGTTGGACTTCCGGTTTCTCTTAACCCTGCTCAGCCTCATGCTTACGTCCAAAATTTGGCCCAGAAGGTTCTCCAAGCCATTGAAGCAAATTTTGGAGGGATAAAGATGCCTGCTCATGTTAGAGCTCACCCATAATTCATAGTACAGTAATGCGGATCTTTGTCTTTATTTGTTTGGTTATCATTGTGTTTTATTTTTACATGTCAAAAAAATAAACATAATGGATTATATTCCAACATACCAATATGGAGACAATTCTCTCTGCAGAAGAACTATCTTCCCTCTCATTTGCCTGCGTGTAAATATACATTCCAAGCATTGATACTATTTTCACCATGCAGTCCCTTCTGCCCTCCAAGCATCTACTCAAAAGGGTTGAATAGCTCTCCCAATTTTTATTTTTTTGGGGGGGATCCTAAAGATGGAAGAATCCAAAAACTGCCTTCCCCCTTTTGCTAGCCTTCTATGAATGGGAGGGGCCCTTCCCTTCACTGATGGATATTTTATGATTCAGGTAAATATCAGTTGTATCTGATCCACTCATATTCAGAAGAGGCCCACCCCCCAAAAAACAATGGGCTTGTTAAAAAATTACTATCTTGAAACCACTGATTTCAATAGGTTTATTCTGGGTATGAATTATCTGCCCTTGGACTTTATGGTAATACATGGGTAAGAAATCTAATTACTAAATATAATAAAATACCACCCTCAAAAAAACCCCCAACATTTCTATTAATTTACATGACTACTGAAATTCACATGATCTTCATAAAATTCATATTGCATAGAAAAAAATATATATTCAGCAGTTCACAAAGAACATTCTTCTAGATTCTCTGCATAGCTTCAAATCCCAAGAAGCAGAGCTGGCCACAGGAAGGGTTTCCAATAAAGGATACAAAATAATAGATAGAAAAGTGTGGCTGGGAGGGTCCAAAAGAGGTTGTGCTTTCTTGCAGCCCAGCAGCAAACCTTCAAGTTAAATATACTGTAATCATGCCAGTGATTAGTTACTGCTCAGTCTCCTGTCTCCAGCCCGGAAATTAGTCTGCTAGAAACCCAGATAGCTGAACAAGCGGTCACGCTTTATCATACCACGGAGTTTGAGAGGCCAATCTGAAGGAAAGCTACATGTGTTCCATATTAGGGAGAAAATACCTAATTTAAATTACCTTAATTTACAGAACTATAAAATCTCTGTATTTAAAGTACAGTAACATAAATATTAGCACGATAAATTCTTTAAGGCTGCAATCCTAAACACAATTACTAGGGAGAAAGCCCCACTGTACACAGTAGTTTACATCTGAGTAAACATGCGTGGGATTACACTGCACAAATATTAACACAATTTGCCCGAGAAATCTGCGGAAACTTTAGCTATAAACTTCTAAGACTTCAAATTAAGAACTACAACTAAAATTTCAAGCTACAAAGCAGGCAAATTACCAGCACTGTTTTGCTATTTTATCATTAAGCACTCGCTGCCTCAGTACATTAAACAACAGTGGTCTCTACAAATTGTGCTGGTTATGCATTATTACTAAAGGTAAAGGACCCATGGATGGTTAATTCCAGTCAAAGGAGACTATGGGGCCGAGGGAGCCGGCGTTTGTCCACAGACAGCTTTCCGGGTCATGTGGTCAGCATGGCTAAACCACTTCTGGCGCAACGAGACACCGTGACAGAAGCCAGAGCGCACAGAAATGCCGTTTACCTTCCCGCCACAGCGGTACCTATTTAACTACTTGCACTGGTGTGCTTTCAAACTGCTAGGTTGGCAGGAGCTGGGACAGAGCAACAGGAGCTCACCCCATAGCGCGAATTTGAACCCCTGACCTTCCGATCAGCAAGCCCAAGAGGTTCAGTGGCTTAGACCACAGCGCCACCCATGTCCCCCTTGTGGCATGGAGCCTGTGACAAGAACCTGAGGTAGTACAGGCTGTGGCATTAAGATCTATAGTTCCAACTCAAAATCTTTTTTTGGCCTGAATTTATGGAGCAAATGAGGCTGTGTTGTCAAGGCAAGAGAAGTTTAGGTAACAGGTCAATATAAAGCTATAGCCACCCCACTATAAACAGTCCCCACAGGGTAGGGGTGAGGGACCAGAAGAGGCCTAGCTAATCAAATGATCATCAAGTGAATGATATATTTAAATCAGACAAAACAAAAGGGTTTGCTGCTGAAATATCGAAACTTGAGAAAGATCTATTACAAAGTAAGGCTAAATTACTTTTCAAAATGTATAGATTGTTACTGGTTTGGGAAGTGCTAGAGAAGGAGGTTAAATCTGTGATGATTCAGTGGTCTAAAGATTTCAGTTATAATATTCAGATGGCATCCTGGGGAAAGCTTTGGAGAAAAGCTAAAATTTACTTTAGAAGAAAATTTTATGAAGATGTTCTACCGATGGTATATTACACCAAGCAAGCTGGCGAAAATGTATAAAACCAGCTCAAATCTTCGCTGGAGATGTAAAGAATCAGAGGGAACAATGTACCACATGTGGTGGAAATGTAAAAAGATTAAAAACTTTTGGGAAATTATCTATAATGAACTTTAAAAAATGTTCAAACTAACTTTCATCAAAAAGCCGGAAGCCTTCTTGTTAGGTATTATTGCTGCAGATATACTGAAAGAATTAAGAAAGATATTTATGTATGCCACTACTGCGGCGAGAATGTTAATAGCTAGATGGTGGAAGGGAGATAAAACACCAACTAAATTGGAATGGCAGGCGAAGTTATTTGAATATGTAGAATTGGCAAAGATGACAGGGAAAATTAGGAATCAAAGAAACCAAGAGTTTAACAAAGAACGGGATTTATAAATTATATTTAAAAGAAAATTGTTATCAGATGAAATCTCTGACATGTTTTGAATAACTTCTGGAATGTTATATGCTACCAAGAATACGGACAATTAAGAATAAGTTAAAAAATATGAAAACATGATGTCACCAAGGTAATGATGGACCCACATTGATTCCATGTACATTTCCCTGCCTGAAGTTTTTAGTTCTTACCTCTTTCACATTGTGGGCCTGTGAATCCATACACACATGCGCAGCGATTGGGTCCAATGCAGCGACCACCATTCTGGCATCCATTTTCACAGACAGCTGTGTTTTGAATTAGAAAAAAAGAGGGGGGGAGACCCATAATTATGTACTTGGTCATATTGAAAATATCCCTTTGAAGTTCTACAGAACAAATTAATAAAATGGATGCTTTTCACCATCATTATGCCCAACATGGTAATTAAGCGAAACTTGCAATAAGTCTTTAGAATAGCTTTAATAAGAAATTACCTGCTTTTATGCTTGAGCTAGCACTTGCTATAATACAACGGAGTAAGTGAGGTTTGCGGCAGAGTGTTGGGAAGAGGTAAGAAAATATGAACAGATTCTAGAAAAAGGATCTATACGAGGCTGAAATTCTGTACCAAAGGGCGGGGGACAGACCCAGACCCTGAGAGCACCCTAAGAGGTATCCCATGAGTTTTTATAGTTTGGTACTAGATGCATGATGAACAGTGAGGTATACATACATATACAAATCCAATGGGTGAGGAATGGGTTACTTCCGGGTTTCAGCAATCGCGCATGCGCAGAAGCACTAAATCACGCTTTACGCATAAGTGCCGAATCGCAACCCGTGCAGACGTGCCACTGCGGGTTGCAAATGCTGCGGGTTATAAAAGAATGGGAGGCAGAACCCAATATACCAATCATAAAACTGCACAAAGAAGGTCATATGGACTGCACTATATTAAAAATACAGTTGACACTCTGGATACAAATTTAATTCATTACGGGGGTCCGTGTGCACCCCAAAAAATCCGTATTCAGAAGTGCCACTTCTGCACACGTACGCTGTGTGATAGAACGCTTCTGCACATGCGCGAGCAGCGAAACCCAGAAAAATACTTCTGGCTTTGCCGCTTTCGCAACTCAAAGTTTACATTACTAGAGAGTAACGTAACGTAACCCGAAGGTCTACTGTACATGGTTTCCAAACCAAAAAAAAAAGAGAGAGAGAGACTTCATAATATCTAGAGAAGGGCAGGAATCCTATAGCCCTTCAAATGTTGTTGGAAGGCCAGTGGTTAGGTATGATAGAAGCTGTAGTCACAGATTTTTCCACTTCTAGATGAAATCTAGCTGAAGGTCTTACCCAGATACCATTTTCCTTACAATGGAGGAATAGTTCAAAGACTGCTTGAGCAAAAAAGCAGCCTACCATTTCTTGCAAAAACAAAACTGTAAAACACTGCAAAGAATATTATCGCTGATAATTATCTGTGAAATAATATTGCAAAACTATCTGAAATAAGTATTTCTATCATACGGCAATCAAAGCTTCAATTTGCTGGCCCGTTAAGTGAAAACAGGATCAGTTCTCCCAAAGAAACATTTCCTTTTATACCCCTAGGATTTCTGAATGGGCCTCTAAGCAAACAAGCATTTACATACAGCAGAAACCATTCCCTCCTCTCCACATTGAGACACCCCAGGGGACATGACATTTGTCTGCAGTGCCATGATGTCTGGGAACAGAGGGATGAAAAGCACATATGTAGATAGCAGGAGGTGGCAAAGAATATGCAAACAGAAGGAATGAAGGAGAAGTTTGTGTTGACAAGATCAGAGTAAGTGTAACTTGCTGGTAGGATATAAGGAGGGGCAGTATAATTAGGCTAACGTGCTGTGAAAATAACGCTGATGGCTTAAAATCCGTTCTGCATTTTTCAAGGATCACTTATGAATCTGAGCATCTAGATTGCATTAACAAACCCCATTTCACACAAAAAAGACACATATAAATGTACCGTTTCTAAGAAGAGAGCAAGAAACTATACTGCAACATCCTCCAATCTGGTACTTTCCAAATGTTACAGAACTACAACTTGCGTCACCCCTGACCACTGGTCATGCTGGCTGGGGCTGATGGAGGTAGTAGTCTAAAACATCTGGAGGCCATCAGGTTGGGAAAGGCTACCATACTGTGCGCCTTGCCTCACTGACACAGGAAGATGCTGTAACTTTGTCCTCATAATTTCCTAGATTGAGGCCAATGGTAACTAACAGGGGGAAATGTTATAAAGACAAGAGAATGTGTCAGCTGATGAGTGAACGTACATAGTTTAGAATTATCAGCAGAAGAGCAGACGAGTGATATTATGTCAGTGTATTCTGTACCCCACCCTGGGATCTATTGTAATGAAAGATGGATTATAAGTGTGCTAAAAGAAAGAAAGAAAGAAAAGGATGGATGGATGGATGGATGGAAGGTATTGAAAGTTCAGAATAAGTAGACAGAGCAGTTCAAAATGGCCAAACATTTCACGCCACAGGTGCCCCTTTGATGAGGCAGTTCTGTATATTGTGAAAAATGCAAGTTTTGAATAGGGAGGAATATGTATCTTTTCTTTACAGTTTTGTTCTTTTAAGAAACACACACAAGTCTCACTTTACAAGCATTCGCGTATCAAGTTCAAGATTTCCATTCATTCCTATGGGAACACTTCTAATGCAGGATTTGTCCACATTCTTCCCCCCAACTTTCCATGTCCCCCCCCCCACTGTAAAAAAAATAATTGCTGCAGCCAATTGGTAAAAGAGAGGCAAAGGGGGGAAATGGATTTATCCAATCTCTCCTGCTCTCTGATTTGTCTGATTTTTCCTGCTCTCTAATTGGTCCAATCTCACTCCACATTCCCTTTCTTCATGGTTTCTGTCTGAAAACGTCAGCCACCAACCATCAAAGCACAAAAAAACCCAAGGAAATAAGGAAGTTGGCTGTTCAGGTATGTGACTCTACAGCATGTATGACAACGTTTTGACAGTCCATTTGTGTTCGAAATACTTGGGTTTTTTTATTTGCCTTCTTACTCTGAAAAAAACACCAGTTTGTGCAAGAACTTAAAGCCCATTCTTGCATTGAGCTCAATCTGCGAGTTTCCCTTTCATTGGACTGCAATTAAAGAGATACTCTAAAATGAAATAATGCAGAGTTGTTTCACAAGTGCATATTGCAGTGCAATCTATAAAGTGCTAAAAGTATCTATGTCTGTAATAGCTCCACTTTTACCTAGCAGATTGCAACCATAAGAGGTTTCACTGTCTTAACAACTTCCTCAAGCAACAGCTAAAAGTGATTTGGTCTCAATGTTTTTAGGCAGGTTTCCAACCCAGCCCCTATAGCGTATGGTCAGGTTTTGAAAGCATTCAGCTTTCCTGTGCCAAAACAACACAGAAGTAGGGAGTGAATAAATCATTCATACTAAGGGGGGGCGGGGAGGGAAATGAAAGGGAGGGGAGAACTTTGAAGTGTGCTAGAACTATCCCCTTATATCACAAGGGGAAACACATAAAAATGTACTGTTGTCGCAAGACATTCTACTCCTTATCAAGCCTTATTAAACTGAATTACCTTTCACTCATCTATGCGCGGAATGACAACACTTCTGTGTTGTTATAAAAATATAGAGCGAGTGAATTATGATGCCATGTGAAATAACATTGTTTTTTTTAAATCTCAAGTACAGTGCATTTAAATAATGTTTGCATAGTGATAATGGATAAGAATAATATTTGTCTAATTTTCATGTGAACTACAATTCAGTGCACACAAGCTGGACCTGCAACAAAATGGTGCAGTGTGTGGAGTGCTCCTGTCTGCTGATCCAGTCAGCCAAGCATGCCCTCCTCCAGGATATGGAGAAAGGGAGAAAGAGAGAGAGAGAGAGAGATTTTATTCTCCGCCCTCCCCACTACGTCAGCAAACAGTCAGCATTCCGAAGCCAAAGAGAATATTCATGGGGCTTTTGGGAGTTGTCCCCCCTTTGAGGGGTCCTCTAACATTTATTGTACTTCTGCAAATCTTGGGAACTACCAGGTCTTCTGATATCCCCTTCTCGTGCATGGATGGGGTGGTTCTGGCTACAGAAACACAAGCACACAAAGACTTGAGCATGTTATCAGCTTATAGGTTACGGCCCAAATCTTCGAGTGTGGCTAAAATAACTGCACCGTTTATTGCCAGCTCAGATCTTGATTCTCACTGATATAAAATGCAGGAGCCAAAAGAACCACTGAAAAAGGAGAGCTAGTGGAAGGCAAGAAATGTTTGAAATTTAAGGAGCAAGCAAGGGTGTGCAATGTAACAGCAAAGAATACAGGGAAGGAAGGAAGAAGCGACAGACACAGAAAAATAAGAGAAAGATAGCAAGGGTAGAAAAGGGGAATTCTATCCTACAATTATCTACCCTTCTCTTCCTAAGCTCCATTCTGCCTGTCTCTATCTGGCTGATAAAGACTGCTCAAGTGTATGGAGACATAATACCAAGCCATGGTTTGGTATTAGCATGCATGAGCAGTCAGGCCTTGATGTTGCAAACTCCATCCTCCCCCCCCCCCCAATACTCTTGCACGCTGCAATTTCTAAATGGGATTCTTGGCAAACGATTTTGCTATTGCATCAAAAACGTGGCAATCTATAGTCTGAGTAAGCTGTAGTTTGCTCCTAAACCAGAATGAAACCATGACCTGGGATCTTGGTTTAAAGGCAAATTATGGTCTTCCTACAGTCCAGAAGGAAGCCAAAGTATCTACTTACGTTGCCCACAGTAAGTACCAATATATCCCTTCTGGCACTGGCATTGGTCTTCTAGACAGGAACCGCCATTCATGCATCTGATACTGCACTGTTGTACTGCAGCAAAACACAAACAGTTTAAAATTATGGCAGGTAGCGGAATGTTGCTTTTAAAGAAGCACAACCATCAATCAAGCATGCAGTGATATTTCAAGGCTGCCCAAATAATTGCGATAGGTATTAATTTAAAGCAGAAAATAGGAAATAACCACCATAAGAATACGTAACATATTTCAGCACCTCATTAACTGGAAAGACTTTGCTGTAATCTTAAAAGCGATCTAAGGCACGTTATTTTAAGCTACAGGCATGGAGCTAAAGGCTGGTGAATTCCAATGCATGTGTAACTAATTCCTTCGTTTGCTGCTACCCTGTCAGAAAAATGGGGAAGTCTCTCACCTCTTCACTTTCTCACATTAAGATATCTGTGTCCCCCCTCCCACCACTGCATCCTTGTTCATGACACTTCTTTTTTTCTGTCCACCCTTCTCTCTTCTTGTGCTGTTGGGGTGAAACTACTCTGACAAAAACAGAGAATAGGTATGGTGCTCTGAATTTTGCAGTAAAAAAACAACAATCCAACTATAACTTTTGCCTTTAGACTGCCATACTCAATATATTTTTCCTTCCTCTAATTTCACTATGATATTATCCTTAAGTCTCTGCACTTTCCCCTTTAGATTTATGTTGTCACTTTGAAGCTCCTTTGTCTTTATCTCTTTTATCCTTTATCTCAAAGGTCTTTACCGTTCCTACAATTGGTATCCTTTTTTCATTTTCTTATATCAACCTCATCCCATCCACCCATTCATTCTCTGACCTCAAGGTCTTTTGTTCATTATTCTAGGTGCACAGAATAATCGACACGAATTAATATATTACTGCCTTCCTAAATTTTCTTTATTAAAACAGAGGCTGCAATCCTATACCCAGTTATGTGGGAGTATGACCCACTGAACTCAGTAGGACATGTTTCTCGGTAATACTACATGCATAAAACTGCACTGCTGATAACTTCAGGAGATAAGGTAATTCAAAATACAAAACGTCAAATTTAAAAATAAAACAAGAACTACATACATAAAAAGACCCCAAATAGGATCCTCCTAAATTGAGGGTCCTGGTTGCGCTCGGGACCCTTAAGCCACCCCCAACGTGATGTGTTGTTGCTAGGTGTGGCCCAAACCTTGTCTGTTGGGCCCCGGGATCATGCTTGGCTGTTTGGGCCAACTGGGGCAAGTGGCGTGATCCCAGGGACCTATAAATGCAGCAGCGCGACGGGGGTTGGGCACTCGCTTCGCGCTGCTGAACACCCACCCTCCCTCCCTATTTTAGGTGCTGCTGCTGGTTTGGATTGGGTTGCCTGCTTTGGCACAGGGGCTGGGTAGGATTTTTTCCATTTGGCAGATTGGCTTTAGCCACTTGGTTTTTGCCTACCCCCTTAGCAATCGTCACAACTTTGTAAGGTTTGGCGGTTAGGCATTGGTTGATATAAATGTGTGGGAGGGGAGGCGTGGCCTTCACCTGCCCCTCCAGAAATAGGGTATTCCAGTAAAGGAATCTGGGGGTCCTGGATCTCGTCCGAAGTCCGCTTGAGGGGCTAGGGCCATGCCAGGACCACAGGAACCCCGGGGTGAGCTTCAATTGATCTTCACCGATGTTGCTCCCTCGTTTGGTGTTTACCCTTTCAGACTGCCAGCCAGAGAGGCAGGAGTCAGTTATAGTCCCTGACCAATGCATAGACCAATACTGCTCAATTTGTTTTGTAATCAAAAAAGTTGTGGCCTAAATTTTTCCCAACAACTTAAACTAAAATTATGTGTCCGTTTGAAGTTATTTACTGGGAAAGGGCTGGGGGGGCCTCGGAGCGTGAGCAGAGAACTGAAGTAGCTGAACAGCAAAAACTAAATTACATTTTCCACAAATGCGTTCTTAAATAAAGGTGTTTTCACTGTTCACTGAAAGGCAAGTAGGGACAGAAGGCGTTGGACCTCCCATGGGAGGGCATTTGAGACACACAGTCATAAAAAGTAAGGAGCAGGAATCTTCTATATGCAAAGCAGCACCTTTTCATGCAAAAGAGGGTAGGGAAGATGAGGCAGGTAACTCTCTCATGCACTTAGTATTTATCTATCCTTAAACACTATCCTAGTGTAAAACGCTGCAAAACACTTTTTCTCCCTAACTTTAAAAATGGAGACTTTAGGCCTTACTTGATTTTGTTCCACAGGTTGGCGATATCTGACCACTGGAACAAGTGCACATGTTGGGGCGAGAACAAAATCCATCACCACAGCTATTTCTACAAATTGCTGAGGAAGAAAATAATGAATCAAAATGCTTGTACATCTTAAATTGCTTAAGAAACACTGGCAAACAAGATAAATTGTTTGCTTAAATGTGTCCAATTCCACCCTCCCAAGAACATAAGCAACTGTGTATATGCTGAAACAATGTTACTTTTGTTTTTGGTTCTGTGTTGGTTATGCTAGCTTCACTTTTACTAAAAACAGGACTGTAAAGACAGAATCTGTTACGATGCGCTTAAGATTTTAGAGGGTGGTACAAAACATTACTTCTCTAAGAAGTGAGACTTGTGTGCTAAATACAGGTAAAAGTCAATCTGGAAATCAGAATATTCTAAAATTATGCAGTGACATTTTACTTTTGCATGTAAGGGCTGAGAGACAAAACAGATGTGACCTTAAGCGTGTAAATGCATTTAAGACACCTGTTTTTGCTATCAAGATAATAGCCACAAAGGAGGGTAGGCTGAGTTGGATCAGGACCATGGCACTGGGTGTGGGGAGGAATGGGAGACAGGGCTAAATTCTTTCCTTTAACGCTGTGGTCCCAATGAACCACTGGCAACCACTGGTGCCAATGGAAATTTCCTTCTTGGGGTTATTAGCATCTGGGAGGGGAATCATTGCAACCATGATGTGGTCCACTTATTCCACAGAACCAAACCTCCTACCTTCCCCATGGCTGTTATTTTGATAATAAAAAGCAGGCAAATTAAATTCATCCACATATTTAACAGCAGGATTGTTTTATCCCCCATAAGCCTAAACTATGGGCTTTCCAGTTGGCAATAGTATCTTCAAAAACAATGCTAACAGCTGACTTTTTCCTAGCCAAAGCATACATAGAGCTAGTCGGAGACTTTGAAGTTCCTTTGCTGTAAAGATACATGATTACCTCCAGACAAGTGACTATTTTTGAGATACGGTTCATTCAAACGTTTTCTAGGAATATTAATTTTAAATATCTCTCTGACCTCGTTTTAGAGACAATGGAATATTTTCTAGCTTAATTGACACATTTAAAAGATGAGCAGATGGAACTTCCCACACCTGTTTTAGCTACTGCACTGCAAGGAATAAATAACTTTCCACAGCTAAAGTGCAATACAAATGATACGTAATGAAATTAGTATTTTCACAGCTCCAGCGTATCCATGTTTACTCAGAGGAAAATCCAGTGTTCAGTGCAGCTTACTTCCAGGGTTGCTACCTTGTTTGAGATAGCAATACTTGCATAGGACTGTTACCTTGTTTGAGCTTTTATTGATGGTTATTGAAATATGGACAGCACTCTACATGAATATAACAAACCGGCTATCTAACTCATACAGTAGGTTTTAAGAGGACTGATGGAGAATATTCAGGCTGACCACACCTATACTCCAAGCACTGCATCTATATTAACGCTTTTCAATGTTTTAGCAGCATATTCTGAGCGATTTTTCCCATGTGAAGCTGCCTAGATATTCACATGTGCCTTTGAGGCCCTTTCTGCTGTTTTGTGTACAGTGTTAATAATGGATGTTGTTAATATGGGATATAACACAAAACAGAAAATGAATGTATATCGTAGCCGAGATAGGTTTTACATTTGCATTACATAACAATTTAAGCCAAAGCTAGTTCAAGCATCATGTGTGAAAATGTTCTGAATATTGGGCTGCAATATAAATTAAACTTTGACCAAAAATGCCATAACTGAGAACAGAAATAAAATAAAGGTCACCCTTCCACCACTTGAGAAAGTAGAATAAATAGTTAAAACACAGATCTATTCTCTTACTTTTATTAGCCAGCTATGCATTGTTTTTCTGGGTTAGGAAACTTTTGCCTATATGGTGCAGTTAATGTTAAGGCCAACAAGACACCTGGGTCAGAATGTGAACAAAATTCCTTCATAACTTAGTTTAAAATTTCAAACCCCAGATCAGGTCTTCTTAGTCACTTGATTTGCTGAATGGTGCATCAGGATATGAGTTAGAATAGATTATCAGGATTATACTAACGAAAGAAATTTATTGCCCCTTCAACAGCCCTTTGAGTTCAATAGAAGGAACTCTTGGTTCTGGGTCTATACTTTTTGGGAAGCATTGTAGCAGTGCTGGTAACTATTGCTGCATTAGTATTGGGGTTGAGGATTAGACCTCAGCAACTATGTAAAGTTATGTATTGTGCCCTTGCAACAGCTTTGGATATGTGGCACCTGACTTTATAAACTGTTACTGTGTCACAGTGCAAGAGCTCAGGCCATAAACTACACTAACAGTTCATAGAATTGTAGAGTTGGAAGGAACCACGAGAAACATCTAATCCAACCCTTTGCAATGCAATGGGGCAATGCAATAATCTTTGTCCCACTGTGGGGTTCAAACCCATGACCCTGAGATTAAGAGCCTAATGCTCTACAAAACTGAACTATCCTTCAATCCTAGGCATGCCACCTGAGAAATAAGCCATTCTCAATTCAATGGAATTTACTCCCAGGGAAGTTTACAGCAGGCTACCCTCCTATACAAATTCCTGGGAGTAAGCCCCATGGAACACAGTGGGTCCCACTGAACACATCATTTTACTTTTGATTAAACTTGCATTGCATTGTGCTCTTAACTTATAAAACCCCAACTGCCTGAACCTCTTCTCTCTAAATCCCAGAGATAGTGGGTGTTGATAATATTAGTCAGTGGGGAAATAAAAGCCCTCTAGTCTGCATATGCCCAAATGAACTTTAACATTTTTCACATGTTCCAGGGCTGAACTCTGACCTTAGCCACAGGATGTAGGCTCACTCCTGGTGAGTCCAAACCACAGTTTAACTGATTTACATGCTTTTGTCAAGTCTTATCAGTTGTCACATAGCTCAGCACAATAAAGAGCTTTGCCAAATAAACAATCATGTTGTTGTTAAATATACATTTAAGAAAATCTAATCTAGATCAATTGTAGCACAGCCCCGAACTAACAAAAACAACCAACAGCCTTATGTGAAATATTATTCCTAGATAACTCAGCTACATTTTCTCTCTGTTGATAAAGTACAACCTACTTTGCTTAGTATTTGACTATTTCTGTTTTAAGTGTTCATTGCTGGATTTCTGAATCTGTAAAAGGGCATTTTTTAAATCAATAGATTTGTGAGTTAGTGTCAAGTTCTTAAAAGCATGATGGAAGCCTAAACTTAGCAACCAGAGTAGATTAATTCCTTACTTCCTTTTTAAAAGGGTAATTAATTAAAATTCAAAGATGTCTTTTGGATGGATTATTACTCAGAGGTTGTAAAATCTGAAGCCAAACACTTACGAACAATACACTGATTTCCCCCAGGGAGTGTTTTCCATCCAGGACAACAGTAGGAGTGGAATCTGGAGCCACACACATTTGGCCTGTTATATGCAAACAAGTGTGTACACAAAAAATATAGGTCAATGGAAACAGATTTTAGGTCTGCAGGATAAAAATGCATTGGCCTCAGAAACAACATGCAAGCTTTTTTTCTTTTTCCAGAACCCTCACATTTCTTAATAAAAAAAGCATTTCACTGAATCCCTCCCTCCAAGAGCTAAGAACCCCTCTCTTTAGCAAAAAGCTAAAACAGACAACGACTAAGTAATAAGTATTTAGTAAGGTACCATTTTTAAACAGTTCTGAACAATGGACCAAATGCATGCTCTACTGTAACTACTTTACAAGCAGTAAATAATTCACACCAAACATATCTAAAACAGCCTTTTCATCTTAACACCATGAGTTACATTTTGTATGAAAATCAGATTTTTCTAGAGGTATATTAGAAATATTTAAAAGTGGAAAGTAATGATCATGCATTTTATAACTTAGCATTTTAAAGCCTCCCTCAACCAATCTGAAAAAACATGTTTCTTCAGCAGATTTTAATTGAAATCACCCTTCAGCACTGTTATAGCAAAGACCATTAAAAACTTGATCATGAAACTGAAGCAATATTTGCCACATTTGGTATTGCTATTAGTGTCGTATTTACACATGCTTTCTTTTGCAAAAGCCAGATGTTTTTTACACCACTCTCAAGAAACATATGGAAACTTTCCAAGATGGACCAAAATTTAAAATTAACATTCAAATCAAGCCAATCAGTAGACATTGAGAAGAAAAGCAACAATTACAGAAGGGGAAAAGGACAGAAGTAAATGGAGACAACTGCTAGCATTTGGGTTGAAAGTTTGAAAGGGAATGCACAGATGTGTGATGGGACTGATTAGGAAAACAAGCTGTATAGAGAGGTGGCTATTGGGATACAACTGCATCTTAACAAAACAGCCTGGTAGAGACAAGATCAAAAGAAATGTGGCTGTCCATTAGAGCTAGTTGCAAACCTTGTTGGTAGGTTTTCTACAAGACAACTTCAAAGATAAAGGCGTAATCATAGGAGCCAACTCCTAGGGGCTGAGGGGTCTCCAGCCTCCTTGCCATAAAATATTTGAGGGGGCCAGGTCCCCCAAAAGTTGATGGGAATTCCCATTCAAATAGTGTGTGGGCACTGCATCATGTGATCAATAATGTGGGGCGGGGCTTACCTGCCCCCCCAATATGTTATTCAAGTTGGCACCCCCTGGGAGTAATGGTGTCTATTTCATGGAGACCTTTGGAGAAGTCAAATAGAAAAATAAGGCAAACCCATTTCATCTTCAAAACTGTAGCCTTCTATGAAAGAGAACCCTCAATTGCTCTATAGCGGTGTGCTTCAAGAGAGCACATTAGGACTAGTTCTGGGTGTGGGGACCAGACAGCAGGAGGGTGAAGGGAAATATTAAAGAATGTGTCCAGGTCCAAGACTTGATGCCACCCACAGGCAACTATCAATTGCTTATGGGATGTTACTAAGTTCTTACAGGACATAAGGCTAGTAAGTGACAATAACAGTATCAGAGTTAATATTGAAATCCTGGAAGAAAGATTAAAGGCTATTTGAGGTAAAAGAGAACTTGGTGGGAGGTTGATTGGGCTCTGATGCCAAGGGAGAATTATGGGTTGAAGGAGGCTGTCCATGGGAGACAAGCATTGGTGGGACAGTTATCAGGAAGTGGCTGCAGGCTTTACAGAGGCAGGATAAAGTGATGCTTTCACCTGAAACACTGAATGGTTTATCAGAAACAATACTTACGGATGGTGCAAGACCAGTTAAAGAGGATAAATGAGCTAGAAGATAGGGACTGGGAATGTGGATAATTTACCTTTGAGTTGCATGGAAGTACTTGAAGGAGTAGAGGAGGAATATTGCAGGAGTGGTTGCATAATATGGGGTAGGGAAGGAATTCATTGGGGCTGGAGCACTGGAAATCAGGAGGTTGCAGGAAATGAGCATAGGACAAGAGGAAAGGACAAGAGGAAAGAACTTGTGATGGGCACTACAGAAGTGGTTTTAGGGGTTGTCAGCAGGGGTAGACAAAGGTTTCATGGAAGCAGAATAAAGGTGAGCTGAAGGTTTAATCAAAGCACAGTAAAGGTGGCATTTCAGAATTTTTGCCTGTGGATCACCCAGAAGTTGCTGAGATGGTGTGCATGCACATATTTGATGTGGGGGGGGGGGAGGGATGGCAGGTTGCAGCTGGTTGTGTCCACGCAGAACTTGCCACTAAGGCAATACAATGAGTATGACAAGGCTGTATATTGTCTCCCTGCTTATTTAACTTATATGCAGAATTCATCATGCGAAAGGCGGGGCTGGATGAATCTCTAGCCGGAATTAAGATTGCCGGAAGAAATATCAACAACCTCAGATATGCAGATGACACAACTTTGTTGGCAGAAAGTGAGGAGGAATTAAAGAACCTTTTAATAAGGGTGAAAGAGGAGAGCGCAAAATATGGTTTGAAGCTCAACATCAAAAAAGCGAAGATCATGGCCACTGGTCCCATCACCTCCTGGCAAATATAAGGGGAAGAAATGGAGGCAGTGAGAGATTTTACTTTCTTGGGCTCCATGATCACTGCAGATCTTGACAGCAGCCACAAAATTAAAAGATGCCTGCTTCTTGGGAGAAAAGCAATGACAAACCTAGACAGCATCTTAAAAAGCAGAGACATCACCTTGCCAACAAAGGTCTGTATAGTTAAAGCTATGGTTTTCCCAGTAGTGATGTATGGAAGTGAGAGCTGGACCATAAAGAAGGCTGATCGCCGAAGAATTGATGCTTTTGAATTATAGTCTGGAGGAGACTGTTGAGAGTCCCATGGACTGCAAGAAAATCAAACCTCTCCATTCTGAAGGAAATCAGCCCTGAGTGCTCACTGGAAGGACAAGTCCTGAAGCTGAGACTCCAATACTTTGGCCACCTCATCAGAAGAGAAGACTCCCTGGAAAAGAGCGATGTTGGGAAAGATGGAGGGCACAAGGAGAAGGGGACGACAGAGGACGAGATGGTGGGACAATGTTCTAGAAGCTACCAGCATGAGTTTGACCAAACTGCGGGAGGCCGTGGAAGACAGGAGTGCCTGGCGTGCTCTGGTCCATGGAGTCACGAAGAGTCGGACCCGACTAAAGGACTAAACAACAACAACAACAAGGCAATACACGCCTGGCCTAGCTCTCACAAACAGCATCGGGTCGAGGAGATAAACCTTTTGCCTGCACTGTACCACTTCAGACTGCAGGTGGAGGCCCCCCAGGTGACCTGCTCTTTGGGGCGGGGCCAATCACGACACACCTACGACTGGAGCATCAAGGAGCATCAAGCTGGGCTAGGATCCTTTTCCCCTGACACCTAGCGGCCCCCGCGCCCGCAGAGACTGCTCCATTCCGTTCCCACGAAGACCATGCACCCCACCCCCGCTTGCCGCCTGAAAGTGGTACGATCCGGGCACGCGGCTTCTATAAATGCCGCCTCGCCGCCGCTGTTTGTGAGAGGCAGGCCTACCTGCGCGGCGCGAGGCAACGCGGCTTCCCTACCCCCTGAGCGCGTCCTGCTGGCCTCTCCGGCGGACTCGGTTGGTGTTGGCGGCGCCTTCCAGGCTCCTCGAGGCTGGGTAGCTGGTGCCGCCGCCGCCCCCGCCGCCTGTTGCTCCATCCGCCGGGCGGACCTGCTGCTTGCCTTGCGCGGCTGCTCCCTGCGCCCAGAGCGCCACACAGCCCAGCCAGAGGAAATAAGGCTGCAGGCGGAGCTCCCGCCGCCTCGCCATGGTCGCGGGCGCGAAAATCCTGAGGTGCCTCAGAGAGGAGCCCCGACCTCCGGCTCGCCCCTGACTCGGGAGCTCTTCTCCCTTCCTGAGGAGAAGAGGCGTTATTCCTCCGGGCCGCTCGCGCGCTCCCCTCCACCTCAGCGCGACGCTCTGCTGCTGCGGGTCGGGGCGGCCAGGGGGGCGGCGGCGGCTCCTTCTTTCGCTCCGCGGTGCATCCTCCTCCCTTTTCCCGCCTCTCCGCTGCTCGCCTTCCCGAGCGAAACGCGCCGATTAAAAGCCGTCGGGGAAAGAAGGGAGAGAGAGGAGGTCCAGCTCTTCCCGAGCGAGGGGGAAAGGGGGAGAACAATCGAAGGGTGTGGGCGCTTTTCGGAGAGCGAGCTCGAAATTGCCCGCCTCGAGGATAACAGCAATAATGATAACGAGCCGCTAGTGACAGGGGCCGGCAGCAGCTTTCCACCCTGGAAGGCGAAAAAGGAGGAGGGTTTCCTCTTTAGAAGAAGCTTGCTGCTGCTGCTGCTGCTGCTGCTGCCGACTCGGGGGAAGGCGAGGCGGCGGCTCTTGCCCGGTGCGCCGCGAGAAGAATGAGGGGCGAGGGAGGGCGGCACTACCGCCCGCTGGTCGGTGGGGAGCAGCAGCGCCGCGCCAAGCACGTGGGAGAGGAGCGCGCCCGAGGAGGGAAGGGAGGCTGAGGGAAGGGGGCGCCCGGAGGGGAGGCGGGAGAGGGAGGGGCCGCCGCACTTGTGAAAGGGGGCTGGAGGGAGAGGGGGAGGAGCTTCGTTGGAAGCCGCGGGGAGGGAGGGAGGGGCTGAGGAGGCGCCGAGGGGAAAGTCTGTCAGAGGAAGAGGAGCCGTTGGGCGCCAGTCAGTCAGTCACACAACCTTGTTGCCCGTTCTCAAGCAGTCCGTTCATCCACGCCCCAGCCCCCCTGTCCTCGTAGTTTCTCCTTGCACCAACAAAATCACCACCTCAAGAAAGTTCAGGGGAGTTTCTCACCCGCCGCCGGTAGCGGCCAAATTTCCCTCAGTTGGAGTCTCCGGGATAGGGTTGTCATGCGGCCGGGTTGTCCCGGACACATACGGAATACCGCTGCATATAGTAGCGCGCCGGAGTCACTGCCCGGAGGAATCCGGACGTATGGCATTCCCTATCGGCACTCCGATTTTCTCCGCCGCCACCATTAAAAATCGCTCAAAAACGGCATTATTTTAATTTTTGCGATTTCGCCCAAAAAAGCTGAGCAACTCTGGGGAAAACTTTTTTTAAAGAAGCTAAGCAACCCTACTCTGGGAACCTGCGAAGGAAGAAGGCGGCCGCGTCGTCCTTTGCGCCTCTGGAATGGCTGCCTCAGAAACATTCGCCGCGAGCGAGAGGGGAAAGACGTGGTTTTGAGGCTGCATGGGGTCTCCGGAGAGAGCTGGCGGGGGACTGTCTGGCACGCACGAGGGGATCCCTTCACGAGCCTCCGGGATCCTGACAGGCACACGAGGCGACGCCCCTCGTAAAAGGAACCAGATGGGAACTTGAACGCGATCCAGAGCCGACGGATGTCAACGAGAGCGCTGATTTCTATCGGCTTTGATCAGTGGCACTGGCAGCTGCAGGGCAGAAAAGCGAGGATGCCGCGCAGGGCTCCAGAAATGCCTACAACCAGGACATCAGTGGAGCTCAATCCTGGCTGGCAAATGTCCTTACAGACCAAGGTTTCCCAAACTTGGGGCTCCAGCTGTTTGTGGACTACAACTCCCATCATCCCTAGCTAGCAGGACCGGTGGTCAGGGATGATGGGGGTTGTAGTGTCTGGAAACAGCTGGAAACCCAAGTTTGGGAAACACTGTTAGAAACTGTCCTGGGACTGCGAAGGAAACTCAGCTGTAACCCAGGGGTAAGAATCTGACCACCTGTGACTTTTCCACCAAACTTCAGTTTCAGTAGAGCAATATGGAATCCTGGTTTCTCTCACAGACAACAGATATGTTTCTCTTGCAGCAAACTACAGCAGCAGAACAATTGAACACAGGAAGCTAATAACTGAAAACTGCTACCACAAAAGGCATCGTCAGGCAGTCTAGTCTTTTGTTTCTTGTACTGCAAGGATAATATTGTAGATTTAACACCAACACAAGGACGCTGGTGGCGCTGTGGGTTAAACCACAGAGCCTAGGACTTGCCGATCAGAAGGTCGGCGGTTTGAATCCCCGCAACGGAGTGAGCTCCCGTTGCTTGGTCCCTGCTCCTGCCAACCTAGCAGTTCGAAAGCACGTCAAAGTGCAAGTAGTTAAATAGGTACCGCTCCAGCGGGAAAGTAAACGGCGTTTCCGTGCGCTGCTCTGGTTCTCCAGAAGCGACTTAGTCATGCTGGCCACATGATCCGGAAGCTGTACGCCGGCTTCCTTGGCCAATAAAGCGAGATGAGCGCCGCAACCCCAGAGTCGTCTGCGACTGGACCTAATGGTCAGGGGTCCCTTTACCTTTACCTTTAACACCAACACTGGAAGACTGGGAATTCACAAGACGTTTGGACCAAGCGAAATTATTGTTAACAACTCACGAGAAAAGTAAAGGTTTGCCGCAAAGTCATATTGCTCCAACTCTAGTTACCGTTGCAATTTTATTATCATCAACATCGAATGCACATCACAAAATAATCCTAGTTATTAAATCAGTCTTTGTCAACCTGGTATGGCCAGCTGTTTGGGGTGACAAATGCCACTGGACCTCAAATTCCTCTTCCTTTGCTTCCTATGAGGGATAGTGAGCTCCAGTGCTGTTTTGGGAGAAAAAGAGGTTCCAGAGCTCACCATGAATATCTCCCTTGTTCTTTTCGAATGGCAATGGCGCCCACCTGAGAGGTGCCAGAGCTGAACTCCTGTGACCTCCGGCTGAAAAAAAAAGCCCTGGTGGGTTCTACCATAGTTAGCTCTACTAACCAAGTCTTATTTAAAGCCTGCAAGAAAATAGCTAGCTGCTTTCTCCAAATTCTTATGTTTGCTTTGTAATTTCATTCCAAAGAAATCATCATCATCAAACCATTATTGGCATCACTTACAAACATTCAGAATAAATAGGCCAATGCGATCTCATCGCCATTTCAACGGTACAATCATTTGCCAAAGGGAAGAAGAGGCGAGCAATCTATTTCATCTCTGTGGGTCTCCAGCAAGGGAAGGGTCCTGTAGTGTAGTGTGGCGGCAAAAAAAACCAAATAGAGGAGCTTAGCTACTGTCTTGGTGAGCTCCTGGTCTCTCCCCTGTAATAAAAAGTGTATGACCTCTGTCTCTGGTTTCCATATTGGGATACATAGATGGTCTAAGAATTGTTGGCGTAGATCATCATACCTTTTACATTTAAAGGCCATGTGAGCTAGAATTTCCACCAGGTGGGCATCACATGGGCAGATCCTATCTCCTTCTGCCATAACCGCAAACCTACCCCAAAGGAGGCTAGAAGGATTACAATTGAACCTAGCCAGCAAAAAAGCCCTTCTTTTTGTAATTATTGTAAATAATTAAGGTTAAATTCCTGCGCCCAAGAGAGTCGAAAATAAAGAGGGGAACATGTTTTTTCCACATCTGAGATTAGTTCCTGGCAATCCCAAGTAAATCTGTTAGACAAGCACTTGAAATATAGGGAGGGTGGAGGATGCTGACTCCTTTAGCTTTCATGCTTAGCTACTGCCTTTTCTGCTCCTTAGGTACTGTCTTTACAAGGCTACGGGGACCAAATTTCACACTGACACTTAAATTCTGATATGCTATCATCACTCCATCATATATTTAACTACAGGAAAGAAGCTGTACCTGGCTGGCATAAATACAGTGTTTCCGGCTCCCATGTCAAATGTAAGCACTCCTTATAAAAGAAATCTAGACCAGCCTTTGCCAAAATAATGCCCTCTGGCCTTCTGTCTGTGGAGTTGTAATCCAAAACATCTGGAGGGCACCAGGTTGGCCAAGGCCAATTTAGACAATGTAAACAAACTCAAGTGGGAAAGGCATATATGCACTTTACCTGGAGCTTTCAGAATAACCCAATGCAATATCAAGATAAAAAAGCTTATAGCAGTTAAATAAGCAAGGGGAAAGTAAGCAATATATTTTTGGGCCATTTCTGCAGTCTTGCAATCACAGAGTTCTGCAGGGAATTGACATTCAGCATTGTGTTTTCAAAAGAGAAAATACATAGTTTGCACTATGGGGAAAGGCCACGGGAGGATAGAACACCTTTTTCATCTTTGGAAGCCCATCTATACACAGAGGGCTCTCTGTCATTACGATGACTTCAGAAACCTCCATCAAAAAGATAACTTTAGCCACCAGTGGGGCTGGATTAACTATTATGTCAAGAACATCTAGTCAAAGAGAGCCCTTTTGTAGTGTAATTATATGACAGCATGTCTTGAGTGGAGAGCAAGTCAAACATGCTTTTTTCATAGTGGAACACTTTAAAATTCCCATAGTTCAGACAAGCTACAAGGTGACTGTTTCCTTTTCACATTGTTCAACCCAAGACAGCTCCATGTATTTTTCTCTAGCAATGGTCACTGTTCCATCACAATTGGCCCTGACTCTGGAAAGTAGAGGCCTAGAAGTTAGTTTACACAACCAAGATCCAATGTTGTTATCTCAGGGTTCTTATCCAAGAAGTTGTTAGCATGAGATAACAACCCATGTCTATGAGAATAATTACAATGTTCTTCTCTCTGTCATTGTTTCTTGGCCATTTTTACAAGCCGACATGCCTCTCTTGTTTTCTGTCACCAGTGAATGTGTTCTTTGCAAATTATAAGTTGCTGTATGCAAGTCTCAAATCTTCCTTCAAAACTTCATACAAATGCATAGAATCTGCTGGGGCCTCCCAGCTTTATAATAAAGGCTTTGAGCTTCAAATAGTTCCCAATAGCCTGGCTTTGCTCCCATTTTGCTAAAGCTACGGCGAGCCTATACCACTTTGATCTTTCAGTACTTATTCAGGAAAGTACAGTGGGAACAAAACACATCCATCTGTTATTCAAACTCACTTCATATTTAAAACATTTGAAATAGTATATGTTAAAATAGAACAATGAAATGTTAAGTCGGGCCTTACGTAATCATCAGGGTCATGTACCTTTTCAAGTTATTGACACTGGAAGGTTCATTCTAGTGATATATGACAAATGCTCATTTGTATAACCCTCAGCGAGTCTAACTTAGCCTTAAAGAAAGCACTGTGCATTTTTCTTAAAAGTTCACATATAGCTAAGCCAAAATGTTGACGAGATCCACTTTTGATTCAGATATTGCATGCAGGGATGCCTGTAAAATACCAGCTTCTTTTTTCCACTCTCCATGGGGAAGGGAGAAATAACTACAGTAATTTTCTAGACTTATGCTTGGCTCTGTGATTCCTAAGCACCCAACAGCTGGTTTCCATAGGCGCCGACTCCATGGGGCTTGAGGGGGCTCGAGCCCCCTCAAAAAAAAATTTGGGGGGGCTCAGCCCCCCCAATAATCTTGGGCGGGCGCCCTTTCAGCAGAGCGCCGCCGCCGTCCCCCGCCTCCTCCTCACCTGCTCCTTCGCCAGCCAGCCAGCCGCGCGCCCTAATCGGAGGCACTGCCGGAAATCCCGCGAGAACAGGGGAATCCCGACTGGCCACACCTCCCAGCCAGCCAATCGGCTGGCTGGGGGGGCGTGGCTTGCCCTATTTAGGGCCGGAGCCACTTTATTTGCATATTCATGAGCTTATTTATTATTCATGAGCTTTCCCGGGCCCCCCCAATATTTTTTCTAAGTCCGCGTCCCTGCTGGTTTCTATGTGCTTGGGAACCCCATGAAAGGTATTTTGAAGTATATTGGGTCACCCACCTGTCAATCATGTGTTGTCATAATGATGTCATGTGATTACACTATGAGTGGCCCCACCCACCTGTCAAATTTGGCCCCGCAGGCCAATCCTGATAAGGTTGTGACTGGTGGAGTTTCCCTACCCCTGCTCTGAGGATATTTATGGGAGCTTGCTAATTATTTCAAAGAAAACTAACACCAATGACTGGTGTTGAGTAGATGTGTCAAGATGGTACAGTTTGTAAACTACCAACCATGGGTCAAGTGATGTTTTATTTTGTTTTCAATGGAGACCAGCAAGCAACTAATACTATAATTAGTTTTACATACCTACTATGACAACCTGGCTGACCCTGGAAATACATGTTCCCTTAGATTTTATTTTATTTTATTTGCCAATCCTTCCAATCCTGTATCCCATCTCCTACTATGCCTATCTCTAATAAAGGAGATAAAAGAAAAGGAGAGGGGTAATTTTGTCTTCTTTCCTGCCTGCCTTCTCCTTTGAATCTCCAACTATATTTGTTTCTGGAATCTATTGAAAAGCAGGATAAAATTAGCAAATTACTATGTTGCAGAATATTGGATTGTAGCCAACTAAATTCTTCCCAGAGTAGACCCATTGAAAGCAATGGGCCTAAGTTAGTCATGTCTATCAGTTTCAGTGTATGAAGTGTCCCTCCTTTAATCTACAGCTGTATTAAATGAAAAAATGCATATGCAAAGCCAAGTACATTGACTATTACCCCAAGGGATGTGTTAAAAAACAATGGCATTATACAGATGAAATAAAAATAAAACAGAAGAGCAAATTAACATAAGCAATGGACAGCCAAGCAAACCAAAATACTGGTATAACAGACAACCAAGAAGAACAGAGACACA
Organism: Podarcis bocagei; assembly: GCF_964188305.1. Lineage (NCBI taxonomy): Eukaryota > Metazoa > Chordata > Lepidosauria > Squamata > Lacertidae > Podarcis > Podarcis bocagei. Next base: position 14,747,141 of record NC_138136.1, on the reverse strand, counting down.
CAGAGAGAAAGAAAGTATCAGCAGGAAAAATAGAGGTAATATTGTATTGAGTCAGGAAAGTGCCAACTAATGGAACTTCAACTATGAAACTGGAGATGTTACAATCAAAAAGGTGGAAGTATCTCAAAAACAGTAGCCAAAAATCACAAAATGCTGAATGCAAGATTTGCAGGGAAAGAAAAATGTAAAAGTAGTCTGGGAAATCAAAATCTGGGTTGGCAAGACAAAGATGATAGACAGTTGCCAATACCACAAGGACTACCACAAATAACAGAAGGGAGAGACCGTAGTAACCTCAACAAGTAGGTTTATTGAAATGAGGCTGAAACTATATCCCTTGGGATGTTTGACTGAAGGTTTTAAGAAGGAGTAATGACTTACAAAACATTTGTTCACTGTTCATTCCAAGAGATTCTCCTTATCTGAGGCTAAGATTGGGATTTTTCATATAAACACAGTTTTTGTAATGGTGGTCATTCATTCTCTCTGTGTGTATGAGTGAGTGTGTGTGTGAACAACCAAATCAAGAATTTTCAGCAATCGTTGAGGTTGATTATGTATTTGATCAATAATATTTCACAGCAGATCCATATTATGAAGAGTTACAGAGGGGGCAGTTTTAGTAAGCTTGTTGGCAGGACGCTCTTCTCCCAGCTGTGCTTATAGTAGCTGTGAGATTTTAAACCATTTTGAGGTTTTTTTCTACAAGCAAGCGGTGTGTGTGTGTATGTAGCAGACACTGTGAGCCTTTCTGCAGGTTCAAAGTGTTTCCTAACTATAGTGTGATGCTCCCACAAGTTCCTGTCCGATGCCAAGAGTGTAAATATCCTATGATTGGCTTGTTTGCAGTCACTGCGTTGTCTGTGTTCATCTGATTCCACCGAAAGCCTCAAACAAATGTGTTGAAGCTCCCTCAAGAACGGCTGGTAGCGTTTGTTTTTAAAAACAAGGCCATATTCCATTTTTAATCATTGGACCCTTTAGCATGCTCAATCCTAGTGCTTTTATTAGCTAACACAAATCAAGGATGGTAATCACATATTGGAACTGTGCAGTTCTGTGAATTTTCAGGAGGGAAGGATGTTAATTTCACACAGATGTGCTGTTGCATTCCTCTAGTTTTCAGTCTGAAAAGGAAATGCTAGTAATTCGCTTCTTGCAGAACAGGGGTACATGTCTCCGATACTGTGTGTGTGTGTGTGTGTGTGTGTGTGTGTGTGTGTGTAGCATCTGAATAAAATGTTCATCATATTTATTTTCCTACTTTATATATATGCATATTTATACATTATTATTTTTCTATTTTTTGCAGCTGCCACTGGAGCCAGAGCTCCAGAGCAAACCCGAACGGGAACTGGACTAGATTCCCTAACACTGCACTCCTCGTTTGCCCATCAAAACCTCCCATTGGCTTACTTCTAACTCAACAAATATATAACAAACAAACAGCACTTTACATTAACTTTTTCCTGAAGTCTGAATGTTTTCTTTAGCAGTTTCTTTAGTGCTGCGACATAAGATAATCTTTCAAAGGATCTTGACAGCTTTAATGTGTCCACTGGATATCACGAGGTCTTTCCATCACTTGGAAAAACTGGTTCCAGAGCTGTCAATGTGCAAAATGGGGCTCAGTTGTGTGTGCATTCAGGTCTAGTAGTTCCATAAGGGCTGGAAGCACCTGATGAGGTCCCTTTAAAAATTTGAAGTGAGGCACTGGGCTGTGATCACTGATCCTTGGGCGCTTAGGACTGGAGGCCTACCTAGGGTCCCTTGCACCTTTGGCAAGGAGTTGTATCAGCACCCCTCTCAGGAAAAAACAACACCACTTTATTGCAGGAACCACGTTAGAAAGTGCTACATTTTACAGGACCCAAGTTTTTGATGCATCTGAAGTGAGGGCAAGGTGAGGAGCAGCGCTTTCTTCTGGGGGTACACAGGGGTACTTTTGTCCATTTACTGCGTTTATTTTCCCCGATTTGAACTATAAAATGGTGATTTCCTTGAGTCAAAATGTAAAGGTAAAGAGACACCTGACAGTTAAGTCCTATCGCGATCGACTCTGGGGTTGCTACGCTCTTCTCACTTTACAGGCCGAGGGAGCTGGCGTTTGTCCACTTCCACAGACAGTTTTTCCAGGTCATGTGGCCAGCATGACTAAGCCGCTTCTGGCAAAACCAGAACAGCGCATGGAAACACCATTTACCTTCCCACCAGAGCGGTACCTATTTATCTACTTGCACTTTTTGGCATGCTTTCGAATTGCTAGGTTGGCAGGAGCTGGGACCGAACAACGGGAACTCACCTCGTCACGGGGCCTCAAACTGCCAACCTTCCGATCGGCAAGTCCAAGCTGCACAGTGGTTTAAACCACAGTGCCACCTGCGTCCCTGAGTCAAAATGAGAGTACCCCGAAACATTTTTTAAAGAAAAAAATCACTGGTGAGGAGGAAGGGTGAAAAAAATTGCACACCTTTGTGCCACATTGCAGTAAGGACGGGAAGCTTCCCCATGTTTGATCTTGCAATGATAGCAGCAGCATGTTGCCACACAGAGATGGAGGCTGGTTTCACCAACCACTAGGTATGCCTCTGTTTGGACATGATATAGCATTCATCCAGTGAAAAGGCATCTCTCCCAGTGTTGGTGAGAAGGTAGAATGACTCTTCTCAGAGGGTGGCTGTCTTCTGTAGTTTCTTTAAGCACTTGATCCTGAAGCTGAGGCTCCAATACTTTGGCCACCTCATGAGAAGAGAAGACTCCCTGGAAAAGACCCTGATGTTGGGAAAGATGGAGGACACAAGGAGAAGGGGATGACGGAGGATGAGATGGTTGGACAGTGTTCTCAAAGCTACCAGCATGAGTTTGACCAAACTGCGGGAGGCAGTGGAAGACAGGAGTGCCTGGCGTGCTCTGGTCCATGGGGTCACGAAGAGTCGGACACGACTAAACAACAACAACAAATGAAAATAATAATGGGGGTGGGAATCTTATGTCCAATGTATCAGTTTTTATTAGATGAATCTACATGACAGATTGACTAAATACTGAAGCCCTAATTGATACTGGCCCAAGCTGACAAAGACAACAGCTTTCTGGGGAAATAGACTGTCAAAATAAGCAAAATTACAGCACAATCTTATACATGTCTACTCAGAAGTAAGCCCCACTGAGTTTGGTGGGGCTTATTCTAAAGTATGTATGCATAGGGTTGGAGCCACGTGCGATTACAGACATAGTCACTGAACATTCACAAGTGCTTTTTCCGTACAGAAGGAGGACGTTTGAGACAATTCCTGGAAAATCCCTCCTGGATCTTAGGCTCTAACTGAAAGAAGACTATATAATTTTATATTTTAATGTGGTTACTCATTCAGATAAAGCCTACCTAAAAAACAAGAGCCTGCGTCTGCCCTGCAAATGGATATTTATAAGAGACTAATTTAGTCCTACATTTCTGGCTAGAATTTTCCCCCAAACAATATGCCAAGTGTGTTGTACATTGGACAGTGCCTTAAGGCATCATATAAGCAGTGAATAATGCAAGTTATGTGTTTGCAACCAGTACAGTGTAGCGAGACATAGTTTGTGTCTCCTCAAAGGAGCAAAATGAGAATCCACAATGAAGGCTTACAAACAAACCATTGCACAAAATCATGAAATCCTAGACACATTTACATGCAAGTAAGTCCTAATGATGCTTTCTTCTGAGTAGATATGTATGTACAGCATTCCTTTGAACAAAAAAAGTAATACTTTAAGGTGTGTTATTAAGTTTGTGGAAAAAACTGAGCTTCCTTCGATCAAATTCAAATACAAGTTGTTTCACTTCCACTTTTATTATCGTCACTGGAAAAATACCCAGAGAAAGTGAAAGAGAAGAAAAGATATTTTATTTTATTAGCTGCATGTCTTGACTGCAGACGGATGTGTGTAAAAAGTCAACATTTCATCAGTATGCTTCATTTATTTTTGCTTCCTCCCATGACCTAATCACAGTACACATCAAATATAGTTCCCATCCATGTGAAATCTTTTAAACCAGCAGTTCCCAAACTCTCCTCTCCTGTGGACCACTTGAAAACTGCCTAGGGTCTTGGTGGACCACTTAATCATTTTTCTGCCCGTTGTAGCGATTGTAACGTGCTGTGCCAGAAGCTGGGTGATTTTAAATTGTATTTTGTTGCTTACAATTATTTTATATCTGAATTTCATATAATTCAAACTGTAATACAATAAAATGCAGAATAAGAAACAAAAGAAGTACAGTGGTACCTCAGGTTAAGTACTTAATTTGTTCCAGAGGTCCGTTCTTAACCTGAAACTGTTCTTAACCTGAAGCACCACTTTAGCTAATGGGGCCTCCTGCTGCCGCTGTGCCACTGGAGCACGATTTCTGTTCTCATCCTGAAGCAAAGTTCTTAACTTGAAGCACTATTTCTGGGTTAGCGGAGTCTGTAACCTGAAGCATATGTAACCTGAAGTGTATGTAACCTGAAGCGTATGTAACCTGAGGTACCACTGTAATAAAAATACAATTAAAACTCACAAGGGCACAAAGGGGTATTTATTGTACTTGTCATCAAACGTGACATGACTCTCAGGTTAGCCCCCTTCGTTTGTTTCCAAGGAGAAGGGGCAACAGGACTACATTGCTTGCCCGTCTCAGTATCCCAAATGTCCAGGGAATCAGCAGTGCCGTCCTGCTGTCCCCCTTCCTATGAGTAGGTTTCACACATGGAGAATGAGCAATGGGGTTTCTGAAGCAAAAAAAGAGTTCTGAAGTCAAAAGGAATGCTGGGGCTATAGCTCAGTGGTAGAACAGATGCTTTGCATCCTAAAAGTCCAAAGTTCAGTCGCTGGTATCTCCAGGTGAAGCTGAGGTGGTCTCCTGCCTATCAGGTGATTTGACACTTGTCAAAGTAACCACCAGGACTGAGGACCTCAAGATCTAGCCAGCCAACCTACTTCTGTTTCCCTTTACTCCTGAGCTATGAGGACTAAAGTTGGTCCTACCCCAAGGTATCTCTAACAAAGGGGCATGAAGAAGGCTCTTAAGCTGAGTAGAACAGCCCAGGGAGGCTCCAAAAAACCATGAAAGGAGCATTTTTAAAAATTTATTTAGGCTCAAAGCAAGGAGGAAAAAGAATCCTTTCCCACAAATCAGAATAACATTTCATCAGACATAGATAGGAAACTTGGAAGGATTTCTACTGAGGGGCCAGACGAACCCCGTTTGGCTGCTCCTCTTCGTGAACAGTTTCCATTCAAGTCAGTCATTTAAGAACCCTGAACTGTTGCTGTTTTTCTTAATTAAAAAAATTTCTTCCCTCCCTATCTCTCTTTCCTTTTAAACTGTAAGCTTGATGGTAGAGACGGTCTAGTTTCTTATCAGTGTTATATAAGCTGTTCTGCAAGCCTTTTTGGCTGAAGAGTGGGGTAAAATGCTTCAAGTGAATTAACTAAACTTTTCTCAACATTAGCACAACCACATCCACTGCACATAAAACAGCTTGCCACCATATGACCGCGTGGAGTAGAACAAACCTAAAGGCTTGCAGCCAAAGCTCTGCATTAGGAAAGAGGTTTGCCTGTTCCAGTGACTTTTCAAAAAACTGATTCTCCCATTCTGCTCCCATAAACGGCGATTCAGACTCCCCACCAATTATAGTAAGGCTTATTCCCCCACCCCAAAAAAGCATATTGTTTGTTCAAAATTGCAGGAATGGCATTAGCAATACTATAGTATCAAGGAAGACTGCCCTATCATTGGCCAGAAGATGAAGAAAATCAGTAAAAATGCTTAAGATCCAGGTTATTAAAAGGCAAGTTGGGAGGTGTGTTGTTTTTTCCTCATATTTTCTTGCTCATTATAGTTATTATATAGGTGCCTTCAGTTATATGTTCTGAGAAAGCCTTCCTTACTACATTTTCCAGATAAAACAAAACCTTGGCAGAACTAAACTTTTAGACCAGTTCCCAGTTTCCATGATATATCGTTTCAGTTTGCGCAGTATCTTGCTTCCATACTTCTTACATTAAAATTCTTTGAATTCTACATCTGTGAGTTTGAATCAGATCATAATTCAAGTGAAAAATATTCAGAATTCTTCTTTCACTTAAACGCTAAAACTGATCTTATTCACAGGATCCATGTAGATGAACTTCTTGCATACATACACACACACACACACATTTCAGCACAGTACAAATTGCCACGTTTTCCATACAGGATCACATTCTCTACTGCTAATATTACACATCTTCCAGAAATAATATTCCTGAAAATATTGGAGTGCCTTTTAATAGTAATGAAACAGCAGCCAATACCATGGCAATAGAGGAGTAGATACTCATCTGAGTCATGATGTTATTTGTAAAGATCAGGATTTCAAGAATAGGCTCTTCTGAGACCGGACTGGAAACTAATTCGGCCATTGTCTACACTGCTTATTGTTGTCAATTGCAAGTATAGGAGATCTGCTCAAAAGTTCCATCAGTGGAACTTTATTTGAGTGAAAGCACATGGTTTTGTCCACAGTGCTAGTGGTGGTGATAATTTTATATTTGCTTGTTTACTGCTTGTTTTTCAGTTGTTTCTGTTTCTCTGCTTACTACTTTTTCTGTGTGCCACTTTTCATCCCCCTGTAGGCTTCCAAAGTCTTTCATAATAGTCTGCTTTTCCAGGATCCCTGCCATCAATATATATTTCTCTCCTTTAATGTTTCCCCGCTCCGCCCCTCGCATCTGGATTTCAAAATGTCCTTCATCTGGATTTCAACATTTTATTAGGTTTGAATCACTGTAACTCATTCATTCTGTCTTGCTGACCTTTAATTCCAATAGGTCCAGGAGAATTCTGCCACCATTTTGGGTGGAGGGTAGGGGCCTTCATCTACCAGATAGCCTCCTTTTTGAATGTGAAGAGGTCGCATTCCTTAGCTCCTACAGTGCGCCCCCTCCTGCTTATCTGTGCTGCTATCTCCTTTTACTGCAGGCAAAGTCCCAAGAAAACTCCCGATATTAACTGGCGTGGCTGTGGAGTATTAACCATGAGCACTTGCCGTTATCATGAGCAAGCTCACAACCTCCAACACCACTTTCAAAAGTCCAAATCTGTCCACAGGCCCAAAAAGTTTGGGAATCCCTGCTGTACTGCATGAATATTCTTTGTTAATGCAGACCTCTGTAACAGAAGAATATTAGAGGGGTAGTCTGGAAAGTGTATTCTAGATCCACAAACTGACTCTTATGGCATACTGGATTTGTTTGTGCCGAAGCTACCAGCTCTGTGCATTTCAAGGTGAAATGAAGTGCGTAGGGGCTATTCATGTCTTTTTTTTGAGCAATGGAAGTGTTTGCTTGTTTACTCTTACATCTTTAGCCCACCTGTCCTCCCAAAGGCACCCCAGGGCAGGATTCACAGTACATGAACTGGCTGCAAGTAGGGCTTTAAGGGGGATGCGGGTGGTGCTGTGGGTTAAACCACAGAGCCTAGGACTTGCCGATCAGAAGGTCGGTGGTTCGAATCCCCGCGACGGGGTGAGCTCCCGTTGCTCGGTCCCAGCTCCTGCCAACCTAGCAGTTCGAAAGCATGTCAAAGTGCAAGTAGATAAATAGGTACCGCTCTGGCGGCAAGGTAAACGGCGTTTCCGTGGGCTGCTCTGGTTCGCCAGAAGCGGCTTAGTCATGCTGGCCACATGACCCGGAAGCTGTACGCCGGCTCCCTCGGCCAATAAAGTGAGATGAGCGCCGCAACCCCAGAGTCGGCCACGACTGGACCTGATGGTCAGGGGTCCCTTTTATCCTTACCTTTAGGGCTTTAAGGGGTGGCAAGGGATTCAAAATTTATAGTAATTTCTTCCAGTGGCAGGAGGACCAGTGTGGATGTAGAAAAGTACCAGTAGTAGCAGGAATGTGGGAAGGTTCACAGCAGAACCTTGTCAGCTGAGAATGGGAAGGTAGTTTCCGGTAGTTTCCGGGTCACCTTCAAAGGTAGCCCCACCTAGAGGGCATTGCGGTAGTCCAAGCGGGAGATAACTAGAGCACAAACCACTCTGGCGAGATAGTCTGTGGGCAGATCTGATCTGGTAAATGGCAGTTTCCCATGTTCTGATAAAGGGAAATGGCAGGATACTCCCAAGGCCAAGTGCTCAAGTGAAACGGTAGTCTATGGCTGTTGTTGGCATCTTCGCTGAGGAACTTGCTTCGCACTTTCCTTCCAAAGTGAATGGATAATTCTCAGGACCGGTACGTGGGTGAACAGAATTGTGTCAGGGGAACTGCTCTTGTCAGTTTCTCTGGCTTATCAGCCCAGGTAGTATCACAGCCATCTCCTCCGCAGTGGTTTGGATAGCTAGCATGCTGGTCCGTGCTCTTTCAACAAGACTGTGGCCTGTTTACTCTAATTCTGGTGCTTGCCTATTTACTGTATGTTTCGCTCTATAAGATGCACCAGACCATAAGACGCACCTAGTTTTTGGAGGAGGAAAACAAGAAAAAATAATATTCTGAATCTCAGAAGCCAGAACAGCAAGAGGGATCGCTGCGTAGCAATCCCTCTTGCTGTTCTGGCATCTGGGATAGCTGTGCAGCCTGTATTCGCTCAATAAGACGCACACGCATTTCCCCTACTTTTTGGGAGGGAAAAAGTGAGCCTTATAGAGCAAAAAATACGGTATTTCCTTCCCCGTGCAATGAATGCCCAGAGTACAGGCAACAGCGCCCCTGTTATACCACCTCTGGCACTTTTTAAAACTATTATCTGTTTCCAGTCAGGTCACACAAAGCAGTCAATGGGACTGTTAAAGGTCGTTCTAGGAATAGGCTGTTTTCCCAGGAATGTTTTGATTACCATCCATGAAAACGACAAGTCCCTCAGGACAAAAGTTAACTGCAAAATCTTTATTTGTAGAAAGAGCTTCTAAATATGAAACCTTTGGAATTTCGTACTTCTGGAGCATTCCTATTTTGGCTTCTCGGCATCTTATGTTCTTTCTTCAGTACCTCCTTTAAAAAAAACCTGCTTTTCGCTATTTCTGTAGATGAGTTATTTCAAGAAGAAGAAAAAAAGACAGTATTTGGGGAGGGAGGAAGGGATAACAGATCTACCCAATAATATTCACCGCATAGTCATTGATATCGTACTGATATCACTTAGCATTTTTTGCATGCTCTTGCTGTTTCCCTGAACAAAAACAGAAGCAATGCTACAGTTAATGAATGTGAACAAGGCCACCCCCACTTTAATTTCCAAACATGTGTTCAACATTTTTATTCTATAGCGAAGAGGAAGCACTCCAGCTTCTTGCACGATGACGCATAATTGCATACATTTCCTCTTGCCAGCGCTGGAATAAGCGCCACACCTTCCCACACAGTAGTCTGCAATGCAGCCCCTGGCTACCAAAGGACAAGTGAGAGGTCAAGGAGGAAGCAGACAGGAGGTCAGTGGTGGCAGCATGGGTGGTAGCAATCACCTTCTGGCAGTTCCCTCATTGCATGGCGAGTTCCTGCCTCCCCCCCCCCCCCGAGGAAATAAAGACACAGGACACAAGAATTCAGGTTAAGGGGTCAAATTAGGCCACAACTTTATTGATTACAGGAATTGAGCGGTATTGGCTTAGGCATTGGTCCTAACTACTAGCCGGCTAGAGGCCGGAAGGGTTAATCACCAGAGGGAGGAGTCCTGCTGAGGCACGTCAACTAGGACCTCCCCCGAGCGTCACAGCGTGGGGGCGTGCCGTGGGCCCACACCTCCTTAGGCTTAGGACAAGGCCACGCCCCCGGAATCCTTTACCGGACTACCCTTGCTTGGGGGAAGGTGATGGTGCTCCTTTCCCCCCTTCATTTGCATAACAATAGGACAGTACCCCTACCAATGCCTAACCGCCAATACCGAAGAGTTGTGACGGTTGGCTACGAGGTAGGCGAAAACCAAATGGCTGGAGCCAATCTGCCATTTGGGGAAATTCCTACCAGGCCCCTTGACGGCGACCAACGGTAGTTCATAGCAACGTCAGAGAACCTATCCTAACAGGGTGGGATGGGCGGGAAAACCGGGTCAGCTGCAGCAGCGGATGAAAAGAGGAGGAGCCTCGGCTGCAGCAGGTTTAAATAGCCGATTGGCTGGTCCGGGGTATGACACGGGTGGGGATTCCCTTAGGTATCGCGGGGGCTGGAGCCAGCCCCCGTGAATGTGGGGAAGGGGCGTGCTGCCTGCAACCCCACCTCCTTGTTTATTGCGGAAGTGGCTTTGCGAGAGGCAAAGCTACAGGGAACCAGGCAGAGGGCCTTCTCAGTAGTGGTGCCCGCCCTGTGGAACGCCCTCCCATCAGATGTCAAAGAGATACAACTACCTAACATTTAGAAGACATCTGAAGGGAAGTTTTTAATGTGTGACATTTTAATGTATTTTTCATCTTTGTTGGAAGCCGCCCAGAGTGGATGGGAAAACCCAGCCAGATGGGAGGGGTATAAATGGTAATAATAATAATAATAATAATAATAATAATAATAATAATAATAATTATTATTATTATTATTATTATTATTACACCAATCTGAGCTGCCACAATAGTAACTGCCCCTAGCAAGAGTGAAGAAACACCACACAATATGACAAACACAGAGATGAAGGTGTGTACTAGGGCTGTGCATATCCCCCACAATCTGGTTCAGAGCCCCATTTGCATTTTTTCATATTAAATTTCTATACCACCCCTCATCCGAGAATTGTTAGGATATTTCCGTTCCACCTTAAAAGGGAGCAGGCTTTGTGAGTCAGAGAGTCTGTGCATGTCCTGTTCACAGGATGTTTATGTTCGCTATTGCTTTCGTTTCTCTCTCTGCTGGAGACACTGTCGCAGGCAGTCATGTCTTTCTTTGTTCTGATCAACGCTGAATAAAGCTTGTAAATAATGCTCTCCTGAGTGCAACTTTTGGCTGTGCATTATCTGCTGATAGAGTGTGCATGAGCTCTAGAATGTGGCAAGATATTTTCTAGAAACTCATGTCGCTAATCGATGATACTACGTGCCTACGGGAGATCGATGGATCGTCCGGCAAACGGCTTGGGGCCATGATGGACTTTATCTCCCTGGCAGTATCCCAACAAGAATCACAGGGCGGTTTACAATAATTAGGGCTTTAAAGAAAAATTAAGCATGTTACTGGTTTGAGGAGATGGAGAAGAAAGGGACACACACAGAGACTCTTGCCTGCATTGGCTACTGCTCTCCCCACCCCACCTTCCAGATCCTGCGCTTAAACCCTGATTAAACATGTGCAAAACAGGAGGAAGGACAGATAATAATCTCTGCCTATACCTCCTTCCTTCCCTTTGGCTGCGTGTTTAATTGGGTTTAAACTCCTGGGCTGGATCTACACACAGGGGGAAAACACACACTATAAATAAGTCAGAAATTAAATCGTCATAAGAAAAAAATACCACAGAGCCTAGGGCTTGCCGATCAGAAGGTCGGCGGTTCGAATCCCCGCGACCAGGTGAGCTCCCGTTGCTCAGTCCCTGCTCCTGCCAACCTAGCAGTTCGAAAGCATGTCAAAGTGCAAGTAGATAAATAGGTACCGCTCTGGCGGGAAGGTAAACGGCGTTTCCGTGCGCTGCTCTGGTTCGCCAGAAGCAGCTTAGTCATGCTGGCCACATCACCCGGAAGCTGTACGCCGGCTCCCCTGGCCAATAAAGCGAGATGAGCGCTGCAACCCCAGAGTAGGTCACGACTGGACCTAATGGTCAGGGGTCCCTTTACCTTTACCTTAAGGGGAAAAAACTATGTAAAAATGTTATAGAAAGGTTTATGTGCTCTCTAGTGCCCTCTGGTGTTGCATGTTTATAACACATTCAAATCGCTGTATTTTCACTAATATAGCTGAGTCCCTTGTTAAACATGCCATTGCCTGACCTGCCCGGTTTGTTCCAGGTGGACATGACACAGCCTGGAGGTGATCCAGGGCTCCCTTTACCAGCTCTGGGCAAATCCCAGAGATTGGCTCAGTTGGGTTCAGGACAAGAGATTTGTCCAAAGGTGGTGCAGAGACCTAGGGTGTACTTTTGTATAATTGTGCATTTGAGAGTGCGAGGTGGGACACCATTTTCAGCAGCAGTCCCATGGTGAACATAGCATGTAGCTCCACTGTAAGCCAGTGGTTCTTTCATATACTTGGTTGGGAAGCAGAAAACAGAGGAAGGAGAGAGAATGAGGATTTGGTCAACTGATGCGTTTGCCAGAGAGGGAAGGAGGTGTGGGTGTGTACCTGCGAAGAGAAGGCTTGATGTAGTCGAAAGGAAGGCACCTCTTCCTCAACAGAAAGCGAGAGAGAAGGAAGGAAGATCACAGAAAAGTTCATGTACAGGGAAACTCTGGGCAGGGGTCTCTTTGAGATCCAAAACGATTATGAATTACTGAGACAAAGCACAACTCTTTTTATGCCCCAAATCAGGCATAGGCAAACTCAGCCCTCCAGATGTTTTGGGACTACAAATCCTATCATCCCTGAACACTAGTCCTGTTGGTTAGGGATGATGGGAGTTGTAGTCCCAAAACATCTGGAGGGCCAAGTTTGCCTATGCCTTCCCCAAATGGAGGCTTAAAGGTTAAAATGAAAGCAAACAATCCCATTTTCCTGTCTCATCAAAATCAGGACAGATTAAGAGGGAAAAGGTATTGCCCCTTTCTGGGCTAACAAAAGGAAAGTAAAAATTAACAGTGACTGGGACCACACCAGCCAGTTATGTATAAGTTGGGGCCTTAATTTTCAAATTTAACAAGCAATTCCAAGAGGAGCAGAGGAAGCAAAGGGGATTAAGTTGGAAACAACAGACATGCCACTGGGATTCTGACTGTGTGTGTCATTCCAGAGCCGGAAAAAATCAGGGTTGTTTTCTGTATATGGTCCCTGATCGCTGGATGGATTGGGGCAAGTCATCTTCTAATACATAAAAGTAATATTTTATCACATAGGATAAAATGGGAGAATAAAATGGGATTATCTCTTGTACACTGCCTTTAGAGGAAGGTCTTAAATATGTAATACAGTGGAACCTCGGGTTGTGGACGTAATCCGTGATGGAGGCACGTCCGCAACCCGCAGCATTCGTAACCTGCAGCGCTGCATCTGCGCACATGCGTGACACAATTTGGTGCTTCTGTGCATGTGTGAAGCGCATGCGCAAGCAGCGAAACCCAGAAGTAACCCTTTCCGGTACGTCCAGGTTTCCCACGGTAGGCATCCTGAAAAAGCGTAACCTGAAGAGCCTGTAACCCGAGGTACCACTGTAATAATAATAGCAACAACAGTATAGCCACTATAATATACAAAGTATTAGAGAGGCTGAAATGTGTGGCCTCATTAGCTGACATCAGTGGTGTCGCAAGGGGGGTGGTGTGTCTTGTCTGCCATGTCTGGGGGGTGACAAGGCCCCCCACGGGGTGCTCGCCCCACCACTCCCAGGTGCGGCGGTGCGAGCAGCCATCACGCCACTGCAGCCACATGTGGAGGATCCTCTGTTTGTGGCTGCAGCCGCGAGCAGAGGATCCTGCCACCGCCTGTATGGCATTCAAGCGGCTCCAGCAGCAAACCGCTACGTACAATGCATGTGTGGTGTCACACACATGCACTGTATGCAGCGATGCCACACATGCGCTGTACATAGCGGTTTGCCGCCGACACCACTCGAGCGCCGTACGGACGGCGGTGGGATCCTTTGTCGCCGCTACAGCCACAAGTGGAGGATACCACCACTGCTGCTGCAGCCGTGAGCAAAGCATCCCGCCACCATATGGCGCTCGGGCGATGCCACACATGCGCCCTACATAGCAACGCCATGCATGCATCGTACATAGCGGCGCAACGCATGCGCAGCCAGCGGTTTGCCCTGCCCCGGGTGTCGGTTAGCCTTCGTTCGCCCCTGGCTGACAAGTCCCTTTAATTGCTCAACACTGTCTGTTTCAAGAATGTACACAAGCATCTCACATGGGAGCAAAAGTATTTATGATTTCATAAACTGACTTCGCATAGTAATGTTTTACTATTCCAGCTTGACTTGCTGATTAACTGTATTAAAAAAAATCATTTCCAAATTTTCCTTGCTGTTATAAATTCCCATGATCAACAGATCATGAACCTATTTTCCCCCCAACCAATAGGTAGTCAAATATAGATTTTCCCTTCTCCAGTAGAGCACAATTTCTTCTGTTTAGCCCTTCATGTTTTGTGTTATACCTAGATGTCTGAGGCAATATGCAGTCCACATTAAGATAAGACAAAAGTGCAGCTGTACAAAATTAAACTTTTCTACGCTACATTTCCAGTCAGTAGGGAATGAGAGGCCCCAAAATGTAAGAGATATGGTCAACATATATGGAACCAGAATATTTTCTGACTGTTAAAATAAACAATGCGGCAAACAATACATAACCATCTCTGTTAAATTTTACACCCTTTTTAGTTGGATAGCTCCCCAGATGTCAAATATAAATCCCATCCAAACAGTGAGTCAGAAATATACAGAATTTTCATCTCATACGCTGTTTGAAACACTGCTTATTTCAGAAATAAAACATTAACTTGAACCCTGATCCCGAATGGAATAACCTTGACTCAGCAATTGATTGCAGATGCAGGATTTGTGTTCCACACCTGGGGTCCCCCAGTCACTCCAGAACTATTCACACAAAAAGGAAAAAGGTTTCAAAATCAGAACTGCCCCCTCTATTCAAGAGAAAGAAGATTCTGATGTAGAATTGTGGAGTTCTGTCATGTGTGGATGAACTGCACAGAAAACTCTTGATCAGAGATCTTATGTTAAAGAACTTCCTACTGGCTCAGTAGAACTTGCTTCCATGTGATGCTTTCATTAGGGTGGTAAATAAAGTTCTCTTAATAGCAGTTGGGATCCCCAACAGAAAAAGAAAAAATATATATGCCAGAATCAGATGGACATCCATTTTTATCCCTTCCCTCACAGGTCATGTGAAAGTGCATTGCGGACCAGAAATTATGCAAATGGTGGAAAAACAGGAGAAAGCTCGTTTAATAAAGCTTTTTGATGATTATGGGCAATAAGCTGATGTTTTGCTGCTAAGCAAAACTTCCAGGTTCTAGTTTGGTATTGCTGTTCCATCAGTGGACGCTAGGATTGCAAACGTGATCCGTGCGGGATGCACATTCGCAACCCGTAGCGTTTGCAATCCGCAGTGGCACATCTGTGCATGTGCAGGTTGCAATTTGGTGCTTCTGCGCATGTGTGATGGCCGAAACCCGGAAGTAACCCAAAAAAACACAACCGAGGTATGACTGTACCAGCAAGTATTGCCAGGAAAACTAACACAGAAGAACATTCCTTTTTTTTTTTTTTTTTGCAATTTTGTTTTAATGCACTGCCCATAGAAAGGAGTTGTTCTGGATGAGTAAATACGAAAAGACATGGGCGTCAAATTTAAAACAAAAGACATCAATGGATCCATCTGTCTTGCTGAAGGAACTGGGTATGTTTAGCTTGGAAAAGTGGAGACTGAGAGGAGATATGATAGCCATCTTCAAATATCTTAAGGGCTGTCACATGGAGGAGGGAGCATGCTTGTTTTCTCCTGCTCTGGAGGGTAGGACTCGAAACAATGGCTTCAAGTTGCAAGAAGATTCCGACTAAACATTTGGGAAAAACTTTCAGAAAGTAAGAGCTGTTTGGCAGTGGAACAGTCTCCCTCGGGAGGTTGTGGGCTCTCCTTCATTGAAGGTTTTTAAGCAGAGGTTGGATGGCCATCTGCTATGGGTGCTTTAGCTGAGATTCCTGCATTGCAGGGGGTTAGACTAGATGACCCTTGGGGACCCTTAACTCTAAGATTCTATGATTTAATAGTTCTGGCAAGAACAGAATCTTTGGACTCAACCCAGTGTTTCTTCCAATAGCAGTTAATAGGGTGGTGCAGAGTTGCTGACCTGCCTTCTGAACACTGCCAGTTTCGGAGAGAGAAGGGCAGGAGGTGAGAGGCAGTAAGAGTTCAGCGGCAGAAGCATTGAATTAGCTCCACAGCGACTCATTTCCTCTTAGCACACCTGGCACATTGCATGGATGGCCATCAGATCTCCCCTGTTATTCCAGGAAGTTGTCCAACCTGCCCAACAACTTAGCCAAGAGACACTATACCAGATGATGTCGCACAGGTGATGTAATAAAATAATAATAATAATAATAATAATAATAATAATAATAATAATAATAATAATTATTATTATTATTATTATTTATTATTTATACCCCGCCCATCTGGCTGGGTTTCCCCAGCCACTCTGGGCGGCTTCCAACAAAACACTAAAATGCAATAACCTATTAAACATTAAAAGCTTCCCTAAACAGGGCTGCCTTCAGATGTCTTCTTAAAGTTTGGTAGTTGTTCTTCTCTTTGACATCTGGTGGGAGGGCGTTCCACAGGGCGGGTGCCACTACCGAGAAGGCCCTCTGCCTGGTTCCCTGTAACTTGGCTTCTTGCAGTGAGGCAATCGCCAGAAGGCCCTCAGCGCTGGACTTCAGTGTCCAGGCAGAACGATGGGGGTGGAGATGCTCCTTCAGGTATACTGGACCGAGGCCTTTTAAGGCTTTAAAGGTCAGCACCAACACTTTGAATAGTGCTCAGAAACGTACTGGGAGCCAATGTAGGTCTTTCAAGACCGGTGTTATGTGGTCTCGGCAGCCGCTTCCAGTCATAGGCATAAGGCAAAATCATATCATCTTTGTGATGTCTTCTTTCCCAGATCTACTCCTTGACATCTCCTGGATTTATGGAGGTGGAGACGCTCCTTCAGGTATACTGGTACGACAACTCTCATCAGCCATTGCCAGTGATCCAGAATGATGGGAGTTGTAGTAAAGAAACAGCTGGAGGAGACCATGTTGGCTATCCGTGCTAGGTGTTTGCTGTTGACTGTTAGATCAGCTTTGTGCCGGCTCCAATATTTTAAAAAGTAAAAATAAATTAGCAAAGCCACTGTTTACAGATGGAATTGTGCATTTTCCAAGTTAAAGAAAGGGCCAGGGAAAACTTGCGTATCGGGCAAAAGATCATGCCTACCGGACAAATAAATAATGCTAATATCAAACTGATCGCCAAAGAATTGATGCTTTTGAATTATGGTATTGGAGGAGACTCTTGAGAGTCCCATGGACTGCAAGAAGATCAAACCTCTCCATTCTTAAGGAAATCAGCCCTGAGTGCTCACTGGAAGGACAGATCCTGAAGCTGAGGCTCCAATACTTTGGCCACCTCATGAGAAGAGAAGACTCCCCGGAAAAGACCCTGATGTTGGGGAAGATGGAGGACAGAAGGAGAAGGGGACGACAGAGGACGAGATGGTTGGACAGTGTTCTCGAAGCTACAAACATGAGTTTGACCCAACTGCGGGAGGCAGTGGAAGACAGAAGTGCCTGGCGTGCTCTGGTCCATGGGGTCACGAAGAGTCGGACACGACTAAACAACAACAACAACAACAACAACAACAACAACAACAACTTCAAACTAAGTGTGCTGATCACAGCCATTGTAAGTCTAGACACAGAGGTAACACTCAGCCGGCAATGGTATTTTATTTGTCCTCTTAACTTATCAGTAGCTTAGTTAGTTATGAAGTCTATTAATCGGCCAAAAGTATGTGGCTGTGCCCCAAGCAGGTGTTTCACTGGCAGTGATGGCCCACATTTACTCCCCCCCCCCGACTGGAATGAGTGAAGTCTGGTTTTCATCTCCATCTATAGACAGTTATTTCTGAGTGTTCCAGCCAAGTGAGTAAATTAGCTACCTGGAAAACATTATTTTTAAAGACATCCTCCAGTCTAGCAAACGGATTCTATCCTCTTCATTATCATAATGTAGCATATTAATTGAATCATCTGGAAGGTGACTTTGTAAAAGATGGGTGTTTTTTTTTTAAAGACCCTTCTTTACAGTTTGCTTTTTTGTTTTTGTAATGTTAGTCTCTGTTTCTGTCCCAGCATGATGCTGGCACCAAAGCTATGTTTGAATGAAGCAGACATTCCTAATGTGTACTGCCAAAAATAATGGAAAGCTTGATACAATGGAATAGTACCTGAAATGCTTAAAAAGCCATAAAGTTTAACGTTGCACAGCTCAACTACCGGATGCCAACTACTGAATGCAGCTGTTGAGACAAACGTAAAGAATGTCGGGTTCTGCCTCCCCTTCTTTTAAAATAATTTGCAGCATACTGTAAACATCTGCCTTTAAGGCTCACTTGTTTATTATGTCAATAGCAATAGTTTGCCATGCAAGGTTTTTTTAAAAAAGGCTTCTAATCAACTGCAGGATAGCAAAGTCAATGCTAAATGCTTTCCATAATTAATTTGGCAAGAACAAATGCTAGATGGTGCCTAACTCCTTTAATGTGCTAAAGTAATACTGCTGAATAGGATTTGTGATTTTGACATATGGTTTGTTTGTTTTAATTTTTCAGCTGGAAAAGACGGCAAAAGTATAACTAGTACATTTCTCCATTGCTTTCATAGTCAGCCACCCCAGTCTAGAGATCTGTGTCACCTAGAAAAATACATTATTAATCAGTGCTTTTTTCTGGAGGGGAGGGGACGCAGGGGTACGCATACCCCTAAACATTTTGTGAATCTTTGTACTTTGGTTCATTTTCCATATTTATTTTTCCTGATTTGAACTATAAAATGGTGTTTTTTCTGGAGACAAAAGGAGAGTACCCCTAAACATTTTTTAAAAGAAAAAAAGCACTGTTATCAAATTATTATTAATTATTATTATTATTATTATTATTATTATTATTATTATTATTATTATCCACCCTTCACCCTAATGTCCCAGATTAGGATACAACAATTTAAAAACAATGTTAAAAACAGTTTAAAACAACTTATGATTACAGTGTTAAGGCGGGTCCCAAAAAATACACATCTCAGGTGTCAGAAGTGAGGGTAAAGATATGTGCCTTCAGTCACAGTAGCTCAGTGATAGGAAATCTGCCCAGATTCAGTCCCCAGTATCTCCAGATAGGGCAGAGAGAAACATCTGCTTGAGCCCCTGGAGAGCTTTTGCCAGTCAGGGTAGACAATTCTGATCAAGATAGACCAATGGTCTGATTCAGCATCTTCCTATGATGCTAGTGGAGAGTGGCTATTAAGGTCTGTTTGCACAAGGGATCACCATATCACTTTGGCAGGGAAGAGATGACCTGCATATCATCTGTGGTGTGCTGTAGTGGTTAAGAGCGGTAGACTCGTAATCTGGTGAACCGGGTTTGCTTCCCCGCTGGGCTGTCACTCACCTCACATTCCAATCGCTGTATTTTGACTAATATAGCTGAGTCCCTTGTTAAACATGCCGTTCCCACTTTTGAGAGCCAGTGTGGTGTAGTGATTAAGAGCAGTGGACTCGCAATCTGGGGAACCGGGTTCGCTTCCCCGCTCCTCCACATGCAGCTGCTGGGTGACCTTGGGCTAGTCACACTTCTCTGAAGCCTCTCAGCCTCACTCACCTCACAGAGTGTTTGTTGTGGGGGAGGAAGGGAAAGGAGAATGTTAGCCGCTTTGAGACTCCTTCAGGTAGTGATAAAGCGGAATATCAAATCCAAAAACTCTTCTGTTCCCTGCTAGTTTAAGAGCCAAATTAGACAGCAGGATTAGAATCTTCTACATTTAAAGAAAAAGTTATATTTTCCTAATACCAAGATGCTGCTGGTGTTCGTTCTTCACTGCAGCTCATGGTCAGTGAAGAGAGAGCATAACCATGAGGCTGGGTTTGGATGGTGTTGGGTGTCAAACCTTGGCTGAGTTCACTATTGGGCAGGAGCAAAAAGAGTAAGCCTTTGTGGTGTGAAACAGAGTATTAGCTCCATATTTTGGTCCTCTATGTGGGGATGAAACAACCTGATGCATCATGCATTGCCTAGGCATCCAATTCATGTTGGCCAGAGTAGTATCAACAGGTTGCAAAAAGATGTTACCAGCAAAGGGTCTGTTCTCATTCATTTGTTGTAATAACTAATTTTAAAAAGTTATACAGTGAGAACTGTTTTTCAGGGACCTTCTTTCTTAGAAGGTGTTTGACACTTGGTACTAATGGAACTTGACTGTTCAGAACGAGCAAGCGTTCACAAGTATGAAAAGAAAGACTAAACATGCCAGCTCTCTAGAGTTCTCAAAAGCATTCCTGCAGGTTTTCCCATCATAGATATGGCCTTTAAAGGCTACATGAAGTTGGGCATAGCCTAAAGGTTTTGTTGGCACTCACTGGAATTACTACATTGTTCACATGTGGCTTCACCATTAACAGGTCATTTGATTATAGACGGTTCAGTGCAATAAACTATGAATGATGTCAAGTTGCAACTGTGGGCAGGAAATGGTAGGCAAAGGATGCAACTTTCAGGAGATTTGTATGAGCTTGTGTATTTTTTAAATGGTTTATCATCATTTTATTTAGTAAGCATGTAAAATTATTAAATGCTGTCTGTCATCAAAAAGAAGAGGAGTTTGGATTTGATATCCCGCTTTATCACTACCCGAAGGAGTCTCAAAGCGGCTAACAACCTCCTTTCCCTTCCTCCCCCACAACAAACACTCTGTGAGGTGAGTGGGGCTGAGAGACTTCAGAGAAGTGTGACTAGCCCAAGGTCACCCAGCAGCTGCATGTGGAGGAGCGGGGAATCAAACCCGGTTCACCAGATTACGAGCCTACCGCTCTTAACCACTACACCACAATGGCTCTCAGTGTGCGCTGCTTGCAGGCTTACATTACATTCTCTTTCCAAGCTTCTAAAGGGTGTCCTACCATTATGTAACCCAACTAAGTATCTGGACCCACTTCAGTCTGGATTTGGGCCTTTATCAAAAGAGGGACAGAAGAAATGCAACACTGTTACTGTAAACTGATTTCTCATTGGCTTTTGATACCATTGACAATGGTATTCTCCTGGACCAACTGCTCAGGGTGGGTATTAGAGGCAAACACCTCAGTTTTACAGAACCCTTCACCATATATTTGGAAGAAGCCAAGGATTGGTGCCAAGTTCACATGCAGAACAAGCACTGTAAATCTGTGATACAAGAAAATATTCCTGTCCATTCAGATAAAATTGCCACACCTCCAACAGACAATGGTGATAGGTGATCATTCGAGTAACCCTGAGATTTTGGTTTCAATTACTATTCATTATGCGGCGAACTATATATTTAAGGGGAGAGACCAACAATTGCTGGTTCTAAGCATGTACTAATGCCAACTGCATGGAATGTACTGGTAATGGCAGTGTAAGTATACTATATTGGTCTCTCATATCTAAAATTACAGTGGTGCCTCGCAAGACGAAAAGAATCCGTTCTGTGATTCTCTTCGTCTAGCGGTTTTTTCGTTTTGCGAAGCAAGCCCATTGACGGATTAGCGGATTAGCGCTATTAGCGGCTTTTAGCGGCTTATCTGCTGATCGGATCAGCTGATAAGCGGCTTAGCGGCTTAGAAAAGGGGGGAGAGGAAAAAAATAGCAGGAACTCGCAAGACATTGTCGTCTTGCGAAGCAGACCCATAGGAAATTCGTTTTGCGAAGCACCTCCAAAACGGAAAACTCTTTCGTCTAGCGAGTTTTCCATCTTGCGAGGCATTCGTCTTGCGGGGCACCACTGTATATCAAAAAGAGCTTCAGGAGGGATAATCAATCAAGAGCTCCAAACGGTAGAACAATGATTCCTGTCAGTCCTCAAAAGGGGATACTAAAATGTTCATAACTAAAGACTAATCCGCAATACAATCAAGTCTGAATTCTTAGATTTAGGTTGATTAGTCCCACTGAGCTTGGCTCATATCCAAGCCCTCCTGTTTATCCAGTTCATGGGTTGGGTTGAAAGGTTTGCAAATGGTATTCCTGTTCATATTTCATTACCAACAATGGGCAGCAAGTGCTTCTCCTTCCCTCTTCCCTCCCTTGTTAGTCACGCCATTTGGCAATGTTGCTTGCTTAATTGCCTGTGTTTTCTATTACCATGCTTTCTCTTGAAAATGTCTAATATGTGCTGAAGGAACTACGTGGCAAGGCGGATTCATGTGTTTTCCATTGTTGTGAAGAAAGTTGAGAATGAAAAATGCAATTTTGGTCAGTCACAAGCAAACAAAATGACAAAAAAAATCAACTCCTATCCTCGTGCAAAACGAAATTGTAATAAATCTTTACTCTCAAGTATTAAATTTGCAAATCTTTGCTGTATTCATAAAGGTGCCATTGTCATAGTTCCTATAATTATTATTACTACTACTACTAGTCTGCTGTTCAGTTAACTACATACAAGGCAGCTTATAAAGGAGTTCACAAATACAATTAATCTATGTGTGACGCAAAATAACAGTAAAAAAAATAATTGTAAGCATAAAGATTCCATTATCCCTCTCTTCCTAAGCAGACTATGTATGGTTCTTTCCTTATGGTTGAGGAAAATATGTTCAGAATGTATTGATCTTCACCATATTGTTCCTTCTTTTAAAGGGGAAAGTGGTTAAAGTACCAAACCAGTGGGAGATTTTGCCTTGTATTGCCTTTCCAGTTTCATCTGCTAGACGTGCTACAGCAATTACCTTTTCCGGCAAACTAACCCCAACCTGTTACCTGGGATGACATTCCACAAATTTTACCATTTATTTGACAACTTGTGGTACAGCCAAAGAGAAGGGGCTAAGAAGGCTTTTGGGGTGGGCACCAGTGTTAAATTTGCAGAACCTAAAATTGCAATGGCAAAGGGTGTGTGTGTGTGTGTGTGTGTGTGTGTGTGTGTGTGAGAGAGAGAGAGAGAGAGAGAGAGAGAGAGAGAGAGTCTGTCTTTACGAGGGTTTTTAAAATATAGTGAATTAGTGACCAGTTTCACTGCAGAATTTAGAAATGCCAGTGAGTCTCCCCTCCCAGATCCAAATTACGGAGGAGTGGAATGATCTAGTGCTACGCTTAGTGCAAAATGAGAGAATACGCTCTTTCAAGTTGCAGCTCTGCTGAGAACAGTGAAGTGAAAGTAATCAATCATTTTTCCAGCTGACTAACCTTCCTGCCTTGCATAATTTGGCCCTGTCTCTCTCCATGTACCTTCTTGAAGCTCCACAGTAAAAATGTTATCTTGAAGAATACTCTTAAGAAGCCTACTTTTGAGAACCAATGCATTTTTAATGGGGCATTAAAGTCAATTTCTTGGGCAACTTTTCTACTAATATAAATCAAGTGAGATTATTAGTTACCTTTTTGATAAGTCTATATAAAAAGACAGCCTTTGTCTCTAGTGTCTATGTAAATGCAGTTTATTATATGTTTTAATGAAGAAGGCTGTTGATGGAATGAAGTGTGGCTCCTCTGTTACACCACTGACCTTAGGCCAACATTTGCAATTTGAGATGAAAACTGCCCTGTGT
Organism: Podarcis bocagei; assembly: GCF_964188305.1. Classification (NCBI taxonomy): domain Eukaryota; kingdom Metazoa; phylum Chordata; class Lepidosauria; order Squamata; family Lacertidae; genus Podarcis; species Podarcis bocagei. The sequence continues at coordinate 14,723,712 of NC_138136.1, read as the reverse complement.
TCTATAGAAAATGCAAATTTTCTGGACGTATTTACCTTGGACTGGAAGACCCTTTTCAAATCTCCACTCAGCCATGAAGCTCACTGGGTGGCCGCAGGAAAGGCAGTATAACCTACCTCACAAGCGATTGTGAGGATAAAATGGAATAATGCCAAGCACACCATTCTGAGCTCTTTGGAGCAAGATGCAAAATACAATAAATTCAATGCTGTTAACTTTTTGCAAGTGTTACCCAAACAAAGGTCTATCGGGCAACTGCCACTGTGACTGTGAAAACAATAACGCAAGGTACGGCCATGAACTGCTACAGTTTGCCATTGTTAACTTAAAAGCAAATGATTTAAGGTGGAGAATATTTCATTCACACGATTACATTTTAGATAAGCAAACAGAACACAGCCCTTTTGCCAAGGAGAACTATAGCATATGGGAATAATAATTTATTATTTATACCCCACCCATCTGGCTGGGTTTTCCCAGCCACTCTGGGCGTCTTCCAACAAAATATTAAAATACAATAGTCCGCCAAACATTAAAAGCTTCTGTCAGGGGTTCAGGAGCAGAGGCACAGGAAAGGGAGGAAACAGAGAGCGAGAGGGAGGAATCCGAAGGAAATATGAGCGATGACAGCGGCCCGAGATCTCTGAGTCTTTCAAGTGAATCGGAAGATTCACAGAAAGGGGCGCGAGTGGTCAGAGCTAGGGGGACACCCCAGGAAGAAGGGACCAGAGGGGACTCAGAGAGCAGCAGTTGGAAATCGGGACCAGCTTCCCCACCAGAGCGCAGTAGGGGGGAGGGGTCCCAGGTATCGGGATCTGGCGGCTCGCAGCAAGCGGGAGGGCATGAGTCAGGATTGGCCACACCTCCATCGGGGAGCGAGGAAACGGTCAAGAGGAAGGTTGAAGGCTGGGCGCGCGCACCAAGTTCAAATGCACAGGAAGGCGGCACAGTAAGCAGCCCGGATAGGGAGCCAGGTCCTAAAGCCCGCCGCAAGGAGGGAGAAGAGTCCGGGGGGTCAGCGTCAGAAGAGTCCAGGAAGGAAGAGACCACGGGGGGTAGAGGGACCCAGAGGAGGAAGGAAAGACGGAAGAGGTGGAGTAAGGCTAGAGTATTAAGTTGGTGTACAGGAGGCGGAGACTCAGACGGAGCTTCGCCGGTCTAGCTTCTAAGACGTAGAGCTGCGCGCTGCGGCTTGGAAATGGAAACTGTAACTCAATAAAGACTTTTGTACAGTACTGCCGGCTAGCGTGGTCCTCTGTGAGCTGGGACCTGGAAGCGGCTCTGACAGCTTCCCTAAACAGGGATGCCTTCATATGTCTTCTAAAAGTTTGGTAGTTGTTTATCCCTTTGACATCTGACAGGAGGGCGTTCCACAGGGCAGGTGCCAATACCGAGAAGGCCCTCTGCCTGGCTCCCTGTAACCTCACTTCTCGCAGTGAGGGAACTGGCCACTCCCAGTCACCAGTCTAGCTGCTGCATTCTGGATTAGATGTAGTTTCTGGGTCACCTTCAAAGGTAGCCCCACGTAGAGCGAATTGCAGTAGTCCAAGCGGGAGATAACTAGAGCATGCCCAACTCTTGCGAGGCAGTCTGCGGGCAGATAGGGTCTCAGCCTGCGTAGATGGAGCTGATAGACAGCTGCCCTGGACACAGAATTAATCTGCGTTAACAGGCATGCTTGGTGGGAATACAGGAGAGGGCCTTCTTGTTGGCTGCTACCAGACTTTGGAACTTGTAATAGAATTAAAATAATTCACATAATTTTAATGCGTATCAGTGTTCAATGGCATTTTAATGGTTGGTTTTCCTGTGTTTTTTAAGCAGCCTTGAGTCCTGTCAAAGGCGGGATATAGAAGAGGAAGACGACGACGAAGAAGAAGAATGGAACCACCTGAAAGCTGTAGTCTTTGATGGTCCCTAATCCCAGATGTCTGGAGGATGCTGTGGTTAGTCAGTGGCAAGGGAAAGCCATTCTTCATATTCACATATGTACTCCATTACTACTTGCCCCCAGTATACAAAACTGGGTTCTGGCTCAAATTAAACCCTGCGAGGGAGCAGAGAATAACCAGAATGCTTACTGCACTTGTCATCTTCTTTACAACAGGATCCTAAGCACAGTCACTTGTAGACAAGTCCCATTGATTGCAGTGGAATTTATGCCCTAGTAAATGTGATGTTTTTAAGCTTTCTATTTTGGAGCTGATGCAGAAAGAAAGCATCCCGAAGTCAAAAATGTTTTGGCTCCAGGACAAAGTATGAAGGCACATGATGTAGCTACTTTGCTGAGCCTAAAGAAGTCTGCATTTGGTCAGTGTATGGATGGGAGACTGCCTTGGGAATCCCGTATATGCTGCCTTGAGTTCTGTAATTGGGGTGGGGGGAATCTATGAGATAAACATCATGAACAAAAAACAGGCTTGAAAGCCTGTAGCATTTTTCATCCACCCATTTAGATACTGTTCACACTTTGTGCAGTTCAAAATTATGTACAATGCATGCTATAAGTAATATGGCCTCCAGATCCAAAGACTGATGAAATTAAGAGAGATAATTCTATTTTATTTTAAAAATGTATTCCCTGGCTTGTGAATGGTGGGGTATTATTTTGTTCTTGTTTCTGAGGTTAAGACTTTGTTCCAGAAATGCATTCCTTTTTCTCCGTTATCTGCCTTATCTTCCTTTTTTATTTTTTTGGGTCAGAACCTACTGTGAATTATCAGTGGACTGTTCTTTTTTTTTTGTTTCTTAATACTTGTTTTTAAGCCTATTTTTCATAAGACTGTTTCATTAGGACTTGTAACTGTGTGCACCTTAAGAAAACTTCATCATGCTGTGAGCCACTTTGAAGAGCTGCATAACAAATGATGATGAGATTGACAACAAAACCAGCAAAATTATTTTTTAGTTTTAAAAACCTAGTGAGTACAGTCATGGCCTTTTTTAATTTGCTAATAGCCACCACTCTCCTGAAATCAGAGGCTGCTCTTTACCTCTTTAATTGGGCATTATAAGATAATATTTTAGTTTTCTGTTATGTTGCTTTGACTGTATAATCTATATTTGACTATTAGATCTACAGAATTACTGAATTCTTAGGATCACATGAGTCTTTCCTTTCCTCCCTCCAACATCTTTTTAAGGGATATGTGGTTTTTGTAGCAGTAATAGGCACCCCATTAGCAGCAGAGGACATCTAGACTCTTTATGCTGATGCATAACGGCCTCAGCCCAGTATACTCAAAGGAGCATCTCTACCCCCATTGTTCAGCCCAGACACTGAGGTCCAGCTCTGAGGGCCTTCTGGCTGTTCCCTCACAGCAAGAAGTGAGGTTACAGGGAACCAGGCAGAGGGACTTCTCGGTAGTGGCACCCGCCTTGTGGAATGCCCTCCCACCAGATGTCAAGGAAAGAAACAACTATCTGACTTTTAGAAGGCATCTGAAGGCAGCCCTGTTTAGGGAAGTTTTTAATGTCCGATATTTTATCGTGTTTTTAATATTTTGTTGGGAGCTGCCCAGAGGGGCTGGGGAGACAAAGCCAGATGGGTGGGGAATAAATTAAAAAAATATTGATTATTATTATTATAGCATTGCTAAACAGCAGCAGTGAAGGAAGGTTCATGACAGTTTTCTTTCAGCAGAAAGCTGATTCTAACTTCTATGAAGCGGTGCTCTACGCTGCATCCAAATACTAGTCCTACTCAGAGTAAACCCACTGAAATGAATGGGTCTAAGTCATGTCTATTAATTTTAATAGGTCTACTCTAAGTAGGGCTAGCATAGGATGCAACCCATAGACTTTTAAATACTTCTCCATCATAAATCTGTCTTGGCTGCCAGCCACACGCCCTCTTAGCTTTTAAAGCATAACTACTACCGCACAATCCAGCAAAGATCCAGCTGCATTTGTCACCAAATCTTGCTAGTTAAAAATATGGCTTAAACTTAAACTTCCTTTATGCTGCGAAGCCTTAGAAAGGGCCACCTTATCTTCATCATTAGCTACAGTTTATTCTTCACTTGGCCTCTTGGCACCTCCTCTAATTTTTCTCCTTGCATGATACTAGCTCAGGCACCCCCAAACTCCGTCCTCCAGATGTTTTGGAACTACAATGCCCATCATCCCTGACCACTGTGGTCCTGTTAGCTAGGGATGATGGGACTTGTAGTCCCAAAACAGCTGGAGGGCAGAGTTTGGGGGTGCCTGTACTAGCTCATCGATAATGTCCCACATTCCACAACATGGTGCAAGTCAGATCGGGTAAGCTGATTTGCAGAGTTAGAATTGTACACCAAAGTGCCACAGTCACAGAAGTAAAGGCTTTCTGCTTGGAAAACATGAAATATATTGAGTGTACAATTCGAAGGATCTTCGTTCCTAGCCTACATGTTTTGCTCCTTTCAATCTTGTATTAAAAAATAAATCTAAAATTCACTTGCAACGTAAAAGCAGCAACGACATCTGCATTAGCTCCACAGTGAAAAAATCAGACCCCTTCACTCTGTTGTATGTATGTTCCTATAAGGAACAAACTGAGCTTGCAGAGGAGATGGCTGGGAAAAGCAGTGCTGCAGCATGCTGGCAGGCGGCCATCTAAAAAACTGTTTACGGCTGCGTATGTTGGAACAGCCTTTACCTTGCTCCAGACAATGGGCCAGGGCTGGCAAAGACTCAGCTAAAGATTTAGAGAACCCCAGCCAGCTCTCAGAACAGTCTGAATCACATTTCCATTGACGTGAATGGGTTAAATCAGTTTAATCCAAGTATCGCTGAAGAACTCACTTAGGCTACAAGCAACTCTCCTTGTTTTTGGAGAGATTTAACAGGAGACAGGCCCAACAGGAGTTTCATTTCATTTTGCTTCTTCATATCACTGATCTTCTCGTCGTCCAATATTTAGAAGACAACCACAGTCTGTTGGTAATGGGCCATCAAATTGGATCCAAGATAGCAAATGGATGCTTCTGGACGAATAATTTTGCACATAAGATACCTGCTGTCTGCATTGCGCCTCTGCCAGTCCTGGTGCGGATTGCTGATAGTCAAAACAATCTAATAGGATCAACGTAAGTGGCATAAATACAATGATAATCATTTCAGAATTCTGAATTCATTTCAGTACCTCTTTTGCAAGCTGTGCTCCCAATCCAACCCAAACCTCATCCCTTAGTGCTACGACGCCGGGGTAGGCTGCCATGCGAGAGTATCCTCAGATAATATTTCCTGAAGGAGACGTTGATGTTACTGTTGGGTAGGAATGGGAAAGTAATTTGGTTCATTTCACATTTTAAGGAGAACCTAATTCACGCTGCCCCAAACAATGTGAACTCAAACACCTCTGAATTTTGCAATGCAAAATATGTATATTAGGGAAAACATGCCTAAAAACATGTGTTAGTGAAAAACAACATACAAAAACGCATTAGGGAAATTTTCTTGCAAAATATGTATATTACACCAAGGTGAATATAAAAATGTGTGCATTCAGAGCACATTAAAAGGGTGGAATATTTTTGTGAGAGCTTTTTAAAAGTAAATCGCAAATTGACATAGAAATGTAGCGAACTGAATGTAAGACTGGAAAACTGAGGGAAACAAAAATTAAGCAGAATTATATGCCCTTGCTGTTGGGAACCATATGTACTCAGGGTTGTGTTTTTAAAGCCGGAACTCAGTTCTGGCACCTCTCAGGTGGACGCCATTGCCATTGTAAGAAAACAAGGGAGAAATTCATGGTGAGCTCTGGCCAGGGCCGCCTTTAGCATATGCAGTGCAGGGGTGCAAAAAACTGCCCAGCGCCCCCAATTTTTTGGCTGGCCTGGGTCTTCAATCCCCGGACTCCAAATCTCAGCCCCGGACACTTGGCCTGGCGCCCCTGAGAGCCCGGTGCCCGGGTGCCCCACACCCCAAGCGCCTATGGGTAGGCCGGCCCTGGCTCCAGCACCTCTTTTTCTAGAAAAATAGCACTGTATATAATAGATTAATGACCATACACAAAAGTCTCCCTTGCCCTTACCAAACGCAACAGGAAGGACTTGGCTTTTAGGCCCATTCTTGAGAGGACCTCTGAGTCCGTTCATGTACAGTGGTACCTCGGTCACAGACGCTTCAGGTTACAGACCCTTCAGGTTACAGACCCTTCAGGTTACAGACTCCGCTAACCCAGAAATAGCACCTCGGGTTAAGAGCTTTGCTTCAGGATGAGAACAGAAATCGTGCTCTGGCAGCGCAGCAGCGGCAGGAGGCCCCATTAGCTAAAGTGGTGCTTCAGGTTAAGAACAGTTTCTGGTTAAGAACGGACCTCCGGAATGAATTAAGTACTTAATCCGAGGTACCACTGTAAACGGAAATACATGTTTTCTTGCTACTAACAAATTGAGACTAGTTCCTTGGACTAGTATTTGTTGTGTGCTTGAATTAAAGGCAAGGAGTATTATGTGGGAACATTATCTGAGGAGTGGACTGCTGAGGGAACAAAGAATCAAGCGCTTAACTATTTAGAGAGCTGATCCTGTGTCGCTAGACTAAATTGCTTCAACCTGGTATTACTCAAAACTGTTAGGTATTGATCCAATGCAGGTAGCAGGAACAGCCAATAAAATTTTCTTTACATATTAAAACTTTATGGCAAACCAGAATCTAGATGTTGTGGTGTGCTAAAAGCTGGCCCTGTCTAGAGTTCTTGGAACCTATAGCTCCTGGTGGAGTTTATGCTTTGCCGTTAGGAATTTCTGTTTCTTTCACTAACATAGTGAATATAATACAGTAGTTTGCTATGTTTATATTAAACTCTGGAACTGAACACACTTAGTATCAATAATTTGCATCATACAAACATTTCACTGGAGATAGGGTTTGTAAATAGTCACATTCTCTGTTTTGTCTGTGCTGCAACATAGCTGAGATGTTGGCAAGGTACCAACATTGACTCAACACTTACATTTTTCTGGCTGAATAGATAGCTAAATCACCTACCACTGGGTAGATCAGGTTCCTGACCTTGTAAAGATTGCATCAGAAATGTTTAATTTGACATATGGTAGTAGTATGGGCACATTATTTAAAACTTTTTTGAGTCATCTATACCTTGACAAATTATTAATTATCTTGCACAACTGTTAATGAACTTAGCAAACAAAAAACACTACCATGTTAAACAAATGATTCAGAGGCAAAGAATGCTTTATAGACAGAACCACACATAAAAAGAGCTGTTCAAATATATATTCTTAACTTTGCCTCCAAATTGTCTTTGGCATACAGTCCACACAATTCTCTTCCAGGTAGTCGCATTCAGCAGATGCTAGTGTTAATCTCTTTGGGTAGTTCTTCAGAAAATATATGTTTCAATTCTAAAAGTACAGAAGTGAAGCAGGAACAGTTCACAGAAATGTTCTGTCGACAGAGCAATCCTGTCAACCACTGTTCCATTAAAGTTTACACTGGTGTAACTAGAAACATGCTATGCTCTCCCAGCAACAACATCAAAAGCACAACAGTAGCAGCCAAAAAGAGACTAGACACACTTTCACAGGATCCCTAGTGACACTGACATTACTAAACATTTAGCTTCCAACAACACCCCCCTCAACTAGCATGTTGAAAAAATGGGCTGTGTTGTTTGACAATAGGACAAGATGAATGGAAGGTGCTCTCTCACCTATCCTCCGGCAACTGCTCAAAGCACTTTCATCTGGAAAATGTTCTGGTTTGCTCCCTATCATCTGCAGAACTGTGGGATAAATTTATTTATTGTCCCCATGGACACGTCTTTGCCCAGTCATCCATTACAAAAACACCAGTGCTGCAAAATTAGGAAGCCTGTGTCTGGATTCTGAAAGCAATATTTTGAGGAGATGTGCACATGGTAAAGGGCGCATTAAAGTAATTCAAATATAGCAATGGGAGTCACATGAGCCCCACATCTGGTAAAGAATACATCTTAGAAACATGTGGCATGATAATGCAACTGTGTATATTTTATATCACTATACAAAATCTGTAAAAAGTGGAGTTCAGTCCGACAGTATATATTAATCACTTTCTCCATCCCCTTCCCCACATCTTAAATATGACAGATGGATATGGAGCCATGATTTAAGGGATGCACATGTACAGAGAAAACTCCTACCTCAAGCACACAGATTTTTGATTATTATTTTTTACTGAGTCTGTAGACCTTTCCAGGAAAGACAACTCAACCACCTTGAAAGACGTAACTCCTGAAAGTAACTCTGTTGTGGGGAAATCAGCGTTTCCCAACATTTAAACCACTAACTACAAATGATGGAAAACAGCAGTTTGCAGCTCAGCAAGTGGAACAGTTTCACTACCGGTTATAACCACAACTGCATATCGATCCTGGAGCGAAGCTATTCTTCTCCCACCTCCAGCAGCAAGATTATCCTCTACCCATATAATTACCGGTATGTAAGAATGAGGATATTACTTGACCACCTCAAGCAAAATGGGAAGAGAAATTAATGTTTGGGGGAGGGGCCATCGCTCAGTGGTACACCCTCCACATTGCATGCAGAAGGTTCCAGATTCAATCCTGGCATCTTCGGGTAGCGCTGGGAAATAATCCTGCTGAAATCCTGGAGAACCACTGCCAGTCATTTCATACAATATAGAGTGATCAACAAAAGAGGTTTAAAGACGCTCTCAAGGCAAATCTTTAAAAAATGTAGTACAGTGGTACCTTGGGTTATAGACGCTTTGGGTTACAGACGCCGCTAACCCGGAAGAAGTACCTCGGGTTAAGAACTTTGCTTCAGGATGAGAATAGAAATCACGCAGTGGTGACGCTGCGGCAGCAGCTGGAGGCCACATTAGCTAAAGTGGTACCTCAGGTTAAGAACAGTTTCAGGTTAAAAACGGACCTCCAAAACAAATTAAGTTCTTAACCCGAGGTACCACCGTATAAACGCTGACAACTGGGAAACACTGGTCTGCAAGCTCTCCAACTTGAGAACATTCTTTACCAAAGGTGTCATGGACTTTGAAGATGCTCAAACTCAGGACTAAAGAGAGAAACGTGCTAAGAAGATGGCATGTTTGGTAAACCCTCACCAAGATCAACTGCCACCCGGAAACCTATGTCCCCAATGTGGAAGGACGTGTGGATCCAGAATTGGCCTCCACAGTCACTTACAGACTCACTGTTAAACCCATGTATATGGAAGACAATCTTACTCGGCTACGAGTGATCACCAAAGAAGAAGAAGAATATAGACACAAACAGTAATGATTACTTCAGTACTGAGGTAATAAGGCAGCCATGCTCCTGTGAAAGACAATGCCTACAAACACAACTCTATGGTTGTATAAAATGAAGTAAAATGTATTGTTACAAAGAATTGGGGGCCTTCCCCTATCTCTGCTAAGTGGCAGCAAGAACCCATGGGGTTCCAGGCACTCGCCCAGGGTCTGTGTTCCTTTGGAGAACTGAAAAATGGCAGAGACTGTTACAACTTTAAGAGATACCGTTTATTCACCTACAGCTGTCATATTTCGAAGAGCAAAAAAAGAGGACACTATGACGGCCATTCAAAGCAAATAAATGCAGTTTGCCTCAAATTTTGCCCCAGGAAAAGAGGACATGTCCTGGAAAAATATGACACCTATTTACACCTTCAGTGTGCATGGAGGGAGTCCAGACCTTACAGCACGGTCATTTCAAGAGGGGCTCAAAAACTCTTTTCCTGCCACCTCAAACACATACGTAATCACCTTTGCAACATCTGTCTGCCCAGGTCACAAGAGTCCTCTCAGACACCTTTTATCGTCTTAAGACATTTGCTCTTTGCTAGGTCAGCCAAGCTGGTTTTCATGAGCCATCCCTGAGATTTCTCATCCGGCACAGTTCTGCGACTTGTACTTTCATCCATACCCCAATTAATCAAAATCCTACCAGTTTTAATTTCAACCATGGTTGAAGAAATGTAAACTCTCCAGTCTTTCAGTGTGTTTGCCTATTACATAGCCTCTCATGGATATCCTTGTTGGCCCATAACTGATTTTTCCCCCCTTCAGGAAAGGCCACTTTGATAGGTGTGCAAAACAACCCACCTATGAATCTGTAAAAAATTTCAGTATCTTACTCCAGTAGACTGATTCTCACTATGTCTGTATTTGAGGGACTGCTTGTGCTCTCAGAACAGGGATGTTAGCATACAGCAGGGGTGTCCAAGCTTTTTTCAAAGAGGGCCAGATTTGATGAAGTGAACATGTGTGAGGGCCGAACAAAGTTGTTGACCTTTTTATTGGATTGAAGTTGTTGAGCTTTTTAAGACTCTAGTTGTTGAGCTTTTGGGCCGGATTAAACCATCAGGCGGACTGGATTAGGCCTGGCATTCAGCAATGCAGAGGTACTCAGGAGCCATCGTGTAACAGACTTTGGCTGTACCGCCCATTGTGCATTTGTGATTCGAGGACCCGTCCCCCGCTTGGGAATAATAAAGACACATGGACACAGTATATTAGGTTAATGGGCTAGAAAAGGCCACAACTTTTATTGATTACAGCATGTGAGAAGGTATTGGCTTAGGCATTGGACAACAGCAAATTTGACTCCACCCACTCGGAGAGGGGTGAGTCTGACGAGGGGTTAACCACCAGTAGGGGGAGCCTGTTGATGCAAATACAACTATAAGCTCTCCCCTGATGTCACCGGGGTCATGCCATGGCCCCCAGCCACACAGGGCATTGGACAGGATCCACGACCGCCTGATTCCTTTAACGGAATACCTGTAAATGAAGGGATAGGCGATGGCCACACCTTGCCCTTCCATACACCAACAACATATTCCAATGCCTAACCGCCAAATACCAAGAAAGTTGTGACGATTGCTACGAGGTAGGCGGAAAAAACCAAGAGGCTGGTGCCAATTTGCCAATTGGAAAAAATTCCTACCAGGCCCCCTGGGCAACCAGGGCGACCAACCATGGGTCCATAGCAGGTCAAGCGAGCAGCTATGCACTAAAGGGAGTGGTGGGTGGGTGACTCGTGGAAATCAGCAGCACAATGGCGGGGAGAGCTGGCGCGGCCGCATTTGAGCGGCTAGACCATGCCCCCGCGGTGTAACCCGATTGGGTGCCCAACTGGGAGGCGTGGCGCGCCAGTGATGATGTCAGGGCAGGGGGCAGAACGCCCCCTGCGTGACGCGGGAAACGGCTCCCGCTCACAATCCCTCCCCTCTGGAAGGAGGAGAGGCTTGCCTCACAAGTTCCAATAGGGAAGTCTCTCATGCAGTCAATCCAGCAGGCATGGGCTCTCCTGACCATACAGCTGATGAGCGATAGGGCCAAAGCCTGCTTTCACTTGCCAACCCAATGCACAATCAAAACTGCACTTTAAGGCTCCCGATTGCGCATTGGTTGCTGCATCTCTGTGGGCAAGCGCTTGACATCACAGATGACATTTTGTGCGGAGCAGGTGGGTGCGATTTGAAGAAAGCAGCCTCGCCAGCTCGATTTGAACCTTTTGTAGGCCAAGTTTAATCCACAAGCCAGAGTTTCCTCGTCCTTGCTATAGTAAAAGAGGCTGGAGTCAAACTTGCTATTGTCTTTAATGGCCTCATATGCTGCAGTGATGTGATAAAATAAATATTTCAACTTCTCTTTTTTTGAAAAAAAAAAGGGATTAACCTTTACAGTCATAAGGAAAACGATTAGAGCAGGACCCTAAATGTAGAGGAGATGGAGGGAAAGAACTCAAATGTATTATTGTTTTAAAACACACGAGCTCTAATCATGACTTTTCGTACAGTTTATGTTGGCAGTATGGGTGGCATTCAGCAAAACCATATGCTCATGATTAAGGAATTTTAGTGTTTGAGGATTTAGTAGCTCAACCAAATATTAAAAAGAACACATTGACTTTTCTGAACATGGGCAGATACACAATGATATCTTTTTTTTAAGCAAGCGGAGGAAAGAGATCTCCAGTTTTCAAGATTGTTGAAAATACCATAAATCTGATATGCCTATTGCTGAACTTTTAATATAAACATATTTTTAAAAATATTTATCAATTCTTATTTACAATGGAATTTTCTAAAGTCCACAGAGTAATCATTTGTGTCAGTGAAGACCTTAACTAAACGCAGGAAGACGCTAACTGGCTAGCGTTGGGTATACACTTGGGAAAAGTCATTCTTGATAATATAAAATATTCTGCCTTTTGATACGCTAAATAGAACCATCTATACTTCATGCTAAAGAATGAAAAATATGCTCTTATCAAGAACAGATGCGGAAAATAGATCCTTGTTTTGCATAAGACATAGTATCAGAGGTGACAACAGTTACTTATGCTAGACTTGAAATGCTTTTCCATTCTTTTAAACAGACACAAACAAAGCCCTTTTCTGTGTATATCAACACAATGCTATATTGATACAGGAGTGACAAGACACGAGAATCACACATATCTTCAACTTCACTGTCAAACGGAGAAATACTCTTATGATGATAAATGAAAATAACACATGGAAAACAGCTGCCTTGACTGAGAACATTAATAACTATTCTTACGCTGCAAAATATGTTAACAGAGAACTGAAGAATTGACAAAACATGATAAAACTAGGTAGTATCTGCTTAGCTTTTTTCCTTTTTTAAAAAAGGAAAAGAAATGTAAATTCAAAGACTGATTCTAAAAATGATGAAATGTGGCGGTTAATTCTAGAGTACCATTTCCAGATGTCCAGGAAGCAGAATATATCTTAAGACAATGCGGTCAACTCAACCAAAACATCTGCTTGAGCATTAGAGATAAAACACCCACATAAGTTAAAGGAACAGCATGTTGACTTGATGGGAAATAAATAATTTGCAAGTGTCTACATTAGTCATGTCTGAATGTGTAACTATTGCTGAATCCCACGAATGGACAAACTTATCAACAGCAAAATACTAGCCAAATGAGACATGCAATTGAGTCCCCAGTCAGTTCTGCACCAGAAGATGGCATAAAAATATACAAATAAATGAATGACTAAGTCAATGTCTGTTGGTAATGTGGATGCATTAACCAACTTCAACAGCTTAGAATTTGCTAAGCATTAAAGTATATTCACATGTGTTATCAAACCTACTTCTGCAAAAGCTGATCTTCCTCATCCAATAAGAAAAATACTATTTCCAGACAGAAGCTGGCGCAAAAAGTGGACTTTGCGACACATCTCTGTTTCTTTGTACCCCAAACCAGTCATTTCTGAAAGGGACGACTACACTGCCCTCTGCAGGTAAAGCAGGAGAAATCACCTGTCTGCTCACATGAGCACACATTGTCCATGAAAGCTTTGCTCAGGCTATAAGATCTCTTTCCACTGAGTGAACAAGCAGGGTATTGTGAACTGGGAAAGCACATTCATAACAAAATGCAAAGATCCTATCTGCCCTGTCCTTTCAGCCTCAGTCCTCCCATATACAATTCTTAATGTGGGTTTTAAAGGAAAAGCTTCATCTGCACATTTTTAAATTAAGCATTTGAAACGTTTATACAAGAGACATGCTGATAGACAAATCTCTCTATATAAATGGGGAATACAAGCTACTATTGTGTCATGTGCATCATAAGAAACCAAAGAAGTCTAGAGAATTTTGTCTACTTTTTAATCTGATTTGGGATGTTCCGACAATGGAGATTCTATATAATGTTCATTATTAATAGACATTGATAGACCTATCCTCCTTTTAATTAGTCTAATCCCCCTTTAAAACCATTGAACTAATGTGAGAAAATGAAACAATTATGGGATATGATCTACAATGAAGTGAAAAAGATGTTTAAATATACCTTCCCCCCCAAAAAAAAACAACAACAGAAGCCTTTTTGCTAGGTCTGATAGGAGAAGAAACAGGAAAACCAGATCAGAGATTATTCATGTATGCCACAACTGCCACCAGAATTTTGGTAGCCCAAAAATGGAAAATACAGGAATTACCAACATTGGAGGAGTGGCAGACAAAAATGGTGGAATATGTGGAATTAGCAAAACTGACCTACAGGATTCGTAACCAAGAGGAAACAAAGTTCAGAAGAGAGTGGAGCAAATTTGTGGAGTATATAAGTAATAACTGTAGAAGTCTAAAGACTGTAGCAGGACTAAAATCTTATGATGTGGATAGAATGTTATTAAGAAACTGTGGAAAGGAAAGTGTAATACGAAAACCTGCTGAAGGGAGGGAAGTCTGCACTTGGCAGAGCGTTGAGATAGTAAGTGGGTATATGATTATGGAATTTTATTGTACAGTGGTACCTCGCAAGATGAAATTAATTCGTTCCACGAGTTTTTTCGTCTTGCGGTTTTTTTCGTCTTGCGAAGCATGGTGTCGGAAAAGTTTTGGAAAAGCTTCAAAAATCACCAAAGTCTTCAAAAACCTCAAAAAAGGCTACCACACCGCATGCTATGAGTTGCTCCTCGAAGTCAAGTCGCAACTGTATTAACGGTGTTAAGAAAAAGGAAACAAACTTGCAAGACGTTTTCGTCTTGCGAAGCAAGCCCATAGGGAAAATCGTCTTGCGAAGCAACTCAAAAAACCAAAAACCCTTTCGTTTTGCGAGTTTTCCGTCCTGCGAGGCATTCGTCTTGCGAGGTACCACTGTATTTATTTATTTGTTTGTTTCATATCAAAGAAAAATCCATAAAAAAGCATTTGGGGGGGAAATAAAGCCATCGAAGTAGCTTTGCCACATAGCAGAGCAACTTGGCCCTACAACCGTGGGTGTCCGGGCTGCGGGTGCCATGCAGCCTGCACCTAAATTTGTGGGTGGCCGGCCCCTTAATAGGGAATTTTGTGGGTGCTCAGGCACCCAGGGCTCCAGGGAGTTGCCACCTATGTAGGAGGGCAAAATCACTTGCTTCAGGTATGCCCATGGAGGCAAATAAAAGAAGCCAGGAAGCCATGTCTGAATTGTGCAACAACACTTTTAATGCCTTGCACCAGCACTGCTATTGGACACCACCACATTTTGTGTGTTTTGTGAAAACCTGTTTTCTTTTGTCTGCCCTGGATCTACTGATGGGACCAAGGGTACCTCTGTAATGCCCCCCTTTTATGGAAGGGATTCAAGCATGTTATGTACTGAGTTGAATAGGATCCAAACTGCAGCAGTCTGATTGGTCCTAGAACAATAGGATTCAGAATGCAGCAGTCTGATTGGTCCTAGAACAATGCAGCAGTATGATTGGTTGGCAGGAACCACCCAATCCTGCTCCAGATAGAAGTGAATCCACAACCTGATTGGCTTACAGTAGAATTCCGGAATTAGCCAATCATGTGCAGCCCATTGTGTAAATAATGTATATAAAGCAGATACTGTGAAGGGACATTCATTCATTCCTCTTCACCACTATGAGCTGAATAAAGAGCATGAAATCACTTTGCGACTCTGAGTATATTTCAAAGCACATACTGGTTTCGCAAGGTTAAAGTGGATTAAAGGCCTCTGCTGCCACAGTGAAACAAAATTGCTTTTTTAAAAAGTATTGGACTTTTTGCGGCTTGGAAATGGATGAGATGAACAAATGACCAATGAGAAGAAGTATAAACATCCCTCAAGTAAATCAGGATGAATGCTCATTGTCATTTAACCACCCCGTGGATATACAGGCTGGATCTACACTGACCTCTTTAACGTTATTAGAACGATATTAGATGTGTCATTTTAAAACGTCATAGGAAATACTTGTTTTTTACCTTGTCCCCCGTCAAAATGCTGTCTCCTTGCAGTTGGTTGCTGGCTGCTCTGCAGAGCCCTCTGGTTAATGCATTAACACATTTAATAGCACATTATTAACGTTAGAAGTAGGACGTCATGTGCCCATATATATTATCAAAACCATTCCTTAACCCTTCCTTAACGTTAAAAACCATGAGTGTAGGTCCACCCACAATAAAGGCTGGACATAGCCTAACCACCATGCAACTTTTGTGCAAGCAAATCAGCATGAATGCTGAATACATAGATTACTTGGAGGGGGCCCTAAAAAACTTCCCCCTCTCCATGCACAATTTTATAAATTTCTTTCGTATCTTCTCCCCCACCCAGCTGCACACATTGGGAATGAGCTCCATTAAACATAGTAAGCCTTACTTCTGAGTAAGCCAAGGTACAGGATTATATTGTAGATGTATTTTTAAAAAATGTGTTTTCAACTTAACCCATATTCCCCAACGTATGGCTTTGTGGTAGACAGTATATTTTTTTTATTTAAAAAATAAGTCTCTCTTAAGGTTCTTACCTTAACCTCAGAAAACAAAATGTGTTCTTTATAAGAGAGACAATCGAAGAATAAAAAAAGAATCATGATTGTACAAGGAATGCAAATATCTCCTTTGTTTTACTTCTTCCAATGGGGAGGAGAGATGTAAAATAAAGTTGCAGTGTAAGCAGATAGTTCCCAGCCTTTCAACCACAAACAAATGTTAAGGTGTTTCCGTTGAAATCTGGATTGCACATTAGCCTAAATATTCTGTCTCACTAATGGTCTCCCAGTGATCAAGCTTCACAGATAGTCTGGGAAGATGGTGAAAATTTACTCTTGGATAGGTTCGCAAATCTTATCTAGGCTTGTTGCGACCTTGAATGCAAAAAAGACACATCATCCTGTAACATTAAATCAACCTTTCTCAAAGCGTTTGCATCTAACAAATCTACTGTGAATCATTTAGAATGGAAAAAGATTAATACTGCTATAATTTTTTCTGGCAAGCAGACGGAAACGTTAATCAGCACTTATCTGAGTTAAAGGTGCCAGCATGACTTATCAGAAAGGCAAAGTATAAAACATAAAGCAACATTAATTCAATGTCTGAAGGCAGTCCAAGGTTATGCTGCAAAAGTAATGAATTTTAAGTATTTCTTTGGAAGTCTGGCTTAGGCCTTCAAGAGAAATATCATGAACAAATCTTGAAAAATAAGGCTACTAGTGGCTATGAGTCAGAATGGTTATCTAGCATATTCTGTGCTATTTTTCTAGAAAAAGAGGCGCCAGAACTCACTGTGAATGCCTTCCTCGTTCATTTAGAATGGCAATTGTGCCAGAACTGAGTTCTGGGAAGGTCCAGCTGAAAAAAAGCCCTGAGTATCTCCAGATTCAGATGCAACTCTGAATACCAGTCATCCAGGAACAATAGCAGGAAATGGTTGTCCATCTCACTATGGGCTTCCCATAGGCATTTAGTTGACTACTGTGAAGAAAAGGATGCTTCTGCTTAAGAAGGCTGAAGCCAGCTGGTTCTCATCAGACCTTCTCTTCTGTGTCCTTGAAGGCTGATCAGCTGCAGGTGGAGTCAATCCATCTTCTCACCTTCAGGCTGCTGTTCAGCAGGTGAAGCTGACTCCTGGCCCATGACGATTGCAGAGCACCCTACCCATTTGCCGTCTTGCAGCAAGACCCCTCCTTTTAATGGCTGATCACCCAGGGCTTATCACCTCAAAAGGAAAATAGCCTGGCTTAATTAACTGTTACCATTTTCTAGATACAGGGTAGTCGGGCACCCAACAACCCATGGCTTGATCAAATTCTCACACTTGCTGAATCCAGGGCATGGGAGCCAACTCCTAGGGGCCGTGGGGGCTGGTCCCCCAGAAAGTTGATGGGCATTCCCGTTCAAATGGTTTGTGTGCACTACATCATGTTATCAATTGTAAGGGGTGGGGCTTACCTGGGCCACCACAATATTTTATTCAAGTTGGCACCCTTGATCCAGGGATTATAGGAGTCTGACCATAGCTGTCAACCTTCCCTTTCCCCCCCGGGAAATTCCCTTATTCCAGCGCCGTTTCCCGTTGCTTCCCGCTGCTATCCCAGATTGTTAGATATCCAGTAGATTGTCCCCGGGACAGGTGAGGCTGCTGATCCATTATTTTTGAGGCTGCTGATCCCTTATTTTCAAATCTGAAAGTTGACAGCTATGAGTCTGACACCCACAAACTCTTAACACTATAGTAGATGAGTAGGGAACTTTTGCAAGCCTAAGGACCAGATCCAAAACCCTTCAGACCCCCTGGGAACCTCAACAAGCCATAAGAGCCCATGAAGTGTACACTGCAAATATTGAAAAGTGTTAATATTGTGCATTTGTTGGCTCATTTGACTGAGGCTAGCAGACTTTGAAATTCCATGACTTTCAATATGCTTATGTTGGGGGACAGGAGGCGGGCAGGTGTGGAGGATTCCCTGGTTCTGAATAGGGTAACTGTGCCCCCGAAGGACCAGGTGCGCAGCCTGGGAATCATTTTGGACTCACAGCTGTCCATGGAGGCACAGGTCAAATCTGTGTCCAGGGCAGCTGTTTACCAGCTCTATCTGGTACGTAGGCTGAGACCCTATCTGCCTGCGGACTGTCTCGCCAGAGTGGTGCATGCTTGGACTACTGCAATGCGCTCTACGTGGGGCTACCTTTGAAGGTGACTCGGAAACTACAACTAATCCAGAATGCGGCAGGTAGATTGGTGACTGGGGGCAGCCGCTGAGACCATATAACACCGGTCTTGAAAGACCTACATTGGCTCCCAGTACGTTTCCGAGCACAATTCAAAGTGTTGGTGCTGACCTTTAAAGCCCTAAACGGCCTCGGTCCAGTATACCTGAAGGAGCGTCTCCACCCCTATTGTTCAGCCCAGACACTGAGGTCCAGCGCCGAGGGCCTTCTGGAGGTTCCCTCATTGCGAGAAGCAAAGTTACAGGGAACCAGGCAGAGGGCCTTCTCGGTGGTGGTGCCCGCCCTGTGGAACGTCCTTCCAGCAGATGTCAAAGCGATAAACAACTACCTGACATTCAGAAGACATCTTAAGGCAGCCCTGTTCAGGGAAGTTTTTAACGTGTGATATTTTACTGTATTTTTGGTTTCTATGGAAGCCGCCCAGAGTGGCTGGGGAGGCCCAGCCAGATGGGCGGGGTATAAATAATAAATTATTATTATTATTATTATTATTATTATTATTATTATTATTATCTCACTCAACCTATGCTTATAAGCTTACTCAACCTGAGTACTCAAACTGAGGGAGGCAGTGGAAGACAAGAGTGCTTGGCGTGCTCTGGTCCATGGGGTCACGAAGAGTCGGACACGACTAAACGAGTAAACAACAACAACAACTGCTTCTTGCTTTGGGCTCTCGAGATTGCATGCAGACGTGTGGCTCTAGTGCAGATTTAAGAAACTCTGAAACCCAGAAAGAGAGAAATTAGATATGGTCGCCAAAGGGAAGGATCTGTTCACAGCTTACTCTGCAGCAGCCTGGCTTGGCGAGTTCGGCTGCAGTTTCATAGCGAAACCAGAGAGTAAATCACTTACAAAGAACCGAGTTGATGCTCTTTAGAGAATGGTAGAAAGAAACCTTTGCGTGCACATGCAGTCAGCAAAATTCCTGGACTCTCCTCTTTATTGTTGCAGCTGCAGAGCAAACTTGAACTATCTGACTGCCAAATGAGGGACGCAGGAGCAGTGCCAAAAGAATGCACCAGTTCCAGTTACACAGCCTTGACACAGCCCGTAACACTGAAGACTCTAGACTTTGCACTCGGAAGCCACAGGCGAAATGGGGCAGGCCCAGTTCTGAGAGCCCTCGCCTGTCCAGCCAGTTTCCTTGTCAAAATAAAGGCGGCAGGTCCTTCCTGAAGGCCTTCTCTAAGGAGATGAACTTGCCATGCCCCATTATCACGATCATTAGGCTCATCTTCCCTAAATGGCTGGGTCATTTACACCACAGCTGTCTGCTCTCAGCCCAGGTGGACTTGGGGAGGAAGGGAAGCAGCTGCAGTTTTTTTGGATCACTGCCTGTAGGACTCCGCTCTTCCTTTACAAACGGGTTGATTTTTTCCTGGAGATTGTGGCTTCCTGCCCCCCTCCAAAGGGGTGTGTGTGAGAGAGTGTGAGAGAATGAATGTGTGTTGTAAACCACAGATTTCCTTAAATAAAATAAATGCACAAAAATATTTGTAACTCCATTCTATTCCACTGCACGAACCTATCAAGTTCAAGGTAATGGAATAAACACCCCCATCTATGTGTTGTATGCAAATATTGTGCATTGGTTTGTGTAATAAACCCTGTTTAGGGATGTTTTTAATGTTTGATCTTTTATTGTGTTTTTAATAACCTGTTGGAAGCCGCCCAGAGTGGCTGGAGAGGCCCTGCCAGATGGGCAGAGTATAAGTAATAAAAATTATTATTATTATTATTATTATTATTATTATTATTATTATTATTATTATTATTATTATTATTTAACTCTGAACAAATGAATTCAGAGTAAATGTGGCAGATAACTGGTGTTATATTTTTTTTTTTAAAAAAACACCCCTATAATACAATTATACAAGAAAGCAAGTAAAGATGGAGGGGAACCCACTTAAAACCAATTTTATCCTTTACAAGTCAACTTCTGGGTCAATGTGCTGTATAATTGTGGCTGATATTCGGCAGACACCTAATATCAACATTTGCAACTTCTGCTAAAACCTTTTTTTGTTTAGGCAAGCTGAGCCAGACTTATAATTTTACCGACTGCATTTGTTTTTAAAAACCTGTTGATTTTATCTATATTTTGATAATTTTATGGTGTTTACTGTTTTCAAAGTCTGTGTTTAATGAATGTTTTATATTATTTATATAAACCGCTCAGAGATTATTATTATTTTTAATCTGGCAATATAAAGCTCTTGCTTGATAAATAAATAAAAATGTCTTTGCCTGCTAGCAGAAAGCAACCTTTTCACCGGGTGCAGAAAGACACTACATGATCAGTTGAAAGCAGCAAGAAGGGGGTGGGTTTCTCTTTCTTCTGTTCACATCTTTTAGTGGGCTTTAAAACAGGATTAGACCAGTGGTTCCCAACCTCTTCTTGGCCATGCCCCACCTAAGCATCTCTAAAATCCTGATCCCCACCCCCCAGGTGACATATAATTCTTGACTGGGAGCGGCCGCCGAGACCACATAACACCGGTCTTGAAAAGCGTACATTGGCTCCCAGTACATTTCTGAGCACAATTCAAAGTGTTGGTGCTGACCTTTAAAGCCCCAAATGGCCTCGGCCCAGTATACCTGAAGGAGCATCTCCACCCCTGTCGTTCAGCCCGGACACTGAGGTTCAGTGCCAGGGGCCTTCTGGCGGTTCCCTCGCTGCGAGAAGTGAGGTTACAGGGAACCAGGCAGAGGGCCTTCTTGGTAGTGGTGCCTGCCCTGTGGAACACCCTCCCACCAGATGTCAAAGAGAAAAGAACTACCAGACTTTTAGAAGGCATCTGTGATGGCCTGGGAATCGGATTCAGAAGCTGAACCTGAGGAACCCCAGCCTGTGCAGGAGTCCACACCTCCAGTAGGATCCAGAATTCAGCAGTCTGATTGGTCCGCAGGAGCCACCCAATCCAGCTTCAGGTGGAAGTGAATCAGTGGAAGTGAATGAGCGACCTGATTGGCCTGCAGGAGCAGCCAATCAGGCTTCTGGAGGAGGTGAATCCGCAAGCTGATTGGCCTACAGGAGCAGCCTGGAATTTGCCAATCACGCGGGGCCCATTGTATATATAGCTAGACATTTTGAGGAAAGATTCATTCATTGCTACTATGAGCTGAATAAAGAGCATGAAATTCACACTCGACTCTGAGTATATTTCACACGTGTTGTCATATTAATTGCAGCTGAAGCAAAAGGATCAAAGGGCCCGTTCTCCTCCTTATTTGCTGTCCTGTCTCATTCTTTAGTACCCACAACCATATATATACGAGGCATTGCTGGTATCTGTCCAGACACAGCATCTGGTTCTTTTTGGCGCAAGGCTTTGTTAGCTGCCAATAGCTGTACAATTGCTTCTGCATGCTGCATAGCCTGGCGAAAAAAGGAATCAGGCCTTCTCTTGCGAATTTGGCTTTGGGGAGCTGTTTCTATTCTAGTCACAGCTGGTTGTGAAAAGTTCGGTGTGGTGATTACAGCCATTCTCAAAGCAAATGGGGAAATAATTGATTTTACGCTTTATGTTGTCCAGCAAACGAGTCTATTTTCCCTGTGTACCAATACTATTTTAAAAGCTATCCCACATGGGTTGCAGCAGTCATGAATCCAGTTGCAGATAGGTAGCCGTGTTGGTCTGCCATAGTCAAAATAAAAAAATTCCTTCCAGTAGCACCTTAAAGACCAACTAAGTTAGTTCTTGGTATGAGCTTTCGTGTGCATGCACACTTCTTCAGATACTGTACAGTCATGAATGTTTCTCAAAGCAGGCTAGCACTGATGTGTTACATACAACTGAGTGACAGATTTGAAGGTAAGCAGTTAAATAAGAGTTAAAGTTCAGGTTGAAATCCTAGTCTTCATCTTAGTTTATGGCATGGCCCAGGGCCGACCCAGGATATTTACTGCCTGAGGCAAAAGGCAAGATGGCGTCTCACCCTCATCCCATGCTGATAGCACTGATAGAAGCTGACTCTTACTTCCGCACTGGCAAAAGGACCGTGTCCCGCTGCACACCTGAGGGAATCGGGCTGGTTTAGGGGTGTGTGTGACAAGCCTGTGGCATACATAGCTCTGATCTCCAATGGAAGGGAATGGCTAGGGAGCTCAGGAGGAAGAAGCTGTAGGGGTTGTTGCTGCTCCTTCAACCAACCCAACATTTGCAACCTGAAGCAATTGCCTCACGCTGTCTTATGGCAGGCCCGGCCCTGAGATGGAGCTGCAACTTATAGGGTTTGTTTTGGATTGAATAAGTGGTCAGTACGCTGGAATTTGCACAGATGGCCCAACACATTTTGGTGTCTGAATGGATTTTATTAATAATATCTCATCACTGAAGCACAATTGTATTTTTAGCCCCCAAATATTTCATTTACTTTTTCCTTAGTTATTGGGGATGTGGAGAAAGGGTTTGCGTAAATGTATCCTTTTCTCTGTTCCTCCTGCTCCTCTTACTTTTTCTTTATTGCCTCTTTCATCTGTTATCTGACAATTGAACCAACAGGGAGAGTCTATGCATTTCTGATGTTGCCCAACCTTAAGTAGACATTCTTTAATCGTAGGTGGAAGACTGTTCTTTCTAATTTGAGTCCACTGACATATGAACAGCAGCTATTAAGTTCCACATTAATCTTCATATTTAATTTGGTCATCGAAATAACCTACCAAAATTGTTGAACTCTCCAGAAGTAAAGGTAAAAGGTAAAGGACCCCTGGAAGGTTAAGTCCAGTCAAAGACGACTCTGGGGTTGCGGCACTCATCTCGCTTTCAGGCTGAGGGAGCTGGTGTTTGTCCACAGACAGCTTTCTGGGTCATGTGGCCAGCATGACTAAACCGCTTTTGGTGCAACGAAACACCATGATGGAAACCAGAGCACACAGAAACGCTGTTTACCTTCCCGCCACAGTGGTACCTATTTATCTACTTGCCCTGCTGTGCATTTGAACTGCTAGGGTGGCAGAAGCTGGGACAGAGCACGGGAGCTCACCCCATCATGCGGATTCGAACCGCTGACCTTCCAGTCGGCAAGCCCAAGAGGCTTGGTGGTTTAGACCACAGCACTACCTGCTCCAGAAGTGTAACATAATGTGGACTATATGGAACTTGCCAAACTGACTGGGAGACTCCGAGACCAGAGAGAAGAGATGGTGGAAGAAGACTGGAAGAAATTTAAGGAGTATTTGAAAAAACATGTTAATATTTAAATCTTAGAATAGCTTTGGAAGTGGAAATAGGCTGTAGGGTAAGAAATAGAAGATAGTGTATCTTAAAATAGTATTATTTGTAAGTGATAAAATGTGAAGATTTTTATGGTTAAAGTAAGCGTGATTTTAAAAAATGGTTAGAAATTATGATATATGTAAACTGCTAAAGATGAGGTAAAGTGAAAATCAGATGGGGGGACTTGGGGAAGCCCACCTAACAATGTTTAGAAAAAATAAGGACAAGTCAAGAATTCGTTTGTATTGTTTGTTTTTCTGTTTGTGTTGTTTATTTGTGTTATAAAATGAATAATTTTTTTGAAAAAGAAGTGGTGTAACATAATGGGTCGTTAGTGTGATTAAACCACTCACTACTTCCCAGTGTATCATTATTAATGGATAAGACAACCAAATATTATTGGCCTATACCTCCAGCATTCATCTCTATGCGCCTATAACTTCTGTGACTCATCCCTCAGACTCTCCAGACCATGCATTTACAGCCCTTCCAATCCTTTTTCGAAACCAATTAGGTCCCAGTGCTTTCTGTGGAAATTAATTCCAGATAAGAATGCACAGGACTGGGACTTCAAGTTCCTTTGCTACACAGACTGTGTTGCGCTTTCCTCCAGCTCCCAAACTTACTTGGACCTACGCACACTGTATCTGTTATTACATCTGTTAGAATGAAACTTTTAGACAGGAGAAGAAGCAATTGGAAGTGTGTGTTTGCACTGTTGGTGTGAGAATAGGAAGGAGTCCAAGAAGTCGGCGTTTGAGTTTGAAATCCATTGTATCTTCATGGAAAGATTAAAAGGGAATATAAATTGGCTGCCTTGGCACATAAAATGTTGCTGTCACGGGGGATCAGTATCTTATAATAAAGGCTTCAAAATACAGAAAAGCTTCGGCTGATATTTCAGCTTGAAGTGCGTATGTTTCAAATAAAAAGCGCTGCATTGGCAAAAGGCCTCTTTTTTGTTCAAAGGGCTGGTATCACACCGATTCCTCTATGTGCAATGTAGTCCCGGATAAAAGAGGAAACACGGTTGATGGTATTTGTAAAGGTGCTCCCCAGCTGGCTACTAAAAGTAGCAAGCAGTAGTCTTGGCACGAGAAGCAAATTATTGTCATGGATCGGAGATTGGCTCTGAGACAGGAAACTCAGAATGAGAATGAATTGGTTATCACTTTCCATCATAGTTAAAGGTTAACAACAGGGAGTCTAAGTTGTATTGCAGACCTGGCATTGTTGAAATATATTTATTAACGATCTGGAAAATAGATGGGTGATGAGGTTACAAGAAAGGCATTTAAGTTTAGATAGGCTTTTAGACAAGAATAGGAAACAGGTAAGAAGGAGCTGAAAGTCCCACTAACGGTGGAACTCCGTGTTACATGTAGTATTGCGATTTTCTTTATAAAAACACACTGTAGAGGACATAGTTTGAAGTTATGAAGCTGTAAGTGACTGTGGAGGCCAATTCTGGATCCACACGTCCTTCCACAGTGGGGACATAGGTTTCCGGGTGGCAGTTGATCTTGGTGAGGGTTTACCAAACATGCCATCTTCTTAGCACGTTTCTCTCTTTAGACCTCAGTTCAAGCGTCTTCAAAGTCCATGACAGCTTTGGTAAAGGCTGTTCTCCAATTGGAGCGCTCATAGGCAAGTGTTTCCCAGTTGTTGGTGTTGATACTACATTTTTTTTAGATTTGCCTTGAGAGCGTCTTTAAACCTCTTTTGTTGACCACTCTATATTGTATGCAACGACTGGCAGTGGTTCTCCAGGATTTTAGCAGGATTATTTCCCAGTGCTACCCGGAGCTGAAAGTCCTACTAAGGGTGGAACTCCATGTTGCATGTAGCACTGAGATTTTCTTTATCGAAATGTTCTAAAAACACACTGTAGAGGACATAGTTTGACGTTATGAGGCTGGGGCTTCTCGACCCTTTCTCCTCTTCCTATTTTCCCACCATTTTCAGCTGGGGGTATAGGTTGGGGTGGGGTTTTTTTCTTTTTACAAGAAAATGACCTATAAGGAAAAGGTTGAGAAGCCCTTCGCCTCCAAAAGTAGCAGCAGCGGAAGTGCTTTTAATATTAAGTTGGAAGCCGGAAGCAATTCTGTGTTGCCACACTGTCCATTTCAGCTTGTTTCTCATTTTATCCACATCTGAAGTCCAGTTCTCCACATTTCCGCATCACTTTGTGAATTCTTTTCTAAAAGTCCTCATGAAAATCCATTGGCATTTTGGGGTGAATTTTGTAATACATTTTGTTTTGCAATTTTGCTTAATATACACATATTTTCTCTAATATCTGCCCCAATTCAATGCATTTTGGTAAGCTATTTTCACTAATATATGCATTTTGTGCAGCCTTCACCTTAGTTATATGCATTTTTGTACACATGGCTTGGCTGAAGAACTGCTTTGCTGAATTTGGAGTACTGCTCCAAAGAACTGCATTGCTAAATTTATCTCCCTAGCTTAATTAATGATGAGTTAAAAAAATGTTTGGAATAACTTTTCTAAAAAGACCAGAGGCATTTCTGTTAAGTATTGTTGGCAGGGACATCCCGAATGCCTTTAGGGAGGTATTTTTATAAGCAAGGGCTGCAGCTCGGACTTTGGTGGCAAAGGGGTGGAAGGAAGAAGAAGTCCTGACAATAACGGATTGGCATAACAAGAATTTGCTGAAATGGCGCAGTTGACAAATAGCCTGAGAGGCAATTCAAAACAAAAATTTATGGAAAAGTGGTATAAATATAAGATATATGTTCAAAAATATAGTAAAGGTTCACTATCTATGCTAGCATTCAATTGACGTTGGAGAGCGACTGAGTTGAGAAATAAGACCAAGGGTACATATTGATATAGGAATGTATTAGATAAAATGTAAAGAAACATACAATAATAAGAGTACATCCATTTGTAAAAAAAAGAGGCATATACAACAGGATAGACAGGAAGTTCAAAGTGTTGGTATATATATGATTTGGGATTAGTGTTTTGTCCTTGTTTTTTTGCTTTCTTCTTCCTTTTTTTCTTTCTTCTTTAAGTATATAAACTTTGTATACATGCTGAAAAGTATAGTATAATAAGCCTTGTGATGTAATATGATAATGTTTACCCATGTAACATAAGAACTTTAATAAATAAAACTGCAATAATAATAATAATAATAATAATAATAATAATAATAATAATAAATGAATTTATCTCCCTAGTCAGCATGTGCATGTGCATGCACGCGCGCACGCACACACACCTACTGAAAATTGATTTGCCAAGGCTAGGAATATGGAAGACATCAATAAGGATCTTGAAAGTTGAAAATATAACTGAGGGTGATAGGGTTTTTTAATGTTAGTTGGGCTTTCTTCAGACCTTTCCGGTTGTCAGCTGGCTTTCTCTTAGACACTTTGCACAGGATAATTAGATATCCTAAATATGTAAAAGGCGAAAGATTTATACAATCTGAGGAGGAGCCAGAGAATTCTAAATATGAATAGTATGAAAAACCTAATACCCTCAGTTGTATTCTGGGTAAGATATTTACTGTACAAGCGAGTCAAGGAAGGATTTGAAGGAGGAAAAAGAAGTGTGGAAAAGCCAATTCCGGGCAAAAATGACAGACTCACCAAGATGGAAATACTATTGTTGTTGTTAATATTAAAATTACTTCATTAAAAAATGTGCAGCTTAATGCCAAACTAGGCTTCTAAGTGGTTTGCAAGTATAAAAGCCATTCACACAAACATCCATAATGCAAAGATGCCATAAAACAATTAATATATTGTGTCTAGCAAACTGAGACAGAACAGAACACATGCAACCCATACATTGCATAAGTAAATGCTAACCTGTGTATCTGGCCATATTAAGACATGTTGGGCCCCTAAGTTATGCCAAGTTTAACAGGACCCAAGACGTTACCAAAAAAATTCATGTTATTCTAACAGATAGGGCAATGAAAACTAGAAATAACAAACTGTTACATCTGCAGTTTAGCGAGCCGTGAACTAACAAGCGAACGAAAACATAATTATGTAAAACTTGAAGTTTTGTATTGGGCTGTTGTTTTGTATTTAGAGGTCTCTTATAACCTGTGGCCCTAAACAGCAGCTTACTTTAAAAAAGGTAAAGTTCCCCTGACAGTTAAGTCCAGTCGCAGACGATTCTGGGGTTGCAGCGCTCATCTCACTTTATAGGCCGAGGGAGCTGGCGTTGGTCCACAGACAGTTTTTCCGGGTCATGTGGCCAGCATGACTAAGCCGCTTCTGGCACAACAGAACACCGAAACAAGAGCAGCGCACGGAAGCACCATTTACCTTCCCGCCACAGTGGTACTATTTATCTACTTGCACTTTCTGGTGTGCTTTCTAACTGCTAGGTTGGCAGAAGCTGGGACCGAACAACGCGAGCTCACCCCGTCGCGGGGATTCGAACCGCCGACCTTCTGATCGGCAAGCCCAAGAGGCTCAGTGGTTTAGACCACAGCACCACCCGTGTCCCTTGCAGCTTACTTAGCTTGTGCTTAAATCTGGCATTGCCTGTGTAGATTCAGGGTCCTCTTTGATGATGTCTTTAGCAGCATGGGAGCTACTGTAGTCTAAATCCTGTGAATGCCACTCAGTAACAACACTGGCCCATTCTTCTGCTTCTAGGAGGCTTCCTACAGAAAATCTCAATATTGCAGGAATATTGAAGGATAATTTGAGTCTAAACTCATTTCACTTTCACCCTTCAAAATCATGTATCAGTCTAGTGAGCCTTACTACTAGTGAAATGATTCATATCTTCGCTATTTCCTTTGTGGGGTTTTTTTCTTAAAACAAAAATAAAATAAAGCTGTCATTGTAACAATCATCATAAACACAGTCTAACTAAATATATATACTGGCTTTAAGGCATATTATCCACATTCATTGTATGGATGCAACCCTGGACATGAACCCTGACACAGTATATTCATAATCAGCTGTTGAAAGAACAGCCAACTGCTGAAAGAAACAAATGCACTGAGGCCCTTTTGCATGCAAACTCCACCAAGCGAACAAATGAGCAAAGTTTGTACAGACTCTGTAAGGCCACTTCACACAGGAACGCTTGCAAGAGGCGCCCATAAACTCTTTTGCTGTCAAACCTAAAAACGCAATTGTGCTGGTCCCGGCAAGGTCCGAGTCCAGTCCGAGGTCGATGGTGCGGTATGGAGGCTGTCCGTCAAAGCTGTAGCTAGGTCCAAGGCAGGGAGTCGGGTGGGGTAACGAATTCTGGCAGGGGAGCAGGACAGGACACAGGCAGGAACAGGCTAGCAACAACGGTGTTCCCACAACCTGGGACTGGGGCTGACTGGCTTTTATCTGCCCCGAGGCATAGGGCGGCCCCGGTCCACAGGTGACTCACCTCTCCTGGCCTGGAGGCGAGCACTCCTCCTGCAGGAACTTAGTTCCCTCCGCCTCTCTGCTCTGAGCTTCTGCAGCTCAGGAGAGGCTGGAGGATTACCGGACTCAGAGGCAACCTCAGCTTCCCCTGACGGGGCTGAGAGTGCAGCACCTGCAGGCAATGGGTCCTCCATCCCCTCAGGAGCCAGAGCCGACTCAGCTGATGCCTGCACCTGAGGATCCAGCACAGGTGAGGACCTTTCGGGCTCATGCTCCAGCCCCGGCTCAGCTGGTTCTGAAGGCGGGGACTCCTGTGCAGGCTGGGATCCCTCAGGTTCAGCCTCTGAGTCCGAATCCCAGGCCATCACAGCAATACGTTCACATGACAAATCTGTTTTCACCTGCATGATTCATACAGTTGCACATGCTAGGTTGGTGGGATTTGCTGTGGCTTCCTGTTGCATATTCACAAATAACCGCATACAGTGACTGCATAATATGTGAAGTGCCTAGGAATTCAGAGTGGGGTGGAATTGCCACTGTATTCAAATAGCAGATGAAGGAATATGCAGTTGGATGCAACCTCTGCTGCTTTGTCAAAACTACATTCTGAAACACCGGAAACCAGGTTTATAACAAACGAAACACAGTGCTAGAAATAGGATGCTGACCCAAGTCTTTTCATATGGACAGATGCCAACAACTAGCACAGAGCATGTATGGAATATTTGAGTATTCTAGTATTTTATTTATGTTGTGAGTGAGAATAGGAATGCTTAAATTTCCAATGTCCAAATGCAAAAAGCATGCATTTTTGTGCTGTAGTGAAATATAAAGGTAAAGGGACCCCTGACCGTTAGGTCCAGTCGTGGACGACTCTGGGGTTGCACGCTCATCTCACTATATAGGTCAAGGGAGCCGGCGTTTGTCCACAGACAGCTTCCGGGTCATGTGGCCAGCATGACTAAGCTGCTTCTGGCGAACCAGAGCAGCGCACGGAAACGCCGTTTACCTTCCCGCTGGAGCGGTACCTATTTATCTACTTGCACTTTGTGCTTTCAAACTGCTAGGTGGACAGGAGCAGGGACCAAGCAACAGGAGCTCACCCCGTCACGGGGATTCAAACCGCCGGACCTTCTGATTGGCAAGCCCTAGGCTCTGTGGTTTAACCCACAGTACCACCAACGTCCCTTGTAGCGAAATATACTCCACTGTTAATATTTTAAACTGTTTTTAGCAGATGTACAACCAGATTCCCTGAAAGTGAAATTTGGTTTGCTCACAATCCTACCACCTAATTTCCTTTCAACATTTTTTTAAAAAAAACACCCTATTTCTTTTGTAAAACCTTCGGGGAAATGTCCACAGATTCTTCATGTATATGTGGTATTTACGTGGATTCTACCATGGAGGGGAAAGTGTATAACTCGGGCTGTAATACTTTGCACACTTACATGAGAGTAAACCCTATGGAATATAGTTAGATTTACTTCCAAGTAAACATGTTTGATTGTTCTGCACTAGTACTTTTCTTTGTCTGTATGGAAATGGATTATCTGATAATATACATGCATGCAATTCATATGTAAATGGATCATAAATAGAAAATAATAGAACTAGTCATAACATTCAATTTACATCTTAAGCTTTTTTGCTAAAGCATCACTTTTGATTTTTGTTCGGGTCTTTACATTTGTGTTTGACATTTTTGCGTGAATATTGGGGCACAGGAAGGTTGGAGGTATTTATAGGGTATCTTGTATTTCTTACATTTGTCCTTTTGCTGCTAGAGCAATAAATACGCACAGACTATTTTATATCATTATCCTGAATTTCAACATGATTTAGTGGATGAGAAATGGTTGTGCAACACAGTTTGCTGTACTTTCCTCTGATAATAACCTTAAACTCTTGGCAAATATTGTCTGAGGCAAGAGGAGGTATACAAGTTTTGAAAGCCACCTAATTAAACACTGTTAACACCATCTGCCTTCTGCCAGAACAAAAGTTCATTTTAGTACAAAGAACATGGTCTACTGTAAAACAGAGGACTTC
Source organism: Podarcis bocagei (assembly GCF_964188305.1). NCBI lineage: Eukaryota > Metazoa > Chordata > Lepidosauria > Squamata > Lacertidae > Podarcis > Podarcis bocagei. The sequence goes on along the minus strand of NC_138136.1, from coordinate 14,692,601 downwards.
TTAACTGAACACAGATGTTTTCTAGGATACCCGGCTCAACTTAAAAGTGCTATTTTGCTGTATCACTCTAATTTATTCTAGCTCACTTTCAATTTGTGTATATAGAATGACATGCCCTTCCACAAAAGTATGAAGAAGTTCAGTGAAACTTAAACATAAAATAATGTGGGAATAGAGTTAGAGAGAAACAGTAACATAACTCTATGCGTAGCCAACACACACCTGAATTTTAAATCTTGGCATTTGGTTTGAACTCTTTAACTCCTTCACTTTTTTTGCATGAATTAATGGAATAACGGTTTTGATGGCTCATTTGCAATTAACTTCATCGTTAAACTTTAGTGAAGTAATTAAATTGATTGCGGTTGTCAGCGGATCAGGATCTGATTCCCTCATAATTTGCATTTGTAGATACACAGCACAACTCAAACAACTTCAGCTGGGTGAAAAAGTTAAAAGCCAATTTATTGCCAGCCAACCGATACTGAAAGCTATCCCTTTGTAAACCCTTCCTTCAGTGTATTATCAAAATGCAAATACAGAAAAGTAGAAACTCTCACATGGACACATGCTTTTCAAGCTATTATTCAGATGCTATATGATTTGATTTGTGATGGGGGGGCTGTGGTTCACAAATATTGAGGGAGAGGAAGGGTCATGGGGGCCGAAGCACTTGCCTCCAAGAAGCCAAAGTAGCAAATGATAAAGGCAACTGCCCCATCCCATTAAATGTGTGAACGAATCAAAGTATCAGTAGCACAATGGTTGCAACTTGTAAGTGTGAGCTACAGTCCACCAGGAGTGTATATGTCCAGTTAGAAAAATCTCAGGTAGAAGAGCTGGTAAAGATTTATGCTCTAGACTTCGGAAACCCTATACGATTTAGATGGATTATTTGTCGGGCTCAGTATAAAGCAACTCTTTATAACTTGAGCAGAATTCAGATGCTTTCAGACAATGAAAACAAACTGTTAAGTAGAATTGGTTTAATTCACACAGACATGGAAAATGTCTGTGTATTAATGAAGGCTTAACATGAGGAGATTCCATTGAAGCTTTAGAAAAGCAAGAAGAGCAGTCTGAGCTCTTGCTGAGTTGATAATTAATGAATTGTTGTTTTTTGCTAGCTAATATGTAAGTGTTGTAACATTAGATCAGGTGACAAAGGTATTGAACTGCAAATTGCCATTTTGAAGGGAGTTGCCTGTTAGTCTTTCTCTGAATGCCACAGAGAGCAAAAGGGTGTGAATGACTCTCCAGTGCTTGCTGGAATGGGGGAGAGACACAGTTTGTATGCATCTTTTATTTCTAAAAAGATGCTGAGTCTGTGCTGGACACTTCACAAGATCTTATGGCTATTTTGGAGGTATCATTTACTGTATTTCATTATGCTTTTGAAGGAAGTTCTGCAAGTAATCTTTGAACAATATTTTATAGGTCTGGACACTTATTTATTTCTAAAAGGAGTCTGTTCTTATGCATCCAGTCACTTCGTGCTGTGCAATATTAATATCTGCAATGCAACCACGCAACAACATTCCTGTCTTTTGTGGAAGGATGATTTTTGAAGATTTTTGTGGCTATGACTAGTGGGTAACTAGAAAATGTCCACTTTATAATGGTAATGCATAGTTAGAATAAAGCAGTGCTATTTTTCTAGAAAAAGAGGTGCCAGAATTCACAATGAATGTCTCCCTTGTTCTCTTATAATGACAATAGCACCCACCTGAGAGGTGCTGGAACTGAGTTCCAGTGCATTCTGGCTGGGGGGGGGGGGAATCCTGCGATAAAGTGATAATTAACCCAGCACCAAACAGCAGAAAGGGGGAATTCACTAAAGGGCACAATCTCAGCACTCACTTTCAGAAGAGCTAAAATCAATTGGCCTGAGGGAATGGCAGAAAATTGCAGTTGAAGTCCAGGAGTTACAATTCCTCGGTTACAATTCCAAAATAAAGTTCCTTTCGACGTCTTAAAAAATAAATGTACCTTCTCTCTAATTGAAGAGAAGAAACAAAATCTATGATATTTCACCTGCTGAAAGAAATAAGTAACAAGGGAACAGGAAAGAAAAGGCACCTACACATATTATTTGCAGAAATCTGGCTCTCGAGTAGCTGTTATTGCTGGCACTGTGGCGGCAGCCGTATTCCTGTTTTCATTTTGTTCCTTGGTGTGCTCTGGCATGGACACCAGCGCATGTGTGGCCATTCTTAGGGTGTGTTTGGCAAGCGTCAAAAGATGGATGCCAAAACTGGGAATGTAACCCCCTCCCCTCTCCTCACAATCTTGATATCAAGGACTGTAGCCTTCCTGCCCAGATTCCACTCTCTGCTTCTGGCTTTCTCCACGACTGGCTGCTCCAGCAGCCTTAAGAATTTTGCCAGGAGGCCTAGTGTGAGGATTAGTATGGTTTAGCTGTCCCAAACCTCAAGATGCCATGATCCTCCAATTTCCCTTAAATTGAAAGGAATTCCCCCTCCCTCTCCTTTTTCGTCATCCTTCTAAGAACAAATCCCTAGAAACGCTTTTCCTTCAGATCCCTTTTCAAGGCACTTCTGTGGTGAAGGAAGAGGAAATGGTGTATTCACCCGAGTTGTTAAAAACACATAGAAGAAAACCAGTTCTGGTGTATATTTTACTGGCCCCATTCAACTGAGTGCAGGCCACAAAATGGACCAGTCTTTTTACTCTTACTAGGAAGCAAATGGAATAACCGCAGCGTTCTAAAGAGAAGTAAAACTCCAGACAAGTTTTTGTAACAGATTTCCAAAATATTCTCCATGTTAAGACAAAGTAAAATAGCATGTGTGGTTCTGAACAGGCCAATATTCTCTCATTCTCATATATATATTTATATAATTATACAGAGAGAGAGAGATTCTTCCTAGGGGTTCGTGGAGCTTGGATATTCACAACAACCCTCTTAGGAGCTACTTATTGCAGAAACTTGCCCCAAATCTATATACTGTAGGTACCTTCATGACTAGGGTTGCCATATGTTTGGGATTCCAAAGACGGAATTAGCGTCCGGGGTGTATTTCGGGGAATTGGCAAAATGTCCAGGTTTTTCAAACTTTGGGCAATTTCCCATCAACAACTTTTTGTGTCCGGATTTTTACTTCTTTAAATATGGCAACCCTATGAATGGCAGAATATGGATTTAATTCTGAATTTATCCAACACAAGTCTAGTGGATGCCTGCTTGTGAGAAAGTGCCTGACACGACAGGAAATTCAGTCTGCCCTGGCCTGAGGAGACTGCATGAGAGAATCAGTGGAGTGGGTGTGAAAACACACATGCCACATCATATTTTATTTCCCAGTAATGCTGTTTCTTGTATTTTGGCTGTACCCAGGAACTAGTATTGGGAGCAATAAGACCTTCTCCAATGCACGTATCTTGAGTGGAATGAACATACAAAATATGATCTTCCTACCATTTTTATTTTTATTTTTTTGACAAAGAAGCAGATTTCCAGTTCACACTGGACAAGAGTAGAAATAAATTCCTTAAATGAAATTTGCCTCCCCCCCCCAATAACTTTTTAATAAAATGGCCCTTGATGGAGAGCATCCTTATTAGTTTAATTGGAAGCGGTATTTATGGCTCTGGAGGTCTGTAGGGATGTGGCACTCAGTGTAACTGGCTCCGTAACAAGATGAGTGTAGCTGACTATATATTTTTTTTTCTAACGATCATTGAGAAAGTGCAAGGAGATTTCCTTGGACCAGCTTCAATAAAATACCCTCTGGCTTCCAAACCAAAAATATTGCCATATAGCCTTCCTCCAAATATGCGGTCTGGCTCAGTTTCCTAGACTGTATACAGCAGACTACGGTTTTTGAAAACTTAATTTTGTACTTTGAAACCTGAGTTTCTAAATTATACTTTCAGTAGTAACACCCTCTTCAGGCAAACATGCATTTGCACAAGACCTGCTTTTTCTGTTGTGTGATCCCACGCAGCTGTGCAATGTGCGTGAACATCAGAACCAGGTGAAGGGGAGGTTAAATACATGAGCTGTTTCTGCCCTGCTGGAGTGAGGGCAATAATGACTGGAGCTACCAATATAGTTAATCCTGCTTTCAGGGTTCACATACAACAGGGGTAGGCAACCTAAGGCCCGGGGGCCGGATGCGGCCCAATCGCCTCTCAATCCGGCTTGCAGACTGTCAGGGAATCAGCGTGATTTACATGAGTAGAATGTGTCCTTTTATTTAAAATGCATCTCTGGGTTATTTGTGGGGCATAGGAATTCGTTCATATTTTTTTTCAAAATATAGTCTTGCCTACCACATGGTCTGAGGGACAGTGGTCTGGCCCACAGCTGAAAAAGATTGCTGACCCCTGACATACAGTCATAAACCACTGTCAGTGCCGGATTTACGTATAAGCGAAACAAGCTATATTCTCTTGGGACCCCCAAAAAAATTAAAGAGGAAAAAACTGGATTTACATTTCCAAAATATAAGATAAAAAACAAATAAAATAAAACGTACATACAGCAACAGTGTTTTGTGTTGTGTAGGCTCCTATGGTGTAAGTGATGGGCCCCGCCTGCTCGCCTGCTCCCTAAAATATCACTGGTTTGCTCATTTCTATATATAGGGTGCCTGCCGTACATTCTGCATGGACTGGTTGCAGGGCAACAGTAGCATGCAGCTGCAGACTGCAGTGCAGCACAACTGAATGTAGATCAAGCTGTTGTACCTGTTATCTAATATTCAAGAGTGCTTATAGACTGATGATCAGGCAGCATAGACTAAGGGTATGAGTCTTCTGCCTACTGATTGATTTCATGTAATACAGAATTTATTTATTTTGATCCCATTATAAAATTACTTTAGAAAAATATTCATCTTTATTATTTGGTAGGCCTATATTATTATTTACAGTGGTACCTCAGGTTACATATGCTTCAGGTTACATACGCTTCAGGTTACAGACTCCGCTAACCCAGAAATATTACCTCGGGCTAAGAACTTTGCTTCAGGATGAGAACAGAAATCACATGATGGCAGCACGGTGGCAGCGGGAGGCCCATTAGCTAAAGTGGTACCTCAGGTTAAGAACAGTTTCAGGTTAAGAACGGACCTCTGGAACGAATTAAGTACTTAACCCGAGGTACCACTATACTAGTACAGTTCCCTATTACTCCCACTTGCTACTATATATATATATATATATATATATATATATATATATATATATATACATACATACATATACCGTATTTTTTGCCCTATAGGACGCACTTTTCCCCCTCCAAAAATGAAGGGGAAATGTGTGTGAGTCCTATGGGGCGAATGCAGGCTTTTGCTGAAACCTGGAGAGCGAGAGGGGTCGGTGCGCACCGACTCCTCTCACTCTCCAGGCTTCAGGAGAGCCCCAGCGCCAGCCCCACAAGCTCCGGGGACAGTGGGGAGGCGCAGGGCGTCTTCCTGCTGTCCCCGTACCTGATCTGAAGGCGGGCGGCAGGGAGAAGAGCGCTTCTCCCCGCTGCCTGCCCCGCAAGCGCCTGGGGGAAAAATAATTTTCCCCCCTTTATTTCCCCCCCCAAAAAAAAAACTTGGTGCGTCCTATGGGCCGGTGCGTCCTATGGGGCGAAAAATACGGTGTGTGTGTGTGTGTGTGTGTGTGTGTGTGTATATCCTCTTAATTGTATTTCAGTTCAACAATTACTTTGATAAAATACATATTTTGTTATGTGTAAATGGCTTTAGATACCTACTAGGTCCATAAATTGCCATATAGCATACATTCAACACAAAAAACAGTGAAAACCTGTTTTTGACAAAGGACAGCTGGACATATAAAGGGCCGCATTACCTTCAGTAGCTTAGGACCTAAATCCGGCTCTGACCACTGCGCTTTAGGGGAAGCCTGAGAACAACACTTAGTGTTTGTTGTTAGCTCCTCACTCACACACCCCAAACTTTATACTGGAAAGTATCTCGGAATACTAAATTCTAATAAGACTTTAAAATCTTCTAAGAACTGGGAATATATCGCTCTCAAAACAGATGTGTTATAAAGCAGTGAATGAGTACCAGTGATACTCCTCCTGGTATGATAACTGGCTTGCACTGAACTTCTCACTGGTATAAATTTCTTTCCACATTGTGAAATGTATGCAATGGTATGCAATTCTTGTGAGACTCCCTTGCCTTATTATGTCTTTACGCTGCTGGATTTTATGCAGCCTGAAGTGTCACAGCAGGAATTACATGCCTGCTCTTCTCCATTGAACTGTAACCCAAATGGGATGCATTTTCTTTGGACATCTAGATAGTTTCTACTTAATGGAAAATTTAGCCGTTTAACTTTTTCACAGGAGAGTAAATGTCTGATTTTTATACTTGGCTTCCACAGGGCATGTTTAAGTCCAAGTCATAAATCCCAGCACACAGCACTATAGCTGGCTAGAAGCTGTACGGTTTATTTAACTTTCGTTGCATTGATATTCTTTTGTTTTCCATTTATTTTCTGCTCCCTCAGAAAATGCAACTCCCCTCTTCTCGTGCAGCTCCCCTCTCCACCAGCAGAGACTGTGTGTCATTTGGGGTAAGCCGCAAAGGGGAGAAGAAAGGGTATTGAATAGCTTGTCAGGACAACTTTCCCATTCATTTCCTCCATCATTAACACATTCTTTTCCCTCTCATTCCCCATTTTCTCACTGTTTTTTGTTTTTCACATCCTTCTTCCCTCCTGGCTTTCTTAATCTTCCATGTCTGTTTGGCAAGGACTCATGTGAGCAGAAAGAACCTTAGCAGGCAGCAAGTAGACCAAGAGGGAGCCCTGAAGACTCAATTTTGAGCCAGAGATGTCTGGTTTTAGAGCACTAATCAAACAGTTTCATGGGTTGCGTACATGCCATTTATTAAAAGCACATTATTTCCCCCCAAAAAAAACTATTCTTCGAAATGTAGTTTCTAAGGGTGCTGGGCTTTGGCAGCTCTGTTAGTGGTAAACTACAGTTCCCAGAATTTTTTTGTGGGAAATAATGTGCTTTCAATGTATGGTGTGTACACAAGAATTACATTTAGCTAAAGCAAAAGTGTAGCACTTAAAACAATGAGGACACAGTTAACCTATCCTGACCTACCTTGACATACTTCTCTAACATTCCAAAGCTTTTTGATGATGTGTTACAGCACTTCATTTTCATAAAAGTATTCCAAAAGCATAAAGCGTTGAGTGAATTTCCCCCCTCTAATTTGTCACTTATTCACAGTTCCTTTTACTCTGGTTTTATTCTTTGTTCTGTTCCCTGTTGTATTTCCCCCCCAAATTAAGCAAAACCTTGTCAGTAAAGTTCAATATGATCTACTTAAAGAGATCAGTTTTCATTTAAAATACTTGAGCTTCTCTTCTAACGCTGGTGTGCCTGGGTGAAAGACAGAAACATAGTTTGCCATGCACTTGTATGAGCTTTGAATGAGGTTGTATAAATTATTCCATTGTTTAGGTAAGAAGGTGGATTTACCATCACATTTAATCTTACTGTGTGTGTGGTGTCAACCTGTGAATAGATGCATTTTTCTGTAGCACATTTTTGGGAACAACTTTTTCAATTTTACAGTGAAATCCTATGTGTCTACTCAGAAGTAAGTCCTTCCACATTCAACGAAGTTTATGTATGTACGTACATGATTTTAGCCTTAACCTCTCCTACCTCTAGGGAACATTCTCCAACTCAGATACTATACCAGGTGTGGGGAAACTTTGGCCAAATGCTATCAAACTACAAGTCCCATAATCCCTGTCCATGGCAATGTTTACCGGGGCTGATGGGAATTATATGTAGCTTGACAACATCTGGAGGGCCACAGGTTTCCCCAGCTGTCCCATACCTTTGCCATGATGATGGGCATCGGCTGCACCACCATTTCCTTTTCCAATTCCTTTGCAATTTTTCAAAATGACAAGAAGGCAATCCATTCGCTTCAGCTTCTTTTCAGAAGTGAAAGCTGACAGCCCAACTTTTGTCTGGCTATCGTCAAACACCACACTGGTATCTCTGTCAGTAAGGAGCCAATGGAAGACCTCCATTCTGCCAGGATCTCTCCCCTGGAAGTTCATTGCCTTGATATTTTATGATATGGTGGTATAGACATACTTTTATAAATAAATACACTGAAATCTGAAGTATTTATAAAGTGGACTTTGAACCAATGAACTTTCCATCTAATTATTTCCAGGTGACTGCTATGAGCAAGAAATAACCAAATAATCTGCTGTGAGCATATTCATAATGAGGATATCTATAACTGTAAGAATTCTGGTGTTCTTCCTTTCTTCATTCTCTGTTTCCCATGGCTGCAGGTACACATGTGTTTCCAATGCACATCTTAAGAAGTGAATGCAGGTCCACAGCAAATGAGTTAGTCTTGAAGGTGCCACAAGTTTTCGGGTTGTTTTTGTTGCAATGGCCCAACATGGCTACCCTTCAATAAATAGAATTGATATCTTCTTCTTCTTTTTCCTACAACATGTCTTAAGAGCTATATCAAAGGTAGAAATTCAGGTTTTAGCTGTGCCGTTTGTTTAAATTTTGTTTTTGTTGCGCAAGAGTGCTACAAGCCTGACAGGGATTTGTAACTACTACCATTTGTGTCAAAAGTCTGCATGGTTGGTCAACTTGATGTCATAGCATCAAGTGCTTATAGTAAAGGACCCCTGACCATTAGGTCCAGTCGTGACCGACTCTGGGGTTGCGGCGCTCATCTCGCTTTATTGGCTAAGGGAGCCGGCGTACAGCTTCCGGGTCATGTGGCCAGCATGACGAAGCCGCTTCTGGCAAACCAGAGCAGCACACGGAAACACCGTTTACCTTCGCACCGGAGCGGTACCTATTTATCTACTTGCACTTTGATGTGATTTCGAACTGCTAGGTTGGCAGGAGCAGGGACAGAGCAACAGTACCTATCTACTTGCACTGCATGCTTTCGAACTGCTAGGTTGGCAGGAGCAGGGACCGAGCAACGGGAGCTCACCCCGTCGCGGGGATTCAAACCGCTAACCTTCTGATAGGCAAGTCCTAGGCTCTGTGGTTTAACCCATAGCGCCACCTGCTTATAGTCATGTGCAGAAAGTGAATATGCCCACATCACATTCTCCTAGTGCAAGACAGGATACCTCATCCATGGTTCTATCTCAATGATGGCAAATGATACTGTTAATAATAATAATAATAATAATAATAATAATAATAATAATAATAATAATAATATTTATACCCCGCCCATCTGGCTTGGTTTCCCCAGCCACTCTGGGCGACTCACAACAGAATATTAAAAGCACGATAAAAGATCAAACATTAAAAACTTCCCTAAACAGGGCTGCTTTCAGATGTCTTTTAAAAGTCACGTAGTTGTTTATTTCCTTGACAAATGATGGGAGAGCGTTCCACAGGGAGAGCACCACTACCAAGAAGGCCCTTTGCCTGGTTCCCTGTAACCTCAACTCTCGCTGTGAGGGAACTGCCAGAAGGCCCTTGGAGCTGGATCTCAGTGTCCGGGCTGAATGATGGGGGTGGAGACGCTTCTTCAGGTATAAAGGGCTGAGGCTGTTTAGAGCTTTAAAGGTCTGCACCAACACTTTGTATTGTGCTTGGAAATGTACTGGGAGCCAATGTAGGTCTCTCAGGATGAAATGTACGTGTTTAGGGTGCAGAGTTTCTATTAAGACAGAAGGAGGTCTGTCATTGCTACCATTGCCCTGATGTCTCACTTTTTTGAGCACAGGACATTTCAGAGACTAATAATATCCTTCACTTCAACAGACCTCCTCTGAAACAAATGGACTATAGACCGCAATCTGACAAAGTAACATTTCCTATCAGATTCCATACACTCACAGACAGTGGGAAAGGATTTTAACAGGAGAAATTGAGGCCAGGCTGAGATTTTTTCCCCCACAGGTGAAATAACATTGGGGAAAGAATGAATGAGAGGAGCTATTTTGTTCTTGGGCTCCCTTCGCCATTGTGCTTTAAAAGGTAATCGCCATTGTTGACCGAAAAGGAGAAGTGTCGGATGTTTGTCCCCAAAGATTTATGTGAAGAAAACTTTACAAGGAATGTTGACGTTGTGGCATACAGGATGTTGTTCCAACTGGGGCCTAAGTGGTGAAAAGTCAACATTCGCCACTTTTTCTTGGTAAAATATTTGCTAGAATGTGTAAATAAAGAATAGAAATTTTTACTTCACATCCATGTGCTAAAACATCTGGGGTTTTGTTTACACTGGAATGTAATGCAGACTTGTCTTTTTTTAAAAAAAATCCAAATCAGAGAACCTCTGAAAAGTATGTTTTTCTAAGCGAGACAATTCTGTCTGCATGTGTGGATAATTCTTGACTATGTAGCTGGAAAATGGCAATTAGGAGAAAGATATTCAGCTAGAGGTTAAGACACCATACTGTGGACATGTGTGCATCATTGTTCAAGGCATGAACTGCTATTCCCCTCTCCTTTCTCCGCTGCAGTTGCAGGTCTGGTAGGACTGTGATTTTAAAAATCATTAAGCAAGTGCTGTTAAGCTTGGCCTGGAACATAAATATTTTGGGTGTGGTTGCCTGAGCCTCTGTTCTGGTCTCTCCCCTCCTTCTGCATTTCCACCATCAATGGCTAAGTCAATATGACTTCAGCACATGTACTGGGTTGCACTAACCTTTGCACCTGCTCAGGAATTAAAACAATCTGTCATGTGGCCCTATGGATCTGCTAGTGCAATTCCCACCCACCTTCCTGTTAAGTTGTGGGTGAACATATCAGATGACACAGCGATTCTCCAAACAGCTCTTGTTTATTCACAGGTCAGAAAAGAACTGAACTGAAGGGTTCAGCCAGCCTGCTTATATAGAGCTCCAGTACAACGTAACTGTAACAACTTTCTGTAACTATCCAATCACTGAACGTCACTTTTGATCCCTTATTTGCATATGTGGACCTGAACTATCTACAGTATCCCCCTGCTGGTCCAGGGTGAGAACTTCAGTACATAACATTTCCCATCTCTTTTTGATAGAGATAAATCTCATGGAGGGACTGGGTGATGGCACAGATGCTTCATCTACAACATAACTTCTATATGGCAGCAGCAAAAGACCGTCTCTGTATTGGACACTTCTAAGAAATACAAATCTCCCTTTGTATCCAGAATTACATAAGGTAGTGATGTTATTTTCAAAGTGATGAATTTAAATTAGGCAGAGAACCATACGGAAATTTGATTTAGACGATGTCCCAGAAAGAGAAAACCAAACTACCTCAGAATAATTTGAGGTTGGGAAAAGTGAATTTTATTCTGGATAAAAGCAAAAACGCAACGAAGACTGTCTTAAACTGGAGCAGGGCTGGGCTCTAAACAATCCACGCAAAGGAGCTGTGAATTGATTTGTTGCTCACTGTGATAAACGGTTGACTACACCAACTGCTTGTATAGTTGTATTTATGCTTTGTGATTTTTTTTCCTGAACTGCATATATAACGTTTTTTACTTATGTTTATGTTTTCAATTTGTTGCAGGTTGCTTGGAGACCTTTTGGGAGCAAGCAACTAACAAGTTAAATAAGTGAATAAATAATATTGAGTGGAATCCAACTAACTTGTTCCATCAGCGCAAGGATTTCTGCTTGAGCAAAAGAATTCACCGCTCTCTTCCTCCCATGCCCCCTAAATCTCTTATGGGTTTTCCCTCCACCTCCAAAGCAGGTTTGGGGAGGGTGTGGTGTATGCACAGGGACAGGAGACCAGGGCAGGGAGCTGGCGGTTCTGTTGTATAAAAAAATACTACAGGGGTACCTCAGGTTAAGAACTTAATTCGTTCCGGAGGTCTGTTCTTAACCTGAAACTGTTCTTAACCTGAAGCACCACTTTAGCTAATGGGGCCTCCTGCTCCCGCTGCGCCACCGGAGCATGATTTCTGTTCTCATCCTGAAGCAAAGTTCTTAACCCAAGGTAATATTTCTGGGTTAGCGGAGTCTGTAACCTGAAGCGTATGTAACCCGAGGTACCACTGTATTGAGCTGATGGAACAAGTTAGAGACTGCCTATGATGATTATGATTTAAGAGCAGTCTAGTGATTGTTCTAGAAGCACAGGATACAGTGAAACTGATAAAACTAAGCAGGTGTGATCCTGAACAGAGGCCCAGAGAAAAGACCTGGAAATCTTATTTTAGCTGCTCTGAGTTAACATGAAAGCAAAACTGCTTCAAAAAAGACAATAAATAATGGGATTGAAACAAAACCAGACCGCAGAACATGCTACCACCCATGTGGGCCAAATTCAGAAATTTGAATTGGATCATACAATACGGAACAAATTAATACTGAGTTTTAAAGTGGAAAATGAAAGTACTTTGTGCGCTCATCGGAATATATTCTGTGCCCAATGTGGAGCCTCGTTCTTTTCAAGGGAGGGTGCACACATCTGGGGGGGGGAAGCTGCTGATAAAGTCACTTTTGTGGATGGGAACCTCTGTGCTGAGAGTAACAGCATGGGGTCCCAGGGCGTGGTCTGAGGACACACGATGTGCCTCCCCCTTGCTTAATCTAAGTGGAGCTGGGTCAGTCAGTGACTGGATGAGAAACCACCTGGGAACCCTATGTATTCTGCCTTGAGTGTCATGATCGACGAAAGGCAGAATATACCGTATTTTTTGCTCTATAAGACTCACTTTTCCCCTCCTAAAAAGTAAGAGGAAATGTGTGTGCGTCTTATGGAGCAAATGCAGGCTGCGCAGCTATCCCAGAAGCCAGAACAGCAAGAGGGATCGCTACTTTCGCTGTGCAGCGATCCCTCTTGCTGTTCTGGCTTCTAAGATTCAGAATATTTTTTTCTTGTTTTCCTCCTCCAAAAACTAGGTGCGTCTTATGGTCTGGTGCGTCTTATAGAGCAAAAAATACGGTAAATTTAATAACGTGTGTGAGATTTCTCAATACGAGAGAAAGAGAGAAACTGCAAGGTCTATAAGATGATCATTTGCCGTCATCATTGGTGACTGCAAATCAAGTTTGTTTTACCTCGCGTTGGCAGCCGCAGTCATATTTTCCATTTCTTTGCCCCCATCCCATTACAGAAATTATGTCATCCAAGCGCATAGATCATTTGTCTTAAGGTAGGCCATTGGGAAAAATATTTATCATACATTCCAGGAGAGAATTACGCCACAAGAACCTGCTTTATGTACATCAGCCTCTGCATGTTTCTCTCCTCATCATCACACCCAGCAGAAATGCACAGAAAGGAAAATGTTAGATGGCAAAAGACTTAAAGCATTTTCGTTTATTTGCTTTTATAACTAGGCTTCATCAAGAAGACAACCCAGACAGAAAGGCTAGCTTTTCAGCACAGAATCCAAACAAATTGGCAGGGTGGACAAATCCTGTGTCTCATAACTCTGGAGACTTCGAAAAGCCTAAAATCCTGGTGATTTTTCCCTTAAAAAAAAAAGACTCTATCTGTTTTCATTTAAAACTATAATGTAACCTGCGTATCTGTAACAGGGGAAAACTTCAAAATATGATTATAGCATGCTCAAAAAGAGTCAGAATCAAAGCTGCTAGTTTAAAAAAATGCAGAAATGTATCCATTGCAACTATTTTTGGGTTTTTTTTTCTTTTTAATGAGAAATCAACCAACATCTAGTCAAACTTGTCTCTCTCAGACACACACAAAGTCTCCTGCATCAGCACCTAGTAATCCCTATCACGTTTTGTGTTTTTTTAGTTATTGGTTTCCCTGCACCACAGAGTCATCACACTATGATGCCTTGTCGAGCTGTTACAGATAGGTAGCCGTGTTGGTCTGCCATAGTTAAAATAAAAAAATTCTTTCCAGTAGCACCTTAAAGACCAACTAAGTTAGTTCTTGGTATGAGCTTTCGTGTGCATGCACAAAAGGTATCTGAAGAAGTGTGCATGCACACGAAAGCTCATACCAAGAACTAACTTAGTTGGTCTTTAAGGTGCTACTGGAAGGATTTTTTTTTATTTTGTCGAGCTGTGACATTGCTGCTAAATGATGCCAAATTCCCAACAAATAATGGCACTAAAGAGGGATGCGGGTGGTGGTGTGGGTTAAACCACAGAGCCTAGGACTTGCTGATCAGAAGGTCAGCAGTTTGAATCCCCGCGACAGGGTGAGCTCCCGTTGCTCAGTCCCTGCTCCTGCCAACCTAGCAGTTCGAAAGCATGTCAAAGTGCAAGTAGATAAATAGGTACCATTCCGGCGGGAAGGTAGGCGGCATTTCCGTGCGCTGCTCTGGTTCACCAGAAGCGGCTTAGTCATGCTGGCCACATGACCCAGAAGCTGTACACTGGTTCCCTCGGCCAATAAAGCGAGATGAGCGCCACAACCCCAGAGTCGGCCACAACTGGACCTAATGGTCCGGGGTCCCTTTACCTTTACTGGCACTAAATGGTCTGGTTTCATTATCCAAGTGTTGGGTGGCATCTTTGATACCGGGTGAACACCAAAGTTTCCTGGAAACTTCAATTATACCATATAGTTTATATAGTGTTTGATTGTTTAAACACACACACACACACACACACACACACACACAAACACACACACAGCCCACCACTACCAACAACCCTATGAACCATTGGCAAATACTGGTGCTCCTTTCAGAAAGGTCTAAGCGACATCTTTAGCAGTTGGTTCTTGGAAACATCAGAGCAGTACACTTAGCAGAACAGTGCATTTTCTATTCATATTTGGCTGTGTGGAAAAACTCTCCCACTGCTAACAAAAGTGGGGAGGGCTCAGATGAACATCCTCTAATCATTGAAATAACATGGGAGCACAGGTTAGTTCAGCTGCTGCCATGCGTTGTGTGTATATGAATGGGCTCTGTGTGTATGCTGAGGAATGTGAAAAGAGATCCCCCATGCAAGGGAGGTCCCTAATCAGAGTGTCGAAAGTGAGAATGGGACTGGCCTACACAGCCTTGCAATGCCCTTGACACATTTTCTCAAAGTATGGGTTGGATCACTGTATGAAACTGTCTGCCCTCAGCAGTGGAACTTCCAGGCTCTATCTGCCTTTTAGCAGCATGGAGAATATTGCCCACAATGGTTCTTTGGTTACTGGACTGCCCCAGAGATAGCGTTGAACCAAGGTGGAACCACATCAAAGATGCAAGCTTTTGACAAAAGAGAACAGCAGATCTCCGATTGGTTTGAGACTGGCATTAAGGACATGGAGCCTGCTACTGCTGGGATCAGCACAGAGAGAAGGAACGCCGTGGTGCATTTGTGGCAGCAAAACCAGACACCGTCATCTGCCCCAACTGCAATAAAGCATGCCTGTCAGGAGTGCGTGCAGGAGCCAGGCCCTGTGACCAGTAGGGCTTCGCAGGACTGGGGCCTTCCTAAGTTTGTTCTGGAGAGGCAAGGCGCGGCCACACAGGTGAGGCCGCTTGGTGACTCACTGCACCTGGTAGCAAGAGACAGGAAGGGATATAAGGTCAGCATTTCCCTTTGGCTCTTTGCCACAGCAACACGCTTCCTGCCTTGCTGTGTTTCGCTTCTTGATTTATTGCTTCCTGATCCTCAGACCTTGCCTTCTTGACTCCCTGCTTCCTGACCCTCGGACCCCTGACTTCTGGACTCTTGTTCCTGCTCCCACCCTGCCATCTTGCCCCCGGTCCCGACGTCCTCAGCCGGGACTTCGATCGCCCGTGACAGTGCCTCTCTCATATCAGTCTCTACAGCCAGGTGCTGTATCTCTCAAATGGTTTGACTTTACTCCCAAAGGCACACGCTTCCATTGTCTCCCAAAACAGATGGATGCCCACAACTATTCCACGGAATATTACTTGACCTCCGTGGCGGAGCAACATGGTGGAGCAGCAAACAGGCGGGGGCGTGGCTGGCGCATGTCATGGGGGTGTGATCAGGGCGTGGCGCACGTCCCAGGGGTGCACGGCAAGTGATGTGCGTCCCGGGGGGGGGCAGCCAGGATGGCACTCCCCCCCAGATGGCACCCAGGGTGGCCCGCTTCCCCCGCCCCCATGGTCGTCCTCCAGTGCTTGACCTCTCACTAAAAATGCTTTGAAATGTTACAACTGATCGTTTTGCCTCTCGATTAGCATCTGCAATATTAACTTTAAGGCTCAGGTATTTGTGGGTTTTGATATTCGTTTTAACATCATCTTGATAAAATAAATAAATAAATGACAAGTTAGGCAAAGGAGTTTGGCATTTTTTGAAGCTCTTTTATGGGTGCCAGTGTTCCAGCCTCAAGCAAACACCAAAGAGCCATGGCGAAAATACTGCCCAGCCATGGGATGAAGGAAACTGAACAATGCCTGAATTAGCCAAAGGTGACATGGCCGGAAATGTTATCCAGTCTGATTGTGCCAGTTTTATTGGGTTTCTGAGCAAGCTTCCGCTCAACATCCACTGGAAAGCTTTGTTCCTGAAGTTCAGGGAACTACCCTTTTGGATTAGCTAAGCAACTTTGAGAGGGTCACTCAGGGACCGCCTGATCCAGTGTGGCAATAAATGGCAGTAAGCATTATTAGAATGCATGCAAATTCTTGGAAAGGTATCCACATATTCACATACTTGTTAGATTAAAATCAGCTCAAAAAGAGATGTGGTTCAGAGGGGACTGATTTATATTTGACAGTGAAAGCTACTGACCCATGATGGTGCGGTGGACTTTATGAACCTTCACCAGACAGAACTCTCCGTCTGACAAAGTCTAGGAATGCACATGCTACAATAAAATTAAGGGTCGTCATCACAATTCCCAAAGATTCTTTGTTGTTTATTTTATTATGCAATCCATAACCCCGCCCCCCCCCAAAAAAAATGCTGCCAAAGCTTGCATTCCCTTGCATTTGTTAATTTGAGTTCTAGATGCAGAAATCTGCAACACCTTAATAAAGCAGATTGGGCTTTTTCATATCCATTACCATGCCATTTTTTATTTTATTTTAACACATCAATGCCCTCTAGTGGCAAACCACTTTAGAAACACACTTGAACTCTAGGATTCCAGCATTAAAACTGTGATAGCGCACTGGTATCTGAACGAATGTGCATCTGCATTAATAAATTGCAGACCTTTGAATCCTGGATGAGTGCACAGAAAATAAATCTGAGCTCAAATATAATCCAGCCTATTGGTGCAGCGATTACAACATAATACTTGTGAAGCACTTTGAACACTTGAAAACCCTATCTAGTATTATTATTATTGCTGGACTTTGCCATTGTTGCATCAGGATTGTGAATGCAGAACTGATCCACTCCATCTATATTTATCATCTCCTTGGGAGGAAAAGGATACCACAAACTTCCCCTCATCATCCCTGGAGAGGTTGCGCTGTCAACACTGGCTTCAGCTATCTGTTGAGTAGATCTGTATGCAACAATATTTGGATCAGGCAACACCAGATTTAGGCCAGTGCAGGTGATTCTTCTGCATAGGGTGCTGAGCTGAGGGGTACAGGTATCTGCTCAAAGATAGGCCCAGTCAGACGGACGACTGAGTTGCCACAACTAAGACGTGGTTCATTTAAGAGGATGCACAGAATGGAAGGTAAGAGGGGAGAGTGCACAAAATAAATATTTAGGGCACCAAACTTTGTCCTCGTTCAGGGCACCATAATACCAAAGTCCACACCAGGATCAGGGATAAAGTCTATATCTGCTATTGTAAAAATTAAAGGTTAAAGGTCACTGATCTGGTGCATAATGGCTGGGCTTACTGGCGTTAAAGTGGGGAGAGCAAAGTTCATTACAAAGCTTAAAGCAACATGTTTAAGAGGGAATTTCTCATTAAGGTTTCTCTATTGAGTAGTGAATACATTAGAATAATGTTGGCATCTAAAGCAAAAGCTGCTTTGAGTAATATGCTTGAATCCGGCGCAGGTTTGTAGTGATGGAAAGCTATTACCAGCTGGCCAGATGGAGAGCTGTTCAGCAGCCAGTGAAACACCTGGGTGGTCTCTCTCAGCATGGCCCTTATCACACAACCCTGCCAGTGCAAGTGAGCTAATTGGCAAATATATTAGCAGACTCAGCACAGCAGTCAAGGAAATGGAGAAGGAAAGGCCTGCGTTAACATATTCTAGATTTACACAAAGACATACAAGCCCATTTATGGTACGGTGTCATATATAGAAGCCAGGTTGGAGGGGAGGAAGGGAATACAGGTGTTCCTAATCTTTTCATTAGGGCGGCACAGCATCTCCTTATAAATGGTCTCCTTTTCCACTGCGTTTATGGCTACGCAGAGCAACATAAGAGTGGTTATCCCTAAGCAACTAAAGCCAGACCTTACATAGGAAAACAGAAGACCATTTGTTGGAATGGCTGGACAGAGGTGCATTCAGATTGTTAATAAACTAAGGATGGAAGCCTTTTTCAGGCCCGGACCCACATTCCCTTATGACAACCATCTGGGGGACACATGCCAGGTCAGGTGCAAAAGTGGATGTGGCCAGAGGCAAAAAATGGCAGAAGAACAGATGTGATCCTTGTTGTTGTTGTTTAGCCGTTTAGTCATGTCCGACTCTTCGTGACCCTTTGGACCAGAGCACGCCAGGCACTCCTGTCTTCCACTGCCTCCCGCAGTTGGGTCAAACTCATGCTGGTAGGTTCGAGGACATTGTCCAACCATCTCGTCCTCTGTCGTCCCCTTCTCTTTGTGCCCTCCATCTTCCCCAGCATCAGGGTCTTTTCCAGGGAGTCTTCTCTTCTCATGAGGTGGCCAGAGTATTGGAGCCTCAGCTTCACAATCTTCCAGTGAGCATTCAGGGCTGATTTCCTTCAGAATGGGGAGGTTTGATCTTCTTGCAGTTCATGGGACTCTCAAGAGTCTCCTCCAGCACCATAATTCAAAAGCATCAATTCTTCGGTGATCAGCCTTCTCACCTCCATACATTACTACTGGGAAAACCGAGATCTTCCAGCTCTCACTTCCATACATCACTACTGGGAAAACCGTAGCTTTAACTATACGGACCTTTGTGATCCTTAGTTTTCAACAATTGGCTACATTTGAGCCATGGGAAAGTAAGAGGTTTCTGGCCCACCTGCCCCACTGATACCCTCAGTATTTTCCATGCAACCATGCGCAAACTAAGAAAGCATTCCAGCCAGGCAAAAGCACTAAGAGGGCACAGAGCAGGGTCCATAGGTGTTGTTTGGTGATAGGATGTGTGAGCCCTGGAGAGGCGGGCATGCCCTGCAGGGGGCATGTCTTGAAGGCCACATCCAGTCCTTGGGTCTGAGGTTCCCTGCCTCTGCTTAAGAAGTAAACAGCACCTATTTTTATGAATATAATATTTAAGAGAATATTGGGATGGACTATTTCGATTAAAGATGGATACAAAAGGTGACAGAACAGTTGCTAATACATTCGGAAACAAGCTTTTAAGTAGAAATGCAATATTATGAAATGGCATCTTTGAAACTTGTGGGAGCAAAAGGCCTGGGTGGTTGCAAGCAAGTTGGGCAAGTTTATAAAGAATCCGTTGTAGTTTTTATTGTACACAGGTGTGGATTCTTTGAGCCAAAAAATGTAAAATGTGCTGACATCAGCAAGACAGAATCACTCCTAATTAGGAACTGCTCTGAAAGTTTGGAATAAATATGGCATACTGTGGAACTTGAACTGAAAGTTGTGTTAAGTTTCCCAACCACCACAGGGTGGCAGTATTTAAAAACTTCATTTTTATTTTGAAATTAGATATTTAAAAAAAGACCCACTCTTACTACAAAGTGAAACATGGGCTGTATAATTGAAAACTTGTTGTTGATCAAAGAGAAGGGAAGCTTTTGAGCTTCAGGGAACAGTTGCTCACTGTTAGGGTTGCCACATTTCAAAAAGCAAAAACCAGGACACTCCAAAAATGTGGAGCTTTTTGTTAGACAAGCCCCAGAGTTGTTGAGCTTTCCTCTCAAAAAACTTGTCTAAGTCCAGACATCTGACACAGTGTACACATTGCTGTTTACTGCTGGTGTTTGAAGCCAAGTACACATAACATTAGCTGCAATCCAGGTTTATCCTGTAGTGCTGCTGTTTTAGGATTCCAACCCATTTGAAAATGTAAAAGGTAAAGGGACCCCTGACCATGAGGTCCAGTCACAGACAACTCTGGGGTTGCGGCGCTCATCTCACTTTATTGGCCGAGGGAGCCGGCGTACAGCTTCCGGGTTAAGTGGCCACCATGACTAAGCCGCTTCTGGCAAACCAGAGCAGCGCACGGAAACGCTGTTTACTTTCCCGCCAAAGCGGTACCTATTTATCTACTTGCACTTTGACATGCTTTCAAACTGCTAGGTTGGCAGGTTTGAAAATGTAACCCACTGCTAAGCTGAGGTGTGCACATTTGAGAAAGCCGTTGCACATGTGCAGGTGACAATTTCAATGAATTGGGGGTAATGCACACTGGGTGAAACATTCCCTGATTCAAAACCCTAAAATGTATTTTATATAATTGACTTTTTATTTCTATTCTTTGTATATTGTATTGTTGTTTTATTGCTATGGCCGATGGCTGACGCAAATAAAGATTCATTCATTCATTCTTTCATTCCTTGTCTCTAGTGTGTACACACACACACACACACACACACACACAAAATATTAAAAATGACATTGCTGCATTTTAAGCCTAAGTTACTCTAACTGGCTTTTACAAATAATGAAAATATTTTAAGTCAGTGCTATTTTTCTACAACAAGAGGTGCCAGAACTCATCATAAATGCCTCCCTTGTTTTCTTATACAGTAATGGCAATGGCACCCACTTGGAGGTGCCAGAACTGAGCTCCGGAGTGAGTTCTGGCTGAAAAAAAAGCCCTGCTTTTAGTATACTATCTCAATGGCCTAGATAAAGGACTGTGAGCTTCTATGGAAATATTAGGCAATATTAGGCCAAGGGTTAAAAAAATTAAGTGAAGAAACAAGGTTTTATTTTATTTTATTTTAACCATGGAAAAATGGTTGACCACGTTGGCCATCAGTGATTAACTTTCACTGAATTTTTTATTTATTTATAAAATATCTTAAAAGATGTCATACCCAGTTTGAGGCTATAAATCTCACACCTTTTGCCCAATTGGGACCCAAGAAGGCTAAAATGGAAAACTGAAAAAGATCCATAATGCCCCAATTTAGCCCTCAAGGCCATCTTCTCCAAACCATGCCTACTAGCCCCACATCTAATGCCATATATGTGGGGCAGAGAACGGCATGGCTTCAAAGTGAGCTCCAAATTGTTCCTTCGCAAGTGGGGCTCCCTAGTGCAGCCTAGGAGGTTCTGCCAGACGGATGCCAGACTATATAACAATAATGACTATCATTGGAAGGGCTGCTTCTGTGGGTTGGCATTTTTGCCTCTGGCCAGCGCCTGCCCTCCTTCATTTTGAGGGAAGAGCCTTGACCCTTGGGTGGGAAACCTGCAACCCTCCAGATGTTTCTGGAGTACAGCTCTCAACATCCCTCATCACTGGCCACAATAGACAAAGTTTCGCTGCTCTGGGTAATATGCAATGTTCTCCAGACACAGAGTAGATTCATAGAAATTACCAGGCCTGAATCGAGTGATTTCAGTAGGCCTGCTCCTCAGTATGACCTAGTTTGATCACCTGTTCCATTGTATCAACAGCCAGTGGTTGGAAGAGACACTCCCTTCTCCCCAACTTCAGTTTAATTCTATTGTACTTTGGTGTGCATCTTTAGGCATTAGGCAGGTGTCCCTCTCAGCCCCCAATTGGGGACTGAGGCTGAGTGAAATATACTTGGAGTCGAGAGTGGATTTCATGCTCTTTATTCAGCTCAAAGTGGTGAGGAGGGAATGGAAGTTTCCCCAAAATATCTGCTTTATATACATTATTTACACAATGGGCTGCACGTGATTGGTTAATTCCAGAATTCTCCTGTAAGCCAATCAGGTTGTGGATTCACTTCCATCTGGAGCTGGATTGGGTGGTTTCTGTGGACCAATCAGACCAGTGGCGTAGCGTGGGGGTGAAGGGGGGGCCCGGCCGCACCGGGCACAACATCTGGGGGTTAGGGTTAGGGGGCGCAAATCCACGGGTTAGGGGGCGCAAATCCACGGCCCCGGGTGCTGACAACCCAAGCTACGCCACTGAATCAGACTGCTGCATTCTGAATCCTATTGTTCTAGAACCAATCAGACTGCTGCATTTTGGATCCTATTGTTCTAGGACCAATCAGACTGCTGCATTTTGGATCCTATTCAGCTCAGTACATAACACTGAGCAGAAGCAAGGCAGGAAATAAGGGGGGCACTGCAAAATGGACATTTACACAGCTGGCCCTCCACTCCTCCATTTCTGTGAGTTTGACCATACACTGAACACTTATGGCTAGTGACTCCCTGTGAAAACACCTCTAACGGGACCCTGCTAACATCATGAGGGGCATGAGGGGTGTGTAGCCACGCTCCCCCTCTATTCCGTCAATGGACTAAAGAATATCGTCCAAGGCCTAAAACCGCCAAAGTTGTGACAATTGCTACGGGGAAGGCAAAACCTGCAAAGCAGGGAAATTCTTTCCTGGCTCTGGGAAACAGCAACCATAGTAGGGAAGCTGGAATAGGAGTTCCTATGCGTAAAACACATTGTGAAATTAAAAAAAAAAACAGCTACAAAAACAAATAAATGCATTTTTAGTACTTAAGGGTTTGTGTCCATTTTTCAAAACTTTGGTTGTTGTACCCAGGATTTTTCACTTGACAGGAATCCACAGCCTTAATTACTCTTGTCATAAAAGACACCGTGGACCATGACAATTTATGTAGAATATAAACACAGTTGTTATACCAAATCCAAGTCAAATTCTTTGGCAAGAAAGATCCTTTGGAAAACAAAAATGTAGCTGTTTATTCATAATGTAACGCTGATCCCTCATAATTGCATACAGTAGGCCTATTGTTTATGTTATCTTTGTTGCCTCTCATTCCCTTGTG
Source organism: Podarcis bocagei (assembly GCF_964188305.1). NCBI lineage: Eukaryota > Metazoa > Chordata > Lepidosauria > Squamata > Lacertidae > Podarcis > Podarcis bocagei. Next base: position 14,669,632 of record NC_138136.1, on the reverse strand, counting down.
ATGAAGCAAGAATTAAAAGATACCAGCAGATAAAATTCTCATCCACCCAGATCCAGAAACTACAAAAATGTGTCAAACAAATAGAGCCTATATGGAAGTTTAGCAAACCCACAGCTGTTTGTGAATTTCTCTGTCTGGCAAACAAGATGAGGAAACAACTAGGATTTTCCTAAGCAATAGGGTACAGACAGTAGGAGGAATGCGCCCCTGATCTGGTATGAGTTGCCAATCCAAGATCTGTTCTTTCTCATAAGATTAGAACTTCCAATGAAACTGAATGTTGGAAGATTCAGCACGGATTAAAGTACAGAACTCAGTCCCATAGCAGGCAATCATAGCCACCAACTTTGTGGCAATGGTGGGCAGTGCGTGATGGCAGTGGAGGCTGGGCACCCACAGCAAAAATTCTGTGGGTGCCCAGGCCCCCTGGAGTTGCCCCCCCCTTTGAGAGCTAGATAGACCAAGAGGCTGACTCAGGATAAGGCAGTGTCCTGTGTTTCCAATGTGCCCAAAGAGCTCCTGGCTAACCCAGATGCACCCACAGTCTCTGTTTACCTATACGCTTATCTGAAGTGTATTCTTCAGCTCAGACAGGGGTATTCAATGTGTTGGACTACAACTTCCATAAGTACCACCTAGCATGGGCAATGGTCAGGGATGATAAAAGCTGCAGTTCAGCATAATCTGGAGGATACCATGTAGATTAGAAAACCCAAGTTAAGGGCAAATATTTCATTCATTCATTGCCTGGTCTTCACCATAAGATCCAAGGGCAGGTTACAACAATCTTACTATAAAAACACTCTATTACCCAATATTAAAAAACAGTTTTATTAAACTACAGCGAGGAACTGAAAGGGAAAGGGAATGGTGGGCCAAAAGAACTGGTTGGCATTTGGTCTTTCTGAATTGGCTTAGGTGTGCCCGAGTTGAGAGGGAGCTATACCAGGCCCTGGATTCAAATCTAGGAACCCCTCTTGAAAAATATCAACCATTCTGCCCGGCTAATGTTCCCCTTCAACTCTTGACATCTATGACTGGCAACGGGCTGAAGTGTGAGTCTGGTGCCTGTCTGCTGCTCTGTGCCCTAACTCCTTCCGATGAGTCCTTGGTGTCCTGTCCAAGCTTAGCTCAAGGAAGCCAAGGGATGCTGGGCTGAAGCAAGGGTCACATTCAGCAGTCAAGATGAAAGTGCAGGGTTGCAACGGGCAAGATCTTTCAGGACCCTGGACAGATCTCTGTGGCAAAGACTGGCAGTAACTCACCCAAGGAGAGCTGTTGTCTCAGCAGCATGCTGGGGTCCCCTGGGGCCTGCCTGTTCTGGATCTGCTTTTAACCCCACCCCCGCCAAGGATCTGTTTCTTAAGGGGTACTGCAGGCTCTAGCGTCAAGGCAGTGAAGACAGAGGTGCCAGGGCTTTCTGTGTCTGAGATGTTGTGTAAAATAATATTCTATGGCCTGAAAGGTATTGAAATGTGGGGTGATGGTTCCTTAGGTGGTGCCTCTTCTCCTTCTTCAGTGTAGAGGAAGGTTCATGAATAACAATAATAATGAAGCCGGGCTCAGAGCAGCTAACAACAGTAAAATAATGCAACATTCATGAAGGATGTGGGCCAGAGAACATGGCAACTGGCAAAAGAGCTAGCCATTGGCTTCGTAGTGGCATTATCTCCCCCTCAGCATAAGAAAACACAGGCTTGTCCTACCCCTGAACATTACTTACAGAACAATCCTAAGCATGTATACTCAGAGGTTAAGTCCCACTGAGTTCAATGGAACTTTATCCTGAAAAAGTTTGGTTAGGATTGCAGCCTTGGGTTTAATGAAGTCAGGAAGTATTTGAATCAAAATGCCACTTCTAAAACTAATATGAACTGAATGGGGGGGGGGGGAATCTAAGATTTTCATAATTTAAACTTGCAAAAATGCACATTTATGATTCTCCTAATTGGAATGTTTTCTAACACCCTCAGTTAAATCTGTGGTTGGATATTGGAACATTAGAAATACATTTTTTGATATTTAACATTATTCACATTTAATTCATCACATTTTACCTTCTTGTTAATGTAACTTTCGTTTTCAGATTTGAACTTATGCAAATCAAAAATGAAAAGTTAAAGCCATTATCTGATCCCACCCCCACCCCATTTCAGATTTGTGTAAACTTTTGTTTTGATTCTGACCACTTTGCCCATAATACTTTTCCTGCACAGAGATAATTTCTGTGTAGGAAAAATATATACACTTGCATCTGTGAACTGTGATGTTGTGAGTGTTTATTTTATCATGGGTACATGAGTTCAAGCACTGCACAATTGCTGAGGTGACCATCCTGTTCAAGTTGCTGACTACATTTAAGTCATATTGATGTGGGGGAAATGAAATTTCTCTCATTTGTGACCCTAAATGCTTTATTAGAAACTATGTCATGTTTTAAGAAATAATAGTAATAATTGTTGGATGATGATTTTCATCACAACCTTCCTGCAGGTCATTAAATTCCCCGCCCCCCGCCCCCAGTTATTAACTGTAGGAAAAATTATCCCATTGGTACCAATTGATTTAATCTCTGCTCCCATGGTTCATTGTGACCTATTATTAATTTTCTCTGTACCTGTTATAAGCATTTTGAAACCTGATGTTTCTACCCTTAGTTAGTTCAGAACCAAACAAATGCCAGCTCTATAAACAGCAGTGTCAACAGGTAGCAATGTTGCTACCTTCACAAACATCTAACATTTTTAACTTTCTTATATATTCATTTAAGGCTTTGAATTACAGAGAAAACTATAATCTACAAAAAAAGTAATCCTTATCATTTATACTTCCTAAGTTCAAAGAACTGGGACACGATTACACAATGCAAGACGTGTCCTGAATGGACAAACAAAATCTGCTTAATTGTTTCTGAGCTCTCTTTCATCTGAAGCTTAAACAATAAGAAGAGGATAAAAGGATTTTTCAAGTGTGAGGCCCCTGACTGCTCAATGATCAGAGGCCTCCTATACACCTCAAAACAGGCAGCTGAAAAACAGTATATGTTTGCAGCATGACTTGCATGAAATTGTATTATTTAAGGAGGGAAATAATATTTATATTCAACACTTGACCAAGATGCATTTTCATAATGCGTCGTCATCTCCCCACCTAAAAAAAATAAAAAAGTGCTATGAACCTACATTTCGCAGAACAAACTGCAAACGATATACAGTACAAACCACCATGCCATTTAAAGTTATCTTCAAAAGGTAAGTGAACATTTTAGAAAAACTGTAACAAGTTATTCTTGCAATGACTGTCAGACCCGCTGATACACAAATACAGTAATTGTCATGTGGATCTTAAACTAACTTACAGTACTTATACAGAAGTGGAATGGAATTTAATTACAGTTGCTTTCAAGAACATATGGCAATATTGAAACACTGTCCTATATGCTATCTATGAATGATCTAACTGTAAAACGTTACATTGGAACCTGTCCAATACTCAACAGAAGGTCAGCTTGTTTTATCAGATAAATGGGTAATTTAGCTGATGATAGTCAGATGGTATAATAAATATTCACAAAAAATCACATGCATCATCACAACCAACCATTTTAAACTGCAGTGTGTGACAATGTAGGCAGCAGCTCCCAGACTTGTATATGTAAGAGGTTTTGTATGAATTAGCTGTTTTTTCAAGTTCCACTCAACTACCCTGGGCTGCTCCCTTGTTATTCAATGAACTTACCAAAGCGCTTAATTTCATTACCCAATTCGCTGCTTTTCATTTCTGCCTGGAGGGTGGAAAAATATGTAACTTATGGTCAATTCACACATTGTACTGGACTTCTTCAGGGAAAATGTAGCATGAAAGCGGCAACGCAGTGATCTGACTCAAAGATGGACTGTAAATCAGAAATTTAAGAAATACTCTGTTCACAAGTGATACCTTTGTGATGCCTAGGCAGGGGTGTAGCTAGCCGCTCCAGCACCTGGAGCGCTGGGGGCGGGGCAAGCCGCCCACAGAGGCAGGGCGATCCGCCCAGGGAGGCGCTGTGGCGATCTACCCACGGTGTCCGCATGGCGGACGCAAGCCCCATGTTGCCATTTCGGGCAGCTCAGGGCCCCAAGCCACCGCCTCACTCCCAGGAGAGACGCGTGGCTTGGGCCCACTGCAGGCCAGGCCCCGTGGTAAGTGCCGCCCCTGTGGTGTGCCTTTTGTCGCCCCCTCAGGGATTACACAGGCCCCTTTTGTGTCTTTTATCTCACATTATATTATGGAGTAGAACCACCACCACATTTGTGAAAGGAGCAAGGAAATTTCGCAAGTTACACTAGAAACATAGTTTAGCTTGGAATGTGTTACTTTTTACTGTTGTTCATATGTGAAGAGCCAGTGCAGTGTAGTGGTCAGGCTAGGACCTGGGAGACCAGGGTTCAAATCTCTGCTCAGCCCTGAAGTTCAGTGGGTGACTTTGGACCAGTCCCTCTGCCTCTCAACCAAGGGCACAAACTCCTATGAGCAGAGGTGTCTTCAGTCCCCTTAATATTTTGTAGCGGGGTGCTCAATGCAGCCGCGAGCTACTGCTAGCTTGAAAGCAAAACATAATGGGAATGTTGGGACTGTTCCGTGGGAAACAGAGGGACAGTCAATTCACAGTGCAGAGGGCACCGGAATTAGCTCAGAGTGTAATATGAGCTGTACAGGAAGTAGAGGAGGAGTTAGTCTCTCGGCTGTTGGAGTTTGAAGAGAGCAGTCATGATTTTTGTAACGCTGCAAAGACTGAAATAAAGGCATGTAAATACGTTTCTGTCTATCTCTTTCCCCTGCCCGGGGGGGGGGGGGCAGGAAAGAGGGTGTGTGTTCTTCTCACGCCGAGAAGGATCGCCTATCGCGACCTAGCCTGTATCCTGCCGGGGAATGCAGACAGGGAGGTCAACAGGAGATCAAGCCGGGTGTCTGGAGAGTGGCCAGTTTCTCCTGATAAAGGCTTGATTCCCAACACAGGCCCCCCCCTCAATACTGAGGGCCTAGCATGGAGATGTGGGATGTGAAACACAAGAGCAGTTAAGTACAACATTCCTAGTGTGAACATGTTTACAAATGGGGAGGAATGTTTGTCCAGCCAGCAGCTAAACTTCCTGTTTCCTTCTAGGCTGGGACAGACTTCCTCTGCGTGTGATCAGAGGTGGGCGTGGCCTCACCTGTGCAGGTAATGACAAAAGCACAGGGCAGGGCAGCCATCTCTCTCTTTTTGACTACATGCATTGAAGAAGCAACATCTGCTTAGCCAAATATGCTCTCTTGGCCTCCAGCCAAGAGAGGACAAAGGGACTATCTCTTTATGGGATAGTTTCTAGGTGTATGTTACTTTTCTAAGCTAAGTCTGCCTTCTGGGATCCGATTGTGAACAGAATGTGAGTAAACTCTTTTTATACTTTTAAAGAAGACTGTGTCATGTCTTATCTTTTATGAGGGAATAAGGGGAAAATACCAGAACAGTTATTATAGAGGCTTTAGTGAGCCTGAGCTAATGCATCCGCTGTGAGTTTAAAAAGGGGAAGGTTACTCTGCTAAATTGTGAACTTGTTTACACAAGTTGGAAAGGTTATAATTAAACAATATATCCTCTCCTGCATCCCTGAACATTCCCACAGGAGCCTCCATCCAAAATGCTGCTTCCTAGGCATGCCAGGCTGCCAGTGGTGCCACAAGGAGTGCCAAGCTGCTGGCTGGCTTGCTAGGCTGCTTGTTGTCGGCCTAGCAGGCCTGCCAGCAGCCCGTCAAGCTTCACAGCACTGGCAGCGGCCTGGCAGGACTCATACCGGTGGCCTGGCAGGCCTTGCGCTGGCAGGCTGAGGGGCCTTGCCGCGGCAGGAGGTGGCGGCAGGAACATCAGACCCGCCAGGTGAAGAAATAGCTCAGCCAGTGAAGGTAAGGGTGGTTCAGCAGCTCTTCCTCCCTTACTTCTGGGCCGACCTGAAGTACTCGCTGAAAGTGATGTGGCATGGCTTGACCGTGGAGGTCTACAGGCCACGGGGCAGGATTCATGCCACGCTGGAGCACTTTGTGACGCTAGGTGAAAATCATCAACAAAGGACAGGTTCACACCTACCAGGCGGTGGACAGGAGGAGTGCTGGCTTCCGGAAGTGTGTTGATGTTGGCAGCCTGGAAAGCAGGCCGGCAGTGTGGCAGGCCTTACACAATGTGGCAGCAGTGGCTTGGCAGTCCTCGCGGTGGGAGGCGGCAGCGGCCTGCAAGTTCTTGCCGCAGCACTCCTCGGTGGCAGAGCGGGCAGAGAAAGATTTCAGCTGGTGAAGGTAAGGCAGAGCCACGTGGTCTGGAAGATGCGGCAGGGAGGCGAGCGTCAGGGTCGTGTGGCAGCAGTGGACCGGTGTGGGTAGTGGCAGTGAGCGGTGAGGTTGTACGAGGGGGCAAGGAGGTGAGAAGTGTTGAGATGTGTCCGGGGAGACGGGGGCATTTGGCAGGCCCCCAGCTGGCTCCAGCCACCGGCCGGCAGCCGGGCAAACTTCGGTTCTCGGAACAGCATCAATCAGCAACTCAAGTCTCAGAAGCCTTCAGAAACTGAGCACGCTCTAATCAGCAGAGTGAATAACTCTTCACAACGGAAGTGGCGGACAGAGGCATATGTAAGGATATTTACAAGCGTTGGGTGGCGCTGTGGGTTAAACCACAGAGCCTAGGACTTGCCAATCAGAAGGTCGGTGGTTCGAATCCCCGCGACGGGGTGAGCTCCTGTTACTCGGTCCCTGCTCCTGCCAACCTAGCAGTTCGAAAGCACGTCAAAGTGCAAGTAGATAAATAGGTACCACTCCGTTGGGAAGGTAAACGGTGTTTCCATGCGCTGCTGTGGTTCGCCAGAAGCGGCTTAGTCATGCTGGCCACATGACCCGGAAGCTGCACGCCAGCTCCCTCGGCCAATAAAGTGAGATGAGCGCCGCAACCCCAGAGTTGGTCACGACTGGACCTAATGGTCAGGGGTCCCTTTACCTTTTTTCAGCATTAGGAACAAAGGAAAAACATGTCTGCTTCCCTTCGTGTCCAAGCAAAAAACAGTATAGCAAAAGCTATATACAAGGGAAGTTCCCAGCAGACTGCGTTGGAAGTAAACAGACATGTGACATACAACAACGCCACATGCCTGGTCTAAAGGTGGAATGGAACTATATCCTAACAAGCAGTAGAGTCCCGCAGGGCGGTGGTGGCAACAGTGGCATGAACAGATGGGGGGCATGGCATGGTGGAGGGGTGACCGCATGCGCACAGGCAGGGGTACCAACTGGAATAAAATATTGGGGGGCCAGGTAAGCCCCGCCCCACATCATTGATGGCGCACACCATTGGAACGGCAATGCCCATGAACTTTTGGGGAGGGCGGCCCCCTCAGATACTTTATGGGGGGAGCGAAGGGACCTTCGCTGCTACGCAGGCGCGCAAGTTGGCACCTCTGCTCCCGCCGTATCGTGAGGCGAGAAAAGGACAGCGGTCCTCTCGCTTTTCCCGCCGCCGCCTCCTCGGGCGAAGGGGCGGAGTCGACGCCTTATGCAAGGGCTGAGGTAGTGAAGGGGAAGACGACGACGGAGGCGCGCGCGCAACAGCCTCTCCACGCCTTCGCCGGCGGCGCTTTGCTGGGACTGCCGGGGGAAGACGCTGCCTCTGGCTCAAGTCCGCTGAGGGGACGAGGACTCTCCGCTTCCTCAGGGGCAGGCGCAGGTGCGGGGCCCGAAGCCCCTTCCAGAGGAGAGCCGCTGCGTCTTCATCTCCTTCGAGCGCCCTCCCTCCGCTCCCGGCTCCTTTACGAGGCTGCCCGGGCGCCTCGGGTGACTGGCTCCTCCCCGCTGCTCCCTTGGCCGGGCGGAGGCGAGCGGCGTGCGCTTGTTTGTCCGCCTGTTTGGTCTCCCGAAAAAAGACTTTCCAATCCGCGCGCCGTCGTTGTTTTTCGCCCCGGCCGCCGAGCTCATGTTTCCCTCTTGGGCGACGGCAGTGGCGGCCGGGCTGGTCTCCTTGCACTTCCTCCAGAAGCTCTTCTTCCCCTACTTCTGGGCCGACCTGAAGTACTTGCTGAAAGTGGCGCGCTATGGCTTGAGGGTCGAGGTCTACAGGCTGCGCGGCAGCGTTTCCACCGCGCTCCAGCGCTTCGGGGCGCTGGCCCGCCGGCAGCCCGACAAGCCCTTCCTCATCTACGAGGAGCAGGTGCACACCTACCGGGAGGTGGACCGGAGGAGCAACCGGGTGGCGCGGCTGTTCCTCGAGGAAGGGGCGCTGGCCAGGGGCGACACCGTGGCTCTGCTCATGAGCAACGAGCCCGACTTCATCCACGCCTGGTTTGGGCTGGCCAAGCTGGGCTGCGTGGTGGCTTTCCTCAACTGCAACGTCCGCGCCAGGTCCCTCCTGCACTGCATCGCCAGCTGCGCGCCCAAGATGCTGGTGGTGGGAGCAGGTAAAGTACGCGCCTGATCCGTGTTCGAAACTCCCCCGTTGTTCTAGGCGCCTTTGGCGACAGGGAATTTCCTTTGGGAGAGCAGTTTCTGGGAGCAGCACTGCCCCTGAGATTTCTGATTAAAACTGCTGAGTGGAAGAGCTTTTTCTGCCTCCCCACTTCCAGCTGCTCTCTGAAGACTGGAGAAGTCACCCTCTGTTCACAGGCTATGAAGGACTTGCTCACAAATTTATTGACAGCTGCATGAATCATTATAGCTAGGAAGTGGAAGGGGCAAGCAGAATATAAAATGGAAGGACGGTTATAAAGTGGTGTGGAATATAGCTATTAATGATAAATTAACACGTGCCATTAAGGTAAGATGGGGAATATGCAGGAGAAATGATTTTGAGGAGATATGGAGGGTGTCTGTAGAATTTGTACTGTTAAAACGGAAGGGGGTCAAACCATCACAAGAGGTGTTGAAATTTAGGGGGGGGATAGTTACAATGGAATGGCCTTGGTGGTGGTGTGCACATTTTATTCTTATTTATGATTATTACGTTGTCGAAATAAACTAAAAAACACACAAAAACAAGAGACCCTCTGAAGAAAATTAGGAGGGTGGGATCGACCATGTGAAAAATGAACAAAATATTTTAGCTGCGGTTCATTCATTTTCAGCTTTGTATTCTTGTTCTTAAAAAAAAGTGTGCCTAGACATTCCATTGTTGCGCCCATAACCTAAGTTTAAGGCGCCATTTAGCTCCTAGCTTTCATATCTGTTTCTAACGCTGCACCTGATATTTGCATATTGCCCGCCCCTTTATCCTAGTGCACTTCATTCTCCCTCCTCAACGTGCCCTATAGTTTATTCCTTCTCATGGGCGTAGCAAAAGGGGTCAGGGGTCAGCTGCCCCCCCCATCAAGTAAAACAAGAGAAATCCTTAATTAACTGACCAATCACATCGGTTCTGCCACCCCTAGGAAAAAATCCTGGCTACACCCATCTTCATTCTAGAGAATCTAGAGGAGCAGGGTGGGGGTTTATGCCAACCAGGGATGCCAACTTAAATACAGTATTGGGGGCGGGCAGTTAAGCTCCGCCCCACATAATTGCATGACATGCTGCATGCACGCCATATGAATGGCAGTGTCTGTCAACTTTGCGGAAGCCCTGCCCCCTCAAATATTGGGTTGGGGGGAATGGACCTTGGCCTCTCCGAGTTTGTTCCTGTGATACCAACTCAGGCTGCATGCAGATCAGTGATTGCGTATTTGAATACTTCTTAGAGTACAAAGGTCTATGAGCATAGAAAATGGTTTGATAGGGTAAAGCCTTCTCCTTGATAGTCTTGTTTTGCATGTGCGTGGAAACTGTAGGTTACATACACACACACACACACACACACACACACACACACACACGAGTCCTGAAAAAGGTTTGGCACTATTTTGAATATATAAACTTATAGCGGCAGGTGAGGGTGTTCTAACTTGTAATCACAAGGACATGGTGCTTTAGCAACAAAGAAGTCCCATGTTTTGCTAGAAGTTGCATGCAGCGTGCACAGCGATTTTCTTCATATCTTTAGGATTTGGGGCAGATCCTCAACATTACTTGGTCTCAGTTATGCTTTAGCAGCCAATTTAGAAGTCTTGAATGAATGAGTGAGTGAATGAATGAATCTTTATTTGCATCAGCCATCGGCCATAGCAACAAAACAGCAATGCAATATACAAAGAACAGAAATAAAAAGTTGATTATACAAAACACACTTCCGGGTCCTGAATCAGCAGTCAAATAGTGGACCTTATTCTAAGTGCCCCAGCTAAAAACCTTGAAACCTTTGCTGTCATCTGCTACTCTTGATCTGCTAGGAGGACACTGTGGCAGTGGTTGGGTGACCTGGAATGGACAATAAGAGAGGGGTGATGATCTCATTCCTCAAGTCTTTATAAAGAGTGCAAGCCAGAAGGGCATGCACCATTGATTTGGTACTGCCATCTCCACAGGGACATAAGCGTTTTTCATGTGTAGGAATCTGTAGGATTGATTATTCTTATATGTCTTGTTGAATACTGGCAGGAGCCAACAAGTGGTAGTTTCTTCTATTCGTTATGGCTCCAATATGGAAAGCTATACAGTGCTACCCCGCAAGACGAACGCCTCGGAAGACGAAAAACTCGCTAGACGAAGGAGTTTTTCGTTTTCTTAGCCACTTCGCAAGACGCATTTTCCTATGGGCTTGCTTCGCAAAACGAAACTTGCCCCGCAAGCTCCGGGGATAGCGGGGAAGCGCAGTGCATCTTCCCCGCTGTCCCCGGACCTCTTTTGAAGCAAGGGGCGGCGGGGAGAAGATCGCTTCTCCCCGTTGCCAGCCCCGCAATCTCCGGGGACAGAGGGGAAGGCGCGTGCGCCTTCCCCTCTCTCCCCGACCCCTTTTGAACCAAGGGGCGGCAACGGGGAGAAGCGATTCTCCCCGCTGCCCCTTCCCTTGCTTTAAAACAGGTCCGGGGACAGAGGGGAAGGCGTGCGGCGCTTCCCCTCTGTCCCCGGACAGTCTCCATAGGAACGCATTGATTGATTTTCAATGCATTCCTATGGGAAACCGTGCTTCGCAAGACGAAAAACTCGCAAGAAGAAAAAACTTGCGGAACGAATTAATTTCGTCTTGCGAGGCACCACTGTATTGAGCTAACCTGTTGCGCTAGCAGGAGCCAGCACAATTCCTGCTAGCCCAATGGGAATTGCTCCCTCTCCTGTTCCCTGCATCCCATCCCATCCCCAGATTTGCTCTAAAGGGTCTAGGGGGGAACCCAGAACAGATTTTAGGGGCATACAGAGGAGAAGCTTCCATCCCTCAAGGAAACTCTTTGCACTTATGGAACCTTAGCACTATCTTGAATATAAGCCAGAGGCTTTGTTTACAATTAAGTGGTATACAGTTTTTATTAAATACTGTAAAATACACGTTAAGTCAGCAAATGTATCTTTGGCAATTCCAAACCTGGGTTTGCAAAGGTAATGCGGATGAAGAGGGGTGACTGCAGGGTGAAATAGTAGAATTGGGAGGCACTGTGGACATAGACTCATAGAATTATAGAATTGTAGAGCTGAAGGAACCCAAAGGGTCTTCTAGTCCAACCCCCTGCAATACAGAAATTTCTCTTCTCTTTAATGTAATTGAACCTCCCCTGTTCAATGCTGTAAAAAGGTAAAGGACCCCTGGATGGTTAAGGTCAGTCAAAGACGACTATGGGGTGCAGCGTTCATCTCACTTTCAGGCTGAGGGAACCGGTGTTTGTCCACAGACAGCTTTCCAGGTCATGTGGCCAGCATGACTAAACCGCTTCTGGCGCAACAGGACACTGTGATGAGTTCCAGAGTACACAAAAACACCGTTTACCTTCCCGTTGCAGCGGTACCTATTTATCTACTTGCACTGGTGTGCTTTTGAACTGCTAGGTTGGCAGAAGCTGGGACAGAGCAACGGGAGCTCACCACCGTCATGCAGATTCAAACTGCAAGCCCAAGAGGCTCAGTGGGTTAGATCTGCTTGAATACCTCTGGTGAAGGAAAGTTAATACTTCTTGAGGCAGCCTGTTCTACTGATGAACAGCTCTTAGTGTTAGGAAGCATCTCCTGATGTTTAGCTGTAATCTGCTTTCATGCAGTTTCCACCCACTGAGTCTAGTCCTGTTCTCTGGAACAGCAGGGAACAAATTTGCTTCATCTTCCATATGACCACCCTTCAGATATTTGAAGACAGCAGTTACGCTCCCTATGCATGGTTGCATGGACAGCAGAATGCAGAGGATGCTGCCTTGTAGTGTCAGCTATCCCCACATGCATGCAACTGTTAACCCCTCTATACAGTGATTTTTACATAATTTTATGATGCCCTTTGTTTTGTTTTACATGTTTATCAGTTATGATTTATAATGTTATCGTCTGCTACTCTGGAACTCTTGTGAGAAGGGCAGACTACAAATACATAATAAATAAACCCTTCCAAGGTGCTTTTGAGTGTCCAAATTATCTCCCATCACCCAACCTCTTAAAGAAAGCTTCCTAGAAGCTTTGCAGATTCCCAACATACTTGCCTTCCAGTATGAAAGCCTCTCCCTGATGCAGAATTACCAAGTGGGAAAGAATACAGTGATCAATTATTGAAAACAGTTTATGCTGATTTCCATTGAGAGGCATAAGTATTTGAGAATTACTTTATTATTATTTATTAAATTTGCATACCATCCTTCATTGGAAGATCCTAGGGCGGTTCACACAGATAAATACAAATTAAGAATACAAAATACATAATAAAACAAAAACAAACCAATAAACCCCTCCCACAAACACATTTAAAAAGCCATAGAATGTTAATCAGCCAAATGCCTGGTTGAAGAAAAACGTTTTCACTTGGTGCCTAAAGATGTGTAATCGCCAGGTGAGCCTCCTTGGGGAGAGCATTCCGCAAACAGGGAGCTACCACAGAAAAGGCCCTGTTCTTGTGTTGCTGCCCTCCTGTTCTCAGACGGAATGGCAGATGACAAAGGGCCTCAGGTGATGATTGCAGGGTCCAGATTGGTTCATATGAGGAGAGGTGGTCCTTGGGGCATTGTGGTCCTGAGCATGTATAACATGTTTTCCTGAAATAGCTGTTACATATAGGACTATACATATGGATTATCATATAGAAGACACATGAATAACATAATTTTTAAATCCAGCTTTAATTGATGCTAAAGATTTCTGTAAAATGTCACCAGTAAAAACTCTCTGGAATATTAATTGTATTTCAAGAATCCTGATCATTGTCTCTTTGACCACTTAACACAAGACTAAGTGGTCTTGCATGGTAGTTAATTCCTTGTTAACATTGTACAAATTCCATGTGTCATTTGTTGCATATGGTAAATAGACTTGTGTCTTGTTTTGTCGTCCTTATGTGGATCGTGACCCTCTGTTCTATGAGATAGTTATTAAGAACAGGAGAAAATGTATGCATTTTTTAAAAAACCACTAGATAATTCAATTTGTCTTTTAAGGAACAGTTCGGTAAATATTGTTGAATCTCCACAAAAATTACTGAATTGACTTTCATAGGATCACTGTGAGACTGACTGTACTCTAAAAAATTATGCTGAAACTGAAGTAGAAATGAATGACATCTGGAGTTGTACTTGGATTGTTTATTCTTTTAGCATGTTTCAGTTTAATATTTTGCTTTAAAAGTCTTTCTTCTGAAAGTTCTATTAGCCTACATATTACCAGATGAATGCAGCTGTCTTAAATTAAAGATTGATGGGAGTAAGTTCTTGCATTGATGAAATTCATTCTGAAAAAGTAAGGAGAAACTAATGTGTGTTTAGAATCAGGGGAAATGGATATTATTTAACAAAATTAACGTGCTTTGAAAAGTACTGTACTTTAGGAAGTGATGTAAGATGTTATGGAAACATAATCACTAGGCATCATTGAAATGATATTCTGTCAAGAGAATGGGAGCAGCTGCAATCTGCCGATTCTTTATGAACTCTATGTACTTCCAGCAGGTTTTGATACTGTTGATCGTGGTATCCTCCTGGGATGTCCCCGAGTCACAGGATGAGTGCCCCATTTTATGGTGGGTTTAGTTCTGCTTACAGGATTGATTCCAGAAAATGCTCTTGGGTGACTGTGCCTTGAGCCTCTGTGGTGTGCCATAGGGCATGATTTTGTCCCCAGTACTATCTAATGTCCATATGAAGCCACTGGGAGTGTCATTAAAAGCTATCAGTCAAGATGACACTGGTATGCCGATGGTGGCAAGCTCTGTTTCTCTGTAACATCTGAATCGGGAGGGACAATACATTCTTAATAAACTGCAACTTAATCTTGACAAGATAGTGGCCATGTCTGGAAATTGAGCTTCGTACAAGCTCTAGATCAGGTTGTACTCCATATGAAGGAGCAGGTGTGTAATTTGGGGCTTCTCCTAGATTTATTGCCTTCATTAGAGGCCCAGGTGGCCTCTGGCTCAAAGTACCCATTACCAGCTTTGGTTGGTATTCCATCTACAACCAGTTCTATACACCGAGAGCTTTGCATAGATGGTCCATACATTGGTAACTTCCCAATGAGACTACAGTAATGTGCTGTACATGAGGCTACCCTTGCATCTGGTTTGCAAACTACAGCCAGCTGAAAATGCAGCTGCTAGAGTGCTTAGTGGGACACCCAGCTGTAGAGGTACTGTGCCAGTTTTTAAAGATGTACCACATCTTAATTAGACATGAGGGGAAGTGTTGGTGCTGACCTTTAAAGCCCTAAACGGCCTCAGTTCAGTATATCTGAAGGAGTGGTTCTACCCCCATTGTTCTACCCAGACGCTGAGGTCCAGTGCCGAGGGCCTTCTAGCGGCTCCCTCACTGCAAGAAGCCAAGTTACAGGCCTTCTCGGTGGTGGTGCCCGCCCTATGGAACGCCCTCCCACCAGATTTCAAAGAGAACAACAACTACCAGACTTTTAGAAGACATCTGAAGGCAGCCCTGTTTAGGGAAGCTTTGAATGTTTGATGCATTACTGTATTTTAATATTTTATTGGAAGCTGCCCAGAGTGGCTGGGGAAGCCCAGCCAGATGGGCGGGGTATAACTAACTAACTAACTAACTATCTATATCTATCTATCTATCTATCTATCTATCTATCTATCTATCTATCATCTATTTATTTATTTATTTATTTATTTCAGGGTTTTGTTGTTAACATAACATTTAAAGCCTAAACCACTTGGGACAAGGATACCTAGCAAACCACCTCTCCCAGTACAATTCGAGCTTATATTTAAGATCTGCCAAGGAGAATCCTCTGGCCTCTTCACAGCCACTTCAGAGGAGAATCAAGGATGTATGCATGTGCATGTGCATGTGTGGTGTAGTGGTTAAGAGTGGTAGACTCATAATCTGGTGAACTGGGTTCGCGTCCCTGCTCCTCCCCATGCAGCTGCTGGGTGACCTTGGGCTAGTCACACTTCTTTGAAGTCTCTCAGCCCCACTCACCTCACAGAGTGTTTGTTGTTGGGGAGGAAGGGAAAGGAGATTGTTAGCTGCTTTGAGACTCCTTAGGGTAGTGATAAAGCGGGATATCAACTCTAAATCCAAACTCTTCTTCATGTGTTTTCTCCCATAATGCTAAGCCAGGACTAGCTAACCTGTGGTCCTCCTAAAGTTGTTGGATCCCACCAGCCCCAGCCAGCATAGCTAATGGTCAGTTAGTCTGACAACATCTAGGGCCTCCGGAGCCGCATGTGGCTCTTTTACACTTTTGCCGCGGCTCCGGGGTGGATACTAGCGAGGGGAGGAGGCGCATTGTGCGCCCTGACACTCCCCACTGTGGCGGGCGCTGTACTGGCTGTGACATCGCCGACGTTGCCCGCCCGCCCGCCCGCCTGCTACATTGTAAGGGGCATGTACGCTGGTCACTGCATTGAAAGGGGGCATGTACGCTGGTCACTGTTTTGAAGGGGAGTGAAGAACACACACACACAAAAAGGTAACTTGTTAATTTAACGTTTATTTCTATGAGGAAGAGTAATTCTGAGGGGTCAAACAAAGAAATAATAATAAAAGTGACAAAAAAGTTGTTTTTATAATGACGAGTTTTGCGGCTCCCAGTTTTTTTTCCTTCGGAAACGGGTCCAAGTGGCTCTTTTCGTCTTAAAGGTTGCAGACCCCTGATCTAGGGGAAGGCATAGCTTAGTTCCCCTTTTGTCAAACTTTGGATTAGTGTTACGTGAAGCTAATCATCATGTCTTTCTCATACCCTAGTGCAGTGAAGAAATGAAAAGCTGAATGGTGCTTTCTAGATGATAGTATATTTTGTTCTCAGTGGCTCCTTTTGGGTTCTGTTGAAGATTGTAATCTGGGACACAAACCTGACCTGCATCCTGCCCCACTCTCCGATCCTGACAGACATTTCACTACTGATATCTAGTCGTACCTCAGGTTACATATGCTTCAGGTTACATACACTTCAGGTTACAGACTCTGCTAACCCAGAAATAGTACCTTGGGTTAAGAACTTTGCTTCAGGATGAGAACAGAAATCGTGCTCCGGTGGCACGGTGGCAGCGGGAGGCCCCATTAGCTAAAGTGGTGCTTCAGGTTAAGAACAGACCTCCGGAACGAATTAAGTACGTAACCAGAGGTACCACTGTATTTAATTGAATCCAGTATTGTATTTAATATGTTGCAATATTATTTTTTAGATATGCTTGGAACCTTAGAGGAAATTCTTCCTAGCCTCCAAGAAGATATCAGGATTTGGGTGATGGCGAAAGAATCCACATTGCCACATGTTGATACCATTTTGGACAAGCTGGAAGTTGCCTCTGATGATCCTGTACCAGCTAATCTCTGTGTTGCTAATCACTTGAAGGATCCTCACCTCTACATTTTTACCTCTGGAACAACAGGTACAACATTCTATAAAGGTTTTCAATACACAGTCAGAAGTGATTGTGGTGGTGTTGTTTTTTAATGATTAACCTAGTGCAAACACACTATAAATCTACACTGATATGGGAGGGCCCCACCTCGAAAAGCTCTTGGCTTGGAAAACAGTTAAAACTTTTCTTTCTTTTTTAAGGCCAGCTGCCTACTGTATACTTCTGACCCCATAAACCTATATAGTACGTAGTAAGCTTTTCAGTTTTTCCAGATGGCCAGGACATTAAACTTACTCATTTAAGAAATAACTACTTTTTGTTTTACCTTTTAATATTGCAAAACAACAACCACCACCTACTAATTCTACTTTGAATATTGGAACAAATAGCAGCATATTTTCTGATCATGTGACGTAGCTTTGGAATTTGGCTTCGTGAGCTTTATAATCTCCTTTCTTAGCATGTTGTTATACATCTGTTATGAAATGTTTCCTGTCCAAGCTTGCTGAGCTTACGGGTCATTGTGGAGAAAGAAAATAGGATTAAGTTACTAACTAGCCCTTTAGTTTTGAAGCAGATGGTCAGGTTTGTTGCCATTGGTACAGATGCTAAGAAGCTAAGATCTTTATGTGCTTGTTTCGAAACACTCCTTATCGGAGGACATGAAAAGCAACATTATATAGCTGATTGAAAACAAATGTTCCACTCATAGTATTATTGTTATTTGTTAAATTGTATGATTATTTTTGTATTAAATATTATTTAAGGGGCCCTATTTGCCATATGTTCCTTACATTTTGATTAACAGCAAAGGCTAATTTATGTGTCTGTGCCATATACCAATATTATAGATGCCTTTTCGTTTTCTTCTCTGATGCTTGCAGAACATGTCTTATCTCCGTTACCCATAATATTTCCTGATCAATGATGTAGCACACATCCCCCCCTTTTAACTTGTATTATTGAAGCCAAGTGCTTAGATCTTAATTTTACATACATTTAAAGCCACACTTGTGTGCATGGTCCCTATTGAAATAAATGCAGCAGCACATGCAGAATTTTGACATGGAAAAAACAACAACCTCTCACATCTTCCAGGATCAGGTTGAAGCGTAAGTCAGTTTAATTCATGCTGCATATATACACTCTATCGCAGGAGACCTGGGCCCTGTGGGACTTGACATTCTTTCGCAGGGCCTGCAAGACGGAGCTGTTCCGCCTGGCCTTCGATCCGGGCCCAGTTTGACCCCCCTATATGGGACCCTGTAAGCTACCTCTTTGGCCCTTTTATTGCCTCATGTGGGATCAACATGGATAGCTGGTCCTGATGAATACTTGAGGTTCCCGACCCCTATGGTTGTAATCTCATGGGCAGTCATTTAATTTTATCCTGATTCTAATTTTTAAGCTGTATTTTAATCAATTGTTTGTGTTTTAATGTATTTGACATTTGATGTTAGCTGCCCTGAGCCCAGTCATGGCCGGGGAGGGTGGGGTATAAATAAAAATTTACTTACTTTCATATAGAATTTGCAAAAGCATCATTTGCCTAAAAATTTACAACTTTTATAATTAAAGCAAAGCAGGTTGTGTGACCAGAAAAGAAGCTGTTTTCTAAGGAAATAATTAGACTATCTAATTATTACAACTATATGTGTGATAGAGTATCGGAGGGGAAAGGGAGCTGGTTAATAGTTTGTTCCCCTCCCTCCACCAACCAAGCAATTTTCCTAATCTAATTCACACCTGTAACACCTTTGATGCCTATAGCTTCAAGATGTGATGCCTGGATTTAGATCAGGAAAGTGCCGTAGGTGAAAGAACATCAGGATGTCCAATCTGTAAAAAGCTGTAGTAGGGGTTTTTTTTTTGGGGGGGGGGGAATCATTGATGGAGCTTTTTGTTTTATATACCTGGGTAGCAGGGAGTATATAGCTTCCATAAACTGGCTACTTGTTTTGAAATAATAAGTTTTCTTTTCAAAAATATATTATTATTTCATTTTTCTTCAAACAATAAAATAATATTACATCAAATTTCAATATCCAATTTCAAAATAATATGTTTTCTTAATGCATTGACTTGCCTGTTATTTTAACCTTTTCGCAGAATATATAGTGAATGGGCTTCAGCAGAAGCAACTGGTTTGTTTATTTATTTTGGATGTTGCTTAGTAATATCCCAGAACAATTTGTGCAAATTACGTAACCTATTTTAGCATACAGATGAAAATTTCACCCTGGAGTGCAAAAAGTAGCCATTGATTTTTTAATTAAGCAGTGTTTACTTCCTTTGAAAGAAAAAAAATATATTTTTGCGTATATTTTATTTCTTTATTTCAGGTTTACCAAAGGCTGCAATTATCAGTCATCTGCAAGTTCTGAAAGGAGCTGCTGGATTATGGGCATTTGGTGCTACTCCTGATGACATAATTTATATTACTCTCCCTCTTTACCACAGTGCAGCCGCTCTACTTGGCATAGGTGGATGCATTGAACTGGGTAAGGCAAGTTGACATTTCCATTCCACCTTAAGGAACAGGCATGAGATTGTTGCGTGTCACATGTCTGTTTACATTCCAGCACAGATTGCTGGGAACTTCCATTTGTGTATAGCTTTTGCTTTTGCTGTTCTCTCTGAGACGACACAGGGACGCGGGTGGCGCTGTGGGTAAAAGCCTCAGCGCCTAGGGCTTGCCGATCGAAAGGTCGGCGGTTCGAATCCCCGCGGCGGCGTGCGCTCCCGCTGCTCGGTCCCAGCGCCTGCCAACCTAGCAGTTCGAAAGCACCCCTGGGTGCAAGTAGATAAATAGGTACCGCTTACCAGCGGGAAGGTAAACGGCGTTCCGTGTGCTGCGCTGGCTCGCCAGATGCAGCTTTGTCACGCTGGCCACGTGACCCGGAAGTGTCTCCGGACAGCGCTGGCCCACGGCCTATAGAGTGAGATGGGCGCACAAACCCCAGAGTCTGTCAAGACTGGCCCGTTCGGGCGGGGGTACCTTTACCTTTACCTTTACCTGAGACGACACACGAGAGAGACGACATGTTTCTGTGTCCTGATTTATGTTTAATAAATCTGTAGCTGTAGAATGATTTCACAAGCCTCATGCCTATTCTGTGTGCGCAGTACACTCTGCTAATAGCGTGCCCTGGTCGCTGATTTATGTCTAAGCACAGGCTGATGGAAGGAGACGGCACAGCTGGGGCTTGCCAGCTGGCCTCCCAGCCCTCTGCAAGTCCATAGTCTTTAGTCATGCTGGTGTATTGTTAAACTACATAACAAGTGTTTCTAAAGGAGATGAATGATCAACTACTACACTGAAATAGTTAGAATAAGCCAAGAAAAGACCCTCAATCAATAATCACATTAATGGGGTGTGCCTTGTAGTTCCTTTAACTTTTAGTCCATGTTTCAGGTGTGTGCTTGGCATATTGTAGGAATGCAAAGTTACAGGTTAGGTTCCATCAAGGCAAGGTCAGGCAAAGCAGAGGTCAAGTTCCAAAAAGGCAAGCAATAGAGGTGGTATCTGGATAGATCCAACTGAAGGTCAGTCAATGCAGGCCTTAATATCCCTACGACAACCAGGAACCCTACACTGAACCTTAAATAGGTCTGCTGCTTTCTCTGAGCAGTTGAGGCCCATTGCTTGTGAGCAGAGCTACTTTTAAAGGGGCCCAGCGCTATAAGGATGGAGAGTCAGAGCCCAGGGTCATGGGAAAGGGCAGCTGTAAGAAGCTCTGGAGAATATCTTCTTCCACCTGATACACGTTGCTCCCATAGGACTTCCGTTACAGGCCTCTGAGGATAGCTTTATGTTGTTGAGATGGTTCTATACTGGCTGCAGGTGATAAGCATAATTTGTTTCCACGATCTACTGGGAGAAAGACAGAGATGAAAGCACCTTCTGTTTTTTTTTAAAAAGTGTGTGTGGGGGGGGGTGGGACTTACAGCAGTTTCACTTTTTCCTAATCAGCCAAATGAATTACTCTGAAAAGCTGGGTCTTAGTATTTCCTCTGCATAAAATGGATGAAAGTTCACACAAATAGCGTATAGTAACTTTCTGATGCATAGAAGACTCCTGCGTGCACAAAAAAAATTTCAGAGTGGGTGCGGTTGGATAAGCAGGGCATCCAAACTCTAAGGAGCAGCAAACAAATTAAACATCCCTTCTGCGTTCATATAGCATTCTGCACGTTTCTGTGTAAACAGGCATTTTCACCTCAAGGGAAATTTACCAGTACTTCCCAGAAGGGCGGCAGCCAATATGGCCTGGCCCTGAGCACAGCTTGATATATAACTGCTAAGATCAGAAATACGTTTTGCATGGTTGCAGTCTGCCTGTCCCTAGTTCCTGAACGGGGTAACTGTGCCCCTGAAGGACCAGGAGCGCAGCCTGGGAGCACAGTATACCTGGAGGAGCATCTCCACCCCCATCATTCAGCCTGAACACTGGGGTCCAGCTCTGAGGGCCTTCTGGCAGTTTCCTTCACTGAGAGAAGTGAGATTGCAGGGAACCAGGGAGAGGGCCTTCTCGGTAGTGGCGCCCGCCCTGTGGAACACCCATCATTTGTCAAGGAAATATACAAGTACCTGACTTTTAGAAGTCATCTGAAGGCAGCCCTGTTTAGGGAAGTTTTTAAAGTTTGATGTTTTATCGCTTTTTATTATTAATAATAATATTCTGTTGGGAGCTGCCCAGAGTGGCTGGAGCAACCCAGCCAGATGGGCAGGGTATAAATAACTTCTTCTTCTTCTTCTTCTTCTTCTTCTTATTATTATTATTATTATTATTATTATTATTGGACCTGGCCATGCCAGTAGGTTAGCCTATCCTGGTTTAAGGGATATTTAGCATTACAAGAGTGTTCTGGTAGAATCAATTACCTCAAAGGCACACCGAACATGTTGTTCAGGCATGGTGATCAATCTGGTTGTGGGAGACCGGGTGCTGTGCACAGGCCTAGCTAGCACTGTCAGCTCCTGAGATACAACCCTCCAACCATAAAAGACTCAAAATACACAGCCCAGTTCACCCTGCTCCCCTGATATCAAGGACTTGCCCCAATCGTGGCCTGCCAGCAGTGTGAAAACGTCCAAGAGAAGGATAGATTTATTGTTTATTTGAAGAAGCTTGTGCCATAATAAATCTGTTGCTGCTTTTGCTTCAACAGACTAACACACTTCTCCTCTGGCAACAGAGCGGAGTCACTGCGCCCAGTTCAGCCTTCATGCAAAGGCATAGTGTGTTTTAGGGGTGGGGTTCATCTCAGCCTGAGGCCATAGTCCCTTCTAAGCCGTTTGAAGCCACATACCAGTGGTAGGTGGGGAAAGAGGCGAAAGTGGGTAGGGCAACAAATGTCAACTTTACCTTTCTACAGGAGCCTAGTTTTTATACACAATCTTTCACGCCACTATCAGCCATCCATACAAGCAGGACACATGATCAGAGTTCAAAGACCCATTCCAGTCATTCAAAAATAGTGTGCAAAGCAGAGACACTAAGAGGTGTGGCCTGAGGAGAGTACAAGGGCCAGATGGAGAGGTACGGGAAATCTGTATTCAGCCCCCAAGACTTTGAGGTTCCCTGCCCCAATGTATTGCAACATGTACATATATATATATTTAATTAAACCAAGTGTGTATCAGTTAAATTCAAATCTGTTCTTAAGGATGTTAGACCTAAATAAAATTATCCAGTAGGTACTGTGCATAGTGTCAGCCAAACGTTAATCCTGAAACTGTGGTTTTGTTTTTTCCCCAAGGTGCGACATGTGTTTTAAGAAAGAAGTTTTCAGCTAGCCAGTTCTGGACTGATTGCAAAAAGTATAATATTACAGTTATTCAATACATTGGGGAACTGTGTCGTTACCTTTGCAAGCAGCCTGTGGTAAGTCCAATTAAAATAATATGTGTTAGTTTTATCTATAGCCCACTCTTCATCTAATGAGACCCTAGAGCAGTTTACGAAAGACAATTTTGAACAATACAAAACGCAATCAGATACCATCATAAAATTATTAAAACCATGCTTATGTGGCAGAAAACCTCAGAGCACAAAACTCTGACTTCCATTAATGGTTGCGATTTACCTGAACAATTTTGAATGAGTTGGAACACTCCTGCTATCTGGGTACCTAGCCTGGGTAAACAACATTGGAATTGTCCCCAAGATTGCAAGATTGTCAACAAAAGAAAAAATGGGTGCTGCAAGAATTTCAGTCATTCTAAGCATGCATAAATCTCTCTCTCGCCAAGGATCCCAGCCAAATATATTATGAGGCAAGCAACTCTTTGAAAGGATAGTCTGCCTCCTATCTTATTGCTTCTAAAAGAAATCTACCTGCTTCTAAAGTACAGTATTTTTCCATGTATAAGACAACCTTTTTATGAAAATCTTAGTGATAAATTGGGGGTTGTCTTATACTTGGGGTGATATGGTAAGTAAACAAGGGCTGGAGCCTTGTTGGTAGCAGGTAGCAGGGAACAGTTGCCAAGGGGGTGGTCATCGAAAAATAGCTCAGCAAAATTGCAAAAGAAGCTCAACAACTGTTTTTGTGATTTCCTCCCAAAAGCTCAACAACTTCATTAATTTTAAAATTTCTTAATTTTGGACTCCCCAAAATAGGGGTCATCTTATACATGGTGTTGTGTTATACACGGAAAAATACGTTACACGTGAAAGCAGAGTTAGAGGCAGTCTCCATGGCATGCATGATCTGCATTTGCACTTTGGGGCCAATATTTACACAGAGCGATTCAGATTTCTCATAGCTAGTTTCTGGCTCCGCAAAAATGGCAATTCCTTAGTTATTTATGGAAATGCCTGTATTGGGACTGACAGCATTACTGCCATGCCATGCACAAACATCCGAAAAATGTGTTTTCTGTCATCTTATATTGTGAACGGCCCTGAGATCTGTTAATGTAGAGGGGTTTATAAATCTAAGTAAGTAAAAACTCAAGAAGATAAATCTGTGAAAGATAAATCAAGAGAGAACAATAGGGAAGTTCAAAGCAAGAGAAATACAAATTGTTGGTTCTCACCACTGTCCTATATAAATGTGTAATAGCACCTACAAATTCATATCGCAGATGAAGAATTACAAAAAATATTTGAAGGCACAGCCACTCCAGCCAGACAAATTCCTTATATGTACCCAGTGTTAATCAGCATCAGTAGGTTCCCATTCTTTTTACTATGCTATTATATTCAGAAAGATGTGGATTAGATTGGATTATTGACATCCTGGTATGAGCCCTGCCTGATTTAGGTTGTATATTTTTCAGTGTAGAATAGCAATTGACAGATTGAAGATGGGTTTTGTGCAGAAAATAAAACAAGGTCTCGTTGGGAGTGCTAAAGCTTTGGTTCAAGGCCAGTTTTGTTTTTTGCTTTTTTTGTAATAGCTGCCTCCCTCTTATTAGGGCCATCATAACTGCTGAAGGAGAAACAACAATATGTTGTGTTATTTATTTATTTACACAACACATCCCACACTTTCAACATAATGTATGTTGCCAAGGCAGCTAACAGAGTAGAAAGAAACAAACTAGTATAATTTAAAACAACGAAGGTAGATAGAATTCAGCGTCATGCTATTACAAATGTTCTGTCTACGCAAGCCTATTAGCTTGCCAGATGGAACAACACCCCCTCTCTGGTCTGTGGGTTCTCCCCCTGAGCCAATTCCAGGGGCACACAGGAGAGGGGGAAAGCCTCATTGCACAAGTGGAAGTCCGAGTGCAGGGCTTCCTGCTGACGGTGTTCTTTAGATCATGGGTAGACAATATAAGGCCCGGGGGGCCGGATGCAGCCCAATCGCCTTCTCAATCTGGCCCCAGGACGGTCCGGGAACCAGCGTGTTTTTACATGAGTAGAAGGTGTCCTTTTATTTAAAATGCATCTCTGGGTTATTTGTGGGGCCTGCCTGGTGTTTTTACATGAGTAGAAGGTGTCCTTTTATTTAAAATGCGTTTCTGGGGTATTTGTGGGGCATAGGAATTCGTTCATTAATTTTTTCCAAAATATAGTCCTGCTCCCCCCGCAAGGTCTGAGGGACAGAGGACTGAAAATGTTTGCTGACCCCTGCTTTAGATGAATCTCGCCCAAAGCATACAGTTAGTCTAATAGTGTATTTTAATTGTTGTAACAGAGCGTGGGATATTAGGGTGAAAGGCAGGTAAGTAATAACAACAAACTACTGCAGTAATCTTGCCAACCTAGCAGTTCGAAAGCACGTCAAAGTGCAAGTAGATAAATAGGTACCACTCCGGCAGGAAGGTAAACGGCGTTTCCATGCACTGTTCTGGTTCGCCAGAAGTGGCTTAGTCATGCTGGCCACATGACCCGGAAGCTGTACGCCGGCTCCCTCGGCCAATAAAGCGAGATGAGCGCCGCAACCCCAGAGTTGGCCACGACTGGACCTAATGGTCAGGGGTCCCTTTACCTTTACTGCAATAACAGTGTATTAACATAAACAATAAAACCAAGCTGCTCTAAAAAAAAGTTTCTAAAGTCGATTGATACGATATTTATGAAATTGCATGACTTGCTTAACTCTTGTCATGTTTCTGTAGGGCCATCTCGCCCAATCTTGTTCTCAGATTTGTATAAGGTTTCCATGATGTCCTCAGGGTATTTCCAGTGTTTGCAACTTTGCACTTGCCTCTATAGGTCTGTTTCCTTACTCTACGTGCTTAATCCCAAATGCTGGCCCCTGGCCCTGGCTGTCGCCTCAAAAGTATTTTCTGCCTTGAGATGTGTTGAATTGGTTTAGTTACTTTGCACGGACTTGTGACAGCAACTGTGATTTTTCACAATGCCATAGCAGCTTTGAATTAATCTGTCTCCTTGTGTGGGGTATCTACAATAAACAAAGCTTTCTTTTGTTAATGAAAAGGATAAATGGAAACAAAGTTTACCTGCATGTCAAACTGGCTACTAGAGAGTTTCGGTTTCTGTAGGGGTATGAATAAACCATTCAGTCTGAATTGAGCGGGTTTCTCTACTGGTCTTTTTTCATCACTGAACAAAAGGTCACAATAAAAGTCTTTGTTGTTGTTTTTAGTCTGGTGTTACCAGGATTTGCATTTCAATAACAGAGAATTCAGTGACCTCAGCAAAGGGTAGCTGCAGTGGTGCAGATGACATGCCAATTTGAAATTAGCAAGGAATCAGATTCCTTTGAAGGTAGGTGCTTTTAAAAGTAGGCGCTCAAATCAAGTCTATTTTAGTTGATTGCCTGGAGGAAAATAAGCAGGATAAACAAAAAAGCAACATGATTTAAATGACTTTTCTGCACATTTTAAAAATGGTTGCCCTGATCCAGCTAAAGGGAATTGTGGCTAGGAATGCAACTCTTTGCACAGTCTGCATAAAAACAAGCCTGATTGTTCTCAACAGGGCTTTCTGCCATATAAGTGTCATTCTGCCATGTAAGCGTGTTTAGAATTGCAGCATAAATTTTTATTGAAACCAATGAAACAACTAACTATAATCTCATTGCTCACAGTGGGACCTAGGGCATATGCACACTTCCTTTTTGCCCGGCTGTTTAAAGCTCAATCGGAGCAAAGGTCAATCCGCAGAAAACCCAACTTGACGTTTGCTCCTATTCAGCTTTAAAGAGTGAATTTTCACAGGGAGAGCTCAGGCCAGAAAAGAAAAGAAAGCAAGAGTGTTAAAGCGTGAACCTGTGCCTGGAAAGAGTGCAGCAAAAGGTAAATGTGGATAAGCCCTTATTTAAAGCTAACTAGCTAGGTTGGGGTGGTGATGATTAAAAATGCAAAAGCTGGTTGTCACTTATGGCCATTTGTCATAGCCAAATGCAGTGTAAATTCTGCAGATAAAAAAACCACATTAAAAATGTTGATGAGTTGTCAAGTACATAAACAAATAGGCTGTTCCTAAGAACTGAATGTGGTTCAAATAGAGGTTACATTGTTAGTGATGTATATATACACCGTATTTTTCGCTCTATAACACGCACCAGACCATAACACGCACATAGTTTTTGGAGGAGGAAAACAAGAAAAAAAATATTCTAAGCGAAACAGTGGATATATGATTTTTGTGGTTCATGCTGTGGCCACAGACATGTGATCTGACAGTGAGTAGCCCAATGCAAAAATCCTGAGGATCCATGTGGATCCATGCTTTGTAACCATATTTTTGCACCACTGTGACCCTTGGCAACAGTGGGTGCGTGATTTTTTTGGTGCAAGATGTAGCCATGGACATGCTATGTGATCTGATGGTGAATTTGGGGTGACCCAGTGCAAAAATCCTGAGGATCCATGTGGATCCGTGCTTTGTAACCACGTTTTAAGTGGGGAGGGAAGGAAAAGCACTCAAGGGACAAGGAGCACGCATGGGGTGGGTGGAGAAGGATGCTGCTAATAATGAAGAAGAGGGGTTTAAGGGGAGAAGGCTCCTCTCCTCTCCCACTTTGCTCCTTTAAAGCAAGCAGGCTCTGCTTTTCTCCCTCCTCCCCGCTCATCCCCGGCTTAGCGAGCTGAAAACCTTTGCTGCTATGTAGCGAGCTGAGTGGGGAGGAGAGAGGGACAGAGAGCCTGCTTGCTTTAAAGGAACCAACTGGACAGGAGCCGCTTACACTCGTGTAAGCGGCTCCTCTCCTCTCCCGCTTTGCTCCTTTAAAGAAGCAGGCTCTCTGTCCCTCTCTCCTCCCCACTCAGCGGCTCCTCTCCCGCTTTGCTGTTTCAAAGCGAGCCACGGAGGAGGGAAGGAAGGGGAACCATGGATCCTCTGCTCACGACTGCAGCAGATCCCCCCCCCCCGCCACCTGTAGGCATTCCCTCCATAACACGCACAGACATTTCCCCTTACTTTCTAGGAGGAAAAAAGTGAGTGTTATGGTGCAAAAAATATGGTACTTCTTTTTGGTCTTGATATCATCTCTAATCCAAGAGTTTTTGCAGGCTCTCAAACACTATAAAAACCTGAGAAACTAAAAAATGGAGTAAGTATACAGTGGTACCTCTAGTTGCGGACACGATCCATTCTAGGGTGTCGTTTGCACCCCAAAAAGTCAGCAACTGGAGCGGCGCTTCTGCGCAAGCGTGGAGCACGATAGAGCACTTCTGCGCACATGCAAAGCGTGTAGAACGCTTCTGCACATGCACGTGTGGCGAAACCCAGAAGTATACACTTCCAGGTTTGCCGTGTTCGCAAGCTGAAAAGACGCAACACGAATCTAACGCAACACAAGGTATGACTGTACATACCATTGTGAATGGTGTTTTCACCATACTAACTTCAACACACGCGCACACAAATAAACACTCCTATTGTTGACCTCTAGCCTTAGGTATAGAGTGATAGAATGGACTCCCTTAGAAGGTGGGAGACTCTCCTTCGTTTGATGATTTTAAGCAGAGCTTGGATGGCCATCCATCATAGATGATTTAGTTGTGATTCCTGTATTGCAGGGGTTGGGCTAGATGACCCTGGGGTCCCTCCCAACTCTACAAGGAGCCATCCCATACCAGGACTGCCTTCAGGAACCTCCAAGGAATTGGTTGTGACTTTTATGATGGGTCACACTGCAGCTGGTCTCTGATCTATAGATAAACTCAAGACAGGGGCCGGATTTTAATTTTCTTTTTTTAAAATTTTCTTTTTAAATGCGAGCTTCGAATCTGCTGTAGGTTAAAATGTGATGGGTTCATCTTAAGGATGTCTATGTGTGTTTTTAAAATGTCTTTCAGAAAGAGGGAGAGAGGAATCACAAAGTTCGCCTAGCAGTTGGGAACGGAGTAAGAACAGATATCTGGAAGGAATTTTTACACCGATTTGGTGACATCAAGATATGTGAATTTTATGGTGCAACGGAAGGAAACATTTGCTTCATGAATCACACGGGCAAAATTGGATCTGTGGGTCGAACTAATTTCTTTTATAAGGTGATTATTTACATGCATATACTGTGTGAAGGAATGCCAGATTAACATGACTTTTATAGCGCAGTAGTTGGCAACTTCAGAGTCTGAATCACTCGGTGGGAAGCTGCTGTTCATACAAAATCAAGCTTTAAACCTAGCTCTCAATCAAGCCCTAAATCAATAATCTAGTTATTAATTGCATTATTTTGGTCAGATATGATATATGCAGGGACGCGGGTGGCACTGTTGGTTAAATCACAGAGCCTAGGGCTTGCTTCAGCGGTTCGAATCCCCGCGACGGGGTGAGCTCCCGTCGCTCTATCCCAGCTCCTGCCAACATAGCAGTTCGAAAGCACATCAAAGTGGAAGTAGATAAATAGGTACCACTCCAGTGGGAAGGTAAATGGCGTTTTCCGTGCGCTGCTCTGGTTCGCCAGAAGGGAGCCAGAAGCGGCTTAGTCATGCTGGCCATGTGACCCGGAAGCTGTACGCTGGCTCCCTCGGCCAGTAAAGCGAGATGAGTGCCACAACCCCAGAGTTGTCCACGACTGGACCTAATGGTCAGGGGTCCCTTTACCTATGATATATACAGTTGTTTGAATCTTTGCTTTATGGTTTTAACCATGAAACAGATCTAAATATTTACTCCCCTTCCCTTTCTAAATTCCTTTTTTGGGGAGGTGGATTTTTTAAAAAATTGTTTGCTAGTGATGCTTCACTGAAAAGCTTGGTTTGGGGATCACTGAATACTTTGTCCAACTGGGATTCTGCTCATAAATCACTTTTCTCTGAAATGCTTCTCAGGGCTTGCTGTCATTTAGCTTTAATAAAATTAAACCCTCCAGTAGCATGACTCCTGTGGGATAGGGATACATTTAGATCAGTGTATAGAAAGCTCCCTTTGTGTGGATGTATGAATACTAAGAACAGAGAGTTGTCAGTGCATGCATTAGCATAGCAAGCAGTAAACAAGCCCAACTTACAACAACTCATTGTGAAACTCTTTCAAAAATCCACTTATTTTTGTGTGATCATGACTAACAGGGCAATAATGTGGTTCTGCTGTGCTAACAGCTACTATGCCAGGACCGATGCCAATGTACCATAGTTTTAATCCTCTGCACTCCCAGCAGTGAGGTGGAAAGTACCACAGTATCAGAACAAAAAGCTAAGGTAATAATACCAATGGGTGGGTGTTCCCACCATCTATCATTCAGATGGTGGCCAGTGAATGGTCATTTTGCATTGCCAACCAAACGAGGAATAACATCACATGTTGAAGTCAATATTCCCTCCCTCACACAATGTACTATCTTGCTTCTCCCAGCAACGTTTGATTCCATCACCTATGGTATTCTTCTGGATAAGCTATCTAAGGTGGGTGACACAGCCTTGGCCTGATGAGTTAAAAATTAACTATGAGAAGTCCGAATCCATTAACAGAAGGCTCCTTGGTCCAGCAGATGTTTCTATGAAAATAAGGAGATGATTTCCTCCCATTTCTTGTTCAGTTCTCATTTCACCATACTATTTTGGAGGGTTCCCCCAAACTCTGGAGCAGGGAAGGTCCATATAGTTAAAGCTATGATTTTCCCAATAGTGATGTATGGAAGTGAGAGCTGGACCATAAAGAAGGCTGATCGCCGAAGAATTGATGCTTTTGAATTATGGTGCTGGAGGAGACTCTTGAGAGTCCCATGGACTGCAAGAAGATCAAACCTATCCATTCTTAAGGAAATCAGCCCTGAGTGCTCACTGGAAGGACAGATTCTGAAGCTGAGACTCCAATACATTGGCCACCTCATGAGAAGAGAAGACTCCCTGGAAAAGACCCTGATGTTGGGAAAGATGGAGGGCACAAGGAGAAGGGGACGAGATGGTTGGACAGTGTTCTCGAAGCTACCAGCATGAGTTTGACCAAACTGCGGGAGGCAGTGGAAGACAGGAGTGCCTGGCATGCTCTGGTCTATGGGGTCACGAAGAGTCGGACACGACTAAACGACTAAACAACAGCAACAACAACAGGGAGTTGCAAAGGGAAGCAGGATTTGAAGAAAATTAGACCCCTGCTTCCATTCAAAGGGAGCAATCATATAATCATACTCTTCCATTAAACACATTGATTTTTATATATCCTGCAATGGCTTAATATTGGAATGACTTTAGTTGTGGGTAAAACATAAGGATTGAAGTTCCTGAGGCCTCTTTTACAAAGTGTCTCATTTTTGTGAAGCAAGAAAGACTGCACACTCAAAGGATGTTGGTCCAATCGAAGGCTCTTAGTACTTTTTGTGTGTTCCCCCTTCTCACAAAGGAATTAAAAAGAAGATACCGATTGAATCAGCAACATGCTCAGCATTCTGAGTGTCTTGACTTCCTTGAGTACTACAAGTCTTTTGAACAGTTACTCATGTAGTTTTCATTTTGGATCTCTTCCCAGTTAATGGGTATTGTTGTGTAGTAAGTGACAAGCTGTGTAAGTAATTGCAGGGCTTGAGAAACATGGTCTAAGAGCTTGACAATGAAATTTGAGAAGTCTGCATTCTGGACAATCATGCTTGTTCAGTAATTTTTTACTTGTACTGAAAAGTCCTGTATGGAGATGCATTGCATTACAAGCTAAATAGCGAAATAGATATTTCTGAACTAAGGATTGTAGCAGCCAACTCATATCGTTGACAACTCATTCCCATTGAATCCAGTATGTGCAAGATCACTTCTAAAACGTCTGTATTTTTGTGCTTTTTTAAAAAAAATAATTGAGAGTTTATAAGGCTGCCAGACTTTTGCTGAAATAAGAACTCATACATTATTCATAATATTTAAATTCTCTACATTCCAAAAAAAGAAGCAATATTTCCCCCCTCACGTTAAATTAGTGTATTGCTCTTTCTCTTGATATAAGTTAACCAGTTTAGTCTTTTCCCCCAGTCTGTATTCAAGCTTTATTATTCATTTTCCATATATATACAACACCTAGTCATCTTCACTATCATCAATCCAATAAAAATATCACAAATTATACATGCAGTTTTAACTATGTGCTTTCTGCACGAACCCATGACTTCCTGTCCTCTCCATGTTTCCTTTATATTAAACATCTTGCTTTGATTTGTAATTATTAATTTATAAAAATTCTCTTTTCTATTTCAATATCATTTTCCATTGTATATATTACTCACAGAAATCATTCAAAGGCAACTACCGTGTTTAAGTTACAGCTATTTTTCAAATAATTTTTGAAATTATCCCATTCTAGAATGAACTCTTGTCTGGGTTTCTCTCTTTCCGAAAGGGAGGCTAATTCTGCGTATTTTGTTAATTTGAATAACCATTCGACTCTGGTAGGGAGTTTGTCATTTTTCTAATATGTCGCAATGAGCACTCTTGCGGCCGCAGTTGCATATAAAAAGAATTTTCTTATTCCCTTGGGAATGTCAATGCCAGTAATACCCAGAAGAAACACTTCTGGTTTTTTAGGGAAATTTACCTTTAACATTGGGACGCGGGTGGCGCTGTGGGTTAAACCACAGAGCCTAGGACTTGCCGATCAGAAGGTCGGCGGTTCGAATCCCCGCGACCCTTTGACCTTCCTTAACCAGTTTAGTCTTAAGGGAGCTCATTTGTTCCAAACCACAGAAATGGCTGTGGCTTTAAACTGTAGTAGTTCCTGTGTGCTGGGAAAACACAAGTGAGATCTACAATGAAGTGTTGCAGTGTGGAGTGCTGCTGTTCACGCTTCTAGCCACTCCATTCCATTCTTTCTCCCCACTCTAGTTTTCTATTTGCCCTCCACCCCAGTTAGTCATCATTCCTTGGCCACTGAGCATGCTCAGTTTGCATTAGGCTGGTTTTGAGACATTCTCCCCTTCAGCTGCTATTCTAAATACACTAACCTGGGATCTCAATGGGGGCCTTACTTCTGAGTAGACACATACTTCCTAGATGTTTACCATGCTGCTTCGTAACCCTCCTATTGTTTATAGATGGTGCAGTTTTGGTTATATGAGCACCAGAACACCAGAAATAGAGAAAAATTGAGCCAAAGAATAAACATTTCTCTTTCCCAAGCCCATTGGATGGTGCAACTCTCTTTTCTTCAAACCAAATATCCTGGTAGCATAGTTTAGTCATGCTACATTTCCTTTTCCCGTCAACTAAAGCAGAAACAGGAATAATTATTTCCTTAGTTTTTCAATTAGTGGGTTAGTCAGTTCCCATCTGGGAGTGTTATTTTATGCCAGCTGAGGCTTTCTATGAATTAAAATATTAGTTATTTGATTTTGTTGTCTGTTGGACATTATTAGTAGCAGAGGGTACTTAAAAGACTTCAGTGACAGCTGTATCATTTGGGTCTTGGACTTCTTGAGTTTCTAATAAGTATTATATTTCAACCAAATAAAACACTGCAGTTTTACCGCATCCTGTGGATAATGCAAGAAACGGTTCTTTTTCTTTTTTATTTACTGTTAAGTTGTGGGCGAACATATCAGACGACACAGCGATTCTTCAAACAGCTCTTTTTTATTCTGAGGCCAGAACTGAACGGAGCTGAAGGGCTCAGTCAGCCTGCTTATATAGAGCTCCAGTACCTTGTTACTGTAACAACTTTCTAAAACTATCCAATCACTGAACGTCACTTTTGATCCTTCATTTGCATAACTATCTACAGTATCCCCCTGCTGGCCCAGGGTGAGAACCTCAGTACATAACACCTACATTGTTTCCAAAATATTAGTTTTTCAGCTTAAAGAAATGTTAAATTATTTTGTTGAGATGCGAGATCCTTTTATTATTATTATTATTATTATTATTATTATTATTATTTTAAAAATTATATTTATTACTTTTCGAACAGTTTCAACACAACACTACAAACAAACAAAAAAGAAAAAGAAAAAAAGAACAATACAAATACAATACAAAAACACTGCATACAAAACAAAACAAAAACAAACAAAAACAATTTAAAAACACCTCAAACATTTTCAATATCTTATCTTTCATTCGCTTATTTCCAACGACCTCCTCACACCTCCCTTTTTGTATTCCACTTCTATTTATTGTTTCAGCAATTCCTTTCCATCTTCCTCTGTTTTCTATCCTATAATTATCTTAACACATTCTAGCCTTATTTTTTCCTTTAATTTTCTGTTAATCTATTTATACTTAATTCCTTATAACATTTCTACTAAAGCCATATAACTTCATTCCAACATTCTTCTAACATTCAGTAATTTTACAATATTTCTATAAATAGTCTTTATACTTTTTCCAGTCGTCTTCCCCCGACTCTTCTCCCTGGTCTCGGATCTTGCAGTCATTTCCGCCAATTCCATATAGTCCATCAACTTCATCTGCCATTATCCAACACTTCAGTGCTTTCAAGAAGCAACCATTCTCTCAGCCAGCAAAAAGCAGATGGTTCACAACAAAGTTTAGGGGTCTGGCAGGGCAAGTCCACCTCCTTCTTTGGCATCCGTCAATATCTTAAATTTTACTTGAGGCTTCCTGCCCTGCCAAACAAATCTAGAGACATCCCTCTGCCACCTCCTGAAACAATCCATCCCATCCAAAGCTTGCAATGTTTGAAACAAAAGCAACATCCCCGACAACACAGCAACCCTCATCCCCACCACAGCGACTCGGCCCCACAATAACAACTTCAGATTTGTCCATATTTCCAAATCCCCCTTCTCTTCAATCCAACGTCCTTCACAGTTATCCTTGAATAAATTCACATTTCTGGCGGTCATACTAACCCCCAAATACCTCTCTTTCTCAACTGATGTTAGTCCTGTCTCCTCCTGAAACTCTGTCAAGCTTTCCTTTTCCTCAGGTAGGGCTCTGATGCTCAAATTCATCTGTTTCTCTTTAAGTTCAATCATAACCAATGTCAGCTTATGTTCATCGAGTTGTCCTTGTATGGATGGGACTCTCTCTCTCTCCAGTTGTGTTGCTTTACATTCAGCAGCAAGGGTTTTCTCCTTGACTTCATCCGCAGTTTGCCGTGTCAAAGTAGATTCCTGTATCAATTTCTGGATGGTTTCTGTATTGGTATTCACCTTTTGTCCCAGATTAAACTTTCTGCCATTAAGTCTATTTTAATATTTGCAGCATCCACTTTCACATTTATCACGTCTG
The DNA here is from genome assembly GCF_964188305.1 of Podarcis bocagei. Lineage (NCBI taxonomy): Eukaryota > Metazoa > Chordata > Lepidosauria > Squamata > Lacertidae > Podarcis > Podarcis bocagei. The sequence continues at coordinate 14,634,722 of NC_138136.1, read as the reverse complement.
TTTTCTTGTGAAGCTGTTCCAGCGAATCGTTTATTTTCACTAATACGACCGCTAAGGCCTCTTCTGTCGACATTCCGTCTGTTTTTTCCTTTCCATTTGCCATAACACTTAAGAGATTCAAGGTCAATCCCAGAGTCTCACAATTCTTTATCTTGCAGCTGGAAATTCCCCTAGCCCAGTTCCTGTAGAGCAACCAATTTCAAAAGCTTCCACTAGGGGAAAACAGTTTCTATTTGTATTAGTCAGTACTGTCCTCTTTTAAACAATGTTCCATTAATCCAAAGTTAGTTTCAGTTTTCAGTTACTTTTAAAGAACAGCCGGAGACAGTAGAAACAATGTATTCTCTTGTTTAGCTACCTGTCAATGAACGTTCTAAACGCTGTCAATGAACATTCCAAAAGACATCGATCCTGCTAGCAGCCCGTTTCCAGGGTCTGAGCGGCGGTATTATAACTCTCTTGACTCTCTCCTACAGGCATATTCAGTCCACCACTTCCCCCCCTCTTCTCCTGTTTCCAAAGGGGGGGTTTAGTTCTTTGCCGATGGAGATTTGGTCTTTTGACAAAAGGCTTTCCAAGACTTCAGCTTGCAGGCTCATTGCTTTAGTTTATTTACAAAAGGGGAGGCGGACTTCCTGTATTGAACCTCCCCATTTCGATGCCAAATTAAACGTTTAAAAATCCAATTCCCCCACTTCAGCTCTACTCACGGGTAATTACTTTAGAGTCAAATTGTCCACAGGAAAAGGTCAGTGCTCTCCGGCAACAGCTATGTGGCTTCACTCCGTGGAAGAAGCAGACAATTCGAAGCACCGCGCCACTCACCCCACGTCGCTCCGGATCCCCGAAACCGGGTTTCCCCGCGAGTAGGGTGCAAAAGGTGCCCACCGAATCCATGTTCACAGGCTTCTCCCGCCTGTGATTTTTACAGGTCTCCACCTTCGCCGTGGCGGTACAGACCCAAATTCCCACGGGGCAAATTCCTCCCGATCAGAGGAATTCAGCCATTACCGGAGGCACCTCCCCGGAAGTCCAAGATGGGAGATCCTAAGGCAGAGCTTTCCAAACTTTTCATCCTGGTGACACACTTTTTGGACATGCATCATATTTTATGCATCATGTCTGATGTATTACAGTATTTTAATATTTTTTTTTGGGAAGCCGCCCAGAGTGGCTGGGGAAGCCCAGCCAGATGGGCGGGGTATAAATAAATTATTATTATTATTATTATTATTATTATTATTATTATTATTATTATTATTACACAGCAATTCAGTTTTACTAGCAAACCGGAGATTAAACTAACCCCTTTCCAGCCTGGGCTACCAAGATAATAACGGGTCTTAGAACCAAGCCTTATACAAAAGGGCTGCGTCTAGAAAAGAGGAGACCAAGAGGCGTTATGATAGCCATCTTCAAATATCTAAAGGGCTGGTCACTTGGAGGATGGAGGCAAACCGTAAACTATAAACCAAAACAAGCTGTGCATAATCAATGCAGAATTTAACCCTGTCCTCCAGCCCATCAGCTGATATCACCAGTGATGTCAGCTAATGGGCAAGTAGGCGTGTTTTAGGGGAAATGGCCTTGTGGGCTAAATTGGACTCCTGGCGGACCGATCTTAACTCACTGGGCAGAGATTTCCCACCCCTACGCTTAGCACTGCATGCCAACCAGTCCAGTAACTCCCACTGCTGTATTCAAAGAGATGAACTGGGTCATTCTTCAATGCCTTGTTAATGGGAAAATCCAACAAGAGAATCCAGGTGTCTTTTCCCAGATGGTATATCTGCTTCAGGAGAACTACATTTGTTCAGTGCTCAAGCTGCTGTGTGCTGTTGCTTGGAAGATATAATTTCCTTGATAGCAATCCTCTCCTTCCCTGTTCTCACACTGGTGAAAGAGGGTCTGGCTGTGGAGGAATTGACTTCAGCTTCAGTTTTTTTAAAAATGTACTGCTAGCATCTGAAGGCCATGATGAGTTACAGTTGTTAAAGTGTTATCCAAGCTGTTCTCCATTTGATCCTCCACACACACAACCACAGAAGAACCTCTTTTGATGGTGTTGGATAACAAGTACAAGCTGCAACTTTCTGGACAGCAACTATTAAATGGAAGTGGGTAGCCAAAAGTTTTCACAGTGTTGTGCGGGGGGTACTTTTCCACTTACTAACAGCAAAACAATTAGGAAACGTTTATGCTTTTACATCTGGAAAAGCATGTTTTATGTCTGTGATCCTACAGTTTTGTGTTATCTGAAACATGTTCCTGAAGCTTGATTCCTAACTGGATTTTCATTGTGAAAAAGAAAAAAAGATTCATGACAAGGTCATTTTATTTAACATAATTTATGTAACTCTTGAGGGACGCGGGTGGTGCTGTGGTCTAAACCACAGAACCTAGGGCTTGCCGATCAGAAGGTCAGTGGTTCGAATCCCTGCGACGGGGTGAACTCCTGTTGCTTGGTCCCTGCTTCTGCCAACCTAGGAGTTCGAAAGCACGTCACAGTGCAAGTAGATAAATAGGTACTGCTCCAGCGGGAAGGTAAACGGCGTTTCTGTGCGCTGCTCTGGTTCGCCAGAAGCGGCTTAGTCATGCTGGCCACATGACCCGGAAGCTGTATGCCAGCTCCCTCGGTCAATAAAGCAAGATGAGCACCGCAACCCCAGAGTTGGTCACAACTGGACCTAGTGGTCAGGGGTCCCTTTACCTTTACCTTTATGAGAGGGAAGTTCTATAACAGTTGTTAGGATTCCATTTGTGAGGGGGGGAAATTGCACACCCTCTTCTGCAAATGGAAGAACATTTTTTTATTTAGTTTTGTTTTACTCTAGCATGAGTTGTGAAACAGGACATTTTTCAAGATATTCTGCAAATTAACATGGATCCAAAGTTGCATGTTATATCTGAAACTTATTCATATATATCTTATTGTATGTCGTTGATACTGTAAGGTGACTCCCTTTTCATAGTGTGTGTAATTGTGTAGGTTGAAAGTGGCCTTCCTGTTGAGCTAGGAGGGAAGCAAGTCAACAGGTGGTCATTGAAGGAATACTTTGACTCATTGACTATTTATAACCGTTTGTAATATTCTGAAGAGCCTCTTCACTGTGTTGTCTAGAAACACATGCAAATGTAACATGAGAATGCAGCTTTCTACAGCTAGTGGATCTATACTTTGACTGCCACAATTTCATCTATTCCTTTACTCCGGGGGTGACTAATCTGCGGCCCTCCAGATGTTGTTGAACTCTTTTCAGACTGAACCAGCATGTCTAATGCATAGCTGTCAACGTTTCCCTTTTTTAAAGGGAAATTCCCTTATTCCGAATAGGATTCCTCACAAGAAAAGGGAAAAGTTGACAGCTATGGTCTAATGATCGGGTTTGTAGTTCAGCAATGTTTGAAGGCTCACAGGTTTCCCACCCCTGATTTACCTCTAACATTTTTTGAATTTCACAATCTGACATTTGAGAAAGTTTTGAAATGCATTTTGTATAACTTGGTAAGCACATTAGAACTTTTGAAAGTGGTATATGAAATTACTTCATTTCACAGCATTGGTGCCCAAGGTTTTAAATATTCCCCATGTTTATTTATTTACAAATATACAGACAATAACAAAAGTACTATGAGTAGTTTACAATATGAATATTACAATTAAAATGTATTTGTTGCATCTTCATAAAAGCTTACTTTTAGGTAAGTACAATCATTAAGTAGAGCACACAACTCATTTAATGTACATTATTGAATGTTGCCACAAGATGTCACTGTCTAAACATTACTGATCCCATTTTTCTTTCTACTTCAAGCTCTTTTTCCCTTTCGACTTAATCAAGTACGATTTGCAAAAAGGAGAGCCAATCAGAAACAAACACGGATGGTGTGAAAGAGTTAAGAAAGGTAAGGATTTTATCCTGAATTTTGATGGCAATAGATCCTCCAGAGGTATTGGATGCCTAATTGAAATGAAAACAAGAACACATACTTTAATAGGACTGCAGTTTCTTAACAGGCATAGTCACTGTTCCTTAGTCGTATCGAGAGAAACCACCTTGGCCATTGTTGTGCTGTGAATCCCTGGACCAAGCTGTATCATTCAGGATGCTGAGAATCTTCGCTTGAATTTTTAAGGATTGCTGAGAAAAACCTAAATATTATCAGGCAGATTTTGCTAAAGGTGTAGGGCTTGTTTGTACACAGAGATGCACATAGACATTACAACACAATTATATACAGTGGTACCTTGGCTTAAGTACTTAATTCGTTCCGGAAGTCCGTTCTTAACCTGAAACTGTTTTTAACCTGAAGCACCACTTTAGCTAATGGGGCCTCCTGCTGCTGCTGCACCGCCTGAGCACAATTTCTGTTCTCATCCTGAAGCAAAGTTCTTAACCCGCTAACTATTTCTGGGTTAGTGAAGTCTGTAACCTGAAGCATGTGTAACCTGAAGCGTCTGTAACCCGAGGCACCTCTGTACCCAATTTTTCCGTGTATTAGACGAGGTTTTTTGACTCAAAAATCATGTCAAAAAACTGAGGTTATCCTATACATGGATAGTGGCATGGGGGGGGGGAGAAGTGGCGCACTCGCCAACTAGCCAGTTGACGGGATCACAACTTCCACCCGATGCCGCTGTGCGCGGGAAACAGTCTAGGGAGTGTTTTCTGCCTGCAGCTGCATGGAGGGCCAACTTTGGGCCATCTCCCCTCATCTTCTTAAAATTAAGTCCCCAAAAATAGGTGGGGGTCTTATATATGGGGGCGTCTTATAGACGGAAAAATACGGTAAGTGCTGCTCCGTAGCACAAGGAGACAGAAATTGACAGATTTGAAACATCAGAAAAACACTGTGGAGTTCTGGTAAAACGTTGTGGTCACATTGCTTGTTGAACTTAATAAACTAGAAAAGCATTAGTGGAGTCCATGTGTAACTCAGTTATATTACAACCACTGTGTTACATGAGTTTACTTCCAGCGAAGATGGCATCACAACTGAATGTGCTTATGAGACCCTAGCGTTGAGTACTTCGCCAAGCCTGTCACAGTTTCCATGCTGTCAGCAATGCAAATTCTTAACAGTTGCTCTGATAGAAAGCCTTACTCTTTATTCATACTTAGAGAGGTTGCTATTGTACTTGCTAGAAAAGTCTCCAGAATTTTAAAATGCATAGCTTAGGATCAGATAACCCCAAGCCACTGCTGTCATCTGGTGGCCAGATTGTGAAACAATTTTGTTTCTTTTTATTTGTACGTTATTTACATATTTACAATGATTTAATTCTAACAAGCTTATAGCTCATATTGTTTCAGTTTATTTGGGATTCTTTGTTATTTCTTCTTTAATACATATTTAAGGAAAATAATGAGACCACAGGAAAGCAATCTCATCACGCTTCCACTTGACCTTTTTCTAGAAAAAATAGAGTGGTTTTTAAAGGCTAGATTGGAATTTCCTTTTTGTATGTTGATTTTGCTTAATATACACAACCTGATCTTGGGAAATCCATGTCTATAATATCCACTCTGACCTATTTCCTCCCTCTCCCCCCCCCCCCCGAAAAAAAAAACACTGCAAGAACATGCTCAGTTATGTGAAGACCAAGGTAGCAGGCCCTGAAATTTGAGTGTCGAAATGTTGAGGTTCAAACTCCTGTATGCGGAAAGAGACTTCAGTTTTTCTAAATGGCCCAGAATTATTATTTTTTCAACCCAAATGAGGCCTTAAAACCACATTGGTTTAGAGCTAAGCAGTCCCTCTTAAGTTCTATTTCTCTCCGAATACCCCCCCCCCCATTTTTTTGGCCAAATATATCAGAGACATAGTTTGTTATCAAATTGCAGTACATCTGGATGTGAAGAGTTCTGGCATGGCCTGCCCTACCAGTAGGCAGAATGAAGCACCTGCTTCAGTTATTAAATGCCAGGTGACAGAACCATTCTCCCAGAGTTCTCCAAAATAGCATTCTCTCTGCTCCCTAAGTTATTCTGCTGCACTCAGGTCTGGTAGAGGATGTTATCCCATCACCAGTGTTAAAGTGAGATTTAACTCCTAGTCCAGTTGGATTCTGTACATGGGTGGCATCATATTTTCTTTCTTGAGAAGTCTTGAGTTTGTATGCTGACTACAGTCTGCTTTTGATTTATCATGGCCATAGTATAATAATTTAGAATAAAGCCGCCTTTATATTTTTCTTAGGATCTTTTAGAGTGAACCGACATGCTTCTTTGGTCAGCATTTTGTGATCACTTTGGATTGACAAGAGAGGCAACGCAAGAGAAACTCGCATACACACAAACACTTTTTGCTACGATGCTTCAAGAGGCATTCTGTCCTTTTGATAGCTTTAGACAGCTTGGTAAATAATTACAGATTGTGCTGAGCTAACTTGCATCTGTCTTCTTCTCCACAATTTTACACGCAGGTGAGCCTGGCCTCTTAATATCCAAAGTACACTCAAAGAATCCATTCTTTGGCTATGCTGGAAATAAGAGAGACACAGAAAAGAAATTACTATGTGACGTGTTTAAGAAGGAAGATTTTTATTTCAATACAGGGGACCTGATATTTCAAGATCAAGATAACTTTCTTTATTTTTGGGACAGGACAGGAGATACATTCAGGTACAGCTACTATTAAAACTTAAACCATCTCAGTGTGTGTGTGTGTGTGTGTGTGTGTGTGTGTGTACAGATAGTTCTGCTTACACTTACTTTTGTTCTATGTCCAGTGCACCCTATCATCTGACTACAAACATTTTCACCGAGCGGGGGGAATATTTTACCTAAAAATAAAAATCCTTGGAAATAGCTAATCGTAAGAAGCAGGGAATACATTTGCCTACTACACCACCTGTATGCTCTAATAATATGCTTTGCTTTAAAGTTTACAGGTTGATTTTTCTAACAATTAAATTCACAGCTAACCTTTGTAAGGTTAATTCCTCAAGATATTGAAGTCAAAAGGTGTATTGGTAATGATAAATGGTGGTATTTGTCCTACTCGGTGTAGAACGATTAAAAAATAACTTGTCCTTTGATTTCAATGGGTTTACTTTGAGTAGGACTGACATTGGCTACAACTGTGGTTTTTTTTGTTACATTCAGAAAAGCCTGGGCAAGCCTTCATCCCACACACTCATTCTCTCTCCTTCTCTGGGAGATTGAAAGCTTTCACTTCCATTTTTAGCTAACTGCAGTTAAGCATTATGTCTGGACCAGATCAATTGTGGTCCAGAAAAACAATGGTTTACTGAAACAAGCCAACTTTAAAAAAAATTAAGCAAAATTTATTTCAATAATCCATAGTTATTAACCAGAGTTTAGGCTTTTAACATGAATGCTCAGCTCTCAATCCCCCCCATCTATTTCCAATTAGCCAATCTTCACATGACCGTGAAGGAAGAGGGGAGTGCATATGCCTGAAAGCTCATCATGCCTGGAAGTGATGATAAATCATAGTTTTATCAGTAATGAGCAGATACTGTCAAAATCCCAAATGAAGTGCAATATTCCTGTTTTGCGGAGAACAGTCCTTAAAAGAAATGCAAGCTTGGTGTTTTTTCTGCATGGTTAAAATTAAAAAAGCAGAATTGCAAGCTATCATGAGGTACTATGCATATTTACCTGCACACTTTTCATTTTAGATGGAAAGGGGAAAACGTTGCCACTACCGAGATTTCTGATGTCATCGGTATGTTGGATTTCATACAGGAAGCCAACGTGTATGGGGTTTCTGTACAAGGTAAGGAAAATATTCGGAATTTTACTTCGTAAATAGTGTTGATGCAAATGGCATCTGCTAATATTGAAGGGATATTCGTTAGGAAGGAAGCTTTTTAAAAAATGAAGTAAATAATGAAATTTGAAAGTGGGTTAAACCACAGAGCCTAGGACTTGCCGATCAGAAGGTTGGCGGTTTGAATCCTTGCAACGGGGTGAGCTCCCATTGCTCGGTCCCTGCTCCTGCCAACCTAGCAGTTCGAAAGCACGCCAAAGTGCAAGTAGATAAATAGGTACCACTCCAGCAGGAAGGTAAACGGCGTTTCCGTGCGCTGCTCTGGTTTGCCAGAAGCAGCTTAGTCATGCTGGCCACATGACTTGGAAGCTGTACGCCGGCTCCCTCGGCCAGTAAAGCGAGATGAGCGCCGCAACCCCAGAGTCGGTCACGACTGGACCTAATGGTCAGGGGTCCCTTTACCTTTACCTTACATCAGTGTGTAACAAACAAGCTTATGATATGATCCAGAGAAGTGACACTTATCTAAATTCCCAGTCAGCTCTGCTGGAGGGTTTTTTGACGAGGTGTACACGTTCCTCAACCGAACCCACCTAGATCTGCCAGAGGGGTTTCACTGACAGTGAGGCTGACCCACCAATAAGGAAAACCCCAAAGTGGAACTCCTCTAAATGGAAATGGGGCATTTGGGGATGCAGCTTCACCATTGCTGTCATCATGTAGCAGCAACAGGCCTGATAAAGGTATTGTCAATACATCAGCCAAGGAACTAGCACAGCAAAACAGCATTTTTCCATCCATCCCACCTTCCACCCTGGCCAGCATCAGTAATAGGTCTGTATATGATGTACTGGTGACTATGTTCCAATGAGGTTTATATTGCCTCCTAAGTGTGCCAGACTTCCATACAGAGGCTTTGTTTCTATTTTCAAAAGAGAAAAGTTCCTATGCCGGGAAACCAGTTTTTATCAATGCAATCCTGTATGTGTGTTTACTCAGAAGCGAGCCACATTAAATGTGCATATAGTATTTTAGCCTTAAGTAGTTTGTGATATGGCCTTATTTTGGGATGGAGGACGAAAGAAAATGTTCACACATGCATTGAATGTTGCATGCATAAAACTAAACAACACAGAGAGCTAGCTAAAATGTAAATAACTTAATTTGCAGATTTTTAATTCTGTTAATCAGCAGGGGAAATATTTGCTTAGAAAACTTAAAATGAACGAAGCTTACAATACAGTCATACTTTGGGTTAAATGTGCTTCAGGTTGAGCGTTTTCAAGTTATGCTCCGCGGCGACCCGGAAGTAACCGAGCGCATTACTTCCGGGTTTCATCGCATTCACAGACGCTCAAAATGACATCACACGCATGCACGGAAGCAGCAAAATGCGACCCTTGCATGCACAGTTGCATCTTACGTTCTATTCAGGATGCGAAGGGGGCTCCAGAACAGATCCCGTTCACATCCAGAGGTACCACTACATGTATTTGGGATCATTATGACAGTTTTGCAGAGGGGGGAGTTGCATTTGAAATTAGCATTGTTTTATGCTAAGCATCTAACAGAGCACTACAGAATGAAAGAGAAGTACAGTTTCTTAACTGCTGCCTTTGCTACAGGTCTGACATTCACATAGCTCTAACCTATGAAGTCACAATCAAGTCTTATGCTCCTTCGCTTTAATGCCATCTCTGCTGCCTCATTGCCATAAGCTATCGAAAATACCATAGAGAAACCCCGGTTGTTTCCCATGGGTAGGAGTCACTGTGTCAACTGCTGAAGCCTGAATGCTCCCAACTTTACTATTCCTATAGGAGCACTCACATAGCTATTTAAAATGTTTGGAAACAAATTCCATGCACCAGCAAGAATACCATCTCCCTGCAGTATTAGTAAAACAATTCTTGTTCATTTTTCCCCCTTTTCTTCCTCAAGCTCAGGAGCATCCATTTAATATAAAATGCATTTTTTTAGCTCCCAATACTGAAAACTAGAATAGGCATTTAGAAGGGCTCTTATGGAAAAAGAAACAACAGACTGTGCACTCTATTAACGCAAGTCTGTCCTTGTGATGCTAGCTTGGAATCTGAACCAGATATGATTCACTGTAGCAAGCACAGATTTAAGTGACCCATACAACTTTCTGGTTTAATAATAATAATAAAATTTATTTATATCCCACCCTCCCCAGCAGAAGCTGGGCTTAAACAGTTATGGAAAGAAGCTCAGACAAACGGGTGGGGTGGGGTGATGTGCGACCAGAACCATGAATTATTATGGTGTTTTCTTCATTTATCCAAAAGCGATACTATGGTGTAATATCAGAAGCACTGACTATATCATTTGATAGCTGGGCATTTTTGAATTTTAATGAATATAACATGAATAATCCCCTACAGGTTATGAAGGAAAAGCAGGAATGGCCTCTGTCATCTTAAAGCCTAATAAGTCTTTAGATCTGGAACAACTTTATCAACATGTGGTGATGTATCTGCCCAGCTATGCCTGTCCACTCTTTATAAGACTCCAGGTAATAATATACAAAGCACCGTAGGCATGTCTCCAAGCCTCTTAATCATTAGCAGGAAATCAGCTCAGCGATCTACTAAGCCACACATACTGAACACTAAGTGATGACTTCAGAGAAAGCTACCTAATGGGTATTTCAGAAATCAGTTGTACATTTAGTCCTCTTTAGCATTTCCATTAACAAGTTGGAATTAGATAGCACACTAATGAAAACTACAGATTATGCTAAATTGGAAAGAGTTGTGTACCCCAGGAAAGATAATATAAAGGGATTAGTGGGATTAGAAACATGAATCAGGAATAACAAAATGAAATTTCAACTGGGAAAAGAAATAATGTTGGAATGTAGAGATTCCGCATCTAGAACAGAGCATATTAGAAATTACATAATAGCAGACTCACCCCCCCCCCCCACACACACAGCTGGTTCCCACCAGATCCTTTGACCTAAAATACCCATCAGCCTCAGCCAGAATTGCCAATGGTCAGTAGTTCCAGTGACATTGGAGGGGGCACCAAGTTGCTGCTGACTCTTTGAAAAGTGAAGTCAGTAGACAGTTGTTTGTAGTGTTGGGTCAAGGCTGGCCAACATGGTGCCCTCTGGATGTTGTTGTTGGACTCCAACTCCCACCAACCCCAGCCAGCATGGCCAATGGGCAGGAGTGAGTTGTCATCCGACAACGTATGGAATGCACTCTGTTGGCTATCCATAAAATAAATACAGTCTCAGCTTACATCTCTTGGCCACCACGTTTCATAACTGGATTTTGTGAATGGGAATATTGTGAGCCAGGGGGGCTGTGGGGTCCTTGCCTGCATCAATATCTGGTAGGGAGGGGTACTGGGAGGTAATAAAGGCTTCTCTTGGGTGAGACTGAAAGATACATACTAAGAACTGAATCCTGCAAGACTTTAGCTTTGCTGTGCTTCTAATAGGAAGACTCTTAAGAATTGCTTTTGAATTGAGCAAATGCATCTCTGTGTATTTCCTCACACAGTGCAATAGGAAAAAGAGAAAGAGCAGAAAAATAAGATCAGGGGAATTATATATGACCACATGCCTTGGTATATATACCGTATTTTTCGCTCTATTGGACGCACCGGACCACAGGACACACCTAGTTTTTAGAGGGGGAAATCAAGGGAAAAAATATTATTCCCCCCCCCCAGCCCCAAAGAGCAAGGGACAGGTTGCGTGCAGCCTGTCCACTTCTCCCAGAGCTTCTTGGGGCTGCGGGGTAAGCCTGGGTCCCCCCCCCCAGCCCCAAAGAGCAAGGAAGCCAAGACAGCGAGCGGGATCCATAGCCGCGCAACCTCTCCAGCCAGGAGCTAAACCTCTCCAGCGCAGCTAAAGAAGAAGACAAGGCAGCGAGCGCGATCCATCCCGCTCACTGCCTTGGCTTCCTCTTTAGCCTTGAGCAGCATCTTTAGCCTTGCGCAATGGGATGGATTGTGCCCGCTGTCCACCAGGGCTGGACTAGATGACTCCTGGGGTTCCCTTCCAACCCTGCAATTCTATGACCTTGGAAGGTGTTGGGGGTCTCCACCACTGGAGGCTTTTAAGCAGCAGTTGGGGGACCATCTGCCTGGCGTTCTTTAGCTGTAATTCCTACATTGTGAGGGGGCTGGGCTAGATGACCCGCGGGTGGCCCTCCCAACTCTATACAGTCCTACAAGTCTGCGGCAGGAGATCCACAGCCACTTCACACAATGCCCACTCCCAATTTTCATTGGAGAGACATGTGGCTTCACTGTCTAGGTAGGTACCCCCCTACCCGCCACTCTCCCCCCACCCCACTTAAGCCGAGGGAATTCCTGCCTGGAGAAGCTCCCAGGTGAGGCAAGGGTTAAGATCTACCTCTGGTAAATGGCTTTCCCTTTTCTGTTCTTCTTCTGTGCTATTTCCTTCTTTTGTGTTTTGTTTAATCTGTTTTTATTGTATACTAAAATAAAAGCTGCAAAGTTTCCTTTTTTATAATATCCCCCCTCCAAACTAAAACGTTAATCTAGATAAAAACACTGATCCAGAGGAAAAGAAGGGGGTGGTGAAAGGACGAAAAAAAGAAAAAGAGGTAGAGATACAGAGATTTTTTAAAAGTTGGCTTCTTTAGCCTTGCACAGCCTCCCCGCGGCTGGAGAGATTGCGCAAGGCTTTTCTAGAGGAGGGAGAAGGGACTGACTGACCGCGTCAGTCCCTTCTCCCTCCTGGGGAAAAGCCCGCAAGAGCCGCACGAAGCTTGTGTGTGGCTTGGGGGCTTTTCCTGCCTGCCTCCCTCCCTGCATTCGCTCCATAGGACGCACAGACTTTTCCCCTTAGTTTTTAAGACGGAAAAACTGTGTCCTATGGTGCGAAAAATACGGTACCTAGTTGTCCTTACTGGCTTTTGCAGAACATCTTTTGGTTGGGCAAAGGATTTTTTAAAATTGAATTAATAAAGCATGTGTCAGTATAGAGATGAACCTCACTGCCTTTTCCATCTTTGATTTCTGTGACAGTTGTATGACTCAGAGGAAATGTATGTGGGCAGCTAAAACCCTTTGTATCAATCTTTGTGTCAAATATTATCTCTTAACATTTTTGTAATATAATCTTTAGTTTCCAAACAAATTTATAGATTTAAAAGTTCAGCAAATTATAGGATATTGGTGTATTATAAAGCTACTTTTATAAATTCTGCTTCAAGCTTCAGAACTCCATGCTTGACATTAAGTTGGTTCACACAACACAATGAGCCAAACTATAGCTTACCAAAACAGTTCAAATGTGTGTGCAGCCTCCCAGGATTTATTTCCTCACTAATCACAAGCTGTGGTCAAGGTTTGTTATTGACTACAACTCATAGCTCAGACTTTCACGTGGTCTCAGTAAGCCATAGTTTGGATTTCCTTCTTGTGTGAACCAAGTTAATGAAGCTGCATTTTGCATTTCATGTTAAACCATGGTTTATTGTGATGTACATGAGCAAGAACAAACCTTGCGATCATGTGCTCCCTCTCTCTCCTCCAGCATTGTGGCTGAGGAGTTAAGAAGCGTTTAGTTTTGCTTCTGGTTTAGAATGTCATGGGACATTAAAAAAAAAGTCATTAATGTTAACTGTTAATTTCAAACATGTCAAATTCAAACCAAGGGTTATGGAACTAGTTTGTAGAAACTGACTAAAGTTGGTGTTAATCAGAATTCCAGGTTTGGAGGATATGGCAAATTGTGGTTAACTAAAAGCAGAGGCAAAACCTCCCAGATTCTTGACCTTCTAAGCAACCCAAGGTCATTGTGATTCATTCGCATCATGCTGCACCATGGTTTCATGAGTTATTCAAAGGTAGCCTCAGACTCTGAAGATATTCATCTCCCCCCAGATAAAGATGTAACACATCTCTTGGTGAGCCTGTTTTGTTTACAGCAAACAAACTAAAAAATCTTCTCTTTTGCCTGTAGGAAGTAATGGAAATCACAGGAACTTTCAAGCAACAAAAATTCCAGTTGGTCCAGGAAGGATTTAATCCATCTGAAATCAGTGACCCACTATATTTTTTGGACAGTTGTAAGAAGTCTTACGTTTTATTAACTAAAGAACTGCACGATAGAATCTTATCTGGACAAGTGAAACTTTAGTGCTTATTAATAAGGATTTTACAAGCTGCTTCACAAGACAAGACAAAACTTTAAACATGTTTGTCATCTATATCCTGTATGGTCTCCTGGCGAAGAGATGTACACTGTTGAATTTTACAGTAAATATTAGGGAGAGATTATGCTTTATTAATCTTTCTCTGTTTTGACCATCAGTGCATACTAATCTACCTCTTATAGTGCAATCCTAGGCATGTCTACTCAGAAGTAAGTCCTATCGAATTGAGTAAGATTTACTCCAAGGCTAGCCTTAGACTATCATTGGTTCAGTATTTTATAGTTTTCATATACATATCTCCTAATTAAATGTTGTTTATGATCAGCATAGACAAATGACATTGAGAGAATAACAAAGCTACAGTGAAATTATCTTTCGCTGTCTTACGCTGCATATTTTATAGTATAATCTCCCTCTGCTGGACAAAAACTGGTCACTATTAGCAGTAGATGGCCGTTGTTCCTAATGGTCACCTCCTAACTATGCAGGCATACCTCTTTTTATTGCACAGTGATTTATTGTGCTTTACAGAAATTTATGATTGTGAGGATGTCGGTGCAGCAGCAAGAAGCCCAGCCACGGAAATGAGGCCTTCTTACTACCGCCTCTCTTCTCGAGAATGGAGCTGGCCAGGGCTGGAGCCAGGATTTTCCCCTCCCGCCCCTGCAGCCAGGGAGTCTTTGCTTAATAGTGTAAACATAACACTCATATGCACTGAGAAACAAAATAAAAATAGTGTGACTCCCTTTTTTTTTTTTGGCAATATTCACTTTATTGCAGTGGTCTGGAACGGAACTTACCATATCCAAGTTATGCCTATATTTTTTTTTTTTTTAAAGTTGAAAAGAGAGAATCATGCCACAATTTTGATTTGTTAACTCTGCGAAATCATGCCTCTGTGATAATTTGTGCTGCAATTCTGTATACCTGGGGCCAAGCCACTACTGAATACAGTGGGATATGCTTCCGAGTAGACATATTCAGTATTGTGCTATTACTTCTGACACGCAGGACTGCAACATTATTTATTTTACTGAAACAGAAAATATTCACATCTTCCTTATTTTAATGTTTTCTGATCTCAATGGCCTCTGAACCACAGTAGTATTCTTTGTTTAAAAACTTAGCGCCAGCTTGTAGTCCCTCTCTGCACAGCACTCTTCTGAATGCTTTTATTTCCAAAACTGAATAAATTAAATTGCAGTCCTGTACGTACTTACCTCAGACTAGACACACATAGGATTGTGCTGTTAGTGTTCTGTTTTTGAGCATGAAACAAAGATAACACGTTGATTTCTGTTCCTATGCAAATATACAGGAAGAATACCTTTGTCTGCAATAATACGAGAAGGTTGCGCAGATGTCTTTTGCACACTGGGTACCTGTATCTTGCACATTAGGAATTTCCTATCATATACATGTAGTAAAGCAAGAACTTTTTTACATGTACGCAACAGGCGTTTTTGTTCGTTCATTAAAAAAACCAAAACCCTTCCCCCTAAGAGAATTGCCATTTGTAAAGCAGCCCTTGCTTGAAGGTGTTCCTAGTTGTAAAGCAATACTTCTTATTTATTTTAATACATTTTTAAGTCCCATTCTTTTGTGCCAGACTCATGGCAGCGCACAACGAATGATTGAAAAATTACCCTCCTATGCATCATGACACTCCACCTGCCACACAATCCCATTCTTGTAGAAACTAGCTATCTGATCCACTTTCTGTACCTTTACATTTCTATTGCCCTAGAAACTAGGGCAGTGGTCAGTAACCTTTTTCAGCCGTGGGCCGGTCCACCATCCCTCAGACTATGTGTATTAAGTTGTGGGTGAACATATCAAACGACACAGCGATTCTTCAAACAGCTCTTGTTTATTCACAGGCCAGGACAGAACTGAACTGAAGGGTTCAGTCAGCCTGGTTATATAGAGCTCCAGTACAATGTAACTGTAACAATTTTCTAAAATTACCCAATCACTGAATGTCACTTTCGATTCCTTATTTGCATAACTATCTACAGTATCCCCCTGCTGGCCCAGGGTGAGAACTTCAGTACATAACAATGTGGTAGGCCAGACTATATTTGGGGGGGGGGGGGAATGAACGAATTCCTATGCCCCACAAATAACCCAGAGATGCATTTTACATAAAAGCACACATTCTAGTCATGTAAAAACACACTGATTCCCGGACCTTCCGTGGGCTGGATTGAGAAGGCGATTGGGCCGCATCTGACCCCCGGGCCTTAGGTTGCCTACCCCTGAACTAGGGCATGGATCCAAAGGATTTCCGTGTGAGTAAAGAGGCTCTTCTGCCCACGCAACCTCACTTTCTTGCTGCTAGCCATCCCCACCTGCCATATGCCATTCTGTTTTGGTTGTTTCCCCCCAGTCCTCAGAAGCAGAGATTCAGAGGTTTAAGAGGAAAGAGCCTGTTGGGAACATCTAGCTTCATTCACAGAACGAAAATTAGGATGCAGGCCAAAATCCCCGAGTGCAGCATAGAACTAGCAATCACAGACAGTAAGAAGACACCCGTGCACAAACTTCAGCACCTTTTAAAAAGAAGTATACTGCATTTCCCTTCCTACCATTCTACAGTGATTGCTTTGTAAGCTCTTCAGAGCATGAGAGGCAATAGAAACGCCTCGTACCCTTGGCCCTGTGCTGTTGAGTCAGAAGTGCCCATTAACTCCTTGTAAGTGATGAACAATGGATCTCCGAGATCTTAAACTAAAATACCAATTCTGTAAATGCTGTTTTTCTTGACTTTATTAAAAGCAAGTTCCTTTCTCATTTTACACACACATTAACTGGTGTTTTTTTAATAAACAATGAAGGTAGAACATAAAGGAGTGGGAGCATGGCTCAGTTGTAGAGGTTTGTTTTTTTAATAAAAAAACAAAGGTAGAACATAAAGGAGTGGGAGCATAGCTCAGTTGTAGAGGTTTGTTTTTTTTAATAAAAAAATAAAGGTAGAACATAAAGGAGTGGGAGCATAGCTCAGTTGTAGAGCACATGTTTTTCAGGCAGGAGGCCTGATGTTTATTCCCTGGCACCTCCGGTTAAAAGGATGATGTTTCCTGCTCTCTGCTTGAGAAAGGATGCTGTTGGTCAGAGTAGGTGGTATGGGACGAAGATGGACAAATGGTCCAGCTTGGTATGAGGCTTCCTGTGATTTTTTTTATTATACAAAATGTATTAATAAGCTGCTTTCATAAATAATAAAGGACCAGAATTTTTAAAACGTAACGTATTTTTGTTTCAGTTTTAATCATGCACTTATGGTGGTTGTTGTTGTTTAACTGTTCAGTCGTGTCCGACTCTTCATGACCCCATGGATCAGAGCACACCAGGCACTCCTGTCTTCCACTGCCTCCCGCAGTTTGGTCAAACTCATGCTGGTAGCTTCGAGAACACTGTCCAACCATCTCGTCCTCTGTCGCCCCCTTCTCCTTGTGCCCTCCATCTTGCCCAACATCAGGGTCTTTTCCAGGGAGTCTTCTCTTCTCATGAGGTGGCCAAAGTATTGGAGCCTCAGCTTCAGGATCTGTCCTTCCAGTGAGCACTCAGGGCTGATTTCCTTAAGAATGGATAGGTTTGATCTTCTTGCAGTCCATTGGACTCTCATGAGCCTCCTCCAGCACCATAATTCAAAAGCATCAATTCTTCGGCGATCAGCCTTCTTTATGGTCCAGCTCTCACTTATGGTATGTTTACAATTTTGTGGCTCGGGAATATATGGGAAATTCCCACCAAATTCTGAGCAGAGAAACTTCCAGATTAGTTATGAGGAAAATATGCCCCTCTTTAATGATGTGCAAACTTTCCCTGAAATATCATGTTATGGAACAGCGGATCTGTTGGTTGGGAGAACTCTAGACTTTCAGTCAATAAAAATGAGAGTCAAGTTATTACTGAATAATGACCGAGTCAAATAATAATACATTTCTACAAATAGTTTATATTCTAAATTGTAATTCTATGTTATGCATATCAGCATACCAGTTTATATCTCCATGATGTGTTGTTTTATTCCCAAGGTAAGAAGAAAATACTTGTGGCACTATCTAGCCAAAGTTAAGAGTCGTGTTGACTCTAGTGGAAGAGAGTTAAGCATGCGACTTAAAAGTGCTTATGTTTGACTGGATCATGCCTACACTGTTTTATTTAAACAGTTACATCCTGCTGTCCATCTGCAGTCTGTTCAGTAGTTCTGTTTTAATGGATTTCCCCCATACATTTCATTATGGTTATAAGGAAAAGCTGGAAGATAGTCTGATTTCCATTTAGTACAAGTAAGAATTGTACAAATACAATGCGATCATCAGATATAAAGCACATTTGTAACAATCCCTTCTGTTAATGCTTTATTTTCTTCCTTTTTTCCAGTTCTAATCTATTTATATAAATGTGTTTTTGTTAGGATTTCCATACTCTACGAAAATGGCAATGGGCCTGAATTAACTGTGTTGCTTTTTCAGTTTTAAGCAGTATAAAAGGGAAGACTCTTAACTGAATACAAGCTTAGCGCTCACATTCTAATCTTTCCCTTTGTTACTATACTACAATCCCCTCCCAAAAAATGAAATGATGAAACTCCTTTAGATCAATTCAAATGATAAGAAATGCAAAGTAGTTGAAGATGAATGAATCGAAACCCAAATAATTGCAGAAACAATCAGCGTGGTGGATCTTTATGTCTAACACTAAATAGGCAAGCTCTTTTAGAAGTACACCAATTGCATGCATGAGAGTTTTTCTTTTTGCTAATGTGTTAGGCAGGAATATGTATTAAAAAGTAATTCAAGCTCAGGAGTCTGATATGAACCAGCAACTCAGCTTTCTACACAAAATCCCTAAAGCAATTACCCTCCTGCTCCCAATTATAATATATTTCTAGAGGCAAGAAGCCTGCTGTCAAATTAAGAACTGTGCTTCCCTTTTCTAACTACACGTTCAAAAAATAATAATACATTTTGCTTTTTGCCTAAAGTGATGCACAAAATTTAAAGATAAGGCCAGATTTAACAAAACACATTATTTCAGGAACAATTTTGATTTCTGCACCACTTCAGTCAAATTAGAAACTACTATAGAGTTTCTAATGTTGGTAAAGGCTGTTCCCTTGGTAAAGGCTGTTCTCCGACTGAAGCACTTGCAGGCCAGTGTTTCCCAGTCATCGGTATTTATACTACATTTTAAAAGAATTGCGTGGAGAGAGTCTTTAAACCTCTTTTGTTGACCACCAGCATTACACTTTAAAAATTTCCATTTTTAAGTTCGGAATAGAGTAGTTGCTTTGGAAGACGACAATCAGGCATCCGAACAACATGACCAGTCCAACGAAGTTGACGTTGAAGAATCATTGCTTTGACACTGGTGATCTTTGCTTCTTCCAGTACACTGGCATTAGTTTGCCTGCCTTCCCAAGTGATGTGTAAATTGTTTTGAAGACACCGTTGATGGAATCTTTCGAGGAGTTGGAGATGGTGTTTATAAGTGGTCCATGCTTCACAAGCATACAGTAAGGTTGGTAGTACAATAGCTTTGTAAACAAGCATTTTGGGTTTCCCTGCGAATGTCACGGTCCTCAAACACTTTGCACTTCAGTCACAGAGCTCAGGTGATGCTGGATTTTGGCATCACTGCTGGCCCTTGTGGGATAAACCCCCAGCCCAGAAGCCAAGGAAGCGCTGAATGAGGTTGAAGTCCCATTTAGTTCAGCCTTCTGTTCCCACAGTGTCCAACCACATGCATATAGGGCTTTTTTCACTTGCGATTCCCAGCAAAGTAGTCCAGTTGTACCTTGGAAGTTGAACAGAATCTGTTCTGGAAGTCCATTCAACTTCCAAAATGTTCGGAAACCAAGCGCAGCTTCAGATTGGCAGCAGGAAGCTCCTGCAGGCAATCGGAAGCCATGGAAGCCCCTTCGGACATTTGGCTTCCAAAAATAGTTCGCAAATTGGAACAGTCGCTTCCGGGTTTGCGGCCTTCGGGAGCCAAAATGTTCAAGAACTAAGCTGTTCAAAAACCAAGGTACGACTATTCAGAAGCATTCTGCCAACAGTAGATGGGAGAATGAAGGGGTATTGGACTCAACAGATGTCGACATGTTTGGTTTCAGGGCCTGCTGCTAGTAGAAACCACCAGTGGTAGATCTACACCCACTAAGCTTTTCTTGGGTGTGCTGAGATCCGCCACAGATCTGCCTTCCCAGCGGCACTTTTCTCTGCTAGCAAAGGAACACTTAAACACCATCCAAATCCTTCCAGCCAGTGGCTTTGCAAGTTCAGATTGAATTCCCAAGGTGGTATACAATTCAAAGTAATGAATGTGGTAATCAATTAAACAAAATGTATAGAATCTAATAAGGCCCAGCTGCCACATCTTGGGGCACAGAAGGCAATGTTAATTTTAAGAACTTAATGGTGCTCCCATCACAATAATATACCTACCTGGATGGAGAGGATAACACAGCTGTGGTCTCATAATAAAAGCTGGTAATACAGTGGCTGAAATTAAAGAGGAAAAGTGTGCAGAAGTACCATTCAGTAGAAAGTATGTAGAACAAGTTGACAAGTTCACATGGTTTAAAAAGTTCAGTGGAGCTAGCAGGGCAAATGTAAGGTAACTTACAGGCTTGAAACAGATACAATACATAGAATATACAATAATTGGGGAAATAAGCTCGACAGCAGTCACTGCTTTATCTATCATTCAAAATTCAGGACACTAAAGAAACTGGGTGAAAGAAAATCTTGTTGAGCAGAGCTCAGCTTGTTGAGGAAGCTCTTGACAGGTCTCCAGAGACTATAGACAAAATGAGGATATCAATTCAGACCTCGGCTGACATTGAATGATGGAAGGAAGAAGAGTAGGTCACAGTGGTTCAGCAGTACTAAAGCAGAAAATAGCAAATAACACTGAATCTAGACATGAATGTGTAGAAGGAAGGAAAAAATGAGGCAAGACTGTTTTTGAAAAGAATACCTCAACAAGATTGCATAAGTTTTTCTTGGACAAAGGAACAAAATTTTGTCAGGGTTGCTTTTCACAAGACAGATAAGGGATAACACATGTCCTGTGTGGACACCAGCACATATGAAAGCGGGGGAGGGGGGAGAGAGAGATGTACCTTCACAGCATAATGTATATGTACTTTGCTATACAAAAAATATACTTGTAGGAGACTTACGTGTGTTTGAAGCAGCCTTCAGTTTGTTATCCACTAAGATGTCAGACCAGACACCATGAAACTAAGCTGGTTTAAACTCAATGGCTACAATTTAATTGACTTGTGGAAAAGACTGATTAAAAAAGAAACTAAACTCTAGGAGGAAGGAAGGCTGGATAAAAATATTCTGCTGCAAAAAATATTTAGTACATGTATTCAGTGGACAAATACAGAGAGATCAATTGAGATGAATGATGCAAGCAAGCGTTTTCTCAAGAACATACATATCCATGTGTGTGCTGCTATATCAGCATTTGCAGAGGAGCAAGTCTGTTTGGTCAAAAAGGTACCCATGTTACTGAATTAATGCTAGGCAATGTCTGCAATCCCTTCTACCACCCACCTTGACCTGGAAATAGGGTGCTATAAGAGATAGGTAAAAGATGGCCTTTTCTGGGCTGGTTGACTATGTGTCCTAAATATTGTAGAGGCTCATTTGCTCCCAGTTCAACTGCTGTCAAAATCAAAAACATGAATCCCGATGGAACAGACAAAAGATTCATTTCGTTCACCATCCTGTATCCCACATTTATTTCTGTTTTGTGGAAAGCTGTCCCCAGGGAACATGGGAGGTGCCAATCTTGTGTGATGTATGAGTCATTGGTTATTAGCTCCAGGTAAGTTGATCCTGAGTTAAACATCCCTTGTGAAAATAGCACTGCACAAGTGCAAAGCGTGTCCTGGGTTGGTTAGCATGGATTGGATTATACTTCATATTGCCACAGCCCTAGACTGCCTCTGCAGTACATTATGTTGAACCAAGCCCTTGAGTCATTCCAGACTTCTTGTTGCACTGATACAATACATTGCACCCAATCCAAAATTTTAGCATGTTAGCTAGAAAAGTGTGGGGGGGGGGAGCAACAAAATACATTACACTATATTTGCAATTAGGAATTGCAATAGATGTACAATAAAACTGTAAAACGCTGGTCATTACTATGCCATCCTAAATGCTAAATTACTACAGTAGTCTTGAAAAGTAACACATGGCAAATTAAGACTGATTAAATCAAATGAGCTAAATAGGATTGACACTATCATATTTTAATTAAGGAACTGGAATTGATTCAAGTTGGTTAATGACTAGCTCATACAGCTGACCACTTCAGAAGCTTCTGTCATAACAGCATTAAATTATTGGCTGCAGTCATGAACTCAATCAGCATTAGGATAAGCCTTGTTGAGTAATTAAGCTGGCCACTGAAAAAAATTGACGTATTTCAGACTCTCCGTGTCCCTATTTTCCAGGGATAGTCCAATTTACAGAAGCCACCCCAGTTTCTGATTTGACCTCAGAATGTCCTGCTTTTCCT